>NW_028321896.1:3585000-6085000 GCF_036245765.1 Copidosoma floridanum
GTTACCTAAACATTGTTGTAAAGTTGTTGATCAGACCAAGAATCGCAACAAAAAAATATAATCAGTAGAAATTCTTAAATGATTACAAAAAAAATCTCATTTTTTTTGTTTGACCCAAAAAAAAGATGACCCATTGGAGTTCACCGCACTTCCACGCCTATTACCCGACGGCCAACTCATATCCAGCGGTGGTGGGCGAACTTTTGAGCGCCGGAATCGGTTGCATCGGATTCTCCTGGATCTGTTCGCCAGCCTGCACAGAGCTGGAAGTCATCACGATGGATTGGCTGGGAAAAATGCTGGGTCTGCCGGAAGAATTCCTCAACTCACACGACGGCCCAGGTGGAGGTGTACTGCAAGTATGCATCATTACTATTGTTAACATTGTCATGACTAGGCATCAAGTGGCCTCTAATAGTACGCTCGTTTTTATAATTTTACAAAGTTGTAAAGTAAAGTGGTATAACAACGCTTTAAGAACTTTGAAAAAGTTCATTCATTTGTATAATATTGAGGCTCATAAGTTACCTCAACTGTTTACTTTGGATGCTGTCACCCAGCTGACACTACAGATAACACCTACATTGGTCATAAATTACAAGAAAATCAATGTAAAAGTATTTAAAGTAGTCTAAAAATGATTTTTGATTGAAAAAGTCAGCGGGTATTTACAGCGTAAAACGTTGTGTGCTATTAAAAGGAAGGGGTATTTTGGTCGTACTTTGCGTGTTCTTTTTTTCCTTTTACTCTAGATTTGATAGCGAAAATATTTCATCAACTCGAATCATTTAAATTAGCTATTAAAGAGAAAATAAGAATAATAATTTGAATATTGCAGGTTAAAAAATTTCGTTCTTAAATATATATGTTAAGATAGTATAAGTGCAAAGAGAGTATCGGGTATTACAAAATAAATCTTTTTTTTTAATTTTGATACGAAAACGTAAATGCTTACGATATGATAAGCAACTTTTTAAATTCTAATTTTATATATATATATATATATACCTTTTTCAAGATATTATACCTCCTCTGATATAAAAACTTGTATTGTAATACACATTCACCTCACTCGTTTTATCAGCAGTTGCATTAAATTTTTAAATCCATTGAGATAAAATTAGCTGAATATACGAAAATTTCAAAAGTCAAATGCCATGTGATAAACGTGGTATCAATACTTTTTCGTCGAACCTTTTTTATTCTTGTTACCTCTCATATTGGCTTAAGCTGCAGTCAGTCTGAGCAGTAATAAATTACATTTTTTAAACACAAAAGATTTCAATCATCTTCAGACTTTTCTCGGCACCGTCCAAGCACTTAAAGATACAGCTCCAGACAAAGTATTAGCAATGGAAATCCGCATTGAAATGTCGAGTAGTTTTATCTGATTTCAAAATTTAAACGAGCAATTTGATGCTCAATCGTGTGGATAATTTACGAATATTTAAACATTCGTTGGTGGAAATTGCGAGAATCTGAAAAAAAAAAAAAAAAAATGAATAAATCATTTTATATGACTCAATTATTACAATCTTCAGTAGTACCTGATTATGCAATGGTATCCGGTATAAATTTCAAGGATCGACGTCGTTGTGTTCAAATTGAGGGATTAAAAACTAGCAATTTTAGTGCATTGTATTTTTTTTTCTTTTTATTTTCTTATTGAAAGGTAATTACAAGATGCGATGGTCCGATTGCGTGTACAGTGCGTTTGCACTTTATATGGTGTATTTATGTACACACACATAATACGGACAAGCAGAACTCGTTACTCGAGTATACAGCAAGGATTTCGATCAATTATTTAAATTACAGATTCACTATGATTGTTCCGATATGAAAATAATGATCAAATGTGCCTCTGGTATTTTTTTTTTTTTTTTTTTTTTTTAATCTTAACATCTTGCGTTAGTAAAAGCAATTTTTTTTTTTTTTAATTCCTTTATTAAATATAATCGCTGATTACGATGTCTACAGGGATCCGCGAGTGAGGCAACCCTCGTTGGTTTATTAGCTACCAGAGAAGTAACCGTTAATCGGATCAAGAAGGAACATCCCGACTGGGACGAGGGAATCATCAGATCGAAATTAGTGGCTTACACATCTGGTGGGTATATACTTTGTGGTACTTGTACATTTTAAGTAATAACTTGCTTAAAACACAATCAACCCAACTAATCCCTTTTTTTTCTTTCCATTCATGAAAAAAGCTCAAGTGACGCGTGTATTTGTACAGTATGAAATAATTTTTATTGCTCAGATCAGGCGAATTCGAGCGTGGAAAAGGCTGGTTGCCTCGGCGCGATGATCATGCGGCTCTTGCCGACCGACGACCACTGCCGGCTACGAGGCGCCACCCTACGGGAGCACATCGACAAGGACATCGAGGCCGGCTTGATACCCTGCTACGTGGTGGCAACCCTCGGCACCACACCCACCTGCGCCTTTGATGACCTCGAGGAGATAGGGCCCATCTGCAGGGAGCACAACATATGGCTGCACGTTGACGCGGCTTATGCGGGCGCGGCCTTCGTTTGCCCCGAGTACCGTCACCTCATGTCGGGAGTCCATTATGCCGACTCGTTCAACTTCAACCCGCACAAGTGGCTTCTCGTCAACTTTGACTGTTCGGCTCTATGGTCGGGACTCCCATCCAAGCCTATGGCACAGAATCTCCTTTGTCCCGTACCCACGTATCAATGATCTTGTGTTTTTTTACAGGGTCAAAGATTCGCGTTACCTAACCGAGGCGTTTAACGTCGATAGGATATACCTGGCGAACAATAAGCAAGGCGCCGCGCCTGATTACAGGGTAAATATACATATATACCTACATCGACTCGTTTTAACTCTTGTACATGTGTAATTTTCATCGTTTTTTTTTTTTTTTTTTTTTTTCTCTTCAATTGAACGCAAGTAGCACTGGCAAATTCCTCTGGGACGGAGGTTTAGATCATTGAAGCTGTGGTTTGTTTTGCGGGTGTACGGAGTCGAAGGACTGCAGAAGCACATACGGAACACGGTCGAGTTGGCCAAGTTGGTCGAGACGTTCGTGAGGAAGGACGAGAGGTTTGAGGTCGTGTTTGGCGCGAACATGGGACTGGTGTGCTTCAGATTGAAGGTGAAGGGAAAACCACGAATAATGAAAAAACTTGAATATTCATAACGGAGGAAGAACGTTTGGTACGATTACGGTGACTGTTGTATCGTTGCAGGGGAATAACGATTTAACGAAGCAGCTGCTCGACAAATTGATGGCGAGACGGAGAATTTACGTGATTCCCGGGGCCTGTGGTGACAAACTGCTCGTGCGATTCGCTATCTGTTCTCGTTTGACCATGCAAGACGACATTGAGTTCGCTTGGGAGGAAATTAGCGGCCGAGCCACCGAAGTTTTGCAATCAAAGTCGCAACCGCCGTTCAATGCAACGGTCAATGATTTCGACGCTTCGAGGAAGAAATCCGGCGAATTAGTCGCCAGAATAAAGAAGCTTGAGATCGAGGATACAAAAATCAATTCAAAGAGCTCGTGAATACAGCCAATTGTCTGTAATCGTCATTTTATTGATCACTTTGCATTTTATATATTTTATCCTTGTTACAAGTAGATTTAGATATAATACCGACGAAAAAACATGTACATACGAATAATTACTAGACGTATTTTGCCTTCAATACTTATTTTGATATATTTGATTGAGTTGTATTACTTTTTCGAAGATATTACGTATATACAAAAGAAATTCATAAATAAATTAGTTTTATCATACGTATAGTTGGCTTATTTTGCATTTTTAATTACATGTTCGCTGTCAGTACGTTATATACTTTACACTATATGCTATCGACTTATCGACAATGTACAGATGCATGCGTATGTATATATGTATCTGCAAATACCGTCTAATTTCGACGGCTCTTACGAAAAACAACGGAACTCAGATTTTCCCGTTTAAAATAACATTGGAATTTCTAAGTTCTGTTGTTTTTCGTAAGAGCCGTCGATTTGATCCACTAAGTAAATAAGCTAGCGAAAAATAACAATTTGTTTATAGTAACACAAAGACAATTTGATTTTTATTTGTCTAGTTAAAAAATCTTCAAGAATTATCCATAATATCGACTGTAGTGTTTCCCTGATGGCTGTATTCCGCAAATGCTGCCAGCTGCAGTTTAATTATTTCGTAAATAATGGCAAAGCAAAGCTCTAATTAAAATTTCAAGACTGTTAACAGTTTTGAATGTAAGTTATTGATGAAAATTTATATTTCAATTTAGTAGTAATCACTACTCACTACTGAGTAGTGCCATATAAAGGATTTCATTAAACCATAAAAGTAGAATATCTAAACTTTTACATGTCGATTTTTGGGTCAAAGATAAATCGTCAACTTGCCGCAAATAGCAAAAAATACGTCAACTCTTTCTCTTCGATCCATAAGATCAGTTGCGGCTGGTTTATAATTAATAAAGCGGATCTACTGTAAGATAGTAATAGTTATTTGGATCAGCGCCATCTAGCGGTCTTCATTTTTGAGCAAAAAGTGGCCTCTAAAATTCTCAATCAGAGCAATCAGGATTAGAGCCATTTAGTCAATTATAAACTAGCCGCAACTTATGGTGAAGCTGAAAAAAGAAAAAATAACGATACATGTGTTTTTGGCGGCAAGTTAACAATCTATTTCCTACCAAAAAATCGACCTTCTATGTATTTATACTTTTAAAGATGAATTTTTGAGTAAAAGGTTTATTGATAACTTGCCGCCAAAAACACATATATTGTTATTTTTTTATTTTATAGCTACGTAAAGAGTTGCGGCTGGTTTGTAATTAACCAAATAGCTCTTAGCTCAATTGCTCTGTATGAAAAGTTTAGGGCCACTTTTTAGTTCAAAAATCCGTAACGCTAGATGGCGCTGATCCAAATAACTATTGCAGCTACTTACAGGAGAGCCACTTTATTAACTATAAACCAGCCGCAACTAATCTTAAAGATGGACAATAAAAAGTTAAGATTTTCTGTGTTATATGCGGCAAGTTTACAATTTATCTTTAAGCCAAAAATCCACATGTAAAAGTATAAATATTCTACTTATTTTATGTGGCTTGTAAAATCAACTATATTCACAAACTTACAATACCTTAGACCTTTTACCATTGACTTTTGGAAGCACAGGCAGTACAGCCCTTTGACTTTATAGTTTAAATCTACAGTTATCTTAAGTATATGATTTGTATTGTGTCACTGAAATCTTGAATAACGATCAAGCCCATACGTGAATTCTTTAGTCTAAGAGACGACCGAAGAAAAAAGGCTTAATAAAGAGTTTCAGTCACACGAAGAGTCTCCGGAGAATGAAGCATTGCATCTCTCATAATCAGAGAATGTTGGGTTCTTTGTTTATTTAAAAGACTTGAAATTTACTTATCTGTATTAAATGTATTTTTTATTTAGTAAGATCCAATGCTCCATTCTTAAGAGACTCTCTCTGTGACTGTGCTTCTTTTTTAGGCCTTTTTTCTTCAGTTGTCTCTTTTCGACTGATTAATTTACGTATATATTTGATCGTAATATAAGATTTGTGTAACACAAATTTTTATTGAAACAAGGAAAAACCAAATTTTAAAGGAGCAAATGCATATTTACAGTATCAACTGTTATGATTAAAAGTTATAAAACTTGAACAATTGCTTTATTCAAACGTTTTATCAAGATTTATGTTTCACTTTTCTCGTTGGTAAATCTTATTAGTTCACAAATTTCTCTAATATTCTTCTATTTGTGATGCTAGTTAATACTTTCAACTTGTGTGTTATCAAACTTTGTTATTGTAATATTAAAACCTCACAACATGAATGTGTGATACATTGCACTGTAACATAACACTGAAAGTTTTTTAAATCAAACATAAACTAGTACATTATTTTTAAGGATTAATCAAAATGAATTTATTATGTATAACAACTCGTTAACTTTCAATATTTAAAATCATTTAACAGTGTACATACAAGGTCATTTTAATTAAAAAATTAATCAAGGTAGGATTGGAAGGATCAAATTCTGCAGACTAACAATAAGATTTAAGAGCTGCTTGTATAATGGACATTATTTATTTGCTAAATGTAAAACAAATAAAGCTCTATGTGTAACTAACAAATTTTTTTTATTTACAAATAAACACAAACCCTTCACACAAAATTGTGAATTTTCACTTTCTTTTTATCTTAAACACCTCTGATTTAGTGAGATTAAATGCTTCATTCTTATGAGACTCTTCTTGTCTCTGAACATAATTTTTGAGCCTTTTTTCTTCTGTCATCTCTTTTCGACTGATAAATTCAAGTAGTTATTTGATTGTTTTTCAAGATTTCTGTAACACAATACGTATCCTATATAAGTAAACTGTTTATTTAAACTATAACGTTAAAGGGCCGTACTTCCGTAAGTTAATGGTAAAAGGCTTAAGGTATTGTATTTTTTTTTCATGTGGTCAATTTTATAAGCCATATAAAAAAATAGAATATTTATACTTTTACACGTCGATTTTTGGCTCGATGATAAACTGTAAACTTGCCGCAGATGACACAGAAAATTTTAACTTTTTATTGTCTATTAACCAAATTAGTTGCGGCTGGTTTATAGTTAATAAAGTGGCTCTACTGTGAGCAATAGTAGTTATTTGGATCAGCGCCATCTAGCGGTCTTGATTTTTTGGCCATTGGTGGCTCCTAAAATTCTCAATCAGAGCAATTTGGATTAGAGCCATTTAGTCAATTATAAACCAGCCGCAACTCATGGTAATGCTATAAAATGAAAAAATAACAACACATGTGTTTTTGGCGGCAAGTTAACAATCTATTTTCTACCAAAAAATCGACTTTATGTGTATTTGCACTTTTGAAGATGAATTTTCAAGTAAAAGATAGATTGTTAACTTGCCGCCAAAAACACACATATTGTTATTTTTCAATTTTATAGCTTCATCATAAGTTGCGGCTGGTTTATATATGACTAAATAGCTCTAAGCTCAATTGCTCTGTATGAAAAGTTTAGGGCCACTTTTTAGTTCAAAAATTCGTAACGCTAGATGGCGCTGATCCAAATAACTATTGCAGCTATTTACAGTAGAGCCATTTTATTAACTATAAACCAGCCGCAACTGACCTCTAGATTAGACAATGAAAAGTTGACGTATTCTGTGCTATTTGCGGCAAGTTTACAATTTATCTTTGTGCCAAAAATCGACATGTAAAAGTGTGGATATTCTACTTATCTTAAATGGCTTATAAAATCAACCATATTCACAAACTTACAATACCTTAGACCTTTTACCATTAATTTATGGAAGCACAGCCGTTTAACTTTTTATGGTTTAAATAAACAGTTAACTTATATGATATGTATTGTGTTACAGAAATCTCGAATAACGATTAACACATACGTGAATTATTCAGACTCAAGAAAAAAGGCTTAAAAAAGAGTTTTAGTCACACAGGAAGAGTCTCCTAAAAATAGAGCATTGGATCTTACTTAATCAGAGAAGATTGGGTTCTCTGTTTATTTATAAGACTTAAAATTTACTTATCTGTAGTAAATTTATTTTTTATTTAGTAAGATCCAATGCTCCATTCTTAAGAGACTCTTCCTGTGACTGTACTTCTTTTTTAGGCCTTTTTCTTCAGTCGTCTCTTTTCGACTGATTAATTTACGTATATATTTGATCGTAATTCAAGATTTCAGTGACACAATACATATCATATACTTAAGTTAACTGTTGATTAAAACTATAAAGTCAAAGGGCTGTACTGCCTATGCTTTTATACGTCAATGGTAAAAAGCTTAAGGTATTGTAATTTTTTTTCATGTGGTCGATTTTATAAGCCATATAAAATAAGGAGAATATTC
This sequence comes from Copidosoma floridanum, assembly GCF_036245765.1. NCBI lineage: Eukaryota > Metazoa > Arthropoda > Insecta > Hymenoptera > Encyrtidae > Copidosoma > Copidosoma floridanum. The sequence continues at coordinate 3,592,910 of NW_028321896.1, forward strand.
ATACTTTTACACGTCGATTTTAGGCTCAAAAATAAGTTGTAAACTTGCCGCAGATAGCACAGTATACGTTTAATTTTTATTGTCTATCTAGTAGATCAGTTGCGGCTGGTTTATACTTGATAGTATTAGTTATTTGGATCATTGGCATCTAGCGTTGCGGATTTCTGAACTAAAAAGTGGCCCTAAACTTTTGAAACAGAGCTTTAGCGCGTAGAGCCATTTAATTAATTATAAACTAGCCGCAACTGATTTAGTAGCTATAAAATAAAAAATTAACGATATGTGTGTTTTTGGCGGCAAGTTAACAATTTATTTTTTACTCAAAAATTCATCTTTAAAAGTGCAAACACACATAAAGTCGATTTTTTTGTAGAAAATAGATTGTTAACTTGCCGCCAAAAACTTATGTATTGTTATTTTTTCATTTTATAGCTTCGTTATGAGTTGCGGCTGGTTTATAATTGATTAAATGGCTCTAATCCGGATTGCTCAGATTGAGAATTTTAGAGGCCACTTTTCGCTCAAAAATGAAGACCGCTAGATGGCGCTGATCCAAACAATTATTACTATCTTACAGTAGAGCCACTTTTTTAATTATAAACCAGCCGCAACTAATCTTGTAGATAGACAATAAAAAGTTGACGTATTCTGTGCTATCTGCGGCAAGTTTACAATTTATCTTTGAGCCAACAATCTACATGTAAAAGTATAAACATTCTACTTATTTTATATGGCTTATAAAATCGACCATATTCCCAAACTTACAATACCTTAGACCTTTTACCATTGACTTATGGAAGCACAGGCAGTAGGTACAGCCCTTTGACTTGATAGTTTTAATCAACAGTTAACTTAAGTATATGATATGTACTGTGTCACTGAAATCTTGAATTACGATCAAATATACACGTAAATTAATCAGTCGAAAAGAGACAACTGAAGAAAAAAGGCCCAAAAGAGAAGCACAGTCACACGAAGAGTCTCCTCGGAATAAAGCATCGGATCTCACTAATTGAAAAATACACTCAATACAGATAAGTAAATTTTAAGTGTTATAAGTAAACAAAGAACCCAACCTTCTCTGACTATGTGAGGTCCAATGCTCCATTCTTATAAAAGACTTTTCGTGTGGCTGCTTCTTTTTCAGGCCTTTTTTCTTCGGTTGTCTCTTTAATGGACTGATTAATTTGTGCTTCCGCGAGTTAATGATAAAAGGTCTAAAGTATTTTAATTTTGTAAATATGGTAGATTTTATGAGCCATATAAGATAAGTGGAATATTTATACTTTTCAGGGTCCATTTACAGGTAAAAGACATATTGTAAACTTGCCGCAAGTAGCATAAAAAATGTCAACTATCTATTCTCTATTAACAAGATCATTTGCGGCTGGTTTATAACTAAAAAAGTGACTTTACTGTAAGTAGCAATAACTATTTTGGATCATTGCCATCTAGCGGTCTCAACTTTTTGGCCAAAAGTGGCTCCTAAAATTCTCAATCAGAGCATTCAGGATTAGAGCCATTTAGTCGATTATAAACCAGCCGCAACTTATGATAAAGCTATAAAAAAGAAAAATAACATTATATGTGTTTTTGGCGGCAAGTTAACAATCTATCTTTTACTCGAAAATTTATCTTTAAAAGTATAAATACACAGGAGGTCGATTTTTTGGTAGCAAATAGATTGTTAACTTGCCGCCAAAAACACACGTATCGTTATTTTTTCATTTTATAGCTTCATCATAAGTTGCGGCTGGTTTATAATTGACTAAATGGCTCTAATCCTGATTGCTCAGATTGAGAATTTTAGGAGCCACTTTTGGCCAAAAAATAAAGACCGCTAGATGGCGCTGATCCAAATAACTATTACTATCTTTCAGTAGATCCGCTTTATTATTCATAAACCAGCCGCAACTGATATTGTAGATAGACAATAAAAAGTTAAAATTTTCTGTGTCATCTGTGGCAAGTTTACAGTTTATTATCGAGCCAAAAATCGACATGCAAAAGTGTAATTATTCTACTTTTTTATACGGCTTATAAAATTGACCACATGAAAAATAATTACAATGCCTTAAGCTTTTTAACATTAATTTATGGAAGTACGGCCCTTTAACGTTATAGTTTAAATAAACAGTTTACTTATATAGGATACGTATTGTGTTACAGAAATCTTGAAAAACAATTAAATAACTACTTGAATTTATCAGTCTAAAAGAGATGACAGAAGAAAAAAGGCTCAAAAATGATGTTCAGGGACAAGAAGAGTCTCTTAAGAATGGAGCATTTAATCGCACTAAATAAAAAATACATTTTTTACAGAGAAGTAAATTTTAATTCGTACACATAAACGAAGAACCCAACCTTCCCTGATTAAGTGAAGCCAAAACCTTCTCTGATTTTTTCTCTAAGTAACTAAGTATATGTATATCGCGAGAGTGACTCGACCTTTTGTGAATTTTTTTCAAAAGAAATATAAATACTTAGTTGGGAATCAGCCTTGCTACGTGGCGCCAATTATACCGCGGGCTTTTTTAAATTGAAATTGTGGAATTTTAAACATACAATTAATACAATGTAACAAAACAGAATAACATCTAATAGGGCGCCATGATAATTGTTTTGCCGGTTGTGACAGATTATTTTTGAGTGAAAATAGTGTAAGCTATTAAATTTTCACGTGCACAGATGACGCGAAAATTGCAGGAAAAATCTATTATCGCGTAGTTTACACCGTATGAGATGCTCCTAGCGAGATCTCGATTTTCTTGTCTGGCTGCTAAATGTAATCTCAAAAGGTAAACCTCACAGTTAAACTTTGTCGGTGCTGGTGTTACGGTTATCTTCACCATTAATAACAAAAATAAACATACACCAACACTCCAACTGCTGATACTTGTTTTGTGGCGCAAAACGCGTCAAAGTATACATTAAAATGCTCATCAAATTATACTTGTTTCATTTGTGTTTCCGAGTACTTGTAGCCGATAAATCAACTGTAATTAACACTCTTCAAAAGTCACGGACTAAAGAAAAGTATTCCTAACCTCCCATCTACCCTATAGATGGCTGGCATCCTCGACATCAGGTGGCAGCGGATCCGGAAAGGATACACCGCCATGCGCAAAGATAGCGAAATTCGACACCTGCCAACTGGATCCCTGCATGATAGACCCCTGCAACCCGGAGCCAACTGTAGTGATCATCGGCGCTGGAATGGCTGGCCTGTCAGCGGCCAACAGACTCGCCCAGTGCGGCCTTAAGAACTTCATCGTTCTCGAAGCCACAGATCGGTTTGACTTTTTTCTCTTTTCACGTGATCCAGCAAATAAAAACAACTACAACATCAATGTAAAAATAACAAAAACTACAACAGTCCAGGGGGCCGCATCCACTCGTGCTGGATGGGCGATATAGTGGCTGAGATGGGCGCGACGTGGATCGAAGGCGGCTGCTCGGCCAACCCGGCTTTCACGCTCGCTGCCCAGGAAGGCCTGTTGAAGCCACCGCTCTTCAGACCTGACCCGAGCAAGGGCCTCTTTCTAACGAGCGACGGCCGGGCTATCGACCTGCCGGTCAGTATAACGGCCTATCACACCTTCAAGCAGATAGAGCAGCAGGCCGCGGCACTGTTTTCCCTCGGTTGCGGCCGCAATCACGGGAACCTGCTCAACTTCATGGGCGTGAGGATACAGCAGGAGCTGCACAACTTCCCCGAAGAGCAGAGGTACGACGCGGCCCGGGTCATGTACGGACTGACGAATTGCGTGCGCTGCCGGTGTGGCGACGACCTCTCTCTCGTTTCGGCGGACCAGTTTGGGAGCTACATCGAGGTGCCTGGGGGCAACGTGCGCGTGCCCCTCGGCTACGTGGGTATCTTGGCTCCGTTGCTGCGTGGCATAGCGAGCTGCTCGATCAAGTACTGTAAGCCCGTGAGCTGCGTGCGCTGGGGCGCGGTCAACGAAGCCTGTCCCCGGGCCCTGGTCAAGTGTTGCGACGGCGATGAGTTCGCGGCTGACTACGTTATCGTCACGGCCTCGCTGGGCGTCCTCAAGCACCAGCACGACAAATTATTCTGCCCGGCCTTGCCGGCTGATAAGGTCGAGGCTATCACTAGATTGGGCTACGGCTGCGTCAACAAGGTCTTCCTCGAGTACGAGAGGCCATTTTGGGTTTGGCACGAGGGCACTATTAGGCTCGCGTGGTCGGCCGACGAGCTTGCCGATCGCTGTGATTGGCTCAAAGGTATAAACACAGACATGTGTGCTTGTTTTACAAGTACCGTTATGGTAGCTTTCCATTTTATACTGGACGATGAGGTATCAAAGTCAATTATTCCCTATTTGGTACTCCCCGCAGGCATATCGATGATAGAAGAGCTTCCAGGGTCGCAGCACGTGCTTTGCGCGTGGGTGTGCGGTCGCGAGGCAGCAGATATGGAGCTCTGCTCGGACGAGGAGGTTGTCGACTCGATAACCCGACTCCTGCGTAAATTCACGGGTGATCCTACCTTGCCCTATCCGTCGAATCTGCTGCGCAGCAAGTGGTGCACGGACCAGTACTTTTCCGGCTCGTACAGCTACCTTGCCATGGATAGCACGGTCGGGCATCAGTGCGACTTAGCGAGCCCGTTGCCAGGTAAGCGTGATAATTTTGGTATCTGTTATTGTTTTTGTTTGAAAACATTGATGATAAGCATTTTTGGCTGATTCTCGCCCCCCCACCCTCGTTATAATCATGACGTAGGTTCGTGCGAGCCGGTAGCGCCGATTCTGCTGTTTGCCGGTGAGGCCACGATTCCCGGGCACTACAGTACCGTTCACGGGGCGAGATTGAGCGGGATCCGCGAGGCGGATCGTATTGTGCAACTGACCAAGCGTTTCGGTGGTCCACCGAAAAAACTCCCAGGCCCTAATCCAGCTTGTCCGTGAATGATTTGCATTCAAGAATCGGTGATTGTCCTTATGGAGAAATTGTTTTTTGTCTTTTCAATAAAAAAAGGTGTATTTTTGACGAGTATTGTTTCGTTTCACGGGACATGTGGAAGGTGAAGGAAATTGACTAACAAATGAATCGGAATTTCGTGATTTATTATAACTTTGACATACATTTTTTCGTACGGTTGAACGCTTCAATGACACTAGTCAATTTTTAACTTGGATTAACGTATTATTACAACAATTTCTTAACTTGCTTGTTTTATTTATCTTGTTCGTCGATTTGCTTGCATAACCTATTATGTATCGGGTCATATGTATATCCCAGTTACGGATAAGAAATTTTTAAGATGCTTTAACTTGGTCAGTTTTTTTACGAGAAAAAAAAACAGGGGTTCATTTTTATAATAGTCTTCAAAAGTAAGTATATAGACTTATTTAAATAGAAATACTGAATTATTTGAAAATAAAATATTATTCTTGTGTTGTGTCATGAATCAGATTTTTGAGTCGTTCGTAAGTTTTGTTAGTTACAAGCAATAAACATCCCTCACACATCCCCAACAACCTTTACAATTCTAGATACTTTCAATGTTCATTCAAAAATTATGCTCCTATATTAATTATTCATCTTTGAATTAATATTTTATAAGATTAATAATTCTAAAGCTAAATCAATAGGAAAGATTAAAAAAAATAGTACTAGTAATAAGGAAAACTAATTATCAGTTAAGGGTAACAAGTTCAATTATCAAGTAATAAAAAAATTATTTCATAATTGATTTACAACAGTTTTTGCAACAAAACTATGGATAATCTCGAGTGGTACATTTCTTAAATTATGTACTTCCATTGGTCCCGTCGATAATACTTGGTCGTTAAGTGCCCGCGTAGTCAGTATATACACATGACTTATTACTTTTCTAACTTTTAATTCTATTATTGTCCCAACTGCAGCAAATTTTTTAGGCTAAAGAAACCTTTTTTATATTATTAGCCCTGTACTCATTCATCAATGAGAAAATACATAGTTTCCAAAATCTTAGCAATAATTGCTTCATTATACAACATAAGCTTGGGACTCGAGCCGTTAGTACACTTAGTTCATAATATTTATAAACAATAAAGTATTATAAAGAATAACGTTTTCACTTACATTAAACATCATGTTAAAGATGTGATGTTTGTATATCATACGATTAGAATCTTAAATATGATTAACATCATTTTGGCGAATTTTTAACAAGTGATACATTTACATTTCAGAGAATAGAAGCCACAACAATATACATAAAAGAACATTAGCATTTCACTAAAATTAACGACATCTTTTTACAAATGACCACATCATGGCATTTTCAAAGTCTCACTTAGTAACGTTTATGTACATTTTTCAAATGAACAAATATTTTTTAAATAAGAATAGAACAAGAAATATATAAAAGACCATAAAGGTGTGCTTCTATCAGTAAACTCGAATAATAATGATGATTTTTATTTTACGTATTATTCACCAAGCTGTTATATTGTTAACAACAAAATGCACCTGTGGCGACTATCAACAGATTTTTCATGTAATTTTATTTTTCACGCTGTAGTTACACTTTTGATACACGGTAGTAAACCTGTCTTGTACGTCCTGGCTAAAAGTGACGAAAACTGTACGGATCGCACTTCGGTAAACACGGTATAAAAATAACATAGTATACGTCAAATGTTACATACCGACTGTTGCGATAAATGCAATCGATCTGATTGTCAAAATGCCATCGTTTGCTTAACTAAGTAAAAACAGTCGAGTTAGGTAAGACGGACCATATCGACAGTCGGACATAATAGCTTTTAATTAAGTAGAAACAGTCAAGTTAGGTAAGACAGGCGATCGACGGTCGGATATAATAAATTTCAATTAAGTAGAAACAGTCGAGTTAGGTAAGACGGTCCATCGACGGCCGGAGATAATAAAGTATCTTCCACTGATATGCATTACGAATCTGTAATTTGTAATTTGCAGGTACTTACTAAACTGCATTGTCATATTTATGTACTAATCATTTCTGTCAGAAAAAAATCCTAATATATCGCACGAGAGAGACATAACTAAGAAAGATGTATACGACGTATCAAGACAAGCCAGGCGTAAATACTATACTCGCAATTTTATAAAGTTGAGATGAGGGACATATATATACATCTACACGATATTTAAGACAACATGAGATCACAATCAGCAACAACAGCAAAGATAATATATAATCCTAGACAATGCGGCATCAGGTTTTTGTTACATCGATGGGCTTCAGGACTGGTTGCAGGTGACGGGCGAGAAAGCCTTGTAGGTACGGGTTATTCGGGCGCGCCATCACTTTGAGAGCGATTGTTCCTCGATCACTTCGTCGGCGCAACGTTTAACTTCGTTCCAAGAGTACTGAATGTCCCGGGACTCGGTGTAGCGCGAACAGATGGCCAGGCGTAGGAAAAAATTGTCCTTGATTTTCGACGGTACCAAGTGAATGTTGCCGGCTCCGTTTATTCGCTTCAGAAGGTTATCGTTTATTTCATTCGAGCCCTGATGATTCATACAATTGGCTTGTCGTGACTCCATTACGGTAATAGGAAAAAAAACAAAGGCGTACAAAAGTTTTTTTTTGTTACCTTCAATCTGAAGCAAACAAGACCAAGTACGACATCTTCGACGACCTCAAACCGGGAGTCTGACAGTACGAGCGATTCGAACTGGTGGGCAAGAGCCACGTGGTTTCTTATGTGTTTTTGCAGACCTTCGATTCCGTACAGCCGAAGAACGAACCACAACTTGAGCGACCTGAACCTTCGACCCAGTGGAATTTGCCAGTGCTGAAATATGATATCATTGATGCAAATAATTTTTTGGCAAATAAGAAGAAAACAAAATCACACGAGCGTTATACCCTGTAATCTGGTGCAGATCCTTGCATGTCGTGTTTGAGATACACTGGATCGACATTGAACGCATTAACCAAGTATGTGGGGTCCTTGAGCCACATCGGTGAACAATCAAAATTCACCAGCATCCACTTGTGGGGGTTGAAGTTGAAAGAGTCGGCTCGTTCGATGCCCTTCAGCAGGTGACGAAATTCCGGACAAATGAAAGCAGATCCTGCACAAGCGATAATTCAATCGGGTTCTTTTTGGTAGTAGTATCGGAGAAAATAAAACATACCAGCATAGGCAGCGTCGACGTGCAGCCAAATCTCTTCCCTATTGCAAATAGGTCCCATTTCGTCCAGACGATCAAAGGTACAGGAGCTGGTTGTGCCCAGTGTCGCAACGACCTGTCAACAACGTGTACAAGCGTCAATCGTTTTACTCGAATACGCCTTTTATTTTTCCATGATTCGGGGCGTTTTTGAAGCAATCGATTACTCACGTAGAACGGGACGAAGCCCTTTTCTTTGTCCGCCTTGATTGCCTCCTCGAGGGTTTCTCCGCAAAGTTGGTGCTTCTCGTTAGTTTCAAGTAATCTAAACTGTACACCACTCAAAAGGCCGGCTCGTTCAACGGAACTATGAGCTTGAACTGGAATCACATTTTTGTGTAAAAATCGATTTATGTTTACTCCTTCATTTCACGCATTCATGACTAATTTAATGGTTTCACTAGCCTCTATACCATTATACCGTTTTTCCTTAGACTACTTTTTTGCTTTTTCCCCACCCCATCAAAATTTTTCACGGTTTCGGGTATTAAAATTTTTTTTACCAATTTTCTGTCATTGTAGTCTTAATGTTTGGACTCACGTAATCAAAATACGTTGAAAATATTTTGGCAGAGACATGTAGAATCCCACGATACTTCGGGGATCCCCGTATTCACGATCTGGTTATGACGTGCAGTCTGGCCAACTGTAAGCCATGACTGCTTCTTTTTTTTTTCATCATAAAACTCAGTAAGATAATATTATACGATAGACTACTGGATGGCAATCTTTCATATCACGAAAGGCATTTGACGTTATCTTGGACGTTAAGTCAAAGTTCTTAAGGGATTAGGTGACGGAAGAAGAATGGAAAGAATAAAGTGGATCCTCAAAGGCCGTGCACTTCGAGAGACGATGAATGGTATTGAGAGTCAAAGGGGAGTAGAATAAAAGGGAGGCATCAGGAAACAAAGGTGAGTGGCTGCCATTCATCAGTTTTTTATCAAAAAATTAAGTAAAAGAGACACGACGTGATTGTACCGTCTGAAGAGGAGAAAAAGAGATAAAGTAGACTCGATGGAAATCAGACAGAGCTGCGTATTATATATACACATATATAAGCGTGAGAAAACAACTTTTCCGATTCAAGTGAAGCCTGGTATGGTATACGCGATGGTAAGTGGAAGAAGGGGTGGGGAATAAGAGGAAGGGGAAACTGGTCGGTCTGCGCGAGTAACTCTGGCAGTGATTACGCGTTGCCATGACGATAAAGTGCTGCTTGATGAAGTGCCTCAACGTCATACATTTATACACCTACACCGTCACTACCACTGCTCTGCTGTTGCAGCAACTCCCAGTATACCCGTCCACCATCCAGCAAGCGCTATTCCTCCCTTTACTCGTTCCATTCATCCAACTTTTGCCCCCGTGTGTGCTTGTTTGTTCGTGACTAGATTTTCGTCGACAATAATTGTGCTAAAGGTGTGGCTTTTGTTTTTTTTTTTTTTATTTTTAGAAGGATTTGATTTGATTGTGTTGAGGTAGTAACAGATTTTTAATTTTCTTGTTACTTTTTTAATGGGGGGTGTAGTTTATTGATTTTGACTTACCTGAACCGTACGCAACGAGTTTTCCAACAATCTCGTGATTTTTCCAGTCTGGATGTTGTTCTTTCACCTGCTGAATCTTCTTAGCTTTGGCACCTAGAAGTGCAACCAACGTAGCCTCGCTAGCTGTTCCCTGATAAATATGATTTAAATTAGTATTAAAAAACTTTAAATGGCCATAAAATAGGACTGATTAGATGTTTTTTTTTGTGTGAAACTACTCGTATTAAGAAGATATTTCGATAGAACTGTAATACAGAAGATGTTTTAAATGTTAGTTACTTTTTTTACATGGTTATGTAAATAAAATTATTAGTAACTTGTAGAAAAAATAAACGTTTTGGAGTACAACTTTTTTTTTTTTTTTAATGATTTTTCTCACCACTAAACATAAATTTCAAAATTTTATTTACAAATTAGTTTTTGATGTTATAAATTAATGGCTAAGATTCTATTTAAATGTTTTTAAATATATTGATTGGTTTTTAAAAGCTGTTGTTTAAAAATAAATTATCCAGTTTTTTGTTTCGTAAACTGTATTAATTACATATAGACGTATGTTGTCAATTTACCTGAATCACACCTCCTGCTTTGCCACCGCTACAAGCCAAGAACTCCTTTGGTAAATCAATCATTTTTCCTAGCCAATCAAGCATTATCACTTCAAGTTCCGTGCAAGCGGGGCTGGCGATCTAGCGTACATGAATCAATAATAGATGAGCTATAGTCTCTAAGAGTATTTTATTTTAAACATTCAATGTTGAAAGACTTGCCCATGTAAAGCCGATGCAAGCAATCGCGCCACTTAGCATGTCAGCAACGATAGCCGGATAAGACTGGGCAGTCGGAAAGTACGCATGAAACTTGGGACTGTGCCAGTGGGTTACCTAAATTTCACGAATTATATACAATTCAAGGGTTAATCTAGCCATTGCAAATAAATATGATGTAATTAATTGGGTCACTTACTCCGGGCATTATTACTCTTTCCACGTCGTTCATGACGTCCTGCCAATTCTCAGGCTTTTGTGGCGCCTCCTTAGGAAGCAAGGGCTTCATGTAGCCTGGCTGAACAGTCGGTAGTACCCTCCTGAAGTAAGAACAACCATATGAATATCGTGTATAGTGAATCATATAGTTAATTAATAGAAAACAAATAGTTCACGTAAGAAATTTAACACTGCAGTTACTGTGCCCACGCATCCAATCAATAGATATTTATGCTGATTGGTGGTTGTAAAAAATCAATGTAATTAACTAAGGATATCGTATTCATGTGGAAATAAACATCACGTGTTGGATAGTTTTCATGACAACATCGATCAATGACACATGAGGTAATCCATGCATCAACTTTGAATTTTAATCAGATCAGGTGTGGTATTATCAATCGGGACAACGTTCGTATGAATTCTCTAATCACCGTTTTATTGACACTCCATACTTTATCATCCCTTTTGATTTCGTGGAATGAAAAGAAAAAGGCGTAAGTCTTTTCACGGATCTTGATACTCGATCTCTCATTATCGACTTGCGCGTAGGTATACAATATAATTATGCGCAAGACTCAAACAGGAAAAGTTTATAACAGACTAGCTTATGACAGGTGGATTACGCGCTCTCTTTCACTCGTGCACGTAAATCCGCGCGATATCGCGTGTACTGCCAAGGCTGATTTTTCCTTTCTCTCGAGCAGTTTCACCTTCAAATACTCGCACCGTCGTCTGGGCGTAAAGAAATATGCCACAGCCAGCACGTACCTATACCTGCATTTAACAACATTTGCCTTGATCCAAAATGCTCGCATCATTAGCGGATGCGTGTGTATGTATTACTATAATACGGTAAGTTTATTGTACGGGAGATGCGACACACTTGCCTGTCTCTTATGTTTTCCAGGTACTCCACGATGTAGTCCGTCATCGCCTTGGAAAACTCCTTAAAACCGTTTGGATCCATATTTTACCTGAAACAGTTGGAGCAATGGGTTATAGTTACGATTCACGAGAAACTAACGATCAATGTGATAGCGATCGCTCGAGTAAAACATTGATTGTGTTCCTACATTTACGACACATTTTATTGATTCTTATTTGGAAGACGAGGAACTTAATCGCGAAAATAAGTTCGATAAATATTTTGACTGACGCGCCATGCGAAGTCTGATGATTTATAATAGTCTTAGTATTTGTTATGAATATGACGTGCGCGACATTATAATCCAATCATTAAGAGGCTATCAATCATTTTAAAAACTCCAGCTAAGATTTAAAAGGTCGTAAACATATAAGTTTCATGAGCGGATAAATGCAACACTGAAAGTGATCGTGGTGTACGGGAAAATATTTTCCTTGACAAAAGTACATCAAGTCATAGTGGCGAGCGTATATTATGGCCATGAATTATAGTTCAATGCCTTATATTTATAGGATGCTCATTTCTATTCCAAAATAATATGAACTCAGTTTGAAAAATAATGTCATATCCGTTCCGAGTCTCTTGTTAGAATGTTCTAGTACACGAGCATGAAAGCTATAAAATTCTCTAAGTCATCTTTTGTATGATTCTAATTAGAACCACCGAATAATAAGAGACCAATTAATTTGATCGTACTTAATATATTTGGTAGAATTGTAAAATTATATAATTTGAAAAATACAGTCAATCTATTAGGGTTTCTGGCCTGTTACTCACCTTCGAACGTTGATTTGTTTACGGAAACCAAATAGTGTGGGATTATTGGGTATTTAGAGAGTGGAATTTCAACCTGCTCACCTCTAAATATGAATGAATGTTTTTGAGGTCAGGATCAAAAGGTTAAGAATGATAAACATTACTTTCAATTCATAACAAAACGTATACCAGGAGTATCATTGATAAATGGTAGTGAATGACCACTACGCTTTTGCCGTTATTCTAATTGTTTTCTTTGATGATTCGTGTATGTGATCAGTTATATTTTTCATTAATTATGTCGTCACCTGTCACCCGTAAAAATGTAATAAAAGTTCTATATCTGTATTCCTTTGATATCTGATGTGTACATACATCGACGTCAAGGAAGTTCTCAATTTAGATATCTTTCTCTTTCCTTCTAGAAAACCAAATTTGTAAAAAATTTCTTAGCTTTTAATATTATAATACCAGTGATAACAGCAAGAAGCATCTACTAATTACCACTTTTTCAGTTGTCTATTAACTTATCAAGTGACCTTAACTTATCGATTTTAATCGGTGGATTTTCACCGGGAATCGGTAAAATTTTATTGATTCGGTTTACTAGACTATATCGATGCAGTTTAACATCGATACGTCAAATCACCGGAACAAACGTAGACAATAAAAGGGTTTTACAAGATAAGATAAAAGGATTACGTCTAATGAGATTAAAAAAGTGATACCCAAATTAGCACTTCAGCAGCCAAAACTCGATATTTTTGCTCAACAAGTCATGATTATAAATAATACCGCGCAAATTAAGCAATGAAGCAATAAGGATTTTTACTGATGTTGACAGATGTAGTAAAAAAATTGACGAGTCACCGAGTTTTCCCTATGACACTCGAACATTATGCAGCTTTTGAATTTATTTTCAGCACGTGAATAGTGGATTCGATTAGTAAGAGGGTGTGTTTTATTCGGTATTACGTCATTTGTGAATTCCATACATTCTGTAACTTGGGTGTTACGATAAGAATGGGGTTGCATTTTTTCTTGTTCATTCATTGACTACTTTACAGAGTGAAATAAGATTTTTCTCACGTAGAATGATAAGTAATAAAAGTCGAAAGTAGGACAGGTGCACGAAGCGAAACGGATGAAATTAATTTGTAATATGTGTAATTTTATGCATAAAATGAATAAGTCGCGCATAAAGTAAATAAACTTCGTTTTTAAATAGCTTGAGGTATTTAAAGAAAAAAAAATAACAGCTTACGTTATGTTTTCAAATGATTGTATCTCATGAATTTTTAATTATTCTAATGCAATTTAGTTGTGAAATTCTTTATAAATACGGTTTATTACAAATATGATGAGTCATGCACGGTTCATACTATCAATTATACGTAAATCCATATGATATAATGTCAAAAAAGTAAAGCTATAAAAATTCCTCTGGTGATACAGATTTTTTTATTGACATTAATGATACTAGCGAATCCGCTTGGCGACCACAAAAGGCCACCATAAACTCTGAATAAACTGCATGAATCTCATACATACATAGATATTAAATGTGCAATTTATCAAGTGGTTAATGTGGATTACATGGTAAGCGACAGGCTCAATATTGGCACATATTAACGCAAGCTTTCGATAAAGTGGCTGATCTCAAGTGTATAACATAATAATTTAAGTAATCAATAATTATAAGTAAATATCAATCTGTCGAATAATTCATAACCGAAACTTTTGGCTCGCGTAGATGATTCGCTGTCGCACGTACGCAAGTACGATGGGAGCTTGCAGCATTTTCTTGGATGGTTAACTTTTTTGCTACCAGTTTTTGTTGTTGTTTTTTTACAATACTTTCACTAATGCTAACTGCCACGAATCGATCAAGGATACCGATCAGCGATTGCTCAACAGCAAGTAGAGCGTTCAAGTTCACTTGTAACTGGCACGCGAGCACCGGTAGCGTTTCTTTTTGTTTTTTTCCTTTCTCGCGCTTTTTCCTCGTCGAGGCGTGCAGTGAATAAAATAATACATTTTCAGGTCTTACAGTTGAAATATGAATCCTGTAACACTAGAATCGACTGGGTGGTTCACGTGTTGCAGCTGATAATCGCAGTTCAATAGTATTTAATTGTAATGTGCATCATACAGTTTTACCGCCAATCGTGTTTCTTCGATTTGACGTAAAAAGAGACTTAAAACCGCAAGACAAAAATTGTTTTCTTCTTCGAATTTTAACCAATTAAGACTACCTCAAGCTGTTTTTCGTTTTATCTTATGCCTGGATTTTTGAAAAGCAACCCTCTTGCACCGGATTTTTAAAAGGTTCTCTTTTGCACCGAACAAATGATTCACGAAAGAAAAAACAAGTTGTAATAATAATCGTCGCACTACGTTACGTGATTCACTTTTAAGTTGCAGACAAATCCATTTTTTGTTGCAATTTTTCAATTTGTTTAAAGATTTTAAAACAGTCGGCCCTAAACGTAACCTGAACCGCATCCCATCTAACCATGCTTTTGCAAGCAGAGAACAGCAACAGAGAAAAAAAAAATAATAATAATAATAAAATTTGATTACCACTTTATGAAATATACTTTAGCAAATAGATTCACTTACTTTGCTCAAAACAGTCCCAACCGGAATCCCGTAGAGTGAATAATAACACTGTGCGCGATGAACTGCCAGAGTCGAGACTCGATTGCACTATACAAAGCCGTGAGCCAAAATGCAACTCACACGCTCGATAAATAGCACACCAAAAGATACAAAGCGAAAATTGGGCTTACCCAAAAAGTGCGAAGCAAAAACAAAAGCTTGCGGGCGACCGTGCGTACACGAAGGTTCGCGAGTCAGTGGCAGGATGGACGTGCTTGTGCCGCGGATTTATGCTAGCACCCCACCCCGACCGAAGCGTCACTCTCTCTCTTTCTCTCCCTCTGTCCCTACATCGTATGCTGTTGTTATTGTTATCAAAACTAACGCTTGTCAGACTCAAATTGCACAGTACACGATGCATGTACGTACTTAAAATATGGACGAAAGCTCGCGTAATGCTTCAGCAAATTAGTTAATTTTACGTTTACACATTGCGTAAATGGTCAAGCATGAGTTTACTACTTTTTTGGTGTTTGCTCTCGTTTGATTAAATTTCGCTTTGAATCCTCATTATGATATACTTTACATCATGCATCAGTCAGAGCTTTAAATTTTCGCATCGTAACAATGATTTTTTTTTTCAACCATCAATTATTAACTTGATTTGCTGTCAATCCAAGAATATCCTGTAAATTTTCTAAGCATCGCAGATACGTTAATAAGCTTTTGATAAACAATAAAATCAACTAGCAATAAGTGAGCTCGAAAATTCATTGTTGCACGTACAAAACAATCAGTTTTACCGTAATAGTATTAATTTTTTTCCATAAAAAATTACTTAAACAAATCAGCTCTGACAGGTGTTGTTAACCCTTTAAGAAATAACGTGAATCAATGCTAAAATAATTTAGAATATTGGTACGTGACACCAGCCACGTATCACCTTCTCTTGTTATCCAGACTACATCGCACCCACACACACAGCAGGATCCATTGGCTTAGTCAGAACGTGGAAAGCACCTTTAACGATCGTGTCCTTACGTACGCCTTTTGTTCAACTATTACAGTAGCGTGAGCTTTCAATTGATTAAGAAGGAGCCTCGTGCAAAGAAAGTCAGAGCTTGCGGGGGTGCGCTCGAGGCAAAATCGCGTTAGCAACTCCATCCGAGATCTATATGAACGGAGTTCGCGCTTTGTAGGTGCAGGAAAACGCTCGATCGAGTTAACGAGGGCAATTTTCAAGCTGCTGCTTTAAGGGAGGAAAAATCGAGTTGATGGTCGTTGAACACAACTTTGTCCGGATAAAAGTGCATCGATCGAAGACGCTAAGTTTTTTTTTTTTTTTTTTTTTTTTTTTTTTTTTTTTTTTTTTATCTTTACGATCGGTAACGGCAAAGAGGCTAGGTGCCCATGGAAAATCAGCAATCAAGATCTTTTTGATTCTCAAAGAACATCCTATCGAGTAGTGAAAGGCGAATGAGAAGCGCCAAGTGCCGAAAGGTCAAATCCGTACAGTCGATACGGAAAGGGTAATTGAATTTTTTTTTCTCACCCAAGGATTTTTATTTAAGGTGGCTGTCAGGATTCGAGATGTACATGTTTTGTATATAACCGAGGTTGAGATTAACTAAAACATTAGAGCACTTGATTGACACCTTAGAAGTATGTGGTTAATAGTAATAGACTTTCTCACTACAGCTCTACCAGACGTACGATTACAAAGACCAGTCTTGAATTCCGCACTGATTTTTCCTACTTCGCTTGTATAGTATCACCATCACTTTTTCGCGCTACAATGTATACATGTGTTAATATGACCTTTCTTGTACATCACAACTATATTTTTTCAATACACTACATGGATCTAATCTCAATGTGCTAGCTCCATCTCTTACTCTTGCAGTGGCTATACCATTTTAATTATTACAAATGTAAATTTAATTTATTAATTTACAAGAGACAGTACTACTAGAGTCTTTAAACTTTTGTACACACACGATTGTAAATACATATTACATTGAGTGTTAATTATTGACTAGGTAGAACCCCGAGACAATATGACACTTTTTATGCGAAAAAGAGTTAAACGTCTTAGAATTGGTATGTTTGGGCCTTTTAAAATTTAACTATAATAGAGACAGTACCTTTAACAACAGAATTTACTATTAAATTTTTTTTTAAATTGAAAGAAAATCATTTTTTCCGTCAATCACCTTGAGTAACGCTATGCGATCACTCCAAGTAAAATAATTCAAGCAGCGCTTGGTTCGCTGAAAAAAAAAAAAAAGAATAAAACGGCGAAATAGGTGGGTACTCGTGGGAGAAAGCTCTCTTCGTTTCCTCCCAAAGAGGATAAGGAACTTGGGTCGAGCAGATTTTTCATCTCACTTCCACGATTTCGTGCTCCTCTTTTCTTCATTTCTGCTGCTGCAGTCAGTTATAACATAATCCACTCTATCATTTTCCTTTTAGACATGTACATAAAAAAAATAATAAAAATTTACATCACACCTGCAGCTACTGAAACATTAAATCACAAAAGAGCCTCTGCGAGATAAAATAAATCATTTTAATGTAATGTTTTAGAAATTAGTTGAGACAAAAATGCAAAAGTGTAGTTATACAGTAATATATCTGAAAAACAAACCCTAGAATGGTAATATATGTCGATACATCCTTATTCTGTACTAATTTTATTTTCTAGTATTTGCAAATGTTTATTTTACAAATTACCTGTTTAATTTTGATGTTCAATATACTTATCAAAATACATAAAACTAATTATCCATAGCAATATGACAAAAACGTACCAGTGTCGTAGCAATTAGCTATTAGTCTTATAAACATCTCCTACAAGCTAGGGGCTCTTCATCCTCCATTCGTTCCGTACGTCGCCGCTGTTGCCATGGCTACGACTCCTGGTATAAAGGTAGGTGGTAGCAGAAGAGCAAAGGTAATCGGTGCTCTCTCTCTCTCTCTCTCTCTCTCTCTCTCTGTCTCTTCTAGGCTTCCGTTTTCTTTTTTTTTCCTCGTAGCGAGGACTGACCTACTTACTAGCACACAAGCCAGGAGAATCACGTATGAGGGATCGCTTTGGTACCAACTCGCCTGTCACTGGCAATCGCGAGGGGGTCCAGACAATTTCCCCAAGTGATTTGCCCGTGCTTTGTGGACACTTTGGTCTAACTCGTCCCCTCAATCTACACGAATACACTCTGCATGTCTCTGATGTCGCGCGAATAAAAGGAGCTTGCAGAGGCCATTTGGCAATGATTTAATCTCATCTAACCCCTGTATCATATATTATTCAATCGCGTAATCACCAAAGTTACACCAGGTGTTACCAGAGAAACTCTGTAAACTCTGGAAGTACCATTTATTCATCATTAACATTACTTGATGATTTTGCTCTTGTGCGAGCTTGAGGGTTTTTCGTAGTGAGAGAGAAAATCGTAACGACTGGATTATACAGCGTGTATTACTCTCGGACGTCACGAAAACCCGAGAATTCCATCGGTTAATGCAATGCATTATACATGGGGATCCACTGTTCACCCTCGCCAACACCTTAACGGATGAGCTACAGCCCATGCATATGTACATACCCTCCCAACCGAGTGTTTTCTCACTGTTTTAGGGCTACCAGGGAGATTTATGGCGTTCAAGTTTACGTGATAAAAGTCCACAGCTGTTTGATTTTTAAGCTTTTCGTTTGGTGATTTTTCGGCATAGGAGGCGTTAAGCGTAAATGTAAAGTTGAAAAAAAAGACAAAAAAAAAAAAAAAAAAATTGTTAACAAAGATCGGTAAAACGCAGCACTGGAGCAAGAGAAAAATCTCTTGGCACAACTCAACGAGAAACAATTGATTTCTCGCGCTATAGTAAAGGACGGCGGTGTCAAAGCGAAATGTCCTGTATGTAAATCGTTTCCCGGTTTTCCTGTCTAGTATTTTCAATAGCGAAGCGAAAATGGATGGCGAAAATTAATAAAATTCAGACCAGCGTCGAAAAATCTAAAAGATGCGGGACCAACGTGGGTAACGCGTAACCTGCATCATCATCCGACAGACGGCTAGTATAATAACCAGATTGGTTTCTCTCGCTCGCGCGCGTGTGTCACGTATACGGAACAACAAACGCGCAAACAAAATTAACCTCTAAAATCGCGACCGGCCTTTCTTTTCGTACCTTCGTCCCGTAAGATGTTTATCGTCAAGTGATCGGGAGTGTCAAAGATTGATCGGAAAATGGACACGATCAAAGAGTACATGGAGTGCATAAATTTTCACTGGATAATCGTCGTGCTGACCGGCATGTACGTTCAACTGCGCGACATTTGCCTGATCGGCCTGTGCTTCGAAGTTATTCGCGACCCGCCCTTCAATCCGTCTTACGCCACCCTCATCTTCGTCTTTTCTACGGTCTGCCTCTTGGCCGAGTATAGGCTGTGGCCCAGATCGCTCAAGGAGCCGCCCATCCAGCTGCTCATCATCTACGAGGTAACTACGTATTTTTGTGATACTTTTTTTTTTTCTTCCTTTCTTACGATACTTTTGCCGGATCTGAAATGTCAACGTTTTAGATTCTGTTTACCGCTCTGGTCACGGATTTGGTGAAGCGAATCGTGTGGGTGCCGCTGATGCACCTAACTTGGTGTTTGACGCAAGAGTCCAGCAAAGCGGTGAGCCATTTTTTTTTTTCGGACATTTCATTTTGAAGATTACCTATTGTATAAGTATCACGAGTATTAGCATCAACGTTGAAGCATTAATTTTTGTCTCTTATTGCAGTTGATATGGATGAATTCCCAGTTGGAGTTGGGCAAATATTCCCAGCTGATGACGATGGCCTCGTACATGAGGACGGACATTGCAGCAACGCACACGGCCTTTTGTATTTCCGTGCTCTCGTTTCTGTGGATGCTAGACGCCACCGAGACCCTTGATTCGCTCTTGATCGATCTCTGGGCCAAGTATTAAGTAAAAAATCATGAAAAATCCAACTGTTTTTTGATCCAACTTAAATTTTTTGTTTGTTTCTTGAATAATAAACATTGACTTTCAGGGAATACACCAAGTGCCGCATACAAAGAAACAAAAGGATAACTTTCAAAAATCCCGAAGTTACCGATTACTTTGTGTACCGTCTACTGAAAGGATGAATCAGTGTCTATGCTTATGTCTACTTGTCAAATGAAAATTGTTTTGTGCCCCGCAAATTGTCTAGAACTCGTACTTTTGTGATAGTATTTTTTTATTTTTTTTATTTTACAAATATTGAACCTTGTAAATTGGCATCGTGATAAAATTTTTGTAAATACATACATCTGTGTAAGGAAAATTTTTTAAACCTCTTTATTCAACAAAAATTTGAAGCCCATCATTGAAGTACGCGTAAAAAGGCAGGTGTGGAAATAAGCTGGAGTAAAAGCTATTTGCCGATACATACTTACTTAAAATTAGTAGATATTAAAGTATATAGGGTTCTAATGCAGTAGGAAATGAAGTAAAGTGTATCCGACGTTCATATAAATGCATTAACATCGATTCAATTATTTCCTAATTTCCACAATCAACTTCAAACGGCTCTCTGTAACAGTTGCCATCACCCATGCATGTAATCATGGTTAGAAACGCACGAAACTCTGATTGAAACATTTACGGTTAGGAAGATGACAAATTTTATTTACACGATATGGGCGCTGTTGTTGCACTGCATGAACAAGTCTTTGTTCAAAACGTGTTTTGCCGATGCTCTGGAGGACGAGCACGGCAACAATTTCCCCTTCGGACCGCCCATGACGTCTTTCATCTTCGCCGTTGGAGTGTACGCAATTACATCTAACCTCGACTTCTACCCGGCAAAATTTCGTAAACCAAGTCCTCTGTTGATGGGCTTGTACGAGGTAAATATGGAATTGTATCGATTAAGATGTACGATGATTTTCGGGTTCCACGTAATTCGTTAAGTTTTATTGAATTGTTCTGCTAAATGTAAAGCATACGTTTTGTTTTTAGTTTCTGGTGACGTCGTTTATTCTAGAATTTTCGTTAGCCTGCATTTGGGCCCCCATAGACGTTCGTATTTATGTATCTTTGACGCAGACGATCCACAAGGTTTGCATGAATTTTGCCCAAAAAGCCGTTTCGCCGGTACACCAGCACCTTATCGTGTATTTTACATTTCGTTGCCAACAGATTTTCGTACACTTTGAGTACAAGGAAGCAGCCGTGTGGTTACTACACAACAAATATCCCATGGCAATTCTATGTTACGTCATCGCCATTGGATTTTTGCTGTCCGCGCTGTACGTCACCGGATGGTCCGATGTTATCGCTAATTCGTAAGTGTATCGTACAAAATAGTATAAATGTTGGGACATTTTTTTTGGCGTACCTATAAGTGTAAGACTGATTGTGTCGAATGGCGATTTAGGGATTTCAAGCGGAAGCTTTTTTTCAATAATCCCAAGAGCAAAGCAGTGCTGAATCTTTCCAACGAAAATGTGAACTTTGACGAATCTGAAAACGACGATTCTGCAAACCGTAAAAAGATCAGGAAGAAAAAAACTCGAAAGACTGTTATCAAGGAAGCTACGCTCGAATAGGTTACCAGTTGGTATGATTTTTTTTTTTTTTAATCTTGATTTATCAATTAGTTTGTTAATGTGCTTCTAGAAATAAGATAGAGGATAAAAGTTCGATGAAGAAAAATAAAAAAATTCACACACAATTTTATATTAAAAAGAAGGCATTTTTTATTTCGTTCAAAACTGAAAATGATAAAGTACAAATGTTATTGATAATATATTAATAATCGTATATCGTAATCAATCATTTATTAATAATAATAATTAATAATACGTGTATTGAGTATACTGTACGTATAGACTATTATACGGTAATTGTACTAACGAGATGTGTTCAGTGGCAGCGCACATATACATATGTATTTATATTTATATATATATATATATTTATGTATAATTTATATTTTTTTTTCTCATCTATGTTTCTGTACATTACAGCATCCGTGTAACGACGGCTACGATAAAACATTGGGTCCTTTACGATCCCTACCAACTACGCGGTGATATCGCGTTCGGCACTGGGCATCCCGCAGATATTACTTCCCGATTTCTCGTAAACGAGTATTACTTTAATTAACGCCTATTTTCTCGACGCGACATTTATTTATCAACTTTTTTTGTTATTTTTTTGCTTAGGGCAAGGTATGCATGTTTTCGTACTTTTTTTTCTGGGCAGTGTGTAGTTGTGATAATTAAAAGCGTATAGAAAAAGTTTTTTTTTTGTCATTATCAGATATGTGCCTTCGAACATAGTTTAGTTTTTTTTTCTTCTTTTTATTATACTTAAATAATGACTAAATGCTATCGGCAGTCCTTTACATTTCTTCATTGTGAATAGGAAATATTCAGTTATACAAAGTATAAGTACACTTAAGAGTATACGTATTGATAAAAAATGTTCATTATTCGTAATGTAAGTCAACGATTCGTTCTTGAGATCATGTGGCGTTTTCACGATTTTTCCCAGCGGGAAAAAAATAATATATTAGGCATCCTTTAAACGTGACAAAGAATACGCCTCCGAAATTACTTGTCTCTTTGAGAGGCTTTTATATAAATTCGCATTTGCGAAAAAAAAAATTAATAAAAAAGTTAACAATAAAATTCTAAGAGCACATTTTAATTATACAGATAAAAAGTCTTATGTTTTCATTAATTCGATTGTTTGTACGGTTTTTTTTCGTGATTATGATTAATCGATTATTATTGAATGAAAGTATGAAACCGAGAGCGGGTAACGGATCTCGGAATGCCGAGGGCCGAAGGCGGTAATGGAAAGATTGTGAAGTGTGTGGTATTAAAGATTCGTTCATTTACATAGACAACGGTGAACCTCATCTATATATTATATAGTTAATAATTCTCTTATGCCACTGCACACACGCACGACGCAATCCAGTTTTAACGATAAACTCTCATTTCCTAATGCCAGTCTGTGGAATACTGTCGCTGTATCTTAATTTCTACACTTTTCTAGTAAGTAGGTAAAACAGTACGTGTCTTCGAAATTCGCTTAAAGAAGAATACATGGACTGAGAAACATGTTAATTTAACTAAAACGAAATAAATTAATAAAAAGATTTAAAAATTTATAACCATCAAAATGCATTCTACACAACAGGAATAATAAACGTATTTGTTGTTACTTTCGTTGAACAATCTCAAATTTAGCGTATCCTTATTTATGATATGCACTTTGTAATACGATGATTTGATATCGATGCAAGAGTTTTTCGTGCATGCAAATTGAGGTTTCGTAAAATTCGAGAACACTTTAGTGTAAATTATGATTAATACTTTATTATCCGTGAAACCGACTGCATTTTGAAGGTTCGTGCATCCCATTTAATAGTTTGTATTAAGATGGGACATCAAAATAACGCATATAATTACAAATTGACGACGACATAAGTTAAAAAAAAAAAAATATACATACGCCAAGTAAATATAATACAGAAGTTTAATGTACAAAGTCTCTTTCTCGAAGTATGACTGACAGCTTACAAACACAAGACTAGGTCAGCTTTAATCGCGGGTTCAGTGTTACACATTTTGCTTTTTTTTTTTTTTTTTTTAAATTAAAATTACGCACATGTATATTTCTCAAAAATTAATATCACAAATCGCATAAAAAAACGATACCATAATAGTACGAAAACCGGTATAGGACAATCATACAATTACATTAACTCGCGTCGTCGTGCAAAGTTGGCGACGCTGTTGAGCGCACTGACTCCTCGTTTGTATAGTATCTCTTTGTGAGTGTATTGGTGTATGTGTTAGTGTTTCTCGATTATGTGTAAGACTCTCGTCTCATTTTCTGGCCTTCATACGTTTAATTACACATTTCCTCGTATATTAATAATATTTATATATTTATATATTTATACGTTGTTTGTTTCTTTCCTTAAGGATAAACCGTTACGCGGACACCTAACAGGTAAATTGACTATCTTTTTAAATATTCCCATGAAGAATTTTAAACATTATCAGTCGATTTCGAGTGAAAAAATCTATTTCATACACGTACCAGCGACGCAGTCGAGCTATTTATTAAGGTACACATAATTTGGCCCTTCACAGCGAGAGACTCGACGGGACTTTAGGTGCGTGTTTCATACTACATTGTGTATATAGACGCGGCGAGCATCGAGTCGCTTGCATGGAATTGGCTTCATAATTATTTTTTTTCTTCTTTTTATGAGTCGCTGTGAATTCACTCATAAAAATATTTTCTTATCACAAGACAAATACTTTTCAATTTCTCGTCTAGATTAAACAGCTTTGCACTTTTTTTTCAAAATAGAGTTGCATTGTTGGCTCGAGAAAAATAATCTAGATGAAAGTTTAAAAAGTATTCTGGCATCTTACGACAAGTTACTATTTTCATAAGCATCCAAAAAAAACTAAAAAAAAAAAAGTTGGTACAATTGGATATCGACTGTGGAAAAGTGATCTCTTCAACCAAAAAAGTACGTATGATTAAATAAAAATGTTTTTTTTTTTTCATTATGTGGTGAAGTATCGCACGACGAAAACCGAGCTAATTGCTTTGGCGCGATGCTATAGAATTCTTACAGTATTAATGATAAATAGGATGAAAAGGGCGATGGCGACGAAGATGTGATGACATTATTAACACTAGTAATAAAAAATAATATCGATGATAATAATAATAATAATCTTATCTTTGCAACGATGACTTCGATCAAGGTACGACTACAATATTCAATATATATTTCGATAAACTTAAAGGAAATCGCGACTTCTAGCCTCACTTTGGGGATGATCTTATTCTTATAGAGCTACAACGAGACGTTTAACAATGATTATATTATGCTCAATAAGATTTTTGTGTTTCATGAAACTAATTTCATATTTTTATGAACATTTGTCAGTTAAGTTACACATATGTCTGTCATAACACTATGAGTTTTTTTTAATTTTTTTTGTTTTATTTCAATTTAAGGTATGTGTACGTGAAAATCTTGACTTGTGGCTGGATGACTTTAATACGTGTTTTGTGTTTAAAGTTTTTTTTTGTTTTCTTGTTTTTTTTTTTCGTGAAACATGGATTGCGGTCTTTATACTGTGTTTACTCGTCTACTTCCGATCATCATGATCGAGGAGGATAATTAAAAACCTATGACAATAAATGACGATGAATGAACGGTCTTATTTCTTAATTTTACTATATATATATATATGTACGTATACTATAATTAACGAAGGTAACCGGTTGCAGTCGAAATAATTCATAAAAACTAATCCTTAGAAATATTTTACGTTACGTTCGCATGCGAGGGACAACTACGTATACGCGCAACGCACTATAATACAAATAGTTGTTGTATCGTTTTTTAATGCTTTATATATTAATTATAGGTAATGAGTGTTTCTTTTTTTAAACCATTTTTTTTCTTATTTTTGCACACTCTTTCGTTTCTTTATACTTATTGCAGTTTTCATTGCGCGTGGCTTTACGCTTTTTTGTGTTTCAAAGCAAACTTGAAATGCAATACGCTTAACATTACTTTACTAATTTTCATCATGCCAAAGTTACTTTCACCTTGTAATCGTGCGAATCGGGCGTAGTGCTATTAATAAGACTTTCAGAAATATATAAAGTATTTGTTTATCTTATCATTAAGTAAGGACAAAATAAGCCCAAAGTCAATCATGTCTTTCGATTTTTCTCACATCGAAGATTGAACTTTAGACCGTCATGTGTTCCTATTACTAGTCCTTCAATAGCTTTCTTTTTTAAAAAAGAAAAAAAACATGCTCAACCATCATTGCACGAATATGAATTGACGATTACACTTTTCGTGCAGTCAAACCAGTAGTAGTCACTATTATTGGAATCGTAAAGTAGTTTACTCTTCTTCACTCTCATGTCCGTTAGGACCGTACATGTCAGCTAATTTATCAAATCTAGGACCCCAACTACCCAAATATTCGTATTCTTGTTGCTCATCGTCTGTACCTAGAAACAAATTTTTTTCATTTTTATAATTTTCTCTATTACTTTCAATAAACAAAACTTAGATTATAAAATAGCTTACCAGATGCTAAAGATGATAATGAGCCAGCAGTACTTCCACCCCCTTCGTATGCATAATTTCGTAAGTCATCAAATGGAGGCGCATTAGGATCACAATCTGCTCTTTTCTTGTGATCCTCAATGAATATTCCAACATTTGGTTCCGGTCCTAATGGATCTGCGTAATATAAAAATTACATTTCAAATCGTGTATCAGTTTTAACAAATATCTTGTTTTGAATACATACAGGCTACTTTGCATTGCGGTATCTTTCCTCCCATTTCAGGAATCGGCCCTCCAACTGGTATTTGCAAAGGAGTAATATCAAATGCAGTCATATCATCTTCTCCACCACCTTCATCATCATAATTAATGATATTTTCTCGAACATCATCGTCCGGTCCTGGATATTTGATAAGTGACTCACGTCTTCTATTATACACGATGAATACTAACACAAGAACTAAAAAAATGTCGAGAGTCAATAATGTTATTCTCCTAGTTCCTAATACTTATAATTTTTTAACAAAATTATGGTTGTACATAAATGAGTAAATTATTTACCGAGAATAAGTAAAAGACAGACTAAAATAGCAGCAACAGCACCCATTCCTAGCTTTAATGTTTGTCCTTCTTGAACGAGTTCGCAATTTTCTCCCCAAAATCCATCTGGACAAATGCATCGATAACGGAAGCGGGGATCTTGATTTATACATCTACCACCATTTAAACAAGGAAGGTCAATACATTCATTTTTATCCATGCATCCTTTGTTATCTGGAGACGGTACTCTTCCTTCTCCACACCTGTAACCATACCAATATTGAAAATTGTTAACTCAGTTCACGTATATTTTATTTGATATTTTTTACAAGTGTTGAAAATTTACGCACGTGCAGTCATATTCGTTCCAAAGATCAATACATTCGAATGGCTCAGGGCATATAACATTTGCACATGGCTTATTTGAAGGGCAGTTTTTATCAAGATTTCTAGCCATCGTTGCTTGTCCCCATTGTGTTCCGTTCATAGCTGGTGGTAATGGAAGATGTTTACCTTCGAGTCTAATGTCATCCAAACAACCTAATGGTAAAATTTTCATTAGTTATTTCATGTTTGTAAAAGATACTAGTGAAATGATGATAAATTATCATTACCTTTTTGATAATCAGCATAAACTTCAAATGTTCGAACTCCAGTATACTCTGCTTTTCCACCAGCGTAAACACCTTCTTGCTTGTCAACCAGAAGCCACTGATGTCCTTCAAAGGAGAAAGTTTCATTAAATCTCCGTCCTTCGCCGCCATCTAGTTCTAACATTGCAGCAGATCCATATCGAGAAACTCGTACTGTATGCCATTGTCCATCATCCACAGCCACTGCTGTCAACCAAATGTCGCGTTCTTCAGTTCTCAAGCTGTTTAAATTGTATTTGAATCGAAGTCGGCTATCTTTTATTTCTAGTATGGCATATTCTCTGTTATGTTGATCACTAACACGGAAGAGTTCACCGTGAACCTCACGAGTACGGAATCGTAATTGAATTTGAGTTGAATACTTGTCAGGTTCAAACGATAACGCGTATTTAACATAACTTTGGGGTTTGAATGTTGTTGGTATCGTTGGTATCATACAATTTGGTCCTGTCCATCCTGGATTACACTGGCATTTTGCTTCAGAGAAACTTCCAACACATGTGCCATGTTCCCAACATCGGAAAGTTGACTCTTGATTTTTACACAACTCGTCCGCTTGAGTGCACCCTGCTACACTATTTCTAGATAAGCCAGGATGAGCCATATCGTAGAGCTTGCTATTGTGGAATAAGTTTCTGATACAACCATCAAAACCTTTGCCAACCGGCATATATTTCCAACCATATTGATCAGGTTCAAATTGTTCTACATATAAACCACCAATTTGCAAGGGGGAATTGACGTTTAAGTATTCGTTGAAAGGTGGCACAGTTCCTATGGCTTGACAACTTGCGTCATTGAATTTTGGTGCTGTACCATCATCTTGTTCAGATATTTCAGCAGATTTGCAGTAATCAACAATTAATTTGACGGTCTAAAAGAAAAATTTGTATTCGTTAAATTAAGTTTTAAAAATGAAATTTTCAATTTATATTCATAAAAAATTTTACTTCAGTATTCCAGAATATATCTATTCTGTGCCATTCTCCATCATCAAGACCTTTCTTTGTTTGAACTTTAAGTTCTAATGTTCCAGAACCAAAATCTATAAGAAGTCTAGGAACTCCACGTTCTAACTCAACGGAGATAAAATCTGAAAAAATCATACAATTCAACTTATTTATTGCCCTTAACACATTGTATTTGTTTCATCCAGATTTTAGAATCCATCCATACCAGACACAAGTATTTCATCTGATTCAGGAGGTACGATAGGACCATTGTACAAAAGCAATCCATCCCCTTTTCTTGTTACAAATTCAAAGCTAAGATGACTGCTATCGCACATTTCTAGAGCTGGATACCAAGCCCATCCGTTGCCTTTAAAAGTTCTTGTTGTTTGTTGACATCTTGGGCCACTATATCCAACTGGACATACACAGCTGTAACATTAAATAATAATCATTGTAGTATAAGGTTAAATAATTATTCAATTATGGGCAAATACTCGATGGTGAACGCTGTTTACCTTAAACCGTATCGCCCTTCCACACAGCGACCACCGTTATAGCATGGACTCGTTCGACAAGATTCACTTTTACTGAAATTACGAGCTCCGCAAGTACATTCTGCTATAACATCAACTCGAACACCGACAAGAGCTGTTCTATTTGCGTTTACCATGTAAGGCGTATTGCTAATGTCTAAGGTATTAGTACAGCTTCCCTCGCATACTTCATTTTCATAAAAGCATTCATCAATTCCAACCATTGTAATATTAATTCCAACATCTTTCTCAATCTACGTGCAAAAAAAATCAAGGTGAAATTGTCATTGTTTAAAAGTAATCGAATTGTCTTAATGTAATTGAAAAAAAAAAAATTTAACTTTTTATACCTCTTCTCGGTTCATTAAAACGATTCCATTTAGTCGGACAGGTTTGTAATACGGTGATCCATGAGCAGCAAATCTAATATCTGTCAAAGGAGGATATTTTCTTCGTGATTGGACACTAAATACGTCAACATTTTCTCGTTCAACATTTAAAAGTATAGCTAATTTATCTCTTAAGAGATCAGCTTTGCTTCTTGATATGCTTTGAGTCTGAAATAATATCATTGTTATTATTAGCCAATCAAACGATACTTACACTTGGAAATGATGTCACAATTATTTTACCTTATAATTCCACACCCGAATAAAATCTTCATCAGTGATTCCCGATACCCGTATTGAACCTGAATTATAGACTGCTTCATGAGGAATAGTTTTGACTGTCACTGTTACGTTTGCCGGTACATCCGTTTGAGTATGCGTTCTATCGTACACTTTGAATTTCAAATGATATTTTCCATCATGTGTCCCCGGTTTCATAGAAATCATGCCGGTGTCTTCATTTAATTTAAACTGATCATGCTCAAGGCCATCCCAATAGAATTTTTTATCAGGCAAATCCCAGTCATCCAAATCGTAAACATACACCCTCCCAATATCTGTTTCTGGCGATTGTCCCTAGATATAATATTAGTTGTAATAATGTGTTTGCAGCATAGTTTATACATGAAATGTTATAAGGTAAACGTACTGCATAGTTGTAAACAAATATTTCTTTGGATCCGGGTTGCATTTTATTGTCATTAGTATCTCCTATGATCACTGTTAACGTACTTGTACCAGCCATAGATGGGTGACCAGCATCTTTTATGACAATTGGTATGTGATACTCTTTTTGTTGTTCTCTATCGAAGGTACGCAAAGATGAGACAACGGCCATGCCATCCCCGTTTGCACCCTCTGTAATGTTGATGATGTCATTGTTATTATGTCAAAAAAGCCATACCGTTAAAACAGTGAAATTAAACTTACTGTTATCACTTTCAACTTTAAAGCTAACTTTAATAACATCGTCTGCTTTTGGATCCATTCTGAATGTAAACGGTGGTCCATTACTTTTTGAACGATCATCATCGTCAGTGGCCAATATTTCAACTACTTTTCTTGCTGGTAAAAATTCATTTAAAACTGGTCTGTAGTCTTTCAAGAAAGTTGGAGCATTATCATTAATATCTTGAACAATCACTGTCAAAGTAGCAGTTGCGGTTTTGGGCGGTATACCGTCATCAACTGCTAAAATTTTTACCTAAAAAAATAGTCATGATGTAATACACAAGTGAGCCAATACGTACTTATCTAACGTATATTATAACTACTTACTTGATGTCTCGGTGTTTCTTCACGGTCGAGACTTCTTTGAATGGAAACCGTTCCGTTTTCAAAAATATAAAACTGTCGTTTTCTATCTGAACTTCTATCAATGGAATAAGATACTTTACTTTTTCCTCCTTGATCAGGATCCGTAGCCTTGAAAGTTTCCAAAGAATTTCCTACAGCAGCATTTTCTGGCACTGATGTTTCAATATTAGCTTTTTCAAATTGTGGTTTGTTATCGTTTATGTCTCGAAGTTTAACGACAACCCACGAATAAGCCACGTGATATTTGTCGTTGTCGTTGTCTTCGCCCTATCGACACAATACATTTCAAGTCTTGCTGGTAATTATATTTTTACATAATTTTTTAAAACAATTTTAGCTTACCTTATCATTTACTTGTATTCTAAATCTGAAACCATTACTCTGCAATTGATCCTCGTAATCTAACTGTTGAACTATTTTAAGTGAACCTGTGCCATCATTGTTACGCACCATCGTAAATTTATCTGCACCATATCCACTGTTTTCAATGACCTTTGATTTATAAAAAAAAAAAAAAAATTTTTTAAGCCACTTTTAATTTTTAGAATTTTTTAAAAACAATTGTTTTGATTGTATTTTACCTTGTATTGGAATTTATTCGTTTCATCTTCATCGTGAACAGTGACGGTCAGAATGGGCATATCTGGGAGATCTGGTCCATCAGTTTCATCGACCTCAGTAAGCCACTCCTCTTTAGTGAACTGGGGTGGCATATCATTTATATCTTTCACTCGTATTGATGCTGTCCCCGTTCCTAGATATAAATGGCAACAATAAATACGAGCAAAAATATCAATTGTAAAAAAAATAAAAAGGTGTATTATAATAGATACGAATCTTTCAATTTTTTAAAATGATCTCGAAAAATACCTTTTAAACCCCCTCCATCCATTGCAACGACTTGTATCGAATAGTCTGGTGTACGTTCTCTATCTAAACAACAGACTGCGGTTTTAATAACGCCAGTTTCAGATTCAATTTCAAAGATCGGTGAACCCGTTTCCTCTTCGATGACATTTTTTTCTATAGAATAAATCAGCTTGGCGTTCGTTCCTTCTTTAGGATCGTCGTAATCCATTGCCGTCATTGTCATTACGACCATTCCTATTTGATTCAAGTAGTACAAACATTATCAATAACGCATCTTTTTACCAAAAAATAATTATTTCATCCATATTATTTGTATTGTCGATTTTATAAATTTTACAAGATAAATTCTGTATAAACTACGAACGTACCTGCTGTACCATTCTCAGTTACATTGCCAAAGTAAACTCCTTGTGGGAATAATGGAGCGTTGTCATTAATGTCCTTGAGATTGACTTGAACGTCAGCGTAACCAACAAGACCTTCTCCACCTTCGTCTTGAGCAAATACTGTAAACCTCCATTGAGGTCGACCGTTTGGTTGATCACGGTCTAATGGCTGTAAGATAAAAAAAATACGATAAACTCAACTCGTTTATTGTATTCAATTATTTCGTGAACCATTTTTTATCACCATTGTACAAATAAACTTTAAAAATCCAATTTTTCTTCATTCCTATACATTTTACAAAACCGTAAAGCAGAAATGCCTTCTAAACTGATATCATCGGAAATGGTTTAGTTATCAGGATAGCTCGGGAAATAGCTCACTAGCCAATCTCACCGAAAAATAAAAGAATGTTATGCGTACCTTCAGTACATAGATCTCTCCAGAAGTTCTATTAATATCAAACTTGCTGTTTGCCGGGTTATCCGGATCAATGCCCTGACCAGTCAAGAAGTAAACGATGTTCTGCGGTCTATCCTTGTCTCCGTCGGTTGCAGTGACCTGGAACACATACACACACGTTCGGCCCATACTAATACACGAGATGACATGTATATATATACGAATGCACCGCGCGTGCAAACTTCCGATATTTGCTTTGAAATGGGCAACCGATAGCCGGATACATTTGATAAGTCAAAGCTCGAGCCAGTGAACCAATAACTTACCTGTAACACGCGCTTTGGTAGCATCCTGTCGTCTTCCTCGGTAATCTGAGTCCTATAAGTTGGCCGCTCAAAGACAGGTGGATTGTCGTTCACGTCTTTAACGTGGATCACGACGATCGTGTGGTTCTCCTTTAGGTTGTCCGATGCCGTCAGCTTTAATTCGTACTGGAAAATTAATACGAAATCAGTAGAGCTTTCATTTCATACTCGATTTATTCGGCACGTTTATTTGCAATAAATGTTCAAATATTAGGTTCGATTGCAATTTGAATTTGATTCCTCGTATGTTATTTCATCTCAGAGGAATCTACTTCAAAAAAATCAAAATGATAGAATTGAAAATATAGAATTACATGGCAAATCATGCTTGCGACGGTATGTGTTGAAATGTTTTTTGTAATTAAAAAAAAAAAAAAAAAAAAAAAACAATGAAAATTTAATCGTACTCACTCGCTTTCTCGACTCGTAATCCAAAGGTCCCGCAACATAAATGGCCCCTGTCATGTTTTTTACAGCAAAAGCACCTCCTAGGTTACCGCTTGTGATCTCGTATCGTATACGCGAGGCTGTACAAATTTTTCCAGTTGTACACAATAATGTAAAGGTATTTTTTACACTACTTTTATTTATGGAAAAACAACTAATAAACATTTTATCCAGCAAAACGACCTGATTAAACTTTAAAGTTGATTAAATGTAAATAAAAAAAAAATAGTTTAAAATAATTTTACCAAAATGAAATTAATTTTAATGAAATAAAATTAATTCAAGCGTAGAATCAACATACTTAATATTATTCATAAGCACCCACTGTTCAACGTAGTATTAACTTATAATTTGCGAATGATAATTTAATAGACATTGTATAGATATCAGTTGGATAATTTAAATGGTTCACTTACACTCATCGTGATCTTTGGCGGTAACAGTAAGGACGGTATGTTGAATATCTTCATTTTCATCTACCTCAGCTTCGTAAAGTTCTTTATCGAAATAGGGAGGGTTATCGTTCTTATCTGCAATTCCAATGCGGATGAATTTCGTAACTGTAAATAAAAAATCATTCGTACATGATAAGTATTACCATGGATATTCCTGCAATAGGAAAAAAATCAATCTTGCTTTTAATGGGTATGTATGGAAGAACTTTTTATAAAAAAACATTTTGTAAGATTTACGACTCAAACTTTTCCAATTTCACTTCACTGATTAAGATAATAGTCTGAAATACCGATAGAGTGAAACCTCATTCTAACTTTGTGATTTATTTATACTGCGACAAGAAATTCAATCAAACTTTTTGTTGAAAAATTAACTTCAGCTTAAACAGCACAGCTTTAAAAGAAAGATACAATTGGTTGATACAACTTAGTACAATTAAACGGACACGGTGAGGCTATGCTCACAATCGCTGTTGCTGTTGTATCACTTTATACGTACATAATAATGACACCGTAAAATTATGCCGCAATAACAGTCGTCAGTAATCTTAACTTTTTTCGTAAGGAATTTAAATTTTAGTCATACATTTTATGATGAAATTTGTATTTAAATGTCTTGGAGTTGAGTGAAGAAGTGCTTGAATTGCATGTTATGATGCTCATTATCAAAAATGAAAGAACAGCACACCATATAAGTTAAAACAAAATGCCCACCAAGAAAATGAAAATATCATGCTTTTTGACGTATGTTTGGACTACCAGTGTATATCTGTTGCCTTTTTAGTAATTCTGTCAGACTATAACATACATGAATATCGACAGTTCGGTAATAGAACAGCCAATTCATAGTAGCTGTGAAAAAACACGTGGTTGGAAGAAATTTTATGTTTTTGTAGGGAAGTACAGCTATGCTATAACTCGTACCATGATGAATATTAAACAACACCGTTTATCAAATAAATCTAATGCGTTAAAATTATGATAATTTATAAACAAATGACCATTAATTATTCAAATATAATAATAATAAATATGTGATTTCCTTAAAAAACTTTATCAAGGAATCAAGTAGAAATCTGTTGAATATTATATAATTATTCGTACACAAAAATTTGTCAATACTTACAGTTAAAATTGCAACTTTTTAAAACTAACCCAAACTACTGAGTGAAATCACAATTGTAACAAAAAAAACGGTCACTCTACATAATTGGAGTGACTTAAAAACGACTGTAATATATAAAACGAAGGTAGGGTTACAAAAATAAATATAAAAATTCTTCAATTCACGGCATTGTTATAACTTCTGGTTAAAAGCTGGAACCTCAGCAGCACTTGCTCGTTACGAAAGCACTAGTGAAAAAGCTGGGATGGAAAATCAAAAGTTTAAAAATGAAGTTTCAGCCTATACATTTGGTATAAAAAAATACTCGATTCGCATAAATTGACATTAGTTTTGAATAATACATCATTAATATTTTACAATAAGATATTTTATATTATAGCTTGGTTGTGGATTGGTCAATAAGTCAGAAGCAAACTAAGCATTACCAATGAATACCTAATAATGCGAAATTTGAATTACACTATCAACACCAAGTATAATGAAAAGGACCTCCTTAATTCCATTTATTTTATTCATTTACTTTTTTTAATGAAAACCAATTGAGCAGATTTATAATAGTAGTTTTCGTCACAGAAGTATCATCACCAGCGGGGATATTTTGCGGCTCGAGGGACCACAGGGTAGTCCCAGTTGGATGGCACTTGTATGACGAACACTGTATTTTCCGACCGAGGGTGCAGCAAACATCCCAATGTTACGAAAAATGCCACGAGGTAGAGAAAACGATATTATCATCTTTTCCTTTCCACAGTAGCTTAAATCAGTCATAAAGACTTTTTATTGCAATATTTTACGTATTGTTTAAATGAAGGAAATATTTTTATCATAATTTGCATAATTTTTAATAACAACAAAAATACTAAATATATGAATCACGATCAATCTGCATTAAAAATTATGCATCGACAGATTTACTTTTTGCTTTTACACTCGCATTAATTTATCGATTGTCAGTACTGAAAACATGAACGTGAGTCAGCATCAATGTATCGTAAATCATGAATACAGCGTTTTAAAAAAAGAACCACGCGATGTAAACAACAGTCAGGCGATATCAAAAATATTACATTAATTTATCTTTGCATAACAGAGATAACAGAAAGAAGGCCAACAGTGAGGTGGAAGTGCTGGTGAGGTAGTTGAACGAAGCACGTAAAGATAGTATTGTTACTCGATGCACTCTCTCATCATAGGTATCATGGACAATGGGTGAGAATGACGTTTCAAGAATGTATCTATTTTTACAAGATGGGAAGAGTGGAGGATCTCATGAGGTGCAAATGTACAGTGATACCATAAATTGATACGTGTGACAGGCTGCAAGGAAAATAATATAGCAATGAATCGATAGAGTTCCTCCTTTTGCCCCTCGCTTTTGAACTGTTAGCTCTTTCAAAATATGACGCGCTGTTTGTTTTTTGTAATTTCATTTTTCTGTGAAAAATCGGAAAAAGGTATTCGCAAATGTGTGGCGTTCAAGATTGCATCGAGGTATAAGCATGTAAATCTATAAAAATAATAGTAATTTCCATGCGCTACACGTATCAGGTAAGCTGAATTTAAATTAATATTTTTTTTACGCGTTTCTCTCCGTTTCGCAAGCGTAGCGTAAAAAACAGAGTACATAAAAAGTATTCGACGCATGTATGATCGACGTCGCGTAAATTTTTTCAGGAAATATTGATGTTTCTCGACGGAAGGACTGCGTTTTTCAATATTGAATGTTTAGTTAAATCGGCTGGTTGACATGTTTAATTAAAAAAAAGAAAAAAAAAAAAATAATAAGAATAATAAAAGAAGCGTTCTACAGAATTCAAGGATCTCAGTTGGCAACTTTGGCATTTGCAATATGCTGTTCGTTAAAGCAATTTACGAGAAAAATTAATTTACAAAATAACACACATTGTTCGGGGAGAAAATTTATTCAAGCGTATTGTAGAGGACACTCGACTATCGTCACCAGCGTTGACGTATGTACCATACATCACCGAGACTGAATGCAACGTGAAAAATTTCAACACCCTTCAACGATATTTCACGCTCGTTACGTGAATATGTATAGTCACGAATAAAATTCAAGCTTGTTCTACTGTTAATAATTGCAACAATGATAATAACAATAGCAATAGCAACAACAAGAGTCTTTTCACAAAGACGCATTCACAAACTCTTTACTGCTACTTTTCATCCATCGTCTCACATCCACGCCCTCCATGACCATACTTCCGCTGTACACTGGCACATCTACGTAATTATTTTTTCTTTCTCTGTTGTATTTTCACTTTATGTAACCTCGTTGATATAGCTCATGCGTACATTTGTATTGAGCGCTATTTTTGTAAGAGCAGCTCGCCCATACGAGTATCCATGGAGGATTACGAGTCCTTTAGTTGCCTAGTGGAGGTCTGTACCCATTCCCAGCTTTGATTTAATTTATTTACCGAATAGTCCCTCAAACGTCCACGCCATAGGCAAATCAACTCTCATCGAATTCCATGCGACCCTCAACTTCCAAGTCAACTAATGGGTATTAGCTCCGTATGGCCCTTGTCAAAGTAGTCACCGTTCTTCATCCGTATCCTACCTAGCGAATCTTTGTAACAGCTCTCCAAGATTGCGCACCCGTACCCGTGAAAAAGGGGGTCGCAGGATCAGTGTCGAGACAAAAGGGCCAGCTCGAAGCTGTGACGCCAGAGGTGATATCTCCTGCTACATATTATAGGCAGTACGGCAGTTTCTCCATGATTTTTTTTTGTGCTCCACTTTTGTTGTGTTTTTTTTTTTTTTTTTTTTTTTTAGGTCAACGAGATGACGCCGTGGCATCAGGGTCTCTTATTTTCCAATTCCGGATCCCCTTCCCGAGTAATCGCGATCTCTCTTCGCATCCGAGGGTCGCGGCCCTCGAATCCCCTCGAGACCGCTCGAACGGGCTTCTTCTGCCCCTTTTTGCAATTTCCACTCTTCCGATCGACTCTCTATCGCACCCCCGCCATTCTTCGGCTCATCGCTAAACCCCTCGCGAGCGGGCTCTCGCGGATTTTTTTACAAATTAACTGATTCCCGTCCCTTTTTTTCCCTCCCCTCCCGACGGAAATGAAACTCGTACCTCGTTTGCAAAGAATGCGCCAGTAAAGTGATTTCGTAACGAAGACCGTAGTCGTTAGGAAACTTTTCATTCGCGGCAGCCCCCTTTGATGGGCTTACCCCCCCTTGAAACTTTTTCCCTCTGGCTCAGGGCCTTTTTTTTCCTTCCTTTCCTTGTACCTTTTTTCAAAACGACAGTTGGCGCGAACTTACTTGCGTATGATGTATAGCTCGAGTTGTGCGATATTTAGCGCGAAATTTACCCCACCGCTTATTTATTTACCCCCACGCGTCGAGATAATTACCATACCTTCGCCTTCAACATCGTATATGTTAATAAAATTGGCTCCGCGGTGAAATTTTTACTTGAGCTTTGCTTGTGGTGATAAAGCTCCTGTTGTATTTATTTTCTTTTCGGACGACCGTGGTAAAAATAGCGTATTGTTCGAAAACACACTCATTTTATATATACATATGTATGGTTTTACAAAAGAACGAGTAGAGGTACGGTGCTTGAAAATTATTAAATATAATCATAGTATAATGAAAAAACGGATATAAAATATTTCTCATTTGTACGGAAAACGTTCAAGAAGTAGTAAAAAAAAAAAAGTAAATAATCCAGTACATTTCAAAGTACGAACATTTTCAATTAAATAATTTCATCTCTGTGCAGCTTGGCGAAAAATGCCCGGGAAAAAGCTTGTTGGAGCGGCTTAATTTTTATAACCTGCGGGTCGATGGGGTTCTGCACTCGCAGTCCCAGACGGCTCGAGCGCCAAAGACAAAGAAACGTTTCGTAGAGGCGACCGCGGAAGAAAAAAAAAAAAAAAAAAAAAAAAAAAAAGTAGAGGTGAAAAGAAAAAGCGAGTGGAGAATGAAATTAGGAAAAGCCGGCTGTATGAGTTATACCCCATATGAGTAGAGAGAGAGAGAGAGAGAGAGAGAGAGAAGGAGGAGAGGTCAGGGAAGGAGCGCAAAAGAGGGATAAGAATCGCGAAATACCAGCGAGGGCCGGCTCGTTTGAATGCGGGACTAGGCGAGCCCGGAAAGGCGGGGAAAATCCACGGAACGATTCCGTCAGGTTGCCCACATCCCCCCACTGCCACCCAGTTCTTCGCGGAATTGTTGGCGAAGCCGTGCGCATTATTATCCTCTCTTGATGGAGCACATAGCTCCATCCCTCCCGGACTTCTCTCGATGGAGAAAGAGACAAAAGGGGAACAACGAGTGGATGCTGCGAGTTGCATATATGCTTGCGGAGCAGCCTGGCTTTTCGACCCAACGTGAAGATCAACGAGATTAAAAATCCTCTGCGAATTGATTGCTGGAGAGCACCAACCCTCCTCTTTTTTTCCTTTATTGTGCACTTTTTTTCCTCTATATATACGTATAGGTAGATGCAAGCTCGAGCTCTTTTATTTTTTGTTGCTCATTCTTGGGCCATCAGTCGAATTGTTTCGTGCACTGTTGTCCCGGGTAAATCCGTTTTCGGTCTGTTGACTTTTTCTTGGCCTTACACCTATTTCGCCAGGGCTCCTGAATGCCGGATTAATTTTCGCGATGGAGGGATAGAGAGAAAGTTTGCCGTGGATAATAGTGTAGAGCTCCCAAAGGTCGACGCGACAACAAGCGATGAAAAGCCGGGAGGTAAATGCACGCAACAACGGAGCGGCCCGGAAACTTTACGAATTTGTAAACAGCGCGAGACTGGGACAGAGCGCGCACTGGTCGACCCGACGTTTGCAGCACCGTGTGGCAACACTGAAGGAAAAAAAAAATATCCTGACTCAGCTTGGAGTTGGAAATTTTTCGAAAAGTTTAAATAAATTACCCGCTCCGATGATACATGGCGATGAATTCCAAGATTTCCGCCGACTGCGTGTGTACGGCAACACGAATTCCCAACGCCGAAATAAATTTCATCGTAAAACTTCATCAAGCTGAGGCAAGTTTCCAAGTTGCCGGCGAAGAGAATTAAACGATGTTTTCATCCAGTTTGTGTAGTTGCGAAAAAAAAAAAAAAAAATCACCACACTCTTCCACCCCCCACTGCGTTATTTTCTCTCAAAGGTTTAATAAAAGATGCGTTGCCTTTGATCTCTGCGGGTCGCGCGTATTTACCTATTGCGGAACGAGAGGGGTAGTATACTCTATGTGCCAATACATGCGGGGCTGAGGCAAACAGCAAAAGTAATAAAGAAAACCAAGGAAGAAAATGGCTAGCTGGAGTTGATCCGATCAAAGGCGAAGGCGCTTCGCTGCAGGATAACAGCTCAAAAGGGAAAGAGCTCAATAGGTATAGTCTCATCGGTTCTCGAGGTCATTCGAGATCTGTACGGATATAATTTTCATTTTTCTTTTCATCCGACTCATTTCGGCCACTTGAACGCCACAAACAAATGTTTCTTTTTGTCGAGTTTTATTGCTTCTGAGTGATTCTTTTTCTGAACAATTGGAAAAAAACTATGTTGAACAAGGAGTGCACTTTGCGTACTCGTTTCGGAACATTACGTTATTTTGAGTTTGCTATAATAACGATAATAATAATCCTAACAACTGACAGGAAACAAATTGCGATAAAGGAATTATTTTCCCTCGTATTTACAGGATAACATGGTTTTTAATCCGCTGCGGGTCGGGTTGGACTGTGTACGAAAAAAAGGACGAGTCCCTTTCAAATACAAAGCTCTCAAGCATTCGGCTTTGGGGATAATACACATAACACACAAGTAAGAGCATTGGTTGCATCAGCAGCTCGGGTCCAACTACTGTAGGGTTCATTAGATCCAATGGTGTAACGCTGTTACGCTTACCGTTATACGAAATTATCCGTACCCCGAGCGCTAAGTAGCTCTTCTCCTTTACAACGTCCTTGTTATACCTATACCTCGGTATATACATGCGGTGGTAAATGCGAGTGTGTACAAGTTCCCTGTACAGGTACTAGCGGAGCGTGCCTTTGAAAGTTCGATCGTAATTTTCAATAAGCTAGTATTCCCCCCACTCGCTGCTGTTGCAGATGCTATTACCGTGCGAGCTTTCGTCGGGGACGTAAATGATGGTCATAACGTAATCTTCTCCGAGTTCAAAGGAGACGATCAGAAGACTTTTAAAGAGCCTCGGCTTTTCCGCTCGGGGTGAAAAGAGCTCGGGTTCTCCGTCTTTCTCTTTTTTTGGTGTTTAACAATTTTCTCTTTTAACGGCACAAGGGTGCTTTTGAAGAATCAACAAAGTACCCACGTATTACTTATGAGTCAGCAATAACTTTGCTTTTAATTACAAAACGGCGAACAACAAAGTTTTAACTGAAATTTTTCCGTTAAGGTACAGTGGCGTGATTTTTAATTAAAAATTACACTGCTCATTTTAGCGCATGTTCAATTTTTTTTTTTTTTTTTTTTTTTTTTTTTCATCAAATGAATAAACAAGCGTGATTTAAATACGAAAAGTATAAATTACATTTAGCGAGGCGTATGACCCACGTAGGGTGAATCATGATTTATTTTTTTTCACCTGAAATTAAATTAAGCACACGCAGCTGCTGGAGCTCTGTTAACCAGAGACCACCACGTGGTTTTCAACCAGAGAGACTCATGCTGATTTCGAGCTTATGCCGAGGAAATGTTGCAGAAAATTTTCTGGTGAATCGGAAAATCGTAAAATATTCCTGCGTAGGTTATGCATTTTCACCCTTAATTCGCG
Source organism: Copidosoma floridanum (assembly GCF_036245765.1). Taxonomy (NCBI): domain Eukaryota; kingdom Metazoa; phylum Arthropoda; class Insecta; order Hymenoptera; family Encyrtidae; genus Copidosoma; species Copidosoma floridanum. The sequence goes on from NW_028321896.1 coordinate 3,634,265, forward strand.
TACGTTGATTCGTGAAGTCATGAGATAAAATCATAAATTTATATAATCATAACATGCAAATGATCATTCGAGAATTCGTGTGCTTAAATTTATTTCCCACATAATCGTAGCCATTATGTTTTGTCTTCTTCTCTTCTTTCAGTATTGATATTTTACATGAGAACATACTTTTATGCTTATTTACGTAGTGAAAAGAAATGCATGTTGATCGTATATTTAAAACGAGCTCAGTGCCGACGATGCTTTGTTTGATAAGCTAATTTTCAGTAACTCGTAGTTGAAAAAATTTTAATTATATTTATTTTGTAATATTAAAAAATTTAATTTTACGAGAAAAAAGTTCAACTAACGTTTCGAAAAATGTTAATGGAAACTGAAAAACTTAATATCAGATTGAACAGAGCTTTGTCACAAAAAATAATAAATAGCGCTTCAATGCATGGTTATGTAAGACAGTAAAACTCAACGATGTATAAAAAACTGCGTGGAACAAGATCGTGCCATTTAATGATGAAAGAATGTACCGAAAGATCGGGCGAAAACTTTTATGCACAATGAAGTAAACGTTTTCGGAATTCGATATGTCAAGACAGTCAGTCGAGATAAAAAGGGAGATACTTTTTTAAGTATTTCTGGGGAATGTTTTCTTCAGCCTTTGATGTTAAAAAAAAAAAATTTCCATCGCTTGTGAAAGACACAAAAGAGGGTGGGCGAAGATGCTGCAACACAATATTAAACTGCAATGGACTGGCGCATTGTGCGAAAGTATCTCGAATTTCGGAGGTAAGCAGACAGAGCACAAGATGAGCTTTAGCTGTATGGTCTTCTGCAGTTCAAAATTGAAAACTTTTTCCGAAAATATTCGTATTCTCGTCGAATTAAGATTTTTATTTTTCATACAAAACTATAAACATTTCAAGTCCCCTCTGAACGAGCGCAAGAAAAGCTTCGGAAGAATACGAGAAAAGTTTTCCTGGTCTGCTGTCACTTAGTAAAATTCAGAAAAAATTTTCAAACTTTTTACCCCCGGACACCTAGGTAGCATTAAGTTCTTACGAAAAAAAACTTTTTAATCAGTTATGTAGTTTTCCCATGACGTTTTCACATTAAAATTTCAATTTTTTGTAAAACACCTCTGCAAGCTACAGTCTGTCTGTCGAAAATACTCAAGACACGCGATGCAATTGCTTTTCTCGCCCTAAAGCTCTTGCTCAATTCATGATCCTCAAAAAGCTGTACTTCTCTTGTATGTCAAGCCATAGTTGGTCCCATGCATCGCTACATTTTTATTTCTGACTTTTTACTTTTACTTGTACATACTTTTTTCACGAATTGTCAACAAACGAGTACTCGTTCGTATTTAAATCCTGATTCAGTAACGTATGAGTACCAGTAAAGGTTTGAGGTAGGCTTATTGTACACTTGCGGTGTTAAACGAAAGTGGTTTTATTGACATGTAATTAAACAAGATGTTGAAAAAATATAGATACTGGTTTCGTAGATCTCGGTCCACACTCTTATCTCTCCAATTAATTAGAATTTACAGGTTTGATGAATACCAGGGCGAGACTGAAGAGAAAAAAAAAGGACAAACAAGAGCTGTGAAAGGGTAATGAAACAAGAAACCCCAGTATGCACCATACCCTGAAAGTTGAAAAAAAAAGAAAAAGAAACGGGATAAGGGGAAAGGTGAAAAACCAACTAACCGACAACTCAAGCGAGAGTGGGACCATAAGAAGATTGCTGCAAAAACCCCGCGCACATAGCTGTCGTCGTCGGCTCGGTACTTATAGCAACGGAAGAGAAACAAAAATAGAAAATGCGCGAAGAAAATTCTCACCGGCGGAAAAACTCGACAGCAGCAGCAGCAGCAACTTGAACGCAGCTTTATTTGTCGAGCAGTATACGCTACTACTCGTACGATTGCCGACTGCTTCGCACGAAGAGAAAGAGAAAAATAAAAAAAGTACACGCGAGTGTATAAGCTGCAATTGCTGCGAAGGCATTCGCGATAATTTCATTACTTCGCGCGGCAACGCCCACCTACTGCGAACAAGCCATATATATTGTAGTATAGCACTTGACGAGGATACAAAAAGAAAAAGGTGGAACGTAGGAGCTTACGAAAATTGAAAACTGAAATTACGTCGGAGGACAAAACTATACGCATTTGTAACCGCTAATGTGCACGAAAATCTTGAAGCCTCTGTTGGTTGCGTGTAGTGCAGTCTTCTGTTGTTAAAGGTAAGCCTCTATATACGATTACCCTCTATTACGAAGCTGCACAGGCGAGCTTGAGTAAATGAATCATTTAGCTTTCATTGCGCGGAGATAATTAAAAAAAGAGGCACAAAGTGTTGGATGGAGTAACTGCGAAATTTCTCCAAGGTTTTTTTTTTTTGTCGTAACTTGCGGGGCTACTGGCGGGTCATTGTTTTCGTTGAAAATAAAAAAAAAATTGTGCACATGTGCGCCTATAACGGAGTCTTTTCCTTCCCCCAGCCGTCCACGCACCGTCTTTTTCTTTCTATATAACTCCTACTACCCGCACTCCATATACCTATGCTCTTTTTCATTCTCACTGACTTTCCTCTTTTCTCGCGAGAGCGTAAAATCTTTTCAACTTAAATTAAATAAGCAATCAGGGGCTTTTAATGACTGACGCTTACTTCATTTTTTTTTATTTCTTTCGTTCATCTGTTTCTTCTTCGTTTTTGATCAAGTTAAAACTTTTTTCTTTTTTTCAATTTTTTATCTATAGTAATGATGTGGGTATTGAGTAAATCAATCAACTGCATGTATTAGTTCATGAATATTACTGTCTAACGAAGCTACGTGTACATTACTACATACCTAAGGAGCAAAAGTGAAGGTTGATTGAAATCTCATGGATATTGTTTTCAGTGTTGAAGTGAAGATTGAACAATACAAGATTTAAAGTTTGTTTGCTTGTCTCCGTGTATGCTGGAAGAAAGTGGTAACTTCCTTCGTCTCACAGACACGTAATAACTCGCTATTATCAAAGAAAAATTTTATTTATTCAGGAATTTAGTTTGTATAAATTCACCTCGAATTCGAGCTTTTATACATTTATTTCTATAAGAACTCGTATCTGGTACGAAACTATGCTCGGTTACAAGACTCGCACTCGAGCGACTGAACTTTGGACCGGTTGACATACTATTTTTATTACAAATTCCATTTTACTCTGTGGAATTTCATTGAAAAAAAGCTCGAGTGGGAGCTTGCACAAAAAAATGTTTTAAAGTTCCCCTACACACCATGTGAATCGATAGTAATTCGAATCATGGAAAAAAGGGTTGAATGGTTAGCAATTGAAAAATAGTTAGAAGGAGATGAGTAAAAACAAAAGTCGTGTAACATTTTTGAAAGTTTTATGTCACTCGTGGTAGGGGTGCGATAAATATCGTTTAATCGACGAAAGTGCTGGAGTGCATTGTGACTATAGCATATAAGATGGGCAGAACATCGGGAGTCTGAAAGGGAAGAGTCCAAAGAGTGGTGCGGAGAGTTCGAAGCGATAAAAAGCCATTCGAAACGTGGTGTGAAAATTTCGCACGATTCTCTGTCATAACTTTGAAATTTCGCGGCGAGCACGGATTTGCGTGTGCATGAACGTGTGTAGAGAGAATACGTATAGATGCGTCGACACAATTGTGAAAAGCATCGTGTCACCCTTTATACTTGCACCCACTCGGTGTTCACGCAGGCGCTCACATTCAATGAGAGCAAGTTGAATTAGTACAGAGACGCACTTTTCCTTCGTTTCGACGTGATACAAAAACAAATGGGTGAATTATGTGTAAACATAAATTGGGCATAACATTTGTGAGGGAATATTTTCACTCGCATTTATGTCACTTGCTTATCTGTCTGCTTGAATGTAGAAAACACAAGGCACTCTATACATTTGTGCAAGTCACAATCGAATCGGAAGTTACGTTTCCGTTACTTATTATCATGTTGCAAGCTTTGAAAGACGCAAATCTCTGAAACACATGGCTGCTGTAGACTGCTATGAAAAAACACTGCTATAGATTATTGCAAACATCTGTTTTTTTTTTTTTTTTTTTGAAACAATTTCACTTTACACTTGAAATAAAACGATTGTTTTTAATCAACAAAATTATGCTGTTATCATCTTCATGAAGTCTATTGTTTTTGTACTTATACGTCAAGATTTCTCAAAGATAGAAAATTTATTCTAAGAGTAAACTCTTGAAGACCGAACCCTTTGCTCACTAGATTGTAATATTAAAATATCTTGAGTTAAGTGAAACGCACCTATACTCGCTGGAGCGAGGAACTTTTGCTATTAATAAACGTTTTTTTCGAATTCGTAGCTCAAACATAACAGCGTAAGTCAGACCAGATGCTACAAATTGAGGTGGATATTAATGGAGATTTCAGTTTTAACGGGGTAACTCTTATAAATATATATACAAAAAATATTTCCCAAGTCGAGAGAGTAAACGCCAGTACCTAACTGGCTCTCTTGCATGTGGTTTTCGGGAGAAAGGATATTGTTAATTAATGGTGTCCTGTAATGCATACGTGCATGGATCACCTATACGAGTATAGAATTAATCAAGTAAATGCACACCATATCCTCGAGTGGTAAACATCCTGGTCCTGGAAAGGTAATTAGGAATCCGTAAAAGGGTATTGTAAAGGTAACCATACGAAGTATATAGCTCTTTTATGTATAGACCATAGAAAAATACTATATTTTTCCTTGTGAATGTCAAAGACGCTTTTAATGGAACCAATTTAACTTAGAAGTTTGAACCAAATTTAAAATTGCCAGGACGAAGGAGACAACCAAGACAATAATGTAAAGAAGAAGAAAAAAGAAAATTATGTAGGTAGTAACACAAGGGACAGAAAAGGGATGACAACGGCACCCATCAGGAACTGGACAACTGGGGTATTAACCCTAATCATGGAGAAAAAGAATGAAAGAGCATTGGTCAGTCATGCATAAGGGCTTACATTAGCTTTAGAGTGTCCATTATACTAGAGAGCTACTCCAACCAGCAGGAAAAGCTTTGGAGAAAGATACCATGAAACCCTCATGAAAAAGTCGAAACGAGGTATAGGAGGACGGTTACTGTCCCAAGTTCTTGAATAACTGTTTGCCGAGAGTAGTATAAGAAATGCATTACACTGGTTAAGAGTTGCAAAAAACTCATACAAGCTTTAAATGGTTATCTAGATCGTAATGGAGGATGCTTAAATCGATATTTATTTTTGTAAAAACCCACAAAAAAAAATCACGTGATCTGTGTTAATCAATCACACAACGAACAAAAAGGCTTCAGTCCATGACATTCAATATTTCAATAAAGTGTAGTCTTTTTCATGAATGTGTAAGTTACATATCATTAAGAATCCAACAATTATGTTTTCATGAAATATGCTCTAGGTTGGATTCAAATTAAATACGCACGTTGGTAAGATTGAATTTCTGAATATTTCCGTACCCCAGTGTATTAATTCTCATATGATCCAAATATTCGATTATATCTTGTAAATTGATTACTGTACGCGTTCACATAATCTCAATACGAAATCTTAATCTCTCGATCAATACATGCTTCGGTGAGTATAATATAACGATTTCGTAGTTATTTGTTTATAGTTTCCTAGACACATAACCAAACATTGAACTACCAATAACTCAACGAGTCCTTTTTTTGCACCAATTTTGAAAAAGTGTTATTGATTTAAATATACTTTGATGGCATTTAATAAGGAAATCTTCTGTTTCACGATTAAATGTTTTAACGACAGGCTAGACGTGTACCCAACCGTTTCTATTTTGATTAATTACAAGATTAAATTTTCGTACAACGTGTGATGTATTATATATACGTACCTACCTATCTTACGCTCATGCCCACACAATACACACAAGTTAAGATTTAAACACGTGCTTGTTCCGTTTGAAAAAGCTCGGAAATGAGGCTGCGCACGTACGCGAAAACGCTAATTAGAACACCACGCGCTCATGCCTTAAGCTCGTGCATGTGGCCTATATATTATATGCATACAACCTTCGCAATGCATTTTGAGGGTGCGTTTACGCTACGTGTACGTATAATGTAAGTTAAATGCTTCAATCTCCGGATGATCGAAAGGATTGCTCGAGTCGGAATAGAATTAGCGGAGATGGCAAAAACCAAATTTCCGCTTCACTTCCACTTTTGGGCCTGCATGGGACGTGCGTGGATGACCGCTGTGTGTGTATTTCTCATTTTTTTTTTCTCTCACATCACATTTGAAAACGGAAATACCACGTTTGCAGTGGCTAAAGGTTGAACAACGTCAATTTGAGTTATACTCGCGAACAAGCGAGTGACGTGACGTATACACGAGCCGCTTGGATTGGATTAAAGTAAGACGCGAAAAGTTTTGAAAAGTACTCCATCACTGAGGTTACTACAGTTTCAGCGGTACGATTGCTACGTTTTTTTTTTTTTTTTTTTTTTTCTTTTTTTTTCGTTTTATCATTCAAAGTTGTACTATGTTGTGCAAAATTAATTTTCAAACGTCTGGGCCACTCATGCAACAATTCGAAGGGTTGCACCAAACTTTGTTATTAGAAATAAAATGCGTTTGATCGTGTCCTTTGAACTGGTACATTGGCTTTAAACTCACAATGAACTAATTAGATCTCTGAAATTCATCGGTGTACACGCAATTTTAATGTAGGTACAGTTTGGGAAAACCGAAAAGTTACGGTGCACGAAGGTAGAGAAAATTTTAAAAATGTCGATAACAGAGGGTCTGTGTTTCATTATTCATGACATGACGTGGGAATGAATATTACGGAGTGCTTTTTTTTGCGCTAAACTTTTCACGAGCACAATCAGCATTTATTAGTTGTCCTTGATGCAATTGTATATTCGGCTGTTATTGCTCTTTTCGTTGGAAAATTCGTACTAATTGGAAAAACAGAATATGAATCCAGAAAGATAAAAATTGCCCACCGCGGTCAAATATCGAAGTATCGAACGAAACACGGTATCGTAAAATAGAAGGCGAATTTTACCAATGTCTCTTTTTGTTTTCAACCCATCGGTGGAGTTGAAAGTAATGCACGTGCAGGTGCGTTTTTTTTCCGCCCGAGGCAATTAATTCGAGTGGGCGACTGTTGAAACGTCGAGGGAAGTGGCGTCATATACGCTGTTCGACTTTAAAAGGGGAAAAAAGCGAGATTCGTGCAGCTTCCCTCCGCGAGGGTACATACCGTACATTAGTGCGTGATTCATTAATTGGGCTGTGTCGTGTGGAAAAAAAATGTAAGTTTATTACGCAAATAGACCGGTAAGGTATAGAAAGTCTCACATCACCCGAGTACTGTAATTTGTAAATGGACGACCTGAGGCTTGTGCAAGGAATTAAAAAATTGATGTAGTTGGAGGTTCTGTATATGCTATTTAAGAAGGCTAATTGTGTGTTTTCACAAATCTAACGTCCCTCAAAAATATAGCTATTGAAGATCAGCATTACTCTCATGAAAAACTTAACGTGAAGATGCGGTAAAATTTAGCCAAGTGTAAAAATCATAGTTTCAATCGGGTGGTCCCACTATATTGCTTTCGCAGTGCCAACTCCTTTAACTTTTTTCTTCGTGCAGTAACGTTTATCTTTTTTTTTAATTCCTATTTCCAGATGAAAAACTTTAAAATGTAAGGGGTACTACTCGTAAATTTTTAACTTTGAAAATTCACGTTTGATGTTTTGAGTTTGTGAGAATGACTTCTTCGCAAATAATTAACGTATCTGTCAATCCGTTTGTATCCTGATAAGAGTTTGTTCCCTGACAACAACTAAAACTTCTGGGAACAATCGTGAATCTTCTTTGTTTTCAAAATTATGCCGCACTCATTTTACAATTGCAAATAACACATAAAAAATTTTGTAAGCACTAGCTTTGCACTTTTAGAAGCATTGAACTAGAGTATATAATTTCAATGTAGTGCCCTGCGTTTGGATTCGTTTCAAGTTTCGATTGAATTCATTCACACCTCTTTGCCACGAATCAGCGTAATAAATGAACTCTTTGCACGAGCACCCGGTCGTTTGAAGCACCTCCCAAACGAGCAAGCAAAAGATGCTGGCTTCCGGTACTTTTAATCTCAAAGAAAGAAAAAAAAAAGGAAGGAAGGAATTCAAAGCTGAAATAAATACTTTATCCATCGGGGCAACTTGTTAACCTGATTCGTATGGAATTGAAAAGCTTGTCCTACAAAGCACATACAGACGCCCAACTTTTTTTTCGTAAACACTCGATACGAGCATGTAGATGGCTCGAGTGAACGTCTGGCGCCGCAAAGTACGGGATTGTGTCAAACAGAAACGAAAACGCGCGCGTTGAAAAATCCCCAAGCGCCTCGTACAAGGTTTAATACCCCCTCTTGGTGCACTGGGCATATATACGTGTGGTACCCATATACATGCGAGATTCTAGCGTTTGTATCCTGCAAACAACAACACACAACCACTCGCCTGTACGACAAATACTCTCAGACCCATACGAGATACACGGGGAGATACAGTCAACTGCAACCCCCTCGACGAGTGCTTGTAGCTAAATACATACTATTATCCTACAAACACTCTGAGAGCAAACTGGAACGTATCTCTTTGAGGGAGGGAGCTGGCATCATCGACTGGCCCATCGCTGTAGGCCGCAGGCCATGTGCTTATTAACTGTAGTGCTTGCACTGTTTCTCTTACGCTTCATCAACGCGATCGAGAGGTGTACAGGAGTTAGTCCTGGCGTTTATATATGTGGACGTCCGGTCAGGACTTTGTAAAAGTTGGTCACCCCCTACCCCACCCCATCCTTCTTCCTATCCCATTTACAAGTGCCTTAGTGCCCTAAATAGTGCCTGTAGCTGGATGCATAACACTATATGATGAAAAAATATTTTAAAAACTGTGTTGTGATTATATATACATTGTATGAGAAATTTCACAAGAATAATTATTTACGTCACGAGCGAGGAAAATGTGATTTCTCGCCCTAATTGTGGCTTACTACATTAATACTCGTAGCAATTTTTTTACAAGCCCCACAGTTTTCAAGGAAAAAAGTCCGAGTGCAGTAAAAGTTTGCGAATTTTTCACAGGATAAAGGAACAATTACGGGTTTGAAAACCAAAAAAAACTGCGTAACATATTCGTAAAAAAAAAATACCATGCACTTTTAGACCCTACAAATTCATTTTTTTTTTCGTTTTCTTTTTTTTTTTTTTTTTTTTTTTTTTTCTCGAAATTCCGAATGCATAATACACGCGAGTGGGATTATTTTCTTTTTGTTCGGTTCTCGCTAATAGCCGGAGCTTGGAGAGCCGTTAATTACCGCCCACCCTCGAATATATTTTGCACCGTTTCGTCAATGAAGAGTCGGACCGGATGAAGTAGCCGAGGATTGGGCCAGAGAGATTGGTCGGGTGAGCTGGAGCTCAACAAATGGCGCCACTCGGTCACGTCTGTTCCTCCCTCCTTCCGAGAGTTCCTGTGGCTTTGCGCTTGGGAATTGTATAGGGCCACCATTCATGTTCGAACGGATGTGAGCACACGGGCCAACATGCACTACTTTTTTTTTTTTTTTTTTTTTTTTTTTTTTTTTTTTTTCTCTCTCTCGATCGGAGGATTAGCTTGCTTGCTCAGCTTAGGTTGCGGAGACTGTTGTTTGCGACGGAATCGATATTTTTACTCTGGTGTAGAAATATTTATTAAAACGAGCGAGCTTTTGTGTGGAGAAGAGAAGCTTCCGTTCTTTTTTTATTTTTTATTACTCGTTGATGTTTACCGCAGACCTCGAGCTTTCATATATATCTACGCCAGATATTGAAATTGATTTTTTTTTATTTCATGAAACACGTATAGGTTATAAATGAATTTTTAAATCAAAACGTATTTCGCGCGAGGCACATCGACTTTCACTCGTTGCGTACTGTTTTCACAATATTATTTGCATACTGACTCGTGAACATTTTGTATCTTCGGGTGTATCATCGTTTTAAAATCAAAAAAAGAAAAAGACACGTTTCCGCCACTGTGATAAATAATGGTAATTATTGTGGACACTGTTTGGATGATAACTCAGCAAATGCGGAATTCGAATGATTTTATTATTCTACAGCAAATTAAAGCAGCCACCTCGAAACAAACAGTCGTAACTTTGCTCGGTGGTTATTAATTTGTGTCATATTGTCATTTATACGTTGTAACGTCGCGGGGGTTTGAAGTTCTGGTTAGTTACGGAATGATTAAAACATTCCCATTTTGTGGTGGACGAACAAACATCCGTCTAGAGAATGTACTAACCCAACTACTGATGTATGATATTATTCCAAGCTTCTCATTATCGATTTACACATAACAAAGCTTTGTTGTATAGAGAAGTGCATTGTTTTATCAACACAAGTATTGTACGACTACCGTAAATGTAATTAACGTCAAAGAGGAAACTCGATTTCCAGAAATGTGTGCGTGGACAGAAGCTTTGTATACGCATATGTCCAATCAAGAAATTAGTCCATTAGAGTATTGCTTGCGATAAAACTGTAATATTCCTAATTAACGTTGCGACATTTCAACAGAAATGAATTTAGGTAATTCATCAACCTATGCATATTGAACGCCATTTCAAGATATAGTCAACATTGGCTGTGCGCGTTTATCTTGTGGAACGCGCAATACGCAACTAATGTACGATCAGACACAAACGTGACCCCCCAAAGTGATACTTATCGTCAAACTCCGCAGATGGTGGGAAGGTACGGTGTCACTTTGAAAATTGTACAGCAGCTGGACATCGATTTGTTACGCGCCAAATGTGAAATAATATTTTTCCTCGTTCCTTATAGCCGTGTATAAAATTACCCCTCTGATTCGTAAATTTTCAATTTCACGCGTAACGAATCAATGTCCAGTCAGCGTGCCTTTCAGACTCCAGAATTTTAATTAGAATATTTTTTAAAATTCACAAACTGTGTAATCCATCAAAATGCAAAGCTTTCATTGAGAAAAAAAAAAAAAAAAAAAAAAAAAAAAAAAAAAAATCAATTGAAAAGTTCACCGACGCATCCACGCCATGTCCTCGGTTTTAATTGGATTGATGGCTCGAATTGTATTTTTCACGACTCGATTTTTGAATCCCTCGAGACAAAGGTGCCATTGAATAAAGAATCAAAGGGGCGCAATACGCACAAGCTTAGCTTGATTTAGCGAAGCGCTAAAATTTTACAATCAAACGTGGGGTTGGCCGCTGCGCGCGCGATTACCAAACGACCCTCTGGAACAAAGACACTTCGGCACGAGCTGAATGCAACGAGTCTTCTTGCCATTGACGTTTATTGACAAACGCAAGCACCCCAATGGAGATCCGTGGTGAAAAAAAAAAAAAAAAAAGGTCCCTGCCATGGCCGTAGGCGATCGTATACGTGGTGGCTGGATTTTTTCAAAACTTTCACCACAACACCTGCAACTGACGTAATATTAAAGGAGTACTACACTGACCCTCTCGTCTTTGTCACGCTTTTTTTTCTTTTCACCAACGACGCCAAGAGTGGACAAGTGTATGCAGGTGTGTGCTTTGAACCAAAGCTCTTCAACGTCACTAACGCAGACGCAAAGGAAAATATAATTAAAGCCCAGTCTTGTGCTTTAATACAACGTCCAGACGAGATGGTTGGAGAGTATACCCATAGAGTCAAGTTCTGATCATTTGTACGCAGATACGTTTATAAAATGGAGGTGCACATTCGTGAGGAGAATCGAAACTCAGTGAGACATTGGCGACTACCAATTAAGACACACTGATGCAGCTTATATTCATAATCATATTCTGAACTAGCGCTATGCTTCGCGCATAACTATTGTGCTTTTAATGTGGCATGCGCGAGCAGAGGTTGAAATCCACTGATTTTTTGTTTAACGGTAAAGGCCTTTGAAGCGAGGCAAGTTTGGTCGGTTTGACACTAAGAAACAAGATGTGGTTTTAGAGTAAGCAGTGGGTTTGTGTAAGATCAAAAAGGGGTTCTTGTGTTTGAGTTAATTGATGTTTCAAATTAAATGTTTTCTCATAAGCAATCATTTTTCATAATTATTTTTATTGTTATTATTATTATTAAACGTTATTGGCTACAACAAAAATTATGATTAAAAAAACTTAATAAATAAGACCCCTTGTTTCCGTCAACATACAAATTTTCCTCGACAGCTTTTTTAAAAGTTCCGAAAACCCATTACTGTCTTTGCTGTATAACTTATACTGCATCGGTAAGTTCATTTGTCAGTATTTAATTGAATTCCATAAAGTTTCTGGCTATACGAAAAAATCTTCAAACTTTAAAAATACCGGTAAAGTTGCTTTCAAATATATAAAACTGTACAAAATGGAACCATCCAACAATGACTCGTCAGTTAAAAGGTCAATGAATCAAAAACTTTTTTCAAAATACACTCATAAGTTTGCTCTTCCGTTATAACTTGATTCTCTATCAATTAGTACAATTCATATACTTTGCTCTCATGTTTATGATCATCTATTTTATTAGGTCATAAACCCCGTTGCTATGCTGTGATTTATTAACTTTATCAAAAATTGTCCATAAATCCAACCCTATAGTTACAAAAAATCAATTACGTTAAAAAAATGTATCACGAGTATTCCAATAATCATCGGATTAACAGCTAAAGTAATAACTCATCATCTGCGTTATTAACTTACTCTACACAATGACCAGACAATGTTGGACACAAAAAATTAAAACACGAATGCTTATTACAGATTTTAACCATACGCACATCTGAGTACAATTTGTATTAAAAAAAAATTGTATACAACAGTTCCATTGCAATCGTTTTAGAATGAATGATTCAATCGAATAGGGACTGGTTCAACATCGTTAATAGACAACGATTAAATTATTTTCCAAAAACACTCATTAATATTCATGTCATGCATTGTAAGATTGGAAGTCTCTGACAATCTTTTACTGGATATTGTTATAAAATTACCATAAGTTTTTTTTGTGCTTTTTGAAAAAAAAAAAACATTTTTTTTTAATCATAGGTTACGTCAAATTAAAGTTTGTTTTTTCTACAGTCGGGTAACCATGACTATCGGTGGAAAACACAGGAATCCATTCAGTTATTCGTTTACTTACAGTTCATCTACTGTGAAATTCATGATCTCTACGATGTCATTCGCTTGAAAAACATCGAGAGATCAGAAGATCGAAGGCAACGAAAAACCTATACGTGCAATAATACGTCAAATCCAAATAATTTTTACTGTCGTAAAAACAGAAAAATTAAAGTAAAAAGAACCACGTGAGAGACGACGTAAAGATGATTACGTGAAAAAAAAAAATAGGAAACATATGCCAGAGACTCACGTAAGTGTAGAAAAAAGTGCGCACGAAGCAGAGAGTAGTGCTCCATTCCAACGTGGTGGCGCATGTAAGAAGTAAACACTGATAACGAGACACGTGAAACATACCGAGGTAAACTGCCGTTGATTAAGACCCAAACTATTTAGCGCGCGAATCAACTTCAATCAAGTATTTATTGTTAATATTATTATCTTAACAATTAAAAGCTCTTGATCATCATGATCGTCCTCACAACCATCTTGCGTTATACGAAACAACCTCCTGTTTACAATTTAAGAATAAACAAACAAACAAACAAAAAAACATCCACATAATCACAGCCACATGACACAGTCGCGCGAAGGTAGTACAACTTTGCACCTCCGTTGCCTCTCTTATTACCACTGCGATTAAAACAACACAACTGACCAGTGGTCCTTATCTAAAGTGAATCTGTAACTCGCGCCTTTCCTCCCTCGCAAAAGGGGCAGCTTCGAGGCACCAATATCCACCCGTACGCTCTCGTCGGGTACCTGTCCCAGGCGCGTCGCGAGTGGAGACTGCCGTACGTTGGCGCACGAGCCGGGAGTCACGGACTAGCGCTTGCGCGCGCGTGTGGAGCTTGCAGTGCGGCGTCGTCATATATTGGCGTGTAGGGAGGTAGCTCGAAGCACTGTTCTGCAGCTCTGAAGTATCGCGTGCTTGTGAATTCGAATTTCCATCTGCGGACGGGTGTATACGAGCGATGCTCCTCTGGTACCCTCCTCCTCTCATCTCTGCGCACGACGTTTAAACTGTGAACTAATACCCGTACGGCAAGGTGGGTGGCTGGTTCTCGACACCTTCGAGAGAAAAAAATCCTATATTTGGCTTGCCGCGGAGGTGTGTTACATATATCGACGAGTGATCGCGGCACCCGCAAAGACTATGATTTTACGGTCGGCTTTCGGTGGTAAATTTTTATCTCCTTTCCGTGTACAAGCAGGCGCACAACTTTATACGTGCATGTGCCGCAAGCCGAGGGGGAAAAGCGCAGATTGCCTTCGGTTCTCTTTTTCCCCGACTGGCACTCGTCGAAGTCGGTATTATAGTAAAAGCAGCGGTGGTTCCATTTTTTTTTCTCCTCTCCTTTTTCGCTCACATTTCGCGCGTCACTCACCCGCTTTTCTTTCCGTTCTCCGCGTATAAGTAATCGGCACGTGGCTGAAAATCGAAAATTGACGTGGGCTCGCTGGTGGACCAAAAAAAAATACCTTCGTCCGCGGGAATTTTTCAGTAATCAAGGATTTTCGTGATCCTGACTTTAGCCAGAAAATTGATGGTCTGTTTCGTGAGACCAATGTTTGAAAGAAAATTGCGGAAAATTTCATTTTGAAAAATTTAACGAATACCCGGGAAGTTTTGTTTGTACAATCACTTCTGATTTTACGTTCATTAATTTTTATTTTCAGCGGATAGCCATGCGAATTGTGATTTGATATGAATTCGATGTTTGATTGGACTTTATTTGATTTTATAGATAGCCTTTGAACTATTCAGTTTTTTCTTCAGTCAATACTATCGTGTATACATGCCCTGTTGAATGCTCCAAAATCAATATAATTCTTCAGCTTTTACAAAAAAACCAACGAAACGAACATTTCTCGTGAAACCAAAACTCATCTCACTCTATGAAATGCATACGTTTGACGTAGTACTAAAAAAAAAAAACATAAAAATTTTTCATTTAACGAAACATTTTGTAATAACTGCTTTTTGCCTCGTTCTCATCGACGTTTTGATTAAAAATTTACGAATGTAATGTCAATCCAAAGTAATATTGTGTGCTTTTGGTTTTTTGTAACGTAAAAGTTTGTTCCAGAGAGCAAAATAATTCTTGTTGACAAAAAAAAGTAAGTTTACCGCACATGCTCGGCATACATGTAAATAAGCATAAGATACTTTAATGCTCTCTTTTTTATACATAGAAACCTTTTTAGAAAAAATTTATACTCTTTTTTTCATGTGCGTCTCTGATGCTCGACATTATGTAACATACTTTTTTTAGCTCGCCTCGAGAATGCTCCTATTTGAAACATCCATTAGTATTGGTTTGTCAAAAACTCCACGTACAGTAAAAAAAAAAAAAAAAAAGCCAACAGCAACGATGACTATACATTCGAAGCTTTCAAGAGCTAAGCCCCGAGAGTGCAAGCGTAGCCGTGTTTCTTTGCATAATCTTTACCAGCTCGCTTGGCTATATTTATCAATTAATCTAGAAACAATGAAGATGCATACGATTGGTTTTACGGAGCGAATATAATCTCGCATCATTCCGTGAAGTACCCGTCAAAAGCCCCACGTCCACGTCCCCTTCAACCTGCAAAGGTACCTATACATGTATACACGTCGTGGCAGGTACATGAATATGGAAATTAGCAGAAGCGGATTTGGAACCATCGTTTTGCCCTCTCTCTCTCTCTCTCACTGTTACTCCACCCTCCGTTTCGATTATTCCTCCAAAACCACCCTCTCGTCGTTGTGTCACTGTACCACTGCCACGGGCTCTTCAACATGTGCACCTATACCGCTTCCCTATCTCTAGCTCTCTCTCTCTCTCTTTCTGTGTGTGTCACAACATCAGACAACTGTACGACGATTGTACGACTGGGCTGCGACAATGGCAGACTCCTGAAGAGAAATTTCTCTCGGAGAGTAGCGTGGCGATATGGCGCACACACCCCCGTGGCTCCCTCGCGCGAGATACTACGCGAATGCATACATATATATATATGTGTATACATGGAAGACGATGTCATAATCTCGTGTGACATGATGGGAGGAGAGACAAGTAGACGAGTCTGCACTACTTACTTATTACGAGTTGTAGCCAAAGAACGAGAAGTAAGTATATAGAAGTGGAAGAAGAAGAAGATGACGATGCCGTTGTCGGCGAAAGTTGGTCAAGAGGATGCGGATGGGTGGGCGTTTATCTAAGTAGTGTGTATACCTGTAGTGGCAGAACTCCCCCGAAGCGAGAGAAATTGATGAAACGAGCGAGAGCGAATTATTCGTGCAGTCTCTCCTCCATACACGCGCTAAAAACAAAAAGAAACGATGCAACAACGAAGCGTAGTATGCCGCAACTAACAGTTGCAAGGGGTGTACAATGTACATATGCAGTATAGGAGAAGCTTGAGACAGGTGGGTATGTGTGTATAGAGGAAAAACAAATATTATTTCCCCGGTACTCAGTCAACACGTTGCTTACGTAGACACACGTTGGCGCGTATGAGATATCCCGATACTCGCTCCTTTAAATACGTACGTACGCTCTATCGTGTTTTTCCCTTCTTTACGTTGTCCTCATTTTTTTGCACCCCACGTTCTTTCATTCTATTTCACGGAAATGAGGTAGTATAGTTCCATCCGTCGACATAATATTTGCCCCCGTACGCTCATATTGCCCCACCTACGGTGGGTGTATGCCGTGTCATTCTCTTTTCTACATTTTTTGCAATTTAGTAATTTTCGTGATTTCTCGATCCCAGCTCCTACCCACCCGCTCTCTTTTGTCTCGTTTTACTTTTCCACCTCTCCTTCTACACCCCCGTCGAGCTTTGAAGTTTTTCTGATGCTTCACTCGCCGTATTTCTTAATCCCCGTGGATTTTTTTCATCGCCGCGTCATTTTGATCTCTGTCGCTTGTGAGCAATGCTTTTTTTTCATCTCTGCCATCCACACGAAAACAACCACACCTCACTACTTGTCCACTCTATTTCTGTTCGATTGGGCATTAACTCGACTCTCGGCAGTTTATCAAATACAATTGCTGACGCTTTGGCAACGCATTTTGGTATGAATGGGCACGGCTAGCAATATTATTTTCAACCGCGATCCCTAATGGTAATTCACCAGTTTGAGAGCAATGGAGCGATTTACAGGTTACAGGGAGATAAAGAGCAAAAGGGGGGTAGATTAATTTTGGCAGTAGCGGGGGTAGCGAGCTGGGAGGGATAAGAGTTGCGCGAACGATGAGTCAATGGTCTTTGAATTAACAAAATTCCGGTTGCCGTAGATTGGCAGTCGGTGAGAGTTCGATGGATAGTTGGGTACTTCTAACTCTAATTCCTTGCGTTATTGAGTACGTACAAAATAAAGAGGAGTGATGGAAATTGGACTGAAACACGGCCAAAGAATGTCCATCCATTCACAAATACAAATTACTAAACGTTCTGCAAAGTGTTTCCATGCAAATTTTGGATGAGTTTAAAAGTTTACCTATGTGTACCCACACTACTAGGTATAGACAAACTTGGGAATCAAAACCAACAAGTGCCAAAATAAAATGATAAAAAGATGATTGGGAAAAATTGAAGTGAAGCCTCTGGGGTGAAATATTTATTATCCGTAAGCTCCAAACAAACAGAGGTATAGACCGTATCATCATTAATCTTACCAAAACTATAAAAATTGCAGTAAATCAATCCATCCCAAAATCGCTCACTAAACGAATTATCCCCATACCCTTTTTCAAGACCTAATTAAATCAGAGATTTATTTCTATAATCCCTTCTTTTTTCGGGTAGAGGGCAAGATTAATTACGAAATTCCACTTTAGATAAGTAGAGATGTTGAGCAAGAAGTTAATTATTATTATTATTATTATTGCTGAGTTGCTCCGTCAAAAAGTAGGACATTTCTTTTATTTTCCTTCCAATAATCCTTGCTTACAGCTTTTATTGTTGTACTGTTAATTTATGGTTTGTTTCTGTTGTTACAGGAAATTATGTTCTCATAAGCACAAAAAAGAGACATTATTCCGGTAGTTTTGGTTGATTTTTCTTTTCGAGTAGGTACATATTTAATAACCCTTCATTTCTTCAATTATTTATATATTCTGTCGAATGAATGTAATAGCGGAATGTGATGTCCCGGTGGACCACATTGAAATACGCGCTTGAAATTAAAATATTTGAACAATATGACAGTAATTTAATACTAATATACCAGACTGTGCGATGGATATGAAATACGCAAATGTGACATGATACAACGTGATATATGAAAGTATCGTAAAAATACGTCAAAATATGTGTTCATTATGAAAACTCTGATGGTAAATAAAGGGTACTACGAATATTGGTGTAGCACACACGAGTATAAATAATAACAAGTGTAAATGTTGATTACTGTTTGTTTAATGATTCCTGCACTTTAATATCGTGTACTACCGTGGAATAGCCTATTTTGAAAAAAAATAAATAAGTAAAAAAATAAAAAAAATGAAACATTAAATTTTCATAACAGATGCTGTTACGCGCAGCAGCGTACAAGAGCTGCCCACTACAACGAAATTTCGTTTCTATCAAAACGTAAATTTTAATTGTAAAATATTTCAATACCGGAATCCAAAGCGTATATATTATATGCTTCATCCAAGGGTTTAATATTAAAAAGCTTGTTCTCGTGCAAACATTAAAGCATTTAAACTTTATCTTCTAGTTTTATTACCATTTTAGTTATTCGCTTTCTTCGTTATTCAAACTCATGTGAATTTCAGCTCTATACTGAAAAATCTCAGTCACTATCTTCTTGGGCGTGCCCTCAATCAAAACTCTTATAAATAAAACTGCAACCCCTGCAAGCATTGAGAGAGAGATAGCCCGAAGTAAGTATAACTCATTCAAGAAACTCTGTTGACGTTCGACGCTGTTAGTTTGGGGGTAAGAGTAGGAGTCAGAGGTTGTTCGGCCCGAAGGAGCAGTGTGGCGAGCCGAGGTTGGAATATAGAGTGACAGACGGATGGATGGAGCAGCACAGCCCACCACCTCGAAGCCAAGTTCTTGGCCCGTTTCCTTCGTTGGGTTAAGCTGTTCTCCTCCACACCTCCCCTTTTGCAACATTCAACCATCCATTCATCGATTGAATCACTCCATTTGAGGGGAGTTCGTCTACAACTGCACGTACACGTTGATATTAAGTTTTGCTCGTTCAGTGTGTCCTCGGACAAACAGGAGTTTACGTGGCAAAAAGATCTGGTCTTATATACGGAAGACCTCGGTCTTGCGGGTGCGCAGTTTCTGTACGCAAACGCTGTCTTTGAGTACCGCAATAAACCCGAGGGCGTGATTGCCATGAGACCCACGGTTTACAACGTGTACTCGTCATTTCAATTTAGGCAAGGAGTACATTCACTATATATTTGTGTACATGATGTAATCAAGTATGTGAGTAATTTATGTTATTTTGGCCCCCTAATGTATTTTTGTTTTCATGGGTCATGACCAGTCGTGGATAAAATAAATTTTTTTTCTTTTTTACTGAAAATATCCGTGGCTATGGAGATCAAAAAAGCTCCCGTATCTCATTAAAACTACACAAAAATCATAAATGCAGGGAAAACGATAAACAATACGAAACTTCAGTAAAATACATGCCGTGATATTTAATGCTTCCGCCATTAACGCAAATACCTATTTACAAAGCTAATTTCACTGCAGAAGCAAACGAAATCCAGGGAGGGTTGGTGTATATGCACGATAATATCCTCGCAAACACGTGCGTTCAACAGCTAATAATATCAGCCCTGGAAGCCGTAAAACTTTAAACAAGATCACTTTGGTGAAATTCGTCGAGTCACAGCAAAGCTTTTGAAACACCGAGATACCCACTCATCTGATAGTCAAAATTTCTGCGCCATACCATAGTCCATCACATCGTATACACCCACGACCTTTTATCCAAATATTTAGTTGAAACGTAGTTTTTACTTTTAAAATTCAACGAGCAGTGCTAGAACTAACGAAAAATGATAAGTTAGGAGGAGGCGTTCCCAAGCTTAATTTTCCCTTGGAGATTGCACCGTATACGCAAAGTAGAAAGGGGAGCACGTAAGCATAACACGCGCCCTAAGGAACGGGGAACTACGGCTTGAAGGCCAGAACACGAACTTATAGGGGTTGGTCGTGGAAGTGGGCAGGGGGGGGGGTGTATGAGGATGGGGGGGAGCAGTAACTCGCTATCTAGATGCTGCCGCTGGTGTCGTGGGCTTCGTGCGATGTACCGAAGAGCAAAGATTGCTTCCGCTCTTGGGGGTCGGAAGTTAATTTGCAATGCGTCGTACGTATCGTTTGAGGAATAAAATGAAGCAGAAGCACACGGTCCTGCAGATGATTTGTCTGTGAGGAGTAAGGCTTTACATATATATTATTTTTTTTATCATCAAGAAGAAACTCGTATGTTTCCCCCTTTATGGAGTCCTTCCCGTGGTAACATTCCGTCTCGTTACGGTACAGCAATTACTTTGAAAAAGAGACGAGATGTGTCGACCGAGAGGGCCACGCGATCGGAAAATCAGTTGAACAATTTTCGCTCCCTTCCGCTCAAATAGCCCTCGCTTGGCTTCCTCCCATCTCCCATTCAACTGTATTTAGAACTCAGCCAACTCTCCGGGGCGGGGCCCCTTTTCACGTACGTCCACGTGGAAAATACAACTGTTCTGTGTACACATGATATTCCTACGAGAAAGAGAATCCGCAAATATTTTCCTTTTGGACTATTGGAACTTTGATTTCCGCGGGATGAAAAAAGCGGAGTGCTGCTGCTTCGACTAAAAAAAAAAAAAAAAAAAAAAAAAGATAAAAAAAAACTACTTAAACGCAGCACGTTTGTGTAACGAGAGTTTAACTCGTGGCTCGAAGTTTGTTTAATACGATCGGAACGTGAAAAAGACGTAACACGTGTACCTACCTATATAATAACATACATCCCGGTGGGCGCACGGGGTGAGGAGGGTTAAATTTGTAATCCCTTGGCTTGACTCTCGAGGCTATATAAGCGGGACATGACCGTGCAAGTAGTTCCGGAAGCGTATATGTGTGTCCAAGGAATATGTGGCGTGGCTTGCCTCCGGCAAGAACGGCGTGCCAGCCTCCTTCAAGCTGCTCCTTTCGTTTTTTTTTTTTTTTTTTTTTTTTTTTTTCTTTCCTCCTTGTCACAAACACGCTCTCTCCCCTCCGTCTCGGTCGGGAGTAGCCGGTGGGATCGTCGATATGGCCCCGAGCCAAGCGACAGGAGGAAAAGGGTTTCAAGTGTCACCCAGCAGATCTGCAGAGTTAATTCTCGTTGTCGGTGTGCGTGATAATAGGGGGACACGAAGTTTAAGGTGCTGTCGATGCACTCGTCGATACGTATATATACATCTATACAATTCATCGGTAACACACATAGTTCGGGTATACCTCCTGTAGCCCTTGTCTTCCTTCTATTGTCAAGTCCGGCCTCTTCTTCTTTCGTCTCTTTTAATGACACCCCGGCGGAGACTTTTTTTCGTGCTCGCGCGTTGCTGCGCATAAATTACTCTTCTACTCGAAATTCACTCCGCCGACTCGGCCGGAAAATAAGTGTTTGGAGTGTCGAGCGATGGACCCAGTTTTTTTTTTTTTTTTTTTTTTTTTTTTGCACCTCATCCATGCGACCGAGTTCTCGTGCGCCGAATGACTGATGATTTTTTCAGCCCCACTGTTTGATCAATCGTCCAACTTGCTATAGGATACAGGTTACGGGTATAGTTGTGTGAAATATAAATTTTCCAGCGATAGATTGGGTCGGTAGTCATCCCTTAGCTACTAAAGTTTCGTATCTTGGAATAAAGAATTGTACCTTTTTCTTTCTTCATGCATTTGAAAAATTGAAATATTGCAAATACCTTGGGATTTTATGGATACGCGTAAAACGTCCGGCTCGTGAAATATTTATGCTCGTAATTTCGTAAAAATTTATTTTCCCCTACACAGGTGCCATGATTCCTTTCGCGGGAGGAGGAACATTTTATCACTGGACGCATTCGTATGATAATGCGAGTTTCTTGCGAAAACGAGAATTTCACGAAATTCAAATTCGCACTTTTTTTTTTATCGTACAGCAATCAATCCATCGCAATGATTCGCGCATGTGTAAAATTTTCCGTAATAAATAGAACACGGGCTGACGTACCTGTACGCACACACGCATTAATGTACACGGATGGTATACGTGCAAGGTCGTAAAATATACCATCCACGTGCTGTAACTTTTCGAAAATTCATTTATCCGTTATCATGGCAACTCTGGGGCGTATACATATATTTATGCGCAACTTTACGGAGAATCATGTACGCGTATTATACTTAGTTCAAAATGTGAATACGAGTAACTTTGCGTAAAAGCACGTACGACGCGACGTCCAATCGAAAACGATAAGTTGTTATTTTGTTAAACTTTCCATGTATGCGGTGTAAATGTCGAAGGGCGTGTTACGCGTTTCAAACTAAATTCGTACAGTATACGAGAGTTAAAAATTCGTAGAAAAAAAAATTCTAACGTGTACACCGCATGTTGATTTTCAATCCAAACCTATGTAATATATGCGTTATTTTATTGCAGGGGAAAAAAAATAATCAAAATTCGAGTGAATATTTAAATAAAAATAAAGTAAAAATCGCTTATTTCCATCACGTAATACAACAGACCTTCCGAGGGATTATCGATCGACGTCGGTTTCAGCACAGAGGAAAATTATTTTATTTCGCCTCATGGCACGTTAAAAGCACGTTCTGGGCATGGCACGTTCACGTACAGAGTCGAGAAATATACGCATAACAATAAATGCAGGATTTTGCAGCATTAAATCCAACGGAGCGATAATCGCTTTTATAAACCGATTACCTGTACACCGTATAACGGGTGCGGCGAGAAACGGGGCAAAGGGGGAGTGCTCTCCATCCACTTTCACCTGTGGGAATCAATGGCAACGATTAATCCGTTAGATTTATTTCCAATAACGATTTCATTTCGATGTAAATCTACCGAGTTAAGGATTACACGCATAGGTTTCAATTCACGTTCGCGAGGGAATGCGGCTACAGATATATATGTGTTCCAAATGCCGGTGTGCGCTCAATAGGGGGTGATGAATGCCCACGACTGTCCACGAAGAGTAATTTTATGTTTCTGGGTTTATGGCTTTCCAATATTTTATCGAACAAAGAGCCAAGAGTACATAGAACTATACCCATGGGTAGTTGCACTGATAGCTCTTGATTCGGTACTTCTTTTCATGCGCTAGTAAAATCGCAAATATGTAGAGGATATTTCCTACATTGACGAAACAAATAGCTTTGGATTTGTAAGAGTTGTGCCTACTCCAGGAAAAAAACAAAAGACAAAAAGTATGTGGGTGAGTGAAATAATGATGGGGGATTTTTTTTCAGCCAACACAATCGATTCGTTTGGATGGTCAACATCTGAAATTTAATTGTCTTTTGTTTAATTAATTATCCATCATTTCTCGCAAACGTAACGAAATATATATTATTTGCATGAAAACAATGACACAAATAATTTCACGAAGATAAAGTACATTTTTCTGATAATCAACAACAACTCACATACTAATTTAATATTTACAAAATATTAATACTTTTTGTTTATGGATGATTCCGCGAAGTAGCTGAAATTGAGGACATCTCAATGGACTTTAGTTGAAATTACGAAGTTTTAAAATTCTAAATGTATAAAGTTTTGATAATTTACATTAAAAAAAAAAACACATTTTTCACTCATGTACTGTAGCGTTCAATCATTTACATTGCTTAATTGTGCCAGTTTTACATCGTGTATAATGTGTTACAAAATCTTTTGTCTGCTAGTTTTAACTTTATACAATTAAATTTTGTAATAATCTATAAAGTTCCAAGGATCAAACAGTGTTTGATATTAAATAGAGCAGGTTTGTAAAGATGGAATAATTCAACAAGTCATTAAGTGAATTCCCTCCTTATAGTAACACAGATGCGGTTATTTGGAGTAGAAAAGTTTTTTATTGCTAAAAAGATCACGCTAATTCGCCCTTCATCAAACATAATTAGAACTTTGTTCTTTACCATTAAAAGATAAAAAAATGAGTCAAAGGAGGAGGGAGAGAATTTTATAAAAAGCCACTCTATTTTACTTCGCTTGCACAATTCATCGTATCATCATCCCAAAAGCACCTGTTGCACTTTAATTAAAAGCTGAAGAAAAACGTCTCACCCTCTCGTCTCTAATACGAATGTATATTTATATATTCCGGTGAGTCCAAGTATTGAATTAGCAAAACGTGGTTCACTTTCACGCTCAGTCTGGACACGATGATAATTTCGTAAGGTCTTGGGAGAGCCTGAAATTTTATTCGACGCTCTAAGTAAATGAAGGTAAATCAAACCGACATGGCATTTATGGCTGCTGGAATAAGTATAAAAAATATCTTAGATAAGTATCAAAGTTTTGTTCATTTCTTTTTATCAGTGTTTATAGCTGTTGAATAATTATTATGATCCATACAACCTCGAAGCTTTATTCTAATCTCTTGATTCACCATTCGTTTTGTGTGACATGAAAATTGAAATAAAAGCTTTGTTAACAATCGCTTCAGAGAAATACACATTTTCTGTGTGGGTATATTATAAAAAATACTACACGAAGAGTAGGTAATTTTCGTTTGCGAAATCAAAACTTTGAATTCAGAGAATAACAAATTTTATTTCCGCAAAACAAAGGTAGGTATAATTCCAGAAGAATTTTTTCTGAAAGCTAAAAAATAAGCCCTGCATTTTTGCGGGGAAATAAAAAACAAAGCTCACTTGTAATGAATACCAGCGCACACGTAACACTGGTTTTTCAATTAAATGAGATGCAATGTACTTCCCAGAATTTCTGAGCACTTAATTAAAACAGATGGTTCTCCGAGCTGGGCATACGACCCGTAAAGTTCGTTTCATCATGGGCAGACCCCTCAGTGGTCCAGCTTCTTTACGACACTATACGGTGCAAAGTGTGCATGTTTATGTGTCGACAAACTCGTGCAACTTGTTTCGGTGTGCGCCAATACACACGTGAACCCGATTAGAAGCCGCCGGCAGTGGAGGAAGCGAGTAAGGTAAAGGGTTGACCAAGTCCCGTTGCCCCGGGAAACCACAGGGAAGCCCGATTTTGGTCACAAGTAACTCGGCAAGTAAACACCACCAGGCCAAGTTCGGATGTTTACGCGCCATGAAAGTTCGTATGCTATTTTGCACGATTTCTCGATGTATCTCATTTTGTTCGAACTACTTCGCCACTCTTATTGTTAACCCAAAAATTTGCGTTTATGGATTTTTAACTTGCACCTTGTTTATTGAAATTATATTCCTTGACGTTATTGAGAACCGAAAAAGCTCTACATCTCTATTAAGATACAAAGGATTTTACAGTGTATCCTAACATGTGTACCCAGCAAAGGTAACAACCTCAATGATTTCAAACAATTTCAATTACTTTTTTTTTTTTTGTTGATTACACTCAGCAATATTTCAATCTTGATGTTTCGTGTATCATTTACCAATACGTAAGATGTTTTTCATCTTCCAAAAGATATTTCTGCTTGTCCATCTTCCACTCTGTTGTACCGTTCAAACGAAGAAATCCTTTCGACCTTTGCACTTGCGGGAAAACACATCCTTCCGATTTTGGCACGTATATAGTATATACGTGCAATCAAGGACAATACATTTTTTTGAATGAAAATGAAATCGGCTACTTGAAAAAGTCCTTGTACTTTATAGTTGTTTAAACGGGAACGCGCTTGAGATACCATACTCGAAAGCTTTTTGAACAAATGCGACCATCCAGATCACTCGGCCACGCTTTTCTATCCGTGATGTGTTTTATATCTATGATGTGTCGTGATCGTCGATTCACAATACCAGCCCTTTCGAGCATGTTAATGCTTCATGAAAATTGTACGATACATCGTGCAACGTCAGTGAAGGAATTTTCAGAAAAAAAAAATATCCGAGCGTACGACAAAACGAGAGGATCGACGCGCAAAGACAGAAATAGTGCTCGGGTGGAACTATTTTTCCTCTCCGACAAATGCATGTATTTTTTTCCCTGGGCGTAAGTACAAAACAGTCTTCGAAACGACTCGAACGTGTGCCAAAAACCGAAGGCGCCACACACGCACACGAACCCTATATGCATTATTCTCCATTCTCTCACCCCCCAAGTGTACACGGAATAAAATTTTCCGTCTCAGTCGATCTCTAATATCGTATACTACTATATCCCCGAAACTCGAGCTATATACCAACTTCTCTCGCTGCAATTATTTTGCTAGCATCGGCATGCATGCACGTATACCTACATGCGCCCTCGTATCGCAAGCTTCCACTAACCCA
This sequence comes from Copidosoma floridanum, assembly GCF_036245765.1. NCBI lineage: Eukaryota > Metazoa > Arthropoda > Insecta > Hymenoptera > Encyrtidae > Copidosoma > Copidosoma floridanum. Next base: position 3,660,900 of record NW_028321896.1, read on the forward strand.
CACATTTGCCCACACTCCTCTATCCAAGCTCACGTTTCGCCCTTTCATTTATTTCCCTCCCCTAGTGTATTGGTACGTATATACATATACGCAAAGAAAGGGCCCATTGTTATTTGCATCCGTATCTTTGTCTCTTCCTCTTCTCATGCGGTATTTTATATACCAGAGATGTGGATACGCAAATGCGCGCCGGGTAAAGGCAGCTTCCAATACATTTGCCTCATCGGCGTTATACGCGCGTGCGATATCGATCGCCCCCCGTGTATGGAGAGAGAAGAGCTTCTTCTTCCCTATAGGTATGTTATGTATGCGTGCACGTTGAGTCCGGATTTTCTCTGTCTCTCTCGACTCGATGATTCCAAAAGTATTCCAGGTCAGGAATACAAGTACAGAGTCGACGCGCTTTGTTGTCGGCGCCACAGCCGGGCCATGACAGATAAGTACAGAGTCGACGACGGGGATGTACAGGAAAAGGTATGGTACACGCGGTTTATTGCAAGGCACGATTCCCTCGGGGCACTGCGGCTGGACAACTTGTAATTCGTTGTCCCACCCGTAAGTCAAAGTCGATCCCGAGAGATGGAAAAAGTCGGACGGTGGAAAAACGCATCTCCACAGTGTTTCCACAACGAAGCGCGAGACGAAAATCGACAGGCGCGCGGAGTTGGACAGGCAAAAAAAAATAGCATTGGTAAACATCGTTGGGCCACAAGAGAATCGTGCTCATTATTTCCAAAGCTTCTCTCGGGAAGTCGGGAAATTCCCCCCCCCCCCTCTACCAGGGCGTTTTATCTTTCAAACTAAACCAAGTGGATAGATTCCAGGGTAGATTTTACCTTTTTTTTTGCCCTTTACCAATGCTGTTAAAAAAGCGCGCTTAAAAACTTTGCCTTCCAGTCATTACGCTCCTTTAGCTCTGGGTCTACATGTGTACACTGACAAACGAACTAACGTATACAAACAGGTGTCCTTTTTTTCGCTGCACCTCGAGCCTGCTCGGGTTGTTTGATAAAGTTTCGAAAGTGCCGGGGCAAAAGGGCAAACGGGAAGCGATTCTCCTGTGTACATATTACACAAGGGTGGTCCAAGCGCTTACCCGCGAGAGGTAGTTAACTGTACGATTTCCATTTGTTTTCGCCTCGCTGGACGCACCTTTGAGCGAACCTTTGTTGCAGTTGCAGCAGGAGGGTATTAATGAGACCTTCCTCCTTCTTCTACTCCCGTTGTCTGTGGGATTCTATCGTTATGAACGGGTAGCCACCGAAAGAGGGTAAGTCGACCGAGTCCCAGGTGAAGGAGCACAGAGAGAGAAAAGGATGAGGAACAGGGCAAATTGAGGAACGTTACGGTAGTTACGGCTTTGGGGGAAAGTAATACTGACACACCTGAGGGGGAAAGTTTATCTTATGACTTCAAGTGTGAGTGATGGGAAAATTTTTGATATATTTTTTGCTGAATGAATGAGTAACGTGATGTAGTTGATAAAATGATTTTTAATTTACAGTTAGAACTCAAGAAAAGCATCTTTAAACTAAAAACAATTATCTATTTCATTTTTACAGAGCTGGAAAACGTTGTCCTATAAATTTGCTGATGAGCAAAGATGGACAATAGATCCTGACTCTAAATTACGAAAGAACACTGGATTATTCACGGTTCCATGATTTTCCATTTCTGCAGAATTTTGGGATAAAATTACACGGAAGAATCGTCCCTGCTGAAGTGTACCGGTACCCCGAGTTTTGGTGAACTATGTCAAGAGAATTCACATGAAGAGAGTATGGTATCATTACACTAGGAGTACAATGTTAGAAGCTATTCCAATTTTTCTATCGATGGATATTATGTAAGTATACAACTTTTAATTGTCTTTTTGTAACAAAGAAAAATATTATTACTGATTAAATCTTGTATCGATAAAATACTTTTTATTGATACAGATGAATGTATATGTTCTGGACAGACAAATATGTTCACAAGTTAGTGCTTCAATTACACTCAAAATCTCTCTAATTGGTAATTCTTCAATTTTGGGGAGATTAAAGCTCAATAGTAGTATTCCAGAATAATTAGCAATCCTAATTAATTACTGAATTTCAAATGTCATTCCAGTAATATTGCCAAATATTCAATATTCAGTCGTAAAAAATTATTAAATTCACAACTTATATATATATTGATAGATATTGGCAAAGTAATATCATAATATTACGATCGCATAAATAGGAATTTAACACGTATATGTGTGTGAATATATTTCGAGGGTAATACTGTTACCCGTCAAAATAAATTGACATTTTATTTTCCTGCGTTAAATAAGCATATAGATCTGCTACATCCAAAGAATAGGAGTTTTTAATACAACTATACGTCATCTAATGAATGTAAATTAATCTAGTTATAACTTAGAGTCCAACACCGTAACAAAAAATTGACGGGGATATTTTTGATATTCAAGTGATTTTCAAAAATTTACATCAGTGCACGTGAGAATTTTTCACAAACTTTGGTCGTAAATCTCAAAAATATATGTTTCAAAGACATCACTTACCTTCCAATAATGTATATAAACATCAATAGCTCGATAAGATTTATTTTTAAGAGAAACGATAATAAAGGAAACAATATCCAATACTGATAAAGGCAATCATGAACGGGAAAATGGAGAATGGCGAAAGAGATGAAAAAAAAAAAAATAAATAAATAAAAAAATAAACGAAGTGGACAATAGCTGGTGTACGCACCGGAGTTGGGTTGATCGTTGCTGTTCGGCCGTGCGGACGGTGCGCCGTCCCTCGCCTCGACTTCGAGAGCGTAAGCTCCTTGCTTTTCCCGATCGAAGACAATCTTGGTGAAGATCTCGCCGGTCTCCCTGTTGATCTCAAAATATTCCTTGCCCTCGTTCCGCTCGCTCTCCACCACGTAATACGTGACCTGCACAAACAAACATCGTTTATTAGTATTGATTATCAAGATTTTCCGATAATTTGCTTGACATTATTGTCCACAGAAATGACAGTCAACTCAAATGAAGACTATTTCTCAAATCATTCGGAGGAAAACTTTTATTTCTCACAATGAATTATAACGATAAATATATGTCACAGCAGCATTTTGCCCCAAGAGGAGACAGTATTTCAATCTATATTAACAATCTGTCGTCGTAGCTGCTCGAAACTTTCGGAATTTCTCTCCACTCCGACTTTGCTTTGGACGACAAAACGTAAGTTCGCGGAAATTAAGTTAATAAGCACTTTGTCTTGTATCAGAAGCTTTTTCAACTTAAGTAATTTCATGATTGTCTGCTGCTAATTGCACTTGAGCGACTATCATAAACAAACTGCGCCACTCAAGAAGTCCCTTTCTTATTGTCTCGATGAAAAGGAAGCGCTAGAAACTTTTAAGATACAAGCCAAAGACCAAATGAAAAGTTTTTTTATTAAATAATGGAGGGCTTTTAAACTATTTTTCTTCGAAACGACAATGTAATAGCATTCACTTGAAAGTTTGAAGCAGCGATGAGTGCCTACTTTGATGTTAAAACAAAAAATATCTCTACAAATATTAATATTATGCGGAGAATGAAATCTTTTGTTAAGCCTGAACCCCTTAAAAGCTCATTTTAATGTAATGCATGATTCTTTAAATTTTGAGATCATTTGAAATAATCAAGCATTTTTTAAAAGTTACAAGTCCAAAACTCGATAAAGAAAACATTGCACTTTAAATGAGCAAAACTTTTATGACTTCAAATAGCAAAACTTTTTTTAATAAATAATGGTACTGAATCGTTGTGCTAAAGAACGTAACAATTTGTATACTGCATCATGTGGTAACCATCCCCTAATGTAATTTCATGTGGTTTAAAGCTATTCCATACTGATGAAATCAATCGTTTTTCATACTACTAAAGGTATCATAAAAAAATACTACCTCAATCACGTATGACATCGTACATTTTGATGACTTTCATAAAGATAATAAGGTACAGTCATCGATCATGAGATGTTTTAGATGAGTTATTTTTCCTGGCAATTAGTAGATGTACACATTAGTAATTATAATTTTTCATTTAACAAATTTAATTTTTGAAAGCTTGTTTTCCTTAAACGTTTTTTTGTTGGGCCACCGTGAAAAAAAATGTATACAGCCTGTTGGATAAAATCTTTTGTACAAAATCATGAGTTTGCACATGTGGGCAATGAGGAGGCAGTTTGTACCAATTTGGGGAGTCTGGTTTACTCCAAAGATGCTACAACACGTTGTAAATGTTTTTTTGTAGAAACAAACCGAAAAACCCTCGATAAAAAAAGCTCATTAATTACAAGAGAAAGACCATTTGTTACCAAGAAAATGATTCGAACCTTATTATTGGGGAATGTGCCGTCCTTGTCTATGGCGTTGACCTGCGTGACCTTACTGCCGACCGGCTCACCCTCCAGCACGGTCTCCTGCTCGCGCTCGGTGAACAGCGGTATTTCGTCGTTAACGTCCTCCAGCATGATGAAAACCGTGGCCTCCGAGGCGAGCTGCTGCGCCCCATTGTTCTGAAAGAGAGAAAAACCACGGGCCCGCGCGCACATGTTTGTTAATCGAGATGTAGATACAGGCCAATATGTCACCTGACAATTTTATCCGTTTCACGGTATATTGGCGACACTCGTGTGTTTTTTTTTTTTTTTTTTTTTTTTTTTTTTTTTTTTTTCTCTTTTTTAGTGAGCGGGCACTTCGTATATTCGTTCGTTTAAGATTGATACATCGATTGTACTGCTATTCCGAAGGAGAGAACGTGAGTGTTCGCGATAATGAATTTTTTTTTTTTTTTTTTTTTTTTTTTTTTTTTTTTTATGACAACTTTGAATTGGAGCGATGGGTAACGTCTCTCTTTCTCTCTCCGTTCCGTAAAACGATATACACTTTTTAATATTTTTGTTATACGAAATAACAGTTGTAATGAACATTTTTTTCAATCATCAATAGATATCATTCAAGCTTTCGACGTAACTTTGATTTTGTTTTTTAAATTTTAATTAAATTTTATTCATATTTGTACAATAGGTAGAAAGAGTGAGAGAGAAGGATAATTAACCAATATTGAAGAATCGCTGTGAAACTTCTACTTTAATAATACGTGAAGTGATATTTTTTAATTAATTATTGCTTTTATAATTTTATAAAAATTTACCTAATTTTTAGTACTTTCAAAATTTTAATAAAAAATCAATTTACATACAGTTTAAAATTAACAGCTTAATAAAACAAAATTCTACAGTTGAAAGAATTCCCCGTACTTTCTACGTTTTCCCTACGAACGTTTTTTCTATCGGAAAAACTTTGCTGGGATTCATTGTAGTAATTTCAATTGGTGCTCTGTTCATTTTAGATATAGGATCTACGATAATTAACTCGTGGAAACTAAATTCTCGAGTTTCTCGTTACTAACAAATGTTTTTCTTCGTCGTTTCTTACATTGTTATTGAAATCCCAAGAAATAATAAATTTTTCAATTGCATTTTTCAATTTTTTTGTTTCACCCCAGAAATATATCAATGCATACGAAGTCGGATTCTGCGGGTGTTACTGATACCTGTACGATTAATAATTGATAAAACTTATTCCGCTGTGTAGAGTTGATCATACCATAGTTTTGTTATCAGTGCCAAAATTTACTAAACGCTACTCTTTCTCTCTTTCTCTCTCTATACAAATATTTAAAATGAACAAGAATTATGGCATACACATCAATAGTACTATAATTAGAATTTTAAAAAATTTACATTTCTCTTGCAATACTGCAAAATCTCCCTTATCTTAAATTATAATTATTTGTATGGATTGTGTGAACGACATAATATATGTATTTATAAATTTCTTACCTCGACTCTCACGGTTAAATTGTACTCCTTTATGCTTTCGAAGTCAAGGGGATGGTTAACCTTTATGTCCGCCCAGGTGACCGAATTTTCGGGCCGCTGTTGCAGATAAAACGTGTGAAACTTGTTGGTTTGTGCCGTCGAACCGGGCATTAAGCGGTAAAATACGACTGGATTATTTTCGATGCCAGAGCTGTCAAAACATGGAGAAGAGCTTTTAGGTCAAGTGCTGTCCTCGTCCTCTTTGCTTTATGATACATACATATATATATATAATACATACGTGGGGAGTTGTGGTAGAATATAGTGATAATTGGTAGTAGTCGTAGTTATAGTAATAAAATAGTACTAGTATGTATGTATACATATATTGGGGCTATTGGTGCGCGTGACGTGCAAGCGAGAAATTTAATGTAGTATATAATTGTTTAACAATTCATTACGATAGAAATGGAGAACAGAAAAAGAACGAAAAATAAGAAATTAAACCATTACAGGTACGAGGAAATGTACAATATAATTATTATACCTATGTGATATTTTTTTTTTTCAACTGCTTTACCCATACAGTAGTATACCAATGATCGAGGTTTCAGTATACATATTACGTTTATGTATGTGGAGGTAGTATTTAATTTATTGACGATTTTTGCCTGTTTATTTTTTTTGGTACATTAATCATACGTAAAGATTACAGGTATACAGGGTTTTCACGCCCATTCGACATGCATTACGAATGTTGACTTCTATTACTGATTGTCTTGTTATACTTGGTTTTATAATTTACAACGTAGTTAACGACAAAAAAGCAACAATCATCTCTTTCTCGAGCGTATTGCAAAATAAAAAAAAGCAGAAATCGCCAACAAAATTACTGAACAATGGTTCCAAACAAAAGGTCACTGCATGCGCTTTACGTGAAAAAAAAAAAAAAAAAAATTTATAAACATCAAACAAAATCATACATCACGTATGAAGAAGAAAAAAAATTACTTTTAATAATGATTGTATCATGTCAAAGAATAAACATCATCGAGTATTACGATAATGTAAATGAAATAGCAGTAAAAATAATAAAAATAAGAATGTAATACGGGATAAAATAATAATAATAATAGTAATCATAAACATATCTAGCTTACACTAAAATAATAATAATAATAATTTACCAACACATCGTGAATAAATTTTTTACTCAGCGCGCCACAACCTTTGAATGCATGTAAATTTTTTTTTTTCATGTTTCAACAATTTATATGCGTTGGATATCGTTACGATTTATCCATCTACACTGCGACAATGCACCAATTAAGTATCAACGCACAACAACAACATACACAATGACCTTTTTATATATCTTTGACTCAAGCAAAGACTACAACTCCTGTACTATTATAATTATTTACTGCAGTGTGTATGTGTGCAATGGACCTTCCTCTGCTGTACAGCTCACCAATACTCTCTACCATACGCACAAACACAGACACACACAAATTCATTTAGCAGCGTTTTAGGTGTACAAGCACACACACACACCATTCATAATTACACAATGGAGGGGTTTGTTAGCCGGATAACTAGCTATGCATGAAGTGTTCTGGTCTAGCTTGTACAACGCACATATACCTACGCATACGTAAAGTGTTAAATAACCCAGGCGTGGATATTAAAATGGTAGAGCACACAGCGTCAACGTATTATGTACACTTACACGTGAATATGTATCACTTTTCTCGCCGAGCAACCCCTCACCCATCCTCCCTCCCTCGATTTTTACGTATACCCTAACCGGCGTACCACCTCACACGTCGACAGCAGTTTTTCTCTAATACGCGCTCATTTCCTCCTCCCTCTGCACCTGTTTCCGCTTCGAGGCCTTTTTTGTCCGAGGCATACGTTGCATATTGCACACCTCCACCCCCCCCCCCCGAGAGCCCTCGAGCATCCCTTACCCCGAGCGTGTGTTGGACGTGCCATTTACGTACTTGAGTAGCCATTTTTCTTGTACACGAGCCAACTTTAGCGTGCGACTAGCGAGGTCCACGTGCAGTGTAATGCGCGTCCTCGAGTACATTGTATTTTTTATTTTTGCACTAGCTGCAGCGCTATACGGTACGAGGAACAAAGTAAAAGGGGGGGACGCAGCGTATATATATGCACTTAATTAGGAAAAGCTCCCGTGGGTGGCGTTAGCCGGATAAGAGGGAATTATTCAGAGACGTGCCTTTTATCCTCCTTTACCTCCTTTTTTTCTTCATCCGTATAAGCTCGCGTAGCAACTGTAAGTATACCCATATGGACTTGCCCTGTCTTCTTATTGCACACGTTTGCCGGTCTTTCTATACGAGACATATGTAATAGTCCTGTACTCAAATTTTCGAATTTATTATTCATCATTAATTGGCTCCGGATGTAGCTGATGGACCGAATAAATTAATTATCCAGAATTTTCATCCCATTGTTTTTTTTTTTGTTTTTCTTTTATTAATCAATCTCTAGACCGGTACACAAACAATGCCTAATCAAAACTCTGATTAGGTACACAATAAAGAGATAACTTTTGGTAATGATAACAGTATATGCTAAACACTGAAGCGGTAAAGCACACACTCCTTTACCAATGAACGTGCTGTTTAATATCGCTCCAGCGAGTTACTTGATTATACATATATATACCTATACCCAGTGAGAGTTTAAAAGATTAATTGTTTATGTACTGCTGGTATAAATGAAGATTAATTTGTTTTTTAGCTGTAAAATTTATTAACGAGCTGTTATGGTAGAGCAATGGACTTGTATCCGCGTGAGCTGCAATTTTAAATGTCGATTTTTATGTACTATAGCTAAAAAATCTTTGAGCGCGTATACGTACGATAAGTGTACATAAATTCAGTCATGAAACTTTTATCAGTTACAATGGTACATTAATACTCGATGTTGAAAACATAATTTAAAGTCAGAAATTCGGATCAAAGTACAATAGAGATGCGAGAAATCAAATGAATTAATTCAAAGCCAACATTTTATGCTTTTCTGCATTTCGGTTATTGTACGCAAAATTTGTTTAAAGGTTTCGTGGTTTCGTGTTGCTCCGAAATGTTAACGAGTAATTACTATTAAAGTTTCGAAAGTTACAGAGCTTACGGGACAGATTATTGCTTAATGCAAGAACGGCAAGTTCATAAAAGCTTAGGGATGTACAATGCCAATATTATTGTACATTTATAATTAGCTTGAACCGATTTTGGACCAGCGTTTTGAGAGGGAAAATTTAAAAGGAAACACGTGCTTGTTTTGTGTCAGATATTCTTTACACCTTTACCTTTTTACTTAGTTTTTTTAATTTCAAAATATTGCGATGGGAATTTTAAGTCAGATTATCACTTCAAAAATTATTCAAATAAGATTAATTCTGCAGGTACCTATTTAGTCTCAAAATCACTTTTAAGCGTCAACCTACGTACATTTGTATCTTTTAAAAATTTAACCAAACCAATAGCTCAACGTGTCTATATGTAGACAATGTTTATATAATATGCTTTACCTAAAAATCTAAGGCATTCTATCGAATTTTTTTCTGTCTCCGGGCCATAGCGAACCATTTCAGCGAATTGGCATTTTTCTAGACAAGTTGGAGGTTGCGCGGGACCCCTTTACGAGAGCGGAAAAACAGTTTTTTGCTACAATGCTATCGTATCAATCGAAAGGCACGGATTGAAGATAATACTTACATTTGAAAAACCAATAGTTCAATAAAACGCAAGTTTTTCACTACACTGGAGATATATTTTTTTTTTTTTTATTGAAAAAATTCGATTTAAAATTTAATAAAAATCCAAACGCATGGTGAAACAATGCAATAAAAAAATGAAATTCTGTTCTGTAAAAATTTTTAACGGCAAGAATGCGTAGATCAAAAATTGTAGTATGATTGAATCGAATACCGATATCAACTTTTTCTGCCAATAAATCGCTTTTGACTTTTTGAAGAATCCACGACTTGTCGAAACATCCGGTATCCCAGTACTTTTCAATATATACTTATTTACGTTTGATTTTTGGTTCAAATATTCAAGTATAGGACGGATTAAATATATATATTTACTTAACGTTTGATTATTCGATATTGGCTTAAACACTACACTGTTGTTGAAATATACATACTTTCTACCGAAATGAAATTTCGAACAACCGAAGCGATGGTCGATATTTCGCGAGCAATTAAATTATACGCTACGATTGGCTAATTGGGAATCTCGGTTGATTGCAGAATAGCAAATCACGCTTGTATCATAACGGCTCTCAACGAAATGTATTCCAAACACTAAGCAGCTTTAGATGGTAACAATAGCATTCATCAAGTATGTGTATGATTTTAACATGCCAAAACAAACGATTGCTAGTTATAAACCCATTTCTCGTTATTCCAAATCAAAGCCATATCGAAGGTAGATTCGCGTTGTCCTACAGAGTGCTCAATATATTTTCCAACAACAAATATGTGTCTTTTAAAAACCATCCCCCGGCGCATCGTAAAGTTAAAAGCAATAATCCCACCGATTTGGCAGAATATACTCGAGTGTACGCATAATTTACCATTAATTTTGAGGGACGTACGCGGCAAGATCGAATTAACCCTCGGAAAAGAGGAAAAATGACACCAAAAGGCACCTGAAGTCCTTGACGCCAGCAGTTCTCACGGCGCAAAGAAGAGAAGTAGGCAGGTATCTTGCGAGGAAAAGAAAAGATAGCCCGACACGGGGCAAATGACTGTTTCTCCGTTTCAAAAGTTAGCCCCGAGTGCGCGCAGGGCAGTTACGGCGGTGGTGGTGGTGCACACACGCGAGAAGAATCCAAAACTTTTTCCACTAATCATTAATCACCGGTATAAAGCGCGTACGGGGCCGTGGCTGCTTCGCGTGTACAATCATCGCGAATATGTTCGCGTTTGCCGTACGTGGGTTGGCGCGTGTATACCGCGGTGTACCCGCTAGCCCTCAGGGAAATTGCTCGGCAAAGTTTCTTGGCTCTCGGCTCCGATGTTGGGGAGAAAATGGAGGGAGGGAGCCATGGCGCTCCGAGCGAAAAAGCGAGACGGAGCGTACAATATGCGTATACGTATGCGAAAATTACAGAACGGTTTTTCGTTCGATCGCGCATAACGACTGTGCGGATGCATCGCGAACTTGTGCGTGCAACGTAAGACGGGGGCTTATTTAAAATATACATGGGTTCCGCCCATCGGGACGGCAAACAAATGGGTGTACACCGCACACGATACGAGGAAGTACGTGGAAAGTTGGGCGCTCTCGTGTGATGATGATGCGCATTTTTTTTTTTTTTTTTTTTTTTTTTTTTATGGAAACGTCTTCCCATTGTGCATGAGTATAATGCCCGCGTCTCTGGCGGCGAAAAATTCCTTGCCCGTATCTCTAAACTTCGTTTTGACGTCCGCGAACTTTACCTCCACCGGCGCCGAGCTGGGCTTTTATGTGCCTGCCTTTTTTTTTCATCATTGTTGTTTTCCCTTTGTGTTTCATTTTGTTTATTTTGAGGGGCGACTATGGGTTTTCTCGGTGAATTGAATTACGGGAACTGTCTTTCACGCTTTTATCGAGAGAAATTTTTCGGAAAAAAGAAGCTGCTATTTTTTTACAACCTCGACTAGAAAATAGCCTGTGGCGTTTCTGTTGGCGCTAGAGTACTAAAACTGCCCATGTACCCGTGCTCGTACGTCAGACTGATGAAATTGAGGTATCGGAGTATGTACGTTTTATGTTGTCTGCGTGACGTGAAAATCAAAAATAAATAACAGTAATAACGTTACTGGCATTTTAACACTGATATTGATTTTCCATAAAATTCCCATGGATCTGTCTATATGCTACCCAAAATCACCTGTAAGTATTCATGTCGACAAAAAGGTAAACTATGGCAAATAATTTTTCTACAAATGCAGCACAATGTTTTTTAATCAAGAACTTCTTTCGGTCGATTTTTTTATCATACGTAGATGTCAAAACATAACTGAGATTCAATAGCGCAGTTTTTCATAGTGGGCTGTTTTAATTTTTCTCTCCGTCAAAGGTTATGTTTTCTCTTGGAAATTAAAACAGCAAAAAATTGCAAAAGGTCATCAAAAACTGCTCGTAACGATGTTGTGGCACGGTAAAAAATGTTAGGTTTTCAAAAAACAAATCTGACATTCGTTCGTTTACTAAAGAATACACACTCGTTCTAAAAAAAGTACTATTTTTATGTTTGGAAAAAAAATCTTTACGTATGGTTACTGAAAAAAAGATGAATTCTGAAAAAAACCAATCAATCGTACAACATCGAAGTATGGAGGGATATCAAAAAAAATTCCATACATGAAAAAAAAATTGTGTGCTTTCAAAAAATGCATATTTTCTTTCGAAGCATGCTCAAAAAAATATGTTTGTCGTCAGGGTACACACACCCACACTCAATACTTTTGTTTCTAAATTTATAAACAAAAAAAAAAACACCGTTTGTTCGATCGAATTAGTGGTAAAAAATATCAAAAATCACTAATTCGATGTCAGAAAAAAAAAACCAAAAAGCGGTGCGTGCCGAGAAAAAGTATTTTTGAGAGGAAAAAATAATAAGTGGCGTGTTGATTGGAAATACGTGACTGAAGTTTCAATTTTGCAACAAAGTCGGTGAATAAAGTCGTGATTCTGACAGTATCGGAAATAAGTTATACGTTGATTGAGACACACGTCACGCGTGGAATATTTAAAAAAGTGTACGTGCTTCTCCATAGCTACAATTTTATTTTTTCGTCAAGTAAGATGTCAAATATGACCTCACTTGACTCGAAACGGTACCAATGTAAATAATAATTTTTAAAAACTGTTACGAGTGGAGCAAACATTTAAATTATACGTTATGCAAAGATGTGTACTACTATACGTTTCTTATTAGTTTTTCTCTTTTTTCTTGTACTTTACAAACTGCCAAGTAAATTACTAGGCTAGAAAAAAATTTTACTTGATGTATATTACGGTGGAGTCTACATCCTGGCAGAAAGTATATACATAAAATTTTTTCTCCTCATGTAACAGTTATTTGAATTATTAATTACGTAATTTTTACTTTTATTTTTTATGAAGAGATTTGCTGGTTACTAAACAATCCCATTGTTTAATAATTTAATTTTTCATTGCTTTGAAGAATAAAATTTACTTTGATGTTCAAAAGAACTTTTCAATAAAATAATCAGATTACGTTGTAACGAGCGACAAAATCGTTGAAACTACCAATTTGCAGGATTTCTCTTTCACGTGAAAAAAAGGACAGCTTATTCCGTTTTGCACGGCATATATATGTAGCTGTGAGAAGCCATAGTATACGATCTTTGAAAAAGAGAATCAGTTATTAACAAGGGATCGGCTTGGTATAACGGTATGTGAAAATTACTATCAGAGGACACGAAGCCGCTTGTGAATTTTCAATTCAACCTTTAATTTTAGTCAACCACACACGTGGTGGCGCTCGAAAGATGTGTATTATATAGTGTGCTCGTGTGTTCATTGTGTGAGAGTGTGAAAACGAGAGAACGTTCGCATAGAGGAGACTGACGTAAAATGTCACGCAAAATTCAAATGTGTCAAAAAGTCGCTCGGCAAAATTTTCTGTGAAAAGACAGCCGATCAATATTCTGTACCGATAAAACTTGAACGCATAAATGTATCAAAACGACATTGGCTATAAAAAAAAAATCTTTTATTGCCTTATTTAAAAGTGTAAATGGAAACCTTCCACCACATGGCACAACAATATTACTTTCTATTAATACTTACTCGTCGAAAAATTTTACAACAACCTGCGATATTCCAAATGTTAAAGTACACTAGACTAGTCCTATAGTGTATGTGTCATTGTTAAAGGAAAATCGAGGATGCATCCAGCAAAAAGGGAAGCGTCCTCGACGTAAAAAGTAAAACAAAAACCTATATGCATACAAAAACTGTCTATAGAAACAAAAGGAGCGCAGCCAAAAAAGCCTTTTGTCATCGCTTTCCAAAAAGCAAAAACGAAACAGAAGAAAAAACAAAAAAACCAAAACTTGTGACAAATAGACCAGTCTCCTCTAAACGCACAACGAATAATATCGGCATCGTACACAATATCAATTAACGTGCATAAAAAACAATATACTGCCACGAGATTTGCGTGCAGGGCGGGTATAGATAAATACTTTGTATCTTATTAATCATCAAAAACATGTTTGATCAAGTTTGTGGTTGTTTTGAAAAAAAAAAAAAAATAATTAAAAACGAAAAAAGGAAAAAAACAAAAGTAAAAACCAAAAAATTGAAAAATACCAAAAATGAAGAAAAAAAAGTTTGTACGTAGTATAAAAAAAACTATGGTGTTTTTTGAAGTATCGTGCAAGCAGCCTGCACGTATATTATGTAGTATAGGATGATGCATTTTAAATGCAGTGTGGACAGACCTGGCTTTAATCGACAAGACTTTAGTCCCGACGGCCAAGTTTTCTTTAACGAAGATCGGCCCGTACACATTTTGCTCCCACACGGGCGGATTATTCGCACGGTCCACAACATCAATCTGTACCTCCACCGTTCTCGACAAAGGTGGGAAGCCTTTGTCTTGGGCCATCGCCTCCAGCTTGTATGTCTCGCGCTAAACGGCCACACGTTTGTGTTCGTGTGTACGTGTGTGTTTGTTTGCACACGTCAACAAATGGAAAAGAAAAAAGAAAAACAGCCATGGTTAGTCGGGATCATCGCAGGACATCGTCTCTCATTTTTGTGCCTTTTAGTGCTTCTATTTGATTTTTTTTAATTTTTTTTCGGGGATAGGGTAAAAATATCTTTCGACTCGGGTAAAAATACGTGGTTCTGCAAAATTATCGTAGAGCCATTTTTTTTCATATGTAAAGTGAAAATTTCTTTTTTTGCGCTTTTTTGTATGAAACGTTTTTTCTCGTAAGAAGTTTTTCAAAAGAAAAATAAAAAATGTCTTTTTTTTCCATAGTATCAATATGAAAAAATGAAAAAAGTTGTGTTTGTCATGAGCACCGCTTAAATCATCAGCGTGTGGCTGGGAGCTGTAGAAAAAAGAGAGGCTGGAGGTGACGGGTCCCGATGATCACTTAGACACATTCCCCTTGTGTGTTGCTCCCTTGGTACCTATATACATGTTTGCTTTTACTTACAGTATTATTTATAGCATCAACACTATGTTAGCATATTACCAAGCCGTTTTTTACGAGCCACACATTACGTCAACAATACTCGATCGTCGTTCTGTCAACATGGAGAAATCGACTCGTGTTATCAATGATTTTTACGTCTGCAATACACATGTGAAGCCCCATTACTTTCTGGCCTACACATCATTATATAACATCTACAAGAGTTTTACAACTACGTGCTGGGCGTTGCACATTATATTCATGTGACAAAATAATGCTTACTTTTGTACACATGAATGAATGTCGCAACGCAAATAGCATAAGGATTCGTCCATCTGTCCATTCATACATGTATGTGCTTATTAACATAGCTTTTATTTTCGCATAATATATACCTTGTTATTCAGACATATATATATATATATTAAGTATAATGCAAAACAGCTCGCTCGGGAGGATACTTATATAAATATGATGCTAGCGCATGGAGTACAAAATGTACTACTGCTACTACTATACAATAATAATATACTTTTGTTTGGCTCGTGATGAATATGATGATATAGCACAAATAATGGTGTATGTTTACGAAGAAAGATAGGAGAGAGACAGATAGCTGTAGAAAGAGAGAGAAAGAGAGGTAGAGATAAATATAGAGACAAATGAAATGTACGTAATAACATGGGGTATCAAAGTTTACAATAATTTAGCGATGATGTAATCATAATAATAATATTAATATTAACAATAATATAGTTAATGATAACCAAAGGATCAAAGCATAATTATAACAATTATAATAATAATAATAATAATAATAATAACGAGGACGTAAGGCAGTATTAGTAATCATAATAACACAATTTATACGAGAGTAGGATAAACATGGAGGATCATAATAATAATAATGCATAATGCCGAGCAATACGTACCGGCGCGTACACGCCGCACCCAACCATGCGTATGTATATGGAAGCTGTAAGCTGTGAGACTTTATTGTTGTCCGGGTAAAGAAATGTAAAAAATATCCGTATATTGCACTCTAGTGTTCCGTACGTATATGTTAACATATGCATCGAGTTGGCGCTCGAGTACCATAAGCGTTAAGCGGAGATAAGTAGATAATTAAGGTGTTTCAAAAATGCCCTCGTCTGCAGGCGCGTCTATGAGTACATGTATATGGCGGAAATTACGAGATCCTTGTGAACGAGGGCTTGGAAAAAAAAAACGAAATAAAATTCAGGTAAGAGCGTGAACACGAGAAGTGTAAAACCGAGCGTAAAACTGAAAGTTGCACGTGTAAACTCGTATGTGAGCTGAAAGGGGAAAAATATGAGAAAGATGAGGGTTTGTGAGACGAGGATGGGAAATAGGCCGTAAAAAGGTCGGCTCATCGTCAGTTAACGAAGAAAATCCGAGAATCGGTGGAGAGGAGGAGAAAAAGGATGGAGATTGGTGGAGTCGACTGAAAAACCATGTAGCTTTTAAAAACTTTGTACTCTCTAATGATCATGTGTGAAAAACCTCGTGAAAGACTATAGGTCGAATCATTAATAAAAACTGTATTTCACTCATTCGTAATTCTAGTGGTAATGTGCCCTATTAACTACACTTTTTATTAAAAATTTGAAGAAAATTATAATTATTCAGAGCTTTACTTACTTGTTTTTTGTTATTTCAATATTATTGATTAAATATGAAAATGATAAAGCAGTAGAGTTGTGAATTAACGGAATATAGTTTTTATGCTGAATCGCCAAGGGCTTTTCAAAACCGTAACTTTTAACAATTTTGAAACAAAAACTATATGGTTCTTTTTTTTCAACAAAACTAGCATGGCTTGGCGCGGCGTGTTCTTGATTCTCGCTCTGGACATGTGATTTTTTTTTTGATTTTTTGTTTTTTTTGTTTTTTTGTTCATCGTAGCATACAAACCTGGCTTTTATCGACGTCACTACAGTACCCATTGTGACATTTTCTTTGATGTGAATGGGGCCGTATACAATCTTATCCCACACAGGAGGTTTATTGTTTCTGTCTACGACGTCTAATTCAACGTCCACTTCGGCAAACGAGGGCGGTGTCCCTCTGTCGGAGGCGCTTACTTTCAGCCGATACTTCTCTCGCTATTGGCAAAATATTAACGGGCCGTCAAGTAACACAAGTACACTTTGAGCTTTAGAAACACACTGTACAATTTTTTGTTTGTTCATCGAATCAAAGTGAAAACTTGACTATTTATCATATCATTAATTGTGTCTTCTTAGTTCTTGATTTTGTCTATAGTCTCTCAAATTTTAAAATACATATTCATGTACTGTTATTTTTCGTTAAAAGTATTGATTGTTTTTCATTGACAATAAGTAAAATTTTGTTTCTTAGTACTTCGTTATAAACACAAATATAGAGGCAGGTGTGATAAACATAATAAAATATCAAAGTAGATAAACGTTTTTTCCAGCTAAATATAACTATTAATTTTTGCATTATTCGTGCTAGAAAAACTGTTTATTTTAAACTGTAAAAAATACACAAGAAAAATAAAATTTTTAAATGAAAGACTTTACACTAATCCAAACTGAAAACGTCTGCTGGTTCATTGTGCTAGAGATAAGGATAGTCGCAGTTTTCAATTGAAAAATGTTTTGTATTTAACATCTAAAAACAATACTGTTTAGTACCACAAATATTAATGAAGGTTAGAATAGTGTTAACCCAACACCAATAAAAATCGTCTGTAAAAAAAAAAAAAAAATAAAATAAACAAACTGCTATGACTATACTTGTCTTTCCAATTCTAGCACCTGGAACATTTAAATTTGTCTAGTTATGTCTAAATTGATCATTACTGTAATTAATTTTAGAATTAATTTTACAATAAATACCAACTGACGTTTATTAATAATAACTTAAAATAGCTAGTAATAAAAATGTACATAAATAAAAAATAATGTGTAGATAAAATAATGATCGGAAGATATACCATACATATGCAAATAATAAGGAGTTAAAACAAGGTCACAAAGAAATAATTAGAAGAATTAGAATTACTAAGAGATATTAGCCAATACTGTTACTGTGCTGCTTTGATTAATTTTGTTATTTCCTCGAAGCATATTGTCAACACAAAGGATTTCTCCTACTTACTGATAAATAGACCTTTTTTTCATCGTCATCATCATCATCATCATCACCATCATCATCATCATCATAATCAAATCCGAAGAAAGAAAATGGTGCAATAAACACAAACATAAATAAAAAAGATCGAAATTAGTCGTCATTACGAAAATAAAAATTGGCAGGCATTTTGACCATGCAAGCATAATATGCGTCAAAAGGAACAGGAGGCAAGGCTTTTCGGTTTACCGATAAAGGAGTGAATCGCTTGAAGGACACAAGGATTTTATTAGTAAGGAAAATCGCAAAAAAACGTGACGACCCTTCATCCGGCTTATATAAGTTTCTCTTCGTTAACGACACTCAAAAACCGATGGACGTTATGCGTTATTTGTTTCTTTTTGTTTGTTTTTTTTCTGTTATGCTCGACAGTCGTATGCTGCCCCAATCACAGAAGAAAAAATGTCACACCACGGACAAACTCTTTTATTATTGTTATTATCTTACGGTCTATTTTGTTAATGCTCTCTTCAAAAAAATTATTATCTGTCAGTCGTGATGATTTAGGAGGAAAATAAAGCATGAAAAAGACATGACAAACATGTTATATAATGTTAGAGACAAAGAAAAGAAAGTGACAGATGTAAGTAGAAACAAATGCAAAAAAAAAAAAAAAAAAAAAAAAGGAAAGAGTTAATGTTTGTAAGAAAAAGTTGGCTAGAAGTTTTGTAAAAAAAAGTATCAGAAAATTAATCTAGGACAAGTAAAAACATAACAATTGTATGTGAGATTGTAGAAATGAGAAGAGAAGTATATTAGTGAGCGAGTGAGAGACATACGATGAGAAGAAAAAAAGTTAGGTTGGAGAGGGAGCGAGAGCGAGATCCGTTCCTGTAAAGTATTCAAAAAACACATTCATTTAAAATATGCAAGCATTGTTCAAAAAAATTGTTTATGTCTGATGCACCACAAAATGCGTAGAAGTCGGTGTACACCGTATGTGGGGCTCAAAAAATGTTGTTCCCACCTGCTCCTGGAAGTTCAAAAAAACATCACTTCCCTTTTGAAAAAAATCATATTAGTTTCATTTCTTTGCTTACGAGAGAAAACATTCAAGTTAAAAGCACACAGTCTTTCGTAAAGCTTTTTTTTCCCTTTTGCGCAAAAAAGGGACAGTGCGCAAAAAAACAATTACATTCTTGGAAAAATTTTTATGCTGTTAGTAAATACTGCATGTCAAAATATCTTCTTCCTCTTCAATCAACCGTCGACTGAAGCCCGATGTTTTAATTTCTTTTCACAAAAAAGTCAGAAATCATTTGCAAAGGTCCGTGAAACAACGAGGTACAAAAAATATCTACAAATCTCATGACTCACACCATCGTAGACCGTGATTTGCAAAATTATTTCCTTCGTTTTTGCTGCTTTTACTTCACTAGCGAGTTAGAAAAAAAAAAAAAAAAAAAAAAAAGTCGACTGGCAGCGTGCGTAAGTTTTTGATCGAGAGAAAGAAAAAGATGGACAGATCCGCTGCGTCAAAATAGCCCCGAATGGTCGGTCGATTCAGGTACGTGAAGCATTTAAGGAAATCAGGCATAGCTAATAAGTATTTACCATAGTGAACACATTGTGCATGTCAATGGGAATAAAATTCTATACAAGTGCCGTAAAAAAGAAACTTATTTTCGTTGCATATTAGTGATATAAGGAAATAATTAATTTTTGGTCAAGAATATTAGTATATACGAGTCTTTCGATCATGTTTATAAATATTATATAGGCAACAAAATGATTGTGTTGCATGAATGTTTGTCAACGTAATATTCATGTTGATACCTTACCGGCATTACATGAGATACCATAATTTTTCTCATCCCTTACATCACACAATCCAAGAAATACGAACATCTAATGTTATATTCGTTCGGTCTATTTTCTCAATGTAAAGGTTCAACACATCAACCGAATGTTCGTAAAATGATTTTCATTTTCACTGCAACCTTTGTACAACTACAAGTACGAAAAAAGTATTCTACTAAGAATATACGTTGTCACTAATTCCGTTTTTTACTAAAACCAAAATAGTTAGATCGTTCGTAATTCAGAGACTACGTGACGTGTAAGATTCTTGCAAAACATGTATTTCTGCCGATAAGCATCGTTATCCAAGCATACTTACGTCGAGCGGTTTTTTCAGCACGATCCAACCAGACTCCGGTTGGATCTCAAAGTATTCCAAACCGGACTCGTCATTAGGTGCGCTCAACGAGTATACTATCGCTCCGTTGTTATCAGCATCTTCATCCGATGCTGAAACTCGAAGTATATTTGTACCAATACTCGCGTCCTGCTTCACATTTTCGACGTATTTCTAAAAAAAAAACGCAGCAAAATTGTAGATGCTTGATCCTTCAACTCGTCCCAACGTGATCTAGTACTTTGCCATCATTAAGTTGTGTTACTAACTTGACGATCGAACAAGGGTGGGTTGTCGTTGGTATCCGTGATTTCGACAGTAAACGAACAAACACCCTCCAACGACGGCTCGCCCTGATCCGTTGCCTTGACTGTCACCGATACGAATTTGCCATCGTCACCTTCGCGATCGAAAACCTAAAAATAAATCACATAGGTTCACAATTCACCGAATCGTGTCGGAAACTCTGCACAATCATCCATCCGCATTTGAAATGCTACGATAATCGTCACATTGTTCTGACCAACCTTGTTCGTCGAAACCTGGCCAGTTTCCTCGTCCACCGTGAACTTGGTACCCTTTTGATTGGGCTGTTGTACTATCGAATATTTCACCTGTCCATTGACACCCTTGTCCTTGTCGGTGGCTTGCACTTTGATGACTGGACTGCCATTAGTCGCACCTTCTTCGACCTTGGGATAGTAACTCGCGCAATCCTTGAACTCGGGCTTGTTGTCGTTGACATCGGTGATGAAGACGACAACGACGGCCGTGCTCGTGTGAATGTTCTTGGCACCGTTGATGCAACAAGAGCCATCGTCCATCGCGGTGACGTTCAATTCGTACTTGTCTCGATCCAGGGATATTTGCTTGTTGTGGAGACGAATGACACCGGTGATCTCTTCGATGACGAATTGCCCGGACGATGTACCACCTCCCACGAAACCAAAACGCACCGTATCACCGTCCTTATCCGAAGCTACGACTGTCGTCACCAGCGTGTTCGGCCCGGCATTTTCGTCTACGTTCGGGGTGTACACCTGCTGCGAGAACTTTGGCTCCTCGTCGTTCTTGTTCTTCGTGTAGATACGTACAGTAGCCGTACCACTTTTCGACGGCACACCTGTGATTGAAATTACATTGCATCTACATCTTAAGACATTTTAAATCTACATTTCCAGAAAGATTATTATACCTTTATCCTTGGCAGTGACAATAAACTCGTAGTACGCATTGTTATTGTCGGCATCGAGTTGTTTGTTGTTTACTATGAGACCGTTGGAATCGACACTGAAGTGGTCGTCGGACACCAGATAATCTATTTCCGCGTTTACTCCAGAGTCCGCATCCGTGGCTTTGACTTTCAATATACTTGTGCCCAGTGGAATGTCTTCGTCTACGTTGTGGGCTTGATAATCTGGCAATTCAAACTTTGGTGCATTGTCGTTAACATCCGACACTCGTATAGTCAGCTAGAAACAGAAATGGGATTTCATCAGCCATCCGAGTCTCAGTCATGTGGCACTGCTTTCGAGTATACGTCACTCAATGACAAACTTTGTACCCACCTCGACCGAAGTTGAGAAGCCGCCCGAATCTTCGGTGGCCGTGACCAGCAGTTGGTAGATGTGGGGTTGCCGTAGATCTTCAAAGTCCAGTTCTTTGGCCAATTTGACGATTCCGTTGGAGGGTCCAATGTTGAACGTCCCGGCTGCACCTTGTCCTTGGGCTTTGAGCGTGTAACGGATCTCGCGGTCGGCGAACGACTTGGCTTTCACCGAAATGATGCTACGAGTACGAAATAATTCCACAGTCAGTAATGGAAAGCATCCTTAATTACGCGTATTGATATCGCAACTTACTCTGAATCCTTTTTCTTGTTCTCCGGTATCTCGGCCTCGTAAGCCGTGAGATAAAACTGCGGCGCTCGCTTTCCTCCGATAATCGACAATCTCTCTTCGGGGGTGGACTGATATCGCCTCTCGTCGATGCGGCCGTTCTGGTCCTCTGCCTTGACGTAGAGGACGTACTCCATGTCAAGCTGGAACGGATCCGAGCCACGAGTTCGCACGACCCCCGACCGCTCGTCGACCTCAAACCTGCCGCCAGCTGCAATTGACACGGAACACGTGTACAATCTATTTTTTTTTTTTCCCAAATAAATATTGTTCACTTCCTCCATTCAACAATTACAAATCACATGGTGATCTTTGTCCCGACAATCTGCTAATAATTCTAAAGTAAAAAAACAAAAAAAATCTCATACTTCTGTCTCGGACGATGAAATAATGAATGTTGCTGTCGGTGTCGGGATCTCGAGCCTGTAGAGTAAAAACGTGCGTGTTGGGCGGAGCATTGAGCTGTACCACGGCCTGCATGGGCAGCGGCCTGTTGATGAAGTACGGCGGCTCGTCGTTAACGTCCTTTATGCTAATGATGACACGCTGGTTGTCGGTATCTGCGGGGATCGTTTCGAATTAAGGCTGGCACTTTCGGACCATTAACGCACTCGCTAGTGAAAGTGCTATGGGCTTACACGTGTATTCATACACACATGCACTAAATCATGCGTCTTACTAAATCGAAGGATCATTAAAATTACGTCACATGGCGAGTTGCTCAAGTATCCCCGCTTTTCTTCGTTTCTATTAGCATGTCTTTTTTTTTTTTTTTTTTTTTTTTTTTTGACCTTTTTACCGTGAATAAGAAAACTTTGATGCTTTTCTATGTACAAAAATAACATGCTGGGTGCAAAGTGCGCCAAAAAAAAGATGTAAGAAGAAAAATAGTCAATAAATACTGACATTAGAGTATTACATTTATTTTCAATAGAAAATACACACTCAAAACTTTTACAAATTGGTCAAACTAAATGTCAATAAAATAGATTAACCGCAGGCCAGTAAATATATTTAAAAGCCACACAAAACTATATGTTAATACAAGCATTGCGATAGAAACTGCTACTTACATTGAAAACCTTTGGAAGCCATAGAATGAAAAAATAGAAAACAATGGAGTTAGTAAAGCTTTATTGTAATGCAATGTATCGATAAGATTAAAATTTTAGGATTAACTTGGTAATTCCGGCTTTGTAAACTCTACGACGCTAATCATAAGCTCTCGTGTATGTATTCATGTACGAGGACAGATGTCCATAGTTCGCGTAACTGATATTTCACGAGATAGCGGTAAACGCGACGCAACAGACGTCTTTGAACGAAAAGTAACACACAGACACCTTTGTGTACCCCACGAGAGATGAAGAAATGAAAACAGTGCAGAGAAAAGAATTTCAAAGGAGGGAAAATGAACCGTACGTGCTTATGAAGAAAAAAATTTTGTGTTGCGATGGTAAAAAAAAAAAAAAGGGTGAACAAAAAACCTTGCGAACCCAAGAGAGGAGTGAGCGTATTTTATGTGAAAAAAGAGGATTCAAATGATAGCGTAGGCTTTGGCTTTGTATGAAAATTGTACCGTATCCGTTCGAGCAAACGACCTCGTCTGGACAAAAAGAGGGGATTGAATCTTCCAGCGTTGTATCGGAAAATAACAAATACAAGATACTGTTGAGAATGAGTTTTTAGTTTGTAAGAAAAAAAAACAAAAAAAAAAAAAAACAAAAAACAAAATTTCAATACTCCGAACGAAAATATGTATTTGTATTGAAAATTAACAACGTGAGCCTTAAAATTAGATACAATGTTGTTAGATTTGTCCCCATCGCGCCAAATAGATTTGTAAAATATTGCCTCTAGAATATGTCTTTTTTTATAGCTCCAGTTACCGAGATCCAAGTATTAGGACCGACAAGAACATTTCCAACAACATCGTATCCATACAGGTACAGTAGCGTCGTAACGAATTAATCAGCCAGACATAGGTTACCTGGATTTGTGACCGTCACCCAGAAATCGATCGTCTTCTCGGGCCCGAGTTCCTCGTAGTCCCACTTGTGGTTGACCCTAACCGTGCCATTGGCCGCTACGGTGACCCACTTGTTCTCATCCCTTATTTTAAAGGTCTCCTTGTCGTTCTCTTTCTCGAGGTTGAAGACAACCTTTCCCTCGACATCCCCGTCCGACTCGGCAAACTCGATCTTCTTGGTCGGCCTCACCGCCCTCGGAACCCTCCTTCTAATCCTGTGCACCTGCGGCCTGTCCACCTCCACGTTGTCCTCCTCATCGTCGATCTGCTCCTCCTCGTCCTCCTCGTCATCCTCCCCGTTGTCTATCTCCTCCTCGTCCTCCTCGGTCTCCTCGTCCAGGTCGATCTTTTCTCCTCCGGAGGTCAAAAAACGCACCAGGACCCTAGCCGGGGCCGCGGCCATCCTGCTCGGCGTCCCGATGTCATGCGCCTCCACCAGAAACTCACTCTCGGTGTCCAAGTCCGGGGCGACTTCGGGCTCCCCAGCCAGCAGCAGCTCCCCGGTCTGGGGGACGATGATCACCAGGTTGGTGGGCGTGACGAGCTTGTACGCCACCTTGTCGCCGTCCGCGTCCTTCGCCAAGACCCTCCCGATGGTCGAGAACCTCTTCCACCTCGGCTTGACGCCACTGCCGCGCCTGGCCCGCTGGAGCTCGTCCAGGTTGTCCGGGGAGATCTCGAAGCTGTAAACCATCTGCTCGAACACCGGACTGTTGTCGTTGACGTCGAGGACGTTGACCACCCCCTCGATCCTCGATGAGCTGATGTAGTCGCTGTCCGACGCCCGCACCACCACCCTGTGGCTGGACTTGAGCTCCCTGTCCAGAGGACCCGCCGTCACGATCCTTATGCCCTGCTTGGGGCTCCTCAGGGTGAGGTTCAACCCTGTCTGCTTGAAGTGGCTCTCGCTGAGGGCGAAGAGCGGTGGGCCGCCGTCCTCCTCCAGTATGCTGTAGTGCACGGGAAAGTTACCCCGGGCGTGGAGTACCGGGAAGCCGTCGACCGGGGTGCCCGGGGGGGAGTTCTCCTCGACCTCGCCCTCGCCCAGCCGGTCGTGCGAGAAGGTCAGCATGTTGCGCCGGTTGATCACGTACAGGTGGAGCTCGTGGGTCTCGGTGCGGTTGGGCCGCTCCTCGAGGACCACCAGGTTGACGGGCCTGTCGACCAGCGGCGAGAGGTCCGAGGTCGTCATGACTATGCCGTTGTCGAGGACCGTGAAGAACTTGGAGAAGCCGGTCTCGAGGAGCCGGAAGCTCGAGGGCACCTGCTGCTGTTGCCTCGAGGGGGAGCCACCCTCGAACTGCATGACCTCGAAGCCCGGGTAGACGTCGTGGGGCAGGACCGCCTGCATGGCGCTGCCGTTGCTGCTGTCGTCACCGGGACCCCATAGGTCGGCCGAGGCACCGGCCACGAGGACCAGCGCGCAGATGAGTACGCACCGCATTGTCGGGGTCTTGTGTGGCTGGTCGCCGGTGGGTATTACAGCTGCATCAGTGCGGGGGTACGGCCACCTGAAACCGAACAAGCAAGCATAGAGGTGTTATCTGGGTGACGAAAATGACAAATGTACGTGAATTTTTTATTGGAAAGCCAATCAAATTGAAAGTCAAATGGCCACACAATCGCAAAGAGGGGGGCGGTCCATTACGCAATCTGGACAAGCTCATTTTGCCTGAGGTCTTGCGTATACATCGGATCTCCGATCGCGCGCCTCGCGTCTAAAGTATACGTTACTTGGTCGTATAGGTATGCACGTGTAGTGTCGCAACTTCCTTTCACGCCGTGTATACAATGTAATAATGTACGTATGTGCATTGAGAGAAAAAAATGAATCGCAGGGAGATGATAATCGCACGCGCCCAATGCCCACTACAGTTGTTGCAAAAAAGTTCAAGATCCCCTCTGTACGTATAAGTATATTACGATGAACAACGGACCGTTTGTTTGTGGTAGAGGTATTTTTACGAGTGTGCGCACTCATGACACCATCGCATTTCGTACATGGGTGTTCAGCTGTACGGTACATCGCCAAACAATGAATGTCCGGCGTTGCGCTGATACTCGTTCGTTTTGTATACGCGTTGTACCTGTGCAGTTGTCGAGTCCTTGCTGTTTGCTTATAACGTACGTGTACCTATTTTGCCATTACCATCGACATCGTCGGCAACAATCCGGATAGCTTGTAACCATACGCAGATATACACACACGCGTACCGAGGCCGGAAATAAGAACCGGCGCGCACGAAGCCGCTATTGTTAAGTAAGTATAGTATATATTATACACGCGCGTATAGAGCCCGAAGGATGTAGGTATGTACGTAACGTGCGTACGCCCTTCCCTGGTTTCAATTTATTCGCCTCTCTTTGGTTCGATGATGTCGTATGTTTTTACAAACTCTACGCCCATGTGCGTTATGGACCGGATGCCGAGGGGGTCAAACGCGGCTCGTTTAAGTTCGAGGCTATTATGTGCACTTGTGTATAAGGACACATGTGTTGTGTTGCTGGTATACTCCGTTGGGCTGCTTGCGGGATCTTAATATGAATATAATGCCCATACGTATGTTTGATATGTATATATTATGGGGTATGGAGCCCGATGAGATTGCTCGGATGAGATAAATTGTTTTGTGTGTGTATACACTGAGATGTGCTGGACAAACGGACGGAGATGTTTGGCCGGAGGAAATGCGGGACGCCTTTATTTATCGTCACGGAGATTTTATTGATAATTTTTTATGGGATTTTACAAGTGGTTTTTTTTTTGTGATTCTTCATGGTGATAATTTACTGTGATACATTTGTTAAGTGTGTATAATCGGTACGATGGCTACATCGTGAGTTTTCGCTCATTGGTTCGAGGAACAAAAATTGTTCTTTCGGTTATTGGAAACGATGCGACGGCGTTGTTTAATCAGGCTTTGCGAGCGATTATGAGAATTTATCCTTGTCGCCGGTTATGGGAGAAAATAAAAGGAGGAGGATACGTGGGGAGCGCCAATTGAAAGGGCGAGCTCTGCCGACATAAACGTGTTTCCCCCCCCTCCCCCCTTCCTAACGAACGCGTGAGTGACAGTTATAATTTCTTTTTTTCCTTTCTTTAATTGAAACAAGAAAAGGGCAGAGTGAAATGAAGCGCAAAAAATCCACGAGACCGGCGAGCGCCACTTTCGTTAATTTGCGAGTGAAAATAAAAAAAAAAAAAAAAGTTTACTAGTGCGCTAATCGAATGACGAGACTACACGAAATTACACACTTGAGCTCGGAAAGAGGAGCAGATGCTACGTATACGCAACGGCGCATATTAAAACAGCTACGTAAGCCTCGCGTTACAGTCGGTACTTGGCACATGGTGCCGCAGTCGCCACTCCTGCGTTCTACTTTTTTTTTTTTTTTTCAATTATCTTTCTCATTAAAACAACTGATGCACCGTTGAAAAGGTTCGTTACTTTTTTTTTCTCACGGATTAGAAAAAGTCTGAGTTTGATTTTTCAACCGTATGTTCATATCCATACGTACCATAAACTCCATTTAACTATAATTGCATCATGGAAGATGATTTGTATCGTATTTACCTACTCTAAAAAGATATGCCCGTCTATAGTTACTCATCTTACATAGGTATTTTTATTAATTTTCGTCATTTATTCCACAGTGCTGCTTTCTTGTGACTATTGATACAAAACATCGGTTGAAAGTCTAACTGGTCATTCTGCGAGCCAAAAACAACTGTTTCCCCAAACTGCCCAACCATAGCTCTGAATCTCATGATTATTTACAAGCAAATTAGATAAAATGTATGAAATATTATTTCAATCGAACAATGCGTGTAAGCCAATGGTTATGCTGCCAAACTCCGTTTAAAATAATGAATCGGTCATAAGGGTGACTTTGGTCTCAAAAAACGAACTCGCTCACTGCACCTATAAACACTATAAATGTAACGCAGACCCGCCTACAGTTGTTCATCTCTCGTTGCCCGGCACCACGGAGCTTTTGGTGTCGGAACGAGAACAGATGCCTCTGCACGCGAATAAGAGCACCGACACTCCGCCACGACTCAGCCGGGGATACAGAAACGCGACACCTATAATCCCTTCCACCTCCCGTGCTCCTCGTCTTCTTGTTCTTCTTCGAGCGCGTATTAAGTAACTCTGCCTTTATGCACATCAGTCGAGGGACGGAGAACACGATATTCCCGGGGAGAAAACGATACGTCGTCCTAGTCCACCGCTTCCTTATTTGCCTCGACTCGCCCGCCTGTAATATGTCCAACTGCCAACGGGACACGTGGCGCGCAGGAGGGGCTGCACGGAGCCGGGATGGAAGAAGGACAAAAATTACATGTGCTCCATCCACGTGCGGTGAGCGATGCCGGCTTTTGGGTCCATATATATGCTTCGGCATCGTTGCGGAACTTTTGGAAAAGATACGAGAAACAACGAAAGCTGGCAGATGAAAAAAAAAAAAATTCGATTCGATGGCTATACGGTATGCAAATAAAACCCGTCGCGGTGTACCGTATGGATGTATAATTTTTATTCGCACGCTCGATTCCTCGTCAAGGCGTGTCCTGTGATGAGGCTCTCGAAACTCTATATGTAGCGCGTCCGGACGCTGAATGATAAATCTCCTGAGCGCGTTAATAGGTTTAGCACCGCCGTCCCCTGTATGTATAGGTGGCTTTGACGGCGCCTATATACATGGGCCCTCTCTCGCTTTCTTCCATCTCTTGTGTATATATATATATACGTGTGCGCTCGCAAATCCTCCCTCTCCTCGTCATTCGAGAGCACCATCGGAGCGAGCGAATACAAAGTGAACCCACCGCGTACTCTATATGGCATTATTATATACACGCGTCGTACTATCCTCCTCCGCCTGGAAAGCTCTTTCCGCCAATTCAATTCGACTCGATTCAAAGTGTTCGTTTGTATACTCGTGCACCCCGAGCGTACATCGGATCACGGGGTTTTCAAGCACACACCACTCCTCTCTCTTTCCCTATATATACTATTTCCACGTTTTATAGTCAGATTTTCATTTGAATTGCTTTGTTTTTCCCGTACGTGATGTTATAGTATCAGGATAACGTATAGTATGTGTAAAAGGACTCTAAACAAATTTCAAAGGAGCTAGTGCAGGTGTCTCGTGGATAAGGATGAGCCTTCATTACTGACTAGTCTACCAACAGTTTCTGGAAAAACCGAGCAACGGTTCACTACACCGCATCACTTTTAAATCAATAACTGTGAGATTTTGCGCTTCAAGTCCGATGACTGATGTAACACGACTTCACTTCGTAATGTAATTACCACCTGTCTCTTCTTTTGATCGCATAGTTATGTTTTGATTACGCGATCTGCCTTATCCCTGCAATTAATGAGACACCAGACCCATATCATCAATAAAAAACAAACAAACAAAATAAAAGTTCCCCACGAGACATAAAAAAAAAAGCTCATTCCAAGTGGGGATATCGTGTCTGCCCTCCTGAATAAATCACCTCTCTGTCCCGAATGAACGAGTCCAACGCGTCTAGGTCGTGTACCAAAGTCGATAAATCGAGGAAAGGGTTGCTCTCTGCATCCAGCTCCGACTGACTAATGCGTATATAGTAGATACGGTGGAGGGGCGTACGAAGGTACCGAAATAAATGCCCCGAACACGTTATTACTGCTCCCCTTCCCCGCTCTTTTTCCGAGCCCCGGGAGCTAATATATCTGCTCCTTTGATTTAGTTGCCGGTGCGTCGAGTACCACCATTTAAAACAATCGTCCTTTTACATCCAGGCGTTCATTGACGAATCGGCGCGTAAAAACAGCCAGGTGTTTTTATTCGCAGCCCTATCCCAACTTTCTTCCAAAGCTCCGATGTATCGGCTCGTTTCTTATGCGAGACTGGTTAGTTGCCGGGAAAGCCGGCTGATTGATTATTCAACGGGAACTAGAGCTGTGCTGTTTAACGTTTTTTAGCGCCAGGAAAAAAGGTGGCATTTGAAAGTATAATTTCCCCTCCGATTTTCGAGGGACTGGCCTGGGGTAGGTTTTTCCCTTTTTTTAACGTTGGCTCTTTACATTTTCCGAGAGTGGATTGTAATGAGTAGCCGAGATCGAAGGGCTCCGGTGACTACAAAGTGAAATTGAAAGGTAAGGTTACCTTTGGCAGGATCAAGTGTGTTATTTCAGAATCACCGAATCAACGTCCAAAATCTGTTTTTCCCCGTCACGCCTCGTTTTTTTCTACTTCTCGAACAAAAAAGGCACCGTAAAACTTTCTTCGGGGTCCTGTTTGATTAAGATGTGTTCCGATGCCTGCCTCAGTTGTTTATCCGTTTAAAACTCGCTTCACACTCTATACTTAAGTATTATTGACATACACATCTTTTTCCCGCCAGTCACAACGTAACCATCCTCTTGTCATAAAAAAAAAAACACTCGTGAAGCATTGGAAGAACGGAGACCGAAAGAGAAAGACAGAGATAAACACACACGTGAAAGGGTAAGTAGGTATGGCAAAAGAACACCTGTCAGCAGGACCCCTTTCGGACACACAATAAATGGGCACGCGGCTATTATTATCGTGCGCTGATGGGGGGGCAACCAAACAAAACAACGCGACGCTCGGAGTCATAATTTCCGCGCTATACGTGCCGGCGGAAACCGGATATACCCCGGAAGGCACAACGAGAAAGCAACGAGTAGAGCGCGTGCCTGTATACCTACACGTTTTACATGCACTTACATATTATATCTCTCTTCCGAAATAACCGAACGGAACGAGAAATGCGTAAGGTATATTACAACATTACAAGTATACGCTTTGCCATTTGCATAAGGGTATACAGGGTGGGCATTTTTTAACAAGATATACGTGAAAGGGTAAATGTAGAGGGAATCGCCGAGTGGACCCCGTAACGACTCGTGCCGTTCGCGTGCAGCATGTACATGTGTGTATTTAAACGTGTGAATGCCAAGCGCAAGATGATGACAACAGATCCCAGGTGGAAGAGAATAGCCGCGTTGTATCTTCCCATGTACAAATGTAACGCGAGCCGAGAGAGGAGGTAGCACGCACACCTTTTTGCACCCATAGGTATATACATATATCTCCGTGCTCTTGCTTGCATTGTGCCCTTTTCACTTTTGCACTCGAGAAGCCTCGGTACTCTCTACTTTGCATAACGAGACGCCTTTCTCGGGAACCGAGAGATGCCATTGTCCGGCTTGTACTTATTTTTCAAAATGCCCCTCTCCATACAGCTTATTCTCTTCTGGGTTTGACAAAAGTTATATTTTAATCGACAGACGACCGGTACTTATAATCCTCGTCCTACGGGGACGACATCTCACTCGGGAGAGCAACAAAAAAAAGAGCGAATAATGGCACCGATCGGCCGACCAACCAGAGTCCATTGTGCGCCCCATACATCCTCACAAATTAACGGCAGCCAATGACTATTAACACGCAGCCGAACCAAATGACGGGGCAGAGGAGGCCGCGCGACGTCGATTCACGAGACAACTCCATGGGAGGGAGGAAAAAAAAGGACACTGTGTACTGCTCGCATGAGGTAACCGACGAGCGCGGCTTTTAATCAGTCCCCGTCTATAACATATATACACAGAGCGCGTGACTGGTTAATTGGTCGCGCCTCGCGTTCTTCCCAGTGCCACATGTACACGTGCCCACCCTCGCGTAACTACACCAACGATAGTATATAGGAATTGGACGGATAACAAAGAATCTGCTCTCCTCGCCCAGAGTAACATCGTTGTCAACTCGTGCACTGCTACGTTTGTATAATGTAAAATTGAGCGATTGTGCCAACGAGCTAGTTTGGTGGTCGTATCAAACACGCAATGAAAAACATACGCCAGCAAAAACGAGAGCGCGAGACTCCCGCTATGAAATTTGCAAAAAACCTTGCACTCGCCCGCTTGTGCAGCTTATTAATAGAAACAATGTAGGCACGCGGGTCCGTGTATTTTTGTAGCTTCCGCTGTATATGCATGTGGACGGTAACGCTCGGTGCGTTGGCTGAGCAGTGAAACGGGCAAGTTGCACGCGTACAACGCACATAAACGGGGGGCCGGATGCCATTAGGGGACTTTTCTATAAATGAACACGTGCAAGCTCCCGCGCGTCTACGTTACAAGTATCTGTATATATGGTGTTCCCTGCCCTGCCGGCATGTGTCTCGGATATACATATATTCCGGGAATGCCGCGTTTTTCAAGATGCGCGCAGAGCTATACTGTCTTGGGGCATTTTTTTTTTTTTTCTACGTCAATTCCGGCTGACCTTGTACACACGGGAAAAAAAAGTGGTTGGTGAAGGGAGACGGGCGGCACTATTTATCCGGAATGAAATTTAAATGCCTCCCAAAGAGGAGGATGTTTCAACGAGCGGAAAATCGTTTGGCCGCAAGGTAATAAGCGTTGTGTACAGGATATAAAGAAAAAGTGAGTCTCACAATAGCCGGAGATCGAAAAAATACAAGTTTTGATGGGCCAGTCATCGGTGTACAACATCGCCGGAGTCCTCCTTCTCGCACGGCTAATCCCCCGCGAGAAACAGCAGTGTCACGCCGCTCGAGAATCATGTACGAGTGTTGCTTGTTTTCTCCTCTCCTACACGTACATACACGTCTACAATGGAGGTCTCACGCGAAGCGACCATCACCTATATAATCCCTCCCCATACACACACGGCTGTGTAACAACACACGCGCCAGACGGCCACGAACTCGGCTCTTTCACCGTCTCCGTAAGAGCGGAACCGAGTCACCTTATTAAGGCAATCAAGCCAATGAGCTGCAGGAGAGGGCGTCTGGACACCACCACTACCATCAGCCCACTAGAAAAAAAAAAAAAAAAAAAAAAAAAAAAAAAAAAAAAAGAGGGGCGAAAGGAAGAGCGAAAAATAAAAGAGAACTCATCGTTGCGAGCTTGTGTCTGACAATGCAACGTTGCAGGCTCTCTGGATTCGCCATTCGCGGTAACGAGCCAAAGTGAAGGGGGTGAAAGGAAAGCTTGGCCGTTTGAAGGGTGGTTACGCAAAACGTCTGTACCTGCGATTCTCAATGTATATAACGTAGGTACGTGTGATGGGCAACCCGGCTCGTCGACTAATGACCCTCGTTATCCGAGTTCGCACCTGCACCAACGGTCACCGGAACTCGAGGGCTTATTGAATTTTGACGAAGCGATCGGTCGACCGGCTAAAGAGTACACGAGCCTCCGACCAGTGACTGTAAGCTTATTGCGTTCGACGACAATGGTAAGGAAAACCGTCGGTGATGCGAGTGCAAACGAAAAGACCCTAGTGGGACGCGAAAGGGACAAAAGTTCAATTACAACTTGGGGAGGGAGTCGACGCAAAACTATGCGTGCAGACGACAGGTGTCCCACCGAACAAAAGCTCCAAGAAGAACGGAAAAAGCTCCCTGCACGTGGCAAACCCAGGGACGCCTGAGAATCTCCTCGTTTGAATACAACTCGAGTACGTATAGTGCACACGTCGCACTCCCCTATATGCCTCGTAGGTCGTATACGCGCGTGTGTATGCTTTTCTTTTCGTACAGCAGTATAGGGAATCTCGCCCGAGGAGAAGAAAAAAAAAAAAAAAAAAAAAAAAAAAAAAAAAAAAAAAAAAAAAAGAAATAGAAGAGCTC
Organism: Copidosoma floridanum; assembly: GCF_036245765.1. NCBI lineage: Eukaryota > Metazoa > Arthropoda > Insecta > Hymenoptera > Encyrtidae > Copidosoma > Copidosoma floridanum. Next base: position 3,694,880 of record NW_028321896.1, read on the forward strand.
TACGCGGATCTTCCCCATTCTATAAGTATGAAAAAAGGATGAACGTCTGTCTGCGCCCGCAAACGTGTATCTTGTATATAATATACGCTCTTGGGTGTACGATTTCCATGGCGCTTCGATAAGGCCGCACGAGTCATATTATTTCATTCAGTTTCATTTGAAAGCCTCATTTCCGCATCGCGTGATGGGAAAAAAGGTGTGTTAGATGACCCCACACGAATGAGCCTATAATCTGTGCACACAGATATTATATACCCCACCCCCCACCCCCGTATATATATATATATATATATATATATATATACATATAGGTTGGTATGTTACAAGGTACAAGAGAGAGTTTGTGCTCCACAAAGACACGCGGAAGTATTATACGTATGGCCAATCGGACTCTGCGCGGGGATAAATATTGTATGCGGACTCGTGGGAGTCGAGGAGCATCGCGCTACGCGGAGAGAGAGAGAGAGAGAAGGGAGGTATAGGGAACCGGTCGGCTATTGATTATTTTCCCTTGCTCTCTCTCTCTCTCTCTCTCTCTCTCGATGTGCCGTTAGATGAGCTTGTGGGTACTTGAACGCGCAGGTATATATTATATACCTGTACGTACTTACGATGAAACAAAATACCTTTGATCTAAGCACCATGAAAGAAATTTAATACACCTGAGAGGCTTATTACACGTTGGTGGTGGTGGTGGTGTGGTGGCATTGGCGGCGGCAGCGATGGCGGTGATGATAGGCCGTGTGGTGAGACTGCACGCGCGTCAAAGTTGAAAAAAAATATGTAAACACACGGTATTGATTGTCGGGGAAATTGGTTGGCTATTTGTGACTATCAATTTACCGCGCGTACACGCTCATTTGACTCGGTAGTTTCGCTTCTTTCGGTAATGCGCCATGCACAGGGCTATATCGGTGCCTTCGTCGCTCGACCCATTGGTCGGGGCCATTTTTTAATACGAAATTCGCATAGAGTTGCTTCGTACGTATAGTGTTTATTTTCAATAAGGATATGATGGTGTCTCTATGAAGTATGGAGTAAACTATGACTAGACAAGCGCAAAAAACAGATGATGCTGTAGCCATTCAACCAGAACAAAACAATTGACTGTAGAGCAGAGTAGTTCTTAACTTCCTAATGAAGTGACAAGTTGATGTTGCAGGTACAATCGTTCGAGTTGTAAATCTTTAAAAATCATCTATTTCGTTGAAATGAAAGCTAAAAAAACTCGCGGTTGGAAGCGTCATCGGATCACACATAAAACTCAAAAATACAACTCCTCTCCTGATGTGACGGGGTCGCGCGTAGTCCGCCTTCTTACTCTTAGGAGTACATTTACGAATGTATATACATATTATACCAAGGAGAAAACAGTTACCAGATAGGAGCTTTTAAGTAGCTCCAACTGAAAGTTGCATTTCATTTCATCGGACGAAGTATCTCCCCACCGCAAAACTTTCTCGCGGCTCGTGAGCATAAACCGTAGCTCGGGAATATTTCCCATAAACCCCCTCTTCCATCAGATAAATAACCATCAGAGAACAAAAATACGGTAGAGCTAAAAACCAAATCGACCAACCACCGACCTTGACAAACGCCCAAAATACCCCGAGCAACCGAGAGGGGGGAAGAAAAAAAAACGTACAGAAGCACCGTACAATAGCCGAGTACGGGAGCTTCACGTGCGCGCCAAATGTTCGGGGCGTCTCCACAGCCAGCAAAGACTGTATATATACACACGTATATAGATACACACGGCAGGGTCGTCGCGTCGCAACAGCCGCTCGATATTACGCTCGCTCCTTCGGCTCATGCTCCTTCTTCTTCTTCTTCTTCTTCTGCCCTACAGCTCGGCAGTTTAGCTCGTGAAATATTCGGAAGGACGAGGGGGATAGAGAGAGAACGCCCTCTCTTTCTCCTCGAGGTGCGGGCTGGGGAGAATGGACGGGTGCAAGGACGCGGAGGCGGTGGTCCAGGAGAAGGAGTGGGCGTCTTTTGATGCAAGAGGGTGGATGGATGCCGGGCGAGTCCTGGCGCCGGCAGCAGGAAAGTCAGAGGGGCAAGATACGGATACCTTAGTGAGTGTCTCGAGGGGAGGAGGGCTGTGTAGGGACAGGCACACCTATACTATATACTAGGGGTGAGAAAGTGACAGAAGTATATATGTATATACATAACGACGGCTGCGGCAAAAGAAAACGCGGACACGGCTCGTGTAACGAGAAATCCGCGCGCTGGAAATGAGATTTTTCTCTCTTTATCTTTTTTTAGACACTGCTGCATAGGTACACTTTTGTACGCGTCGATCGGATTCTACGCTGACGGGGGGGGGGGGGGAGGGTGAAATTCGGGTGGTATGACATTAAAGGCGTATAACAAGTCGCGCCGTGCACGTTTTTGCGCAGCAATGTGCCAAAACTCGATTACACATGGGCGACGACGCGGAGTAGTCGCAACGAGAGGGCGGAGGCGAGGGAGAGGAAAGAAGGCCGGGGCTCTCTGTCTTTCCTCCCCCTTTGGCGCGGAGGGAGTGGAGGAGCGGGCTCCGGAAGGACGAGTTTATTGGAAGAAAGCGCACGGAAAGAGAGGAAGCGAGGCAGTTAGATTTGTCAAGACGAGGGGAAGGAGGAGAGATGTGCCGACGACACGGTGGCGGCGAGTCTGCAGTGGCGGGCCTCGGGAACGTCGATCGATAAAAGAGGGCTATACTGTACTCGCGTGCACGTAGAAAAAGCTCTTTCTTGCTACCCTAACGAGGACCCCCTCCCCCCTCACTCTCTGTAGTACTACAAAAATTATCATCGTTTTTTCCGAACGGACCATTGGCTTCTTTGCGCATTACTTCGTACAGCAGCTTCCGCGTCGTTTTTGCCGCATATTCTTCGACCGGTCCCACATGGAAAGACCCCCCTTTACCACGATCTCCTGTCTTTGTTTTTTTTGTTGCCTCTTTTTTACATCCGGTGCCTGGCGCCCCCCCCCCCTGTTGATGCGATGTCTATTTTTTGTCGAACCCCTTACGAGCTATCAACGATACGTCGCGATGAGTCACGTGTAGCATTGCCGCTAGGGACAGCCTGGGTCATTCCTGGTTTATTTTTAACGTCGTTAAAACAAACTTTGAATATGTGGAAGGTGGAGGGAGCCTCTGTAAACAAGCTCTTGCAATTAAAAGCCGAGAAAAAGAAACGTTGTAAAAACGAAGGAAGGAAAAAAAGCGACCCGATAATTTTGAATTTCGACGTTGAGGGCCATCGACCCAGCTTTACTCGATGTGTACACGATGACGTTATAAGCGAGCGTGTAATCGAGCCTTGGAACGCTATGGATTTTAAAGTTGACTATTGTACAAGCGTTAATGAACCGTTCGTTGTTTATACGTGATGTATGTGTACATGCCGGTGGTGGTGGTAATTTGTTGGCTGGAGCTACATCTATCCGGTGTCCGTATAGTATATACTCTGTATTGTGTTCCAAAGGAAACACGATAATCGACACTCTCGTACTCAATTATGGTGCACAATCCGTTTTTTGTTTTATCGTTGTCATTTTCCTTTCGTTTAATGATGACACGGGAGTTGAGAGTTGAAAGCCACATTTTAATTGAATTCGTTAAAAAAAAAAAAAGGAGATGGTTGACAAACATTTCATGACCGTGAGATTGAATTTTAGTTGGAATTTTAATTTTAAATTGTGCCACTGGGCGTAGGCAAAATTTTAATGACATTTTCGGACCTTGTTTGTACGCACAGTCGAGGGATTTCAATTAGCGTTTAATGGAAACATCAAAATTCAGGCATTAATCTCGTTACGCGTTGCCAACGGCGAAAGACAATTAATGCACAATGCTGTCCTCACTCGGGAGTCGGACGTCAAAATGTTACTCAAACACATCATGAAAACTCCAAACGTACACACTTCCCACGCCTTTGGATCGGAAATAATATGGATAGAAGAAAAAAAATGTAATGGGGGGAGTAGGGAGGTAATGACCAACCGTCTAGACATTTCGCAGTTCTGCGTTCATGTATGTATACATTAGCCATCGCGAGCAACTATACACTGTAATATCGCGTTCTAGAAACCAAACGATTAGCGTGTGAGTAGGTATACTAGCTTGTAGAGAGAAACGAAAGGGAACAGTGTAATTTCATCGAGTAACGTAACCTGGGTATGCTGGATTCCACTGAGTAGAGACTCGATGCTTTGTTTCGTGTTGCGAAAACGAGATAGTTATTATACTAATGGTAACGGCCGGAGCGAAAGATCAAAAGGAAGATTGGAAAAAGGAGGAAAAAAGGTTTGTTTAGCCGCAAAACGCCCGTAGGCGCTTTATGAATTTTAGGTGCGAGGTCGTTACCGCTAATGGAATCACCGGTAATCCGCGTTTACACCTGTACTTTGTGCGGCGATGGTGTTTTCGTTGTTTTCTTTCAATTCCGTTGAAATGAGGTTGCTATCGCCCCTGCAAAAATACACATACTCACGTATGAAACACGGCAATGTAGCAAAATCAACGAAATTGGCTGATTCTTGTTTACAGATTGCACACGCTCGCGGTGGTTGGTAATTTTTTCATCCAATATACGCTGCTAGGGACACTTAATGATATAAAAAAAAAAAAAAAAAAAAAAAATTGTTAAAATTACTGCGTGAGTATTATAAAAATTGATGTCATTTCGTTGTCCATAGGAACTGTTTGCTCTTCCCACAACAATTTTTAGTGCTCGAAACAGTTATTATTATGATTATTACTGTATCCGATCGAGACTGCACGCAAATTGTTGTTAAACCTTAACGACATCAATCAACAGCGACCCCTTCATTTTGCCCATTTACACATGAACAAACAATCCATATTCATTAGCGATTGTTCATGTACGTGCGCACGTTTGAACCATGTTTGACTCGTTAACATTAAAAAAATGAATCCCTTCCACGTACGCACGACTAATGATCTTTTAGAGAATCGCGCTCACTTGCACCCTACAGACTGCACAGCTCATCCGACAAAAGGGATATATACATTCGGCTCTCGTCGCCTAGCATCGCTGGCGAATCGATACGCCGGCGCTGTGGCTGCTCCCTCGACCCTCTTACCCCCCCCCCCCCCCCAAGGGACTCGCACCATCTCTCCGTTCCCAGTGCCGCCCTTTCACTCCACGTCACGCGTCATCTTGTTCGTGCACTATGCCTCGTTTCGAGGTCGTGAGGAAAAAAAAAATCAACGTAAAACGATGCAGGTCAATGTAGATGGGTAGTACAAAGAATGGGGCTCTGAGGGAAGGTGAACCAAGTGAGATCCAAACAGACAGACAAAAGGGGGAGAGGTAATGGGAAAGCAAAGAGAGACCGAGAGGGCCTTTGATTCAATCGCCGGTGCTGGACGTGGCATACATATATATGTGCATATACAGAGATGGAGAAGCTCTTCGACAATGGATGGAAGTGTATACGTACTTGTACGTGTGGATGTACAATTGTACGCGAAGGATCTTCAGTCCGGAGAGTAATCAAGGGACCGTGTGGCGTTGGTTGTTGCGAAAGGAGGCCTCGGGGGGTCGGGGAACTGTCGCGTGCACCACGCAGCCTCGGGCATTTTGGGAGAAAGTTTCGAGGAGCGCCCTTTGGTACCCACGGTTACCTTGTAATTTGCACGTATGCGGGTGTACTACGACAAAGTTTTTTGCGATCACTCGAGCTGCTCCACGCGACCGTATGCACAATTGATTACGGGTCGTTCAACGCCATACTGTTCTCGAATGAAATGGTTACTCTTAAAGTCTGATGGTACAGTCAGACAGCGATTCATCTATCTATACACATTTCATTGAACAACTCATTGGTCTGTGATATGTACGATTGAAATTTAAAAAAAAAAAAAAAAATGTAACAACCGAGAAGAGCAGTACAAAGGCTATTTGCTGGTAGGACTTATCGGATAGCTGATCTCTGGATAAACCACTCGTAGAGACAAGTTTATTTGTTCAGGTATTGGGTTTGTAAGTCTTACTAGTAGTTCTATCCTTAAGCTAATATCCAGGTCTAGGTTATATAGGCAGATTATAACTGTTGCGTTGGTAGAATTGACTGTCATGACATACATACTAAATCCAACCCTGCGAAATAACTCTTTTTGGTTTACTTTTTGTGTACGATTACAAAATTATTGTGATTTTTTTAACCTTTAGTTACAACAAATTTTTTATTTGCAGCCCAAATTGTTGGTGATTTCGAAACGAATGGACAGAAGCGAAGCTCGATGGAAGATTCAAGTGTAAGTAACAAATTGAAATATCCTTTTCTAAGTTTATTTTCTTGACTTCAATTTGAAAGAATTGTTCTAGATGGATGTAAAATACTTTACACTATTAATAAAAAAAATAATTTTTTTTATTCAACTACAAGTGGCTTTAAATGCTACTTTCAGAGATGGAATAAATTACTTGGATTATTTTATGATGCCGTGAGAAGTTACCTTAAAGTTAAGTGATTTTCATTCGTTATCCACATTTCTAACAGCTATAATTTTCCTTAACAGTGCTTTTGCAGCTACTTACCCTACTTCTCTTACATTTCCTACACAAATTGTCATCTAATGTGATGAACAAATGCACAGCTCTCATGCTACATGGACTTTCTTACCATATTTTTTCATGCTTTCTCGCAAACTACCACATTGCTATTATCACAACTATTTTTTCCACTGATCCTAGTAATTCTTCTCTTATCTTTTTTACCGCTCCTTTTTCTACTAGTTTATCTTCTACGACCGCTATTTTTCTTGTATTGGTATACATTTCTTTAACTTGTCCTACTCTGCTTGTATTTCTCTCACAAACCTCATTGTTTTTTATTATTTTAACTTTACCACTGCTACTTTTTTACTAGTTTTCTTTTCTACTATTCCTACATTTCTTACTACCATGCAACCTGAACTTATCTTATTATTTCAACTTCTACTTGCCTTATATAAATCTTATAATTTCTACACCTTCAAGTTTTCCCAACTACTTCTAAATCCACTATATTTCTTCTACTAAGTATTCCTAATGACATACTCCCCCTACTTACCACATCATGCGTGTGCATTCTTCTTTCAACTACTTCTGTAATTCCTACTGTCCCTGGTACTTTTACCACACCTACTGTTTTCACTACATTAATCTTTTATACTCTTTTTCTACATCTCCTGCTACTCCTAGTACTCGTACTACCCTATACAATTTTCATCTATTTTCATTGTACAATCCACTTCTACTCCTCTTATATATATTATATACTCATAACTTCTTTTTCTTGATCTCCCGACACTCCAGCCTTTCCAACCATCTCTACTTTTTGTTTTTTTTTTTACACAACTCGCACCTTTCCCGCTCCTAAACCTACCGCTGCCCCGCACTACTACAGCAACCACTATAGCATTCGAACGGAACGAACTGAATTCGAAATCCCATGGACAGACCACGGAGTATAATAGCTTTTGAAATTGAATCGTCGGTCGACCGATCGAAATCGAGAGATAAAGTAAAACGAAAAGGACCAAAGGTGCAGTATTGATTCAAACACACGTGCCCCGTACATCACGACCACAGCCGCACAGCCACACCGTCGGCAGCTTTTGGCACTGCATGGCAAAGTCAACGGGTCAGCAACGCCGTACGGGGTGATTTTAACTATATATACACCCACACGACACTGTTGGGTAGAGTCCTTCGCGCTATTTCTCTTTATTCGGACTCGGCCGATGTGCCCCCTTCTGCCCCGTAAAATTTTGTGTACACAGTCGGGCCAGCTCATACACAGGACCATTGCCGTAATTGTCGCAGCTTACACGCGTACTACACTCACCAGAGCGTGGGGGGGGGGCGCTCCAATTCTCCATCCCCCTTCTCGACGCCTATACAAATGCACATAAGAGAGCTGACGCCGACATGCGTCGGGGGGGGGGGAATAAATCGTGTCGTTTTTCAGCTGACTCAGATGTATGTTTCCGTGCGCGCAGCAGACGTGTGACCCCCTAATTAGCCCAGACGCCTGTGAGACGTGGGACCTCCCCTTTTTTTCGTTCCTTTTCTCTCGCCTGCGCGGCCAAAGCAACGGGGACGGATACGCAATCAGACGGAAAAATCACGCTCCGCCCGTCGTCTCGTATTAACGTCGCGTGCGATGAAACTCGCTCTTGTCGGTTTCCCCATTTCGATGGAACGTATTGGTGGTAAGTATATACGCACGTTTGAAATAATGTTGATGTGCACACACGCGCGCAACTATATGTGTACACGTACGAAAGAAGGGGGAGAGGTATGGGGGTGTAAATTAACGCGTGTGGCGAGGATACATGTTATATTGGCCGAGAATCGTGCGTTTCGGAGATTTATCCTTCTGATAGAAAGTGTTCCTGACAAATCAAGTCGACTTTTGGGCTCGAATTTCAATGTTGATTCTGATCTCACGAAGGTCAGGGGATGGGGGGAGAAATACACGTTTCCGAGGATTATTCTTATAAACTATCGGGGGAGGGGGAGGGGGATCGTGAGATACATTTCATTTGTAATTGTTATTGTTATTGTGATTGCCTTGAACCAATTTGGAATCTCACGTACATTATTCATAGCTCCTACTGGTGGAAAAACCACGAAACACAAAATATCTCCGTTTGACGATATGTTTTCTTGAAGGTTAATTTTTTTTTTTTCTCGATCGAGATGGTTACGCACCAACGCGTACTGCTGTACCTTTAGTACTGCATTTACCCGCGATTTTTACGTAGAGTCGATTGAAAATCGTAAGGGTACATCGAGGGTTGAGCGAACAATGGTCTCGCCACTTAACTGCGCGTGTGTATATAGCCCCGCGTTCGAATTGTCCACACGTCGCACGGTACGCGAGCTCTTTTTCTCCCTTGCGCGTTGATGGCAACATTTTCATCCAAAAGCTTTGGTTGAACCTCTGCACACATACCCAATCCCAAAGTACACGGACGAAAAAATAATGAAACAATGGTATAGGGTATACCCCTACCGACTGCCCGTGCCAATGTTTGGGGTTAAGTGGCCAAGGGAACGTGGGGCTATTCTCGACTTAGCGCAGAAACAATATCGACAAGCGAAACTTTCTCCCCCCCCTCCTCTCTGCCTAGGGGTTCGTTAGCCCGCAGTCTCTTTCTCTTCTCTTTGCTCCCGAGAGCAAACTTGGCAGCGGAGCCGAGAGGGTGTACACGAAAAGTGCGAGCCAAATTGCAAGAGCTTATTAATATTCTAAACAATAGCAAAACGGACGAACAACAAAAAAGCTCCCCCCCCCCCTCTACTCCCAAGTGGTTATGACCGAGCGGGTGTAATATAGGGAAAAGCAGCGGGGAGTGGCTGCGTGATCGCGAAATGGGTTAAGTTTTCCGACGAGGCTGCCATTACAGCGCCCCCAGAGGGGAAAAAAGAAGCGGATTAAAAGCTCCCGGTGAGGAGGAGGAGGGCCGAATAATTGAAACGCCAGAACGGAAAGGTAGAAGGGGGTGGGAAGTGAGCTTCCAATCGACCATTGTATACCACAGTCGAGCTTGGCATTGGTATTTTATATACCTGCATGTGGGTAAGCGAGCACGTTTCTGCGGTCGCCGTGACGATACTTGCCCCGAAATTGAAGTGCTCCCGGCCGGCCCGCAAATAGCCGACTAGATTTGTCTCTACTCGCTCTTCTCATCCAGCACCGGCTACTTATGCAACGCTGCGCGTGCGTGTGTGTGCATGTGCTCCGGCGAGTGTGACCCCTTTGATAGCACCACAGCGATGCCATAGCAAATAGGCTCTGCCAAGAAAAAAAAGTTTTCGCCGCTCGCGTGGGGTCAAGTGGGCTCGGGGAGTTTTATGGCATGTTCGACGCGGTGTTGATGACTCTCTTAGGCGGTGCTAATTGACGGACGGGCAGGGGAGGGCACTTTTGTGTAATTGAGTTTAATCGATTTCACGGGGAGGTTCCCGCGGTACGTTTCAATGGGTGCGCGTGCCAGACTGTAGGCCTTAACGCTGGAGTCAAGTACAAACGTGAGATCTAAAAATAACTTAATCAACCGAATTATGGGTTCTCGGGAAACTTGTAAAACGGAGGGGGCTGAAATACTGTGACCAAAATATTTGGAAGACAATTTTGGTATTTTTTTTTGTTTCGGAGCTACATTTTTCTTACAAATACCTCAGCTGGAAGATCATAAATTCAATTTGAGCACGGAATACAATTTAAGAACGCGATTAAATGAACTCGAGTTTGCGACCAACCTCAAGCATGGGTACTATCGGTATAAATATAAGTTTGAAAATAACCCAGAGGCCGTAACATCCGATTAAAGTCCACTCGAGCCGGAAAACGGTATATTAAATTTTCCAGTAGAAAAAAATGAAAAAGAAAATGCAAAAACCTTGTAATCACGGGCCACCCTCGAAACTCATTAATCAACTGAAAATTCACGATAACAAAGTTTGGGCGGCACAATATATACCGGACCGCGCTAATGATGATCTCCTGCAGCGGTGGAGTTAACGGGGTAATTAAATCGTTTGTAAGTACTTCGCGGTAAGTCTGCCGCCTGCACCTGCCCCCACCTATACTGTATACGCGTGTACATGTACATGTATGTATCCCCGGGTGCAAACTTTCAAACTATCATCCATCCCATCGGTGCCTCTCTCTCTTTCTCTCTCTTGGCAAAGGAGGTATATTAACGGTTCAAGACGTGTATGAGTGCAGCGTAAAAAAGATACATCAGCAGAGAAGGAAAAGGAGAGTACAGCCCCGCAATGGTACTTGTATTGCTCGGCTAATCTCTCGTCCCGTGCATACATTACCGCATGCATCTACCCGATCGATCGGTACGGTGTATATACCTCTGCGAGGAGCTGCTTCGTAATTAGGAATGAAGAGCCGCTCACCTGCAGGAGGCACTCGATGGCGCTCCCCGTTCTCTATTCGGTACGACCTAAATACTCCCGCGCGCTCTGACCTAATATTTCGCTGTTTATTATTTCCTCGCGTGGATCGATCGCGCAACCGGTCGGCGTGTGATGCAAACACACGCGCGCGCGTACGAAAAAAAAGGTACGCGATCGAATTGACGGGGGTGAGCGACAGTGGACGAAAGGGAGTAGAGTCGCACGTGGGCAAGGCTTTTGTGGAAAAAAAAAAGAAAAAAAAAAAAAAAAGATGGAACGCATGTATATTTTACCTATGGAAATACGATTGTTTTCTCCCGATGTATACACACGATTCCGATGAAGATAACAGTGTGTGCGTACGAACGCGGTCTCACACCATCCGGACCGCACAAACAGGCCAGCCCAGCGGATCGATATTCAAATAAACATTTCCCTTCCCCATCCGTACCTCCATGGGCACGCAGCAGTCATATTTTCCCGAGAAATAAGTGGCGCCTGCCACATCAGCTTTTCACTTTTCCCTCCAAGGCACATAAACTCGGCGCTTGACACCAAGTAAAACGCGAGCCCGCACACGTTTTCGTGTGTGTATTTTCCCAAGAGGGAGAAAAACCATGCGAGCCTCGTAAGTTTGTGTACAGCCCGTGACGCTGAAAAAACCACGAGGGGGGGGAGGGGTCAGGGTATTGCGCGAAAACGGACCGAAAATAGCTCTCTGGTGATAAACGGAGGGGAAAATCGGGGGACGTAAAAGCGCGCCGCGGCAAAGTTTCGATTGCTGTTTTTGGAAAAGTTTTCGCGAGCTTATTCGTCACGCTGGAAACGAGAGGACCGCAAAACGACCCGGTGTCTCTGGGATTTTGGTTTCTTGCAGAAATATTTTACCCGCAAAACCCATTTGTCAAACCCTATACCGGGGATGAACAATCACCCCGCAAGTTTACTGGGCCGGTATACGAGGAGGAGGGTAAAAAAAAGCGCCGTCCGTATACAACCCGCGAGGGATCGATTTTCTCGTAAAAGTTCAATTTTCGAGACGGGAGGTACGAATAAACATCGTCGTAAAGGAGAGCTGGAAGAGATGGTTTACTTTGGAGCCGAGGAGTGCCGATAGTTGTGCCCGGTCTTCGCGTACCCTTTTGTTCGATACAGCTGCAAACAGGGGGATGTCTTTTTTTTTTTTTTTTTTTTTTTTTTTTTTTTCTCAACACTATAAAAGGTGCGCGTGAAAAAGGTGATCATTTTAAAGCTCACAATATCTTGTGTGATTTCAACTCCGTTTGGCTGTACAATTATTCGCGAGTAGGAGCAAATAATATCCATGAGAAATGAGAAATCCTCCGCGTCATTTTCAGCCGCGGCGAGAGTATAGTACACAATCCTTCCCCCCGACCGTTTCCTGCAAGAGCTTTCGGGTGAGCCGTGAACGACTTCAAAGGGAAGCGCCGCTTTGGGGGAGCATCAAAAGAATCGTGCGTAATTTCGCGACATTTTTCAGACTCGGATTCGAGATGTATCAATTTGCCGCGCGTGATAAATATTCTACGGCAAAAAGTCGAGCGAGTGTCGGGAGAGGGAGGCAACTTCCACCAGAGATGTACATAAGAACCAAATGAGAGAGAAGGAGATGATAATGATGATGATGATGATGATGGGAGGAAGAGCTTCCGCCGTCACGAAAAAGACTCTCTCTGTTGCACGCACTCCCATCGTTCTCGCTCGCGCGTGTGTGTTGATGCATGCGTACATGGTATTGTGTATAGCGGATCGGTCGTCCGTCAGCCTTCAACTTTCGTTTCTCATCTTCGCGCACAGCCGTATCCGATCAAAAAAAGAAAAAAAGAAAAAAAAAACTGAGAGAGTTCAATAAGCCAAATGTACATCCCACATCTCTCGTGTGTATATTACACGGACGATGGTGAAGCAACGGCGCTGGTAAATACGTGTGTTATACGTATATATACAGGGCTCTAGCTCATCGCACAACGAGGCCTCTTGCTCTCCTCCCGTGATTACACGCATTATATGAACTCTGGGAGATCCTCCATCTATCTACCATACCTCTCTGTGTTGTAAGTATATACGGAGAAGCGCTGCACCAACCAGCAGATCCATTCTCTGCGATACATCTTCCTTTCTCTCTCTCTTTTTCTACATGTACACCTATACAATTTTATACTGCATGTACGTGTATAAAAGTATAAATATCGCGGTGAAAGAGGGGCACGCCGGTCATGCTATGTATGCATATATATATTTATACGTACACGCGGGCGCGGAGCTTCCCAGCCCAAAGAGCTATGTAGCGTGGTGGGTATATGTATACGTGTATACATATTATCACGAACACACGTACAACACCCCAACTCAACGCGGTGTGTGAGATGTTTGTGTGTAGGTATACGTACAACCCTGCGTGTATGTGCAGTGTGCGCGTTTTCGCTCTGCGCGGCGCGCGATCGATCGGCCGTCCTGACCTCTCTCTCTCTCTCTTCCTGTTCGTACAGCTAGCATGGCATTGTACGTACGTATATATATATATGTACACGTAGCTTCTACCTCCAAGAGTATACACCCAAGTATAAGCAACCGAGATAAGTAGGAGACGGAAAACGTCCACTCGGGGGTGGCTGTGTATTTTTTATACCCATACGGAAAGGGGTAGTATAGGCTCCGCTGGTGCCCCAAAATCGGTCCGCGTACCGATTCATTGGCGTGCAATGCGCTTTTGAGCTTTTTTACACCGTCTCCCTCTCTCTCTGTGTGTATGTACGTGGCCATGGTCTACCGCGGCTTTCTAGGTTTCCTTCTGTTTTCTTTATACCCCTTGGGTGTTTTTTTTTTTTTTTTTTTTTTTTCCTATTCGCCGATGAATATACGCATAGACGCTGTGCTTGCGCGCTTTAAAGCTCTGTATACTCTGCGCGGGAGAATTACGCGCTACTGGTTGTTTTTGCGCGCGTTTCTTTGTCGGTATGAAAAGTGAGAGGAAAAAACAGAGGGACTTCTTTGTCGGGATGAAAAAAATTTCCATTGTCTGCGGTACGTATACTGTTTTTTTTTTTTTTTTTTTTTTTTTCGCAAAAAAGTTTGGACATCGTTATTGCTCTATTTCATCCCAAACGGGAAATGGGGAATCAGATTTTTTTGGCGTGTGCTTGATTTTTGGCACAGCGTTGTGAAACTTTTCTTTTGATTACGTTGGTATATGTAGCTGGGTCGGTCGGGCGAAGCTGGGGCGATCATTCACGGAGAGTATAATTGGAGCCAGGGATCTTTCTTTCTTTCTTTCTTTTGCGTGTATATCATTGATTCTTCTCTAATGAACCCCCCTTTGTACGCGTACCTGTGCCGTTATAAATTTACTCGTAGATCGTAAAAACGAAATTTCATTTTCATGGGATACGGTCACACATTTTGAGTCACTTGCTGATCATAGTAGATCGACAAAAGACATTACATCGAAAACAATAGCTGTTTCGCTTCAAGTTTGACCTGGACTTCAAAATTTTACGTTAAAAAAGGGACATTTTCACTCATAAAAGCAATAAAATCTACTAACTATTTACGACGGCGAACACCCAAAGCAATAAAATACGTTTTACGACACACTTTATTTCGTCTGTAACGCTAAACGCAGATGATGTATGCTAATTGAGGTGCACTTAAAATGCAGAGCAGCGTGTAAATGAAAAAAAAGTGGAACAAAAAACGAATAGAAAATTATCCTACGTAATTGTTACACAGCTTTTTGGGAGTTATTTTTTCTCCCTCAAGAAAAAAGCGACGATAGAAAATGTGAATACACACGACAGGTGTCATCTACGCATCTTAAAAAGAAAAAAAAAAAAAAAAAAGTTAACAGACACAAAGTGACGCGAAAGGTGTATCCTACACGATTTCGTATAATCACGTCGGGCCATCAAAACATTTTTTACCTTGCATATATATGTACAAGCAAATTTTATTTGTCTCCCAGCATCGTCTGTGAAAAAAAAAAAAAAAAAAAAAAAAACAGTATACACAAGCGACAACAACAAACCATGTGCTCACGTCAAAAAAGTAAAAGAGCAAATCATCCGAAAGACGCCTAGGTGTAGTAACCAAATAGCTTTGTCGTTCGAGTGAGATTCCCTCTCTCTACTTTTCCCTTGCAGCGCCTCACGTTTTCGATTGTCTGCCGAGCCCACACACTGTAAGGCAAATCGAACACACCCACATACATACAGAGACATATATCGACTCCGGCATCGAGACTATGGAATTTCCCATATCGGCAGAAATGTAGACGTAATATTCCGTACAAGTCTGATCCCATAGGCTGTAGAAACTACATCTAAATCCAATTTCTGTTGATTCGGTATTCCGTGGGGTACATGCAAGAAAGTATTTTCTAATAGCTTGTCCTTAGCTGACGTACAGACAAGCGCTTACGTGAAACTTGTATGGAGACGGAGGGACATATTATGGTCCCCTCTTTGATTTGCTAGACGAATGGGAGAGGGTAACTTTTTTTTCTCCCTTATCCTGACCAATTATAATCCCTGGAGACCTCCACATGTCTGACCCTGGGCTCGAAGGGGGCTAGATAAGCTCGAGATGTGTGTTCTGTGGAATCAAAAACCTAAGAGATATGGAAAACGAAGGTGCCTGTGTGTGACTAAACGTATCTTGGGTCTGAGAAAATTCTTGTGAGTATTCTATTTTTTATTTATTGTTTAATGTATCATTTGACATACTTAACTTCAATCATTTTAAATACCTGATTGTGTTTATACAACCGCTATTTTGTGTAAGTGCACATCAGATCTCGTTGCATATTATGTATTGACTGTAGTTGCATTATTTATTTTACATACTACTCTTGTTTTTTTATTTCGCTATTTATAATTTTTTTGTTTTATTGAATCTTTTAGAATTTCCTTATAACTCGAATTTAAGTAATTTTTTACAAAGGCAACAATCGATATCCTATTTTACAATCCAACCCCATTCCTATGGAAAAGTGTGTAATCCTTTGAATGATTTTTAAGTACATATGTATTATTAAATTACCACTGATGTCACATTATGTACATTGATGACCCGCACGAAATACTTTGAAATTGTGAGGAAAAAGAATAGTTTTATATAATCGTTGGAAGAAAATACAATTTCGAAATCCTTGGAAAAAAAAAAAAAAAAAAAACAGTCAATGCATAAATTATTCGTAAAAACAACCTTTCCAATAAGTGTGGAAAACAGTTAAGTACATTTAAAAAGATTATTTGTAAGTAACAGACATTTAATTAAAGCAGCTATTTCGAAATTATTCTCGCGTAATTTCAATAAATGAAAACAAAAAAAAAAAATTAAACGACGAAGAAAAATGTGGTAAACCTCTGTTGTGACTCTCAATGCGTAAGGTAAAGACATAGAAAAAACATTTTTTGAGCTAGCTGCTTTATCCCAAGTATCTTAAACAATATTCACCAAATATATTGCTCTTGAAAAATCTTGTAAGCAAGTTTATATTTTTGTTTAATCAATTGTGGCGAAAAAAAAATTTTTTTTTTTTCATTTTAACGTATACACTTTACATTTCATCAACATGGCAAATATTGTATTTTTAATTTAACCAACATTCGTATTTATATGTAAAATTTTTAGAAAATTTAATCACTTCAAGCATCACCTGGTCAAATTAACCGTTACAGTAACACAAAATAAGATAAAGACAAAAACTAAAATTTTGATGGGAAACTCGATTACAAACCAATTTCCCTGTCATTACATGGTGGCTACTTCAATCTAATTATTTATTAATGTTTGATCAGTAACTACTTAAAAATACCGCTTTTGTCGATGGCAGTGCATGTGCGAAGGTATAAATATTCTAGAACAGTAGAAAAACTGGCTTAACGATTATCATCCGAATATTCTCCATGAGACATAAAAGGTAATTAGTATACCATTTACGACTTGTGTTTCTGCTACTTATATTGGTATTGTCTTGAAAGCTCTGAGCTGCATACCTTGCCTCGATTATTGTTTTGAATTATTATTATTGGCATCTCGCGCAGCCCCTACGCAAAGCATCCAAGTTCTGATAAATACATCAATTCACATTCCACGGAAACAATCCACGTACAAGTGACTGTTTCAAGAACATATACGCGTATGTGTATGGATCAATCGAATGAAATTGAGGTGAAGAAGGAAAAAAATCACCCTGCCAAAAGTAAGGAGAAAAGGGAGGAAGACAACTCGCACGTATTATACCGAAGACCGTCAAACCGGGAAAGAGATGGTGAACCGTAGACGGTGGCTGCGAGGGGTGGAAAGGATGAAAAGGGAAAATACAACGGGAACACCCCTCATTTGGAGGCCGTAATAATACGACGCGAAGAAGAAGAAAACGAGAGATTCCTGCGGGAGGAGGAGGAGGAGGCGATTTGGACGAAGGGTGTGCGTCGGAGACCTTATACGTACACTCGCTCGTTTCTCGCGCTCGACGAAATCAATAATACTCCCCCGGCCTCTTTTTTACTTATGTGTCTCTGTGTACGTCTGCCCACGAAAAAGGAGGTGACGCACATACCACCACACACACACACACACATGTAACACGCTCATTTGCGAGAAACGTACGATTTAGCGTCCACAGGTAACTAACGCGCGCGCGCAGGTGGGGATGTTTCTTCCTTTTTTCTTTTTTTTTTTTTTTTTTTTTGCTTCGCGTTGTACGAGGGTGCGCGTCTGCAGGGAGAAAACAAGGGGCCGTCCTCGCCCCTCATGCCTGCCATCACCCCCCAACTTTACAAATGCAAACTGCACTTTGCGCGGAAGGAAGCAAGTTTTATCGCGTGCACGCGTGCATGTAATTTTTATGTACATCGCGACGGATGTAGGAAAAATACGCGCATATGCGCCCTTTTTTTACGACCCTTGTTTTTTTTTCCCCCTCGCACGCGGGTATGTATCAGGTACTCGGAAAGTACCTACTTGCGGGCAGTATCGTTATTCGGACAACTGTTGTGCCATTTTAGGGTAGTAACGAGAGAGGAAGTTGCCCGAACGACTGACGCCACCTGCAGATTTAGGCGTGCCGTTTTATCATCGGTCTCTCACTGGGTATTATTCGTTTGTTTCCATAGAAATTAAACTTTTTTTTTTTTTTTTTTTTTTTCTCTTGAAAGATACGCAATACAAATTTTATAGAAATGTTAACAAAACCGAAAAATTTGAGTGCCCTTACAAAGTATCCTGCCCATCGTCAATCAATATCGTGTCTCGAAAAATACCATCGAGATGGGGATGGAATTACAAAGCGATCGACCACGAATCTCTTCTTCCTCTGAAAAAAACTCGTGGAAAAAAAAAAGTACATTTTGATACAAATATTGGCAATCCGTGGTCGTGTGTGTGATAATCTGGCACGTACATACAAATACTCCTACGTGGCAGAAAGCACCTGTCTCCAATGTGACAAACAACCACACACACCCGTATACATACGTATACATACGTACCCCAGGATCGCATACAATTAATCGAGCTTATGGAGCAAGCCTCCCTGCTCAGTGCACACCTACACATGTACATCGTACATTATAAAACCAGCTTACTCGACAGCCCGAAGCTATACTCGAACACGAAAGAAAGACAGGGAGAAACTTTGACGACCCCCTCGGACTCGCGTTTGTACACACACATATATGTACCTATATAGATAGGGTCGAGGGTGTGCTGCTGCTGCTGCTACTGTGCCTGCGCACGCCACCCTCCGTATAGGTACTCTGTTCCGCTGTGCTCCTGCGCCGTGCGTATGACCCTGCGCCCGAACCATGGCGCGCCCGCTTATGCTGCCCCGATACTTTGGACGCTGCACACACACGCTTACCCACCCCTGCGGTTAACGAACTACGAGCATCTCCACATGCGTGTGTCTAGATGTACCGTATGCGAAGCTAGGTCGTTGCTGCCGATGTCACTTTGCTTTTTTTTTTTTTTTTTTTTTTTGCTTTTTTTACGTCCCCCCCCCCCGCGTCAGCGTTACGCGTACATCCACCCGTGCGAATTTCGTGCGAGCCCCTCCTGCGGTCATTGATGTTTGGGACGTGAATCGAGAATTTAGGACTCACAGGAGAGAGAGGAGGAGCAGGAGTACATTTTTTACTCGGTAAACCAGGGTTATTCTCGTTGGCAAAGTCCCATTATATCTCGAGGAGGCCGAGCTTGCAAGCACGATCGACATTCCTCACGGCTGTGTACACGTACGCGGGTACCGGAACGAACGTTGACTATCTTACTATACTTAATCATTTGTAACGAAAGTTGGTACGTTACCTCGATTTTTCGTTCCAGCAGCGGTTCCTTTTTCCTTTGATCTTTCATGCGCCGCAAAGCACCCACAAACAACGGAAAAAAAACCCGCACCAAAAAGAAGAAGAAAAAAAAAACCAAATACTCAGTCGTAAGAGTGTAAGGAGGCGATGCACGAATAAAACCGAAACAATAAAACAAAACAGGCGAGGCTTTCGTCACACTCGTCCACTCGTTGTGTTTGCCAGGAGCTTTTTTTACAACAACTCTGTCGCGCACACGCGCCACTCTACGAGCGTCTACGTTGTCCTGGTTGTCGTCGTTACTCGTACTGCAATTGCAAATCCCCTCGTGTCGGTGATGACAGCAACGATGTCACTGGTTTTACACATACAGCTGCGGGCCAAAGACCGTAAGCTCCCACCTCCTTGCTGCTCATCGGCACATCGACTCCGTCCTCGAGCTTTTTCCCCTTTCGGCTATTAACTTACGTTTGTTTCATCTCACTTTTATCCCATTACCCCTTTGGTATTCTATAAAATTGAAAAAATCGATCTCCCCTCGACGACGCGTTGCCAAAAGTTACACTCCTCCCGCAACAGTCACCGATGGCACGCCATGTGGGGCAGCTCGGTCAGTCAATCAGTAGTACAAACTATGCTTCGGACGGCCTGATTTCTTACTTTTTTTCTTTTTCTTTTTTTTTTTTTTTTTTCAATTTATTCTTTTCTTTTGTTTCTCGATTAAAAAATAAAGAAAAAAAAAAAAGTTTCCCCTCACTTTTTCACGCGCACGCTGCACTCTGCTGCTCTTACACTACGCGCACAACGGCACCCGTACAAGCTTAAACGACTCACGCGAGTAGGCATGAGTTTTCCAGTGGCGTACGCGCGCACAGCCGTATGTATATACTTGTGCGCAGGGGCGGCAGGTCCTCCACCTCTGACACGGCGAAGCGAGCACAGTGGCACAGAGCCACGCTCCGGTGATGCTTGTGTAACGGCGCTGCCGCTGCTGGTCGATAGGTGGTCGAACGCAGACTCGCCAGCTCGCTCGTGCCCGTGCTGCGAAGGGGTATACGGCCGGAGAGAACGTGTGTACGTGTATACCTATATGTGTAAAACGCGCGCGCGCGCGCGCACGAGCTCTCGACTTTGCACCGCTGCTGGCGCTGGTGGTGAGGACCACTATCTATACCTATATACACAGCAGCCCGACTCCCAGATCGTTGGACGGACAGAAACGACTCCTCGCGCTCTTCGGCGCTCCCTACGCCATCTGTCCGTCTCCCGTTCTCGCCCCCTCGCCCATCCCTTCCCACCGCTGCCAACGACCCGACTCTCTTTCGCGCTCTCCTGGCAGTGCTGTACACCATGTACACCTATATCTTAACTCCCCACCCCACCACCCCCCACACCAACACACGTGCACGCGAAAGCCGTTCCGTTCGCCGTGCGCTCTCCCCTCCTTTGCACCCCCTGTGCGCGTGCATGGCACCCCATCGAAACGAGCACCCTCTCGCTGTATATATGTATAGCAGTTAGCAGTCGAGGCGCCGGCTACGACGGTGCAGCGCGCCCCTCCACCTTTTACCATGTATATACATATACATACCCTACTGTACGTGTAAAGCCGCAGTCGCGGAAGCGTCTCCCCCTGCCCTACCCAGTTCTCTGTCTGTCTCGCGCGAGCCCTTACTTGTACGCCGAGGCCACCCCCGTAGAGCGGGCCCTTCTCTCGTGTTCCCCTTTAGCGCCGCAAAACCCCTCGACTTCAACCGGCACCGGCGACGCTACAGCACCGGAAAAGCCACCCCTTCCTTCCTTTCCCTTCTGCGCGTATATATATACTATACACATACATGGATATTTATATATATAGACAGATAACCACAACCCCGGCTTTTCCAAGCTCATGCACTGCGTGCGTGTGAGGGAGCAAAGGTGACAGGAGAAACCCCCCCCCCCCAAAAAAAAAGGTGCACGCCATCATCGACGCTTCGTTAATTCGTCGAGTTCCGCGAGTACGTCATCTCGCTATGCAGTACACTTGCGCAAGACTCGAAAAACCACCCCTATAGCTCCCCTGATATACATCGGTCTCTGCTGCTGCTGCACCAGATGATAATGTATGGGAAGGAGGAGGCCGGAAGGCGGCGCGCGTTTTACATATGCATCGGGGGGGAAGGAAGGCACTCGAGGATTTCGGAAGCGGCGGTGCAGAGTTTGGCAATTTGGAAGTTTCGGAGGGTCCTCCTTGCGAGGATGGGGGGAGGAGGGGTGGCCTCTGCGCGTTGTGGCACGGTAAGGAAGGAGCGACGGGACTTTTTTTCTCATTCCTCCTTCACGAAAAACATTGTTGTTGCAATTTCAAAGGGATGTGAATGCAATTTTTCCTCAGACGCGAGACGAGGGAAGAAGGTCCGCGCGTTGAATTTCGCAAGACTCGATCGATCGGCGCTGGCCCTCATCAGGAATTCCAAACGCGGAGCCAACGTCGCCGAATCTGGATATTATGAATCGCCAACTCTCCCCAGCACCTGATTGGGTTTTAAAGTTGCAACGGGGCAGAGTTACGGGCGTTTTGCGACAGCCTCGGCTCCCTGGGACTGTTCGGCTCGCCGATGCTTATTATTTTTCTTCCTGCTTCGGCGCCGTTTTATAAAATAGAGCAATTTTGATATTCCGTGTGCAGGAATCAACATATATATGTATATGTACATAATACATACCATCGAAATAAGCTCGGGGCGTCGAATCGCAACAAATTACGGAGCGAGGCAGAACCATGTGTCGTTACGATGGAATGATTGCTCGTAATGGAGCTTATACTGCTGAGCGTGCAAACTTCCTCTCTGCGCGATACACACACATGAACGTAAACGTCGAACCAAAATAATCATAATAATACGTATGTATGGAGCCATGCTAGAAACGCGCGTGACTAGGAAATTATTCACGATTATATAATATTGCAGTGGATCGCAACTTCCCTGTATAAATGGTTACCTCATCGGGACAAAGGGATTTTTCGGAGGTGTCAATGCCCTCAGGGGAATCGCGATGCCAGTTGCGGGACAATGATTTTCTGCTTCCCCATCTTTTGATTCCGCCAGAGACGGGACAGAGGTACAGGCAAGCAGCACCTGAGGAAAATTAAATTGTCGCCATGGTGAGGGGGAAAAAAGGTAACCGCTCAATCATCGGGGAGGAGAAAAAGGAACCTTCTCTGGCTCTAAGGTGTATGCAGGACACACACACACACATACACACACGGACATTGTAAACTCTCGGACTTTGGATCGAATAGGTGTATACAAGTATCTATAATGTATAGGGGAGAGAGGAGCAGGGCGTGTGCGAGTCGCGTGCAGTGTACACAAAGGGGATAGGGGAGAAATGCCCTGGATGATTTCACCGTGTTACCCCACTTTTTCTCCTCTCTATAGCTCTGGGACCCGCGAGAGATTCGGTCCCCTTTTTGAAGAAGAATCAGCGAGGGTCGATGACTCTCGGCTATCCTAATGGTTCTCGGGTGAGGTTTATCATCGTCGCGTGCAAGCGCGTGCTTGGATCCGTATAGTCCGGGGGAAAAGCTGCACCTCGTGTGTCGGCGATCTCCTTGTTTCCGTCCTTTTTCCCCCTTGGCTGCGGATGTGTATCATCGGTCCTCCTTTCCATTGTACATTTTTATGCTTCTCCTTCTTCCTGCTGAAGTATTTACTTCTCTTACTCGCGTTTTATGCCACTCAAAAAAATCTGGTGGATCGCGATGCCCCTTCTTTTTTTGCTTTGATTTATTGTGTTTGTTATACCTCTCTCTCGTGTCATTTGGTGTTTGTTTGCGATGATATTCTTCAGGTCGTACATGTGATTGCGTTTTGTGGACCAATCGATCGATACATCCTCTGGTATTGTGATTTAAATATGGATACAGAGTTGAGTAGTCCGCTCTGATAATTGAAAACGTGCAGCTTCGCACCCCCAGTTATTTAACGCACATAAAATATAAAATAATGTAATGACAAAAAAATCACATATAAATACTTCAACGGGATGCTAGTGAATATCAATTTCAAGTCCAATCACTGATGGAAAAGTATATAAAAACTAGCTTTTCGATTAGAAAACAAATCATGCTCGGATTGCAATGGCGAGTACATAGCAAGCAGCAACATACGTATAAAGACAATCTACAGTAATACAATAGTCGATCTACATTGATGGTATCACTTGGCCTTGACAACAACTGTATTTTAGTCTTGGAAAACTTTCCACTTCCATTTATGTTACGCAAGACTTGATTTCACCTACGAATCAGCGAAATCTACGCATCACATTGGGGGGCCTCGAGCGTTTCGAATATATTTCCTTCGATCTCTGTAACGTGTAACCATAATAATAGAGCAATTCTAAAATAAAAATTAATAACTGTAGATCAAAGTAAAGATTGCCACAATCTCACCGTTAAACCTACAGCTTGTAGCTTATCGAATAAGACTCGATGCATCTGGAAAACTTCTTTCTTCGGAAGATTCAATCGGATTTTTTTGGTCGACTTTCTTTCTTTTGATTTTCAATCGTGCCAAGTACTTTGACTCTGAGAAGTTACAATGAAACAGAAATAATGTGTATTTGACGTTGAATAAAATTTGGTGCAAGCTACAATTAAACAAAAACAGTTTTGACAAGCAACATTTTCTTTTGTTATGCTTCAGTTTTCCGAGTTGGCTCTAAAGACCTGACATTAAAAAGTAAAGAAAAATAAACAAATAAGTAAATAAAAAAAAAGCAATCACCAGAGTTTGACTTAGTTCGAGGGCGACATGGCCAAGTAGGTGAAGGGTATTTTCATTATTCTCTTCAAAGGTAAAAAGACAAGCCTTGACGACCGCGGCGCTTGAAAAGAACTTGTGGTTTCAACAGATGACACACAGCAAGCCAAGCAGTGTGAATTTTCATCCCAAGGGCTACATTATTCTTTTGAAAAATCGCATTCAGCGTTGAAACGTTTTTTTTTTTTTTAAAGCCCAGTGCTCGGCGTTCACGCTCTCGGCAATGTCAAATGCTTTTTTCCAACCCACTATTGAACTACAACTCCAATGGAAGTTTGGAAAAAATAGTACTATTGCTTAGAGTTAAATTTAGCAACGTGAAAATATTTATCCCCATCTTTTTTTTCAAATCAAAGCTTTATTTTCACGTTTGAAACTGTAAACAAAAGTATTATTTATCTCAGAATCCTATACAGCTGGCGAGAGTTGAAATGGAAAAATGACAGCTGGAACGGCCGCAGTCGCAATAATAGCCAAACACTCGCACAATGGAATCCACAATGGTTTCGGAATGAGAGGCAAGAGGCCAGAGTTTGAACTTACCATCGTTGCGAGGCAGCATTTGTAAAGTGAACAAAGTTGCGGGGAGAGGCCGTCAGTTGCAGAGTGATTAAATTTCCACTCCGTAAACCAAAAAGTACATTTTCTCGGCTAAGCCGTA
Organism: Copidosoma floridanum; assembly: GCF_036245765.1. NCBI lineage: Eukaryota > Metazoa > Arthropoda > Insecta > Hymenoptera > Encyrtidae > Copidosoma > Copidosoma floridanum. The sequence continues at coordinate 3,719,607 of NW_028321896.1, forward strand.
TCTACTTCTGCGATACGCAAAGAGGATTGTCGTTTATTTCGTAAAAACTTATCAAGACGGAGCTAACAAGTTTGAAAGTTGATTTACTATTTGGATTTATCAAATGTAACAATACTCCACGAGTCTTTTATGCACGAGTTATTTTCTGTGAGAAATGTTTTTTTATTCAATACTATTTTATAATTAAATATTTTACATGAGCAAAATGTTTTGTAAGGATTATAAAAACGTAATTAAAAAAGTAAACATGGTCCATTATGAAAGTGAAAGCAAGTTTTTGATGGGCTCACCGTTTTAAAGCTGCCCCAGTATAAGCATTTACAAAAAGGCCTCAAGCGCCCGACGACTGTTATCTTTCATCGGTCTTTGGACTCTCGCAATGTAAGCAGAAAGAGTAGGAAAAAAAAAAAAAAAAAGATTGAAAGAATAAAAAAGCTACGACCGTGCGTCATCAAAAGGATGATTCCAAATAGCGAGTATACCCACACAAAGACACATCTGTTAGTATTTATGAGCGCATGTGGTCTCTTCCTCGTGTAAACGCACACTTGTTACGCAAAGTCGATGATGTATTTTAGCTCCCGTACTCCTCTACTTGACGAGTAAATAATTTGTTAACTTCCACCCTTTCCCCTACATGGGGCCCATCCACAAACAAGTAATCTACGATACGATTTTCAATAAATCTAAACAGCGATTTAAAAAGCTTTGACCACAATGGTTACACATTGTGTTAATCCCATATGAAATATACTTAATTTTGTAATCCGTAATCCAATCGAGGAGTTTTTTGTTTTTGCAAAACAAATGCTTGTACGAAGTAAACGCTGCAATGCAAGGGGACATCGACAACCCCACCAAATCGTGAATTTCACTCCCTATTATCTCCCAACGCGATAGCGCACGCATAAAGCCCAAACACGCGTACTGCACTAGCTCCCGAATAAATTGCAGCCGTCCCCGGAATTATGCAAAAACGGCAGGGCGGCTAACTCTCGTACGCCTCCCTCTTACATTTGTCGAGCTATACACGTATATATATATATATAGCCCTCGCGCGGTGTGGCGTGCGTTGGATTGTAGCCCGTAAATCGACCAGTTCGAATTCGAATCCCCGCAGGAACTCTCCACCAGGGCCCAGTCTGCGGCCTGCACCCATATACATTTTAAATGACCCGCAGTGGAAAATTTCGATGGATGCTCGTGCGATTCTCCCACATTTATTGACTGTACGTGTGTGCACAATTGTGCAAGTTCCCCCGATAAAACAGCGAACAGCGCTTTTTTGATTCTGTGCTGTAAGGGGGATATGTTATATATACTTGGTTTAATGTACATCGAGAAGGTAGTGAAGGGATGGTATACGTCATTAAATGACAATACATCTTGGTAACTACAGATACACCGATAAACACTGACATGGGATTTCCTTGCTTACTCGAGGAAACTCAATTGTCAGTCTGACTTTGATCCGATATTCTTAAATCAGAGAAGTTTCATCGTGTAACTTACTTGGTAAGATAAATCATTACCTCCCCCTTCCCCACTTAAATTTCCATAACCCAGCAGGTGTGGTAGATCTGATGTCAGCTAATTAGGAACATAGGAAGGAGACTAGAGGAATTCAGATCACTGTGTGCAATGGCTAACTTTAGATCCAAGTGCTTGAATGGTAAGTTACTAAAATAGACTAACACATCCCTTTCCTACCTGTGCAGGATAATATTAATAAAAATTAATTGCAATGGTAAATTCTACCTAGGGTGCTACAATCATTTAATTAATTTTTTTCTTTATGCGTAATAAGGTAAAAAAACGTTGATTTGAAGTACACATTGAATATCCTATTAATTACAAGTACGTTGATACCGTAGCTGTACGAATTTCCAAGTAACGCCATGAATTACCTTCTTCTTTGGATAAAACCTCTCTTTTTTTAATGAGTAAAGTCAGATAGATGGCTGACAGACGGTAAAGCATTATTAACGCAGTGACGCTCTCAAACGGCTTCGAACAAAGTAAAGCAAAACTCTGTTGTTTTGCACTGGCGAAGTAAAAGCATAGAAAAAAATTTTAAAAAGAAAAACACCGTGTTATATGAAGGAACAACGAAAGAAAATGTAACGTAGAAGTGACGACAACAACAACAAAAATGGGGAGAAAAGAACAAAAATGTAAAAAATAATGCTGCGGTTGCTTGTTTGTACAGAAAAAAAAACACCATCTCGAGCGGTGCACAAAGGGCTAAATTGGCCGTTTTATACTGAGCCCACGTATAATACACACAACGCACGTATATACGCGAATGAAGCGCCGGTGGTAGACAACACAATGCACGAGCGATAATGAGCCTTCTCTACGTCAACCAGCTGCGCGTAGCTAAGAGAGTCGTGTTTTACTAGCTCACAATGGCTGCCGTGAAAAGCTGTGACTGTGCTTCTTCTGCAGTTACTCGTACACCTGTAAGATGGTTCGAGAAAATAATTATAAAGGCTGTCAAAGGTGTTGCTTGCATAATACACACAAGCTTTTGTGTCGACTTCGTTTGTGCTACTGTTTGAAATTTTCAACAAGATTTTTTTGTTTTTTGTACAATTTTATTACATTTTTCTTAAGAATGTTTTCACAATCGTCAACATAAAATCGCGAAATAAGCATACATGTATTTAATATGTACAAATTAAATTAATTCTAAATTCTAATGCAATAAACGATTAACAAACATTTGAGCTAGATCTTTTTTTTTTTTTTTTTTTTTTTTAGTTAGTGTACACTCATCAATATTAAGAACACGTAGAGACCAAAGCTATGAAAAATTCTCGTTTGAACTTAGTGTGGAATTTTAATAACTCTATTGGTTTCTTTTTGATGTGTGTACAGTGTAAGTAATAAAAATAGCGTACAAAAAAATATTTCCGTAAAAGAAGGAATGTCGTGTGACTTCGCTGCTAAAATTATATAATCAGACACAAATTTACAATGTACATTTCTATAATTATAATCATGTTTTTCTTGGAAAAAAAAAAAAAAAAAAAAAAAACTATACATGTCATATCTTATACACTTCGCAGGCCTAATAAGGAATAACATTTTGCAAACAATTCTTAACGTGGTGCCTCGAGCAAAACTCTTGAATCCTCAGGCATGCTTCCTCCAGTACATCCTGCGGAACCGTGATCACCAATCTCATGTACGACGGATAATCGAAACACTGGATCGATCATAAACACAATTTTGCATGATTAATCAAACATTTTCGTCTCCAAATCGCTATTTAGTTTTGAAAAAAAAAAAAAAAAAAAAAACTACATCTAAATTGCAACAACCATCATAAAGTTGTCAATCAAATTTTACCTGTCCGGGTAAACAGAACACAGATTCCTCGGCAAGCAGGCCCTGAACGAAATCCATCTCGCTGTTGAACCCCGGAAAGCTGGACAGGTCGATGTGTACCTGCACATAAATCATTCGTTTGATTATGCACATGATGCCTCCTCTCTGTCTGCCATCACATAGCACCTCTCCCTTTAGCCTTCACTCGATCAATACTACCGAAATACCTGCGACTACAGTCCTGCTATCGCAGTCTCACTCGTTAAAATGCTAATAAACTTGTGAGATAAAAAAAATACACACATTCTTAAATAATTCAAACAGTGGACTCACCATCATGTACATAGCACCGTCGGGCATAATGGGCTTCAATCCAGGAATTTGCGAAAGATAATTGTAGGTGAGCTTTGCGTGCGCCTGTCAACAACAAACGTACCCGTGTATCAATCTGCTTATTAATTAAACCCCTATAACTCGTACGTACCTGTGACTTCCTCTTTCTTTGTCTCGTATAAAAAAAAAAGTCTACTGTTAGCCACAGCAAAGTAATGAGATTGGCCCCGTAGAAGAGCCTTTTTTTTCTGAATCTCTTCCAACTACATATATATATATATATATATATATATATATATATATATATATATATTTTTAAACTCCCCTTGATATGAAATTTATATCCTAGGGTAGTAATGATGTCTCTACGGGGCCAATTTATTCCAAAGTCGAAACAAACACGGATACCTTTATAAGCACAATCATTTGTCTTGCGTTTCAATCGTATCAAATATTTAATTTGAATTATACATCGACCTACCAAAGGAATGGCATAAAATGGCACTTTTGGTTATTAATTTTTTGAATCGGCCGATAAAATTTAATCGGAATCGCGTTAAAATTGCAAAATTGGTTATTGACAGGATGTGCTCGCCTTTCGTTTGCGTTCGTTTGCCATGCAAACGACGCTACCACTTCTGCCGTTGACGGATATGCCGGAGAGGACGATATACAACTGTGTACGCAGGCATACTGTATACATTGAGGGAAGGATCCCGACGAAACTGGGTTATCTCGCTTATTTAGCTCTTTCGTTCTCATTTGTATACCTGTTTTTTTTTTTTTCTCTCTTTTTTTTTCCTACTTTGATGAGAGGCAAGCAATCGATTTTTACCACATTTTGAAATGAGTGAATTTACTGTACATTTCGCTCTTATGATGTAATTGCACAAGTCTTGTAATTCGGCGTGATATTCTTGTAACAAAATATAGATTCAAATTACACGTAAAGTTTGAAGTGGCCCAGTCGTTTTTAATGTTTGCATTTGATTAATTCAACGCTGCGCAAATATTCACCGAAAATCGACGTGTGCTCATTTTTAGGTCAATAAATCGTTTGGTCGAATTCGTGACCTCAAGCAAAATCAATAATTATGCAGCTTCATTGAGCACAAATAATATTACTGCCTCTTGGTATAAGGTTTGTTCCCATTTGACTTTAAAATTTTATGTGTTGCCATCAAAAGTTCACACAATGAATACATAATGTATAATCACGTATACAGAAATTATTTATGTCCAATAAATTAGAATTTCACCGAATAGATCGAATAAAAACTGTTGGCATCGCACCTGTGGTTGCTCCAACTATCAGCCGTTCTTATTACACGAAGTTAAAAAATAATCTGCTTGATAAAGTTGACAATTAATTATTTGGCTCATATTTTGATGTACGATCATCTAAATTACTATGGTAAAAAAATGTTGTGATTGATTTCCGCTTCTTGGCTGTTAACGAATATCAAAATAATTGTCAACAGTTGAAAAAATCCTTGTTAAATTTTTTTCCTGCATGTAACATTTCCTAATAGTTTTTTTATTTTGACTTTCAATAATTTTATACCCCATTTCACATTAATTATTAAATTTTGCTAGTAACTTTAAAGTAAATTTATCAGACCGCCACGTTGGAAATTATTATTCATCGGAAGGTAAAATCACTCGTTGAATTCAAAATACGCAGGTACAAGAAGAAAGCCAAGCGATTAATTTGTACGTCCGGTACGCATTTGCCGGAGCACTGGCGCAAAACGGAACTGAAAATCACGCTGACATTATTTCGGTGTAATTCAACAAGCATTACTCTGCGTACACAATTGTACATGTTGGCGGACCAAGAAATTTCATGAAACTTACGTATAAGGTTTGCAACAAGCTGTCGAAAAATCTCTGAGGAGTATTTTTTAGGATTTTCGGAAGAGCTCCTTGGACTATCGTGTTACTGCCAATTGTCCTGTGCGTCAAACATTGCAAGCCTTTTCTGATCTGCGAAAATTCATATTTTGAGTAAAAATGTTAAAAATGTTTTTACAGCTGTACTGTTGATTAATCTCGGGTGCCAAAAACTACCGTCAATGTGAATTGTGTAGTTTTTTAAGCAAACAGACAAATAAAAATTCATACACCCTCAAGTGGTAATAATACCATATAAAGGGCAGATTTGAGCAAGTACAGCTTCCACTTGAGTTTAATTAACTATCTTTCCGTAATTTAATTACAGGAAAATTTGAGATGAAGGCTTGACGAAGCACTTGACTCTACTTTTGATCCCCATGAGAGACTAGACATATACAAGTAGAGAGAAAGAGGGATGGGGAGGTAAAATAAAATCATGCAAAGGTGAAGGCAAAATTTAATCCCAAATTCAAGTTTTTTTACAAAGTTCGCTTTAATCTGTTTATTCAACTTGTTCTTAAAGCTCATGATGCAACGTGTATTTTGTAAAATGCAGAGTTTCATATTTATTTCAAAATTGCAGCTGTAACTTGCTTATAGAATTTTCTTCTTTTAATTTTACTTACCTCTTTATCCAATATGTTCTCGCGGTCGTGGATGACGATCCATCCCATTCTCCAGCCGGGTACCAAAAACCTATGGAATAATTCATTATATCTTTACAAAAGATTACAGATTAATTTAAATACTAAGGTTTCTAAAATGCTATATACGTGCAGCTAAAATAAAAAATTTAGTTTACACGAGTTTAAGTGGTGTTACCTCTTTGCGAGTCCGCTGCACGATAATATAGGAACTTCGGTCGATAGAGACGCTAGCGAGTAAAATGTTCTCCCTGGAAACACCTGTGAGTAGTCGTTTGCATAAAAATCTTCGCCATCTTAATAATAATAATGATAAATGGTATCTTGTACTTGCAGGTGAAAAATTACAAAAATTACGATTTGCGTCATGAAAGCTTTTTTTTTTTTTTTTTTTACATGCTGCCTTTGAAAAAATTGCTTCTTTGCGTGATGTATTATGCATGCGCATCGTAATTGATCCGCATCACAAAGACTACACAGTAGATTTTATTGGAAAGTACAATTTATCGGCTCGTGTAACATTTCATGCACTCAGAGATCATCATCCACTCAGAGATCAAATCAATGAGAGAAAATGTTAACGTACTTCAAAAATACTTTTGTCCCTACAAAACTTGTAAATTTAATCCAAAAAGCATATCAACAAATGATAAGTATACCACAAAGACATTGAAACACAAAAAGGTCGTTATAGTTTAGCGCTGCCTGTATATATTATCAATATTTTACTTTTTAAAATAATTTTCAATTGCACATTTCTCTAAGCGCGCTTGAACTTGAATCTCCATGACTAACTCACAGAAAAAAATAATGAAATTCAATTTCCTTGTTACGTTTGAAACCAAAAGAAAAATTATAAATTCATGAAACGCTAAGTATGCAAATGCCGTGGCATAACTCGGTGTTGGAGCAAAAGACCCGACGAACGCAGTTCGTGGCTCGTGAAAGTTCATTCATTGATTTTTTTAAAACAAAATCCTCAAAATCTACCGTGTACTGTCAATCAAACGAATTGCTTTTTTTTTTTTTTTTTTTTTTTTTTTTTTTTTTTCTAAAAAAAATGAACAAACATTACCAAATACTCGTAAATCTCGTCAGCAATGATCGGAACACAGTACTTGGCAGCGATGTCGAGCACATCGAGCAGATGCTCGCGGCTGTACACCGAGCCGCACGGATTCGAGGGATTGTTTATAACAATGGCCGCCGTGAACTCGTCGATCTGTGCCTCCAGGTCGTCCAAATCGATCTCCCAGCCCAGCTCCGGCTGAACAGAGGATAACAATTAACATTAAAATTGGCTTTGCAGCGCAAAGTGGAGATGATGCGTATACATTGGTGAGTGTGAGAGGTGGAGGGGAAACATCGTACCCTCTGCCTTGGAAGGGCCGAAACAATGGGCGCAGAGCTAAGGTATAGCCCTGATGATTGGTTTACACAATATACTCACGCGAAGGTTGTAGGATTTCACGGATATGCCCAGTCCTACGGCGAGCGTTCGGTATATGGAGAAGCCGGGCCGTGGCAGAAGGATGTTTTGGCCCTCGCGAGCCAGTGCTGTGATGCAGATGTCGAGAGCACTCGAGCAACCGCTGCACAGTATGACGTCCTGAAAATTCATTTACATGACAATTGTCTGAGTTTCCATTGCATCGACTGATTGTCGTTTATTTGGTAATGTCATTGATGATTCAATGAAAAACTACTCGTTTTTACGTAGCGACGTTTCGTCTGATATTAGCAAACCTTTTCAGGTTGTTATTGTTGTGAAAGAACAACACTATCGGTGATAACGTAATAACTCGTGCAACGATGTGATTCTGTCATCATCGGTAATGTTGTCCCTTCGCGGTAATAATAGCACATGTCAAACAAAGAATTGTGGTATTTGAAAAAAAAAGGAAATTTTATTGTATCAAATGGCCCTGACATGATCAACTACATAATAGTATCAAGATGAAAAATAAATCTAAATACTTGGATTATCAATTATAACGAGTGGTAAAATATACGTACAATGACGCTATTAGTAATGAATCAAATGAATCGATGCGATACACATAATTCATCAGTTTATGTTCATATTAATTAATTTGCTTGATTACCATAAGTGTCGTCACATTTTACTCGCATGAAGATTTAAATAAGCATTGGAATCGCAATTCATGGCGAAAAAAATTTTTTTGTTGTTGTATTCGATATTTATATTTGCAGTGATACACTGTAAAACACAATACTTAGTTCGTCCAACAAAAAAAAAAAAAAAAAAAAAAAAAACCTTGGCAGACGTAAGCCGAATTTCATCTTTGAATGTACAAAAAAAAACAACCAACGAATCCTCTGAGCTCGTAGAAATAAAATTTGCCGTCTACGAGTGGGTAAATTGCTGGCTTTGTCTTAACTCTTGTATTTTCTAGAACTATAAGGAATAAAGTCTCGTGCAGTGCAAGGGGAGTCGCTTATTTTGAGTATAGCCGCCACAACCGTATTCGAGCCTATATCTAAACGTAGAGTACCTTGTTAGTGGTTATATTCGAGCAAAGGAGACGAGAAGGAGTGCGTTTGTGTACTTAATTCCTTTATCCTTTGCGCGTCGTGCGCCGATTGCCCCTCTCGTTACTTGGACGCCTTAACAATGCTTATTACGAATGTTCGGGGAACATTATATCGTCACACGTCAAAACTACCAGCTTACACTTTTTTACCCACCATTTGATGCTAATAAGAAATTATCGGTTCGACGAGGTATTGGGGAACAATGTTGTTTCATTTTGAGTACTTACACTTGGATCAATCCGGACGTGTTGGTCCGAATAATATTCTGCCACCGCAAGTCTTGCTTCTTGGAATCCTAAAAATTTCGTTTGTTTTACATGTCATGAAAATGCCATACTTAATTATTTGTTATTACTCGCATCAAGCATTTTTGTTTCAACTTACCAGCGCTTGGTGCGTAACCGTTGTACGCCTGAGACTCGACGCTCTCTTGTACAGCTTCGATCACTTCTCTCGCTGGTTTCAAGTTTCCAAAGGTCGTTGGATCACCTTGAATCGTATTTTTTTACGGAAAGGTTTTATCAATTTTAAGTTGAATGAATATCAAATTCTGGGGCATTTATTATTTAAAATTTTTTTATTAATTTACAATGACTGGAAAATTTGTAGATGTGAGTAGAGTCATGACGTAATAAACACCTCAGAGAGCGCGAAATTGAACTTAAAATTCATAAAACTGGTTCTTACATCTTGTATGAAGCTTAAAATTTTCAAGATACCTCGATTTTTTCATTAAAAAAATAGTTTTGACAAAGTATTGCAGTTGGATTTATGTAAGGACCACTATTGGAATCTTTACAGAGTTTAAATTGGATTTTTCTGGTCTAAAAAAACAAAAAGGTTACAAAAATAATTCAAACCACTCACCGATTGATAATGCTATCACGCATTTTTCTGGATTCGGCTCAACCACAATACTCTCAACGATACTCCTGATCGGATTGTGAGTGTTTTTAGCGATCAGCGACGCCTGAACATTCCATCCGCTACGTGACGTTTCACCTACGTTTATCGACATCACCACGGAGTTTGTGAACGCGGTCGTAAGTGCTGTACGAATGTTGATTAAATAATTAGACTTTTTCAAAAAATAGTCGATCTTCACTTTATTCGTTTTTGAAAACTTTACGGCCAGTATCACAGTACCTTCTTCAAACAATACATGTAAAGGTGAACAATTAAGATTTAACACATCATTAATTTCAACAATTTAATAAGGAATTGAAAAGTACCAAGGAAATAGTATACAATAATGGCTGTGATCCTACCATTACTGATGACGTTGAATAAATAAAATATCAAATGGCTATAAAATACGTTTTTCCCTCGCCTGTAAAAGAACATAATTATTTCGTTATTACATACAATGGAGAACTAAAATAAAAAAGCATTTTAATCAGTACGATATACAAATAGCGTTCAAATCTAATGAAAGCTTACAAACAATCATGAAAAATATCAAGGACAAAACAGGAAAAGAAAACAAATCAGTTGTTTATGAACTTCGTTGTGGATCTTGCAATGAGAAATATAGGGGACAGACAGAAAGAGCTTTTAAATGTAGATTAAAATTACCGAAAGGGCCGTAACGTTTTCAAAAACGAATAAAGTGAAGATCGACTATTTTATGAAAAAGTCTATTTATTTAATCAACCTGACATGGATCTTCATCAAGTGACGACCGATACTATCATTTACCATACGAATGTATCAAGAAATTTCTTTCGTGGCACCTTTTCCCTCTTTAAATATGTTTTTTTTAACAAAAATCTAATGCTAAAAGCTCCGCACAGGACCTACACCGCTTTTTTTGTCTTGCTCGCGTCCTTAAGGCATCTTTTACAAAAGAATAAGTGAAAAAAAATCGGCCAATCGTATGCACACGAAACTTCGAGAAACTTCTCTCGATCAGAATGAAAAAAAAAACCGTACGCGCCTTTCGACGGGTGCACTTTCTCGAAGCAGCGCGCTCGGCTGCGTCTTGTATTTTCGTATCCCCTGGTTTACAAAATTTTTTTGTTTCCTTACTTCTATCGATCCAGTGTCAACGAAATACAGCAAAGGTTCACGAACAACGACGCCAACGACGGCGAGGATAAAGCGCTCGGTTGGGATTTTTTGAATCGACTGATATCGTCAGCCCGTGCGCGCGCGAGTGTATGTTCGTTGAGATCGCGCTAGAGAAGCTGGAGGCTCGAGGACGAGCGAACCGGTCTGATTGGTCGGATCGGCTCCACGCCTTCTTTTATAATTAGTCGCTATGGTGAATTAAATTTTATTATTCCGTTTTTCTCCTACGTGTACATATCTCTTTCCTCGATTCGGTTTTATTTCAACAAACGACGAGAAAATATTCCAGTCATCTCCCGTGTATGCATAATTTCAGTTTTAAGGCTCACGGGTATATATTCATAAGAGGACTAAGCGTGCGATCTCTGTTTTCGTTCCGACGATATTAGCAGCATCTTGTATTTACACGAAACTTAGGATTGTTGAGACGGAACTCGAAAAAATATCTGTACTTCTACGGTCTATGTTGGCTAATTGTAAATGATATTTGGCTAGCATGTACTTTGTTCGTGATAACATTTTTCCTTTTTATTTTTTAAGATTTTTGTTTGCCATTCTATTTTATCGAGGATTCTTAGTGATGTAGTCTATTGCCCGGTCGCGAATACACGTTATTGGACGTTCAAGTTCAAAAGTGAATTTTAATATTGTGGAAGATGCGAAAGTTTTTGGTCTTGGAATGTCACCGGTCCGGATTTCGATAAGCTGAGTAAGTTAAGAAAAATTGAGAACGCGTTAAAACGTTTTCTCGTAAGTTCCGGAAGCTTTTAAATGCAGTAATACACATCGCGTTGAAAATCCTGATACTTTTTTTTTTTTTTTTTCATAGTCTTTAATCTTTTTAGTTCCTCGCCTCTTGATAACATTAGTAGACAATCAAAAAAATAACAATGTTTACCTCATTTTTTTGTGATCTGTTGTCCTTTGCGCGCACAAGTTAATGAAAGACTTCGTATACTACGATTTGAATGCGTGTGACGTATGAGCCAGCGTTATTGGAAAAATAAAATGCTAATCAAGAGGATTCGTTCTGCAAACTAGGCGTAAACAGAGCATGTGCAAAAGTTGTTTGTACTGGCGCGTGTGGTAGCAAGTAAGTACAGTGTGTGCGAAATGCTAGATCACCTATTTGTTAGCTTTAATGTCACTATGGAGAAATCATGATTTTTACTTTTGCCCTTTTTATTATTTTTATAATTAATGACTTCAAAACTTTACGTACATTTGTTTGACTTTGTTTTACTTCACAAAATAGTTAAGTGTAATCGAAGGATCTGTAAATGAATCAACACAACTTTATTATTATACAACGTTTAATTTACAAGTTCCATACATAACATTGTTTAAAAAATCTAAAAAATATTGTCTTTATAGATGTCCAGTTTACATAAAAAATAGCTTTGTCACATAAATATCTTCAGCGATCGAGAAAACCGAATTTGATCAAGCAGTACTCAATGTATTTTTACTGATAAATAATGTAAAGTTGTCAATGTCGTAAAATTTGTATTTTCTCATCATACAAAACACTAATAAAAAAAAAAAATTAAAATCCATTTAAACATGTGTGTATTTTTTTTAACAATTTCAATTAAGAAGGTAAATTGATGATTGTAGATTGTAAATTTTCTTAATATGTACATCAAATTTATGATCTGTAATGAAGTTAATGCAAATGGCTCAATTTTTTAAAGCGTTAAATACATGTTTTACTACTATTAATTACAAAATATTGATTCTTTTGGCAATTTGGTTTTAATAAAAAAATTAAGTTTAATAACATAAAAAGCATAAAAATTTATTTGAAATAAAAATAGGATAATTTTAACAATTGACCATTGACTATCAACAATTACGATGTAAAGCAATTCTTTATTTAAAAATTATGTCGATGAAATCGCATGGATTTGCTTTTATATTCGTACATAAATAAATGTTTTTTTAACTGTCTTTCAACACGCATACGAAATGTACAAATACAATAAAAGAAAGCAATGCAAGTAGTTATAACACTGTCTAAGCTTTTATGACTATGCACATTTCAAAATTAAATATAAAATTAGAGTTATACACTGACACTGACTATAGTAGAAAAATATCTATGTATTTAAATATTTGGTTTTCATTATCATGCTTAATTTTATCTCATTTCCTTCTGTATTGAAATATACAGTTCGTATAGAAAGTGCCGTATCTCGATAAAGGCAGTGATTATAAATTGATAACGAATACGTACGCAATAAATAAACAAACATACATACAAATACATGTATGTAGTTACATTTATTTATATAAATATATATTTTACTTTACATACTAGGTAATATGCTAAGGTACTTATAAAAATAGCAAAAGGAAAAAAGAAGATACCGAAAGGAATAGATACAGTGAAACAGATTAAAGAAGGTTGTGGTAAAATGAAAAATAATGAGGGTAACACTTGAAGAAACCACAACATTTTTAGAAGAAAAAGAAAAAATAAAGAAAGGTAACGCTGAACAGAGCTTTTATCAATGTACTTATTTCTATAATGAGTTATTCATTTTAATAACTTTTCTCGTGTTTTCGCTTTAAAGAAGATTTATCGTTCGTAACATAGTATATCGGCAGCTTTTTTATTTTTTGCGTAACGAATGAACAGCAATGCACAATCGAAATGCATTTGGCGACGTGATCTGTCACAATCACGCTAAGGGCACGTGGATTTATTACGTGTTTTTCAGGCACACTTGGCAGCGACTTATTCTGGAGCGCAGACTTCCTGCCTTGAGGGTCTGCTTATTTGGTTTCTGGAACTGATCACGATCTTCAATCGTGGCCATCCAGAAACTGAACTCGTTGGGATAGTAATGACAGTGTCCCTTGCCTCCGTTACACTCGATGAATGGAGTTGCACGGAAGTCCTCTAGACAAGACCCCGGACTAGATAGAGACTGTCCGCCACCCTGAGAACCAGCTCCAGTATGCTATAAAAAAACATCATGTTTCAATACATTATGATGCTTAAATAAATAAAAAGGTCAAGTTTAATATTTAATAAAGATAAATTTACCATAACGAAACTGTATCCAATCCAAAGACCGGACCATCCTTCAGGACAATCAGGAATTGTGACCGATTGACTGTGCACAGCTAAGACATTTGCGGGAACTTCACATACGACGCACCTGAAAGTTTACATAACATATCGTGCAGACTTTTTTTATTAGTGAATAATTGTATTTTTTATTTTATCAAATTACAAATTTTTCAAGTACATATTAAACTTCAAGGATTGCTTTTTATATTAAAAATCATTTTCTAACTTTTTTATATAACGCATTTGGGATCATTGCAACTAAAGTGGGTATGATTTTTATTTTTTTAAATTTGTTTAATTTTATGACAAGTTTATCAAATACACCTTTGCTAGGTGCTTGAATATGTGCGTAATTTTTCATACCTAGAAATGTATTCCTCTATCTCGGTTTCTTCTACTGGCATCATAGGAATCGGACTGTTTGTTGACAACCAATAAGATCGATCATTTCTACTGGCATAGTGACACACACTATTTACATCACAAAACAGGAAAGGCATTGTCGAAAACTTTCTTACGCAGGATCCAGCATAACCTGTTTAGCAAAATCACACTTGAACTTAAAAATTTACGTGGTGAATAGGATACACATGCTTTCACGGAAACGATCACTTTCATGACAATGTCTGTATAGATGTGAAAAACTTTTGATGAATGCAATAGTCATGAACACTTAAAATAAATTTTGGAACGTGAAATATGATAAAAAATAATATTTAAGGATCAATTAAATTTTCAATACTAACCTAAGTCTTGGGAATGCGCTCTTTCATCGCCATCGGTATATAAAAGACTGTAACCGTCCCATAGCTTGAAATGTCCTCGATCACATTCGGGAACTGTTTGGCTTTGACTGTGTTTGACCAAAAGTATGCCAGTAAGGTAGTCAGGAGTAGTTTCACATGGTGCACCAGATTCACCTGGAATACCTGGTGCTCCAGGTGGTCCTAAAAGACCTGTTGGACCTTGAGGCCCTTGCAAACCTGGCAATCCTCTTAAACCTGGAATCCCTGGAGGTCCAACTAATCCTTGGACACCTTTAGGGCCATTAACTCCAGGATAACCTGGAAGTCCTTGATCTCCTTTTTGACCTTGTGGTCCAGGAGGCCCAATGGGTCCTTCAAAAATTGATTGAATGTAGTTACTATTGTATATTAATCATAATTATTGCTGTCTCATCCTCTTAATTTTTCTCTATTTACCTGGGAAACCCCTATCTCCTTTTTCTCCTCGACCAGTAGGAAGAGCTATGCAAGCTTCTCCCTTATCTCCTTTCTCTCCTTCTAACCCTGCAGCTCCAATAACACCATCCAATCCTGGGTAACCCTTGTCTCCTTTTTCTCCTACAGACCCTGTTAAACCAGCGACTCCGTCCCAACCTCTATCACCTTTCTCTCCTTTCTTACCATCCAAACCGTCACGACCTGTTCAAAAAATATCAATTCATTAGGAAACTTAATAAAAAGTTACTTTGAATTAAAGTAAAAAAAATTTTTACCAGGATAACCAACTTCTCCTTTTTGACCAGGACCCGAATATAATCCAGGTGGACCTTGATCTCCTTTTGGTCCTCTTTCACCTTCTAATCCAGTCATGCCATCCAATCCAGGAGCTCCATCGCGTCCCGGCAAACCAGTAGGACCAGGAAGACCCATGTCTCCCTTGGGTCCAGCTGGCCCAATCGGACCAGGTACACCAAGTTCTCCTTTCATACCTGGAAGACCCGGCAAGCCTCTATCTCCTTTAGAGCCTGCTAATCCAGGGAAACCGTCTCTTCCATGTTTACCAGGCAACCCAGGAAGGCCTTTTTCTCCCCTAATAGTTAAGCCAGGAGGTCCCATAGGTCCAGAAGGTCCGCGATCCCCTATGAGTTTGAATCATCACATTATAATAAAAATTTAACATTATAATTTTTGGTTGGAATCATAATTATTTTTATTTCTTTCCAAAAATTGTTACCCTTATCTCCTGGAATTCCTGGTTGGCCTGGGAAACCTGGACTGCCAGACTCGCCCTTATCTCCTCTTTCTCCGGTGAATCCTGGTGGGCCAGGAAATCCAACATCGCCCTTTTCGCCATCACGTCCTGGATAACCTGGTAGTCCAGGTTCTCCTTTTTCTCCTTTTACATTCACAATCAACCCAGGAGGACCATGATCTCCTTTTTCACCTGGTTGTCCAGGGTAGCCAGTATGCCCCTCAGGTCCTGAAAATTGTTATGAAACTCGATTTTATGTATTAATTTTTTTCTTAAAATTAACGCATTAAGAACAAACTGTCTAAAGTTATTCAAATAACTGCTTTCATTAAATTTTTTCTATTTACCTTCTGGACCTCTTTCTCCCTTTAATCCATCGAAACCAGGTCTTCCAGGGGGACCCATTTCTCCATCCAAACCAGGAAAACCTACTGATCCCATTGGTCCAATATCTCCCTTTGTTCCATCTATTCCATCTATTCCAGGTTCTCCGGGTTCTCCTGGTGTTCCTGGGAATCCCTATATATGACATATTCAATTATTGATTTTTAAAAGTATTTACTTGTACTTAAAATTTACACTATAAATCATTATAAGTAATGTATTTACAATATCTCCTTTCGAACCAGGGAAACCGCGAATTCCCATGTCTCCTTTATCTCCTCTAAAACCAGGTGTTCCATCTCTTCCTGGTAAACCTGGCTCTCCCTTATCCCCTGGAAGGCCATCTCGGCCATAACCTGGTTGACCTGGCTCACCTTTTTCGCCATCTATACCATCTCGACCAGGTGGTCCTTGAGGCCCTCTTATACCAGGCATTCCAGTTTCGCCTTTTTGACCTTTTTCTGATACCTGTCCAGGCTCTCCTTTTTGACCCTGGCAATTGTTAATAAAATACATGCAAAATTTACTCTGCTATACATGTGAACTATTTACTTGGAATATAACAGTTTAGAAATCATTATTACTTGAAAACCTAATTCTCCATGATCTCCTTTTTCCCCTTCGAGACCAATCGGACCCATTCTTCCAGGCTCTCCGGGAAATCCCACATCTCCCTTAGGACCAGGCTCACCAAGGAGTCCTGGTTTTCCATCCATACCAGGCATACCAGGAAAACCTTGCAAACCTTTCTCGCCTCTTTCTCCTTTTAAACCTGGTGCACCATCTAAACCGGGTTGCCCTACAGAAATAATATAAAAAATATAATATAAATTCAAAATATACATTTTGATTCTAAAAAATTAATATGCATTATAGAATAAATTATTATTGATGATTTCAGAATCACGCAATAATTTCTATGAGTAAGTTGTGCATGTTTATGACAGAAATATTAGTTGAGGTGCAAGTAATTGTCTTGCAATAAAAAGATGAATATTAAGCTTTCTGCTTTTTTTAAGAACTGCATTTCATAGAGTTCAAATTTGTTACAAGACGTTCCAATAACATGAATACTTTTTTACTGATTATAAAAACAAAGTTACACTTGTTCAAATAGTAGGAGCCAACATCGCAAAATGTTTTATAATCATTATCTTCTTACAAACTCGTTACCTTGCAAACCAGGTGGTCCTCTACGTCCAGGAAAACCTTTCGGACCGTCGATACCAGGAACACCTATATCACCTTTCATACCAGGTAATCCAGTTAACCCGATTCTTCCTGGTTCTCCAGGGGGTCCCATTTCACCTAATATCAATATAATTTAATTTTATTAATGCCTATTATTCCTTTGCTCGTGAATATTGAAATTGAATCCTTACCTTTGTAGCCATCTGTACCAGGCGTTCCTGTGATTCCAGCTGGACCTGGAGGGCCCATGGGTCCAGTATCACCTTTTTCACCAGGGACTCCTGGAATTCCATTGAGCCCTGGTTCTCCTATATCACCTTTTTCCCCTGAAAATCCTGGTAAACCTGGGTAACCAACTGGTCCTTCCTCTCCGACTAGTCCAGGTCCTCCTTTATCTCCCTTTGGACCGGGCGCTCCAGGTAAACCAATACTTCCTTTGACTGAAATGCCTGGTTCTCCCTTGCCACCTTTCGGCCCGTTCAAACCAGGAAAACCTCTCTGTCCTAAAGCACCATGCTCGCCAGGAAATCCCATAGGACCGGTGTTACCTTTATCTCCACGAGGACCTGGTAATCCTCTGGGACCTGTTGGTCCAGGTGCTCCAATGGGGCCAGGTGGTCCTGGTAAACCCTAAATTTAAAGCATGATATACTTAATTTTCATACCTTCACTATTCAAGAAAAAAAATTCGAATAAGTCAATTTATTTGATATATTATTTGGTTATGACTAATGTAATTCACGATAAAATTTTTAAATGATATTCATCATTAATAACAAAAAATTGTTTTTGCTTAACAAAATAGTTACACTAAAACAGTTGGAATAATTGATTGTACAACGTAATAAAAAAATTTTAATATTCATTATGAGAATATTATTTGTAAATGAATGTAACAAGGTTTTTAAATCGTAGTTAACATAATAATTTGCAGGTGAAATAATAAATACTTATAGAATTACTTTGTTAAAAGTTATTCATATGAGTGGCTTTTCTATTCCAGTACTAAAATTTCCACCAACGAAGTGGTAGTTCTTTACCAGTGTTTAATACTTTGAAATACTACAATTTATAAACTTGGACGATATGCAAATTTCAACAAATCGAGTGCAAAAATGATTGAATTATATAATAATCAAAATGCCAGTAGTACATCTAACCTTAATAATAAAAAAAACTCAGAAACCATAATTTTTTTCTATAACTTACTGGTTCACCTAAATAACCTCTATCACCCTTCTCTCCATCAAAACCACGAAGACCTGGTTCACCTTTTTGGCCTCTGTCTCCAGGAGGCCCAACAGCAGCGTGTTCAACATTTAAGGGTGGACAAATTCCTTAATGAATAACATAAAGTTAGTCGGTTTACAAGTATTTTTAAACTAATTACAAAGTAATTTCAATTGCACACCTGGATCTCCTTGCATTCCAGGAAATCCTGGTTCTCCCTTTGGACCAGGATATCCATCACTACCCAAATCACCCTGTTCACCTTTAATGCTTAAACCCATTTCGCCTTTTCTTCCAGGGATTCCAGGTCTTCCAGGCGTTCCACTTTGTCCTGGAAAGCCTTGATCACCCTAAGGAAAATGGCATTAAAAATAATAATTACAAATGTAACTTTTAATAATTTATGTAAATACCATGTCTCCCTTGGGACCTGGAAAACCTGGACTGCCTGCTATGCCTTTTTCACCTGGAGGACCTTCAAGACCTCGAGGCCCTGGTCTTCCATCATCACCACGATCTCCTTTCATGCCTTTTTCTAGTTTACACTGATCTTTTGTAATTAAACAGTCTTTTCCCGATTCTCCTTGTGGTCCTGGAGCACCAGGCACTCCATCTGTACCCTATTTTATTTAAAAATAATGTAATAAAAAGAGTTTAAATACATTTAACATAAATGTGGTATTTTCTATTAATTTAAAACTTATTCATTAATAACAAATACGCACTCGTTCGCCAGGAAGACCACTAGGACCTGGTAGTCCGTCAGCACCTGCTTCACCAGGAAAACCATGTTCTCCAGGTGGTCCTCTAAGACCTGGTAGCCCATCTTGCCCATCCAGGCCACGATCTCCTTTTACTCCTTTTTGTCCAGGAAGGCATTGGGAACATTTACCACCAGCTTCTCCTTTCTCACCAACTAATCCAGGGAACCCAGGACTACCATCTCTTCCTGGTACTCCTGGCTCTCCCGCAATGCCTGGTTGACCTGGAGGACCTGGAATTCCTTCTAAAGAATCACCTGGGCGACCTCGTGAACCACCATATCCTCTTTCTCCCTTCTGGCCTTTGGCACCATCTCTTCCTGTAGCCCCATCCATTCCAGCCGGGCCCTTACATGTTTTATTTAAATTTGTACCTCATTAATATTGAACAATCGATCAAAGTTAAATTCTTTTTTTTTAACACTACTTACGATAATCGATAGTCCTTTTTCGCCTTGCAAGCCCCTTGGACCAGGAGGACCCATAGGTCCAATAAAACCTTGAGGACCGGTTTCTCCAGGTAAACCGGTGAGTCCGGCGTCTCCTTTAGCTCCTTTATCACCAGGAGCTCCTTCTATCCCAGGAATACCAGATAATCCAGGGCCTCCAGGTGGTCCAATAGGACCTCTAGGCCCTGGAACACCAGCAAGCCCATCTGACCCTCTCAAACCTACTGGTCCAGGATATCCTCGTGGTCCTTTTTCGCCTGGTGGACCTGGTTGTCCTTTCCCACCCTTGACAAAAGTTTGTTTTTATTAAAATTTTTATTATATTATACTTATCAACTGTTATAACAACATTTATCAACTTACTCCTGGGGGACCTGGTGGTCCTCGTAAACCTGGAATACCTTGTGGACCATCTAATCCAGGCTCTCCTTTGAATCCTGGCAAGCCTGATAATCCATCTGCACCATCTAAACCTCTATCTCCTTTACGTCCGGGAGGCCCGGGAGGACCAGAGTGCCCTTCGCGTCCCTTAAAGTAAAAGAGCATTCATTTAAAATTGCTTGAAAACTTTAACAAAATTGTTGAAATGTAAGTAAGCATACTCGAATCCCCGGTGCACCTGGCAAGCCTCTTTCTCCTTTAGGACCATTAAAACCTGGCAAACCATTGTCTCCTTGGAATCCAGGGTCTCCTTTCTGACCTGGTACTCCCATATCTCCCTGTATGTGGTAAAAAAGTTTGGAATCAATGTATTTTAAACAAGTTTTAAATAACTAAAAAAAAAAAATTTATTGGTATTTTACCTTATCACCTCTTGGTCCTTCTGCTCCCCTAGGACCCACTACCTCATCTTTTCCCGTGAAAAATGATGCATAACTTTCACCTGGTGGGCCAACTTCTCCTTTAATACCTTTATCCCCTTTAGGGCCTTCAAAGCCAAGTCCCATATGACCCTTTTCTCCCTTTAATCCTGGTGATCCACTGAATCCCTACCAGTTATAATTAGGTAATGTGCTGTATCGTCATAATGAAAATAATATTGACCGTAACTTGAAAATTATGTACTTACAATTGGTCCCATTTCACCTTTCTGTCCATGTGGGCCTGGATAACCCTGTGGACCAGGTATACCTCTTGCACCCTGTACTCCGTCTATACCAGGTTCACCTTTCTGGCCAACTGAGAGCCTACCACAGTGACCAGCTTCTCCTTTATCTCCCTTGCTTCCAGTGATACCAGGTAATCCTCGTGGACCAGGTTCCCCAGGTAATCCAGAACGACCAGGAGTTCCCTACATAAATCAATTACATCACTGCACGAATTTACAACTAAAAAGCGCAATGTATCACTTCGAAGGAGCAAGCAATCTCTTCTCAATAAAATACAACTCTCAAATTTTTGGGAAGAATTATACAACTCTGCTTGATAGAAAAATAATTTTTCTCGCAAATTATTTGTCTCCTTTTTCCGGAAACCTAATTTATCTTATATGCAAAGTGAAATCGTGAGATTCTTTGACATAGGGCTAAGTTTCCTATAGCACAAAATGCAAAAAACTGAATGGTAATCTGTCTTCTCTCCGACAACGAATTACTTGTATGATGTTAATTATTTATGCTATGAATATTATAGTTATTATTATTATTATTATTAGCTTACATCAGTTCCGTTGCAACCATCCCGACCAGGTAAACCGGAAGGTCCTGCAGCTCCTGGGCTACCAGGTACTCCATTTTGTCCGGGATGGCCAGGTAAACCCATTTTACCCTAAAAAGTTAATGTTTTTACAAGATTAGAAGATAAATAAGATGTCGAAAAGGATTTTTTTAACATTAACTAACTCTTTCACCCCGAATCCCACGCTGGCCTTGGGGTCCGGGATCTCCCTTGTCACCTTTTGGGCCGATAAATCCTTCTGCTCCCGGAAAACCGTGATCTCCTTTGGGGCCAACGGGACCCATCAGACCTGGTGGTCCCTGAAATATATGCACAATTGGTCGCATCATTTGAATATTGTGGGTCTGAACAAATTATTTTGTTACGTCAATACTCACCCTCGAGCCTTTTTCAGCAAAACATTTGGGATAGCAGCAGCCTTGACTAGTACAGTTTTTATTTGCTCCTGGAGCCGGATAAACTTTGTAGCTGCTGGGATATCCCTGCTCACCGTATCTATCGTGGGATTCTTGTTGTGATCGGCCAGATGTATCGTACCCGCCACCTGAAGTCGAAGACACCGAGAGACGGTGACTTTCGTTGTACCTCCTTCGTTCCTCTGCCTCCCATCCGTCCCAGGTTTGTTGACCATAGCCGGTATCCCACGAGTTGGAATAACCACGATGAACTTCATTTTTATTATGTCCTATCGGTGGTGGGGCCGGCGTGTATTCATCTGAATAATTTTCATCGTCGTAGTCATCTTTTTCGTACGATGTACCGGGCAAATCGCCGCGTTGCGGTCGATTTTCATCGGTATCTGGCCATGAGCTATTATATGGGTAGGCGTTTCTCTAAAAAGAAAAAAAGGACTTGAGTTATGAAAAAATAAACAAATGAAATGGTTAACGTGATGCAACACCTTCGACAAAAATTTTTATTTTCATCACGTTAGTTTCATTTATCTCCAATCAACCCAACAAAATTGCTGCACATCTTTATATGGTCTTTGAAATAAACAAATCTATGAAATTTTGAAATAGCAACATTATTCAGTATACATGTCAATAGACCTGTAGGTGAATTCATTTTATTTTTGCATTTCATTGGCTAGTAAAGTAAAATGTTCAAATCTATGCGAGTCTGATCCGTGTATTACAGTAAAATGTTTTTGCTACGATTTCAAAAATATAGAAAAGATTTATGTAAGTAAAAATGGTGATAAAGAATTGAATCACAACATTGATGAAAAATTCATGGGGGTTTTCATTACAAAATGAATCTAAGAAATGTAATAATTATAAGGAATTCTTATTCCTGCCATCTTGTTTACAAAGTCGTTGTTTGAAATTGAATGCACGTATTTATTGATAAAAATAATGTTGTCGTTAGTGCCTCCATTCTTTATACACTACATTTGGAAAAATCGTTACACTCCGTTTTTAATTTTATTCGGGGTTTAGTATTCGGTATACGTTTTAATGCTCTTATCCATATCTATACCTCGTTTTCCGTTTCATAGTGGATACGAAACTTCAATCTACCGTTAAAGTTTCACAAATTGAGGAAATAGGAAGAGCGAGATAACAGCTACGTTTATACTCAATATCTAGGGCGCGTGTGCCGCAAAGTTGAATTATCACATGCAGTTGAGAGTGTGTCTTAAATATTGGGTCAATACCATTTCCTTGATTGCATTATCTCCGACATTTACTCCTGAGTATGTGTACTTTTCTGTGTCTATGTTTTTTGCAGGATATACGTTTACTTAACTTTGTCAAATATATCATAGCTTCTCAAAGGATATGTTTTTGTGAAATGATAAAGGTAGTTATTAAAAATATTTTCTGAATAAATTCGTGCAAAAACTGACATGCAGAATTCATTAACCCCTTTTTTTGAATTTAAGTGTGTTTAAAACACTGTCTGTTATATTTGAGAGTAATAGTACCATAAAGAAAACTAAATGCAAACACGATAAAAAATTGTACTTCATATGATGTGAAAAAAGTCAACTATCAAGATAACTTTTGAAATTAATAAATTGCATATCTATACTCTTTAAAAATAAAAATAGTAATGAGTCGACGGACGAATATTCTTCACCGCTGCAATAGAGCGCGAAATCATCCCCTAAAACACGATATACCAAATAAACGGGGAATCCCCTGGTGGCGTAGTAGCGCCTGCACTATCGCGACCATCCAGCCAACAGTATACCGCGACGTGCAACCGGTTGCCTCGGCTCGGGAAACTATAGGCAACCGAAATCTGATACCGTATAGGCATGCATATTCCTCCCCCGCTTGGAAACGGAGAGCCGCCCTATATGTACGTGTACGACTCGTGGTGGGGCACCTTGGCAGTCCGTGCGCGAGTTCTCGCTCGGCGATCTTTCGCCACTCGACGCGCGGACGGCGAGCTGCGCTGAGCTATCACTAACTTGCCCGTACGATTGTCAGACGCGAGATGCTCGTCCAGTATAGCATTGGTGCTTCGCCACGTGTGCGATTTATCATGCATGTGTTGGTTAAATGATTAAAATATTGTCACAGGAGAACTTACGGCTTGTGCTGCGACGACCAGGCATGCCAGGGATGCGATAAATCTGTCAACAGAGAAAAAACAAAGGGAAAGGGCAATCGGTCAATCAAAAGTCATACCTGCATCGGGGAATGTATGTTTTTGAAGCCCTTAGCCGTATTTTCCGCTCCCAAATTTATCACGGAGAAACACACTTACCGATAAAGCTACGATCATTAATTAAAGCTGTACGCGAGATTTTTTACTGAACAGTACGAAGAAATAAAAAGAAAAAAAAATCGACCGATCTTGCGATAAATGCGCGCGTTTGGGCCTCGTTTTCGGGAGCGCGACAGACCCGAGAGCGCAAAAAACCGATCGCGCGGCTTCCCCAAAGAGAACCAGTTTGAATCACCTTAGGATTATTTCCGAGGATCGCTCACCCTAAACATTTCTGTCGAATAAACGAAATTTCAATCTACATTGTAAAGCCAAACGAGCCCTGATATCGGTAATAGATAAGTCCTCCGACAACAGGCAAAGAAAGAAAAAAGCTCCACGAGTAATATTGTGAAAAAAAAAAAAAAAAAAAAAAAAAAAAAGAAGAAATCGGTACTCACCGCAATCCCAACCGGGTCATGTCGATCGGCCAGCGGCGAGTCCGCGCTTGTGCGCGATCGCCCCGTGAGCTCCGATCCTCGCAAATTTGTCCTTTCTCGCGAGGCCTTTCCAGGAACCTCCACCCTCTGGAGCAACGAGGCACCACCGCGCTCACACTTCCGGGCGCGAATAGAGCTCCTCCTCGTTATACCGACCGTCGCCAACGGGCAAAAAACTACGGAGAGAACCGTCCGTCTTGGCCGTCCCGGTTGGGCAAGTGCGCCTCGATCGGCCAGCACTCCCGCCGAGAGAGAGAGAGAGAGACTACGCTCGGAGGGCTCTCTCTCTCGCTCGCTCGCTCGCTCGGTCTGGCTCTCGCTTTCGAGAGCACGGTCGTCCCGTCCTGGAAGCTCCCTCGGTGAAAACTAGCTCTCTCTCTCCTCGCGGGAGGATCCGCAGCAGCAGGGTCCGGTGGTGGTGGCGAAGGTGGTGGCGCCGCTCAGAGGGGGAGATACAAAAAGCAGATCCCTCCGCCGGAGCGGGAGATGGATGAGCCCCCGCCTCCACCGGGGCACCGAAAGAGCCAAAAAGCGCCGCGGAAGGAGGGAGAGAACGCAGGGGCCAGCTGCCAGGAGATGAGCCGGCGCGAGCCTCCGCGGTACACCCAGTCCCGAGCGCGCATCTCCTCCCGACTGTTGCGCGACCGAAGAGCGCGCTCCCGGCCCTATCGGTCGCGCTGCGCGTCTCCTCCCGTTCGCTCTCGCCTTCTCGCTCTTTTTCTTCCCACGTAAGTACGCGCGATACCGGATAATCACGCGCGCGATCGGCAAAAGCGCGCAGGGATACACACGTAATATTACGTGCAGGCAAAGCCGGCTACGCGAGGAGAGAGGGCGAAACAGTGACCCAGTGGGGAAGGAAAAAGAAGCGAGGTGGTGGTCGTCTTTTGGGCGGCAAACGGGAGGCCGGGGTTTTTCTCCCCCCCCCCCCCCTTGTGGCGAGCGCCCCCGACTTCTCGACAGCCCCGTCGACGCCAGGAGAGCGAGAGGGAAAAGACGGACTCGGTAGGCCGAGAGCGGATCGAGGCGCGCGCTCTCTCGCGCGGCTGCTGCAGCTGCTCCACAGACAGACCGACAAGGCTCGCTTTCCGTGCGCCTCTGCAGCTGCTCCTCCTCGTCGACGGATAACACGGTCCACCCGGGTGGTTGTACACGCGGGGCGGCCTACATTTTTTCGGTGAAGAGGTCCGGCTGAGTTTTCCAGGGCTTAGTGGGCCCGGGGCCCCCCCCCCTCCCCCATGATGCGGCCCAAGCGGTGGGAGCCCACGGTGCCGGTCTACCTGCTACTGCTGGCCACCTTTGCCTGCTGCTTCTGGCTACCGATCGCCGAGGCTGTCGTGAGTACCGATCTTTTTTTTTTTTCCTTACGATTATTAGAGACTCCTTCTTTTACGCGATTGCGTGCGTTGCTCCTTTCATATTTTTTTTTCATTTTTTTTTTTTTTTTTTTTACTCTAAAAATTTGTGGCTGTGGGCGCCCGGTGGTTGTCAAAGAGATCGGTATCCCCTTGTACACGATCTCTTAGGGGCCGATCGGAGCGCGGGCTGTTGCTGCTCGTTCAAAAATACGCCCCCGCGCGCCTCCACGCGAGAACAGCCGAACTTACGGGAGAGCGATGTAAAAACCGACGCGCACACACATAGGTTGCCAAAACAGAGCTATAGCCGTCTCTTGTTTCCCTCTCTTCCGAGCGATGATCCGCGTACGATCGGAGCAAAAAGATGATACGCCGAGGGGGGAGGGAGGGGGAGACCAAGAGGCGCTAAGAGAAGGGAGGGCCTATCGAGAAGGGGGGTGGAGGAGAGGGGCATTGGCAGGGCGATCAGCTGCACATGTGTGTAGGCGTCAAGGGCCATTATCACCTTGGCTCGTTTAGCGTAATTATGCTGAAATTCCTGGGGATTCGGCCCTTTGGTACCCGGACAAAGCCATCAGCTGATTGCACCCGTGGATAATTTGGTGGTAGGTCGATGGGTGTTGATTTTACTGCGCACTTCGTTCAACCGATCATCGGCATGCTCTTTTGGCACTTGGGAGTCTAGATTTGCAAACGTGTAATTTTTGCCGATGACCGTTGAACGAGACTGAAACGAAAAGGCCGATCGGATGCACATTGCAGCCGGGATTCCCCAAATTTCGCGTTAGTGGCGCGAAAGAGTTAATCGAACGCGTTATCGCAGTCGTGACATTAATTCTCATTGTAAACACAATTGTCGGAGGAGGAGGAGAGCGGGAGGGTGTAAGCTTGCGGAGATGCATCGTACCCGCGCAGCCAAGAGGCTTCCGCGTTTTTATTGCCCGATCGCGGGGCGAGAGTAAGGAGGAACTTTGATTCGAAACGATGATTGATTGTTCTCGGGGAGGATGAAAAGAAGATGATCTGTATCGCGTTCTTTCGCACATTGAATATGACTCATGGCGAGCGCTTGTTACATATAGTAAAGCAAACGTGAGACCATAGATGCGTGGAAGGAGAGACGTTGG
The DNA here is from genome assembly GCF_036245765.1 of Copidosoma floridanum. Classification (NCBI taxonomy): domain Eukaryota; kingdom Metazoa; phylum Arthropoda; class Insecta; order Hymenoptera; family Encyrtidae; genus Copidosoma; species Copidosoma floridanum. Next base: position 3,746,833 of record NW_028321896.1, read on the forward strand.
CTCGACGGTTTGTTTCAATTTTGCCACTGTCGGGTATGTATCGACCATGTGCTGGGGTTGATTAATTGACGGAAAATTACCGATCGACAGAAATAGTTACATCGTTAGTGCGTCGACTGTTTAAACTGTACAAATACCTGTCCGATTAATTATCGGAATTTCAATAATACGTCCGCTGATTATTTTGCCCTTTCACTCCCGATGTCGCATGTATAATTACGCATACACATGAACATCGATCGCTTGGTCGTAGTATGGTCCCTTATTCAAAATTCAATCCAAATCACATGGTCATAAATTCATCCAAATCACGTGGTAGGTAAATCGTGGAAATCGAATAAAAATGGCACACTGTATGTTAATTGCAAACGGGACGTTGATACAACGTTTTACATACCAGAAATCGAAATAACAGCGACTCGCGATCTTATAAACAAAATGTTTTACGAACCAAACGAAAAAATCGCAGTATGCTTTTACCGATCTTTTGTAAAAAAAAAAATGTCTTTTTTCGTTGAATCAAAAAATTACACCCTTGGCCGATTGTCCGTCCAATTAGGATGAGTTCGCATAAAATTAACCGGTACGGTTGTGGGTACAAGATCGTTTACCACCTTAATCGACATCCTCAATTACATTGAGTTGTTAAAACCAACACCACGTCCATCAATTCTCACCTAGTGAGTGTAAAAAAAAAAAAGGAGGGAGGGACTTTCTTATACACGCGACTCTCGTCCGGACAAACTCGTATTGCGAGAAGCTAGAAAAGAAAAGCCAAACCAAAAGGCGCTTCTCGACTCGACGGTTACCCTTCCCTGTACATCTTTCGCTCTCATTCAACTGTACACGGTGCACGTACAAATGGGCACTCCCGCTAGCGCGCACACACAGAGAGGGACTCGCGTGACAAGTTGCCGTGAAATCGGTAGCAATTCCTCCATCCACCGGCGCACGCGAACGGAAAACCCACAGCGGTTGAAGTCGCCAATAGTATAATATATACACCTACACTGCATGTGCTGGGCCAAAAGTAAATCTGCAATGGTGTGTATCTCTCAGGGCTACAATACAGATCTCTCGGGCGCGCAAGAGCCAGTGGTGGGCGGCTCGGCGTGCATGCCAGGAACACGAGAGGGGGGAGGACGGGAGGGAAGAACCGGTGCTGCGACATAACAGAATTTAAAAGCACGTGCACGCCGTGTCTTTGGCTTGGCTCTCATCACGCGACCGACCCTCTCTCTCTCCCTCTCTTGGAGAGCGACAGAATGGAAGAGAGAGAAACAAAACCGAGGCACGCTCTCCTCTCCTTTGACCCTGAAGAATGATGCCCTCATTAGGGATGCTTTCTTCCATCGTTCCTTCCTCTTTCTCTCTCCCTGTGTAAAACAATACCCCTGCCATTTCTGCTCCTTCGTCTTCCTCTTCCCTGTAGCGCTTCTTTTTTTTTTTTTCTTCATTTTTTTTGTTTTTTATACTCGTCTCGGCAAGTTGCACGGACTTTCTCGATCGCCGCCGAATAACGTTCGCCTCGTTCATCTTCTTCCTCTTCGACAGGAGGTACATATACGTTTGCTCTCTTGCTTCCTTTTATTTTATTTTATTTTATTTTTTTGTTTTTTACTTCTTTCCGAATTGCAGCCCCCCTTTCTGTAAACGCGGACCTAAAATTAATCCGATTGATCGGGAGGCGATTTTGTGTGTGCCGTGCGGCCCAAAGATTGAACGCGCGCGTTACATCGGTAGGCGGAGTTGGAGGCAGCGCGATAAGGGCTACTTCATGAAGAAAAAATGAGGGAAAAAGAGGGTCCAGCTGTGCAGCGTGCAAGATCCCTTTTTTTTTCTTTCTCGACGCATGATTCCCGTCTCGTTACTTTCCGTGCATTTGTTGGGTGCGGCGATCGGTAGGGATCGTTAGGGTTACGCGTATAGAGTTTAATGGCGCCTTGGCTCACGTGTTATTACGATGGATAGCGAATTTTTTCTGGTCTCTATTTTTTGATAAAATTAAAGGGTTACGCAGAAGAAATAACAATGTTGTTTTCATTCGATGTTTATTTCTCATCCTGATGTTCGGCAGGGTCCGAAACTTTGCCCAAAAGCGCCGTTTTAAACACACGGAGCTTTGAAGTTGGCATATTCAATATTGTACCTACGCCTACAAGCTTTAAAATACTTGTTTTTATAGAATTAGAATTTGTTTGGTAAAATCGGGGTAAAATAACGTTCTAAAGTGTCAAGTAACAAGTATAAAAGACGAATTGCACGGAATTACAATAAGCTCTGTCGATCTTGAAAAAAAAAAAAAAAAAAAAAAAAAATACCATAAAATTTCGATGCTAACCGCTAATACTACAAATAGACGGTAAATATAGAGGTATAGACTAAATTAATGTACTCATGGGTTGAGGAACCGATTTTCATACTCCGATTGAATGAATCTGTACACAAGGAGGTGAATCTCTAACGATTTCAAACATCAAACGTACATTGAAGTTAAGGAAGATCGTAAAGTCCATCTTCAATAAGCCGTTCCCCCCAAAAAAGCACTTGTACCCACACAAGTAGCGTGATTTTTTTGTTTTCACCCCGTAAATAAGCCGAGAAGAGCTCACCAAGAGGCACCCACTCCTTGTATCAAAGTAGCAAACAGCCGCGCCTCTTCCTTCCCTCCCTCCCTTCGTTTTATAACCCGCAAATGAAACGAGCGCGAGAGCCAATTAAAATCTCTGTTTATCTGAATCATAGCTCATCGCGCGCTCTCCACATTATACATGCGCATCGCGTGACGCGAATACATATTACGTGCTTACAAATCTCTATACTTATATACTTTTTTTTTTTTTTTTTTTCCTATACAACGAGCTCGCGATCCCGAGAATCGTACGTCTACGGCAAAATGGTCATGTGACGCGTGGCTGAAGCCCAGAAGTCTCTCGTTGCAAGTCGACGTCGGCATGAGAAAAAGGAACGGAAGGAGGTTCAAGTGCGCCGCGCATTCGTATAATTTATACCCGTCTTACGTTGGAAGGCGCGCGTGCGAAACTACTTTGTCAGGCGCATTGAAAAATACGCTTGTCCGCGGTAAAATAATCACCGTTACGGCTCAATGGCCAAGCGACCCCGCGATGCCAGCCTGGGTACAAACGAACTGCGTGTGTGTACGCGGCTCAAGCGGAATCGATGAGCCACTGGGTTCATTGGCAAAAAGCTCCTGCAAGCCCGCAAACAATGACGATCCCAATTTTTCGGATAATTACATGTATATAGGTACGACGCCCCTTGAATTTTCGTTAATGAGCCCAATCGGTATGCGAGCGATAACTCACCCAACGACCGTCACGTAAGTGGTGGAAAAAAAAAAAAAAAAAAAAAAAAGCACAAAGATCAAGTGAACCGGTGCGCCGCCGAGTTATCGCTTCGCTCGTGTGCGCGACAGAGAACAGGGAGATAAAACGAGGGCTGTCGTTGGACAAAGTGTGTATATATATATGCCTGGTGGAACTGCTTGTCCATCCAGAGAGCCGATTTCTCGTGGGATCGCCACGACATGGTGCGTATGTATAATGGAAAAAAGCGTAGCGACGAAACTCCGTAGTTTTCTAGGGATCTTTTGCCGATGTATGACGCGGTTGAAAGCTTGCGATGTGCGTGGATGAGAGGCGGCTCTGTGTCGCTCGTGTGACCTCTCGGTTGAGATTAAAATACGGGCTGTAAGTTGTCGAGCGTTACATATTGAGAGAGACGGGTCGCCGCTCGGAAAGTTGATCTATGGTGTCGACGCGTTTTGTGCTGATTCAGAAAACATGGACTCTCCTCTTACTTTCACGACAATCAGAGTAGAAGCAGCTGGTGACATTGGTATCTTTTTTTCCAACTTTTTGATGACTATAGCGTACGAGCGGATGCATGAATGTTATAGGGTTGCAAAAGTGCAGATGTTTTTTTTTTTTGCAGGGTACATTCGTACAAAAGGCTCTTTGTGATTGATCGCGGGTTCGAGACGAGAGGGAAAAATGAAGTGTATGCGTATTTAAAAAAAATGTCGTTTCTTCAATTCGTAATGATGTATCCCAATTTTTTTTTTTTTTTTTTCCTCCAAATCATCCGTGCACAGACCAGATGAAAGAAGCTCCTTCTTCTTCTCGCTACAGGCGCTGTCATCGCGGTATAGCGAATCCTTTTTATGAAGAGGAAAGAGTCATCCATTGAAGGCAATCGGTGCATCGTGTTCTTTCTTTTCTCTCTGCTTTCATATCTCAAAAAAAAAAAAAAACTTGATAGTCGCTCAACATTGTCTTCCGTTTAATTTCTGTCACCACTTTCATCTCCTTTATATTGTACAGACCCTTATACGTATCACAGTACGTTTTTTCTCTTAAATGTTTTGTCGTAGAATCGAAAATATTAGCTCGATTTCAATGCAGAGAAAAACTTTCTTTTTTACTCGAGTTTATGTCCGTTAATTATTTCTTTTACTTTAATTTGAAAAAATTTACTTCAATTTCTTTATTTACCTCTGGCTCGGTTCTATGTATTAAATTTTATCTTCGTATTTCTATCACCCCACCCGTAAATCAATATTTATTTATTTGTCTTAACGCGTTCGTCTTCAAGTCTAAGCGTAATTGCATTCATTAATTGCTTTTTTTTGCATTCGTCTGTCTTCTCGTATCTGTTTTTGAGTCTTCGTCTTTATATTTATATTTTCAAACCTATACAGCTTTTTGTAAATTTTTTCCACAACTCATTTACTCAAACAAGCACTTTATAGCGGAAAATAATCTTTGACAAACACTGTGTTTATGTCGTTGTTTCTGTACATAGACATGCTTTGATTATATTTTCGTACAGACAAAAGGAGGCTAGATTATTGGAATACATCCACTGTCTCCAAACCTTTGACCCTTTGTCTCTGTTTTAAGGTACATTTTACGAGTTGCACAACATAATTTTGTTTTTCATAGGGTGAAAAATATTTTAATGATGATGATGATTTTTGTTTGGTTGTCTTTCTGATTTGGGCAAACTAAGAGTTTCACTATTTTCCGCACTCCACTGTACATACTCATCAGGAAGTCTCCCTTTATATCTTCTCTTTTTTAGCTGATGAATGGGCTTTGACGTTATACTTTATAAGCTATAGCTGCGGCGCTACTGCCCGTCGTCGTTTATTCTTAGACCATCCCGATTTCCATTTGTGTAAGCTATCGTACCTAATCTTTGTTTTTGAAAGGGGGAAGTGGGTGTGCAAGTGTATATGCGCCGACACAGGGATTATACTACAACCACGGGTAGGTATATAGCACTGGAAACATTTTTATACCCACGTCTCCTTATTTTCCCAGCAGATTTAAAATCTGTTGCAGGAAATAAAAAAAACCTCCAAGCTTCGAGAGCTTTCGACTAGACTTGGAGTAGTTTGTTTGCAGTTGATGGAGTTGTGGTGAAGAGGTTGATAAGAGGTCTTGATAAACTTACTAAGAGAAATTAAATCGATGCTTCGTAAGCTATTGCACCTATTCGATCAAACTAAACAATTGGTTTTTTTTTTTGGCAATGATTGGCATAAGCAATCCGTAGAAAGTAAAACGTTTCTTTCACAGATTTTTCACACTTGTAAACGTGCTGTAAATGTGTCAACCTGTTCCTACATTGGGTTTTTCCATTCAAACATGTCCAATTTAGTGGAACTGGTTAACCACTTGGTGCACCATAGATTTGGTTGTCCTTAAAATTGTTATCCGCGCCATCAAGATTCCACGATGCAATTTATGAAAAAAAAAAAAAACCAAAATTTCAACTACACACTTCCAACGTGTATTTTAAGAGAGATATTTGATGAATCTCATGTAAACTTGGAGTCTGCATATTATAATACAGTGCAGTGATAACCTGTTGCTTGGATGACGATTATTTATCAAGTCCCAAGAGCTCATTACGTGACTCCGTATGAGTTATCATTGCGGTGGGATAGTCTCTCGGCTGTTGCGTGCATACTATACTGTAGAAACTCCGAAAACTTGATTACTAAAATTACTGCTCTTCCCCTTCCCGTTTTTCGAGCACGCACATATGTGCTGATCAACGCCGCAGCTGGAACGAATTCTCGATCGGAAAATGCAAGCCGAAGTGAAATAAATCTTCAGCTTGTACCGATTTCAGCCATGGCGTCATTAGTGTCCCAGTAACGATAAGAGCTCTCGGAGAACGGGAGTTTCGGAAAAAAGCGTCTCTAGCTTGATAAGTGACACGTATGACGCTCCAAATGGGCTCTCTCTCGGACAACCAGCACATAGACGAAGCCGATCTGTCGTTTAATGCTCCGATTTGCCCGAAAATCCGAGTCGGCAACATCGGTTCGAACGTATGTCTATACACGAGGAGAGTTGAATTATCTCAGCTGGAGGGATAGTAATACTTTGTCGATTCTCGATTGTGTCTTCCGAGAAAACAAGAGGCACTTGCTTATCGTATATTTTTTCTCTCAGAGCTTTTTGCCCTTGTACGAGACTTGACGAATAAGAAAGGCATAACCATTCGATCACCAGACACGCGTCAAGCGAATTAGTTTAGAAGACTCTTCGACATCCCAACGGGCTCTTTATTTCATCGAAAGCTTCAACTATGTTATTCATTGGTCTCGACATCGTGAAACGCTCCTAAATAATATCAACACGTAGATTACGAAAGAAAAAAAAAAGACACGATGAGGGAAGCTTTCTAATGAATGGCACCTTGTTGTCATTTCGCTATTATTGTAACTGGCCTTTTTTTCTCATTATGATAAGCAATGCATCGTCATACAGACCTCGTGGGTTTGTAATATCACAACGATAATTAGGTACACAAATATATATGTGTATATACGACGATTTCGCATCTTGCGCGAGTCGTTTGTACCGATGGCAGTAAAAGTTATGTGAGCGCGCGTTACGTCATCTCGTGTATCAGCGCATTTGCAGTGTGAGCTTATCGTCCTGTGCTTCCGCGACGCCGCTTCTTCGTGCAAATGGGTCTGATTTAGATTTCCATAACGAGCCACGTCAACAGAGCGAAAGCTATCATTCGGAAACATCGAGGGCGCGTCATGACGTTTTATTGGCCACGTAGTTCCAACGTCCCGTCAGATAAGGTCAATCTTGGATGTAGCTCGCCTTTTTTTGACAACGAGTTCCTCTGTGCTATTATTTTTTCCGACGCATGAAATACTTTGATACTTTTACCACCGATGTGGGAAGCAACAAACACCGTCACATGTATAATCGACCGAAAGGTTTCGTACTCAGTAAGACACGTTGACAAATGATCCAATGCAGTGCGGCGCCCTCGACGAGATCGATCCAACGACTGAGCCCGTGTCTCACCACTTTGCAAAGCTCAAAGGGAAGATGGGGCGGGAAAAAAGAAAGGCGTCGTCTTTGAAGCGCAATCGGTTATATCGTCCGAAAAGCAGCTTTGACGCTCTGCTCGAGTGTATATTCAGCTCATCCCGGCAAAGTTCACGTAATGGCCAAACTTGACGCTTGACGTTTTACGAGCCCCTTCCCTCCCTTTCCCCGTGGACGGACTTTTCAGCTGTTCTTCCCTGCGATGAATGAAAGTGCACACCAGAGTCTTTTTTGCTTTTGAAGTGATACGGAAAAGCTCCTTCTGGGTCGATGTATCAACATTTTTTGCACGCGGTATATTGCTCGAACAACACGGGTGTATAATATACTCGTATAAGGTTGAGGTAGCCACCTTTAATAATAGAATCCGCGTGAGAGAGCAATAATGCAGTGCTGCGCTGTAAAACGAGAAAATGAAAAGCCGCGTATATATGTCGCGGGGAGAAAGGCTTTCAAAAGAATGGGAGGAAAAAATAAGCGTTGAGGTACGCGTATAAAAGTTTACAGCCCTCCTACGTGTACCAACTATCGCGTTGGTGGTGAAAAGCCGATGATGTAACCTCTAGCCGAAAACTGCACACATAATTCCCAGATAAATCGGGAGATTACGGGACGGACTTCCTATTAGCTTTTCCAGACACTTGACTCGCTTGGCGCACGTGTGCAATACGATCGCTTTGAAAACCGGATCGGGCGAGGACCAGAAATAGCTGCTGCCCTATGGTTGTTGAAGTGTGGGTAGCTCTGGAGATTTGATATATCCGACTCCAGTTTACGAGCGTGTGGTTATGGGGTACGTGTGCGTTTGGGCGTGTTCCTCTGGAGCTTTCGTACGATTTTTTTTTTTTTTTTTTTTTTTTTTCTTTAGCTGCGTATGCGTTTGTTGGCGATTGTCGGGAAGCCCTTGGAAACTCACTTAGCTGCTGCAATATCGGGACTTTGAACGTATTCTGTTGAAATTAAAATTTTTGGTTTACTGTCAAGAGGAAATAAACACCATGTATATCGGTATTAAAGCGATGTACCTTTATTTTTGGGTGAAAGCTTCCAGCGTGTTTCAATCAAACGACGTTTCGGTACCGATCTTCGACTGAAGAAAAAAAAAAAGTTAAAAAAAAAAAAAAAAAAAACAACACACATTACGCAGAAAAGCGTATAGTTTAATGGAACCCCGCACGGTCGTAAACCGCATATCTTTGATCTGGCGCAGATGGCGCGTGAAACAACCCTCTCTCGGCACCTCTCGCGCGTTTTCAAAAGAGCAAATTCGATGCAAAAAAAAAAAAAAAAAGAAAGCACGTCGCGTAAACATGTCATCCAGTCCTCTTCCGAATACTTTATTTTCAAAAGTAGAGGAAGCCTCTCGGAGAGGGGTTGTCGCGAAAAATCCCCATCCGAACAGGCACAGTTGTACCGCGTGGAAATGAAGCGAATCGCAAGTGGCTCTTTTTCAACTCTGGGAGGAAGGGAAAAAAGGCTCTTCACTTGACCCACTACGCGGGAGGGAACAAAGAGACGCTGGCGTATAACACACGCGCTCAAAGTGCGATTTAGAGGTGTCGAAGGGAGGAGAAAACAAATCTCGTTCGGGAAAAGAAACGAAAGAGCCACGAGGATGGAGATGAGAGGAGAAGAGGGTAAAAAAAAAAAAGACCTCCAGGCACGAGCGAGAGAGAAAACGGGGACGCGGCGCGCCCGGTACACAAGTATATAGCCTACGTAGGTCGGCTGGGAGAGAGAGAGAGAGAGCTTTAATGGAGGTCGCGCCGCGAAATCAACAGATGCTGCGGGCTATACGGCCGGATGATGTGCCGCACAACGCCGCGTATATAATGTGTACAACGCGTGCTGGTGGAAGAAGAAGAAGGAAAAAAAGGACACGTATACGCGCAACGCTTGTACGTAGCTATAATACGCCCACGACGGTATACCCCACAGACCCACGCCTGTACGATTTTGCACTTGCGAGTCGAGGTCACGAGTTACGTGTCACACTGCTTCTTTACCTGCATGCAGTGGTGGCTAATCATTCATCAATGACGCGTCTCGTAGGTACATTTTGATTTCGCGATTCGAAGAATGAGCGCATCTCTTTTTTCTCTCTCTCTCTCTTCTTCGTTCGTTACCTGCGACTGCAACGGAAGAATGACGATTACAATATGATATTAGGTGCACACTGCGCGGACCGAGGGCACTTTTTCTTCGATACGTGTACACCCGTATCCTAAAGAAAGTAGGTCCCTCCGATAAGGGTTTTAAAACGCGTATCTGCCTACTCGTCGCGCGAGAAAGTGATTCCTCAAAAAAGTTTCGAGGCGAAAGCTCTTTCACTGTATCATGTATATATACGGACACCTACGAATCGTATAGCTGCTTGTTCCGTTCAGCCAACAAGTATTATGGTAAAATGGTTTCGCGTCAAGGAAAATGGCTTGCTCTGCCCAAAAGTTGATTGGTCGATGGACGTTTTTTTTTTTTTTTTTTTTTCAAGCCTGGCAAAAAAAATGAGCTTTTTTTTGGCGTTGAAAGTGTTTTTTATGCTTCGATTTGCTCAAACGAATAACGTAGAAACTTTGTTATCAAACCATGGAGATAAAATTTCAACCAAGTATCACGAAAATTTGATATGTTTTTTTGTTTTTATTTTTTTATTTTTGGCAGAAACACTCGACCTTGTTTGGTATATGTTTCGTAAGGACAAAACGTAACGCGGCGACGAATGTAGGGTAATCTCAACACACGAGCCACACAAAGTTCGCGATAATTTTGATACGAGTATCTTTCAAAAGCTACAACAACAAATTCGTGTGTTTACTCTCGTATTATCGTTAGAGAGACTACGCGTTGAAACGAGCACTTTACGTTGTACTTAACAACAAACCTATCAGTTGAAGCAATAATCTTATAGGCTCGCACGTCTCGTTATTAGTTCGCATATCGGCTGAAAATGTTTTAATTAGTTAAGAGCACCGTTCGATTGTTGTGTTTTTACTGAATTGTTGTTCGAGGAAAGGTCGAGAGAATCAAGAGTATTGTTTTCGTATGGCCAAATAGGACGCATGGGATTGATTACATGAAATCTTGGGTTTTTACCGGAGTGACCTTCGTTAGATTGACCGAGTACAAAATAAACGAATCGATAAACTTTGTCTCGAATCAACGTGATGCAAAAATAAAAAGAAAAACATCCTCTTACGCGGGTGATGAAAGTAAAAAACCTCTTGAACAACCGCGTCATTTGGGATTCGACGGAAGCGTACCATCGACCATCGAAGCACTTTAAATGTCGATAAAAAAACGAACCCTCCTAAAGGGGGGTGTACTTAACGGGTGGAGGAGCGGTGTTTCGGTTATCGTTTCGGCTAATCGAGAGGTGTATACGTATAGATCACAGGGAGAATCGATGAAAGTATGTGTCTCTTGTAAAGATATTTCTCTCAAGCCTGTACTTACCACATTTACGCTGATCGCGTGGTTAACTAGGAAATCCCCGTCCTTCAACGTGCAATGTCGCGAAGCTTCTCGAATGTCACGTAAACAACTGAAATATATATATGTTGTCAATTAATTATCGGTGTACTGTTATTTTCGTCGGTTTTCAGGAGATAATAAATGAATAATAAGTTTGCAGCATGAAAATCAACAAACAGTCGTAAGGTACGTGGGTACTGCAACGGTGAAAGCACTTGTACGCATGAGTAACGAGGACGAAAGGGGCGTCGAAATTAACCCGTGCTCGTAAAACTTTATACAAACGAGCTTGGAAAAGCCGATTGTTCCGCGTCGAATCTAAAATTACACTTTATGTGTGCCGTCGTGCCGTGATATCACAGAGAGATATGGCCCCTTGGCTTTCCCGTGCCCCGCTACACCGAAATGGTTTTTTGTACGGACATCACGACTCTAGGGGAAGCCCATAACTCCAAGACCGCGCGCCCCGAGCGTAATCACACGCTGAAAAGCTCCTCGAGCTTTTTTAATCTCACTAGCGCTTGTGACTCACGTCTCTTGACGTTATATTCTTTTTTTTTTTTTTTTTTTTTTCCTTTCCTCTTCACGAGCATCACTAATCTTTTTTTTTTTCCCCTCCATCCCAAACGTGTGCGCACGATATTTCGAGCATTTGCTGGTGTGTATACGTGTGAAATTTAGCCGTTTCGGTCACGTGACGGAAAGCCAAGGGGCGCGTGATCGTGATTATCGTCGCTATCGCATTCGAGCGGAATGTCACGAAGTATGTAATAATGTTCAGCGTTTTCGGACACTTGAATTATATCATCGAACGCACAGATGGTTCAACGAGTGACTTAATTTCCATGCCAGTGTACACTCCCTCCTCGGAAACAGCTCAAATGACAATACTACAGGTGTAAATCGTCACGAATTCAATTAAAGATTCCCTGCACGCACCATTCGGGATTATTCGTTTTGAAAAACGACGATTCATAAGCTCTGATATGTTTGATGGCAGCCCATACTTAAGCTGCACCGATTCAGCCCGAGAGCATTTACATCGAAGTGCTTTTTCATTCTGTTTGATGAGGAAAGATGACCACGTGTCGGGCGCGTCACGCAGGAAATCAAGCTCGATTGGATCGTTGAAAATTTCGCGATCACCGTTCCCTCCGTCGTACACGATCCAAATGATAACGGCGTGCTCGGGTGGAAGAAAAGCTGAAAAGGGGGGTTCCCCCAACCGTGTCGCCCCCGCGGCTATTTTTACGGCTCTTTTGGAAAAACGCGTGAAACAAAACAACGAAAAGTACGCGCTACAAATTGGAATCCCAAGCGCCTGCTTGTAAAAAGAAAGAAAGAAGAACGAGAGTCGGGTATCAGAAGAAAGTGAGCTCGTGTACGAAAACACACGCCGGTGTGGCGGTGTATACCCGCGCCCAAATAAAATTCCCTTCTATTTCGATGTCTCGGGCTTGATCACCCACGCTCCCCCCGAAACTTCAAAAAGCTCAAGCCGATTGGATTTCCATGCGAGAGAGCCGTGTAAAAGCCAAGGAAAAGCTGGGCAGAGGGTCGTATTTATAAACGCACGGCCCGCTCATAAATGATTTATTCGTCCCTCCTCCTTCTCTCTCTCTCTCTCCGCGTTTTGTCGTGTCACCGGTCCGGAGTTACTCGCGAACGAATACGTTACACCAAGAAATTGAAATTGTCGGGCGCCGGTTCGAGGTCGCAGGGAACACGTTACGCGCGAAATTGGGCAAACGTCCCGTTCATGGGGAGCCGTATACACGCGGGTACATCTTGTACTTGGAGGATTTTCTCCCGTATCTGTCACCACCTGCGGCCGAAAGGGTGCATCTACCTACCCAAGCCTTTTTTTTTTCTTTTTTCTCGCCCCTCCCGGCCATCTATGGCTCTTTTTTCTTCTTTTTTTCCGTGCCTTCGGGAACGACTCGTCTCCTCGGAGCGAGACGAGTCTGCGAACAGGGGGAGATACGCGGTGCCTTTCTTTCGCTCCGCCGAGACGTGCCCACCAAATAATGTGGATGCCCGTAACATGTATACCTTTATCCTTTTTCCATATACGTAAACATAAGGGTGCGCGTAAACAAGTCCGACAAACTTTGCAATGTGTTACGCATAAAAAGTGTACACGCGCGGCGAGATTGAGATAAAGGGTGTATAATGGAGTGCAGTCGATGCATCATCATCTGCCCCTTGGCCGACGACTCGCGGTATTTTCCTCTCGACGAACGAGCGCGAGAAGCGCTGATTATTTCACTTGCTCCCTACATTCATGCAATATATGTATTTATTGGGGAAAAAGAATAATCGGTATTTTGCGCGATTGCGATGCAAGTTCCTTATCTGGTGCTCCCAAAAAAAAAATAAATAAATAAATAAAGTTTGCGATAGGGGCTCTTTCGGGACAAAAAAAAGTATCGCGTAAGTCGTTTCGGGGAAGCTTCGACGCCTACTTATCGATGTTCCGAAGGCAGTCGGCGATGATTCGGCAGTCACGGGGTAATCATATATTACGCGATGCGCATGCAATGTATTCTCACCAAAAAGCAACTTTGGCCTCGAGCGACATCGCTTCGCACTGTTGTTGTTTCAAAATAGACGGCGAATTGTTTGTCTTGCAGATAGTTTTGGCAAACGGCCAGCTTTTCCGAGGTTGTTGTACCCCGGCTATTTAATCACGTTCGAGGTATTTCCAATGCGTGTACCGCGTGCGCTCTCCCCCGTTTGGACCCCTTGTCGCCGAGATCGTTGACTCGCGGCTGATGCGCCGCGTCGCTTCTATCGCGCGTTTATTGCAGTTGTACATGCTTGCGCAACATCTCTCATTGAGCCGAAAGCTCATCTTCGATCAATTATCGAGATCTCGGAAAATATCAGTTATGTGCCCGAGATGCGAATGCGTCGACAAAGAAGCTATGTCAAGGGTGGTGTATTTCTTTGTTTAATGAGCGCATCACGCGAAACACAAGGGAATAACTCAATATTAATAAGTACGCGAGTTCTCGGAAAAAAAAAAAAAAAAAAAAAAGAAAAAAAAAAAAACATTTTCACGTTTATAGTGACAATGTCAGACGCAGGCCATTTGAATACTCCGATATGACACGCGCGTATGTTGTATAATATACCTATGAGCGAACCGTTCAGCCGCCGATCTCCTTACGCAACCGTCGAGCCTCCGATTCTATCTGTTTCGACTTTTGATTTATCGCCTCGGCGAACTTTAAGAGCTTTTTTTTCCTTCAACTCTCGTCCCTGATGTGCTTGACAACCAAATCCCCGTGAAATGTACGAGAGTATGAGGTAAAAACTATGGTAATGATTTGTTGTTTCAGACGTGCAAGGACTACAAATGCGACTGCAAGGGAATCAAAGGAGAAGTGGGCCACATGGGTATCCCCGGAGTGAGGGGCCCAGAGGGGGAGCCTGGCGATACGGGCCCGGACGGCCCCGAAGGCCCCAAGGGCGAAAAGGGCCAGTCCGGTGAGTTCGGACTTACGGGCGAGAAAGGACTACGGGTGAGTTTTGCACGAGTTATATATAACGCGTCATACGTGGGAGGGGCCCTTTAACCCGGTTTTGCGGGCGAAAATAATTTACGAGAGAGAGAGTGGGCGAATCGATTTTTCGCGGGAATAGTGATGATAATAACACATTAAATTGCAGGGTAGTACTTTGGTGTTTTATTTAAGGGTGAGCCACCACTTTTTTTTGAAGCTTTAAAAATTTTGTGCTTTTTCGTGTAAAGATTTCGAAGAAGGTAAGTGTGTTTGCGATGGTGCACGGCGTAGGTGATCAGAATGAATTATACGTGCAGGATGGAGTTCTTATGCAATACGTAATATCAATGTATTTAGCAATAAGAAAAATAAGTTGTTTTTTTTTTTTTCCCATTCATTCTTCAAGAAAAGCTCGTGGGTGTCAAGCCTCCGTTTGAAATATTTTTAATGCGCGTACCCACCCATTTAATACGAAAGTAAATTTTTATTGCGAGGAATATTTTTACCTACACGTAACAACCCAGGCTCTATATGTATTAGAGGTATGCCTACCTACTAGAACTTTTTTGTTTTTTTGTTTAATTTTAGCTCTTGTGTTTCTAAGAAAACCATGGGCTTACGTTTCAAGAATTTATTAGCCGAGATTTATATAGTGGGTACGTGACCGTTCGGTACTAAATTTTGCAAAACAATTTCACAAACATCTCGAAAAGTCATCGTGATTTCTGAATTGGTACATCAAGTAGGCATCCGGTAACTTTTTTACTACCTCCAAAGCATTCAGCAAAATCTAAAAACCTAATTTTTTGCCAAGTACCAAAAAAAAAAAATTTTAATCCCTGCCCGTAATGACGTGCTTAGCAAGATTTTTTGCAGCAAAAACAATGCATTTCACTTAGGAAATAAAATTTTATTATTTAAGCTCTTAAAAGGCCTATAAATAATTTTACCCAAGTATGTGGAATTTTCTCGACGTAACAGAAAAACAACCCAACGATAAGTGGTAGGTCAGAATGAGGGAAAGGAAACGCGTGAGTGAATAAAATGTGCACGCTCGGATGTACAACATCTGCCTCATTTTAATTGCATCTACAGCGCGTTAGCGAAAAAAAAAAAGAAAGTTGGAGCGCGAAATTCGTCGCACGTGTTGCGTTCCAAATGGAATCTTCAAGACGAGGTGGTGCCCGTGTATAAACGATTGAGATCGGATCTCGGAAGATGCACGTTTGACTTGGGAGAGGAGAAAGTGCCATTTGTTTGGGGTAGGACAAAAAAAAGGCAGAAATATATTTTTTTTTTCATTTTCATCTAGTTCAAAGCATGAAAAGTATTCTGTAAAAACTTTTAATTTCATTGTCTGACTTAAATGTTTTCATTCTGCCAAGATAGGTTATTTCTCAGTTAGTGCCATTTTCGAGACTTTTGGCCTGAATGGAAACAATGATCTCGTCTATTTGAAAAATCATTGAAAAAAAACATCGAAAAGAACTTTTGTTTGGATGTGTATATATATGCCTGTCTAAGAGCTCGAAGAGCTTTTGATCGTGTTTCCACGTGGGTAATCTTGAAAATCCTTAAAATAACAAAACGCCCGTGATCGCAAGTGATGCGCGTTTAGTGGCGAATTAGGTTTGTGCGGCGTAGGTGGCGCGCGTCCTCAGGTTCACCATAGCTTGTGCGTGGGAGTTTGTGCATACGCGGTACAGGACCCAAGAGAGAAGAAGACAATCGAATGCAAAAATGATGATTAACGAGAGGCTGTGAAAAATGCCCGTCGACCTTGATGAATGCGTTATTGAAGAGTACCGATATTCATCGCGGCTATTTCGAGTTGAGATTTTTCAATTTTGAAAGGAATAGGCGATTTTTCGTTACCTGCCCGTATACGAAAAATATATCACGCTCTGGCCTCAATGAAAACTGGTTCGCTCGTGTGCGCGTACTTTCGGGTTTTCTACAATATTTTACGTCAACAACAAAATTGTTCAAAGTGATGAAATTTTTTGAATGGAATTTCATGTTTTTTTTGCTCGTCGTGTTGAAATGCATAAAAGTTAACTTGAGTAGTGTCTTTAAATATTTTCAACGCATTAAAACATACAAACACGTGAAACACAGTGAAAAAATAGACGTAATTAATGGCCCTTCTATTATTACGACATATATTTTCACAAAATAGATATTTCTCAAGGCCTAGGATGACGTGTGTGCTGTAGACGGAAGTTTTATCCGCTTCTCTGGAAAAATAAATACAATTATTAATTTTTCAACGTGTTTGTCTTATCTGAAAGACGTGTATATATATATATATATATATATATATTTCGTTGCTTGCCAGCCCTGGAAATAAATTTAAAAAATCAAGAAAAGTTCTATCTCATAAAAAAAAAAAAAAAATGAAATGAGGGAATGGGTACTTTTTTCCCAATCTTACGGAGGGAAACAGTTGAAGTCTATTTTCGTGATTTCAAAACAAATCCCAGCAATTTTTTTTTTTTATACAGCCGTATCAGGAATTGTCGTTTTTTATAACGGAGTTTAAAATTTTTTCGTCTGTACGTAAATAATAGGGAAATCTAAACACTGGCACGATTCCAATTTACGATTTATGGTTTCCGAAGCTCGGGTAGTCGTAATAAAAACGGTATTTTTAACCCACGCAGCTTGGAAAGAGTATACACGTATGTATCCGCCTCTCGCGTTAAAGGCCTTTACAGTGTCAAATAAAAATTGTTGTAAATAAACAAAATTTCAATCCTCCGACTCTTTTAATCTCCAAAAATTACGTTTTCTCATCAAAACCGTGTAATTTCAGTCAATGGGGAATAAACATCAAACACTTGACCGAGTAAATATTTACACCTTCTTTGGAGCCATCTCCTGCATAAATCACAACGGCAGCTCATCTCATTAGAATGGCCACACGAAAGTTCTTTCTTTCAAATTCCAAACAATGATTCAACGTCCATTATCGTAACACCCCTTGAAAAATATCGATTCTCCATCAACCACTCGCAAGCATCTCGATTTAGTAATTTAAAAATTTCTGAAATAAATAATCGTGTCCCTTTTCAACAAAGTTAGCGACATCTGATAATGTGACCATGTTCAAAACCGCGATGAAAAATACATCTCGTTTAGGTCGTTGTGAAGGAAAAACGTCACTTAAATCGTCTCACTCTCTCCCCAATCAATTATCCCGAGCGCTTTTGATAGAGCTTTTCGGACGGAAGAGAAAGTATTTTCGGTGGGGAAAAAAAAAATGAATCTAAAAGTCTATCAGCCGTGATCAGTCGATTCGGTGCCCAATACCATATACGTGTCACAGACCCGACTACACATGTTCCACCCTCGATTTTGCTCGCGTGTATGCTTTTCGGGTCACACACTAGGCGGACGCCAATAGAGAGCTTGCGCAAGCTCTCCGGGCCGAATATAATATGTGCCACAGAGCGGCCGCGAAATTGCCTAGCAGAGGAACAAAAAGAGAGAGAGAGAGAGAGACGGAAGCAGATAGTAGTATAAAGTGTGGCAAGAGAACAACGCGCGCGACTTGACAATTTGTACGGTGGGCGTTTAATGATAAATTATGGCGCGTACGAACACATACATATGTACATACACAACCTAGTCGCCGTCCCGTTGGCATTGATCCCTATCTACGTAACAATTACCCAGATATACGCGATGATAGCACACTGACCAAGCGCGTCCTATTATCGTGCGCACAGTCATGATATATAGGTGCAGTGGTTTATACGCGTGTATATACATATATATACGTACCAGCTGTTTCTCTCTACACGTTTCGCTTATGTGCTGTAAACGCGGTCGCGCGCCAGAGGTATTAAGACACATGATGTGCAGTCAAGTGCAGACCTCGTCTTTCCGTCCCATCTCCTCCTGCCCTCTCTAGGAGGTGACATTAAGAGCGTTTACGCGGCATATGTGCCGTGCAGCTGATTACGAGCCGTCGCGGACGCGACAAAGGAATTTTTAGGGTGTAGGTACATAAGTGTGTATATACGCTGAAACTTTGACGAAATTGATTGTAGACCATCTTCGGCTTGTAAATGTAGATTTCGACGATAATTACCCGCTGATTAAATCGCTTATCAGACAAAGTTTTCGCGTTGATTTCGCGAAATGAAAAAAGAAAAAAAAAAAAAAAAAAACGAGCCAAAATGAGATGGTTACGCAAGCATTCGCGTGCGTGTGTGTAACATTCAGGAAAAATTTGACGTCATCTTCGTGTCGCAACGCACCGCGTAACATGTACATAAATCTTACAACATCGGGGACGACGTACAAAGAGTACACGACCTGGAAAATCGTTGCCATTGTATATACTTCTCCTCCGGACAAAAAGTTTTTCATCCTCATCCCCTTTAACATATCCACGAAATTTCCTTAGCTCTAAAAGGTGCATTCACGAGCAAGCACCTTCGGCTCGATGTGAAAAAGTAAAGCACGCATTATACAGGCAACAATGACTACTCCCCTCACAATATGTGCAGTTTATACACGTACATAAGTGCAGAAAAAGCAAACATCTCTCTTCTGGGTATAAATCGTGTTTCATCCACTTTACGTGCACCACAATATACGCGTACAAACAGACGGTAAGCTGATGCTCTGCGTATATTTGTCCCAATATGTGTAGGTACTGCTGATGCCCAGGGGCAGGAACATTTTTCGAAAGTCCGCCTCTGGTGATTTGCGGCCCTGGTGCCTTTTACATCCTGCACGCGAAATCAGATTAAATCAGATACTTTATTGAATGTGGAATGTGTGCGTGTATGGATTAAATGGGTATTTATGCATACTGTGTGTCCATCCGACTGTCCCACTGTTTGCAGCGATTCGTTAAGCGCTGAACCGTTGAATTGAAATTCGGGGCTTTTTTGCAGCCAAGGGATCCGATGATAAATTAATTAATTTTAAACGTTAAAAATAATAACGCAGTCATACGGGGAAAATCATCCTGGGAAACGGTCCTGCAGCGCATTAAAATTCAATTTGGTCTTTCCGTCATGTCACATTTTTCACTTGTTTGTGAAATACTCCAAATGTTGATTGTTCAATAGCTCAATCCCGATGAACAAAAAAAAATACCATGAGATTATTAAATCTAAATTACAAAGTTCAAGCCTTGCGTGACAATAATTTCAGGATTAAATTGAGCTTTTGCGTGCGATAGCGTACCTACAAGTAGTATACACCGAATTGCCGTACCCACAAAAGTTCTGATACGTTGAGAAGAAGTAAAAAAACAAGATTTAAATGTTTTTACATACATTTACAAATTGAAGTGCATGCAGCAAAGTTTTCATCGTTGTAAAAGACCATCAGCTTCGTTCTCCATTACGGAGCTTCGCTGAGAAATGAATTCGTCCCGAATTTCTTAATTGACTGCAATTCTTTGGTATCTTACCATAACGTGCAGTTGGCAAATTACTGTGCAAGCAAAGAAGCCCTGCCACGAGACGTATACGAGTGGCCCAACCGAATGTATCATTGCGTACTTAATAAAATGAAAAACAGCGCTCCCTTCAAATTATTTTTGTTACATCACATTTCAGATCTACATTACTCATGGAAAACTTTAAAGATAAAGTAACAAACAATGGCTTGCTCAATTACATAGCAGACTCGTGTTGGTTTAAGGAGGAGAATATATTACATAGTAGATAACGCAACCACAAAAATTCGATACTCCGATAGTAGTTTTCGCGTCGGGGGTGGTTACATTTTTGGGGTGGAAAGTCGTACATACGCAACCTGGAACTATTTTACTGCTTTTCGTGTGCAGGCGTGGACAAAAGACGAGTGCCAGCGTTTTTGAAAAATTTTTTTTTTTTTTGCGCGACGATTCACTCGTCGGGGAGCTTTTTTCGGCGCGCACCGCTGACCCGTTTGAAAAACCGGGTCAGACTAAATTAACCGGCGGAATTCGTTATTTTTCGTTTACTTTTTTTTTTTTTTTTTTTTTCGATGGGAAATTTTCACGCTTGTCACCTCCGAGCTCTCCATTTTTCTCGAAATTCGCGTCCTTGACATAGTACGTTCCAAGTACACTCTATTTCCCTGCAAGTTCTATTATTAAAATCTATTTACCGAGCAGAATTTCCAAGTTTCAAAACAAATTCCACCCGAGTTCCGCGTAAAGATCCACAAACGTAAACTCGATCGTACCGGGAATACACGCGGATCACAAGTGATTCCCCAGTGATTTCATCAAAAAAACAAAAAAAAATCGCATTTTGCAGTGAAATACCTACAGACTCGACGAATCGTGAAGAGCAGCAGAAACTCGGAAGACAACTCTTTCGGCGCGTGCGCGTCCACAAAACCCCCTGCCCCGCCCTTAAAACAATAACAAAAGGGAGCGTAAAACTAAAAAAATTGAACGGCCTTTTGCCCATCCCTGTTCCCTGCACACGTCATTTTGAATAAAGTTTCAATCACGAGCTACCCCACGCTATCGCGACGCGGGCCATATAGCCGAATAATTTTCACAGGCGTACAAAATGCACCTACACACCCGAGCGCGCGCAATCGGGGGACCCGCCACCGCGGAACTTCCCGGAAGCTGTACAGCCTCGCCTCGTGCACGCGCACAAAAACCGATACCCACGGGGCTCGTATAAGCGTGGGAGGAGAGAGAGAGAGTGCACATACATGTATATTTTATGCACGCGTGAACTTACAGGCGCCCCAATAACTCGCGGCCGTATTTTTTGATATCCGTGCACAATATAGCGTCCACGGTGGTTTTACATTATGCATATACTCGAGCGACCGCGTTAAATTTAGGCCTAAGGAAATAAAACGGAGCTTCCGTCTGCGCGGGTTATTTCGATGACTCGGATTTTTTTTCTTCTCTCTCTCTCTCTATCTCTATCTCCGTCGACGTTGTCTCATCTCTCGAAGTAGGCCATCGCGGCACATGCGGCAGATGGGCCTCTCTCGATGGAGGCAATTTTCATAGTGTGCATAATATGTTGCACGCGCGCGCCCGCTAAACAGAGCATCCTATACTGATATGCATTGTGCGCGGGGGGACGCGATGCCAATGACCCCGATACGGCCCTTCCATAGCTTTCTTTCGGTGGCTATCATGTATACGTTCTTGGGGCATTTTGCGCCTGCTCTTGCAGAGTATATCGTATCCTGGGGGGAGGGGACTTTTCTTTTTTTTTTTTCGGGTGTACGGGGAGTTGCGGATGTCCGGTGATTTCCGTGGATTTTTTTAATGCCAAGATTCGGACGTGCCGATAGTGGGGACCCACGCGACTCTCGCGTTGTATTGTATTTTTTGGAGAAAAAAGGACATGTGACTAATGTATAGGATTGGGTTGGGGCTTTCTGTTTCATACACGCGGCTAGTTTGCAAATGGAGAAGTTTCGTTTGAGGGGTGAAAATTTTCCAGCCCCTTTTTCCGCTGAACTCCGAAGAAGAGAAAAATTAACTTTCTTTTTTTTTTTTTTTTTTTTTTTTTTTTTTTTTTTTTTTTTTTTCACGCCAACTTTGCAAATTGACGTTTCGCACGGAAGTGCTTTCAAAGGGGAGTTATTAGACTCCATTGAATGACAACTTTTTTTCCTAAAGTACTTTCTCGGCCATTAACAAGAGCCGTGCACCTTTAAAAAGTACGACTATTTTGTATATTTCACCCATTCTCTTTTAAAATGGCATTTTAACTAGAACAGTGCATTACGTATAAAAAAAAAAAAAGAAAAACACGACATTTTTCGTGCACATAGAGAGTACTATTGCATGTTTGCAATTAAACTTATTTTGTTCCGTCGATGAATGTGCGTGCTTTGTACGCAAAAGCTTGTTCTTTATTTTCACAAACGTAGGTCATGTAGTTGATTTCTATTATTATATAAAGCTCCACTGTTGGAAAGATAGGACGTATGGCCGTACTCGCAAGTGGTCGAAGGCGTCTCTTTTCAGGGGAACGAGTGAGCCGCGATAAAACGCCATCGACGAATGAATCAAGCTCTGTTGGACATCGGCGAGCATAGTCAGTAATCTCGAAAGGACATTCCGCTGCTGTGGAATGGCTCTTTTGGCCCATACGTGCGGATTATCGCGAGAAAGTTGATTCATGATTTTAAAGTATAACCATGACCAATACTCGGAGTATTTATTTTGATAGACCATTGATCATCGTCTCTCAATCCTTCAAGATTACATTGTAAAATAATTATCATAATGATGAAATGCTTCCGCTTATTCCTTTATGTGAGGGTATTAATATTTCGCTGCATGAAACAGCCTCTTCAGGACCCATTGGCCTATACGAAATATAAGTTGTTAAGCTGAAATTGCGCGTAAGACTGAAAAATATATTAAAAAAAAAAAAAAAATTTTACGTACTCAGACTCGTTTCATCAAACTATATTGCATAGCATTTCTCTATTATGAAGGAAATATATAAAAAATTTATTAAGAAAATAATAAATAATTCCAAAAGAATCATCACATGACACAAAAATTTGTCATTCTACGTTTGATGTAGACAATTCACGCCAGATTATTTATAAAAACTAGTGTGTTATTCTTTTCATCCATGCATTGTTTCTTTCTTATATTGGGTACTATGGAAAAAAAAAAAATCGTTGAAATCCACCACGTTAACGTCAATACGCAGCGTAATAAATCAAAATTGATTAATCCCATCAGTCACTACAGGTTGTGCGTATGTATGTATAATGTATGCATCCGTAAGAGAGCGAAAAAATTGAAGGGAAATAAAAAAAAAAAAAAAAAGTCTCGTGGACTCGGTACTTGAGCGATAAGAGGGAAAAAGAGATATATGTATACATATATACATGCATTTGTAAATATATACACGCGCGAGCGAGCGGATACGAGAGGACTCGTCGTCGCGTCGTCAACTCCGCTCTGAAGTTACAGGCTTATCTTCGGCAGATGCGGGGGCTTAGATGCATTTCCTGCGGTGCTTTTTCACATCGATCGCTCGCACACGACTCGCGTTATATTAGCCGCTCGTTCGTTTAATTATGTACTTTTCTTTTTTTTTTTTTTTTCTTTTTTTTTTCTTCTCTTTCACAATACACGAAAAAACTATTACAAACAAGTATCCGCCAAAACTCAAATATGAACCTGAATATACAGCCAAAAGCGTTAGACTTTGATCCTTGTGCATGGGGTCTGGTTTCTCCTCGCCACTTGAGTTGGCATCCCCCGTGAAATCACTTCCACGCATGTTCTCTGCGATTGCAATCCGATGGGAAGTTGTGTTAATTGCCGGTCCACATATCTGCGCAAGTGATTTTACGAAAAAATCACGATTCCCATTCAGGAATTTCTTGAAAATACGATTCCGTTCTACCGATATCAAACCAATTTTTCTTATACAATTACAGTACAGCCGTGAGTGTTTGGTATGTTAATTCTCAATAATAAACGTTCAAATGAAAAAAAGAGGCAAAAAAAAAAAATTAATTCATGCACGTCGAACGTAACATTATCATATCCGTGCAACACAGTGCGACTTCCGAAGAGGACAAGCAACGACAGAAAGAGAGGGAGGGGCTACCCTTATCAAACTACGGAAGAGTAGGCGATGCGCTTCCTGTTGTCATCTCCGTTAAAATTGTGCAAGTATATAATTTCCCTACCGCGAGTTGAGAATCTTTGGGGTAAACAATACCTACACATCTCCATAACCATATACGTATCATTTATGACTTTCGATCATTTTCCACGAGACGAGCCAATAAAACCCCCAATAGATGACCCTATATACAACATACCATCACGACGGACGTAACAAGTGATTCAATTCCACGGGTCTCATGGCGATTGCATAATCCACGTACGAGCGAAACAATCGGCTTATCAATCGCGTGCCACCCCCCCCCTTCCGGCACATACCACGGCTGTCTTGATAAAAAGAGCATTAACTCCAACGTCCGTTTTAGCGGACCAGCTTTATTCGTAATCAGATCTCTACGTGTGCGCGTGAAACAAATCGGGGAGCGTTAATGCTCGCAATCGTATAAAACTATATAGTATCTCGGGCTCGCGCTCTTGCCAAGAAAAGAAAAGAACACAAGCTCAAGCACGTAAACCGCGCCAGAAGAGAGGGGGGAAGCAGAGACGTTTGAAATTGCGCTTACGAATAAGTCTTGGGTCAATCTCGCGGCACACGTCCGGACGACTATCACTTTTCCAGGTTGTTTCGCAAGCTCTGGACGACCGTTTGCTCGGATTAAAGCCATTATTCAATTTTCCCTCGCTGCTCGCGTGCCAACGTGCATTCTTCGACTCGCCTATTAAACGTATAGGTATAGCCTGATTTTGTGCATCTTATACACTTTGGACTCTTCCCCCTATCGTAGCAGTGAAACTTTGTTCAATTGGCCCTGGCACCAATCATCCCCTGAAACCGTAGAACCCCTATATACCTGTGCCATGGTGGAGGGTTGATTCTTTTTTCTTCCACTCCTTTGCTTGGCACCGTGAAAATTCGTCCTACGCGCCGAGGACTCTCGAGACTATACAGTCCGTAAAAAAAGATCGCCTCCGTAGGGGGAGGGGCTGCAGAGGGGATTAATCGAATTTAGCTTCCGCGGAGCCGGGTAATCGCCGCGGTCGTACAAATCGACGGAGCAGCTACACGCAGCTTTGTTTCTCTCTCTCTCCGGGTGATGGATCTTCTCCCTGCCGGAGCCTGTGAGTATAAACTCGGGGACTCAACTCGTTCCTTGTTAAAAGTTACAAATTGCTCGGTGTTGCGTTGCTTCCCTCTTTCTCTCTCTACGTGCAATATATAATGTACACTCGAAAGTTTGAGGCGCGCGTGCGAGGCATCCGCGATTGTCGCGTCCGAGTGGACGGGCGGGGATGGGGGAAGAAAAACAAGGGTGTGCCCCGTGATTTATTTCGATCGCGGAAATTGATGATCATAGGTAGGAGGAGCTGCTTCTGGTGTGCGTTTTCGAGGTGAGCTTTTTCCCCCTTTTTGACGAGCTCGCAGATTTTTTTGCAATAGTTGTATACATGCAGGCTTTGCGTGTAAATTTTTTTTTTTTTTTTTTTTTTTTTTTTCTTCACAGCCCACCTAACGAAATTCTCTAATTAGCTTGGCTGTAACGTTTCCCAGCTGATTTCATTAGACCGAAAGGGCCAAACTCGAGATGTTAAATGTCATTACAAAAATTGTGCTTTCCTTTGATTACGCAACGTAGATCTAGCTTTTACGTTGATTGTCCAAGGTAATTAATTTACAGGTTGCTTTCGCACAACCCTTATTTTTTAGTATGACGTGCCCTGGAGTAAATATTTACCGTAAAAAGAAGTATCTCGAAATCGCTGTAGTTTTTTTTCTGCCCGCTTTTAGCAATATATCGCGCGAGATTGCTTTTTTTTAAAAAAAGCTCCCTCGTCATCGTGAAACAAAAAAAAACAAAAAAAAAAAAAAAAAAATATGAAAGACCCAAACAGCGCTTGACACGCCTGTCGATTCACCCCATAATAGCTCGTCAGTCGAACAAACATGTTACGCTGCCCCATCGAAAAGCTCACCCGCGTCCGTGTACACCGATGCCACGGCAATATAGGAAGGGGAGACGGAAAAGCAAAGAGAGCGGAAAAAAAAAAATAATAATAATTCCACGCGCGCGTGTTGTGGGTAATCGGTGCTGTTACTATTATCGAACGGCAAACGACTTCATTGTGTGAAATTGGTCAGAGATGACGGGAAACAAAATGAAAAAATGAAGAAAAAAAAAATACAAGCCAGCGCGTCGTGTGAAAAAAGGAAGCCGCGTGCCCACGTATTTATAATAAATATGAAACACAGTACACTGGGGCCTCTCGATAACGCACTTCCCATTCGACAAGTGCTGCTGCGCATCATCGCCGTCGTCATCCTCGTGGAAGCCCATCTCTGACCGGATGCTGCCGCGCTCGGGTGATCTCACATTTAGATATCGCCTTTTTCCCTCTTTTTTCTCTCTCGCTTTTTGCTCGCACATGTGTATACATGCATCACACACGACTGGTGGCACTGCCCATGCAGCTCCTTTCGCGAGTCCCCGTCTTTTGGCTTTTCCGACGCGGCTCTTTGTTCGCTCCTGACAGCCGAGCCCCGATGTATACGGGCGCCTGTATCCCACCGGGAAAAAAAGTATATATTCCCGGTACCACGATGCTCTTGTACCCTCCTCTCAGCCTCTTTTTTTTTCTTCCTTGGCAGAAAATTTCCCCAAAACTAGGTTGGATGCTCCGCTGATGTGATGTATACTCTTACTTTCCCGGTAAGTATTACGGCCTGAAATTTCGTCGCTCCTCTCTTCCGGAGTTATTGCGCGGAACGTCCGAACAGCCCCTCGCGTTATTTTAAAGCTGCAGAAGTTTGCATCCCTCGCGAAACTTTCATCGAAACGTGTGTTTTTTTTTCTTCTCCTTCTTCTTCTTCTTCTGGTACTCTGTAACATGTTTACTGCGGATCATTTTCTGGTTTTGCAGTGACTGTGGGCGTTAAACTGTTTTCACGTAAAATTGAACCGGCAGTGTAACAAATATACGAACAGGAAATGACGCAATTGTGAACCAACGTTTTTTGAGAATACAAATACCCAAAAAGTTTGAGTAATCTCGACTTTTCGAGCCGCTGGTCCCGCTGAAAGGGGGCTAGTTTGCAAATTCAATTAAGGAAAAGAGAGATAATGGAGCTTCCTCGTCGCACCTTTACAATTTGAGAATCAAAGCCTTTTTTCATCCGACCCTCGTTTCCAAAATCTCTTTTTCCGTCGAGAGACAATCGCTATACCGTTGAGCGCGAGTCCAAAATCCCAAAAGCACACGCCCCCCGTGAAACTTATTTAATAAAAAAAAAAAAAAAAAAAAATGACAACAAGTGCTCGTGTCCCATTTAACTTTCCCTCCCAAGTGCCCCGCCTTTGAGGAAAGCTTTCTTCCGCGCGCCTCGCCTATCTCCCTTCCTCATCTCTCTCTCTTTTTTCCCCCGCGTTTCTTACATCTTCCTCTTATTCGTTTTCTCGCGTCTCTGTGCTTCGTGAATTTGCTACGGATGAGGCTTCGCTAATGTGAAGCCTGCCCTATCATACGCGCCATACACGCCGTGGATCAAAGATACCTTGGAAAATTTCACGAGTGTATATCCGAGGCGCGTTTTACGCTCAAGATATACAATGCTTACATCTCGTGCAGGTAGGAATCCCCATGTATCAACGATTAAAACCTTACTGCAATAATCAGCTGTATTTTCCGTGAAATTTTCATACTCTAAAGTATCGCAATCAACAAGCACAAATTAAACTTAATCTACTCGCGGGGGTAACAAAAATAAATGCGCTCCCACAATTATGGCACTCATCGATTTCGTAAGTACGCATTAGAAATCAGCGTAATGGCTTACACGAGAATCGTAGCATTAGCTCGAGGGCAATTTTAGAATACGGGGTAATCGAGCAATAATAGCTGTACAGCAAAATCAATGCTGAGTTTGTAGGTACGGCTTTTTTTTCTTTCGTTCGTGAAAAAGAAATTATTATCATGTCGACGAGGCATACAGAGTGGGAGAAACAACAAAAATTGAAATCTTCAAAATGAGAAATTAAAAAAAAAAAAAGTGATTATCAGTCTTTCGTACAGGGTATCGCAATTGCACACGCGCTCTTTACATAATTCCGTCAAAGAGGGAGAGGAGTCGATTAATCCGATACCTCGAGAGCGGAGATGAGTCAACGGGATGATGGGTTTGAAAGGAAGAAAAGAAAAAAAAAATGGCCTCGAGGGCAGTATCGAGCTCTCTCTCCTTAAATGGCCCTTGATCCTTGCACGCAGTTACCCGTGTCGGAGTAAAACTCTCGCAAACGCGTTACGTCGTGTTTTTTTTTTTTTTTTTTTTTTTTTTTTTTCATACGTGTTACAGTGGAATTGTTTCGAAACGAAATCGTTACGAGTCGGGCGAGCTTTTGGGGTTTTGGTCCCAACTATGACGCAACGTACCGACCTAATGGATGAGACGGAGTTTGATCGATACGACGCATCAACCAACTCGGCTTTCCGAAAGCCACAAGTACGCTAATTTTGCATGAGACCCTTGGACACTCCAAAGCTACCGCTCAACTTGTATCGGCTCGCACACTCTCGTCAATCTATAAAATCGATCGAATCTATTTGCAATGGAAAACTCGATTGGTACAATAAATTCAGGGGCTCCCTCTGTAAAGATTATAGGTCGAAACATAATAACGAGTTGGCCGAAATTTATCGAAACGAGTTTCGCGGCTGCGACGACGAGCGATGAAAATCTTCGAAAGCAATTAACCCAGAAAGACCAGCCTCTTTGTATATGTATATCGCCATGGAGTACATGGGATCGAAGTGAAAAATTAGCCGCTCGAAATCACCGTCCCGAGGTTGTGTCACACGTTTTACAACGAATCGAAACGAATGTCCCCTACCCGCAAACTCTGCCCAAAGAATCCGGAATTGTTTCCAGAATTTAATTTAAGTCCCCTCGCTCGTGTTTCGTCTCTCGATAGCGAGCAAATAAAAAAAAAAAAAAAAAAAAAAGGCTCGGCGCTCGATTGCAACGACGGGCGGGAAAGAAGAAGAATAAAAAGGGCAAAGATCCCTTGATCCGAGATAAGAGGGCTACAGGACCATGTAATCGGGCGTTAAATAATCGAGCCTCGAGTGAAAAAAAAAGCCCATAGGTGACGCGTTGGTGCGTATTTATTATCGAGAACGAGTGGTAAGGAGTGCACGCGTACACCAGTCCCAGTTTGTCTATAGTCTCTCTTTCTCGGAGGTGCAGCGGTGAATTTTCTACAGCTGTAACAAAGATTATTTCGCTAAAGGACGATGCATCGATGGAACAAGCGCGTAATATCTTTTATTGTTGCGTTTTTTTCCATCGCAAGGTTCCTCCTCCCGTGAAAGTTCGCCGCACGGCTCGCTCGTGTAATTACGTCGGGCTGACACCTTAAGCCGGCCGGGAAAGTCCGCTGGTGTGCGTCGCGGACCGATGATTTATTTTTACCTTTACGCTTAATAATACGTTCGAGGATCGTGATTTCTTTTTTTTTCTTTCAGCCAGAGTGTGAATGATGCAACGCTGTTTTTTTGATTACAGGGCGAGACCGGAGATCAAGGATCATTCGGCAGAGCTGGCGAATCGGTAAGCTTGACGATACTTTGGTCATTCGGGTATTCACCGTTTTTATTCGTCCTTATGTAGATAATATAATATACATGTTCATGGAAGATATATATGTGTACTTATAGGTATCATTGAATGTGCGTAATCGCGCAATACTCATTCAAGTGGTACATCCGTGATTTCCGCAAAGTAATCCTTTGCTCATCCACGTGATGCAAAAAAAAAATGTCCGGTCATAAAATCGGTTCGGAACGGCCTCGCCAAGAGGGCAATGAAACGTAATCGATACTTGGGAGACCGAGACGAGTATCCAGAGCTCTCTGCTGAAAAAAAAAAAATAAAAAAAAATAAAAATCTGACTAGAACATGCACGATCGCCGTTTAATAACGCAGCGGTAAAGGGGGGCCGTTTTACAGTCGGTGCGCGCTCGTGCAACTTTTCGAGAACCTCCTCGTATTCGACGAAGGCGCGAAATCGCTCGTTACCGGGGGCGAGAGAGGAAGATAAGAGGGACGAAAAAAAAAAAGGCTAATTACTGCGGTGCCGGTTCACAGGGAAGAGCCGGGTTCACCGGGCCCAGAGGGCCTGACGGTCTCGACGGCTGCAACGGGACGGACGGCCGCCCCGGAGTTCCAGGCTATCCCGGAGTGCACGGCGAGAGGGGCACCTATGGGCCGCCCGGATTCAAGGGCCCGACCGGAGACGCTGGAGAGGGTGGCGTCAACACCAAAGGCGTCAAGGGAGAACGCGGCGACCGCGGCTTCGACGGCACCCAGGTACCTGTTCCGTTGCGCATGCGTCCATTACCTTTGTGAATCCCCTTTTCATTTACAAAATTTGTTCCAGGGGCCCCCCGGTCTGACGGGACCTACCGGCGATACCGGCTATCCGGGTGAAACCGGTGACATGGTTCGTACGAGATCAATTGCATACTTGTCTTCTATACCATTTCAGAAATTTCGTCACCGCTTTCAAATTGTACGTAAACAATATATGTATATTGTGTATGTAGGTACACAACACGTATATATACAACAGCTCGTAAAGTCCAAAAACCCTAGCTATTTCTCCCCCAAGGTCTTTGCAAACAATTTGCGAGATAATGTATACATATATATACACGTATATTCCGAGTTTACAAGACGAGGAGAGTCCCTCGTTTGGTATCTAGCGCCAATGCACGTCTCGTTAAATTATGCTTGCGCGTGAAACTCGAGTCCCACCCTTTGTGTATGTGTGTGTGTGTACACACACGTCACACCAGTCGTTTGCTGAGTGTACGGACGAGCCGATCGAGCGGTGCTCATGGAAAACTGCTTACACGAGCTTGCAGGGCTACGCGCTGTATATGTGTGGCTTCATGGGTGCCTCTCGTCTTGGGAAAAATTCCGGTAGGCGCGCGTGAATGCGTATATATATAAACATATGTATGATACAAGGATATACGGAGGTGGGGTCGAATTTCGAGAGCAGCATGCCTGTATTTTAAAGTTCTCTATTTTCTCACTGTCGAGTGTTTCCTCTGAGAATGTTGATTGTGTTTGCTCGAAATAATTTTACAAACGCAAGTGAAAAATATACATTTTACCCGAAATTACTGATCAGGCCGTACCCGATTTGAAACTGATCGAAGCTGTGATGAGCTTCGGTTGGCTTGTTTCGTTCCTCCGCTTTCTCCAAAGTGGGTACATCTCGTTATGACACTTTTTTTTGTGTAAATCGAGATTTTTTCGGAAATAATAAGTAACGATGGACACCGAGGTGAGAAAATTACCGAAATCTGTGGGCGAAATTTCTGAAGTGTAGGTAACCACAAGCGCTGAGACATAAACGCACTGTGCCGCTACCAGGGACCGTTGGGGATGATGGGCCTGCCAGGTTTCCAAGGCGACAAGGGCGACGACGTCATAGGACCGAAGGGTGAGATCGGCGAACAGGGGGAACGTGGTCTGAAGGGCTTGCCAGCCGTTGGCGACAGCACCAGGAAAAACACGACAGCTCGAGAAGGACCACCCGGGCCCAAGGGTTACAAGGGAATGCCCGGCGATCGCGGCCCCAAGGGAGAAATGGGCGAGAAAGGACCGCTCGTGAGTATAATCGTCTTTTCCCCGACTCTTCCTTCCGATGCTAAATTAGAGGGGACTCGTTTTATTCTGTGTATACTTCATTATGTCGCTTCTGTGGATGCGGCGCGTGTCCAATAATAGTTTTGGGACCGACACTATTGGAATTCCCTCTAATTGGCCTACGGGTCTTTTTCCAATTGTTACGCATGATGCCGCCGTGGACTAGACTTGTCATTTTGTGCGTGTTTTGTGTTACTAAATTTGAATTTTTATAATGATTATCTTGAATCTATAGCCAGCAAACCCAATGCTAATTTCACGATAAAATAATGTAGGCCAATCCTTGAAGTTTTTTTTGGGACTATGTATAATTATTGTAGTTTCATCTACAAATAATAACGAACTTACTATACGCCAAAGCTATTACAAATTTTGTAGTGGTTACACCTTGTCAGTGTTTATTTAAAAATCCAAATATTGTAATTGACGATGAAATATAACGTAGGGATATCCAGGACGCGATGGATTGAAAGGTGTAAAAGGTGAACAAGGCGACGACGGGCCTCGAGGCCAGCAAGGAATAACAGGAGTTGCTGGACCTGCGGGGGAAAAAGGAGAAGAAGGAGATGCCGGTTACTTCGGAAAACAGGGACCTGATGGACCAAAGGTAATCAATTATATGCTTGTGATAGACATATTCTTTTCAATAAATTTGTCAAAGTACAGTACAATTTGTATAGAATTATTTGAAACTGAATGAAATATTCAATAGTATTGGATAATTTAGCATTTTCACAGTATAAAGTTATTTTATAAATATAATTTTGTCATCCCTTATTCCAGGGTGAAGCAGGAGATATGGGAAGACAGGGTGCTCCTGGTCGGCAAGGAGCTGCAGGTGTAGTGGGCGAATACATTCCAGAACTCGATGAAGTCGTCTGGGGCAGCATTGGCATACAGGGCGATGTCGGTATGTTGTATTTATTAATTATGTGTTAATCAGGTTTTGAATGAAAGCAAGACTGTAAAATTACCCACTTTCGTGCAAAATGCACACACGTACGATGTATC
This sequence comes from Copidosoma floridanum, assembly GCF_036245765.1. NCBI lineage: Eukaryota > Metazoa > Arthropoda > Insecta > Hymenoptera > Encyrtidae > Copidosoma > Copidosoma floridanum. The sequence goes on from NW_028321896.1 coordinate 3,779,515, forward strand.
ACGTTGACATATATCATTTTTTTGTTTTTCATAGGGTTTCCTGGAGAGCCAGGCCCTCCAGGTATCGACGGCGAACCCGGGAGGATAGGGTACATTGGACCAACAGGACTCCCTGGTCCACAGGGTCCGCCTGGATTACCAGGACTTAGAGGATCTTCTGTAAAAGGAGAACGTGGCGACGATGGTAAACTACATTTTCTTCAACACGAAAAAAACTCGTTGCATTAAAAATTTCAGTTATGCGTTTTGTTTTATATCACGAAGAGACGTTTTAAAATAACGTTTTTATAGGAATACCCGGTCCAATTGGTTCACAGGGACCAATCGGTCCCCCGGGTCCAATGGGACCGCATGGAGAAAAAGGTCTTCCTGGTATAACTATTTACGGGCCACCCGGTCCAGATGGTTTCCCAGGTATTGATGGTCTTGATGGACCACCTGGAGATCGCGGCGAACCTGGACCACCAGGTAATTTCTACTTTGCAGAAACGTAAAGAAAAAACTTTTAATTACAAGACTTGCTTCCATGATAAGAAATAACGAAATATAAAAATGATTCATGTATACGATAGGTCCTAAGGGTTTCCCTGGAGTCGGCACTCCAATAGTTGGTCCACCCGGAGAGCTGGGCCTTCCTGGCGTGCCAGGTATTCCTGGTGCTCCTGGCATACGAGGTATGGATGGTCTTACAGGACCGAAGGGCTTCAAAGGTGATGACTGCGGCGTATGCGATTCAGGTACGCCTTTAGCTAAATATTTGCCCAATATTTATAAAAACAAAAACCTGTTATAATTTTTGAAATAAATTAAATGGCTCGAAATCAGTTCGTTAATCATAATTATTTTTACACTTAGGTGGACTTGGTGAAAAGGGTGACCAAGGGATGCCAGGTTTCGATGGTTTCTTCGGCGCACCTGGTTTTCCAGGCTTGCCTGGACCGCGCGGGCTCAAAGGTGTAATTGGCAAAGATGGACCTCCTGGAGCCCCAGGTATACCTGGGGAAAGTGGACGACACGGTATTGTTGGAGTTCAAGGTCCTCCAGGTTCACCAGGTCGAGTTATACTTCCTGATGCATCTCGGGAACTATCGCCACCTGGTGACAAAGGAGACAGGGGTTTTCCAGGACCAGAAGGGCCCCCAGGTCTTCCTGGACGCCCAGGCCTTATTGGAGATTATGGTTTTGATGGCCCAAAAGGAGAAAAAGTAAAGTTCTTCTTCTTTATTAATTACTTATTCAATAAGATGTTCTTGAAATTCTTATTGCAATAATCACAATCAAAGGGTGATTTCGGCCTTCCTGGTATACCTGGATTCGACGGCGAACCAGGTTGGGATGGAATGGATGGGCTAAAAGGAGAAGCTGCAACTACTCCCAAAGAGTACCTTAAAGGCGATCGAGGTTTTGATGGTATGCCAGGACGCAAAGGCGAAAGAGGTAATCCTGGACTTAAAGGATCCCGGGGTGATTCTTCGCAACACGATTTCAAACTACTGAAAGGACCAAGAGGTCCAAAGGGATTTGTCGGAGATGATGGTATGAATTTACTACTTGAATTACGAATTTACATTTTTCGTTGATTGAAAATAATAGTCATAATAGATAATCACAACACATGATTTAAATAAAAATTGAATAAATTAAACGGTCATTTATAACAAAAAGTATGTTAAAACTTACAGGTCCCAATGGTTCAAAAGGAGAAATGGGAGTTCGAGGTTTTAAAGGTACTGAGGGACTACCCGGTGAAAAAGGACGTGAAGGTTTTTCAGCACAAGGACCAGAAGGCTTAAAGGGATACCCTGGAATACCAGGAGATGAAGGTCCACGTGGTACTCCAGGTCTTCCGGGTATGGAGGGTCCTGAAGGTCTTCCAGTAAGTATACGTAGCTAGTAAAAAAATCGTTGGATGAAGAAAAATTTATTATTCTAGTAAAATCGTAGCCAATTACAATTTGTTTTTAATAAATTTCGCATACTTTACTTTATTACAGGGGCTAGCTGGTCCTAAAGGTGATCGTGGTGACATAGCCAACAACTTTTATTACGGTGATCAGGGTGTTATGGGGGTAAAAGGTGAAGACGGAGATATAGGTGACTCTGGGCCACCGGGATTCGTAGGACCTCCTGGATTGAATGGAGAAAAAGGAATTAAAGGCGAAAAGGGTAACAGAGGATATGAAGGGTATTCAGGAAATTCTGGAGCAAAGGGACCAAGAGGTGATAGCATTCAGGGTTGGAGAGGGGAACCAGGTCTACCTGGAATTCCAGGACGTCCCGGAATGATGGGTGACAAAGGTTTCAAGGGAGTTGATGGCTTACCCGGCTACGATGGTTTGAAAGGTATGCGTGGTGATGTCGGCCTACCAGGTAATCGTGGACTCGAAGGTGATGTTGGCGCACCTGGTTTTACGGGAATGGACGGGCACATGGGATTCCCGGGTGCTCCAGGTGAAGATGGTGAAATTGGTATGGAAGGTGACTTAGGACCTGTTGGTTGGCCCGGACTTGATGGGGAACCCGGAATGATTGGACACAAGGGTGAAAGAGGAGATTTTGGGCTTCCAGGCCCTGAAGGTCCACTGGGACCAAATGGATGGAAAGGGCAAAAGGGTGAACGTGGTTTTGTAGGGTTAAAAGGAGAAAGAGGTGAAAATTCGTTCAGTGGAATACAAGGTGAATTGGGTGAACCTGGTTTTGTTGGAGAGATCGGAGCACCTGGCATACCCGGTGTAGATGGAAAACCTGGTCTACCTGGAGATCCTGGACTTTCGATAGACGGTTTTATGGGTCTTAAAGGTCCAAGAGGAGAACCTGGCTATGCAGGATTTAATGGAACATTTGGAGAAAAAGTATACTTCTGCAACAACATTTTTTTTATAACATTTAAAAGTTACTTTATAACCATACTTTGTACAGGGAGATCAAGGTGATTTCGGTTTGGACGGAATTAAAGGCATAAGAGGGGATCATGGCCCACCCGGTCGTAAGGGTTATCCAGGAATGCATGGCCGTCCAGGATTCAAGGGAGAACGAGGGCCTGCAGGTCCACCTGGAATTAATGGTCCGAAAGGAAAGATAGGATTAGATGGTGATCCTGGGCGAATGGGACGTCCAGGTAAATTAATAAATTCTTTCAATTATGATGATTTAGAAAACACTCTCATAATAAAAAAAAAAAAAAAACTTAATTATCTTTTATTGATGAAAAAAATAACAGTAAAATATACATATTTTTTTTACCTTGTGTACAACATTACATAAAATTGCTTAGAATAAAATAACAAATTTTATCTCCTACATCAGGTATGCCTGGAGATATGGGCCCTCCGGGTTTAACTGGTCGGCCTGGTGCTCCTGGTCCAAAGGGTCTAGTAGGTGATCCTGGGTATCCAGGATTTGGAAATGCAACTGCAGGAGACGAAGGTACGCCAGGGTTGCTTGGTATGCCAGGCAAGAAAGGAATGAGAGGGGAGGAAGGATACATGGGAATCGCGGGAAGAAAGGTATTGAAAAAAATTGCGCAACTGAAATGTGCTTCGTGGATCAAGATAGCTTTTATGGCTAATAAAAGTCTATGGCTTTGCTAAAAAATTTTCTTCAATAGAATCAAGATACTCAAAAAAAATCTATATGTATAAATAGTACTACTGTTTCTAAAAGTCTCCTTGATCTGCGATCGTAATATTTTTCATCTTCCATTCGTCCAAGCTCAGGAACTCATAAGTATATGAAAATAGGGTGACAGAGGAGATTATGGCATGCCTGGACTGGATGGATTCCCAGGTTTCCCGGGTGTGAAGGGAACTATTGGAGATGTTGGTCCAGTAGGCCCACAAGGACCACCAGGTGAATATGCAGAAGCAGGAGAGCCTGGTGAGCCCGGATTTGACGGAATACCAGGCACCCCTGGTCAAGCTGGTCCCAAAGGAAGTCCCGGTGATTATGGGTTTGATGGACCGGATGGTATCCAAGGAGATCCTGGCTACAGTTGGCCAGGGCCTAAGGGAGTAAAAGGAGATGCAGGTATTTACGATACTACGATATAACAAAATACTAAAAAGTAATTTTAACTGTAATTCTTGTTAATAGCTCTGTAGAAAATTTTAGTTCAATTTTTAAGTGATCGCAAAAAAACGGTTCAGCGCGCTGTTGCGTTAATTTTTCAAATCTATTCCCAGTTCGATTTCCGGTAAATACACTCGCAGTTTTTTGAATCTATTTTCAACGAGAGGTTTTCTCCTTAAACCCCTTCCCGACCTAGAGTAAACCTGAAAATGATAGCGAAACAGTAGTGGTAGTATAGGTATAGGAATCTACGTGAGTAGGAGGGTTGCAGGTATAAGATTATCCCTGGAAACACATCTACAAGAAAAGTATAGTAGTTAATATAATACCGGGCACTACTTCATCTACACTAAACACGTTTTTCTCTCGATAATTGCTGAAAAACTATAATTGTTTATATAAATTTACTCGATATTTCAAACTAGATTTGAAAGCATTTCGGCTCAGTTCGATTTTAAAAAGACGCATAGGTATAGTACGTATTTGATGAAAATAATTGATAACTAAATCCTGAAAACTTTAAGGACCGAGAGGATACATAGGATATCCTGGGGCACCTGGTTTCGAAGGCAGGCCAGGAGAAAAAGGGCGTATGGGGCCCAAAGGTTTCCTTGGTGATGTTGGATTACCAAGCTCAAGCGTCAAAGGAGAACAGGGTGACTATGGTTTTCCAGGGTTAGATGGAAGGCCCGGAATGAAAGGAGAGATGGGCGATGAGGGATTCGCTGGTATTATGGGATTACCAGGATTGAAGGGTGAAAGAGGTGACTACGGCGATAGCGGTCGACCTGGTCCTCAAGGCAGAAGTGGCCGTAAAGTAAGACTCCACTTTTACCATTTAAAAAGTTTGCTATGTTGTGGCAAATATTCGTAGTCTTTACATTTTTAACTTTTTGTATTAATCAATAGGGTTTGAAAGGTGAGATGGGCACGTATCTCCCTGGTCCGAAGGCCGAAAAAGGAATGATTGGGGATGTCGGTTTCATGGGGCCTGAAGGTAATACACTAGTACTACAATTTTTTTTATTTGCACAGTTTTGCATCAAATTTTAAACTGCATGAATGACTATTAGGTCCGCGTGGAATGCCAGGCATGGAGGGTGAGCCCGGTGAAGATGGTTTACCAGGTGAACAAGGAGAAGAGGGAGAAGTTGGCCCTGCTGGTAATCCAGGTATCGACGGACCCGATGGTCCCGATGGCTCGGAAGGACCACCTGGATTAATGGGCCGTCCTGGACCAACAGGTTAGCTCGAATCATGTTTGAATAATTAAACTGAGTAATCTCATACGATTTTGATTTTTTTTATTAAACTTCCCCAGGAGTTCCTGGACTCGCTGGAGCACCTGCGCCTCCCGGACCGGGACCGCGAAACCGAGGCTTTTATTTTTCCCGACACTCCCAGTCAGCGATGATTCCCTTGTGTCCGAAAAACACGGTGAAATTGTGGGACGGGTTCTCACTTCTGCACATAATGGGAAATGGTTATGCACACGCTCAAGATTTAGGTAAGCATTAGATTTTTCATTACGACCGATCCCGTAAAGCCAAAAATTTAACCACCTTAAATTATTTATATTTTTGATGTTCAACAGTTTAAAAACTATTATCTTAATTTTTTATTTTTTTCTAAAACTCAACAAAACTATAAAAATGGTATGTATTGAAGAATCAGTTACCCCGTTGATATTGCTATTTGATGATTAAAATCCATGTCTTAGAAAAACACTCTGGTAACAAACGTAACAGTTGCATATATTAAATGCAAAAGTTTGATTTGTCGCATATAAATTGAGTCACTTGTTCAAAATAAACTTGAATACCAAATGCAAAAACCTCAGGCGTTCCCGGGAGTTGCGTGAGAAAGTTCTCGGTGATGCCGTTCATGTTCTGCAACCTGAACAACGTGTGCGACTACGCGAACCGCAACGACTACAGCTACTGGCTGAGCTCGAACGAACCGATGCCAATGTCGATGACGCCAATACCATCTCGCGAGGTGGGCGCCTTCATATCACGCTGCTCCGTCTGCGAGGCACCCACCCGCGTAATAGTCCTGCACAGCCAATCCATGGCCATACCCGACTGCCCTGGTGGATGGGACGAGCTCTGGACCGGATACAGTTTTCTGATGGTATGCCTTTTCTGATTATTATCTCTCTCTCTCGCATGCCATGCATATGCCTAAAAAAAGAAAACGATAAAACTCGAAAATTCCGAATCCTCGCAGCACCGCGACGCAGGAGCAGCCGGCGGAGGACAACCCCTCTCGTCTCCAGGCTCGTGCCTCGAGGAGTTCAGAGCGCGACCATTCATAGAGTGCCGCAGCCAAGGGACCTGCAACTTCTTCTCCACGGCCGTCTCGTACTGGTTGGCCACCATCAAGGAGCACGAAATGTTCCGCAAGCCCCACCAGCAAACCCTCAAAACGGACCACACGTCCCGCGTGTCGCGCTGCTCCGTCTGCATAAGACGGCGCATCAGCGAGAACCACAACAATCAGCACTACGTCCACGGACACCAACAGCCGTCGTACGCTTACCCGCACGCCAGACAGCCGACGGCCAGCATACACTCCGAGAGCGAAGCGAGCAATGAAATCGAAGGCCCCGCGCACAGCAATTACTACCTCCAGCATCAGCGCAAGCATCCGGCTGTCAACTACCCGAGCGGGAATAGCCAGCATAGCTACTACCCACGGGCCAGAAGGCCGAACCAAAGAGTCCCGGCGCAGCATCTCAGGCGACACGATAGGCACCACAAGGCGCATCGCAAGACTGGGGAAGTCAGCGAGTAAGATTTTTGTCAAATCGTCATCGTAGGTGATCGAGAGGACGAACTTTTTCATTGTCTTGGACGGCATGCGATGATATGCATGGAGAGTAAATAAACGGTGTAATTGGTGGCGTTCATTCGAAATGAATCGTCGCGCATAAATGAAAGCAGTCGGTGGATGATATAGATTTACCAAATCAATCGTATCATGCGTTGATTTGCCATACCAGTAGGATAATTTAAGTTTTTTTTTTTTTTTTTTTGTTTTTTTACCAAACGTTGCCCAAAAATGTTGCTCGACAACAACAAAAATTTTAGGTGAGACATAATTTTTCCAAGCTACCCTATTGCATCGTAAATTATCGTTAAATGTATGTTTTGAAAATTTGCGAGTTACAATCGACATGGACAATTTATTGAAATAACACCATGTCATTAAAATATGTGTTTGATTTTAAGTCGCTATTTTTATATTAAGTGCAAGGCAAAATAGCTGCTATCAAAAAAATTTTGTATTATAATATTATTGTATATCTACCAGTTTCGTAGTTTATAATGAAACTTTTAAATGTTGATTTTCGATTGTGTTAAGATTAAAACAAATTGTGCTAAGCTTTCCGAAAATTGTACTTGAAACATGTTCAATTTAATAAACGATGATACCTCTTCGTACGCGACGAATTTTTTTGAATAAAATAATTAAAAAACGAAAAATCCTAGTTATGTACATAAGTGAAGCCAAGTGGTGTTTTCGATCGAATGTATATTTATAGACACACTGCCGGGCTCTGCACTCGCTAGATAATGAAAGAGCTGCTTGTGCTGTGCCATACCGCGATAATTGTATCCTTTTTCTCAACAACTGCCAAATACAAATGATCACTCGCCGTTGTAGAGTGTCTAATAATTTATGGAAAATCAAATTAAAACATAATTATAACTTTTTTATCGTTAAAATAATGTTATTGCTTAAATATATTTTTGTGTATTAGTCAATAAATAAATAAAGTGACAAAAAAAAAGTTTCATTCATGTACGAAAATTGTACCTTTCAACGTTCAAATGAATTTTGTTGTTTATCTAAAACAAATATGTATCAATGAAAAGGGCAGGGAATAACTCAGACAAAAGAAAATTTTTTTTTTTTCTTATCAGCATATTTTTTAATTAAAATAGATTGATCAAGTGCGAAGCAATAGACAATGTATCTTTTTACACACGATGACTTGGATCGATCACAAAAGAACGTCGCACGCCTCTGTGCAATATACAAAACCTACTAAAACTTAAAAGTGAATCTTTACGAGTCTTGGCATCTACAATGAAATCTGCATCGAACCCTCTTATACATTTTTTTTTTCCTCATTCTTCTCGTATGAACATTTAACGAATGCATGTTTTGCACGCTCACTCATACAACCATCCTCTAAATAACGTATCGTGTTAACAGCGAATAGGGACGTATTATAATTCGTCGATACATAAACTTTCTTAATTTTATTTTACTTTACTTTATTTTTTTTTATTTGTTTTCGTTTTATTTATCTATTTTTTGCACTCTCTATTTTGTCCGTCTCTCCTCGTTCTCTCTATCGATATCAAAGCTCTTTTTCCCTGCTCTCTCGTCTGATATCCCAAATAAACTTACTCTAATCTGCCCTTGCCTTCTTCCCGATTTTATCTTCGAAATTCGTCTCTCCCATCCTCCCATCGCGCACACACGCGCGCGCGCGCTCAAAGTACAAAGAAAACAAAAAAAATTTAACGTACACATCGGTATAGAGTTATATTTATAAAATTATCCGTCGTTCTCTGTTTTAGAAAGCACATAATATTATGATGTATACGTGTGACAAATTATCCATGCGTACGTCGGGCAAAGGGAGGGATGTACATTATCAAAGAAGGCGCACGAGCACGCGCTCGCCTGTAACAATCCTTTACTTTTTTTTTTTTACATCTTAAATATCTTTTTTTTTTTATTATCTCTTTCTCTTCTCATTATTTACCACTCGTTTAAATTAAATACACGCAGGATAATTAAAAATACTCGTGCTCTATGTATATATATATATATTCATATATTTGTTTATATATATTTATATAAATAAGGCTGAGCATATGCTCGCGCGCTTGTACACGTGTATACGTATTTGTTGTAATTTTTATCCAACCATCTTACGAGAGACTTGCCGAGGAGTTTTTCTAATAATAGTAGTAATAATGATAATCCATTTGTAATCAATTTTTCGCTGGAAGAAAAATGCAACCGAACGCTCGATGTACGTTATTAATGTATGAAGGGTCGAGAGGAGGAGTGCGAAAACTCATCGTCACTCGCGCGCTCATACATATATATTATATATATGTATATGTGTAAGAAAATATTTACACGTGAAAAGGAATTATCGGTAATCCGGGGGTAATATGGGAACTGTTGACGCGAACGCCGTCGGTTTACGAAGTCCATTATGATGTAACGTAATTAATAATCGAGAAATGCTAGTTTTCAGACAGAAAACGCCCGACTATTGTTTTACTTTATATTACATATAAACTTTACAACGTAAACTTAAAGTTGGAGCCGAGATCCGATTGCCTCTTGTGTTACTCCGTTTTTATTACTTTCTCCTTCTCAAAGAAAATTGTCAATTATTGCACAGATTCACTATTCATTCGAGTCAAGGAAAATATTTTTCAACAACCGTTTGTTATCATAATAAATGTAAAAAGAAAAAAATTAAAAGAAAAACAAAACTAAACTGTCATCCGACAGTTCCTTACATTGTAACACGTCATCGCATAATTTCTTTCCAGTACGCGATTCTGTAAAAACATATTTTTTGTTTTTTTTTTTTTTTTTTTTTTTTTTTTTGTCAATATAACCAATCAAAGGATAACTAATGAGTCTCGAGAGCGAAAATCTTCATACTCTTTCATCCGTGGCTTTTTCCGTCCGTCGCCATCGTTAAGATAATTATTTTCATTTGTTTCGCAAACCCAATAACGTTTGGTCCTTGGACAACAAGGTGTTCCATTCCTTTCATGTATTCGTTTTCATCAATCGCAACGAAGGGAATCAATCTTTGAGATCAAGAGCACATTAATATATTGATGATTTTTCGAGTCTTAAAACTAGTTCACAGTTAGAGGTAATAGTTACATCCCGACGTCTTTACGTGACTGAAGTTACTTCGACTGTGCGTCATATAAAAAAAAAAAAAAAAAATAATAATAATAATAATACAAAGATCTTTGTTCATGAAACCAATGAATTACCCTCTCTTGTTTTAAGAAAAATTTAAGATTCGTGATAATTAATGTAGTTCGCATATAATATTACAATAGAATATAAAAAACTAACTGTATAAAAGAGTAATGTAACATCATCAGCTTGTTCAACAACAAGTTACTTTATTTCTCAGAGGCACTAACAGCGAGCTATCAAACTTCAACGAAAAAAAAAAAAAAGAAAAAATGCTTATTTTATTAAGTAACAAAGAGGACAAGGAGTTTCAGGGGATTGAGGAAAGGTGGCGACATACGACGGCCCATTCAAAAGGAAAAAGAAACACACACGCGATGATGATTATGCGAGAAAACGAGTGCACGAGTATAGCGTTTTCTGTCTGAAAAATACATCCAAATAGATCTTCTAGTTAACTTGTAAGAAAGAAGAAAACGAGTAAAAAGAATATCGAAAACTTGAAAAGCTTTAACAATCATAATCCGTCTATTTGTTACTTTGCCTAACATGCATTTTCGTCCATTGGTATACGTAATTATGAGTGCAATCGTCAAGAAAAAAAAAAATATTTATATGTATATTCCGAATTTGCGTAAGTATATACAACATAATATGCTCGACTCTCTGTACAAACTGATGTACAATTTGCAAACATTTCAAAGGAAAACAATTTTTAAAAAATCACACAATTTTGAGAAATTACAATAAATAAATGAAAACAAAACAATTAGAAAATTTTCGACTTTTGTCTCACGTGTTTTGGCTTTTGTATCGTCCTGCATATACGTTATGTGTATTATAATTAGAAATTCATATATAATTGAAAAATTTTTCATTCTTTGTAACAACATATCTTTTTTTCTTACGCTTTTTTTGTTCAGGTATAAGTAATTTAGTGCGCATCTAAGACCCGAAAGTATATGGAGCTATGCAAAATAGAAGGTTCATTTTGTTTTTTGTTCCGTTTATATGTATCTATGTATACATGTATATATATATATGTGTGTATGATTTGCATATATACACTTAATACGTATACATCCGGTCTTATGTATAACATACCACACGCTCGTATTTAAGTTACATACATACGTATGTGAAAATATTTACAGGGCGATTCGTTTCGTGCGTGCTTACAACCTCGTCCTTATTTGCTTTGTTATACGCACCGAAAATCGTCTACAATTTTTTTCATGCTTTATTTTACAGAATAAAAGTTAGTGTAGTGTCTTGGCTAGACACGTTCTCCTAAGAACAGATTTTTTTTATTTATCTGTGATTGCAAATACGAGAGACGAATCGCTCGGCATATATTCGCATAAAGTACCCTTCATTAAGAGTAAAAATATGCATACGCCAGTATCAATATTAATATTATAATCGTTATAATTAGAGTAGAAATAGCAATAATAATTACAGTAATAGTAGTAGAATTATAATAATAAAATAATAAATCTTAATATTATTATTATAATATACAATGTAACAATTATGTTTTCGGTAATAATGATATAATCAAGATGTCATTAATAATAAAATAATTGTTATAATATGTAATAATCATAATAATAATAACAACAACAAGTATTCTTTGTCACAATTTGGTTGTAGATTCTTACAATCACAATTATATTATTTTTATAATAATAATATAATTTATAACTCGGGGGATGTTAAATTAAAAAAAAAAAAACAGAAAAAAAGTTATAGTGCTCTATTTTTTGTCTTCCTGTGTACAATAATTAAACCTATAATTTATATCCTATGTTCAACAGCCAGTAGTATAATAAAGTATACCTTTGAGGTACCTACGTAGTTTTTTTTGTTTTATCATTAGTATTGTTTTAGCATACCAAACGCAACGGAACTTTTTCTCTCAGTCACAGCACGAGAGTGCAATATATCTGTGTATACATTTATATTATACACCTATCTTGCAACGCCATCGCGGATCAACTATGTGCCTCCACTTTGGGCTCGTTTTCCATCCTTAACTCCATCTTTTATTACCATCACCATCGTATTTACAACATCTCAGAGGAATCTCGCGATATCTAAGTGATTGACCGGCAAAAAGTGAAATCTATATTTATTTATACATGTACATCTATATATATATGTATATTTCTTTTAAATTTATATAATAAATTCGTTTCTCGAGACCTCGTCCGATGGATATTATAATAATCATAATAATATTATGTATATTAATAATAATAATCAACACTTTTCCGACTTTGTTATTTATTTTGTTTCATTGTAACCCTGTCACAGCTTTGTATTCGTGTATATCAATATACTAACACTTTGTTCCCATGCCCCGTTAAAATACAATCCTGCTTAAACATTATGACTCTTGAATCTTCCTTTAATTATTGTTTTTCTCTCTCTCTTTTTTTTTTTTTTTTTCTTCTCGTGTGTACTTTAAATGCCAGAGATACAGTGCGGGGGAGGGAGAAAAAAAATAGGGCGAGTCTCGAGCACGATAGGGTTCCTATGTATAAAATCCATGTATCGCATGCAATGCCTCGCTATTTGCAGCTCACACGTATTCCTTGACACATCAAATGTGCAACGTCGAAACAATATAAAACGAATACACGCGCAATTCGTATTCAATTAAATTTTTTCCTAATTCGATTATCCCTCGTCACCGGAGACTTCGATAGCCAAATCCGCGAGAGCGTCGCGCGTCTATAACGTACATACTTCCCTCTTCCTTTGCTTGCACATAAATATATAACAGTTACCGATTGCGTTTGGCCTGCGCGAAAGAGAGAGTGACACACGATTTCATATATCCTCTCTCAACACTTACACGACTCCCATATTCTCTCTCAACATGGTAATTACACATTACATGTATATTATATAATACATCAGTATCCGTTACGTATAGGGCGTTTTTCGTTTTGTCGTTTCATTTCTTTCCCGATGATCATCGAAGCTTCCTTATTTGTTTGCGATACGGCGACGCGGTTCATTCCCTTCGGGGTCCGGAGGTCCTCGTCACCTCATCATCGTTTACTCGGTATGAAACTCATACTCCCAAAAATGGACATCACGCGGAACTGCTTACTGCAGCGAGTCACGGCCACCAGTCACTCCGACAGTAGCTTCTGCAGCAGCGACGCAGACTTTGGATCACCTCGGGCCGCCTCTTCCATAGTAGTCTGAAAAACCATGGTTTTCATTTTTTTTCCTTATATTTCTTTTTTTTTTTTTTTTTTTTTTTTTTTTTTTTTTTTTTTTTTACTGGAGGCGAGAATTTGTAAATACAATTTTCGATTACTTGACCAACTTGAGGGTTATTGGATGGTTATTGGTGAAACTTTTGTAAGTGTCTAAGGCACAATAATATACGCTTGCAAAGTTCCGCGTGAGAGGGAAAAAAAAAAACATTCCAGTTAATGTCCAACGGTTAAAAGATTTTATATGAAAACGAAAAAAAAACCGAAAATAAAAACGGCACCTCTCGTCAATGGAAATTGTTATTATTATTTTTATTTTACTTTAGACCTCACGTTTGTTTGGTCACCTTTAACCACGAGTTATCGATACGATGACTAGTGTTCGAATTCAAGAATACCTTCTTGAATAATGGATAATGACAACTAAATACTGAGCTCTCATGCATTAAACAAGAGTTACTTGAAAAAAGAAAGAAGAAGAAGAAAAAATGAAATTTATATGATATAATATATTATAGACAGTAAATACAGTAAGCACAAAGACATTGCTCTGCTCAACTGTGAAAAAGCATTACAACCGTATGTAAATATAGAAAACAAATTATTCATATCTAGTATGCCACATAAGTATTTCCACATAGAATCATAGAATAGAATATAATTTAAGCGATACATATCATGTTGCTATATACGTATATCTAAATACACCATCACCATCTTTGAAACAGAAGTGAAAATAACATTACAACGTTATTAGTTCTCTAAAAACAAAGTCTAATATACACTGTATTATAGAAGTACGAGTATTATAGAAGAAAATATGTAAGTATATAAAAAAAAAAAAAAATTACAATGACAATATAGATTTTAGTAAAAATCGTTCAGCAACGTATAAAAAGGGGTGCAGCTTCATACGTGTCTTCGCAATGTCGTCCAAACACCGAAACTCACAAATAATGCAATTAAGTAGAAGAAAGTTACGAGTAAAAAGCTTAAAATGTACTACGTCAAGTTGGTAATTTTTTATATCGTTCGTGGATACTTTTATTGTTTGATGTAAGATAAATTTTGACCTATTACACCGACAGTACAATTATTATGAATATATCAAATACGTAGAAAAATACATACATATATATATATATAAAAATATTTAGCAAAAATCACGTCGATAAGGAATAAAATATTTTTAAAAAATACTCATAAACATGCACAGCAATGGGCATATGTACGTAATATTGATCCTCTACACAGTTCGAACGTTCGAAAATATTTTTTTGTAACATTTACAAGTAAATGATAATTTTTTTTTTTTTTTTTATATTTATAATCGTATACCTAACGATCAAAACGAGAAAACTAAAAAGGATATTAATAATAAAAAGTAACTTGAATGAATATGTCGTGCACAATAAAGTATGTTGTTGAAGCCAAGCAAGAAAAAGGGTAATAGACAGAGAGCATACAAATAAAAAATTAATTAAAAAAAGTAGGTAAAGTATATATACGTAAAGTATGATTGTCGGAATGTGGGTTCTTACCCTGGAGGACGAGGGGGTACCGCTTCCGGCCCAACTTTTGGCAGAGCCATCGCTAACCAACGCATCACCTATAGCAGGGACATCGACAACGACACACGTGTTACCAATTGTATTTTTTAATTTTTTTTATTTTCTATTTTAGTTGTTGTTTTGTTCAGAGTACGATAAGCTTTGTCTCGTTTCTTTCGTTTATTTCTATTTTTATTTTGTACAAGCCGAATAAACACCGCGTTTGAGTGACATTCAAAAAAACCGAAGCACGGAAGAATAACAATGCGTGTTATTATCATTATTCTCATTGACACTTGGTTTTGCACAAAAAGCCGGCAATGTAATACTTTTTCACAGCCTATATATGAACGTACGGATCCTGAGTTTGGTGATTTTATGGTATATTCGACTCATCAACTTCATGAGTTTCATTGGAAGGCTTGGAGAAAAAAAAAAAAAAACTGTCTCATCATACTGTGATGGAAAATGAATGTGAGTGTCGATCGCATATTACTTAATAAGTGAAAAATGGATGTGAAATAAATTCCTGACTTTGAAAAAAAAAAAAAAAAAAAAAAAAAAACTATTAGTATATTTATGTGTTATACTGGTGCGCATCAGGTAAAATGAAAACGAATAAAAATAACAGCACAAAGTGACAGAGAAAGTGAGAGAGAGAGAGAAGGGGGGGATAAATGGGCTGTTCATTCACAAACCTGGCGTCATGTCGTAACTCAGGCCAAGAGACTCCAAATCTTCCTGCGACACCTGACTGGTCAGGTTGTTCTGAAGGCTATTGGGTATCCTTTGCTGCTGCTGTTGCTGCTGCATCCGCGCGTCCACCACCGTCCTCAGCTCTTTACGCACGTACTCGGAATTAATACCACCTGTGCTACTCGTGTTACCTGCAATGAAGGACAATACACACGGTTTGCATGATTAAACGTGAACGAGCGGCGCAAGGAATTTAACGTATGACGGATGACTTCTCGATCAGTGCAACAAGAATAGAAAGAGGGGCGGGGGGCAAAAGATCAGAAATATTAATTTACAAAAGTCAATGGTGGTGGCCAAGACCATTGTTGTAGCGATGCACCCATTATTTTACAGACGTAGAGAGGCTTCAGCGATGTTTTAATTATGGTGCACACACACAGGCGATTGGGCATTTGCAACATATTTCCTTTTTTTTTTTAACTTTTATTCCTTATTATTTATAGGCTGTACATTAATTCACACAGACGAGGACGTTTAGAGAACACGAGGTAATGGTGACCACGGATGAGATGTAATAAACAAGCTTCAGCAGGCATTTGCTAAATGATAATGGTTTTCTACTTCTTCCTTAAGTGCTTTTTCTTTCCCTGTACTCTCGTATATATTGTTATGATTTTTTTCTTTCTTTGCTCCTTGAGGAAGTAATGGAAGACGACCATTATTATCACGAAAACAAGCAAGACATTCAAGTTGAGCGAATATTTGGAAACAACATGAATTGAAACAACAAGAGTTGTGGTTAATTTTTTGATCACACCTATAGAAATTAAGTCTTGCGTGTTTTTGTGATTACATAAAAAGTAATGTAAATTAGTTACGCTTAATAATTATTTCCACAGATAAATTTTGCACGTTCTCCAACTCTTTGTTAAAACACCTTTGATGACAAGCTTAATGAAACAATATCTTACAAAAAAATTTTTATCAACAGAATAACCAGTTATGGTTTTTTTTTTTTTTTTTTTAATTACCTAATAGTAAGATTTTGCTTCATAATATCGTTATTAACACTGTTTTATGTACAGAGAATCAACTGTTTTAAAAAATGTCCAGATGCTCGAGTTATTTACAATGGAAGAATCGAACAGGCCAATGCTGATTGGATGATTGAAAAAGTTGTGAACTCTACGGAAGCCCGGTCACGACATTTACATAAAAACGCAAAAGCGCGCACGAAAACACGTACGAGTGCACGAAAACGCGCACACAACAAGTTGCAAAGCAGACGGTTTCTATTTCATTTACTTAAGTACAGCTTATAACTGTTACATCGTTACGTGAGTAAGAGATTTGTTCAAAAAAATATAAATATATATGATCTTTATTCAAATATTTACTTTGGATATTATCATTCTGGTAAAGAGAGCACGGTGTAAGATGTACGTAAAGTTATGTGTTATGTGTAGTAATTATAGTAATCACTACTACGTACTGCCATTTAGTCGATTTTATTAAACCTTTTAAGTAGAAAATCTGTACTATTGGCAGTCGATTTTTGGGTAAAAGAGAAATTATAGATTTGCCGCAAACAGCACAAACAATGTCAACTTATTATCTTCTATCCATAAGATCAGTTGCGGCTGGTTTATAATTAATAAAGCGGCTCTACTGTGAGATAGTAATAGTTATTTGGATCAGCGCCATCTAGCGGTCTTGATTTTTTGGCCATTGGTGGCTCCTAAAATTCTCAATCAGAGCAATTTGGATTAGAGCCATTTAGTCAATTATAAACCAGCCGCAACTCACAACAATGCTATAAAATGAAAAAATAACATTACGTGTGTTTTTGGCGGCAAGTTAACAATCTATTTTCTACCAAAAATCGACCTCCTGTGTATTTTTGCTTTTTAAGATGAATTTTCGAGTAAAAGATAGATTGTTAACTTGCCGCCAAAAACACATATATTGTTATTTTTTCATTTTATAGCTTCATCATGAGTTGCGGCTGGTTTATAATTAACTAAATAGCTCTGAGCTCAATTGCTCTGTATGAAAAGTTTAGGGCCACTTTTTAGTTCAAAAACTCGCAACGCTAGATGGCGCTGATCCAAATAACTATTGCTGCTTACAGTAGAGCCACTTTATTAACTATAAACCAGCCGCAACTAATCTTATAGATAGATAATAAAAAGTTGACGTATTCTGTGCTATCTGCGGCAAGTTTACAATTTATCTTTGAGCCAAAAATCCATATGTAAAAGTATAAATATTCTACTTATTTTATATGGCTTATAAAATCAACCATATTCACAAACTTACAATACCTTAGACCTTTTACCATTGACTTATGGAAACACTTATGGATAGTCTACAGAAACTGATCCTACTAATCCTACCTTGATTAATTTTTTAATTGAAATGACCTTGTATGTACACTGTTAAATGATTTTAAATATTGAAAGTTAACAAGTTGTTTTATATAATACATTCATTCATTTTGATTAATCCTCAAAAATGATGTAATGGTCTATGTCGGATTAAAAAACTTTCAATGTTATGTTACAGTGCAATGTATCGCACATCCACATTGTGAGATTTTAATATTACAATAACAAAGTTTGATAACACACAAGTTAAAAGTCTCCACTAGCATCATAAATAGAAGAATATTAGAGAAATTTGTGAACTAATAAGATTTACCAACGAGAAAAGTGAAACATAAATCTTGATGAAACGTTTGAATAAAGCAATTGTTTAAGTTTCATAACTTTTAATTATAACAGTTGATACCGTAAATATGCATTTGCTCTTTTAAAATTTGGTTTTTCCTTGTTTCAATAAAAATTTGTGTCACTGAAATCTTGAATTACGATCAAATATATACGTAAATTAATCAGTCGAAAAGAGACAACTGAAGAAAAAAGGCCTAAAAAAGAAGCACAGTCACAGAGAGAGTCTCTTAAGAATGGAGCATTGGATCTTACTAAATAAAAAATAGATTTATTACAGATAAGTAAATGTTAAGTCTTATAAATAAACAAAGAACCCAACATTCTCTGATTATGTGAGATCCAATGCTCCATTTTTAGGAGACTCTTCCTGTGTGACTGAAACTCTTTATTAGGCCTTTTTTCTTCGGTCGTCTTTTAGACTGAAAAATTCACGTATGTGCTTGATCGTTATTCAAGATTCAGTGACACAATACATATCATATACTTAAGTTAACTGTTGATTTAAACTATAAAGTCAAAGGGCTGTACTGCCTGTGCTTCCAAAAGTCAATGGTAAAAGGTCTAAGGTATTGTAAGTTTGTGAATATGGTTGATTTTACAAGCCACATAAAATAAGTAAAATATTTATACTTTTACATGTGGATTTTTGGCTCAAAGATAAATTGTAAACTTGCCGCAGATAGCACAGAATACGTCAACTTTTTATTATCTATCTATAAGATTAGTTGCGGCTGGTTTATAGTTAATAAAGTGGCTCTGCTGTAAGCAGCAATAGTTATTTGGATCAGCGCCATCTAGCGTTGCGAATTTTTGAACTAAAAAGTGGCCCTAAACTTTTCATACAGAGCAATTGAGCTCAGAGCTATTTAGTTAATTATAAACCAGCCGCAACTCATGATGAAGCTATAAAATGAAAAAATAACAATATATGTGTTTTTGGCGGCAAGTTAACAATCTATCTTTTACTCGAAAATTCATCTTAAAAAGCAAAAATACACAGGAGGTCGATTTTTGGTAGAAAATAGATTGTTAACTTGCCGCCAAAAACACACGTAATGTTATTTTTTCATTTTATAGCATTGTTGTGAGTTGCGGCTGGTTTATAATTGACTAAATGGCTCTAATCCAAATTGCTCTGATTGAGAATTTTAGGAGCCACCAATGGCCAAAAAATCAAGACCGCTAGATGGCGCTGATCCAAATAACTATTACTATCTCACAGTAGAGCCGCTTTATTAATTATAAACCAGCCGCAACTGATCTTATGGATAGAAGATAATAAGTTGACATTGTTTGTGCTGTTTGCGGCAAATCTATAATTTCTCTTTTACCCAAAAATCGACTGCCAATAGTACAGATTTTCTACTTAAAAGGTTTAATAAAATCGACTAAATGGCAGTACGTAGTAGTGATTACTATAATTACTACACATAACACATAACTTTACGTACATCTTACACCGTGCTCTCTTTACCAGAATGATAATATCCAAAGTAAATATTTGAATAAAGATCATATATATTTATATTTTTTTGAACAAATCTCTTACTCACGTAACGATGTAACAGTTATAAGCTGTACTTAAGTAAATGAAATAGAAACCGTCTGCTTTGCAACTTGTTGTGTGCGCGTTTTCGTGCACTCGTACGTGTTTTCGTGCGCGCTTTTGCGTTTTTATGTAAATGTCGTGACCGGGCTTCTATAGAACTCTTTAGATTATGGAACATGTTTAGTGGTAAACACAGTTTGGGCACTTATCTAAACTGAAAATGCAACGATGAGCCATGCAACACGTGAATCGGAGACTATGAAAAGTTTGTCGTTTGTCATTGAATTAAAAAAAATAAAGCCCAACACAAAACCATCACTGTCCTTCTCTTTTATTTTCAAAATCTGATGAAAAACACATCTTCTCCTTATGAACAAAAAGTGACGTGCACACGATTAATGAAAAAAATGATGGAGCAAACACATTATTTACACAATAATTGATACTAAATTATGGTCGTACTGTTTTGCACATATTACTATATTGTACAATAAGATTCAAACGATGATTTAAAAATGCAAAGAAGAACACTGAGGACGTTGTTGTTAAAGCACGAAAAATGAATGAATACACTAGCAACCTCCAAAAACAGATCCCCTTTCAAAGTCAAGCTATGCGTGCTATACATGATTGTCTGATTTCCAGGGTGTGTGTACGTGATAATGGTGCATAAGTTGTGCTGCTAGTTCAAAGATGTAGATGTGTATAACTTGTCGATTGCGTCCCGTAAGTTTAGGTAGAAATAGAAGGCATTTTGTCTCTGTAGTAGGTAGTCGATTTTTTATTTTTTTTTATTTTCACACAAACTAGGAAAGCAGACACTTGATTATGGTAATTAATAAGGTAAAAAAAACAAGGGGTAGTGGTTTCATTGGTGCTGGTGATAATGGTAAACGGTGACAGTGAGGATGAATGAACATAAATTTGGTTTTTGATTGAAAAAAAATTTTTAAAAAGAGAGAGAGAGAGAGACAGAGTGATGGTCACATGACATGAAGAGGTCACATGACTTACCACCGATTTGGTGACTAGCAGGATTACTGGAAGGCGGATGCCTAATGTCTTGCGCATCCCCGGGTCCCGACTGATACAAATTAACCGACGTCCGATCGTAACAGTACTGACTACTCGGTACGCCAGCGGCGTTGTGGTATAACATAGATGAGTGTTGTTGATGGTTTGTAAAGTGTTGGGTATTGTTGGCGTTGTGTTGATTATGAGTCGGTGTCGTGGGACAACCCGTTAGGGGATGACTAGGCGATAA
The DNA here is from genome assembly GCF_036245765.1 of Copidosoma floridanum. Taxonomy (NCBI): domain Eukaryota; kingdom Metazoa; phylum Arthropoda; class Insecta; order Hymenoptera; family Encyrtidae; genus Copidosoma; species Copidosoma floridanum. Next base: position 3,800,589 of record NW_028321896.1, read on the forward strand.
TAAAGGTTGCTCCTTGCTCACGCCACCATAATGACAGGGCGAGCCGACCCCACCTGCAACATTAATCTTGTCTAGGATCTTGTTCTTATTCCTTCTCGTAACGCTTAGCTTGTTAGCTTTTGCGTATGGTGGCGGCTCTCGGCTCACTTGCGCTGCTACAAGACCAAAATTAAACTGACAGCTGATTCTTTCTTTATGTGCGCCGTTCATTGAAGTAAAGACACATAAAATGGCAAAAAGATAAAAGATTGTTATTAAGTCGATAAACAAACAGCCGATCAGCAGCTGAATGGTTAACTTGAGCTGAGAACTGTTATAGCGCCAAAACTAGCCGGTCGCTGATTACAGACGTGTTAACTACTTGATCAACACTGCGTTTATGTATGTTTAAACACTTATAAAAGTCGTTTTTCATACGAGAATGAAAGTTTTAATAACAAGTACGGTTTTACGTTTTAAGTAACTACGATTTAATAATAATAAAATTAATAATTTAAAAAGGCGTCTTCGATTGGCACGCTCAATTACCTGATAATTGCGTTGCGGAGGATGGCGTGGAAGATGTGCGCTGCAGCCGATACTGCGCCGGGGAATTCGTGGCAGCGGCGTTGGGCACCGGGGAGAACTGACTGGCCGTAGGAGACGCCGGGGGTGGGAAGGGCTCAGCAGGGAAGGGAGATTGCCGCGAGATCGGTGTACCCGGAGACGACATCGACCTCTGCTGTTGCTGCATACTTGGCGGCTGTTGGCCTGACTGTTGTTGCTGCTGTTGTTGTCGCACTTGATTGAACATCCGTGGACTGGTAGCGTAATTACCCTGAAAACAAATTGTCCATTGTATTGCTTTGTTTTCAACAGGATGAGTCTTTGTTCAGTTGTTCGACATGGCGTGCGTTATTACCTGTGACGTCACCCTGGGAGACAACGGTTGTGGGTGAGAAAACGGTATCACACCAGCTGGGGAGTGCGGCGACAGTCTCGACGATGCTGAGACTTGTTGGCCACTGGCAAAATTGTTATTTACAGCGGGGCTACAAACATTATTAGCGTTCATTGGAAACACGAACTTTTCCTAGATTTTGCTTGTACTTACTGCTGAGGCAACGTGCTGGGATGGGAGTACGAGTGTGTAAGGCGGTGTTGCCCTTGTGACATCTGGACGGATCCTCCATAATTTGGTGATACTTGTGGTTCTGGCACACTCGATCTCTACGGTAGAAAAAAAAAAAAAAAAACAATTCGTATTTGAAATAAAAACCGTGAGAAAAACAACAATTCAAACCAACCTTAGAATTGCCCCATACCTGCAACGTAACATTCGGCGCCACGGAGTTCATAAGGCTATCGATATTTTGAATGCCGGTCGCTATTTGCTCCGTGGCCGTTGCATTTGACGGTATCAGCAGCTGTTGCTGCTGCTGTGCTTGCAATAGCCTCTTCCTCAGTTGCTCCTGATGCTGTTGCTGCATCTTCATCTGCCGCATCTGCAGTTGCTGCTGCTGTTGCTGCTGCGCTTGTGCCGTAAACTGTGCAGCAGATTGCCGGATTCCAGACTGCTGTTGCTGTTGCTGCTGCTGCTGCGACGCGTTCAATCGCATTCGCGCCTGTTGTTGCTGTTGTTGCTGCTGCTGTTGTGATTGAGATTGTTGCTGTGGCTGCTGCTGATACATCGGTGGCGGCTGGTAATTATGACTCGACGTCACCGGCGTACTCGTCAACTGTTGACACAAGATTTGCGTATAAACAATTGTTTTAGAGTTTTATACATGTTTTTTGTTTTGTTTTGCTTTTATTGTTTCTAAATGTAAAAAAATAACTCACCGTAGACGAATAAGCTGGAGGAGTACCAGTCATTGGGAGGTTGGAAGACGTAGAGTTAGTAGATTCCCACTGCATCAACGATTTTTGTATGGCATTTATCACCAGTTTTTCATTTCGCTGCGTTTCCTCTAATAAACTAACTATCGCAGAATTATCTGAAAAATCATCCAACATTGAGTGATTACATCAACACAATAATTTTCCAACAATTTCTTTCACTATATGTAATCTTTTCCATACCTTCTGGTGCAATTTCTATGACTTGATCTAAAATCTCGGAAAGATCCGGATCTAGAGTAGATTGAGGGCCCCATGAGGAAAGATCCGTATTTTGCTGACTATAACCCTGATTGCTTAAGAAATCCGCCTCCATATCCATTTGCCTCTGTTGCTGCTGCTGATGCTGTTGTTGCTGCTGCGATTAGGATTTAAAGATGAAATTATGAATGAATAATATCTAGGGGAACAAACTTTTTGTTTCACCTGAATAAAACAAATGAGAACAAACAAAAAAAGTTTTTATAACCAAGTATTAGTGTAACTTACCAGATGATTAAGGTACATATTCGTTGGTTGCCGAAGCATTTGTCGCGACTGATTTTGCATGGGTCCCCGATTGGACATGGTGGTTATGGGTGTCGACGCATTACCGCCAACCACCGACTGCAAACTCGTCCACGCCTGCTGCTGTTGAAGCTGTTGATGTTGCTGCTGTTGAACTTGCGGTGGCGTTGGCGGTGCCGATTTAAGCATACGAGGCAATTTCGTTTGAGGAACAGCCGATATCACATCAGCGGGCACGGAAGGCACTGACGATACCTGCGGGGTGTCCTTGGCTAGTAACGACGCCAGCATCTTGTTCTTTTCCCACAGTTTACTCGTCGACGTCGTCGTCGTCGTCGTTGACGTCGTTATCGTCGTCGTTGCTGTCATTGTCGTCGTCGCCGCCGTCGTCGTCGTCGAGGAGTTACTGTTGTTGTTGTTGTTGTTGTTGTTGTTGTTGTTGTTGTTGTTGTTGTTATTGTTATTGTTGTTATTGAATTTCGCGTTTGCCTTATTCATCGTCGATTGGCTAGTGACTAGCGAGTTATCGATCAGCCGTTTCGCCGACAACCCGTGATCGGAATCCTCCGCTGGCCTCTTGTGTGCTGTGCTCGCTACATTGCCGTGATCCATCTGCGACGTCGTCGGCGAAACGTTTCGAAAGCCGAGACCTCGCAAAAGAGGATCTTCCTCTCGTTTCTGTTTGGTAGAATACAAATCAAAATAAATGAAAATCAGACATCAGAAAGTTCACGACGAGTGTGATAATTTCACGCGCAAAAAAAAAAAATTTCTCCTAGATAAAAAAAGCAATAGCTCATTACATTTTGATGTTTACTCGCGTCCTCGGAATCCTTCAAAAGTCGCGTGAGCAGCTCATTCCTGTTTTTCATCGACTCCCGTGCCTCCTTATCGCCGTCGTCATCTGACTTTTCGTTGAGCAGCTGTTAAAAACAATCGAAGTGCATTGATTAATGATGCCAACAACCAAGATATCGAATAATAAGAACAATTAAGGTACATAAAACTGCAGCCAGTGTGTGTGCAAAGTTGGGCCCTAGCCTTACCTGTAGGAGCATCGTATTGCCGGGCTTGGAGTGCTCGTGTTGTACGGGTTTGTGCTGTGATTGCGACTGCACCTGGCTGATCGGTAACCGACTGCGCATGCACTTCGAGCCCGCGTGCTCCGGCGAATGGTAACCATCCTCGTCCGGTTTGAGTAGGATCTTGAGTATCGTGTTCGTCGACTTTCCCTCGTTGGCCGTCGACGAGTTACCGTCATGTCCTCCACCCGCCTCGTCGTTGGCGCTACTGCTACTACTGCTACTATTGCCCTTGGTCAGCAGATTTCGCAGCCTACCCGACTCCATGCCGGCCTGCGGCTGTGGTTGGGACGACGGCTGCTGTTTCTGCTGCTGTTTTTGCTGCTGGTGGAGCTGTGACTGATGCTGCAGCTCGTCGGGCTGCAGCGGCCCGTTTGGCCTGTGCTCCATGGGGCTGGGCTGGCCCGCGTGCTGTAACGCCGAGGGCCCCGACCCACCGAGGCTCGCACTCTGTGTCTCCTGCAGCGGACTGAAGGGAAAGGAGTTGCCGAAGGGATGAGCCGCGCTACCCGGACTAAAGGCGGGCAGGGGGCTGCAGTGCGAGGGCACGGCCGGGGCGGTCGTTTGATGGGCCTGGGGCGAGGCCGAGGCCGCGTTCGGTTGCGAGGGCGGCCGCGAGCCGGGCTGCGACGGCTGCTGCGACGTAGGCGTCATCGACTGCACGGATTGCTGCTGCGTCGTCGAACTGCTGCTGCTCGGCTGGATACCGCTATGGTTGCTGCTCCGCGAGTCCGGGCGCACGCTGTCGACCGAGTTCCAGAAGTTCGCGGTGCTGTCGAGCTCGAGGCTTGAGCTCGGGAACAGGTCAAAGTCGAGGTCCATTCCCGACGAGTTAAAGTGGTTGAAGGACGTCTCGGCGCTGACTCCGAAGCCCGAGTTCACCACGGGATTGCCAGAGCGCACGGAGCCGGGGCCCAAGCCCACGCTGGCCCCTAAACCGTTCAACTGGCTAGCCACCGACATCAGTGGCCCCCCTACGTTGTTGTTATTGTTGTTGTTGTTATTGTTGTTGTTGTTGTTGTTATTGTTGTTATTGTTGTTGTTGTTGTTGTTGCTGCCACCGCTGTTGGCACTACCCGTACTGATCGCGTTGCGCAAACTCGAGTGTCCCATGCAGAGTTTCGAATTGTTTGGTATTTGGCCACCCTCGTAGAAATCGGAATCCCTGCAATGATCACAAAATAAATCTTTACTTAAGTATAATCTTTTACGTTTAAACGTGACGAACTAAGTATATCTGTCTAACTGAGACGATGTGTTGAATTTCAAAAGATCCTTCACCGTCACACGGCTTGTCGACGTTGATAACATGACACGTATTATCCAAACAGTTTGTCGCCAAGATAACCATAACCGTTTTTCTCTTACACGTACGCATTACGACAAGCGATAAGCGATGGCATGAAAAAGTACTTTTCAAACAACGCAAGGTATTCATAAAATGTTCTCATTACAAAAATGACCGTATGTGGAAAAACCGAAATACATACTTCTGAAAATAATGTGCAACACGAAATAAGAAAGACCGATTAGGAACTAGGTATTCTATAAAAATTACGATCAATCGCGTATCCTCGCTGTTTAGAGAAGTATTGTACTTACCTGTAAATCGAGCTAGTGGCCATTATAAAATCCGCGCTCCTGTCATGTTTGTCCTTAAAGATCTTCGACTTTGTTCGTACACTGATAAGCGTGTCAGAGCCGATGGCTATTCGATAACAGGCGCTGACAAGGGCATCGTTTTCGTTGCCCAGTACATTTTGCAAGTGCTCATTCAGTTTGTCTTGATCGGGCGGGTAGCACAGATCTTGTAAATTCTTGCCAACCAGGATATCCTGCGTTTTTTTTTTTTTTTTTTTTTTTTTTTGAAACAGAAAACAAATTTTCACATTTAATGATCAGGTTCGCGGAAAACCATTTTCTTACACTTATCAGGTAAATATCAACACAACAACATGTCGAGTCTATCAGTTTTTACGATTAATGTTAAGTCACCAATAATTTTAGGTAAGTAGTCAATACAGTTCCTCACATTCGTAAAAATCGATAGAACTCGATCGAATGAACAAAAAAAATAACGGCAACAATAATCATCATAATAACAACGAGCACTTGATCAGATAAAACTCCGAGAACGCACATGTTAAATTGGTGCACTCTAAATGTATAGTCGTGTATTAAAAATGTATTAAGAAACTATAACGTAATTGAAAAAAATAAATAAATAAATAAAAATAAACAAAAGAAAGGACAGATTAGTATCGTTTGAACAAAATAAGAATTACACAGTTAACAATGAAAAATTATATAAAGTTAGTGGTATTATACGAACATCTACGTGACACATATTAGTCTCACCGAAACCCTACTAAATTACGTTAATTTTAGTGTTTTTGGTCTCACATTACCATACAACCGTGTGAATTAAAAATTAAAATGTAATCTTGCAAACACTTTGACTTTAAATCGCATCATCATACGAATTTAAATTCTAAAGCCAATTTTACAAATTATCGTGTCCTTGAGTGTACGTGTATTGACACAAACAAATGACAACAGCAATTTCAGCCATTCTACTGTACTGTAGGAGTAATTGTAATGCTTGTTCGTTCTTTTTCTTAAAAATAGTTATTTAAAAAAAGGCGCACACAACTAATAGAAATGCTAAAAGAAACTTAGATACCCGTGGAAAAAAAGTTATCAGGTAAAATAGAAGAAAATAGGAAGAATCTTAATCGACAAGACCAGTATCAACGACATTAATATTGCACGATATTCTTAATTCCTGAGAATAAAAACTGGCCCTTGTTAGAATCCGGATTTTGAAGAATATTACCTGCTCTTAGCTAATAAAAATAGAAATGGTGAAAATCGCCAATATATATTCGTACAACGTGTGTTATATTACTTTGCGCTTCAGAGAAAAGTAGTATTCGCTATGCGCCTATGTCAGGTGGCGCCGTCGAGTGAGAGACATTGTCCCTCGCTAAGATCGCCAGAATGCATGGAGCCTTATGGGTAATTTTTTAAATAAATTTAAAAAAAGGTTATTAAGAGTGGATTGACCAAATGAATCAGTGATTTGAGTGTGTATTATGTCAGTGTACAGTAATAAATTTAGTTTGGTGTCGTCATGTGTACTACAAGATTGGAAAAAATAAAAACATGGATTGCGACTGTGCTAACGCAACATATACATGTGTATACACATGCTTGCACTTGTATGGAGCTTGAGAAACACAAGTACTGCTTACATTTATCTATTTCTCACAACACAGTGTTCAATAAAAATTAATACTAATGACAGGTTAGGTAAACTTTTACACATTTATATTACGTTTCCGTGGATTACTTGTGTCCTTTAATTAAGCTGTACACAAGTGTAAGCATGTAAAAGCACTCAAATATGCTGTGTTATCACAGTCGCAATCCATGTTTTTATTGTTTCCAATCTTGTAGTACATATGACAACACTAACCAAAATTTATTACTGTACACTAACATAATACTCACTCAAATCACTTATTCACTCGGTCAATCCACTCTTAATAACCTTTTTTTAAATTTATTTAAAAAATTTCCTATAAGGCTCCATGCATTATGGCGATCTTAGTGAGGGACAATTTCTCTCACTTGACGGCGCCACCTGCCATAGGCGCATAGCGAATATCAAGTAGTAGAAGAAATGTGTGGAGTGTCAAAAATTTCTAGGCCAATTTTGCTTTTTAAATTATAAACTTTATTTAAAAAACTGTTGTTAACAATGAACAACGAAGAAGATTACAATTCGTGTAATGACATGTAACTTACGTTAAACACTAATTGAACAAAAAACAAAATGACAATTTTCGTAATTGGTGCGAATCTTTGGTTATTGTTGTTTTGGTTGTGCACCAGTTACGAATAGCATGTATAATTCTTGGTTTTTTCCTAACAAGGGCGCGATAACAGCGTGCGTCAAAAGTTCGCGAAAAACGCCCGAGTCAGAAAAATAACTTCAACCAGTTTTAGTAAAATACCATTTTACACTTATTTGACATATATATATATGTACAAGGAAAACTACACCCAGTTTTAGTAAAATGCCATTTTACACTTATTTGACGTACATATATACAAGTACACTAAGAAAAAAAAACAAAAAAAGGGTGCAACAATGAAACCAGCAAAATCATCGTTGTACGTGTCTTCCAGTTCAAAATTCGTCTTTTCAAAGTAACACACAATCAAACGCAAATACGAAGTAAGAAAAAAAAAGTAGATCTATGAGGTCTCAGGTACATATTAAAGATCAGGTAAATAACGAGATGACGAGACAGACGGAAAGAAAGGACTGCTGCGACTTTGCTTTGGAGTTGCGGTTCGATCGAACGAGAGACGGAGGAATAAGGGTCGTGTACACGATCCAACGAAAAATTGGTAAATATCATCAACAACACAACGACGACATCAATTGACAACAAAGCCCGTACAAACGGTGTAATAGTGCGAAGAAAAAAACAGACAAACATCATAGAATAAGATAAGTTGCAGGGGTGAGCGTGTGCGTGTATGCGTGTAAAATAATGACACACGCTTAACATCAAATAAAACGATATCGTAAAAGTGTCGTGTGTAATGATAATAATAGTAATAATATTATTAATAATAATAATCATAATAAATAATATGCATATTTGTATATTTAATTATAGCAGAGCGACCATAAACAGCAATAACACAAAGTCAGTACAGGTGTGTAGATAGATATACGAGGTAAAAATAAAAAAAAATAAAAAAATAAAAAAAAAGTAGAGGTGTTAAGGGGGACAAGGGTTGAGGGTTGGAGAGATGAGATGGGTGATTGAGAAAAAATAAGTAAAAGCAATTGGGTGGTAAAGCGTCGCGCGCCGTCCTCCCTTTCGTACTCTCGGTCTCTCACCTTGGATAGGTAGGTTGCGTAAGGATGTCCCAGCTGGGAAGCGTCGATGCTCAATATCTTGAAGTGCCGATCTAGCTTGAGGATGAAGCTGCCGACGCGCCGCTCGTCGAGGCTCTGGCGCTGGGCGATGCAAATGACGCACGGCCCGAGATCGGCGCTGTTGCTCAGATCGTCGAATATACTGCCAAAGTCGTCCCGCGACAGAACGTTCAGTGCCAGGTCGTTGCTGCTGTTGCTGCTCCCGCTGATGCTGCCCGCACCACCGATGCTACAGACTCCTCCACCACCACCACCTCCTCCCACACCTTCGACGCCTCCTTCGATATTCACTCCGACGCTGTCGTCCTCGCCGTCCGCGTTCGGATAGATGACGATCGAGGTCACGTGCATGAGTTCGTACTTTGAGACGCGTTGCTGCTTCTCTTCCATAGTCGCGTCCTTGTCATCGGGAGGCTTTACCAGAAACCGGCATTCGAAAGAGTTGCGCTTCGTGTGGTCTCTTGGCCAGCCTGTTTCGACGCGATCATCGTCGCACAAATCAGCGTTTCGGTGGTTGTTCCAAATTTTTGGTTGGTTGGATTTTCGTTTTTTCATTCAGTTTTGTTTTTGTTTTTGGTTTTTGGTTTTTGGTTTTTCAATTTTCAGTGGAGATTGGAAGATCATCGTTGGTCGTGACGGTCATTCATTGATCACAGATAAAAACACACACGGGAGCAAACAAAAGGTTTGTTTTTTTATTACGTACATCACTTGTAGTATGGATGGATGTGTACAAGGAGTTGGGGAGAGAGAAAAAAAGAAAAAGAGAGAAAGATATATATATATACATATATACATATTTATATGTAAATATACATAGAAAACACAAACACATGATTTTTGAACAAGGGAAAAGAATAAAAGAGAAAAGGGGGAGGAGAGAGCAGACACGCAAGACGAGAGATGACACTGTAATGTTGAGATGAAGCTCTGTCCTTTCTGAATAAACGATTCGAGTGGGATCAAGTAGTAAAAATAGTACACTTTATGCACCAAGGAGATGACTGAATCATCGAATAATATGTCTCAGGTCGCATGTGCCTCCTACCATGACTCGAAACTGTTTAATTAATATGATCTATTGTTACATTATATATATATGTGCAATTTAAAAGCTTGGAAATACTTATTGTACATTTTTAATTTGTGTTTGAACTCAATTATTCATTACTTTTGTTATTTGTAATGGACAAAAAGGAGTTTGGCACATTATTGGAGAAGGTAATAAGCTCATGTAAACGACCAATCGAGAGTGGAATCGGTATTGGGTGATGAGGGTGTAATTGAATTAAAAATGCAACAATCATTTACAACACTGAAACCCACATGGCCGCAAAAAAAAACATGCAACCTGAGACTTTTTTACTCACTCCTGGGCTATAGGTGTGTACGATTTTATTCACTTTAGTTGACAGAAAGTGAAAAACTTTAGACGCACGTGACGACACGGGCAGAAATTTACTACTCTTTGCCAACGGGCACATGAGTTTTCATGTCTTCTGTTTTCACACTTTTTCAAATTTTATCGAGGACAGAGGGGAATTGCGATTTTGGTGATTTAGCTTCAACAATATTTTAATTTTGCAAACTGCGCCCGTCTTTCGACTTCGTTTCAAATAAGATATCTCCGAAAAATCGGCCCATCAATTTGAAAGATTAAATTTTGAATTTTGTTCAGTTAATGAGTCCCTAACTATTGTTTGTTGCTGAATCGTAATATTAGAAATGATGTAACGTGTAAAAGAGTGCAGGTGTTAATATTGTTAATGCAGAGATCTGATGATTGAGTTTCCGATCACATTGTTCGAACCACTTGATATTTATTATTGAATCATAGATAATGGCGCGCGTCGACCCAATTAGTATAAGTATTACCAAGAAAAAAAAGCAAAATTGAAAAAAAAAAAAAAAAAAAATATTGATGAATCTCGATGTAAACCGTCTTTGAAAGCCAAATGAGTGTATATTGAGCGTTAGTAAAGTAGAAAAAAAAGAGTAACATACACAAAAACAAACGTGGTGGCAACAGTGTGCGACTTACCTACTGACATTGGAAAAGCGTTCGGTAAGAAGGACTGATGATCTCCGTGATGAATAATATTGTAAATATCCTTTCCGACCACATCTTCCTTGGTAAATTTTATGTAATCGGCAATGTTGTCCGTCACGTGTAACAGTCGCCCTTCACTAGTCGATATGAACACAAAGCCTTTTATAGCCTGAAAATATCGAAAATAGTATTAGATTCACTTTGATTTCATGTGTCGATCGTTTGCTTGGATTGTTCGTAAAATGAAGGATTAAAAAAACTTTCTACACGCATAAACTGATTAAATTTCGAAACCCACGTTGTCATGTAATAATTACCAATGTTTCCTAATTTTTACACCAGCTAAAAAAAACATCAAAAGTGATGTACTTTCCAGTTTAAGTATCAAAAGCTGAATGTTTTTTTCTTTGAAATTGGTATTACAGGTCCGAGAATCCTTTTACGCACATTAGAAACAACTATTCAATTATTATGCCAGTAATGATAATATATATACAAAATAATAACATGCAAGGGACCAGCAGACTTCATTGTTGTTACTGCGATGCGTAGACTGATTCTTCGGGCGGTAATGGCAACTTTGACAATAAATAAATAAATAAATACATCGAATGTCCAAAATGGAAGAAAACTCGAAACCTATGGTTAACCCGTATATGATGAGACTGAGCTTCTTGTAGTAAGTGTACAAAGCATTTTCAGTTATGCGCAAGTGAATTTTGACTCTCCTAATCGTAAAAATCATTATGATTTTTCATTTTTCCCACTATAGGAGTCGTTTGACCATGAATCATTATCGCCTAGCATACGCGTCGGGTTGAAGGGCTTACGAGGCTCACCATGTTACAAAGACATGCACGCTAAGTGACTAATATTAATTATTTTTGTTTAAATGGTTATATGTAAGTCGAAGAAAACTATCGGTTACATATTGCAGCGGAAGTGTCAAAGAAAGCCGGGAAACAAACAGCATAAATGGAGGATAACCTGAAAGATAATTCTCAGCAAATAGTATATTACAATTATGGTGAACTAAAATTGAAGAATTCTTTTTTTTCCCTTTATTTAGTCACCATTTGAAATCTTGCGTTGTGTATACAAATAATAAGTTTCTTTTTGATTTACCAGTGAATTCTTTGCTTAATAAATATATTATAGAGTATCTACGTAAACTATATGAAGCTGATTAAATTTTAAACCTCGTTTGATAATTACCAAGTAATATAACTTACATACACCACCATACGCGAAAATGAACAAAAAAAAAAAAAATAACGGTAAAAAATTAGAAAAATGCAGCTCTTTTCGTTTGAAAAAATTTGGAAAAAAAAACGTTTGTTTCAATTAAATATAAAAAAATTTTTAGTAGACTTGTGTTTTCATTTTCATTTCATATTTTTCATATAATCAAGGATAATCAAGTTACGAATCGATCAAGCTACAAAAATTCGATTTTTTATGATCTAAAAATTTTTACTCCATTCTAGAATATGATACATACCTCAAGTACAGCACGGGTGATCGCATTTCCAAAATATCTTTTAGGAACAGACGAAGATACTTCTCCTAATTGCACAGCCTGACTATCCTCGTAACCTCTAAGATCGCCGCACTGCAAACAAAATTTTCAATTGTATTCTACAAGTTTAACAAGAATTGTGATCGTTTAAAAAAAAAAAATTACGTAACTGGAACACGAGAATTTCAACTAAAGTAATTTTTGTAATATTTATAATGGACCAGTTTTCCCGTTTGATTTGTTATACATTCGTCATTGTTTTCACTGATGAAGGCAAAAATTAATCGCTTCAATATTCTTGACTTCCTAATTAAATCCTCCACTAATTTTACTCGAAATAAATTTTGGATCTCTAATCAAAATATTCATCATTAGTATTTAAAACATATTTAAATGCTTATAATTTTTATCATTCAAAAGAGGTTTATGCATGACTCCAAGGTCAAAATGGCTTACAAGGAGAAATTATTTTAAAAAGGTACGTAAATTATACCAGTACGTGTGTAATGAAAACACTAAGAAAAACTAATAATTTTTTTATATGCTCAAACTAATGAAAGCTATTTTCATGAATACATGAGTTTAACTAGAACAACTATAATTAAATCACTCAAAAATGAATCATTACCAAAACAAAAAATGAACCCTCATTACCGAATACTAAGTTGTGAATAAGTGAAAGTCATAGATGTTCATGAATACAAATTCATTGATTATTATTATCGTGTAAGATAGTATGTTATCAATAAGTTGATGTAATTTTTTTTTTAATTTTTAAATACAAGCTCCTCAAACATGCTTCATGTCTAGACGCTTTGGCAAAAGAGGTGACAATCTGAATTTTTATATAACTTATTTCAGAAGTAAAAGACTTTGAATTTTTTTTTAATTAAATAAAAAAATTTTTGTACGGTTTTCATTCCTTGCGAGGCAGAATTTGTATTTGCCAAATATGTATTTTTTTCAAAAATGGTTCGTAGCAGATATAACATATTAATCAATATATAAACAATTTATTGAATCATAAAATAAATTAAGTGGTAGTTAATTAAAGCAAGTAAATAAATATAATCATGCATTGGTTAAGAAATAATAAAAAATCGAATATAAACATTGTGTGGTAGACAATATAAAAAAAAAAAAAAAAAAAAATTGTAACATTTTAAGAAAACATCTCAAATATAAAATTATTAAAATTAGGTTTTTTTTCGTATGAAACAACAAAATGTTCTGAGTTTGGTGAACAATACATATTCAACCACATAGATGTTTGCCTAAATTAAATGCTTGTTTTGTTCATCAATTCTGTTATATAAGTCAAGCAGGGCCAAATAATGATAAAAAATGTCTTGAAATTTTTAATACATTGTATTGTATTTTTTTTTTTTTTATTATTAGCTGTACAGCCGATTGTAGCAAGTGTATTGCTCTCGACACTGCAGTGCAAAACGATCATCACAATAAACCAAAGCCTATAAATGTTTTAAAGTAGTATCTTGATTTATGTTCAAAGTGTCGAGAAAATAAACAAAACTTCACTTGTTCAAACTTGAGTCGGTGGTGATAACAGTGCATGTAAATGTCCTTGACGGAAAACAACGATTTTGGAAAAAAAAATGAAAGACACGAATCTCAAAAACGCATATAAAGACCCTCCCTTTATTTGAAAAAACAACTAATACTTAGTAAGTAGGTACCAAGAGTTCTGGTCTGATTATTCCGACGACGCGCTCTCTACCGTGCGGTGCCTATTTTTATCGATTCACCGCGAATGAAAGGAGAAGACCGTGAACTCGGGACGATGCGAAAAATGCAAGTGTTTTTCTCGCGATCGAGACACAGAGACACAGTAGCAGCGGCGACGACATCGTTTTTTAAAAGCTCGTATCGGCTTCTTCGCGACCGGCAGCATCAGTATAGCTGACATCCAAATACTTAGAGAGAAAGAGAGAGAGAGAGAGGGGGTATTCTGACCCTCTTGTTCTCTTGGATGCAGCAAAAGAAGGAAAGGAAGAAGGAAGGAATCGACGAGGAAAATAAAAGGTCTGCCCTGTCGGCTACACGAAGCACAAGAAAAAAAGAAGAAGAACGAAGCAGGGCATGTTATAGTATAGTAGCAGCTCGGAAGTAAGTAAGTAGAGGAACACGAGAGAGAGAGAGGAGGCCGTTAACGGCATTTCCTGCGTTACCAACTGGAGTTCACGGTCAGACGAGAGAGCGAGAAAGAGTGGCACACCAGTCGGCGAGGAGGAGAAAACGACCTTGAGCTCGTATTTCCCGCGGCCGACAGATCGCGTCGTAATCGCAATGAGTTAACATGTGGCCTCGAAAAGTCGGTGACTCCGAGAGACAGAGAGAGCAAAGCCGCTGATATATGCGACGTTGCCGCTCCGGTGTATACGCTAGATACATATTCGCTCGTATTCGCCCTCTTCTTCTTCTTCGTTCCTCCGAAAGCGAAACGCTACAGGTACGTACATTTGGAGCTCTCTCCTCCGGATCCTCTTTCATTTCGCGCACAAATCCACACAAGCGCTACTCATACTTCCTTCCTCTCTCGGTTTTCTGCAACTGCTCTCGTTTTCTCCAGTCACTACATCAGGCCGTTTCGTGCTTCCCCTTCATGACTTCTCATCCAAGAAGGAAAAGCCACCTTTCTTCACCCGTTTCCATAATTTGCCCCTCCGTGAAGTTGTACTTCAGGTGATGCGCGAACTCAACTTCAAAAAAAGGATGTTGGGCTATTTCGCGTTTTCCCCTCTCGCGCGCACATTCGTTCACTTTTGCTTGAAAAGTTCGAGCCGCGAGTGGGGAGGGGTTCGTTGAACCGAGGGCGACCTTACCCTCCCGGGGACACACTCTCGCTCGAGAGCGTGTTTTATACACTCGTGTGCGTGATTAATAATACGTTCGGTCGCGGGCATGAAGAAGAAGAAGAAAAACAAAAAAAAACAATGTCATCGTTGCTTACCCGAATACCAGCCTTCTGAAGAATCTGACATTTGTCGAGTTTGGCGCGAGTGTTCATATCCTCGGGAAACATATAGGTGAGCAGCTCGTAGATCTCCTCGATGTAGTGGTTCTCCGTTTCCCGGCGCTTCTTCTCATTAAGGCACTTGTTGCTGCGACAGAAAACGGAAGGAAAAACAAATCATAACAGCAGTACTGCTGATACACAATGATGGCGATTCATTGCATGGGTGCATTATAATCGGGGCATCGCAAGGGATGACACTGGATAACCGAGGGCCATCGCGCGCCGCAGCTGTTGGGGGAAGGAGGCCGGGGAAAAAAAGCGGACAGTGTCCTCCTCTCGCTTTACCATTCTTTGGAAGAGCGGAAAAAAAAAAAAATAATAAAAAAAATAAAAAATAAAAAATAAATAAAAGTAAGCCAAGCTCAAGGGGGAACTACTGAAAGTCGCGTGGCGCATTCCCACAGATAGATCCATAAGAAAGCGAGAACGAAAAGTGAGTGAGAAATGAGAGGCTTATCTTATCTCGCGCGCGCGGCCCGCTCCTCCTTCATTCCCGTCATTACTCCGCTTGTTATACTGCTGTTGCTGCTCCGTGGCGTCGCCGAAGCGCAGAAAATGCACGTTTCATTCACGCGAATGCGCGCGAGCGTCTCTCTCTACTCTCGCTCTTTCTCTTCGGACAGCAGTGCTTTCTAGGCGGCCGTGTACACGTATACGTATACCGGTACATGTATACCGATCAAGTTGCCGAAAATAAGCGTGCGGTAGCGCGAGATGCCGCGACAGTTGGGTATATAGCCGCGACGACGAGCTGCTTTTGCGAGATATTTGCCTTTACGGTGTGGAACGCCGAGACTTAAATCGAGGACTGTTGCACGCTCGAGGATCTGGTTTATTTCCGTGTACGGTTTTTTGCCGATTTCGATCTTTTTTTTTTTTTTTTTTTTCCGCGCGAAAACAACATTTTAAACCTCGCCGTGAATTCGGCAGGCTATTAACATCGGATAAAGTGCATTCTTCGCTTTTGACACGACAGAGAGTGTATTTATACGCGCTGAACTGTACATGCCCATACTCAAGGAATTTGAGAAATCCGACAAGTACGTATACGTACAATATAATATGTTGTGTGCGTACACTCGTCGATACCGATCTCTATTCTCTTTAGACTTGCATGGGCAAACAGATTATCTCCGTCGCACGCAAGTGTACGTGTGTTTGTGTTGACTTTGCGCGCAAACGTTATAAGCCTTTCTCAAATAAAAATTGCAAAGATATTTAATGACGACTCGAAGGTATTGAGAGCAGGTTATAAAACACTCAAGCCAGAGAAACACCCATGTATGTATATATTATGAAGAATTTATGTAATTCAATTTGTAATAATTGTTGTTTGAATATGAGGAGGTAATAATGTATACGTATAATCTTGTGTACGATTAGTTAAGGGATCTACGTATATAAATGATAATTGATGCGATTGCGGTTGTCATGGAACAAACAAATAAGTAGTCATTGTGGCAGTCGAAAAAAAAAGCATCGGACACTTATTTTTGAGGACATCACAGGTATTTATAAATATTATTCAATACAAACTTTGCACTATCTCTTTTTGTGGTTTTTTTACGAATAAAGTTTAAATTATTACAAAGTCAAACAGACAACATGTCTTTACCTGCAATTATAACTTTATAAATAAATCATATACATTACCATAAACGCGGTCACTGTCAGCGCGATTTTAATTCGAGAAAATTTTGTTCTTATCCATCGGGTATACGGTTGCTGTTTCTATGAAGACATGCAAATGAATGACAGAAAAGTGACTTCGAAAAGAAAAAAAAATGTTCAAAATAATTTTGAGTGAACTCAATTGCTTATAATTAAAGTAAGTAAAATGATGAAATTTAACGCATTACGTAAGATCGAAGTAATGAATGCTTTTAATTACGAAAACTGTATTGACATAAGTTGTGCAACATTTGTACAACACTTGTTGATAAAAAAATAATTGAAAATCGCAAGAAAATTAGCAGACACTTGTATTCAAATTCTTTAAAAGTATGAAATATACTTGTCTCTATGGAAACTTTTACGAAGGACCATTGCCTGACCCGAAATAGCTATCGGTAAAAAATCATTGCATGCTGCACCTTATTCCCCAAAAAAAAAATAGTTAATCTTATTTTGGACAAAACTCTTTAGCTGATCTAATTATTAGCCCATTAAATAGGCAGTTGAATAATTTTTTTTGTGTCATTTATTTTGATTTATTTCAAGGTGATGTGGTAGGAAATAATTTAAGAAAATTGTTTTTCTATTTAGATTTCGAATGACTAGAATAATCATTTTCGACAAAGATGCAGTTTTTTTTGTTTATTTATGACATCAACTGCTAGTAAAAACAATCAAGTTAGTAAAAAGTTTGTTGAAAATAATTTTCTTTACTATTATTACCTCCTCTGAGAACGGACCACGTATGCATAGGTTGAAATTTACTTTTTTCTTTAAAATCACTATCATTGACGATTCAAATTATTTTGGAACGGTAGGAAATAGATGTTTCAAACTCAACGCAGCCTTAAAGAATTAAAAAAGCTATTTAATGGCTAAATAATTACCACAGTATTATCACACATCCAATAATGTAAAATCTAATAATAATACATCGATTGACGCTGGTACGTATACTATTTTAATGCTGAAGTAATTTGGTAATAATGACGGAAATCATGATATTTTAATGAACAAAAGATTTTAAAAAAAAATTCAAGGAAAACTGATTTCATCAGATTCTTCACGCTGGAGTGTTAATACGCGCACGTTTTAAGATAGAATTTCAACAAAATCAAACACGTTGGAAATATATTTAAATACTCACATTTGCGATTGAGACTTGGCATCTGATTTCTTTCTCTTTTTCGTGTTGTTGCCACTTATTCCGCTCATATTGGCCCAGTTGTATGGGTCATCACCCAGTTTATATGGGCCAGGCCTGGAATGACAAAAAATAAAACATGTTAATACAGTAAATATTATTTAAAGCACGAGAAACTCATGAAATCTTAAAAATATATATCAAAAAAGAATAGATATTTTTTGTTTGTGATATTTTATGACAATTTTAGAATAAAATTGTACCTTAAAAGTGGTTTAAATAAAAAAAAGTCTGCAGTAATATTATACAAACAAAATCACTAGAGAAATCTAATTTTTTTTTTTTTTTTATTTAAAAATGAGTAATTTTTCTCCTATAACTTCTATTTTTGTAACATTTAATTATATTTACAACAAAAAATACTTCAAGTAGTTTTATTTACTTAAAAAATTATTATTTTACAAAATATGTGACTTTAAATATTCATTGCCTGAGAGTACCTTTCGTACCAACTGTATAAAACAAAGACCAGTCAAAGACATAAAATTATCTTAAATTTCTTAGTCTTGTAACCATCGAAATAATGCGTTTAAATATATTTTTTTTTTCTTTAATTAAATAATCCATAGGTATTATTTTTTGTAAGAGTTGTAAGATACCATGTCTACTCAAAATACTGTGGTTAGGTATATTTTTTTTTTTCGTTTACAAATGGAGAAGAATTTCCGAGCCAAAATGACCCGAAGATTCTTCTTTCCTATGCACGATCAAGTCCATGTGTGCGGCACAGCAGAAAAAGAGAAAGAGTTTCGGACGAGTTCATGCCGACCGCCAGCGATTTACTACCCGCAATAAAAATCGGCCTAACCCGTCCGTCGGAGATTTTTTTATACTAATTAATGCGACGGTATCTTCGATCCAACGATCTATTCCAACCACTCGCTTCATTTTACGTACACCCAAATACAATGTTCTCATTATCTACACTGTTTTTTTTTTTCGGTATTTTGAATTTTCCTTATTTTTATCCACTCTATGCGCTTGCCGACTCTCGGACAACAACAGCTGGAAGAACCGTTCCATCAGATTCCCCTTTTCCTCCGCATATACGCCAAATCATTTGAATAAGAACCCGGAGACTTGGGACACACGGTTATACGGCGACGACACACGCTTATCTTGTCGGAGTTTTATTTTGTTTTATTTTTTATTCACCAGGGACGGGGATATATTATTTAAAATTTAAATGGCACGCTCGTGACTTTATTAAAGGTAAAACACGGTGACGTTAATGAGCGATTTCGCTACGAGGTACAAGTTTTGGGGTACTATCCAGGCAGCAGGGGAAATAATTAGCCCAAAGTTATACCTACGTTGGCGGAGACAATGCTCGCCCATTACGCGGCTAAATTATACACTACTGCTTCTAGGCTTCTGCTTTTTTCGCTTTATCGATGATCGCCGGCAACAGCTGGGTCGAAGATTTTTTTTAACGAGCAGTCTGTGGCTGCTCTATACACACGATACCACCGTGATATTCGTGTTTTCGTTGCTGTCGTAATTATTGTAATCAAGTATATCACCGGACGACTCCGTTGTATCATTTTTTCGGTTTTAATACTACTACTGGTAAATAATTATAAATTAAATTAATACAGGTAAAATCGATCCTTGGATTAAAAATTATTCGTTGGAAGCAAATACAGGGATTTTTATTATGAAAAATGTCAAGATTGGCCATTATAACAGGTAAGATTTCGTATTTGACGAGACAAATCTATGTACGGAAAGATCAAACTATAATACTCTTACTTGACGACCAAAGAAAATTTTGCTAGTTTTCTTGAGAAAAAAATGATTAAAAAGGTGAGTACGAGGCGTGATGAAAGTAAAATTGCAAAAGAGTTTGCGTGTTAATTTAGATGAACAGAGTTATCGACTGCGAGTCGATCGCAACGTCAGCAAAATAATCATCGGCGAGGAGAGAAATATGCAATCTCCGGATCGTGAATTTTGATTGGATTTCAGGTTTTTTTAGCGCAGATATAAAGTGA
Source organism: Copidosoma floridanum (assembly GCF_036245765.1). Lineage (NCBI taxonomy): Eukaryota > Metazoa > Arthropoda > Insecta > Hymenoptera > Encyrtidae > Copidosoma > Copidosoma floridanum. The sequence continues at coordinate 3,820,494 of NW_028321896.1, forward strand.
TTTAAAAAAAACCCAAGCTGCGTCCGAATTCCTGCCGATTTCAGACTTTCTTTTAATCCTACACGAATTATTATCACGCCATTCGTTTAATTAATTAAGTGGCATAACTTCATTTTTACGATGTTTTTTACGAATTTCTCGAAAAACCCAAATTTCTAAAGAATGTATAACTTAAAAAATTCAGTCCTTCGAAGTTTACTAAGTTTAGAAATTAAAAAAAGAACGGTTTTCGTAATAAAAAAACTAAATGTCAATACTATTGACTTCGGTAAACTTCGAAGTCTCACGAATATTCAGTTCCACCACTGAGCATAAAATAATTATCTAGTATACATTCGCCAGTTTTTCAGAGCACACAGAGCAACGAAACGTCATCTGATAAAATACGACCGATAAACATCGTATCAATGCGTGTGTGTATATATATATATTTAAAGTGACGTTTCAGCACATTAAAGTAAGTAGGTTACCGATAACCTCAAAGCTTTTCTAGATAAATCACAGCAATTAATTGTAACTTCCTAATTTTCGTGCTTAATATATATTTATACTCTAGTTTTATAAGAAACGATTCATAAGGTTTGTGTAGATAAAACTTCTTCCGGATCTTTAATTTCATATCTTAACATCACAACATTTCTCCACCTAAAATTAATTTATCATTACATTTGTACTTATGTTTTACTGAACAAATTTCTTACTATGAAAAAATAGGGACAAATTTTGTGTAATAAACTTTAATTCACAAAAATGGTCTACTACAGTGTCAAATAGTTTTAAATAGTAAATGAAAAAACTACAAATTATGCATCAGCTGTATAAAAACAATGTGTATATTAGGATAATAAATAATACAGTAACTTCAATGTTAAAAAAAATAATAACAGTTTTTTTTACCAACAGAGCTTCAATAGTTAAAAATAAAAATCTGAAAATCGACATTGATTTTTAAAGTGACCGATTAAACCTCCAAATTACGGGTGAATGCTGTACATATTTTTCATTTTAAAAACGAAGGAAACACAAGTAAATCATTTTTTTACTTTACTATTGTCTTCAATATCAAACATGGAATTACTATTAATAACATACTGAAAACAGCCGATAAGAATCCGTTTACTTGCTAAAACATGAAACGTGTTTTCAACAATATCAATAATGTTTCAATATCAGTCACTGTGAAATTTCCCTCGAAATTTCCTGTGGAAACAAAAGCGCAACAATATGTTTGATGTCGGAACTTGTCGAAAAGTCAATCTCGTAAAATCCAAACGTCCATAGTACTACCATTCCGTGTAGCGCTTCAATGGACAATATAAAATTTTATCCGCCAAATGAAGCGAACGACTCGTGTATATGTAAATTCAGGAAAGAGGGAAAAAAAACAGGCAAGAGGAAAGCTCTCGTATGGGTGCGGATGATCCAAGCAGTGGTTTAGGTTTATATGACACGTGGAAGGAGGAATAAAGTATGCACTTTTTCAAACCATCTGATAGAGCGCTTCTTTCGATCAACAGCCATCATATTTATCGCCCATCCACCATCTCTTTTCTCTCGTCTTTTCTTTTGATTCACCAGACCTTCAAAGAGAATTGTATATTAAAATCACCCACACAGAAGATGATTGTACAATTTAAATATATAAACAACACTTTTGTTCAATTGTAGATCTTGTTTTGAAAAATGTATAACTAAAAAAAAAAAAATTAAAGTCGCACGTTTTACTTGTTTTATTGTTTCGACTGACTTCATAACTCGTGATGTTTGTCTGCCTGTCCATGGTAGCTTTCATAAAATTGAAGCTCGACAAATACAAGCTAAAATTAAATTCGCACGCGTGAAAAGAATATAATTTACCCACAACTTATTTTACTCAGGACGAAGGAGGGCAAGTATAAATTTATCACAATAACGATCGTCAATGGACTCCTGTATCCCTATCTCTCTTTCTCTCTCGTGGCATGTATTACAGCAAATATCGCTACCGACAGCCCATAAAACCTGCGAGTCCCACAAAAGTTGCAAGTTTACGTACTGTGCACATCATATAATACCGTAATATGTATGCACAAGTGACCGGCAAGCGCATGAACATAATAAAACAAGAAGAAGACGCCCGAGCGAACCTATGACGGGTGTGTACAAGGGCTCTAACGAAGCAAGCCCTCCTCGTGCGTACGCCGATGATTACGATGCGGCGGGCCCGGAAATGACGCCAATAAAAAAGTCAGAGGAGATTCGAGGATCGAGATTGCACTGACTCGCGGGCACCAGCGCTGCTAGAAAGAGAAAGAGGGACTGGGCAGCAAAGGCAAACAGAGCCTCGCTCGACTTTTTATACAAGGCTGCAGCACCACGTCGATACACCAACAAGCGCGCCGTCGAATAGTTTCACGGCTGCATTAGCTCGGTATCGAGAGAGACAGAGATGATGGCGCATTTTTTTTTCCACGATAAATCATCGGCGAGCAAAAAATTTACGAGCCTGCCCGCCTCTTTTGTACATCTTATTATCATTATTACGACCAATACGGCTAACTGTACGTATAATATACAGGTGGTACAGCGTATAAAAATCACACAACGCGACAAAGGGCGCTCCGGCGCGAATTATTTTGTTTTAAAAGCGGTGACTCGCGGTTTTATGCTTCTCCGCACAGTTTGTACGTATATCCTTATTTTGTTTCAAAGCCGATTGCGTCCGATGTTCCCAAAGATTGTCCCGACTGTCGTTGACGGCCGGCCCGCGAAAGGGATTGTTTTATTGCGCACGTTTTTATGATGTAAATGAAGCCGGGCTTCCCCGAATCGTAATTACCTCCAAAAAAAAAAACAAAAAAAACGGCCGTTCTATAAAGTTTGCCTCCTTCTTTGCTCCGCTCTCCTCGATCTAGTCCTGAGCGTGTGTGTATATATATTTACGCGCCAGAGACAACAAACCGGTTATTCTTTCTCCGCAAAGGTTCTCTCTCCCTCTAAGCCGAGCTGATCTATGCGCGCGGCGTTGTTATTTCGGATTATTATGCGCCGCGTACGGCTGTTTCCATACTTATCCCTTGGATCTATCTTGCGAGCGTTATCGTCCAAGAGGGATGCAGTTTATTTATTCGGCGAGTTTTTTTTTTTTTTTTTTTTTTTCCTTCTTTGGAGGGGGAGATTTTAATTGTTCAATCCAGCCACTCGGGAGTGGATTGGAATTTTCGATAATGAACCGACTGTTTATTATTTCTATCTGGATTTTACAAACAAAAAAAACATGGATGTATTGTTTCAGTTGTTTGCCAGAGATACGTTAAGAAATTTGCTGCCCTAAAACTATGCATCTACGACAAAGTGTACAATCCAAGGTTTTCTGTACATAGGCTGCTTCTCAACAATAAAATAATAAAGTGCAATGGCAGTATTTGTACAAATTTGTTTTTAGCTAACCAAATTAATGATGGATTTGATTGAATGATGAGTGTCTGGCAATGATAGTTGTGCTTGAAGAAAGACTATTCCAAATGGAAGATAGCACGCCCAAGAGTACACTGCAGACATCGAAAGAGCCCCCTAACAGTTCAGTATGGTATATTTTTTTTTTTTTTTTTTACTTTCACAGTTTTTCAATAAGTTTTCGTAATTTCCTTTTATATAAATATATTCTATTTCAACGAAAATAGGACGTAATTTATCACTACTTCGTATTTGATACAATTGAATTAAATTCAGTGGTAATTATTTATTAAGTAGTATTAAATTAGTAATTTGTATACAGAAACAAATTTTTGATATAAAATGTTTGTTCAACTAAGTAATGAATGATAATATCAACAAGAAAACCGCTGTAATAGTTGTCACAAAACTTTCTCATACTCAAATTTATAATTTACTATTTTATGATTTTTAAACAATTTATTTATTCATTAACAGATTTTTCAAAGTAATAAATGTAATCTCTTTTACACGAAACTATTGTAATAAAATTTTATTAATGTAAGTGAAATCACAATGAAATTCTAATTATTATGTTTTACTATTATCTCTAAGTAGTTGAAATGACCCATAGTTCTTATTTTTAATACACATTTTCAAGTACGTTTCAAATAAATGTATTGAAGAACATACCAAGTTGACATGAAACATTTCACACATAAGGAGCGAAAAAATAAAGAACGTCTTAACCTCATGTATAGTACAGCGAAGCCAACGGTAAGACATACTACTATAGTCAGAATAAAAATTTCTTGTAATTTTTTTTACTCAAAATTTTAGGTCAAAAATGCAGCTAAGGCAAAAAAAGAGGTGAAAGTACAAAAGTGAGGTAAAATCCTTGGGCACTATAATACGTTAGCAGCAATTTTTTACTGTACGATGGTTTTCGCAGAAAAATCACTGTTAATGTCTATCTTGCACAAACATATAATTCCTATTCACAGAAAATATGCATTTTTCCAAGTCATTATTTTTTATTGCTCAAAACGTGTATTTAATGAATTTTATTTCTACTCTAAGTATTTGTAAAAAAATGAACCCTGTAACACTTATTTTAATAAATGTAGAGTACTTATAATGACAAATTTTTTATCCTTGTACAGACTAATAAATTATATGTTAATAAAATGATAATAGCATTAACAACAACAATAATAATAATAATAATAATAAAAATAATAATAATAACAACAACATATGATAGGATACATCAATTGACGCGTAGATTATGTACTACACTAATTACAATAAAAATACTATCAAAATATTTTTTTTTAATTCTGAGTGCATTTAATTTTTTTAAATGCAAATGCAAATTCTATAGGTGAATTGGTTTATAGTATAATAATAAATATATTTCGACAGTTGGATTTTTTTTATAATGTAAAGTCCTTATAACTACTACTATTTACATTAATATTACCATTATTATTATTATTATTATTAATATTGTTATTATCATTATTATTATTATTACCATTTTTTTTATTATTATTATTTATAAGCAGCCTTGATACTTTTGAGTACTAAATGTATAATAAATAATTTTTAAAATTACTTATTATGTTCCACAGCAAAGCAGCAAAGTATTACAATATTAATTTTCAGAAACAGTCGATAGTTAACAAAACTATTAACCTTGAAATGATAAGTCAAAAAAAATCTGAATTACTGTTAAAATTGTGTTATCAATGTCGGTTTAAATAAGATTTCAGGTCATAAAATATCATTTATATTTTATCATTATGACAATAATTGTCTCATCAAGTTCTGTCGATAAAATGATATGAATATTGAACTCGTGAGCGTAAATGATTGATAAACCACTTTACTTCGATATAAGTGAATAAGATAATGTTGTGTATGTGTGTGTGTGGGTGTATTTGCTTGACCGAATCATACCGAGCATTAAACAATTACCAGCATAAATGAGAAAAACCGACGACAACGTACTGCGTACGTAAAAGAGAATTTTTTTTCTCAGTTAACCAATGACACCTTAAACAATTTATAATTCATATGTAAATCTAAATATTTTCGAACTAAACCGAACTAAACATTAGGAAATTTTGTCACAGATTTAAAGAACTTGAACACTTAAAAAAAATTCAGAGTTCTATTGTAACCATCGGGTATACTGTTAAGAGTTAATGCATTTTCAAATAAAACACTTAAGCCTTGACAGTGAAATATTTCAAATATTTAATCACCAAGTGATTAAAATTAAGTGTCTGAGCGTTTCAATTTTAAACCGATAGTTGATTAAATTCGAGGTTTAGTTTAAAAAAAACTTGAATTTGCAGTGTAGTCTCCAAATACCTCAATGTACAACTTTCTACACGAAGAAAAAAAAAAAAAAAAAAAATACCATCTTTTTACCAGTAGTGCTAAGCTTGCAATCTGGTCCAACAAAAGATATCTATTGAACTTGAATGGCAGGGAATTGCTACACTACATCCATTGAAAAGAGAATTAACATCACTACGATTAATATGTTGATAATAAGATTATATAAAACTATAAAATTACATCCTCGGTTTTAACACGAGATGATAACGAAACACAAGGTGAAAATTGAAAAAACTTAAAAAACTGTACCACCTCATCGCATCTTGGACTGATAGAGCCCAAAAAAATAATAGTAAATACAAAAATGATAATAATAATAGTAATAAATAAACCTAAAGGCAGATGCAGACACAAAGTGTTAATGACAGAGAGTAGGAGTGGTATAGCTCGATAGTTCGCGCACCTTGCATCTCACCAGAGCCGTAGCATCGATACGTAGTCATGCATCCAGCAGCAATATACGAGTATATACGCAGAGAAGCGAGAGCTATAGTCACGGCGTCAACGCCAATGCACGTGTTCGCTGTTACCCAGTTTTGTGTGCAGCCAGCCAGCCAGTCGTCAGGAGAGTATAGGTACAGTGTTGTGTCAGCACCACCGGAAAGAGAGATGATGCTGCACGGCTTCGCCAACACACACTAAACACACCCACACAAACGCACGAACAATGGTGCACGTGAACTTATATAACACACTCTGCTGTATCACGCACACGCGGACCCACGGATGGACCCTAGCGACCCAGCGGTCGCAGCGCAGTCGCTCTTCTCCTTCCCACCCTTGCGCCAGCTGCAAAGCAATATAATACAACCCCCCTCGAGCGCGTGGGTTTGCTTCTTCTATTGACGCGGAGCAGAGCACACACCGCGTTGTCGTTGACTTTCGAAGACACTTTTTTTTTTTTTGAGCTTTCGAGCTTGCGCTCGCTGGAAGGCACTGGCCACTGTTCCGCGTGTGTCAACTGTCACTCCAGAAGCGACGACGCGTACTTATCACATACACACACACAGACCACTCGGTCTCAAACGTCACACCCGCAACACAGAGACAATAAACTCGTTATTTTCGTACGCGCGAATTTCCAGTGGAACAATAATTGCACAACTGCGAGGAAAAAACACAAAAGAGCATCCAACGTCGCATCCACCGAGCCAAGAGACAGATAGAGAGAGAGAGAGAACGGTATTTTCGGTCCCTCTCGCACTTGCAAAAACTTTCACCTTCGCTGTGGGTATTTATGTTATATACGCACAGCTGCGGCAGCCCCGCGGAATAAGTAATATCGAGCGGCCCCCGTATATACGTATAGTTGGCGAACGGTGACACGACTACGGGCACGTGGCTTGAGCTGGTGGGGTACAGGGATGACACATATACAAACGCCCATACGCAAAAAAGAGCGTCCTCCTCCCTTGGTTCCTCGTCCCGAGGGGGCGATACTCGCAGGAGTCAAAGTCAGCGGGTTGTCCGTCGTCTGCGTCGACGCTGCTGCTGTAACTTTGCGCGATCGTGCTGGCGGTGTTGTTCCTCGTCTTCACTGGCAACCGACTCCATATTACACATCCACCACTAGGCCAAGTTTAATGGTGTGGGCCACCCTCCCCCCCCCCTACTGGTATACGCGATGTGGGTATGCGTAAGGCTGTTGTTGAACGTGGGTGCGCGGGCGCGCGCAGCCGATGACGTTAGCGAATGATTGTGGCCCACGCAAGCTCGTACGCATACATGTACATGACAACACGGAGCTTTTTTTCCCCTTGTGTAGTAAAATGACACGATGGCGAGTGGTGCTCCCTTGGCTTCTAACAAGGGTCGATGGGACGCGGGAAAAAAGCTCGCCTCCTCGAGGTACCCGGGCACTTTAGCGAGTGTAAAAGAAGCATATAGCGCGCTCGCACGGCACCGCCAAGGAGAGCGAGAGCGCGCGCGAGACTACCAAGACGTGTACTAACCGCCGTGCGTGCAACATCGGCGACGGTACCGCGAAACGAAGACGCAGGGCGGGTGTGCGCGCGCGCGAGCGCTGCATGCTACTGTAGCCGCCTACCTCCGCTCTCTCTCTCTCTCTCTCTCTCCCTGTGTGTGTGTGCGTCGCGAGGAATATAGGTCAGTGGGCCAGGGCGATCTCTCTCTCTCGCGCGCGCGCGGTACTCTTGCTCGCTCGCTCGCGGACATGCGCGCGATCGCGCCTCCTCGCGCTGTTGTACTCTGCGTGGCTGGGCCGTCGTGGACTCGGGGCGCGTGTCTCATGTTTTTATGGGTGGGGAAAAAAAAAAATATTCACACGGTGCAAAAAAAATAAAAGAACATTTTTATATGGCCAAAGGAGAGCAGTTTCGTTGCAACTAACGCGTTCTTCGACATCCTCGAGCACCATCGTACCATTCAATTTTAAATTTATCGAAATCGCAGCTCAAAAGAAACCCTTGCCCTTGTGCCCCTGTAGTCTCTGCGTAGCGAGCCGTACTAGCTACTCTCATACTGTACACGTTATACTAGCACTGAAGCTACGAATGCAGCTTGGAAAGAGGAGAGTCCCTCGGTCAGCGGCATAGATGATCTAGAGATCGCTCGCGTACGACAACCAGTCAGCCAGCCTTTGGAAATATATAAATATTACCCACTGCCTTCGTAGCTCTATTCATTCTCGACACGAGTGGACACACATATATGTATTATATACTGGTGGCAATATAAGACGGGTGTCGAGGAGTGTGGGCTGGGCTGTCTGCCCACTAGCCTGCTGTTTCTACTGACAGTAGATACGGCCGCGGGCTTACCGCTCCCTATCTACGTGCGAGCATATAATATACATGTAGGGAGCAAAGATGAATGCAAAGGGAGGCGACACACCGTCTATGAATAAACGAGCTCTCCTCCAAGCGTTACTCGATACAAACATATACGTACACACATATTATACATGTGTAATGTACACCTAACTCGCGCGTAATTTTCTCCGATCGTGTGCATGCGTACAGGCATACATTTTTATGTGCGAAATATCGATGATTGCGTGCATGCTCATTTACTACTCGTGTCTATTGTATGTGTGTGTGTGTGTATGTGTGTGTATGTGTGTGTATGTAATATAAACGTTCGTGCGCCTTTGAACTTTCTCGGTCCCGTTATATATAGAGATGGATGCACGTACCGTAATAGCTATACATCAACGCGCGGGGGATGCTGATGATGATAACGATGATTCTTTTTTTTTAGTTTTGGGTCCAACCTACGGATTCGATGGCCTACAGTTTATAAAATGTTTTTTTTTTTTTTTCGCTTTCGGAGCGCACAAGGTGCGAGCGACGAGTATGGACTCGCCGTCATGCGAGATTGTTTTCCGCAGAACTATATACTTACACCGTTGTAACGCCAAGTGTGTCAAGATCGCCGGTTTCTCCGCGAAAAGAGCAAACATGGAGTTATCTCCCTCGCGTTCTCGCTAAGTATACTCGATGATTCGGAAGGAAAAAAAAAAAAAAAACAGCCGTGCACGTTTTATACCTCTCACGATGCATCTAGTGTATATATATAATACTCGCACACGTAACGAGAGAGCGCACACACACGTATCGATCAAACTTCCTAATTCGAGCGGTAATATGTACACTTAATTACGCGTTGGCGAAAAAATTCACGAGCTCCCGGCCGATCTAAAGCGCATATATATGTTGTACACACGTTGGGCAATTGCTCGTAGCGTAAACGCGAATTTTTCGGATTATTTATTACCACACAACAAATTTGTACACACGTATCGCTGTTCTACCCGTATACGCCACGCATCCGTGCTTGCTTGGCCTAATGATACATTACAATGTAGCGGCGAAAGTCGCGAGCGCCCGTGAATTATTATCGTTATGTCATCGTAATTGTGAAACATACATTGGCTATATGGAAACGTACGAGGGTATATTTGTATGTATACATGTGAAAAAACCTGAGAGCCCGGCCAACATGTGGGCCAGTGTATCCTGACGCGGGACGAGTCACTCTCGCGCTCGACCGTCCGCAGGTGAACCGCAGCTGCTTAAGATTTATCCGTCCCTTGGAGCGTAATATTCTTACACATAATTTAACAGAAGCGAGAGTGTTACTGCACAAGTGACGTGTACATTATGTGCGCGCACTTACGTCGAGACAAATGTATACGAGCGAGTCCGTGAAAAAGAAACTGGAGTCTCGAAAAACAACATTCAACAATACCTGGGAGAGTGTGGATGAAACAATGTAGTGACAAATACATTACGAAATATGATTGAATAAACTTTATATCGTCGGACGTGTTTTACTTATTCCGGTTTATTTATCAATAAAAAGTACTACTCACCAGCTCACCACTCTCCTAACGATTGATAAAATAATGCCGATTCTTTGTAGAAATAATATACAAGCAACTCTCTTTTTCACTCGTCGTCGTAGTACACCTCAAGTGAATCGCACGTAAGTAAGTACACGTGTATGCAAACGCGCCCACGTACTTATGCACAGATGATCGTAATCGCGGTCGCGTCGTCGGGTCACACTGTAGCAGCTGTGTTTCACGGACTAGAGTACCTGCCCTGGTAGCTTCCCTCTCCCCTCTTTTCAAGCGTATAACGCTTGCCGCTGCAGTGCTATACACTATACTTACTCCTGACAACGGTGTGATTCACGGGCGTATACCTATACCGCCTATACGTGTTTATAGATGTGTTTACGTACTTCACTCTCGTCTATTGACCACTTTCTTTTACGAGCAGTGGTAAGAGGGATCAGTCGTAAGCTGAACTTTTGAGAATTTCGTTAACTGAATTTCAAGTAATTGTGCCGCTCATGGGTCGTTAGTAGGACCGACTTTATAGATAATTTGTTTTATCTCTGGTGCACATCTGTCTGGTGTCTTCGCTCGCAACAGCACGTTTCTTTGATATATCACAGTTGTTTATCAATGTAGTTAGCGAGATAACGTCCTATATATATATATTTTTTTTAATTTTGCTACCCTTGGGTTGGAGAAACTCTCTAAATTTAAAATGGTGAAAATTTCACTATTCGGAAAAGTGAACAAGATTTTCACTGGCAAAGTAGTGAAAATTGAGGATCGCTTATTCGCGCCCAATCGCTACAAGTTTTAAATATTAAAATATATCCGTAATCCAATGTGCAATCTTAACTCGAATGAAGAGAATTGTACGTCCCATATACATTATTTCGAGTAATTCCAACGATAAGTTTACTAACTAATTTAAATAGTGGAACATTAACTTGATAGAAATAGTGAATATTCACTAGTTCCAATAAGTTATAAACGTACAACTTTGAAATGGTTGAATTGCCCGTTTCACTGTTTAAATAGTGTAAATTCACTATTTTACAGTGTATATATGCACTTTTTTGAAAAAGTTGTATACTTATCACTATTTCAAATTTAGAGAGAACATCATTTAGGTACTTAACCTCGTCGAGTGCGTGGCGGCACGACTAATTTATTGCGTAATAGAGGAATTATCGTGGAAAAACACAAACACTGGTTTTGACCTAAAAAAAAAAAAAGCGAGAAAAAGTGTCACACCACGATGTAAAAAAAAAAAAAAAACAAAGGCGATTCCTCAAAAGAGGGGCTCCCCCAGAGTATTAATCTTGGCGTTTGGTGGGGTAAAAATTTATAGTGGTGCTGTTATCTCTGTTTTTTAATTTTTGAAAAATTTGTACAAAGATCACGTTTTCTTTTGATAAATTTAAAACTAAACGCCCGTAACTTTTTAAGCCGCTTGCGTATAACATAAATACCACCAGCGGCTCTTTTTTCGCTTGAATAAAAATTATTTAACGTTAGCTGTACCTTCACAAAACGTCGTACTCGTGTGGAGCACATTAATTCCAAAGACTTAAAAAATTTAATGCCAACTATTCGTTTCGTTTAGTGCAGCTAATTATACGAATTGCATTACATTATGATTGGTTTGACAAAAATTTACGTGGATAACACTTAACAATTTTGTAGATTGTTACGTATGACGCGCGTAAGCCCGCTGGAATGCGTAATATCAACGTCAACTAACGATGGTTAATTAAGTTACGAATCCTTTCGCTGATTACGCGATTGCGTATTGGAATAAGCGTTGAAAGTCTTAGAACTCGTAAATTTTGTTTTTCGGACAAAACGCCTGGATTATGTGAATCTATTCAGTAATAATTTGTGTGAAAGATATTGATCTTGTTTTTTTTCTTTAATGTACGGGACTTCTTATAGGTAATCACTATTTTATCGTTGTTTTTCAACATTTATGTTCCATTATTGAAGTAGATTAGAGTTTTGGAGAAACAACGATTGGCATCTCTCTTTGGGGAAAAGTACGTGCTGATATAACGTGAAATACACGTGCAAACGATTAACTCACGTGCGACATCTTTACGGAACACATGGCTCGAATGATTTTACTCACCTGAAACAGAAAGAAAGCAATTTATCAGCCAATGTTTACCATATGCAGTTTTTCAATTAAAAATTATACAAAAAAAATTTATGCGCGATAGCGAAATCATGAGTTTTGTTAAAAATATATATGCTAGCCCAAGATTTAATAATTTATTTATATATATATAAGAGCCTTCGCTGCCCAACAGTGTGGTATCGATAACTACAGCCACGTCGACGTTATCTAATCAAAAAGGCACAAGCCAAGCTTGTATTGTATGCACCTCGACGACGATTTCCGAGGAGCTAGTATCGAATTTCATCCTCCTCCTTCTCTGTAGTATACGGTGCAAGCCAAGCAAGAAAAGATCAAGTACATCGTTGAGAAAGAACGAGGAGGGGGGATGTGCCACCACCTTCTTCTCCTCTATTTTTTTCGCTCGCGTGTCCGATTCACAATTTGCGCGTATTGAATGTCACGAGCGCGCAAAAACTATGTCGTTTTGTCTCTCCATCTCTCTTGAGCTAGAATATTTGAGCTAGCGATGGGAAGTGAAGTAGTTTTTTTTTACTCCAATTGTTTTTCATCGTCTTTTTTTTTTTTTTCTTTTTTGTTTTTTCGCCAAAGGTTTGTGTGTACGGGAGAATACGATAATGAAAGAGAATCCGTCGTATTGAATGATGGAGGGAGATCGATGAAAATAATCCAGATCGAATTCACGTGGGTACGCCTATACATATAAATACGCGTCTGGCAAAACTCGATCGGTTTCTACTTGGAAGAGAAAAAAAAAAATGAATGGCGTGTCCCTAATTGATTGAGAAGAAAACGATGATCATGAAAAAGAGGAAGGCAAGCCTGTCCCTCTATTGATTAGCTTGGGCGCAAATTAAGTTGTAAAAATACCCACACCAGAAAAAGAAGAAGAAAAGGACGGCTCGAGACTCGATACTATTTGACAATTCCACAACTCAATATACTATTCATCAAAAAAGGAATTAAATTTTCACGTTTACTTCCTACACGCGGCAATAAATATTCTTGTTACTTTACCACGACGTTGGTACTATTTTTTTTATTTTGAACCATTTCAAATTTACTTTCAGCGAGTAGCTTTACAAAATGTTTGTAGTAAGGTTACTAGGTACTAGACTGGTAGTAATTCGACTTTTTTGACAGATAATGACTATCCAACCCATTGTGGTCAAGGTGACATATCACAAATGCTGGTAAAAAATTTTAAGATAAAATTAGTAAAATAACTCTATACTAGGAAGATTTATTAATTTTACTCACTGTTAATTTCAAATTAGGATCGTTGCTAATGTAATAAGTAAATGGTAATCATTGGATGGATGCAAACGTGTACAACGTGTACATGATGCATTTTGTAAAATGACTAGAGAGGTAATAACATTTTCACAAATCCAGTATTATTTTTAGGATACTGGTGGTAAAGTTACTATTTTTAACGTATCACGATTATGTACCGTGAAAAAATTACTGAGTTTTGAAAGGCCATTAAATACCAATTCAAATTACGGACGGAGTGGCTATTTGTCTTCAAAAATATTGCTTCAAAATGAAAGTTTTTTTTAAAAATTACAAATACGAAGACTAGGTAAAGTAGTAGCAGGAAATATGATATTTCACATTTGTACAGCCGTGTATGATATTGTAATGGCCCAACTCCAATTAGGCATATAGATTACAAAAGAAAACAACTTCTTAGCTACGATTCGACACTGATAAAGTTGTTATCTTTAACCAAGTCCCAATTTGACAACGGCCTTCACAAATATTCGTCAAACTACGATACTAAAAATGGCTCATTTTGAAAAAGTTTCATTAAAAAAGGACGGAAAATCGTGGAAATTTTCCCACACGCAAGATCACCAATTGATTGTTATCACGACAGAGATAGGTAATCATTTACTGCAGGTTTTTTTTCGAGAATTATAATGGCCATTGGCAGATTTTACCAATGAATATAATTGTCATTCCGCATTCAATGAGACAGTCGAAAAGAGGATTAAAATATTCACGATTGAAAAATCCATACGAATATTCATGAAATTGCTACATACCACTTTTTCCAATACACAAGCTACGCACTGCCCCGAGAGAGAAAACCCCGAAGCAGCCACATTTCGGGAGGTATAATACAAAAGGTGGTGGAGGACTGCGATCGATAATCCACTGTACTTCGACGAGAATTCGTTACACACTTATTGCGCGCGCATCGGTTTTCCTCCATATACACAAGCCCGATGGAAGTTAACGAGGAGGCTAAAAGAGCCACGTACAAGTTTGTATATACACTCACGACAACGTTCGACTTATGATTTATTTACCAATTTCTTGTAACCTCCCACTGTAATTAATTTTGTCACGGTCGATTAGCTGCTTTCCCTTAATTTTTGTCGTTGCACTGTAACGAGCGAAATTACTTTATCACTGACAAATTCTCGTACGTTATTACAAAAGCATGAGCTCGTTTTTAACGCCAAGTCCAAGGATTACAAGAAAAGAGAACGTCAGCAGCGTAGTTCGGTATAATGTAGTGTACGAGTGACCAAACTACTCACAATATTATGTACACTAGCGCGTTTATTATTATCGCAACGTGCGTCGTCGACGAGTATATTTTGCGATGTATATACATACAGCCTCCCTCTGTACGGATCATCGTCGACGTCGTCTATACGTCAAGTCCACACGCTTGCGTCGTCGTTCATCGCTAGACGCACATACATATAATTATGTACCTATATAATATATTGTTAAGCAATGCACAATATGACGTTTTGTTGTGGCGCAGCGATGGATCGTAATATGTGCCGCTATATACTACACTAGACCATATATAAATACACAAGTGTGTGTACAAAGATAGCGGGATACACGGAGAGACGAAAGAAGGTATATAGGAAAAAGGAGAGAAAAGCGAGCGCGCGACATATCAGCAGAGGAGGCGCGCGCGAATCAAACGGTATATAGAGTTGAGGAGCGAGAGGAAGGAGAGAGGAAAGGGAAAAAAAGGAGAGCCGTTGACTGGCCTTTCGGAGGTGACTTTTTACCCGCGAATTCGTTTGAAACAATAAAAGCCAGCAATACATACAAGTATAACGTATATACGTAGTCGTCCCTGCAGCGCGTGGTGCAAAGGAGGAGCATCAGAGGAGCGAATAAAAGGAAGAGGAGGTGTATACGGGTCGAAGTAACGGGTTGGTCTAACTGCAACTGCGCTGACATGTGAGAGCGCACACACGTGCGCGCGCGCGCGAATAAAAAAATCTGCAGACGTGCGTATATATGTATATATACGGTGGTGGTGTGTGCTGGACGACGTCGACAACGATGCTGAGAAACAGAGAGAGAGAGAGAGAGAGAGAGAGAGATTGGCGATGCATTAGAAAAACTATTAGAGCGTCGTCGTTGGAGCACTGCCAGTGATGGTGTTGGTGTCGCGCGTGTGTGCGCGTCTGCTACGGATGCTTTGTTACTTCAAAATTGAGTCATCGACCATTAGCGAAATTGCTGGCTCTCTGACGCTACAGTTGCAGAGATATTGTACACGTATATTTATATCAGCATCAGTTTCTCCCTTCATACAGATCCCTCTTTTTCTCGCGGATGATATTATTAAGTGACTTTTAATAACAATACGACCAAGTCCAAGACCGATGATGCTATCGAGTGTCGTATAGTTCGCCAACGCGTTACGCGTTTCCTCGGGTTAGTTGCGTCTTTGATTACTTTGTGAGATTTTATAGCGTTGCTTGACAAATTAATAATAGACGTATTATACAATGCACATGGTTGACAATTTTTTTTTTTCTTCATCACCACTGGTTAAATACTAGATCTGCGATAACATTTCGTCCTCCATCCCCAAATTGCGCCTTTGGTATATTACAACTCATGAAAACTTTTAAAATGGACCGAAGAGTCCGTGCATGGGTAGCACTTTGCATGCATGCATCGATCCATTTTACGATGAAAGTTCAGCAACTGTGTGAATAAACATTTCATTCTCCGGCTGACCGATCAACTGTACTTTTATCTTTTTTCTCGACAAAATGTAGGTAATCGAGCACTCATTTTTCACCCCCACCATCTGTTACAGAATCTATTGTTTTGGTCAGAGTTGGAGGTTTAATCCGAAAATAAAGCAACTAGATGACGCTCTGTAAGCATAAGCACCAAGAGCAAAGGAAGTAAGTATCGTCGTTTTATTTTTGTTTACATATACCAAAAGTAAAACACTTAGCCACTGCAAAGAAGAACTGCGGTTAGTAAGAGTACACGCTTGTGTGTATACGTTCACTCATGAGCATCGAGTATTTAGGAACTGCTCATTGGCGTAGCAGTGTGGAGGCTAACCACCACCACTGATGCTGCGTACATTTTTTTTTTTTTTTCTAAAACGACGACGTGGAGGATGTAATTCTGAAAGTGAAGTCACTGCCGCGTCTCAAGTGGCATGCACAAATATATACCTATGCAAGCAGGCCTCTTACAAAGGGGCAAAGCAAAAGCCGCGCTTGTATATGCCTGAAGCAGCGGGACAGTGAACGTGACACGCTGACCAAATTCAGAGTCGAGAGAGAGAGGCCCTTCTTCTTCTTCTACTCTTTTGGTCTTTGTTTTAAGGCTCGTATTCTTCTCGCTTCAACATCTTTTTTTTCTCTTCTTCTTCTTCTACTTCTTTGTCCTTCGTTTTCTTGTACCCACATACTCGGGGAATAGCTCTGTGATGGGCCAAATTTCGTTGTACTGACGCTACTTCACTCGTTGCGAAAACTTAATTTTTTACCTGGGCTTTTGAAAAACACGTCTCTGTTGAATATTGTGAGAAGAATCGTTGTGCAACGCTTCGAACTATGACTTGATTTTCATGCAAGTAGCTTTGGAAATGTCAAAACTTTCGCTTTTCAAGTTGTAGCTGTGGTATAGTTATGATAATTACAACAACAAACGTCATGGTACAATACCTACAAATATATATAGTAATTAATTATACTAAATGCGTTGCGTAAGAGAAAAATGAAATTCACTTGAGATCATATCTGGACCGAAGTTATACGCATACAACTTTCTATTTAGCTATAAATTAATATATGTATCCTCTCGGTGAAAAGCCTTGAGCTCGCAAGAGGCACATCTCAGGACACTCCTTCAAGAAAAGCGTTGTCTCTCTGTTATTGTTACACGAGGTAAAAGGAAGAGAGACAGACCTATTGACGTATTCGCTTTAGCTGAACGACTTTCTAGTTGGACACGAAATTTCGACGACTTATTTTTTCGACTGACCTCATTTTCTAGTTACATTTTTTATCTTTTTCTTTATTTCTCTGGTTAGCTTGCACATGGGACAAATACTCCACGACTTTGGGGAGACGCAGCTTTTGCCACTCTCTTGTCCAGCAATCTGATCGTTTTCCAGATAAAACAACGAAACGATTGCCTGTCCGGATGCTCCCTTACGTCCAACGTTAAGAACCAATAACCCAAGTTCGTTTATTACAAGTACTCCGCACGTATTATCCATTTGGCACTGCAACTGAGACTCATCCCACTGGTACAAGTTAGCATTAGAAATGAGAACAAGGTGGTAAATCTCTTGCAGTCCTTTATCAACTTTCAAATGGAAACTTCTTATCATCGCACGAAAAGTAAACTTATCTGACCGTCGACAACCTATTGATAACTTTGTGCTTGATTTGCACTACCATCGTGAGATCCGAGGAACAGTTAGTAGTTACTCTTCAAGTCTGGTTCCTTAGCCAGAAATGTATGTACCATGAACTGGTATCATCTCCAAATTCTTTTGGCTCCCTGTCACTGTATTGAGGTTTCTAGATTTGGATTGTACCTGTTCCACCTGTGCCATGCACCTGGTCAAAACATCTTAAGTACTGCTGCACGGTGTATTTAGAGTTCATTTGAGTCAAGAAGACAGCTGATTGTGAATCACGATACGTGGATAACTGTACCTCCTATTATAAATAATTGTACTAAGAAATATTGCCTCATGGAATCGTAAATGATAGAAAAACACACTTGTCATCAATGCTGCTGAGAATTCAAGGTTTATAAATGTGTACGCGAGAAACGACAATAATTCTGCATTACGCTACAGCTTTTATGTTCATTCGAATTTTACCGCAGCTGAATCTTTGGAATCCCTACTCGTTAACAACATTAACAACTCCTTTTTTTTTAGTTTATCTATTTCTGAAGATGCATGATAATAAAAATATATAACAGCAACAATCGGAAATGTCCACAAGTACAAAATCCTCGTTAAATTTTGAGAAAGTACGTAGTTTTATTTTTGAGTTTAGAGTATTATAAACAAAACAAAAAAAAATGGTAGTTTTCGTCACAAAAGTGCCATTGCCTCCGGAGCTATTTTTCGGCGAGGGACCTTGTGTGCCCAACACCGTTTTTCCTACCGAGAGTACACCTGTCCCTAAAAACGCCCCAGGTATGGTGGCGATGGCGCTTATCCGACGAAAACTACCATTAGTTCATATTTTGCTTGAATTTACGTAACTAAAACAGCTTTAAAGTTTTATCACGACCACTTATGTCAGCTCCAGCACCTTACTTTTGTGAATATGGGCGATACATTGGTAATATATTGGCAGGTATGCCTTAGCAGCTATCGTCCCCGTGTCTATATATTGCCTATAATTTTAATTATTTCCCAAGTAATATAAATGAGATAAAAAAAAGAGTTGTATCGAGTGATTAAAAACAGAGTTAATACTTGATGTTACGTAAGGTAAATACTTAATAAAAGTATCGACAAAGCGGCCGATCGACGACTGATAGTCATCGTCTGGAGTGTTTATATATAGAACAGATATACGAATACGCACGAAAGCTACTTTGCATGAAATTCGGGTCTGCTGTTCCGATGGAAACACATACTCATGGCTTGCCTGTATAAATCAGCTTCGGATTTTCCGTTGATGTTATCACAGCTATTGTTCGACCTACAGCCAAGACGAATTCGTATGCAGACGTATCATAACTAATAACAATAATATTTACTGCTCGAAGAAAAATGGGGACTTTCACTTTCTCGCGCGCAGTTGGTCATATTTTTTTAACCAGGAGATTTTTATGCGGAATGAACTCATCGTCAGTTCAAACTTTTACCACTGACACACAAAGCCCAGAGCTTTCGAATTTAAATACAATTGTAAACACCGAGCGATATCCTTACTCTCAAAACTGCTGCCACCAAATATCATAATGGTGCAACGAAAGAAAATTCATGATTTGAAACCCCCACTAAGATACCTCACCATAGAACAAAAAAGAAGAGAAAAAGAGGATTGCGCAAAGAATTTTTTGTTTAGGTGTTTAATTAATATTTCCAACTCGTTACGTGCTCATTATCTGATTGCTGCCTTGCCATCCCCTTCGGTGCTGCTGTTATACAATGATTATACGCTCGTGATATCGAGTCGAGTTGAAATACCACGTAAGGCAGGGGACAAGCAAACTAGATGGATTTTATTAATCATCAGCCTTGTCTCCATCAGGATTCTTGATGAGAAGAAAAGAGATCGAATGGCCAAAAAGGCAGAGAACTTTATGAAAAAGTGCGATCCAAGAAAAATTTTCTATTTTTACTTGGATGAAATAAAAAAATAAATAAATAAATAAATAATAGGCTTGTAAAAAAAAAAAAAAGAAAAAAGAATAAAGAAAAAAAGAAAAGAAAAGTGTTTTAAAAACATAGACAGCGTAAAAATGCAGACACAGGAAACAGAGATACTTCAATGAGTACGGTGAGAAAGAAAAAAAAAAATAATAATAAATAAGTAAAAAAACAAACAAACAAACAACGCGAAATGAATGTTTTTGTTATTTTTGTTTCGTATACAATAATAACAGCTCGAGAGAGCCAAAAAAGCTCCGCAGTCTCTCCCTGTCTCTTCGGCTCGCGGGTGTAGGTGTCCTCTCCTAAACCCAGCACCAAATTCCCTCATCATCGGCCGCTATACTTTGACTTTTAAATGTTACGAAACCTTGACAGAGAGAAAGTTAGATCGAATGGGCCAGCCAGCGGTAAACTGTTTGTACTACAGCAGCTGAGGCAAAGCAGGAAGCACATATATAGACAGAAAAATATAATTACTAGTGCGCATATTCGATTGCCCGTGGTGTAGTAGTAGTCGTAATAAAGCATATGCAACACGCGTTACGTGTATATATATGTGAGTGTGTGTGTGTGTGCTCGGCGATGGCGCTCCGTCATCATCGGCGCCGTGCTCAAAGCGATCCTCTCTGCGAGCAGCCACGCTGCAGGTTACACGTACGTATCATGACAACCCACTGCGATGCCCCACTGACCTCAAAATTCGAAAACCTCGAGGGGAACTCACTCGCTTTATTGTACCTATATAGGTGCCCCTGCTACTTCTGGGCTGTACGCGTGGAAAAGAGACAGAGATACCGTGACGACGTTCTTTTTCAGTCCGAGAGACAATTCTTTTGAGGGATACAGAGTGATTGAGAGGGGGAGGGGGGAGAGGATTGTTTGCGCCTCATCAGTGGACTTATACTGCTATACAAGTATATATGTATATACACACGCATACACCTTAACGCGTTTGCGCGATGACGACAGGTTGCATTATGGTCGGATGATTTCTGAATGACGAATTTTTTTCGTTCCAGTACTTATTCAGTGTATGCGCGATTTCGTTGCGATTAAATGAATATGTATGCTGCGATGAAATTAATTTTTACCTGAAATAATGTAACACCAATGTTTTCACCTGCACCCAGATCAAGTGGTAAAGAAATTCCACTGAGAACTTTAGTGTTTCAAATCGTGGAACTTTTTTTCAAAGAAAATTACTATAAAAAATTGGTACCAAAGAGTCAGACATGATATTTATATTTTATACTGTTTAGTCAGCTGGCTTATCTTCTCGTGTGATTTTGTGTGGTTCAGGGTTATTCCATTAGAAAAAAAATAAATAAATAATCATTATGATATTACGTAAAGTATAAAGTATAAGTCCCATAACAGTTAGTTGTAACATCGCGTATTTCAATTGCACTACATTATTTTAATTGTATTATTTTTCTAGTTGTATACCATCGAGAGTGAAAATTCTGCTCCGTTCGGGGACAACCGAGATGATGTGGGCTTTTACGGCACTAATATGACAAGTTCTTGTAGCACCGTTTTTTATTAGTTTTACTACGCGAGCTCTCGAGGAGTCATATTTTCAACAAACTGTAATTTTTTTACGCACTTAAAACATGTATGTGAGCTTGTTTTGGCAAAGAGATCAAAGCGATTACATTGAACTTGAATTTAACTATCGATTGAAACTTGTAATTTTTGTTTTATCAACGAGCTCGAGATTATTACTTCGTTTGACATTTGCCTAGTAATCGTGATAAAGTTGCACTGTAATTGACCGATTTCAGCAGTAATTTTACTTTCACAGATTATTAGTTCTTTGAAGATCTTACGCACAAGTACACGCACAAACGAGTAGTGCAATTATTTTACAAAAATCATAAAAACTCAGTCAGCGATAATAACGCGCTGTGTGATTATTGTTGTCGTTTCAACTGTAACCGACAGTCGATTCGTTACGTAAATACTAATTGATTCAACTGCCCGAAAAAAAGTTGTTGTCTGTGACTGTTGTGTTCTTTTTGTACTCGGCGTGTCAGAAAAAGGTATCTCGTAACGTCATCATGCTGATTTTGATTGACACGTCAATAAATCGAACAAATGAAAAAAAAAAAAACAAATGCTCCAACTCAACATCACAACATAAGAATTTGATCAACAACTCGCGCACTGAACGACTACATGAAATCGGCAAGAAAAGGCCCCAAAAGAGACACACTCACAAATTGCTGCTGATGTTTCGGTCATGTACATACCTATGTATATGTTTCAACGCAATACGTGCATTGGTACTTACGTATAGATAATTGTATGATAAAGAAGTAGAATTTATTTCGTATTTAGCAAGTCAAATCTTTGTGGTAAGAGTATAATACAATAAATCTGATTAAAAATAATATGACATGGAATAGCATTGGGATTTGTCGACTTGTACAGGGAAATTTTGTCGTGCGGACGACAATTTTTATAGGTGCAGACGACAATTTTTACCGTGCTGCACGGTAAAATTTAGTGGTGGCTCGGTAAATAGTCCGACGCGACGTTTTGTCCCACGATTACCGAACTGCACGGTAATTTTTGTCCGTACTGTCACTATAAAATTTCTGGTTTTTTTCGCTCAGTGCACTGTCACTATTTATTGTTTGACGAAAAGTCGCCGAGACGGAATAATTGAGGGAGCTTCGATGGAGAACAACTACGAGTTGGGGAGAGACAAAAGGGAGATATCGATCTATTATCTGTCCATCCCCGTCAAGGAGAGCGGGTGTTGCCATACGGTGGCATTTAATTGTATAAGGGGGGGGGGAGAGAGAAGTCTATCTTTCTTTGCTCGCGTACCCTCGAGTTCATGAAGTTTTTGGCAGCCGGCGTACAGCGGAGGCGGTACACGCTGGTGTGTATTTACTCGTTACTACGTGTGTAGCGGTTCGCCCGTGCTGTCTTGAAGTTTTTGTTTGCATACGTGTTCACGGGGGGGTTGGGGTCAAGAGAACTCCAAGTTGTTTCTACCTCTCGTTTTCTGGCGTTTAATTCAATTATTGAGAGAAGAGGAGAGTCCGGCGGAAAGTCCCAAGGGCTTTTTACTTTAGAGGGAAAGGAGAGATGTGTCTAATGCGATCGAACCGGTAAAATTATGATGCTGTGATTAATATTATACTTATGCAGACATAATTACGACGTTGTAACTACTGCAGTAAATTTTAACTGACCTCTGTTTTGCCATACCCTTCAGATCCGATGTTATTGGGGACCTTGAGTTTAGGCGATTCAATCGTTTGCGATGGTTGTGATCATATGAGGAGGAAGGGTACGGAGATGGACAAGAAAAAGAGTGTAAGATACGATGAATTGACGTGAAAAGCGACAAAAATCACTAAAACAGGACCTACGAGGAGTAATTTACGGTAGGAAAGGTGGGGCTGAAGAGCTGCACAAAAGACAGAATGAAAAACAACAGTGAGTGGGAGGAGGGGCACAGGAAGAGGAGGTGGACCTGCTCGGTATTGTGGAAGGACAAGGGCAAGTACGTATATTATATTTAGAACGAAGGCGGCGATTAACGGGACGACGGATTACCTCGAATAACTTGCGAGGAAAAAACGAATACACACGAGCAGTGGTGTGTATTATATCGTTTTTCAGTTTATTTTCACCCACACTTGTGGAAAAAAGGACTTTTATTGCGGACTGAACCGCCGAATTTTACTTTTGTGTGGGTCGCGACAAGATAAGTGTACGCAATCAATGAAAAGATATACATAACATATAAAATATATCCTTTTAAAAAGAAAGGATGCACGCATTCTATTCATCTTTAATTTCTAATAGCATTTATTTATACTATGGCATCTCAATTTTATCGATACAATGGATTTCAGACAGAGATATAGGCATAAAGGAAAAAAAGTTTATCATTTCTCGTTCAAGTTATTTTAGATGTGAGCAAAATTTCTTAATCTTTTTCTGCGTGCGTGCATGAGGTAAGGTTTTTTTTTCATCTTTTCGCGTTGCATTACCGTGTGTGAGTATATATAAATACGTGGATTACTTTTACGAAATTATGATAATCAATGTTACTCATCGTGGGTCGCGTATTCGTATGTTAATACGTTCTCGTGTGTGTAAATGCATGTACAAGTACATATTTGAGTTGCGTTTTTGTGCTCGAGGATAACGAAAAAAAAAAAAAACAAAAAAGAAAAAAAGAAAATCTTGGAGAGGATCTCTCGTGTAATATTTGCACTTTTCTTTCATAATGGATGTACATGTCACATTGGCGCCAAGATAAGGGGAGAGAATAAGTGGCCGCGAAATTGGAGCTCTCGAATAAATCAGCTGGTGAGGGATGGAAGGAGGAAGGTTGACGTGGCGATTTATGCTTCAATTTAATTAAATGTTTTTTTTTTTTTTTTTTTTTTTCATTTATTTTATTTTTCTTGAAAATAAGCCACAAGAGTTTCATATGCTAGTACCATATAGCTTCGTTGGTATACTTGATTGCTGTGTACACAAGATTTATCTAGATTTATGTAGGGTGCTTTTTTGGAATTTTTTTTTTAGCTCTTGTTAATTTCAATTAATTGCAAAATATAAAGTAATTCATGGATTTTAAATGTGTGTCAACTCCAGGTTATTTTAAAATTGATCTAATAATGGATAAAGTTACGGAAACAATGTTTTTATCGCTTGTTCATTAATAATTTAGATTTTTCCTGTCATTCAATATCCACATAAAATGATTAATGTGACTTAACTTTGTGTGAGTCAGCCATTATAGTAACCTATTGGTATATGTACGATAATTACTTGATTAATCTTATTATTTTTTAGATAAGAAAAAAAATGTATGTATGTATAGGTTCTAATTGATAAGATACGAGTAACAAGAGCAAGGTCTGGTGGAGTAGAGTGAAAAATTTAAAAAACCTCGCTCGTTGTATCCCGTAAAAATTCGAAGAGTTTCCGCGTTATGGAATAATTGAATGCTCGAGCGCAAAACGTGCTTACAGCCTTACGGTGTACTGTAATTGCAAACTATGTAAATTCGTATACAATACAAGAAAGAATTGTATTAATTTTTTTTTCTCGGCCTCGTAACTTATAGAGTCAACAACAAAAAGGCACACCTCGAATTCGCGTTTATTCCTGTTAAGAAAAAGATTGCGGTTCGTACGAACTCTCGCGAAAAGACGAAAGCAATGACCCAGATGCTTCTATGGGTAAAGTCACGATGTATTTTTTTTTTTTTTTTTTTTATCATCGCGAACTTCTCTGTTCCGATATTGGAGTAATACATCGTAACGATCGGAAACACGTTTTAATTCATTTTATTTACTGTTTATTCAATAATATTTATTATTTTCAACAATGACATGGATTATTTCGTGGAGTGAAGAGTAAATTTAAAATAATCAGTAGGCAAACTTAAAAACCAACTTTCTTTTTTTTTTAAAATGTATATTGTAGTAAGAGATTAAAGAGTCAAGTTTACATATAGTGGAATAAATTTAGCTGTTTCCTTTTGATCTTTCGTTCGTTGAATGTTGCTAATGTTCCCGTTGCTTTTGATCTATTAGCTACACTACGGTCGACCGAAGCAGCACTGATTGTATGCTGTATTATATAAGCGAAACATTAAATGACATCGCACTGACATACATGTATGCATGTACAACCACTAATTGCTGTTGTTTAACGCATTACATCATTTTAAACTATCGGTCACTTAATAATTAATGTATCTCATAAAATGAAATATGAAAACTCGATATCGATGAATCGTTAAAAATAGTGTAAAACCCGTTCTTCATAAAAAAATAAATTATAATCGAACGATGACCTTCCCATGAATTTGATCATTTGTACTTTCACAATTTTCGTTTAGTCTGTAAACTTTAGAGAAAATTGCCTCTCGAGATCCTCCAAAGCGTAAATTCAATCGAACTATCAAGCATCTCCCCGCTCTTACATGAAATTTCTTTACCGCTACACGAAGATGGTAAGTAAAAAGATCTCGAGGGAGTTTATCTGGTCAGTAGTGCGAAGAAACAGAGAGAGAGAGAGAGAGAAAGAAAGAGGTAAGCGCGAGCACGGCAAATCAGAAACTCGCGGTCACGACATTGAGAGCTTTGGAGAGGAAAATACAGAGAGAGAGAGAGAGAGAGAGAGAACGGCGGAGTTGGTACAGCATATTTATATCAGAGCCGCAGCTGCACACTGCACAGTATGGACTCTCGAACGCAATGCGCGAGTTACACACGTACGCGCCATGGAGTATATTATTATGTATGACGGACTACCCTTAAACGGAATTCCAAGCGCAGAAGAGAGAGAGAGAGAGAGAGAGAGAACGCCGCGCAATAATCCGCGCTCTCACACACGAGCAACACTAAGTGACTTACACCTGTGCGTGAACAGTATACCATATAGTATATAGCATATACTGCTGTCGTTGTTGCAACAACAGCATCACACGGTGGTGGCATATGGTTATAGCATGCATGCGAGGAGAGTAGCTTAGCGAGCGACCCATTAGGATAGCAGTGCAGTCACGATTCTCGCATCCCGAGGCGCAGCGATTAATTGCACGGTGTATGCTGGTAGCTGCTGCAGCAGCCGTGCCTTTTTTGTATACCTGTATGTCGGAGGGCTGGCGTTGCCACAGGCTTCCCTCATTTTGTGCTCGTTTTCTTGGATAAGCGCAATTGAAAAAAAAAAAAAAAAAAAAAAAAAAAAAATATACGGGGAAGTTCGCTCGTGTCTTGTGTAAACATAGATGGTACGTGCAGGTTTTACAGTCGAGGGGGGCGCGCTGATTGTGACAGTTCTTTCCTTATTACAGTTTTCTTTTGTGTCCGCAGGTTCGATTGGCAAAAGTTTTCGGATGAGGGACACGAAACTATGGGAGCGTTTTTAACGGTGCCATTTATATCTATACATACTACGAAATTCAACAATAATTAATTATTCAAATTTATTTGTTTTAGCAAACGTATAAATGTACCAATGTTTGGCCTACAAAACTTCTCATTGACTTTAACCACATACAATTTTATGCCTCGTCATATTTTCGGAGAGGCACACCAATTTGGTTTTATGACTTGTAGTTTCAATTGTGATGTTATCTTTCGTTTTCACTTGTGACAATCGATTTTTTTTTTTTTTTTATAACTTTATCTACTGTTGGTTGTCGCTTGATCAGCTTTCAACAAAAAAAGCTCAATTCATTAGTCATTAAAACTACAGATAGCAACCACAGAATAAAAAAACACAGACATTTGCCATTTACTTGACGAAAACTTTTCATCATCACATTTTTTTGTATTTATAACTTGCGTGAAAATACCTTGGTTAATCATTTCATGGACAAGTTGTAATAGTAGTAATCAAACAATCATGATGGATTTTTTGTATTTTAGAATTATATATTTACGTATTAGTGCCGTTTTTGGTGTATTAGTATGCTCTTAAAATAACGTACCGTCAATTAAAATAAAAAACCAACTCAACGATGAAATTTAGTAACATTTCAATTGATTTTTAAAATATTTTATGACATAATAATAGAGAGAACGGTGAATATACGTACTGTTAAACGAATGGTATGAAGTAAAAAAATTAGTATAAATTTGAAACTCGCACTGCAGATAGGATCTTGAGATTTTACTCGCGAGGATGCATCAAAGGGTATACAGGATCAGTACTACTTTCATCTCGACTTTCATTAGTACTAGTTGCTAAGGTTAAACGAGGCAGCTCTCTAATGGTACCATCAAGAAAAAACGTGATAAATCTTTGCACATTCCGTCATATAAAAATGTATACGTATTTCGAGGTATTTGACCATTTACGTGTGAGAAAAATATTTTAAAAATCCAATAGCTTGAATTAAAAAAAAACATATGCACTTTGTAAATTCGATACATAAAGTTCATCATGAGATGATTGAGCGACGTCTGTAAAAAAATTCGTCATAAAGTTACTCAAAAATGGCACTTCTTTCGTCAGAAAAACCAGTTTCACTTTGCTGAAAACACCCCGATCATTTTTAAATTCCTTTCCTGTATCAGTACTCGACACGAAACAGACTGAAAATATCAAGATTAAACCTACTGACGAAACTAAGATGCTGGAGTAACCACGAGAGCCCCAGCATCAATGGGTCATGCACGTGACCCAACCTACCCCAAAAATCATGAGGACAAATTGAATTTGAAAAAAAAAATCTTTATCAAGCTCC
Organism: Copidosoma floridanum; assembly: GCF_036245765.1. Taxonomy (NCBI): domain Eukaryota; kingdom Metazoa; phylum Arthropoda; class Insecta; order Hymenoptera; family Encyrtidae; genus Copidosoma; species Copidosoma floridanum. The sequence continues at coordinate 3,848,641 of NW_028321896.1, forward strand.
CAACGAAGCAGTTCGGGGGAAAAAAGCATACAACGCGCAGATGGCAGCGCCACGTAAAAACTTGCGCGCACACCCATATATGTATGAAAAGCATAGGCAGGCGGATGATGAAGAGTGAAGCAAGCGCGGAGGAGGAAGGAAGTCGTAGCCGCTGCTACTGCTGTTGCCGTGGCGGTGTATAAGAGAGCTGGGAGGCCGATGTTCAGGGCCGCGGCCGACGAAATCGATTTTACGTGCTGCGCACCGCCCGCCCGTCTTTCTCTGCTTCGTAGATATACGGCGTTCCATTCTTATATGCTTCTTTTTCCTCTTGGCCACCGTCTTTTTCTTCTCCTTCGCCATGGCTCCTTTCCTTTGCACCCCTCGCTGCTCTTCTCCTCTTTTTTGTCTCCCAACTTGTTTGCATGGGCATTTTCGTTTTTACAGCGTATAACAATTTTCTTCTTTCCTCCTGTCTTCGAAATCCTCTTTTGCATTGCTCATCGAAGTGATAACGCAATTCGATTTTTCGTCCTACAGAGGCGTTTGGCAGAGAGAGAGAAAAAAAAAAAAAAAAAAAAAAAAAGGTTTTGGTTTTTGTCACGAGGCCATGGCATTTTCCATCCACGAAGCTTGGGACTACTTCATTTTGCGCAGCAACAGCAGCAGCGGCGGTCGGTGGCAGTGTAGCTCTTTGGCCCGTCGATGTGCGAGCGGCAGGGGCGCATGAGCGGGATTCGCGCAGGAAATCGTTGAGAGGATGGAAAGAAAGAGAGCGCGCGTTTGCTTGGCTTGTTGCCCTTGCTTTTTACTTGTCATAGGTTCAAGTTTTTTTTTTTTTTCTTTTTTTTCCCACCTTATAGTTTGCAAAGAATGTTCGGTGGATTTATTTGACATGAGAAGGAAGAAATGGTTATTCCGACAGGAAAAAATCATTTTTCGAGAATTGTATTTTTTCTACTGATTCATTGGGCAAATGTAAATATAATAAGAGATTCGTTTCTAATTGTTGTGACCAACCTTGAAGTGACAACAAAAATTTTTGTGACGATAACGCTTTGGGCAGTTAGGCAGCTATGATTTATTTATCAGTTTTGAAAAATTTCAGCTGTAGATAGTCTAATTTTAAAATTATCAGTTCATTCTTATTTCTGCACTACTGGTGTGGCCCAATGTGTCTCACAACTATAGTTAATTAATAACAATAATGACAAATACGTGCTCGTTTGATAACATTGCTTTCTAAAAACCCTAGACTACTTAACACTTATGCAATATCAACATGAAGGATTTATGAAAATGTAAGTTTAAATTTTAATAATTACTTTAAGTGGTAGAAAAAGACACAAAGGGATAAAATAAAAAGAAATTTTTTTTTTTTTTTTTGCACTTTACACAATTCAATTCTAGAGAGGTACAGTCTTTTAGGTTACGAATCAAGTTGTTAATTAACGAGTGTTTTTAAAAATATAACATGTAATTCTTCATTGAAATCATTTAAAATTCAAAATTCAGTACAACGAAAAAAATTTTAAGTAAATTAGTGGTTTGAGAATCAAAATTGATTAAAAATAAAATCTTTATCGATTATTTTACATTATTAATGAAAGAAATTTAGTTTTCTTTTGTTGTAAAAGGTTGTTTCCATAACAACCCAATATTAAAACATTAAAAACATAATTGCTGGTTCACGTATGTTATAAAATATAATCCGTTCTTCATTACTCAGTTACAATAAAACCTGTATATTTTTACTAATTGGTATCATTATATACAATAACCTAATAACCAATACTGAAGATTAATTTATTAAAACTGATACTCAAGTCTCAACCATCCAAGAATATGTTAATTTAAATTCTACGGTCAGACAGTATAGATACGATGAAGTTTTATTGTAATTTTCTTGGTATTCTGAGAACTGTAATAGATAAAAAAAAAAAAAAAAAAAAAAAAAAAAAAAAAAAAAAAAAAATGTAGAAAGGTGCTTTCAAACCTGATTTTCATTCTTTTGCTAGTCAATAAACTAACGTGAAACATCACAAATGCCACTAAAATTTTCCTTTGACAGGACAGGAGTTATTTGTTACAAAAATTCTCCATTATTTCCATTATCGAGACAAATCCCTGATCAGAATCTAAAAACTAGGAGTACCTGCTGAATTTACTTAAATACGATTTTTAATTATTTGTAAGATAAAAATTGACGAAAAAATTAACAAAAAAAATAAAAAGTATGGTATGATAAGATTAATAAAGTTTCTTTTAAGTATCTCTATTTTCCAGACAAATCCACGATGGACATTGAAAACTCGAGGACAGGAGGCCTTAGACACCACTCCTAATTTATTGCAACATGTTTATTATCATAAACAAAGTAAAAAAAGTAAACAAAACATCCAAAGTAAATAAGAAGACATTTCGAATAAGGTTTTTTTAGTAATATGAGCCAGGGGCATGGTAAAGAGAGTGAATGTAAAAAAAAAGCCCAAGCGGCAGCACCGTCCCACGGATTCATTTATAAAGCTTGCGACTTTAATTTGGTTCATGCAAAGAGTGAGTGGGTACATTGTTTTGCTCTTCAAAACAAGTAGGAATGGTACTCTCGCGGATTAAATTATTCTTATTCTTTTTTTTTTTTCTCTGCTCAACCGCGTTATCCTTCGGGATTAATTTACCAAACTTTCTGGGCCCCGCGGAGCGAAACGATTTGTATTGATAAAAGCTTCGGCAATCGGAATTTAACAGCGAGCAACAGGAGGTGAAAGATGAAGTGGAAAGCAATTAAAGTGTACAGACGAGGCAAAAAGTTGTAGGAGGGGTAACTTTAAACAAGCCTCGGGGCTTTCGTGACCCGTGTGTACAGCCCAACTTTTCTTCGGGCAGCTTCCATTTTCGCGAGTCATACCTCTGTTTGCGTGTTGCTCCGCTCTCTCGGCTGGTCTGTAACAAAGACGCCAAAGAGTCCGCCAGAAGTTCGGCTGCGCAGTAGTGTACAGGAGGAGGAGGAGGAGGGGAAAAAAAAACTGCACGCACCGAGGGTTGAAACGGGGGGTACGAACGGGTACGAAACATTGATAAAAAGAGTATAATCCTGCAGGTACTGCGGCGGTGTTTTCTTCTTTCTTTCTTTCTTTCTTTCTTGGGCAGAGAGCGAGTGAAAAAAAAAAAAAAAAAAAAAATTAAATAAAAACAAACAAACAGCAAAGGGAGGGAAAACAGAGACGAGCGAGCCGTAGGAGAACCCTGAGAGGTGGCAAAAAAAAGGCGAGAGGAAGGGAGGGAAAAAAGATAAATTGCCACGGTGTTGTAGTAGCCGTATTCGCATTTGTCACACGTCGTTTACTCACCCCAACTCTTTTTCGCTTCTCCTTCTTTTGTACCGCGTTAGGATTGTACACAGTAGGTATAGCCAAAACCCGCGTGGGTTGGGGGGGGGGCGTGTACCGCTGCTAGCTCGAGGAAATCGATAACTCGAGCCTCCTCCCTGTACCTTTTTCCCTCTCTCGTACGAAATATGTAATGAGTGGGTGTGGGAGAGGGAGCGCCTACGGCGTGTACCACGCTGCCCTTCTTGGTCCGCTCGAATTTTCAGGAACGAGAGGAAGAGAGAGAGAGAGAGAGATAGAGAGGTCAAGCTATATAGGCACACGTTATCGTTGTATACTATACATTTATGTGTATACGCGCTCGATACGATATTGCTCCGAATGAGTCAGATGTAGCGGCGTCGAGCCCGTGAGTATACAGCTCAGCTGTTCGTTAACTCTCCTAGCCCGGGCAGAGAGAGAGAGAGAGAGCTGGGGGGTTTTTTTTTTTCTTCTTTTTTGGTCTTCTTTCTGTAGGATGATGAATAAACGCGATGGATCAAGGCGGGAGGTTATGGTTCAAGTTCAAGGCGTAAGTATTTTTTTTGGGGATACACGAAGAGGAGACGGAGAAGGTGGTGGTGGTGATGATGCTTTCAGGGACGGATGGAGAGAGAACTCGATGTTTGATATACTTCACGTGGCCATATAGATACGGGGGAAAAAGGTGATGGAGGGGCTGCCCGAGGCATCGTATCCTTTGCTGATCTTAACCATTCGAGCTTCTTCGGCCGAGACGTTGTATGGACACTACTTGGCCGGTGAATCGCAGTCTTGAGACGTGTATAATTAACTGAGGGTTCATACTCGTCACATCAACAACGTGGTTGGAGCAGGTGCAGCTTTGCAAGTTTTCCGGTACTTGAAATACCAATAGCCATTGATTGATTTTTTACTTTCCAAGGCATGCCGTTGTTTCTTTTAATTCTAAATATTACAAAGTGTTTCACAGTTGAATTACTTAGGTTTCTCATGGTGTAGTAACGAACGCAGGTACAACTACTTATCTCGAAATCATCTCGACCTGAGTAACTGTGTTCAATGTGCGTATATCAATCAATCAAGGTTGTCAAAAGAGTTCTTGGACTTTTTTTTTTTTTTTTTTTTTTTTTCCAAATTCAAACAGGATTTAATAACTTCAACAAAATATCCATTGACAAATATTGACGGGTATTGAAACTCAAGTCAAGTTCAGCTGGATAAACTGGATTTTTCCTTTTTTTTTACCCTAAATAATAATAATAATAATAATAATAATAATAATAATAATAATAACCTAGACCCTCACAAAAATGATGTCGAATAATAATGATAATAAGTATACTTTTGAATTTGAGTGCTGCTGAAAAAAAAAAATAAATAAATAAACAACCGTACAGACGATGATCGGATCAAAAGTTAATACACACACATGCACGGGAGGCGACAGGAGGCTTTCCGAAAACTTGTACGGCACAAGCAGCAGCCCCGAGAAACACAGCCGACGAAAGAAATGGCATGAACCGCGCGCCTCAGTCAACGCGTGCAATACTCCAGCCGCTGGAGACGACGCCCCTGAAATTTTCAATTCGCACACGAGCTCCCCGAGTAAAGGCCCACGCGTCGACGGAGAGAAAAATGAGTCGAGACACGCGTAAGGGGGGAAACAAAAGGAAAAATAAAAGAAACGGGGAGAGGGAAAGCAAGCGGAGGTCGATAAACGCTGCAGCGTCGTATCGGAGTCCTGGTGCCTGATGGTTGTTTTTTTTTTTTCCTCCCTCTGCGCTTGGCCTTTCCAAGCTGAGGCGCAACTGGGTCATAACTGGAACTGATGGAAGAGAGTGCAAAGGACGCGTACACGCGCGTATACATTTTTTTTTCGTCACCATCAACGCCGATGCTGGATTTAAGGCTTACTCGACGAAGAGAGCCATACCGGCGTCAAGCGATCTCTCGCTTCGTTGACTTTAGGACAAGCATCTTCGACTTGGTATAGGGAGCGTCTTTCCAATTTTACGTGTCAGCAGCGATTATCCGCGGCTTCGGGGCTTTCTCGATACAACAGCAACGAAAATCTCCCCTTCCTCCCCAACGCGGGTGTAAATAATAACACACCCAGGATACGCGAGGAGGAGACAATTTCTTTTCACGAAAAATCCCGGGGCTTGTTTCGTTCCTTTCGTCATTAATATCCAGTTAGTACCCCACTCGACTACTCTCTCTCTACCCCCCAGTCGTCATCCACATTGATAATGTTCCACCCCTGTCGCTGGCAAAGGGGGACAAAATTTAATTGGATCCAACATTAATTACAGAATTTCCTACCAGTAAGAAGAAGAAGAAGAAGATTTTCAAGAAAAAAAAGCCACAGAAACCAGGGGCGCGTGGTATTCCTTTCTGGAGCAGAAAAGCACGCCCCAGAAAATCCAGCGCTCAGAGGGACGAGGAGGAGGGAAGGAGGATCGTTAGCTCCGTCCATTGTCGGGGCGGTAGACGTCGATGAGTGAAACAGGCGCAGTAAGCTCGCCCGAGTTTAGCGCGCGCTCGGAAAGTCGCACGGGGCGAAAGAGAGAGAGAGAGGGAGGCCCCGGCAGGAGCGCGCCACACGGTTATCGATCAGCCACCGTCCCCTCGTTTCTGTGTGAGTGGATACACGAGAGAGCACACAGGTGTGTGTATAATAATATATATATATAGGTACGCTCTGACAGCCAGTTTGGTGCAAAAGGAGCAGGCAGCAGCAAAGTTTCTCCGGGGTGGGATGGAACCCTCCCCCCCCCATACATCCTTCCAACTTGCGTGCATGTGTGCCTGGGCTGAATGTATCATATACGTATACACGAGCGTATGTGTGTGTGCTCGGTGGTAGTAACATGGACGCCAAGGGGTCAAGGTCGCGGGGGGGGCTATCCTACTGCTGCCAGGCAGATACGCTACAAGTTACACCGGTGGGCCTGTGCCCGGTACTGTGGTCGTCCATACAGTTGCGGAGCGCTTCCCGTATCGTCTTTGTTGCGCGTCTTCTTTTATCACATGTTTCGTGTGTATGGTTTTTCTCTCCCCCTCCTTCCCTCTACTTTGTTGTAATATAGCGACGTGTTTCCTCCGCGACAAGTAAGATTCTGCGACACGACAAGTAAGATTCTTCTTCTTCTTCTCCAAACTTTTTATTGTAGGCCTCCATCCCTTATATACTTTTTCTCGTGGGTGTTGTTCGAGGAGGTCGGACGTTCCTTTTACTTTCGGCGGGTGGTTGTGGAAAAGTTTGCTGGGCACGTATGGGCGCGCACGCAAACTCGTGTATATATACGCTCATGTTTTTCTCGAGGAGAATATAATTTTCCTCTTTCCTTCCGTGGAGTAATCCTCAAAAATAGATCTGAATTCTAGCGCTCGCCGATTATCACACGCAAACGCGCGTTTGTACATAGGCTAAATGATTATTTAGGAAAGCATCGACATTGAGCTTATACATATCTAGCTAATGACATTGACATTTCGGTAAAAGCAATCAGAGAATCCTATCTCGTTTGAGACATCGACGTGCGTCGTCAAGTTTCGATAAAAATCCCGAAAACTCGATCGAACGAGTTTCGTTGGATATAAAACGAAAAACGAGCGCCACTGCCTATACGACGGGCGTTCCGAGAAAAAGTATCGCGCGTCCAATCGTCCTGTGCGAAAAAAAAGCCTCAGACGATGATGATCCATGACGATACCACCTCGAATTTTATCGCCCAATGTTTTAACACTCGATCAAGCGCGGAGGGAAAAATCCATCACTTTGCCGACGGAAAAGAAGGAACGAAAAAACCTGCGAATGCTTTTCGTGCCGGTTAGTTAGTTTTGACAAACGACTCGGCTCGTCTGGTCGACGACAGGACACGTACGTTTCGCCGAATAATAACGGAATAATTTTTTTTCCTCCGCCAAACAAAAAAAAAAAAAAAAAAAAAAAAAAAAATATGAAAAAACAGCCACAATTTCTTCGTTATACCCCCGCCCGCCAGCAAAAAAAAAAAGAGGAGCGAATGAAGAAAAGTGTCATTTAAAAAAGGGCGTATTGTCACGAGGCCTAAATAAATCTTGCGCCTCGTCTCGTTGGACCTCTCGTATATACATTTTTCTCCTCCCTCCCTCATTATATCCCCGGGCCACTCCTACGCGCTCGTTTTTATATATAGAACCTACGCGCGACGGAGGGGTTAAAAACTGGGGAAAGTCCGAACTTCTGACGTACAAAGGGGGAAAGAAAAAAAAAAAATTAATTCTTCCTCGTCGATATCATTAACGTCCTTCCAATGTACTTCTTTCTTCCATATCCACGTACGCGTAGACGTATGTGTAAATGCACATGTATGCACGCAAGAGTACACAAACAAGTGAAACTCGGTTAACAGTCCCATGCACCGAGAGGCAGTGGAACCAGCTATTGTATATGCATAACAGGTTTACCATATATTGCTGGTGGCTACGTATAAAATCTCTATGTATTGCGCAACTATATAAACATATATGTATACATAAAGTACATTGTATCGACAGCCCTTCCTTTTGTTTCTTTCCTCGACTCCTTCTTCACTTGGTGCTAGGTATGCTATTAACACCCCGACGTCCTTGTTAGGGCATACTTTTCTGTGTCCGGGTCCATCCCGGCCGAAGCTCGTTCATTTTCATCAGGCCTCTACTGGTGCTAGGGCAGTCGATGTAAATATAATAAATAATGCCAATAGTTTTTCTTTTCTTCTTTTTTCTCGTGTACAATGTCTTCGTAAACATGTATGTTAATTTATTTAATTTGCGTAGGAGAGGCTGAGATGATGTATGCTGTATTCTCTAGAGAAAAATGACTTGCTGAAAGTCAAAAAGTCACGAATATTCATTATGATCTCTTTGGATGAGTTGATTGATTTCTTGGGTGAAACAAAGCAGAGAAAAAAAAAAAAGAAACAAAGCCTCCGATGACCCGAAACTACCTTCTCAGAATGGTGTGACAATGACATGAATCACAGGTGACGAATGCAACCGCGATCGAGCTAACAATGTGCAAGAAAATTGCAAGAAAAGAATTGATCAACTCGATAGAGACGAAAAAGGGAGTCTAAAAAAAGATGAAGATGAGAGTAGCAACGACGCAAACACCCACAAGCCGCTTGGACGTTTGAAATGATTTTGTATAAGTGGAGATTTGAGACATTTTTGTTATGTATTTTTCAACTATTGATTGTATGATTCAAGACAAACTGATGTGTTTGCAGGTTATTATAGGTGGGATGGTTATACTCAACCCCGAGAAGTGTAAGTGTGTAATGAAAAGGTCGGGTAAGTATACATGAGTTGAGGAACTTATTGCAGTAAACAGTACACATTGACTCGTCTCCAAGATCACTTGGTAGCTCGTTTCGTGAAAAAAAAAAAAAAAAAAAAAAAAAAAAAAAATGTAACGAAAGTGCTATACCTTCCGTAAACTGTACATGGGTACATTAATAGTAACCATCTAAGCTTCAGTACCAATGACCATCAGGTTACAACAACCAATTCAAGTATATGTACCAATCAGACAGTTGACCTTTCGCATCGGTATTAGATCAAAGGTCCAGGGCATCAATAATTCAGAAACGCATGCTAAATGTTTTAACGAGACAAGGCCGGCGAATATTTACCTCTTCAATCGAATAATGAACTTTAGCAGCATCAGCATCCCGAGGAGGTGAAGGGCGTTCGGAGAGTCTCCCCCTTTTTTCGTACGTGGATACGTGTATCTACATCTCCGAGGTCCGGGGGAAAAAAAAAAGATAAATGAAGGGTTTGCGCTGCCCCGACCCCTCGACAAACACACACACTCGGCAACTTTCCTCGTTAACCTTTTCCTCCACCTCTCGTGCTTACAACCTTTTGCCCTCGCGCGAAATTCCCCATCAGCCGCACGCCACCTCCCCGGGCTCACACTTCATTATTACCCCGTGCGGCGTCCGTTGTTGATGACCCTCAAACGCGGAGATGACTGGAACCGTGTTTCCATACCACCCTCCTCGTGCTCACGGCTGCAACAACAATCGACTGCGTCTCCAACAACCTCTCGGCTCTCTTCTTGCGTCACCCTCCCGATGGACTCGTGTACCTACGAGCGAGAAAAGCTCTTGCGATCAACTCTTTCTCCCCACGAACATTGGGCAACCATTAGCAACAACTCGTTAAGATCTAACTGGGTCGTTAAGGAGGATTCATCCCAACTGTATGCTATACACGCCGGTTTTATCATCCATCGTGTACGGTAATACATAACGCGGTCGTCGGTCGCGAGAAACTTGACTTTCACTCGCACGCCTATATATATATATATATTTACGTGAAGATACCCCAAACCAAGGCGCTCTTCTCTCTCTCTCTCTGTGCGCTGCACCTGTTCCCCGCGATGTGCTCTCGAGGGACGGCTGGTTTATCAATCTAGATTTTTTTTGTTTTTCTTTCATCAATATAGTATGATGTGCGTCAAGTAAGATATATACATTTGGGAATGAGGCGACTCCAGGAGTGTGTGTCGTTACGCACGGCCAGTCTGACGTACGTACACGAGATGAATGGCATCATCATAGTCCTGCCGGAGGGATAAACATCATCTTGATTAGGAAAGCAATTTACAAATGACGGATTGTGCTCTGTATTATCCGAGAGGCGAGAGGGGGATGTGAAATTACACACTCAGTAGCTGGAATGACGAGTTAAACGACTAATTTGTGAAACACGTGGCTTACGCACGTATTGTGCCCACCGCCAAGGACTTGGTTGATTGAATTCGCCAAATGGGGAACTAAGAGGAAAAAGAGGAGCGCGGCACACCACGGGGGGCGGGAGTAAAGAGGCGCATATCGGAGCGCAATTTTCAGTCAAGTCGTTCGGAAGGGGTAATCTGAGGCAAGAGCCGAGAGTAAACCCTCGTGATACGTATCCTTTTGCCTCACCGAAAGACGATTTTCGAGGTAGATATCGCCATTATCATTACCACCATCATCCTCTTTTCATTTTCTTTCCATTCAGAGACAGCACCAATTTCCTTCTACGGCTGTTGTTGCTGTTGTTTTTTTAGTGAGTTTTGCACGCGAGTGTGTGCTCGTTATAAAAATAAAAAAACAGACAAAGAAGCGGCAAGCAAGTTAGTAAGTACAGAGATATCTCCCCAAACATTCTCGAGTGGTCCGACGCTGCTGCAACTCCCCCTCCCTTTCTTTCGCTCGGGCGACTTTTCTCGCGACTCATTTTGGCGCGATATCTCCTTTCATCCGTCTGGTCCCGTGTAGGTACGCGTGGTTCCCCGAAATTAGTCAGCCGGCTGGGCTCGATCAACTGAGGGGCGGATGAGAGACGCGCAACGTACGAAAAATGGCACTTTGCTTTGCACACCCTCTCCCCGCGCTATCTTTCGGGTTGATCTGCTTCTTCGCGACTTCTTGGATTTCGCATGTGGTCCCTTGATTCTCTGCACCCGTTTAATTCGATAGGCCCATTTTTCCGTACTTTTGGGCAAAGATAGAGGCAAGGGTGTCGGGTTGCGAAGTTCGCTAAGGTTTCGTTTGAGGAAGACGGGGATATAAATATATATATATATAGAGAGAGTTGATTTTTCGAAGATCGCGGTGACTCGGTGCACCTGGTGTTCGGTGCTGGCTGAAGTTGCGACGGATTAAATGATTCCTGAACAATTCATTGGTTCAGGAAAAACGTTGTTACTTGCATTCAACACTTTCTTCACTACGGAAAAAACAAACGCGAGAGCAGCAGTGATTCATGAAAATGACCTCGAAAATATAACTGTGTAATGCAGTAACCGTTCGTATAAAAATACTACAAATGAACATGATAACGTGCAACAGTTCCGTTGTTACATGACATTGTTATCAGTAAAAAAAAAAAAACTTTTTATTCGTGTACTAACGCTTTAAGAATTAATTTTTTTATTGACGCGAATTATTTTTCTAGCTAAAAATATATACCGTGATGAAATTTTCTAGTTCCATGCACCACAAGATTTTTGATAGAGCGGAATGAAAATAAACCCCCGCACGGGTATCTCGAGATATCATTAAAATGGTAATAAGCTCGACTGTACGAGACGTATTTTCATGCATACTCGAACGCACGAGAATATACACGTGCGAAAGCCATATCCCAATCAAAATTTTCATGATGAAGTTTTACATTACCATTGCAGTAGCTCTGTGGTATATTCATCAAAACAAAGTACTCACCTGAAACACAAATAAAAAGCATTTATGAAAAAAAAGCAGGTCAAATCCACCTTAAACAATGTGATTTATTTACAAAAATGTTCACACGCACAAAAAAAAAAAAAAAAAAAAAAAAACATGAATAAAGCGCTTGTACAACCACGTCTACGAAAAGAAAGATTATTCCAACACTCCTTCCCAACCTACGGCAAAAAAAAAAATGAGTAGGATCAAGGGAGCTCGAAGCCACAACCCGAGGCTTTAATTAAAAACACTAATCTTTTTTCCGAGAAGCCAAAATGAAGTTCCCTCCGAGTGGAAGAGGGCTAATCTCCGAGTGAAGAAGAAAAACAAGAAGAAGCAACAGGAAAGCCGGCTATTTCGGCGCAAGTACACCAGCGACCAGCAGAGCATACACACGCGCGCAATTATACACCCAGAGGAGAGAGAGAAAAAGAACAAAGGGGGGGGGGCGAAGGAGAGGAGAAAAGCGCTACCGAGCAAGAGAGGGAGGGAGATGCATTTGTCACTCGCGGGCGATTAATAAAGTCCACTTCTCAAAAATGCCCTGACAAATATCGCCTCGCGAGAAATACTCGGCATGTCTCGAACAAGAGCGCGCTCGGAGGGCCAAGTCTATACGGAAAAATACAAAACGCAAGACCGGCTCAAAGTTACTCGAGTGCAAAAGGTACACGCATACACGCGTACCTACACCATGTAGTATACACTTACGCGCATATAGGGACAAAGAAGCATCGAGCCAAGTCGTGCAGCTTCCAAGATGTAAAATTAAATATCCACGCGCGCTTCTTTGTTCGCTTGTGGTGGAGGGCTGCTGTTGCTTCAACTCTCGCCCAACCCACCGCCTCGATCTCTTTTGTCGATTTTGCGGGGATTCCGGCTGAATCACCTTCGAACGCGTTCCCGTAACCCGATGTCGTTGGTTTTAGCAAGGATCTCCCGCAAATGTACGCTTTTACACATATTGATAGCGAAAGTCGGAAACGGGTGCATAAAGTACCAGTGGTGGGCCCAATCAAGTAGAGGGGAGAACATTAATTTATGCTTCCATAAACGAGGTGAGTCTATATAATATTGTTCTAGCGTGTCTCGTTTCTCATCTCGTGCACGTGTTGCTGCAATCGGATCTGCGAATCAAGAGTGGACCGTTAAGTATACCTTTTGTACCTGCAATCAATTGCAACGCCACGAGACACAACCACGTCACTGTAGAATGTGTCATATACTGTCCATATTTCGTTAAATTAAACTTACATTGATACCTTGATACCGATGACAACAAAGTACTGTGGGTAAACAAGTTTGTATGAATAATTTTTCAAAGTTCCCAGTACAACATTCGCTCAAAACTTTCTTCGATCGTATTTGGAGGGAGAAAAAAACCCACCGATGGGTTACGGCTACTAAATTCTTGGATAATTTACAAAAAGCTCTTACCAACTCGTACTTTCAATTGTGCTGTCTATAAGTATTTCGTAAGTTTACGTGTACGTGACAACTCACCAGAGGCAATAAGCCCCTGATAATGCCTCCATATGTATATGAATTTGAAAAATGGTAACACTGTCAGATCTGATGTATATTTCCTCAACTGTCGCACGTTAAAATCAATACAATTCCCACCAGCATCGGGTCTTGCAACGCGATTCCCGGGTCTCATTTGCACGTATACGGGGGGCATCGTTGAGCGGTGATATATACATTCAGAGAGAGAGAGAGAGAGACTTGGGTGCGAAATTAATATGAAACAACGCACATCCAAACATTTAAGTAACAACATCGGGCGTAGGTATACATATTTCTATATGGAGATTTAATGCCGAATAAATATGATCTACTGTATTTCTAAGCAGGAGGGCCGATGATTTATGGAAGAGAAGGAGACGAGAGGAGAGCGAAGGATCATCGCCCAGAGGCGTATGTGTACACACAGTGGACGGTTTAGATTTTCGCAAGAGGGGCAAGACGGCCTTTTTGTGCCATTGTGTCATCGCACGTACAGTAATAAATGAGTGATCGTAATAAGAGAAAGGAGAAGAAAAAAAAAAAAAAAAAAAGAAATAAACAAGACGGACCCGGCGCTCTGGAACTGCTGCTTTTTCTTCTCTTCCCGTTGTGTCATACATATATAAGCGGATGACAAACGTCTGTGCAAATGGTCATGCGTACACGTGTACACACGTGCACTTGGATAAAAACGCACGACCCCCAGCAGCAGAGCATCATCCTCCTCTGGACTCGTTTTCTCCCCAGACTGGTCGTCCTCCTCTTTCCTTTACTACTCGCATACATTTACCAGCGCGGGCAACCAGTTATGTCCACATATATAATATATTTATATTCGTCTCTCTCTCTGTATCTATGGATATAAATTTCTGCACGTGCGAGTGGCTTTTTAAACTTGGTATTACGTAGGACAAAGGAGAGCAAGGGTGAGACGGTAAGTATAAGCTCGGACTCGTTAGAGGTGGACCTCATTGCTACTCCTCTTCTTCTCAGCCCTAGACGAAGCTGCTACTCCGATGTAGGTGCATTTTATCGCTTCTATATACGTATTTCTTTCGCTCTCTTTGACGTGCTCTCACGTTTGACACACATAAATGTATCCTAGTGTACATACAGCAATGCAAGTGGTTAAAAGGGATGGGATACATGGTGTGTGTGTGTGTGTGTGTGTGTGTGTGTGTATGAATACTACGTATGCTCTTTGGGATCCCGTGGGCACAAAACCGCGGCTACGGTGAGTCATAAAAATGGTCAGAGGAATTTCATTATGAGATTAGGACGCGGCGTCTTGAAATTGCATGAATTCAAGCTGCCGTTCTTCGTTCCCATCCACCCCTTCTCTGTATCTCTTACTTTTACGCGCTTCCACGCTCGTTTCATCTCGAAATACCGTCCATTACGAAATTACGAGGCAGAAGCAAGAAAGATGTGTCGAGTGCATAAGATCACTAAATTTGTATAGACAGAATGGCTGGTCTGGTAATCATTGTGTGCAGATAAGGAGTAATGAGCTTACTTTTTCTGATGCGCTTACTTTTTCTACAAAGCAGTGAAATGAGCGCTCCAGCAGCTTTGGTAATATATTTATTATGTTGTGGACAATTTTGTAGATCCTTTTTCCTGGATGAGACGAGGTGTTTTTTTAATGTTTGTCTTGGTTTTTTCTTATAAGTGCTTCTTTCGGTCTTACCAATGAAAGTCAGTTTTAGTAGTAAGCTCTTGGCATTAAAAGAGCTATAACTCTTTGTTTACGTATACAAATTTCAGAATTAAGATAAATCCCTCGCATCACCGATAATCATGAATTTTATATTGATTAACAACCTCGTACGCTGAAGAGCTTGATTTTTGGCGCGGAAAACACACTTTTCCACATTGAACACCAAAAAAGCCTGGAGGTTTGACAGCAGTTTTTCACAATATAGTATGATTAAATTGCTGGATGACGATATGAAACATAGGCATTACCGGAAGGAATCGTAGATATATAACACAAGGTCATGAGCGACGAGACAGAAAAAGAGATAACACCGTTGGCGAGCAACCCATCTAAGAGAGACTACTGCTGCGAGGAGCCTTAGCAAGACACGTACATGAGATAAAGACGTCATAAAAACGGTGTAGCGAAACCTTGTCGTTTCGATGGGGAAAAGTTGGGCATTTAAAATCATCTGTTTCTCACGTGTATAGGTAGCAGTCGCAGCTACAGGTTTTTGACGTTTACCTTTTTTCTGGACGTCTACAATCTGATTTATTAATAGGTAAGGTACCTTGATAGCCCATGAAATAAAACTGTCGGCCTCTTCGTTAGTTTCCCACCACATGGTTTACGATCATTCGTTCCATCTATTTTATCACCATCCCAAGAATATTATATGACACAACGGCGAACACATCGATAAAAGACGAACGGGCGCGTGTATGTGAGTATAACGCGATTTATCATGCACGCGGACTCGTATACGTTTCGCGGACGGCTAATAGGACGAATTGGACCCCGGCGACTCTTTGATTGTAGCTGCGTCTTGTTGCGTTACGCGACTCCTATAGAGTCGACCATTGAGGAGCGAGAAACTTTTAAAGTGAACTGACAGCGCGTCACCACCACAGTATATAGGTACAGATACATTAAAAAAATGTTTTTATCCTAGTCTAGATTCCTACGGTGGTTAACTTCAAAAGTTGGAGGAAAAAAGATTGTTGGATACCAAAATGTAATATTGACTCGTCAAGGAATATCGAAAAGCACGGTGGAGAGACTAGAGAACATTTATTTCGCAAATACCGCTGTCGCGAAAAAAAAAAAACGAGCACCAAGTTGAAGATGTTGTGTCACATCTAGTGGAGAGCTGTAGAAAACTTCGTTGCTCTACGGGTTTTTTGTTTTTTTGTTTACAAAGCAGCTACTTTGCAGTTGAGGAAAGAATTTACGTGTACCCACTTGGTAGTCGGGCGAGGGTACGTCTGCTGTTACAGTGTATAAGCCTCAGAGACACTGGTATCCCGTCGATATTGTAGGTCAAGGTTCGAGAGCGTATCACATACAGTACCGCTGGGCCCCTGATAGCCGTTTCTCCTAATCTACTTTGTACGCACTCACACACCACGCGCACCCTCTCGGCATATATTGTATTGGTGAATCGGACTTTATTTTATGTGTTTCTCTTCTTCTTCTATATCTTCTCTTCTCTTGTTAGATCACTTTATTAGACACTTCAGCGCACGGCGAACACGATAAATTACATTCGCCTAAGGAGTTGCTTGTTTGTTTGCGTATGAACATATACGTGTGTGTGTTTTAGAAGATGCGAGAGACAAGAGAAAGAAATAAAAGAACTTGACTAGTGGGTTATACGTACGACACACTGCTCGAATCAGCCAAGGTGTGATGTACATGTTGCGTTGATATTGACGGAAAAAATCAGATGATTTTGCTCTATCTTTAAATGTATACTAATTTACGTCACGTTTTTTCATCCCTTACGGTGACACATTAAACTCAGAATGAAGACAACGACATGATGCGTGATTATTTTTTTATCATAAATATCACAATTACTACAATACAATTACTCGTATCTTATTAAACGGATGTTTAAAGATTGAATCATTAATTAGCAAAAGAGATATAATATGGATAATAATAAAAAAACGCTATAACATGCAACAATTGTGGAGCATGATGTTACGTTAGAATAATGGAAAGAATATTTTTTCAATTAAAGAGAAAAATATCGAAAGGTTAAAGAACATAAAAATATATGCCAGCTGTTGAGGATAAGGGTATTAATGAACCCTTTAGTGCAGAAGTATTGAAAGCAGTGGTAGTAATAATGAAACATCTGGAACAAGTGAAATTCAAGAAAGTTTTCAAAAAAAGATACCATTTTTTATAGGGGAAAATTCTCTGAATCCAATGTAGGTCTTATTTGTACCCCCAGTTGGTCAAAATCTTATGAAATTTGAGCTCAAAGATGTGACTGTTGGCATGTATCCTTATGGGCCAGGATGGAAAGTGTGAAAAAAAGAGCGACAGATATAATCATGAAAAGAAAGGCTTATAGAAAACTTATATATTTTAAACTAGGTAATGCAAGTTGCAAAACTGAAAAAAAAAACAAAAAAAAAAAACAAAGTGTACGCAGCCTTTGTGGACCTGACAAGTGTCTTTTATATACGGCAGTAGTAGTAGAAAAAAAAAGTAGAAAAGTATAGTAACGATCAAAATATACAACGAAATGCATAAAAAATTTTGTAGCACGCCAGGAGTCAAGCAGGATTGTGTACTAGAAGAGGATTTCGGGCTGACCGATCATAGTGTACGAGTAAGTATTTGATCTTTCTTTACGCGTATACAATATTAAGTGTCTTTTGCGAGCATCCCCTAGTTCCTTTGTCAAAGGGGTGTTGATCCTTATCCTAAATCTCCTTTCATCCGTTTTCCATTCTTTCTCCTCTCCCTTCCCAGAGACCCGATAGTTTAACTGAGCAGTAAAAAAGCATCTTAACTGATACCATATAAGTAAATATGCTATAATACAACATTTTTTTTCGTAGATTTTCATACCACAGATTTGAAGAAATACTCAGATGATGAGACCACCGATTACAAAGCTTGCTAAACAACTTGACCATTTGTCTTACTGGAAAAAATTCATCGTAGTAAAACGATTGTCTAAAGCACACTCCAGCCATTTTTCCAACTGAGCTGGACAAAGGATCTGATTGAGGACTTTGAAATGTACGATTGGGTTCAGAATTTATCGTTACCTTACCGGGGGTAATTAAAACAATTAAATTTCGATTCACGTTTCCTGAAATCAAAACTTTGGCGTTAACTTTTCCCTCGGAAACCATTAAATTTTCTCAAAAAATCTCGAAAAAAAAATCCTCAAAAAATTTTTTAGCACGATCCCTCGAGTTCCTCAGGATAGAAGGGCACATAGCTGTACACTAGACCATTTGAGCTCTCATATGTATATAATATGAACCCGAAAGCCTCCAGGTGTGCAAGCAATGATATTTTCACACTCCCGCGATAGGGACTACTAGATGGGAAGGGGTACCTACAAACACACTCCCAGAAGCGCGAGTTTCGCAAGTGACTTGGTTCTCTAATGCCCGTTTACACACACAAACGCATATATATCAGCCAGCCCACGCGAAAAGACAAAAGATGTCTATCTGTCTCCCAGACGCGCAACCTGCGAGCATAAATAAACATTAAGGTACGTGTGCGCTATTGTGCGCCAACTCTGCATGTGATTCCCGTGGTTCGGATAGTTATTCCGAATAGCTGTAACTTGCCGGTGTGATAACTCTGGTGGAATACTTTCGTGCCTACACTGCGAAGTTAGAAGTTCGAGCTCGCACCTCCGGGCTCCAGTGTTTTTGTAACACTTGGACTAAAAAAAAAAACAACAAAAAAAAAAAAAACGGACAAATTGCGATCGAGCGGGGGATGCAAATTTTTGCCGTCAAAGCAAACGACACGTATACACCGAAAGCCAGCCAGCCCGTGTATACTCATGCATGGGGATTGTCTTTGTGGAGGTACGATTTGCAATATACTGCAGACCAACTTGGAACTCACGACACCCATGTGCGCCCTATGCACGGCGTGCTTACAAATTCCGCGACGCAAACAAATGGCTTATAGAGGCGTGCGCGTGTATATACAACATGTACACGTACATAATAATATATGCAAGAGAGACAGTGCTCGCGGCTATTAATTTCGCGCTAAAAGAGTAACATGTACCGCTGTACCAATGTATTATGCCTTCACCTTTACAAATAAGCGTGTATAGTGATACACGTGCTTGTGTATACCCCGTGCGAGTCGGATCTCACCTTCCCCGTGACCGTTATCGCCGTTAACGCTTCAAGAGAGAGAGAGAGAGAGAGAGAGAGAGAGAGAGAGAGAGAAGTAAAGAAGGAAGAAAAAAAATCTCTCCCTTTCTCTCCCAAATACACACGTACACGCGTATATACACACGTACACCAACGCAACGCAAGGAGAGTACGTGGGTACGTATATACGTATGATATTATACCTCGAAAGTTATCGACAACAAAGAAGGGAAATAGCGGCGTGTGTACACCTAGAGTCGTCGGCCTATCTACCTCGGTATGGCTAATAAGAAAAGTCCTGTTTGATGAAGGAAGGAACGAGAGATCCGCGCGAGCGGCGTTGCTAGGTTACTTAACTCCACAAGCTGGTGTGCGCGTGTATATGGATATATACCTTCGACTGGTACGTATGCCTGTAACAGTGTAAAAATAATGTGTCGGGGGAGAGAAGATCCGACGTCAATAAAAGAAAATAAATATACGTGGCTCGTTTTTCTCCTTCGTGTATATACGTATGAGATATAATATACTCTCGGTTTTTCTTCCACCGTTCCGTATCTCACGCGTGCAGTTGTTGTCGAGCAAACTGACGAGAAAGCACCGAGCGATACCTGCGAAAGATCCTTCGGTTACTCTTATGAATTTTTTCTTATTTCATTGGTAATATCACACGATTGATGCGAAAAATCCAAACAATCAACTAAGACTCATATCGCATGACTTTCCCCCAATTTTTCGGAAATTTAACTTAACCTCTTGAAAATAAAAAAAAAGAAACAAAAAAATTTGATTAAAAGGTAACCATAAAGCAATCGATGAATGTGGAATTTCTCGTACACGTACAAAAGCTTGAGTAACGCGCAATCATTTTCAACGGCCTTCTTCAGCTTGTGACCGCTGCTACCACGGGACTTTCTAAACAAAACTACATAACTGCTGTTACGCGTCTAATATATAAATATATGCACACGAGGATTCTTACGAGTATAAATTTTTCATGTCTTATTTAGCCTAAAGCTTAGATGTAATACCTAATCATGATTATGTCGCTCGCGCATTACATCCTCGATTTTATGACATGTGTATGTTACACAAAACGGGCGTCACCAGTAACATAATGTTATTTATGCATACTTCGATAACGAGGATTGTCCTCGCAAAACTTGACTGGGTGGCACTGGCAGGTACTTATTTCAGCCAAGATGGCGTTAAAAATCGTACCAAACTTGATAGAGTGAGAGAGATGGTTTAATCCCTCCATGCATCTGGAAGAAGAGTGGTATTAACTATATGGTCTATGGTTATAATTTTCCATTTTTTGCGATGCCACTTTGGTTGAAGTACAATCAGCGCCACCACAGTCATAGTCATATATACCACATAATAATGTACATGACTAATAACCGTAGAATGACTGGTGTGCAATGTCTGCTGGGAGAATCTCTCTTTAGGGGGTGATTTGCTGAAGGTTATATCCAACTGTGATGTTTATTAGCGAAATAACATAGAAATTCGATGATTATTGGCATTTTCTCCTCCACATGCCGTCGGTGGCTTTTGTCACATTCACAATCCAGTTGGCGAATCTAACAGAATTAGTTGTGCATTCAAATCGTCGTTATGGATCAGGAAAAGAAGTGCTGTGGCAAAAAAAATATACAAAAGTCAGTTGCCGACATATTTAGAAGATTTGAGTAATTTTTTTGGGCAACTGAATTTATTTGCATAATTTATGGTAGCTCAATATTATGGTACGGAAAAGTAGTTTTTTTCGTGTTGGAGTTACCGTCAAAAATGTCCATGGAAGAAGTTGCAGATATTCTAAAAACCTACAAAACGATATCGATCTCGCTCTTTAAAAACCAATTGAGGTAAAAAAACACCACTGACATCTTGGCGTCTACAAGTCGTAAAAATGACCATTTTTTTTTAATTTTCAAATCGAGGAAGCTCGCGAAGACATTACGTTCTGTGTGCACTTTATTTTACATTGTGAGGTCATCTATAGCCATTAATAATCCTTCGTTTGTAAATAATTTTAAATTTTTATTTTTTAGCTTATTTTTCTACATTGCAAAATTTAATGAGTACTGTTATTGGAGCACTTCCCGAGCAATGAGTTAATTTTTCTTCAAATGCAGTTTTTATAATCAACGACTCAACAAATACATCGTCCTTCTTTGGGGATCTTGTAGTGACATACAAGAGCTACAATTTTTGAGCTTTTTAAAACGTTGCCAATCGTTATTGTTAATAGTTATGGATAAATTTTTATTAATTATCACATTTTTATCGATTTTACGCAAATTGCAAGTACTTTTTGTTGCAATCAACAGAAAAAAAAACATTTTTCCGAGCCGTAATTGGGCCACCATAAATTATGCTATTCTAAACAATCGAGGTATTATTGATGCACACAACTCAAGGCTTCGAAATAAGTTGGCAAACTAATTTTAATACGTTTTATTTTAAAAACATGGGTCTGGACATCTTCTTTTCCTGGTTCATTATGCCACATTGTAATTTCGAATGAGGTTTTTGAATTATATGCATCGCGATTAGGATCTACCATGACTTTTCGCTTTTCCCCCTTTCGCTTGGCATTTTTTATTCAGATCTTCCAGCGCACGAACTACTTACGTGGCATATTTCTAAAAGATTTCTTAGTGTTTTACTCAATGACGGTGCACAGAAGATGATCGCTTATCGAATTTTCAAAATGCTCACTCTACGTGTACAACAGTGCAATTATTACGTGTACAATTAATTATGTTGTACACTAGTAGAAAGGATTGCTTGTGATTAATGAAGATTCGAGACTTGACAATAAAAAGAAAAATATCGGTTAGCAGTTAAATTACGTCTTTGATTGTCTTTCCTTTACAACCTCTGATACTTCATTCAGTATAAGGACTTGATCGCTGGCTTGTATTTAAATCCCAATTAATCAACAATTAATGAACGTACAAGTCACAATAAAAGAAACCCTCTCCATCGGTATGAGAAAAAAAAAATTACATTGGTATACAATTTTTTATTAAAACACATCGGGCTCTCAAGATGAACGAAACCAGACGTACAGAATAACATCCTCGAATCAATCGCCAGCCAACAACAAAAAAAACTTTTTCATATCCACACGGCTCCGACTTGGTAAACTTAAACAAACCGAATATACTTATTTTTTCCACCAACCACTTATTTCACAAAAGAAGCATCATTTTATACGATTTCAAGATACATCTCAATCCCCCCGCCTTCCATATCTTTCATGCAATTCAAATCAGTTATGACTAACACCGCACCTACACCGGTACAAGAATAGAACCGAAAAAATCCCCTCACTCAACGAGCACGGCATATACAATACAGGGTACACGCACGTATACTTTTTTTTTCTCTTCGTCAAACTTTCCTCCCCCCCCCTCCTTTTTTTCATCTTTTTTATCCATACATGCCGTGCCCAATATAATCGAAGCCTACTTACGGATTAGGTTCTGGCTCAAGGAACAGCCTACGCGTCAGCCTCGAGAAAAACAAACTGCCGACGTTTATATTCAATTTTTATGTATTCGAAAAAGAAAAAAAAAAAAAAAAGCAGAAAGACGAACGAAGCTACGGGCTCAAAAACAAAAACAAGTAATCAAGCTGTCCAATAGAATTAGTCCATTGAGAAATCGTAACAGCGAATAAGCTGTACTTGTACGAGACATTGTATGTCTCGGATGAAAAAAAAAAAAATCAAACGAAACTGCAAGAGGTACAAAGTGAAAAAGACACCGAGCCGAAGGATTGCTAATCGCTGCAGCTTACCTCGCCCTGCATGCACCAAATAGATGTGCACGTGGTCATCTCTGAGAATGAAAGTCGAGATTCACTACATGAGCGCTCATCGCTGTGTTTTTTCACACATACGTATTCTTTACCATTTACCACCGTAAAAATATGTTCGATGAACCTCGAAAAACAGCTGAAACATATTTTTCACTTCAGATGTACAATATTAACGTGTATCCGCGTACGCGCGCTCGATAAAAAGTCAGCTGAGCGCAAGCGGGTGCGAGCGAGTGATCCAAGTGAACAGAGAGAGAGGGTGGGGGTGGGGGGTCTCGACGACTATACGTATACTTGCTCGCTCTCTTTCTCCCTCGATTCGATTTATCTTTACAATTTATCTCGGGCGCAAACGAGCGCGCGATGATGTTGTATAATGTGTTGAAACACACTGAATCATTAAAGACAATCACATTAGGTCCGCATTGTTGGAGAAACAAACGGACGCTTTTGCCCATGTATACATTATCCGTGTGTGTATGTATGTATGAGAGAAAGAGAGAAATTCTATGTGCTGGTTGTAGTATTGTCTATATAGGTGCACACTGCCCTCCTTCTCTCAGCTGCACTCACGAGTGTGTTGCGTCCGTAGGTGTCTTTTATATTTCTCGGTGACATAATTGACTGTGACGCTGATGTGTTATTGTTGTTGCCTCCCCCCCCCCCTGTATCTCTCTCTCTCTCTTAGCTGTGGTACGTAACATGCCTGAATTTTTACCTTCTGCTAACATTTTATTGGCAACGGTTGTGATATTTTTTTTTAGGTGTGTATAAACGCCAGGGCACAAAAAAAAAGAAGGTTGGATATGCAAAGTTGTTGCTAACGCACTTGATTTCAAATGTACATACGTGAGGGTGAGCGTTTGGAGAAAAAAATAAGGGCAGGGTTGAAAAAAAATATGAAATTCGAACTGTCCACGAATTGGTATTAAAATTAGGTTATCCAAGAGTACAACTGCTAATGGGTTGCCACGTGATCGTCAGAGGACATAAGTTGTTGTTTTTTTTTTTTTTTTTATAGCTTCCAAAATGCTTTCTCCCGTTACATTTGCTTGCACCCTTTTTTTTTCTCGTGAAAATACTGTTTGACTTTGGGTAACACCTCTAAGCTCGCATTTCGATGCTTCTCTGTGTACGGCGTTTGCACTCAAACGAGCCTACATCAACCACATGCGAAAAGCGCTCTCCGTGTCTCCTTGCTATCGTGAAAAATAAAACTCACCCTGTCCGAGCAACGGACAAAGATTAATCGGACAAACGTTACGAATCGCGCTGTGGATGAAAACTCGTGACCGTATAAAAAGCTGGCAATCCTTTAAAATCAACACACGCGCCTGGAGGGGTCGATAGGGCCATCACCGAGGCTTGGCGTGGGAGACACGGACGACAAATCAAGTAGAAACAGCAAGTCGGCGTACGAAAATCTAATTCGACGTTGCCTCCAGCGCGTGTATGTGGCCCTCCATGTGGCTGGAGGTCGACGAATTTTCCGAGCCCCTCGAGCCAAACTGCGTGTCAACAAGTAACCGAGAGGCGAGGAGGGGAAAAAGAAAATTTCAAAAGCTCCGACGATGGATTTAGCCACTGCTCCTTTTTTTTACACCATAAGAAATTCTGTGGATGTTTACAGCCACAAGTAGATTGGAGTTATTAGTGTAGGCTTCGATATTTGCAAAAGCAATGATAGTTTTTGTCGTCGGATCAGTGCGGAACAGTTCAAGCAATTTTTATGGATCGATCAAGTAGATTAGAGTATTAGCGTCGACAAAGGTAATAGTTTGCTACAGTTTTGAAGTCTTGTTAATGTACAGCTTTTGACTCAAATTTTATTTACACGTTTTTTTTTTAATTTCAGAGTGCATCCATGTACTTGCAGTGAGAGACGGTATCACATATATTATATCTCGAACGGTTTGACCATCAAATTGAGAGGAACAAAGACTCGCGAAACGTCAGGAGCACCGCCCGCGATATTTTCGACGAAACTGCGCTTACAATCATTTACGGAGCACCTTATGTGGCGTTTTAAAAATCGACACATGGCAGAGCTGCACACAACGCGTTCACGAATTCTCCAAATGCAACCAAAGGCCATAAAAACTTTATCGTCCACGCAAACAAATGTTTTTTCAGTTTTTTTTTTTTTTGTACACGAGGCCACACTGTATTACAAGATCATTTGCCAGTGCTAAAAATCGTTAAAGCCCACAGCTTGGAAGCCTTGCTAAATGATTGTACATGTATATGTATTTGACACAAAGGAGCTTTATCCACGATTATGTGCACATTCACAAGATACATTAATTTTACGCTATTGCTTTGTTCCAATGACTGTTACTTTTAGACGCGATTTCTTTGCTGCTCTTGTGCAACAGTTCAACGATAAAGAAAACACCGAAGGTAAGTGCTCCATTCCGTATTCCATTTTTTTTCTTCTTTTTTTCCCTTTCAATTGAAATAAGTACACATTCGGCATGAAAATATATACTCGACATCTTTATAGTACTCGTGACAGTGAGAAAAAATGCTAAACGAAAAAAAAAACTCGTTACAATGTTCTTAGGAAAACAATCGCGATAATGGCATATATACTTATTATCGAACAAAGCCGTAAAGTACAAAGAGGACGCGTCAGTAAACCTATCATCGAAAGTACGGATTTCCACGAGGATGCAATAAAAATACCGAGTAACATGTTTAAAACGAAACAGTGGAACACAACGCGCATCGGAGAATTTTCAGTTTTATTTTATCCTTCTCCCTCTCTTCTTTTGCTTCTAAGTTTCTCCCAGAAACGAAATCGAGAGTTTCGAGGCTTGAAATGTAAAACTCGCGGTATAGCGTAAAATCCGAGGTAAAATCGTCGGTCGGCCATGGTAGCTGGCAGAGAAAAAGGATTAAAGAAAAAAAAAAAAAAAAAAAAAAAAATGAAGAGCCGCTCGTTCAGGCTATTCGTGTGTACGTATATGTGCGATAGTCTAGCAGGCGAGTGGGCTCAAAAATTTCGATCTAGTCGAAAATTGTTTCTGAATAAAGGAGTGCGCGCAGGTGCGACCTTGAAGTTTCTTTCTCTCCTTCATCTTTCTATCCAAGCCCGTTCCCTCCTTTGCTAACTCTTTACGTTGTTTTTTTTTTTTCCTCCTCCTTTTTTCTCCTTCGCCTCTGGGTGTATCTTTTCTTCTCTTCGTTCGCTCACTTTTTCTATTTACTATGCCATACATACGCCTGCAGCTATAACGAATACGATTTTTTTTTTTATTTTTATCTTTTGCACTGATCGGCCAAATATTTATATGTATTTTTTTGGCTTTGTCTATTTTGCGCAGAAACCTGAAGATGAGAAATACAATAGGACGAGTTGAATTGTTCAAGGAAAATAGTCTTATTCGAGTGATTGCATCAGAGGACCTACCGTCTCCATCTATCAGTCCGTCTCCCTACAATCTTTTTGGTTTATCTCCATCCTCTCTCTCTCTCTTTCTGCTTTTTATTTTATTTCGATTTCTCAAGTGCCCGTGGCACAAGCCAAAGATCTCGTAAGCAACGCGGTAAACAAAAATCATAGCGTTAACAGGTCCTCGGGAAGTACACAGCTGGTACACTATTTTTTCATTCTGTACGAGAAATACATTAGAGATTGTCTGGACTGTGTATGGTGCATCATCCATTTCGTGGACATATTGTAACTTTAACCATACGAAAAGGCTACCGGTATGACGTCCGTTTTGCTGCTCAGTACCTGTATATACATGCGTGATTTCGATGTACTTCGCGAAACAAAACGATTTGACGCAAATTTGGACAAAATGAATCGGAGGATGCGTTATTGCCGCTGCGTTTAGCTCGGCGAAATAACTCTTGAAACGTCCAAAACCCATCGCCTCGACATTGATTCGGCAATCTATGTAGCGGCAAAATGCAAAACCCATTGAAAAGTGAACGTGCCGAGGAGCGTGGATTCTCATCTTCCCTCTCCACGACTATACATATACTATACGCGACGACGACCGTCGTAGTTACCACACACACACACACACCATCCTCCTTCGTCAAAATGGGACGAGCGCGTCTAAAGAGAGAAGGAGTAGAGAGAGAGAGAGAGGAAAAGAAGAAGGGGGAAAAAAAACAACCACAAAATCTGTCTACTCGTCTATACACAAAAGACTCGGACGAGAGGAGGAACGATCAAATTTTTTCGCCGGCCCTGATTGAACTTGCGTGCGTGGTAGTGGTGGTCGTATTGTGTTTTAATCCCATATCGCGCTAGCCTCGAGTTTACGGATGAGGGACAACGAGGAGGGGGTCGAGGGTCAGCGCCATTGCTAGACCGCTCCTAGACGAATTCGCGCGCCAACGTGGAGAGAAAAAAAAAAAAAAAAAGAAAAAAAAAGAAAATTAAACGAGACTCAGACAGGGACGAATTCTTCTTCTTCTTCTTCTTCTTTGCAGCCTGCGTTGTCGAGGTATACATCACACATATGTGCGCACAGATTCGGTCAGCAGCAGCAGCAGCGGCGAGGGAATCCGGTTTACACGCTCGCTCTCAGTTTGGCAACAACACACGCGCACATTTGGTCTCGTATGCGCCATAATTCCGTTTGGCGTGTATATATATAGGGCCGAGGGAACTCGAGCGTTCACGTGAGTATATAATATATGTATACATCCCCTCGCCCAAGATGATACAGGCTGTATAATATGTGTATATACCCCAAGAAGGAGGAGGAGATGGTGAAGGTGGAGGAACGGATATACGAAATATACATGTATATATTGTATTGTATAGGTAAGTTTGCGCCAAGCCTCGCGTGGATACATATATATGTATACCTCGTGGTGGTAAGTGCTTGCTCGCTAGCCTGCCTGCTGTTGACCCTGAGAAATCCTCTCGCTTGCTTGCTCGCTTGTACCTATTGCTACGCGCGTGTGTGTGTGTGTGTAATAGTAACGCGGGGTCTCTCTGGTGAGCGAGCGCCTATGATATAACGCGGCGAAAGTTTCGTACGAAAGAATCCAAAGTGGCAGCAGCGTGGAGGTGCCTCCAGGAGACTGGCGGACACCTTGCGTTCTCGGGAGAGCATGTAGAGGAGGATGATGATGATGGTGGTTCTCTGCCGGTGCCACTGCTGCTTCGGCAACATGTATAGAAGCACCGTCGGGAGCAAGAACATTCATCTCCGTTGCTGATGATGATGATGCCTGCTGGCCTAAATTTTTTTTTTTTTCCCCTTTACCAACGGCTGTGTATACAGTTATGTTATGTAAATTAAATTTCCCTTCGTTTTCTGTTGTTCGCCGCCGCGAGAAAATACTCCCGTGAACTTTCGTAGGTGAATACGGGGTATACCCTTCGTGTACATGTGGATCATTTCACGATAATAATCCGTCCCAGTCATTTACAACGTTTTATACTTCGTTGCGGGATACCCTTTTTTTCCAAAATTCAGTTGACCCAAGATCGAAATGTCTCACTATCGTATGGACTGTCCATTTTGAAAACTCCACTCTTAGCAGAGTACTTTTTCGTACTTTTTTACTCTCCAAGATCCGAAACATACTTATGTGGATTCTTTTTCTTTCCTCCACATGGCATAGGCGATGTCGGATTTCCATTTGGGGCTTCGGAATAGCAATTTCACTCTCGTTTTGTCATTGCCATAAGCTAAATAAACGTGAATTTTCTAAACGTGGCATCAGAGTCGAGTCAGGCCCAAAATATCCAAGCTCGTTGCTATTATATAGAACCGATGGCTCTAAAAAACATACGAGACATTCCAATCACTGAATTTCGGAAATCCCATCCAACTCATCGGTGGACCGCGTATACTTTGGGAAATGACCCACACACGTGTATCCATAATGAATTTGGCTGTAGAAAAAGAGCCAAAGGACGCTCTCGCGCGCAATTAGCCTTTTCTTCCTCGCCCCAAGCGTGAACTTCTCTGAAAACTGGCTGATACCCGCACACACCGGTAAACGTCGATATATCTCTCACACGGTGGACTACTCGTGCTGAAAGTAACTCGACTTTGCTTTTAATGGTTAATCCGATCACAGTCCAATTTATCAAACTTGATGTGTGCGCGTATAATATGTATATGCGCAACCACATTGAGGGGCAGTATCGCCAACAAAACTAACCTAATGCGCAGCAAAACCTGATTCGTCTAATTTATCGCGCGAAACTAACGAGCCCAACCGCAATTTCGTCCATCGTACAATCTAACCCGTCACGCGTCCATGAAATTTTTCCAAACGATATATTTACATCCAAGCTGGATTGTTTTACACCGCGTCGAGCACAGGTGGATTATTGTGTTAATATTCTCTCCATGAGAATTGCAAAAAAAAAATAAAATAAATAAAAAAATAATCAAGAAAACCACTGGGTACTTCACGCGAGGGTTTGATTGTCTGGCATTGCCTTTGGTTGTACTTCTTCGGAGAAACGCGCGGTGGATAATAGCTTTCTTGGAGGACACGATACGTAAGCCAGGCGCTCTTTTTATCAGCGCATTCCCTACCACGTGAGCGCCAGCGGTTCTCTCTCTCTCTCTCGGAGGTCTAGAATTTCCGACAGGAAGTGCGAATAATTTAACGCGCACGGCTATAATCTGCGCGTGTGCTTGTAATGAAATTTCGCTATCTCCGATCTTGCGATGTAATGATGTGAGTGTAATAAAGCGAATAGTGCTGCTGAAGCGGCTTGCCCATTCTGATCGTTATAGGGGCTCCTTGTTAGAAAAAAAAAAAAAAAAACGGAGCCAAGATTCATCCCTCTTTTTTCAGAAGAATCATTCAGAATCACAAAAAAAAAAAACTACTTTTGAGTAGGGGGGAACGTGTTTTCAAAGTGTGGATGATGTTACATTAACAAGTTATTACTTAAACTTACGTGGAATTTGAGAGGATCAATCGTATGGTACTCACCTGCAACAGAAAAACAATTGTACGATTAGATATAGTTTTCTCTACTTATGGAATGAAAATTTTTGAATTACCATACACGCAGTGGTGTGAAATACTCGAGAGAGCAATTAAATTCAATTATCACGCAAATACGTTCATATTATCTCGTTAGAATGAGGAAAGCGAGATCAATGGCACTGGCTTTGATCTACATTTAGCGTGGATCTTACCGTTTGTGTGTGCATACGTATGAACGTATACGCGCGTAATATGACTGTGTATACATACTTAACACACACATGGGAGCAATCAAAGCATCCTTTCCGAGGTAGAGAATTTTTATTTTGAATTTGATGTACGATGGGTATATTATCTGAAAACTGGTTTGAGAGAAAAAAAAAAAAAATTATAGAGCAATCAAAACAATTAGTCAGATCGGACGATTAGAAAATAAGTAGTTTTGCTTGAAGAAGAAATGTATATAATACAGATGGTTCTATAAACAATCCTTGCAATCTCTGCAATTCCGTGCGAAATCATAGGTACAGAGCAACAGCATGAGGAAAACTGTAAAGGGATGCATTAATTACGTTCCAGGAATCTATCACAATACATTTAATGAAAAAAAAAAAAAAAAAAAAAAAAAAAATTCTCTAAAAATGTCACGATGTCAGAAAGACTTGGAACCAGCAATGTAATGTGTGTGAGCGAGAGAATGCCCGTGACGTATACGACGAAACTGGTCGTCAGCAGCACTGCCTGTCTACTGTCGCGTGTGTGACGCAATTCTTCGAGGTGAGGTAAAAGTGACTTCACAAGCGTTTATATTATTTGAATACATAATTTTACGTAATAAAATATCGGCGTTTACACATACGCGTGTCGTTTGACACACAAGTCAACGAGCACACCGATGTACGTGGGTTTCTTACGGCATCATGGAAAAGCCCTTTGAGCCTGTCGGTGCGGTGCTATTTCCGAACGCAATAGCGTCCAAGAGCCAGAAAATAATTTACGATAGCGCACAGTGTCCAAATATATATACGCACGGCTTGGCGGTGCAGGAATACGCGACATTAATGTGTAAATATATACGCGTACGTACATGCATACACATACTACGACACGACCACGCCATAGCCTCGCTCTACACACCAGCTGCGGCGCCCCACCCATTCTTATATACATCGAGAGCACCGCGCACGACGACGACTGGCGCTATTGATCGTGAATTTTATTACGCGTTTCCCTCCTCTGTTCTCCTTTTTTTTTCCCCCCTCAGACTTTGTTTTATTTGTCGCTTCGCTTGTTTGCTTGCTCTAAGTGCTTTTAGTTATAAAATCGCCTGCAGCGCCTCTCGTTTGCTTGTTTACCAATTGTCGCACGTTTTTGGAATGTACGTACACGTGCAAGCTAACGTCAATGCAGCGAGCCTCAACAGTTTCGGCCAAACTCGAGATAAAATTAAATTACGCCCTTTTAAGCGCCTTGTAAGGTAAATTCCTCCCCCCCCTCCCTCCCTTTCTAATTGGCTTGAATAAGGGAAATTATCTTTTTGACGGCGTACGAGATCAGTTGCGGACGGAGCGACGGTATCGAGAAGCCAGGATATTTTTGCAACCAAATGGCGCAGAATCTCAATATATTTGAATTGCTGAATCGCGCGCTCTGGTGAACGGTTGTTTGACTTCGTCGGGAGATTACTGTTCGGTACAAATGGGTTTACTTTGAGAAATTCGTTTGGGTAAAACATTTCTTTCTCCGCAAAAACTTGCTAAAATTGTCCTCCACAAATTGGATGTAACTGTTCGCAAAAAAGTAGTAGGAAACATTTTTTGAAATAGTTATTATCGATTTAGGTGGTTTGTCCTGTGTTTTCTCTCTTCTATAATACGATACGCCCACGAGTTTGTTCAAAAATTTACTTTACAAGTATTTACGACTCCAAATGAATCTTAATGACTAGCAATCGAAGCAACACTTGTCGAGACAAATGCATTTTGTGGAAACGAGGTGATACAATTAAATGCGGCTATAATGCATTATTTGTGGTGTAATGTGATTACCGAGAAAACTAGTGATATTAACTTGAGTTTGGATATTAGGAAGCGGTGCTTTACGTATTATATTATCTTCCACATTGTACTGTCGTACCTCGAGGTAATAGATTTTAGTTTTCAATTTTAGTTGTAACTCCTGAATTTATTCATTCTAACGTGTGACAATCGTTCGACGTTTGGATTACGTTTGACATAGATAGTAGATTTGTTTGGTGATATACCACTTTGGGCGACAGCTTTGGGTACCTTTAGGCTATTCTAACCGATGTATCTACACGTAGATCTACGTTTATCAGCACTTGGGTAGGCCAGGGCTGCTTAAAATAAGCAACGTTTTAAAACTATGTAATGTAAAGAAACTGTCGACTGTAATATGTTTTGTTCAGTCTTATCTTATTAGAATATAATTAACCAAGTTATTTGAATATCGTTATTATACCGTGAATCGAAATGTTGTAAAACTGAACACTTAAGTATTTAACTTCTGGGGCATATTTTGGACACTTTAATTCACCATATGTTCTTCGAACACTTGGATGTTTAATTTTAGACAGTTTAGTATTATTATACACTTGAAGCATTTAGTTTAAAACGCTATGTTGTTTTAAAACTTTTAAAATTATTAATAACTAGGTGTTTAAAATGAAGTGCTTTAAAAGCTGTGGAAGTGCCCGGATGGAACTATTTAAAGTCTATGATGGAAATTGGGAAGATTCGAGTTTCTAGTTTTGAAACATTTGCTTCTTCGTAAGTCTTTTGTTCTCGATGAAAAAAAAAATTGTTAAAAAAATTTTACTGGAATTTTTCGGTTACATGAACGAATAATCGATAAATTGATTCTTAGATAATTTTTACAGGTGTAATTTATTTTATATTTAATATAGACAAATTAGTTTCCGAGTCATTAGAAAACACAGACAGAGTGGCTTTCAGCTATTATATTCCGATTTGGGGATAAAATACATACATGCATAATACGTCTGCATGTATATATTTGCACACACGTATAATATACCTATACTATATATAAATAAGCAGGGTAATATTTTTTATACGTATCTGTGTAATATTTTTTCTATATCACACTTTATTCAGGCGTCGGACTTGCAGTCGTCTTTACCTTGTCACATTTAAAACAATAAAATGACAACTATTTTTATTAATAAGGACAAAGGGTAATTAAACTATTTTTAAAAAAAACCTTGACTAGCAAAAATTTTCTAGAGACTGTTGTATTTGTCGTAAGAGTTGTTGGGTACAACAGCTACTAAAAGTCATCAATAATTCCTGGTTGTAAAATAGGTATTAAATTTTTTTTTTTTTTTTTAGAATTCGCATACTTATCTGCTACTTATTTTCACTACTTCATCCAAGTTACTGAATTTCACTTAAGCAACTCTGACCCACATGGAATCAGCATCCTCTAACGTACGTTGCCAGTAGAAATTCGAGCAATAGCACTACTGATTAAAACATGTATATATCGATTCTGCAAACATTCTTTTAAAATACTAGTAAAATACCAGTAGAATTTCAATGGACTGGAAACCAACTTGAAAATGTTTCTTTTTTACGACCTTCCAATAAATCTGACTATTTTCTTAATTTTCGGAACAAATTTAATAATGGCTGTTTAACTATTCAACATTTTGAGTAAAAAAACTATAGAAACGAAAATTTTGTTTTCTAACTTAATTCTTAATTCGACGTAACGAAATTTTGAGCTATTACTCAACTTCTAGTGCAATAACAATAAAAAAAAAAAAAATAAAAAAAAAAAAGAAGTTTGGGATGTTTGTGTTTCAAACTGTTGAGAAACGCTTTTTCAAGAGACACCATCATAGTTAACGAAGTAAATTAACTTCATGTAAACTCTGTTTAACTTCCGTTGAAAAAACTAATTGTAATTATTCTTGTAGCATTTTCCTCGCCCAATCCTAAGAAATATGTACAATTACTTTGTATCGAACATGCTCTTACTACGTTTAAATATATAAAACAGGTTAAATAACTAATTTAATACATGTGTGACCTCAACTCGATGTATACATTCATTTTTATTTTTATTATCTCAAAGTGTTTTTTTATTATAAGAATAGTCAACATTATTGTGTGATGCAATATTTTTTACTAAAGACATTTTAATAATTAATATGTATAATAGTAGAAACGATGATGTATATTTTTACTTTTTTTTAATTTTTAAAAAGTAAGATATATTAATTTTACTAATAGGTACCAGATATGCGTGACGATAAAAGTTTTTTATATAGATCTCAAAAGATAATATCAGTAATTATTTAAAAAAAAATAATGTCACCAAAAAATAAAATTTCAATTGTTTTTTTATAATAGGCGTTTTACGCAATACACGGATAGGACCCCAAATATTTTTCGTATTACTAATATCTAATAAAAATGTTTTAAATAAATAACTTCAAAACATTAAAAATTTCAAATACATCGAAAAAATAAAGTAACTATTATTGGTACCGCTTAACCCCATTGAAATTATGTCCTGTATAGATGCTATCATAAGTTTACATGTCCTTGTAAATGAAAGAGTATATTCAAAGAGAATAATCTTCCTTCTTGCAAGTAAGTATGTCGAGGAATGTATTTTTTCAACCGATCCTGTAATTTTTCTTCTTTTTCAGTTTCTCTTAATTTTTGTTCTGTACCGTACAAGTGGCATAACACAGCTGCATATGTGATCAAATAACCGGAATATTGTTTAACGTTGTACCCAAGAATTATTAAAAAAAAAAAAAAAAAAAAAAGTGCCAAGAGGCTTGATAAATTTTGAATAAAACGATCATACAACGGTGATTTAAAGATTACAGAGCCGATGTAAAGTAAAATGGTAATAAGGCTTTAGGAGAAAATCGGTTACCAGACAGAGATTACGTGATAATGCGTATATATTTTCGTACTCTTACGTGACGACAACGACGACGAAGCGCCTACATGTACATCTTTTTTTTTTTTTTTTTATATTATAGTGCTCTACGTCCGGCTCCTTTTTAATAAGGGCACTACTATGGGCACTTAGCACTTTGGAGAAGGAAGGGAAGAGGGATGGGAGGCCTCCCATTACAGGAGGGGGGTAGGGGGAATTAAGGCAAATTTGCTGCGAGAAGGTCGCCTAAACCCTCCTCGAGGAGCATTGCGTGGTGAAAAAGCACATGTGAAAGACACAGAGGTACTTGCCCGAAAAAGTCGCACTGGCCGGGAACTGAACCACGGTCTCCCGCGTGCCAATCCCCGACCTAGCCGACCGAGCCACCGCGCGCTCAACATGTACATCTCATAACTAGAATTCAAATTAATTAGTTTTCATAACACACTATCATACTTTAGCGCAGCAAATCATTGAATACATAGGAGTAGCGGCAAACTTTGATTGGTTACGTAAAATAAGTGCGATAACAGTTTTACAGTGAGCCTCTCTCGTAGCAGCTGCTGTTGCGCCAGTACTTTTATCTACCTGCTGCCTCTCTTTAAAATTTCGGAAGCCTACATTGACTCTCTTTTTGTATGGACAACAGCTGTTCTAATTTAAATCCATAGAAATGCTTAAAACCAAGCCAAATACTTACTCTCTTGAGTGAAAACTAAATTCTTAATTTACTCGATGCAAAAAAATATTCTGCCGGTAAATCATTACGAAGCTCCCTCGAATTTTTAATTGTTGCTATTGCGCTTTATTAAACTCTTATTTCACACTGTAATTTTATCAATTCTGTACTAACACTTTATTTGTTTACTTAGAGGCACTTTTTATACGATGTTTTTTTTATCTTCTTTAAAATTCGCAACCCATTTACTTTTAAATTTTGTTGTGAACTATCTTCAGTTTTTTAACAGCAAATTGTGCGCTGTTTCATATTTCTCTCTTTACTTTGAATTTTCATTTTCACGGTATGGGCATAAGTGTTCACGCATCCGTTAGTGGTTACTTTACCTGCACGTATAGGTGAGAGTATGTGCGTTAAGACGTTTTCGCCAAACTGACGAGTATTTTTGCGCGCGCACTTACACACACCTTTTCCAGAGGAAGTGCACACGTGCATTTTTTTCTACTGTCTCTTTTCGATGGTTCGTTTAAGCGGAATTGCATTTTGTTTTATTACATGTCCGCGCGTATATACCACAGTTGAGCCCAACGTAAGCGTAATTGTGGGTTTTCGACAATGGCTCTCGCTCCTCTAGGAAAAACACCAGTCATCAGCCGCTTTTCGAGAATTCGTGCGGCATATGTAAGGAAAAGGGCAAATAATTATTTTCAAGCTAAAAATTACTACCGCCTATAATGGTATGGATTTTTGCCTTTAAACAAAGTTGTGCAAGTCGCTTTCGAGAAAATAATTTTTTTTTTTTTTTCATAATAATGGGTTCTCTTATGGTAAAAAAGAATTTTTTTTTTTTCTTCTTTTCCTTTAAACCTGCACTGAAATACACAGAACATACAACAAAAACATCAGTGTGCATGAAATTGTTGCTGGGCTTTGCATGCAAACAATAGGGGGGGGCGGGTACCAATAAGACGTGAGAGAGAGAGAGAGGGGGGGAGGGGGAGGGGCTTTGTTGAGAATCAAAGTGTGCATACAGAGGCGCAGAAGAGAGAAATGGCATTCTTGCCAATGACAGAGTTTCCCTGGCGTAACCTCAATTCTCGTGATTGATGCGTGATGCAACGTCAATGGTAACGACGACAGCGGTAGCGGCGATACTAATCGTTTTTACTCGCGGAGAACGAGGAGGATGGATGATATTTATGAGAAAGACTCTCGGGTTGTTTCTTTGCTATTACACATATACACACGCTGACACCGCGGCCGGCGACGAGAGGAAGAAGGGGAGGAGGGGGAAAAATGTATCGCGCCCGCTAATTTAATCGCGGGCTCGCGTCGCTCTCCGTTTTCTTGGCTCATTGTGATACTTCACTCACGACAGTCAACAGCCTGACGGTGGATGACTTGCGTCGAGATCGGATTACGGGAAGTTATCGCCCGTTACTTACACCGAATATACAAACAATGCAAGTAAAAAAAAAAAAAAAAAAAAAAAAAAAACAATGATTTTGAAGGTTCGGCCGAGCCTGTCTGTACTCCATCTGTATCTTCTTGTTGGTGGAAAAATGAAGTGAGAAATGGAGAAACAGTCAATGATTTATATTTTTTTACAATTCTCACGCAAGTACGTATAAATCAAAATGAAGGTGCCGGATGGAAATGGACATTAGTTGAATCAAACGACCAGATAAGGCTACGGAGACACATTTTATTAATTCGATTGGCACGCAAAATAGAGACATGTCCATGTCTGGGTGTTAATTGGATGCAGACCTCGTTAAAGGTCGACCAAAGCGTCGCTAATAAGTTGTTTACTACGAGAAGAAAAAAAAAAAAAAAAAAAAAAAAAAAAAAAAAAAAAGAAGTGAGAGTCAAATTGCACGCGATGTGAGTACAAATTTAGTCGGGCGGGAGAAACAATAAAGTTGAGGCCGCGTAGACACATACGTTCAAAGGACCAACGTTGCGTAGCATTATACGGGCGTACGAGTCATGCGAATGCTGGCAGGAGAAACTTTGAGCAAAAAATTAATCATCCACGCCTACAGTGCCCCCGGGAAAATTCAACGGAGAAACAAATTCGTAGCGGGCCAATAATTTTTCGGCTCAGCTCTTCTTTGCGGGAAAACTGCAATTATTGTAGCCGTACAAGAAAGGGGGGGGAGGAGGTATATCATCGAATCGTGCGATGATATCCTCGAAGGAAAAAAAAGCGCCTCGATATTTTCTCATTACACCCATCAGCGCGAGTGTGGCAAGAGCCTCGCTTCAACCGAGATTTAAGAGAAAAAAAAAAAAAAAAGAAGGGGGGGGGGGGAAAGAAAAAATAACCGTGTACAGCTCACGGGTGTACACTATACATAGAAAATAGCCAGCACACGACTTTGTACACTTAAAAAAAACGTCGACGTGACGAAGCGTCCGTAGGTATATATACACCCGTAAATTCTGTACCTACTAACGCCAACCAACGTGCACCACATGGATACTTATATACATATATATGTATACAAAGACAGACAGACAACAAGCAGCACATACAGGGACATTGCGAAAGGAATTTTCGTGTCGGTAGGTACAGGAATAGTTATAGGTATAAGCAAGTAAGCGTAAGTATATGTGTGTATGTACACGCTACGGTGCGCACTCTCTGACTTTCATCGGCGCTGCCCTTCGTCCATGAAAGTCGGCCGATGCTGTTGCCGACGTAACTATGTATACACTCACTCTCTGTACCGAGTATATTCTGTGGTAGGGGTAAAATTCGAGGCCTCGCCGTAGTTGGACAAAAAAAGTGTCGCAATCGCACTCCTCCTTTACTCTCTTTCGCTGTTGTAGGTACCTGATTCTACATCACAAGTGGAGAGGAGCAGCAATAGACAATACAACGTACATATTATTGTACAGTATGTCCGTACGAGCCGGGGCGGTCTGTAATTACATAATATTATACAGGCTTGCCAAAGAGGGAGTAGAGCGGAGAAGTCGAGCTGAAGTTAATTCAGAGGACCCACATTGCGTCTGGGCTATGATTTCAGCAGAAACTTTTTCCCTTGAATCTCTCGTTTTGCAGAACAAATACAAATTTTTTGTTTTCTTCGTAATACACATTCGCCAGTCATGGTAACTTTTCGACGCATAAATTCCTAAAAAAATTATGTAGGTCTTTCGTATTAATGACAATAATCAAATAACGTCAGGTAAACTTCGATTACATTATTTGTAAAAATAAATAAAATAAATCATGTGATTTTTAATTTGTTTTACTGTGAGCTTTAAGAAATCATTCTACAGTTAAAAGGATATGAAAAAATTTTATTGACAAAAATACAATTTCAGTGTATTAATATGTATTTAATATGCATTTAAAAACCATAGTAAACAGTACTAAACAGCTATTATCGCATTAATACAGCTGAAAAATCAATAGGTTAACATTTTTTTCTCTAAAAAATTTATTTTTAATTAAATTTACCATAAAATTATTATTCATACAATTTTTTTCATGTCCTTAAAAATTGGCTAGCTTTTCTAGAAAAATATTGAACATTAAATAAAGTATCATAATTAATTACGATAAAAATTATTACAAAATCATTAGGTGTTTATCAACTATTAAAAAAAAATTTTCTTGATTCTACTTTAAAGTTTAAGGGTCTCACTAGCTGAAATTAAAAAAAAACTTTTATACGTTGAAATAATTTTTTTTTGTTTCAGTAGCAACAACAACTCTCAATTGGAGTTTCTAGTCAGTCTAATTCATAGGTATTCATTTACGGTTGATAGAAAAATTTGTTTTTTAAAAACATATCTTGTCTCTTAATACTATCGATAAAATGAGTCCAACTTTTGTAGAAAAAAAAATTCAGGCTTAGACAATATATGCAATAAAAAAAACTATTGTGATTGTAGCTTTATGATACTTAGTAAGTTAGTAACATTTATAAACCTTTTATGTACTCGAACCTTTACGAACACACATTTCATATATTCCAATCCATTACAAAAACAAGAAAACAATTTTAAAAACTTTCGCAGTTACTTAAAATAGTTTTCAGATTTTTCCCGTCACTGCTACATTTACAAAGAGGTATCGGCTTTCTCTCGAGCAAACTGACCTGTTTCCAAATAGAATCGATTTCTGTGGGATTGGCAACATTCCTTTTATTTACGTAAGCTTTCAAGAATT
Organism: Copidosoma floridanum; assembly: GCF_036245765.1. Classification (NCBI taxonomy): domain Eukaryota; kingdom Metazoa; phylum Arthropoda; class Insecta; order Hymenoptera; family Encyrtidae; genus Copidosoma; species Copidosoma floridanum. The sequence goes on from NW_028321896.1 coordinate 3,888,142, forward strand.
TAAGTTATTTTTATTATACAAAATTCTAACGATCGTATAGAAAAATCTCTCAACATTTGTATGATTTAAATTCAGTTGTTTTTTCGTATTTATGGATTACTAATTGCAACAATTAAATAACCGTGACAACTTAAATATTGTAGAAAAATCAAAGCTCTATTCGACTCGAAAAAGGTAATAACTATCCATTATCTGTCTCTAATGAAATTAATTTTAAAGAAGCAGCACAAAAGAGAACTGAGAGCAAAAAAGTGCGACAATACAGCAAGCAAAGCCAAGAGTAAACAACACAACAAGCGTCGCTGCAAGGCGCACAAATTATAAAAATAATAGAGTGCGCAGCAACTATAGCAGGTAGGAGAGCTTATGATGGGGCACGAAGCGGGAGAACGTCAACAACGACGACGACGAAGTCGCTGTCGTTAAGCTGATGGCGATGCCAATCTTTTTTGTCCTCTCGCGTGTGGGTGCACACAGAAACGAGAGTATATACGTATAGTAATGAATATAAGAAGGAGAAAAGAAAAAGATGCGTGCATGCGAAAAAATACGAGGTGAGCAGCAGCGCATCACTACGACCATTGGCGCACTGTTCTACTGACAGACAGAGAAAAAATATAGTTAGACTACTGCTGCTATTTCCACTAGTTTGACCGTCAAAACGGTCAATGGATTTTTTTTTTCCTTTAAAATTCACGTTTGTCTTTGGTTATTGGTCCTATTTTTCATAGATAAGGAGTAAGTAAGGACAAAAACTAATTTTTATCTTTATTTTGTAGAAAAAATCACAACTCAATAAAAGTTTTTTTTAGCAAATTTTTGTTTCTCGTTGGCTATCCCACTTGAATAAATAAACATCTCCAAGTATTTAATACACGAAATATTGTTCTTTATCAACGTATATACTAATGTTGCATTAATAATCATGCTAAATAAAATCTTTTATACCTATTTGCACCGAGCTCATTTGTATACATAGGTATGGTGAGGGTCAGGTTGTTGTTACAGTTTTATGTTGTGGTTGTAGTTTCAAGTTCGTAATATAAAACGTTAACATTCACTCAGCTGCTTTCTACGTAGCATTGTATAGACCTACCTTTGTATACACACGTAAAAAGCTCTTTTCATCTCGGACAGGTACATAAGTACACCTACGGACGAGCGTGCATATTATGTGAACAGTCCATCTGGGGCGTGGGTATACCTACACTTGCCCTGTTCGAATGGAGGTCGAAAGAGGAGTATGGTCTACCGTATACGGGGTGTATACAATGTATATTATATTGTACACGTGTGCTTCGAAAGAGAAAGATGAGAGAGAGAGAGAGAGTCAGGCCGGAAAAGCTTGATTTGGTTAATTTTGCGGTACAGCAAGGCATGTACATTGTATACGCCACGTGTATGTATGTACACGTAATGGGTATATACGTACTTACGCGGCAGCTTGATAAAGATAGATTGAAAAGATGATACGACTACTCCTGGCCTGCCCTTACGCAGCAGCAGCATGATAATTCTGACCTTTCGACGGCGAAAAGCACGTAATGTGTATTATTATTATTATTTTTTTTTTCATCGCGCGTGCAGCAGCATTGGTCTTTAATGCGCGTTTAATTGCTAATGGCGCGGTTGGGGAGAACGGCGATGTAATTTTCTCGTACGATTCTCTAGAACGACGCTGAGCCTACAATTTTTTTCGCATACCATAAATAATAAATCGAGTCTTTCTTTTTTTTTTTTTTTTTTTTTTTGTTTCCACTCGGTAATCTTTTAACTGTAATTTGGGGTAACGTTGAGCGATGGGCTGAAAGCTGCGTGCATTATTTATTCGCTGTCCCACATCGATTTCGGGCGAGTTGACGTTCCATTCGAACATGTTGGTATTTCTAGGGACAAGGATGGCTTTTAAAAAAAAAAATTTTTTTTTTCTTAGTCACGACATTATTGCTACTGATATCGAGATCTTTCTAAAAGACAGTCTTCGTGACTACATCGATCTTATCACAAAAATCACGATTTCGAAAGTGTTCGGCGAGTCAGGAAACCTTACCGGATTTTTATATCAATTTTATAAAAACGTGAAATACATCCGTGACAAAATTCGAAATTTTTTATTTGTTTTTGCATTTTCAATGGTACTATTTATGTTCAACTGCTCTGTTTTTTCGAGTTCCATAACCATGTTATGATGCAAAATATATAATGATATTCCTGGACTTGAATAGTGGACTATAAAAAATTTTTTTTTTGAAAAAAAAAAAAAAAAAAAAAAAAAAAAGCAATTAAAAAAAATCTTGCAAAAACGGCATATTAAATGTTATTGACCGATAAATTTAATAATTTTCAGTGTCGTTTTTTGCTTTTAGTACTGAGACAACCTACAACTATACGACAAAGTTACCAAGATTTGTACAACCAACGAAAGAAATACGTCACCACTGTAAGCAATAACAACATTTATTGACAAGGGGTACATGGGAGAGTCGTAGTCGAAAACAATTACGAAAAGTGCATGTAGAGGTTGGATGTCCCGGTTCGGCAAAATTTACGATCGTATACGATTCTCAAAACCGTATTGTATCCAATAATTCATCGTTTCGGTTAGGTATCGTATTATAAAACGAGGCCGATGAAAAATCGAAGACAGGCCAGATTAATCCGATAAATATATTACCCACGGATAATCGATCAACGGGAATCTGTAGAAAGAGAGAGGACAAGGTATTAAGAGAGAAATTCGAGAGAAAAAAAAAAAAAAAAAAAAAAATTTGCCATGCCTGCACAAAGTTGTCTAGCCATAAAACTGTCTCGATTCTCGGCAGCAGCGACAACTTCAGTCATAAATTGATGCACCGAGAGGTTTAAATCTTTTTGTACAATACGGTAATCCCCTCGAGAAACGAAAAAACCAACTCCATGGGAGAGACGAGCGCTAATGTAACTATAGTGGGAATGTTTAGCAGAAAGAACAAAAGAGTCCGCGGGAGGAAAAGTTTCGACAATAAGAGCATTATTATTGCTGAAAAAAGGGAGGGGAGGGGGGAAACAACAACTAACGCGAAGAGTCGAATTTCGGCCTTAGAGTCAAGCGTTGAATTGAATAAAAAAAAAAAAAAGAGCGAGGAAAGACGACGAAGAGAAGTTGGATCGCAAGAAAAAGAACGAGAGAGTGGGGCTGTGTGCACGTAATGTTGGCGGGTTCGATGTCGTGACCCAGGTTATCGCGCAAGTCTAATCGACGATGCTGATTTCGTACTCATTCACTCACTGCGCTTGCCGACTCTCTTTTATAATACTGTACGTGCACTTTGCTTTTGCCTTTTAAATTAAACGCTAAGAGTATACGTGTGTGTTTGTACAAGTGTCCGTTGGTTTCAACTTCGTATAGGTATAAGTGTGTGGTACTTTTTTTATCTGCATTGCTGATACCTTTCGCGTGTGTGTGTGTGCGAGCGCACGAATGGGATTGTGTTACGTCTTTTGTGAGATTCGCTAACGGAGCTCTAATGCATTATTGCGATATTTGTTATAATGTGAATCGATGTGAATATTTGGCGAGTCTTGAGAAATGCACGGAATTTGAGTATACGACCGCCACAATGACAACGACGACAAAGTTGATTTTTTTGGTATTAATGAACTATATAAATGAGCAAAATTGATTGCTTTTCTCTGACATTGTTCATCTAATCTTATTTCATAGAAATCTCGTATTGAAGTTACTATTTTTTTAAATTTATTTAAATAGTACGTTTCATAATTTTTAACAATAATCAGAAAATGGTGCAACGTATGAATAAAATGTGTTTTAAATTATTTTAAAAATTATTCAAGTACTCGTTTTATATATTTCTTTTCGTCTCTTTAAATGTATTGCATCATTATTGCCAGAAAATATTAATATTCAGTCACATGTAAAAATTAAAAAAAAATTTTTTTAGTGCAAATAACGGACTGTATTTTTGGGAAATAATTACATCACTAAATATGTTAATAATATGCGTAACGTTAAAAGGAAAAAAAAATGTGAATCAATAATTTAAACGTCGAAATGTTGTTTAAAACCGTACAAAACCACCTTTTTGGTCCGAAACCTTGGAGCAAAAAAATAAAATGAAGCAAATAGAGAACTCGCTCGTGTGCCAGAGGCAAGTCCGACAAGTCAAGATCGTGGAATGAAAGAAGAAAATGGTGCACGCTTACATAGACGTAGGTAGGCATGTGCATAAAAAGAGGAAAAGGAGCTGTTTGCAAAAAAAAAGAGGCCCGCGGAGAAGTAAGAGAAAAAAAAATAAAGAACGAGCGAAGCGACTAAAAACACAACAAAAGCAGAATTTCTCGAGCTCATCATCGCACACACGTATGGACAACCGGAGCGAAGTTGAAAAAAAAAAAAAAAAAAAAAAAAAAGAACCGGCAGCGATGTAAAGATGGCATTCGCGCTTTTGTAACATTTTTTCGCAACAATGACAATAAGCTCTGTTGAGAGGAAAAAAAATCAAGACTCTCGTCTATACTGTGTACCAATTACACGATCACGTTGCCATGTATTTACTTAATATGTATTAGTCAAGCACGAAATATGATAAGTGGTAAAGTGCATAAAAAATAGGCGCACGAGGTCCAAGGTGGGCCAGGATAAAAGAAAAAAGTGAGCAAGAAATACGCACAGGCGCCTCTGTGTCGACGTCGTCGATCCTGTACCTATATGCTTTTCGGCTGCATGAGGAGCACAACCGAGGAAAGAAAGCTACTGGATTGAGATTTGCACAAACACGCGACTAACCGAAGTATATGGTGGAGAGACGGGGAGAGGGTTAAGACGTGGCAACATCGCATACTTTGCGTATACGTGTATGTGTGTGCTTTGCTTATCCTTCTGCCGCTTTAGCTTCATATTCGCCAAATAATGCGGCAGTTTTGTGTCCACGTGACGCGATGAATTTGATTGAAAATATATTATGCTTGATGTTCCTCACCAAATCGCTCTCTGATTGAGAGGAACTTTGTGTTAGACGTGCTGACATTGTACTTATTGTCGCTTTCTGTACGACAACTCTTTCATTTATAAATATTGACGAATCAAAATCGTAGTCAAAACCGAGGTCAAAACTATTAGTCACGAAAAAAAACAATTAAATTTTTCTTTGCTATTTAAAAAATATAAAAAAACCTCTGTCATTAGGGTAAAAAGTGGAAAAAATCTTCATTTTTTAAAGATTTTGTTACTCAAATTTTAAACTCTTAATATTTTTTTATTCTTTATTTCTCACAATTGATCATGAAGCTTTAAAAAATGACATACTGATAATTTAGACATTTCTAGTACGTAATTAAACAATAAGTCAATTATTTCCTGTCAGGGCACAAAACTTTACTACTTATTTTACTCAACTTGTTAATTAAAAAAAATAAAAAAAAATAAATAAATTTGGTCTGACTCAATAAAGTAATATATTTAATAGTTGGTGATTTAATTTAAACGAGCATCGATTATATTTTATAACACGTTTAGTTTTCTTAAATAAATATTAATATTATTAAAGATAATTAATTTTTCGACTGATATTTATTAAAATTACGATTAAAAATTTATAAAATATTTCTGCAAAGTTATAAAACCGTAAATGAAATAAAATTTTTTTAGATATAAATCATATTTTTTTTTTTTTTTTATTAAATTAAAAACTTAGAACATATCGAAAACGAAAACGTTTTTACTCTACTTATTGCATTTGCTAACTTGATAAATATTTACTTGAATATAAAATTAGAAATTGGAAGTATAAACTTTTCTTAATACAAGTATCTGCAAGATGCATGTTTACTTTAGTAATTATTCAAGACTATGCATCTTGAAATAAAAAAGTAAAATCTTAAATTCGAATAAACATTAATGTCTTTTAAAATAATAATTTCAGTTAAAGGTGTACATGTAGAAAATGGGTATTTTATAAAAATCAAAAATTGAACTGGCCAAATCAAGCTAAAAATGATCATTAATATGCTCAGGGAACGTGACTTTCATTTTCGGCCTCGAAAGCGTGACACGTCAAAACATTTTTGAAATTTCGATTCTATATCCAGCTCAAGATATTTTTTTAAATTTTTAGTTAAAACTTCAACACAGTAATTATACACACGTGTAAGCCTAATTTTCACTTCTCAGTTCCCCCTTTCTACCTATATGCTCAACTATCTACACTGCACAGTCGGTTCTTTCAATGACCGCACGTGTTACATGCACACTACGTACCACTGAAAAAATGACGCTTACTCTATTCTTATTTTACACTGCAGCAGCAGTAGACTCCTCGATAAAAGGAAACATTGTGCGTCTGTGTCAAAAAGACAGGAGCTACATGTATATAATGTACACTGGAGTATAGGCACGCTTTGGAGCACAGCTGCGAAAAAAGGAAAGAAAAAAAAAAAAAAAAGTTGTACCCGAAACAGCTGTATCCAAGTATAGAGAAGGACTGCTCTGTACTAAATGTGTGTCCACGCATGTGTATGGAAGCTCGAGCTAGATATACGGAACCCGGGCAGGAAGAGGAGAGCGAGAGAGGAGTATATATGGACTGAGATTATATTTTGCACGCCCGCTGCACGATTTTCAAAAGCTAGCAAGGGGAGCCGAGAGATTTGATGCGCGCCGGTTGGCCGGCCGGCCGGCTCTTCTCTCTCCATTTTTTTTTTCCTTTTTCGCTCTATCTGCAAGTGCGTGCACATGTGCTTCCCTTTTCCCCTCCTTTCTTTCTCTCTCTCGCTCACTCTACTGCTCGTATTACGTGTACGTTCCATTCCAATGTGCATGTGTTTACTGCTTTACCTTGTGCGATTCACCTTTCATGCTATGAAATGTAAGTACACGGAGTACTTCCCATTCTGTCTGTCAATGGTATAATACCTATTTGGTTGCTGCTCATTTTTTTTGTTTCTATTGTATGAAGGTAATATAGGTTTTGCGTAAGGCATTCAGTCGAGTCTTGTACACTATATTGCTGGAAAAAGCGAGGGTAAATGTGTAAAATTAGCAAAAAATAAGTTAAAAAAAAGGTTTAAAAACTTGTATATGTAGGTACACCTTTGTCAATAGATTCCTACGTATTTCAATGTCAAAAAACGTAAGGTAAGTGTACCAATGCTTGACCACCTTAGTATGCCAATGTACTTCATAAAAAAAAAAAAAAAAAAAAAAAAAAAAAATCAATTTGACACTATCCTAAGCTGTACCCAGGATAAATAATTTTTGCAAACACAGAAATAAAGTTTTTATTTATTATTTGAGACATGATGGAATGTCCCAAAAAAACTTGTCCCTGTGTCCGAAACTTCAAGTCCCAATAACTGGCGTATGAATTGTACACAATTAACATTGGCCAGTTTGAAAGCATACAAATTACTAAATATGTAATATCGATAGAAAAGCTTGATAAGAAAAAAAAAAAAAAAAAAAAAAAAAGTTTGTCAAAGCTAAAAACTCACACACCAAGGATAAACGAAAATTGCACTTAAAAAGTTTTATCATCATGTAAGCCAAGTGCATTCACATTCGATAAACAAAATCAATGTTATGCTTTTGAAGAATAACAAAAAAAAGTGTCAGTGGCACGCATGTAAATAAATAAACACGCGCTGCAATAGTTTCTCGCAAGAACGCATTATTTCTAGCGCGCGGAATATAATTTTTGCTAAATAACTTTACTATTGTCTTTCTATATATATATATATGTATAAATACAAGTGCTTTCGTCAATTATTTAATCGAAACTCGCGCTGGCAAGCTTCAACTCGAGCGCGTAAAACGCTAATTGCTAAGAGAAATGCTGACACGTACAAAGAATATTATTTGAATTCAGTCGAATAGGCAAAGAAAAAAATCTTATTGTAACGGTGTCTTGCAAGTCGTTCGTTGTCACGTTTCAGAATCAGTACGTGGCCATTGATTTTCCGTCAAAATGCGCGCTTTCTACGGCAAATACAACAACGAAAGTTGTATTGGCGTATAGGGGTTCGTAAGAAACTTGCTTGCTGTGTCCCTATCCTTAAAACAGCGTACGAGGAAAAAAAAAAACGTGTATGAAAAAATGGATAGTCATCGGGAAAAAAAAACAAATCATGATATATCTGTGTGTGATCAGGTATAATAAATAAACTCAAATTGATAGGAGGTAGAAAAGTTGTTGGACGCGTATATGTATGAGATACAAAAACCAATAACAACTACGAGGATACTACGCAACGTTTATGAGAAAAAACCGCGAATGTATAAATAACGTCCGTTACAATAGTAATTTCTTTCGCTTGTATCAACACACGAGATCACACGATAAATCCAAAACGAAACGGACTAACACACGGTGTCTGCAAATATGCCAGCTAAACACAACAGATCGCTATTCCTTGATATTTTTATTGCGGACCAAAAAAAAAAAATGTATAAAAATCTATTAAAATACATAGAAATAAAAAAGAAAATAACAATAATAACGAATGAATAATCAAAATCAAGCCGTGCAATTCGTTAACGCACTCTTAGGGTCTAATCTGTAATCGCGTCAATCGCAAACTCTCACGGCATTCGCACACACCGTGTCCATACGATGGTACTCGTACACGCGCATTACTGCGGTTGATCGTTCAAAAGTGTTACTCGGTTGCGGCGTCTCAAATCGATTACACCCGATATACCTCCTCGAACACGGTACATTATTATTACAACACCCACCTCTGGTTTTCGCAGCTGCAACAAACTATGAAGATCTTCCCCGGATGATGCCGATGAAACACACTCACACGCTCGTCTTAGGCATAATCATCCTTTCCTCTCTTCTGTCGTGCCACAAACGCACACACACACACACACACACACTGCTGTGTGTCATATATATATATGCAGTCCAAAAGTGGCCGCGGCGGGAGGGAGGGAGAGAGGAACAAAAAACAAAAGAGGACGGTTTGGGCGATTGATAAGAAGCAACGGCAACGGCGTCTCTCTGTTTTTACCCCTCCACTCAGTAACATATCTTAGTTTTTTGTTGAGCAGCGGCTCCAAAGAAGGGGAATATTATTCGAAGCTGGTATACGAGTTTGTATTTTTTTCTTTTTGGGGCCCATCATATTATCGAGTATTTAGATTTAAAAAGCGCAGTGGCGTACATACATCTACCATAGGTGCGTGTGCGTGGAATCGGTAAGTGGTGACAAAATCACGGGAAGAGAATTTTTTTTTTGTCAGGTGGGTATTTTTTCGGAGTGCAGAGCCGCCTCTCGGCAACAACTGTACGACGAGTCGCCGGATTTTAATTAGCTCGACGCACACGCCTCGGCTTTTGCGCCCGAAAGAAAAATTGTTGCATCATTCTACGCGCTTGCATACATTAATTGCGTTAAAATTAAACTCATCTCTGCCTGTTTTTTTTTTTTGTGTATTTGCTTTCTATAAATGATTTTCCCCTCGATAATGCTGTTGATTGATGTGCTGGAATAGAACACGCTCGCTCGAACGCTTGTGCAGGGATTTCATGACCTCTAGAATATTATTTCTACGCTCTTTATCACTCGTCTATCGTTGCTATTATTGAATTGTGTTGAATATCAAGTACATAATATGTGCATATATTTATTCGTATTAATTTTTACTCACAAGTTTTCGACATTATGCATATTGATAAATACTGCACGTATTTTTTTAACGTGCATCTTTTTTTTTTTTTTTTTTTTTTTTTTGTTCAAACTCCACTTTCTTTTAATATCTTATAACTTGATGGACAAAGTAATGTTACCTGTCTTTGTACCTTGATTTTTTTTTTTTTTTTTTTCATTATTTTTTGAAAGCAGTATTGCCTTTTTAAATTACCTAATTCGTACAATCATCGACGTATAGTGACAATTTTCTTGTCGTGTTACAATACAAAATTTTTTGGACAGTATTTTCTAATATTTTTAAACCATTTTTGAAGGAGGCCCAAAAAACTTATATTATAAAAAATAGCAGTTTAGATGAAAAAAAAGTTTGATAAAATTGTTAAGACAAAAATTGTTAAAGTACTATGTCAAAATTATAATACCCTATGTTAACTAATAAGTGATAAAATTGAAGCCAACACTTTCTGAATAGACAAGTATCTTGAATTGTGTGATTATCAAAATTTAAAAAAATTTTTGAGAAAAGTGTAAACAAGAAACAGTGTACCAGCCAACTGAAATAAATTATTTCTTAACAATTTCTACAGCAAATGAGGACTTTAAGTTTATTACGCATCTTTGTAAAAGTTTAACATTTTCGAGAATTCAAAACAGGCTCTTTTAGCAGTAATTAAGTGCTAAGCTCGAACATCTCTCACTTGAATCTCTTCTACAATACTTATCTACTTCTTAAAATGGAATCTAGCAAGGATAATCTTACTGATATGGGTTATCTATATTGCTTTTTTTCTTGCAACCAAAATCTCTCGTAAGCTCTTACAGATAGAAAATTTTCTAACTTCGAAATTCTTATTTTTAGGCATGATCAATACATAGAAGTGTTTTACGGACTTTAGTATTTAGAACCCTAATTTGGATTTATGATTAAACCTGATGGTTAAAATTTTTAATGAAATTATACACTACACTGTTATAAAAAAGTCATAGTAACAAATTATTTTTTACTGTAACTTTTAACTACCACCCATTTTTTACGATCTTCTTAAAATACAAAAATATAATTCTTGCAACACAACCCTTTTGTCGCCTTTTAGTATAATTTATTACGTTTCATTAAAAAATAAAATGCACATGATCTATAATGCATAAAGTACAAAAATATATAGAACATTTTTTCACTAAGGAACAAAATTTGAGATTCTATTACAAAGGGTGGAATGAATGAATTATACATCTCAGGGACATATCTTTTCGGTTTTCACATTTGATTCCTTTAATGTACTGTTCTTATCTATTTTTGATGCTGTAAAATGCGAAAAAATAGTATTGCAATGAAAAAAAAGTTGTATTTAAATGACAAACAATCGTCTATTGTATTTCTTAACTCTTTAATTTGGTTTAAATACTTGAATATTCATCACACCAATGTAGTCGGAAAAAGAATTTCTAACTCGTCAGTACCGCACCACAGCTCGTTTAGTGTACAGGAAACCAGAACCTAAGCAGAGCCGTGAAGTTTACAAATCGTTCATACATTACAAAACGTCCATGCGTATACGCATGGAACATACATATTTCACATGGCTGTAAATAGACTTATCTAGTTGAAAGCTTAGAATGTTGTTTCAACACTTATTAAAAATATTTTGTTAACTTCATTAAAAAAGACGTAATTTAAAACAAATTCATGAATACTACAGTACCAAACGTGTAATGATAATTACTTCTTCACAATGTCTGTTAAGCCAATTATTTGCTTACCCTATTGTTTAATACTATTAAACTTCCTCGCATCGATTTAGTTTTTTTTTTTTTTTTTTTTTTTTTTTTTTTTTTTTTTTTTTATCATTTTCTTATCACGAAAATAAGAATAATGTAAATCGTTCCAGTAGTAGTAATGAAATTTTTTATCGTAATTATTTTAATAGTCACCTCACATAATAAAAATATCTCATTACATTACCGATGTAATTCAATTTCGTTGAAATAATCTAAACTCGCGAAGGTTATTTTAAACGAGCTTCAACGATATCTGCTCGGATATCTGGGTAGATAAAACATTTCATAAGATTACAGGCGAGTACACGACAAAAGTATATATTTTTGTGCAATTCGATTATACTTATTCACATGGAAAAAGTTTTTCGTTAGAACAATAACATTTGACAAAAATTTAAAACACCTGATTAAGTAATGCATATTATTATAAAGTTGACCGTAGTTTTTGCAAATGATAAACAGATATTTTAGAAAACATAAGACCTCCATTTTCCACATACCCTTTTTGCTGTACCCGCGAACGTGTGACATTAATCGAAGGGCACGAGCGACGCGTTTTCGATTTGATTGTAGTAGAAAAGAGGTATTTTCTTACTCTAGGTATTTATTCTCACTGCTGCCATATTATTTATTATACGCAATTTCATATTGTGTATCAAGGGAGGAGGAGCAGAAGGGCAAGAAACTCGAATAAACTCTTGGCAAGCTGTTAACCTTTTAACGGCCTTCCCTCGTGAGCCAGTCAGTCAGTATACCTTAAACAGTCTCTTGACACCAGGACCCCCCACCATCATCTTCGGCGGCCGTGCGATAATATTTCATTGTCCGGAGCGAGCTTTATCAGCGTAAGAATTTGAATGTTCACGGCGCAATGGGAGGGAAAGAGAAAAATATCTATCCGATAAAGCTGGATCTTTTGCTTACGAGCTAATGTAGCTACTACATTTTTTTAAACAGCTCGTATATCCCTCTCTCCCGTCATCTGCGTTGCCGTGTAGATACATGCATGTGAGGGAGAGGATAGAAGGAGAGGAAAAAAAAAATGCTCGGAGGAGAAAATAAAACTTTGGCTGCAGAGCGAGCATCATTGACTCAGCGCTTAAAAATTTTTCTAAGCTACGCGTAGATTTTGTATCTGCTTCTCAAATAAAATCTCGGTTAAGCATTTCATTGTTGTCGGCATGAGTTGATTGTTTGCAAAGGAATTTTATCATCTACCAGAAACGCTGCACGAGTCTATGGCGGAGTATTTAAAACGACTTGGTATTGGTAAATTAATAACTAATTTAAATTTCTGAACATTTTTTTTTTTTTAATATTATAGATATACTCTGATTACATTGAATACGTGGATGTATTTAACAACAACATCAAGTTTTGTATCGCGATAAGACTGATGTGTGTGGTTACGCAAGCTCAAACAAGAATCTTACGAAAATGAAAGTTGTGGGCTACTGAGCTGAATGCTTCCCATGACTCAAAAAAATATTTCGATATATATATAACCGTATAATATAACGCAACAGTGTAATTGGGAATTTAATCGTATCGTGATTTAATTGTTTTTTCTTTTCTTTTTTGTTTTTTTTCAAGTAAAAACTCTCTCCAAAGCTATATTTTTAAGAGTCTTCTCATTGTTTTACTATCAGACTAAAATATTATATTAATTTGTTATTGTAGAACTCCATTTTACCATTAAACAGGTTAAAATTGAAACGGAAAACTTTCAAGTAAATGTGGTTGCGATGATGAAACAAGATGTTCTCAATTCGGAATGCAGAGATTTAGTACTCCCTAAAAAAAAACACGGTTTTTCGTGATTCCCATTTTTAACGACAAATAAAAATCACGAAAAAAGTTTGTGATAAAAAATGTGCGCGACAAAAATACTACTAAAATGTGCCCTAGCGTTGAATTTAATTGACCTATTTTCTAAATTTAATCACGGAAAAATAAAGTAACTAGAAATTAAAAAGTGGAGTGGATCACTCTTAATGGAGGTACCACTTTTGAGGTTTCTTTGGCTGGATAATTTTTGTTTATTTAATGACTTTCTTTAACAAAAAGATTCAAAGGTTTTTACATGTTTTTGCGAAATTTATATTTATACACTAGGGCTACGTGAAAGGTTACCTTTGTCTTCCAATTATACTTCAGGTAAAAAAACTTGTTTTGAGGCTATGCTATGCTGGCTATCACACGGCTATCATATACGGCTATACACCAAATCACCTAATTGATCTAAGCACAGAAGTGGTATTGGCGAATGAAAACACTTAATGTTACACTGGATTACACTTTATTTTTGCCTTATCGATTAATCAACGCAAAATACGGCATACTCAGAAATATTTTTATTGAACAATACCCGCGTATATGCTAATACTTGAGCACGATAACTCTCTATTTGGTGGCAGTCGAAGCTCCCCTCATCCGCAGTACCCGTTTTCAAATCTGTAGTTCAAAACAAAGAAAAGAAATGGGAGAAAAAGGGGAAGTTCATACGTCGAGCTTCTAAGCTTTTTCAAGTTTAAAAAAAAAAAAAAAAAAAAAAAAAAAAAAGAGGAACCGTTTTTAAAACATCAAAGACAATAGCCTGCATTCTCACGCGTCATAGTATACGCATTTTTGTCGCCTAGAAGTGTTATGTACTTACAAACAAAGGAAATGGAAAGGATATCTGTTATTTTAGCACACTAGTACCGAGCAGTGCAGCTAAATATGAGACAATAGTATATTATACATTGCGGGGAGCAAGAAACACACTTTTTCGAGCACACCAAATATAAATATATTATACTCTTCACACACTTATTACAGTCACTCATGGTACTTACAGTATAAAAATTGAATAAGCTGCACAACGTAATAAGAATTCGCACATACTTTTAGTTATACTTATACAAAACACATATTCCCTAATAGACAACCAAACATGCTGACGACGATTATGTCATTCATTCGATCACAGTTTGAAATAAAAATGTTGACTTATACCAGCCATGGAATTCTCGAGATACGAGAACAATGAGTTATCTCTCTATTTCGAGTACGGCATTAATTTCACGTTCTCTCCAGTCCATTGCACACGAAATCAATCGTGTGTATGGATAACTCCAGATTAGAGAAGGAAAAAAAAAAAAAAAAAACAATAGAGTTAGAGGAACGCAAAAGTCGCTACTATTACCCAACCCAAGAGCGCAAAACACGTATATATCCACATAAAAGAAAAGATATATTAATATAAGTATACGAGTTTATGTGTGTGCTTGTATTACTATGCATATAGGTATATTCTCTCTCGGGATGGATTCAGGAGCACCAGCTGAGGCCTATAGAAAGAGAGAGAGAGAGAGCTATTAGGGCAGTGGAGATAGAGAGAGCGAATTACAAGAAGGGGAGTAGGAAATCAGTGTATACACACACACATAGTTGTAACGACCCTATATACACCGGCCATTGTGTGTGGGATAGTCTGGCGACACGTCTAGGCGCTTGAATATAATACCTATACTATGCTTACGCGACGACGACGACAAAAGCGCCAGCGAAATAGTAAAGTAAGAAAAAAAAAAAAAGGCTTAACGGACGCTCGTGTATAAAGCGCACACTCGACTCGGCGTGCATGCATATATATATATATACAACATAATAATATATAATACGTAAGGGAGCATGCAGCCAGAGCCTGCAGTGTGTAACAACAATTCACGCAAGAGAGAGTGTGTGTAGAGCAACAGCAGCAGAGTCTCAGCGCCTAATAGGTTCAAGGACGAAGGAGTCGTTCACACCGCCGCTGCTGCTGCGCTGTTGTTGCAGAAACCGAGAATATACCTACATCGCGAATGCATGGATACACCAACGGCGTGCACACATGCACGTGGTCTCTTGTCCTCCTCCTCCTCCCCGGCTCTCGTTCTTTCATTTTACTTTTTTTTTGCACCGACGAACGCCAAACCGCAACACGTATGACGCTTTGCAAAAGCTACGTTCCCCAGAAATTACTCGACAAAGACACTACACGAGTCAGACCTGCCTCGATCCCCTCTATAAGCTCGAGAGTCACAGTGACTAATACCTGATGCCCTGTCGAAGGAGAGGACGGTGTATGCAGCCGAAGGAGGAGGCGACAGAGGAAGGAAAGGAAAAAATGGAGGAGGCCCTCCGAAACGAATTTCAGGCCCCGGTGGAATTTCCGCTCTCCCGGAGCTGCTGCTTGACTTTTGCGAAAAAAAAACTTCCGAAATTTGGGGAGCTTGCAGCAGCAACGATAACTAGGACTCTCATTTTTTTTTTTTTTCTTTTCCTTCGCTTCTCAAGAGTCTATGTATTTTTGTTCGCAACCTGTGACGTGTGCGTGGCCTATCGTTGTTATTGTCATTCGCAATAAGGACAAGTGGGCTGGGACGAGAGAGAGTGAGAGCTTGAAAACAAATCGAGTGTCATCGAAAAACAGACCAAGTACAAGTACGTCTGGAGGATTTTTTTTTTTTTTTTTTTTTTTTCGGAGTGCTCAGAAAAACAGAGAGATGGGTGTCTTGTCCCTGCGCAGGTAAGATTTATTTAGAAAACAAAAGGAAAATTTATTTATATATTTTTTTTTTATTATAATTTAACCTTGAAATCGGTCATAAATAATAAATAGTTGTATACGTGAATAACGAGCGTTTTGACGTGTATTTCAAAGTTGTATCAACAACACCAGTAAGAAACAGCGATGACGAAGTGAGAGGGAAAAAAAAGAAGTCAGTCAAACTCAGCGAGACGTCAAGCTGCAGTGTATCTTTTACACACACATATACACGTATATGTAATAGTAGATCGGCAGAACAAAGGTAACGAGAAAGAGTATGTATAAGTATACGGAGTTAGAACCTCGTAAGGTTTCCACTATCGAGCAGCCGGATAGGTAAGTATACCTATAGAGTGTATTCGTTATGGCTTGTATACAGGGTGTATATACCTAACATTAACGCCTTGTACTTATACATGAAAAAAAAAAAAAAAAAAAAAAAAAATTTTACTGCAAAACGTAATATCTTTAGCGACACGTACTTTATTCACGGATACACCGATCTGCACACCCGTAGTACTAATTTTAAGTATGTATTTAGTATCCTTTTTTTTTTTTTTTGTTTTTGTTTAATGACTGACTTTAATTTACTTTCTCGGGGGGTAAGTACCGGAGCAGTGGCGGCAACGGTGATGCTTTTATTATTTTCCGAGGTTATTAATTAATCTCGAGAGCAACACTTTAGTCATCGCCGAGGACGTATAGGTACATGTATAATAAATATACAAGCATACAGTCAGCATGCACGCAGCAACATAGGATATAGCCGCCGGTTTATATATACACACCTTCTTCGAATCACTTTGATACTTAGCACACGATGTCTTGTACATATACATGTATATATCGTGCACGCAGCATAAAGCCGGTTACGTAACGGAACACCTGAGTTGAAAGCTTCGTGTGTATACCTACATGTACTTGCACTCATGCGCGCACGTATATATTATATGCGCGTACCTCCTCCATATAAATAAGAAAATAAGTATACACGTGTGTGTGTGTGTGTGTTGTGCAGAAGCCAAAGAGTTATAAGTATGTATATGGGCATGATACAAGTATAGGTACAACAGCCAGCAACTCTTGCTCTCGGCATGATGCCACTCGAGCGTGACGACGTGAAGGGCATGAGAGGGAAAAAAAAAAAATTGATTAAATGCGTTTTTTTTTTCTTTTGCATCGATGAAAGTATCATATTGTTGTAACGAAGTTGAAAGTTTTTCGAAACTGGAACAACTTTTTATGTAAAATAATAACTTTTGAATGTGGCTGAGGTGCCTAGTATATTTTTATTGTATAATGAGTAACACGAGTAATTTTCGTTAAATTTTACGGAAGGAAATGGACGATTTTACAATGAATTCTTGACCATAAAAGTCATAGATATACCCCCCACAAAATATGATGTACCTTTTTAGAGTTAAAAACTACGAAAATCGTTTTGAAATTGCAAATACGTATATTGTACAACAGTATTTTTTTGTTACGCAAATGTGATTAAACTTTTTGCTCTGGGATAAAACACTCACAGTAGTGTAAGACACACACGTTCATTTTTTTCAATATCTCGACGTCACATCGGTTCGCGAAGAATCTTTTTCTCCTCGACGAGGTTTGTATGTACAAACGTGTGCACGCGTGTTGTTAATTATTGCGAAACTGTAACTAGACAGACTCAAGCGTAAGTAAATGTATGCGTAGAGAGAGAAAAAAAAAAAAAAAAAAAAAAAAAGAGAAGTGCGAGATAGGGGGCTCGATAAGGATCTAAGGATGTCCGCGGTGCTCACGTTAGCGTTAATGAATTGAGAGCGATCGTGCATGTGTGTACGCATCGCACACTCTCACTGGGACTCGATGATTATATTGCGTGTACAATAATACAAAAAATAAATAAAAGTTGAAAAAAAGAGAGACCAGGGCGTTCGTTGGGGTAAAGTTCATTTGCTAAAGTCATGCTGCAACTGTACCATGTACCTACACTTAACATTTCTGTAAAAAGAAAAAAAAATACATTGATAACAACTGTCACGTTAACAATCACATAACAAGTTTGATTCTTATTTTTTATGAAACGTAATTTTTTTTTTTTTTTTTTTTTTAATTTTGCCACACAAAATGTAACACTACCTCGAGTGTATACGTGTATAATATAATATTGTAATATGTTAAGTATGCTCAACACCCAACTCTACGTAAGTACGTATACGAGTAGAAATGGTTATGGCTTCTCTCGTAAAAATCGAAATCTCTCTCTCGAGCTTGACGTATAGTTAAACTTGAACAACATAAAGCGAGAAGGAAAAAAAAAAGAGAGAGAAAGGAGGAGAATAGGTATAATGGCAGAAGACGAAGGAATTTCTTTCATTGTTTGGACACACATGCACGTTGCAAAAACGCGGGCCAGCAGAACTAATATAAAAGGGTGGTAGGCGCACCTCGTAAAAGCGAGCGAAATTGCGGGGATGTATGTATGTGGCAGTGGCGGCATAGTATAGGGGTCATGTGCATGTATGTATATGCACATAATAGACACGGAGAGAGGGGAATTCGATAGACGCGTTTGAAAAACCAATTGGCTGACGGGGGCTCTCGAGGAGCATGCAGTACAGCAGAAAAGGGAAGGAACGAGAAGAAGACGCCCACGGGGAGAGGAAACGGAGAAGGATCCACAACGTTCCCTCTTTTTTTTTTATTTTTTTTTCTTTTTCTATAGGTACGTACACTCTCGCTTGCCTTTGTGGTAATAACAGGTGCAGTCACAGAGAGAGAAACGAACAAGGTGTTACAGGTATAGTATACGAGAAGTCAGAACTGAATTCGCGAAACGTGACGGAGGCGACCGACACACACACACGCGCGTGCTCTTATGTTTTATTCTCCTCTTTCGTTCCCATTTTTTTTTACAAACTAACACGTATGTAAAAGTGTACCTTACACATTGGTAGGAAGGAAAAAGGTACGAGGATGAAAGAAGGAACGAGGAGAGGAAAAAAAATAATTCAGCACTGTCAAGGCCATGTTCGCGAAACTTTCAAGATCGAGAAGATGAGGGAGAAGCGCGCGCTCTCCCATCCTTTTCCGGCAGGGCAGTGGGGAAACTTTAAGATTTTACGTGAACTCGAGTGCACACAGGTACTTGTGGAACGTATATTGGCAGGGTGAGAAAAAAAAATTGGGGCTTCTATTTTACCTCGCCACGATTCGACATGCCTAAATTAGGGATATTTTTTCTAATTTTTTTTTCATGGTGGAATAGATACATGCAAAAGGGTGTACAGCAAAAAAAAGGATAAAATGTTAATTGTAACATGGACCAAAGCATTGTCTCATCAGTTTTACTTAATGAATTGAAGTAGCGCGGTTATTCAGCGGTTACTGCTCTTGTTGGCTGATGAAATGATAAAAAAAAGAGAGCTTGAAAACGCGCTAAACTCACTCGTGTGTTAAAAATTGGAAAATTTGTAAAGGCTCAATTGAAACACAAATATATATATATATATATATATATATATATATATATATGTGCGGTAATAACAAAATTCCATTTTTTAAGCGAAACTCTTTAAACGTAAGGAGCAGTGGCAACTGCACGTACTTTGTTTATCAAATAATGAAGACGTCGACGACGACGTATCAATAACTTGTTTATCCCGGTCATATATATGTATAATCAAGTCGAGCGAAGCGATCACACATGAATGCAATTTCATATGCCCGTCTATCTCCCCTCGTTCGCTCAGATTAGCTAATCGAATCCGCAAGCAATTCCCAACAACAGCGACGCCCAGTCACACTGCACGAGGAGAGATGTACCATAAAAAATAAAATGTGGTGCGTTCGCATATAGCATCGTCATCATCTGGAGCAATTTGCACCAAAGAAGAAAAAAATAGAAAAGAGTCGTAGGGGGGGGGGCACCATGACAGCCGCCGCGAAATCCAGGGTTAAGTCATCGGAACGGCAGAGCGCGAGAGTACATTATCCGGGCCAAGGCGTCCTCCTCCTTAGCCCCCCCCCCCCTACCTTCCTTCCTTCTCACCTTCCGTTCTCCCGTACCGGTGTGTAAGTACATTCTCACGTACATATATTATATACACTGCTACACCGATTCTCGCGCCCAGGTGACCTATACCAAGTATACATATAATAAACGTATAATACGCACAGTAAGGGTATAATATAGCTTTTTCGCGTTTATCATAGAAGTCGGTGGTATGGTAAAACTTGGTCGTCCTGCATGCTCTGTTTGCAGAGCCGGCTTATCCGTATCTCTTGTCCGAGGGGTTTGCGGTGCGACGACAACACCGAGAGATATAGATAGGAAATCGGTCAAGCTCGGCAAGGGAAAGAAAGAATAAGGAAGAGGAGAAATGGGGAGCAAAGAGAAAGAGAAAGCCCCCTCCCCGAGTGTATGGGTGTGTGTACATATTTACGGCGGTGCGAGCGAGAGAGAGAGAGAGAGAGAGGAGGGGGATTTAAAGGTACAATAAAAGCCGAGCGCGTCGCTTACGTATATTATGTATACATGTATATTGGCTGTACAACGTACGATGTATATATAACATATATATATACGCTTGTAACATACGGGAAATCAGCTGACTACCGCTCTGCTGCGACTGATGGCAATGGGGCGTCGCGTGGTGGTGACAACGCACATGAACAGTAGGTATTATAATAATAGGTAGGTATATTGTGACATCAAGTATGTGTATGTATTTATGGGGGTACCACGTGCGTGATGGTGTCATACATTGGCGATCGAATAACCGAATTGGGGGGATGATGATGACAATAATGATATCATATGAAGTTAATACACAGTACAATGACGCGAGAAACTTACCCTGCATTGTTGGCAGTAGCAATTGACATGTGCCTCCTCTCATCGAGGATAGACGACGGATCGAAGAGCTTGCAGGGATGACCCGTCGTTGTCGACGTGGTAGCGGCTTGTGGTTATTTTTTATTGTACGGGGCCACACCGAGTACGCGATTGCCGTCAATACACTTGTAATGTTGCAGAACACCGGCAATCGCGACTTCTTCTTCGACTTTTTTTTATATTTTTTACTGTCACACACACTTTGCGTCCTTGGCGTTATGTATGTAGGTATATATCAGTTATTGTGTCACACCACCACTTTCCTTATTTGTTAACTAGCCACAATCAATAGTCGACCAATTTATATTCGCTCAACCATCGGCTCACCAAGTATAATCGTTTGCGCCGCTAACCGCACCACTTTAACGATCTCGAGTATTTTCGCTGTTGCCGATACTGATAGAAGAAGAAAAAAAAAAAAAAAAAAAAAAGAAAAAAGAAAAAAAAACAATCGCAAACGAACGTACAAACACCACCAGGCACTTTTAGCACACTGATTTTCGTAACGTCACTTATTATTACGGAAGATACCGCGCTCCGCAGCTTGTGCTTGACCGTGAACTCGAAGCTTGGTCGGATCGAACTCTCACACAATCGTCGCGGGGCGGTTTCGTTTTTTTTTTCTCTCCTCTCGACTACAAATTCGTCGATCCTTCCCTACATGTATATAAGCTGCTCGCTACCGTTGCTCGCGCAGAGGTATATATATATGCACGTAGACTGGCGCTCGGGGATGCGAGTAACAATACAATAAAACGAAGACGGAAGAAAGGCTTTTTGTTTCGTGGACTCCTTCCTTGCAATTTCGGCGATGTACCGTACACACGAGTCCGACAGAAAAGGGCTGGACTCCTTTTATTTTCTTCTCTCTCACTGCCTCCCGTGTTATTTTTCTCTACGCACATACACACACGCACTTTTTTTTTGTACGAGCCAGCCTTTTGTTTCACTGAGGCGGGCTGCACAGCTTCTTTTCTTCCTCTTCTGCGTGTAGATAAGTGTACCGCGATAGGCTGCTGTTGAGCTTCAGAACCCGACTGGACGTTGGCTGTCGGTGTCTCGGCGCCGGCTCGGTCGATAGGTCATTTTGCAAAGCTGCACCCGGTCGATCGCCCCATTTGGCCGCTGACGTTGTTACACGGTCGTTGCATCAACACCTGCAATTGATAAAACAAGCCGGTCTTACAATCATGGCAGATAATATTTTCAAGCTAGATAGCAAAAATAAAATTTAAAAGAAAAAGAATGGCGAGGAAGAGAGAGAGAGAGAGAGATCGGTGCGTGTGTGTATGAGCATGCACTGCACACACACGTGCACCGGGCGATATTTTCGTTTCGCAACCTTGACGCGAAAGCGAATCTGCGGGGAGTGAAGAAGAAGAAGAGCCTCTCCTTTTTCGAGCTCTGACGAATTCAATCTTACAACGTACACCAATGAGCGTTTAAAAAAGAAATGAACGAGAGTTTACGGGTTCTAATGTCAAGTTCCGCGTGATTTTTTTCTTTCTTTCTTCGCAAGCGCCAGAGTACTCCCGTCCATATATATAATCCTGCATAAATATAACTATATGTGGGTATATGTGGTACTACATGCATGGAACTCGATTTTAGCGGATCAGTGCTGTCAATCGACGGTATTATAGGTTAATACAGGGAAAAAGCTCTCTCGCCTGATTGATTGAATAATAGAGTGTCACACGCTCGGCGCCGACTATTGATTCCCAAAGCTCTCGGGTCAGTACGGCCGGCGTTGTGTGCGGTAAATTATTGCACTTTGCCGAAAACGCAAGCTCAGCTTACGCGAATAGCAAAAAAAAAAAGAATCGATCGATCGGTACAGGACGAAGTGCAATTTTTTCAACGGCGCTCGACGACCCGAGCTTTACTTGTACGCTATAACATGGGAGAAAAACATGTTATCCAGCTCGGCGGTTCTTCTCTTATCTTGCAGCCGGCTAAGAATAAAAGAACGCGAGCGTTTCGAGAACATTCGACGCCGGGTACGAATACTTACGCTGGAGCGAAAAAAAAGAAAAAAAAAAAAAAAAAAAGAGAGAGAGGACTTGTCTTCACGTCAATTAAAGGTGTGAATCACGATAACAACAAAAATGAGCGAATGGGAGAGAACGTAGCTCGATAAAGTGCACCGAGCCCGCGTGACATTGAGGGTTTTGAATTGTAAGTATGGAGTATAATAATATGATTATGCGTTTTGTATATGTGTACCACCTACATCAAGCTTTTCGTGAAAGCTTGCATGTCGAAGGAGAGGACCGGATGGCTATTTAGCGGTGAAAAGAAAATACCGGCTGGACCACGGGAGACCATGCAAATCCGTAAAGCCTTCGATACTCTCGAGTTTCCAGGAATGAGCTATCCAACAGCACAAAAGAGAGAAAGGGAAACAGTAGGACCCTATAGGAGCCGAAATCTCTACGCCGGTCGAGCGAAAAACATCACGAAAAAACAACAACACGCGAAATAAAAACGAGCGACTCGTTCGTCACTCCGAAAATTTGTGACGGTGTATAAATATATACATAATTATGCCGGGTTCGCGTTCGCGAAAAATAATAATGATAATATAAGATAGAGAGGCAGAAGGAGAGAGTGAACGCATCAGCGAGGATGTTGAAAAAAAGAAGGAGCGGCCCCCTGTGCTCTCCAAAATGGTTTCCGGCGAGAAACCGATTTTTTTCGTCAATCATCATAGAAGTGCACGCAGAGACATGCCCCCGCTATACGAGAATATTTATTCTTGCGCGGCGACGATCGGATGTTTATCTGGGGCTCTCATAACCTTATCCAGCAGCTCCTCTCTTCGCATACATCTACACATATACACACCAGCCGAGTCAGCAGCAAAAGCGGTGTGCGCGCTGCGGAGTGTACCGGCTCTTTGCAGCTTTTTTTTTGTTTTTTTTTTTTTTTTTTTTATCACGAGGCTATCTCTGCAGTTGAATGTTGTGGATTCCTCCAAGAACAGCTGTAGCGGTGGCACAGTCGTAATATATCACGTATCCACGTTCAGAACACATACACACACCGGTTGCAAGTACATAGAAGTAACAAAACAAACAAAAAAATATGTAAAAACAACAAAAAAAAAAAAAAAAAAAAAAAAAAAAAAAGTAATAATCGCGAGAACGCGAGTGGGCAGCGGAGAGGGGCACACACACCACACTCACTTGACCTCGAAACGAAAACGCGGCGCGACACCACGACGACGACGACGACGCACCGGACCGACTTCTCTCTCCCTCTCTTCTTGTATAAGTATTATTTTATTCCGCCGTGTGCCTAATGCCTATATATTCGCGAGCGAAAGATAATAACGATATACGTGCGTGACGAATGTGTATGTATTATGCAGAATACATGTATGCAGGCAGGTACACCTACACGTATAAAAATGCAACAGAACGAAACCGTACGCGCAAAAATATATGTTGTACATGTATCACATGTGCGTATTCTGCGAAAAGAAAGAGAGGGATGGAAATTGCGGAGAGAAAGAGAGAGTGATGTACTCTCGTCGCGTCGCTTCTGTGGCACAGCGCTCCGAGGACTGATCTCTTTTTCGTACGCGCAGACCGAGGCTAGCGAGCCTCCTACTCCTTCTCCTCCTCCTCCTCTCTTCGCGATCCTCTCTCTACACGACGATCATCACCATCATCATAATCATCATCATCATCATCATCATCATCGTCATTAGCATTGTTATTATTATTTTGATTGGGGTTAAGTTAGGCAGTAGTCCCTCTACTGTCTGTATAGTATACTTCTTCTCAACTCCATCAGCATGGTATATATTTTGTACTATAACACGCCTCTCTTTCTCTTAAAGAGGTTAGGTTCGCTCCGTCCTCCTCCTCTCTTAGTAAGTAATAAGTATGCGTGTTCGCTCGACTCTTACAATATGTAACGAACAATCGGCGATACCGGCGTATGAAATTGTCGATTTTCTACACCCTATTTCATATAAATATTATGTCGGTTTTATAAAGCAAACGGTTGGGCTTCAACAACAACATTTACAGACCGAGCAGATTTCGCTCTAGCCCTCGTGTATTTTTCTTTGCTCCAAACTTCGAATTTCGGAGTCTGTAAACACACGCACGCAAATATATAGATATATAGGCGAGTGTGTAAACAAGCAGTAAGGACGCATGCGTATCTTGGCGATGTATGTACCTATACTCTAGTGTTGTGTATACTTAATGCCCATTAGGTACAAAACAGAGAAGAACACTCGAGCATGCACGAGCCGCAGATTTCATTAAAAACGAGTCTTGGAGAGATTGTTAATTGTTATCCGCGAGCATAGCTGAACTACGGATCACGAGACGAGCAAGCCTCCAGGTCGCGGCTCATCGTTTCTTTACGTGGCGCTAGCGCGCCGTCCCTTTCTCTCTTTCTCGCACGCGTGTTTGCTATATAAGTATACTCTGCTGGCCGTGTGTGTCCCTATAAACAGTGCACTTGATTAAGAGCAACCGCGTGACGTCAGAGGCACACGGGGACAAATCACTTATCACACACGCATGCAACTCGCGAATCGTGCACTATAGACAGTATAGACAGGTGTAAGTAGAGGCATAACTGTGTAAGTGTGTATTGTACGCAATACGCATGTTGCTATACCAGCAGCTAACATAACATGTATAGGGAACCTACTTGTATCACTGATTCAGATCAGAGCTCCTCGTTACATTTGAGGACTATACGGTGACGCGGTTTACCGAGCATTGATTTTTAACGTTCAAGTTCTTATTCTTATTCTGCGCATGATAGGTACGACAAGCAGTCGATGCCATACCTACTCCTTGACACACTGTTCTCTTCTTGCGCTCTTTTAAAAGAAAAAGACAATTGTTATTTATCAAGCTACATAATGAACTGTGTCGCCTCGTTTCTTTCTTTGCGTTTGAGACAACATTATAGAAATCACACCTAAGCGTCAGCAGTGTGTATGTACAGTTGATGCATCGAACAGCTTCGTCGCGTTCGTTGTTACGCTCTCGAGAAGGTGAAATTATGGTGAAATCATCGTCAGCGCCGCTATCTGGATAGGTACTTATACAGGTATTTATCTGCGTTTACAGCACCCGAGGCCGTCAAATGTCAAAAGGCTCCTTGGCGATGCTCGCCATCACCATCCACACGACAATATTACTTATAATTACTACCAACAATCACCCCCGCAGTATAGCAACAACACTAAATATATACAGTAAATACTCGCGTATAGCTACAGACGTACACACACACATATACATGGCATATACACACGCGGGCGCGCGCGCGCGGACGGGCGGACGAATGACGATGAGCAGTAACGAGAGCAGCAAACTCAAGAGAAAAATCAAGTATATAGGTAAGTATATGGAACAACACAAACACTACAACGAGACACGACTCCAAACGAGTACAAATTGCTTGCCTGCAGTTATAATTCGGCGTGTAGAGAAAATGCTGTTGAACGAAAGGTAACTATATTACCCTGTATTACCACAGAGCAGACAAACTACTTGCGACACTGTACACTTGAGATTAAGTATATTTTCGAGATGATGTAGGATACCTATGTATGTATTTTTGACGGAAGGCACTAACACTGTACACACTACCTATTTAACGTCGATCGATCGTACACACGTACACGGGTATATAACATATATCTTTTGTGTGTTTTTTTTGTACTTTTTTCCATACCTTACGAAATGTTTAATTCTCGTGCGCTGTGTACTTACTATACTTAAATGTACACAACACACGACCACGATACCACAATGATGTTTCTCTTGTGCAAAATAATATCTCGTGTGACCGACGCGCGGCCTGCCAACTGCAGCAGCAGCATACGCACTGCACTCTCCACTGCGGTATACACACAAACACAGTACAACTCTACACCCATATATCTACGCTAGTAGGCACTAGGTGGCAGCAGCGCTCGACAATGTACCGAATAAACACAAAACTCTCTCTCTCTCTACGCTCCTCCCCACCACTGATGGTATATACATGTCGTGTATATCTATTTATATACTTGCCCCTTTTCGCAATACCTATCGCGCATGTAGCAGTGAGAAACTCTCGCGGAAACTGCGCCGTTCCCGTTTTCGGGCCGAACCGAGGCGTGCCGTGACCGTCCGAGCGGCTCCGATGTCGCCCGAACTGTTCAATATCAAGAGCACGACCTGCCTGTTACTACACACACACATATATATATACACATTCACACACATATTATACCGATGATGTTTAGTGTACCCTATTGTCCTGTAGAGCGCAGCACAGCACGGCAAAAAAAAATTCGGGCTGTCTCTCGTGCTTGCAAGCTTTTCTATTACTTACATCGAGTGTAATATCACTAATATCTGCATGATACAACATATAGCTCTTTATTTTTGCTTTGTCGCTTGGATTGTACGTGCATTGCTTGGATTTATGGTGCATCGTAACGTAATAAAAATAATGATGGCAATGACGACGAGGCAAGGCAAATGTTATACCTACCAATTAAGTGCGGGTTCCTGCACTCATTGGTACACCCATCTTATTGACGTTTTTTCGACTTGCGCAACGTGCTTTTGTCCGTTTCTCAAAGCTCGAACTCTCTGTCTCTCTCGACTTTGCTGAAGGTATAAGAATACCACCTTTTCTTACTCGTTAACTTCAATGCCGTGATACGACCATTATGAGCACCGTAGGTAAGTATTTTAAATATCAAAAAAAGTCTGAATGCAAGAATACTTGTACGATGCAAAAGATACCGACTTTTCGAAAAAGTATAAATGCTGGTAATGCACTTGCATACAAACATTCAAGGGAACCAAGATATTGTTTAGGGTGGAAGTAACAGCGAGATGTGGATCGTGCATATTTTTTTTGTTTTTCATGGAGATAACACAAAGAAAAAAGATTCCTTTTGATTTTCACGTTTGATCAAAATAGTTGCATTTGTCTCCGCGAATCCTCAATTTAGAGTACAAAAAAGCAAAACTTCCACAGAACTCCCACGATGAAATCATTATTCCTTGGAAAATCCCCGTGACACAAAATCCTCGACGGTCCGCCCGTTCTTGTCCTTGAGAGTCGCATCAGTGATGGGCCGCAAAATCCCGCACGCGGCCGAATCCCCGGCAATGGCAGCCCGATGCATAGCCGTGTACCCGTCGTCGTCCTGGACATTCGGGTCGGCCCCTGCCTGGAGCAGAATCTTCACGACGTCCAGGTGCCCTTGCACCGCAGCTCGTTGCAAAGGTGTCGCTCGAGCGGACCGGGT
Organism: Copidosoma floridanum; assembly: GCF_036245765.1. Taxonomy (NCBI): domain Eukaryota; kingdom Metazoa; phylum Arthropoda; class Insecta; order Hymenoptera; family Encyrtidae; genus Copidosoma; species Copidosoma floridanum. The sequence goes on from NW_028321896.1 coordinate 3,916,321, forward strand.
CCTGGTGTTTGGGTCGGCTCCGTGGCTCAACAGCTCCTGGCAGACGTTCGAGTGGCCGTTGCGGGCCGCGTAGTGCAAGGACGTGTAGCCCGCCGAATCGAGCACGTCCGCGCACACGCCCTTGCCCAAGAAATCCCGGACTCTGGATATGTCGCCCGTTTGAGCTGCGGATCAGTGCGTTTTGAGTTGAAGGTATATATGTATATAAGTAGTGCGTGGACAATCGGTTGGAAGGGTATATACAATTTCGGAGGAAATCAAAGGGGATATAGCTGCTTTTCGATTAACAAGCTAAGCAAACATTGTCTTGGCGAATAACTGTGATGATGGGGGATAAAAACCGACCACAAAAAATAACAAAAAGCAGATTGGAGACTAAGAGTAAAAAATTTAATGACTGTTACTATTCGTTTTGTTTTTAATTAAAGTCATAAATGACATCTTGAAAAGTAAAAGAAAAAAGTAGCAACGAAAACAGGTGATGACTGTTATTACTTGTTTTCGATTAACATAAAATTTTGAAGTAGCTGATGAATGATTATTTATTTTTTATTTATGTACACTGACCTGCATGCCATATACCACGTTCAAATTCTAATTCATCTAATGTTTGGCTTGTGGAACCTCCGTGAACGCAATTACAAGTCTCTCGGTGCTGATGCTCTTTCGAATCCATGTGCGAAAGAGTTTAGGTATCTGAAATTCACTATACCCACGTATATTTGTAATAAGTAGAAACTTGTATTTTTTTTTTTTTTTCTTTTTCGTGTTGTTTGTTGGGATACGTGAACGGGAGAGAAACAATGTACAATAAGTGAAAAAAACTTTAACATTTAGACAATTTTTTTTATATCATTACAACAACTGATAACATGAAACATTGTATACATTACACAAAATTCGGTTTAAGTCATAAAGATATAGAGTAAGTAAGGTTTTTTTCCTTTTTTTCTTTTATTACAAGTTTACGAAACGGTAAAAGTTTTCTTTCATAAAATATGATGGACAGTTTGTTAACATACAATTTTATAAACGGTAAAACATCAAAACGAGTTTCTTGTTTAAGGCATCGAGTTAAAAACGTTACATTCATTTTTTGGTTTGCTTATTTTTTCTGAGTCGGTTCACAAACACGCTACTTTATTTTTTTTTTATTAATTATTTAAGTACACAATAACAGTACCTAAGCCGCGATTCCACAGATACAAGTAAAAACAAAACGTTCATCAGAAGCAGTTTTAATAAAAATCATTTTAGGTGTAAGTATGGTATAATGTATCATCAGTTGCAGACAAAATATCGAGGAAAATATTTCTCTGAATGCATATTGAAACAAAACTATAATTTACCATTTTGTACTATGCAACAATTATTGCACAATTTCCGTTTGATTTAAAATGTTAACTTGATTTCTAGTAACTTTTAAATATATATAATGTATGTGTATAAATTACTTATGAGTGTATGCATATATTATATTTGTATATATTAAAATAATATTAGCTACGTAAATATCTTTGATTTATAAATCACTCTTTTTTCAATTAACATTACATTTAATCTAAAAAGTATTACGAGCTTATGTGCACGGTAAAACATCTTATGAATAAATATCCCGTATTCAAGTAAACAAAGAAAAATCTTGATAAAAAAGAGGGGTAAAATTATCAAAAATATTCTATCCATGTGAAGCAAATACAAAGTTTTATAGTACCGGGTACAATGTCTAAAATCTAACGCACCTTATATTATTATTATAAAAATTTTCCAGTCCATTGTTGTATTGATGATCATTTTTTGTTATACTATGTATTGGAATAAAAGTGTAATAAGACTTGGTCCTCAAAAATGTATCATTTTTTAAAATGCTACCGTTGTAAAGTACATACAAAATGTATACAAAACGATGGATACATACTGTGTAAAAATTCAATTTTATAAGATTTTTCGGAATACAAAATATAAATATAAGAGTTAAAAATTACAAAGAGGATCGACTAAACATGAATATTTTCGGCGATTTCACCGTTTTCTTTTGTATAACGATAAAAGCGACATTTCACGATACATTGGTTTCGACGCCCTGCAGGGTGGGACGACGTTGTACAACGAATTAAGATCTCTTAACGACAGGTGCAGAGGATGTATTTCTGGCTAAACTTCTCTCTGGAGAGTCCACAAAATTTCTGCCTCACCAGTGCTGCAAACGACTCTGTAGCCCAGCTCGGACAGAGTATTTATGACGCATAGTGGTGACCCTAAAATTGTTACCAATTTATAAACCTTATTGTTCACCATATTATAAAGGAAAGGATAATTGTTTTTTTTTTTTTTTTTTTTTTTTTTTTTCAACCTTTGATGACAATGCCATTAACAATTTCAGCTCCCGTGGGAGGGAATCTTTTAGAAAGGGCCAAAACTTCGGCACTCGTCAAGCCAAAGACAGCACAGTCGACCGCAAAAGGAGAGCCTTTCACAGCAATGTAATAGTAGCTTTCACTACTAATAATTTGTGCTAATTTTTCTGTCATCTTATTCTCGGTATCCGACATTTTTCTAAGCTCGGTTACAGTTTACTGCGTGAAGTTCAGACCTCGTTGTCTTTAAGCTCTAAAACGAAAAGTTTTCTTATGTTGTTGGTTGTTTCATGTTGATACAAAAAATAATTATGGATGATTTTCATGTTACTCATGTTTCTAGTTTCATCATGTTTATAGGTGTTAAAATAATGCAATAACACAAATATATCGTATCAATTGTATTTTCCAGTAAAAAAGTACATTTGTATAAAATTTATTTCATATCTTATTCTAAAACTATACTTGAAATTAAATATTTATCAACAACGTTGTAATAGGATATTATTCTTGGTTAACAGTCTTATGTATCTTATTTTATTGGTTGCTGAGAGAACTTTGTTTTTATGACTATAGAAACTAAACCCTACAATCTCAAAATATTTTTTTTACAAATCTTAAACTAAGTTTTAAATAGCTATAAGTCTATGATTAAAAAAATATTTATATGAAATGTAAATGATTAAGTGAGTTTCAAATTAAACATTTCCCAAGTACATTGATGCACGAATTTGAGATGAATGTAAACATTTACAAGTGCTGCCAAACTTGCAAAGTATAAGAAATCATTTATTTACACTCTATGTTAACTACTTTTCAGTTGTGGGCTTGCTATGAATTTGCCCTGTTAATTGCTGCTGATGCAGTTCTTTGAGTTGCATCATGCGACACTCATGTATCCAGCGAGCTTCAGATTGAGTTTTTTGATTTTCAAATTCCCATTTCAACTTTTCATACTCTAAAGTCTTGTGCTGCAGTTCTATTTCCGCTACACGCCTTAAGGCACGTTTTTCCAAATACTGCTCATGCTGGATTTTGTTCTGTACTGCAGAATTAGATGTCGTACGTACAGGCGGTTGTAAGGATCTCCTGTTTGAGCGAACTCTTCTGGTATAAGTGACTTCTGGTTCATCCTCAATTTGCTCTAAATAATATAAAACTTTAAGTCAACAAATTCTATCAATTTTACAAGTTCATTAAATATATAAAGCGTTAAGTCAACAATTACCTTCTGTGTTTTGTTCCACTATGTGATTACTACTACCTTCATCGTCATTATTAGGTTCCCAGTTTACATGAGGTATCACATACTCATTCTGTTCATCTTGCACTGACAAGTTCTTATTCCAATCCTTGGAGTCCTCAACTTCATTAGCATTCCTCGTACCATCGTTGACTGGAGCATCATCCTCATTATACTTCCATTCCGGTAAATTGACCTCGGTAAAGTTTTGCCTCGTGTTGTTCTGTTTTGTTACTGTGGGCAATGACCAGTTACCAGCTAGTCTCAGGGCCATCACCGAATTGGCTTTTTTGGTTCTCACGGCTTTTAAAAACGCATGCTTCACGTCATCCGGGCACTTGGGACAGCGCACAATGTGTTTTTCCATGCGAGTGGCATTTTGAATGTACGATTGGTCGCAAAAATTGCAAAAGGCTGTTACTTGCGCTCCGTATATCTTTTTCGTGAAGTAATTCCAAACGATTCCCTTTTTCTTCACCATTTTGAAGTAGGTACGTCGACAATTGTAGGCAGTAGTCTTAGTTGCAGCGCGTCACAGCGGAACTTTTATTCGTTCGAGCACAATTTACTCTCTCGCAAACACTTACGAGTATAAGAAGAACAAAACGTTTAAATGTACCTACAGTCCCACGCAGCTCGTTCATATCAAAACAGTTACTTTTTGCGTTAAGTGTTTTTTTTCCCACATTCCATAACCTAGTGGGAAATGAGCGGATCCACGTAACGCACCATTATTAACACCATCAAACTTTTTCTCTTACTGTATGTTGTAAGAAAGGTAATACGATCTGCCACTACACCTGATGATTTTTTGTAACTACTTTGATGGACAATTTCACATCGATTAATGATGAGTGCTAATGGATACTTGGAATAGATCTATAGTTTTAAGCAATAACGTAACGTTTATGAGAATAGTGTGAATACAAGCGTACACGTATGATCAATACCTGTATGTGTTGTATGAAATAAGTTCGGTGAAACTTTTTTTTATGATATACGTACTTAAGTAAGTACCTATACCTATAACTTATCTCGATCTCGCAGATCCGCAGATGTCGTCATGTCGTGTAGTTTGGTAGTTTTGACTTGTGACGTCATTTACGTTAGTTACAATGGTCAAGAGGTTATGTTTACGTCACATTACACATCGTCCGACTTTTCGATGTATCGCATATCGTGATTAGAAATACTTAATTAATTAGTTACCCTGTTCCCTTCAAGTGTACATGTAAGTATGTGTAACAGAGAAAACATAAAAACGCGAATGTTCGCAGCATCACTATCAATCTCACGAATTCGTAACAAAAAAACAAACTAATCTTGGGTTACATACATTGAAGGGCTATAGAGAAAAGAAAACAAATATTCTCACCTGTTTTGATAACAGATTCGGGCTCAGGCTCGGAAAAATCCTTTCTCATAGTCCACATGTACTCATTGTAATCCTGCTTGACACTTGTGCTCGAGGAGGCGACGACCTTGTAGCCCAGGACCTCGAGTGCCGTCAGAATGACGCACGGATGTTGCAGGTAGACGATCGTCGAATCGTCGCAAAAGCCGCCTGAAGCGAACCGACTCAATTGCTCGATGTCCACTGCTGTAAGCAATAATCGAGAAAATATATCACACTGATGTGGAATACCATCATGTAAAATGTAAAGTCAAGAAAAATGCAAAACTCGATGAAGTGATGGTAATGTGGTGTTTAACATGTTAGTCAAAATAGAGGAAAAAAATGCAAACGAACAAGTAAACAAAATGCAAGCTATGGTACACACACAAACAAAAGGATATGTGGAAAAAATTGTAAACAGAGTATACGTGGATATTATGGGGATGATATAATACCTTTTAGGCCAGAAACGAGGACTCTCCAAGGATACCTGTGACTATAGGACGCGAGGTTACCGCGAACCAGAATGTATGGCATCTGTGATAATCGGGCAAGCACAATGATCTGTAAGGAGATATACGCACAAAGGTGTCTTTTTCCTTTTCTTTCGTCTCTTTTTTTAGCATTCTTAAGAATTAGGTACGTGTATTTTAGATTAAAAGTGACGCTTTAACGACGATTTTTTCAAGAAGCAACAGTTTGATCACTCTGTAGCGTATGAAATTTAAAAATAGAATCACGAAATGTTGTATGCATGTAAAATATTGGTACAGATATACGTCATATACATGCAGGCAAGCATTAACACGAGTTTATTAGAGAGTTAGTTCAAATTGATGCTTATAAGCGTATTTTGCAATAAAAACATTGCATATACGTTCGCCACTTGCGGTTATGTGATATATGTGCGACAAACGGCTGTAAATATGCCATAATTTACGTATTATGTATAGGTGATACAAGTAGATGTAGGTAGTATAACGTACAAAAGCAACAAACATTAAACCCATTACCGTTCACGAAACAAGTCAAGTATCCTGGACGTTCTTTAACTATTATCTCTTGTGACTTCTCTGGGACGCTTATACGCACAAACACGCATCCACATTACACGCATATACAGGAGCACGGCCCTTCTTTCAGAAGGTTTGTTCAAGTCAATTCTTTATTCTTGGTGAGACTCGGATAGACTCTGGGCTGGGAGCCTCCGAGAATGTAATGAACAAGTGTTCTTCTTCGAGTCCCCGAGAGACTCTGAACTCTGACACGTCTCTGACTGTCCCCGAGAATGTATATGTACACGTTAGGTTAGATAAGTACAAAAAGTAAACAGAATGTCTTAGTGTTAGAGTGAATCTACATAGGGTTTTAATTTATCTGACCTATAACGTGTGCATACATACATTCTCGGGGACAGTCAGAGTCTCTCGGAGACACTCGAAGAAGAACACTTGTTCATTCCATTCTCGGAGGCTCCCGGAGTCTCTCCGAGTCTCACCGAGAATTGGCTTGAACAAACCTACTATATGCTTGTCTGTTTATGTTTGTCAAATTATCATAAGATTCGTTCACCTTACAATCCAGGGACGGTCGGGGACGGTGTGAGCGAGTCGGAGACGAAAGTGAACAAGTGCTCTTCTCCCAGCGATGGGATATAGTTCCGGCCAGATTTGGGAATTCTCTAGGACCCAACCTCTCTGACGTGGGAAATCACTAGATCAAAAAAAAATTAGTACCAAAGGTGACGCGCGAGATTCAAATAAGGTCCAATAACACAAGCATCCATCATCTGATGACCCGGGGCGCTTACTGGCCACTCTGTTAAATAAATAATTATTGATGACACAAGCACCTATCACCTTTTGACCCGGGGCGCTTACTGGCCACTCTTTTAAATAAACAATCATTAATAAATAACACAAGCGCCGTTCACCTAATGACCCGGGGCGCTTACTGTCCACTCTGTTAAATAAATAATTATTAACAACACAAGCGCCTATCACCTGATGACCCGGGGCGCTTACTGGCCACTCTTTTAAATAAATAATTATTAATAACACAAGCGCCTATCACCTGATGACCCGGGGCGCTTACTGGCCACTCTTTTAAATAAACAATTATTAATAAATAACACAAGCGCCTATCACCTGATGACCCGGGGCGCTTACTGGCCACTCTTTTAAATAAACAATCATTAATAAATAACACAAGCGCCGTTCACCTAATGACCCGGGGCGCTTACTGTCCACTCTGTTAAATAAATAATTATTAGTAAATAACACAAGCGCCTATCACCTGATGACCCAGGGCGCTTACTGGCCACTCTGTTAAATAAATAATTATTAGTAAATAACACAAGCGCCTATCACCTGATGACCCGGGGCGCTTACTGGCCACTCTGTTAAATAAATAATTATTAGTAAATAACACAAGCGCCTATCACCTGATGACCCGGGGCGCTTACTGGCCACTCTTTTAAATAAATAATTATTAATAACACAAGCGCCTATCACCTGATGACCCAGGGCGCTTACTGTCCACTCTGTTAAATAAATAATTATTAGTAAATAACACAAGCGCCTATCACCTGATGACCCAGGGCGCTTACTGGCCACTCTGTTAAATAAATAATTATTAATAAATAACACAAGCGCCTATCACCGTATTACCTGGGGCGCTAATTGCAAATCTAGTAAATAAATAATTTATCATAAGTATGTCAAGCACCTTCTTTCTGAGGATCCCGGACACTTGTTTGCAACACTATTAAATGATAAAAAGTTGATCGATAACATATTAATTATATCACAATTTTGATTGCCTATTTAGTACGATAAAGATCTTTTTAATTGGCGCTCTTGTAATTACTTGATAATTTATTATTCAATAGTAGCTAGTAAGCGCCCCGGGTCATTAGGTGATAGGCGCTTGTGTTATTAATAATTATTTATTTAAAAGAGTGGCCAGTAAGCGCCCCGGGTCATCAGGTGATAGGCGCTTGTGTTATTTACTAATAATAATTTATTTAACAGAGTTGCCAGTAAGCGCCCCGGGTCAAAAGGTGATAGGCGCTGGTGTTATTAATAATTATTTATATAAAAGAGTGGCTAGTAGGCGCCCTGGGTCAATAGGTGATAGGCGCTTGTGTTATTTATTAATAATTATTTATTTAACAGAGTGGACAGTAAGCGCCCCGGGTCATTAGGTGATAGGCGCTTGTGTTATTTATTAATGATTGTTTATTTAAAAGAGTGGCCAGTAAGCGCCCCGGGTCAAAAGGTGATAGGTGCTTGTGTCATCAATAATTATTTATTTAACAGAGTGGCCAGTAAGCGCCCCGGGTCATCAGATGATGGATGCTTGTGTTATTGGACCTTATTTGAATCTCGCGCGTCACCTTTGGTACTAATTTTTTTTGATCTAGTGATTTCCCACGTCAGAGAGGTTGGGTCCTAGAGAATTCCCAAATCTGGCCGGAACTATATCCCATCGCTGTCTTCTCCGATCGTCCGCGATCGTCCCTGACCGTACGCGATGCGCAGTTGTACACGTTAGGTTAGATTAATGCAAAAAGTAAACAAACTTGTTTGTATTTGCACTTCTTTAAATTCTTTATTTACAAACTATTGTTTACATACAGCATTAATCTAACCTAACGTGTACAACTGCGCATCGCGTACGGTCAGGGACGATCAGGGACGATCGGAGAAGAGCACTTGTTCACTTTCGTCTCCGACTCGCTCACACCGTCCCCGACCGTCCCTGGATTGTAAGGTGAACGAATCTCATCATCCGTTCTGCTCCAAAACTCCGAAATGATCCAAAATGTATGCACCATTCACAGTTTTACCTGAGGTGTATACCTTAAACTCACGCGTCGATGCAACACAACACGTCACACACTCTGCTGTACTCCGAATTTCCAAAATCTGAATTGTATTTAAGTATTTTTCCGTACTCACTACTTACTCAATAAGTACTTGTACGGCTGTTAAAACAGAGGCTGAGAGCAAGGCAGCAAGTGTTGAATTCTGGTAAGTGGCATGTGGCAATGGCAAACACAGGCGTGGAAAAGGAGTGGGAGTGGAATATAAAGAGATCGAGCCTCTGTGTATAGAGGAGGCGGTGACTTAATGGAATAAGTAAGCTCTACAGAAGGGGCTTTTACAAATATAACTTAGGATGATTGCTTTTAATTCTAATTAATTGCTGTCGTTGATTATTAGCAATTTCATTACTAGTAGTAATTGTATTACCACTCTGTGTATTTACATTATACAGGTATATTAGGTGTTTTGTGCAACTTCACTCAATACGATGTAACTGTGCATGTATACATGAAAATGGAAATCGATTCGTTCTTGTCATTCAAATTTTCCTGTCGTTGGTTTCATTTTTCGTAAATTAAATTTCTAATCGATCATTGTTAAATCTGTCTTAAATATTTTGAAATTTGAAGCTCAAAATTCTCAAGTTATAAGTACGCAGACGCGCATTTATTATAAAATTGTACACGTTTGCAATATGCATGTGTTGACACTGTTTACGTGAGATGGGCACTACTACAACTGCATCAGGCATTATAACAGCTCCGTTCGTTTTGTTATGCTCTCTACCGTTTTGGATAGCCATGATCAAATTTTTGGTAAGTCATACCTGTAAATAGTCAATGAAATTTGTAAAAATAAGGCTGAAATCCATTCTATCAGCTTTTTGGTTTAACTTCAGTGTCAATAAATCAAGTTCTTGTACGATTGAGTTATTTATTTTTATACTCATCAAGAAGTTGGTGATGTGTTCATGTATCCTAACCGCATCTCAATTTTTAACTCATTATTTGGCAATCTGTCACATGACCTATATTTATTGTTTGATGTACAACACTGTCGAAAGACTTATAATAAACGTTATAATTGAAACTATTTTTGAATTAAATATATCTAAATTATGCTTATCTGTGAGAAAAACATCAAAACTGAGAAACAACAGTGAAATTCAATTGATATTTTGAAATGAAATAACTTATTTTCCATTATCTTAGATAACATTCAGTCTTGGTATATACACCGGCATGTATCTGAGCCAAAATTATGAGGTAAAGGAATTTTCAAGATACGTTTATACCAATGCATGGAATGTCACTAACTTAATCATGTACTTTTTTTTTAGATACCACGAGTTGATGAACCATCAAAAATTATTGAAAGAATAAAAGAATACGTTGATGATAACAAAAAAAAATAAAATTTTTGTGTGTAATTTAAACATATTTTTATAAAATAAACATCAAAACAAACATTAAAGAATATTTTATTTTCTTTTATCACGAGTTCATTTATGTAAACCAACAAGAACATTACAAGTATGAGAAACCACCACCAGAATATTCGAGACTGGTTTGAGGTTCTACAAACGCAAGCCAATCGGATGCATGAGTTGGTAAGAGACCCATTGATTGACATTTATAGAGAGCTAGCATTATGTTCACAACTTGACCCAAGCCAAATACAAACTTTTGACCAAATGCATTTGTTCCTTCGATAACTTTAAAAGCTGCATTAAAATTTTAAACAGATTAATATTAAATATTCGAAAAATTAAACGAAATAGTTAATAGTTTGCATACTTTGTTGGAGCGTGAATAATGCTTTGACTGGCCTGATAAGAAACATTCCAACCATCATGATAGGAAATATCGATATAGAATTTCCAGCCATATACATGATAAAAAGATTCATGGGCACTTGTTTAAGAGGCCCGATTGCCAAGTCCCACGACTTTTTCATTATCAAATGATTTGAATTTGAATCCCTGGAATGATCTGTGCTGTAAGCTTGGGCAACTCCATGCATGTATCCTGGTGGCGGTGCTATGTCTACGTTTTTTTCCAGTTTATTTCTAAACATTGAAAAATGTTTATTTTCCCATGAGCCACACACATTAAGAAATTCATACAGAATCGTTTGTTTATATCTAAAATCGTATAGGTTATACTTTTTAATATAGTTCATAAAAAAGACTTACTTGTGAGAAAAATCAAGTGCCCATTTCAATCGCTTTGAGCCTTTTGATGAAGCCATGACAAATAATATATCAACCTTAAATAATCACAACTATATGATATGTAAACAAATGAAGTGTCAGTAGTGTGTCAACAGTCAACTTGGGTGTTTTCCGCAATCGTCACCAGCAAGTAATTTAAGGTTGCGCTCTACGCTACCATCAGGTCAATAAGTTAACTACCTTGAATTAACTGGCGCTCTGTTCCGTAATCTGGCCAGTTAAAATAGCAGACGACAGTCAACGGCGATGAAATCTTCACTTTTTTCTCGACTTTCACGTCGTCTGCTGTTTTAACTTGCAGATTACGGAATATATTTGTTGACTTACTGACCTGACGGTAACGTATAGAGCGCAAATTTAAATTACTTGCTGGTGCCGACGATTGCGGAAAACACCCCAAGCGGCGTTACCACCACGACCTACGTAACTTGAAAGCCTCTGATTTTATCATTCTGGTAAAGAGAGCACGGTGTAAGATGTACGTGAAGTTATGTGCAGTAATTAAAGTAATTACTACTAAGTAATGCCATATGATCGATTTTTTTAAACCATATGAATATCTCTATTTTTAGAGGTCGACTTTTGAAAGAAAAATAGATTGTAAACTTGCCGCAAACAGCACAAACCACGTCAACTTCTTATTATCTATCTATAAGATTATTTGCGGCTGGTTTGTAATTATCAAAGTGACTTTGCTGTAAATAGCAATAGTTATTTGGATCAGCGCCATCTAGCGGTCTTAATTTTTTGGCCAAAAGTGGCCTCTAAAATTCTCAATCAGAGCAATCAGGATTAGAGCCATTTAGTCAATTATAAACCAGCCACAACTCATAACAATGCTATAAAATGAAAAAATAACATTACGTGTGTTTTTGGCGGCAAGTTAACAATCTATTTTCTATCAAAAATTGACCTCCTGTGTATTTATACTTTTGAAGATGAATTTTCGAGTAAGAGATAGATTGTTAACTTGCCGCCAAAAACACATGTATCGTTATTTTTTTATTTTGTAGCTACAAGATGAGTTGCGGCTGGTTTATAATTGACTAAATGGCTCTAATCCTGATTGCTCTGATTGAGAATTTTAGAGGCCACTTTTGACCAAAAAATAAAGACCGCTAGATGGCGCTGATCCAAAATAATTATTGCTACTTACAGTAAAATCACTTTATTAGTTATAAACCAGCCGCAAATAATCTTATAAATAGACGATAAATAGTTGACATTTTTTGTGCTACTTGCGGCAAGCTTACAATATGTCTTTTACCTGTAAATAGACCCTAAAAAGTATAAATATTCCACTTATCTTATACGGCTCATAAAATCTACCATATTTACAAAATTAAAATACTTTAGACCTTTTATCATTAACTCGCGGAAGCACAGCCCTTTAACTTTCTAGTTTAAATAAACAGCTAACTTATATAATATGTACATACCAAGATTTGTGTTACAGAAATCTTGAACAATGATTAAATAGATACGTAAAGTAATAAGTCCAAAAGAGACAACTAAAGAAAAAAAGTTTAAAAAAGAAGTTCAGTTACACAGGAAGAGTCTCCTAAAAATGGAGCATTGGATCTCACTTAATTTAAATTGCTTTACAATTTATCTTTTACCTAAAAATCGACCTCCAAAGCTATCAATATTCTACTTATCTTATATGGCTTATAAAATCGACAATATTTATAAAATTACAATACTCTTGACCTTTTACCATTAACTAATGAAAGAACAGCCCTTCAACTTTAGATTTCCAATAAACAGTTAACTTATATAATATGTACATATCAAAATTTGTGTTACAGAAATCTTGAATAACGATCAAATATACACATAAATTAATCAGTCGAAAAGAGACAACTGAAGAAAAAAGGTCTTAAAAAGAGGCAGCCACACGAAGAGTCTCCTAGGAATGGAGCATCGGATCTCACTAATTGAAAAATACATTTATTACAGAGATGTAAATTTTAAGTGTTATCAGTAAACAAAGAACCCAACCTTCTCTGATCACTTTTCGTGTGACTGTGCTTCTTTTTCAGGCCTTTTTTCTTCGGTTGTCTCTTTTGGACTGATTAATTTGTGCTTATATGAGTTAATGGTAAAAGGTCAAGAGTATTGTAATTTTGTAAATATTGTCGATTTTATGAGCCATATAAGATATGTAGTATATTGATGTAGAAACTTGCCGCAAGTAGCACAAAAAATGTCAACTATTTATCGTCTATTTATAAGATTATTTGCGGCTGGTTTATAACTAATAAAGTGATTTTACTGTAAGTAGCAATAATTATTTTGGATCAGCGCCATCTAGCGGTCTTTATTTTTTGGTCAAAAGTGGCCTCTAAAATTCTCAATCAGAGCAATCAGGATTAGAGCCATTTAGTCAATTATAAACCAGCCGCAACTCATCTTGTAGCTACAAAATAAAAAAATAACGATACATGTGTTTTTGGCGGCAAGTTAACAATCTATCTCTTACTCGAAAATTCATCTTCAAAAGTATAAATACACAGGAGGTCAATTTTTGATAGAAAATCGATTGTTAACTTGCCGCCAAAAACACACGTAATGTTATTTTTTCATTTTATAGCATTGTTATAAGTTGCGGCTGGTTTATAATTGACTAAATGGCTCTAATCCTGATTGCTCTGATTGAGAATTTTAGAGGCCACTTTTGGCCAAAAAATTAAGACCGCTAGATGGCGCTGATCCAAATAACTATTGCTATTTACAGCAAAGTCACTTTGATAATTACAAACCAGCCGCATCTAATCTTATAGATAGATAATAAGAAGTTGACGTGGTTTGTGCTGTTTGCGGCAAGTTTACAATCTATTTTTCTTTCAAAAGTCGACCTCTAAAAATAGAGATATTCATATGGTTTAAAAAAATCGATCATATGGCATTACTTAGTAGTAATTACTTTAATTACTGCACATAACTTCACGTACATCTTACACCGTGCTCTCTTTACCAGAATGATAAAATCAGAGGCTGTAAAGTTACGTAGAACACCCCTTGTCAAGTCAAGTGATGGTATGGTGACACGCACATGCAACCGCAAGTTATGCGAATGAGGAATGAGTTACGTTTTACGTTACTTACTGTTCGATCTTCGATATTGTATCGATATTTTCGAGGACACCTACGTGTATATAAATTTAAAAGAGAATCGTAAGGAACTTTGAAAAACGAAAAACAATAATATAAAATGCTACATGTAATTTAAAAAATTAAAAATTTTACGTGAACCAAGAAGTAAAAAAAAGTTATATAAGTGAACAACAATTTATTGTATACTTTTTTCATACAAAATAATATATATTTTTATAAAGATAAATATAAATCTTGCGGCAAAAAGCTCTTGGATAAAATTTTTTATAAAAAAGATATGCATTCTTGTAAATATAAAGGCTTTACAGGCCAAGTTGGAATTATTTTTGTTCGTACATCTTTCCATAAATTTTGATAAGTTGTAGAATACTGCTTGTAGTGATGATACATTGCTTTTTTTGGATGCTGTGGAATTTTCTTATCATAAATATATTTGTTGTAAACCCTTAGGAATGTTTTAAAAATTTCCTTTCTGCTTGCTAAAAGACTGCAGTTTTTTTTTTTTTTCTTTGTTGCTCCTTGCTTGTAGCCATCTACCGCTATTTCAATTGGCCTAAAAAACAAGCTTAGTACTTGTTGATGTTCATAATATTTTCTTACACAGTGACTTTAAATTCATTAGTACTCACTGCTCCGAGACTGCACACCAGATAATACTTGAAGGGCACGGTCTGATTCTCAACTTTCCTTTTTTGTGTGCAAAAGCTAGTTTTGACTGCTGGATTATTGGAGCTGTTTGATCAGGTGAGAATCTTTTACATAATCCACGCTGCATAGATTCGAGCAAATATGGACAATCTCCACCAATAACTATGCTTTCAAATTTTATTGATGGGATCATCAAAGACAAAAGTGCTCCTTGTACTCCCAGTAAATTCCATCTATAAACATTCAATAGTTTGTAATTGAATAGACCCGCTAGAGAAAGATTATTTTCTACTTGACTGTTATACTGACTTTGCAATTTTGTCAGAACACGATAAACTCAAAGTTCTATCTCCTCTGCCTGGTTTCGTTCTCAAAGGACCAACTGTATGATAATGCACTCCATCTTTATGAGGATCCTGTCTTTCATCATTCTTTATACACTTAGCCCCAGTTCTATGAATATCGATTATTTCTAATCCAACTATGAAATCTAATGAATAACTATATTCTAACTTAATCTTTTTACGTGAAATCTCTAAATCAGCTGGTTCTTTCTGTTTCGGAATTATAGAACAATCACCACAAGGAGTCTGACTTGAAAAAAAGTGGAAAGATACATCTTTTAATTTTATTCGGCCATTCGTTATAAAAAATATATCACTGTTTTTATCATCTAAAGTTAATTCAATTTGATTGTATAAATATCGTAGAAATGCTCTTCTTGCAAGTATTTCAGCATGAGAATCGCTTAATCTGTTACCATGTTCCTTATATTTAGTATTTTTTAATTCCGCACCGCTGAGGCATTTTGTACCAGTACATAAACTCACAACATTCAATTCTTGTGAAGAACTTTGCAACACTACACCTGACAAAACTGTCCATTCCGTTTCTGTAGGCTTACCGGTTTTTTTCAAAGAGTCATATTTATCTAAACACAACTTTGCCACTTTGTCTTCCAAATTAATCATAGTTTTAATTAGTAAATATAGAGCAATTGAATTGAAATTACAATTGTTTCAATAGTTTAAGCAACATTATCTGGATCCCAAGCATATTTATTCTGAGGTAAATTCGATAATTTTTTTATATGATCTTTGCTTAATTCAAAATCTAATTTGATGTTATCTTTGATATGCTCACTTTTAATAGCTTTTGGTATGATCCCTGAAAATATAGAAAAAGTGTTTTACTCAACATTTTTGAATTAATTAATATCTATCATTTGTAATGAAAACTCACCTAAACCCTGCTGTACTGCCCATCTTAATAAGACTCTTGCAGGTGAAACATTTAATTCGGAAGAAATTTCTTTTACCACAGGATCTTCTAGTAGTGTAGTGACATTACTAGTTCCTAGTGAAGAATAAGCTTGAACATGAATACCTTTTTTATTGCAAACATTGATGAGCTCCTCTTGTTTGTAATGTGGATGGCATTCAACCTAGAATATTGTTAAACTCTGTTAAACTTTCAGTTCAGTTAGTTTATAACTAGCTAAAAAATATCTACTTGATTGACATCTGGAATGACACCCCTGCAGTTTTCCAGCAAATGTTCCAAATGTTTAACAGTATAATTAGAAACACCGATTGATTTTAGAAAGCCCTTCTGTTTAAGTTCCACCAAAGTTGTCCATGTGTCAATTCTACGCTTAGGATTCTCTGGTGATTGTTCTAAAATTCTACTAGCTCCAGGCCAATGTATGAGATACAAATCTAAATAATTTGTTTTTAAAGCTCTCAAAGAGTTTTCTACAGATTTACGTATTGCTTCTGGATTACCATTATCAGATGGAGCTAAAAATAAAGAACATTTAAGATAAGTAATTGTAACTGCTGTAAGTTGTCCAATATTTTAATAATTACCTAGTTTACTAATTAAAAAAATATCTTCTCTCTTCAAATTATACTTTAGTAGTAGTTCTTGCAGAGCATTACCTATGTCTTCTTCGTTTCCATATACAACAGCAGTATCTACACACAAAAATTTTAGTATCAACTTAAAAAAAATCTAAACTTACAGGCATTTTATCATAATTTTTTTCTTACCAATTGACCGAAAACCAGCTTCTAGACTTACATCGACGACTTGTTTAATTGTATCATAACCTCTGATTTTGTACGTTCCAACTAGATAATTCATAAATTAAGAAGATCTTCAAAAAATTATTACAAAAAAAAGGTTTTTATATCAAGAAAAAAGAAAATATAACACATCTTCGTTGTAAATTAACTTACTTCCAACAAGTGGCATATCGTATCCACTCAGTAACTGAACAGTTTGTTTCATAACAGACATTTTTCAATAATAAGTAGCGCTGATATAAGAGTCAGAGCCGTCAGAGGTCAGAGCCAGGAGTGGTATGTGGTCGATTTTATTTGCCAGGTGCATTTTTGCTTAATTAAGGAAAGAATAACAGTATTTCGTCAAATTTACAGATGTTATCATCACATACGCATAAATAGTATAAATATTATGAAATTGCAGTTACACTAATGTAAGAAAATGAACTATGTGGTGCCAAGAACAGTTGTAAAAGGTTTAAATGTAACAACATGACATGCATGACATGCACCTGGCCAATAAGCCATTTAAAAATTTTATTTTATAATTTTATAATAAAATATATAGAATATTTATAGTTTTGGAGGTCGATTTTCGTATATAATATATTGTAAACTTGCCGCAAATAGCACAGAAAATTTTAACTTTTTATTTTCTATCTATAACATTAGTTGCGGCTGGTTTATAAATGATTATATGAATCTACTGTAAATAGTAGTAATTATTTGGATCAGCGCCATCTAGCGGTCTTCATTTTTGAGCGAAAAGTGGCCTCTAAAATTCTCAATCTGAGCAATCCAGATTAGAGCCATTTAGTCAATTATAAACCAGCCGCAACTCATAGAGAAGCTATAAAATGAAAAAATAACGATACATGTGTTTTTGGCGGCAAGTTAACAATCTATTTTCTATCAAAAATTGACCTCCTGTGTATTTATACTTTTGAAGATGAATTTTCGAGTAAAAAATAGATTGTTAACTTGCCGCCAAGAACACATGTACTGTTATTTTTTTATTTTATAGCTTTATCATAAGTTGCGGCTGGTTTATAAATGACTAAATAGCTCTGAGCGCAATTGCTCTGTATGAAAAGTTTAGGGCCACTTTTTAGTTCAAAAATCCGCAACGCTAGATGACGCTGATCCAAATAACTATTGCGTACTACTTGCAGTAGAGCCACTTTATTAACTATAAACCAGCCGCAACTGATCTACTAGATAGACAATAAGAAGTTGACGTATTCTGTGCTATCTGCGGCAAGTTTACAATTTGTCTTTTATCCAAAAATCGAGATGTAAAAGTATAAACATTCTACTTATTTTATATGGCTTATAAAATCGACCACATGAAAAAAAATTACAATACCTTAAGCTTTTTACCATTGACGTATGGAAGCACAGGCAGTACAGCCCTTTGACTTTATAGTTTTGATCAACAGTTAACTTAAGTATATGATATGTATTGTGTCACTGAATCTTGAATAACGATCAAGCACATACGTGAATTTTTCAGTCTAAAAGACGACCGAAGAAAAAAGGCTTAATAAAGAGTTTCAGTCACACAGGAAGAGTCTCCTAAAAATGGAGCATTGGATCTCTCATAATCAGAGAATGTTGGGTTCTGTGTTTATTTATAAGACTTCAAATTTACTTATCTGTATTAAATGTATTTTTTGTTTAGTAAGATCCAATGCTCCATTCTTAAGAGACTCTCCCTGTGACTGTGCTTCTTTTTTAGGCCTTTTTTCTTCAGTTGTCTCTTTTCGACTGATTAATTTACGTATATATTTGATCGTAATTCAAGGTTTCAGTGACACAATACACATCATATACTTAAGTTAACTGTTGATTAAAACTATAAAGTCAAAGGGCTCTACTGCCTGTGCTTCCATACGTCAATGGTAAAAAGCTTAAGGTATCGTAATTTTTTTTCATGTGGTCGATTTTATAAGCCATATAAAATAAGTAGAATGTTTATACTTTTACATCTCGATTTTTGGATAAAAGACAAATTGTAAACTTGCCGCAGATAGCACAGAATACGTCAACTTCTTATTGTCTATCTAGTAGATCAGTTGCGGCTGGTTTATAGTTAATAAAGTGGCTCTAATGTAAGTATAAGTAATAGTTATGTGGATCAGCGCCATCTAGCGTTGCGGATTTTTGAACTAAAAAGTGGCCCTAAACTTTTCATACAGAGCAATTAAGCTCAGAGCTATTTAGTCAACTATAAACCAGCCGCAACTTATAATGAAGCTATAAAATGAAAAAATAACAGTACATGTGTTCTTGGCGGCAAGTTAACAATCTATTTTATACTTGAAAATTCATCTTTAAAAGTATAAATACACAGAAGGTCGATTTTTGGTAGAAAATGAGTTGTCAACTTGCCGCCAAAAACACATGTATCGTTATTTTTTCATTTTATAGCTTTTCTATGAGTTGCGGCTGGTTTATAATTGACTAAATGGCTCTAATCCGGATTGCTCAGATTGAGAATTTTAGAGGCCACTTTTCGCTCAAAAATGAAGACCGCTAGATGGCGCTGATCCAAATAATTATTGCTATTGACAGTAGTAGAGCCATATAATCAATTGTAAACCAGCCGCAACTAATTTTATAGATAGACAGTTGAAAGATTGCATATTTTGTGCTGTTTGCGGCAAGTGTACAATTCACCTTTTATCCGAATATTGATCTCTAAAACCATAAATATTCACTTATCTTATAAGTATGGCTTATAAAATCGACGTACAACACAAGCTGACACGGTGAAAATATGTTACAATAGGTACCAGAATACCATCTCAGAGGTCGATCGAGCCAAATCTGGCCAGATCGAGCTACAGCTACTTTACGAACAGTTTGATATAGTCTGACGCTGAACTGTCATTGAAACTAAATAATGTTTATTAGACTACGTTGAAAAAGAAAAAATTATATTTTAAGTACCAGAGTAATAACGAAAAGATTGGCTTGTGTTATTAGTAAAATGTCTGGGATAAATTTAGTTTTCACCCGAAACGTATCAACGAGCTGTGTGCGTCATGGAAAACGTAATTTTCGTAAGTTTGACCTAATCAACAAACGAGGTAGCTACGAGTTTAAGAAGGCGCAGGTGGAAAACCCAGACCCGAAGTACCCTATTGATGGTAAGTTCTCCATTGTCATTATATTTTGTCACATATGATTTGCATTGATTGTGGAAAAATACTAGTTATATCAGTTTGTTCCAAAAGTATGCTCACAATCTTACTCAAAAGAATATTAAATTTTACCGTTATTTTGCCACCGTATTAAACTTGATTTTCTTTATCACATAAATTTAAGAGCATTTTTATCATAACTCTCGTTCTACTATTTTCAGATCGTGGGACAAGAAAAATAGGGTATTTTAAAGGTGACAAATTTATAGCCATCCCAGAAATGATTCCAGAACTGATTGTACCCAACTTGGAGGGTTTCAAGCTCAAGCCATATGTTTCTTACAAATCAGAAGATGTTTACCAAGAGCCATTCACAGCAAAAGACTTGTTTATGGCTATCTATGCATCAAAAATCAAAGATGATTTTGACAAAGGCAAATTAACACCAGAAGGTGAACCTCTTGAGCCCAGTGAAGCAGAAAAGCTAGCACCAAAGGAGGCCAGGGACTTGGCTTCTAAACCTGGTTCTGATATGTTTGTTGCTCCACCAGCACCCTTGGGTACAATTTATAATCATGATATTAAACGATAACATATTTTTTGCTGCATAAAGAATTTAACAAGACTCAAGCAAGCATTGTTTTTCATTTTGATGTTGATAAAAAAAATGTATTCTGAAATCATTAGCATAAGTGTGTTTTATAAAAAAAATTGTATATAAAGAATAAAACAAGTCAAATGTTATAAAATAAGTTTTATAAATATTTGAGAGTTTCTGTGTTTCAATCCTTTGTAAAATACTGTTTTAGGTTCTTAGTTTTCTAGTAATGGTAGCATTTCACGATATCTAATGAAATATTTGTATAAGATGCCATGAAGTAACTTTCAGCAAATATACTTGAAAATTAAGAAAACCCCTCGTTCTACATTACCAATACATGTCTAATACTTGACATAATTTCATTTGTCGCTACTTAAAGTTGAAAATACTCATAGGAACGCAGAAGGACTGTGAGGAAGGCAATTAATAAATCAAAACGTTTCATTTTTTCGGTAAAAAAAGATGTCAGTATATTTTAAAGAAAAATTTACTTCAATCGATCTTTGTTTCAATACATTAACAAAATAAAATAATATTAATAATAATAACAATAATAATGGTAAAAGTAATAAATCATAGATACATTGTACAAGACGCAACATTACATGTTTGAATTGATTACAATTATGTTTGAAAATACGTAATATTTATGTTCTTTATTTTATGACTAAGTTAAAAACTAAAAAAAATTTTCTTACATTGATCTTAAAATCTATTCCATGAATAATAAGTAAATCGGCTTTACCTGAAACTTCGGCAAAACACCATTATCAGAGCACACCTCTACTGCCATAAAAATCTACATTTATATATTAATCATAATCTGAGATAAACGTTACCCGTCTCGTTTTGAGACTTCTGTAAACGAATTTTTATGTTTTTCTAGTAATAAAATGTAAAATTGAAGAGACGAAACAATTAGAAGAAATTGTTCATATTTTTTTCTTCTAAAATTTAGAGAAAAGAGCGAGTACGTAAAAAATTATCACTGATTAAGCACACGCGATGTAAAATTGGAAACTCATAGAGGAGTCAAGTCTTATAAAGTTTTCCAAACAAGCTCTTCAAAGTCTTTTGTTAAAATTTTTTTTAGTCTTTGAATGAGTGAACTGATATACGTTGCATCAGGACCGAGCGATACATATCAAGTGTTGCTTTGTTTCGTCAGGTCAAGGGGTTTGCAAGCTCCTCGACTTGACAGTTCTGTTCTGGTTAGAAAAAAGTGTGTTTAAAATTTATTTAAAATTAAAACCGGTTTTCAAGATAAATTATACAGTAATATACAGTTATAACAAAAATTAACGGTAGTCTAACTGCCATTGATTGACAAAAATTTATTAAAACAGTATAATCAGTCAAAAAATTTTTCAGTCGTGGTAAAGAAAGTGTATTTGAAAAATTTCATTTTTGGCACAGAGTTGTTACTCTACTTTCAAAGATTTTTTTACTGATACATTATAGGAAGATAATATTGAGTCACTACCTACTTTGAATATGAAATGTTTTTGATCTTAACAATGAGCACAGCGTTATAACTCAATGACAAAACAGTTACTATACGTATACTTGGTTTTTTATATCTAAAGACGTTGGAAAGTTTCATAATTTGGTTACGGGCATCGTTACTTAAGCTAGAGGCCTATTAAATCATGATTTTGTAAAAGTAGACCAAATATTAAATATTACAGCTCAATATACTATTTTTGATTCGCTACGTTGAAATATTTAAATTTTTTTCCTTGGATCATGTAAATAAAGTATAAAACGTATTTTAGTCTGTAGAGTATGAGCTTCATATCTAATTAATTTCAAAACATAATATACTTAATATACAAAATCGAATGAAGGGACAGCAACTTTAGTTGAAATCACTAAAACTAAGACATAATGCATGTTTATAAATATTTAAAAGTAAATTTAAAGATGTAAAGAAACTGTATGCAAACATGATGTGGATCAAGTTCATCAGTTGTAATGCTAATATCACAAAAAAGTTAGCGACGCCCTTATTTCTTAAGATAGTTAAGATATTTGAATATGTTTATGTATTTACGTTATATATGTATGTGTATACGAACACACTATACTATCAGACTAGCAGTAATGCAAATATGTATAACTAGTTTAAGTTTGCTTGCATTATGTTTCTTTTATAGGCATATTATATTTTCATCCTATTTTAAACAAGTGTCTTTAAAGATTATTAGTGTCATGAAATTTCACTTGAAACAGATTGTCCCTAGAAAAATTTTTTTTGTAAACCGAGCTTTTTAAAACAAAGTGATGCTTAAAAATCTCTTCTTCATTATATGAATCTGAGTCTTAATAAAATCGAAACACGTTATTTCTCCAAGTAAACCTTTTCAAGGTAAAGCTAGTTAAATTCTTTTTGAATTTGTATAAAAAAGAAAAAGTTCTTTTACAGCAGTTCTAAACCTGTTTAATTTTGTTCTCTGACAACAGCTTTCTCGTAAAATAATAGGTATGGATTAGCGTTTAGAACATCTTCTAAAGAAGCTTTTTGCACAATCGTGTCTGACGTGTACAACCACTGCCCTGGACGATTCCCTCTTCTATAACAAACAAAATGACCAGCATCTGCATGACCCTGGTGTTCAATCACGGCATAAAGATAATATTTGTGTCTGTTTCGATACATCGATTGTCCATTCACTGGTAGCACTGTCTGTAATTTACCCTAGAGTAAAATAGCAATAAATTAATATGATGAGCGGGAGTTGAAAAAATTATCAATGATAACTATGAATGTACCTGTGTACCCCTCCTTTTAGTTTCTGTATAAGTAAATGGATCTAATATCAAACACTCGTTGAATATTACGGAATCATCGCGTTTTATTAACTTTCCAGAAGAGATCCAGCCTGTTCTCTGAATATGAAGACACAGACACTTTGGCAGCTTGCCAAACGTTAATGTTTTATAAGCAGCGCAACGATTGTTACAGCCATCGCATTGCACATCGTTAATTTTTTCTCTGGACACCAATCGAGATAATAATTCAACAAGTGTCACGCTTTTGAGTATAACTCCATCACTGGCTGGAGGTAGTGGTAATGAAACACTTTCCAATTTGTCGAATCGAACCGGACCCTATTATAAAAAGTACAGTAAAAGAAAAAAAAATTGCGGTACATACACTACAGGAAAAGAAAATTGTCACAATAAATTAAAAGTAAGTAAAATTTTTTTACCTTCCATTCACATTCAGTGCATATCAATTGACTTGTCAACAAACCCGAAAATGGATGGACTTTGTTGGGTAATGTTGGTGCACAGGATTGGAAAGGAATGGTACAAAGTGAATTCCATGGTCTCAGAGAGTCACCTTCTGCACTAGGTTCACCATTCTCACCAACCACAGATACGACGTCTGAAGATCTTGCAAGAATAATTCCAGGTTTCACGGATGCCATTGATGCAGTTAATACGCTCATTGTAGACTGAGTATACGACACAGCATGATTGCCAACATTTTTTTGGATTTCACTTGGAATATTGCATTCATTGGCAATGTCATTACATGATACACTTCTTATGTTGACTGGCTCTCCAGACCCTTTGATATCCGTAACGACAAGTGGAGCTTTTGGTAGAGCATCAGACAAACACCCCTTCTATAATTTACAAAGTTGTTCATTGACTTTTGTTTCTGTTTGAAACTAAAGTGGTGGTAAAAAGTACATATTTTAAACGTACTCTGCACGAGGTTTGAAGTTCAGCCTGAAGAGCACTTAAAAAAACGTGAAACAATTCGTGTGCATCTTGATGTCCAGGTGCAAAGTTCCAAAGTGGACCCAGAGAAGTTATAATTTCGACAGGTCTTACATCGTCAAATACATCATCAGTAAATCCATTAATTTCTGTAAACATTGAATTGCAAGAAAAAAAAATTTTAGTGAAAGTACAGCAAAATAATTTAATGAAACTTGTAGATTACTTACTGTCTATCACATGCATCAAGTTGGTAGTAAATGATTCCGGTTTTCCACTTTCTTTTCTCTTGTTAAGCCACTCTATAAACACCGGACAAGCAGCCAAAGCTTGGAGCAACGAGTTCAAGAAACACGTGTATCCTAAATTCTTGACACCGACTACTTGACCTATAAATAAAAAAACGCAACATTGTACTGCTTAAAATAATAAAAGTAAAAAAAAATGATGCTCTGTATATGACAATATATGTTACACCAAAAAGGGTGCAAGACAGCTTGTAATTAAATTAAACGAATACAGCTTTAATCCATATAGACACATGTCAGTAACGAAATACCTTGACCTACAAACCTTTTCGTCTTGGCCGAGGTGAAGGACCCCATAACACAAAAGCTCCAACAGCCAGAGCTAAGCCCAGTGCTGTGAAAACGCTGAGTTTGTCCATTGAATCCATGGCACACACAAACAGAACCTTCTTTATACTTGTAAACTTTTATGCTTATCCTCTCAAGACAAGAGGTTTAAACTAATGAATTACGATGGTCCTGGATAAGTTAAACTTTTATCATTGCTAATGTAAGATTCTGTAAAAACTTTGAAATAACGATTATCCAGCGACTTGACCGGAATGGTTGCAAAATATTTGCAATAAAGTGAAAATGCACACACGCATGTATTTACGACATCGTTCGTAAGCTTGTAGTACTGTCCATCAGAAAATCAATGTTTTAGCGTTTAAATTTGCGAACACAAGGATATGGATGTGTCGTGAATCAGTAATTTTGTATGAAAATTATCGTAATGATTCACTAAAATTTTCTTTCAAATGTTTTTACATTAATTGGATGGAAATTCTTACATCATATTATACTCTCTTCTTTGTGTACCTCTGTACTTAGATAGTTATGTTATATCTACCATCTACGGCTCTGTTTTGATACACATGCACACGGAACCGGGACAACCGAGTAAGTACCGAAAATGAAAGGCGACTACGTAACTTTGCAAAAGTATGCCAACCATAGACATATTTGAAAAATAGACTGCTCGTTCTCATGTACGGCGTTGAAGTAGAAGGAGACACAACATCGAACGTGGATATCTATCTCGCTCGCACATTCCCACCTTCGGCAACGCACTTGCATTTTCAAAATTTTCGAGCTTTAATTATTGTGTCTGAAATGTGCTAAAAAATGTATCAAAGATCGTAATTATTGCGGATTAATTATCTTGTACGGTATTGGTTATTTCTTTTGTCGCGTTATTTTGTTTGTTCATGTAATAATAACAACAATATTTTCGATAGAAGAAAAATAAGAATTTTTAAACGTATGAATGCATACATATGGAGTAGTATGTGCGATGTGCAACAAAAAAAGGGATTAATATAAGTATTGCCGTTTTAGCCGTTTTAGGGACGACTTTTTGCAAAGAAATGAGAAAATCAATACCGCTAGATGACGCTGATGCACCAAAATCACACATAGTCTTTTTTTTTTTTTTTTCATTTGTTACTGTAAACGAAAATTTCTGTCTAGACATTCAAAGATGATGGGAGGCCAAGATCACTTATCTCTCTGGCATAGATATTTTTTTCCTTATTTCTATCAAATTAGTGTGGAAGAGCTAAATTGGCCAGCAGTAGATAGGATCATAAAGTGCTTGAAATCGCGCGTAAAAAATCTATGCACTGCATGATAGCTCCGATGTATATACAATTCACAAACAAATGATCCTTAACTATATTTTTTTTTGCATCTCGCAGGTAGACTATTTTTACTCGTGCTTGTTTTCGAATGATAAATTAAAAAAATATACTATTTGTTATCAAAAAAAGGTTTTTTTTTGCTAGATAATTTTTTACAAGTGTAAAATACAATGATTTCTGTTGCGAATGAAAGCACTGAAAGTTTAATCTCTCTGCTGCATTTACATGTGCAATTCTACAAAAAAGTATGGAATGTGTAGAATTGTTGGGAAAAAAATTAAAAAAAAAAAACTTGTAAAAATATAATTAAACTCAAGAACGGGTGCGAAATAAGTAAAGCTTAAAGAGCTTTTAAATGAAACTTGTTCTCCACCCCTTTCCCCTCAAAATCGAGTAAAAATATCAGCTATATTATTCGAATGATTGGGATTTTTGCGATTCGCCTTATTCAGTTTACATGCAAAGCAAGTAAATACACGATCGATTCCGAAATCGCGCCACAATGAAGCTTCGTTCTTCAATTAGATATTTTTAAGATGATGATTTTCCGTGGAACTCCCCGCAACGTGCGCGTACGGATGACCAAAGGGAGGACTAGGAGGAGAGAAGAATATCCAGCTATATACACCGCGGGATCGAATTTTTTATCCCCCACCCCACCACCAGCGATGCTCTCTTTGCCAGCCCATCTGCGTATAATATGCAGGTTTTTCTCTTCTCTCTCTCTCTCTCTCTCTCTCTCTCAATCCGACACCGACACGATCGTGCTTTCATGTAAGTATATGTATATTAGATGGACCCCCGTACCCCGTATATATACTGTATTTTACACAAGTACTTCGATAATGTAAATAATATATATATATACCATAGAGGGGTGATCAGCGCCATACTGCGTGGATTTAAAAGATGATAGGGACATGGGATCACGGCATACGGCTAGTGCAACAAAAAAAAGAAATCGCACATGTAACCAATGTGTAAAGGGGGAAAGCAGAGAGAGAGAGAGAGAGAGAGAGAGAGAGAGAGAAGAGCGTTTTGAGCGTATAGCATCCACCAGAGATGTACATGTATATATAAATATATACAAATATAAATATAAAACCGGAGTATACGTAGGCAGTGCACTTGCTGCAGTTTGTGATGGTACTTCAGAGAGAGAGAGAGAGAGAGAGAGAGCGGCAATATAAAAGAGAACCAAAACGTGTGTATAAAGGGGAGACGGTGCCGATTTTTCTCTGTCTCTCTTTTCCCAAGAGCTAGCCCGACTGTTCTTAACATCCTGCAGCTCAGCCAGTTGTGCTGATGTAGTCTCTCGAGTGCTTGGCCTCGTTCGCGCAATGTAATAGTACATGGTGTATCATATCTAGCGCGCTTTTGCACAACCAGTGCGCATATATGTAGTGCAGTGTACCTATAATTTAACAATTATTCGACACGACAAACCACGAAAAAACAAAGTATATATTTTATCTTGTGTTATAATATCCTCTGTCGTGTTTGTTTTTACGCGACCTTGGTCCTTTGGTTTTGACGTATATGTATATATATAAACCGTGACGATAGCAATTATGAGATAGAATGCGTACAACATCATTCTGGAGTTACCGATCTCAGATTATTATAATATCAGACCGATCGCGAGTTGATGCATTAAACTACCATAAGATAACACTCGACGTGCAAGAGAATAATAATTTCAGAGATTATACCCGTGCATGTATGTATATATACGTGTAGGGAAAAGATTCTTCGGATCCTTCCGCGGATTTCGCGCGCCCCACGAGAGTAGGAGACGAGCCGAGAGGATCAGAGGAGACCGAGAAACGAAGGGGGTATACAACAAGGAAAGGGTAAAGCGGAGAAGAAGGAGAGAGAGAGAGAGAGACGATTTAATTGAAGTCCCTCTCTTGAACGGACAGACGAGAGGGAGATAGCGAAAAAGACAGTAAGAAGAAGCGAGAGAGCGAGAGAGCGGCGTGGGAGAGAAGAAAATGTTCCCACGATCCGGCTAGCGCGACCTGCACGGCCTGCATCGCAGCACCGAGCGGCTACACAACAACACTCGTACACGAGTGACGAGGACGACGAAGAAGAAGAAGAAGAAGAAGCAAAAGAAGGAAGAAGAGAAATCGGCTTGGAGACTCTCTCTCTCTTGCTCGCTCGCTTGGTCATTTCAGTGCGATAACAAATATCACGCACAAGTGGGTGCGTGCGCGTGTGGTGTGCGGATACTGCGGATGTACCCATACTTCCAGGACTCGGGGAGCACAAAATATTTATCATAGATACAAGTATATAAAATACATATATGCCCAGTGTGTGAGATACGTGGGTCTCGGTGCAACGAGTCGAGTGTAGCAGTGATAAGAGCACGTAGAGGGTACAGCAGCAGGAGGTGGTGCCGATACACCATGAACGGCTGCCAAGGACAGCAGCCGCCGCCCCCACCTCTGCCGCCACCACCACCGATCAATCAGGGTGGCCACGCGGTCGTCGTCTGGGAATGGGAGAACCGCCAGGGCAGATGGAGGCCGTACAGCCCGGCCGTGTCGCAGCACCTCGAGCGCGCCCACTGCAAAAAACTCACCCGGGTCTTCCTCAACGATGCCGATCCCAGCCTCGACAGGTTCGTCTTTTACCTCGATATTCTCTCTCTATGTTTTCCATATGCTCGTCAAACTATGTTCCATTCATCCACCCCATCCTCCGCTGCGTGAAACTCTGTGGGATACTGCGTCCGGTTGATCCGATTTCTCAAGTAGAGATTGCTTGCGTGTATACCTATACCTGCTGCATGCAAATGTCCATTTCGTTCGTTTTGGAGCACAACTTTTTCGCTCCGTTTCGGAGGAATAGATAAGAAAATACAACATATACATACATTGGTATATATGTAACAAAATTAAAAGGATTTGATTTTTCTGTTCACTCTTTTCCCTATATACAAGTACTTGCGAGTATATGTATACGTGGGTAAATCGGTTTTCGTTTGACCCCATTATCAAGAAGCGATAGAACGATTATGTAGGAGAGAAAGGAAATTAAAGGCTGCGTGCAGAGTATAAGTATAGGTATATATGTTTTGAGTGCAACACACTTTACATAGTTTACATGCATATATATATACGTGCATTAGATATACATATATATAGATTTATGGGATGTACGTATATATATATATATATATATAGGTTCCGAACAACGCCACGAGTGCTGTCTAGCGAGAGCTTCTGTAAACCGGGATGTAAGGATAAACGCGCGCTTTCACACATTGCCGTTTATGAAGAAGAGGCATAATTATATTTATTGTGAATAAATTTTTGTTTCATTAAATTTCAAGTTTATCGGACTTGCTTGATTGGAAATCAACAAGAGTCAAAAGTATTTTCCTTTTTTTATTGCACTTTCCTACCTATAGGCACCGCTAATTTTTACGGGTATACCCTCTATCACCTCTGTGTGGGGAGGGTATTGAATCTTATCTTTGATTAGTAACACTCCTCGTACCCCATCTTACATTACCCAACCACTTGACTCATAAACTCCTATATCCAACTAATTCCTTGTACCCCCTTGTATTTTACCCTGAGCCTACCCCCGGATTTTCTTGTGGTAGAGAACTTGCCGTAAACCTTGAATATAGGAATACTAATCACTGTTGAAAAAAAAAAAAAAAAAAAAAAAAAAAAAACTAATTTCCGAGCCGATCCGATTGGGATCTGAACCCATGTCTAAATTTCAGTTTGAATTTTTCATGAACAACAGTATCTTGAAATGTAAATACTCGTATAAGTTGTACTAACAAAAATTGCGATGCATACGGCATTGTTTTTCATGATATCTAAAATTTAAATTTCATCTCCAACATAGATCCTTCTTTCCAGGTTCGCGGAAGCTCTCACCAGGTAGTGTTCGTGATGTCATTTGGACCCAAATATACCAAATAAGTATACCCAAACCCATATGCAAGCAGGTTGCTTAAGCCGTAAGGAAAGAGCGTGCGTGCGTGTGTAGTGTAGAAATGGCTCCAACAGGTAGAATTTTCGTTGCAGGCCGGTTTTACTTGGTACCAGTAACTTATTTGCTGTGGTGTTTCTCTTTAACTTGATTCTTTCTTCACCATCGATTTTAATTGCGCTGCAGGAGTATCCACGTGAATGGATGCCTTTTATTTTTATTCAAAAAATCGTTTAGTGTGGACTCCGCGTGAAATGCATAAACAAATTATTTATTTATTTTTTTATTGGATGATAAAAAAAAAAGTTGTACTTGTTTTAATTTTAATGTATACTGCCTCGTGATTCCCAGAGGTTTTATAACTTGGAATTCCTTCGCGTCGTATTATAGCTCGTCACTCGATCCGAACTTTGATACGTTGAAACTGGAGACTAAAGATGAACACCAAGAATTTCGATAGTCATATACAACCCTATCTTCATAGGTATCTATATGGTTTCTTCGTACAGTTGTGAGGTGTTTTTTTACATTTCACTTTGTACCGCAAGAGAAGGAAAATTATTCATAAAAAAAATTTGTTTAAAGTAAAATAAAAAAAAAAAAAAATTACCACGCGAACTCTATACACTGCGTAAATTAAGATGTATCGATGTGCGTTGGACGGTCAAATCGTTAGATTGTTCTGATGAAAGAGCTCAATCAGTTAAGCCGATGAAGCCACTGACAATCTTGAAATATCTTAAAAGCGCACTTCGCTGCACTAAATAGAGAAGGTAGTAAGCATAATCCGTGACAACCACTTTATACACTTTGTAATCTATATACAAGACGAAAGATGGACACTTGCAAATGACAAAAAAGTGATTAATGTTCTTCCCCATTAATAATTACATGTATAAACTTTGTAAGCTCAATAAAATAAATGCGACGAATGGAACGAACAACGAAATAATAAATACGTGTAAAATTGCTACTGGTCCACCGCACACGATCGGTAAGCAGTTATTTTTGCACCAGGTACTACATAAACCTGAAATCGAAGACCCAGTGTACAGAGGACGGAGACGAGACGCACGGGGTCAGACGGATGCTCTACACTCCGGGCTCGCCAGCCGGCAAAGGTGCCAAATGGGAATGGGCCGGTGACACGGACGACTGGCACACTTACGACATGGAGGTGCAATGCTTGATCGAAGAGGCTTGGGCCAGAGTGAGTTTGTCCACCATCTATCCGATACACATGAAAAGCGATTGGTAAAAAAAAAAAAAAAAAAAAAAAAAAAATCACCATTTCAGGGCGACAAGACGATCGACGTATCGAAAACCTACTTGGGCTTTCCTTACATCATCAATTTCTGCAACCTAACGCAAGTCCGCTGCTGCACCGGTTACGTCAGGCCGATAAGGCGTATCCAACAAGCGCCGTATCCCCTCGTTAAAGTCACTCTCGAGGAGTTGCAAAACGCGGGAAGAACAACGTCACAGACATCTAAAACCATCAACGCTAAAACTCTGCACAAAAAGACACCGGCTAACAACAACAACAACAACAACACCAACAACAACAACAACAACAATCCAAAGAAGGGCAACAAGAAGGTATACTTCATTAAAATCTTTCATGTATTACCTATAGTATCGTTAATTATATGTCTTGTGTATTCTACTGTTCATGTATTAAAACTGACGTTAAAATTTTTTGCCCTTAAACAGAACAAACACGGCGAGCACAGTTCGTCAAACATCGCGCGCGTCATACTGAGCAATTTTAACATATTCAGTAACAAACACGCGATGGAGAACAATAACACGAACGAAACGATTCACAATTCGCAAAAGAAACGATCTTGGGAAACGGTCTTGGACGTCGACTCGAGTAGCACAAAGAGCGGCCGGAGGCCAAGCGTCGACACGGTCTCGACGTACCTCAGCCACGAGAATCCGGTTGATCTACTCGACACTAGCATGAGCAGCGACGATGCCTTCAAGGATTCTGTTGTTGGTAGGTTGTATACAGTCACACACACATACATATAAAAAAAAAGTATAATAATAATAATAAATATGCTCTATTATTACGTTTACAGGAGTCGATCCAGCCTCTAACGTGATATCGCAGTACGTGAAAGTGGTGGAGAGTGACGGAGCGGATTCTTGTCCCGTGTGCCTTGGGGATCCGGAACCCCTGACCGTCGAGTTGACTCGCTGCCGGCACAGACTACACTTGGCCTGCCTGAATGCAATGCTCAGCGCCCAGAACCAGCCCTGCATGTACATACAGTGTCCGGTGTGCCGCATGATTTATGGTGAGAAACGGGGCAACCAGCCGGCTGGCAGCATGAACTGGACCAGATTGCCCAGATGTCTTCCCGGCTATCCCAACGTCAAGACCATCCAGATAACTTACGAGTACGTAGATCGGCAATCGCCGAGTGTGTTTGTTTGTATATGTTTCTTTGCTGGTGATGATTGATTTGCTTTTTTTCTTCGTAGTATTCCGTCGGGAATCCAGGGACCGGAGCATCCACACCCGGGACAGACCTATTACGCCGTGGGCTTCCCGCGAGTCTGTTATTTGCCGGACAACGAGATGGGTCGGCGAGTTCTTCGACTGCTTCAGATTGCGTTTGAGAGGAGACTGGTATTTACGGTAGGGCGGTCTGTTACCACCGGCCGCGAGGACGTCATCACCTGGAACGGCATTCACCACAAGACCGAGCTTGGACCATCGACCTCTGGCCACGGCTATCCCGACGTCACGTATCTCGATCGTACCATCGCCGAACTGGCGGCTCACGGAGTCTCTGATGGATACTCGGCTCCCTTGTATCAGGAATTGAACTAGCGAGTGCCTTTAGATTATTGCAGCGTACAGAGCAGCATCGATAATATTATATATATATATAATCTAATTTAATGGAATTTTTCATTTTTAACGATGTATCGTGATGTGAAGAAAGATGTTTCATCGAGAGTACCTATATATGGTATACTTTCAAATGTAATAGCCCTAACTAACTTCGTCACCACCACCATCACCGCAACCACTGTTGCATGTTGAACATACATATTATACTTACTTAGTCGAAAAATCAATGTAAGAGATGGAACATGTTGGAGGTGGAGTTGTCGCTACCCACGACGGGACGAGTAGGCTTCTTCGATTCTAATATTCTGTGTGAAGACGATTTTTGAAATCATTTGGTATTTATTTAAGTTTTTCTCGGGGGAACAAGAATGTACGGGTAGTAGAACCTAACATATCTATATCGTGTCTTATACTTTACATGTCTTATGCAGGAATGGAAAAAGATTATTCGTATCCGTTATGATTTTCCTTTACATGCAGGTTTTATTTCTATGCGGGCATTAACTATTAATCTACGGTTCAAAGTTTACTAATACTCGCGACTTATGCAATGGTTTAACTGGATGTTATTAATAATTTCATTTGACTAATGATTCAGCATTTCAACGGTTGAAGATGGTTTTATTTGTTAAAATAAGCTTAGCAAATCATAACAACCATCATTCATTTTCTGATGGAACCTTGTATTCATACAGATGTTTTGATTAAGTTCGTTCATTAGGTCATTAAGTAATTTAACTATTTAAGTACTAACACGATGTACGTACGTCAATGGGATTTATTACATTAGATTAATACTATTTCTTGGTGAGAAAAAAATTTGATCTTTTTTTTTATCAACTTCATCATAAATCTTTGATGGGAGTTCAAATGCATAGACAATTTGTTTTTTTAATTTTTCTACCAAGAGTACAAGAACTAACAAAATAAGTATCACAAATATTCCGATTGTACTGTAATGAATAATAATTAACACTAGAAACACATGTATTCCGGGCGTAGCAAGGAACTGATGCGGATTATAAGTCACTAATGAACTCTATAGAGTTTGACTGTACCGACTTTGCCAAGAGAGTATTTTTTTTAGGCATTTACATAGTCAAATACTATAAAATTGATAACAAGTCACAAATACATAGCGTATACCTAACAAAGTCGTGCAGATCATTCTGATGCGGTATTTTTTTTATACAGATATATATCCCATGTAGGGAACATTATAGGTATAGTATCCAGTTCTTCCAGTAGAATAAGTTTAGAAGAAAAAAAAAAATCTAAATTTAGTCCGAAACAAAAAAAATAACGAGCATCTTCATGTGTTACGAAATTTATATTATTTTATGAATTATACCTTGTTTGAAGAAAAAAAAATTCTATATATATATGTATACGTGTCTACTGTGTTGTTCGTGCAGCTAAAAAATGTGTATGCAATAAAAACGTTTCCGTCACACTTTCGAATTTTCATTTTCATAATAGTAAGACCATGTTAGTTTTGCTTCCTCTAAAACAGCTCTACTATACAATATAAGCTTGACTACTTATTAACCTGAAAATAAAAATTCATGTTATTACAAAAATCGACGTATGTACGTATCAATGGGGGATTAATATTAAATAACGTACTTGATAACGTACACCCTAACTCAGAAATATTATACTTCTTATGTCCTTCAAAACTGTAAACACGTATAAAGTAAATTCAGGTGTATCGGAACACTTTTGACGGTGTGACATTATTATCTTCGGTTTTTCAAAAAATAAATCACAGTATGTATGTACGTTTTCAACCGTTGGTGCACATATTTTCTATCAATTAAAAAAAAAATTATTGTTTTTTCTTTCCTCAGGGTTTTAACATCAAATTTTGAAATTTATGACTGATTCAGCTGTAAGTAACGGTAATTTGTATCGAGGTGATTCGGGACATCGCTTAAGCTAATTCTGGACAAACGCCCAATTTCTACATCAATTACATACAATCGATTTCACATTGCCAGTGATTATTAATACATAAATTTACTTTATATAGATAAAACAATAAGAAATAGAGCTTACTTTAATTAACTAACTAATAATTAATGGTTGATTGAAACGAAGAGCTTATATCCTTTCTTGCAATAAGAAGTATTGTCACGTTCTGAATCCAAACTATAATGATATGCGGTTGAAAAATGTGAAATTCAACTTTTTAATTGGTTTTTATGTCACAAATCCATATATTATCTGTCACTGCATCGACGAATATCAAGCACAAAAATTTTGAGATTATGATTTAAATTCTCTATATTTTAGATAACTTTGATCGACAATTCTACCAAACTTTAATATTTTTGACATCTCTAACTTCGGTAATATTAGAAAGTAAAAAAAAGTTCCACATTTGTTGAATTATTTGAAAAAAAGTACAAAACAATTGGGTGCGAATACAGTTTTTTCCGCTTTATCACTGATTGAGCCCGGTCTATATCTTAAATAGCAAGCACACGATAAAATAATGAAACTTTTGTAAAATAATTCATACCACTGTAAACGCCAGATTTCCAAAAAATTTTATTGTTTCCTTATATTTATAACTGTTGTACACTAATGGTAATAAAGTATTTTTTGAAGCTCACAAAATAAACTCTTTAATATACATAGAACTTGCATACATTTAATGGTTGATTTTCTTTTTACTCTTTGGGTTTTTCTCATTTAAAATAGAAATGAGTAGAGATGATATGTTCTGAACGCTTACTGGCAAGTGTGTTTCTTGAAAATTTTTTACGAATAACTCGTGAATTTTCATCAAAAAGTAAGCAAGTACTGCCTTATAAATTTTCTGACAAATTAAAATTATTGCTTTGTAAAAAAAAAGTGGTCTTTTTTTGTTTTGTTTAATCCTAGTGATTATTTTTTTTCTTCTCTTTCACTTTTTTTTTAGTAATCGATATCTACTCCTAACATTTACAGATTCACAAATCGACATATTTTCAGTTGTTACATTCATATCTTTCAAATAACTATTTTACATTTCGCGGGTTCCGCTGGCCGTCATCCCACTCCGGCACGTTGTACACGTGGTGTCGTGGTATCGATGAAACCTAACTTAAACTTGATACACTATATATATCGGACACGTACGCCGGGTCGGGAGCATAGATTAGTCTTTGTTAGGAGAGAAAACACCGGTAAAATACGCAGTCAGTATACGTTAAGTACCGGTTTACATTTACTCCTGCAGATTTCCTGAATATTATACGAGTTGATATTTGAAACGATGAGGCGCGATTTCCGAGTGGAATTGGATTTATCCAGAGTTTATCAAGATTCTAGGAGAAAAAGTTTCGTATTCGTCGAAGGTGCAAAAATCTTGTACGTCCGACAGTTGGCCGATCATATCCAAAGACTGTTTGATGTGACAAGACCTTTTCACCTTCTGGCCCGGTCTAAGGACAAGTATTTCTTCTTGCCCTTCGAGGAAGATGTCCGGGTCCTCAAGAACGACGACACGGTTCAGTAAGTACATTTCCCTTTTTCCAAGAGTGGTATTCCGTATCTATACTTTTCTGTACATTAGCCGATGTTATAACATAGGCACACACGTCGAAAAAAAGTTACGGAATACTATACTCCAGTCTGTCAATTTTTACGCTTAGCTATACCATATAAATATATGCATACTATAATATATAATATATATACTGTAAGATATACATTATTATATACACTCTATAAGTAATATCTCGATATGGTTCATACATAATGTGCTAAAATTTCCGGCACTTTTTTTTTTTAACCAAAGGTATGCGGTTCGTTAAAAAACAAAGTCGTTATGAATTTCAATTTATCTTATAAATAGTTTTAAACTCAACGAAAAAGCAGTAAGAATGTTAATGAGCACATTTTTTGAGAAATCATGACGTCGATGTTCTTATCACATTTTACGAAATATCAAATAGATAAAGTTACGAGTTAGTAGTTTCACCAGAGAATATAGAATATATCTCTTTACGTATAAGGGCTGTCCTGTCGCTAGGGGCGCTCGCCATTACACGAGGTACTCGCGTATATTTCGTATATCTATTTATTACAATGCGCACACACTTATATAAAATATAGATGTATTAAGACGTATTAAGTACCTCATTTTTTTTTTCTCAACCAAAGGTATGCGGTTCGTTAAAAAACAAAGTCGTTATGAATTTCAATTTATCTTATAAATAGTTTTAAACTCAACGGAAAAGCAGTACAAATTTTAATGAGCGCATTTTTTGAGAAATCATGACGTCGATGTTCTTATCACATTTTACGAAATACCAAATAGATAAAGTTACGAGTTAGTAGTTTCACCAGAGAATATAGAATATATCTCTTTACGTATGAGGGCTATCCTGTCGCTAGGGGCGCTCGCCATTACACGAGGTACTCGCGTATATTTCGTATATCTATTTATTACAATGCGCACACACTTACATAAAATATAGATGTATTAAGACGTATTAAGCTTAAGTACCTCATGTGATGGCGAGCACCACTAGCGGCGGGATAGCCCCCGAGAGAAGGTCACATCGCTCAGATCTGCCGTTTTCTTCTTAAGAGAAATTTTTCTTTCTTGACTCCAAAATCTCACGATCCCCCAGCGTAGTAGCCTCCTCATATAAGGCAGGTAGCGTTAGTTGAAATATCATTGCAGTAAGCATTGGTTATCATGAAAGATGAGTTGTAACCATCCGAATAGACATTGCCGATAAATCAACTTAAGCCCCAAGCCTATAAGCACACTTTACGTATTGCAAAATTACTGACTTACAAAAAAGCGCCTGACAATTATTTTTCCTTTGACCGATCGATTTTTGGTGCCTTTTTTCCGTTATGAAATATTTTGAAATTTTTTTTATTGATCAATTTATTGATAAAAATTAATTTAAATATTCGTAATGCTGGTAAGTATAAAATTATTAACATTATTCTACTGCTCCTAGCTAATGCCAATAAAAATAATTGACATTATTTTCGTAATATAACTAATAAATTTATGCATAGGTATTGCAGAAAAATGTTAAATGTTGACGTTATCTGTAAAATAATGATTCGAGCGTTACCTTAATAGGTAAATCTATTTTTTATTGGCATTATTCAACAGAAACCAACGGGAAGGTGGCCGTCTCTTCCATCAGGATAAGCTATACAAGGGAAAAGGAAGAGTTGAAAATGATGAATAGTTAGTCAAAATTTAGGGTGAACTTTAAACTAAAGGTTAATTCCAGGTATAGCGAAACAAATACAGGTCACACATTCGAGGTCCAGTTGTCGATCGTATAATACTAAAAATTCAGTCGAAAATCTAACAGTTCTTATATGAAAAATAATTCAAGATGGTACTTAAACCTCATCTAAAAATATCTAAGGGCTTAAATAAGCATTCAGTCTGATCAGGTTTACATAGTTAATTCCGTCAGAGAGGCATAATAAAGTTGTAACAGCGTAATGCTGGAAACTTTTATGAAATAATAGTGCAGTAGAGTAAAAGTCGAATCCACATAGAGCTCTAATCAAAGCGAAAAAGTTATCTAATAAGTCTTGGTTCAATTTACCTGTCAATAAATAATACTTATCTTTTTTCCGCAATAACTCCCACAGCGTTAAAAAGCTCTTAATTGTTAAGTGCAAAGTAGTGAAACAATCGACAACTTTACATTTTTTACGATCAAAAATTGAAATTTTTTCTATATATATATATATATATATATATTTAATAGCTTAACGTAAGGTACTTTCTATACTTTTGGATAATCATTACATAAGCCTCGTTTCAATTTGACGTTCATGTTTTCAAAAGGATTAGAACTGAAGTGTCTATCCGTTAATTTTGGAGTCGCTTTACAAGAATTAAACCACTCAAGATCACGTAACTCTCGAATCGCGCTCTAAGATACACGATCTACCATGTAATCGTTACTAATGAAATTTTTATGCCAACTTTTTTTCAAATGAGGAAGATCATAACCGAAAAAAATTTTCCGACCGTGCCTTTCTATGAAAGGTTTGTCGCCGGTGTGATACCTAACAAAGTTATCGTTTTTTGATTACCAGATCCTTGGTCTGATAACATAGCAAAAATGTTAAGCCCCGCTTCTTCGACAGCATCAATAATATAAAGTATGATAAATTTTAATAATTCTCTGACGATAGGTCCACTAGAAAATAAGAGAGTTTTTATAGCTTATTACTTACCACTATTAAGACAGTCCCGCAATACCATTGCAACAAAAACCGAACTCGCCATAGTGTTTGACCGTCCATATTAACCCAAATCTAGATTTCACAGTAACCGCCCTCAACTTCGCCTTAGATGATTATTCATGTGAAATCTGCGACATCCTAATCTCGCAACTCTTCAAACCATTCTTTCAATAAGCTAACAAAGACTGATATATAACATGATCCTATAGTTGCACACATCGATTACATTTTTTAAATATCCCTACAAGCATTTTTAAATTTGATGGGATTTAAAGAAATATCTCAATCAATACATACGTAGAAGATGCAGGAATCAAAATTATAGTATGCACGACGTATAAAAACGAAGTTATATTATGCACTTGATATAATGATACATGCGTACATACATGCATAAATACATGTGTACGGCATACGTCATCTTTGTAAAAAGTTATTAGCTGTATTATTATTTTACCTCTAACTCGTAATGGTAATTTCAGCTTTAATTAACTATAATAATAGATATGACCACCTTACATATGTAGCGATAAGAATGGGTAAAAATCAGCCATGGATATAGGTGTTTACAGCCATAAACTTTGTGGTAAATTTTAAAGCAGAAAAATTGTAATTAAACCTTATTTATTCAAAAGATGTTAACGTTAGTACAATAACATCAAAATCAGAAGTTTAAAATATTTTGAATCAATGTTTCAGTAAATAAAACTATTCCAAAAATTTAGTTTCATAATTTGGCTAAAAATATTAAACCCCTTTGTTTTAGTATCAGCATACCGACGATAACAATATAATTAGCTGAAATATACTCTTTCATACTTAAATTATCTTTTACTTGCTTTAATTAAACTGTTTGTAGAATACAAGAATATTTATTTCTTATGCAGGATGGTATACCATAGCAAAGACTCCTTAACTGATACAGCAAATATAATATATTATAGACATGCTGATATGATAGTTAGGCAATCTACT
Organism: Copidosoma floridanum; assembly: GCF_036245765.1. Taxonomy (NCBI): domain Eukaryota; kingdom Metazoa; phylum Arthropoda; class Insecta; order Hymenoptera; family Encyrtidae; genus Copidosoma; species Copidosoma floridanum. Next base: position 3,956,652 of record NW_028321896.1, read on the forward strand.
GTGCAGTATATGTATAGATATCAGTGATCGTATATGTAGGATTGCCATGTACAACGGCGCATCGTGCATAGCATCAGAGGCGGTCGTTACTTTATCGAAAATTTAATATTTAAACGTAAAAATCACAGTAAAACAAGATTGTACCCATCAGAAATTTGTATGTGTACTACAATAAAACCAAAAAAAATACTGTAAATCAAGGATTGAGCTTTCTGTCCATTTGTTACTATGAATTTAAAAATTCAGGTTTTATGACTGAATAATCATTATGGTAAATTTAATGTTAAATGAATTCGTTAATACATATTATTCAATAAAAAACACTGATTCGTGATTGAATTTTAGTACTTTGTGCATACATTTTTCTTGTATCAATCGTGTAAAAAGTATTTTGCTCTCTGTCTTCATTTTCAGAGTAAATAATAAGTGACACCGTTTATTAGAATTTCGTAAAAACATTTAACAAATGAGTTATCTTGTTGGAATAGCTAAATTATAAACCGAGTATACAACCTGTACGACCCAACTTTCAGTAATCAAAATTCAAACTTGCGACACGTTGTCCTTCACTAGAGAACATTTTTGCAGGTACTTAATGGCCACCAAGGCTCTCCCCGAGAAATAAACAAAGATACGTTAGCAATAAACAATAATCTAGTAGTATTCGTTACTTTCGCTTACTGATCATGCAGAGATGAAGGTTGAGAATTACCCGCAAACAAATTGCATACAGCAGAAGTTAATTGATGCACGCGCATTTAACTTTTTCATGGCAATATTTTTAATTGCACACATCAAAATTTTTTTTTAACTTCCGGAAGTATTATTGAATTATCAATGATTGTGTATTGCTAGTAATTTCAATTAAAAATAATGAATTTAATTAATAAACAAAATAAATTAATACTTATCTAAGACAACGGTAGATCTGGCTTTCTATACATTAAGAGATATATTCTATATTATCTGGTTTAACGTGTTTTTTAATTTCTTAGGCTAATCCCTGGTACTGGAATGGAAAATAATAATGAATTTGATGGAACTCCAAAATCCGCTAAACATCAACTGATTGAAGACATTCATTCCGAAGCAACAATTAATCAAGATTCTGAAAAATCTGTATCTAATAATTCTATGGCAACGGATGATAATAATGCAACTGGTAATCTCATATACATTTCAAGTGAAAACATATAATGTTAAAGTATCATTTCTTATTTTATATTCAAATTCGTAGCTTTGATGTCGGCAGATGATAATGCGTTTTATGTAACGGCTCACCCTGCAGCCAGTACAACTGACCAAAACCGTAAAAGAAAGGCAAACAAGGCAGCTGATGAATTTGTTGAAAATGAAGTGTCTTTCGTAAAAACTTTGTCCAAAAAACCAAAAATAATTGATTCCGTTATAACAACTGGAAAACGCATCAGATTCCAAAATGTTTCCACCTTCCACAGTATCAGCATATCAATAGAAAATACACCACAAAATTCAAGCTTTTTTGTGTCTAATGGTTCCAGCATCAAAGATTGCCCACAACCTGATGTTATTCAAAATAATGATGATGCTTCTATCAAGGTAAACCTACTATAACTTGATAATTCATTGTAATACCTATGTATTAGAAGTTTTTATTCAAAATTAAATTTTTTTATAGGTCTTAAGAATTTCTGGAGACTGTGATCAAAAAATTTTGAGTCATCAACAATGTGAAGAGATTAATTCTGGAAAAAAAAACTGTATAGATTCCGAAAAATCTTTATACAATACTTGTGTGGCAACAGCTAATAATAATAATACAGCAGGTAATCTCTCATAAATCATAAACAAAAACATTATAAGTTAAATTATCGTTGCTTATTTTGCCTTCTTATTCATAGATTTTAACTCGGTGAATAACACGTTGTATGTAACGGCTTACCCCGAAACAATCGTACATGCGACTGAACAATCTACAGTATTCGAAAACAGTACCGCAGATTCTAATTCACAGCTCTTGGGCGATGGCACAGAGCCTGGTACAGCTGATGCAGTCATTATAAGTATACGAAATAGTAAAACAAAGGCAAACAAGGCAGCTGATATATTGTCTAATGTTTCAAGCATCATAGATTGCACGCAATCTAATGCCATTGAAGATAACGATGATGTTTCTTTTAAGGTGACGTTACTATCACTAGATAATTTATTGTAATACCTTTGTATAAGTAGTTTTCATATAACTTTGAATTTTCTATAGGTATTGAATACTTCTGAAAAATATGATCCACAATTTTCCAATAATCAACAGTTCGAATCGACAAAGTCCAATGAAAAAAAAGATGAAGCTTCCGAAAAATCTTTATACAATACTTGTATGGCAATAGATAATAATAGTACAACAGGTAATCTCTCACACATTTCAAGTAAAAATATTTTATGTTAAAGTATCATTTCTTATTTCACCTTCATATTTGTAGATTTTAAGTCAATGAATAACACGTTGTATGTAACGGCTTACCCCGAAACAATCCTACATGTGACTGAGCAATCTACAGTATTCGAAGACAGTACCGCAGATTCTAATTCACAGCTCTTGGGCGATGGTACAGAGCCTGGTACAGCTGATGCAGTCATTATAAGTATACGAAATAGTAAAAGAAAGGCAAACAAGGCAGCTGATATATTTTCTAAAAATGAAGTGTCTTCCGTAAAATCTGTGAAAAAAACCCCAAAAATAATTGATTCCGTTATAACAACTGGAAAACGCATCAGATTCCAAGATGATGATTCCGTCTTGGATAGCTTCAATGAAAAAAAAAATAGTATTTTGGTGGCTCAACGTAGTGATTCAAACAAAAACCTTAATGGCGCTAAATTTTCTGCACTCATGAAGCTACGAAAAAGTTCAACGCCAATGACATTTTCTCACAAAAAAAATAAGAAAAATCCTAGTTTAGAATACAAAAAAGAACTAGACTTCACATCAATGGAAAATATATCAACAAATTCAAGCTTATTTGTGTCTAATGTTTCAAGCATCATTGATTGCACGCAATCTAATGCCATTGAAGATAACGATGATGTTTCTTTTAAGGTGACGTTACTATCACTGGATAATTTATTGTAATACCTTTGTATAAGTAGTTTTCATATAACTTTGAATTTTCTATAGGTATTGAATACTTCTGAAAAATATGATCCACAATTTTCCAATAATCAACAGTTCGAATCGACAAAGTCCAATGAAAAAAAAGATGAAGCTTCCGAAAAATCTTTATACAATACTTGTATGGCAATAGATAATAATAGTACAACAGGTAATCTCTCACACATTTCAAGTAAAAATATTTTATGTTAAAGTATCATTTCTTATTTTACCTTCATATTTGTAGATTTTAAGTCAATGAATAACACGTTGTATGTAACGGCTTACCCCGAAACAATCCTACATGCGACTGAACAATCTACAGTATTCGAAGAGAGTACCGCAGATTCTAATTCACAGCTCTTGGGCGATGGCACTGAGCCTGGTACATCTGATGCAGTCAGTAAAAAAAGGCGCAGTCGTAGAAGGAAGCAAAGGAAGTCCGCTAAAAGTCAACTTGAAGTAATATCAAAAGAAAGAGAATTAGAAAATTCGAGTTTACACTCATCAAATGTTTCAAACATCAAAGATTGCACGAAACCTAGTGTCATTCAAAATAATGATACAGTTTCGTTTGAGGTAAACCTGTTCTCACTTGATAATTCTCTGTAACACCTATGTGTAAGTAGTTTTCATTTAACTATGGATTTTTTTTATAGATATTCAAGTCTGGAGACTATAATCCACAAATTACTAGTAAAATATAGTTCCTAGGGCATGATATTTGTACTGTAAAATTCATTTATCAGTTATTGAAACGATTCCATAATCCAAGAGGTCGTAAAAAAATATAAAACCCTCTGGTGTACCTAGACCCTTTTTTAATCCTGTAAATATTGGCTTGATGGGCAACATATTAAAATTGTTTATTAAATAGAGTATCGTCTTTGTTATCAACTTTGCATAAACATTTCTGTGACAGAACCAGGTGGGCATAATCACTGTATATAGGACCATGAGATGTGTAACTTGATTTTGTAATTATTTAAGAATTTAACTATTCGTCCAACGAACGAAGCGTTCTGTAGAATTTTCGGGTTTCCTTTAAAACCTGCCACCAACAATCTAGAGGCAACGTTGCCGCATTATTACCTTTCAATGAAAAATAACTTATTAAAAAATATTCAACTTACTGCATTAAGATAGCCTTCGGCTAAATTGCGTACTGTACTTCATTATGACAAGGAAGCATATAACGTCATCCTGAAAATATTTATTGTAATAAAAAAATAAGCTTCAAAGAAAAATAAATGTAATAAATTATAATTTACGATATGTTGAAAACACAAGTAACTACCAGTTGAAACTTCCACTGATCTATTTTTTGGTAAAGAAGCCATGAAATATTCTAGATTTGTTCTAATACATTTTACAAAAGTTAATTATAAATGATATATATATATATATATATTAACCTCCTTTGGAATTTTTACCCAGTTGTATCGATTGTGAATTAGAATGATGATTGACTGAAAGGAATAATTTTTCACGCATACAAGTAATATTCTTTCTGTACAGTAACAGTATCTGCATGTGTAAAAATATCTATAGTACTAGGTACTAACAAAGCAAGGGCTGCTTTACTCAATTGAAGTTCACTTTTTGAGTTCATCTTCTTAAAGATGACATAACGTGTAACAACAAATTTTCGAAGTTCGTTTTATTTGTTTATATACTTATTCTATACATGTTTGATTGCTCATTGTGGTGTAGTATTTGTATATACAAGTATACTGCAGGTGTATACTTACATAGTTGTATGTGTAAATTAATATGCAAGGGGTTCTGATATATTGTGCGTAATAATATTTCACGCGTAGATTACAAAAGGAAATACTGAAAAAATTAGGTCCTTTCCTTTTTTCCGACCTCACAAAAAATTTCAAAATTAAAATTGAAACAGATACTATTGTTCGTAAGATGCCACGAGAGTGAGAGTAGCTTTTGTTTTTCAGCTTTCGCACAGCGCTCATGAGTTTTCCAAGCTCAACAAAAAGTAAATAAAGGTTAAAAAAAAACAACAAGTTTTTTTTTCGTTTTTCATGATTCCCTACTGATTGGGCATAACCTCAAGTTAGGGTATTTTTTTTTATTTTTTGGTTTATCAGTGAGAACTTTTCTGCTCTTCACCGATCAAGATCACGTTTATCGTACCTTAACGTCCTTATTTATTTATTTAGATGACTACTAATTATAGTTTTTCACTTACTTATTTAACAATATGGATTTTACTCCATTATGTAAAACTGATAGTAAATAATTATTAATGAAATTCAAACAGCAATAAATTGCAAAATCATCCGATTTTTCGCCAATATAGATTATTTATCGTGCTCATTGACATTATTTTACGTTGCACTAACCAATTTTTATCAACTGTGCCCAGATTCAAATGCTGGATGTTATGAAAAAGATTTTATAGATAGCAACAAATTACTGGCGTGGCTCGATGATCACCAGCCGTTTACACGACGTACGATGTAGATATCAAAATGGTTTGAAAACAGCTGTAATTGTTTCGCAAATATCGAAAACAAATTTTCAAATCTGACGTTGGAAGGTATACCAACCATAATAGCCTCACAAAGTCGTGCATAAACAAAATAACTAACTGTGATAATTTACAGGATATGACAAACTGGGTATTTGAAGAAAATCTTCACTCTTTGAATTATAAAGAAAATTTAGACAGTGTCCTTTTAATTAGAGCTTCAATATAATTGTTGATTGATTTGCATAAATTATATAATATTTGCAGTATAAAAGATTTACAGTACAAGATTTTATATTAATAGTTTACAATAATTAACAAAATAAAACAATAAATCTATAAAAAATATATTTTTTACAAATTACATGATAAAATTTTCGAAGTCACGCTCACGCTTATTAAATATGCTAATAAGTACGTTACATTGATCAGTTAACGTAATCTAATAAAATTAAATGTAACACGCTTAACTTATGCAGGAACCAACTTAACTTTACTCAACTCAAAAATACTTGATTCGTCAATGGTGAACACATCGTTGGCCTCTTCATTGTGACTTTCTTCATCATCATTTGGAAGAGAAAACTTGCCTTCTGGTTCTTTCAACTGATCTTTGCCATCTATAAAAGATAGTATATTATGGTACTATTGTCACTTTCACATGACGAAATGTTTTTAAACATGTTTGCTTACCAATAATTTTAAAGGTGTAAGAACCGTCTACTCTTTTTTGTAACACCTTTGCTACTATTTTACTGGAAATTTGTGGATTATAATCTTCAGTCATTTTAAGTATCTATAAAAAAATCCATAGTTAAATGAAAACTACTTACACATAGGTGTTACAGAGAATTATCAAGTGAGAACAGGTTTACCTTAAAAGAAACAGTATCATTATTTTGAATGATACTTTGTGATTCATTTTCTTTTGATATGACGTCAAGTTCGTTCCTTTGTTCTAAATTATCATTTGTCTTATTTTTTTTACAAGCAAAAGTCATTGGTGTTAAACTTTGTTTCAAGTTCAAGAGTGCAGCCAAGCTAGAACCATTTCCGTTTTCATTTGACTGACCATTTTGAGTCTCCAAAACACAAGTTTGTTTTGCTGTGATGCTATCCCAGGTGGAACCATTATCTTCGAGTCGGATGTGTTTTCCAGATGATGTAATAGGATCAATAATTTTCGATTTTTTGTTCAAAGTATCTACAAAAGATGGTTCACCTTCAGAAAATGTTTCAGCTGACTTGTTTTGCTTTCTTTTACGGGTGCGCTTTCTTTTACTGGTTGCAGCTGTATTAGGCTCGATCTCATTGTCAAAAAAGTTAGAGTTATTAGCTGTGATGTCTTCGAATTCTATGGATTGTTTAGTTTCATTTAGGCTTGTTTCTGGGTAAGCCGTTTTATAAAATATGTTAGCTGCCAAAGTTAAATCTATGAATTTCAAGGTAAAATAAGCAATGATACTTTAACTTAAAATATTTCGACTTAAAATGTATGAGAGATCACCTGTTGTATTATTACCATGCGTTGCCATAGAACTATTAAATGAGGATTTCTCGTAATCTTTTTCTTTTTTTTCTTTGGAACCAGTCTCTTCAAACTGTGGATGACTAGAGGTTTGTGAGTTATAGTCTTTAGAAATTTTTAATACCTATAAAAAATTCCAAAATTAAATGAAAACCCCTTTATTACTGAGAATTATCAAGTTAGAGCAGGTTTACCTTAAAAGAAACAGTATCATTATTTTGAATGATACTTTGTGATTCATTTTCTTTTGATATGACGTCAAGTTCGTTCCTTTGTTCTAAACTATCATTTTTCTTGTTTTTTTTATGAGCAAAAATCATTGGTGTTGAACTTTGTCTCAAATTCAAGAGTGGAGCCAAGCTAGAACTATTTTCGTTTTCATTTGACTGACCATTTTGAGTCGCCAAAACACAATTTTGTTTTGCTGTGATGCAGTCCAAGGTGGAACCATCATCTTCGAATCGGATGTGTTTTCCAGACAACATGACAGAGTCAATAATTTTTGGTTTTCTGTTCATAGTATTTACAAAATACAGTTCACTATTACACACTGTCTCAGCTGACTTTTTTTCCTTCCTTTTACGGGTGCGCTTTCTTTTACTGACTACAACTGTATCAGGCTCAATGCCATTGTCCAAAAACTCAGAATCATCATCTGTGATAATGTCTTTAAATACTTTAGATTCTTTACTTTCATTTAGGCTTGTTTGCGGGTAAGCCGTTACATAAAATGTATTGTTCGCCGACGTCAAATCTATGAATTTAAAGGTGCAATAAGCAATGATACTTTAACTCAAAATATTTTTACTTGAAATGTATGGGAGATCACCTGTTGTATTATTACCATCCGTTACCATGGAACTATCCAATAAGGATTTCTCGTAATCTTTATTTTCTCTTTCTTTGGAACCAGTGTCTTCACACTGTTGATGACTAGAATTTAGTGGATTGCAGTCTCCAGAAATTCTAAATTCCTACAAAAAAATCTTCATTTAAGCAAAAACTTCTAATACATAGGCTTTATAATGAATTATCAAGTCAATAAGGTTTACCTTGAAAGAAATATCATTATTTTCAATGACATTAGGTTGCGTGAAATCTTCGATATTGGAAACATTAGTCGTGTATAAGCTTGAATTCTGGGAATCAATTTCTGTTGGTGTTACATCAAGTTCGTTCTTTTGTTTCAAACTTGAATTTTTCTTGTTTTTTTTATGAGCAAAAATCATTGGTGTTGAACTTTGTCTCAAGTTCAAGAGTGCAGCTAGATTATTTTCATTTTCATTAAACTGACCATTTTGAGTCGCCAAAGCACAATTTTGTTTTGCTGTGATGCAGTCCAATGTGGAACCATTATCTTTGAATCGGATGTGTTTTCCAGACAATATGACAGAATCAATAATTTTTGGTTTTCTGTTCATGGTATGTACAAAAGATAGTTCATTATTAGAAAATGTTTCAGCTGGCTTCTTTTGCTTCCTTTTATGATTTCGTTCACTTGTACTGACTGCAGCTGTATCAGGCTCAATGCCATTGTCCAAAAACTCAGAATTATTATCTGTGATAACGTCTTTAAATGCTTTAGATTCTTTAGTTTTATTCAGGCTAGTTTGCGGGTGAGCCGTTAGATAAAATGTATTATTCGCCATCAAATCTATGAATTTGGGGTACAAAAAGCAATGATACTTTAACTTAAAATATTATTTAAAATTTGTGAGATATCACCTGTTGTATTATAATTACCTGTTGCCATAGAACTATGAAATAAAGATTTTTCAGAATCTTTATCTTTTTTTGCTTTGGAATCAGTCTCCTGAAACGGTTGAAGATTAGCGGATTTCGAAGTTTCATCAAATCCACTATTATTTTTGATTCCAGTACCAGGAATTATCCTTAAAAAAATTAAAAACCACGTTTAATTACTAACACGTTAATTTGGTATTTCGTAAAGTATGATAAGAACATCAACGGGATGATTTATCAAAAAATGCGCTCATTAAAATTTGTACTGCTTTTCCGTTGAGTTTAAAATTACTGATAAGATAAATTGAAATTCATAACGACCTTATTTATTTAACGAACTGCATGCCTTTGGTTAAGTAAAAATAAAAATACCGGAAATCTTAGCATAGCATGTACATAATACCTACGGCTAATCGAAAAAATTGACAGACTCCTGCAAAAAGGGAAATATACTTACTGAACCGTGTCGTTGTTCTCAAGGACCCTGACATCTTCCTCGAAGGGCAAGAAGCAATAAATATCCTCAGACCGGGCCAGAAGGTGAAAAGGTCTTGGGACATCAAACAGCCTTTGAATATGATCGGCCAACTGTCGGACGTACAAGATTTTCGCGCCTTCGACGAATACCAAACTTTTTCTTCTAGAATCTTGGTAAATCCTGGAGAAATCCAGTTTCACTCGAAAATCGCGCCTCATTGTTGTCAAGTATCAACTCGTAAAATATGCAATGTTAAAATGTATGTACTATCTCTGAAGTAAATGTCAACTGGTAAGTAACGTGACGATTACGATTGCCGGTTTTCTCTCCTGACAAAGATTAATTTCTCATGCTCTCGTCGTTCCAACCTGACTCACCCGACGTGTATGTGTCAGATATATTTATATATACATTGTATCAAGTTGAAGTTAGATTTTAGCGTACTAACTTCACCTTTCTGAACGGGGTGAACGTGAACCCGCGAAACAAGTTAAGTAAAAGATTTGAATGTCACAATTGAAAATTTGAAGAATATGTCAAGTTTTAGGAATCTATGAATATTATGAGTAGGTAGGTCGGTTACAAAAAAAAAAAAAAGAAAAAGAGAAATGAAAAAAAGAAAACATGTCCAATATCAAGCAAAACAAAAAAATAGCATTGTTGTCCCGTGTCAATCATTATTGTAAGATTGACAAAAGATTAAGTATATGTTATAAGAGTTTTTGATAGTAACTTTTGATAAAGTAATCATCTTGGTTTAGTAGAAAATTTATGAGGCAGTATTTGCTTTTTGACTAAAAATTTACGAGTTATTCATAGATAACTTTTAAGTAATATATATGCCAGCAAGTATTCATAAAGTATCATCTCTGTACACATTTGTATTTTGAATGAGAAAAATCCTAAAAGTAGAAAAAAAATTAACCATTAAATGTATGCAAGTTCTATGTATATTAAAGAGTTTATTTTGTGAGCTTCAAAAAATACTCAATTACCATTAGTGTACAACAGTTATAGATATAATGAAACAATAAAATTTCTTAAAAATCAAGTCTTGACGGTTGTTTAGTATCTTCCAGTTTAAGGAAATCCATCATCATCCTCTTCAGCCATTTCCTTAGCCAGTTCCAAGTCTTGTTGCTCCCTTTCTCTGCGCTCTTCAGCTGATTCAAGATCCTTACCATAAGATTTGGGCGGGTATCTCATTGCTTTGACACTCTGGTTGTGTAAATCCAGGCAGAATGTTATTCTCTGATGAAAAGCAAGAAGAGGCTCTCTGGTGCAGTAAATGTCTGTAGTCTCTTTACTTCTCATGTATCCATTTTCTGGATCAAGTGTGGCCTCAATGACACCATCTCTGATAGCCTTGGCCACGATAAATTCTGCATCTACTCCAGAATCAAGACCCAATTTTTTGGCAATATCTGCAGGAGATATACGAGAGTAGGAAAGCCCAATGGAACGTATAGCAGTTTTGATGACATTGTGTCTTAATCTTAAAATCAAAGTAAAAGTATGATCTGATCTGAACTGTGGTCCAAAGTTCTCTAGTACTTCACCAAAACGTTGCAGATTTCCAAGCCTCACAGCCTGTGTGAGCTGAAAATAAGGCGACAGAGCTTTTCTTAGAGCTGCCTGTCGGAAAATTTGTCTTTCTGGTATATCACCTAGCAACAACTCGACAGTGACAGCAAGCTTCTGGACTGTTTGCCTAAACCCAACAGCAGTGGTTTGCGGTGCTTTGCGTAGCGCCTGCACCAAATGCTTATGTGCAGCAGAATATTCTAATCTAGCAGACTTGATTCTACCCAGGTAATACAAAAAACGCGCCCACTCGTTATTACTAGCAGTCTCTGGAAAAGTTGACTTTAGCACCAACTTGTCAGCCTGATCATAAAGATTGTAGTGTAAATAATTTCTCAATAGGCAATTGATCAAAACAGCCTGTCCCTCGAAATCATTGCGCAAAGTGGCTGTTCGCAATCTTAGATGCAAAAAGCCACGAATCTTATCCAACTGATCTGTCAATTCGTAAGCTCTTGAGTGGTAAAAGTAACACTTGGCAGCAATTAAATCAATAGTCCTGCGATTTTGGGCCATAATCTTCTGCATGAGAGCCTCAGAACACTGAACTGCTTCAACGTACTTTTTCGTATCAATCAATCTCACAAGAATCAACAAATGAATGTACGCATCAATCTCTGGCAACAATGGAGTGGCAGAGCTTCTAAACCTCTGAATAGCGGCTTGGGTGCCTTCCATATCCATGGGCTCTTCGACCCAAGCCAGCAGAGCTTCTTTATCGGGCGAAGACTTCATGTAGAAGCCACCGATGATGCCACGCAGGACGATAGGATTAAGTTTTCGTCTTGTGTTGGGCAGTGCTCTCAGAGCTCTAAGGATGAATCTAGGCTCTTTGCTGGCTACGGCCTTCTCGATTTGTCTCGTATGCTCGCGAAGATCATGAATCGTAACAAGATCGACATCCTTCTTGTCTCCAACTTCGTTTTCCGCGTTGGTCGTCTCGGAGTTTGTAACCTCGACCTCCATAGCCTCTACGTTCTTCCCTTGAACACCCATTGCGACGGTTGTGCTGAGTTAGACACCTGCATAAAACAAGAGATTCTGTTCATATGTTTTGTCAAATGATAGCAAAGGCAAGTAAGTAATTTTAATTATCATTTGGATACAAGTGAGTCAGTCACGACCTAACCTCTAAGGCATTTGATTTCAACTGATTTACTAAGTTGCTGTTTTAAATAAAAAGTAAGTTAGTTTTATCTAAAACTGTTGATTTTTTGTTCAAAAATAAACAGAATATGATGTTGACGATATGAGTAGGCCAGAAAACTCACTTTGGGCTCAACCAAATCCAAACGGCTTCTGAAATGACACAAAGTACTGCAATGATGGTGCACTTTGCATTCGTTTAACGGGATAGTGTGTTAAAACGTCACGATACATACGCAAACTATACCTATATGTAAACGCAGACGACACACAGTACTCCTCCCAGCCTCCGCGGCCCGCGAAGGCGGTGACTTTTGGCTTCGTTCGGGTGTCTTCGCCGTCGTCAGGTCGTGTCGACTGCACTCACTGTTATAAGTGTTATAACAAGTATACTTTATATTATAAGTATTCCCAGGGACCGTACCATATAACTTTTTTTCGCTTCGCGGGCCTATGTTACAACATAGGCTGATGTACAGAAAAATAGTTACATGGTACGGCCCCAGTAAACATGTTTTCTCTAGATTTCTTGTAGATGTCAAGAGTCAAGATCCCAAGATTTAGATAGTAAATAAATTGTAAACTTGCCGCAGTGACCACAAACAATTAGAACATTTCAATTTCTATCTATGAAATCAGTTGCGGCTGGTTTACAATTGATTATATGAATCTACTGTAAATAGTAGTAATTATTTGGATCAGCGCCATCTAGCGGTCTTCATTTTTGAGCGAAAAGTGGCCTCTAAAATTCTCAATCTGAGCAATCCGGATTAGAGCCATTTAGTCAATTATAAACCAGCCGCAACTCATAGAGAAGCTATAAAATGAAAAAATAACGATACGTGTGTTTTTGGCGGCAAGTTAACAATTTATTTTCTATCAAAAATTGACCTCCTGTGTATTTATACTTTTGAAGATGAATTTTCGAGTAAAACATAGATTGTTAACTTGCCGCCAAAAACACATGTATCGTTATTTTTTCATTTTATAGCTTTATCATAAGTTGCGGCTGGTTTATAAATGACTAAATAGCTCTGAGCGCAATTGCTCTGTATGAAAAGTTTAGGGCCACTTTTTAGTTCAAAAATCCGCAACGCTAGATGACGCTGATCCAAATAACTATTGCGTACTACTTACAGTACCACTTTATTAACTATAAACCAGCCGCAACTTATCTTATAGATACGTAATAAAAAGTTGATGTATTCTGTGCTATCTGCGGCAAGTTTACAACTTATTTTTGAGCCAAAAATCGAGATGTAAAAGTGTAAACATTCTACTTATTTTATGTGGCTTATAAAATCAACCATATTCCCAAACTTACAATACCTTAGGCTTTCTACCATTGACGTATGGAAGCACAGGCAGTACAGCCCCTTGACTTTATAGTTTAAATCAACAGTTATCTTAAGTAAGTATATGATATGTATTGTGTCACTGAAATCTTGAATAACGATCAAGCACATACGTGAATTTTTTAGTCTAAGAGACGACCGAAGAAAAAAGGCTTTATAAAGAGTTTCAGTCACACGAAGAGTCTCCTGAGAATGGAGCATTGGATCTCTCATAATCAGAGAATGTTGGGTTCTGTGTTTATTTATAAGACTTAAAATTTACTTATCTGTATTAAATGTATTTTTTATTTAGTAAGATCCAATGCTCCATTCTTAAGAGACTCTCCCTGTGACTGTGCTTCTTTTTTAGGCCTTTTTTCTTCAGTTGTCTCTTTTCGACTGATTAATTTACGTATATATTTGATCGTAATTCAAGGTTTCAGTGACACAATACACATCATATACTTAAGTTAACTGTTGATTAAAACTATAAAGTCAAAGGGCTGTACTGCCTGTGCTTCCATAAGTCAATGGTAAAAGGTCTAAGGTATTGTAAGTTTGGGAATATGGTTGATTTTATAAGCCACATAAAATAAGTAGAATGTTTATACTTTTACATCTCGATTTTTGGATAAAAGACAAATTGTAAACTTGCCGCAGATAGCACAGAATACGTCAACTTCTTATTGTCTATCTAATAGATCAGTTGCGGCTGGTTTATAGTTAATAAAGTGGTACTGTAAGTAGTACGCAATAGTTATTTGGATCAGCGTCATCTAGCGTTGCGGATTTTTGAACTAAAAAGTGGCCCTAAACTTTTCATACAGAGCAATTGCGCTCAGAGCTATTTAGTCATTTATAAACCAGCCGCAACTTATGATAAAGCTATAAAATGAAAAAATAACAGTACATGTGTTCTTGGCGGCAAGTTAACAATTTACATTTTACTCGAAAATTCATCTTCAAAAGTATAAATACACAGGAGGTCAATTTTTGATAGAAAATAAATTGTTAACTTGCCGCCAAAAACACACGTATCGTTATTTTTTCATTTTATAGCTTCTCTATCAGTTGCGGCTGGTTTATAATTGACTAAATGGCTCTAATCCGGATTGCTCAGATTGAGAATTTTAGAGGCCACTTTTCGCTCAAAAATGAAGACCGCTAGATGGCGCTGATCCAAATAATTACTGCTATTTACAGTAGAGTTATATTATCAACTATAAACCAGCCGCAACTAAACTTATAGAAAGATAACAAAAAGTTGACATTTTTGTGCTGTTTGCGGCAAGTTTATAATTTATCTTGTATACGAACATTCACCTCTAAAAGTATAAATATATAGGAGGCCAATTTTTTAGTAATCTTTAAAGCCTAGAGCCATTAATTTATTTCTAAATCAGCCGCACTTAAGTTATAAGACGTAAATTCAAATAGTCGACGTTGCTTGTTCTGTTTGCGGCAAGTTTACTATGTGTTATTTACCTAAAAATGCATAAATATACAAGTAAGTGAAAAGTAAAAAGTATAATCACATAAGATGTCAATTTTTCGGTAAAACACAAATTGTAACCTTGCCGCAAATAACACTGACATCATCAACTTTCTGTTTTCTATCAAAAAAAATTGTTGCGGCTGGTTTGTAATTGATAAAACGGCTCTAGACCTTAATACTCTGTTTTAGAATTTTAGAGGACACTTTTCGCTCAAAAATGAAGACCGCTAGGTGGCGCTGATCGTAATAATTATTGCTATGGACAGTAGAGCCATATAATAATATCATAGATTATTAACCAGCCGCAACTAATTTTGTAAATAGACAATAAACAGTTTTACATTTTATGTGCTATCTGCGGCAAGTTTACAACCTATCTTGTATCAGAAAAGCGACCTCCAAAACCATAAATATTCTACTCACCTCATATGGCTCATAAAATCGACCATATTTACAAAATTAAATTACCTTAGACCTTTTACTATTGACTTATGGAAGCACACATTTTTTAACAATCGTGAATGAAGACGATTTATTGAAAAAAATTTTATAAATCCATAAGTTAAGTATCAGATAAAATCACCAGGTGTAAAGGTAAATCTATGTATTAGATGTGAAGCTATCGTAATAAAATATAATAATAAACAACAAATGATAAGATAAGTATTGTATTTGAAAAATATTTAATAATAAACACTGACAATATACAGAGAAAATACGCCATAAGAATTCGCTATGGGTGTTTTATAAGAACCTTATAACTGGTCCAAAATTACAAAGTATCAAATCAGACAATGATTGGAGGTTTTCGCTTGTTTTCTTTACAAGGTAACACCTCATGATTTTTCCTTTTTCAAATTTTTTTTTTTATAATCATCAGTATGCTACGCAACTAAAGCTAAGAATGGTTTATTCTTTTTTGATTACATCGAATCTCGATTACATCAAATCTCTTGTTTTCGTGGTTATTACGGAAGGGATGCTACATTTACATATAATATTAATTTGATACGCAAACATTGCATGTAAAGAGCGATTGGCGAACTCGCTCTTTACTGCTTACATTTTTTTTCTTACAATCAATGATTCCAAGCGCTCGGAACTTTGACATCCTCGACAAATGTTCCGTTTTATTCCTTGCACAAAACATTCTCAGTTAGTCATTGTTTTACTTTTTTTATACACTGCAAGAAGCGAAAACACAGTAGCATTTTTACATTCTACAGTAAATATGTATTTTGAAACCTGTTTTTTTTTATAATTCTGTTTTCATCATTTAATGCTCACCAATTTTTTTTTGACTGATCGCTGCACAAATACATTGTACTTTATTTTACACACGCACCCATTCTAAGTAGTACAGGATGTAACACTTTAATGTCATGGAACATCCTTCTTTTTCTTAAATACACTCTCAAAGCGTTACCCATACCATGCACAGCAAAAACATCAAATGTTTTTTAACAACATTGAACGCGATGGATGTCATTTTACATTAATCGTTAAATAATTTAGAGTAAACATAAAACAGCAAACTCACAAGCCATTTTATTTCTAATGTGCTGGTTTCACATTTTATTTGTTAGAGAGCTTATACGACTTCGTAATCATAAAATATCAAAAAATTACTCAAACACGAAAATTACTCTTGTTGAAAATACATTCTAAAAAAACTACTTAATCCTTACATTAAATTCCAAGGATAACTGGGTAACGCTCCATCAGCATCATACACTAAGATATGTAGATCGCAAGACGTATTACTTAATAGTTGTATTAATGATGGTTAACATAAGTATTTAATGATCGTCTAGTTACCAAAAACTTCATTACCGCATGGTATTTTTTTTTTAATTTTTGTTTGACTGACTACATTACGTAATGCATCAACAGATATTTCTATCAATATTATATTATTACATTATGATGTTAATTAATAAAATGATAAATGACAGTACTCAAATGATGGAAGAAAATTTAGAACTATAACAATTATTTATAAAAACTTCTCATGTAAACTCAAGTTGCAAAAAGTTAGTAACTTATGTTAATATTGTGACAAATAATAATTAGTTTCATAAGACGCTTATATGATCGTTTTATTTTCTCAAGAATTAAAGAGACGCATGAGTAGATAAATCAAGAAAATAATAGACTATTATTGTGCACGTGACAAAAGTACAATAAAATAATTCAAAAAATAGTATCTCCGATTTATCGTTCAAATCGATGGTGATGTAAATTAATTCTAGGCTTAATAGTTTATATCCATAAAAGTATTAATATTGAGTAATATAAACCGTGATTACAGTATGCTGTATACCGTAGGAGGGTATTCATTTTTTACTACTATTTTGTAAACTGTCTAAGAAGTATGCAAGACTTACGTATATGACACAACTGCGATTGTGTTGAAAAACTTTTATTTTTACGATTGTGACAAAAAAATGTATAAAGAAAGTAGGTGACATTCATCTGCTGGTATATTTTTCTTCAGGACATTAATGATTTTGAATTAAATAAAAGTTTTTCTTCACAATTATGGCCAAAGAAATTTCTTTTTCAGTAATGAAACTTTACAACTATTTATGTCTGAGTAATCTTTGGTCTATAATAAAAAGATGTACTTATCCTCGTTCTGTTTGCTGGTTTAAAAATACAACCTTGAGGAAAAAACCAATTTAATCCTCGAGTTGTTCATTAGTTATAGTCCTACAGTTAAGTATATCTTCATCAGATGATGTAATACATTTATAGATTTTACTTTTAAAACTCATCTACTGTTTGTTATTTTATTTTTTTTTCTTATTTTACTGATAGAGTCTGTAGTCTCATAAAGAGGCAAATTAGAATTTTACCTTGGGAATTGAGAGAATTTCTATTTGATTCCTAGTCAAAGTAAGTGGAAGTTCAGTTACTACTCAAGGATTAAATATGATATAATACGAAATGAGCATACTTGTAACTATTACACGACACCTGCAATGTTAAACAGTCATCCACCCCTACTTTCACATATTTTGACGATTTGTGCTTGATGCTATTTACAGTTCATGACGTCTGTAACAACGTTCTCTTGGCATACTAATTTTTATTTTTATTTTTTTGCATAAAAAAAAGAGTATTGTTTCATTTTGATACTATCCTAATAGAATTAGATTAAAGAATAACGACGGAACTATTAAATATAGTTAATCATACTTTCTAACATCTTTGTCATATTTGGCTATACCGTACGACTTTAATAAATTCCCTGACTTGTTACCTGTCTTCGACAAAACATCGAAGCTTGTGTGTATCGTATATTACTGTTGTAAATAACATACCAAAAGAGTTGAGCATTTTTGGTATTTATCCCCAGGTGTTTTACATAAACTTAGGACAACACTTTTCTATCAAATTTAATTTAAATGTCCAGTATTATTAATTACTATGCAATTCTCTTCATGAAAAGATTCGGCAAATTACAATTAACAAAAAATTAACCAGTTCAAAAATACATCATAATTTTCCCAATCTCAACTCTTTTGGTTAAACATACTTAGACTATTTCAGATCACCACTTAGTTTATGTGCGTACCAATTAAAATTCATTCTTAAAATTTACTTCGCAAATATTCTACATTGTATATTTGAATGGTACAGCGAGTATTAGGTCTTACATGGCATCCACATGCGTCTTGTAGACAAAATACTTTTGCCTCGCAGAATCCATCATTTACGCATTATATGAAAGTTAATTTATAATTAAAAACTACTGTTATTCATAGCTCAAACTGTTTTTTTAAACCTCAACTAGTAAATTAAAAAAATGTTTGTCTTGAAAGTGTGCGAATTGCTTGAAACAGTATTGAATGGGTTCTGCCCACTGTTCATCATACATAAACATTCTTTCCCTCAACTTGTGCATTTTGTGAAATATGAAAAATTATGCAGTCTGTCATGTAACATACAACAAGCAATTATCAATTACTTCAATTTTGGGCTATATTTTGTGTTTTTAATATGCGTTCACGTTTCAAATGTACGTGTACGCGACTGATGAAGAAGAAAATCTATCAAATACACGAGGCAGAATCCACCACGCGTCTAGAGATCAAATCAAGTTTCATACCTTGTTTTGGATTCTTATGCACGTTATAATAGAGTAGAATTAGTTTAGTATGCATTTTCATATACAATCACATATTATACACGTGCATCGCTATGAGTCACGTGGTTATTACCTGTTAAACCCGAGCTGTCATGGTAATTTCTTGTCTACAAGCTTACTTGCAGAAACTATTTCATATCTGCCAAAAGCCAATGACGAATGTAAAAAATCCACGCTTACTTACAAAATAAAGAAATTTTTTATTTCCAAGACACTCATAATTATAATTTATCATGTTCTGATAAAGTTTTCATCAGAAGAATCACTTTGATTGAATACAAGGTACATTCATTGATCAAATCCTTTTAAATTTTGAATCCATGGGCATCTTCATTGTACAGTTCACTTGTATTTACAATATGTACGATCATATTCAAGCCTCACATAAAATACCCCACCAAAACACCTTTTACTTTTGTTCGAGTCTAATTCATCAGATGCCCAAGTTTTAAAATACTTTGCGAAAAAAGAGAAACAAGACCTCTGTGAAACCTGACCTCTACATCTCAGCAAGCTCGTAATTTCATCCCAATTTCAACACAAATTTGCTTAAATATTTAGATTGCTCTTTAAATTGAAAAAAAAGTATGATCACTCTATAGTTACTGAGTGCTCCTGGATTAGTGAAGAAAACGTCATGTGCAAATATTTTACGAGAATCGGGTAAACTTTTTTTTAAAGGAAAATAAAACCTACAACATAAGAAAAACAGTCAAGCTTTTCGGTGATTCTTATGGTGATAACTGTCATGGATTCGCATAAAGTAGAAAAAACAAAAAACAAAAAATAATAATAATTTACGATCGATTTGGTTGGTTGAGAAAAAAGTGACGTGTTTGTCCGTAACGTCGCATACGATTATATCTGGAAAATCTTGGTTTAGCGAACGGTGATTTATTTGTGACTTGCATTATTCGAAGGTACGACGCGTCTTCCAGTTAATATCATAATCGCTCATCGCTTCTTCAATGTAATATCTGCGCTTTAATAAGGTGTAAACCTGTTGTAGCCACCTCTGTATACCGTCGCCTAAAACAATTTATCGATTTAATTAGTTGATGATTCTTTTGAAAATGTAGGTTATAATGGACGTATCATAGGCATCATTAAAATCTTACCCCGTAACCTGCAACTGGACCGATCCCATGGCTTAGGTAAGGATCCGCGTATTCACGTCCATATCTGTAAAAATCAAGAAAAAAAAAAAAAGAAAATGGAATTAATGTATTAATAATATACATACATAATTTTAAAATATTTTCATTTCATATAATTATTACCAAAAGATAATTATCGATGTAAAGATCATAATTTTAATTTTTACATTTTATTTTAGGTGTCTCATCTCTAGCTTTATAACTTTCAAAACGCAATAAACTTATAATTAATAAAGTTGAGACATATACCACCACGTGAAATTTTAGGTACTGTTGAAGAGTAAAATCACGATAAACATCTAGTTAAAAGTCGACTTCTCAACACATAGTCTTTTACAGAAAGCAGAGTTCAAGATCTGGGTAGTAGCAAGACATCATAAAAAACAGATTCACGGGCTTAATTAAACAAAATATTCAGTCAAATATAAAAATGTATCCAAAGGTATTGGGCTGAAATTCACGAGGTGCGATATTACATATGCTGCTTTGCCGAATAAACAATACTATATACAAAACAGTTTTTGATCGTAATTTTTCGTCACATCATTTTTGGTCATGTTTTCAACATATCTCATGTATCCTATGTAAACTACTGGCTAATTGAAAATCATCCCCAGCTACAATCGCGCCTTTGATTTAAGAAATGAGCCACCTTGGAAAATGATTTCTCAACTTTTGCCTCTACGAAGTACTTATTTGACGTGAAAAAAAGTTGTAGTCTCTAAATTGGTATGAATCATTTTCCAGCAATAAATTAATTGGATATTTTTTGCTTACACCTTTGCGACATGTGTCATCGTTTCCTCTTTTATGTTGACTTTGATATTAAAAGTCTTGATAACCTTTGTAAGTGTATTATATTTCTTACTGATGTATACCTTGCTTTTTTTTGCAACATTTGTATTGCATTTAAATGCTAATTTCAAAACTGATGAAATTTTTTTTTTTTTTTTTTTTTAATAAATATGTTTTAGTCTTTGATTAAGCATACTTTTATTCGAGAACAAAGATAACGAGATTTTATTTTTTAATGAAATGTTTTGAAGAAAAAAAAAAAAAAGGGGGTTGAAACTCGAGATCGATAGCGGCGGGTAACAAGCTCGTCGTCAAAGCAATTAGCAAGCTATCAACGCGCGGCGTGAGAAGTAGAGCGGAGGGAAAGAGCACGACGAGGAGACCCTTTTTAGATTCACGTGCAGTGCCACGAGAAGGTGACAACGAGTCGACCTTCTGCTGGGTAATTGACATTAATTAAAATTCATTTCGATTGTCTCTGAAACTCATTTCGATGAAAGTTTTACCCGAAACGCGATTTTTTTTTTTCACACGAGATTTTAATTTAATTTTCTTGTAACTCTAAAAAATGTGTCGTATCGTGTAGCTCACAGATGAATAAAATTGGGTTTTCCGATATTTTTAAGCATCGTATAAGGTAACCCTGTATTGCGTTACTCTCACAAATGAATTCGTTTGCATTTAGTTTCAGTATTAGAATGGCATATTGATTTATCGATGCTTTACTTCGTTTGTATTAAAAAGGAACGAAAAAGCATTGTCTCTTGTGTGCAATGAAAAATTAAAATTTATTGACCTTAACGTATGGTTTTGTAATTAAATTAAATGATAAGAAAACAAAGTATTGAAAAAAAAAAAAAACTGATAATCATGAAAAAAAAAAAAAAAATCAAGAGTTAAAATAAAATAACGAATAGGATAGGATGAGGGGGTTCTTACGTCCACCTAGGAATTATTAGATTTATCAGAAGATGTTAAATTTTCAGAAAATTCCAGATCGTCTCTTCTTTTACGAAGAGCCCGACCACGACGTCGACTTTTTCTGGAAGAGAAAGGAATAATAAAAGTTAAAAAAATTAAAAAATGAAAACAATAAAATATCATCAGTCCGATGAACACGCAAATAAATAAATACATAAATAAACAAATGAATGTGGAATGATTGAAACGTTGTGTGAAAAAAAAAAAAAAAAAAAATTATGTTTTCGAAGTTCCTATAAGGAAATGACATATTCCAAAAAAATCAAGAATCGTTCCACCCAAGCGACAGATGCTCGAGCGCGTCTGTATCATTACATCCGCAATAACTCCAAAGCACAAAGTATAACGCGACCCTTGGCACATTAGCCCCTTAATAATAATCGAAATTCTCAGGGAAACTGAAATTGGTTGCCAGATGGCTCTCTCTTTCTCTCTCTTCTCCATTCCCTCGACCGCCAGATCCATTCGAGAAAAGCACAAGTTAGCTGGGAAAGAGGAGGAGGAGAAACCCATTCCAGCCAAGTGGAAATTCCATTTCCTTGTCTCGGTGATAACCAACACTCGAGAGCCCGACCGCCGCAGCCGCTGAATCAAAAGTGCACTGGCTGCGTTTGACGATACAATTACGCGGACCCCATGCACTCGAGCAGCCCCGCCTATATTTACACTTTGTTCAACGTGCATCTTGACTTTTTTTTCATCTCCTTCGAGCTTTTCTCTGTTTTAGACTTGCTATCGTTTTTTTTTGCTCACCAACAAAACGAAAGGTGAAGCATGCACAGGTACATAACTCACGTCTCATTGTCCCAGTTGTTGGTGCTCTTGTTGCCCCAGCTAAATTTGGCTCTGCCTGCAGTTACCCATACTACGTTTTTTCAGCAATTATATTTGAACGAAAAACATGACAAAAAAAAGGCCCAGAAGCAGTCACGTACGAACACCTGACCTGCACACCGTGTACGCGATTTTAGTGCCTTGTCGACCGAGCGTGAGTACATATACACACGTATAGGTGTAACGAGACGAATGAGGCCCGTTCGCGCGAATCCAGCTACCTTAACGAGCTAATAATGAATCCCGAAGAAAAAACCGTTCAACTGCCGTCGTCGTATTGTATACATGTATAAACTTGCCTATGCATACATGGCAAAAGTGGTAGTCGCTCGGGGGCTGGGGGGAAGGGGGGGAGCTCTGCTGGAGCTTTTGTGCCCGGGTTTGCCTTTGATTTAACGAGGAGAGGCCGCGCGGAGGAACAATTATTTTTTCGCGACTCCCGCGGCATTGTTACCCTTTTCTTTCGTTTTTTCTTTTTCCCAACTCGAGAACCGACTCCATCGGGCTCAATTAACTTTGCATGAAAACCCAGCCGAATAACGACACACGGTTTGGCGGTACTATTTTCGTTGCTCAAATGAGGTCCTGCCTACATTGTGCGTTTCCCCTCTGTTACCATGATTTTTTTCAATGTTTACACAGCGGAAATACAATACATATTGTACACAAAATTAAAGTGCCAAAGGTAAAAAGGGGTAAAATATGAGTTGAAGATTTTTTTTTTTTTTATTTCATTTTAGTGTAACGCGCGATAAATCCTGTGTGGCTTTGGAAAAAAAAACAAGCTCGACGAGCTTACAAATTGAGCCACTTCAAAGCTGTTCGAGGCTTTTACAACAATTTTCTTTTGCAATACGTATACTTATAGGCACTGCTGCAAAGAGGAGAAACGCGTGCAAGCTCACGGCCAATGAATATATACAGCATCGCGTATACACGGTGGGTATACAACACGCACATGCAGTGCATACATGCCAATGCACTCTTGTTCAAGCTCGTCCATCATCACGCGAGCTTACTTCTATAACGCGTAAGCCACCTTCGGGAGATCAACGCACCGAACACAAAACAAACATCACAAATAAAAGTCAAGTATATATATATATATCGTATAGTGTATATCGACATCTCGATTCATAAGAGTACCGCATCCTCGCAGGTTGACGATTAAGTAGATATTATGTAATGCACAATTGAATCCGAGATGGGCAAACGAAACAAAAGATAAAAATAACATTGAGTGGGTGTTACAAGTGGGAGGGGGGAGGGGGTGGCGCGTGAAAAATCGCGAGACAGAAAACAAACGGTGCGAGTCGGGTGTAGATATATTATACTTACGTGCGTATAAATAAATATATATATATACATATTCAAGTGTGGGAGAGAGAGAGAGAGAGAGAGAGAGAAAGTAAAGTCGAGATAGGCGCGTTGTATAGGTGTGTATACATGTATAGGATGGATGGTCGATTTAACGATTATTTACCCGGCCACTGCTGCATATCCGGCGACTGGCTGGGCCGCGGCTGCCGCTGCTCCGTAGGCGCGCGCCGCCACGGCCGTGTAGGTTGCCGCGGCCGCGTAACTAGCCTGCTGGGCCGTCGAGAGCGGTGTCTTTAGGAGGGGCGAGGCCGCCGCCGCCGCTGCCGCTGCCTGGAACACAACCAATTTTACGTCACGTATACGCTTTTGATAACAATATCCATATGTATATGTATGTGTAGATGTATCGTGTGATACGCGTGGGCGTCGTTCGATTCGATCCTCCGTATATACACACGCGGAAGCAGATACTACTCGCCGATCGCCCGTAGATATATTTTCGATAAGATTACCTCTTCATCACTGGTTATTTGATTATTGCTGTTGTTTTTGTTGTTACATCTATTGGATATTATATCGTCACGAATTTCACGGATACGCACGCTCGCGTGGGTGGTAATCGGTACCCATACACTACACACGTCAACACGTGTCTGGAGAAAAAAAAAAACAAAAAAAAAAAACTTCATTTCTATATTTGCATGATTGTTGTTGAACACTACAAGTATAAATACACAACAGAGTTTACGTAACGATTTATCATTGGATTACCCGCGGATATTGTCGCGAGGATTAAAAAAAAATTGCGCGGCTCAACAGACAATGGATATTGTATATGTAATATACCACGTGTGTGTTTGTCGAATCTTACCTGTAATCTAGGATCTTGTGACGCTGCGTGTGCCGCTAGGAAGGGATCGTAGTAGACGCTGAAAAACAAATCATTGAAAAAAAAAAAAATAATAATTATTGAGAAAACACTGTTGTCGTTGGCGCCACACCTCGCGATAAGGCCGATATATGGAAGATCTTTCCGAGGATGATAATCCTATTGGGCGCATTATAATATTGGGCGTTCGTTTTTACGTTGAATTGTATCATTTTTGGATGGACGATGTGTTGATGTAATCTATATATATATATATGTATGCAACGCGTGGTGACGCGCGACCTTTAACTCGAGTATTAGTTTCCCACGTGTTTCGGACAGAGTTACATTATAGCTGTCTTGCTGGCGTAGAAAACTTTGTTGAATATTTATAATACGACATGTATTTATTGTAAATAGAGACGGAATTTTAATCATTTTTCCTTCTTTTTAAAGATTAGCCGAGCCAACAGTTAATCGGTTCGCATGAAATTTTCGTAGCTTTGCACAATGCAATATCAATTCAAGTTTTGCTATTCGACGAAAGCTTAATTGAATTTCTATTTTTTTTTTTTATAATATTTCCTATACGTAGAACTTATGAAGAGTGTAACAAACTGTATACAATTTTATAATTTTCTATCAAGTATTTTCAACGAATCAGATGATTTTTTTTTTTTTTTTTTTTTTTTTTTTTTTTTTTTTTTTTTTTTTTCAAATAAAAATTAAAAAGAAAAAAACGAACTCCCTAGAAACGTAACATTTTTTCAAAGTACCGTACTCAAGGGTTGCGTTAATCAAGTACCTGTCTTATTTTCACCTTATGACTGGCTGCAACGGATTAATAAAAAAAAAATTAAAAAAAAAATTAAAAAAAAAATTAAAGTATGTATTGAAATTATTTTGTTTAAATAGGTACACACGTAATTCCTCGATGACATCTAAGGCTTATGACTATGGCCGTTGTGTGTGTGTGTTCTTAAATTGATGAAATTTTTTTACACAATCATGTCGTGACAGTAGAATAATTCAGTGGCTTGGAATTCAAGTAATGTACAATTTTGATGAGAGTGCAGTATGGCGATAGCGAGAGTGATGATGCAAGGTAAACAAGATATTACAAGAATTAAAATAGACTAAAAAAAAAGATACACTGCAGTATCCATATGTACAAATGTATACGTGTGGCTACTGATTGTATAAGTACTATCAACTACGTTAAAACCATTATCGAAAGGAAAAGCAAAAAGGTAAAAAAAAAAGCCACAACAGTCGTGTAAGTGCTATAAAAACGGTGTGTTAATGTATAAAACGCCGCGTAAATCGACCAAAGCAGCTCAAGAGCAAAGAAAAAAAAAAAAAAAAAAAAAAAAAAAGAAAAAGTCAGTTGGGGGCGAGGTACAGAGAAGGTGGTGTGAAAAACAAAGCGATAGAAAAAGAGAATGCGTGTACAAGTACGTGCAGTATCCGTAGCCGGGGTATATCAAATGACAAACGCGCCCGCACTGCACGTGCCCTCTTGATTCTCCGGATGGTGAAACAAGTACCGAAGTACCGAAGATCACGTACATTTGTCGTCATCGTCTCCGTATACATAAGTACTGAATCCTTGATCGACAAAGCCAATCACATACATGTATATGTAAGATCCTCGTTTGTGGTACTTACTCGATATAGGCACACAAGTACGCATAAACAATTGTAATGTATGGGTGGAGGTGTAAGGTAAACGCGTATAGTAAATCATGATGTGTGTACGTGTATACTTACGCTGCCTGTGCGAAGGGATGAAGAGCCGTAGCGGCGGCGGCCGCGGCTATGGAGTTCGGGTTACGGGCGAGCGCTAAAGCCGCGCTGGCTGGAAAAGCGGCCGCGCGAGCTGCCGCCGCCGCCGCCGCGCCCACCCTGCTCCTCTGTATGGCGACTCCGCGTAGGGCCGCAGCTGCTGGAACATTACGGGTGCATCATGCCAAATAAACGGCCTACCTTTTTTTTTTTTTTTTATTGCATTCGTACCACTCGGAATACTATTTTTCTTCCCCCCCCCCTTTCATCTCCGCTCGCGGGGAGATACATTTTTCACCCATACGGACAACATTCGCACACCACTCGGATTCTCCTCTCTTCTCGTCGTATCGGCACAGCACCACCAGCACTCGCAGTGGTTGGTTTCCTTTCTTTCTCGCTCCATATCGACGTAGCGCACGCACCAGCCACCCGTGCTCCCCACCCCCCTTTTTTCATATCTACAGCGACTAATCCAGCTCAAAGTTACGGGTAAGATCGGCGTTGTTTCTCTCTCGTGCAATGTGTGTGTGTGTGTGCGCCCGGGGAGAGAAAGTTTATTTTGATTAGAGAGAACGGCTGCGAGGTTGGAAAAATCATACGTGAGCGCGCGGGGAGGGGCCGGTAATGAGAAGTTGTACCAAGTTGTGTGTTATATTGCGGCCACATCTGGACGGTTAACTTGACGGAAAGTGAAAACAAGTGAGAAGATTTCCCTCCCTCCCCCGAGTCAAGTGGGTGGTGGGTTGATTTTTGTTTTTCCCCTCCGCATCGAAGCGAAATTGCGGGCTACCAGGTGTCGACGCCGAGAAAAGACATAGAACGCGGCGGCCTGTGCCGAGTGTGTGTGCAGGATGGGGCTTTTCCACCGAGATTTTATTGATTTTGGCTTGGAAATTTCTAATGTGGAAGCGGAGAAGAATGTTCCGGGTGTGCACGGTTTTCGTAGGCAATGTCGAGTCGTTCCGGCCAGGAGCTGACGAAAAGATATGATGAAAATGCCTTGGTACTTTGATTGCAACAATGGTTTTTCAAAATACACCTTCCGCGGGATGATGACGAATCCTTCGCCGTCCAAACGACGCGTGCGGCTGCCCGGTTCAATAAATAATCCATATTGCGCGTAAAAAAGTATTGAAACAACTTTTCAAAGATCCACACTTATATGCATGGTCTATAAATTTCACCTATTTATCTTTTTCATATCGACTTTGAACAAACTACGATTTAAAAATCATGCTGTGTGATTATTTTCAACGTGGAAATAAAAAATTTTATTTATCAACGTGTACATGTAATATGGTGATCGAAAAACTATGAACTACGTTATAATGAAATTCAAGATGACAACTGCTATCTATTGAATAAAAAATTGCTAAAGCGACAAAAAAAATAGAGTACAATTATAGAATAAAGTATAAAATTGAAAACTTACGGGTACTTTCGTTGATATTGCTGATTTCGATACTCAGTTGGCACTTATTCTTTGAGAAGACGAGTATTAATTTACAGTGCATCGAAACTGATTCGTTAGAGAAGCTTGGTTAATGTAATACAAGGAAACATGATACAGATGCGAAAAAGAAAAAAAAAATCAACATAAGATAATTGCAAGAGTTGTTAGGCTGCAATACGTAATCGATAATGTAATATTAGTAGTACACACTGATAACCGGTAAGAGGAGAATTTTCGGTGCCGTAAGACTCATGCCTTGTACAGGTATAATATATACTCGTGTAAGAACTATATTATATAGTGTCTCTATTGAATGATATACAGGAAGAATGTGGTGGTTAAAAATTAAACAGCATGAAAGAACACACAAAAACGCAGCGGTGGTACAATACACAGGTACAATGGAGGATATAATTATTACCAACTAATTGTCCATTACGATCAAGTATGTGTAAGGTACAGCCGGATGAGGTGGAAAAAGAAAGGGGGACGGACCAACTCTATATGTGTAGAGATGGAAGGAAAAAAATACACACAGCCATCAGTTGGTGCGTGAGTGTACAGGTACTGCTACTGCCATACAGAGTCTTTGATGAAAAATGTACGTGTATATATAATATATATGAAACGTTGTGGACAAAGCTACTATATATTATGTAAGATGATTGTCATTGGATTTTTAGCAAGCCTCATGACATCGTAGGTACAAGTGTGTTCGTGTAAAACGGTGTTGGCCAGGATTTTCTACGCGTAGTCGCGCGCAGGCGCGCTCGAACCGATGAAGGTTTAGGTATGGCAAGGAGGAAAAGGACAAGATGAGATGGGGGAGAGAGAGAGGAGTGAGAGCGAGAGAGAATCTATACCTCCGTCTCGTCGCAGCTCTGGGCGCGAGTACGAGCGGCGTGGCGGCGGGCGACGGGGTGACCGAGGCCGCTGCGACTGCTGCTGCTGCTGCAGCCGAGGGGGTTGCTGTGCCTAGCCAGCTCCAGGGCATCACCGGTAACCTGTATCCTGTTTTTTTTTTTTTTTTTTTTTTTTTTTTTTTCCGCAACGACATCAGGGAGAAAGAGAGATAGTACAGAAAATAAAAGGAATAAAAAAAAAAAAAAAGAAGAAGAAGTAAAAGAAACATGTATATATACATGGTTACATTTGGTCTGCACGCTGGACCGCAAGCGTGATGGTATATACATATATAATGTAGGTATAGGCACGGGCTCGGTTCTCGATCCACTCTTTTCTCGGTGCGACCATACTGGCAACTTTCTTACTTTTTTTTTGTTTTTTTTGTTGATTACAATTTTTTTTTACAACATTACGCTTTTATCGCGGACACGGACATGGTTTATCGCTCAATGATGGCTTGGACGAGGTTCGCTGCAAACTCTGAATGCTCATTTATTTTTCAAGTATGCCCCCAAAAGGGCTTAATAACTGAGTACCTATTACTTAACTTTTTTGTATGCGAGTTTCCTTAAATATTCTATTCCTTTTTGTTTGAGGTACCAGATTAACACAAATCCCTGTATAGCAGTACAAGAAATTTTTTTTATCCGTCAGTGTTGAAATAAAAAAGATCGCATGATGTTGCTCTCAAAAAAATGTTTAACCTTATGCAGAAAATTATATCAATGGGAAGCTAAAGCCGTATAGGAAATATTACAAGTTATAAGAATGGCAGGATGCATGGAATGAAATAGTAAAATGTTAATAGTTTTAAACTCTGAAGCGAAAAAAAAAATGTAAAATTTAATAATACATTTGTTAAACAAAGAACACTATGTATAAACGAAAAGAAAAGTTTTAAAGGAGACTTTTTCCATTCCACAAATTTTTACCCTAACTGCTTAATATGTGCAAAGACTTGGCAAAAGCTTTAAGATGAAATAAATTTTTTCAACATTTTGAAAAGGTCATTCGAGTTATTAAAAACCATAATTTTTTTACCGCGTGTACAAAAAAAAGAAAGAGCTTTCGCATTCAAAGAAAAAAAAAAAAAAATTTACACTGAAATGCATCAAATGTAATTGTCAACAAATAACAATGACTTAAAATTTATTTTACTCTAAACTCAAGAATTTTAAAGCTAAAACGTGAAAAAATTTTGTGCAATCCATCAACGAGCTGACATGTTGTATTAAATGATATATTGTAACATCTGGCATTAAGAAGAATTGCAACTCTTAGGTACAAGTTTCGTAATTATATTTTTGTACACATTCATATGTGAATGTCAGATGTGCGTGTGAATGTGCCTGTGTTATGTGCGTGTTAGCCCACGTGTACACATGTGTCTACAATCTTTTAGCTAAATTTATACTTCTTCGAGAAAGAAATTTATTACGTTTAATAAGTAATTGAAAAAAAAATTTTAATACAAGATTCTAAACTAAATTTTAAACTATATCGTAAATGAATCTACTTGGTTAGAAAATTACTCAATCATGAGGGTTTCCGTTTAGTACAAGGATTTTTTTTTTTTTTTTTTTTTTTATAGTAAATTAATAAAAAAACAAATAACTAATGCGTTTAAATTTGCTGAAACATTAAACTCTGCATTGCACAGCACAAAAGAAAATACAAAATTTTTCAAAACTATGATATTTGCAATTTTTTTACTAGTGTACTAATAGTGGAGTCTTAACACGATAACAATTGTTGTGATTCTTCTTCTACACAGTTCATCTAAAGCTTTGACAAAAAACATACCAAAGTGGGAAAAAAAAAACCACCATTAACAGACAAAATGGTTTGGGTGTATAGGAAAGGTAATCGTAAAGATAGCTACGATTCTGCCAGTTCAAGTAAATAATTATTTTTAGTTGTATTTTACACAATGACGTACGAAAGGTATGGTGATCGATGACGTTCAAGACTCGGTAAACAAATCAGTTAATATTTTGAGCATGCAGCAACCTCGCTTGGCCACATTTTTGCTAACTAACACACCGTGCCATGATTATTAAACATTTATCAGTGATAATCAACATTTTCTATCAAAAAAAGTACAAATTACACAAATTCGTGGCGGCTACTTGGCAGCACATTACTTTTCTCTTTTTCCATCAAACAATTTTCCAAATGAAGCGTTTTTTTTTTTTTTAGTCGTAACATGTATAAAAATTAGCGGTAGCTTTAATAAGCTATTTACACTTTCCAAAGTACTACTTTCCATGCGTGTTTATTCAACATTTGCAAAAAAGATCACTTATTTCTAGCATTCCGAGTTGGATAAAACTAGGGTATCGGAAACGTCAATCTGAATGGGTTATTGAAATAGAAAAAATAAATAAATAAAAATAAGGTGATTAGAGAAAGTTGCTAGTAGAGCCACGACGGACCAATAAAATATTATGATAAATTACAAACGAATGAATGCTGTTGAAGCATTTAATAAATTTGAGCGTGTGAGTGTATGAACGTCTTTCCATACACGTGCACGCACAGTGAGGAGAGAAAGAGAATCATCGCGCGCACTCGCACAATCAAAATCAAAAGATCAAAGAGTTACATTTCCACACAGGCATACGGACTCTCTTAACGTAATATCTTATGTGAAGGCAAGCCAAGGCCACGATATGAGACGTGCAAATTAAAAAATAGGTAATAATATTAAAAAAGCCATTAAAAAATAAAAAAATAAATAAAAGATTTCTCCTCCAAAACCGCTCCAACCACAACCAAGCACAACCACAGGCAACGGTACAGGCCTTTTGCAAAATGACAGTTATAAATATCAGTAGATGCTTAGTATTATGTATATGTATATATACCGTGTACTCATGTACAGGTACAGTCTAAAAACGCATACACGAAATATTATATAAATAGGTATAGGTAGGGCATGTACTTTATTAAGGTGCATCAAATAAGCCTAGGGTATTTTAGCGTGTACAAATGAGTTACCATTTGGATTTCGCTTATTCATCAAACTATATTTAAGATGCAGCGATTTATTCCAGGAATAGTTATTCTACGACACATTTATAAGTTATCATGTTACGTTAGCTATGTGATTCATTCTAACATGTAACAAGTCACATCGGATATTAATTAATTGTCACTGTATGAGGATTGGCTCAGTAAATAAGAAGCAATTAAATCAATAGCGATTAACAATAATGTATACATGATGATGCACAATATACAGTTGGAGTTGATAATTTCTAAAACATTTACTGTATCAATGATCGTTTTTTGACAAATAAGCAACAATACATATCATTCATTTGGTTAGTTCTAAGATCATGTGCAAATTAAATTTATAATAAAAAACTTTTCTATACTTGTTCACCGACACCCCAAAGCCCTCAATCATGAACTTCATTTGATATTTTTTTCGTAAACAGATTTCAAAATTGGTTAATCAACAGAAAAAATCGTCTACAAGTTTGTACTAGACTATACTTATGAGTGCATGTGTCTACAAATGACAAATGGAACGCAAACAAATCATGCGTAAATTTCTTTTTTATTTCTACTGTTGATGTGATGAAACAAAAAAATGTATGTTCCTGTATCCTATGAGTAACGTTTATCACGACTGTCGGGTAACTTATTTTTTTGTCATAAGTTTTAGGACGTGTAAATGCGGCACAAATTTCTTTATCAAAATAATTTTTCCACGAAGACAGATTTTAATATGAAAATTTATAACTACATCGTATCTGCGCTGTTGCGAGTAAGGTGTCCACCAGCAGCGGCGTCAAAGCACATCGATCCGATTGGCCGATTCTGTTCGCTGACCGCAAAGCAAAATGAAATCAACCACTCAACCGAACGTGCTTTCTAGAAAGCTTGAAGAACTTTAGCACGGAAAAGCACAGATTCGATGCAGCGAGAGTTTTAAAATTTATCGCGATTTAATTTTTTGGCTCTAGACTAACGACGTCTTTTGTTTTCGCTCGCTCTAAATTATGTTTAAACGTATCGAGTATAACTTGTGTTTTTTTTATTTTTTATTATTATTATCGTAATCAAATGAAATGGTTCCGATAAATCTGTCCAAAATCCTTATGATTTTTTAAAGCCATTCAAGTACAATTGCATTTTACGTTCAAGCCTTTTTACTCACAGCACTGGTACCTTAAAATTCGAGTATTTTCATGAGATAACGTATTATGTTGCTGATGTATAACCACCTGAATCTCGATTTTATGATTTTGTCATCGAGCTAATGTTATTTTAATGATTCTTGTTTATGTGAAAAATCGCGTGGAATTGGTGATGATGTAAAGGAAAAATAAAAGCTGGCAAAAATGACCCACCTTTGTAGTGAAGAAAGTGCAGCGTTGAAATAAACTTATTAAAATTGAAACGAGTTACGGATGGCGATGATATTATATACACATCACAGCCTGAGCATTAGGCAAAAGGATGGCACGGCTAAGTGGAAATGCAAAGATCCTCGAAAAGCTTCAAAGCTTCGCTTTCTCTGCCAGAGAAAAGACGGCTTGGCACATTTCGAGGGGCTTTGCCTTACTTTGCCGTAAGTCTCGAAGCACATATATACGTACTCGTGAATCTGTTATCTTAGCTAATAAGGCTTACTGTCAAAGCCTACGATACCCCCCTTATAAGGTGGCTACATCGATGCTTTGAAATGTTTTACGAAACTTAGCAACAGCATCAGTCGTTTTCATCATGAATTTAACAACAAATGTAAGACTAATATTTTTATTCGACTAATCAGTTCCTAAGTAAGAAATAGAACTTTTGTCTACTTGGCTTGGTTATGTTGCAATGGATGTGGAGAGTTGCCATGGAAAAATACACATTGGCGCATCTTGCGATTTTTTTTCGCGCATAGTTTAGTAATATAATAATTATTAGTAAAAAAGTTTTTGAAAAAAAAAAAGTGAAATAAAACAAAGAAAAATCTAAAGGGCAAAGGTACCGTATCGTTTGGCCTTGGAACACCTTTTTTTATAAGATCTCGTGATTGTTTCTAACTTTTGAGTAAATAGTCACAATGCTCTATAAGCATCGTACACGTACCCTCAGGCCACTGGACGCACACTGAAACAGAAAGCAGAAACGATGTTTGTTATTTTAACGCATCTTGCAACAGAAAATGTTAAAGGGATGAACGAAAGAGAAAAAAGTTTGTGCATAAAGACGAAAGAAAGAAAATACGCGGAAATTTATAGTTCTTAAAAGTGTACTTATTTTTCTCTTTTTTTTTTTAGATTTCAACTCGATCCACCGAAAGCGAGCGAAAAGAAGTTAATCGCGTCGATACCTACAAGACCGTTTAACGAAAAAAAAAGCCGGTGCATAATATTTACTCCTCCCGGCGCCAAGAAGAGAGAGAAGTATCCGTTGTTATCGGTACAGTAGTAACGCGGGTGTTTCATGAATAATGTTGATAATAGCTGTGCATCAAAAATACAAAATTTCAGCCAAGAACAACGGTGGAGCCCAGTTGCTGGCCCATCACGTGCAAGCGTATTGGTTTTTCCAGCGAGGAGGACTACACGCTAGCCGTGAACTGATTTACTTTGGACAAGAGACGTCGGCGACGACAACTACGACGATACGAGCGTATACGGTTGGGACACACAGGGTCAGTCTCGGAATAATTCACTGCCCGGCAAGTACTCCTTGGAACACGTTTCTCACTCGAGTGGGGAACGGAGAATCCAATGGCCCAGTGGCACGCGACCACTCGATCAATTTTCCCTCGCGTTATCTTGAGGGTCCGAAATTTTTTGGAGGATACCACTCGCGGCTGGGTATCTCTTTTCTGGGTTTCCTCGGCTTTCGTTATCCTTTCTCGTGGAGTAATTGCAGTTTGGAAAAATTCTTTGGACGATACTGAAGAGGGACTTACCGTTGGGTACTGTTGGTGGTTTCTTTGTCTGGACTCGTGCGGTAGCATTGTTAACCTGTAGAGTTGAAAAAACAAACAAACAAAGTCGATTGTAGAACTTGCCCTCGCGACTTTTTTTTTTAGTGTTAGTAGATGATCCAAGATTCACACGCGAGTACTCGAACAAATTGAAGGTATATTTATTGGAAAACGCTTTCCGTCAAAATCATGTTACAAAATAATCTTATTAGTTTGCAAATAGAAAATTCGAATGAATTTATAAATAATTAATGAATCCGAAAACTAGATCAATGAAATTCAAAGGTAACACACAATACGACGTGTGTGAATCTTGCCGGGGTTATAAATACGATGCACAATTTACGCCCAGTCACGCTAGCATTTTGGGTAATATATGCTGCTGTCTAATAAACATTGAAAAAAAAAAAAAAGAAAAAGAAAAATTGCTCTTTAAAAACTACTTTGCTATGTAATAAACAATCAACAAACAGAAGTAAAAAAAAAAAATGTAACAAACAGGATATAACGTCGTAAGTTGCAAATAAGAGCTAAATTCGTGATTGCGCGTAAGGTATGCAAAGTCTACACTGAAATTCAAGTAATGTCGACTAATTAGTCTCAAATCTACGTGCTTATTGCACGACGAGCTTGCATCCGACCAACATGTCGTTATTTAACGAAAAATTACAACAACAACAAAAAAAATTTCCTTACATCATTCTTGTCAAACGTAATATCCAATGTAACAAACTCAAAGTGTTAAAGAAACCATTAGAACTATAAATATATATGTAAAAAAGGTAATGGTAATAATAATAATAATAATAATAAAAGCTATGCTCGACGTGCAAATGCTGGTGAAATTAATTTTACAATTTTGTTCTCGAAACACCTAAAACGCATAAGCACTGAATTTGTTTGTAATTAATAAGCGCAAACAGAATATAAAACAATTTAAATTTCATGCTTAAACACATTTAACATTTACAAAAGGATTTTACAGTACAGTTTCTCATCTGTTGGCATTATTTAAAAACTATATGTATATACATATATATATTTACAGAAGGATAATATATAAATGCATGTTTATTCTGTTTACGTTTTGAAAACAAAATAAAAAAGGTACAACGCATCTGTTTTCGCTCTTGTCTACACATCGTTTTGAATTCCCTCGTTAACGTTTTTGCTTTTTAAATTCATTTTTCCAGCGCAACCGCGGTTAAAAACATCGCCCCTGTGCCGCAAACGCAGCACTTTCACTATCTCCTTTTTCAAGCACGGAGGTTCATTCACGTGCTAGACGCTATTTAAAAAATGAGTAAATATAGAACGCAATGATGCCTACTCGTCTCTCTCTCTCTCTCGTAAACCGCGCGACCTTTTCAGCACCTTCCATCGAGACAATCCCCAACATTTAAATTAGCTCTTGCGATAATTAATGACGGCCTTAAAGTGCCATTACCGTTGCTTTGATTAAACAGGTTTCCGTCAATTGTACAGTTGGGCGTTGTACCGATACACGTGGACAACAAAAGGGGAATGAATAAATTAATCCGCACCGGAAACAAAGCGCGTAACGCAACAGGCTGTTTCGATACAACAAATCGCTTCCCGTCGAGCAATACTCTCCACAGACATAATACGGGGTCGAATTTATTTGCGCAGCCGAGAGCTCTGATCGCCCGTACCAACGTGCGATATCGTTACACGCGGTGTGGATAATCGTAAAATAAAACCACTTTATTTATAACGTATAATCTTACCAGGCGACTTTAACATAAACAACAGAAACAAACAGGGATAACGCGATCGCGTAGAAAAAAAAAAAAAAAAAAAAATTGAGTTACGAAAAATGCACATGGCTGTGTATCGAACGCGAATTAACCGTTAACACGCCGTTATTCAAATAGGCGGGGATTCCCCGGATTTTGTGTTATCCGAAAGGCATTTTCTCGAGCCTTTGATCGACTCTTACCTCCGCGGTTTGTAAAAAAAAAAAAAAAGTTTCGTGGATCGCCAAGCGCGTAGTTGCCCTTACATACATAATTATAAAATCGACATGCGGCATTGAAAAGTCGAAAAAAAACATAGTATAGAAATAGATAGGAAAAGGTGACTGCAGTGTTTACTTCCGAGTGTAATAGATTTCAATTATACGTATGCAGTCGGTGTTTGCGGAGGGGTAAGAAGAGGGTCACGCAACAGTAAAATGTATTCAACAATATATTCAAATGTATTCACGGAGCGTATATTCAGGGCGCTCGCTCTTGTATTCGGCCGTGCCGATTTCCCTCTCCACATGCATAGTATACCCGGCCCGAACTGCGTTAACGATAGATTTTTTTTTTGCCGGTTGAATAAATGCATGACTGGAAAACGTCGAGGACATGCTTGTATGGGCTATCGATAGGTATATATAACCGGCAGTCGCCCAAGAGATATTCGTGTACGTATGGAGCGTTCGATCGAGCGTGCTGAAAAGAAATAAAAAAAAAGGTCACTTTGTTTTTTTTTTTTTCGACCATTATTTTACGACGAGACTTTGGCGATGCGCTAGAATCAACACCGAGTAAGATTTCCACCGACTCGATTGCGCGCAGCATATATATATATATATATATATATATATATATATATACACGTGTGTATTAAAAGAAAAAAAGTTTGTCGGTTCGAGAGCTTGCGTTACATAAATTTTCGTGATAAGAGGGCATGGGGGACTATGTTTAGGGAATATCGCAATCTGCGCTGCTTCATCTACAAGCTAGTACTCCTTGTACTTCTCGCACGTGTTCCAGATGAAAAATATCCACTTCTTGCCGATAACAACAGTTTAGGGATACATGTATGCACTGATGTTCCGACGACACGCACGAGTGTCACTATATACATGGGTGTGCTATTGTGTGCGTGGACACGTATATATATATTATTATATGCATATGCGAGCTGGACGGGCACTCGGGAAACGAGGCTGATGCAGTGTGCATTACATACAGGCCGATCCTTCCGTCTCGTTTGCATCTTCGAGCAATATAAACTCACTTACTTGGCTGGCTCGCATTTAGCCTTTGTTTCCGTGCGTATCGATGACTTTTTGTTTTCTCGGGAACTGTAAGTACTCGCATGATTGTGCCACTTTTTTTTTTTTTAATCTTTGAACTGCGACCCGTGCATTGTTTCTATTTTTTTTTTTGTGTTTGGAAAATGAACGAGAGCGTTAAAAATAATTGTCTTGCCGGAAAAGCGATGCATTTCGTTGAGTACTCGAGCTTCAAAGGTTAAATTCTCGGAAATAATTGCCGTCGTGATTAGCCTACTTGGCATAAGGTTGCTTTGAAATCGGCAAAACGGGACTGATGCATCTCTTTTCCACAAGGTATTTATAGGTGTATCCAACTCGTTGACTATGCGCGGCTTTCTCACACTTTTTGAAGCATGTCATTCTGCGTTCGATTTTTAGCTGTACTCGAATGTTCGACAATAGAAATCTATCTTGGCAAAAAAATACATAGGCTTCCCAAAACTATTTTTATTCATTCTGAAGATATCAAAGATTTCGTTTTTACACATCGGGACATTTTGACTTTATCGATGCTTGATATCATGAATACAATAATTTGGAAGAAGGTTGAAACATTCTCACATGATATTAACAATAATTTTTTTTGACCATTTGCTATTGATTAAAATCGAACTTGGTACCGTAACGAAAAATCAGATCTGAATTATTTCAGTGTAGGAAAAATAAATTTCAATGAATTTCGTTCAAATTTATATGGGGTGCAGATTAATAAAACTTGATAAAAAAAAAAAAAAAAAATTTTATTGAATTTCAGAGACGCGTTCAATAAAATTCTATTAAAAAATCGTTGAACGAGTTGAGTACAGATTTCCATTTTCCGATACAAATCACGTGTTTTTCAACTCGTAAAAACAAAAATCACGCAAGTGAAATGGAAAATAACTAACACTTTCCATTGTGACACCCCAACGATATGGTGTTTTAGAAAAGAAGAAACAAAAAAAAGCTCAACATCCATTTGATCTCTGCAAAGTAGGCTATAGAGACGAAAACGAAAAAAACCCCTCTAATAAAATTATCCGAATGTTTTCCTCGACGCCGAGTTATTTCACCATACGGCCGGTCCGAACGCAGACACCCACACACCGATCGATACCCTCACAGTCTCTCGATTCATCAAGGCGTGTATTCGCCACTGCCGGTCTCTTTTTTTTCCATCTCCCTTCTCTCTCGTCCCCCTATTTCTCGTTTCACATTTTATTAGACCACACTGGGGAGCTGCAACTCAATTTTCCTAACGCTACAGCAACGCCGCGTCTATAGTATATTGCATCACGTCAAATGAACGTATCCGTATGGATTCTGTTGGGGTACTATGAGTAGACGAGGCCACTGCTTGTTGCTGCCACCGCCACTCAGCTAAATGGATTTTTTTTTTCACAAGCTTTATCCGCAAAACTCTGCTACTGCTGCTACTGATGGCGGAATGAAAATCCTCTGTCATTTCTTTCACGTGTTTTTCTTACTAATCCTATGCCAGCAACGGGACGTGATTTTTCTTTGCTCACTTTTTTACTCCAACTACTCCAGAGCCACTTTTTGGTACATTTTTCATTCAAGATTTATTAAAAAAAAAAAAAATTTTAGTCCTGTCATAGGTACCGCTGGGCAACAGTTTGATATTTTCACCTCGTTTTCATGGTTGTTACTAATTTCTTTCACACCTACGCCTCTCTATAAATCCAAACATCCTTTTTCTCGCGAATTGCCCTGCCCAGCCCTATGCGGCCCTATGAAATGGTCGCAAGCTCGCAGCGACGGCATATATTTCTCTAAACAGTTTCCCCGAGCCCCACAACACGTTCTTGTATACTCGGGAGTTTGAAATGGATCGTGTGCAAGCTGCGGCGCACGAGCAGCTTTTTACAAAGCTTTCGGTTTTTATTAAAACAGAATAAACCCACAGTTTCGACGAAAGTTTTCTAGTGGTGGTCCATCATGAGCTCACTCTAGACGAACACTCTTCTATTTTTTTTTGTTTTTTTTTCAACGCTAAAAACTCATTCCGGTCAAACGATTAAAAATATGATTTTCAAAATACTCGCTGCGAGCAAAACAAGCATTTTTTTGTAGGCGTGTCTTTGATTACGGTGTTTGGAGGAAAACAAGATTATTTTTGACGCGTCGAGTATTTTGAGAACCAAATTTTCTAAGTACAAGTATAGAGATGTCCACGTTCCAAGTCGGACATTGAAACTATATGTTATAGATATATAAAAATACATAATGCAAACAATCTATCACATTTATGCATATATAATTATAAATAATCTAAATAATATGACATTTCAACTTGATGTGAGCTTTATGTTAAGTGTATACGTGTCTATAGATGATGTAGATATTTAAATAAATACGTACAATATATTCATAGGCCAAGTAAATATTGTTACATAAACACGCGCACAACTAACTTGTAAGCTTTGTTGTTAATAAATCGTATACAACATGTTGTAAATCAGCTGACATACGAAAACGCTAGTAAATTCATAACAAACATTGTACTGATGGGAAAAAAAAAAGATAAAGGTTACAAGCGGTACGCGAGTGCCTAAATGAATTTGATTTCGTATTAGCAGAAAAAAAAGAAAAACAAAACGCAAGACATTAATGGAAAAAAAAGTAAGTGGTAATTTACAAACGAAATTGTTACATTAAAGTGGATCTCGTGTGGATATGCAAAGACATTAAAAGAAACGAAAAAACATGACCGAATTCAGCTGCATTCATCATAAACATCGACCGTTTCTTTCAAGAATTTAAAGTAAAAGTACGATGCGGTTTCAAAAACGATAACAGCTATATGTAAAATCAATTAAAATCTAAGAGAAACGATCGATTCGCCGGCGTGAGGAACAATAATGAAAAAAAAACAAAAAACAAACAAAAAAAAAACCAAGATTCGACATGAAGTCGTTAAACAAACTGTTAACAAAACAAAGTGTAAAATTAAATTAAATCAGGACCGAAAAAAGAATCAATGGTGGTATTTTATAGAGAAAACAAGAAAGAAAGAAAAAAAACTAATTCTATATGATATCAAAGTTAAGTCAAAAGGATTTTGCAATAGGAGGAAATGGTGAGAGCTGCTATATTTAATATGAAAAATGCTGTTAACGTGTGTATATTATAATAATAAAAAAAATAATAAATAATAAATAAATAAAAGCCAGACGATAAAACTTGTAAATAACAATACGGTGATAATAAAGTAACTTTAATAACTGTCAACAACTACATGGCAGCATAATATTAATGTTATCATGTAATGGAAGATTTTATATATGTATAAATAAATATGTGCTCAACTATACATATACAAAATCTCAAAGTCTAAGAAGGTCGGACGGGGTGGTAGTAAATACAAAAAACCAAATGATCAAAGAATCCAATGACACAGTAAGTAATGTACGTGTGTTTCTGTGAAAGAGCGGGCAGTGCGAACTGGTAATACATATGTTATTGATTCTTGGCAAAACTTTATTTTTTTAGACATAGTTGATTCATTAATGATCATTGTTAATTTTAATTATTTTTTTTTTCTAATACTTTGGTTTTGTTGTTTTGAGAGATTCTTGCTTTGGCTATGCTGTTGTATAATCTTACCTTGGGCGAACACTTCGAGAGGCAACGACATTATGAGATCTGAGGCTGCGCGCGCTACTCTCCTCTTAATGTCCATCGTGTCTGTGCGTGAGATTTCTCTGCCCGTTTTAGCTCTAGAATGCGAGAGAGACGAAATTTCATTCATTATGGCTGGGCGCGTGTAAAAAAGACGAGGAGTTCGTTTTCGAGATGTTGGAGAGCCTCTTACTTTTTCTTTTATTTTTCATTTCGTTTGCCCTTTTCTCTCTCTCTCTTTTTTCATTTTTTTCCCTGTCTCGCTCTTTCACTTGTGTATCCATACATATATGCTTCGCGCTGCTCTTTACTTTCTCATCTCCTTTTCTTGCGTACCCTCTGTGTCTCTCAGATTTATATTATCTTTCTCTGTCTCTCTATCTCTATGCACGGTTACTCGCAACTCGTATCGTCACTGTGCTTCTCTTGGCTTAAGCTTTCGTGTATGCTCTTTGTTCTGCGCCTCTCACCGAAAGATACTCCCATTCGTAACACGCTTCGCGAGACGTTCCACGGCACGTAAGTACAGAAGAAGCACGACGTTTAATATCATCATCATCATCGTCATTATCACCACCATTACCTCAAATGCAAACGCTTCTGACATACATTTTTTTTTTTTCATCACCACGCGAGCATAAATTAATGACTTTTTTTTTCAAACGCATCAACTTGTTCGATGCGGACAAAGGCCGTGTCAACAATGGAGCTACAACAATGTGCGAAAGAGAGGTTTGTCAATGATTTCTGGGCAGGTGAAACTCAACAAGACAAAAACTGCGGAGCTTCGCAAGTGATAATTACGAGGGAGATTTTTCGCGCGTGCAGTGTTAAAAACAAATGTTCTTTGGTTCATCATTTGTTTTTAAAGCGAGTATTTCAACGAAATCCCGAGTAATAACACCGGATCCTTCCAACACGGTGGATATATATAATTTAGTTGTTATCTCCTATACATGTAATTCTTTGATGTTACGCATGGACGCTCCCGTTCTCGTATGCGAGTGCGCACATTACGTACATCCTTAGCGTAATAAGCGTAGACTGGTTGTTCACTAATTTATCAATCTCGAGCCTGTTTTACTACTATTATTATTTTTTTTTTTTTACCATTCAGTGCCAAAACTTTAGAAAATTGCTGCTCATTATCTAATTGTGTTGTAATCGTTACAAAATTGCATCGTTTAAGCCGATTAATACAAAGTTTTTTGAACTTTACGCTTCATACGGTACTCACATGTGCAATTGTATTTATTCATGTTGATATTTATTTTTAGTGCGGCTCGGTCACGTAGGGTCTATTATTTTTCATTCCCTCGTTATGCAAGAATTAATTTAATTGCTCCGTCCGTTTCCGAGAAATTCTAGCCATGCTAATTCGAGTCAAGCGAGCGTAACCATCTCTTTTTTTTTTTTTTTTTTTTTTTTTTTTTTTTTTTTTTTTTTTTTTTTAACCTATCTAGACCAAAACGAATTTAATTCATAAATCAACACGAGGGACTTGTTGCATCAGAGCTTTATTGAAATTCTTCACCAATAACAAATTATAGCAATTCTATGATTCGCGAAACACTGACTGGATGCCTGACAATCAATAATCTGAATACAAATTTTTTTTTTTTATTGTATCTCTAGTTTTAATGATTTGCATGAGTAACTATTCCAGTGATACTATAAGGCCAAGAGTGTAAAATTCGGCCATAAATAAAACTAGACCGGAATCGTGCTTGTAGAGGAGGTCAGCTCTACTAAGAACTGTAGCTCAGAAATCTCTGGAAAAAAGCGAGACATTGCAAGCAATTTTGAAACTTTGAGCGCGATGATTAAAAACCTTTTAGTCCATTCTAATTATTAACTCTGTTGTTGTGGAGAAGCTGGTATCGTGTTGCCCTACAATCATTTTTTTGTTTGTCCCTTTGTTTGGAGCACTGAGATAACTTTTTTCGGAGGAGATAAAAAGGTCACTCAATTTACTTCTCGTTGAGCCAGGGTTTCGTCGTTTGAGGTTTTATTCATTGCCCTTGTTGTGGCGTCTCATTGAATTGCAGCGACTTTGTGGAGCTTTTTCGCTACAACACTTTGCGTTTGAAAAAAAAACTAGTCGTTTTGGCGTTACAAGCAAATGACAAAATAAGAATTTTATTAATGCCACATGTCTTTATTTTCAACTCAGTCTATCAATTAATTTAAATTTTATGTTTAAACAATTTAAATAGAAAAAAATAAAATAATACTGTATCGAGAATCACTTTAAAAAACCAATAGCACCATTTAATAATCCTTTTGTTTTTCATTTTATTTTTATCTTTAAACCGTACAGCTGTAGGACGGGAAAGTTCTGCTTTTGTTCCATTACGTGCATTTACTGATTGGACATGGATGGTTGGCTCTAATGAAAAAAGGTCATCAATAGTTCGATGAAATATCAATAAATCAGTAATAAAACGTTTTAGAAAGATAACGCACTTTCACCAGATTGACTTTTACGTAACAGTAACAACCTTTACTATGGATTAATGTAATA
The DNA here is from genome assembly GCF_036245765.1 of Copidosoma floridanum. Taxonomy (NCBI): domain Eukaryota; kingdom Metazoa; phylum Arthropoda; class Insecta; order Hymenoptera; family Encyrtidae; genus Copidosoma; species Copidosoma floridanum. The sequence continues at coordinate 4,000,992 of NW_028321896.1, forward strand.
TAAGTACAATGAAACACAAAACTTTGGCGCGATCAAATAAAACGTCATTACAAAAACAATTCAGTTGAAAATTTTTTTGCTTTTTGATTAAAAGTTATATTTATTGATAAGTTTATTGATGCAAAACAAGGCATATTTCATTCGATTGTAACGACAGAACGAGCAGTCATCAGTTGTTACCAACAATTGAATTCGTTATACGAGCATTGTTTCGAATTTACAATATAGTATTTGGTGTAATGATATTTAGCGTCGTGCATCTTGCAGATACTTGGATATAAAAAAAAATAAAAAAATTAAAAAAAACTTTTTATCATCGTACCGATCAAATGTTATGTATTATTTAAACATAAAATATTAGTCCCTGAAAAAGTAAAATGTATTTGTTTTTTGTTGCCTTTTTAGTGGAGGGAGGGAGGGAGGAGATAGTAACTTTCCAGAAAATTTAGTTTCATCTAGTGCCAGACAAGTGCAAGCAGCATAACTCGACAATTGATTATTAAGATACTTAAGCTCTACTTACGGGCTACGTAAAATGATTATTAGTAAATATAGTAAACTAGAGTAGTGCGCTTCATCAAAGCATTTACTTAATAATAGGAAATGATGAATGATCATATTAATACAATTTCTTACAAACTAGGTATGATTGAAAGAATTTGTGAATTTCCGAGTTGAGGGGTTCGCAAGTCGAAGACGGGCGAGCCTTAGATTTGCGTACCCCAAAATTCTCGTGCGTAACTTTTTTTTTTTTTTTTTTCAAATCAATTAGTTTGATGCCTGTAAGAAACAAAATATTTTTCACAATGTTTTATGTATAACAATATCAGATAAATCATATGTATATATTTAATATATTAATGTATAATAAATATTATTAAAGAAAATAAACAAGGTAAATAATAGTAATACACATGTACGTATAGGCATCCGCGTATACGTTAGAGACACATAAAATTTGTGATGGTTTACTCACACAATTACGAGTGATTAATTAGAAATACGTATATGTACATGTATAATTATGCATATATAAGTATAAGAAAGTTCATGCACACCTCAATCTTTCTGCCCTCAACCACGGTGCCGTGTAGCCTCTCACGTGCCCGGTCCGCGTCAGCACTATTTGCGAATGTTACAAAACCGAATCCCTGCATGCAAGGACAGACAAAACAACATGCATTAAACTCAACTTACAGACTGTTGCGCTCCACATGCACTTGCACATCGACATGTGGTACACAATTTACCCCTTTTTTTTTTTTTTTTTTTTTTGCTCTTTTTATCATTATGCGCTTAATTCTCAATGGTCAAGTAACTAACACGAGTGGTGCTTGAAATTTTTTAGAATGCAAAAAATTTAACAACACCAAATGTGCGTGACATTATCATAATTTTGGGTATTAAATGCTAGGCGTCTAAATTCTTTCCTTCTAAATTTTCAATGTCAGCAACTGTGTGAAACATATAAGAATAAACTCATGAATTGAATCTCAATCTAATAATTTAAAAGAAATTCTATAAACTCGTGGTGCGTTGCAATTTTTATGAATTTTAACGTATTGTTACTTTACAATAAAAATTAAATTTTGTGGACATTGTAGAGTTGCTTAAAAAAAAAAAAAAAAAAAAAAAAAAAAAAAATATGAAGCTTGAACTACTTTACTACAGTGATCGCTAATAATAATTGTTATCATTTGGTACGAATGGCCTACGAATGTCGATGTACAATGCTGCAAGCGCGTACTGCTTACGAAGACGCACCAAACAACGTGCAACAAATAAGTAAATATAAAATCATGGTAAGAAATCATGATCATAATTACATTAATCATCTCATTATCACATAATATCATATATCATATCATATATTATATTGGGTCAAGTCATTATAATCATCAATACATCGTTGAGACTAAGAGATATAATATGTATGTTATTTTTTTTATATTTTTTTTTAGGAAGTGCATAGAAGAGGATATACAAGCTAGCGCGTACATATGCGTATTTATGCTCATACACATAAATATAAATATATACGCGCCTTTGTACACACAAACTCGTGTGCATGTACGCATGTAAGGAGTAATTAAAGAATGAGTATTCAGTTTAGGATCGATGGTGACATTCGTTTTCAAATGTCTGCGGTGAATTTGTGAAAAGAGGCACCGATAAACGCTGGGGTAAAATGGAATCGCGTTTACGACATACGCGAGCTTTCGAGGATGCGTTTCATTCAAGTTGTCGAAAGTAATTGTGTTTTGAAATAAATAGGTTGAAATTATCGAATTCGTAACTTGGGAAATAAATAAAGATGGTGCGAAGTATTGTTTACGGTCGATAGAGTACGTATTTAATTTTAATCAATATACATGTGTCTGGAATTATATAATTTATCTTATCAAAAAACGTTTGGAGGATGAACAAAAAATATCAACATTTATTCGCAAAAACAAGATGTCACAAGGTATATCAATGAACAAACGCAAAGAATATAAGCTTGATCGGAACTCAAATGTGTTGAATCGATGGTATATCTTTGATTTGGCATGATTAAATTAAATCGGATCGAAACCGCTGGAAATATTCGCGACGCGAGAGTGCTTTTGTTTCATCCCTCACTTTCCGCGAGTAGAGACGACGACTCGAGCAATAATGGAGCCAACCATGAGAATTGATCCGCACGCACTCGAGGCATTACACGCATCGGCGACATCAATCTTCGATGAAACCTTAAGAACAGTATCGAGTTGCCGTCGTCGTCGGGATTTCGAGTCTCGTGACAATCGAGAAAGTCGAGGCAATGGTGCGGGTTTTCCTTACCACTACCGCAAATACGACATTAGCGAAGAAGAAGAAGAAGAAGAAGAGAATCACCGAAGCATGCGACCGTACAGCCGCTGTTATTCTCGAGTTGGCTCTCGTTCCCTTTCGCAAAGACGAAAAAAATACGCACGAGGTTCAATTGGAAGATTAGTCACGGCCACTTTGTTCAGCCGCGTGGTGGTGGGGTTCGATGGACTTAAAAGCCAATTTAAACGCAAGTCCTTTCGCGATTGCAATTTTTGGCATTTGAGATGTGTAAACAGAAGCATCGGTAATTCGATGATCACGTCGTGTTTTTATTCGTTTCGCGGTTAAAAATTACGAGGTACTTGTGTGTTGAAACATCATTTATCTTTGTGATGAATTTATACGATTATATTGGACAGTCTTTCAAATGCAGGACTAAATAATAAGGTTTTGATGTTGATAAAATTCATTGTGACACGCACACTGCACACGTGGAAAAATGCTTACATGCAAAACATGTACGTTAACTTTGAAGCACACGTACATAAACACAAAATTCGTGAGATAAATTGTCCGTAGGGGGGTAAACGATGTGTTTTAATATTTGAAATGTACATGTATGAATTACGAGATTTGAGATATACATTTATGTATTTTTTAGGAAGTTCATAATCATAATTCCTATTGGAATCAAGTCTAAAGAAGAAAAACAGGACATTCAAAGCATTTCTATTGATTTCCACAATAATTCGTTAGCTATACGTTCGACTTTTGTTTAAAGAATCAAGTAAATTACCAGATAGCAATGCAGAAAAAATTGCACAAATTACTTTCCGAAGCAAAGTGAGATTAAAAGAAAAATTAGAAACTATAAACATTTGGTTATTCTTTCATGACATATTTTTTTCAATTAGATGACATTTTTCAATCGAAGATAAACTTACAAGTCCACAAAGTACCAAGCATTGTTATTTTATCAACAGCATTCACATTCTTATTAGGAGAAAATTCAACAGAACAAGACTTTTGCAATAGTATACATTCTCTACCTTGTTTCATTTTTTCTTCGTAATACAGGCTATGATTAATTTTTTTTTTTTTTTTTTTTTTTTTTTTTTTTAATTTCTTTCAGAGCACAGCTTTTAATCTGTTAAACAACGTCACAACTAGTCAATCATAACGATCAAACGTTTCAACGTGGAACGAAATGAGAAATAAATATGCTGATGAGAATATAAATGTACAAACTCTTCTAGGCATGATGAAGGATCAATAATTTGGTTTATACGAGGTAAAAGGAAAATTTAATTCATCGCTGGGTAAAAGTTACTTCTTGAAACGAAAATGAAAATTACGTTATTTTTCTTTCAAACGTGCACTGTAATGTTCATCGCGATTCATTATTACTGAAGGTACATTTTGCATTAATCAACTTTAAAACATAAAGAAAAAATTGTCAATTAAAACCTTTGTCCTCGATATGTTACCATAATTTTTTTTTAAGTTTAATAAGCAGGTAAAAAAAAAACTAACACGGACAATGTTTGTTTAACCTTGTTTATAATTCAAGGTAGAAAAATGTACACATCAAATGTTTTGCAGTGAGTATTTTTATGATATAAATATTAATAAAAGCAAGGCCCCGTGATCTCCTCGAACATTACGATACAAGTGACCGTACCATAAATGCATTTATCAATCTATAGAAGCTGTTTAAAAATTAATTTTTCCATTTTGAGTTCAACAAATTTCGAGTTAGAAAAGACGTAGTGTGTGAATCGGGTCAAGTTATCAAAATAAAAAGGTTCAATGCGCGTTAAACAGTGCATAAAGTATTGAGCCTTCAAAATGTCCTAAAATAGCGTGTAAATCATTACAACAAAGAAGGACCAATAATACAAGTGATACATGTATAAACGTATGGCTTTCAAAATGGTGACAAGTTAAGCAGTTTCTATATGCTAAACACATACGTGAGTATATAAGAGAAAAGCATGAGCTTTGTTTGGTTAAGTACCTGACTCACCTATAACGAAGCGTGCGTCTACTATTTACATATATAGTATGTACGGATAATATAAAATATATATATATAAGTACGCAATGGTAAACTTTTGGATGATGCAAGTATAAAGAGTAATGTAATATATATATATACGAAATTTTCATGCGATTTCGTTGTCATAATTATGTAGGAAATATTAGTAATAAAGTCTCACGCAATAACTGGCGTATAGTTACAATAAAAAATTAGCATCACGCGTGTAAAATAAAATGACAAATTAACACGTTTAACGTTGTGATTTTCGTCAGTTCAAATTAATACCCCGTGCGTAAATAATCAACACCAAGAGGAAATATATATGACGTAATGAATAAAAGGAGGCAGCTGTAAAGAGCGTAAGGTAAGTTAAGAGAAAAACAAATGCAAAGGACACAAAAGCAATTCGTTGAATATAGGACTTTTTAATTTTGAGTATTGAATATCATGTCATTTTAAAAAATTTAGATGTATCAAGGAAAATCGAGGCCAAGGCAAGGATTAATATAGTAGGTTTACTTGAGTAGGCTTGAATATTTGTACGATGGTAAAATATGTGGTAGCAGCGTTTGGATATATTGAAATGTTAAAAGTTTCATCAAATAAAATGGGCAGCATCTCTCGAAAATATACACTTTCATTTAATTTTGCAAAGTTAATGACCGTTCACGCGTCGGTTCGCCGCATGTTCCCGAAGTTCATCGCTGATGCATAAAAGTAATAATTATTTAAGTTAATTTTTTTTTTTTTTCAATAAAGTATTATAATTAGTGGCTATACGTATAGAGAGGAAAAACCATAAATAAATAACACATTGTTAAATAGGCTTAGTGGAAATGTGCTGTTTCAAATGAACACATAATTAACATAGCATTGTTATAATTTTTCAAATGTTAATTGTACCAAAGTATATATTGATAATCTTACGAAACAACAATTAGCTTGTACAGCGCTTAATTTATATGGTGAAAAAAGAAATGCGAAAGCGAGTAACCCCACGGGACATGCGGACGAAATAACCATCTCGTCACTATAACCAATGGGAGCTAAACATTGATTAAAATGCATAAAAAAGGCTAGCTAGTAAAAGTGCAACAGCTTGTCTAATCAACTACAAGGACTAATACCATTGGTTATATTATACTTTTTTTTTTTTTTTTTTTCAGGTATATGATAGTGTCAATGGCATTTGCACTATACATGGTGATGTATGTTTTGCACGAGTGTACATGAGAATTTCAAAAGCTTATATTTATGAAATTTTTCATTAAAAAGATACAATATTCATAGCAATTTGCCAATAATCAACAAAATAGGTATATAAAAAAATGGAGATTGAACGATTGAATTGTTGAAAAGCAAAAATCACGTAAGTTTTGAGTGTTCCCAGTACAAACGTTTGGTTATTATATAAAAGTTTACGGATTAATATAAAAAATATATCAATGCAAATTAATAGTCTGTCCTTTTACACAAAAAATATACTTCAAAATGCTGCACTTCAATCATTATATAGGGATGCTACATTCCATTTACATTGACGAAGCTTTCGAGAAAAAAAATTTTTGTTCGATTGGCTGAAGCACAGTGCTTTTTCAGAATGGAAAATTCTACTTTAGTTCTAATAAAGTTGCTCAGCAAATATCAACATGTAGTGAACCACAAAAAAGTTTATATATGCATTTTGCAAAAGCAACATAGTGACTGAAAACTGGATTATATCTATTATGGGTCAGAACAAATTTTTGTAAGAAGGCTTTTCTCTCTCTCTCTCTCTTTTCAACAATCTATACTTCTCTATTAATTTCGTTTTCAACTTTGACATGACAGTATCTTTTCTGACTTTGGTTCGATTTTACATATTCCTAAAATTTCTTAAAGTTAAAGTAAGCGCTGGCAACACTAATTCATATATTCGTAGCATCACGTTTTTAATTCGTAGCTGATGAAATATTTTAATAAAACAAAAGTCTCGTGTAAATAAACTAAACGATGATATAAGTGGGAGTAAGTAAGTTTGATTACAAGGATGATAAATCAACGTAAGATCTTGGCGTATAAAAACTATATTTGTAAGTGCATTACCAGTATTTGCACTTTGATACGCTTCAAAGATTTCCAAGTCGTATATTAAGCAATCATGTTGGGTTACTTCTATTTACAAGCTCTTTATCTGAAGAAAATATTTAGTTAAAATTTTTCAATGACAGATTTTTTCTTTTTTAATTTGCCATTCAATTGTTTTTGATTGTTAACCGTAAGTACATCAGCATTTAAATAATGATGTATTTTTTATTAGTGTTGCTAGCGCGCTGAAAAGAAATGGGGTGTGCGAAGGTAACATGAGTACTTTCTGATAAATAAATTTGGTTTGCTACAAAAAATCTTTAGTGTACCAATTTAACATAATTAAAACTTCAACAGTTGAATATAAAAATCAACAATAAAATAAAATCACGATACCTTCGATTGATTATTAATATTAAACTCTGTGTCAGGATACGATTTGACTTTTCAACAAGATAAAACTCACTTTATAAAAATTTTTTTGATCACAAGTCTAACAACTCAAACGCAATACATATTTTATTACTGCGTGATTAAATTACATCTTGAGTAAAAATAAGTATATCCTGAAACAAGTTAACTTAGTACTACTTAAGCCTACTATGATTATTCAAACGTATTGATTTGCGTAAAATATAATTTTGTTTGGTGATATTACCTTGCTTCCTCTTTCGTTGAAAATTATTTCCACGTCAAGAATTGGACCGTATTGCTGCAACACAAATCATTATTCCATTTTGTAAATTGAACAGACACCTCAGAGCTTTTCACGCAAAACCTGTAATGATGAGAAAAAAAAAGAAAAGAAAAAAAAAGGTAATACTCACGCCAAACATGGCTCTCAGATCGGGATCTCTGAACCTAAACGGTATGTTGCTGACGTGTAGCCGTTTGGGCTGTCCTTTGAGGTCTCCCCCTTGGCTCTGGGTGGCAGGCGTTACGGCTCCCGAAGTCACCGGCACAAGACTCTGCTCCACGTTGTTCTCGGAGCTGGCCTCGTTGACTACCTGGCTCGGCACGCTGGGCTGTTGGCCGCCGTTGTTTGCCGCGGCTGCTGCAGCTGCCGCCACTGCCGCCTGAAACACTTCCGACTATCGCCGGAACGACGCAAACGCACGGATAAGTTGATGACCGTAATTTTTTTTTTTTTTTTTTTTTTAATGTGATGCTCGAGGTGATGCTCGTATTAGGTACACACGCAAATCGTTTTATTGACTGCGTTTTAGCGATGCTAGTAAAAACGTGTACAGAACGACAAAACGTTTTATTTTGCAATTTTAAAGTACAGTTGTTGTAAGTATGGAAATAAGGGTGAAAGTGTGAGGGGAAAAAAAAAAAAAAAAAAAACTCACGATGGCCTGTGAATCAACGCCATTGGGCGCTGGGGGCGGACTGAAGGTGGTCTGGTTCTGTTGGGCCTGTACGACAACGCCCTGGGACTGGGCCACTTGGGCCGCGTTGGACTGTTGTTGCTGTTGCGCCGCGGCCACCGCAGCAGCGACGGACACTGGCTCCTCTTTGATGGACACGGACGGCGGTGGTTTGACTTCGCTGGCTGCCCCCGTCGAATTAACGATTCCTGCGCTCACGCCGTTCACCGGGGGAGGAAAGACACCCCCGGCGTAGGGCGCAGCCATTCCTGTCTGCACCATGTGCTGCAACAGAAAAACAACAGATTGGAATTGTATGGATCTACTTACTTACTACTTTTTTTTTTTTTTTAAGCAAACGTTCGACGCGTTATTTTTAGCCGAGTGCTCAGTTTTTAGACGAGCCGTGACGTGAAACATCGCCTCACACGACACGATATTTTCGCGACGTAAATATATATATATATACACCTGTATAATAAATAATACGTATGGTAAGCAATAATCAACTTGAAAATCTTTTTCATTTTGCTTAAATTTTTTAGTCAGCCCACGCGAGTAAAAGTAAAGCATGTTGTCCGAAATTCAATTCATTTTGATTATAAATATCAATCGTCGTGTTAGTAGCGCTGAATAATTGATCGTATACACACGTAGCGAGGGTAAAGTTCCAATTCAGACCGCACTCTAATTCAAGGCATCGTAAAAAAAAAAGTACACAGCTACACTATCAGCTCGTGTTTACAGATACGTACACTTGAACGCGTACATTACACCGAGCTAAAATAAGAACATTACAGCCTCGGGGGAGTGGAGAAAGAAACACGCCAGCGGATACAAAAAAAGTTAAGCTCGCCCAGAGGTGGAGAGTAAGAGGGAAAGTCTTTATTTTTCCTCCTCTTACATTTGCATCGGAAACAACGGGGCAACCGCGATGTACCCAACGCCGGTTAATCACATTGCCCGACATTGTCTCAACCGTTAAAAGCGAGTTAAAAGCTACGGGGTGTGCAACGGCAACCACAACAACAAAAGCGACGTGCAGTAGTTAACAGCGGCAAGTCTCAAGTTGGCGGGTGGGCGGGGGAGTAAGTATAGGGAGGGATGGATAAAAGACGAAAGCCCTTTAGTGGTGCACACACGTTGTCTCTATAGGCTGCACCGTAAGCAGAGAGAGAGAGAGAGAGAGAGAGCTCCCAATGCAATAAAACCCCGGTACAGCCAAGTGCCAGCGAATTACGTTCAATTAAGCCCCCTCCGGTAAAGACTCGATTCCAGAGATAGAGCCGACGCTCCCGTTGCTCAGAAGGGAGCCGGGTATGCGGCATAGAACTACTACACGGAAAACATCAGCCAGCAGAATAAGAGAGAGAGAGAGAGACACCCAGCGTTTCTGTCGCTAGAGCTCACACTCCGCGGGAGGAAGTTTTCGGGCGAGGGGAGCGACCGTGTAAGTATGATATATATAGGAGCTCTGCCCCTCTTTGAACCGTGTACCCATGCGTGTGGGTGGTTCGGTCAGTCAATCAGTACCTATACTCCACCTAACTATAATATAATACGTAATGTATGTACCCACCTGTATACAGGGTATACGTTATATGATAAATGTTGTACGTATGTATATACGTACACAACATGTAAAGCTCAACCAAGTGCAGATGATGAGGGGTCGAAGGAGGGAAAAGGGTGTACTATATATAGGCTGTACTGTACGTGCCGCTCTCTTCCGATGCTGCCCCCGCGACGTGCTGATGGGCTCTGATTGGCCGGAAATTCAAAGTGACGTCACGCCAGCAGGCGGCAGTAAGTGTACGCGGGTGTATATACGTGCATGTACAAATATACCTTTTGGAGACGTTTGTAGTTGAGATACGAAAATCGCGTTATATCTATATAAATATACGTACCGGCAAGTTTCATGGTGACAGTAAAATTTTACATTTCCCTCGAGCTGTTACATCCCTCGAAAATTAGATTTTGAACACGTCGCATCGATTAAGTATACTTAGGTATACGGTAATATCCGTGAATATCATTTGTAACACTGTCGAGATTCTATAGTACGTGGTTTTCTAAAGTCGCGTACCTACGAGGGACTTTTGCAGTTAAAGTACCTACTTATACATAAGCGAACTAAGCGACATAAGCATCCGAACGTGAGTAATACAATTGCGCGTGTAAGCTCAGAGTAGCTCGCGTACACGAGCGTAATATACGGACATACAACAGGCAATGACTATCGAATTATATACCTAAATACCGTAGAGTCCGAAAATCACTACATTACTATACGTTCACCCGTTACTTGGTATATTTCCCACGCACGTGTATGACAGAAAATTGTATTTTCGGACAACGACTGCCCGCAGGGGATAAACCCACACGCGTTCCCACGAGGAAATATTATATACTATATGTTTAAACGCGGGATTCCGGCGAAATTAGTAATTAACATATTTTCAACACCGATTCCCCCCGTCAGCTTTCCTTCCAGTGCGGGCATCCTCTCCTCCTCATATTTTCCGAGCGCAATAACTCTATCAAAATAAGTCACGGCCCGCATGCACGCGGCCGTTAGACGTGACGTCTGAAAATAGACCTTTGCCAGTCAAGAGCGAGAGAGAACGGTACTTTTGGCAACGCGAGGAAAGAAATATTTGTTTTCTTCTTCTTTTTTTAATTCATGCCTCTTTAAGTACATTTAAATAATTATTCTGGTACATATTCGCACCGAGAGGGGAAATTAGATGGCAACGAGTCTGTTGCGAAGAGAAATCAAAACGTCTCTCGTGTATATAAGGTATGTGCATTATACTATGATGTGTGTTTGTATACCTACTACGCGACTACTACTTTCTCATGTCCGCGTATATATAAATCAAACGCGCGGGAGGATGTAGAGCGATGACAGGAGGAGGAGTAAATACATTGTAGCAGTGGCGTCTACAACCAGTAATGCGTGTTTAGTGGAAAAAAGCGACTAGAGCAAGCAAAATGGTACCCTATTCTAAAAAGGGACTAAGTAGTAGATGTTGGAGGTGGAGTCATCAAGAAGATGTAATCAAGTGTTACAACATTGTGCAAACGGGCACTATAATTTCTAATTAATCAGAAAAATGAGAGAGAGAAAAAAGAAATATTGAAGGAAGATGGGAGGGAAGAGCTGTTTCTAAGAGCTACCCGAACGTGATAGCCTGCGCGGTGACCTCTTCGTTATTATCAATGCGCGTCTTGCACTCGGTAACTCCTCCTTCTCCGCCACCACCCCACCGTTACTCTTGGCAACTACTGCTGCGTCTTGTATTTTACTCCCTTCCTTCGTACCGTGAGATAATCATCTTTGGGAAAATGATACTTTTCATTTTATTACGGGATGTGAAAAATTTAAATTTTAAATATTCAATTTAAAAAAAAAATATTAATAATAATAATAATAACAATAAACAACTCTGTTTAAGAAGCGTTTGTTGGAATGTTTTCTTTTGGTAAAAAAAGATGTTCAGAAAAGTACACACCCGAGAGCCGAGCGAAGCTAAACTTTGCGCTTCGAATCCATTCGACCAGGCCGCTTTTTTTTCCGAGCTTTCGTTACATATCCTCCACGAATCGTTATGAGCTTTGAGAGGAAGTTAAATTCAAAGCTGGTGCGTCAAGGCGTGTAGGTATATATACGAGGGGGAGGAAAAATATAGAGGCAAGGCTGTTGCTCGGTTTCAAACAATGGGAATCAAGACAGCAGCGAAATTTACATTGCCGATTTGAATCGTGTGCGTGAGCCAGGGGCCGCCTTGCGACTGTTGATGTGCTTTCTAGCGCAAAGCTCGCCAAACTTTGCGGCAAACTAGTTTCATTCGGGCTTTTCTTCGTTTAGATCGGACATAAAAATTCCTCTACCGAAAAACTTGGGACACAACAATTGAATTAATAAGGTTCCGTGGGTAGAATAGAGTGTATTAAAAATTTTTTTACATTGTGTTTTACAAAAATAATCCATCCCATACAAGTAGGGGTTTTAATTAAAAAAAAAAAAAAAACGTGATCCATCCATACGTTCGATTTTGATTTACACTCCGATAGAATATTCAATGCAAGCTTGTTCTTTCAAATTTTTTACCATTCTAGTATTTTCTTTAGTTTGAAATTCGAAAAAAATTACCATACGTTTGCTTAACATGCTTCCCTTGCTTTGGTACTGCCTACAATCAGAATACTAATTGAATTGCACCAAGGCCAACTTGAAAAACGATTCATCATTGTGAATCGATTTTATTTCATTATCGCACTGTAACTGGGCTTTGTACAAAAATTTTTTTTAGGCACAAAGAAGATTAATGATTTATATATGCAGGGGTGGAAAAAAAAAAAACTAATCCACGTAACTTTATTTTTCTCAAAAGAAATACGATATGCATTGGAGGGTTCGTGGTGGATTGAAAGGATAATTGTAAGTTTATTTGATCATGATTCGTGAGCTTACATCCAAAGTAGAGCGTACAAATATTTATTTTCAGACGTCAGCGTGAATTTTAGTCGATCGATACTCACGCGTATTTCAGGAGAGGGTACATATGGGGAAGAAGATAAGGGGCTTCAGACTTCGATTGGGAAAGCCAAAGTACTGAAAAACTGAAAATAAATCCTTTACAACAAAAAAAAAAGTCTTTTTTTACCTTACTCTGCTATTTTATGGAGAAAAATGAGTTAACGACATCGAATCACACAATAATGATTAGTGTTTCTGAGTCATAAAAAAGACAATGTAATCACAACCGATTTTTTTCTTTTATAATACTTATTAATTTTCCTACGTGTTAATAGGCACATTGGCTTTAACTATTTTCACGATGTTATAATTTTTTTGTGCAGAGATCACAGACTCTATCTTTTTTTATGATGTCAGTTGCTACAGCAATTTAGTTGCTGTAACTTATGGTGATAAACTTTAGAATTAAAAGCTTGAACTGTTACTTTCAATGTTTGACTGTACGTTGGTAGTCTAATGAATACGTAAAATGACGAGTTACGTGTGTAAAATATTAAACAATTTTCGATCGATTGTATGACGTGAGCACCGATGACACTTATTTAATTCCATTCGAAACTTTATTTTTTTACCCTACATGAGATACAGTTAATAAATACAAAAATTTATATTAATTTTTTAATCAAATAATATACTTACATGAATTACAATTAAAATACAGGTTGTACATAAATACCATTAAAAAAAAAATATATATATATATACAATAGAAAGCAAAAAAAAATCTATTTAGATAGAAGAAGTTTTACGCCAATATAAAATAGTCAAATAGAACTCCAACACGAGATCATCGTTTTAGTGAAAGAAACTAAGGAAAATTTTCAATTAATCACCTTTATAGCAACAAGTTTCACAGCTGATAAGTTTTTAGATCTTTAGCCTAATAGTAGATAAAAAGCTAAGGGGTAGTTATCGTGACTTACGTATCTAGCATGCAGATGTCATAATATTATTAAATGTAATAAAATTTTTTTTAGAAAGTACACATTGAAATTTATCATCGCGTTTGGATAAATTTTGTTATTAAAACGAAGAAAGATAAATAACTGAAAACTATAGAATCGATTTTATTTTTTATGCATAACTTACTTTATGGTTCTTACTTAAGTACAGAGTAAATAATTTTAAAACTGTTTTACAAAATCTCTGATAAAAGAAAATATTGTTAAATACTATGTGCAACAGATTTGTACTTTAGAAATTGAATAAATTGATCCTTGCTCTTTAAAAAACTGTATTCATAGAAAAACATGTAGCTTTACGTTAATAATCAAAAACAACACAGTCTCGTTTACTTAATAAGTAAGATTAAGTAGGATGATTGCTCATAAGATTAATATAGATTTGGAGCACGAATTAATGGTAAAATCAACGTACAATACAACATTACCAACAGGCGGTCTAAAAATATATTATTCGAGCATATATACTTATTGATGCCAAATCATACTTCGATCAGCTAGCAATTTGCAGAGACGGTAAAAAAACAAAAGTTAGACAAGGGCTGAACATTAAAAAAAAAAGTCTCTTGAAATTGAGCACAAAAAGTAACAATGTGGTCTGTTATTGAAACCAACGTTGGACTGAATCATTAGGCGAATACGGCCCAGCAGCAGAGCTGATCAATGGGTCGGGCGGCAAGCTTGCCGAGAGTAAAATTACACACTAACATTACGAGGAGTTTTGTATGTGTACACTGCACGAGTACAGCCAGCATAAGGAGCAGGAGATCAAAATAGATGGATAATTTCTTTTTCAGTATCAACATATTGCATTGAGTAGAATACGTCGGTGTACATGTAGCGCGTACGCGTACGTGAAACATGCCAGTGTAAAAAGTAAACTTGGTGTAGAAGACTACAAGTTTAGTATTGCAGGACAAGGAAGGAAGGAAGGAAGGGAGGAAAGACAGCACAGAATCTGCTTATATCGAATATGTACTTATGTATGAACCTAGGCATGTTGGTGCTTGTGACGTGTAACACGCGCATATACAGTGCACACACAGTCGACTGCAGGGGTTAATGAAATTCACGCCGGACATGCAAAGAGAATAGAATTGCCAGGTGCATTGTGAGTATACATAGTATATTATTATATACGCATACACATATTGTACAAGCTTTTGGAGTTGTTGGCTATGGGCAAAGCTTCGTATAAGTACGCACGAATATAAACTCACTTACACGTGAAACAAGTGTTTCAAAGTTCGCGCCCGCGCGCGCGCGCGCTGCCTGGGGTTTTGCGTCTAACCTAAACGTAAAGCTCGCAAGGCCCATTCTCGATATTTTTTTTTTGTTTTTTTTTTCTTTTGTTACTATTTATCTATTTCCTTTGGCAAATTATTTACCTGCTCCAAAAGATCGAAGCTGCAAGTAATTGTGATCCCGTTGGAATTTCGCGAGCGGAAACGAAAAAACAAGAGCTAAACACGCGACGGGGATGATAGTCGCGAGAGATAAATTACGAGCTTACACGATTATTATGTAGGCAAGCTTGAGGCAAGCTTCGACCTTGTGCTTGTGCCTCAAGGACGCCGTGATTAAACTTTTTATCTTCTCATACAGGCGTAACATGCCAATGTGATACAACCAAAGTATATCCGGCGTGTCCATCTTGTTTGTATTCACGATGTACAGAAAAGCTCGGTCGCAAGCTCAAGAACGGAGAGACCAAGTGCAACATACATGTGTATATAGGTGACGAGCAATATTTCGCCTCGTAGGTATACATATATATACCGATGTTGCTCCTTCCTCTCTCTGCGGCTCTTGTGAGCACGCCCCTCTCGGCCCTCAGCACATGCCAAGACCTAGGCCACTAGACTCTGGAGAGAAGGAGAGAAGGAGAGATGAGACAGGGCGCAGCAGCTCTCTCTTTCCGGCCGTCCAAATTGCGCGGCGCATCCGAACGAACTCGCTGATCGATTTTCTTCCCACTAGCGCTGCTGGATGCTGTGCTCCGCTCCTGCGTCTCTCGTTCTCTCTCTCTCTCTCCCCCCCCCCGGCCAATGCTTGTGTACAACCTTATACCAATGCCGTTACTACTACACAACACTGCGTATGAAAAGGAGTTCGTGCTTGTAATGCATACGTAAAAAAGGGGCATTAAAAAGTGTAAGGGTACAGAGAGCACATTGGAGAGACATGTATACAAAGAAGAACAAAACTCCAAAACTCTCGCGCTACACAGCAGACGGGAGAATCAATGAGGCTCTCTCTCGCGCTTGTACACACACATACGTGTGACCCTCTCCCCTCTCGCACGGGTATCTCTTTTTTTTTATATTTATCTCTGCCTGGCGCTCTTTTTCTTTCATTCGTTCCTCTCTCTCTCTCTCTCTATTCTCGGACTTTGGAGTGCGTCTTGGATTATTCGCACACAGCAAGCACATAAGAAGTGCGTTCGAAATGGCGACAAGACGACGACGACGACGACGACGACGAAGAAGTATGTATGATATGGATGTGTGTATATATGTTTGTACATCGTCGTCTTCTCCCGAAGAGTATTCCTTAGGCGTGCAAGGCACGTTAACTTTGGAGCCGTCGGCGTCGCGTGCTTGAATACAGATAAGCGCAAGTACACGGTAGGGAGAAAGCACACGAGCGGAGGAGCGTCAATACAGTACTCAGTAGGTAGAGTTATTAAACCCGTGAAATTTTCACGAAATACTGGACCTATAAGTGAAGAGAAAAGAGACATGAAGAAACATTAAAACAAGATACGTCTGTGTACCCCTCCTCATGCATATACATGCTCAGTGCGAATAACGAAAGAATAATATGTATAGAAGAAAATGAAAGAAGCGGCCTAGCGTTTAGACACACATGCTCACACATGCATGCACATAAACGTTGAGACGCCGGAGATAAAGAAAAGGCTGTGTATATATATGTATTTTTAGAAGCTATAGCGGGGTAGCGGCGAGCACATGTGCTACTGTACGGTATGCAATCAGGACTCTTGTATGCTGTTGTGTTACACAATTACTAATGTTAATGTTTTTTGGCGTGTAAAAAAAAAAAAAAAAAAAAAGCAGAAGATAATAAATTGTAATAATGCACGACTTACAGGATAGTACATTCCTTGAGGAGGAAGAAAAAACGCCCCAGAGCCCCACAGTTTGAGGCCGTTCTGCTCCACCGTTACGAAAAGAAGAATTTATCAATCCCCAAGGTATACACTCTCTCTCGCTCTGTGTTGGTTGGTGCTGGTATATACTGGGTGCTCCTGTTACTGCTACTTGTACTGTAAATACACTCTTGGCCGCCTCCTCCCTTCTCGGTTCCCTTTCTTTTATTCACTCTCTGGTAGAGCAGGAAGCTCTTGTTCCTATTCGTTGGCTTATTTTTTATTATTCATCAATGCTATTGTTGTCTTGGGCAACAGTCATATACAGGCAGCCGCACCGAGCTGACGACACAAAAACGAGCCCGGGATTTTATTACTTGCAAGGACGCTTCGCGCCCGACCGAATATCACTTGCACGTTCGTTCTATGTTCAATGCACGTCCTCTGGTTTCACTCGCTACGTCGCTAATTTTTAGCAATCCTTACTTCGAGGCCTCTCGGGGAGTACTGGCAGCGTGAACGTGGAAACACGCGCGCGCGCGCTACACAATAAGTAAATTTTTTTTTTCGGCGGGGAGCTGCCGCTCTTGCTGCTACCTACTGTACCGCAGCTATATTACCGATGTATGTACGTGTGTGTACCTACACACCTCAAACCTCATCGACGAGATTTAAAATATGAATAACATGACTCTATATTTACACCAAGTACTTAGGTACACGGTAGATAACAGGGAGCAGCTCTATCCAACAGAGCGCAAGATGAAAGAAACGTGTACCTACTTATGTGTGAGTATACTTAATGCACGACGCACGGCAGCGGCACGACCGAGCCCTTGTCTTCTTCTCTCTCAGATGATGATGAGATTAAAGTATATACTTTTATGCACTTACAGATACTTGTACACACCAACAGCAACTACGTACTTATGTCTCTTTCTTTTTTCTCTCTCGGTACAGTCTCGGAGTAAAAGGTATTCGCGCACTGCACTCTACTGTTATACTTATCCTTACTTGCAGCTTGCAATTGCAGCGCGATTGAACGATGATGGAACAGAAGGGGGAGAGAGAACGAACAAACGCACACACAATCGCTATATAGAGCTATATATTACAACAATAACCTCATACATATAATATACACACACTTGGTGTGCAAGAGCAGCAGCTATCTCTCGCTCTCTTTCTGTTAGATCGCTGCGGATGCGGAAGGAATATACCTATTCCACTTTCGAAGCGCGCGCGAACACAAAAGCATGTATATAGGTATATGACGTGCGAATATGCAAACGAAGCTGCAGCAGCCACACTGTGCGTGCCTCTTGTTGCGACTGACGACTGTATGTGTGACAACAGAGCTCGACTCGGATTATCGGATAGGTACCTATTCTATTCTGCTCCGATGTTAATATAACACGCCGAAAGCCGTCTTCTTCGCCGATCGAGCGACTTCGCTTACCTACTGGCTTTTTTTTCCGACATCAGCGCGCCCTCGCGGATTGTCATGAACTTATCATACAAACTCCACTTGGTGTCTTGGTTCGCGTATATGCGCAATCGCGCATTCGTGTGCACCGTGTCTCTCTCTCAGCTCAGCTGGCCGGTTGCTCCCCTTTTTTCTTACGGATAAAATAATAATAATTATATAAGGATACTAAATATTTTAATATATAGTTATGTGTACTTGGGTGAATGTCTAGTAGATACGTACCTACACCTATGCAGCAGATATCAAGTCTCGAGACGCTGATTTTATGGCTCTCTTGATTTGGTATGAATACAAGTATACTTTTACACACATATGCCTATACCTACTAGTGTACAGGTTTAATTTTTTTATCTTGCAACGCATTACTAAGTAGCAGTGCGCGGGTTTGCTCTCTCTCTCTCTCTCTCTCTCCTCCTACCTCTTATAATATACATACATTACCGGAACTGGACAAACTAGTACTATAGAGAGTAGAGTGTGTTTTCTAGTCTCATGTGTATATATATTATACACATATAAGTAATTATTTTCAGTTCTCCACCCAACTCTCACCTCGCGCCAATACTTACCTCTATCTCTCAGACGCGTCGCTCCAGTTTTTCTGTGCCTTTGAGAGTTTAGCTTATCGCATTGGTTTTGCACTCCACATACCTGCCCTCTATACTTATAAAATACAATGATGCACTCTTTATCTTGCCCATGTTTATTTACACGTTATTGATTTTTGATTTAAAGCTATTTCAAGCTCAAACTACGATTATTGGAGAATGTGGCTTACAACCATACATGCTTTTACAGTTTATTCGTTGTTTTCAATTTTCAAGTACATCCGCGTTACGTGCAACATTTCAAATAGATAATTGTGAGTTTAAAAATTTGCTCGCAGGAATACATAAAACACGTACTTATATACTTATCGCATCGATTAGTATTCCGAGTATTTAGGAACGTGGAAAAATCACTTCGTCGCTCTCGCGTTCGAGGGAATGTCACGCCGACGACGATTGAAAATCCAGGCAGGAATCAATTATTCAGAGCCCAGACTGCAGATATATTGAACGGGAAGCTCTTCAAAAGAGGACGCGCCGTCCGATGGTCTGTTGCAAAATTATAAGCTTAACTAATCCTGCCCATCTCAAGAGTATAAAATTATGCAATTTGCATAAACGTGCAACTCAAGATTATCACGGAAAACCCGAAATACTCATTTCATGTGTATTTTAAGTATAAAATTGTTGTACCTGAAAATGTCCAAACAACGAATAAGTACGAATTAACAAAGTCTATTGACATAGTTTGCATGCGATCATGACAGCCAAACGTTGTGTCGCGCAAACATAATGGTACTACTTATGCGTGTACATTACTGCACGTGAGAGAAAGAGTAACGTTCAAGAAAATCCATCAGAAAAATATATTATCTCGAGGGTGCACGCGTATAATGTATGTATGTATGCAAGAAAGACCGGTAGTATAGGTATATACACGCATATTACCTATAAATAATTTATGGACGCGAGTCCGGAAAGTCGCTGAAGAAAATACATTATGGGAAAAAGTTCCAGTCGCGCGGGGTCCGAGGCGCGAAGTAGAAAGTCCGCGGACGAGCGCCAACTTCTGCTCCAACTTTGCGAGAAGTCGTTTGTAAGGGGAGATCGGAGGGTGGAGGAAGGGGTGAGATGAGCGACAGAGAGATTGAGTTACTAAAATCAGTATTCATAGCTCCTCTATTTATCATTATCTGATCTCCTTTTGTGTGGTATTAAATATCTTTTTTTGCACTTTTGGCAGGGCAAATCATGATATGATGATCATGTACCATCATAAGGCACAGATGATGGATTATAGATTAAAGGAGAAAATACTGAATTTTTCTAATCAGTGTAATCACGAAAATCACCGAGACTCAACGAAAAAATTCCAAACCAATCAGCCGACGTCCTTGTCATGTTTCGAAATGATGGTTGACACGCACGCGCGACGTTACTATTCTCAGAATAGTATTCTGTTACTATGTGTGTACCTATATACATTAGCCATTCATGCTTAATAACAAATAGATACATACAATTACACCAGCTACACACTTTTTTTAAAAACGTTCCCAGACAAATGCAAATAAATTCACCTGT
The DNA here is from genome assembly GCF_036245765.1 of Copidosoma floridanum. Lineage (NCBI taxonomy): Eukaryota > Metazoa > Arthropoda > Insecta > Hymenoptera > Encyrtidae > Copidosoma > Copidosoma floridanum. The sequence goes on from NW_028321896.1 coordinate 4,021,504, forward strand.
ATGCATCATAAATATGAATCTCGTGTATTTCAATGGCTTATAACTGATTGAAAGTCCTATACTAACCAATACTCATTGTTCGAAATTATTATTATTTTTTTTTTTTTTGTTACTTCAAGATTCAGGAACTGCAATTTAAAACCAATACATGTAACAACACATTACGTACTATTCAATTATGATCGCAAAAAACTGCACAAAGTTGTCTTGACACTGCGTTTGAAAATGTGAATCACCGCGCAGAACGCACAAAACGCGACGGTTAAATATTTCAACAGATTTCCGTTTTACCTACTGACGGAGAAATTCGAAATCAACGTACACTCACCGTACTTTGATTCGCAAACCGCGAAGTTTAAACATAAAGCATGATTTTAAGATTGTTCAATAGTTGTTAATATGATAGTTGTTTATCATTATATTTTTATTTTCTGGTTATGGTTGTTCCTCGTGTTTTAATACGATAAATTACTTCAAGAATTCAAACTTCGCGGTTTGCGAATCAAGGTACGGTGAGTGTACGAGTGTACAATTTTCGCGCGACACAATTCTGTCAAAGTAAAATCACATTTGTTACTTGACACTGCAAAACCATTTATGCAAATGCATATAAGGTACCGGAGCACCTAATACACAACGTACACATTAAATAGGCCACGAGAAAAACCATCGACGCCCGCGATAGTCGAACCGCCGAATCAGGCCGGTTAGAGATTACGGAGGGAAAAATTTAACAGATACGAATTTGCGCGAAACGACATCGTTTTTTGTAACAAACAAGCGTGAACTATCGCGTATCGCAAAATTATTGCGTCAAGCGTGCCAATAGTGTTCAACAATACCCAAATCCTCCGGTTGATCGACTCCCACTCACGGTTGAGCTCGTTCCTCAGATGAAACACTCGCAACTGCTCGACGAGTTGATTAGACATCTAAACACCTCCCCGGTGATAGATTAGTCCTGGTGGGTGGCACTCGCAACACGACGTAAAATTAATTATTCGAATAAGTACTCACAAGTCGTTTTCGCGACGCACCCCCGCACTGTTCGATACTCAACTTGATTATGTATGTACTGTGCGTGCATGCATACGTTGTCGATAAGAACATTGTTCAAAATCTCTCTCCTGTTATCGCTCAACGGACCTGCTGTTCCACGGCTCAATTTGAACGTCTCGATTTTTTTAGATTTCCCGCCTTCGAGGCCAATCGTTGAAATTATTACTGAAATAATATACATGGTTGCTTTCGTTCGAAATTAAAGCTCAAACTTTCCTGTAATTTCAAATTATTGAAAAAAAAAAAAAAAAAAAAAAAAAAAAAAAAGCATGATTAATTTGTATTGATTGCATTGCAAAACAGGATTGTAGGGAACGTAGAATTGAAAATTTTTCTCGTCAAGTGATACCGACGCGTCGCGCGTGCCATAAACATTAAATTAGAAAGCAGCCTCGTATCAAAACCGGTTGCAGTATAGGCGATGTTATGGGAAACCAGGAAGAAATACCGATCTTATCCAGGTGCTGAACTTTTTAAATCGTGCGAAATCATATAGTTCAAAGCATCCGTGAATCAATTTAATTTTTACTATAGGGGATACAAAAATAATTTTTTTGTTTAATGTATACATTTGTCAACAACTTCATTTATTGCAAAATGCGTACATCTATATTTTACTTGTAATTTAACAACGAGTATTTTAAACATTGCCGATTTAATGAATTGAATGAACGATTTTTTATACTAATTCGTACATATTATTTAAAATTATGAAATTTTGAGTTAATAAATCGAAACATTTTTTTTTAATGGTTACTACATTTTATTTCAAACGTGTTATAAATTATAATACAAATGCAATAATGAAATAATAATATTTGATAAAACGTTAAACAATCCTGGACGTTGAATTATCCTACATAAGTAAGACAATAAGTAATCGACATCGCCACTGGAACGGATCGTGCTGATTTAAAATACAACAATTTATACCTATTGGTCTATAAATACATATGTATAAATATTTATACCTGTACATATGTAAATAGACGAAAGTTGAAAAACGAAAATATAATAGAGAGAAATTGAGTGCGCGCGTTTGTTAATTTATATATTTATAATTATAATTATACATTTAATATTTGACGATAAAAATCATAAACTATACACTTTATTAACATTAGATGATTATATAACCAGTGAACGTTTGTTTACGCTGTGAAAAAAATATACCAGTGATAATAATAATAATAATAATAATAATAATAATAATAATAATAATAATAGTAATAATGATTACAATAATAATAATAATAATAATAATAATAATAATAATAATAATAATAATAATAATAATAATGATACCTGTATGATACAAAAAATATGTGCATAATCTATACATAACAAAGGCATTTCTTTCAAACAAGTATTATACCTAATCATATAATTAAATTATTTTTTGATCAACAGAAAGAAACTCAATATAGTTCTTTTAAAATTTGTTCGATTCTCGCACGTCAAGTTTAGTCATCAATAGCATAAATAATTATTCATTGATGTCCATACAATATTTTCTTGTAATAATATAATACTATAACCAATCGTAAAAGTATAATTTTCCTTTACAACTTTATAAAAATTAACGCACATTTAAAAGATAATGTCAACGAACATTTAACAACATCAGGGAAAAAACATTTTTACACCATCCAACGACAAAACTCAGATGATATCAGCTATTTGGAAGTAAAATTAGGCTTGTGTACATGACTTGTAACATTAAAAAAAATTGACATTCTTTTATTTTAAGATTGAATATACGCCATTCTACAATTAAATTCATGATTTTTCCCTATTTACTTTGACTTGCATGACTTACAACAAAACATGATGAAATGCATTAAAAGCTAGTAACGACCATATTGTAAATGCTGCAATAATCGTCCAACAAAAGCAGCAGAGTAACAAGTAATGCCCCAAAATATATTATTTAGAAAAATCAAAGTACCAACGCGCTGAAAAAAAAATTACGTAAAAAAACTGCTGTGACGCTTGTTTAAATATTTTTTTTTTAATAATTAGCACACAAGCAGTAGATTAAGAGTTTTTGAAAAACTCCAATATAAACTCAACATTGTACTTAAAATTTGTTGTTTTTCAAATATATTGAATCAAGTTCACACGATAATTAAACGTAAGCATAATAAACTCTTGATAATTGTGATTGTACAATGATTATACTCAATTGTTCCTTCTTTTTCTTTATAACATGATATATTATAGCAATCTACTGAAATTCCGAATTGACCTTATCGTACATATTGCAAAAAACGAGTAACATTTATAAACCCTTTCAGTCACAACTTTGCTTGTTATTACTTACACGGTAAATTTAGTATTCTTCAACGTCAATGAGGATTACACTTAGTAGCAGGCATATTAACTCAACAAACCTATCTAAAGATGTAATTAAAATTTTCACGATTCAACAGACACGATCTATCTTGTATATTAAAAAAAATAACATTTTTAAATACTCAAAAAAAGTATTTAAATAACATTTAATTTGTCAACACTTTTACGTTTCTCTATTCAGGACTGAAAGGATTTGAACAAAGACTTGATCGGTAATTTTTAACATTCTCGTCTCATCCATAGCTGTGGTTTTAAACTGGTTTTTAAATTGCTTACAAGCCAACCAAGAAAAGTAGAAAGTCCAAATGTTGTTTTCCTCTAAACAACTATACCCACTGCTATAGGAGTGAGGGGCAGAGGAGACGGTGGTTAATTTAATGCAGATCCTGATCACCTCACTTTAGGAGACCACATCAGCTCTGCAATAAAAATTTAAGTTTTCTCCTTTAAACAAAGCCACGCAGTGCATCAGAAGTGAATGCTAATTGAGTCAAATTGCAAACCTGCAATGGAGAGAGCTGGGGGTTCCGAGGTGAGACGGTATGTGTGACGTGCGTCGGTACAGAGGCTGTGTGCCTCCGGTAACTGGTGTTGCTGCTACTACTGCCTTTGACTTTACTGATGCGCCTAGTGATGTCATACGTCACGCTTGCCGACTCGCGCCGTTGTTGGGTCACCTTTTTTTTCGCCAAAATTGTTTACATCCCAAATTTTAATTTTTCAATCATATAACTTTTAACGTGTCGAAGCACGTGATTAAAATACAACCACGATTATTCGTGGCTTGAGTATCAAAATGCTTATAAAACTATTGTAAGTGTTATAGAGAATATGGTACTTTGCTATTTGTCTACTAGAGAGACATTTTCAGTACAATGTAATTTTATAAAGGGAAACTAGATTATAAAATTTTATTTCAAAACCTTTCAAAGTTGTTGGGTTTCGTACAAAATTTTTCCATCGAAAAAGTGTATATAACCACTACCTTAAGAACCCTATATTACTTTTGATTTTGATTATTTAGCTATTAAATACTAAAAAGTGTGTACATTGCGTAAAAAGTGTTTAAGGAAGACAGTATAGCGCTAAAAAACAGTTAGTCTACATCACATTTACGTTAAGGCTCGAGGTATATCATGCTTTTAAGCTTTTTAAAAAAGTTTTCACAGTAATGAGCACACTTGTAGCACTGATTGGTTTTTTTCTATAAAAATTTCAGTACTACACCATCCATCATAAAAAAATTGATTTTAGTAGAGATAAAGCAAAATCAATATCCTAATCACTTCTATATCGATCATTTTTTGAAAATATCTTCAATGACAGTTCAATTGATTAACAGCTCTCTTCTGTACCATGATATTGTTGCGACAGAACAGCAGATCTAGGCCGAAAACTATTCCAAATCGATGTCATTAAACCATTTCGTTCAGTTACTTTTTGTTGCTTGTCATCTTTCTTCTCGACTATATTACTCTCAGAGGACAGTATATTACTTGAATACGGCAATGACACAGATTTCATTTTTTCAAAGCTGTACAAAAACGAAGACCTAGTCTGATCGGCTGATAGTGATTTTTTTAAGTTAGCAGAGCTCTTTGGTCGCTCGCTGAGCAGTACTCCATCCACGCTCTTGGATTTGTTAATTTTCGATTCAATGCTGTTATGCACTCCTTGCACTGGATACACTGGCACGTAATTTAGCGTTGCTGATTTTTTCGTTAAACCCGCCAAGTCACGCATTACGTCCCCATGCTGTTAGTAACATATCAAATAGTGTGTTAGTTCAAGCGTTAGTTTATTTTGCCTTTAATAGTAATTTTTTGTTATTTTCAAAGTAAAATGCTAAAAAATTCAGTGACAGAATAATATGAAAATGTTATTTAAGTTATTAAATGTGATGATAGGCTAAATGTACCAATTATTACTGGTTCACATCAAGGTGATGCGTGAAAAAATTGTTTTTCAATGGATATAAAAATTAGGGGAACTTTTATTGAACAAAAAGAAACTTCAATGATTACCTTAGACTTAAAACGGTTGTTGAAAAGTATATTTTTATATTTATATTGTTGCAGACGAACCAAGTAGCTTTATAAATATTAGCTTTACAATAAAACTGTAGTATCCCACCAGTAAACCACTCTTTCCATAAAAATTAATGACTGTTGGCGTATCTCAAGCCTAACAGTAATAGGTACAATTATCCTATAAAACCAATAATAACCAGCTTTGTAAAAATGCATCCCATTACAGAGACATCTCTCATTGTACCTTTAATTGTTGTTGCAAACGATGTATTTCTTCTCGTTGCTCGGCTATTTCGCTGTCTCTACCTCTTAGTAGCTGTATCGTGTCGTTGAAAGCAGTGTCGTTCGTCTCTAGTACCAAATGTGCACGCAACTGTTTATTTCTAGCATCCAATTGCATAATGTGTTGTTGAGCTTGAGTTACTTGTTTCGTCAGTGCTCCGACTTTTTCCTCCAGAGCAGCCGACTCCACGCACTTTTGAGAATATTTGGCGGACAGCGAAAGGATTTCTTGTTTAATCTCTTCCATTTCCTCTCTGCAATTAAGACAATCAGAAATCACAATCAGTCGCAGGAAATATACTCAAATAAACAACTCGCGAAATGTAAAAAAAAAAAAGTACTCACTCGTGCTCTTTGTGAAGTATACCAATATCCTCGCGAGCTTGTACTTGCTTGATAAACTCTTGTTTGAACTTGGCGATTTCTTTCTGTACCTCGTGCTCGTGTGCCTTTCTCATAGCATCCAGGGCAGCTAGAGTAGCCTGAGTCTCCTCCGAGAGAGCCTGCTCTTTTTCGATCCTCAAGTTCTCCAACTCTTGCCGGTGCTTTTCCTCCAGCTCGGCAATGATTCTCCTGTGCGAATTTTCCATAGCCAGCAAGCCCTTCTCGCACAAGGCGCGCAGCTGCTTGATCTCGTCCTTGTATCGCTTGCGTGTCTCGGCATCGGTATCTAGCTCGGTGCTGATCGATCGCTGATAAGCGGCCCGCAGCTCGTTCACGTGGGCCGAGTACTCCGAGTCCATGGCGTTCAGTCGATGCTCCAGTTTCCGGGCTCTCTCGCGTAGGGAAGCTGCCTCGTGCTCGAACTGCGTCTTGAGGCTGTTGCGCTCGTTGTCCCACTTACCCTTGATATCGATCAGGTCTTGCTCGTGCGTCTTTTTAAGCTGTTCGAGCTCCTTGGCGTGCTCGGCCGAGAGCCACGTTATTTTGTCTTGTAGCTGCTCGCACTGCTTGCACGAGGCACTTCTCACGTTATCGGAGATTCGTTTTATTTCCTCGCGAATCTCCTTGCACTTTTCGCACACGCCCACCCAGTCGCTTGCCGATGCAGTTTGAGGACGCTTGAGGATGTCGATTTTATCGCGCATCTTGTCCTTCACGCATTGCTTCAGGCCATCGATACCACTGCTCACGTCAGCCAGAACCTGAGCCACGTTCTTGATCTGCTCTTGAGACTGTTGCCTATTGGAGATTTTGTCGTCGCACTCGTTCGTAAATTGCTGGTAGAGGTGGATGAATTCCGCATCGTGGATGGCATTGTTCTCAAAGGTGTAATCCTCAGCAAGTAAACTGGACAGAAGGTCTTCATGCCGAATTAGACTAGATACGAAGGACTGTCCGGTGAAAGCTGTCTTGGTCCTCGCACTCTCCTGCAGCACGCTAATTCTGGCATCTATCAAGGCCTTTTGCGCAATCACGTCAGTATAATCCGACAGCAACTGCTTCGAGTCGTACTGAGATTCTACGTTGCACTTGCTTTTCTTCAGCTGATGTAAGGTTTTCTCGTACTCCTCTACCAAGTAATGGATGGTGTTCTCCATCTCCTGACGCAGAATCGTTTGAGCTTTATCCGCCCAGGATTCAAAATCGACGATCTGCGCGGCGTCAAAACTCAAACAGCTATCCGCAACGGACGAGACATTTTGTTCGTAAATCTGACCACACCTCATGATGAAGTGGGACACCTCGACCTGAACCAATTCCTTATTGACGGTCTCTTGTGCGATGATCCACGCCTCCCGGATCCTCTTGTCTTCGACCAGTTTGTTCGTGGCCAGAGCTACTTGCTTATTGATTTCTTCCGGCTCGGACATGCTACAGGTTTCGGCAGCCAGTGCCTCAGCTAGACGCTTGAGCTTGTCGTTTTTGTAATTATCGACGATCTGATTGACCTCCTTCTGCCTCTGCAGCAAGAAATTCAGGGCTTCGGCTCGCGCCGCCGAAATTTCCGTCGAACGCTCCTTTGTCTTCGGTACGCCCCCTATAAGTACTAATTTAGTAGCTAACACCTTAGTTAGATATTGAATATAGCTTGTGTTTTGGTACGTTTTGGGCTTAGTTCCATTAACCTTAAGTTTTAAGCTTGAAATAAGCTGACTAGTTTCGACCAATTCACTCAAAATTGCGCCGCGCTCCAACGTTCCGTTCATTGCACACTTGATCTGTCTCAGAATGACAGACTCAAAGGCCAGCCTTTCCGCTGCCAGTTTAATTTTCTCTTTGTCATCGAGTTGGCCGGCTTCGGAGAGTTGCCGACGTCGATTCACCAACTCGTGCATTTTATTACTAAGAATAGCTTCTAGTTTAGTCACAACTACGCCTACTGACTCTGTGATTTGACAGCTAGCATCGTTCTTCTTGCGTTGATGCTCCACGCACGCGTCCAGGATCTCGTTGACCGCCAGCAGACACTTGTGCGCCTTCTCCTCGGCACGTGTGGAGCCCAGGTAGCTGTCCAATCGCCTTTTTGACTTGGCCACCGCGTGCTCGAGCCTCCTCAATCGAAGTACGACTTCGGCGGAGACGTCGTTGCGAGACATCGAGGACGCACCGCTGATCTCACTGCACTCGCTGGAATCCTTCTCGGCATCGCTGGCCGTGGTTTCCGCCGTTACGTTAGCTACCTTGGATTCCAACGTGCTCAGTCGGATCAGGACTTTCATTGGTTCCGAGCTCGTAGCACTATCTAACGATTTCCTTCGCACTCTACTTCTGTCTAAGCTACGGTTCTCCTTCTTGGTACGCTCCTTCTTTGTGGAAGAACTCGACTCTTTGGAAGTGGTTTCAGGCGCAACCACTGATCGGGCGCCCTTGCCCCGCTCGAGCGCACTTATCTTCTTCTCGAGGTCCACCAGCTTGTCTTCGACTTCTTGAGATATTTGGAAGGACTCCCGGCCCTTGAGCGAGAGCGACCTCCGCTTATCTCGACTCTCCGCCTTTGTCAATTTTTGCTTTAACATTCGCACCTGCTTCTCGCTGCCTGCCAGCTTGTTCGTCAAATCCTGGATCTTTGCGGCCATCAGTTGAACTTGGGCTTGATTAGACTCGTTGGTTTGCGTCGATTCTTGTTTATGGGCAAATATCTCGAGCTCGAGGACGTCTTGCGTGGCGTGCGCCTCGCGCAACTCTTTGCGCATGGCACGAATCTCGAGAACTGCTTTTTCGAAACGACTCCTCAGTTCGTCGTATTCTTCCATAATGCTGTGTTGTGACGAGAAAAAGAGAAAAATAAGAGTTTATTTTATGAAATTAATATTCGATTGCCAACCATGGAAAATTCATATATAGTTACCGTTCTTTATCAAACGCATTCAAATCCAAGTCTAGATCAATATTGGTCAGATCGCTCAGCGAATCGTAACTGCGGCCCCGTTCTCTCGACGACGAAAGACCATTTTTACCCTCCAATTCCCTTACCCGAGCATAGAGTCGTTCGTTCTCCTCGATACCTGTTGAAAAGCAAGGGTATTTAGACATTTTGCAATTCCATTTGATTCTTATTTGGGGAGGAGTGGGACAATTGTTTTCAACCTTGCGATAATCTGTCGGTAAGAGTCGTGACTTCAGCTTGCAAATGCTCGACGGTTGTGTGACTAGATTCCAGCTGATTTGTAAGCATTTGACACCTCTCGCTCGTCTCGCGCAGTATGGCTTCGGTCTCGAGAAGCTTGCGCTCAAGCAGCTCCTTGTCTCGACTGTAAAGTTTCTTCATTTTGTCCAGTTCGTCGAGCTGTTGTTTGTTGCGCTGCTGTTCGTTGCGCTGGACGTTGCCCAACACCTGCTCGAGCTGTTTCTCGGTCTCGGTCTTTTGCTGGCCGAGCCTCAAGAGCTCCGAGTGAGCGCTGGCTAGCTCGTTGCGCGCCACGTTCAGTTGTGACTTTAGTCCCTTGATCTCGCTCTCCTGGCGCTCGACGATGACTAGCAAAGAGTTAGACTGGGTCTGGCTGCCGTTACTGTTAACTACAGTGCTGCTGCTAACGGAGCTCTTGTTGCCTGTGACGCTGCTGCCACTGCCCTTGTTGTTGTGGTCCAGTATCGACTGGTCTCTAAACGTGCTCAACTTATCCTCCAGCAACTCGACTATTAGGTGCGGGTTGTCCGAACCGTTACCAGAAGACGATGTCCTGCAGTCGTTGATGGAAATCTGGCTGCTGCTCTGTCCCATGTCCTTGTTGAGCTCGAGCTCACAGCAAGCCATCTCCAAATCCTCGGACTGCACGCTGTCGAGGGTACTGCGCCTGGAACTTGGTGGCGAGCTGCGGCTTCGTTTGTAGACGCGCGATCTCGAGCTCGAGCGCGACCTCGCCTTTACCCTCGATAGAGCTGTTCTGGTGAGAGGCGGCGAGGGCGGCAAGTCCGACCACTCGTGCTTCGACGACGAGGTTTTCGGTGTGGACGTGCCCCATTCACCGTTGACGACGTTGTTCGTCAGGGGCGGTGAACTCGCCACTTCGGACCAGTCGCCAGACTCGCGCCGACCGCCCTCCGATGCCGTGCGATACTCCTCGTCCGACGAAAAAAGGACCGAACGCCCCGTCAGACCCGTCAGTCCCGTCGACGTTGCAATAAAGTCCCTTTCGTGTTCCTCGATCGATCTGAAACATTGATCGATTTTTTTTTCTTTATTCATTTATCTTAACAATACATATTACTGTTACGAAAGAAAAAAGAAATACTCACGCCGTGGGAGACTGAATACTCATTTCCTCCTGCCTCTCCTGACAAATCGTGTGCGAATCGAGCGGATTATTGTCAAGATCCGGCAAATTGGTAGCCTTTCTGATGGCCGACATCCAGTTTGCCCTTATGCCAGCAGTTACTGCCGAGAGAACAGTTGTACCTCTATCGTCCCAAGTCTGTGCACGCAGTTTAAACGAGATTGGTAGAATATTCCATTTGGACTCAATGGGATGAGACTAAAAAAAAAAAACAGCTTACTATCGTTTGAAAACCGTAATTCCGAGCCACTTGGACCGACGTGACAGCAGTGACGGTGTTCAAGTCGATAACCCCGTCCATGATCCCCTTGTCCTCGGCGCTGGGATCTCGATAGTACATGAGGCCACAGCCACGCAGGACGAACCAGTGTTTGTTCCACTCCTTGTTAGCCCCTTGCTTCATCAGCCAGCCCTTTTTTATGTTCAACAAATCCTCGGCTGGCAGATCGACCCTCAGCTCGCAAGTCGGAGAGTACCTGTTGCCCGATATGTCGAGCACGCAGCCGTCCGGATCTCCCCTGATCTGTTGAGCCAACAAATTAGACGAGATACATTTTAATGCCCGCCCACTGCACGTGTTATACGAGCGCGAGCACTTCGTGCACTTACGAGCTTATCCTGATGCGTGACGGCCGCGGTGTCCACGACGTCTCGCGTGGGCTCGGAGGCTCTCGGCTTGTTGCGCCTGACCCTGGGCTGCGTTAGCGAGGCCGCGATGTCGCGCAGCTTACCCTCTCGTTCTCTCTCGTGGTCCAGGAGGATCCTCCTGCACGCCTCATCGTCTGAACACCAAACGTCAACGGTTTTAGAAACCACCTGTCCCACTATCTCGGAAATCACGAGTACATACCTAATTTGTTGATGGTCTCGAGGGGCGCCGACACTGTGCGATCCAACGGTGGTTGCTGCTGCTGCTGCTGGTGCTGTTGGCCGAGCACCCGCCTGCGCGCCTTATCTTCGGCTCTGAGCTTATCCCTCGTGGGTGGTGACGCACTGCTCGCCGGCTGGTCCTTGTATGATCTGGCACTCTCGGCGCAGCTCGAGCTCTTGCAAATCGGTGGCTTTTCCGAGCACACGCTGCCGGCCAAACTCGTCGTCGCTGGGGTTGCACACGCAGGCGACGACGAGACAGCTGCTGTACAAGCGAATGCAGTCAAACAATATAGTCGCGAAACCGACCGAAATAAGTAATGGAAAAACAAACAAAAGTACCGATGGGGGGCATCGTGCCGTTGATGGTGATGGACGACGTCGTGTACGCGTGCACGCCGGTGCCGTTCCTAAGGGGAGACGAGTTGTTGTTGTTTTTGTTGTTATTGTTAACACTGGAGTCCTTGACGGCAAGCTGGTCGCACGAAACGTTCTCCTTGTTGCTGTGTCCAGTGTAGGTAGTCGCGAGGCCGTTCGTCGTGGAATTTTGCGGGGTAGTTGCCGTTGGTTTGGCGGTCGTTGTTGTTATTGACGGCGACGAGGCTAGAGAATCGCTCAGCGACGAGAACGCAGAATTGCATAGGCTGCTCGTCGCTTCTGGTATCCACGAGGTGCTCGATCCTCGCGGCTCCGAGCGGCAACTGTTGAACCGCGGCCTCGAGGGATTCGGTGTGTTGCCTGAAAGCATCGTCGTTATATGATTGTTCAAGGTGTCGGGAGAATCGGTGAAGCTGGCACGCAGTGGTGGCACTTACTTCGCACCGCCGGTGTGATTTGGAGTATCGTTGTCTGACCACCTGGAAAGGTGGCGTTTCGCTTGTGCCGGCCCTTAAGAGAAGCAGCGATTAAGTATACGTACAGTTGGAATGAAAAAAAAAAAGAAAAAGAAGAGATGGGCAACCTTGTTTCTCGAGTAGACTTGAAGCACGTCGGCCCACCATCTCGCCTCCTCTCGGCAGGTGCCCTTGATGAAAGTGACACCCTCGGGAGACGTGATGGCGAGGCTGTAGGGGTGGCCGGTTACGTCTTCCGCGGCTGCGACCTCGAGGACACGGGTCATGTCGATCCTCGCCTGTGGTACCGTTTCCGGCTGCAATTTTTCACACATGTTTGTATATATACCTACGTCGGACATTTATTCGTACACGTACAAGGTATATGAACGCGAAAGCAACGCGTATACTATTCACGGTTGTTGTTGCTGCGCGTTGCTTGCAATAATAATGATACAACAACCGTGAATAGTATACGCGTTGCTCGCACCGATATCGGTTTACCCCGTGTGCGCTCTACTGGTGCATAGTTACATACTTGTATAATTATATTGCGCAGTTTCGATTGTCATAGGATATTGACGAGGATATTGATTTTTTTTTAGTGATGTATAGCTCTGTCTGTATTAATTATCGCTTGCAATACATTATGATTAAACGTGACAATTTATTCGAGGCCAAAGACCGGTAAATTCGTATACTTATTTTTATAAAATAAAATGATTTGGTGAATTTTGTTTTCCAAAAAATCGATGATAAAAAAAAAGAACACAAAAAAGGTAAAATCTAAATCAGCAACGATGTTACACGCGGATGAAGAAAAAACAAAAAAAACTTTGTTTCAAATATCGTTGGCTCATTTTGACCAAATGACGTATCGTATAGCAGCGGAGTACGATATTTCACGGCCAACGCGGAAATTGAAATATCAAACACAGCGCGTGACTTACATGTTCGTCCACGGAGTACGTCAGCTCGCCGTCGTCGTACAGAACGAACCACCGTCGTTGCCACCTCTGTAAATTTATTAAATACACACGTTAATGGCTCATAACTTTACAATTTTTTTTTTTTATCAACAGATCACTGTGCACGGCACAAATTTGCCTTATCCTTTTTTTTGTGCACTCTATCTATTTTAGATATCATTTTTTCATTAGATCACATACAAATTTTTTATTTCCAACCATTACTCCGTGATTACTATCCACCTACATGTACTTAACTTTTTCAAATTTAATCTAATTAAATTCAAGTTTTATATCTTATATTTAAAAAATAGATTAAATCGAAATTGTATTCTTTATCAGTAAAAAGAATATCAAAAAACGAAAAAAAAACTTCCTCTATGTACGAGGAAGAAAAAACGTATTCATCATTGGCTGACTAATGAATTATCAGATGTTAGTATATTAGGGTATGATAGGTAAGATGAGAAAAATGTAACGAGTATAAAATAAAAACGTGCTTTGGTACTGCGTATAAAAATACTCGATGGTTAAATATATAGAAGAAGTAGCAGAGGACGGTAAAATAACATGCGCAGTACTAAAAAATCAGGTAAAATATGAATATTGCAATACGATTCGGGACTACGGGATTTAAGATAAGGAAAATAGTACAGCAATGAGAAGGATCTACACATCTGAAAATGGCACAAGAATCGAAAAGTAAAAGCGCTCCGTGTACGCGTCCTTTACACCAATGCACTGCATTATCAGGCAGAAAATCCGCAAACAAGCTCCCACAACCGATTTCACGATTGATATGACGAAAAGCAAAGGTCGTCGGGAAGAATCGCACACTTGACTGATCTTCAAACCTTCAACTTCCTATCGATGATGATGATGATGATATATGTAGGTACGGATGGACAGCGGAGGCGCGTAAGTACACGTTACAATGGACACGTGCTCAAGCCTCGTCGTGTATACACATACACGCACATTTGATTCGAAACAGCCTCTTTCGGACTTGATTAACCGACATCGTTCACAACGACCACAATACAATATCCTGTGTGCAGAACAACGCTTTTTATTATTTTACAAGTGAGCTTATACTTATCAAAGCAAAGCTTATATGCCATCTATAGTGTGGAAAAATAATTAGTGATGAACATAATCTGATCTGGTAATTAGTATCATTAGCATTTTTCAGTCGGTCGGTCAGATTTCCATCGAGTTTTGTATATCTATATACCAGCGCAGCGTCGCGGCGAGTTGTTATGATAATATATAATAATAATTATGTACGTATAGGTATACTCAACACACGGAGGGATCCAGCTGACCGACAAATGCACTTGCTATACCAACAAAACACGAGAGGCGCCAGTTTTTGGTAAATTTTCAGTTGGAGATCAAAGATTCATTTTCTTTAACAAATAAATACGAAATATCCGCTCATTTGTCATTCAATAGCGCACGTCATACGCTTTTAATTTTATTCAGCTTCAATGTTACTCACGTAGACGCTTTGTTTTTCTCACGCAAGGGGGCGTAGAAAATTAAATTTATCATCTAACATGCGACGCTATTAACATCGCGTTGGCTTTTTGTTGCCACTTTTCTTCCAGTGTGATACAATATTATAAGATGATACATTGTAATTATTTTAAGCAAACACCCACGGCTACGTTTGCACATCATTATGTGTCAGCTGGGCCTCAATCGCGTTGCAAAAACGGCGCCCTCCAACGAGAAATTTGATAACTATGTGGGCCTCGCATGATATCAGTATATCTGTATAACCGATTACAGTCAAGTTGGTCGGGCATATAGATATACTTACCGATACGCCAAGCAATCAACACATACACAAGTATCTCACTTACAGGCATTTTGTTATCTATACCAAACTAATGATTGAAATATACTATTAAACAAGCCTGACCGCAAGAGCTCAGTAGCTGCGTGGTTAAGAGCGTATGAAAGCTTTAGCTATCAGATATTGAGTTGCCAGGAGGTCCGGGTTCGAGACCCAACCTTCGACGTAGTTTTTAAGCGGTGTTGGGTAGAAATTAATTAATCTATAAGCCCTAGTCAGTAAGCAAATAGATTTTAATGTAGAATTAAAAATCGTAGATTTAAGGTAGAGTAGTAAGACTAGATGTAAGGTAGAACAATAAGAGTAGATCTTAAGGTAGAATAATTAGAATAATAATTAGAAATAACGTAGAATAAAAAAATAGGTGTAAGATAGAATAAGAAAAATAGAAATAAGGTAGAGTTAATCCTAGATCTAAGGTAGAATCATAAGTAGCACATTGAGGGTTGAAAAGTCAGCTAGAAAGTAGGATAGGGAAAATGAGCCAGGAGCCTCTCACTAGGGTGTTAGAAGATTGTAATAACAACTATACTAGGGATGACAGGTCAGCTAATACCTGGCTCAAGCGCGGTCGTGCGCAACCAAATTTTTGCAATTTTTTTTTTTCAATCCATACCATGTGCTTAATAAACTTATTGATACCATGAAAATCTATTTGGCGATGGTAAAAATATGTTTTAATCAGATAGAAGTCTTTAAATCAAGGGTAATGAAACAAAACTTTTAGTTAGCAACTGGATACATTTTTTTGACTTTAAAAAAATCTCTGAACAAAACATTTAATATTATTTAATTGTACATTTTAAAAAGGATCACCGAGATCGTTTTCAGGCATTATCAGTACACAGTGGCTTTTATTTAAAAATAAAAGTAGTTAGACGCATTACATTACTATTTGACGGGGTAAAAATAATTATTAGCATAAAAAGTCAAGTTTGTCTTGTGCTGCGTATGAAAGTGATTATATACTTGATCATTTGGTCCATAAGAAGAAAAACAGCTTTATTTGTATATTTGTACACAAGATAGTCCTTGAATTAAAATCTTTGGGCTCTGCAAGCATAAAAATATTTTATACATTGCGCTGTTACGTGTGATGATGGCCTTATAATTTATTATATATGACTTTAACATTTCGGTAAAACATAAAAATTTATACTCGAGGAAGAACCATCATTTTTATGCATTCAGTTCATCTAATACATGCATGATTTGACAGACAATCATACTAGAATTATTTAATTATTTTCGTAATAATCACTGATCATTAATTAAAATATTTATATGCCACTAACGTTCTCTGATACTTCTTTTTCTAGATGAAAATTGATACTCCTGAATTGCAGAATACCTTGATCGTGCTGATGAATGACTCCGAAGAGATGAAACAGTTTCTTAAAGTTAGCATTGTGTTAATTTTGGTTGTTTTTTTTTGATAAAAAATGTTTGTAGTCGTGAACTTGATTAAAGAAACAAGAAGCATTTTTCAGATTTTACGATCTGAAGATAGTTTTTGCTAAGCAGTTTTTATTTATTTGTATACGTTTTTATACTACTTTTGTAATCACAGTAATTGAGTGTGCGATACGCTTTTAGGAAATATCCTTGTGGTTTGTAACGGACAACATTCAATGGATGATTTTTTTGAGTGAAAAAACAAAAGCTGATGAATTTTTCTCCAACAACTACATTCCTTTCAACTGCCTATTTCTCGTAGTGCAGAAAATTACGGGTATAAATGCTCGAGAGCTTAGCGAAGTTTACCAAATTGCAAGGTATCGAGAATTGATTAAAAGTCATTTTGGAACTTGGGATGAAAAGAAAGGATTAAGGGCAACTAATCTGGCTTTTGATCAGCGCAGAAATGATCTTCAAGGACAAATAATCCGAGTTGGTTGCTTCAAGGTATTTTACCATCATAAAGAGGTAGAAAATAATGAAATGTATTTTTTGACGAGAAATTCTTTAGTATACAAGTTATTGTCGATATCAATAAATGTGTGTTTGACCTTGTTGTGGAATGATGCATTTTATTTTTTACACCTTTAAATATGATTAAATGTAACAGCGAGTAGTTGAAATATTAGAATAATTTAATTTGGACTATTTTCAACAGAATAGGAGTTATATTTTATATGCAAGGTTGATTAAATTGGTATAATTTATACAATTAATACTGTACTTCAACGCAAATAAATAATTAAAATATGAAAGAGTTATACAACAGTAATATAGAGATCTAGACATGCTGTTTATCTTGTTCTCCCATTTATGCGTGTTATTAGTGAATACCTGGAGATAAGCTTGTCATGAAAGAATCCTAATTGTTTTTTCTTGTCACGGATAAATTTTTCGTTGTCCGAGCGAGTATACAAACTATCTGTTTGACTTTGTTGCAGATTCCACACATTCTTGAAATAGATACCGATGCCACTGGCAGGATAACCGTACGGAATATCTTTTTACGAGCAGTACTGGACAATTTTCAGAAAAACACAAAGTGCTCGTCAGTATTTGTCAATTGAAACTGCAGTTTGAATTTATTAAACAAAATATCTGATTATTTGTTGGAAAAATAATTTTAGTTTGACGTTCATCAAAAGAGATACCCTATCGGAGTGCAAGAATAATTAAATCAATAAAATAATTAAATCAATAAAATAAAATTAAATAATTAAATCAATAAAAGATTATATTATTAATTAATCCAGTGAAAAACAGTTAGGTTTCTTATCGCCGATGCTCACTCGCCTTAAAAATTAATTTTTTAATTAATTGTCAAATAATTAGTTGGGTTTCTAATCGCCGATGCTTACTCGTTTACAAGATTATTTTATAAATAACTCCAGTGAAAAACAATTGGGTTTCTAATCACCTATGCTTACTTGCCTCAAAGATTAGTTTAATATTTAATTCCAAAAAAACAGTTGGGTTTTTAATCACCGCTGCTTACTCACCAAGGCAGATATTGTAAATAAATATACTGATAAACTATTGGGTTTCTTATCGCCGATGCTTGATTGCTTAAAAGGTTATTTAATTAAATTAAATTTTTTTTTGTGATTCAAGATTTAAATCTTAATTGAATCGTTATTATTTCTTGAATCTTTGAATCCCGTGGACAGCCCCTCGCTGGTGAGTATGTATGTTGTACACGACGTGCAGTTGCAGTGATCATTTATGTCTCCGTTTTGCGGGGAAATAATGGAATTGTATGGATATTGAGATCGCGGCTATGAAAAATCGGTAGGGCCCGTAACGGGTTCCAGCGCGAGAATGTAAGACGCATTTATAGGTATATGAGCTGTTCCACGAAAAATCATCCACCACGTAGCTTTTAGTGCGTTAAAATGATGTTAGTAACTGATTTTTTTTTTTTTATACTGTCTGATGGATCAGAATTACGTGGTAATCCCGAAAAGCCGGTGTGACACACTTGCCTATTCCGGATTGTTCCAAAATATAGTGATTACACAGTTAAAATTGTGAGAATCACTTCGGAATTTCTTCCAAAAGGGTTTGAAAAATTATGTTTACATGAGGATGTCGGATTAAATTGTTACGTGGATGACCAGATCCAAAATTGCGAAACCAATTGGTTGATTCCCCAAGTTATTTTTCTGGCACAACATGTCTCACTTGAAAGCTCCTTTTTTTCATTAATGTGTCATTTTTTTCAATTTATAATCTGCCCGAATTGGACATTTACCGGAACTTTGAAAAAAATGTGGTTTTCAATTTTCAAGTTCATCCCAATCAAATAATCAACCAAGTGTGTCACTCTTCACAAACACTATACGATTTTTCAATGGGTCATTGTTTAAAAAAAATATCAAACAGTTCCAAAAACGTACTTCAATTTTTTTTTATAATTCTTAAAAAATGCAATAATTTTTTTTTGAAAGAAAGGACGAATTAATTAGAGAGAAAAAAATCTTTAAATACAATGAAAAAATGATCCTGTCATCCAGCAAAGTTTTAATCTTGATAAAACATTTTCCACACCCTCGAGAACGAGATAAAAGTCGAAAAAATGCCCAAGTTTTAAAAAGTTTTCTCTCAACAGAACAGCAGCAGTTGCGGTGACGCTGTTCGGTTAAAAAGAAAACCCTGCCCCAGTATTTTTTTTTTTTTCCCCTCAAGTCATCGATACTTGTGTACACACATATTATATGCATGATATACGAAGAACATAAGAGGAAGAAAAAAAGAAGACACGTGAGAGCCCATACACTTCTAATTCTTTCTCTCTTCTCGACCTTTACTTTAATAAAAACGGACAAAAAAAAAAAGAAAATAAATAAAAATATAAGCCGAGCAGAAGAACCGTTACGTACATCAGGTAAGTACAACATTATGGCGTTATGCGCACGTGTTTTATCCCTATACATATACTTATATGTGTATACTCATGGAGCAAGCAAAAAGAAAAAAAGAAAAAAAAAAACACATGATATAAAACAATGTACACGTGTACATTGCACGGAGGTGTATCGTAAGTGTGCGCAATAACTTTGTGGTTTATCTAAGGCACTAGGCCAAAACCATCCGCTGCTAGAAAAGACATATGGATATATAGATTTATACACACGTGCACTGGTGGTATTATACATGTGTATGCGGTCTACTAAAGGTATATAGTACACGGTTCGCTTCGCGCGGGAATCCGCGAGACCGCGCGGAACCAGAGTGTGTTGTACGCGCGTGTGTGGGTGGGTGTTATGTCCGACCCCGTCTAAAGTGCATGTATGTACATATACATGCAGATTGCGGGCAAAGGGAGAGAACGAACGACTTATATCGCGAGAACCGCATATACCCTCCTCCCGTCCACCACACCATCTCTTGTATATAATAATGAGAGATCGAGATCTTTATGCCATGTATACACATGTATATACCACGAGCCGTGGGACAGGCCTTCTCACACTCTTTCGCTGCAGCGGCTCGGTCATACGAAACATATGAGGTGTATGTGTAACATTATACACGTGCCGTCCGTTGGCTTTATCGGCCGCGTCGACTCCCCGGCGGTGAACAACAGCCCGCCCCCTCGTGCTTCTCACTGCTGATGCTGCTAATGATTTTTTTTTTTCTCTTCTTTTCTTTTCTTTTCCTTTTTTCTTCAAAATTAGCTCTCCCCCGAAAGATCGCAGTGAAAAATAATTAGACAGACACGTAGGTGTATGTGTGCACCATCGAAAATTCAAAATCATTGGTTTTGTTTTCGGACTTACGCGTCAATAAGTACGTCAATAACGGGATGCTCTAGGAGGAGTTGTATGCAAGATAAATGCCGATTTTTTGCCGGTCACCGGTTTTTTTTTTTTTTTTTTTTTTTTTTTTTTTTCATACAAAATAATACACAGTGTTTTCGAAGGAAAAAAAAGTATTCATATGGTACTTCATCGAGTATCTTATTGAACACTTGTCTTGTTGATTATTATTTTATAAGTAGTGAAACAAAATTGAACTGAAATTACGTAAAAGCATTTAAAAATCCATAAAATAGTTATGCCAATTTCCGGAAATGATAAACACTGCAAAATAATATGTGTGACGGTGTACTTAAAACTTCTTTTGCTCCTATGACGATGTATTTAGAACAATAATAATGAAAAAGGGACAACTTAATGATGATGGTAGGGGAGAAAAAATTTTTAAAACCATAAGAAAATAAAATCGTTAAGAATTATGTACTTAGGGCGGGCAAACTACGATTGCCCTGTAAAAGTTGACGTCCCCTCCTCAGAGAAGCTCAACAAGACCATGTAAAATCGATTTACGGATTTAAACACACGCGCATAATAGGAAACTCGACGTACAACAGTATTATGTTGTGCATATTGCGGATACGTTACTTTCTCTCGAAAATCGCGCGCTAAAGATAAATTTGAAGACACCACCTCGAGCAGCCGTCGTTGAGTACTTTTTCTCCTAAATTTTTTTTTTTCTTTTTTTTTGCTCTTTCAAAAAAGATTTTTTCTTCAAGAAAATAAAGAAAGAAAAACATTATCTCGTTTGTACATAGAAAGTAAATTTAAAGATGTAGAAATCCAAGCGACTCTCTAAATAATCATGCGTGACGTTGAAAAAAGAAAAAAAAAAAAAAAAAAAACCAGCCATCGCGCATATATTGAGTATATTATATTCTAAACACGTCTCCGGATTTTTTCGCAATTTTTCTTTTTTCTCTTCTTTTCTTTTCATTTTTGCAAGCCAATGTATACATTTTACGCACCACACACACACGCGAAGAAAATGACCGTCACCGCCACGCCTCTCCGTATACAACCGCACGGTCCGAGTCAGTCGCATCGCGCCTACTAGGTATTATACATATACACCGTTGTTGTATACCTCTTCCAACGGCATCCACGAGGTTTCTCATCGTCGTCGTCAAAGTGCAGATAATATTATACCTCCGCGAAAGCTATGAGCAGCCTCTACGTTTCTCGCGCTATGTTTTCTTTTTTTTCCCCCATTTTGTTCTTTTCTATATACCTGCGTAAACTGTGACTCCTTTCTCTTGCCGATTTCAGAGGGAGAGAGAGAAAACGCCCGGTTCAGGAGAGGACGGAGATTGCATTCGCGGTTCGGAAATTAAAGAGAAAAGTTGTATAAGCAAATAGAAATCGAAAAATTGCTACGCCGGCAGTTAAGTATTTTCACGTAGCTGACGAAGAGGCCGAGGGGGGAAACGGGTACATCATACTTAACGCCCCAAATGACGCGCGAAGCCATGACGGGGATGGCGACGTGCAATTGTTCAAAAAGGATTTTGAATTTTTAATGCAAGAATCGTGTGCGCGTGTGTTTACGTTTGGGAAATTTTTTGTGTGACGGTGACGAGGGAAACCTACACGCGAGTCCCTCATCATCGTGTGCATGGAAAAATTGCGAAAGCGTTGCTTACCTTTGTTCGGTTCAATGGGTTTGAAAAGTCCCATCCTGGTGCCACAAACAAATATCCGCACTTGGAGATCTTTCGAGTGGCCTGGAACAAAAATTACAAGAGGGTGTTACTATTGATTTTCCATCATAAACGTCAATTTTGTAACGTCAATGTTGTACTGCATTTGTTTAGTAATAGCTTTTTTCCATGAGACGCGCAATGTTTGCTGATGGGGTTGTTGGGGATTTGGTTTTTCGACATTAAGTCTTCGTCGCGTCGGTTGTATGGGCTTTAGCAATAATTGTGTCTTTAAAGAAACGGTGAGAGATTTCCATGTATTTTAGAAAAAAAAGGTCAGTTGGTAAGTACTCTGTTGATTCTGAATTATGGGTAGGTAATTCTAATTTTTTTCTTATTTCTGCGTTGCAAGACCATACAAACGTTTCTTTTCATTTTTAAATGTTTTGCAAGACAGCTACACAATACAAATGTGATAAAGTTGTGGCCAATGTTTTATATGGATCCTGCACATATGTGTATATATTATTATGCAGTTGTTAATTAAAATTAATAAAGGAAAGAACACGACCAACTTTAGTAATACGGAAAACTGCTTTTCAAACATGATGACAAAATATACATATATACGCTCTAAAAATGTACAGGTGAAAACCAACAGCGAAACAATCAATTTCCTAAACAGAACGATACAACGATTGAAAAAATCCGTTGTAACCCGTAGCTACACGCTATTTATAATCCACACCTTTAGTACTAAAATTAGCCTTAAAGAAAAAAAAAAAAAAAAAAAAAAAAACAGTATTAATGATATCTCCAAATAATTCGGGCCAGTTAATACGAGATAGACCGATTTATATGTTATACTGTTACTGCAGTGGACCACAAAATAAATATAGGTATAAGAGCTTATACATAATACGCTTCGTCGACAATATTGTATACAATATATAATTATGTACACACCCGATGCGCGAGCTTACACGGCGTGACTGATTAAAAATAAGTGGGTACCTAAATATAGCCACACCCACACGATATGCGCAGTTCATCCTTATTATATTATACATTTACACGCGTTTATCACACCCCCATACTCCGCATGTACATATTTTATATGAAAAGAAAATTTATCTCGCGTTCACGCGCATATTTATACACGAAAGGAGCAAAATCATTTATCCTCGTTTCCGATGATACGGTAGAGGTATCGAGTCCATTGAATCCCCGATTCCCTCTAATAAACTCTGTTACAGGCGTCCATACACAATAATTGTGGGTATACCCATGCTCCGTTTAACGGTTTACCGTCCGGCTTCGAATGATTTCCTGTCGCCCATCGCGGTCAGATTCAACTTCCGGAACGCCGCGCTCTTTGCTTGCGCGTTGCGTACAATGTATGGGTATATCCTACGCGCGCGTGAGCTACCGTAATATTATTATATACTGCACGGGCATGCTCGAGCTGTTCGCTATTGTTATTGGAAAAAAAAAAAGAAAAAAGAAAATATAATCGATACCCCACACTTTGTCGGGGCGCGAGCGAGTGGGTATACTTAATCAGGCACACCGTATCGATTTCGCGTGTCCCGTATTTGACCGCATAGGTACACGTGCCCCTCCTTCCTTCTTCCGTGAGCATACGCCGCTACTTATACGTATAATAACTACTTAAATCAGATGCCCTCGTGTATCAAAGCGTTCCACTACCATTCGCCATAGCGACAAAAAATTCTCGCTGGGGGGAAATTGTTATTATTTCGTCATAACGGTCCATACTCCTTTTTTTTTTTTTTTTTTTTTTTTTTTTTTTTCTTCTTAGCCTGTATCGTATCGACTTTCCAAAGCAAAACGCGTACCTGCAAGTGCCCCCCCAATACGCGGGCATTGTTTTTGTCCCCTCGCTTGGGCGCGCGTATATTGCACGTCTGCCCATTAAAATTAATAATGAGAATGTAATTTTTACGAGACAAAACGAGAACAACGAGCGGACCCCCCCACACCCGTATTTCGCGGTATGGTTATATGCGGTACTATTATACATTGGAGGGTCAGCCTATTATGTTTATTTGGAAAGTCTTTCTTTCTTGGTCGAGCGATACTTCGGCTTACGTTTTGCATTTAATTGAAAATTTGTTCCAACAACGATAATAGTGCCCAAAATTATTCCAGATCTTGCGCAACAACGATCGCACACAAACGCGAGCTTTAATTTCTGGAAAAAAACTGTTTAATCAAGCGAATGAACCGATCCGACGCCTTTGTAACACATTTATTTTGTTTTTTGCAGCACCCACATATTTATCATCGCTTACTCGCCCATATCTAGATGTATTACCAATACGCGCAACTGACATTGGAAAACAAAACAATGTCTTGTATTGTATGTGGTGTGTACCTGTACTCGGAAAAGAAAGGCGCATCTGTTTTCCGCGTGCGAGGAGGAATTTCTGGCCCGGAAAATACCACCCGCCCCCCTTCCGCAAATATGTATGTGTATACGCACACTGGCAACCATATACAAACAATAACGGTCATTGTATGCGTGCGTGCGTGTGTATATATATACTTTGCGTGCATCATTTCACGAGTTTTGCTGAAAGTTGTCGGGCACACCTACACTCGGCGTTTGCGTAGGATTTTTTGCCATCGGGAGCACTTGATGTTTCACGGCCAAACGTGCAGCAACAAATAATACACTCGTGTGTAGGTATTTGTTCATATCGATGAAACCCTTTTGGTTCGTGTACCGTCGCTGATAAGAACAAAAGTGGATCTCGTTATGCGCTTTCGGCTCGCTGTATGCATGCGGTATACGGATTCAATTAGGAGTGTTCGCTTGCCGCTGCTGCTCTCGTTTCGTACGTAAGACAAAAATTAGAATTCGTGAAAATGATTGAGTTTTTTGTTCTTTCCTCCTTCCGAGGAGTAACTCTGTACGTATACGTAAATGCGGAACAGTCATCCGTCATGTATATCACGCGTACTTTGCACGTAGACGGTGTATGGTACGGCTGACGTATACAAGAGCTGTCATTGTATACGTACAACTTGCGAAGTCAAAATATCGAGGGAAAAAAAAACAAAGTACGTGTACTTTTCCTTTGACGCGATAAAAAATCCCTACTGTAAAAAAGCTTACAGGTACAACTCAGTTCACGGCGTGTATGCAAATATGCGGCAGCATGTGCACACACGTACACTGCACGTATTGTGTGCCACGAGACGAGAGGTATAAGTAAACCGATACCTATATTATACTACAGTTGTTTATTTAGTTATTCATTATATTCAAATAGAAAACACTTTTACTGGAATTCCATTATTTCTCTTTTTTTTTCCTCCCAATAAACGTCGAATGTGCGCATATAATACGCGTGTGATGGTACATGGTACACGTACATTAAATTATATGTATACGTGTAGAGAGAGAGAGAGAGAGAGTGTGTGTGTGGTACCTACATGTGCATAGTACTGTTGCGGAATTATAATGAGAACGGGAGCTTAAGCTGCAAAAGCGGCACGTGTGTCATGTGCACACATTATAAAAGTTGGTACGTGCGCGTTTTTCTCTCTCCTCTCCTCTGCAATGCCATGCGTGCTCCAGAATTCGGTCGTCCGGATTTCCGTTTCTACACCCCGTTTGTCTCTCTCTTTCACACGCATACCGTACACGCTGTAAAACACAAAATTCACCGAGAAAATCCTAAAGGCAAATGTAATCAAACAGTAAAATGTGCACGCAAAATCGACGTGTGACCAAGTTTGGGTGGAAATGTTTCCGCACGTGGGCAACCCCGTTTGCCTCCATTGTTAAAGAAACAAGGAAAAAATGGCAAAGGAAAACGCTGAACAGATGTAGATGTAAGGATTAGTGCTCCATATGTTATACCTATATACAATAGGCTTCAATGCACACGTATACGTGTTAGTGCAAACAACTTCTGGCAAAGTTATATACAAAGTGCATACGTATACTTAGCTACATTGTAAGTAAATTCTATAGGTAGTGTGTTAAAGTACGCATTTTAAGGAGTATATACCTTGTTGAAATCGCTATATTTTATCATCACGTGCATTACGATGGCGCTGATAGGCATTTTACGAATGACACGATATCGATGGTTCGTAAGATTGAAACAGAACAAAACAAAAAGTAGGAAGTAAGTGGTTGATAAAAATATAGTTATGGACTGGAGATGAAAAAAAAAAAAAAAAAACAATCAGCTCCTTTCAGATATTTATAATATGCAGTCGATTAAAAATCTATAACATTGCTGTAACAAGTACAAAATGACATTGCTTTAACATACATACAAAATAATTCACTTTAGTTGGTCATTTAAATTTTAGTTAAGATTTTTTTTTGCGTTCGCCTCAAAATCTAAATAAGTTTGTGATTATTTTGTAAGTGTTTATAGATCTAATTTTAAGAGTCTCTTTCTCTCTCTCGCTCTACATTTATGTTTATAGGTATTGCGATGTACGTGTTTTTTTCTATTTTAAAGTTTTGCTTTCTAAGCACACACGTCACGTTGTCCTTACTTTCTCGAGACTGTATTTCTGCTTTTACGTATCTACTTGTACGTCCACAACCATGTATTAGTATAGGTAATAATAATTATTAGAAAATATTTAATGTACTCGGCCTTGGTCTCTCACCTCCGCAGTGTCTTTATACTTACGAATCTTTGTTAACTGTATCTCTATAGCTTGTATTCATATTTGTCGCTAAATGGCTATCGCTTTTTTTCTACGTAATAACTCTTTTTTTTATGTACTGCATGCAGCTGTAAAACATGCGAATATCATAATTGATAGAAAATATGATTAATAAATTAAGCTACTCATTTTGACCTCTCCTTTTTTTTTAAGAAATAATTTCTAACTCTCCAATTATAATGATCTACTAATTTTATCATACTAAATTTATTTAAAGTTTCCTTGTAATGTTACCGTTAGAGTTGTTTGATTTACCATTTCATTTACTTTATTTTCAGTGATGGCCTTATCATGTTTTATAATTTTTATCGATAGCTTTTTACAAGTATCAAATAAACGTATCTTTTCAAGTTATTATGAGCCACATATTATGTTTTCTCAGCATCTTCGCATTTACATTCTCGTCAAACTTAAATATATATTTTTATACCCCATTCCGTTTACATAACAATGCTTTTTAGCAAATAGCTTTTCTCTCTCTCTCTCTCTCTCTCTCTCTCTCTCTCTCTCTGTCTCCCTACATCATTGAGTCAATTTTTATTTTCAATCCATCTAAATTGATTTATCTTTTTTTTTTTTTTATCTCTCCCGTCTACACTTTTTACTCTCAAATCCGAAAAAAATGCAAGAAAGGAATAAAAAAATAAAAAGAGGCACGCATACAAGAGGAAAGCTCCAAAGGTCAGAGCGTACTATAGAGTAGAACAGTGGAAAAAGTCGATGGCTCCCACCAAACCTTGAAATTTTTTTGTTTCCATCGATGTTATTATACCTACATCAGGTATAAGGTACACAGGAGCACATAATATATATATATATATATATATATATATATATATATATATATATATATATATATATATATATATATATATATATATATATATATATATCTATCTTACCAGTATATTATATACCTATATTTGTTCTCGCTCGGAGAAAGAGGAAATAAGATTCCCACACGCGTGCGTCTGTTCTCACGCCACGATATCGCTGCGGTACCATAACATATATGTATATACAAGTGCACCTTTAAAAGTATTCGCGTACAGGTAGATCGTGCCTGCGCTCGAGTACACCTATACAGTGCAGTGCTGGTGGTGTTGGTTTGTACGGCAAGTACTTATCTCTCTCGGAAGAGAGACTTTTTGCGGGCACTCCACACCATCACCAGATGCGTATACAACAAGATGCGAGTACAGGTATATATAATATATAACATACGGAGGTCAAGGTAAGGTAGACGAAGCTCTCGGCTCGCGTGCACTGTTTGAGTCGGCAACTCTCCTCCTGGTGCACTGGCCAATAAGCGCCATGCATATATAGATACACGTGGTACACACTGGTTGGGCATGTATATGTATTATATACTGTAGCCTGCTGCTGTAGCTGCTGCAGCTCTTTGCCAAAGGAGAAACAGTTAGTGACACAGTGACACGCTTAGCGCTCTCTCTCTAACCAGCCAACGGCTGCAGCGGCGGCGGTATACCTACCAGCAGGTACTTTATATACTGCTCTCTTCTCTCTCTCTCTCTCTCTCGATACACATCCGCTCCTCCGCGTCCTCTACTCGCGTCCTCCTCCTCCTCCTCCTCGGCTCTGTTGCACCTGAGCAAAATGTACACCTTCCTGCTCCCTATAGCTCTCAACCCTCCCACACCTTCGACTAACCGCGCGTGTACACGTGCATGCATGATTTGTGCCACGCGGGCTGGGAGGGGGGTGAGATTTAAAGTTAATGCCGCCAAGCCAGCCGCGCGTCATTTGCTACCTAAACTAGCTCTCGAAGATATTCGTGATGACGCTCGTGACTCCAATGTGCACACGTGTAATGCCTATATTACAGTTTAAAATCCCCGACAAGTAGATAGAGATAGAGAGAGAGAGACAGAGAGATTTGTTGGGCTGAAAAGAAAAAAAAGTAAGACGCACGAGTTTCAACCGCGAGCGATGTGTTTAACGTTGCCGAGCACGAACATTTTCCTTATTTTCCTCCTTTACGTGTATATAGAGAGAGGGCTAAAGCTCCGTAATCCTTATTTCACTTTTTATGTTCTTTCAAAGCTTTTACGCATGTACCGCGTCCCGCGTAATGTTACGAGGAAGGAATACGAGATTATTGCCGTTGAAACAACGAGGACAACTCATCTTGTCGCTGTTGCGTCATCATGTTGCATCTTGGGATTTTTTAGATTTTCCAAAGGGCAAAAAAAACAAAAAAAAACACAAATGAGCACAGTATCGTTGCAAATACCCCCATGGTCCAAGTATGAAATGTTACTAGAGTTCAAGTGCTGATTATCTTGTGAGATAGAATCGAAAAATATATATACCACGCTTCTTGATTGTTTTAACGTATTATAAGACGTACAACTTTTATTACGCTCACCTGCTTTTTCCTCGTCCAATAAAATTAATTTCAATGGAAATTACATGGTCTTTGAGCAAAACAAACGAATGGCGCTCATTACTTTGTGCTTGTGGATGTGCACACGAGCTTTCTATCATCGCAACACCCATATCGTATAATAATGAATACCCATACCTATACGTACGGTTATTCTAATAATATGTATGGGCTGTACGTATAGGCATTGGCTAACTGTTAATATAATTTCAATATGCGAGCTGGGGTATAACAACTTTCGTTTTTGTCGGCTATTATAGTTACGGTAAAAACCTGCGCTACATACACGAGGGACCATGTGTTTTCACCAATACCTATTTTGTACACATATGTGGATACTTTGTAATAATTTTCGGAGAGAAAAGCAATGGGAGTTTAATGGTTTAAGATCACGGAGATTTACGTTTACTGTTTAAATATAAAAACAAAACAGTAAATAGCTATATAAATATACGAAAAAAAAACCATACTCTGAAGCTTAAGTGTGTGCATTCGTGTATAGGTATCATCAGTACAGTTTTTTTTGTCAATTTATTTTTTTTTGTTTTGTTTTTTTTTACCTATATGACTTTATTTATACATTTAGAATTTTATTTTAAAACCTCTAGCTGGTATATGTTATAAATATTGTTCAATGTTCCTTCAATTTGCAAGGCATAAAGGTGACAATTTCGGTTTGGGAGACAAAAGTGCATAAACGGCCCTTTTCAAAGTAACAACCACGAACGAGCTTTAAAAAAACGGTTTGATAGGTGTTTCGAAGCTTTTGGGGTGAAAAAACAGAAAAAAGGATGTAAATTTTTGTAGTTTTTTTTTTTTGCTGTAGATGTACTTTCTCGACTAACATATTTTTTTGGACACACTTTATTAAAGCTCCTGATGGTAAACACACACTTGTGGCATGGGCGAAACAAAGGAGAGAAAAAGCACATTCAAAGCTACCTTTGTAGACTAAACAGATATAGAGAAACTCATAAAAGTGCTTAACCTCTCGACGGCACACTTCACCTTTTTTTTCTCCCACCATCGTATAAATATCATCATATATAAACCGCACACTATTGTCGCAACACTACAATCACAAATAGTTACACCGTATATTTTAATTGTCATCTTCTACCAATGTAAATGCAGTACATGATATAAATATAGGTGTGCGGGTAAAGGTAAAAAATGTATTTCACAGGGATACAACTTTGTTCACAAGCTCGGTGATTGGTCGAGAAATATTGTGGTTTACCCTGAACCGGTCATACTTGACTCGTGAATAAGTTACAGTTTGCCATCTGGTACAAAATTGCCACTTTTCCTGCCCAGTAAGTCGGAAAATTTTTTTGTTTTTGGGTCAAAATATAAAAGAGAAAGTACATCACAAAGTAAATCTTTTTTCCCGTACAAGGAAGAATCATAAAATATTTAAATTCATCCCCAGCAATGCGTATACTTCTTGGAAGTATTTTATAAATTTCCACCACCAAATGGCCACCACCTACATAATGTGCTTCGGTAGTGCTTGTCTCGGAGCGCGTTGCATGACTGGAGATGAAAAAATTATGATTTGCGTATACATCTACATACTAGAAAAAAAAAGACATGTATTTTTATGTATACATAGGCACTGTACCGCAGAGTATACGGAGACGAGAAAATCGGGCAGTAAAAAAAATCGCGCACCCACGCAAAACACACCCACACCTGAGATTCTCGGAATAACACGTTGCAGGGGGCATCAAACGAGAAGCAACAATACCATTATATATATATACATATACAGTTGTATGATATACCACCATGTAAGTATTGTGTACAGTGGTATAATATACACATATAGAGTAGAGAAAGAGAGCAGTAGCAAAGAGACGGTAGCAATGATTTACCGGTTCAAGTTCAGGTTTTATTAGACTGGAAGTCGGGGAGGTGGTGGCGGAGGAGAGGCCTCCGGGTAATCCTCTATAACAAGGCAAAGCAGCAGCCCACTTAAATTTCTTCTCGGGGCGCTCGTACCCGCGGGTCCTATACGCGGAGATGTAGAAAAAAAAAACCCCAGGGAGATTGTAAAAGCAAGATATAAGAGGAAAACAACGAAAAAAAAAAAAAATCTTTCCAACCGAAGCGTTTAGAGATGCGCGTTGTTTCTTGCATTATAATGTTGGAGCCGCAGAACAACGTTATTACATTTGCAATACGGAACAATAGCTCCTCCGTTGCCGCTTCTCTTACAATGTGTGTATATACGGTGTAGGATACGGTCTAATTTGCGGTTCGAGAGCCGCTGTCGTGTTATATATACACAACGACAAGCGAAACGGGTCCGCTCGATCGTGATGAAAATAATACACATATTATATAGGCGCCGTGGCATTAAGAATCAAACCCGCGGTGTATATTATGCTGCGTGTATACATCGAGAGTCGGTTTTGCCAATAATTTCCTCCGGTTGGCGCGCGCCTTGTGGCCTCCCTCAATCTTCGGCTCGACAGTTCATTTAAACTTCTATTAAATTCCTCGGGACCTAATTTTGCTGCGACCGAGGTATATATCTGTAGGTAACATGTCGGGGGGGATTATTAATAATAATCGTGCGGCGGCTGCTACTGTTGTTTGTCAACTAACGTATAGTAAGCCGATGGTTGTTTTTTTTTTTTTTCATCGGATTCCATCAGAGGAAGGTTGTCGAGGAGGAGGAGGAAAAACGCAGGTTAAAATTAGAATACAGCTGATCTGCGCCTATTGACGCTCTTGTTGCGCAGCAGCAGCAGCTCTTCCCCGTAATTGAGTTACCTAATTGGATCCGCTAAGAAGATTACATACTTGCACGGTAATTCAATACCGGTTGAAAAAAAAAAAAAAAAAAAAAAAATCGAAAGACGGAGAAACAACTACTGTATATTCGAAAATGATGAAAATCGAATTAAATTTTGGTGATTCGTGTTGCGCGCAAAACGCGAGTTTAGAGTACATGTGGGTAACCGTCTCTACGTACAATTATTTTACGGTCGTTTGGAAGAGTTGACGATACCGATAATCCCTTGTCACGTCCATACGTTGCGCAACAGTCGCGTGTTTTGCAAAGTTGTAAGAAAAAAAAAAAAAAAAAAAAAAAAAAAATCGTCAAGAGCTAGCCTCGGAGCTACCGCGATCAGTTTTTTGTTAATCGCGTGCACGCGGCGACTGCATAATTTGTCGATATAGAAAGCACCGCTCAATACCGACTTTCACTCGATAAGATACATGTGTGTGTGTGTGTGTGTGTGTGTGTGTGTGTGTGCATATTGTAGAGGAGGTCCGCAAGACAATCTTCTATAAGTATATACACACGCGCGCGCACACGAGTGCAGCAACAGCAGGACCCTCGTATCGCCAATTCTGTCCGTCAGCGAAAGCTCAGCAATTGTGCGTAGGCATACGTGTAATAATACGCGATGCTTTCAGTTTTCTTTTGTACGTATATATATATATATATATATATATATATGTAAGTACAGCATGTACACGCTGCGCTTTTGTAGTTGTTCCTTCCAAATGCACGTCATCACCATTGCCTGCGACATTCGAG
This sequence comes from Copidosoma floridanum, assembly GCF_036245765.1. NCBI lineage: Eukaryota > Metazoa > Arthropoda > Insecta > Hymenoptera > Encyrtidae > Copidosoma > Copidosoma floridanum. The sequence continues at coordinate 4,054,078 of NW_028321896.1, forward strand.
AAAACAGATTCGCACAGTCGACTACTACTCTGTAACTATATCTTTCTCTTTTCTTACTTGTACTTGCTTACATTATACATATATATACACTTTTATGCGCACAGCGGCTTGACAAGAGCTAAGTTTAAACTGCACTCCGCGTCGTAGTCGTCTCTTCGTTAGGTATGTCGGGAAAGAGAGAACATCGGCGAGGAGGTTGACGCTCGATTCGATCTTTCGTTTCGCTCGTGCGTATTTTTGAACGGCGGCTGTACATACACGGCGCAGTACTCGACCGTTCCTGAGAAGATCGCTAAAATACGTTTTTTTTTTCTTTTTTTTTTTTTTTTTTTCTTTCTTTCGTGATGAATAATGCCGAAAAAATAAATGTTTGTCCTGTACTTTTTAGTCCAAAAACCGCAAAGAGCCACCGTAACGTAGAAAAATAATTTTATAATTGTACATGTCGCTCAGCCTATAATATACTCTTTACTTTTAATCCACGTCAAAAATGCACGGGTGCATGACTCGATTGTTAATACTGTACTTAGTATACATACACCAGAGTAGTACTTTGATAACTCTGTCACGCGCGTTATATGTAAAACTCGTACCGACAAGTTCACATTTTGTTTTGTTCTCTACTCCCTCGCCGTCCCTCGCTCTATACGAGTTGCTGTACCAAAAAGATACATAAAACACAACAATTTTCCGGTCGACCTCACGAGTTATTATTTTTTATTAATTTTTTTTCTTCTCCCCTACATACACTTGCCTGCGTCCCGATCACGCGAAAGACTCGATTTATCCGTTTACGCGATTCATACGTTTACACGCGCACATTTGGCGATAAAAATTCGCGTAGCTGCACCTGCGCGAACCACAGCACACACACACACACAGTCCCGTGCGCGCGCGCGTTTATGTTTTACACGCATAATCATTAACCACTTAATAGTTTATGAAACAGCTGCAGGTGTATCGTAGGTATTATATAGGAGCAGCTACTGCCGTTGTTGCGAAAAGCGTCGTTAAAACTTGTTTTCCGTCTCGTTGTGCGTGTATAAGCACACCTCGGTTCTCTGTCTCTCTCTCTGCATGCGTACAACATATAATATGTTATACCTGCGGAAAAAACGCGTGCAATTTTTTTTTGTCCTTCTGTCTCTCTTTCCCGCGAACCGCAAAGTTGTACTTATCGGGCGCGCAGTTTAATAATCAAACGTCGTTTAATAGGCAGCAGCAGTAACACGAGCTGCTTGGACCTATATGTATATTATGTACTATACACGCAGGTTGGAAAGTGTAGTTGAAAAATTTAAGTACCTGTACCACGAGTAATGTCGAATATCGTAAATCGTATAGTCGCTGGTTATCGGGGCACGGTACATATTATGGTATACAAGTACAGCTACGGTGTAGCTGATCGTGTCGCATATACCTACTCTGTTGGAAAAAAAAAAAAAAAAAAACGATGTACGGATGAGAAGTGAAGATCATAAAGATCGAGGGGTCGTGAATTTTCTTGTTACATACACGCCTAGTTGACCTTACGATAATTCGTCTACATCTGCCACGCGTAAATAGGTAATAACACTAACAAGGCAGCTACCGAATTATCATACCGATTCGCGAACCTATATATATATATGCGTATATTCCGCGCTATACTTATGCGTGTACCTGCTATTACACACTACTTATTTTTATAATGCCCGTACGCACCTATGACTTACCTATATACGTATACCATACCTACGTTCTCCTATACATATGCACGGGATGAAAAAGGAAGGAAGGAAGGAAGGAAGGAGAGAACGGACAAGTGTAACGAGGAGCAGCAACGGCAGCGGGGCAATGACACCGCGGTTGGCTCGCGCTCGCTGCCATGTATGCGAGCAAAGCTCGGCGACGGCGTCGGCTGTAATATAGGTTGTAGGTATACGAGGCATCCTCCTCCTCCTACTCCTCGTCATCGTATATATTACAAGTACAGGAATAGCTGCGCGCTTATATTATAGGTATATATACCTACTCTGCATGGCAGTGCATGGCTCACGGCTCCACCATACTTATACAGATTTAGTGTATGTAGCTATACTTTGCGTGGATGATGCACCTTGATTAAGTAGATGTATGAAGGTATATTACAAACGCGTGTGTATCTACCTATATGTTGCTACTACACTTTTTAAATATATATATATATGTATATGTATATGAAAACGCGAAACGTTATTCGTGTACACGTGTAAAAATAAATGAATATAATACGCGTGGACCCTTGGATCGAGTTGGAAGCTGTGGATGCTGGAGGCGCCTTTTTATTTTTTTCATTTATCAGTTGAAATCGGGCGAGTCGCTAATAACGGAGAACCCGAGTGATCCGCCGACGACAGCTCGATTCGTATACGTAATTAGTATAACCTCCGCGTAAGAGCGCGCGTGTGCGTGTGCGTGCGTGATAAACTAGTTTTTTAATGTTATTCAAAAGTATTTTTTTTTTTTTTACCTCTTAGACTCCGTTGGAGATATACGCGACTTTGAGTGAATACCTGTATACGGTATTAATTAATCGTGCACAGTAACGCTATGTAAAACGAGTTTCTGAACGTCACTGGCGGGGGGCGAATCAAAAGTGGACGACTCGGTGGCTGCACATGTACGTACCTACGTTGATGATGTATGCAAAATCGGTGTGATACGTTACGCGTACGTACGAGTGACCAACGTGACGATTAAGATCGGCGTAATGGATTCTTTCTTTATTGATGATCGATAACTGTTTGGAAGTAAAAAAAAAAAAAAAAAAAAAAAAAAAAAAGAATCGTAGTAACGATAGCCCGGGAAAAATCACATCACGCGTGGTAGATGGCTATATATACTTGTCTGTACGAGAAATTTTACAAAAAAAAGGAAAATAAAAAAACTGTATTTCAGAGTCCCGTGAAATTGAAAAAAGGTCCATCAACTTGTCTTAGCTCCACGTGTCCCCTGAGAACGACGTGAAGAAATAAATGTGACACACTTTTTTCCTCCCAGCATTTTTGTGTTTTCCAATGTACTTTACACCAGTTTCTTGGAAAAAAGAATTTTCAGGTTTCATCCAACTTCAATATGGTACGAAATTAAAAAAAAAAAAAAAAATAGTTTTTTTTTAGATTATCTGGCAGTGTGTTCTCATTTTTAGTTATTGGGCCTCAGTTTTCAATTCAAAGATTCTTTAAGTTGCAAAAACATTATGACGAATTGTTCGTAAATCTAAAAAATTACCTACTTACAAACAACATTGGCAACATAATAAATTACATACAAAAAAAAAATTCAAATTGAATCAATAGAAAAGTACCACACTTCATTGTGCATACATTCGCAGGCACGTGGCAGATGTAAATATTGTTGTCCCAAAGGTATATCTATTAAAAAACAATTTTTTTTTTTTTTGTAGCTACAAAGGATGACTAGCTGTACTTTTTATTGTGAAATTCTTCGTACCTTCTCCTATACTCTCGGCATAGGAGAGAGTCGCGTTTGATTGCGCGTTTCCGCTTACACCCACCCACATCACATTATGTGTATGTAATACAATACGAAAACTGAACGAACGACTGTGTCGTCATAATATGCTATAGTGTTACATTAGACACACCACCTATGCTCGATACCTATATAAAATTTGGATGCAATCTACAAAGCGTAGCAACTCTCGTTGAGAGTACTTATACACAATACACGGGATAACGTCAAGAAAAAAAAGGTACATTTAGCCCCCCCCCCCTTCCCTTAGTAAGTATAAACACCAAGTCAGTAAAAATACATGACACATCCTGGCTGTACTTTCGCGACTTGTGCAACAGCTCGCAAGAGCTGCGCTGGTAAGTATATTAGAATATAATATTATACTTATTATTAAGGTAGCACCGCAGTACATAATATATAATAGTCAACTGTGATGCGTCAGCACCAGCACTACTGCATTGGGTATGTACAGAACATTCATCGGGCACTTTGGATTTATGAGACGGTACATATTAGCGTTGGTACATCGTTTGTACTGCACGGTACGTGTACCTACTGGTGCCATTCAAGAAAGGAAAGTTTGACTCACAAAAATGAATATTATAATATGTATTACGAGATCTGTAGTACTCGTAAGTCGCTGTTACATAGATATTTGGAAAACAGATGAGGAGAAAAAGGACACGATGAAAACTGTATAAGCACAAAAAAATGGGGGGTGGGGAGGGGGAGAAAGCATCACGACGACATCGGGTGACGCAAGCAAGGACGAAAGCCGGCGAAAAGGTGTACAAGTGTAACGGAGCCCCCCCCCCCCCTCGCTCTCGGTTTCTCGCTCGCGGTGCACCGTCTTGTATATATGGGCACTGTATGTATACCTACAATGAGTGAGAGTGAAAAGTGAGCCCCCTCCCCCACCCCTTCGTGTCGAGGACACAATAAGTGCCGCGTGAGAGAGCCCCGGAGCGGTCACCTCCGTGATGTCGGTGGCGCGGCGTTAACACCGATGTGTACCTAATCTTGACTCGACAATGATGCTGCTCTCTATGCACATGTAGTTACAATATTATAAGTACTGCGTGACCCCACTGTTTGGCCATACGAAGCCTCGGTTGAGAAGGGGCTTAAGCCTTTTTTTAGAAACGCGAAAAAAATCATCTCTCGCGCGTGTCACGAAAGTCAGCCCTATGCGTATATGTGTACGTCAACGTTGACAGACATCTCTCTGGTCAGCTATACATATATGTTTGCAATCTCCGAGACACGTGAAGGATATAATATAGGTGCACACCTGATATTACCTGTATGTACTATAAACGACCTATCCCTTTTGGCTAGTCTTTGACGATGACTATAAAACGTCTGGAGCTCTCGTCGCCTGCCGTGTACAGCTTGAGCCTGCATGCGCAGCAATGTTGGCACACTCACTTTCTCTCTCTCTCTTTTTTTTTTTTTTTTTTTTTGCCATCTCTCTCTCTTTCACTTTGTGACTGCACGCGCGCGTGTTGCTGTTTTGCGAGAAGCACCTTTCACGCCGCGGGTAGGTATACGTATAGGGGTATCGGAACACACACCGCACGTGTACCTATATATATATATATATATTTACAATCGGTGCATTATATATATTTATTTTGTGTTCATACTTCTCATGAGGTCAGAACCTTAAATAAAAAAAAAATACATATATGTATATTTATTTTAAACATTGTGATAGAAGCCACGGAGGTGAGGTGAAAAGTACTTTAGTATCCTAAAGTTATGGATTTTTATGATTTCTTTTTTTTTTCGTGCACCCTCGTGATGTAACGTGTACAATTAATATATTAAGTATACGCGTTATGGCTCATTGTTGCGTGCACTGTAATAGGTGTGGAAAGGGTTTCAAAATAAGGTTTTTAAATGTATAATTTGTGAGAAAAAAAAAAAGCACGTTGGTGTTGAAGTGTTTCAAGAGTGTATGTGTCGCCAAGTAAGTATACAGCAAACTGCTCGACTATACTTATGGAGAAAGTAAATTACGAGCGAACCGGCATCATAGGAGTCGACTCTTCGTAGTTTTCCTGCGGTCGAAGGCGCGATAAACCCAATGCCCATTCGCCGCGCTTCTTTCTCCACCTTGGCGGCTCTCTTTTGGTTTCTTTTCTTTTTCGTTCTGGCAAAATTCCACTACAAATGTCCCAACCGTACGTACGACCGCCGCGAGCGCTTTGGAAAGTGACTACCACTTTTTCTTTTTTCTTTTTTTTTTTTTTTTTTTTTGTTGCATTTCTCGCCCGACCATTATAGACCGACGACAATCGAGCACCGCGAGCCGCGTCTCTATTCAATTTCTCCCACACTAATTTCGTCGTCGCCGCCGCGAGAGTCAAGTATGCATTATATACGTGATCGATTTTACCTCTAAAATATTTTTGGTTGGGTATATACACAACCTGCAGGTAAGTATTCCCTATGATGTACGCACTCCTGCACGAGCGTGACCGAATTAAAACAATATGCACGTACTTGACTGTACGCTTTGCTTCTCGAACGAGCTGCGAGTAAGTTTGTATGTATACGTATAAATTGTTCAGGATCATCGGGTGGATGGTTTTTCGAATCGAAGCGCGTTAAAGTGAAATCGATGGAAATCTGTCGACTCACCGACCAATTGCGTTGTTTTATCTACGGATACAGTGTTGGACCGTGTTCATGATAAAAACAAGACTCACCTGAAACAGAAAAATAACATAATTTTCATTAATCACTTTGTGAGAGAAGACATGATTGTTTTAAAAAATTTTTTTGTTTTGCCACTCGTACTAATTAAATGTTGTTTAAATAAATGTAATCACAATGACAGCAAGGAATGAGTATTTCTTAAAAACGAGTTTACGCACGAGAGCCTTTATGGATTAGATAAGAGCGACAACTCAGTGCGATGTAAGGTAAAGGTGTAGGGCGACAAAAAGACCAAGTGGCCGTGAAAGTGGTCAACAACTATATACGTAATTGAGGATGATGATTTAGTTGGAAGGCGTGACGACGCGACTGATGTATACATACAGCCTTTGAGTTGCTTGCACAGCCCGGGGGATGCACCTGTTGTACTCGACTTTGAGCTGCTTGTTTTTTTTTTGTTTTTTTTTTCTCTGCCATTTCTTTTGGCCTATTGCGTTACATTTAAACGTCACGATTGACGCGCGAGTGACAAGTGAAATACCCTTGGGGCATCAATCTCGATGATGATCAATCATTGGCTATTTCTTAAAGTGCGTCTCGTGTTTCAGGCACTTTGCCGAGTATTTCTGCAGCTAATTAGTATAACTCGTGCGTTCATTTTGTAATGAAAAATCAACTTAGGTGTGCTTTTATTATTTTCCTCGGCTCTCCCACCAATCTGAATACTATCAGAGTCCGCATAGCCCAGAAATAAGATTCTCGATCCCAAAAAAATATAAACTGTCAGTTTTTTATTGATTTTGTCTGTTAAACGTTTGTCTCACTATTGGAAAAAAACAAAAAGTTATCCATTCTTAACTTGCCAAAAATTCACGAATCGTAATTGTAGACGAAAAAAGCGAAAAGAGCCGAGAAAAATATTCAACTTGGCTAATAAGGTAAGCTTTAGCTAATCTTGCCAACAAAATACTAGTGAAAAATAATAAAATATTAAACAAGTAGCACTTGGAAGTTGAATTTCTTTGCGAGATCTAATACGTGGACGTAAAATGCGTGCCTTTAGCACGAATCTCAAAGCGCCAACCAAAGTAATTCGAAAATCCTTTGGAAGAGCAAAAAAAAGGAGCATCATCATCATCATCATTTACGGGTAAAAGCGAGTAAAAGCGTCGAGCGCGAAGCTCCACCGAGCGAAACTATACACCACGACTTATACCGCTCTGCTAAATAAATGACGAAACGCTCCACGATCTCGCCTAATAAAAAAAAAAAAAAAAAAAAAAAAAAAAGGAGAGCGCGCGCGACACGCTTCGTTAAATGAAACTCGCGGCTCGAGCAGCAGCATCCAAGTGGTCCAGAGCCGCGAGAAAATATACTTAGTCTCGCCAAAAGAGAGGGAGCAGGGAAAAGGCTGCTGCGGTACACGTATAACAACAATAACGACGTATAGGTAAGTACAACAGCATCGGGATCGGGTAAAAGTCTATATATCCTATCTGCCGATTCGTGTACGTATATACAATATATACGATGTGTACGTTCGTACGACGTAGAGGTATAAACCCTCTGTGTATACTTTAATAGAAAATAACACGATCCCGTGGATTATTATCTGCGCCTTTGGCTTGGCGATTTTGAGCTGCGCTTTCTAAGGATATAGCTGCGCTGCTGCGTTGGCTTGTGCAAAGCTGCATCAACCATCCTATATATATATATGAGCACCACATAGACTGCACACACGTGTACAATCTATACCTAGGCAATACCTATACTCTGTCGGTCGTCGTGCTCGGCTCCTATATAATATGTAGGAGTAGAGCACGCGCTTGCTGCTGCTGCTGTACCTATGCAGGCTGCAGGCGTGGGCACCGCGTGGAATGTCGCGCTCGCGCGGGAAAACCTGAATTTCCTTCCACCTGGTCTCTCTCGTTCTCCCTCCCATACCAACGTTATATATAACCACAAACACCCGTATATAGCAGATACATATAATTATATTATACCTCGTGTATATATTATATACCTACAGTAGGATATGCCATCCTTATGATACACACGTATACTTATGCATACGTTGCTATGTGATTCCTATAGAGTGCATGACAACAAAATCTGCATTTATATATGCAAATATTGTACCTACTCACGAATTGTGCGCCAATCCCTTGCGATAGAAAAATTAATTACTCATAAACGAAGCTGAAACGCGAGGAGTTATTGGGCCGTTTACAGCATACACGCGATATAAATACATATATGCTCGATAACGAGCTCGATAAAATGATATGTGCGCAAGGACGACGATAAAGCAGCAATAACGACAATCAACAATCCACGTATGACGTAAGTATAATATGCAGTAGGTGTACATTATTATAGTACAATTTTATTGAACTTCGTTCCGCACCACCATCACCACCCATGAGTGGGGATTTATATAAGGTTCCACATTGATTATCATAAATTACCTTACCTATAATAGTTACAGAGGGCGATCCGATGAACAATGTGTGCGCTAATAAAGTTGCGCGTTTTTATCTTTCGCGGTGCTGCTCCTGTTGTTCCAGCGAGAATAAATCAAATTCCATCATCATTCCTCCGCACACACCTACACCCGAGTACTTAGTTTTTATTAGTATACATGCATACACTGGTGTAAAGCGACACTGAGCCACATCGATAACAACAACAACGCGTTTAACAAATACGTATGTGCACGTATTCATCCTTTAAACTTTTTTTCTCAATGACGATTTTGCGCGACAACGTTCAACAAAGTGAGCGCGAGGGACCTCCTCGTCCACTCGTTCCTTATCGTCCTGCATACCACGCGGAGAGGCGCATAGTTAGCGCAACAATGCCATAATCGGGAGTACAGCACGGCATGTACCTACTCGTATACCTTATACTTACATAATGTATTGTATGGTGCCGAAATAGGACATGGAACAAACGAGATGTGCGCAATCCCATGCCTGCGCTCATCTGCCTATGAGTATATCCATGTAGTTTTTTTTTTTTTTTTTTAAATTTTAATTTAGTGAAAAAAGCTCATAAAAGCACTCGTTTTTATTCCCCATCAATGTCATACACTTTTCCATACGATGAAGGATAGGGAAATGTTAAAAACAAGATAACAAATACACACCAACGGGTAGGTACACGTACCTTTGAAGAAAAAAAAAAAAAAAAAAAAAAAAAAAATCTTGAATCTCGATCTTTTGAACCACTCGATAGTTCCGTTGTTAATTTATTCACAACTGAGCTCACGAAATACCGAGACTTGGGTATAATGAGCTGACGCCCGGACCGAGCTGTCCCTGTAACGACGGGTCCTATTCAAGCCACTCAAGTACCAAAGTATATATAATCATCAGTCGTAGTGTTATACACGTACATTATACCCACTCGGTCAGTCAATCAGACAAGTAGGCAAGGCAAGTACATCGCATACCTACACAGCTGTGACGTAATACTTATCTAACGTACGGTAGTACATATATATATTATACTGCAGATAATTTTTACCACCTATCTTTTATACATAAGTATATAATATAGGCACATGTATAGTTTAGGTACGTCACATTATATTCATGCACGTACTTATATATTTATAATTTATAATATACATATAATATAACGTGTACACTTACTCACGTAGATGAATGTACATAAACATGCGTACGCAACATTGCTTGCCCATGAGGTGTAACTGCAACTCTCAAGCACAGTGGAATCTCGTAATCACGATTCAATAAAACAATATTTCTCTCCTCGTGGAACGTCATCGTCTACATACATACGACGTAATGATGTGTATACACGTAGTCACGTGGTGATTATTTTATTTTATGTTTTTTAAATAAATTTAAAAAATGATTACGTACATACAGTATGTATTTGTTTTAGGCTTCGTTGACATCTTATGGTGCATTTTAGCCTTGGATTAGTGTTGATCGGTTACAATGGAATACCGTTCCGGAGACAATGGGGTAAGTGTCACTTGTCTTTACTTGTAACTTATAAATGCAATTCCATCGTAAAATTCAATCTTATCTTAAAAGTTGTCGCCACGTAAATTCTCCTTCTTGGCTACTTGGAATCCTCGAGGGGAAAAAAAATTTTGTCAGCTATGACAAGAAACTAAAGCCACGACGACACCTCGAGACGAGCTACGTGACGCAGACAGATAAAAAATTGCATACCCACGCTGATAAGAGAAAGAGAAGAAAAAGGAGCAATCGGTGCAAGAAAGACAAGAACGAAGCTGGCACTTGTGTATGTGTATTTATACTCGGCTATGTTTGTGCCAAAATAGAAGAAGAAGAAGAAGAAGAAGTGAGTGGGATTTTTGCTACGCGCCTTACGCGCCAAATTACGAATTCAAGAGACGCGACGAGGACGCAGCAACACAAGAGGCGAAAGAACACGAGTTTTTCCTCTCTTCTTCTTCTTCTTCTTCCCCAAGCGATGCTGAATGCATGCCCCCGAGCCCCCGCGGTAGCCGTCGTTGGTACAGGGTGCACAGCGTATAGTCGTGCGGCAGCTATAAAATAACCCAACAACGGGTGTACCGGCTGCCAACTAAGTACCTACTGTGTACACCGCACTCGTCGTACACGCGATTCCGCGAATCGGACATTCTCATTCAGAGGACGAGCTCGCGCCTATATATATAGGCACATAAAACCTCACGAGGGTGGAGGAGGAGGTGGAAGCAGGTGAATTTGCACGTCCGTATACCGTACAATAACATGTATATGTATATACAGGCGGTGGAAACTAGACGCGGAAGTAACGCTCGGTACCGTGTAAATTATAGGGTATATAGAAAAGAACGTTTATACGCGTGACGATATATTTTTATGCATACGTGCGTATAATGGCTGCAGTGACAATGACAGCCGGTGGCGAGTCGTGTTGTGCAGTTGTTGCCGAGGATCCGGGGAGGAGGAAGAAGTTAAACACTTACGGGATCGGGCAGAGAAGAGACACGGGGACAACAAACCCTTCCTCTAACTATACCTATACGTTTGGAGAGGCGCAAGTTCTTGCATTATTTCCTCCCCATCCCTGACGACAATGACTAAATTTTGTTTTTGTTTTTTTACTCATTCGGTATTTTTTTATCATTTGATACAAGTTGCGTTCGTTGATTCTTCATTTTCACGAGCTAGGTGCAATTATATTTTATGGTAAGGATGGAAATTGATCGGCAAGCCAAAGGATTCGCGTAAGTACCACCGTACGAATGTTGTTTTACTAAAAACGGACACAAGCGCGCAACCCTCCCGAAGATTTACAGAGTCGTTGGATCATCACGCTTTTATGCACCTTCCTTCGCGTGACGTGTTTTATTATTTTCAACTTTTTATTTTTGCATAAACGCACACGATTCGTTAGCGCGGCGCATAAAACGCTAGCTTCTGTAAATTAATGATGGGGAGAGAAAAAAAAAAAAAAAAACCTAAGTGGAAAGACAGCCGGCAAATAAACCAACATATCGCGCACGTGCGACAATATTTCGAAAAGTCAGTCGTAAATCGTGCTAGGGGGGGGGGGTACCTCGTAAAATAGTCGAGGAATTTTCATTTTATATAGCACGCGAAGGCCAGCAGCGCGCGTCCAAGAGCAGCCAGCGAAAGCGCATGATCTCTTGCGTGTGTGCACTTGCAGCGGACGGACGGACTCTCGTGTGTGGAAAAGTGGAGCGCCATCGCTAAAAACTACCATATTTCTCTTTTTGCGTCTCCTCCTCCCCCCCCCCACCTGTCCCGTTCCATCACCCTTTGAGCTGCTACACGAGAAGAAATCGCGCAGAGTTGAAGAAAAACAACCGTAATTGACGAGGGTACATATAAGTAGCCTTTTTTTTTTCCTCGATGCCATACAATGTTTTTTGTTTCGCGCTTTTACTCCTATACGTGTATAGTCCTGTTCAATGTATTTCAATCTTCAGCCGAGGCAAAATAATATTTTCACGAATTGCACGCAACGTATGGGGTACATTTGAGAAATTTTAGCTCCGTAGTCTCTTTATCGAGGAGAAATTGTTCGATTAACCGGTAGCGCGATGATCGGCAATTATAAGTACACGTCTAATTAGCGCAAACAGACGTGAAAAAAAAAAAAAAGAAAAAAAAAAAAGCATTTTCTCTCGCCATCCGCATATACAAAAGCGCGCAAAAATTTACAAGCACGATGCACATGTGTATATTGGTGCACACAACGTGTATACACATTTAAATATGTATGCGGGGTGCGCACTCGTTAAAAGAATCAAACGAGCGTGTGCGCGCGCGCGCGTTTCTCTTTCTGCTCCTCTTTCGCTATGTATATGTATATAATATGTATGTAGGTAGGTGAAGCGCAATTTGCGCATAGCTCTATTTTTTGCCGGCCGCGCGTTATTTTATCGAAATAAGAGTCGGAAGAGAAAACGTCCATGCATGTGTGTACACAATGTACACACACACACACACACGCGCACACACACGCGCACACGATATACGGGAGAAAGAAAGATGCGCGCAAATAAGCACGTATATGCATATAGGTACGTACACATATTATACAGATAGACAGAGAGAGAGAGAGAGAGAGATGCGGCGCAGAGAAATTGAAGGTATGCTCGTACAGAGAGAGGTAGGTGTATACCTGTATACTTTTCTGCGGTGCTCTCGCGGGCTGATGGAAAATGCTGAAAATGCAGCTTTGACAAGCCAATCATACGGCTCTCTCTCTCTCTCTCTATCTCTTTCTCTTTCGTGTTCGATGCGGGCCTCTCCTCGACTTTCTCTCGTGTTGTATTACAGGAGAGGAGATTCTTCGCTAATTGCGAGGCGAAAAGAAGGAAAGGGAGACAATTTGCTACGGGGGGTCCTCTCTCTCTCTCTCTCTCTTTCTCTCGGATTTTTTGTACTCTTTGAGCCGGGATGGTCTGTTAGCTTTATAGTCTCGCATTGTTTTGTCCATACATTAACGCGTACATTACGAGAGAGAGAGAGAGAGAAAAAAATCGTTTTACGTAAACACGCAACTACGGGGAAAACTACTTGTATTCGAAATATTTTCCAAGATAACGTTAAGTGTACGGATGCTTGAGGAGAACTCAATGAGGGACGGATAAAGACGTAACGTTTTATACCGCTGTACCTATAATTACCTATAATTATAATACATGTCCACATTTTTATTGTCTCGGTTTATTTTTTACACCATATAAAAGTACCCATCTCTCTGCACTGACAGAACTCACGTGGAAGAGGTTTTGGATGGAAGCCGACACATGCAGGGCTCTGTATTTTATTTAACTTACGAGGTAATATACAAAAGAGATCATCAAATTAAAAAAAAAAGAAAAAAAGAAAAAACAAATCAAAAGCCCATCCCGTCGCTTTTAAATTAGATCGTAGGAAAGTTTTACCGATTCGCCAATGACAACCGAGATCAAAAAAGAGACAAAACACATAAAAACCAAGAAAGTTGAGCCACTGATGTCAATATCAGTAGGTTTTCCGAAAAAATCGCGTCCAATGCCGCGTTATCGGTGTATAGACGTTTCCCACGCGCGCTCGGCCAAACAGATAACATGATCGGTAAACAAACATCCAGCATATGTTATATCCTCACGCGTAAAAGTACCACCATCATTTTTCTAACGTGCATCCAAACGCTGCGCCAAAAATTATATACGTACACCCCCCGGCTCATATAAATACATAGATATAGTCGCGGTGCTTACCACCTCCTCGTTAAAATTGTGTTATCAAACGCATACCGATCATTGATTGACGCAACGGCTCTCGATCCGTTATTGCCCGTAAAAATGCGCGCGCCTCGCGAGAATCCATCGTAAAAGTCGCGCACCACGCGGCTAATTTACGCACATGCAGCCTTTACGATTGATCCACCTAGCGCTCTGCAAATGAGATACTCGGCGCGTGCATAGGATCTTTATGGGAAGGGGGGGAGGAATCGGATACGTCGCGCGAAAGCGATCGTAAAACGAGGCGTTTCGAGGAAAAAAAAAAAAAAAAAATACGATACACCGGAGCCGGGCTCCTTTTACGATGATGTTTGTCTCGTCGTCGCGTCGCGTCGCGGATAGGTGGTGTGCGTATTTGCTGTTAGGATTCGCGGGTCGTTTTGTTTGAAGGTATATACCTGTGTACCTATACGCGTCAGTGCTCGTATTTATGTGATTATACGTGTTTTTTTTTTTTTTTTTTTTTTTTTTTTATATAATATATGGCGACACGATTTTTCAATAATAATCGATAAAGTATAAATGCAGGTATGTAGTAAAACGAAGAAACGAGAAATCTTGCATTGGTATACAATCATACTCGCATAGGATTTGTTTTTTTTTTTTAATTTCACCGCGGAATCGAATAAAATTGTGCCGAGTATCTCCGGCGAGACGATTCACCATCATCATCATCATCATCATCATAGGAATGCATCCATATATACACTATACGTAAGTCTCACAGTTATTAGGGGGAACGTATCGACGACGTGATTTTCTGGAAATCGCGTTATACTTATTATTCCTCTGTTACGTGACACACTGATGAAAAAAAAAAAAAAAAGAAAAAAAAAATCTGTACGTATTATGTAGGTAAGTATGGATACACGTACGTCGCTTTCACCGAGAAAATCAAGGATTAGTATATAATAATATTTGTAGGCGAAAAATCATGTTTCCAACCGATCGAGCATCGGTAATTGTCGGCGGAATCGATGTTCCACGACTCGGAGAAGAAGGAAGTTGTACTTTTACGAATGGAAATAAAAATGTACCATCACGACTGTCACCTACTCGTGCTCGGAAAATAATATGTAATAAACAGGATGCTATGCGTGATGGTGGCCAATTAATGAGGAGGAGGGGGGGAGTATAAAATTATAATCTTCGCGTATTTGCCGGGATATCTAAGGATTTCCGTCTTCCACGTATTGGAAAATCATCGCGCACCAGTGCAGCCGAGGGGTCGGCTTTCCTTCAATTTTCGCAGAGAAAAAGGGGGAAAGCCCCGTCATTTGGCAAGATCGAAAAAGGGAGCATAACGAGCAGAGCATCCGGACAACTTGCACAGCCAGAGATCTCGCCGAGATTAAATACAAAAGTGGACCCTGGGCGTTTTTCTCTTTCTGGCTGCTACACGGACATGAGAGAGCAGCTTTTACTTCCAGCCGGGCTCTCGATCGCGTGATCGAAGAAAATAGGCGGCCTCGCTAGCTCCTCCTCCTCCTCTTTCTGCCAATACCACCATCATACATATATCTGCTGTTTATAAGCTGTGTGTATAGTAGTAGTAGTATAGGTACACCCAGATACCCTCGCGCGCGCACTTACGTGTGCATGAAGGCAGTTTCGCCAATTTCTCGTGATTGTTGTGCACATTTGAATACGAAATCTGCAACATTTATGTATATATGTACATGCTCTCGTGTACGCTACGCATATCGATACTTATACATGTCATGCGCATAATATAGTATACACGCGTGAGTGCGATAAGCGTTTCATTTTTAATATTATTATAGATGTACGTGTACTTTTGTTGTTCGGTGTAATCACCAAAAGGGTGAATATTATACGCATGCACACGAGAGGTATACCCACGTAGGTATGAACAATACCTACCTACGTGCAATCCGTGTGTAATCGGGAAAAGGCTGCGATATATAGTTACATGTAAGTGGGTATACAATAGTGTCATGAGAATCAAGAGTCGCGAGGGCAATAATTGCGCAGCAGTCACTGTATGGTACGTCGCCGTCAATGCTGCTGCTGTGCAAATGCAACTTTTTTTTTTTTTCTTTCCACTCCAAGTACATATTATGTGCACGTATGTATAAAAGCACAGACAGAAGCAGTGCGATGGCAGCAACCAACCAACCAACCAAACGAGCGTAAGTGTATCCGCGCGGGATCACAAAAGACAGCACGACGTTGGGCTATTACAGAGGAACATTGCAATATAATTACGTGTATACATGAATTGACGGTGGATCAAAATTTTTTTCCATCCGATTCGTCCCCCGCTTTCCATCAACTCCTTTAGCGGTGACCATAACAATAACAACAACAACGATGTATTTATAACATATATGTACACTTGAGCACGTTTTCTTCTTATTCCCCGCTAATTTGACTAATCCTTTCACTCGCGGAGGCAATTTTCCGCTCGAGCTCGTTATATTATCCGCGTTTGGGCTTCCATACATATATACGTATAGATATCCCTCTCTCTCTCTCTCTTTTTCCTTTTGGCGTTTCATTACGCGATTCATCGAATATCATTAAGATACGTTTTCGCCAGGAATATAATATGTACACCTATACCTGCAAGTTCAATTTATGCGTGTATACGTAGATGGATATTGTGTGCATGTATATTTTTATTATATAGTGTTGTTACTCCGTATGACTTTCTGTCAAACCTACCCTTGTATAAACTCACTCTCTCCCCATTTGAATAAGGTCAAAGTGTGTATAGTACCTCAACTTACTCGAATTTGTTGTTGTTAAAAAAAAAAAAAAAAAAAAAAAATACAACGCAACAGAAAAGAAAAGGTATATCTCACATACCACTACATACCTACACACGTGTAGTTATACATAGATTTGTTCGCATGATCGTCTATACGTATACCTACATAAACATACAACGTAACGCCAATAACAAAATCTTCGGGTATACATGTGATGTATAAAAACACGTTTAGAAAAGAGCAGTGCTGTACTCGCGCCCGAGGAGGCAATGAGATAAATGTGTATGTTTATGTATGTGTACATTTGTATGTATAACCAAGGTATACGTATATAGATAAGCCGTATGGTGCGCTTACGTAATTGTCGTGTCGCGCTACTATACGCTACTGTCGTTACCGCTGTGCGAATGGTTTTTTTTTTTTTTTTTTGTTTCATACTCTTACAGAAGGAAAGAGGAAAAAAAAGGGACGAGACATAAAAAAAAAATAAAAAATAAAAAAAAAAAAAAAAACAACTGCAACTTACAGCAACACAGGTAATACATTATTTCGTCAACGGGGTGAGGAGATCGACCGATAAGTATAAATATAGGCAAGTAAATGTACCTGTACCGGAGTGTAGTTATATATACGACCACGGCGTAACTTACGTGTATATAATATACTTATATACGATTCCGCAGAAGCAGAGGCAGCGCCGGCTACATTATAATATAAACGCTTTGCAGATTTGACAAAAGGAGTCAATACGGTATACGAAACAATTTGGTGACTCGCGAGAGAGCGCGTGCCGATATTTTATTAATAAACGCGCGAAGGAAGAATAAAGTGAATAACCAACAGCATAATACGCATCAGGACGAAATGAGAAAGGAGGAAACATCATCGGGTATATAATGTAGGTGTAGTTTTGAATGATGAATACGTATATATATATATATATATATACTTCTTACCTATATATATGCGCGCTAGCGAGATGTCAAACGAACGAATGAATGAATAAAGCATATACATACTTAAAAACGAACGAGCGAGCGAGTGTGTATGTATGAATGAATGAATGTGAATGGAGAAAGAGGGAAAGAAAAAAAAAAAAAAGTAGGCTCATGTAATAAGCGGGTACGTAGGTATACCTACTTTTCGAGAGTCGGCGGGGGTACTCGCATGGATGTACAGCTAAAGAGTATAATATACGCATGTCATACTTGTAGTGTGTCGTGGTGGTGGTTGTAACAATGGAACAACGACGATTACGACAAAATATAGCTGAAATCTTGCATATTTAGTGTGCCTACGTGCATCTTTCGCAATACGCGAATGGGCGAGCGAGCTGTAATATATACATATACCTACTTAGGTGTTGGGTATGGTTGTACTTTTGACTGGTATTTCATTTCGCGGATTACAGGTATGCTTTGTATAGGATAATATATTATAGGGCAAAGTGTTAATGAAAAGTGGTGAAACGAAGAGACACTCACAGATTTAAGTACTTTGCAGTCGTGGGTCCATTGATTTATCTGCAGACGAATTTTTTTTTTTTTTTTTTTTTTTTTTTTTTTTATTTAGTAGTGGAACTACGGTCCATTTCATTATTATCATTAGTATACTATTTTTTTTTTTTAATCATTACATCAAATAGGAGGCCTCAATCATCAGAGCGAGGAATTATTTGCGTATATCGTATAACGATAATATATATGTTTTGGTCATTTTTTGCCACAAGTATAATTTCTGAACTTAGTCGGACGATTAAGTTCTTCGTTTATCTGTACGATTGATGAGATGATTAAAAGCCTGTGTCTTTTTAATTGTTGTTTCCTTAAGAAATATCGAAGACAGCACTGCCACTACAAAATTTTAGAGAAAAAAAAATTTCTCCAACTTAATGCTTCCTGCCACTCTAATCTGAGTTAGCGCTTTTTTTTTTTTTTTTTTTTGACCGATGAGGCGTCGAATGTGAGGAGTATACGCGAGTCTATACGTAGTAGCAAACGAATACCATAGAAATAAGCTGCGTCAGTCCAATATAATGTTATACGAGGCCAAAGGGCACATATTACAATAACAATCATAATACAGGTACAATACAAAGGAGCTGAGCTGCTGTGCCGTTGCTGACGACAGCGAAATATTAGCGCCCGAAGCAGATACAATTTTTATACATATACGTATACCCTTATACAAGAGAGACGCGCGTCACGCACAATTAGCGTCGCCTTTAATTAAGAGCCAAAGAAGAAGAGGAGAAGCGCGCTCGACCATGCAGAGAAACTAGGACGCAATTATTGTCGCCGAAGAAGCTTTCTGTGGACGGCTCTTCGGGCGTTTCGGTCTCACCTTTTACCACGATGTGAATGTTTAAATAGGCACGTGTTTATATATATATACATATACACACATGCATGATATGCCTATACGGTTTCATAAGCGGTATTTTAGTTCCCAGTCCTCCGAAAAGAGCAACGATATTATCATCTGTGACAATTAATCCTCTATATGGAAATATCATGTGCGGGAAAGCCAAACTGATCAAAGTGCGATGCTGCGGTTAAAACACTCGAGCTTTGTAGAGGGTATATTATTTTTTTTCACTGAATTTTGACAAGTACTACCACACGTAAATTTTCGCATGCACAGTTGCTGTGAGATGTATATTCTCAAAGCATCAGTGCGAACCCCATAATACTATATAAACTGCTGACAAACACACGCACAACTTATCGCGTAAGTGTAAAAAAATACACACAAGGGGGCTACTACAGATAATATAAGCATACCCTTGCGCGAAGGAGGGAGGGAATGAGAATGCCGGGGCAAGGAGACAGGCGTCGTTGTGTTGCGCAAAAGCTCTTGGCACAGCGGGCCTTATACGTTGAAAGACCTTTGCCGATTGCGATTGAATGCGACACTCGTGAACGAGCGCGGCGGCGGTGTAATATAAGGGAGCGCGAGAAACACAAGAAGAGAGGAGGAGGGAAAGGCGCGAGAAGAGATATACCGCGCACCAGTGAGGAGGAAATTAAAAGACTGCATGCATACATGCAGCGCAAAGACCAACACTGCTGCAGGCATCACGTATTATATGTATATATGATAATAATAATAATATATCCGTCGTCGGCGTCTGCCGGTTGCGCAATGTTTTTCGTGACGCTCATGTACCCTAGTTCTGATGTACACCTTCCTACCTATATTCCGCTTTCCGTTGCGACTCAACTCTCTTTGCAAGTGTATCCATGTATACATATACACACACAGATGCAGATGCGATGCGTACAGTGTATATATTATATATATGTACATGCAGGGTACGAGGTACGGCGGCATATATTATAACATATTATGCGTGAATAACCTTTTATGAGGTGCAGCAGCAGCTCTGGTTCGCTCACCATAATATCATGTGGGAAGTCGTAGGCTCGACGTACTCCACGCGCGCCCTGTCCATATCATATATAATTATACATACATACATAATAGGTACACAGGTATATCTCAGGTAGTTTGATGCTTGCAAGCTTGAGCATAAGCATGATATTTAAACCCCTATACATTTACATATAGATATATATATATATATATATATATATATATATATATATATATATATATATGCATGAACGCACGTAGGTATATGTATACTAATAGCTTACGTGTATTACACTCGTACCTTCGCTGCGTTTATGTAACGTAACGCAGGGATTTCAAATGTGCAGCTTACGTCCATACATTCATATCTAATATATGATACGTCTCTGTCGGTCTATTACATAGTACGATATTATGTACCATACACGTGGAAAATCATCGATATCCCTCTCTTTTGCTGCATCTATACGTACACGTAAAAGTGCAAAAGTCAGTCCAACCGTATAGCCTGTATCTATACGTATGTATAAGGTACACGTGTACATATTTGTATGCATATATATATATACACATATGAACTTACAAAGTACATGTTATAACGAGTACACCTCTATACATGTATGTACGCATGCAGAGGGAGAGAGGGGCGAAAGCTAGCCGAGTGTCTAGTGTCTACTCGTGTAGGTAATACCTACTCTCTCGCGCACACCAAACCCAGGCGAAGACCCCTTTCGTCGGACGAAAAGGACCGCGAGAGAAAACTCATGCACGGTTGATGTCTGTATAGAGACTTATGTAACTCCCTTCCTCTCTCTCTTTCTCCCCAGCCTCTCTCCTTCTTCAATGGGTGCATTACCTTACACGTTTCTCGGTGAAATGCCTCACTTGTTACCCGATGGATACATTTTTTTTTTTTTTTTTTTTTTTTTTTTTTTCCATTCTCCAGAGATTTTGGCAGAGTAAGTGTAGGTATACGGACTACTCTTGTACACCATGAAATTCATTTTTCTTCCAAATATTATCCATGATGCCCATACGTGTCAAACACCCATACTAATAGACTCTATAATAATAGAAACAGAAGATGGGTTACCCGATGCATTGCGAAATGACAATCGTTCAAGAAATATACCAATACATAATATAATATACATTGTATCGAGGTGCGCTCGTGTGACTGCTGCTGCGATTTATAATTTACATCAATCCAATAATGTCGCAAGCACCAATGCCGACCAATGCAGCAGATTTTTTTTTTTTTCGTACATTTGTATTTATACGTCTACTTGCAGGTATTTGGGGTTTGTTTTTTCTCTCCTCCGTGTCCTGTAATCTTGATTTTCTCGATGGTATACATATTTTCCTCCTCCACACCACCGGAGGCGAGCGAACGATTCGATTGCACAATCATTTGGAAAGAAAAATAATAGCAAAGAGGCCCTCTCTTTTTCCCTCACTTGTACAACGCTCTCGAGACACTCACTTGGCGATCATAAATTTATAGTGACATTTTCAATTAAAGCCGCGGGTGCGACGCCAATACGACTCGTACGTAGCTTCGAAATTGCTTATTTTGTTTATTTAGCACGAACTGAAATATATATATCAAATCGATATTATTAAATATACCACCGCAATGAGGGTAGTTAGACATTTGTATATGTGAATTAAGCATCAATGTTAATAATGTGTCTTAGGTGCATATGATACGTTAAAAAATCTATATTCTGAGTATAACATATTGTGTGTTATAAAAAAAGCTCAGTTACTTTTTCAAGTACATCCACAATGTGAAAAGTAATTGAAAAGCATCTCCTGAACTAAGTAACCGATATTTTTTTTCTTCCTCCTCACACTTTTCTTCTCTTGTTCTCAATACCTTTGAATACGTATAAGTACAACGAATGAAGTCGCGGTGCAGCACATATAATCCTTCTTTATCGGGCGCGAAAGACGTGCCTCTCCTTCGTCTCGTGGCTGGTGTAGAGAAAGAAAGAAAGAAAGAAAGAAAGGAAAAAAAAAAAAAAAAAAAAAAAAAAAAAAAAAAAAAAAAAAAAGTTAGACGGGTTTAAGTATAAGTAAGATGGGTATATGTGTAATAATGTATATGCTGTACCACATAAATACACATTGTATATTGTATATATAGCCACGCGCGATCGTCGCTCTCTTAATCACATTATACGCACGCATACGTACCTATATTCCTTTGCATCGCGTGGTACCGCCACTTCCGACGCCTCCGCAATGATGTATATATATATATAAGAATAAAAGAGAAGAAGAAAAAGATGTACGAATGTATGTGTGTGCGTGTGCGTACCTGTGTACAGAACGCGAGAGGTGTCTCAATTAATTATTATCATGATTCCGAAATCTCCGGCTGCATGCGCGACTTTTTTTTTTTTTTTTTTCGATTACGTTGGGAGTGTGCACACAGGTACATACAAAACATATTTAAATGATTGTTATTTGTCATCGCGATGATGAGTCGTTCTTTCTTTCTGTTTGGCTGTTGTACTACGGTGTATCGTTGCGCAAGCCATTTTTCCTCTCCCTTTTCTTTTCACACACATCAATTTTCGTCGCGTCTTCTCCCCCCCGCTTCTCTCACTCTCGGTAGTAGTGCTGTGTTTAAATTGAGAAGTTTTTAAAATTCGTAAATCCATCACTGTCGAATTTTGATGTTTACACTGACTATTACAAGTCACGCCTAATACGCTTGTTACGGGTTAAAGATCGTTTAAAAAAAAAAAAAAAAAAAAAAAAAAAAATTTCATGTATTCCGATATCCTGAGAAGTAAGTATAGTTGTAGTGCGTAGGGCACAGTTTGCAACAGCATATTCATCCGACAAGTGCGCCCCCGTGTCACACGAATGGTAAGTAGGAGTCGAGGTAGGAGTCTTAGTAAATATTGAACTTATTGAACTTAGACTATATACTTTTCGCACCGGCAACACGCATAAGTGCACAATATTACGTACGTGTATGGAAATGTACATGTGCTGCACGTGTAGGATTTCTTATGCTGCTCACGCGAAAGAGAGATACGGAGCGCAAGTGTGCACAAGCGAGAGAGTTCGCGGCGGTGGTGGCGGCGGCGAGATAAGATCGGAAACAGGTGGAAAGTCCTCGCCGGCGGTCCCACGCGAACGCCCCTAATGACGACTGCGGTGGCTTCCTATACGTAATATATAGGGCACGTGTAGGTATATATACCTTATACCTATTACTTGTAAGTTGTAGCATAAAAGGTGTGCACTTAATTTTCTCTCGACAACGGCAACTATTTATTGTTAGTTAAATCGGCGACAGAAGCAGCCGAAATACGTGCTATGGACTTGCGAAATTTTCGATTTCATTTTATTCAAGTTGATCGACGTATACATGCGTTTTTCATTTTGTTTTGATTGAAACATTGATCGGTAGTCTTATCATGATGTACGTCTTTGTGTATATTTTCATACCGCGTGTGCAAGTATTTTTTAAGCAAATTTAACTTTATTGCGAATGTAAATATAATTTTATGTATAATGCTCTTTTATTTATAAAACTGGTTCGTCTATCGGCAATAGTTTCTCAATTAAAATTACTTTAATTGTGTCGTTTCGCTGTTCATTGTTTCATCAATTAATCATATATTTGAATCTTGAGTCAACTGATTGTTGAATTGGAAAATTGTTAAAAAATACGAGGATGGAGATTATCTATTATTTTTACCTATAATAATATTTATGTATAATTTTATTCATAACACGTGTTATTGATCGGGCTATTTTGGCCTTTAACAAGACAACCGTGAGTTACGAGGACATTTTTTAAACCCCACTTCTACAAGGATTCAGAACGAAGGAACAAGAACGCAGGTACATGAACGCGAAAAGAAAAAAAAATGTTTTTTTTTTTCCCTCGTACACATAAACATAGTAAGTCAAAACAACGAATGAGCTCAAACAGTCATAATTATAGCAACAAGCAAAAATATATGCAGGGAAGCAGCAGAACTAATGTGTACATATACATAATATTGTAACGTAAATACACGCAAGAGGGGGAGAGAGCATAGCAGCCAGGGATTAAAATACGAGTGTACACTTTGTGCTGTCCATATTTGTACATTATTAAAAAGCAGAGCGAGATATTATATGCATTACGGTGTGATCATAAAGCACCTACGAACATCACCTCCTCTTCTGTCTTTCTCTTTGGTGTATGTGTATTGCATATGTAGCTTGTCTTCACGTGTATACACACTCCCCCTTTTATTTTTAAATTAAATTTTAACATATTTTATGTAACTGCGTGCACCTCCCGTGACTTTAAACTATAATGAGAGAACTCGCACCTATCACTTATATTAATGTTAACATATACTTATATGCCTGGCAATTATTTCCGTGGATGGTATCTTACCATTTTATTAACTGCAGTGACAAAAATTTATACCGACTGATCTATAATTATCAACTATTTTACCGACTTTAGACTATTTTTGACTGCAAGTCCGTTAAATGTTTTGTTCTCTAAAAATCGGTTAAGTTTAGCGCAGCTTTTTTTGTTAGACTATCGATTTGGTTGACTCTAAAATGCTCAACTGTTGAAACACCGATGCTATGCGTTAATTGATTGAAAATGAAAATCGTAATTGCACACTTTGAACGCATCACTTGAAAACTCTGGCAGAGAATTTCAGTATGGGTAAAAATTTTTTTCCAAATGGCACAAGCATCACACACGCATCGAATAATCTTCCTTCACACTACTCGTGCGTGCACGTATTTCCCTACTATTATTATTAATAATAATAATAATAATAATAATAATAATAATAATAACAATAATAATATTGATCACAAAAATGATAAAAATAACAACAATCGATACGAATTGCCGGCAGTACAACAGTACAGCGGATATCAGAAGAGAGGAGGAAATATTATATATGTGTTCACGAGGAAGGGAAAGAAAAAGAGAGAGAGAGAGAGAGAGAGAGATAAGATCGGCCGATCGCTCGAAATCGAATAAATCGAGGACATCAGCAACTCCGCCTGGGCCTCACTCCGCTGCACTTTTCGCACACTCGCGCGCACACCCATACGTGCAAGTAGGTAAGCGCATACCTATGTACGTGTTGTGTACACTTGAGCTTTTTTGCAGATTTACACGTATACGAGCACGAGACACCGCGGGACTCCTTTCTGTTGAATGCCAGCAACAACAGCCGCATTACAAATAAGGTCATCCCTCGAGAGAGGAGAGGTGAGATTGCCGAATACGTACTTACTTACTGCACGCGTTGAACGAGGTAAGTACATCATATACGTATACATGTATGTATGTATATGTATACAGGTACATGTACGAACAACAAGCAACGTGTACACACGTATACATGTATACCTTAGCTCCCCGTACCAACTCTGGTCTTTCCTTCCGCCCGTGTCAAAAAGTAATTGCCGGAGGGACCGATTGATCAATCGGGCGTCCGCGGAAGTCCGACGTTTCAAGGAGGTGCGCGCGGGGAGCCAAAAAACCTATCACACGAACACCTGTACGGTACATAACATGGGTACGAGTTTCCTGCTCCACTGAACGAGAGAAAAAAAGAAAGAAAAAAAAAAGGAATCTCGGTAAAAAAGAAAACCCTGAAGAAGAAGGAGAGTGGAAAAAATAATAACAACAATTCTTAGGAGAAAGAGATTTTTTTTTGCATGGTTAAGCGAACAATGCATGTGTGAGAGGGCACATGTAATGTATGATCGTATATAAGAGAAGGTAAAAAAAAAATGTAGCGTGTTTTTTATGGAAGTTATTTTTTTGGAATGAATATTGCATCTTATTCGTGTGATGTTTTACGCTCGCAGTCTCTAAAATACACAAAAATCATCGTCGTGGGCACTTTCTGGCGAGTCCATGTTACCGGAGTGTTTGTAAATATGAAAAACAATCTTTTTGAAAATAAAAAATAATTTACAATCTATGAAATTTCTAAACGAGACTTGTTAAAAAAAAAAAAAAAAAAAAAATGTCTGGTGCGATGCGTTGATTTCTACAAAACGTTGATAAAGACTATACATTGAAAAGTAAATGCCACATGCAACTATCGATCTGGATATGATTTTTTTCCCAGCAATAAGTCACATTAGAAAACTCCCTCTTTTTTTACGTGTTTTCAATTCTCGCGAGCAGCCCGCGGTGCTTCGGTACGAAAATTTGCTTTCACGATTTCAAGGTTATCTCTAAAAAAAAGTGTGTCACACACGTCGAACACAATTTTTTCTGATTCCTCGCACAATCTACTCGTAGGATATCACGAAACAAGAAAAGATCGACTCAAAATTAGCCGTACGTAAAACACACGGACATACACTTCCACGGCAATATTGTAGACGCAGACAGTGCAAAGTAAGGGAAATCCGTTCATTGGCGGTGCCCTACACGAGCATAAGTAGGTAATATTATAAAGCAAAAACAACCACGTGTGTATATATATATATATATATATATATACACGCAAAGGACGAAATGTCGCTCGATAAGGCAGGAGCAGAGCGGCCTCATTAAAATTTTCTTTCTCTCTCTCTCTCTCTCTCTCACTCACGTGCCGGGCAGTAAAATATATAAGTATGTATATGTGTACATATATTTATAGCGTTTTTCCTCGTTCGCCGCAGCAGGGCAGTTTGCCGCTGTCCTGCTGCTCTCGTTTGCGCAGCTGGTGCTTTTTTATATACGTATATATACGGCACGCATCAGGACATTTTCAGATACAGAAAGAAAGAGAAAGAGCTTAAATCGAGAAGCTACTGCACATCGCGCGACTACCTATACACCGGGGTAATAAACTTGGATGAAAACGCGAACTCTTATACATACCTATTGCCGCAAGAGTGTATATATGTATATACCCTTGCGTACATGTGTATGTATATATGTATGTATTACGGCCGTGGTGCATTCAAGAGCACGCGGCAAATCAATCCGTTGCTCCCTCCCTGCTTCTCTATCCCTCGTATACATTCATTGGTGCGTGCTCTCGCGAGCTTTATATTTATCGAGCTGCTGCCCTTTAATTAAAAGCCTGCTGCTGCTGTTGCTCTTCGGACCAAAAATTATTCCGCAAAAACAGATCACCCCCTATAACTAACTATACAGCTGCCACAACTCTACACACAAACTCATAAGTATGAGCAAAAAAAAAAAAAAAAAAAAAAAGGAAAAAAGATGCAAGTAAATTTGTATATACAAAATCCGAAAGAAATGACGAGAAAACACGCGTGGTGTGTGCTCTATAAGTATATACACTAAGTACACGATTGAAGAGGGAGGCAAAAGACAGCTCAAGGGTATATATATATATATATATATATATATATATATATATATATATATATATATATACACATACACGTGTGTGCGTGCAATGTGTACAAATTGTTGTTAAAAACAAAACGCACCATTATTTATACAGCCGCGGTTCTCCTTTGGTAGAGGAGAGCTGGGATGCGCCATCAGACACAAAAACACGAGAGAAAAGAGCTGCCGCTTCGTAGGCTAATTTCGACCCGCAGGCCGGGAATAGCGTGCGGGGAGCGAGCCAGCGAGGGGGGGGGGGTGAAAGACTCGCCCGGGAACATCATAACGATCGGGAAGATTATCCGCGCCGTGAGTGTATATGTATAGGTAGGGAGCCCATCCAGTCTTACAAAGAGAGAGAGTTGGACGTACGCCCGCGCGATCATCGGGGTGTATCAAGTATTAGAGACGACGAGAGAGAGAGAGAGCTTTACGTGCGTGTGTGTTTTCATATGCACATGTATGTATATACGCACGTATGGACTGTGTTTAGCTTATCACGAAGTTGTCCTTGTCGTGACCGCGAGAGGCTAATTGCAGCCGCGCGGGTAGAGAGATGATGCCGTTGTAGGTATATTACCGATGCAAGACTCCCTCATATTTTCTTCTCCTCCGTACACCAGGTAGTCCTGCACCACCTGTATACCTATACCAACTATATATATAATTTATGATGTGTATACGTATATATCTGTATGCATATGTAACGCACGCGGATGATGTATACGTGTAGTAATGGAGCTAGGCCTCCGCTTTATGTAGTATACATGTATTATGTCGGGTATGTATATATATATATATATATATAAACTCCACGGTATAATATATACCTGCAGATCGCGTTCGCAAAGGGCCGATCGCCTACGCCTGTACGAAGAGAGAAATCAACGCTCTGTCGGTCCTCCTCCACTCTACGGTCCCGTGCATGTGCACACCTATATTAAGTATATAGTGCACATATAGAAGCACATCATTCATCCTTTTTGCCTTGGACCAAGGAGGAGTACCGACAGTATACTGTATGGTAACAGAATACGTACATGGAAATAAATTTGCGTTTGGTGGTATGTATACAAATACAACATGAAAGAACGTGTAAGTAGCTTTACACCAACTGTGTGTGGGCGGTGTTTTGTATACTTAAATCTGTGCTTTCAGTATGGATGATAAGTAGGTAGGGGTTTCCCTCTCCAACACGAGACACGTAGGCATTTAGAGAATATATATATATATGAAATATATTGTACCTCTTATATTATATATACACATAATAGACATGTACGCGTGTGTTTCTCCTCGTGGGGAGCTTGCGCAAGCTCACCGTCGAGACTATTTGTTTAACTACGGTTAATAGTATGATGTAGATACAGCGGAAATGATCCGTTAATTCTGAACGCAGAAGAAGAAAGTATGGGCGGTGAGAAGTATGTACACTTATATTATGTGGTTTGTTCCTTTTTGAAACTGAGAGATGGTGTGTTAGTATAGTCATGTAGACACTGAACATTGACACCCAGCCTGGAGAGGAATGTTTTGATAAGAGACAAATACAGATTCTTTTTCTTTCATAAAAAATGTACAAAAAGTATATCAATAGTTACGGTGTAACACATAACAATGCTTTCAACAATGGGTCCTTCGTTTTTTTTGTCGTCATAAATTTTCGCGGATGAAAAGCTATTTCCCTTTTTTTTTCCCCTAGAGCTGGATCGTCCGGTGGCGGAGGTGGTGA
The DNA here is from genome assembly GCF_036245765.1 of Copidosoma floridanum. NCBI lineage: Eukaryota > Metazoa > Arthropoda > Insecta > Hymenoptera > Encyrtidae > Copidosoma > Copidosoma floridanum. The sequence goes on from NW_028321896.1 coordinate 4,083,210, forward strand.
TTTTTTTCCTCCTTTCTCTCCCATTCCTATTTATCCAGTTAAGGTGCACCGTCAGTGGTATACGCACCATCTTTCGATGGCACTCTCGAGAATGTATGGGCATCCGTGGTTGGTCTGGACAAGTGTCCTGCGACTCGTCGGGTTTCAACACCATGTTAATTTATATATGTACAGCTTTCCCTCTTCATTCTCTTTTTTTCCTGCCTTTTATCGCAAGGTACGGATCCTGAAATAGGCTCGAGCTTTTCGACCCTCGAGTGAATCCGTCGCGCTAAAAATACTTGCGGACATAATTATAGACCCACTGCAGACTTGCGCGCGATTGATGATCGGAGTCTCGGGTGCCAGTCCAAAAGACACACCAAAATACAAAATGCCACCACCACCACGCATGATACGGAAGGTTTGTCATTTTTCTCTCTTTCCCCCTCCACCTCCTCCTTTTATACATGCAGGTGTTTTATGGCACACACAGCGATTTCATTAGCAAGGATTGTTTTTTTTGTCCTTCCCCCCCCTGACCGATGATCGACGATCGACGTACACTTGGAATGCAACGCTCTTACTCGCGCGCCAAGTAAACGCGACTGGCCAAACTGGGGGAGGAGGTTTTGTCCTCTCTCTCTTTATTATTTGCAAAGAAGGAGAGTCGTCGTCGCCGATACCTATATACGGGATTTCCTAGCTCGTTCGCAAGAGAGAGAGAGAGAGAGAGAGAGATAATGAATTCGAGGGAAGAGCACTTCGAGGTAGCCGGACAACGCGTGTCTTCTTGTCACTTTGAACTAACGACTTTTCGAACGGGTGTGCATATGTATATATAATGTGCACACAGGTGCTGGCAAACCTGGAGCAATGCAATGACCCTAGACGGCACTTTTGTTCTTTTTGCACGCGCATACACACACACACACACACACACACACAACCGGTATGGAAAAGGAAGGAGCCTGGCTTGCATATGGAGAGCGAGAGAAGAGAAGAATGGCCGCAGAATGGGAAAAAGAAACAGCATATAGGAGCCATCAGGCAAGAAGAAAAGAAGGAGGGCTCACTATAGCTGAGTAAAGCGAGAGAAAAGTGCGAGAAAAAGAAGAAGAAGAATAAACCTGAAGCAGCAGCAAGGGACTCTCTATACGCGGAAATTGCATTATACCGCGAATGCGGATTTCTTGCTAAAGGCCCCTTCTTTGCTGCACCATCAGCTGGATGCGGTTGTTGTTGTTTTGCTGCTGCGTCATTCATGTGATGCACCTATTATATAGAGATAAAGAATAAAGAAGAAGGAGGAGATGAAGAAGAAGAAAAAGAAGAGCTGATGTATACACCCGCGCCATCGCTGTATATATACCTAACACGTGGCTCTGGAAAAGCGTAATATACGGCTGGTGGCTATACAGGCGCCTATAAGGATTTACTTGCATGTAAATGTATATATGTATATATACCATATTGACTTTCGATCGCGGGACCGAAGAGTCTTTACGGATACGTGATTTTATTTTATTGCGCGCAAATCTATGCGTCTCTACCCCTTCCCCCTTTTTTTCGGTCTTTTACTGTCTTTACGCATCGAGCTTCGGTAAAACCGTATATTATGAATAATAATACGCTGCTGTTGGGCGTGTTTAATTACCCGAGAACTCGGAGATGGCCTATAGGCATCGATCATCCCATTACCTGGATGATAAAACGGGTAAAAAGTATCTATTTTTCTAAGACGGATGCATTATCAAGGTTACTCTCTGACACATTTCGATTTCAGCTTGATTAAAAAGACCATCCTATTACACCCTTACTAATATTGTATACGTAATAATAATTTTTCCTAATTATCTATCAACTTGCAGTTACGTAAGTATTTTGGCACTGTGTCATTTTACGACTGTATCGATAATAATAATAATAATAATAATAATAATAATAATAATAATAATAATAATAATAATAATAGCCTTCAATAACATTTTTTATACCGAAACTGTAATCTCAATGATTTCCGTTTCCATAGCAATCGAGCACACAACATAAACATACATCACCCACAAGCGTACCGTCTCGCGTACCGTTGATAAGTAAATCCCAAATCAAATCACTTGATCGGATAAACGCAATACGCATCTCCCATATTTGCCAACGTTTATTATTGACAAGATGATTCACGCACACACATCTGGAGGTTACACATTTGTACCACTTGCTGTTCTGTTAAAGGTAAAAAAAAAAAATTTATTTTCATTCCAAAATAAACAGTAACCTAGAAAGTCTTCAATGATATCGAGTCTATCCACTATTTTTGTGAAACAGCGCTGTGCGCACACACACACACACACACACACACACACACACACGGGAGTATATATACATATCAAACGGAGGATGATCCAGTTACATGTATACGGGTAGCATATTGTCAGGTGCTTCGTGACAAAAAAGCAGCAACAACGCCAAGACACGAATGGTGTAACGAAGCGCGCTCAATCACAGAGAATTTTATGGGTATATACAGTATGCGAACAGCGCGTACAAAAATATCACACACATATAGTTATACATGAATGTGTATACACCTATAGGTATGGGTACGCGATGACATCCTCGAAATTAATGATTGAGCTTTACAGCTGTGGAAGCAGCACTACACAAAACAAGGTGCGCGCGTGTGTCCGATGATAATGTACCCACTGTTCACCTCTCTCTTTCTCTCTTGCTCGCTCCTATGTATGCAAATATAGTTACATGACGTGTAGTTCGAAAGCATCTGTGTAAACGCGCAGATGTTCCGGCTAGATAAGGAAATTAAGAATATATACGCGGCCGCATAATGTAACCATACGCTGCAACATACTTTTCTCTCGCAGTGCTGCAGTATCATATCGCACGCGTACACGCACGCATATACATTCGGATGGTCCTGCTTTGAATATTCGATTTGACTCTCTGTTATATTGTAACTCTTGTTTGCTCGCTAAGTACACTGCGCTCGGACCATTTATCAAATCTCTGTCCCTCCTGCCTCCTTCTTCCTACAGCTTCGCGATTTTTTGTGCATCCGTGATTTTATTAATGATGAGCAATTTATCGCTGATAAGCGAGGGGATTGTACATGACTGATTCCACAAAACACATTACCAATCAAAGTTCCACAAAGTTGGAAGAATTTTTTTGTTTTGAGGCACGCCTTGGTGATGATGAAGATCTATGAAGAATATCACAAATTTTTAGGTGTGTACAGAGGGACAATCGTTAACTTTAATCGTGCAGCACGTGTGTATTGATTTCAAGTCCTTAATTTTGTTCCTTTCGTAGTTTTTTTTTATTGACAGTATACCTATACATCAAAAAATGTGAGAAAAATGTAAAAAAAAAAAAAAAAAAAAAAACACTTTTTCATGGGATCGAACAAAGAATTTAAAACAACCATCACCTCAAAATTCGAAAAAACGATTGTAGTGGTGCCTTTTCAATCAACTTTCAACCAAAGTTTTAGTGGAATCGCTCATGTACACACGCACGTGAATGTGAGCACAGTACTCTTCAGGACTGAACTTTCAAAGTCGCGATGTACAGTTGGAAAGCAGAGGAAATAAAAACAATAATAACCATCACGTAGTGTATAACTATGATAAATTGAACGAGTAGACGAAGAAGAAGAACCTCTCGCGTAGGCATATTATCTTTCAAGAGCGAAAACTTTGTCACACTGCAACGCTTGATCTGTATATGATAATACGAGGTCTTTTTTTTTCTCCTCCCCTTCACCCCTTCCTTGGAATATCATTGCTTCGGAGCTATACAAGATACCGATGTGTACCCTTACGCATACGTATGCATACAGATAGGCCCTGGCTATACGATATCCCAGGAATGGTTTCATTAATATCACGCGTTGTAAGCACGCGCAAGTTAAATATACCCTTCTTAGAGCTGAGACAATGGGGAAAAAAAAAAAATTTATAAATAAATTCTCCCCAACAACAACGCGCGCTAAGACTCACAATTGTAGCACATAAGAGAGACAGATAAAGTTGCCTCTTTCGCGAGAAAAGCAATCGAGCTGTGGTCGAAGGCTGTGTACAATATATATTATAAATATACTATTATAGGAGAGGCTGTGCCAACTCGTCAAGAAAAGAGAAACCTTGCAAGTGTATAGGTATTAGGTATACATGACTAGCAAAGCAACGACGACTATAACAACTGCATATATAATATATATACACATATGGTATATAAACGCGAGAGAGTCGTCTCAGTCCGACAATCCATATACGGAGGGAGAAGAAGAAAAAGAAGCGGCAAACTACTAATCAACGATTTAATAAAACAAATTACCATGCACACCATCATCAGTCGCTTTGCCTTTAACACGTATACGTTACCTGCATCATACATATACATTATAATATATATATATAATATATGTCTTCTGTGGTATAGCGAGTCGAGTGAGCGCGACGGTGGTGGTGGCTGCACTGTCCTCGATACTCGCGCGCCGTTAATTCTCTATTCACGCTCTCGATTCTCCTCTCTCTCTGCTGTCTCTCTTTTGCTCCCCTTGCCACCCCCCCCCCCCATCTGCATGTGCATATTATAATCACGTATACAATTTACCGAGACAATTTATTATGTGTGTATATGTGTACGTATTGCAAAAAACGCGTGCGAGCGCCTCTCTCGTATACCTTATGATACACCGCTCCCCTCTTCCTTTCGTACCAATTCCCTTCTCCTCTGCTCTCTTTCTCTCTCTCTCGGACTCTAATGTCGCTCGAGTGCGTTTCAATTAATTACCGATGAGGTATGCGCGCGTGGCATGAGCTCCACAAATACACACATATTTGTTTGCACATGTATCTATCGATGCTTTCGTCTTGGATTTTCACCGGGTATCGGGACAATCTTGCTATTCGAATTTTAATCGCTAGAAGGATTTACCTAACTGTGAGTAGTTCAAAGGCAAAAGTATAATCTAAGAGCAAAATAGTATACATTTTTTTCAATAATACCTATCAATGCCGTACACCACTAGAATTTTTTTCTATCCACCAACCAAATTAATGGATCATTTGTCTTTTATTGTTTTTTCTTGCAGGTAAAGGCGATTAAATCAGGCTGATCTTTGAAATGATCTTTATGGTGAATTTGGAATGATTTGAAGAAAACTTGATGAAAAAAGAAACAATTCCCTCTATGTGTCTTACAGAATGTAAGAAAAAGCAATAAAACAATTAATAAATACTAAACACGTTCTGAATTTTGGTTATGTTTATACGAAAAACCAAGTGAGAGTTATTTAGATGTATTAAATTGTGGAGAAAAAATTTTTTTTAAATGTTCAAGTAGAATTCCATGTTATGACGGTACGCTTTCGTCTGTCAAAGAGACACACTCGTAGATAATTATTGATTATAGATGCAAGAAATTAATTTTTTTATTGACGTTTGTCATAAATGTAAACTGTATAAGGTAGAGGTGGCTCAAACACTTGCGACGACTACTGATAAAAGAACAAATAAACAAACAGACGTGTGCGATGATAAATTACTGATTAAAAATACAATGAGCTTAAAATTTATTACTCAATAAATTTTGTGGAACTTTTTTTTTTTTTTTTTTCCACACCACGGACTGGTCCTGCCTGCAATAGCGCGTGTACAATTTAAAAAACCAATACTTTGATACTACAGACGATGGTTTACATAAAGAATACATAAAAGTCGTCTCAGCGACATTATGATAGTTGATTAAACAGGACACCAAGAATAGTTTCCCCTGTCAAGCCCATCACCTATTCCAAATGGTTCTTATACCAACGCTAAACAAGTAATGAAAAGAAATATTAAATGGTCATTAAATAAGTGACAATCATCATGTTTACCTGTATGTATTATGTATATATAATTTTTTTTCAAGCGTTGCATGGCATGTTACGCACACAGAGACTCTCTTGACAATAGTTTCCTTCATTTGTTGCAAAATACATTGTGATGTGGCTTCCATCTAGGATGCCCCACATTATCGCTGCGTGCAACAGACACAGGGGTCGCCGAGGGGTCGCACTACGAGGTGTAAATTAACGTTTTGTAATGTACACTACAGTTATACAATGCCGAATGTTTGTTTTGTGCGACGCACGAAAAAATGATGCCACTGGGTGGGAAGGGGAAAAAAAATCGTCAGAAGACACTCGGCAGTGAGCGAGTTATGGGTGTGCACAGGTATTAATAGCATACTTTATTCTCGATTGCGCGGTACATAATATAGGAGATAGCCGCTACCGCAGCTGGATTAGCAGAGAAAAACAACGCGAGCCCGAAGAATTTAAAGGACGATCGAGGCGCGGAATTATCTCTCTCTCTTTCTCTCGGGTATAACGACTGTACTACAACAGAAGCGTATACACGACGTATATATATCCTCAGCTCGATTCACCTTGGCTCCATTTATATATATTTATATACATGTGTATTCATAAATGTGCGATAGCTATACGAGCTATGTAGTCGATCTGTATATACATATATATACTTGTGCATACATACACACAAGAGAGAGAGAGAGAGAGAGAGAGAGACGGGCCGCACGCACCTATTCAATCCATCAATCGATCGACCGATCGGTCAACTGCAGAGAGAAGACCTGCATCTGCAGCAACTGCCGACAGATTTCTCCAGCCGTCTCTTCACTCTCTATACTCTATTCTCTCCTTTTCGTTTGTTTTTTAATTCTTTTTTTTTTTAGCTACTTATAGGATACACAACATATACATACAATATATATATATAACAGCTCGCAGATTTCGCGGAACTCGGAATACGTAAGAGGCTGCATGGCTCGGGTGTCCCTTTCTATTCCGCGGAGTAGGTATAACCTTTCTACTCCTCTTGGCAGTGTCTCGCGCGCGCGAGCGATCGATTAATCACGGACAACCTACCGATCGACGGGTATATATACCGTTGCATGGTGCAAGAGAGGATGGATGATACGGATATGCACCGGCTGCAACTGTACCTATATGTATGCAGTGTACGTAAGGGGGATCCGTCCGCCCCCCCCCCCCCCACTCCTCTGTCATGACTGCCGATCACCATCCATACATCATATAATCTCATCCGTATGATGAATAGCTGCTCTCTCTCACTCCCTCTGTTCTCTTTTTTTTTTGTTTTCCCTCCTTTTACTTGTAGCTGCGCAATCAGAGCAGTTGGCGAAAAGAATATGGATTCTAGTGCTCCAAGTAGATTTTGAAACCTCTCACATTGCTGGACGCTCCATCTACCTTGTAGTATAAACTCTTCGTCACTGGTGTCCATTTGTCTCTCCACAAGGTGTTATACTAAAAAAAAGTCCTTTTTTTCCTCTATACCGCGGGTGCAATCAATCAATTACCCATTGTTTGTTAACTCGATCGAGAACTATATGTACATTGTATGAAAAAAAACGAAAAATATAGTTGGGGCAACGAACTTTTACGCGTGTCCGGTAAATTGAAGTGCTTATGTTTTTGCGTCAAAAATGTCACGGCCAACAAATGATGTATATTTTACCGAATAATCGTGCCGCACAGCCATAATATACCTACTCCCATTTGACGTCACGTCGGATCTTCCATATGCGACTCTATCCCTGCGCTCCTTCGCTAAGGATATTAAGGATTTCGTCGCTGTCGTACACGAGATTGGCATCAAGAATCTTACTTGTACATACAGAGTTCGTTTCATTGTATGGTGCGTGGGGGGAGGGTATACGCCTATTATAATGCGTGTACGTGTGTGTACGTGCAGGAGTTGCGCTAAGAATTTTGGGCTTGCCCCTTTCTTTTTCTTGCGCATAGCGATTACGTGCCGCTTGAAACAGTGTGTGTGTGTGTGTGTGTGTGTGTGTGTGTGTGTATTATTATTATACGTGTGCGTCCTCGAAGAAACCAAACTTAACGATGCCGCTTGTAAGTAAGCATACATGCCTGTACGTATAGCAACTTTGCTATACGCCACCGCTAACATAACAATACTTGACACACCTCCAAAAACTTGTGTAGGCAGAGGTGTGTGTACGGTGTGTACCGTTCCTTCGCCAGTTTCGTAGTATACTTAATTCCTGCGCTTGTACAACTCAACTTTACTCATACATAATTATTATGAGCTTTTTGGTCCCGTACCTTGTGATAAGTAACACTATGACTTATCCTTTTGCTTATTATTCTAAATAGCACATGATTCGCTCATAAAGCATCATATATTATATACCCGACAGTGGACAGATAGATGCCTTTATATTTTTATTCATCGTTGTAATATTTTTTTTTTTACTTTTCATCGTTTTAAAATAAATTTAAAAATAGTGTAAGTACATTGCTCACCTAGGGAGGAAAAATGAAGAATGTCATGCGATCTGAGGGATTCCTTGCTTTCTCCCGTTAGTTGTACCACCCGGTAGAAGGAATTTTCGTCCTTCCTTCTTTCGGTGCAATATACACGTTATACTTTTCGCATGAGCAACTAATTTGTTTATTTTTTAAATAGAACACTCCTCCACCTTCGTTTGGTTGGCTGTGCAAAATCAATCTTCCAAGCAGCCTCGTCGTCGTACATGACCAAAGTAAGTAATGGTATAGTAATAACATGTAGTGGCGGAGCCACTTCAATAATGTCTCGAGATTATAAACGTATAAACTATCAGAGCGTTGCAGTGATTTATTTTGACCTACAACTCATGCGATTAGGTTTCCTCCTCCTCCTCCTCTTCCGTCTTTTTTCTCTTGACCACCCACGCAGCGAATCCATAAAAGAGCGCACTATCTAATTTATCACGATGTGCATCAAGGGTGGGGGTGGTGCGATTCGAGGGCGATCAGGGCCGAGCAAAAGTGGAATTATTATTTTCATCGATTCTTCTTGCTGCCGCGACTCTTTCAAGGAACATAGTCTCTCTTGTTTTAACTGTTTCCAATGACAACTCCATTTTTCAATGATATTGAAAAAAAAAAAAAAAAAAAAAAAAAAGAAAAGAAAAAAACTTTGTTCCAACATGTAGACAGTGGGTACTGAAATTTTTCAGACGTCTGGACGCGGACTCCTTGGCTCGGAAATAAACTTGCACGCGCGTTCCGCGACGGAAATAGCCATGAGGGTTCATTTGTACCTTTTGGACTGCCATCCTTTGCAGTTCCCTCCGATGAATCTCTCGCGTATATGTTATGCGCACACGAGAATAGCACACAGCTCTCGGGATATACATTATGCTGCTTTAGTGTACTCTTGATACACAAACAATTAAAGCTCTCCATCAGCGTGTGAAGTAAGACTTGACACGTGAGGAGAGAGAGTACACAATCTTATACGCAATTTCCAATCCATTCGTGAGATTTTTAATGCGGTATTGAAAAAAGAAAAAAAAAGTACCACTATTTGGTGTAAACATCATTTGAGGGGAATATAATTGCAAGGGATTGTGCGTTTTAGTGGGTACACTTTTAAAAAGTTGATAAAGACTCCGACGCTCCTGCCCTTTTAGATGGATTTACAATACTTTTAGAATTGATCAAACACAACCTCGACGATATTTGTCGTGAAAAACAGTAGTACAGAAGGTAAAAAACATCGTGACACAACATCGCGTTTAACATCTGCAATTACATGTAGCCGTTCTATACGAGCGCGAGCACACAAACAATTATTCTTCAATCGGTGAATTTTAATAAGTATAGATAATGTAGACCTGAATAATATATCGTACGCGTGTGTAACCGGTGCTATCTGATTCTTCTTTTGTATCGCGGCTCAATTTTCGAATTACGTCAATCCTTTATGATAATAATCGTACGCGGCCAGCGCGATTTATCTTTCGTGGAACAACGAACGTTGTAAAAAGAAAAAAAATTAAGAAAAACACATTGTGCGCGCAAAAAAAGCATCACCTTAGAAAATAACACGTATGTATGTATGCATATACAGAGAGACATTTATACGAAAGAAACCGATCGTCGCCAAGGCGCGCATCCTCGCCGACGCGGCAGCAACTATGCGATACTTATCGCGGCTTCGATCTCTCGCGTACGAGGGTTTCCCGTTACGACACAAACAGCGGCGTCGTGTGTACACACTTACTCGGGGCTTTGCATATATAAACCGAAATAAACGTCCGGCTTGTACTTATTTCTCTCTCTCTCTCTCTCTCTCTCGCGTAAGTTTCGTTTTTTATTTTTCACGTGGGTAGAAAAAGAAAAAAAAAAGAGAGAGATATTATACGTGTACATAGAAAGAAGAGCTGAAATGTTTTACAACCGAGCAATCGCCGCGTTTTCTCACGTGGACGCGTATATACGTGCACACACATATAGAAGGAGGACGTTTAAGAGTTCCTCTCTCGCGTTTAGAACTCGCGGTTTATATGATGCGAGTAGTGCACGCACGTGGATTTTACGCGCGCACCTCCTCTTTTTTCTACGAGTACGTGTATAAGCGTACAAATACACGGGCTATCGAGAGCTTTGGTTTTTTTTTCTAATACAGAGTCTCAAAGCTATTGTTTCGTTACGCGTGAGAAGCCGATCCTACCATCGGCTGTTTGGTTGTACCGAATAACCACGGGTGGTGTTTGTCGTTCATAAATTAAAAAAAAAGAAAATACGTTTTTTTTCATCATCAACTGTTTGCTCTCTCATACGTACCCATAATTCAAGAAGTACCCATAAAACATGATTAACTGTTGAAAAGACGAGCTGCAGTACAGAGTTATCTTTATGCTTTCCTTCCCTCCCAACCACTGTTGAAATATAATTATCCGCGCTCGTTACAAACGGTAAATGAAAAATCTTTAATGTGGAAAAAATACATACGCGCAGGGTATACGCGAGCATTCTTCGGCTCATGTACAATAAGAAATGCACGAGGGGGTTCAACGTACGGTTAATTTGCGCGTTGCCTTGCCACACACGCTAATTCGATTCGCAAAAAAAAAAAAAAAAAAATGGCAGAAAATCTAAGAGTTTTGCGTCTTGAATTAACATAATATTTAAAAAGGTCATACATTATACTCGTTAATTCTGACTTTTTATTATTACTGTCATTGTGAATGGACTCATTTGTAATATATTAATCGATAAGTTAATTCGTTCGAAAGAGATAAAACTTTTTACGGACGTTATTTCATGTTAGTCGTACAGCTTGAAAATAATTAAATTGATGATTTCGTGAATTGTGATTAAATGCTTAAACAAAGGAAAAAAAGAAAAAATTAATTTAAATAAAAATATATGTATTTAAAATTCAAAAGAGCCATTATTTGCCTACGTAAGATTTATATTTGTAACAACGAGGATAAACGGCACGTAAATGAACAGTACTTATTATAATTTATTGTTCATTAAATCATTGTTCGTCTAAAAATAAGCGAGAGTAGGTACATCTGCGAGAAAGTCAACACTTCCAGACGAGGTGCATGGATACGTGTGTGTAAATGCATGCAGGACAAACGTTAATAATCAAGACGTGATTTATAGTCCATTTTATTATATTAGCTATTATCTTATTTAAAAGTGAGTTATCAACTGCATCGATCCACTCGGTCTTCCGTTCGAAATTCAACACCAATATAAATTTACGGTCAATTTCAATATTAAATTAATAATGAAAAGTCCAAAAAGATAAGTTAACGCAATGAATATATTATTTTTTATTGTAATCGCTTTTCGGAAGTACAGTTAAAATCAGGGGAAAAAAGCTACACAATGCATTTTCTGTCACAGGCTTAATTCAACTTCATATAATATCCTGTGGCTTTTCTGCATTTATATTGTCTAGGTATTCAAAATTTAGTGATATAGTACATTGACAAACGTTCAGTAAGATAACTGTATATTTTATAAACTTATTGAAATTGAATGAATAGCAGCTATACTAAAAGATATATGAATAAAAATGAAACGATAAATTGCAAGACGTTTTTGATACTTAGTAAAGTGATTTGAAAGAGTTTTGTCTGCGTCGCAAAATTTTCAGGAAACACAATGTAATGTTGAAACAAAAAAAAGGTCTATATCGCACTGCTCTTCGTATGTATGTATGCTAAACCGAGAAAAAGATATGATAAAAAGCATCAACAAAAGAAAAGAAGAGAGCCATCATAAGTCACGTATCCGCAATTACAGCACGAGTCGAAAACTAAAAGCAAAACATCGCTGTCGTTATTTGTTAAGACGCCACGTTCAAATGATTCATCAATGGTTGTACGCTCGGTCTCTTTCGATAGTTTTAGCATTAAAAATTTCACGTGTGGAATCCCCACACACAATTTTTTGTGGAAAATTTACACGCATGTGTACCTTAAATAACTGAAAATTGTCTAACGTTACGTAATTCTCTGGATCTTGTGGCATGGGTACTTTAACGATTATCGAATAATCGAAATACGCTGTAGACTAATCATAATTGCCAAAGATCGAAAATCTTGGCGTTATTATACAGCAGGGATTAAAAAAAAAAATTTTGTTATTCAGAGCTAAGGTTACATTATACGTATAACAATGGGTCATCCATTACGAGGAAAAAATTGACGCTGCTGTGGGACAATAATTTTAACACCTTGCAGGTGTACCAAATATGATTGTGTACGTAATATGTTATGATCGAGAAATCATTGAATTCAAACGAACAACATATTTATGACACGTCAAAAAAGAGGGGGAGTATAGGTATACAGGGTACGAAATAAAAGAGCGGAGAAGTTGATCGCGCTAATGCAAGTGCGAATAAGAAAAAGAGAGGGAGAGGAGGTACCAGGTAACAGGTATAACAGCTCCTCGTGAAGGTCTTTTGCGCAATGTACCGTAATTGAGGGTAATCAATGCGCATCCACAGTATCCACACATGGATGCTCGTGCAATGAATGTTTGTACGTGTGTGTACATCTGGTATGGTAGAGGTGCGTGATATAAGGTATAGAGAAGAAGGGACGGGGCTAGCCGTGCCATCCTCTCTTCTATATAAATATATATCATATATATACGTTATATACATGGCTCCTGATGCAAATATAATATGTGCATGGCAGTATGCATCTGTATCGGCTCGGGCGCTAGAGATCCTCGCTCTGCTGCTCCTTTCTCTCTTTTAAATTGATCCCCCTCCCCTCTCCTACCCTTTTTGCAGCAGTTGAGCCATATATGTGTTGCACTATTTGTTGTTACGGTGCACACCCACACCTACACTAAAAAAGACTAGCGATGTAGCGATTGACGGCCGCGGTTCAGCTTATACATATATAGAGATGTGCGACCATCACCAGCTAAATATATGTACAGGAGCAACTATATATAATATATAAATATGTACAGCAAGATCGGCAGGAACAGCTGATAAAATACACGAGCCGTGTCCGTCTTGCAGTTCATGTACCTATGTATGCATACACGCATACACGTATTGTAATAATGTATAAGCTACCAAGCTTGATGCTTACTTTATTTTTATTTTATTTTGTTTTTTGAAATTGCAGTTCTCCGTTCGCATTCTTTCGTCTCTCTGGCTATCTTACCACCTCACTCTCATCTTCTTCTTCTTCCTTGAGTTTCTCTCCCTCTCTCTCTCTCTCTCTCTCTCTCTCTCTCTCTCTCTCTTTCCGTCGAATTACCGTGCGTTCCTCTGCAGTGCACTGTGTATAATACCATCATCCAGGATATGTGTGAGTTGAAGCGCCACACGGCTGCGGCAATGTTCACGCTCTTTCGCGCGTGAGAGAAAGAAAAAGCGAGGAAGACGAAGAAGAAGAAGAAGAAGAAGAAGCCGCGAGTGACAGAGCTAGAGAGAGAGAGAAAGATGGTAACGTGCGCGTACGTGTTTGTTAGTATAGCGTATAAGGTACGCAAGAGAGAGAGAGAGAGGTGGAGAAAGGTGCGCGCTCGCGTATAAATACCCTGTACACACACACATACATTTGCAGCAAGGAGCGCGAAAAGAGAAAGAGAGAAAGATAAAGATAGAAAGAAATTATGGCCGATATATGCCGCGGCGTGTAAATGTATAGAGCAGATCGTAGCCGAAGCATGTGCCGTGCCGCTGCTATGTATATAATGCTCTCCTCCTCTCTTTCGTAAGCTATGCTCGCTCGCAAAAAGAGAAAAAGGCTATTGGGGGGTTACGGGGGTCCAGGGGGGTATACTATACACCTCAACTATGCAGTGGAGCAGAGAGCTCGACCGACAACTCTCTGCGCACCGGCTGCTGCAGGCGAGAGAGCAACCGCGACGAGGAGCTCCTGCGCGCTATACATGTATATATGTGTATATATGTGGTATGTATGTGTAAGGGGGGACCACAGTTGCTGCAAAAGTGAACAGAGAGAGAGAGAGAGGGAAACGAAACGCGCTGCTGCTCCTGCAAGAATGCACTGCATGCGAACTGATGCTGGAGAGGAACAGGTTGCACACACACAGAAAGACGCAGGGGGGATTGGGGGGAAAGGAGCCCCGGCGACGACTCGATCTCCGGCTCTACATGGCCCTCTGAGCCCTCTCTTTCAGATGAATATACACGCGCACGCCAAGTTATACCTTTATATATATATATATATATATATATATATATATATATATATATATATATATATATATATATATATTGACTACCCTCGCGGGGCGCGTATGTTGCCTATACATATATATTGGACCGACATTCCAAAATTTGCAACGCCTTGGGCCCCCCTTTTCAACTCTCAGCTCCATTATTATTTTTCTCTCCGTCTCCCTTCTCTTCTCGGCTTATTGTTGTGCAAACCGTGTCTTCGTACATATACATATATACAAAGGTGGAGCACCGGATGTAAACACAAACAAGAGCGAGTGCCTTCGTATAAGTATATTAACAATTGATCGATTAGCTGCTCGGCAATATAATACACAATCGAAAAAGTCAATGACGTATGATTCATTGGCTTATCTATACAGTTCTGATAGTCTAGCTTCCTCCGAAATCGAAAAGTGCTTTCGTTCGATCGGGAATATATACAATAAAGAGTTATTTAGTCCTCCTCGACTGATAAACCCCCCCTCCCCTCTCTTAGATAGTGACACAACGTAGTACTTATGGGTTTCTATCAAGGGAAGCTATTCAACAATCACGTATCCCATCTTATCGCATCCTATTGGTGTGAGCCCTATAGCTAGGGCATCCCAGTTTGATTCCATTTAAATGAGACTTGGACTGTTCGTATCTTTTTTATTCACAAACGAAACCGTTCAACAGCAATTCTTTAATCGAGGTTAATATTTCTTCTGGTTGGAACCAGCAACTCAACAGCTATTCTGACATTTCTAACGCCATTTGGAGTGATCTTGATGCATTAGTCAATTGGTCCAGTATCTATTAGATTTCTTAATTCCTGCAGTTAATATTTAGAAATGTCTTTCATGCATCATATTATTATTATTTGTAATTTAATAACTTTTTTTGATTACTCGATGGACCATTTATGTATGTTGGAAAGTTGACGAAATTCCAGACACTGATTTTATTTTTACAAGCCGTTGAACAAATGTAATTTTGTAAAAACAGATTCGCCAAGTCATTTGTTTATATAACATCGGTGCTCGCAATACTAATGTGTGGGTCCGTAGTTTGGTGATTGCACGACTACTATATAATATGTATTCACTCAAAGGTATCCAACACACTTGAACTTTCGCGTATTCTCAAATATTCAAATCAAATCAAATGTACACCTGTGGGTCACGATTACGTTGACGTTTTTAAACATTATCTACATAATAAATCTGGATTTATTACTTATAACGTAAGGTATTTTTTTTTTTTTTTTTTTAGCTCAACTCATTAACGTAACATAAGTCTGTCACGTAAGCGCCAACAAGAAATCACGTGATGGTTCTTTTAATTTTACTCAGCTGTCTAGTTTTGCTCATTTATTCAACCAAATCTCTTCTAACTTACGTGATCTTTCTTATTTTATGAGTGTTTCGAGAGAATTTTTGTTTAATAATTGTATGCATTGATCGCTGAACAGTTTCAAGTTGCAAAATAAAATAGAGTATATTTCCTCTGATACTGATTGTTATTATTCTTACAACTAGATTAGACATATTAATCATAATAAAAATATAAACAATAAGAATAATAGACAATACACACCGAACTCGTCAACCTGCAACAATTGACAAATGCTATAAGCAAGCGTCTTCGCGTGAAACAATTCGAGCAATAATTAGTGCACTTATACTACATCAATTGGTACACACTTAACACTTGTGTGTTGTTGGTGCGATAATTAGTTTTATTTTCGCTTTGATATGAAATAGGACGTCCCCTTCGACTTCTTCATGAATATTATTTTGTAAACGTGATGTATGGTGCAAGAGCGCACATAATATCATGTTATCCTTGTAGTATGGGTATCCTAATGCTATTGGTATGGTTACTTTTTCTCCTGAATAGACATCAATACACCTGTTAAAGCACCCATTTAATGGTACGTATGTTTTTTCAATCAAACCCAGATATAATGATTAGTACACGTAGTTTTCGAATAACAGATCACTATGGGCGTTATGTCAAAATCACGTTTGCATTTTTTTTTATTGCGCGTTTTCTCGCTAGCGAAAATATTTTTATCCACGTAACAGAGAAGGAGAGTTACGTGTATGTGTGGTGTGACGGCTCTTACGTGTACGTACTAGCTCGAAAAAACACACATCCGCGTACACGTTTTTAGAAGCTGCAGCACGCGCTACTCCTTATGTGCTCTTGGCGAAAATTGACATGTTTCTTCAGCAGAGAGAGAGAGAGAGGGGGGGGAGAAGTTGCGTAATTTTTGTTAAATGTATTGCACGCTAATTAGATCCAATTAGCCTATTTCTTGCTCAACGGAAAATTAACGCTAACGGCACGGCGCTGCTGCTACACTACTGATGCTGATGTGCGAACGTGCAAATTTTCTTTCTTTCTTTCTTTTTTTTTTTTCTTTTCTTTTTTTGTTGATTCGAAAACAATAATATCAAATTTGTGGTGTCAAGGACAGCTCGATTGGTACACCATAGTCATGCATCATAGAGTCTACGGTCTCCCCTTGGGGTTTACAAATATATACTCGAGATGTACCTATCAGTACTCGATCTGCATGGTCGTTTCACAAGACTAGTTTTAAGTAGTGCCCGTCTCTTGCTGCTCATGACGATGATTATATTATTATACATTCGTCGTACACGTCGTCGTAGTTCGGTTATTTGCGAGGCACATGATATAAATATGTATACGTGCCTATATGCATAAATATATACACGCACATTACGGTATCTTCCGCATCACACGGAATACATTACGTGAAAGAACACCGCCTCCTCCTCCTGGTCTCAGAGTGACGACTTGAAATTATGATTTGGGATAACTGTAAACTGCACTGATTCCGTACGAAGTAAACATGCCCGGGTTCCTCTCCCCCGCCCGAGAGGAGCGGAGTAAGTGCCGCTCCTTCCGATAAGCGCTCCAACCACCGCGGGTTTCTAAGCCGCGAGGAAAAGAGAGTGTTTTTAAGCCTGCGCGTATTATGTCGCGTAAATGCGTGATGAAGAATAATTTAGATCGCGGAATGCGATCAAGTGCACTTGAGTGTGGTAAGAGAGAGAGAGAGAGAGAGAGAGGGAAGAGGAATTTTCTTTTTTTTTTACTTAAATGCTGAAAAAGGTAACAATTGGGAGGGGGTGCGCAATTAGTCGTTCGAGGCATCATAAACTGGAACGATGACTTTTACGTATGAAAATGTAAAAAAAAAACAAAAAAAACGATTATTATTATTATATACGGTAATAAAATATGATGCTGAAATTGAAGCGCCCATAGTACTCAATAGAAGTTACCCTTTTAAATGGCCGATCTACCAGATTCGAGATCAAAAGTATAAAGTTAAATACAAAACGTGTATATATGCAGAAGAGAAAATTTTTCAGGTTTTCCTACACCTTTTCATTTTTGTGATGGTAATTAGGATCACAGCATTTAAAAAATACAAAAATGTAATGCCTTAACGCACCAGTTGAACATTAAAAAAAAAAAAAAAAAAAAAAAAACAAAGTAACAATAAATTCATAAGTCACCTGTACAGGGTGTGGTGTATATCGTGCACTACTCGGTGCACCAGGTATTAGACAAATTAACGCGCTCAGGTGAGCTCTCAAATGATGGTTCGCGCTGCTGTTGCAGAAGAGCGCAACGGAATAAAGTAACGGAATCCGAATATAATAATAAAACGCAAAGAAGAAGGAGGAGGCGGAGTTTCTCCCTGACGTCGATGATTTTTTCTCTCTCTCTCTCTCTCTCTCTTCGCTCGAGACCTCGTAATTATAACTTTATATGACGTCGGATTGGATAAATAAAAGAGGAAAATTGCGCGCTTGCGTACGTTACATACATACATACATATATGTGTGCGTACACGGTCCACGAGCTTGCCCGATAAAATCGCGTTTGAGAACCGCACGCGTGCACGCGCATCAGGTGTACGTGTATGTGTGCGCGTGTTTTTATTGCATTCCGGTGGTGATACGAATTTTCATTTACGCGTGATTAGAGACGCTGTCAATCAGTGCGAAATGAGATTTTCAAAAACTAATTTGAATTTTTTTTTTCTTCATTAATTCATCATTTGTTTTTGCCGTTTATGCTAAAGATTGCGCCGCAATCGAGCCCGATTAACTGTATCGAACGTTGTTTGATAAATAAGTCTCTTTGCGCTTGAGTGCATTTAATTGCAGCTTTTGACAATCAAAAATAAATGTTGACACAAAAATTAATTAATGGACGTAAATTTTGCATTTCGTTTTGCGCCAATATAGTGTCATAAGTGGGTTAAGATTACGTTGATGATTTTTCTTTTCTATGCCAAGGCCATTAATTTCGCTCGACTCGTGTTTTCGTACACGTATGTGTACGCTCAAGTACGGAACCAATGGCGAGCTCAGATGTTTTAATAGGATGGAGCAAATGTTTGAATGTATCTCTCTCTTCTTTTTTTTTTGAAAGTCAATTTTTTTTTTTTTTTTTTCATGTATCTCTTTGAATAAATTTCGAAGGAAAAAAGAGAAATGCAAAACTTGGCGATTTCCACGTATAGCACGACTAATGAGCTACATGTTGTTAGGCTAAATAACATGAAAAAACACGTGCGCCAAAAAAAAAAACAAGCAATTCTCATACTTCTCGGTTTACATTTGAACATGAATTATGTCACCAAATGAACACACGCTAAGAACATTGTTTACCATCTGTCATTCGCCCATAAATCTTGGGTAATGCTCGTTTGTTTTTTAATAGCCTACATGAAGTCTCTCTCTCGCGTGTTAAAAAAAATTTTGCTGCAATTTTCACCAAATGGTAAAACAAAATTTTCTCTCGTTTGCCAGAAAGTTGGAAAAGATAAATTATTACGTATGAAAAAAGCTCTTGCGACAGACAGCTACACCTCGGCTACACCGATAATTAAATTGTAACGCTTCTATCGAAAGAACAAACGATAAATAATGTGTTGCAATCCCCTTGCTCTTCGTCAATAAAAAAAGTCTGCTAATCTCTGTCTCGCTTTCGCGTAGATACAGAAAATAATCTTTTAATTGGGATCAATTAATGCTCTCCAAAGCCACGGGCCATATTCCGTTACGCGCTACACTCGCGAGCAATACAAGGGAAAAATATAGCTGAGCAAATTACACCACCACCATCACCGCTAATAGCAAAGGCGGCAGATAACAGATAGAATTCCAACATGTACAGCGGCTGCGGTAGTAAGCGTCATTTTTCGCGTGTCCGAGTCCATAAGCGTGGAAATGTAACGCGCGAAACTTAACAATAATAGTATAACGACACAACGAGAAGTAACGAGCTCGGATGGATGTAAACCGTACATATACGGAGAGATAAGAGAGACACGCACTAGAGAGAGAGAGAGAGAGGGGGCTTATATAAAATCAGCCGGCGCCTTCTTCTCGGGGGAGAGAAATCTTACGCGCGCGAGTCGAGAGATGATTCCGGTGCGATAAGGGAGGGAGGTAGAGGCGAGAGAACGACGAAGCCCATGCGAGAGACCTATACAAGTGTTAAAAAAGAGCGAGAGAAAAAAAAGTTGTTTTTTTTTTTTTTTTTTTTTTTTTTTTTTCAAAGCCAAGACGAGCGACGAACCAACAGCTGCTTGCGCGAGGGAAAAAAATCGGAGCGTCATTGAGAAACTCGATTGCAGCATTTTTGTATTTGCGATTTATGGACGCCAAAGTGGCACGTATTTTTCGCTGACGATGCATCAGCTGCGACAGCGATCGGTGATCGAAAAGACAGTTTTATTTTTCCGATAACATGCATAGTTTCTGCTTCGTTGCGCCCGCGTGTACATATAGGTGCACCTGATGCTTTCTTTCCGTACATACATGAGCTAGTGCATGTTCTTTGGCTCTCGTATCCCAAGCTCTTATACACACATACGGATATGTATTTTGGCTTTAGCTATTATACCTACGCCTCTAACTACGTTCGCTCTCTCCTGTACCAATATAGGTACAGATATACTGTTCAGCTTACAACAGCACCAGTGTGTGTATCCACCATCATCATCAGCAGCAGCAGCCAACTAACTCTCTGATGTCGAGGCCGCCTAACGGCGATCTTTCACGTTTCTCTCCTCTCGAGCTCGAGCACGTTCACCCATACGCGACGACTATTACTACCATAGGTGCCGTGCGGCTGCTACCCCGTGTCCGACGATGCTGTCTAGATTTTCCAGCAGTGCGAAAAAAAACAAAAAAAAAACAAAAAAAAAAAAAAAAAGGAGCAGTAGCCACCACCACGCACTGGCTTACACGTAGGTTTACCTATATACCTAATACCGATCTCCTCGGGACGACACAACATGACCTGCAGCTTTTCTCTCTCTCTTTCTTGCGATCTCAGAGCGGCAGCTTCTCCCCTTATTTGGTAAAGCGGTTCTCGCTCCGTTTCGCCCTGCTCTCTATATAAGTATAAGATTGTTGTACCTCTCAAGAAGCACACGCACATTTAGCCACACATAGATTCCATCTTTTGTTTTTCTTTTTGCAAACAATATCCACCGATCAGAGGGGCTTATAAGTGCAGGTATGTGCACACGTAGGTACTACATGCTGCGTAAGATCCTATAAGAGTTGAAAAAAGAAAGAAAAAAAAAAAAAAATTAAAAGTATACTCATCATGTGAATACATGTACGTCATCCTGGGCTACTATAAGGCATATGATTGTAATGTATAAATACGTAAAGGTACTAACCCTGTTGCTCTCGAGAGCCTCGGCACTGTGTTCCTCCTTCTGCTTGAAACAGCTGCTACACTTGCTTTTGTTGAAGATGTTGGGCGCGAACTTGCGACATTCGGCGCCGGTGCCCCTCGCACCGGAGCCCGGCCCTCCCGACATTATCACCGGTATACTCCGCTCCGGGTTATCCTGCAGCTGGTGTCCTCCTACACCACCTTATTCACTGATCCTCTGTACTATGGAACAAACAGTCGGTGGTGCTGCTGGCATCCTTGCTGCTGCTAATGTACAGAGGCACACATAGCAGACGACGAGGACAATTCAAGTGTTAGCTCTATAGCGGTACTATACGAGGTACTGTATATGGGGTATATCTCCAGGACGAAAGCACACTTGGGTGTTTTATATAATTACCGACGTATATAAAAAATTAGCACCAACGACGTGCTGTTGGACGATTTCTGAATAAAAAAAAATAAAATAAAATAAAAGGAACCGTCGTCCAATAACCATCAGCAGCTAAACTCTATCTTCTCATTCTTGATGTGGTAGTTTTCTATGATTGCTCCAAACCATACCTCCAAAAATACGGAGTCAGCCGTCTTCGGGCGAGCCAATGCACGACGATGACTCCTCGCGCACTGCACGTACCCCGAGAAGGAGACCCATGTCGCAGGTAAGACGCACACGCACCGGTGCCGCTTTGCCGATGCCTGACGAGCCTGTAAGAACACCGAGTATGGTGAGTCCCGACAGATCAGCAGAGGTTGTAGCAAAAGAGATACACATGCAGCATCATCAGCATCAGGCCAAGAGCACCCACCGACAACACCATACGTAGCTGGCTGCAGGGTATATATTATAGTATGGTGAAGGGAAAAAGGGAGACGGAGAGAAAACGGTGCAGACCTACAGATTCTCGTATACGTGTGTAACCACACCACTGGAGCGTATAATATATGCAAGGCTATATATTATATACGCATACACTTGTATCAACTTTTAGTATATATATATATATATATATATATATATATATACACATATGTTATATGCTTATTGAGGTGGATCTCTTGATCTTGATGCCGTGATGCGAAGATGGATATCATATATATATTACCTATGTACACACGCACGCACACACACACACACACACGTAGGACTTTGATGAGTGCTTAATTCCGTCACATGTCCGTATATTTTGACCAAGCTTGTGAGTTTTTTTTTTTAAATACGATCACAATGAACGAGAAGACATGAAGAATAGGCAGGTTTATTCAAACGTTTTCTGATAAATATACGCGGTGTGCGTATGCGCGAGAAGCATAGATATACGATAGGGCTGACCGGGCTGACACGCTGCTATACCGCACGGATGCAAGCCAATAAGTCAACAGCATTGCTCTCCCCCAAACACAAACAACAACCCCTCTTTTTTATATATACATGTATATGGTGCACGGTATATACTTGAAAGTATGCTTGTCCGTAAAATACTTTTATCTCGCACACAACACAACAAAACAGAAGAGGGTTCGAGGGAAAAGTGAGACACGGACCGACGACGATCAGTCAACGACTTTCGGAGCACTACTGGGCGAGAGAGCGCCTCGATCCTCGATCGCCGCGCTGCCTCCCACCACCCACCGATTCATTTCTCTCTCTCTCTCTCTCTCTCTTTTGCCAATTTTGCCATTTTCACACACACGCACGCACACCGCAGCTTATACAGTTTTCCCCGCCATTCCCTCTCGCGGCTTCTCGCGGTTCGCGATACTCTCTCTCTCGCGTGATCGGTATATATATATATATATATATATATATATGCAGTACCTCACTGCGCGACCGCGTATTACACTTGCACACACGGACTCGCCGTCTATATAACGCACACCGATCCTTAGATTCGTTCACCTTACAATCCAGGGACGGTCGGGGACAGTGTGGGCGAGTCGGAGACGAAAGTGAACAAGTGCTCTTCTCCGATCGTCCGCGATCGTCCCTGACCGTACGCGATGCGCAGTTGTACACGTTAGGTCAGGTTAATGCAAAAAGTAAACAAACTTGTTTGTATTGGCACTTCTTTATTTACAAACTATTGTTTACATACAGCATTAACCTAACCTAACGTGTACAACTGCGCATCGCGTACGGTCAGGGACGATCGCGGACGATCGGAGAAGAGCACTTGTTCACTTTCGTCTCCGACTCGCCCACACTGTCCCTGACCGTCCCTGGATTGTAAGGTGAACGAATCTCTTAATTCGCTCGTGCATGGAATTATATTATGGGATGTGCGAACTTGCGAGAGCGAATAAGTGTGTCTATGTTGCCTGGAATTCCAAAAGCCGAGGAGCCGGTGAGGTCTACGAGCTTCTGCAGAGAGAGCTGGTCTGAGCCGTCTGAGCATAGGCCTCTCGGTGATGGAGATTATATGCGACAATGCGACGCCGGTCGCGAAATTGACGGTGCTTCCATCTTTGATTTGCATTCCAAGTTTGAAGTTTCGAAGAGATTTTTTTTTTACTTGCACTGCACGTCATACCTACATTTGTTTATCACAATCATGTGCATCTTTTATTGTATGGAAACCATTAACAATATACATTATTATTTTAGCGCACACGTCGATATCGGCAAGGGCGGGTGTGAGATGCGCTACGAATTTTCGACCGTTCTTTAACCGATTTTGGTGTAGTACCTATCAATGTAACACCAATATATGCATGCTCACGATTCACTGTTGTTTTTGTTGTTGTTGTTGTTGTTATTGTCGGTTATTGTTGACTGTGTTTTGGTGCAAAACATACGACAAATTGTCCAAGTTAATCACTTGATTGTTGATTAATGGATCGATATAAAACGGACTGGATCCAGATGGCAAATTGATAAATTAGCAAAAAATACTTGCGAATATTAAAAATAAACAGTGGTTTTTTTGTTTATTACAGTGAACCTGTTTTTTTTTTTTTTTTGGGTATTCGAATCTCCCGTTCACGTGCGATCACTGTTTTTTCTTTATTGCGTTATTTTACGTACGGTTTTCGGGGCTTTTAATTCTCTTTTACATAAACTTATCTTGAAATAAAAAATTCTCACCATATATTTTCCAGTGATGCTTCGAGTAACTAATAACGTCGACGTTAACTGTTCATTCGATCAGCTTATCATACTCTTTTTTTTGATAACCAAACCAATCAATTTTATCACCATATTTTGTAAAATTTAAATCGCGATTACAACGTAAGTCAAAGGTATAAATAAAAATTAAGTATATATGTATACATTACTTATTAGAATACTGTCTGGCCCAGGGCTGATCTGCATATCCAGTCCAGTTCTTACAAAATAGGGATATCTTGTATACCTATTATATACCATACCTATATGCATGTGAGCTGCAGAGTAGCCGCAGCAGCAGCAGCAGGCAGCAATACCTACAGCAGTAGTACAGAGGATTTGTGTGTGAATCGTGAATGTCCGAATTCTCGCTGCCGCTGTCCGGTTCGCGGGAACCGTGTTGTTTCAATATTTATACGGCCGATTATAAAAATGGTAGATGAGGCGACTGACAGGTTTGTTTTGTTGATTTTTCAACTACTCTACTCGCTTTCGTTGATCATCTCCCCGGAGTCCTTGGACCTTCCGAGAGATGTGTGCTGCTGGAATTTTTATTTTGCGTTTGGCCTAACCTCAAAGTACTACCTTTGTCAAGCCCATTTCACCTTCCGCGAGTCACACGTACAGTCCATCTGATTTTTGACCTTTTAGCAGTTTTAAACATTGGATCCTGTGTACATCATAATTCTTTTACACGTCATTTGCGGTTATAACTGAGACTGAAAATTACCTAAGGATAAAATACACTTGACACCAGTTAAGAACACACTGCACCAGCAGAAGTCCTCCCTTGTATTGCATTATCTTGACGCCATTGATTTTTCATTAAATATTTCAAGTGGGTGCACAATATATTTGAGCCTACCATTAAATACTGATAAATTTTACCTTGCGTCCGAGAGTGAATCTCACTGTTGCAAAGTACACCCAATGCATCTCGAAGGGTTGAGGTATGATAAATTCCACTCAACGTCTTACATAACACCTGAATGAAACAAAACATTACAGAATCAGTGGCTATTTTAAATGCAACTGTCGAGATTAAGTCTGTCGCGAGAAACTAACATATTTTACTTACTTTCTGATACGATTTATATTATTACACGAAAATTTCATTAAAGTATCAATACATATATAGTAATGGAAATTGTATTTTGCAGCGAAGATCACAAGAAGAAATTTGCCATCATCCGTGAAGTGTACAATGACGAAAATGCGCACGACCACTTTGAATACGAGCTTGAAAAAGCCCTGGATTTGGAATGCCAGTTGATAGTCATAGAACCAACTAAGTTGGGAGATGAAACAGCTCGATGGATTGCAGTTGGAAACTGTCTTCACAAAACTGCAGCCTTGTCCGGTCTAGCAGCTATTGTTACAGGTATTAGGATTTTTTTTTTTTTTATTATTAGTAAGATGATTTTTTTTTGCCGACTGTATGTGTTTTCCTGTTTCTAAAGGACTAATGTGTGACGATAAGCCATACTTGTGGGCTTCTTTTGGTCTCACAGCTGCAGTATCTTGTGGTTTATACACTGTTTCTTGGCAGTTCGACCCATGCTGCAAGTACCAAGTTGAAACAGACACAAGCAAGCTGCCGAATGCAGAAGTTCTAGCTGTTTTGGGACCTTCATCGCCCACTTTTCTTGTCAGAAAAGATGACAGCAGAAGGAAGATTTTGCACAGTACAGTTACAGCATTAGCACTTAGCATCTGTGCTTGGAGATTGTATCAAGTCTTCAAATGAAAAAATTCCTCTCTAGAAATATGTCACAAAATTGAAAGGCTTTAAGGTAGGCCACAGTGGAGAATTATATGTGATCATAGACCAATGTAGACTACAAGTATAAGAATTAGGGAAATAGCAACTTACAAAAAAACAAACAAACAAAAATTCTAATACATCGAAAACCTCCCAATAAATAACACGTAATCGTCTCCTTTCATTAGTTATTCAACACTCCTGTATTTTTTTTTATGTTTGTGATATTTACGTGTGTTTACACCTTTTAGGATTTCAAGTTGATGTGAATGGTGTACATGTATGTAATGTCATCCACAGCTAACCTGGCGAAAATCAAGTCATTCAAAAATAATGTATTTTTAAAACTGTACAGAAATACCGCGTAGATACACTGTATGCAGCAGCATGAGTTATGAAAGGAATAATATTGCTCAAATTCTTCCGCCTGTTAATTTATAGTTTTATTATGAAATGTTAGAGAAATAACACTAATTTGAAGTTGAGCTTAAAATTTATTCGTTATGTAATAAATATAGCTATTGATTTATATCGAGTCGACTTTACATACGCACGTAGTGTGCACCAATATTTTATTTACCTTGAAACAACCTTTTTTTGCATGCAATTAACTTTGTATTACACTAATCCTTGCTTCCTGTTAATGCACTCATAGATCCCATCACAGTACATTTAATCTCTAAAAACCAATTACACTGTTTTCAATTGTATTTTGTGAGAAAATTAATTGTATTCTTCCTAATTCTTATCTTGCAAGCACAGAATCTCTTAATCAGAAAGCCATTTAATGGCTCTCAGAAATAGAATTTTAAATTTAAGTTGATTCAGTTAAATTACTTTATTTGATTTTTTTATTTTTTCTGACGTCTTACAAAGTTTTAGTATGATCCTATACACACGTCTAGCACAAAGTCAAACGTTAATTTTTGTTTCAACTCAAGCAGTTGAAACCGTACACTAACTTATTTGTTGTGAACGTAAAAAAGTTGTGCATATCAAAATTTTGAAACTATTTAAAAACTTTTTTTCTAAATACTTAATTCTGTCCTGAAATAGATTGAAAAAAAGTAGCCATTGCAAGAAATCGTCGTTTTCCCTCATCCTAATTAATAAGCATGATAATAGTCATGAAAAAAATTTATTCACTTCATAAAAATACATCATTTAATTATTCTGCAATTGTAATCATCAGCAATTACAATTGAAAAGGATATAAATACTGCTTGTATGGAAAGTACCTAATCGATATAAGTAAATTTTGTCACTGTTGATCAGTCAAAATTGAAAAGCAAAGTGTTAATTTGCATATATTGATTAAATTGAAACAAAATATTGTTGAATTACAAACATCGCTTGTACCTTTAAAAGGTGAAGTCTGTTTATACATCTAAACCAACATATTTACAGTACTGCCGTTTTATTTATGTTAAAAAAAGAGTAATGAAAGTAATACAAGTTTTGTTGTTATTATTATAATTACTTTGCTCAACATGAATTTTAAAAGATGTTTAACAAACTTCACCATTGATACTCAACTTGTAAATAAAATTGTTATCTGATATACTTTCAGAGTTGGACCATTATTTTTGTGCATTTATATGGAGCATTTACTTTGAAACGGATTTTTTTAATAAAAAAATTTGTTTATGAAAATAATTAATAAAATATTCAGAGGTCCCATGTACTTTGGAGGTATAGAGGAAAATTGCAAGCTTCAAGAATATTCATATATATATTTTTAATTAAATCATACTCTAGAATGTAAATAATGAAAACATTATTGATTCCACCTGTTAAAAAGAAATGATAAAAATAAAATTTAATTTAGGAGCAATATGAAAGTTTAATTATTTCCTTGTACCAAAAAAATTACAATAGGCTTAAAAGTTACATAAATAATACTATTTGACACATTGACATTATTCACTTTTTTGTTTAATAATAATTGTACCTTTTTTATTATAAACTAAATCACTTATTTATCTATAGTAAAGTTATTTATATATAATAAAATAGTTCCTTATGTATAATGACATCATTTTATGGTAGTATCCAGTCACATTGTTCCACTAGTTACAATTAATACATAAAACAAGTGCTTCACTTATTTTTTCTTAACTTCTTAGCGCGGTATTTCATAATCCAGAAATATGCTGAAGGCCACATTACTCTTATTAAGATCGCAACCCTTTGTGAGAAATTACCAATAGTTAATTCCTCATCTCCTCTCAAAACAGCATTTAGTATTTTTTCCGCAACTTCTGAAGGTGGATAGCCCTTCTCGGTCGTCTCATCCATAACTAAAAACGGTTTATGAATATACATTCTACTTGAGCGAATTATAATTTTGAAAAAAAGAATACTAACTTCCGTATTTTTCACCACTTTCTGTGACTGCATTTAAAGATAAAGAAGTTTTTATGTAACCAGGATTGACAACGGTCACTTTGATTTTTTTTGTGTCAAGTTCAGCTCTTGCAGTGTCACACCAAGCTTGCAGAGCATGTTTTGAGGCCGCATAAGCTGATCTAAATGGAATAGCTATCTTTCCCTGTATACTACTTATACAGACAACGTGACCGCAATTTTGTTTAACCATTGACGGCAAAACGGCTGAAAAAACATAGTTTGGTTCATTAGTATGATTTCTTGCTGCTTAACTGCTAATTTAGCGTCGTAATAAATTATTTGTAACAAATTATTGAAATACCTTTAGTCAAAGCAACTTGACCAAAATAATTAATTAACATTACTTTGACGTCGATATCGGTTTTGGTGTCAAGGATTTCACCCCTGTACGATATGCCAGCATTATTGATAAGAATATCTACTTTTTCATGAATTTCCAGAACTTTTGCTACCTCAGATGGTAATGAATGAATCTCAGCTAAATCTATGGAAATAATGATAGGAACATGGGTCGGAACTGTCTGTAATTAATAATTTTATTTTTGAAGTGGAATTCAAATACAATTTGTTGATTATTGTGCAAATTACTTACATGATGAGTGCTTAACAATGTGTCCTTGACTCTTTGTAATTCTGGTTTTCTTCTTGCAACCAAAATCAGTTTACAACCATAGCTGTAAAATACATGAGCTAATGCCTCACCTAAGCCTGAGCTTGCACCAGTTATCAAAACAACCTGTTGACATTAATATAATTTGTATTTGATGAATTATAAAAGTATTGTGACGTACAGTATCAGTATTTATTTGTATGATAATTAAGTAATCTACCTTTCCATTAAGAGCTGCTTTTTTTTTCTTCATTGAAATAGTATTCATAAAATTAAAGAATATCCAAGGGAGAGCTACTGGTAGGCCAATTATTGTAAACATCCACCACACTGCTTGCCAACTTACAAAACTATCATTGTGCTTCATTGTGTCAAGATTTTATTTCTGAAAAGTTTTACAGTTTGTACTAATAATGTAATATGAATAGTATTTTTCAAAAATTAACGGGGCCCTTCACTTTTATGTTGTGGAAATCATGTACTTACCTTAAATTTTCTTAGAACCATAGAAAAGTAGAAAAGTAACGCTTTACATTTGATATGACATCTGACATTGTTGCGAAATTACTATTACCAACTATAAACTTATAACTTTCGATTGCAAAAAAGTTAGTTATGTATACCAATACTTTAGGTTCTTGTCTACATTCAATTATGTGTTACATAAGTGCACATTAGGGGAGTCGGAGGAGAATGAAATAAATTAAAACCCAATGATAGCATCATACATTATTGGGTTTTGTTTAATATTGTCAGACTCCATACCACAAAAAATATTTTATCATTTAACGTATAAAACTAACGTTAAAAAAAAATTTCTACACGAATAAATGCAACGTCTTGTTCTTTTAAAACAAAATTATCAAAAGCTTGATACTTTTTGATAAGTAGTGTGTTGTTTTGCGTGCAGATAAATTGAACTTTTTTTCATTTGCTCAGATAACACAACGCCGATAAAATATTTTAATGAGATATTGTACCAAGTCCGAATAACACGATATTTTACAATTCACGTACATGCAATTACTGCTTGCTGTACACTTCCATCACATGTGCGTAAATATAGGTATATGCTTGAACAAATATAATGTAAACTAAATTTCACACGTTTATCGCATGTACTTATGCTGCAGTAAGTACTTATGTACACACATTGTCACATGCTACTGTACTTAGTACTACTATACAATATACAAGGTAAAAGTACGTAATATGAAACGTGCCCATGTTATGAAAACTCAAGATTGAATAATCATGAAAATTCTAATAATAAAAATAAAATATACTGAAGAATCTCTATAATACTACCATATCAAATTAACAAAAATAGTAAACAATTTCAAACATTATTATATTAAAAAATATATTATTACGAATCCGGTTTTCATAATACGGACAGTTTGAAACATAACTTGCAATATGTGATGTTCCTATTTATGAAACGCACGAGCCCATTTAATTAACATGTAAATTTCATAATTGGGACTTGTGTCTCATAAATATGGACACAACTTTTTAGCTATTCCATAGTTATGGACATTTTGATCGTGTCAATATTTGCTTATAAAATTATTTTTTTACATCTAAATTTAATTTCAAAAATGTCAATTTGTTCAGAAGAGCATAGCGCTTCTATTAAAACCAAAAATTATGGACATATGACTATTTTTTTATTTAATATTGGTCGATGAAACGTAACAATCGAAATTTGTATCCATAATACGTACTTTTATCTCATATAGTACAGTACAGTGCAATACCAACAGCCAACACTGAACACAGTGTGTTCAACACACTCTTCAATTCTGGGACCCATATTAGGATTCCTGGGCCAGGAATGTGGGTTCTATATATAGGTATATTTATTCCGCAAATGCCGACAGCGGTAAGCGTAAGCTACGTACCTGTATAGTATACCTATAGGTCGTGGTAATCCGCATATAGTCAGCAGGTGGACTCAATTTTCACCAATAGGTACTATTTCGCAGTTTATTTGTTTACATTTTGTTTACAAATGAAGAAAAAAAAGTAACGTATGTTGGCCCAAGCCATCTAGCGGTATTAATTTTCTCGTCTCTTTGCGAAAAGTCAAGTCCAAGTGTTTTTTTTTCGCGTATGCGTATGAAAAATACTTATAAAATTAAAACTTTCAGACTGAATCAGTCGATATCGATGGGGAAGGATCATTAAAATATATCTATGGAAACTGTTATTAATACAGCAGAATCTTACTTCTGGCACTTTGAAGAGTATCATTATATGAGACAAGGATTTGCTAATCATATATTTTTTTAAAGAAATATATTTTATTTTAATAACAGGTGAACAGGTGTAGTTATTTAACAAAATGTCATTCACACTGTTTAGTAGAGTTACACTATCAGTTACAAATCGAGTATTATATTCAAGTAACGTTGATTGGTAATTTCTTTTTCATAGTTACTTTTTTCTTTGTCATCTCTCTTTTTTCTTTCATAGATCCTGTTTTTGGTTTACGAACAAATCGGTCAAGAGCAACTCCGAAAGACTTTACAGGTTTTGGCTCCTTGACCGATGGTGTGAATCCATCCACATAAACGTTGGACTCGCGCATTTGTTGAATAAATTCCTAAAATTCAAAGAAAAACAAATTTTAATTGAAAGTTTGAAAAATTTCTGAAAGCACAAGTATGCTGAAACTGTACTAACTCTTTTAGCTTGTTCTTTAAGGGCCTTTTTAGACTTAACAACTTTGGCAGTACCACCTCTTCCCTTAGCTTTCGTTCTTCGCGGCTTAAAGTCTATCTTCTTTGGCTTTACGAACTGAAAAAAATCAAATTATTTTTTTTTAACTCAATTGTTTATAGCGATCATTACGCAGTCTTGAATATAAACTTACAAGTAATTTCTTTTTAGCTTCAACTTTCTCCTTAAGCGTGGGCACATCTATTTCTGCTATCGTAGTGGTGTCCAAATTAATGAGATCAGACGGTATTTTATCAAGAAGTGCCTTAACTTCAGCTTCTTTTCTTTGTTTTTTAGTCTGATATGGATTAGATTCGAACGCATCAATGTTAGCTTCTCCGCTTCCCGGTACTAAAATCGATGATAATCCTTTGACAGTACCAAATCCTAGGACATCCTCGTAAGGGCAAAATTGTAAATTCGATATGGCCCAGTTCGTTTTGTGTCGGGTATAAGCTTTGAATTCGTTGCCTTTGTCACTGCAAAAAATTACGTCTGAAATGATTTACGTTGATTTCGTCTGGTTGGAAATGTATTTAATTAACATAGTGTAGAACTCATAAGTTGTACCTGAACACTTCAACGACATTGCCCATTCCTATTGCTAGCAAACCTCGTTGACTGTAAGATAAGTGTTGTGCTGGAGATCGCAAAATTGTATTGTGAACTGGTCCTGACAGTTGCCTAATGTCCCATACTTTGAGTGAACGATTAGGAGCACTTGTTGCCATGTATGTACCATAAGGATGAACGGCACAAGCACTTATTGCTTGATTGTGACAAAGCATTTTAGCCAATGGCTGATCTGAATTGGGTGACCACATTGACACCACGCCCTTTGAATCACCAATGCATAGTAATGCGTTACTGGGATTTTGCGTCATTACCTGTTAATAATTAAAGAAAAAAAATAATGATTCATTATCATTCAGCAATTTGAAATCCGTATTGTTTCACTTACATCAATTTTTCCTGTTTTTGAGTTGTATCGAGATATTATTTTTCCAATGGACACATCCAGCCATGTTAGACCACCAAGTGCTGACGAGGAAGCTAATAGAAAGTGATAGGGTAAAAATTCCAAGTGTGTGGTTTGATTCATTCTCTTTAAGCAATGAAGTTCTATTCCCTGATTATCGTAAATATAGACCCATTCTTTTTGAGCCACTGCAAACATTGTTTCAATGTGTAACCAGCAAACATCGTGAACAGTTTCTAAAACATTCATTTCACATGCTAATTTTTTTGTGACCCAGTCAAAGGCTGCCACATGTCCCTTTTTACCACCAACCACAAGGTGTCTACCGTTGCGAGAATATCTTAAAAAATGTACATACATATTACATACCACATAACATATATGTATTACTTGATTATTTCTTAAAGTTACCTTAACCAATATGGCCCAAATTCCAAGTTCAGCTGAAAATGCTTAGCTACACTTGTAATATCGGTACTAGATACAATATCATTTTGTTTAAATTGAGTCGTTGTTTCTCCTGGATCATTTTCCAAAAAACCATAGTCTTCGGTTAGCAACATTTCAGTTCTTGCAGCTTGTTCAGCCATAGTCTGGATCATCTTTTCCTTTTGCCGTAACCTTTGTCTATGAATTTTATTTTTTATCCCTTTTTTAAGGTCCACTCCTCCACCCAAATCATATCTTTCAAGCTTTGCCTTGTCAACAGGAACCTTCCTCCTGGACATTTTATTCTCACCTTGAAACAAATTAACTGCTTGTCATTTTTTTTCATATTTTGTAACTATAAAAAAATCAAACAATAAATTTACAAACCCTCGTCTTTCATATTGATGAGGAGGTATATGAATATGAACGTCAGTAATTGTTACAGAGAAAAAAGTCGATGCACTGGTGCACACCGCATTGAACAATTAACACGTGTTTATCTAAACTGATGTCCAGAAGAGTCCTGTCAGCAGAACTTACTCCAATGCTGTTTTCCCCTCCGTCGCCAGCCAACGCTATAATACTCACCTTGCACTTGCCACTTGCACGATCTTTTTCTTGAAAACGAGCAGCGTCATCTAGCGTGGCTAATTCCATACATACTTAAAAAGTACTTACCATATTTCTTGTGAAAGAAATTCACTAAGATAACCAGGTTAGTTTCCGTAGCGGAGGGTCATCCCTGGTAAATTCAATAGGAAATCTTACTTGGCCAAATGTCCGTAGCGGAGGGTCTAATTCGGTCTATATTGGAGATTGGAGTCGATCTATTAGACCCTCCGATCACTTCCTATAAATTAACTAGCGGAGGGCCTATTGGAGCCGATCTGTTAGACCCTATGCTCAACTCCTAGAAATTCACTAAAAACTTTTACTAAGCTACTGTCTTATTAATCAGCTGCAACTGATCTTACACATATTAATTAATAATTTGACGTTGTCCGTGCTATTTGTATAAATATATAGGAGGCGAACTTTTTTAGTCAAAGATTGATTGTGAACTTGCCGCAAATAGGACAGAAAATGTTAACTTTTTATTATCTATCTATTAGTTTAGTTGCGGCTGGTTTATAGTCAATTATGTGAATCTACTGTATAATATAGTAATTTTTTGAATCAGCGCCATCTAGCGGTCTTTATTTTTTGGCCAAAAGTGGCTCCTAAAATTCTCAATCAGAGCAATCAGGATTAGAGCTATTTAGTCAATTATAAACCAGCCGCAACTCATGATGAAGCTATAAAATGAAAAAATAACAGTACATGTGTTTTTGGCGGCAAGTTATCAATTTACATTTATTAGAAAATTCATTTTTAAAAGTACAAACACATAGAAGGTCGATTTTTTGGTAGAAAATAGATTGTTAACTTGCCGCCAAAAACACATGTACTGTTATTTTTTCATTTTATAGCTTCATCATACGTTGCGGCTGGTTTATAATTGACTAAATAGCTCTAATCCTGATTGCTCTGATTGAGAATTTTAGGAGCCACTTTTGGCCAAAAAATAAATACCGCTAGATGGCGCTGATTCAAAAAATTACTGCTATTTACAGTAGATTCATATAACTGACTATAAACCAGCCGCAACTAAACTAATAGATAGATAATAAGAAGTTAACATTTTCTGTGCTGGTTGTGGCAAGTTTACAATTTATCTTTAAGCCAAAAATTGACATGTAAAAGTATAAATATTCTCCTTATTTTATATGGCTCATAAAATCGACCACATGAAAAAAATTACAATACCTTAAGCTTTTTACCATTAACTTATGGAAGCACTTATGGATAGTCTACAGAAGCTGATCCTACCAATCCTACCTTGATTAATCTTTTAATGGAAATGACCTTGTATGTACACTGCTAAATGATTTTAAATATTGAAAGTTAACAAGTTGTTTCATATAATACATTTATTTTGATTTATCCTCAAAAATGATGTAATGGTCTATGTCGGATTAAAAAACTTTCAGTGTTATGTTACAGTGCAATGTATCACACATTCATGTTGTGAGGTTTCAATATTACAATAACAAAGTTTAATAACACACAAGTTAAAAGTCTCCACTAGCATCATAAATAGAAGAATATTAGAGAAATTTGTGAACTAATAAGATTTACCAACGAGAAAAGTGAAACATAAATCTTGATAAAACGTTTGAATAAAGCAATTGTTTAAGTTCTACAACTTTCAATCATAACAGTTGATACTGTAAATATGCATTTGCTCCTTTAAAATTTGGTTTTTCCTTGTTTGAATAAAAATTTGTGTCACTGAAACCTTGAATTACGATCAAATATATACGTAAATTAATCAGTCGAAAAGAGACAACTGAAGAAAAAAGGCCTAAAAAAGAAGCACAGTCACAGGGAGAGTCTCTTAAGAATGGAGCATTGGATCTTACTAAATAAAAAATACATTTAAAACAGATAAGTAAATTTTAAGTCTTATAAATAAACACAGAACCCAACATTCTCTGATTATGAGAGATCCAATGCTCCATTCTCAGGAGACTCTTCGTGTGACTGAACTTCTTTTTTAAGCCTTTTTTCTTCGGTCGTCTCTTAGACTGATAAATTCACGTATGTGCTTGATCGTTATTTAAGATTTCAGTGACACAATACATATCATATACTTAAGTTAACTGTTGATTTAAACTATAAAGTCAAAGGGCTGTACTGCCTATGCTTCCATACGTCAATGGTAAAAAGCTTAAGGTATTGTAAGTTTGTGAATAAGGTTGATTTTATAAGCCATATAAAAAAAGTAGAATATTTATACTTTTACATGTCGATTTTTAGCTCAAAGATAGATTGTAAACTTGCCGCAGATAGCACAGAATACGTCAACTTTTTATTATCTATCTATTAGATCAGTTGCGGCTGGTTTATAGTTAATAAAGTGGCTCTACTGTAAGAAGTAATGGTTATTTGAATCAGCGCCATCTAGCGGTCTTCATTTTTGAGCGAAAAGTGGCCTCTAAAATTCTCAATCAGAGCAATCAGGATTAGAGCTATTTAGTCAATTATAAACCAGCCGCAACTTATGATGAAGCTATAAAATGGAAAAATAACAGTACATGTGTTTTTGGCGGCAAGTTATCAATCTACATTTATTAGAAAATTCATTTTTAAAAGTACAAACACATAGAAGGTCGATTTTTGGTAGAAAATAGATTGTTAACTTGCCGCCAAAAACACATGTACTGTTATTTTTTTATTTTATAGCTTCGTCATACGTTGCGGCTGGTTTATAATTGACTAAATAGCTCTAATCCTGATTGCTCTGATTGAGAATTTTAGGAGCCACTTTTGGCCAAAAAATAAATACCGCTAGATGGCGCTGATTCAAAAAATTACTGCTATTTACAGTAGATTCATATAACTGACTATAAACCAGCCGCAACTAAACTAATAGATAGATAATAAGAAGTTAACATTTTCTGTGCTGGTTGTGGCAAGTTTACAATTTATCTTTAAGCCAAAAATTGACATGTAAAAGTATAAATATTCTCCTTATTTTATATGGCTCATAAAATCGACCACATGAAAAAAATTACAATACCTTAAGCTTTTTACCATTAACTTATGGAAGCACTTATGGATAGTCTACAGAAGCTGATCCTAACAATCCTACCTTGATTAATCTTTTAATGGAAATGACCTTGTATGTACACTGCAAAATGATTTTAAATATTGAAAGTTAACAAGTTGTTTTATATAATACATTTATTTTGATTTATCCTCAAAAATGATGTAATGGTCTATGTTGGATTAAAAAACTTTCAGTGTTATGTTACAGTGCAATGTATCACACATTCATGTTGTGAGGTTTCAATATTACAATAACAAAGTTTAATAACACACAAGTTAAAAGTCTCCACTAGCATCATAAATAGAAGAATATTAGAGAAATTTGTGAACTAATAAGATTTACCAACGAGAAAAGTGAAACATAAATCTTGATAAAACGTTTGAATAAAGCAATTGTTTAAGTTCTACAACCTTCAATCATAACAGTTGATAATGTAAATATTCATTTGCTCTTTTAAAATTTGGTTTTTCCTTGTTTGAATAAAAATTTGTGTTACAGAAATCTTGAATAACGATCAAGCACATACGTGAATTTATCAGTCGAAAAGAGACAACTGAAAAAAAAGGCCTAAAAAAGAAGCACAGTCACAGGGAGAGTCTCTTAAGAATGGAGCATTGGATCTTACTAAATAAAAAATACATTTAAAACAGATAAGTAAATTTTAAGTCTAATAAATAAACACAGAACCCAACATTCTCTGAGTATGAGAGATCCAATGCTCCATTCTCAGGAGACTCTTCGTGTGACTGAACTTCTTTTTTAAGCCTTTTTTCTTCGGTCGTCTCTTAGACTAATAAATTCACGTATGTGCTTGATCGTTATTCAAGATTTCAGTGACACAATACATATCATATACTTAAGTTAACTGTTGATTTAAACTATAAAGTCAAAGGGCTGTACTGCCTGTGCTTCCATACGTCAATGGTAAAAAGCTTAAGGTATTGTAATTTTTTTTCATGTGGTCGATTTTATAAGCCATATAAAATAAGGAGAATATTTATACTTTTACATGTCGATTTATGGATAAAAAACAAACTGTAAACTTGCCGCAGGTAGCACAGAATAAGTACGTCAACTATTTATTGTCTATCTATAAGAGTTGCGGCTGGTTTGTAGTTGATAAAGTGGCTCTGCTGTAAGTATAAGTAGTAGTTTGTGGGGACCCTCTCATGTGGATCAGCGCCATCTAGCGTTGCGGATTTTTGAACTAAAAAGTGGCCCTAAACTTTACATACAGAGCAATTGAGCTCAGAGCTATTTAGTTGATTATAAACCAGCCGCAACGTATGACGAAGCTATAAAATGAAAAAATAACAGTACATGTGTTTTTGGCGGCAAGTTAACAATCTATTTTCTACCAAAAATCGACCTTCTATGTGTTTGTACTTTTAAAAATGAATTTTCTAATAAATGTAGATTGATAACTTGCCGCCAAAAACACATGTACTGTTATTTTTCTATTTTATAGCTTCATCATAAGTTGCGGCTGGTTTATAATTGACTAAATAGCTCTAATCCTGATTGCTCTGATTGAGAATTTTAGAGGCCACTTTTCGCTCAAAAATGAAGACCGCTAGATGGCGCTGATTCAAATAACCATTACTTCTTACAGTAGAGCCACTTTATTAACTATAAACCAGCCGCAACTGATCTAATAGATAGATAATAAAAAGTTGACGTATTCTGTGCTATCTGCGGCAAGTTTACAATCTATCTTTGAGCTAAAAATCGACATGTAAAAGTATAAATATTCTACTTTTTTTATATGGCTTATAAAATCAACCTTATTCACAAACTTACAATACCTTAAGCTTTTTACCATTGACGTATGGAAGCATAGGCAGTACAGCCCTTTGACTTTATAGTTTAAATCAACAGTTAACTTAAGTATATGATATGTATTGTGTCACTGAAATCTTAAATAACGATCAAGCACATACGTGAATTTATCAGTCTAAGAGACGACCGAAGAAAAAAGGCTTAAAAAAGAAGTTCAGTCACACGAAGAGTCTCCTGAGAATGGAGCATTGGATCTCTCATAATCAGAGAATGTTGGGTTCTGTGTTTATTTATAAGACTTAAAATTTACTTATCTGTTTTAAATGTATTTTTTATTTAGTAAGATCCAATGCTCCATTCTTAAGAGACTCTCCCTGTGACTGTGCTTCTTTTTTAGGCCTTTTTTCTTCAGTTGTCTCTTTTCGACTGATTAATTTACGTATATATTTGATCGTAATTCAAGGTTTCAGTGACACAAATTTTTATTCAAACAAGGAAAAACCAAATTTTAAAGGAGCAAATGCATATTTACAGTATCAACTGTTATGATTGAAAGTTGTAGAACTTAAACAATTGCTTTATTCAAACGTTTTATCAAGATTTATGTTTCACTTTTCTCGTTGGTAAATCTTATTAGTTCACAAATTTCTCTAATATTCTTCTATTTATGATGCTAGTGGAGACTTTTAACTTGTGTGTTATTAAGCTTTGTTATTGTAATACTGAAACCTCACAACATGAATGTGTGATACATTGCACTGTAACATAAGACTGAAAGTTTTTTAATCCAACATAGACCATTACATCATTTTTGAGGATAAATAAAAATGAATGTATTATATAAAACAACTTGTTAACTTTCAATATTTAAAATCATTTTGCAGTGTACATACAAGGTCATTTCCATTAAAAGATTAATCAACGTAGGATTGGTAGGATCAGTTTCTGTAGACTATCCATAAGTGTTTCCATAAGTCAATGGTAAAAAGCTTAAGGTATTGTAATTTTTTTCATGTGGTCGATTTTATGAGCCATTTAAAATAAGGAGAATATTTATACTTTTAGATGTCAATTTTTGGCTTAAAGATAAATTGTAAACTTGCCGCAACCAGCACAGAAAATGTTAACTTCTTATTATCTATCTATTAGTTTAGTTGCGGCTGGTTTATAGTCAGTTATATGAATCTACTGTAAATAGCAGTAATTTTTTGAATCAGCGCCATCTAGCGGTATTTATTTTTTGGCCAAAAGTGGCTCCTAAAATTCTCAATCAGAGCAATCAGGATTAGAGCTATTTAGTTAATTATAAACCAGCCGCAATTCATGATGAAGCTATAAAATGAAAAAATAACAGTACATGTGTTTTTGGCGGCAAGTTAACAATCTATTTTCTACCAATAAATTGACCTCCTATGTGTTTATACTTTTTAAAATGAATTTTCTAATAAATGTAGATTGATAACTTGCCGCCAAAAACACATGTACTGTTATTTTTTCATTTTATAGCTTCATCATGAGTTGCGGCTGGTTTATAATCGACTAAATAGCTCTAATCCTGATTGCTCTGATTGAGAATTTTAGGAGCCACTTTTGGCCAAGAAATAAAGACCGCTAGATGGCGCTGATTCAAAAAATTACTATATTATACAGTAGATTCATATAATTGACTATAAACCAGCCGCAACTAAACTAATAGATAGATAATAAAAAGTTAACATTTTCTGTGCTGTTTGCGGCAAGTTTATAATATATCTTATACCTGAAAGTTGACCTACAAAACCTTAACTATTCCACTCATCTTACATGGCTTATGAAATCGACCATATTCACAAAATTTCTTATTTTAGACCTTCTACCATTAACTCATGGAAGCACAAATTAATCAGTCTAAAACAGACAACTGAAGAAAAGAGGCTTAAAAAAGAAGCATAAGTAGTCACACGAAGAGTCTCTCAAGAATGGAGCATTGGAGGCTCCACTGCAGCTCCATTCACTCCTGCGGTCCGAAAAATGGAGGCGTTAGTCACCTCATTCATACTCTTAGCACAATTCTAGCGAGGCAAAAGAGGCATGCAAGACTCTTGATTCTTGGTGTGTTGCAATTTTTGCAACTAAATAAGTATTTCTGTTGTACTTCTATACCTACCTACTGTGCATTTACTGTACGTTGCACCTACTGAGTATAAGGTAATAAGGGTGCAAAGAGGGCGAAAATATTGTGTGAGGCTATTAGTATACTTAGTATACTACAATCTGAACACACCGTAACACACCGAGGTGAAAAAAAGTTACGGAATACTTACCACCCCCCCCGCATGAGCGCATATCGAAAGAGGACTGTTCTTCCTCCAGCTATTGGGGCCTTGGGGGATCTTAAGAAGACATTCGTAATTCGTAATACAAGTGCAGCGTTTCAGTGTGTACATATACTGTATAACATACAAACTACGTGAGCCCTATCATATGCATCAGGGGTGAGAGAAGAAGAGTCAATCGAGCCGAGGGAAGTTGGACGTAGGTATGTATTTTATTTACCACTGATAGACTTACCTCTTGTAAGTGACAAGTACTGTTTGCCACCTTCTATTATGTGTGTATGTATCCTTTTGCTGCTACAGACTTACAGAGTGCTATTCTCCAATTTTTGACTCCAGATTTATTTTTTCTAAATGAACACCTAGTTTATTCGAGAATGAAAGGTTGTTTAATTGACTTCTGCTAAATCCGACAGGGTCGAATGTGATGTTTTTTTTCTCTAAATTCCATCGTCTGTATGAGGATGTGTTAATTGAACAGTAATAATCGATCAACTTAATTAACCGTGCAAGAGAAGCTGATGTTTTAGTGGATGGTGCCTTGGAAAGGTTAGTGGTGTGTGTAATAGGATTGATAAATTCATGCAAGTTGACGCTTTGAGGAAACTGATTGGCTTATTCATGATTATGCAGAGTATGTCAAGGCTTCTTTTACTAGCTGAGCAAGCCAGTTTGTTATTGAAATTTCTCGGTCTTGCACTTGGTCTTTGATTTATTTTTGCTTTTCCTTCTTTTCTCTCTTTTTGATAACCCTTCAAGAGTATACATATCTTATATTTACAAGTGCTAGTTTTTAACAGCAGCTAGTTAATTATCAAGTGGTTGAAAGTTTGTGTAAGAAGATTGCAGGATTCATTCTATATTTTTTTTTCGATTTCATGAAAGTCAAGTTGCTTCAACCTCTATCATATGAAATGCCACTGAGGCCAAATCTATACTTGTATCATTATCTAAGTTTGCATGTAGTAAGTAGTCAAGTACTT
Organism: Copidosoma floridanum; assembly: GCF_036245765.1. Taxonomy (NCBI): domain Eukaryota; kingdom Metazoa; phylum Arthropoda; class Insecta; order Hymenoptera; family Encyrtidae; genus Copidosoma; species Copidosoma floridanum. Next base: position 4,125,248 of record NW_028321896.1, read on the forward strand.
TTACTCTGAATGGAGAAACAAAGAATGTACAGTATGTGCTTCTTCAAATCTAGATCTTTATTTATATATTCTTCATGACCAATAAAGTTACATTTAGTATGTATAATTTTTAATTGGTAATACAAATATAGAAAAGCTTTACCTGTATGCATGTTCTTAAGATCAAACGATATCAAATAATATAAGAATAATACCAAAATTTTTACTGCAAATGATAGCATGATAATTTGTCACAACAGTTAAATACCATTTTGATAAAGTTTCATTTTCATTTTCAGCAATTGAATTCTACTTATGTCTCTGCCTAAATGCATCCTGATCCAAGCACGAGTTGATAGAATCATAGAAGCACAGGATGTCTTCTGTCACTTTTTCGCAAAAGAAATTTATACCAGTACCTCCTGAAAAGGGTAGCTTTCCTCTGGATCACGAAGGTCTCTGTCGCAATCTTATGGTCAAGTACATGCGCTGTCTTTATGAAAATAAGAACGTTTCCTCCAACTGCAGAGATATAAGTAAAGATTATCTTGCTTGTCGTATGGAAAATGGATTAATGGCCCAAGAAGACTGGACAAAGCTCGGATTCAACGAACAAGAAATTGAAAAACAAAAGGAGCAATGAGAAAGGTTTTCCGTCTTCGTCGTAGAGTGGATTACCTGGAATTGGCCTCAGCTGCAGAACAAAGAAATTCTTCAAAAACCATTATCCTGGTTAGAAAATTTTTTTCAACAAACACATGATTTTTCTGCATTTAATACTTTTCATCATAATTACCGTTCTACTTGAAAAAGCTAATTGAAAAATAAGGTAAATCCAGCTTAAAAAGTTTTTAAATTTATTATGTTGTCAGGGTTCTCTTTGATGTATCAACGACGAGACGAGCACACACGTTTCAATCCTAACGGATCCTGAACAGATTAAGTTACGCGATCTCGTGTTTTATATGAATATATACAAACAATATATATTTACATGCAAAAATATATATATACATTAAATAGAGGAAAATATCAGTCATATTAAAATAAATATATGTATACAAACAGATAAAATTATATGTATACAAACGTTAATGGGGTGTGTGTCGTTGAAAACGGCTTGAAAGCTCGTACTAGCCACGGTTTAAAAAACTGAATTTTCGATACAATTAACATATCATTTTAAAAAAAAAAAACTAAAGTTTACAATAACTCACGCTTGAAACAAAAACTACAGTCTAACCGATACGTTATTATTGTTAAAATCCATCGCATAATTCATGTATACAAGCTTCAGCCAAGAAAAATAAATCATTTGCATAAATTGAAAAAACAATAATATTCATAGCTTTCGCATATTTCTCCTGCTGTCGTGAGTAGCGTTGGGATTTCAATTAAAACCTTAAAAAAAAAAAAAAAAAAAAAAAAAAAAAAAAGCCAAAATACAAAGACTTATACGTAACGAAAGAGAAGAAAAACAATACTATCCAACGGCCTAGTTGTATCAATGAGTCACTTCTTTTTGTCAAGTTCGAAAATCAATGCTGTGTAGCGCAACTGTGTAGAACATCGGCTGTAGATGGTCGAACGCGGTAGTTTATATAGAAATATACGTACATGAAATAAAGCGGAGTCAAGTATTGAGTACAAAATATACTTCACTTGTCCTATTGTTAATAAAACCAGAAGGTTAAAAAAAAAGGCAACTCACTAGTTAAACTAAATATTATAAATAAAGTTATCGCAAAAAGCCGCGACTTAAAGTAGAATATTGATTTTTAACAAAGGAAAAAAAAAAAAAAAAACAAATATGAGCGACATGTATCACAGTCATAGGCCGGCATCCCGCTGCATGGATAGATTGGAAGATGAGCGATTGAAAAAGCGTGTACTAATAGGCTGCACGGGCAGCGTGGCAACGATAAAAGTGCCGCAGCTGGTGACCAAGCTGATTCAGCGTGGAGCGGACGTACGTCTTGTTGTCACGGAGAGGTCTAAGCATTTTCTGAAGGAAGCCGAACTACCATCCGATTGTCAGGTACTATCGGACACGGTTGAGTGGGCCGCCTGGCAGGGCCGGGGTGACCCTGTGCTCCACATCGATCTAGTCAAGTGGGCGGATATCTTTCTTATCGCACCGTTAGACGCCAATACGTTGGGCAAGATGGCTTCAGGCATCTGTGATAATATACTGACGTGTGTCGCAAGAGCCTGGGACACCTCCAAGCCACTACTCTTTTGCCCAGCCATGAACACCAGAATGTGGGAACATCCCATTACGGAAACCCAGGTATCTATGCTTTCTTTTGCGCTTTTTATATACTTGTCATTCCAAACAGAATCCAATTTTTTTGGCCTTACACAAGCAAAAGCTCTGTAATTATTTCATTATTAACCAATCAATTCAAATAGTTGTGTTGCATTGGAGTACAAAAAGTGTAAGTGAATGGAGATGAAATTTAATACAGTTGCAGTAAACGTTAATGTTTTTCAATCCTTTATTTGCTTAAAATATACAATGTACCAAAATTATTATAGTTACATTCATCCTCGTCCCATTTAAATATTTTCGTATAAAATAAGTATTTCGTTACAAAACAAACTATTTTGACGATTCTCGTATGATTTCGGCTTTAAAACTAATCGTTTTATGTTCAAAAAACAACCAGGTAAAACAATTAAAATCCTGGGGCTACAAGGAAGTGTCATGCATCTCCAAGAAGCTCATGTGTGGGGACACGGGCATCGGTGGCATGGCCGAGGTCGACAGCATCGTTCAGATAACGCTGCGTACTCTCCACCAAAACTACAATCCGATCGCGTACACGCCTCATGGTTTAAATTTGGATATATAATATATAAATATATACATATGCATATATACATTATAAAAGACGAGAACAAAATGAAAAAATTGTGCGTCATGTTACTGTAAAGAGAAAAATAAACACTGTTTTTTGAAAAAAAAAAAAAAAAAAAAATTAAATATGTATCTTTATTTTTGCACGTTGCCGAAAACATTCATGCATAACTAAAATTTTCTCAATAAACATTAATTTATTATCATCCTATTATATACACATAAAAAGCGTGAGCTTACAAAATACGGCTTATTAAGTTAAAAATTTGGTACGCTAGTCTGCTCAAACCATTTGAACGGGCTCATTGAATTGTTGATTATTAAGACACTGAACAGTCGGTTCATTCAAGTTAATTTTTTTTAAGTATTCAAGTATCGAAAAGTACACTTGTATAAGGCGGTTCCCTTTTCAGACTAGCAATACTTCAATACAAATATCACAGTTTAAAAAACTAACTGCTCGCTCTGTATAAAGAATTCAAGTATAAAAGTTCTAGTACTTGTTTATATTTTTGTACATAAATAATTGTAGTAAAACAACTAAAAATGCTCCATCTCGTGGACTCACAACTTTTTCCTATTTTGGTTTTTCCTTAATCTAATGAATTAACAAAGTAGAGTTTTTTTTTTTAACTCGTAAAATTAAATTACTTTTATGCTGTATTTTATCTTTTCAATTGAACAATAATAATACAACGTTTAAATAATAATACAGCATAAGTAGTATAATGACGTGAAGGAATGTAGATCGTTCCTCACGATGAAGGCAGTTGTATAGTTCATTGTCTTGTTTTATTTATTACTATAAATAAAATAAGAAATCATTTCTATAGCGTTTCCATCGATAAATTACAAGTAACAAATAAAAGTAGGTAAAAATTTTCCAACACTTGATTGTCCATAACTTAATTTAAAAGATATTTCTCTAGATATATATTTTTTTTCGATCATAAAGCATAAGATGTAATTATTTATAATCAACAATGACATTTATGCAAAAAATGTACACCTTTGCTTAAAAATAATAATAATAATAATAATAATTATAATTATAATAATAATAATAAAAATAAAATGGCCCGACTGTGGACGAATCCTCCAGTTACGGCAGTACACGAATTGTGAAAAAAAAAAATAAAAATCATCACTGTACTCATATTCGTGAAAACTAACTTGAAGAGAACGAAAATTGAAGGCGCAAACTCGAGTGCTTTTGGTATCATATACAACAAAACTTGGCGACAGATACACAATACACAGGAGTAAAGGTTTGGATTGTCATCACTACGTCCAGTTTCGGCTTTAGTAAAGAACGGTACGCAGGAGTAAAGTCACACAAACAGAGCTACAAGGCAGCATGCCGCGTAAGCAGTTGGTACACCAGTCCCAATCCCAGGCCGAGTGCGATTGTGAACGAGGGCGCCTCGGCGGCCGAGTTCTGGGAGTCGTAGGTCGGATCGTTGGAATCGATCTCGTTCGTGTCCACGCCCCGGGGACAGCCCATCCAGTAGTGGGCCGACGATTTGGGCTTCCTGTTCACGATCTTCATGCGCGCGTCGTCGAACTGCCAAAAGTTCTTACCCCGGAAGAAATACGTTGTGCCTGTAAAAGGGGGGGGAAAAAAGTTATAATTACTTTCCGTACGTGTGCACACACGCACTTGTTTCTTTTGTCCATCCCTCCGTTATAATACAGGACTACGGTATATTTGCGGAATTCAATTTGATCGATATCGCGAAACTTCTCGTCGACTCGTCTTTCATTTCGTTAGCGCTCTTCCGTTGAATACCTACCGACCGTATTAATAAGGTCGTATTGTTCCAAGAATGCCATATTCAATTTACCCCGGCACAAAATATTACGCGTTCCTCGGTGCAGATATGTATACCTATAACGGCGTAATGAAATGTAGGTACGCTATATCATCCATTGTCATAATAATTGTGCCTCGTCGGGAATGAATTACATAAAGGAACAATAATAATAATAATAATAATTAATTCGAATAACTCGACGCGCGGCTAATCAATCATATATTTTTCATTTGATACTTTTATTATTATTATTAATTTAATGAATAACGACTTATTATGGTCGAATAATATTCATGTGCTAGTGCATTATGTATATGTATACCGTTTAAGTGCACATACATAGATCGTCGATTAAATACAAACGGATTCGTTAAAATGAAAAATTGTTGCAACTGGGAAATATAAAGTATACCCACACATAAATACACAGCACTAACCGTTTTTCGTGTGAAAGGCAGCATCGATGTTTGGGCCGACGTTGGTGAATCTGCTTATGTCCCTCGGATAATCCAGCTCCACGTTGTTAGTCTTCTCGTCGAACCTGGAAAGGGTTGTAAAATGTTAATTGTTCTGGACACTGCTCCGGTATGAATAAAACTTCCAATTCACGAACGAAGGAACACAGATATACTTAATAATAATAATAAAAAAAAAAAAAAAACGTACTTCCAGTACTCGTGGCCGCTGAAGAAGTAGGTCCCTTTGTTGTACTTCCAGACCATGGCGGCGTCGATTTTCATGAGCTCGCTGGGCAAACCGAGCGCTGCCAGTCGCCTGGGATACCCGGGCCTGAGATCGTTCCCATCAAACACGTAATACTCGCGCCCTATGAAGAAGACAATGTCGCCGTCCGAGCGCTCGTACACCGCGTCCACGCGCTCTATGCTTCTGTTGAACCTGAAGTACCTGTCGATCTCGACCGGCCTGTCGTACGTCGATTTCCCGGTGTCGCTCAGCATCCACAGGTACTGCCAACACCATCACATTGTTTTTTTTGTTTTGTTTTGTTTTCACATTTTTTATACCTACACAAAAATTGCAATACAACTCACCGGTCCGGCAAACACAAAGATCATCCCGCGCAGGAGGCTCACGGCGTCGTAGCTCGCAAGGTCGCACCCCTGGGGCTTTCTCCTGGCGGGCGTCTGGCGAGCGGTCGTCGTCCGGCTGGTCACACCGACGGTCGCAATGCTCGAGTAACGCCTGTAGGGTCTCTCGGTCGTTGTCGTGGTCGTGGTGGTTGTGGCCGGTGGTGGTGGTTGCGTCGTTGGGTACGGGTAGTAATGGGGCCAGCTGGGCTTGTACGGCTCCTTGGGGGGAGGATGGTAGCTCGGACGGTTGTGAGGATAGTCGCTGTTGGGATGCCGGTGCGGGTGCCTCTGCCTTGGTGTTGGCCTCGGTGTTGGTCTCGTCCGCGGCCTCGTCGTCGTCGTCGTCGTCGTCGTCGTCGTCGTTGTCGTTGGTGGCCGAGGGTTGTAGTCCCAAAGTTTTTTGGTTGGCGCACCTGAAATACACACATTGTTTACCGTTGATATCCATGTCTCCTTTTTTTCCTTGATCTTTTAACCGAACATATATATTTTCATGACGTAATTATATATCGTTACACGTGACACCTATCAACAATCGATGTAGATAAGAGCGCGTCAAGTTATCAATGGGCGATCAATTATGCAGAGATACATGAAATTTTCGAAACAGTTGAATCTAAAATTCATATCCGATCCACGGGCACTGCGGCACGCTTATATATGTTTAGCGGCAAAACTCCATAACGGTACGTATCATTGCGTGTCATCCATGGAGATATTTATATATAATTATGTATGAAAGCCAACTGGCGCGTAAAAATTTTTACGTTTGGTCAAACTTTCGCCAAAGTTCATGTGGTCAACGTTTGGCCAAACTTTGGCCAAGCTTGGGCAATGAGAAAATCCCAAACTTGGATTTTCGTTGGAATATTTTACTCAAGCTTAGCAAATGTTCTTCCAAACGTCTAAAAAATTCATTTGTTGCGTCAGGATATTAGTTGGTCTGCATTATATGACTTACGAAAAATATTGAGTAAAATATTCTAACGAAAATCCAACTTTGGGATTTTCTCATTCCCCAAGCTTGGCCAAAGTTTGGCCAAACGTTGACCACATGAACTTTAGCGAAATTTTGGCCAAACGTAAAAGTTTTCACGCGGTTGTCGTGCACCTGTCGAGCTCGAGGGACCACACAGCAGTGGATACATACTCATATACCTGTATCCATACTGATATGGATAACAGCGCGAGGAGTATACTTTACATAATATTTGGAGGTATAAGATGGGGTATCTTTTCCAAAGGTCGGGAGGAAATGGATCTCATCTCGTCCAACACGTACGAATATTTCATAACGGCACTCGGTGGTGCAGCTGTTACATAAACGTAATATCCATGGGCTGTCTTTTCCCGTGTCGCACGTAATTTCGCGCTCACTGCAGGATTCGATCCTTTTTTTCCTAACGTCAGACTCTGCAGAGAAAAAAAAAAAGAAAAAAAAAAAAAAAATAGAAGGACACGGACGGTCGTCCCACGGATTCAACTGCACCGACCGCTGTGTTATGCACATGGGTGTAACAGGCATAAAGCTTATACGCGAGTTGGAAATCGTTCGGCCGTATGTATAATTATGTATCCGTGCGCGCTTCCATTCGAAATACCGTGCGTGAGTGGCAGCTATGCTGGGGATATAAGTAGTCGAGGTCAGCGATATGCTCCGACGCGTATACCTGTTACATTCAATCATGTACGTACCTATGTATACCTATCCTGTGGTCACACACACCCACATTTATGTGCACAGGACACAAAGAGCGAATAAGGCATAGGTACTCTGTAATATAGTATATACAATAATTTTCGCCCTTACGATCCTCGGAGCGTCTCGATCGAGATCTCAAGAAACCGAAGCATAGATCGCGGCGATGATGGACGTGGAGGTTGTAACCAATTGGTCGATGGATCGATATGTCGGGTACGGCTAACGGTCCGAAAAACGATGATAACAAAACGCTATTTTCACTGCAAATGGGGTTGCAGTTGTGTGTAAAAACGCGGGTGCGGTCGTGCTCGCGATATTATCCACAATTTCCAATAACGGAAATTCCACGGTTACGGTTGGCCGGAGGTGCCTATACGCTGCTTTGGGGGAGAGGAGAGATGCGCCCGAGTCGAGGTAAATGGCCATCGGGAGCGATGATTTCGCGAATGGATGGATGGACTTGTGTATTTAGCGTCACTGTTTGTGCGCTCCAAGTCTCAACGGCATTGCGATTCGACTGTATATTTCAGCTACCCTTTGAACATTGAACAGTACATAGAACAAAGTTGCTTCGGCATGAACAAAAAAGTAATAATGAAATCAGTCGAAAAACGCTCGCGACGATAATTCCGATTTTCTTTCAATCCGTCTCTTCATGGTAACAAACGTATCACTGGATTATCCCATACCTTAAGAACTTGCGCGTACACGGCCAAAGAGACATTGATCTTTGTTTTTTTTTTTTTGTTTCCGATCTCGCTTGTATCATCTGGTAGTCGAGTCGCGACACGTGGTGCTTACTCTGTGTTATTATCATCCGTTCTCATGTATTCAAATGAAATATCTGGGTCGTTTGAATAAAAAAAAAAAATAATTAAAAAAAGCCTCGGATGACAAGTTGCGGGGACCGGCGATTGTTGCGACCTAATTTATAGAGGACGGCGCCATCGTGACGCTATACGTGATTAAATACGACGATTGGAGCATATATAATGTATACGCTGCTCTCGGTTATGATCAATTAACGAGACAGCTGTGTAAAACTCTGATGCTTTTTCGCACTGAAAGTACTAAGTAGTTGGTTTGATAAAAAAAAAAATAATAAGTACGTTTTTTAAAATAAACCACGAGCCAACGTCAACTGGAAACAAAAAAATAAGAGTAAAGTTTTTTCGTTCGCAATCTCGTGATCTTAGTAATATAAAACAAAAAAACTTGCCTTTGGCTATGATCAATGAAAGGCAAGCCCCGTAAGCTGTAGCCCCGGCATCTCACGAAAATTCACGTTCGCCCATTTGACTGGCGTGTGTTGCAAATTCTGCCGTAATCCGATGGCGAGCAGACCGTAAAAACCGCCCCGACTCCCTTGGCCTCCGGCATTAAATCCCGTAGAAATACCCATCGCGTATCTAAACTGTTTCGACAAAATCCCTGGCACATCCAAAATTTGCTTCCATAGCCTCTAGCACTACGCGTCATCGCTCATGTGTGAGCGCGCGGTAGCTGTGCTTACGGTCCCCGCGCGCGCAAACAATGACGACGAAGCTATAATTCAGTGATTTTAGGCTCCGGGCCCATTGTTTAATGCGCGAAACGTTCGATAAGTATACGCTCGCGCGCCCAACTCGACGATTTCACACGAAAATTACGCGAGGATTTTGGTATGCATAAGTACACGTACCAACATAACATTATACATGTATGTATGTATGCACGTAACAAGTGAGTGCAATCATTACGAGGGATTTATGGATACCGGGGAAGCATCGTCCGGGGCCCTTTCATTCGATTAGACAACATTTTCACAACTCGAAAATTAATATTACTGCCGAATGTACGTATACGTATACGTTTGTCCGAAGTATTGTTTCCACGCGAGTTCACGCAAATCCGAGAAAATTTAATCCATCCGCCAAACGATTTCACTGTACGCTAAACAGAGTAGTATTTTGGCACGGAACGATGACTTTCGTTATTATCATTTGGCCGCGCGATGATATGTTTTCCGCGAGCGCTTTTATTACTTCCGATCGAAGCAAATATTTGAACAAGATAAAAATAAGCCGGGCCACCGTGAGACACGTCGCGCGCGCGCGCGTGTATATACACTCGCAAATATTGACTCGAGCTGTTAGGGGCGCGTGATCGCGAACCCAATCAGCTTACGCGATGCGCGATAAAACACCGTAGGTATATATACTGTACACGAGGCAGGTACTGTGCAGCGTCAAAGTCACGTGGCTCGGAGCGACTTGAAAAAAAAAAATCGATCGAGGCCTCCGTCCCTTCATGCGTGCCTCAATTATTCAATCCTCGGAGTTAATCCAAGCAACCTCACTTTCCTCGATACACAATCGACGCGGAAGCAGCGGTAGGTCTCATCGGATACGATTTTTTTTTTCCCTCTCCCTCTCTGCCACTCCCGTATCGGACCCTTTCACGCGAGTCCACGCCTCATCGGTCTGAATCGACCACACGCGTCACTGCGATTCATTCTCAGGTGGTGCGCGAACATACATATATAGTATATAACCGTCAAAGGATACCTCAAGGGATATTTGAGAGTAAGGATGACTCGTCGTATTACAGAGCCAATGTAGCTTACAGCGTCGCAAGTGAAAGTATGAATGATACGCGTGGGGGTGTTTGTGTCGCAGGTGAGAAAATGAAGATTTTCAGCCAGTTCGTAAACAAGCCTCTCCAGTTTGAGTTCGGGGAGGGCAAAGGTTGCAGAAAATTCACTTGATTAAAAACAAAGCAAGAAAAAGAAGGGGGAGGGGTAGGGAGGGAAATAAAAGAGGAGAGATGGAGAGTCATAATTCACGGAATTTAATTCTGCGCGCAACGTATTTTGCTCGGAGAGTTACACAGCACGAGCGCTCCGCGTACAGTATGCTTCACCGCCGCTTGGGGGAGGGCAGAGTGAATAACAAAAGTCGAGAGCTAATTTTAATTGCAACAAAAAATAATGGTTATAAAGAGCGCCGGGCTTTTCCTTCGAGTTTACGGGAAAAGTTTCGCGGGAAATGAATTTCGTTTGTAGGGCTCGCCTCTCGTGTATAGGTATGTGCAACGGAGGGCGGGAGGAGAGAAAAAAGGGAAGCGGTAGTCGTACGCGTCGGGTGTAAGGGGAAAAACCGCGGCTACTATGCTCCCGGTTTCTTCTTCTTTTCTTTCAACTTTGCCCTCCCGAGGCGACCGCGAGCCGTGCCGAGAAAACGAGAGTTTTACTTCGTTTGTGGACAAAAGTTTGGTAACAACTCTCAAATCTACATCTCCGCGAGAGGGGAACAAAAATTTTGCTGTGCTCGGAAACGGAGCCATATGCTCGGTACGATGCTCCCCTCCCCCAATTACAGGGTGCAACAAACGTAAAAAAAATTATCCTGGTACATTCGATCAATTTTTCATTATTATCCCGGTAAATTTTTATTTAATATGCAAATAATGTGATGATAAAAAAGTGCCTTTGTTTACGATGAAAAACAAAAAAATTCAGCCGAGATAATCCTCGCGCTATCTACAGTGAACTCGAAAATTTGCCGTCGGTAAAAGGTCTCCACCCGCACCCTCGAATGATTAACTTTTCCGGCCAGCGCGTTCGCAGCATGTGCTCACCATCAGACGCAGAGCGTGTGCGACTCCTTTTTTCTTCCCTCCGTTTTTTCGTCCGATTCCCTCATCGCGCGCCCCATGAATACCAAATACCGCTTCTGTTTTAGCGCCACTCGCGTTCCTTTGTCCCTCCTCCGCCCGCATTCCTCCGCGTCTTCCGCCTTCTCGTGAGATTCCGGCCGACGCTCGTGTACCTATTTCTAATTTTTGCCGAGTACCAAAGTCGAAAAAATTCCAAGGGGGGCACGGGCCAAGGAAAAAATGTGATTATCTCTTGGAATGCATAACTGGCCCCGTATTTGCGTACACCGCAGCATATAACTCAGGAGATTTCGGTTGATTGTTACACGAGTATCGATTTTTACTATCTTTTGAGCTACGATTAATCCGCGAGATCTGTTTGATGCCAAAAACCTAAAAAAATAAAACCGAGTCCTTTCTTCGAACATAAAGAATGAAAAAACAACAAAGCAGCTGTTTTTGCCTGCACAAAACAGCGTCAGAAACGGCACTTTAGCATTTACATATGTTTTCTCGCGATCCAATCCACCTGAAAAAATTGCCACAGTACATGTAGCACTTTCACTCATGAAAATGGAGGAAAAAAAAAAAAAACCATTTCATGTACTTCTACCGGTAAAGTGAAAAAAGAGATTTTAAAAGTAATCGATGAATATAGCCCCATGATTCATCAACTACCAATTAGAGGGGCAATCGTTCAGCCGCAGCTTTATACGCTGAAACAACTCGAGTGATTTCCACGTAATTAAAATATGCCACTAGCGTAGCAGAACGGAAGCCCCAATCAGAAATGCAATACGAGACCAAAGAGGGGAGGGGCAACGATACTCGGAATAGAGAGAAATAAGAGAAAACGTGCCGGCAAAACGATGAATTAATGCTCCATGGCACGCGACGGTTTTTTTTTTTTTTTTTTTTTTTTTTTTTTTTTAATGAAAATGAAAAGCTACGCAAGAAGCTCAAGTTTGCTTGCAGGGGAATCGGTTTACGTATCAGTTTTTAATTACAATGAAGCTTCGTTTACAGCCTCGGTCACTCACACACGGTGTACAAAAAAGCTCCATCAAGTATTTTAACAGGGTATAAATGAAAAATCAGCTTATTTTTCACTCTGTTGTGTATAAAAAAAAGAATTATATCGAGCTTTTTTCCCCCGTAAAACCTTGCACTTTGAAAACCTTTCAGTGTGCCAATAATAACGGAGAACGAATTCAACGTAACTCTTGTGATGAATTAAAAATGTACGGTGCTCCGAGAGCTTAATCCCGCACTCGTTGCGCGTATATATACGCGTACATGGTTTCCGGCAGGTACTATTGTAAATCATTTTTAATCCAATTCCCATTCGAGCTTTTGCCTCCCCTCCCTGCGCTCGCCTCCGTGCACGTATATAGCACTGCGATTCGCACTAATGCAGCCGGGTTATTTGCGGAAAATCGTATTTCACTCTATTTCAGGGGAAAATAAACGATCGACCTCCCTCTCGCGCTTACACAGGAATGAATTATCCGGCTCGGGCGATAATTAGGCGCAATTATTTTTCGCAATGGCTTTTCAGCGCGCAAAGAACATTTGTCAGCTAAAAATAATACCTTCGATCATAATAATCGATAGTCGAATGTTTTCCGAGATCGGATTAGCCCAAGTGCCTTGATTTCGATACGCGAGCCTTTGTGTATAATAGCGCCGATGAAGCTTTTACATATGCATGAGCGATTAATCGCCGCAAGCCAATGTATAATTGCCCCAAAATATAATATTATTCGTACCTCCTCGCGCTACAGCATATCCCAGCTGTTGTCGTAGGGAAAACAATTACCGCGCGATGATTAAATTTTGCATACGGTAATCGAACGATTCAAATTTCAGGGATCAACGGCGCTTTGCCGTTGCCGGTGATGAATAAACACCCGAGTGTTTATATTTTCACCCAGTTTCTCCAAAAAAGTTGAAAATTCGGAGCACGAGCCTCTTTCGGATCCCCTCGAACAAGCTTTGCGCTATTTTTCCCGATTCCCAAAACTCCTATTCGAATTCATGAACACGCCTGATGTAGGTGTATTTGTTTTATGCATGAGCGAGAACCCGAGGGCTCTCTGCGACGCAAAAGTGGCCAATGGCTAGCTCGACTTTTGTTTTTTTGTGTGTTTATCCATAAACGTAACACCGGATGGGCTAAATTTATCAAGTCTGACCAAACACGGATACTCACTACTGCGAGTGGGCCAAGAGCATAATTAAGAAATCATTAATCACGGCAAAGCCAACTCGTTAGGGGGCAAAATATCGCACACGATAAATATAAGCTCGCTTTAGAAAACGCGGACCTCTGGCAAGGTTAAGACTCTCGTTACCCTATTTACGTGTATACGTACAAAGTAGGGAGGGTTCGAGGTGATAAATCGATGAACGGACGGGACATACCGGGATTCTTCCGTGCTGTAGAGGGTAAGTATTTCGTACAGCTATTCCCCTTCGTGCGGCTAATAATAGGAGCGCCGTGGCGCTATTGCCGTATAGGTGGACGCGGGGGCAGAGGGTGTAATGACAGGGTCCTCGAGAATTTCGAATGATTAAGAGCTCGTGACTACGGTACAGAGGAGCCATAGCCCGTGATTTTGAGTGCCGGTGGGATTATCGAGACCCAAATTCATACACACTTTACGGCTAATTTATTCCCTTCGTTGGCCACGGTCGGACGCAATTGCAAATTGCACAACTCCCAGCTGGATTGTTGGTGCTCTATTTTCCTCGATACGATATCACATGTTCTACAATTGATGTTGAAAAACAAAGGAGCAACGTTCCACCTACGTAACCCTTAGTTTTTACAAGAAATTGTCTTTGCATAACCCAATACAGAAGCACGATTTTTTTCCCTTGTTCTGTCCCCAAGGGACGCAAGACCCTCCCCTTTTTCTTTTTCTCTCGCACGTACGGAAAACGTGTACGCGCGTACAGTGGCTTTCGATGCATTTTTAGGGGCCTCTAGCCTCCCGAGAGCTCTGGCAAGGGTTACGAGGAAAAGAGCAGGGAAGCGTCGGAATGGGTAAAGTGCACCCTACAGAGCGAACCAGACGAAGCGTCCGAAACGCTTGAGAAAGAGGAGGAAGACTCCTGGGAACTGAACTGCAAGACTCTACATGTGCACCGTGAAGGCGCGCAGTACTCTAAATCATTCCTCGGCCCCCGCGAGATATACCGGTTTGGATCCAACTACATATATACATACACGCGTGCAGGATGAAGTAGCTCGAACGTGACTTTCCGAGCGATGATTCATGCGAGCGCCCGTCGATTGTCTCCTGTTTGACTTCTTGGACTTTTGTCTTTCGGTTCTTGGCGTAGAACTCGTAAAAAGGGATGAAAGGAGGAACAGCGTTTTCATGTCCCCTGCAGCAGCATCCAATGTTCGGCAAATGTGTCTCTGTTCGTTCGAGCGAAAAGGGCACAAAAGATCCTTGGCAAGCTTTGAGCGACAGGAGAAATGAAATGAATGTCACCGGCATATACTGTTACAACGATAGTCCTGATGTTGTTTTCAGTATCTACGATCGAAACTCGTTCGACGTCGAGGTACAAAAATCAAATGAACGGCCTTTGGCGTGCTCGGCGATACGGATTCCACTTAGCTGGGAGAGGATGAGCATCTTTGTTTTTTCCCATCTGTGGAGGAAAGGTATCGAGGAGAAGGAAAGCAGGAGATACGGTGAGAGAGCGAGAGGGACCGGAAGCTGAGGTCAGACCGGAAACGAGGACTTCCTGCGATATTCTCTATCGCGGGGTTGAGCTCCAATTTCGTTTGCGAGAGAAAAAGAGATAACGAGGGTCGGACGGCTATTGTTCTTCGTGCCTCTGCGTATATTGTGCCTATTATGTCGGCTTATGCGGGTTATTTATGCGAGCCTTTTCACGCTTTTTTCAAAGGGGCTCCTTTTCCCTAGGGGCTCCTTGCGTGCCTTCTTGGATACCATCGTGGACTACGCTCGAGAGGGCGTGGGTTTGGAACTGAGGTAGGGAGGGGACGATAAAATTTGCGTACACGGTTATCTCTTCTTTTGCTCCCATTCGTTTTGTGATTAATTCTTTTGAAATAGGGGGATTATACGCGAAACTCGTTAAAATTATCGGGTTGGTTTTTCACGATTAAAACGTTCGCACCGCCTGCGGTCTGTAGTATTTGAATAAGTAGATGGGGTCAAGCCGTGGTCAGACAATCCGTTAATGGGTACTCGGTATTCGCATTTGTGCATGATCTCTAGAGTTTCTTTTATTAAGTAGATGAGATCAAGCTATGGTCAGACGATTGGTTAATAGGTACTCTCTGTTTGCTTTTGTGTCCCGTAATGTTTAAATAAGTAGATGGGGTCAAATTGTGATCAGACAATTGGTTAGTAAGTACTGGATATGTTTGGTTCCTCATTTCTTTATTATTAAGTAGTTAAGGTCAAGCTGTGGTCAGACAACAGGTTTATACGTTTTCTGGCCCCCTACGTTGTTTGAATAAGTAGATAAGGTCAAGCTGTGATCAGACTTTTGATTAATAGGTACTTGGTATGTACGATTTTGTGGTCCCTAGTGTTTCAATAAGTAGATAAGGCCGTGGTATGGCCAGACAGTCAGTTATAGATTATACTATATATACTTTTAAGATTAAGAATAAGTTCACGTACCATATTTACAACGTTGAACATCTTTATGTGCAATAAAAGAAATATCCAGCAAGAATTTCTTAGTTGTAAAACGATCGAAACAATAGTAGCGTTAAACTACGTGATTCGAAAGCTCTAATACCCACACGCGCCCAGAGAGCGAGATATTATCGAGGAGGTGGCAGGGTGGGAGGGTCAAGGAGAATGTCACACTCTACTCACCGTATAGCTGTTGGATGCCGTACTTATCGTCATTGGGCAGCTCGTAATCCCTGGTTATCCCCTGGTACCAGGGAAACATGAGTGAGCCCTTCTCCGAGCTGTGCGCTAGTCCAAGCGAGTGGCCGAACTCGTGGGCTGCAACCGAGAACAGATTCGTGCCTGCAAACAGAAAGAGAAACCGTGTTACAGAGGCACACGTATAGGAGCTTACCTACTCGCTTATAGCCACCCGGCTGGAGTTCACTCGAGTGCTCCCGTGTGCGGCTCAGCCGTGTACAGGTAGATTCTCATGTATATGTGCATGTGTGTGCGCGCGCGCGTGTGTGTGTATGTACGTGCTGGTCTAGTTGGTGCGTGCGTTTAAGAAGATTATTATTTTCCGGGTAGCTTTTGCTGTTTTCACTATGGTTTGAGCTTACGATCACCCTGTCAATGCGTTTTCCACGGGTAACGCAAAAATAACAAATCCGATTATCTGGGAGATTTTTTACAAACGGATTTTCCTTAAAAAATGTGGAAAGGTTGGTTTTGCACTAACGGAAATAATACTCGCACCTGATGGTGATTATTCCAAGCAGATATCATGTACACTATTTTTACGTTAAGGCAGGCTGCTGTAAAACTAACGAAATTCGCTTTAGTGACTTTTCATTGACTCGGGGTAATCTTATACATCACTTACGTGTAATTAAACCTGTACGAGCAAAAAAAAAAAAATAAAAAAATAAAAAATACGTACAGTACAAGTCCTGCATGGATTACTTTTCCCGTGAGATTTAAAGCGCAATATTCTGCGTAGCGTTTATGCCCGCCATAAAACAGCTGAATGACACTTTTTTTGGTGTCCTATTTTCATTCTTTTGAGCTTTCCCTCTTTCCTTCGTCACAATACCTGCGCCGTAATCTGTTTTCCCATAATATACCTGCAATCATCTAAAAATGAGTTTTGAAACCTTCTCGCTGAAGAGTATCCTGATTTATTACAAGCTCTCGTAGGAGATTGAAAATGAAAACCGAATCGTATATTCTAAAAATCTATTCCACACCTTCCCCCTGATAATAGAATACATCGACACACATCGTACGTAAGATTAATCGACATCGTCAAGCTCCATTCCCCCCAACTGTCGCACGGCTTATTACTCGAGAACCGCATCAATTGAATCTTCACGCCAATTAAGAGGGACGGAGAATAAGCGACGCTACGTGTCTCGCGCGGGACAGTCCATCCTCGTCCCCCGTGCGCGTAAATCCATTACCCCGAAACGTCTCCCGCACGCCCGAAAGATTGTCAAATGATCCTCTTCTTCTTCTTCTTCCACGTCAGCAGGTACTCCAGCTCCTCTTTCATCCCTTCCCTCGTTTGCTTTTTTGCCGGTTCCCTCTGCACCCGATTACCTGTGTGTACACATACATATACACGCTTCGCGACCTCGTTTTTCTTCTTCCTCCCCCTTCCCTCCCTTCTTTCTTCGGACTGAATTAAATTTGCTTCATTAATTTTGAGCCTTTTTTCGGCTCCCCTCGACGCGCCGGCTCTCCCGTTTTGTTCGCTCGGGCTCGTAGGTAACAATTTCAACACGAGCTCCCTCAAAGACAATTAAACCGTGACCTGACTTTACACTTTTTGTCACCCACGCACGTGCACGCGCTTTCGACATAAATCAATTCGCAGCACGGCTATCCTAAAAAGGATACCCCACAAATGAATCTAGGGGGGGGGGGGGGACAAAATCTCCAATCAGCCGCGCTCGCGTTATCGGAATTCCAAGTCGTTAGACGAGACGAACTGTATACCGAGACCTTGCACTTGCCCGTAAAAATTCGGGCCGGAACTTTGCCCCGGAAGCGCCGAAAGCATATATACATTTGTGTTGCGAATTTTCCTTTAGCGCGGAGAGAAAAGAAAGGGCGAGCAGCGCCGGGAATGAGTCGGAGGTATCGATTCCCCCGTTCATGGGTTTTCCACTCGCGAGCGACTGCAGGAGAAACTTCTCCGGGGTTGGGGGTGTCGTCCTTCTCCCTCTTCCTCGCTCGGAAAATTGCGCCCGGTTAAACCAAACTCAGCTGCGATGCTGTGTGGCGTACAGTGGTGTGTATGTACGGGCGCCGCTCTTGTGCAGGAGGAACACGGCCGTGACGTCGTCGAACACGCGATTCGAGTGGCTCTCGTGCGCTATAGCTCTCTTGCTTCAGACAATTGCCACCGGGAATTGGCTGGATTTCGTTCCGCGCGTGCGGCAATGTATAACTGTAGCAATCCCCATTGTACTTGTCTTTTTTTTTTCACCCCCCACCCCTTCCTCCTCTCTGTGAGTGTGTCTGTGGAGTTTTTTGTCCGTAGCCGATAAGAGAAAAGGAGAAAGACCGCTTTGTCGAATGGCGATACGGATGTGCCATTGTTTCGCTTTTAAATGTATAGAATTAGCCTGGGACTCCACGGCTTGTACATCGCGCTCAGAGCGAGGGAAAAAGAGATAAGTCCAACGACACGCGTATTGTCTGTGCTAATGGAGTCCATTTTTTTTTTTTTTCTTTTTCGGCAGCACGTTCGATTTTTAAGTTGATTCTTTGATTGCATGGATGTTAAAAAATTACAATTTCAAATCGTGCAGGCCTTTCAACCTCGTTTCTCTTGGTCAGAGCGCTTGGCTGCAATACCGTATCGATTCACTGACCCAAAAACCATAAAACGCTTTATTTCGTTATGTTGCCATTCCCACGTCTCAGTGCCCATTTCGGACGTGTCAACGATTCTCGAATCTAACAGTGATATTACACGGTCGCCAAAAAATCGATGTCGCGAGGACTTCTCGAGACAGTATGTGTACAGATACACCTCGCACATGCACGTGTATGCAAGCATGTCCTCTATTGGATTATTTATTGCTCGGTCGTGTGTTTCAATGATGCCTCACTCTCGTGACCTCGAAGCTCCAAGTATCGTAATGTTTTCTTCGAATCTCTC
This sequence comes from Copidosoma floridanum, assembly GCF_036245765.1. Taxonomy (NCBI): domain Eukaryota; kingdom Metazoa; phylum Arthropoda; class Insecta; order Hymenoptera; family Encyrtidae; genus Copidosoma; species Copidosoma floridanum. The sequence goes on from NW_028321896.1 coordinate 4,144,172, forward strand.
GACCGGTTAGCCACTTTTAAGAAGAAGCACTCATTTTGCGGAAGCCTTTGGCGAGGGTGAAATTCCCCTTTGTTGTGAGTATGGTCCAGCGGGTGTTTTCATTGGTGACCCACACACCGGCGTCGTGGGTCAGATATTTAATCCTCCACTTACTTTCCACACGTTAGCCAATATGTACACGCCTTCGCATACTTCGTATACTCGCCTTCGCATCAAAGTTCCCGATGGTCAAGCCACAAAACGGAGGGGTGCCAGCGGGGAGGGCGAACTTTAGTTTCGCATACTCGACACATTCCGCGGGCTGTAGGTTAAATGACGAGCAGCCGGCTCCTCCGTGCTCGCGGAAAGATTGTTGCGGGGGATTCAGGAGGGCTCACTGGAATCCGGAAGATTCTTCGCTCCTAATCTTTTGTGATTTCACGCGCTTGGCTTACCATTTCGATTCGATTTATCATGAGTTTAAGGTATACTCGTGTACTGCTTATACATAAATAATACCTACGAAGGTGATATTCGACGAAAAATAAGGGACCGAAATACAATATGCGATACACACACGCTCGGGAATCTCACTGAAGAAAAAATAGGGGAGGGGGTAAGAAAAATTTATAGGGAAAGAACATGTATATATATACCCACAGTTGATTTATACGCGATGAAATAACGTATTGAACGCAGGAGTGTGACACGTGTACGTCGTGGGAAGCGTGTGCGCATACAGCTTTTGGAAAAACGCAGGAGAGAGAGAGAAAAAATCGCAAACCGAACGTGACGTTTCGCTGTAAATAATGGCAAGGGCGTGTATCGCGTACCTCCCGAGCTCTATAAAGTAGCACGATTTTTTTTCGATTCTAGTTTAAATAATAAAAAAAAAGAAGAAAAAAGTTTTTGTTGTTCTTACAGCGTATTTTCGGTAAAAGTTTGATTTATTCCAGCGAATTTGGAATCGCAATCGGAGGAAAAACAAATAGACGAGATATTCGCGATTCGGGACTTTATTTTTTTTCCACAAAACCAGAGAGTCCAATAAATTTCGAGCCGATCGTGCAGCGAGTGGTATAATAATGGCATTAACCGAACGCGACGCGCAAAAGATTTACTCGTGTATACCCATATCATGTGAGTGGAAAAAACTCACTGGCTGCCTCGTACACCCATCCCCCTGGAATGAAATAATTGACGACAATAGCGGGACTAGGCTTTATTGCGGCTGCAACGCTGCTCGAACGGTGTACTATTAATCATACGCCCGATCGGAGGTGTACCTTTAATGTACCTGCGAATGTGGTCTTGATGCGCATGCATTTTCAAACTGCAGGTCACGCGAATTTATCCTTCGCTCCGAAGAGCTTTCTACACACACCCGCAGTACTAGCAAATACTTTGCTCGTCAATGGGAAAAAAAAAAGAAATTAATTTTTGCAAGCTCCCCCAAACGGCGTGAAAAGCACACGTAGGTACATGGGTACGCAGACCGGGTCTGTGGGCGAATGTCATGGGAAACTTTTTCAAGCGGTACAAAAAAGCCGCTCGCTTCCGCATTCCCTTTGGGAAAAAGCTCGCACGCGCGCGAACCCGTCACGCCATTCATCCCCTGCGCAATCATTATCGCGAGGGCGCGAGTAAACGCGCGTCGGGTGGCGTTCTTTGAGCTCCCGAGCAGAGAGAGAGAGAGAGGGGAGAAAAATAAAGAAAAAAAAATTCATCGCAAAGTGGCACGCGCGTCTCTCGCGTGTGCGGACGCGTACGTATAGACCTTTGAAACCTTGCTCGGTCTTTCAGAGGCGCGTGCGAGAGCTTGATGAAAGGGAGAAAAAAAAAAGATGGCACCAACTCCCTCGTACGGAATTAAGGCGCCGAAACGTACACGCGAAAGCTAATCTACTTTTCCCTTTGCGCGACGCGTCGGAGTAGCTATTCATTATTCCCGCTCGCGTGTCTTTCCCAGTCAGAGGGGAGTGGGGAAGCATCTCATACGGCGTCCAGGGAACAATGTCGCTGTGTTATTTACTCGCGTGCGCGGCCGAGTTGGGAGACGTCTAATTGTCGGATGAGGGGGGGGGAGGGAAGAGGACACGTGCACGCGCCGCTCCGTCTCTCCCTGCTTTTCCATTCGCAGCAGCGGCGCGAGAATATGGAAAGCACGGGGCGGATTGTTTAGCCGTGGAGGCGCGCTCGTAATGCGAAGTTAGTAGGTAGTTGGGAAGTTTCGCTGCCGGCTTTTGGCTGCAGCTGTAAAGAGCATTCGCGGGGAAATAAGTGCCGGGGACAGACTCGGGCGCACAATTGTTATTACACGGGCTTTATGGTACTTCAACGAGAAATAATGCTACGTATGTGATTTAAAAAAAAAAAAAAAAAAAAAATAGCAGTAATGATAAAAAAAGGAGACGCGTAGTACAAAGTATATTCATGCCCGAATCTGGACAAAGGAGACACCTGAGTTTCCACTCGCAGGCACGGCTAATGAGATTTCCAGCCGAGAATCTTTTGAAAGCTCCGAGCCTTCAGGAATTGCCCCGTGAGAGAGAACTCGTTACCCCCTCGGTTGGGCGAAAAACAAATCGGGCACGGCTGAAATCCGGAGGGCCGAGTGTTTTACAGCTGGCGTTGTTTGGTTTTACGCGGGTGCATTCACGAGCCCGAAAAATAACAGCGGCGCCCGTGCTAATCCAAACGTATTGCACTGCTCGCTCGATTCCTGCAATGGTTTCGCGTTAGGGGGGAAAAAAAGAAGAAAAAAAACAACAACAGATACACCGCGTGCGCAAAAATAATAAAGCCGCTCGTGTTTGTTTTGTCGTACGTGAAATCGAAATCTCGCCCTCTTTCGGGGAGGATGGGGTGGGCATGCACGATTCGCTTCGAGGGCACGTGTGTGTGTGTGTGTGGCTCTGTGCGCACGGAAATTGGAAAGAAACGAGAGCAAGTGGGAGGGGCCGAAGAGAAACGTCTCGCGGGAGATAAGGTGCAGCGTCGAATCGAAGAAGAAAGAGGCGGATGGGGTTGGTGATTGCAGGGGGTTAAAGGCGCGATCGTGACGTACGGAATGAAAGAGCCGGGGGAGATGCATGTATGCTTGTGTGTGCGAGAAGTAAGTAAAAGAGGGGGAGGGGAGGAGGATTAATCAACGATCGAAGAATACGGTGAATCGTGATCCTTGAGGAACGAACCCGAGGAATCTTTGAAAATGATGGTAATAAAAATCATCACGTCTGACCAAAAAATGCTTTTACTACTTGGCTGACGCTATAGACGAGATTAGGTCTTGTAGGAACAGCGGTCAAAATGAGCATTTGAAGAGATCCCGAAAGAGTAAATAACGTCGTGCCGCGAAAAGCACAGGGAGCTCTCCACTCTCGCGAGGGGAAATCGAGTATTAATGAAGTCGCCCCTTACACCTGCAGGACCCGCGGGTTGGCGAGTGTGCGACGCTATTACATATTACCTCTCCTTTACGCGAGAGAACGATGAAAGAGATAGGAAAAGGAGGGGACAAAGTAAAAGTGCGAACGGGACGAAGGAAAACTCGACGGGGCTAATCGGTTTTTTCTCTCCCCCTATCTCTCCGATCTCCGGGTTCGGGAGGTAGTTTCGAGACCCTCGGCCAACTGACGGTGAATAAGAAAATAACTTTCCAAGTCGGAACGGTAGCGGCAGCAGCACACTCGCTTAATTCTAATCGCCTCTGACTGTACCTCGAGCTCTGCTTTTTTTTTTGTTCTTGTTCCCTTCGAGCAGGCGCTACTTTGTGTTCACCGTTTTTCCACCGCTGCTACGTTGCCGTTGTTATTTTAATCGGAAAATACAGTCTCGTCGCGCTCTGCAGGTACCATTAGGGTGGAGAACACGGCTGCGAGTTTCTCATTGAACTAGACGACAGCTGGCGGACAAAGTACATCATGACACGAGCTCATCTTCTTTTTGATTGGGGTTGCCATATACTACACACATTGGAGAGATAGTTTGGTTTTAATATTTTCATCAGCGAGAAAGTTTGCATCGAAAATATTATATCGATTTCCATCAGTATCCAACGCGTTACACGAGCTTATCCTCTCGAGGTTCTGCGACAGCTCGAATTTCGGCAGCAAAAGGGTACAGACAGGAACGAGGCAGTTCGCCGTCGTCATCCAGCACGTCACGCTCGTCTAGCAATATTTCGATCGTTGGCCAAAGTGTCCCCACGCATATACACGCTACGGCGGACTAAATTGCCTGTCAGTTTTCAAGTTTTAGTCACGCAAGCCCCACGTGACAAGTGTTCCGCGTTTCCACACCCTGTGCACCTGTATTCTCGTCACTGCGTCGGCATGACAGCTTTGCAGTTGAATGACAGCCCAAGGCTGTGCAGCCTCACGGAAGAAAGATCGGGTCGGGTGTATTGTACGTGCGAGGTGAATTTGGTTGATTTTTCGGATTGTTCTCTCGCGCTGGTTGAATGATTTAAATTGGCCGCCTGTCTGAACCTCACGAATGTGGAAATTTTTCGTGAAAACACCGATGGGTGTTCTACCTTTTAACGTGCGTGTACGTGGAAAAAATCTCGTGGTTGGCTGCTGCGATTGTAATTAACTTTTCGGGCGTTGACTCGACGACAAGCCCATGGGGGGGTGTGACATTTATTTTTTCGACGGCGCAACGAGACGAAGGAGACGCGGAATCGTAAAAAGAGAGAGCCCTGCGTCCCTCGTTTCAGCAAATTAGACTAAAAGAGCGGAAATAGTCGTTGGTAGGGAGAGACTAACGCTCAAATCCATGTCCGAGTGGGCGTTACTTTTTTTTCACCATTTTTTGTGTTTGCAAAAGCTTGAAAATTACCAGGGCGTGAGTAGTGTAGGAACTCTGTCGTCTTTAATCAGCTAAAAATGGCGTGCAAGGACAAAGAAGGGGTTTTTAGGTTGATAGGTTTCTACAACTCTTGATATTGTTAAAGCTGGTGAATCCATTGGTAAAGCTTTTATCAAAAACAAATATTTGCTTGATAGAGAACACCAATAAATAATCAGAGTGGTGGTATTTTAATCAATCGACAAGTGCGATGGTTATCTTTTAAACGGTTTGTATCTCTACAAGTCAATTGAAGTTCCACTTGAGAAATTTTGTAAATTGAATTCTTTTTTTTTTTCATAAAAAAAAATAGAAACTGTTATTTGATCGAATGTAAAAATAATATCCAATGGAACAAATGAAAAGCAAACCGAGTTAAACGATAACTTTGTGAGCGGTTGAATTGCTTTCGAAAAATAAAAATGTCAATACCGGTACTTACGGACAACTTGTAGATCCAGACGGGCCGCGCGACGAAACTTTCAAAATGTGCCACTAAATAAAAAAAATCACTTTAAATCAAGGACAGCGCGTTAATTACCGCGAAAAACTTTTGGCTCATCTTCTTTCGTCGGTGCAATACCTCACTCAATTGAGAACTCGTCAGTCGAGGAACTGCAAGGAAATTGCACGTCCGACTTTCTTTTTTTTTTTTTTTTTTTTTTATTCCACACCACCGGGCTAAATCGAACGGACCTCGTTCCTCGGATCGACTCGATTGTTCTTAGCACGCCCGCGTACACAGAAAAGGCGTCGAGAATAAATAGTCGGGCTGTAGGGATACTCGCGAGAAAGAAGCCGTGGGCTAATTGAATCGGCCGTCCCGGAATGGAAAGAGACCGTAAATCGAGGGAAATTCACGGGCGCCCTGTTTTTCGACTTTGTTTTCCATTAACTCACCCCTTATTTCATCCCCTCTATCCCCCCATTGACCCGCTTCGAAAGTATCGCATTCGTTCGCTGGATTGGTTGTGTATATACCGTATAACCTATATACGCATACACACAGTTCCAGTAGTAGAAAAAGGGTCGATTTTGTCGTAGCGGTTGTTTTGTTCGCGCTTCTTTTTCTCGCTTCTCGACGCGGGAGACGATAAATCCGTCTCAATGAAAGCCAAACATTTGTACACCGGCCGATTCTCGCTCTAGCGTCCCAGAGCCCTGGGGCTGCAACCCATTCGGCCGGCGCTCGCGCCATTGTTGGCTCCCACTCTCAGCTTGGCTATCCTCCTTTTTGCCACCAGCTCGAAGCGGGGCGTTGAATTAGCGGCCGGAAACTGCGGGACACGCCGGGTATTAATGGGTGGCGAAACACGCGTGATTAAACGAAACGGGGGACGAGATTCGGCGGGGCATCTCTCGCTCGACACGCCCGGATCGTTTTTCATCGTTTTTGTGTGCACGAACTATTTGTGGGTATACAGTGTTAAAATGACTGCAGTGGGTTTTCGTGCACCGTTTTTATATTTTTGACGACTTATACATTTACGTTGATGTGCCATAAAAATGTCAAAAGAGATGGGGACGCATCCGCGTAAAGGCAAATCATTCGCGAGTGACCATAATTCTTTGCATTCTTTGCCATTCACAGCTCGGTACGCTTAGCTCAGCATTATTCAACGGGAGTTAAAACAACGTCGGCATACATGCTTTTGTACATTTTTTTTTTTCCCACTGTCAGTCATTCGCAAATGTGTACAAAGAGATTGAAAAAAAAAAAAAAAAAAAAAAAAAGAGGTCCTGCTTACCAGACTCGATGTCGGTGTTTCCTACGGTCCACTCCTCGTCCTCGTCAAAGTGGGCATCACCGCCACGGCCCGAGCCAGGAAAGAAAGCATGAGCCAGTATGCTCCCCCTGCCGTCGAAGGTGTATCCATCGCCGTGATTGCCCCTGAAAAAAATCACACGAAAACGTTAAATCTCCGATCCATTACTCCATTTTGTTTGTGTCTCCAGCATAGCTGAAATTTCATTGTTCGCGGTAAGGAGCTGCTTTTTCCGAAAAATAGTCTTTGCTACTTTCGTTGAAAAGTAGAGGTCAAAAACTCGTGACGGGAGGACTGAGATTTTCCAAAAATCCGCGTCAGAGGTGGGTATATAATACACATACGCACAACGTAAGATAGCCATTTATGTACATTTATTTTCCAAAGTTGAGAAAAGACTGCGGCTCCCCACCTTGGCTTAAAAAACTTTGAAAGTAAGTTGGGAAAAGGGGTGTGTGGGGTGGGGGGGAATTGACTTACCTGTGGAAGGAGATGACGATGTCGGCGTCGTCGCTGTCTGGTAGCTCCCGGAACGTGAGGTTGCTGTGTTTCTCCCATAACTGAAGCGCTAGGTTGAACTCGTTTCTCGCCTCGTAGTATTGGAGTCCTCGGGGAGTCGGATACTTCAAGCTGCACGAACAGGCAAAAAATTCGATTTCAGTGTTGATTTATGGTTGTAAAAGTGTATTCCTATACAAATTACATCTCATAACTCTGATGGTGAAGAATGTAAAGTACGCGTAAAGGCTATACACTTGCAAGATCATGGAAATTTAATAAAGTATATCGTGAATCGTTTCGATAACGAATACAACAATAATACACGAACGTTTAAGATATTTGTTTAATAATAACCAGAGACGGGCCCTCCCTCCAACACTACGAATATCCTCGAGTAGGTATAACAAACATATACTATGTGTGACAAATTAAAATCTCTATCGCTAAAAGTGTCCTACGCTGTCTGAAAACTTCCAAGTAGAACAAGCAAAGTATGGTCAGGCACGCACGTCAAATACTTTGATTTTCTCAAAAACTTGGAATTGCAAAGCCTCTTCAACTTCTTAACCAATGAAAAAAAAAAAAAAAAATGATGTGATAGTCACACATAACAGTAGGAGTCGCAAAAAAGTACGGTGCATCGTATGTAAGTAGAACAAGCAAATGGGGTCAGACACGAGCGTCAAATATCCATTGTACCGATAACTTGGAATCGCAAGGAACTTTCAGCTTCTGCTGCGCTAAAAAATGGGTAATAATTAACGTTTCACTTTACCAGCATTTATACACACGCAGCACACGCTCAGGTCGAGGGCTCGTGCTAGCGGACAAAAGCGCCATTTCCGGCTTGTTCGCGGAAACTTTGCAAATTCATCATCCCGCGGGGGTATTATACCGAGTCCTCTCTTTCCACATCTCAGAGTTTGCGCCACTGAAATACGAGAGTTCAGCAACGCACGTAAGCAGCACCGGGGACTGTGTAGTCCCGCGACTACAGACGGGCAGGGGCGTACGTAGCATCCTGGGGCGAGGCGTAAGCCGAAAAAGATAAAACCTCACCGTCCGGCCGAGTAATTAGCGGGAGAGAATTAATTAGAGACAGCAGATTGAAGTAATTGCATGCCTGGACTTTGCAACAGCCACGGCCATTAGTATAGTTGGCGCTTAAGCGGCGACTGAGCTCAGGTCCGCGGTCTCTAGCCTTCTTACTTCTCCTCTAAATTACAACCACAAATCCGAGGATCGCGAATGGAAATTAATTGCCTGCGGTGGGAAAACAGTGCCCGCTGTTGCCGCCCGCTCCTCTCCAAATCGTCACGTCGCAACTTTTTACTTTTGCTCTGCGGACTTTTGTCTTCATTTGAATCACCTAGCCCCGCGTGATGCTATCTCTTTATTACTTGCCTTTAATCGTAAACACTGTGATCAAAGTGCATTTATTCGGTAACGGAAGTAGAAACAGAAATGAAATTCGCTCCCTAGCAGGATGTAGATGGAAAAACAGGAATCGCTACGGTGGGGGGGGGGAGAAGGAAAAATAAGGAAAGGTCGAGAGCTGAATATCCGAGAGATCGCATCAAAGGAGAAGGAGGATCACCAGGGCAAAAGCTGCGGGCTCCTTTGCTCTCGAGACGGTGCGTGAAATTGACGGCGCGGAGACTAACGAACGCTACCCTTGAGCAGACGAAGGAGGAGAAGAGGTATACATGTATACGCCTAATGAGACGGAAAATAATATCCACGGGGAATCTTGCGAGGCGGAGCGTTATTACGACGCTGAATAAATTCGCTCTCGGAAGTTGTATCCCTCTGCAACGATACGCTTGTTCCCCAGCTCCTGTTAGCAATTATTATACTTTTTTCGATGTAGGGCCAACCTTTATTTTTTTCATTTAAAATGAATCCATAAATTCATCGATTGGATTCGTTGGTGATGAAAGAAAAAAAAAAAAAAAGGAAAAAAAAAGGAGAAGCAGAACTGTACGCTACGTATTGTTGGCTTGAGTGATCGGGTGGAGAGCCCTCGAGAAAATCAAGCGGAAATGAAAAAGTAAAGAAGAAAACGCGAGATGGAGGGGCGAAGCGGAGCTCGTGTTCGTGACGGCTAGGGGGCTCGATGAATCGACAATCAGGCTCGAGGATGAGGCTTTCGACGCGGATATTGCGCTCGCACGATCGCACAATGAGAATCACTCGTCGGGGGCTCGATCGGAGCCAAGCCTCGATGCGTTCTCGAAGTGACGGCAAGCCCCGAGCGTAATCGAAGCTTTTTATTTATCAATATTATTTCTCATGTTATTTCGAGAACGCTGATCCATATATAAGGTGTGCGCAAATTTACATTTCCCCGCTGCGGAATTCGAGAGCCAGACGGGGGGAGGTGCGAAAAAATTTCAATTTGTTTTCGACAGCCAGGGAATTTGCGAAATGCCGATGGAACAAAAAAAAATTCCAATCTAAAACGTGTCGCAAGTAAGAGCCTCAACGAGCACCGAAATCAGGATTGTTCCCAATTTTCGCGACTTTATCCCGAAAAATCCAATACCCGGGTCCGCGCTCGAGGAAGATTTATCACCAGCCGTGCGTGGACCAGAAACAGAAGATCGAGTCCCGGGCGTTGGTACAGTGGTATGCGGAACAGCAGGGGCTCGTCGAAAAATACAACCCTCCCCTACAGTGTACCCGTACGTCAAAAGGCTCAGGGGCTCTGCACGCCAATCGAGTTGATCGTCGAACAATAGCCGGCGATTGATCGAGAGCCAGCCAGCGCGTGTACGGTCTTGGTGGCTGTCCTCTATGTCATGTCTTTTGTCACCAGTATCGTCAAACACACGCGCTTGTTTTCATTTTTTTTTTTTTTTTTTTTTTTTTTTTTTTTTTTTTTTTTTTTTTTTTTCCTATACATAGCTCCCCCTCCCTCCCTTCACTGCCAGTTTGCGCGCGATTTTTCCGCACGAGGGCGCCAATTAACCCAGATAATACAGCTATCAAACTGATTTGCAGAAAGACAGGAGAACCGAAAAATAAAACAAAAAACCGGAGTGCTGTATTTATTTTTCGTTTCAGGATTGACGCGCCTAGCCCTGGCGGAGTAGTCAGTGCCGTAGAAATGCTTTTATATCAGAATTTGCAGTAGATTACCGAGCCAGACCACTGTCAGTCTCGCACGACAGGGCTCTTGGCCACGAGCGCGCTGGTGAATAATTCGCACGGGATCTTGTGCTGGTACACGCGTGGGTTTCTCTCTTTTTTTTTTTCACTCTTTTAATGCTGGCGGAGGGGAGAAGGCTAGATGGAAGGGCAGGCTAAGCTCGAGAAAGAAACTAAATTTTTTGTTTTTCACCCGGATGAAGGAAAATTATTGTTACGTATCATCAAATTTTGTCGAATTTGAGATTATTGTTTTGATAAGATTCATCACGTTTCACGACCATAGATGTACAGACCTAAAGGGAGAGCTGTGAAATATGATTTTACAATATATTCTTCAAGATTTACTCCATTGTTTTAAACAAATAAATAAAAACAGTGTAAAGGTTTATTTTTTTGAGATCTGTAACGTTACCTTCGAGGCCGAATGCGTAAAATATCTTTTCAAGTTGTAATGGTGAAAAAAGAACTTTATCGATATTTCAATATCAACTTTTTGAAAGTAGAGAGTATGGGAAGCTACATTATTTTGAGATCCGCAGCTTTTCCCAACTCAATATTCGTGGATCTACAATTCAACGTAAAAAGTTACGTGCTAAAATGTTAATTAGAGTTTAAAAAATCAACAGTACGATCATTCATGAAGTCCGAAACGTGCTTAGTTTGGAGAAAAGAGCGGTAAAGTAGAACAGCTCAGCGTTCGGTCAGACGGGCACTGAATTTAACATTTCGTAGGTGTTCATTAAAAAATCTCAACTGAAAGGAGCATTTGAGAACTGGAACAACGAAACCCAACTCCATCGATGAGCAAGGAAGTTTTTCAAACACTCAAATCACTGTGATCGACCGGTAACTAAATATCAAGAAAAAAAAAAAAAAAAAAAAAAAAAAGATCCAAAGTAACGCGTGTAACGCTCGACAAGCGGGTCAAAGCTAACTTTTGAAAAACGCCAGCCTATCACGCTCCCGCCATGCTCACGTACCCTTACCTCGCTTAAGCTCAAAGCAAATCTAGAATGCAGCAGCACGCTTCGAACAACCGAAACACGTACTGCGTATACCTATACGTAGGGTGAAAGCTGCAACATACACGGCTAAACGCACAAAGAGTAGGGTAGATACCGCCGCATCGTCACGTATAGGTAGACGTATGTACGCCGGGACGACGAGCACGAGCTACTGCTGTAGGGTATGTGTGTATATGCTTTATCCGGCGATTTGCACGTCAGTAGATAAGACCGAGTGTAGTCAGACGACAGCGTTCGCGTATGTATCTGGCGCACGTGCGAGGCTCTCGCGAGTAGATACTTGTGCGTAAGCGGGCTGGTTCCCCATCGTTGCCACCGGTCCTCTGATTTTTGGAGGTTCACGGGGAGCATGTATAAGCGCTCGAGTTGCTTTTCCACCGACGTGATGCCGTGGGTTACTCTTTGACTAGTGTCCCGGGCGACTCTTTCTTTTTATTTCCTCGTTGTCGAAAACCAATATCAAACAAACAGCAAAACAAGCGTCCTCTCAGCTCGAGGCTTTCAATTAAAAATATCTCTTTTTTTCCTCTCTTTCCTCCTCTGCAAACTCGCTCCAATTACAGTAGACGACGGGCGACGACGACGACTCCCGTGTTTACTTGTTTTTCAGTGCTCATCGTGTACGTGCACTCACAGCGGCTCTTAGATCTCGAGTATACCTCCGACCCTAAGTCACACTCCTCGGCTGGTCCATTCGTTCCCTTTGTCTCGGTTATTAGGCGACCTGCTTCGGGAATTTCAATCCAGCCCTTGATTACTATTGCGCACCGCGCGTCCTTTATTTGAATTTGCGAGGTATTGTTTTTGCCTAGTGAGTTGGGCTGCGGCGTTATTGGATCGATCGGAGAGTGTATCGGTACGGTTGCCACGGTTGTATAGCGGTGCTGATCCACAATACAGTGACATTGTCATTCGAGCTGTTTTAGAGTGGTTTTTCAATTAATTTAATTCCTCTCTCTGTGTTTGATACTACCAAAAATCGTTTGCTTGACTCGATCATCTTGAATTTCATCATGAGTTGCACACAGTTCAACTGTTAATACGTTTATTGGAAATCCATACTCCAACTTGACGTTCATTACAGTAGTTGCAGGATCAGCTATTACGTTAATACATTCCACAGAACGTTTGAGAAACAATTGCAATTATGAACGTGTACAATCTGTGATGGAATTTATTCAGGCTTCTTGTATTTATTACTTGTAAAGCTGATTGATGAATACTCGATGCACGATTTATGGACTTGGCTGGTTGAAAACAATTGTTAATTCACGTCGACGCAAAACACGTTAAACGGGAAATTTCAACGATACATCAACAACGCGTTCATCAGCTTTAAAAGGGTGAAGGGGAAGCAGTAAAAACTTTGAGCGGTTATGCAAGCGCAAGACAAAACGAATTGCTTTCCTCAACCGAGGAGAGGGAGAGAGAAAAAGTCTCGTTATACCTCGAAGTAAATCTTATTTTCATCCGACGCTTAAGGCGCGCTAAAGCTGCATTTATCGACTCATTTTTCTCGCGGAGGAATGATGATCAAACGAAACGGAGAAAAATGAAAATCCTCGGGTAACGCCCGGCAGTCGGTTTCTCTCTCGCTGGTCCTCTGTTTCTCGACAGCCAATTTCAAAGTGTCGCAAAACGACATTGCGGACAGTTTCCGCGAGTTCCCTTGTAATCGACATCGAAATAGAGGGAGGAGAGGAGGATCCTGTGGAACAAGAGCTCCTCTTAATTTCGCCCGGGCTAATCGACGAGGAAGCGATATCACGCCATAAAACGTGTACCACTCTTCTCTTGGCCGCTGACCGCACGGAAGCGGTCGACCGAGGCAACAGCCGTTGAGAAAATAGAGGATGATCCGTAACTGCGGCAAAAGGACGAAGGAGGAGACAATGGACGGGAGGAGAACAAGGACGTATGTACGAACCGATTGATGCGCTCAATTAAGGTCTGCGGCTCTTTACTTTGATTTAATTTTTTTTTTTTTTTTTTTTGGGGGGGGGTAGAGAGTTTGGATTTCAAAGGAGAAAAAACTACGACTACGCTGTATGATACCTTTCTTCCTCCTTCTTCAGTCTAAGGGCAAACAAGGGACACTTTGTCAGCCGAACGGAAAAACAGTCCGAGGAATCCGAGCTAGCACTGTCACGGCAATAGAGTTTGGATGAAATTCGATAATAGCCCAAAACTGGGCCAAACAAGTCGCAGTGGCAACTTTTCGTAACTCCTTGAAGGGAACAACAGGAAGGAATCAAATAAATTTACCGTAGGAGGGAGAGGAGGGGACGAAAAATAGGTGGCAACAGCAGCAGAGCACATGTCCTGGGCACGTACGCGAGCTCGGGATATATATTGTTGGAGCGCAGCCGCGTGCACTTGTATGCTTCTTCCTTGGGCCGAGCTACTCCTTTCGAGTTGGAGAAAGACGGTCCGGAGGCGCTGTCGTTACTGCCCCGCTCTCATGAAGTACGTACGGACCGCTTGCGTTGCCACGAGTTTTCCTTTCCTTTTTCTGCTGTTTCACGCTCGGCTCAACTCTCCGTGTGCAGTGTCACGCTTCGATTCTCGTTGCTTCTTTTTTTATTTTTTTTATTTTTTTTGTCTCATTTTTTTCGATCGAGTCGTGCAAACAATAGTCGCTTTTTTTCCACAGCGGGTACAGGGGCTTCTGTATACTGTCTTTCGTTTGTTTCATCCCAAACTGTGTTACTTGTGTTTTAGTTTGTTACACTAACCGTACGGGCTGATGGAGTTTTGAAAATTTTATCATTTCGTGTTTGATACTACTTTTGTAACTTTTTTTTTTTTTCAACTACAGAGCTAGTATAATTTATGGAATCTGTGCTCAAACTAAGAAATACATTAACGCAAAAAGCAACTTTACGGAATAACTTGCATATAAAAGCTGATAAAGACTTCCGTCATTTAGAAAAAATAAAAAAAATAAAAAATAAAAATAAAAAAATCGAAAATCCTAAATTACAGTGCATTTATTCTAGTCGTCGATCAAGGACTTTTTTGCCCCGTTTGCCCGATACTTGGTTTATTTACCTTTGCTACCCTCGTTTTTCGCGCAAAAGCCATCCCTTCTTTTTTTCTGTGTTCCACTCGACGTGTTTGTTCCTGGCAATCGCTAGATAAAGCTCGAGCTCGCAGGAAAATACTCGCTGCCGAGGTACACGCACACATCGCAACAGGATATGAAAACGTAAAGTTACCTTTTATTTATTTATTTATTTATTTTTTGTTTCACTGCAGTTACCTACCATTGTTCAATACACGAATTTCAGTGCTAGATAATTGAATGACAAAAATACAAACGTTTTGGTGAATGTAAATAACGTTAATTATGTACCCCAGTTATATTAATAATAATAATAATAATAATAATAATAATAATAATAATGATGATGATGATGATGATGATGATGATGATGATGATGATGATGATGATGATGATGATGATGATGATGATGATGATGATGATGATGATGATGATGATGATGATAATTTTCTTACGCTAGAGAGCCCCCCCTAAAACAGGATACGAGTTATTACGTGATTCGACGATAGTAAGGGACTTTGATCATACCGTAATTAACGCCCGAGCAATTACAAGCCTTCCAGCGGAGTTTGCCTGCGTTATACACGTGGCAGCTGTAACGCAATTTAATATTAATTTTACACCCGTACTCGGGGTCTCGTTGAGCGCGCAGGCTTGGAACGAAATATCCTAGCTACGGTCCTTTTTTTTGCAGGACGTTGACTCGAGAAAAACATGAAGTTAAAGAGTAAGGGGTTTTTTTTTTTTTTTTTTTTCTAATTACCGAAATTACGAAACGACGAAAAATATATACGAATTTGAACTGGTCGCCAAAGCGCGTGATTACGTAAGGAATATTTTGAAAACCCTCCATCTAATCGAAATGTAAAGTTGGCATTTGCATGCAAACGGGAATTTGCATTCATCTGAGATGACGCGGAGAAAATTCATTTTTCATTCCCACAAATTATTCATGAAGAGTTATACGCTGACGTACTGCAAAATTTGAGATGTTAAAACAGAGCGAGTTGGCTTTTTGTTCTGTCCCTCTGTTTCGTTCTGATACGATGATCTTCGTTTGACTTATTTAACTAAAAATTAGAACACGTAACAAATAACTATACTCCTGGCGAATCATACACGGATGTATATACGTATATGACATACGACACGAGACAGCACCGAAAAATGGCTATCGAAAGAAGGGCATGAATAATACGTCACGATTCGCAAAATACGGGAAATGTGGAGCGCAAAAAAAGCCGCCGTACGAGAGCTGCGGATGAAAAAAGATACGCGGTATGATGCATCGCTCCCTTGGCCTGCCATCAGCCAAATGAGCCTTTCTTTCATATACACACGTACACTTAACTGTATACATACTTATGTATCCATATGCATACATTAGTAGTTTCTCTTTTGGGTCTCGATTAATCATACCCAGGCAGTTTTTTGCACATGGAAAAAAAAAAGAAACCACGAGTATAAACAAGAGAGCGAGACGTGCACGAGAAGGAGGACATGCAGGAAAAAAGAACCAGAACTTACTATGCATGAGCTTGCATAAAATCGAAGCTATACCTACTACACGCGGCAGCAAGAAAGTCTGTAGAAGAAAGAATAAAGTTGTTGTTAAAAATGAGCGATGAATCGGTAAGGCGCATGTGTTTGTACGGCCAAGGGAAGGTGGAATTTAAAATTGTTCGCTGAAATAAAAGCCGCGAGACTTGAAAAATAGAGAAGAGCCGAGAAAAGACGTCGCAACCGGAGGACTTTATAATGGCATGAAAATGGAAGGGGCTGTACTCTCGACTCGAGAAACTCAATTATTCCGACGTTGAAGCCACTCCCGTCAAATTGGCGAAGCTACGATTTGATTTTCTACTACGGTTAAATGTTTGTGGTACACAAAGGATTGTCTTTGAAAAATGTGCCATTTACGCGATAAAAATACCGCACTTGTCAAAAGACAACGTATGTATGTGAAAAAAAAAAAAAAAAAAAAAAAACCAAACCGAACGAGCGTGTACGACGATTATTCAGCAGCGCGATCGAATTAAAACGAGCGGCAACTTAAAATTCACGCATGGCGAGTGTACAACGGAGGAAAGGGGAAAGACTCATTCATCCGGGAGGAGAAATAAAAGGCGATCGTTCGGTCGGAATACACCTATATATTACGTCAGCAAATCCCTAGCAGAGGCTGAAAAATGCTCGGTAAATTTTTCCTCATGCATATGTAGATTGAGGGCTAAGGGGGGAGGGAGCGGGAGAAGCGGAATGGGGCCATTGCGGGGCGAGTGACCCCCGCAGTGTTCAGGTGAGATCCTCGGACGATTTAAGAGCTCTCGTCTTTTCCTTCCTCGTCGCTAAATCGTTAAATAAATCGCGTCGAGTCCTGCATGGCACCCAAGCGTACTCAAAATCTCGGAAAATAACGCGGGGATGTTATTGAAGGTGCAGCGCGGAAATGATTTCTCTCTCCTTATGGCTTTTTTTTTTTTTTATTTATTTTCAATTTCGGCAATCGCATTATTCGCAGCATTTGCACGTGATATTCCGTTGAATGGATTTTTATCGCTAGGAAAATGGTAGCACCGCGAGCTATTGGGGACGAATTGGGATTCATTCGAGCCGAAAATTCAAGTTTCTCAGCGTGAAATCCGTGGGAAAAAAATTTTTCGCTGAAACTCACAACACCGACTGAAGCGCGCAATAAAACGTGGAAATGTAAATATACCGGGGGGAAGTGTAAACACAGCATCTTTTTTTTTTTTTTTTTTTTTTTTTTTCATTTGTTTCGTAGTGCGCATCAGCATGTACATACCCAAGGTAGACACACAACGCAAGATTGCACCAAGAGGAAAAATACATGTTCCCAGCGCTACATATTATGAACGGTACGATTTACATTTTGCCTCTGAACAAAGTAAACGTCAGGAAATGCGTCTTTTATCCGGTAGATATTCAAGCGAAAAAGAGCACGAAAAATAGGAACATAACAGAGGCACACATTCGTATCGAGTTCAGTTTAGCATTAAAATGAAAAAAGATCAGAGGTTCTCCGTTCGAGCTCTTGAAAACTTTTGCCAGCGTGTCGGTAATTCGGTATATGTATATTGTAAGCTTCGAAGTCGGTGTGCAGCAAACCAGTCCTCTCCCGTGCACTTGATTATACTCGATACCGATCAGTCGAGTCGAATCCTCCGTACACCGTACACTCTTTCGTCCGCGTAACTCCAGCCCCTTATCCTCGACCACGGGGCACATCCGCGCGATCGTCTCGGCGTACCTACGTAAAAGACCACCCCCTCCCTGTCCTCCCTTAACCGAGAGACCGCAAGGAAATCCACTTCGGGTCGCTGTGGAGGAGAGGAGCTGCACAAGTGCCGAGGTTCCGTTGTTTGCCCTCGGAGGAGAATCTCTTTGCCGATAGTTCAGCGCGACCCTGTACAATATTCCGAAACAGCGACGGGGGGGGGGGGGGGGGGGAGACGAAACGATTGCTCCTTGTGGAAAAAACTCACGCTTACTCGCGATGGGGCGTGTATAATCGTCACGGGCCGCTTGTACCAAAGTTTCGAGCTGCTTACACAAGCACGCTATATATATATGCCCCTATACGGAACAATGTACCGGTGGTCATTTGTCACTGCTCGGGGCACACTTGCCGATAAATTGCGGGTGCCCTCAAGAACAGCTATTTACAAAGTGAAACACTAACCCAGAGCCGCAGCGGTGCCCCCACGGAGCCGAGAAAGTTGAGCTGTTGGTTGTAAAGAGGCGCACGAAGAATCCAATGTATGGGGGTTGATGTTCGCGATCGAGTTTGTTGATCGAGCGATAAGCCGTATATAGTCGCGCGACATCCCTCCCAAGTGAAAAATAAGGGACTACGGGGGTGAGTCGAAGAGGTATGGGCGAGATGAAGAGGGGTCTGGGTGAGCTACTCGTCAAGAATTGGCTCGATCAAAGTTTCGAAACTCACCAGCCGGCTTAACGTGTGTATGTATATCCTGCAAACCTACAAGTTTTGCGATTAGTTACGGGCGTCCTCGAAGGAGCCGGTGCGGGGTTGGTGAGCGCATCGGGAAACACCAAGGGGGAGCTCGAGCGCTAAATTTACGGCGAAGCTCGTCGTGCTATGAAATTTTTCTCCTTTAGTACTTTGTACGAGCTGTGACTATATTGGAAAAAAATAAAATAAAAAAATAATGAAATCGTGGTTCGTTTGTAAAAGTACGATTTAAATAAACGTAAAGATTGCGGAGATCAACAAGAGTCACAGAGGCAAGAGGCAAATCGACGCACACTTTTCCCTTTTACCGTGACTCCGATAAACCTCAAAGCGGCAGCGAGAAGGGAAGAATCGCCCGATGCGCGGATGGAGGACAAAGTTGCACGGGTAAAAAAAAAAAAAAAAGAAAAAAAAGAAAAAAAAAAAAAAAAAAAAATAGTTTGTTAGCCCGTGTAATGCACCCCGTGCACAAGTTGTACCGGGAGCCCTCTCCGATACGTTTTATCGACAAGCGCTTCGGGGTCCGATGGAAGAAGCGAGCAAACAAAAAAGAGGACGCGGACAAAAAAATACCCGGCAATTGCCGTTTAGAGCTCGATTTTTGTTTTTGTTTTTTTTTGTTTTCCGAATTCCCTGATGGCTCTGAAGGGCCAAACAACCTATCGCGACTCATTTTTCACGGGGGCTCCAATCAACGCTTCCTTGCATTCGCGCTATTATCTTTTACTTTTTTTTTTTGCTTTTGTTCGTAACTTTCAAGTGGTAGTAGGTACGTATGTACGCACGGGAGAAACATAATCTCGCCCTGAGGGTGATAATTACCGCAATGAAGCAGACGAGGACTGAAAAGCTTTGATGCGCGAGTGTATAACGTGTCTGGAGTGTCCAATTATAATATAAACTCGAGCGCGCACTCGAGCGCGCCTACATTATGGCACTTGAAAATGAAGAAGCGGACAAAAAAGAGAAAAGTTACGAACCGGGAGCAGCTCGAGAGCA
Organism: Copidosoma floridanum; assembly: GCF_036245765.1. Classification (NCBI taxonomy): domain Eukaryota; kingdom Metazoa; phylum Arthropoda; class Insecta; order Hymenoptera; family Encyrtidae; genus Copidosoma; species Copidosoma floridanum. Next base: position 4,163,507 of record NW_028321896.1, read on the forward strand.
GAGAGGGGTCATGATAACTTTTGGATGAAGCAACGACCCACTTGTATTAATTTAAAGTTCATGAGCCACGTTGGGGGGGGGGATGAGGGAGTTTAAGCCGGGAAAATGATCCGCTCAAGGTGAGCGTAAACTTTCGCTGCGAGGCGTCCCGAAAAAAAAAAAAAAAAAAAAAAAAAAAGAAAAAAAAATGTTGCAGAGAAAAAAGGACCCGCACGCCGCAGAGGGCAACAAAAGGCGGCGTATACCCCTCGTGCGCGCAACAACCCAAACTAATACAATAAAAACACACGACGACGACTCGGCAAGTTCCTTCATCTTTTTTTGCGTTGTCGAGTAGCTCAACAAGCGACCAAAGACACGGGGGAAAGGCGGGGTCGTTGTTGTTGCGCGATGCCCCGAGAGACTAATGCTATTATGCAAATTCCCATTAAGGCTGCAGCGGCATATACATGCATACGTATATCCACGTCGGGTCCCGGGGAAGCTCTCAGGCCGCGGTAATCGTCTCCCTCCAGTAGACTCGGACGAGCCCAAAGAGAGAGAGGGTGTGAGTAGGTGCAAGCAGATGGGAAGAAAAGCCCGGTGTTCCCGGCGCCCCATCCTCTCGAGGACACGGCTTGTGTACAAGCTTCACACGAAATATACGAGATTAATGCGACGTGATGGGGATGCGATGATACGGTCGGGGTTTAATCAACTTGTCCACGCGAGCAGGGAATAAGAAATTCGGGAACGCGTGTTTTGGTTGGCGAAACGTTGGCTTGGGGTTGCTTGTTTATCAAATTATATCAGTACTGCACATTGGAAACGATACATTTTGAGCTGACGTTTCTACAATAGCTTTGTGGTTTTACTTACTTGAATACAACAAAGAAATTTAATCAAAAGTTTAAGTATTTAAGCTTGTACGAGCCCCCTAACATCGTACTTCATTCGGAGGCTGTATCCATTGCCACGTTATCTGCAGTTGTCTGAATAAGTAATGCAAACGCCACATTTGGGTCACGGTAATTAGCTTCATTATCTTAAGGATCTCGGCTAAAGACCCACCGTAATTACAATTTTTCCTTTTTTTCCATCTCTAGCTCGGAAAGATGCCTTAAACTTTCTTGTCTCAGTCTCACGGGGGAAAAAAATGCAAAATAGAAGAGCAAGAGGGGATGAAAGGGTAAGGAAGGGTGAAAAAGCACTGAACGCAGAAAATACGAGAAAAAGATCCAAGACACGTTGAGCTTGCGAGCAGCGTTCGCGTGGCTGGGCGCGTTTCTGCGACCTTTGGAGAGAAAATTACGTGAAAAAAAAAAATAAAAAAAAGAGGCAAGGCACGAGAGTGAGCGAACGAGCGTGGTGAAATTAAAAGCGTCGCGATGAGCTATACAGGGGGTGGTGGATGGGGGGGTGGATGGGAGTAGTAACGTGAGCGGAATGTCCGGCGAGGGTAGTTACCATAATCGCGGCCGGGCCCTGCTTTGGCGCGAATATCGCGCGAAGCCGCGGCAATTAGAGCAATTAAAACCCTCTGTCTGCGTTTTTGCGCCCGGGAGAGCGCGAGAAATTCGATTTGGCTCGGCGGATGTGAAAAAGTTGCGCTTGCTTTCATTTTTTTTTTTTTTTTTTTTTTTCACACTGAGTAAAAGGTTTACGGCGGAGCACAAAAATGATGACGACGATGAAAAAAAAAAGCCGAGCAGAGTCTCTTTGAGCTTTGGTCTATGTGCACGGGAACATGGGAAAGACAGCTTGGTAGCAAAAAAAGCACGAAATAGTTGAAGCACGAATTTTTCTTTTTTTTTTTTTTTCTTTTGTCTGGGATCATTGAGAAAATTTTTTTAGCAATAAAGGTACCCATAGCTCTTTACGGAAAATCGTATTTTCACTGGTTTTTGTAGATGACATGGCTTTTCTCGTTCACAGCAAGTATGATTGAAAGTTAGATTTTTTCTTACAATCTTTATAACCTTTTTATGACCCAATATTACACGATGCATCGTATTTTTAAGCTATCAAAAATTTATTTTTTCATAGTCAGGTCAGGATTGAGTCAAAAGCGAAAAAAGTAGAGCACAGTTTTCATTAACATCTCTTTGAATTATTTTTCTCGTTGTCAGCAGACAAGACGAAAAAAAAAAAGGGTACAACATGAAAAGAAATGCTATTACAGAGGAAAATACAGACGACTCATAAAAAGTTATTTCAGAAAAAAAAGGATAAAAATTGTTGTGCTAAAATGGTAATCTATTACGGTTTCGTCATTTAAAGACTTTTCACTGTTTCAACAATCATTTTTACAGTTTGTTGATTTTTATCGTAACTGCAGTGATTTTTACTGTTTTTACAATAGAAGTTACTTCTATAAATAAGGTTGGCAAAAGTAAAAAGTTTGTCGAAGACGAAATGACATCAGATTACCATTGTAGCACAGTGATTTTTGTTATTTTTTTCTCTTGGTGAATGACAAAAATGAGCAGCAGATACTTTTGATTCATTAGAATTTGTAAAAAGTTTCTAAACACAAAAATGTGTTTTCGTAATGAATTTTCGGTCTGTTCCAACCAGACGTACGGAGAAAGAGTTCTCTCGTGCATTCATAACAGGGAAAAAACCTCTTCATTTCGAGCCGAGAATTCGAATAAAAAGCTCATAAAACGCAGAGAAAAAAAGGGAGAGACCGAAAAACAAATTCTCCCCTTCCCCGCTCGTCCGTGTCGGCGGTAAAACTGCACGCTGCAGCAAATCCATTATTTAACCCCCGAATAGATCGCTTGCCGACTGGTCTGCTGAAAAAAAACTCGGGGAAAAAAGTACGCTTGGACGAAAAAGATGTAACGTAGTTAAAAAAAAAAAAAAAAAAGCCCAAGAGTTTAGAAGGAGGAGCTTGACAATAGTACAAGCTGAAACAGGAGGACACGTTATTTGGTCCATTACCAAAGAGAAGCGCTTATAAGTCGTACATGGGCGTGCCGTGAATTTCAGCGGCGCGTAGTTGACCTGCTGACGCACCGATACCCGTTTGGCAGAAGCCAGTAGCGCCAAGGCAAATTCGCAGTGGACGCGGTCGTAAATACAGCCACTGGGACGTGGGCAGGGAGGAGTGACGTTATTACCAGCCTTCCCCGGGCGAGCTTTACGACAATGACGAGCGGCAGTGATGCTCTCTGTATACGACTCGGGTTGGCGCACGGAGTTTCGTTGTTATTTTTTTTAGAAATTGCGTTTCACGGGCTTTGAGAGGAGGGAAAAAGCTAATCTAACGTGTTTTCATTCACGATGTCATTCGTCGAATTTATCGGCAAACTCAAGGTAATAAAATTGAATCCATTGAAAATACCAATTACGTTGATGAGGGGGAAAAAAGCTATGCTTTAACACTGTAAAGTTTAATCAAGCTCAGTGGAGTGAGTTAATATAGCTTCTATTTTTGCAAGCATCCGTTCCCGTACACTTGTGCTTGATAAGCGACAGAACTGTTGACCCAATTAGTTTGACCGAAAGGACTGATTCCCGCTCATAATGAATTTCATTTTTGTAAATTGCACGGGGCGACACTCGCGATGGCTCGGTCTCGATAATCAAACGTAGTTTTAATTAATTATGCATTACCTCCAGTGATTTTTGATACCATTTATGTATACGTGTACTAGTCGATCATGATAATTAAACGCGAATACATAATTATAAGTCCACAGTTTCCACTTGTGTTCAAATGATACTCGCCCGCATGCTAATTTAAATGGAGCTCGTTATGCAGCTTATAATTTAATTTCCGTCTGATTTGAAATCATCCGAATCGTCATGAAACATCAAACATCCGAACAAAAAGGTAACGCAGAGGTGCATTGAAAGTAGCAGGAAAAATGCGAGGCACCGAAAAGAAAACTGCAGCATAAACGAGCCGGTGGATCTTTTCAAGTACAGAGAGGCAGCCGCACCCTTCTCTTGTACCAACGCGGGTTGGCTCTGCTTGTGCGCAAGAGTCAGAAAAAGAGTGAAAGGGAAGCGCCCCGGTGGCACACACTAGGGGGTTAAAACTCACACTTGAGATGGTTTCTCGTGCAATCCAAGACGGATGAATCACTTTGAGATGAGAAAACAAAAAGAGATAAAGAAAAAAAAAGCTGTCGAAAGGGGGCAGTGTATACGTTGGTAAAGCAAGAGGTGCCCTGAGGTAGTCTCCCTTTAGCCTTGCAGGAAAAAGCACATCGCTGCCAAATGTAGGTAAAGAGCAGATCAAATTAACAATGCGCATCGGACGGTTTGTGTTCGCGTTTCGATTAATTTTTTGCTCGAGCTGTAAGAAAACAAACGTAGCAATCGGTAAAGTACAAGATCTCAAAAACGAGATGGAACAAGAGCAAACAAGAGCAAACGTATGGGACGCTTGTAGACGATTATTACACAAAGTAAACAAAAATTCATCCTTGACGATTAAATAATTTTTTCAACTAAATATCCAAAAGTTACTGCATGACGTCTCTTATATATTCACCCGCAAACGAACAAACTCGACCGTGATTCGAAATTGTGATGCACAGCTTGCCACTGCAAAACGACGAGAAACAATAGAGACGGGCGCGTTGGCGAATCGTAATTTAGTTTACGATGTATTTCAGCCCAGCGCAGCGAGCAACGTGAAACACGAAAGTTCGCAAAAAGATGACGATCATATTCCACGGTGCACTCACGCATTTCCGAGATTAGTTCTTCAAAAGCGCATTAATAATACCGTACGCAGAGGTAGCCGCGAGCTCTGCCTAGCGGGAAAAGGGGGCCAATCCGTCCCAGTGTCTGCCCAATGCCCAGGGTAACCATCGGAGTCTCGAGGGGAACGACTTTGAGGCGGGCAACTCCCCGGATACATATACGTATGCTTGTAGCGCCTAAGCTGTTTCATCCCCTCCGTACATCAGGCTATATGACAAACGTAGCACCGGTTAGGTCCTTCCCGGGCGCGCGATCCGTTTCGCAAGTTGCGGTAACTCGATGCGAGCTGCTCCGACAGTTTGCCAGGCCCGGGAGTCTTTAACTATCGGTCAGCGGCAGCTTCCGCTCGGGTGTGTAGCCTGTACCACCTATACGTGCCTAAGCGCACTTGTCAGAGGACGCAGGGCGAGGGATAAACTTCTAATTGCCGCGCTACTGGACTAGGTGACCACGGCTTCGGTCCGCCCGCTCTCATTGGGGGCCCTTTCCAGTGCTTCTCTCGTGTTTACGCCGGTATTGTATATGTGTGTGTGTGTGTGTGTGTGTGTGTGTGTGTGTGTGTATATACACAGGTGTAGGAACTCCATCCGGTGGCTCTGTTATTATGTACTTGCGCGTATACCAACGTGAAAGTTGAGCCGTTGAGGTGTACCCAACATGCGATGATGAGGCTGGTGCGCTGCTGCTTGAATAGTTTGCGGCAGCCGCTCGTTGTTTTACTTGCGGTGGCGGCTACTGCTTTCGCGCACGCTGTTCCTACACTGACGTTATCTTTTTTTTTTTTTTTCTTTTTTTTTTTTTTTTTTTTTTTTTGTTTCTTTTTTTCCCATGTGCATTTGCGGAATGGCTGACCAAAGTCGGAGCTTGACTACTTAAAATGAAAAAGTGCGCTATAGCGTTATGACTCTGGCAAATGATACTATTGGATGGCGATGAAGTGAACAAGAGAAGAAGTTTTAACAAGTTGTGAAATGGTACGTTTGAGTGTGTTGGAATTGGAGTCGAGGCGAACACGTCTGATCAAAGTCGGGTCTTGACTACTTGAAACAAATAACTGGGGAAAGCCGCATTACACCGTTGGAATTAGAACTGAGCAGCGTTGAATGGTGCTTTAGTAAACATTAAAAAAAGTTTGGGAAAAAGAAAAAAAAAAAAAAAAAAAAAAAGAAGAGAGAGAAATAACAACAAACGCGTCACGGTAAACTCCATTCAATTTTCGCGCGTGTACGCGAAACGACCTTCCGCAAAGCCAGCGCATCCGAGCCGGTTATGTACGTACACAAGCTGGAATTTCTGGGACAGGAAGCTGCGTACACGGAGGCTACTGTCAACGCTGGGTTAGCGTTGAACGAAGAGCACTGGGAAAAAAAAAAAAAAAAAAAAAAAAAACAGCGCGAGAAACAACAACAGCGACGACGAGTCTGGGGGACGGGAGAGAGAAGGCAAATCATGCTTTCTGCTCCCGCCCTTTTTTTTCTTCTCATTCGAAACGCGGACGAGCGTGCACCAAACGCACCGTAGCGTGAAATGGAACGCGGGAAGAGAAAGACGAGGAATGCACGCAGCAGCGGGCGGATCTCTCCGCACCCGGAATCTTGATTTTGGGGAAGCGGAAGATGCCGGGAGCAGAGGTGAACTTTCGGCGCGGGAAATACTTGCGGCCGGGAGTCTCTTTTTTTTTGCGTGCTCGCGTTTTTCCCCTACCACCCTCCCGGGATCTTTTCTGCACCCTTTAATTAGAAATTCCACGTTGAGGTCAGCCCTCGCTCGTTAGTTTTGAAGAGCTTGCGCTTCGCTCTGACGTCCGGAATTTCAGTTGGCTCTTTCGTGCATGGTCGATAGTTTGGTCTTTTATTTTTTACGTTCAACGTTGGTGCTTTTTTCCATGGCTGTATACTCTTTATTTTTATTTTTTTTTTTATTTTTGGGAACGAATTGGGGCAGTTGCGCTTTTCGTTGGAAAATTTCGAACGAGCTGTAACGAAAAAGTTTCAATACACCGTTGCGGCGAGTATTGGCTTTCGGGGAAAAAAACAAGGCGGAACTCGTGTGACTAAAAGCGAGGAGTCGATGTTCCAGCGTGCGCGCAAATTTTAATGCCCCTTCGTCTGTTTTGGATGCTTTTTTCGCGGGTCCCCGGGGCACGGGGAGCGAGTTGTTTATTTATGGCCTTTCAGTTTTTACAGCACGGAACACAAGAGGCTCCCGCAGGGAATGGGAATTTCGCTTCGCTCGTGTAGCATCACGAGTTTACGAGATGAAGCACGAAAGAAGTTAATATTTATGACAGGGGTGAGGTACATCCCAGCGTTTGAATTTCGTTGCAGGGCTCATCGTTGTTTTCTTTCGAAAAATTCAATTTTAAGCGTATCATGCATGAACCGAGGTAGAAACAAAATGTTAATTTTTCCCTTACGTACTTTACACTCCCTCGCTCAAAGTTAACCATAGGCAGACTCGAACTTTACCTGAAATGATAAAAAAAAAAAAACAACTACCTTAATTATGGTCAAAGTAAATGTAAACTTGGTTAAATTATCACATCATACAAGTCAAACGTTCAAGGTAATATTTAAGTAATTAAAGCACAAATTTTCATAACATTTCTCCCCAATCTTACACTCCTTTGTTCGAAGAAGTTGCGCTTGCATTTCATCATCACATTATAGCGACTCAAGTGGATCAAGCCAGGAAGTAAGGGAGATTTATCAATTTTAAAATAACTATAATTATAATATTGCCACTTCTAGTGCAGGCTCGAACTTTGGGGAAACAAACTTTGCGGAATCTCCGGCCCAAGAGCACACAGAGCGAGATCAGAGCGAACGGAGGTGAAACAACAGACGGCCTGCTAATGAATCCCTCGTTTCGACGGGGGTATAGCTTGAAAAACCACGCAAACAGAGAAGTAAAGGAGAAAAAAAGGGGGAAGCACCTCGAACATAAAAAAAAGCACGCCACCCTCTCGGAGACGTCGCTTTCAGAACTAAAAACCCTCGGGCCCCCCCGTTACGCTAGAAAGTGGGTTACCTCCTCCTTTTCTCTTTCCCGCGTGTATAGACGCGCTAGAGAGTAGCCAGCCGAGTGCCCTCCAGTCTTCCCCCTGCGGCGAAACGTGTCCAGGCTAGGCTCACACCTGCAGGTGCGCCCTCTTAAACTCCCGCGTGCAAAAACGAGGCAAACGTGCTGGCTGCCGGTGAGAAAGTCAATGGGATGCCGGGAATGAGAGTGCGCGTGGGTTCTTCCCTACTCCCTACCCCTACGAGAAAGGTCCACCGAAAGGGGTAACGCGAGGCGCGATTAATTTTCCCAATTCGATTGGCTGAATCAGCTGTATCGAGGAAAAGGAAAGCAGCTCTGTTTTCACGAGCTCGCGTTCAAGTGGGCTTCTGCATAAAACAAACAAAAGAAAGGCAGAACGAAGGGGCACAGCTGGCAAGGTAGAAATTCAAAGCTGCTGCGTCTCTGTAACCGTGCACGTTTGTTTTTAGGAGTGCCGAGCGAAGAGGGGGGGGGGTGCAGGTATACAAGGGTAGAGCTATAGTGAAGATAGATCGGCGGGCACCACCCTCCTCTAACGTGTCCTTAGGGCCAACTTGGCCGGGAGTAATGGGAAAGTGAAAGTTATTTATTTTCGGTTATTTGGACGCATCTACGATGCACCCCTGATAATCGAATCGAAGACCAAATAGGTAGGTACACTTTCTCGTAAACAGCGCGTGTACGTGCACCCGAGTGCCCATATCCCACGTTTTTCCGGCACGTGATGTTATGCACGTACAATATACATACACAAGTGGGTGCACGTATATTTATGATGTATGCAGACGACGTAGGTATGCATATATAGATGTGGTGTGTATTATACACCTTGCACGTAGACTGTATGGTATATACCTACTTGGCTTCGGTGTCACGTTAGGATGAAAATGGCTCTTCTCTCTCTCAGCCCGTACACACATATAGATATACATCATGGAGCATTGTACGCCACACCTATAATACTCGGTATGTACGATGTTGTATATATATCCGCTACGAGGGCGTAGGTATAACGCTAGAGTAGAGAGCGCGAGTGAACCGAAACTCTCTAGCTTCAACTATTAGCCTTAAAAGCACCTTGGGCATACATATACACACACGTCTATACTTACGTCTAGCTATTTATGTATGTGCAGCGCGTAGCCAACTACTTATAATACCCTAGCTGTTATATAAGGGGGGGGGAGGGGTGTACACGCTGATTCAAGTGAGCTCTCGGTGTGTACACAATAACAGTAATAATACCTAATGACGAGACGATGATAATGGCGACGCGAGGGTAAGAGAGTCGGGAACGCAGTTGGCTCGGATAATACGCTGCAGAGAGGAGGAGGAGGAAACTCGACATCTTCCTCTGGGTATACGGCAGTATAGCAGCGTGCATGCAAGAGACGATTCCATGGTGAAATCTGGGCGGGGGTACTTTGTGAGCGTAATAGCCCGGTGATAATGCGAGGAGGGTCTGGCACCCCAGGCTAAAGAAAGCTCCAGCATTAGCGGCTTTACTTACTATACACTCCCGGCAGGATGTCCGCTCTCCTTATTGTCCAAACAATGAGATTCTTTTTTTTTTTTTTTTTTTTCTCGACTTTGACGACGCGTATTCACGGTGTCCAGTATTATATTTTGGGGGCACGTTGGTCACCGCTGGTATTACGAGCTAACTGGACCGTTGATCGCCCCCCCCCCCTTTTGTGCACTCATTTGTTTTTCTCTCGTCTGCCGGCCAACTTATCGGAATATACGTACATATACATTTTAAAGGATCGCGGGATAGAGTAATCGTCTAGAAGCGAAATAGGAGCACCGAGAGAGAGAGAGAGAGAGAGAGGGAAGACTGATGACGCCGGGAAGATATTCCGCCGATGCAGCGGAGCGTTAATTTTTCATCCTGCCGATTTTTCTCCTCCACCTCCTGCTCCTCTTCTCGGTCGATATCGCGGTTTTATTGTCACTGACAAACGTCCTCCGGACCCCTTTTTTTTCTCCCCCGCTTTCCTGACTCCGTACTCAATACGAGCTCAAAACAATATGCGCACACCGAAGGTGTAATATCCGTTTGATTTATCGTATACGACATTGCGACGGCGGCGCTTTACTCGAACGACAATAATAATAATAGTAATAATAATAACAATGACAACATGCACGGGTCAATTAACCAGCCCAATAATTTGCAAAACGAGAGCACGGGCTTGTTTCTCTCTATAGTCGTTCTTGGTGTACGACGCGCCAATTGAGTGCACCGATTGCGAAGTAGAGTAAGAAAAAAAAAAAAAAAAAAGGAGGGAGACTACTACTTGCTTCGCTTATTCGATGAGGAGCTCAACGACGCGCTGATCACGCGAAGCCCGTGTAAGTCGAGGGGAAAAAACATAAGAGACAGATGAGAAGGAGAGAAAAGAAAAACGGCGACGCGGATACGCGCCACGCCGGAGCCTATGCGCCACTTAACTCCACTTGGCGTCCGTTTTATTCTCTCGTGTATTTCATAAACGCCACGAGCGACTGTCTGCGAGAGTATACGGAATACAAGGAAGAATCGTTCGCATCTTTGTCAGTGTATATACCTTCACTCCCCATAACGCAGGGACACCCTCGCGTGAGCTATATATTTTTCCCCGATATGGTTCTTACGTCGCTGATCGAGGAGCGTATACCATGTATACACCCACATCCGCGAGTAATGATTCGTAAGCCAAATAAATCCACGGACACGTATATTGTATCCCTTTGTACCTAAGCCATTGGTTACGGTTGCGAATGATGGATAGGTACAGGGTTGCAGGGTGCCAGCGTACACATCTATCTATCCATCCCTGTTGTACAGCCTAATTCGATAGGTGTCATTAATCCATTTGTGTGCCGGAGGAGGTTAAGCATATTTGGGTTGCGGATCGATGTAACTCTAATGGGATTCGTTTTGGACCCCGGACGTGTTGTATAGGTACAAACTCGAGAAAGCGTATAGCTGTGCACTCCAATGACGAACTGCGTTCTGGCATATAAATCGGTATCGATATTTCTCGGTGGAAAGAAAAATATAGGAGTACACGAGGGTTGTCGATCTGCCTTGATTGAACGATTCACTCCCGGAGCATCGGGGCTAATCCATGGGAAGAAGTGCCAGCTCTGCGCACTCGGGCCAAGCTAAAGGGACGGAAAAGTGTTGGAAGGTGGTGATGGAGCGCGTCTTATTTACTGGCTCGTTGATGACCACCGGGGCATTTACTCGTATTGGGCACACTATGGCATGTAATTAAAGTTCGAGTGCGCGCAGATGATACATCGAGACGCAAGGGAATACGAAACGTGTTAAAGGAGAGCGAATACGAGTCAAGGAGCGCTGGAAGGAAAGAGCCGCAGAGCACTTGACAAATATACCCTATACCGGCGCTTATACACGGAGAAATTGATCGTAAATCCGGAAAAATGGTACGTCGTTACATCTCGCGCACCCCTACTGCGGGGCACTACATTCACGCAGACAAGCATACACCCTACGCACACAATATATACGTGTAGACTCTAGACTCGCGGGAACGAAATTTATTGGGGATTATTCGGTACAAAGTAGCTGGGACGCGCCGCGAGGATGAAAAGCCATTCGTGCGGGTTACAACCATTAATTGTCGGATTTAAGATCTTATTGTGCTTCTCTTTGTTTTTTGTATTTGTTGTTTGCGGCTTGGCGCCCAGAATTACCGTTTTATCTGCGGTATGGAGCCGTGCTGGCTCGAGCTTTTCCTCATCTCCGGGAGTTTGTTTGTTCTACACGCCTGAGTTTAGACGAGAATAAGGTTTTCATCGCCTAAAAAATGGACAAATTTTTTTAATAATTCTACAACGAATGGTCATGACATTTTCATTGAACGAAAAGTACGAGTGAACGGTAAGTCAAAAGCAATATGTGCCTTGAATGAAGTTTTAACGTAGTTTGTACATGATTTTTTTTTTTTTTTTTTTCGCAACACGGCTCATCGATGCCTCAAACGGGCGTACGATGAAATCGGGGGCACATATTTTCCAGTCACGCTCAAGTAATCAAGGAGCTCTTTCCTTCCTTTAAATTCACTTGGCAAAGTTTTCCAAGCCACGACGTTGTGCATAATACTCAGGCTACTGGTTTCGCGGTCGACGTTCACATAGTTTTCACTTCCCGCTAAAAACTTTGGGATCATATTTTACTTGCGCTCCGGTGATCTTTTTGGGTCTTCCGAATTAAAAGTGTTATGAAAACACAAATTTTCAACGCGATTCCACCGAAATCGGGCTTATCGAAAGTTCCTTGGTCGCTCCCTCTTATTTAAAACAAAATTTCAACTTTCACACGAATAAATATTCAATCAGCCATTCCAAATCGAAAATCGGCCCCGTCCCTTCCGTAAAAAAAAAAACAACGCTGAAAATAAACGAAAACAAAAAAAAAACCACTTTCAAAGCAACAGCGAGAGCCGAAAAAAAAGTAAAGCTGGCCCTTGGCACGCCCTAAAAGAGAAGCTGCAGCTGACGCTAACAAGCAACACACACTCGTGCACGTGCACGAGGGTCTGTCTGCTTCGATCCAATTAGTCTCGGCCTGTTTTTCAAGAAGACGAGACACCACGGGGTTGTAGCTCTCCACCACAACCGCCACTGCTGAGAAGAGAGTGATAACGGACTCGATGCTAATAGTACTTACTTGCCGCGAAAATTGGGTCGCGGCCCCGTTGACGACAATGCCGCGTCCGGCTCGCTCTTATTATTATTGCCTCGAACAAGTCTTAAGCACGACCTTTGTGAATTCGAGCACGTAATTATACACAAATGCATGCACCGCAGTTGCAGCGGGTGATCCAACGCGGGGGAGGCTTTTTCCACTTACTTGGATCGTGAACTCTAGAGCTCAACTCCAAGGTGTTGTGTAACTGTCGTCCAAGATTATTATACTTGGCGCACACGAGTTAAAACGTGACAATTATCGAATTTCCTTCGCCCAAGTAGAACAAGCGCGCGTGTAGTCAGACACGTCCACTTCGAACTCTCGATGAGTCTTTCGACGATTCGAAGACAAAATAGATAAAAGCGTGCACCTGTAAGGGGTAGTGGGTGGGCGTTGAAATTACCCGCCACGCCTCGACGGAGCTTGTCTGGCGTTAAAGCGAATCGACGGGGGAGAGAACGAGACTGAATAAACTCGTCGAGACGATGGAAGGAGAATTAGCAAATAAACAAGCTCGGGCCGAGTACCATTCGTCGCGGCGAGCACACAAATGAGCTGCGCATCGAGGTCGGTCGGTGCCTTAATGCATTCGCGAGAGCCCGCGATGTGAATAAATATGGGGGAGAGCAGTGGTCGAATGTATCGGGGCGAAAGAGATTCGAGGTAAAATAAGCCACCGCGAGAACTTTGCTGAGGAGGCCGAAGTGCAATCGGGACGCAAATGATGGGGGTAGGCACTCGGAGAGCCCTTTTGCGAGAAAAATAGTGGCAGAGGAACGGACAAACCAGCGGGAAATTAAGACGAGGAGACGCTGCCTAGTGATTGTGTACATATATATTCCAAAGTGCTTGGAAGAACCGCGACAGACAGAGGAGAGGGTAAGAAAAAAAAGGCGAGCTGTAGATGGTAAAAAGTTGAGTTTGAGCAAAACAATATGAGAGAGATGCGGGGAGGAAAAAACGGATTCACCAGCGGCTTGGGACACAGAGAGTAGGTAGCGACTGGGTAGTTCTTGGGCAAAAAAAAGCGACGGAAGGAAGAAAAAGGGGAGAGGCGGTAGGTAGGCGCTCTATTGGTTTTTTCAAAGGGAAAAGAGTGCGGTGGTGCCTTTTTTTCACATGCCATGATATTGGTGCCACTGCCTGACGGAGAAAGGGCTTCGAAACGGATTTCCGAGAGCTCGAATGAGGGGGAGGGCGAAAAAAAGAGGAAAAAGAATGGAAAAACGGGAATGCGGAAGTAGAGGTGGGGCAGGGGGCTTAGAATTAAAGGGGAGGGACATCAGAAGGTAAAAAAAAAGGGCGGAGATGGGGGTCTTTTTTTCTTTTTTGTATTTTTATTTCCCGTCTCCTCTCGACAGCAACTCTTCATTTGCCAAGCCGACGGAATTGAAGCGATATGAAAAGAGGCACGCGATGAGACGGCGGAGTGTGTCTTTGATTCTCGGAAATTCGAGCACGAGAGCAGGGGATAAAAAAGGGAGGCGTGGGAGCTTGGTCTTTCAACGACTCGCGAGACAACGACGGGACTCACATGCATCATGCTTATACATAGTATGCACTTTGCTCACCCGTAGGCTCTATTGTCTCTTGAAATAAAGAGACAAAGGGTCGCGTGTTAGGAATCATTGTAAAATAATTTTATACTGTTTGCTGATTATGGGTGTACCTCGTAAATGAAGAATGGTGTTATTGGCTTGCGATGTAATAAACTTGTCGAAGGTGCCTTTGGTTGGCCCTTCTTTTTCACGTTTGTTTGCAGCAACAAAAATTGTGATTAAATTTTTTTTAATGTGCCTTTATACTCCTGACTCCACAAATTTCTGATGACTCAAGATACGGTACAATAACATTTACTTGCCACAACTTGAAATTTTATCACATCATACACGAAACTATCTGTATTTTTGTTTGGTACCCAACTATTCGTGCATCCATCATTAATATAATAACAATCATAATTTTTAGTTGAGTTACGCCCAACATTTCAATTAAAAGTACACAGTACATCCAAATAGAAATAATTTATACTTTACGAGTAACATGAATATTTTCTCTGTTTATAATAACAAATCGCTCAACAGTACAGTGCCTTTTCATATCATGTATCATTAAAACACACTTTACAGTTACAATAATTTTTGGTGGTATTTAATTTACAATGTGCTTTTAATCCTTTTACGTATGAAAGCATAAAGGGGCAATTTTAAAAATACCAGGAAAATGTAGCAGATGGCAAAAACAAGAGAGAATAATTGAAAAATTTTTTCCACGATACATTCTGCTCCTTTTGTTTTTTCGTACCTATATTTCCACTTTGTATGATATTGAAACTGATGCTTGGTACATGCGCTTTAATTAATTTCACAAAGTAACTTCAATCGTATTATTCATTTTAACAATATCCTACGTATCGCGTGTTGAAACGAGTTTCACAATGAAATATGCGCCCAGCATGAATTACGTTTTTTAATATATCGAGGATCAAATTAATACTATACCATGTGAAGTATGAAATTGATTGAATAATTTAATGTAATTTTTCATTTGTAAAAATATTATACCGTACATTACGTTACAACCGGAAAATTTGTATTTATTTACGAACAAAACAACAAACAACATGTCGTCCTGCGCAAACAAGGTATATCAATAATAGTATTAAAAAAAACCACGAAGATGAATATCATTGTTGAAACGTGGAAATTTGATTCACAAGGGCGCAATTGGAAAATGCATAATAAATAACGAATGAAAATAACAATTACACATTATTTGTCCTTTCGGCTGTAGTTGTCGGGGTGAGGATGGAGCGACGTTTCCCTGCCAAATCGATGATACTGACGAGCGCGTTCGCTCACTCAAAAAGGTTGTGATGACCGCTAGGGCCCCTTTGTATAGTACGGGCAAGCATCACACCCGGGTTGAGTGAGCGAACGCGGTCACCATTGGATTCATACGTCGTGTCCTTTGGTCCTTCCATCCGTCGACATCTTGATGCTGAAACCTTGAGCTGTTTTTGCACGATTTTAAGAAGTAACGAGATCTTGCCGACATAAATTGAGAAATTACATCCGCAAGTAAGTACAGAAGGATTTGCTTGTAATTACAAAATTTGTTGCGAATACATATTTTCGGAAATTGTTTTTTTTACAACTATTTGAAAGCGTCAGTGTATCGTCCTGTTTATCACGATTATTGAATTTAAAAATTCCATAATTTTGCACGAGTAGCATTACATCAATTTTAACAGGATTCTTTACAGCCGATACGTGCGCTACATCAACTTATGTAGTACTTTTATTTTTTTCCTTTACAGACTTCTGTGTAATACTCGTTTGAACACGATTATTTCTTCGAAACATGAGAAACCTTTAAACGAACGTAAAAACTTTAAGTTCGCCTTTGACGCGTGCGATCCCTTTTAGTCATACGGGCACTAAAAGCTAATTAACATTTTGCTGTTTGGTTGAAAACTTATTTTAAAACGCTCGCCTTTATGCTTGTGTAAAAGACGACCAAGTTTTCACAGGTAAGTACGTTTAATGCTTAGTTCACGGTAACGAGCCCCTTTTGATGTATCGAGTTTCACATTAGTTTCGACGCGTGTGATAAAACTTTTACTTTGCTTTGCTCGCGATAAAAGTACTGCACTGCAATTACTTTCTCGAGTTAAAAAAAAAAAAAAGTGTACTTAGACCTCTAACTACCTTAATAAAAACTTGTTATCGATTGGCCTACTTTTGTACATGTATTTTACAAAACCATTAATTAAATTTCATGATTAATATACTTTGAACAAAAAAAGTAGTTGACTGATACGACTCTGGCTTTCTAGGATACATCAAAACAGCCCCTTGCTCGCAACAATAGGTAAACATCAATACACGCGAGCGCACTACCACAACCCGAAACACTAGTGCCGTGCCGAACTTGATCTCCGACCGAAGCCATAAAAAAAAATTCTGTTTCTGAACAGGTATGGGGTAACACGATTCTTTTTCCTCCCCAAAGGGATAACTCGGCACCTGTTCTCTCCCTCACAAGTTACTTTGAAATTCGAGAGATCCTCAATTTGAGGCCTTCCACCCCCCCCCTTTTTTTTGCTACAGAGCCACTTTTTATTTAAAACATGATCGTGAGTCTGAATATTTCGCTCGGTACGACGTGTGGTAGCCTTTTTCGTACAACGGAAAGTGCGCGCTGAGCACAGAGGCAGTCACCCGGTCCTGGTCAAATACCCGAACTTTCGGCCGGTGTATGTACATGTACTGGACGCTCGCCACGGAAAAGATAAATGAAAGCTTTCGTTTGCTCAGTTGGGCAAACGTATTGGGCTTTAAATTTAAATTCAAAATAAATTTGAGAGCTTCGGCGTATGGCCGAGTACGTAGGTACGGGGTGTGTAACTTTGCGTTCGCGTTTTAGGCTTCGGTGATGAAGTACGAGGATATTTTTTTCTGCTTAGTATGAGAGAAAAAGTTTTTTACAATGTTTTTTTTATCGTAATTCATGTACTGACAATTTGCTTGCTTTAAATATTTGCAAAGGTATAAGAAAACTTAAAATAGCCTTATTGTTATAGGTATAAAGTTTCTTATAAAAGCTTAGAGCAAAATTTCACATTTTTGCAGCTTTTCAGTCCAACTTTTGTGAAACACAAGGCTTTACAAAGAAATTTGGATCTCGTAGGTGCAGGCACCTTGCAGGTCCAAAGCGTACACTGAGCTTGCAAGCTCCGGGGCCATCTGGGCGAGAATGGCTTTTATAAGTTGTTTTTTTTTTGTAACGTTTTTTTTCTCACAACTTTGATATCAAATACGATATTCAATTTTGCTATTCGATTTGTTCAATTTGCTGCAATTGTTTCTTTTTGAATGTAGCAACGAAAAATTGATGAAAAAAAAAAAAAAGTTAGTTGTTAGACGACGCTTTGACGAGAGATACCAACCGTATCATTCTGTTGGAAAATTTCCTGTGTTTTTTGAGTTAAAAATAAAAAAAAATGAAATCTGATTTGATTACTTTTTAATGAATTGCTTTCTTCCAGGCTTTTACAACCCTCCTAGCATATTCGACTAGCCATTACGCTCCTGATAGAGGAGATCGTTGAGCAAACACCTTTAAAACAACATGTCTTTCAAAGAAGCTTTCGCAAAATATCAAATCTGTTATCGAGAGCCGAGCCCTGAAAAACTTTGAGGAACTTTTAAAAACTCCACACACAAATAGCCCGATCTATAATTAGAAAATTCCGCTTCAAGTCCCGTAAGACTAACGCCCAGAGAGGCGACAGCAAGTCATCCTTCATCCAGTTCCTTTTCCGAGCAATTTTTGCGGAAATACCTTAAAAATCTCTCTGACCTATACATGGATGTATGGGCATCGTACACGTGCAGCTCGTAATTTTCGTACACACCAAACAGCCAAGTGCCGCGTACAAAGGATTACGGCATCGTGCGCACGCGAGTACCGCTCGCTCGTTGAGTGCGATAGTGCTAAAAGTGCGCGCTATAAGGGAAATCGAGAGTCGCTCAGGCGAGCGTTGGGTAATTGAGCAACTCTCGCTGCATCGTACGAGCACTCTGTAAAACAGGTGGGACGATAATAAGTAGCGCATCAGCAGTAGGCGAAACTGGTGGGTTTTATGCTGTCACTATTATTTATAGTGCTCTTGTTGGGACTTTTTGCCAGAGTGAAAAAAAGAAAAAAAATATTGTACTGTTTGTGATGAAGAGATTTTTCCAAGTATCACCTTATTTTTCACTATATTTCTATACTTAGAAAAAAAAAACATGATTCTTTGTTACATATATATTTTTGAAAATATTTTTCAATTATTCTGACTCTCTGGCGATGCAAGTTGTGGTGTTGAAAAAGTAAATGAAAATACTAAAAAATTTGTTAATTTTCGACATGGATGTAGAATTTTTCTCGGTTGTAAAAAAAAAAAAAAAACTCAATGGTAATTGACACGTAAGAAATTGGTGAACCATATTTAGAGGTCAGCAGTCTTGAAGCTATTTAAACTTTTCCACGTGCAAAGTGTTGACTTCGCACGTTAAAACGATGTTGTGCAGTACGAACTTCAACTTAATTGGACATTTTAAGGGACAATCCAAATACATGTGTTAACGTGCATGTGTGGTGTACGCAGCCAACTCGGGTAAATAATGTATTATGTAAAAAATGTATTTCAACACCGCACCATTTCCATTTGAAGCGACAAAACCATGCGCCATTCGTTTTCAACGCCATTTCCTTCTTCCCTCTCCTGCGAACTCAAAGACGAGAGAAATCAGAAAAAAGGAATTCCATTCGAGAGGACAATTACGACGACAAAGAAACTTTTTCGATCGCGAGATAACGAGGCATCACTCAAGCGGAGGAGAAGAAAAAGAGTTGGCCTCGCTCGCGATTTCCCGGCGGCTTGGCGCGAGACACACGTTACAGAAGGGCAAAAGCGAGCACGAACCCTCCGGGAGTACCCCGATTGTTCTCGTCAATGGAGAGACGAAGCTCGAAACTCGGAGGATTAAAAATCTCCGGGCCACCGCGAAATGAACGGGGGCTTTCGCAAGAGACAGCGATAATTCGATGACATCCTCAGACGCCGGCGTCTCGACCCGTTTTCCATCTCGCGACGCCGCGCGTCATTTAATTATCCCTCCTGTCTGATTGGCGTGGGGGGGATAGACGGGAGTCACTCTGACGCTACTGTCGGTTAACGCACTCTGCTGGCAAGTGATTAAATAGCTAATTAAGTCGACAGCAGCAAACCTAAACGCGCGACCACCAGCGCGATTCATCCACACCCCCGAGTATACGTATACGTACACTGAGAGAAAAAAATAATAAAAATTACTGTCCTAGAATGGTAATCTGGTGTCATTCCGTCGTCCAAGGACTTTTTACTTTGGCCCAACCTAATTTTTACCATTTCATTGCTGGGCAGTGACTCCTATTGTACAAACAGTAAAAATCACTATACTTGCAACAAAAATTACTGTTCTAAGCATTAAAAATTATTGTTCCAATAGTCAAAAGTCTCCAGACGATCGAACACTACCAGATTACGATTTTCGGACAGTAATTTTTATTATATTTTTCTCTCAGTATAGTGTTCAAAGGAGGGTCGCAGGTGCATATTATACGCTGATGGCTAGTCGAGGTTTGAGTTAAAAGGGGACGCGACCGAATGGCTGTCTTTTTTTTTGCTCTCGCCAATACGGATGTTTCCGCTAGGAATCAATGAATACCGGAGTAAAGCTGTTTTTTAATTCAAGAGTAGTAGGATTGTAACGTGGTGCTGGTGTTAAATGTTTTGACAACATTTTGCTTGGAGCGCCGGAGCGAGATTGACGCGTCACAGTAGAACAAGTCCGCGCTATGGTCAGACGTACAATTGGCGAAGAACCCGAGGGCGAGCTTCTATACGTTTCAACGATAAAAATGACTAACACGCACCAGGAGAGTAAGCAAATAGCGCATCTCGTTAATTCTCGGTAAAGTACGAGGAAAAATCGTGGATGGGTGGGAGATGAAAAGAAATCGTGCATCAAGTTGGATTCGCATTTCGAGGGAAGAATAAAGTAGTGGGTGGGTAAGTAGAGAGGCACGAGCGTGACTCCTATGGCTCTCGTATAAATCGGGTCTCAAGGAAGCGCGTTACGTATACATCCGGAGCTTATACCTGGGCTGGCGCCGCGGAGAAGGGGGGGGGGGCCGAGAAAAATCGGCTCTCCTTTCGGGAGAGAAGAGCTCGCGTCGAGAGCGAAAGGAGGGAAAAAAGTTGATGGCTCTCTAATATATGAAATCGCCTCCTGCCCATCCTTTATGTAAATCATCCCCCCGCCCTGATGCATCCCCTTTACGCGCGAAAGTTGCTTCCGGAGGAGGAGAGAGGAAAAAGGTCGAGGCTTAGGAGGGGAAAAAAAAATAGAGATAGACGAGGATGGGGAGAAAAATGCAGAAACGCCTCCTGCCAGGGTAGACAGAGGAGAAGCCGAAGCGAGAGATTTTTTGTCCCGTAATAGTTTTTAACCCCCGGGGCGAGTTTCAATCTCGGGAATGGTGGCTTCGTACACGGATTTCAGAAGCGACGACCAAAAGCCAGTCGCTTGAAGACCCAGAGGCGCGCTAAGCTCCTAGTCGACCCCTCGTTTTTTTTCGATTCAGCCACATCCTCGTGTACATACTCGAATTCGTGGCTCATCTCTCCCTCTCTCTCTCTCTCTCTCTCCTCAATCTAACTTTCAGGCTCCGCGTGCAACTTTGAGCTCGTATGCAGCTTCTTTTTCCCAGAAGGCCATGAAACTCTGGGATCAAATTCCAGCGAGCGTTAGATTGAGGGGCACGCTCGGTTCGTTTAAAGTAGCCTGTTATCGCTATTTGTTAGCACAAACTAGAGAATGACTAGTGAGAGGATTGTTATTAGTAGTACTATTGTCTACGCATGTATTTCCGTTTTATTCTAAATTATTCTTATTTATATTGTTTATACAAATTTATATTGTTATACATACTTATATATATTGTTTATATTATACTGTTATATTATATTGGCTTTAATATCTGTAAATACGCTGTATTACTATGAGAGGAAATTAGGTGTTTATATATTACACATTACTGCGCACTATTTGCTCTGAAAGCGACTAGAGAGTACAATTTAAGATTAAGGCCAAGCCAAGTTAAGTTGAAACAGGAGCGAGAATTGTGCGCAAATTGTAAACGAGTTATATTGTGTCACTAGTTCCCTGTACTTCTTGCCAATGTAATCGTGCATCTAACTTGCGTTCAAGAAAAAATCAATGTAATTTTATGTATTTTTCTTATTTTCGTTTTTGTAATAATTGCTTCTGCCATACGGATGTCTATCATCCTTGGCATTTAAATAAATCTTGTTAAATTCAAATTCTCTCTCTCTCTCTCTCTCTCTCTTCAATCTTGTAAACTCTGCGATTACTCCCCGTAAAGCTGAAGAGATAGATCAGCGGTGCACGACTGAATTAAACGAAGAGCGCTTTTTCGTCCATGTCTGAATTCAGCGGCTGATTTGTTTTTAATCGCTTTATTCCCTATCAAGGCGAAAAAAAACCAATGAGGCTTAAAACAAATGCGATTTTCGTTGGAAACTAAATTTAATTTTCATCGATCACTCGGCAAGTCTAGCTCCACGCCACCGCCTCCTACACACAATGTACGCTCTGTAATTGAGTGAGTACTGCAATTATTTGTAATTACGCGCTCCTGTTCGGGAGATCTAGTAAACCGACAACGAAGTACACCCGAAGACCAAAGTATCGATCGTACAAACTATGCGCTTCGAAACAGCAACAAATAATATAAGAGCCGTGTAAATAATAGGCCAACATAGCCGACGAAGCGAGTGTAAGCCATACTTTTTTGTTCTCCCCCACATGATTGAGCACCAGCTACTACTGGCCTCCTCGTAAATATTCAAACTCGCGAAAGCGGTGACACTCGAACCTTCCAGCACGTAATACGCGCTCGCGTTATTTCCTTTATGAAACTTTTTCGCGAAACCACGACACACATTTTATTTTTCTTTGTTCCCCCTGATGAAAAACGACTTTTGCGATAAACTCCCCCGTATAGAGCACGAGTTGCTTTAACTTTGCGCGGTAGCGGCAGTAGCAGCGTAGTAGCGCTAGTAGTCCGCCGAGTAATAGAGCAAAGTGCTCTAACGCGATTTCGACGCGATGAAAATGAGCTTTCAGCATCGGCACGGGGATGCACGCACACACGGTGTAGCGGACTAATGATCAAAGTGCTCCCACCAGCCCAAAGTATCTCGGGTACCGCTGACACTTTGCTCCTTCCATACCATTAGCATGATTTTCTTTTTTTCCTACATTTCCTCCCACACGCGTGAACACGTATCCGACGTTCAATCGATGAGCAATTTTCCCACGGTGATTAGTGCGCGAGGGTGCACTTTTTTTTAACAAATTCACTAGCGCTCGCCTTTCAGCGGCAGGAATTCAATTAATTTCGAAGCTACGCTCTATTTACTTGCTCTCTCGTTTAAGTTGAATTAAAGTTTTTTTTTTTCCATCACATTTTTACTCTCTAACGTGGATGGCTTAATAAACTACGCGTACACTTGTAAATTTAGTATTACTTTTATGAAATCCAATCTAACCAGGGAAAAAACTCGTCCTTGTTTCCGTTTGATAATTAAAAAAAAAAACTCGCGAGCAAACTCCCTTCTTCTTCTTTTTTTTTTTTTTATGTGAAAAATGAAATAGAGATTCCATTCGCGCAAGCTGGGCCTCATCTATATGCGAGAGGCATCGGGAGGGAGAAAAAAAATAGCTCAGTGCCCTTTACACGCAGCGATTCACTGACCAGGTTCCTTGTGCTCGAGTGGTTGGGAAAAAGCTCTCGCGGAGATTTCATAAATTGCACGTAGAGATTTGTACATCAACGAGGTGTAGGCGCCGGCGGGTAGTTTGAAAAGCAAAGGAGATGGAACGACTCAAAGGACGAGAAGGTGACGCGGGGATGGGGGAGGGAGGGAAGAAACTTCACGCTCGGTTTAACGTCTTATACGTGCCACGGGTAATTAAATAACAGAAATCCCTGGGATGAATAATTAGCCGGTTACATCGTGGGGGAGGACGACTTAATTGCGAACTCACTTCCCCCTTTGTACCGCGTGCTCTGGCTTTTCTCGAGAATTAACCACTTGGTTCGTACTTTTCGGCGCGGTTTAACAGGGAATTTTTGCTTTTTCAAAATGTATTTTTGGAGGTGTAACGTGTTAAACTGTGTTTGAAAGTTATTGGTCTTTTAAATGTGCAACTCACTCGTATGCGGCTCAATCTGTAAGTACTATAAAATCTGGAGTTGATGGCCACTTACCTGAAACAAAAGAAAAAAAGACAATCGTTAAATTTGAGTAAAATTTTATTTTTATATCTCAATGGCTGCAGCAATGATAAAAAAATAATAATAATAATAACCGCGGGTGTGCACGTCTCTCACGCGCGAATGAACGTCAATACCCGTCGACACTCGATCGCGCTCCCCAGGCTGCTTCGAGCACACAAATCCTCTCAAATGCAAGCCTTCTATTTCTACTTTTTTTTCCCCTCTTATTTCCGAAGACGCGCACAAGTCCCGAGTCCGTAAGTAAAGTCAAAATCGATGATTCAATTATCGAAGGGAGAAACGCAAGCTCTTGGCTCGACGTTTTTTCCGTCCGACTGGATCACGAACGGCGCGCGCCTTAAGATTTCCCAGGAGGCCGAGTGCGCACGTAAGGGCCAGCCAAAATTCGACGTCTCGTGTGTACGTATGGTTATTTTACAAAGTTTTTTTTTTTTCCTCCACAGCACTAAACTGGGATGGTCTCAAAGGTACACAGAGGCCAACAGCGTGCACGTACGGTTTCGTCCCTCGCGGGTTTGTTACGCGCGAAACTTGGCACTTTTCCGGATAGGATGTTTGAACTGTTGTTTCAGGGAGAAAGAGAGGGAGAAAGGACATTACGAGGCGAATTTTTGAAAGGAATCCTTGCTCGCGGACCCGATGGGGAAACAATGAATGACCCGCGTTTGCGCGATGAATTACGCCTATAAATATCATACGCGCAGGGGATCCGTTGGGATGTGCAAAAAGGCCGGGGACGATTTTAGGACGCGGAAACGGTCACTGTGGCTTTTGGCACGGCGGATATTATTACACCGCGCACTTTTCGAGGAAACGAGCAGAATTCTCCCTTTTTGGGTAAATTCGAGGTGACATGGATTCAACTTTTTCTCCGCGACACTGTTTCAGCTATAATAATTATTGATTTGAGCCGAATAACGTGACGCAAAAAAAAACCACGATTAAAAGATGGCAGCTTCGGTATATCTTTAAATCATTTAAACCGCAGCATTATACTAAATTAAAACAATTCTGATGCACGTGTGCCCGTATTGGGGCGCATATTGAAAAAGTTTCGCGAAAAACCAGTAATATTACATCCCACGCGGACACGGGCAGGGTCGTAATCCACGGGAGCCCTGGAAGGTATATGATGTACCTACGGGTACAGGTCTCGTATATGTACGCGAACAAAATCAATAGAGATCAAAAAGTTCTTGGGCTCCGTCTATAGGTACAGTGAACGCGCGAGTAAAGCGACTCGCAACTTTATGGCCGTCGATACATATAGAAATCCCGTACCCTTTTTTCTCCCCCCCCCCCTCCTCGCTGAGCCCACATATTTTCAGGCTCGAGAAAGTAAATAACGGCGATCATAATACATACGTATATACAGCCAGCCGTCAAGTGGCTGGCGAGTTTTTGCGGGCGACGGGAAAATACGACAAAAGCCTGGGCTAAAGTGGGCGCGCGGATGGAGCTCGGCTAGGCGACTTTAAAGAAATATCGATCGGACCGAGTGTGGAATTCCTTGGAATATACGGGGGTTGGTTATTTCTCACTCGGAGAACATCGGGAAATGTCCTTGGGAAATCTTTTCGCACAGTCGAGGCTCTATTTCGGACGGAGGAGGCAATATTTAATTCCGGAAAGTTGCCAATTTTATTTACATTACATTATTCGTTGAATTACATTTCAAGGAAAAATATTAACTATCTGCCATTAATTTTCAACAGGACGTGACTGAGTCTTTGTTGAATGCAATAAAAAAGTTAACGACTAAGGATGTGAGGAGCTTAAGGAGCTCTCCAAAAGAGACGTCCGTCTCTGACGGCTGCCCGAGCCGAACTCTGTCTCTCAGTTTTCCGTTCGCCTACACGGTTCGCCGCACCTGAGCTGCCTACTCGCTCGTCCATTCTGTAAATTACTAGAACTCGCCCGAAAAATGTGTGTTATAACTGTCTCTGAGTTGTTAAGGTTAGTAACCCATCATATTGGCAACGCTGCTGATGTCACACTTTTGTCTGGGTACTGGTAATATTGAATGGCCTGGGGACTCGATGGTAATTGAGGTGCCGGTATGCCATTAGTAAGGTAGTCGTTCCGTATGGCGATGCAGTAGTATATTGACGTTCTCTCAGTGTAGCTTTGCTGCAGCTTAAGTGCATATTTTTATTTGTTTTAAAGAATAACACGTCTATCGTAAAATGGTGATATCGAGTCCACCCAACTTTCAAGGATTATAATTAGCACTGCAGACTGATGCAGGTTTGACCTGACAATATGCAATATCGATGTAATAAATATTTGTGCGTCATTTATTGTTACAACTGGAAAAACTCACCCCTCAAAATGTAAGGTCTTGCTAAACACTTGCAACAGTCAAGTAAATAGACAATTAGATGCAACAAAAAGATTTTCCCAAACTTTTGTTTTTTTAATTAAAAAAGTATAACATAATAACCGGAGACTTCCCTATGGATTCGAGTAACCTAATAGCATGGATTTTATATACCGTGACGAGCAGGATCAACTGTCCATTATTTCCGAGCCGCGTAAAAACATCCGTATAGGTACACCACTGTTTGGAAAAATCCTCACGACGGGCGATATGCATTTTTTTTTCTCTCATCTCTGGGCGGATCGAGGCGGTGGAAAAATAAAAGGAGCACCAGGATTATTAGAGAGTCCCGTCGGAAAAAAGGGGAAGGGGGGATCGTCGGGCTAAAATGTTCGAGGTGGAGGGATTTTCGCTGTCGATAATTCGCGGGTCAAAGTATCGGGGAGCGGGAGGGTATTGGCAAACAGAGAGAGGAAAAAGGGAGTCGGGCGACGATTTCTCGGGTTTTATCGAATTACGGGGATATTCTCGGCAAGCTGACGGGCCTCCCCCAGATTGCGATTTAATTAAATTTTTCGCACGGTAAAGGCCGTGGTTGTTGGCTTACTTTCAGCTGGGACACGTGCCGTGCAATATTAAAGGAAAGACGCGGGGTACAAAGAAGGATCGTATACAGACCGAGACGCGAGTGGCCTGAATTATTGCCGATGCTATAGCACGAGAGTGCGAGCGAACTTACACCCGTGTCCTGGTAAACAATTGACGACTGCCGTATGACGCGAAAAATTCGCGAGATGGGAAAATAGTTTGCCGAACCGAGGCTTTTATGACCTGATTATAGGAAGCAGAGTCCTATGGTGTATCATCCAAAAACTTACGACCATATAATATCCACACGCGGGCGTCACTTGCGGGCAACTAAGCTCCCCTAGGTACATGGACGCGAGGATGCGACTTGGCTTCTTTACGAGAATAAAGCGGGACTGCGACGGGGTAGTGTCTTACGTAAACCAGTGTGTGTGGGTGCACATAATATGTATTATAACGTTTGCGCACGACTATACGTGTATACTGCGCATCTCCGTCCTCGTATTTGTGGCATCTAATACGTGTGGGGATGATTATCCGCTGCTGCTATAAGGTGTATAGGTACACACAGGGTAGATAGAGGGACGAAGAAGGGTCAGATGGTTTGCGCTTGCGAGGATACGGTGACGCTGCGCACGACATAATTGCGGACGGACAGTGGTGGTGGTGGTGATGGCACCTGGTATATATACATACCTAAGATGGCAGTGGCTCGAATAGCGTCTTAGAAATTATGTTCTTGTGCGCTCTCCAATATTATCGAGGTAAATGTTTAACAAGGAAATAAAAAATAATTTACTGCGTTTGCGATTCTTTTACAATCCCAAAAAAAGCGACGAGCCTCGAGTGACATTTCCTTGGGCGAGCACCGAGCAATAGAACTGCAATTCCTCCCTCCCTGTCTTTTCCTGCATATCGGAGATAACACGAGAGCACTAAAACCACGAAACTGCATTCCAATTAGAGTAGAAGCGACACCGACTGCACTCAAAGCGGGTTTGTGCTACGTCGTTTCAACGATGCGATGTACACCGTGTATATACTATACCACCACCCGAATATACATTTACTTTCTGTGCCGTGTATCCAAGTGTGTTATTTAAATTTCTGCAAGTTTATGCATAAGCGTTTGAGAAACAACCAAACCAATTGTGGTGCAAGATAGAGGGGCCACTCGAATACTACATAATCAATTTGATTCAATATTGTTTTTTTTTTTTTTTTTATTGTCAACGAAATAACAATAAGATTACCAAGTGCTACTTCAACAAAAGGATCAGTGGATCATTTTAGGTTTAAAGATTTATTATAGGTGATTTCTTTCATCATCCATGAAAAGTGTCTTGACGTGACATTTTATGCGTACAGTAGTTTCCATGAGACGTATAGCACAAGTGCGAACAACGCCGTAAAAGGAAAGGACCGTGAGTACCTGGACCTATATATACCCAGCAGCCGCTCGTAAGTGAAAATAAAATCGAAAACCGTCGTAAAAATCGGTCTCCCGTAGTACCGGCGAAACTTGAGGCATCCACTCCAATATCCATTGCCATTTGCGAAGATAACCAAACTTTTCGAGAGTTCGCGGGAAGGGAGGGACCCTTGAATACACCACCGGTCGCGAGAGTGGAAAAAAAAAAAAAAAAAAAAAAAAAAAAAAAAAAAAAGAGTTGTCGAGCCTTTAACGTGCGGTGCTCGGAAAACGAGATACGTGACCCCCCTCACGGTGTCCTCGTCGCGAATTTCACATCCAAACAAAGTCATATATACCAATCCAAGCGCTGCAACTCCTAAAAGTACGCTGAGCACTTTTGTTTTCTCGACCCTGACAACGTGTAATTTGATTTCGCGATGCATAAGCGCGACCGCTCCAAAGTGAGGAGCTTTCAAGTCACCACTCGAGAAGGCGAAACACGCCTCGGTACGCTGCCACCGAATACACGGTCGAGGCTGCTAAAAGCTCGTCCCTGCGGTGCCGATCGATCGCAGAGACGGAAGGTTGGCTCCTTCCTGTGAGCCTCGTTAAGTCAGCCACTGCTATCGCTCTGGCGTGATAGAGCACTGCCGAGGGTGCGGGGACACGCGTATATGTGTTTCTGATGGGGCTCTTTGCCTAAAACAGCCGGCGTTACCTGAAATTAGACCACTTTCCCATTTTCGCGACTCCAATGGAACAGCTATACCATTGATAAGTACGCTAATTTTATTGCTCAAGTATTTTTTTACTCTTTAGGTTTTGCTGTGTGCAACTGTTGAATATCGAGATCTGTCTCGCATCGATTTGCATGATGCAAAATGAAAGGGCGTGGTGATTTGTGCTGTTGTCAAGAGAACCGAAAAAGGAAAAAAAAGTGCGCTGGTTATCAGGTCAAACGTTACCGGTCGAGTCTATTGTTCTGCCACCCCATCGTATCTCTTTAGCTATATTGAGAAAATAAGAAGAAAAGTCACTTGTCTCCGATGAAAAAAAATTAAAAGTGAGACTCCAAAAAGAATAAAAGAAATAATGTCGTTGGCTGTACGCGCTTCCTTATCTCTACTGGAAATAAAAATTCTTCGAGAAGTTTCAAAATCTGCTGAAAACACCGTTGGGCAAATAAATTCCGTACCCACGTGGAAAATAATTTCTCCAAACAGAGCCTTTATTTCACAATGCACTCGCCGCACAGAGTTTCGGTTAGCACTGATCAGCGTTGAATTTGCCTTTTGAAACCTTTGAATTTATCTCCTCCAAATAAACACCTCGAAACGCAGTACAAAACCACATTTGCGACAAGGACAATACACCACACAATACCGAGGGATTCGCAAACACCAACGGTATAAAATTCAAAGCAAACGAGTAGAGCTGCTCGTTAGCCTAATTATTAAGCACGAATTCGCAATCCCGACGCACAAAATTCATAAGCTACGCGTATACGGTGCCTGCAGTTGCATCCCGTTTGTACATTCATCCCGGGTCGAGAGCTGTTTTTCGCCACCCTCGTCGTCGCAAATGATATTCCGCTTTTACGGAGGTATACAGGCGACAAGGTACACACGCTAACTGACGGGTGTAGGAAAAATCCTATGCACCACTGATCGCAAAAACAACGAGAAAATGCTTAACTCGTGCGAGTACGTGTAATCTACATGAACTCGCTGTAAAAGATTGCGATGTACGCTTGATCGGGGGTACGGGAGGACAAAGACATATATCGCGCGAGCAAATTGCTTCTGCTAATGCACCCCGAATACAGATGGGGCGATAAAAACGACTTACCCTGCATGCACTCAATTTTACTACAGGCTGTACAGTTATCGGAAAAATGACGTAGGAAAAGAATATTGTAGCGGTGTAAAAACTACCCCTTGTGTATCTCGATGGTAGCTCGGACGCATTAACAACGTTCAGTGCCTATGTAACAAGCGACACGCACGTGAAATCTTATACACGCAGCGGGTAACAAAGTAAACTCAAAAGCCATATCATCGTTAGCGGGCGCGCGCGTCCCAGACCTATTATTCTCTTCCGCTGATTACTGCCCGTCAACGCTCCAACAGGTACACTCATTTGGCCTCCGATAACCCGAGTCGCGCTTCATCGGAACGAAGCACAGGAGGGAGCCGATACGGGATCGAAGAAGCGAACCAGCTTGCGAGCAATCAACCCACGCGACTTTAATCGTGCACGCAAGGGCCATTAAAGTCTTCCGCGCTGGTACCTTTTATTACCACCCCGCCCCCGCATTTGGCGAGCGATAATGGCGCACACGCGCCCGTATATGCATAACACGTGCATGGCTGGGGTCGGGACTCACGGAGCATTCCCCGTCTGGCGGAATTTCCGAGCGTTAATCGAAATCACTTAGCACGGGGTGGGCTGATGACGGGGCGACCGGAGTTTCCTTCATTTTTTGCGAACACGCAAAACAGAATGTACCCGAACTTCACTCTCCTTTTTCTTCCCAGTGGTAGTGCCTACACGTTCCTCTTTGCCGAGTCGAGAACCCTAATAGCAGCAGTCGGCGGCGAAAAAGAGAACGACAGGAATTCCACTTGCAATCGCTGGGGGTCCTTTAATAGCAAGGAACTATGCGTCCCTTTATGCTCCCTTTGTACGTAACGACCTCCTTATTTAGTCACGTCTGATTGAACTTCCGGCTCCTTTAGCTTACACTCGACTCGACTTTGCTGTGAACACTATAATATATATACGAGTATGCTATATACAGCTCCGTGGGTTGTATTTGGCGATGCGCGGCCCTACAGGGAGAAAAGCGCGCCTCTGACAATCGGATTATTTGCATGGAAATCGAACTCTCGCTCCGGAGTGTGGATTACCTTTTTTCGCCGAGCTTCCGTATAGTACGTACTTTTTTTTTTTTTTCATCTTCTTTTTCTTCTTTTGTTTGCCTCGTCAATGGGCGAAATACCATTATAACATTGAAAGCGCTCGGTGATGACGGGTTCATGATATTCCGGGATCCGCCGAGGTGATAACAACGTTCCATTGTTCGGGCAAGCAAATCTTTTGTGCTACAATGAATGTCATTTGCTGACGAGCATTAGCCAGCACCGGTTTTTTTCCTCATTCATCCTAAACAAACGGACTAGCGCCACCTTTATTTGTTCCTCTGAGCAATGTACAAAACACAATTGAAAAAAAAAGGGTAGTTGCAGCCAGTTGACGGGGAAACAAAAAATTGACAGAGTCCGTACACGTCTGACCAGACGCGCTTTGTTCTACTAGCTACGCGGCGGCACTCTCGAGCTCTCCAATGTCTGATTGGGCAAATCAAACGCCAGGACTGGTGAGGTAGAAATGACCAACACGTACAACGGACGACGCTGGCACCGTCACCCTTTGCTTCGAGACAACGGAGCGTGTACGACAAACACGCACGGTCCGACCAAAACTGGGTTGTACTACTGGAGCTCGCTTCGATTATCACACACGGGGGGGGGGGGAGGGAGGACAACTGCAGCTGAAAATTCGAGGAGGCTACGGTCGCAGGGGCACCGGGAGACAGGTGCGGTTAATTGGTAATTACCTGATCGATCGCTTGGAAGGTGGCTTCTCACCCTCCGCGACGTGTCTCGACGCCGTCC
The DNA here is from genome assembly GCF_036245765.1 of Copidosoma floridanum. Classification (NCBI taxonomy): domain Eukaryota; kingdom Metazoa; phylum Arthropoda; class Insecta; order Hymenoptera; family Encyrtidae; genus Copidosoma; species Copidosoma floridanum. The sequence goes on from NW_028321896.1 coordinate 4,194,871, forward strand.
GAGAGGCATCAAACGAGAATGCTCCCCCGCTTCGACTGGCGCCCTTGTGTCCCGACGCACCCAAGCACCTGTACGTAAATTAGCTTCCGGGATAGTTGCACGCGTGGAGTCGGGCAAATTAGATATGAGCACGGGTTGACCACCCCCCCCCTCCTGAACTCGGACGCGACGGATGAATGATGCTCGTTAAGCGCTTGAATGCGCTTCGACACGAGATTGTATAGGTATGGTCGCATTCCCTGCATGGTTTTTTGCGATTCTTTACACATCTCTCTCTCTCTCTCTCTCTCTCTCTCTCTCTCTGTATGTATTTTTTTTATATTGATTTCGTTTGACTTGTCGGTGGGTGATTGAGTCAACCTTGTAGCAGCGTCGTAGCTGCGAGTTCAAAATTAGTTTACAAAGCTGAAAGCTTTTCGGCTTCTTTGGCAACTATTTTTTTTTTTTTTTAATTCAACGTAGCACGTACATCCCCCCCTCGTTTGTTTGACAGCTAATTGAACTAGCGATCATTAACAACGTCAACATTTGCTTTCGATGTATGAAATTATAAAGTTGTCGGTATGTATACCTCTACTCTCGAAGGACGATTAAATCAACGATAATGTAAAATTAAGATTAAAAAAAAAAAAACATCCGGTTTGGGCGGATAATTTCTCAGTTGGGAAAGTTTGAAATTTCACGCGTTGCACGTCGTTACACGCGGGAACAGCAGCACTTGAAAATCACTCGAGTACATTTCCGGGTAAAACAGTCGCACACCCCCCCTATACACCCGTTGCCTTGGGGAAACAAATTAAACTGCAATTACACCGTAATCTGCGCGTGATTATAACGCGACGGAAAACGAGAGTCCATCTCATAAATAACAATACGCGTACCTACGCGTGTCGCGTTATCTCTCGCTGCGGTGGCGTCACACACTGCAGGTTATTATGCGACGCGGGCTGTATAATGCAGCTGTGCGCATAATTTCACTACCTCGCATTTCGGGGCCGGTGGTATAATACATGCGCGTGCCACATAAAGCCCTTGGCAAAGCTTTCTTTTCCCCGAGCCAAGATTGACTCGTACCCAGGACAAAGAGAAACGTGTATAATAACACATGTACATGCATGCACAGGCACACACACGCATGCAAGTTTGAACGTGCTCATATATCTCTCGTGCGCATCGATTCGTGCGGTTAGTATGAATCCTATTCTCGGGCTCCATGTACGTTTTGCGACCGCAGTACGTGGCGGTCGGTTGGACACGCACGCGACGCGACCCTTTGCTTTCGACCCGAGCACCCCGAAAAACCAACCGAGCAAAATTCATCAACAGCCGTCCATACGTCTAGATACACACCTCCTGGCCCACACAAGCTTCACCGGAGTCCTGTTTATGCGCACGAGCCTCAAGTTGATTGGACGCGCGTGCACACAGGGGGAGAGAGAGCCGACTGTCGGACAATACCGTTGCGGCTCCATTTCGCGTCACTTGGGACGAAACCGCAGCCCGCAGCACAATGTCCCTCTCTCTATATACCCTTGTATCTCGGTGCAGGTCCGCGTACGCCGTCAAAAGAGGACTATGCCGGAAATCCTCCCGATGCCAATCAACAGGTGGATTTAATAACCGCGGCGATTTTCTCCTACTTACGTGCAAGGAGGGCCCGAAAGGGGTGGAAAATATACGTGCACAGCTGAATGGGCAAACGTTGCGGTTGCGTGTATCGTTTGTTCTCACCGTCGGTGCACACGCATGGAACGGGGGATCGATTTCCGCTCAGCCGCTCGACGGTACAACGCGGAGATAAAGGGCATCATCCGACCCACACATATAAATATAGGTACACAGACAAGGGGGCGATACGTCCAAGTGTGACCTGGATTCGACCTGTATGTTATAGTTAGGTATAAGTAGATAAATCGTGTGGGTAGCTCGACGATGACAAATAAAGAGGTGCAGGGACACGCGCGAGTATCCCAAGTGAGGAGAGTGCAGGAGACGATAGTCAGCTCGCGCGACTCCGATGTGATTCCTCTAATGGATGAGAAGGATTATACGGTTCGCTGGGGGGGGGGGAGGTTGGCAGCGATCACTCGTAATGCGATTGTCATAATCGAGAGAAAGAGTTGGCGCAGACGAGGGAACATCGTATGTCGCGTGCAGCACGCCCGATGATTCCACCCAGTGGTGATCGCGGTCGATTTAACATTGAACCGTGCGCGAGCGGAGAAAATATTCGGGGGATTCTTTCATCGGTTCAACAGCCACGCGTAAGTCACGATGGAAAATTGTTGAGTCATATATGTTAATCTCTTTTTCATTTTGTTTAAGATAAATATATTTACTGACTTATTTTATGAGGGCCAGACATGGTATCAACCACAAGGCCTCAATAAAGTTACAATACAATACAATACTCTATATAAAGATCGCGGCGATGCCAAACCCAATCATCATCCGAGCGCCAGCGCTGTGTTGCGCAACAACCCGGGTACACACGCATAATTGCGCAACCAAAGTTGTACATGTATACAAACGCGCGGCAATTGACGAACCGACGTCGGATCGTTTAAGCTTGTTGTGCGTAAATACACAGCCGTAATTTTTGAAACCTTCGGTAGCAATTAAATTGGCCGTCGTTGAGATCGTCAACAGCCGGGAGGACCGCGAAAGAGAACGATGACGGCTGTAACTCGCGAGACGACATCCCTCGCCGTTATCTATTGTTACTTTTAATTTACGACTACTCGAGTACATATATATATTTACAATTCGCTCGTCTCTTGGTCAATTACGAAAAACCTACTCCAAAGCGATGGAACCTCGTGCTTGTCATTGCCGGATAGACTCGGCGTTGAATAACAACTGATTTGCATGGTAGGTACAGTTATATAATGGACTCGAAACTAATGTATACTTTTAGTCTCCAAATCAATGTAAATGTTCCAGTGGCGCGTCAACGAAGAGCCGAAAGGGGGGCAAATGGTGGTAGCTCCTGGTTACAGGTATATAGATGCATCAGAGCCTCGTCCTCCCTGCGCTTGAAGGGCTTCGGAAGGGAGGGAAGAAGCGCGTGCCCGTAAAAGGCTTCGCCCGACCAAAGTTTCCTTGCCCCGTGCATGCACGCGCGCGCGTTTGATTAGATTGAAACCAAGCGCACAAAGTTGGGTGGGGCGACATCCGTGTAAGGGGTACATAACGTTCGCACGCTGATCGAAAACTAATCAACAACTCGACCGAAGGGAAGACTAACCCGTGAACGGTGCACCGGGTGGGATTGGCCTTACCAAGTGCAACTCCGTACCAACAGACACGGGGTACCTCACGCGAAATGAAAACTTATCCAGGTGTGGTTTACTGCGTCCTCGAAGCAAGTGCTCGTCCCCGCGATGTAAGTAGCGCGTGAATGGCAAATGAAGGCGCGCCTCGCCAGTTGGAGTAAGTATATATTATGTTCTTGAATCAAAATCGCTTTATTGCTAATTGATGTATATATATATAATATACACCAAGTTGGGCAAAGTGCATCGGTGCAATATGTATACACCTACAACACGGGGGTGGATGCCCTGTTCGGCCGGTGATTTATCGTTCCTCCCGGGGCGTGAGTTATTCCTTGTTTATCCGCATTAAGTTTGCGCCTCGTATATTTTACATCCCTCCAGAGCGTTTCTCTTCCACTTGCGCCCGGACGTATACCTCGTACGTGTTGGATTTTAATCCAGGACTTTCGGACGTTTGTTTAAGTGAAACGGGGCTACGACCGAGAAAATTCTTGTTTTTTTTTTTTTTTTTTTTTTTTCCTTCCTCCCTCCTCTTTCCAGCGGCATTATATACGCGTTTTTGACACTAAACGCAAGTTTCATTGCTCAAACGATGTGGCCCCAACTCCCTGGAAGTTCCACCATGCATACGACAAAAGCAGGGTGCAATTTTTTGTTTGTTTTTTTTTTCTTTCACAAGTAGCGTTGCCCTTGTCGCGAAACGATTCGCGCACCCGTGACCTACATTTTCGGCTATGGCATGGCGTTTCGAAAAAGCGATTTGCCGTTAAGTAAGACAAATTTTTTTTTTGGGGGGGTGGCTGGAGCACGCGCGCGCGAGAGAGAGCACTTTTGCTCCGAAGGGAATCGGGACAAAGTTCTCGCGGGGGCACGCACGGCTTTGGTGAAATTTTCTGTTTGCAACAACGCCAGTCTCTGTATGCACGTAACTTGTTGGCAATGGGCGGGCATATTGTTAGTCGAACACGGAGTTACGACGGAGTGCACCACGGCGAGACCCTCTTGATGCTAATGGGAAGTATATGGAGAAACGCGAGCAGCGAATGAAAAAAAAAAAAAAAAAAAAAAAAAAGTGGGTTCGGGCGCAGTTCGGTCAAGGTCGCGTTGCATCTGCTGTTACCGCGTCAGCTGGAGAGCGAGTGTTAATTCGGGGGAGGATAGGCGCCCGGTGGGTCAAATGAAAAAAAAACAAAGTGAGTGTCTTTCGGTTTTAAAGTGCGGTTGGTCACTTTGATTTACTTGCGTGGCGCATAGGGGCAATTCACCAAATGCAAAAAAAAAAAAAAAGGAAAAGCAAAAGCCAAACAATATCTCGCCAAACTCTACTTGCCGTTTAGTTTCAGCCAATGAGGTGACCTCCGTGTCCGGGAACTCGCCAATGATCCGGCGAAATCGGCCAAAGTACGAGCTTCGACTTGGAGCGGGTGAAAAACGCGACCGAGTGCAAAGACGGCCATCCTACCGTTTTTTGCGCGAGGACGGGGCAGAGCGAGCCAAGCGAGAGCCACGAGGGATGGGCAGTGACTGTTCGGCGCTGCGGCTCCACGGCCACTCTGTAGAGGCTCCTCGGTGAGAGCGAGCCAAACGTGCTCGATGCTCGCCACGACGCGCATGCGTTCCCTCCTGTGCTCCTCTTTCTGCTGTTATTCCGCGGGGAGAGGGAGAAGACCCGAAAGACACTAGCTGGGGATGAGAAGAGAATCGGGTGTCGCTGCAGCTGCCGTGTATACGTATACACGTACACGGCTGTATTACCGACAGTGGCGACTGTGCAGTACCAACACTGTGGCGCACACGTTCTACCAATTTTGGGGGCACAGCGGTCCCAAACGGTACAGCGTGTCCGTGACAACGCGCCCGACAGTGGCTATGCTTTTTTCTTTCACACGGACACTCCTACTCTCGAATAGTACAGCTCCCGATGTAGTAAAGAGTATATACATGTATTCAGTTTCTACACCCTTAGTTAGATAAGTCTGCATTACATGTACGACGATTTTTAATTGGGGGGTCAAAAGTTGAGACTTGTACTCACTGGGGGTGAGAAACTCAAAGTGCAAATTTTTTATTTTTGTTCACCTCGTTGTTTCGGATCTCCGACGAGTCGGGGTAATGGTATTGATGCAAAAAAACAATAACATTTCGGGCATATTTTACAAGAGTATAGCTTACTTTTTGCGTTCCATTGACTACCTGAATGTCGAAACAAATGAATTTTTCAAAACTGTTCAGTCGAAATCCGAGTAATTCGCGCATAATTGCCAACTGTGTACAGAAAGGGTGGTTTTACGTAAATTTGAAGTTGCAACGACTCTGCCAAACCTCGTTAAATTTATATACCACGGCTTCTCGTCTGCAATGGAAAACAGCAAAAGAGTCGACGCTGCACTGCAGCTCTCTGGAGCCAATGTTTCGAGGGGTGATAATATTACAACGGGCTTGCGATGATATCGAGTTTCGTTTTTTACCGATTATATATATATATATATATATTACTTTTGTTCCCCGACGTAAAGCATTATCCGTTTTTACTATTGTTATATTTAACCATTATACTGATTATAAGTTAATTAGTTGCGGGGTGGTAAATGCTGGAAAATACGAGTGACCCAGTGTGAAATAATCGGAGAAAATTATCATCAAGTGGATATTATTGCTCGTAACAAGAACCTGCACCGCCAGCAATACCACCTCCAAGTTCATCTCTGCATGTATGTACATACGAACAACTGGTGGCGTTGGGTGTACGTGTGTATAGGTGTATTATCTCAGCCGCAGCTCCCCGAGGGGCGTATTTGCGCGGGGCTCGTCATCGTTATCGTCGCCTGTTTACTCCCGATAACGAGAGCACACGCGAACGCGCTCGCCAGGAGGAGACGATGTAGGAAAACGAGGGCACGCGCGCACGCGAATCCTGACGACATTTGAGAATCGACTGACACACGTGTGGATGAACAAACAGAAAAAAAAAATTCGAGTCAGCTGGTATCCGACACGCCCCGCAATACACAAAGAGAGATACGTAATGTGTGATTTTTCTTCACTAAGTGGGTGTTTGACAATTATGTCGTTACCGTCGATTGACAATCGTCGTCTATATGAACTTTATTTATACGATAAATCACCGTATAAGGCCACAAGTTAGCGACCATTTACTTTGATCCAGCGACTATCCTGTGCTTAAAGAAAGAACGAAGGTGCTTGAGAAAAAAAAGTAACTTTAAACTTGGTGCGCAAGCAAAAAAAAAGAAAAAAAAAAAAAAACAGAATAGCTATGCAAAATGTATTCACGCGTAGTTGGCCGAGTGGTAAGTTAATAAAATTATCGACGATTATGCGCGGTAGATTAAACGCAAGTGCGAAGCTACGTTGAAACGTCCATTACGTGCAATATTCACTTCCGGGCCTCGAGCGGAGATGTTATAAATATTCATTGAAAAGTCATCGAGGATCCTACGGTGTGTACGTGTATATGCACACGCAAAAAAAAGGGGGGGCGGGGGAAACAGGTATATATTCCCTCAGTAGAGGAAAATTCGAGTAATTTGCGCTCTCACGGCTCCAGTAAATCGAGCATCGTTAATTTTATCACTCGATCAAGTTTTCGGGCGCCAATTCCGACGCGCACTTGTTAACCTCATCCCTTTGTCATCGGGTTTTTTTACTCCCCTCTTTGTATTTATTTCCCTTTGGATCTCCGTTCGGTGAATGAATGTTCTATCTCTCTCATAATTTTTTTTTTTTTTTTTTTTTTCTTTGCCGACGAGTTAAATGTATTTATCTGGGAAAAAGCGAAAAGCGTTCTCTGACCCTTTAATCCGAATGCTCTGAGCCGGATAAACAAAAATCGTTAGTCCGAAAGAGAAAACTAAATTTTACCATACAGTTCAACATCGTTGGTCATGTATGATATTCATTAGGTCACAACGCGTGTTTCATTCGTTAAATCAACTTTGATCTCGCTCATCAGAACTATTACCATAATCGTTGCCAATTTTTTTTTCTCCATCTCGTCGTGTGTATATATATTTTCACGAGAGGTTGGGGGAACGATAACTTCTTATCGGAAGCGCAAAGAGGAATCATAATGGAATCAAGCGTCGGCAATGGTGTGGTAATTAAATTTATCGGACTTGTAGAGTACGTGGCATTTTTCTCGGAAATAAAAAAAATCCGTTTTATTGTATTGATATATTTTGATGTCAAATGGATGTTAACTTTTGACTACATTAATAAAAACGCATGGAATCACAATAAATCCAGAGCAGTGAAGTTGTTTTTCAGATGGAATCAGAGTAGAGCGAGTATAATAACAAACGTGTACGTGCAATTAAGCCGCTATACAGCACAGCTTTGTCTCCTTTCCATATCCCCTTTGATAAAACTCATCAGCTCGCTCGCGTGCACATACACGCGTATGTATACTGTACCTACCTGCAAAGGTATTATAGAGCAAGGGAAACTCTATAGGTGGGGTGTGTATACAAGCCAAACAACCTGTCCCTCACAAGAGAGTCAGTGTTGGTATATGTAAAGCTTTTTCCATGCACATTCTGGGCAGGTGCTTTTAAATATTACGTGCACGTAACTTTGTCCTTCGGAGAAGAAATACCGACGCGCGGTCGGCAAATTACTCGGGCGACAAACCGTATATATAGGTTGCTTGAAACGCAGTTTTTAATTATACGTCGAGGAGCAAGGAAACCATATATAGTATAGTGCCACGGCATAGTTCTTTTTTTTTGTTGACGCTAGATCCTGCGGTTGAACAACCCTCCTCGACTGCTGTCGTAGCTAGCTTTTTGGATTAAAGTACTTATTTATCTTTGGTGCTGCTGCACGTGCCTTTCTGATAAACCTGTCGCTTGTACTGTGTCGTGTAAGTATAATGTTAGGTTTGAGGATGCGAGGACACTTAAGTGTTGTTCGATTTGCTCGGGTGTGCGTTGATTGCTTTTTTTTTCTCCATTTGTTTGCTGCAAGAGCAACGAAAAAAGTATAGGCACCCACTGTTAAACTGTTTACGGTGAAATTGCGATGAAACCAGCTGGACGTTGACATCTGACAAAGCGACATTGATATGTATTTTGTGGATAAAAAGTTACATCAAGTGGTGGTAATGAAAATATTAATTTTTTTCCTTGGAATGACGAAAAAAGTTTCAATGAGTAGATCAAACCAGGTTATGGTCAGACGTGCCGTGCCGAGGCGGCGAAATTCTTTGATCGGTATACGTAACACTGAAACGCAGCTCAATCGAATTTCCAATTGCAAATGTAGTTTTCAACAATCCACCACCACCGTAAGGTTTAAAAAAAAAACGTACACTTGGATCGTTCGGTGTCCAAATTATTTCAAGGATTGTCCTTCACGCTCCAACTACCGGGTGAGGAAAAAAAAGAAAAAAAATCACCTCACCAAACGAAAAAATTTCAACGTCGACATAAAAGAAAGAAATGGAGGGTCTCGTCCTCACGCGGTATCCTTTTGTTTCCCGAAACCTTTTCCCCGCGATACTCTCGAAAGAGACAGTAAAAAAAAAAAAAAGGTGGGCTGGAGCAAACATCGACATCGCCAAACAAACGTACGGCCGCGCAGCAACGGCTCCATTCATTTGCTCGCAGCAGCGGACGCAGCCCAGAAAAAGACCCCGGGGCGTTAAGCATCGGAGAAATGTGCATACGCACTTATCGCATCGCTGCGCCGTATCGTCACGCCCGGCCACTGCTGCAGGCCTCTTTGCGAATCGCAGCATTTGTCCTCCTCCACCCCGACCCACGAGCGAGAGAGCACCCATGAATAGAATACAGTATGGTGCCGATTATGGAGCCGATCACACGGTAGACCGGTCGGAATATCCGTGTTCTTTTTTTCTTTGAAACGCGGAAAATAAATTGCGCGAAAGAGACACATCGTTGAAAATGTAGGAGGCGTGCACAATCAATATACACATACAATCGCACAGCAAATATTTGTTAAGCGGAGATTTTAGAAGTGGAGCGCGATACAAAACGCAAACGCTGATAAAATGTAGGTACACGCGTAGAGGATGATGAGGAAGAGGAAGGAAGCCAACCAAGGAGAAAAGGAAGCAACGCTATCACAGGGTCGAGGCTCCCCTTCCTATTGTATTGTATATTATTGTTCTTGCGATATTCGGGGGTTGTGTACGGAGAGGAGCGAAATGAAAACACGTGCCAGGGCTGCGTGTGAATTTTAGCTCCTTTGTCGAAGGAGAGCAGGAATTCGCGTTACATGGGTACACGTTTACTCGTACACGAGTGTAAATTGTGCTGCTTTTCACGAGAACGGGAGAGATTTATTTGTACACATATGGATTTGCGTGCGAGTGCAAGGGACACAATGACTATGGGCCAATTATCTACTTACGCGTGTTCAGCTCCGTTTGCGTGCAGGGATATTTTTCTCCCTCGTACGTACCTATAGCACACGCGCACTTTATTGTTTCTTTGTTTATTCCTTTCCCCATCCTACTACTCGTCCACCAAATAATGAGATTTCCTCATTTTGAGCCTCGTACTTTTTACTTGAAAAAAAAAAAAAAAAAAAAAATTCAGACAACGTCCATCGTATTTGTTAGTGAGTACAAACATCGAAACGATGACGCAACGATCGTTGGGCGAGGAGGCAGGGGGAGGGAGGCTTCGTCGTTGCATCGGAGAGTACTCATTATCCGAGCAACCCCTGCATTATAGCAGCTAGGGTATAGTCCAGTTGCCGCCCCACCGGCAATCGAGTCGTGCTAAACAATCGCGATCATTATCATCATCGTGGGCCATAGTATATAGCGAGTATATGTATATAGGTACACTTATATTTATACCTTTATACATTTCCCCCCAACACGCGCGTATATACAGCTTCCCGTGAACAACGCAATATCCAGTGCCGATGAATCTTTGCATCAACCCGGTGATATTGCCTCCAATAGCTTCCCAAAATCCTCGAGGGTCCCCCCGTAACTTGTACGCGCTTGTGCCTGTACCCACTAGCCGTTCATAGAGGTGTATGTATATATATGCGTTGGTGCACACAGAAAAGGTGGAAGAGCTTTCGCGGAAGCGTGCCTTGGCAGTAGGTACTCTTGCGGTGCAGTATACATACATAGAGGTAAGCCTGGGGTCAAGCAGGTCTCGAGAATATGCATACCAGATAGGCTTCCCCGCTTTGGCGAGCGAGTACCTTACTGGGGAGCCGATGCTGAGGATCGATGGTTTTCAAAAAAGGGGTGGGGGGAGGGTGATCTCTACTTACCCCTCAAACACAAGCGAGCTGGGCTTCTGATGGAGATCGACGAGTCCTTTGATCGGCCACACTCCTCTTCTGTTTCGTCGCGTGCATGCTGGAGAAAATCGATATCTACTTCTCTGTGTGCGGCTTTCGAGGACTCCTCGGATTAATTAGATTGCTTGGGTGTCTGTGGCTTTTTTTGCACTTATACCAAGGGGGGGGGGAAGAGAAGGTCCCACTCGACGTTCCTCTCTCTCTCTCTCTCTCTCTCTCTCTTGTTGGAAATCTAACGAAACCAAAAAAGTAGAAGGAAAAAAGGATCGAGGGGCACACCACAACGCGGACCAAATTAACTGTGTTACGGAGTATAGAGCTCGTTTTCCAAGGTGTGTGTGTGTGTGTTTGGGGGTAAGTAAAGTATACAGAGAGAGAGAGAGAGGGGGGTCGAACTGTAAGTATACACATATACAGCGTGGGGCACATGTAGAGCCCACGGTCGAGGGAGAAGATGGAGCGAGTTGGCTTAATTTACAAAAGTTGAGAAGGTAGGGTGGGTGTGAAAAATGATATTGATTAAGGGGAAGTTCGATCGTTCGCGCGAGGCCTCGCCCGAACTTGAAACCATCACCACCACCATTGCATTCGCACCGTGTACATGCGTGTCTTTCTTTCCAAGGGGGTAAGAAAAAAAAAAAAAAAAAAAAAAAAAAAACGCATGACACAATACATGTATACATACCGGAGTGAGCACTGCACGACAGAAACTCGAGAGGGAAGGTGTAAGTAGGGGGTAGGAGGTACGTCGCTCTCGAGTAAATGGAGAATCAGGTGTATCGTAGCTAGTTACAGTATGCATAGGGTGCGGTGTGCAACCGACAGGTCTATACTGCAGCGCTCGGGGCTGTTTCTTTTTCATTTAAGGAAACTACATGGTGAGGCGGATACGAGGAGGAAAATGGACACGCTTATGTCTTCCCGGCTCTACTGTGACTACTCGCACGACCACCTGATGTATATTATCTCATGTATACATACGTCCGTGTTCTCTTTCATTCCATTGTTTGGTATATCGCGTGTACGTGTGTATAGGTATACTTTGACATGGTTGTTGTTGTGCACGAGCAGAAAGATAATAATTTTATCGATGTACATTAGTTTCATCGTATAAGGTCACGGGAATAAAATGCACGAAGAACACACACATGTATAATATGGTAGCCATATGGGGATGACGTAAATAATAAATTTTGGAACCAACCGCGACAAAGAACGAGTCGAAGTAACATTACCCCCGTCCCAAATAAGGTGCACCTGTGTTAGACGCGCACTGCAGTTTCATCGGTATCAGATGTACACCCTGACGTACATATATTATGTACACATGTATCGCGATACATATGAATCATGGTTCAATTTCTTATCAATCGAGCGGCTGCAGAAGCGCATTACAGTGGCTAATCCGAAGCACGGGGGCAATGGTACGTATATACCTACCCCCGCATGCATGAATTAACATCTCGAATTGGCGAGAGGAAAGCACAAGCACCGCTGACGCGGCCGCATCCAATGCATTTCTGATCAGCCGTTCGGTCTGGGTCATTGGGATGTATGTGCATATACATATATGTACGTTTACGGGTATACGTATCGTACAGTAACTATATATACTACTGTGTAGTTATTGGGGTGCATACCTGTGTATATGTAAATGTATTTTCAGTCGCACGCCCCAAGTAGGTGCACACATCATCTTGTATTGCGGTACACAGGTGCATTACGTAGATACGCGACCATCGTCTTGTGAACGCGAGTGTAACCATCATCACGGCAATGATAATAATAATAATAATAATAATAATGAATATCCCTTATTTCTTCATAATGTATACGGTATGAATGACAAAATCGCGAGTAAACAAATAAACAAGGGCTTATACAGGGGTACGTAGGTACCCCAGGAGGAAGCGCGCGGCTTTGGCTGGACAATGGGAGCGAAGGGCGTGTACAAGAGCCCCGGCTACGTGTATAAACGCGGGGGGGGGGGGGGGGGTCGCACCGAGAGAGGAGAGAACGCGGGCTTTTGTTCCCGAGGTCGAGATCGGGCCACTGTATGCGCCGCCGTTGTTCAACGCTAACGCATGTATACACCCACGCACATACGCGCAAGTGAAGAGTAAGGCGAAAGAGGTGCAGGAGGGGGGGGGCGAGTGACAATAGCTGCCAATCAAGCGCGATCTAGCCCCCACCCCCCCGGGATTATATACGTTGTCGGTCCTTGGCCTTCGTAAAAGCCGAAGCGAGATGCTGGATGATGATCTTGCGCGCCGTCGCTTACGTGTATATAGGGGTATGGCTCTTTTGTCTGGACGATGCCTACATGGATGCGCGTATACATACACAAAGTAAGGCAGGTGCACGCACGCGTACGGGGACGGGATGATTTTTCGAGCTTGCAGTTGATAAGCCTCGCCCATAGGTATGTTGGGTTCATTTTTAACTTAATAGCAACTATAAACAGTACATAATTATGTATACGTATTTTATACGAGACCCGATGCGAATTGGCTCGATTGTTTGTCAAAAGAATTGATTTAAAGTGACGCATCCAGCGACGTATATACATGTACAAAGCCGCGTGCAAACGTTGCGAGAGCAAAGAATAATAATAATAATAATACAACAAAAAAAAAAAAAAGGAAGGAGGTCGGTGCTTTCCTATCTCTCGGATGACGTTTGAATCTACGGGGAATAGATTTTTTTATTTGTTTCCCCCTCCGGAGGTTTTTATCCTTTCCTGTACAGTTTTACTAGAGACCCTCTTCCTTGACTTTTTTTTTTTTTTTTTTTTCCTTCTTTCCAAAGAAGTATTATAAATGTAGGTATAGCGACTTTCCCACTTGTTCTCGTGCCGTGTGTATATTCCTTTCAGCGATAAATGAAGATGGAGGAGGGAAGAAAAATGTACGTATATATATACACACACACACACACAAGTATCTACCTCTTTAAATACAGAACCGAGGAGGAGAAGAAAAAGAAAACGCAAAGCCAGCACTCGTCACTCGTCCTCTCGACGACGGGGCGCGTAGTCGGTCCTTTAATTTCTCATCACGAGAACGTACGGGTACACGGTGCTCATGCAATATTCTCCTCTGCCCTGATGTACGACAGCCGCGTATAATATCATAATATATTCTCGCTCGTTTTCCCCCGTCTGTCCCGAATAAACAATGTATTGTAGTCTCGCGTTTTATTTTTACCCCCTCCGGCCCCTACACGCATTACCGTGTGTTTTGTTATACCGTTGACTTTTTTATCCATCGGTGCTTGAGCGAGATGTAGCTAATATACATATATATGTATATACAGCGTTGAGTCCGTGTAAAGACGAGTACACGCAGGCTTGTTGAAAGTCGATCGCAAACTCGGAGCGAACGATGACTGCAAGATTATGTGATACGACAACGCCTCCAAAGTGTAGCCCGAAGCGCGTGATCAGCGGAGCCGTCCAAAGGGGCCATGCATCACGGGTATATCCCTCCAACTGTACGTCATTAAAGCTCTCCCTTGAAGCCGATGCCTGCACGGTATTATACGCAATGTGGGTTATTGCACGTACCACGCGGCTGACGTAAGCTCTCGGACGATCCGGGACGACGAAGCTGGCGGAGGATATTGAAATTTCCTCGTTGATAATGTGCTTTTGCGATCACCATCGTTACCCCATCCCCCCCCCTTCCTCCCTCTTCGAGTAGGTATATAGCGGTGGTACAGAGACGCCACGAAAGTTACAGAGAGGAGTGTGGGGTTGCACGGAGCGTATTATATTATGGGTGTAGGTACATATGCAATGTACTCTACTGACGCGAATTCGTGCTGTCTGTGTGCGCGTGCACGACAAATATTTATGTACAGGTATATTATACATGCATCGTATGCGACGGGACTCACGTGACAATAAATAAACCCTTTGGCACGTCAAGCAGGACCTCTTCCCCCGAGTGCACTTTACCTCGCGCGGATTAGCTCCAAGCTTGTCATGGAAGGAGATTTTCAGATTTTCATCCATTACGAGCACGCGCATAGGCGTGTACCATACGCGTGTATAAAGTACACACCCGACTCGCAAGCTCGGGTACTTGTATAGGATTATGCTATACCATACGAGGAGGCGACGTGTTTTTTCATCCTCCCGCTGATGGCACACGTTTTTATATGCGCGAATAACCGCGAGATCCTCGACGGATGCTCGTTTCAACATATTCTTCCTCCCTCGGGGTAACAAATGATCAACAGGACGAAAACAATTGGGCCATCGTCCTCATATCCTCCACCCAATCTTAAGGTATCGCTGATATAGATAGACCGAACCTATAGTGGATAAACAACAATCCATCACATTATTGTAAAAGTTATACATTGGGGTAGCGGTATAAAATATATTGTCGAACCTGCTTTGCCTCTCAGCCCCTCTATGTTTATATACAGGATCAGCGGCACGATTACTGTAGGCGAGACTCACTACGCACGCACAGTCGTTTTAATCAAGTATTACGAAGGTGTTTTTTTTTTTTTTTTTTTTTTTTATCTTTCTTCGTGGATGGCTTCGATCGATCAGAGTATATATGTACATACCTACGCTTGAAAAGCACAGCAGGCCCGACTACCATCGTCTCCTCGGTAAGCGATGGGATGGATGGAATGGGGGGGGAGGGAAACTTTTGAGGAATCAGCGAGATCTTAGCTGTTCCTCCCTCTACATGTATATACTCTTCAATTTTGTCCCTTCGCCGTTACACCAGTCGTAAAATATACGGGAGTAGGTCAAAAGTTACTCGAGCTCGCTCTATCGAGGTAGACACCGAAACAGTAAGCACAGATCCTTGGTAGAGGGGGAGGAGGAGAGAAAAGCAAATCCAGCGTGAAGCTAAAAAAACGGTAGGGGGGGAGGGGCTGAAAAGGTCCCTCTCGTATTTGGATTGATTCGGTTTACTCTTAATGCAGAGCACTTTGGTCGTATATAGGAGGGAGGGGGGCTTATCTCTATAAAAGGGGGGGGGCGTGGAAATATATAAGTGACGAGGGATGGTGGAAGCAATGTATACCTATACACGCACGACAGTTTGGCGCCAAGTTTGATGTTTCTGTTTCTCGATGACGGAGGATTCAAGCAAAGAGGAGAGGAATTGGGTTGTTATGTATGTATAGCTTGTTTGCACAAAAAGGGGAGAGAATAAACACGTTTTTGAAAGTTGGCGCGAGAAAGTGGTGTCGGTCGCGAAAGCAGAAAGGAAAAAAAAAAAAAAAAAAAAGCGTGCACCGTTTCGAACAAACAGTCGCGTCAAGAGTCGAGAATATGGGTAGAAGAAGCATCCCAAGTGGAGCCGGAAAAATGACTCCATACAAAAAGGGGGGGAAGTAAGAGGAAAGAAAGATAGCTCACTCGGAGCACCTTCAGCAGGGAAATAATTGTATTTTTGTCCCGTACAATTGCTCGAGGACAGCTTCGAGTAGTCTCCGTTTGCAGTTATTTCTCCGGGTTATTTTATTTATTTATTTGTTTATTTTATTCGTGTTGACTTTGCGAGGCCTCTAATGGCCCGCTCCATTATTTTTATTCTCTAGTTTTTTTTTTGTTTTTATTTTCCTCTTCGGTTTAGTTTTAGTAACCTTCGCTCTTCCAAAACTCTCGCGCGCTCACTTGTTTTTCTCTCCCCTCGATAAATATTACAAATTACAAAGTTGGCTACAGCCACTCTAACTTTTTGAAACGCCCGGGTAAAGTTTTACGCGGGGGAGTGCTCGGTTTGGGCCGAGCTCGGGTTTTTCACTCGCGAAAAATCCTTCCGCCTTCCGCGCTTTGCCGAAGGGGAGGAGGTAATTAGCTTTGAAAAATTTACGAAAACCGTAGCTGCAATTTTTGTTGGTACTCAACAACCACCACCAACTACCTACCCCTTGAAAGTAAGGGACACGTATAATTATGTTTTCGAATGAACGTTATCGTGAGTATGGCGCTAAAGAGCAAAATCGAGCGCACGAAAGACGATGAGGAAGAATCGAGGAACAAAGAAGTACATTGTACAGCTGGAAGATAAGTTCCCCGCATTGGAAGGAAAAAAAAACCATTAGGTGCGGCCGTTGGAAAAAATAGACGATGGAAGAGAAGCCCTGTGAAGCCCTGCACTGTGGCTCACCCCCGTCTTTCTTCTTCTTTCTCTCCTCCCATCCCCCCGCTCTTTGGCAAGGAAGGGTTTCTCTTCTTGTCCATTTTTCTGTACAGCTCCCCGTGCACTGCTTATTCGGCACTTTTTCCCCTCCCCCCCCCTCTCCTCTCTTCGGTACAAAATTAGCTGGCTTGTTCTTTCCTCCTATATACACCACCTGTGCACTACTTACTTCCTTTCGATTCTCCGTGGCGTGGTGAACGGCACAAAGGGAGTTTTCTTTGCGTGCAACGGTTTATAACTCACCTGCATTGTCCACTTTTCTTTATTCCACCCCTTTCCACCCCTACAGCCAACTGTACTCCATTTTGCTCTTTTTCCTGCTTATGAAAGTTTGACTGTACATAGCTATGGACTCGTGTGAGCGTAGCGCGCGGGCATTTGCATTCGCGCGAGTGGCGCGATAAAAAAGTGAGGGGGGAAAGTAAATAAAAAAAAATAAAAAAAATAACAGTAGAGAGCTACTTTTGACTCGAGGACAGGAAAGAATTTCACTAGAAAAAAGTGAATCGAGGACCGTGATTTTTTTTTTTTTTTTTTTTTTTTTCGGCACTGAGAGGCAAGTAGGCACGACTATTTGCGAGACTTTGTGCATGTTTCAGTGATGCATTTACGCGTCATTGTGCTCGTTTATTCGTCTTTTTTTTTTCTCTCTCCCTCTCGTTCTATTTTTGTTTGGCAACGTGGAAATTGTCGTCGTTGTTTGCATTAGATGCTTTGTGACGGCTACGATGCTAATGTACAATGGCATTATTCCGGGGTACGGTGTATTTTCACCGGTAAAAAATTTATTGCGTGCTTTCTTAATTTGTTTTACGCGAAAAGCCACTTCTTCAAAGTGAGTATTCACTTATTCACCAACGAGTGAATAGTATTTGTTTCATCGATCAAAAATCGGTCATTTTATCATATTTACCATGGTTTTGTGATGGAAATTACGTTTCCAGGCGTAATCGCTCGATACTGTTTTAAAAATCGATAATAATAATAATAATAATAAAATGTTGATCCTGTTCGAATAAATTGGAATAAATTCACGTGGAATCCACAGCATCACGAAGGTGCGACCAAATGGGATGGATACGCTTTTTTCTCTGGCGATAAACGTACAGCAGTCGTGCCTTGTTATAATATGCTAAGGTATTGCTCTTTGCATAAATTTAAAACTACGTTTTTAATATTGCAATATCCATGTCCGACTATAGAGTAAAATTATCAAACTTATTTTCATGATGTATCCTTTATTTTTCACCTTATTACGTCTAAATTTAAAATCATGCAGCCAAGTTATATCGTAAACCAAGACAAACTAACGTTATTGTAAAATATTTATACGAAATTCTACGAGTCGTGCTTGCGTTTGATTGAAAACAATTTTTTTTTCACTAAAGTTTTTTTTGCATACATCCACTGACCTTTTGTTATTTTCTATTATTAAATTAAACAAACGTAAAATACATACTTTAGTTTTGAAATATGGCTAGCTCTGATGGAAGACGGAAAATTAATGAACTAAATATTTTTTGAAACGAACGTATAAGATAGAAAACACAATAAGTTATAAAAAAAAATCGGTGTATAAACTGGCACGCGCCATCTTCATTCAAACAATTTTGTCTGCGATCGAATATAATAGCGTATCTAGCTGACCGACTGCCCGACGACCCCTCCACCAATAAAGAAACTCCCAGCCGCAAATACCATCCTTATCGACGTCTCGAAGCTCGAGTGATTGAAAATTAAAATTTAATTTATAAACAATAATTGGGCAACAAAATGTATACTGCCATCTTTAAAAGTCAGCAACTGATCATGCAATGGCGAATAAAATTTTATACAAAGTACATGAGTTTCGATAGCTAATTTTCCTCGTCATCGGTTCCTAACAACAAACAAGCACATTAAGTTTAGTTGAAGAACCAAAAAAGCAACCAATCCAACTACACGATTGAAAAAATTTAAAACAAACGAGGGTCATCGTATATTCATTCAGAGATGAAAGTTGTACGATAAAGTAACAAAAGTATGTCATTCGACGAAGATATTTTCATTTTTACTGTACTAAAAATAATCCTAAGTACTGTAGAAAATAATCCTATTGAAAAAACACGAGAGCAAACATCATAATTTCCAGTTCAAGCGGAGATAGCGATTAGAATCTTGTCCGCTGTATTTCTGGGCTCGGATCAATACCGCGGTATACACCTACTGGCAAGACAACACGTGCTGCGTAGATACAATTATTTCAATGTATTACAACGTAAGTGACTAAATTATGGAAATAGTCAAAAATTCTTGAACAAAGTGCGATTTTTACTGATGCAAAAATTATTATAATAATATAATACTTACAATACAACGCAGATCTTAGTTTTAAAGAATCTTAATTTATGTGAGAAAAATACCTGTTATATGTTCCAAAGACTCTGTAGCTTCAGCATATAAATCTACTCTTGATTTTGTAACATAAAAAACAGATCATTCGAACGTAAAAAAATTTTAAAAAATTATTGCAGCGTCTGCCAATGAGGTATCACTAATGAACCGTTGAACAAATTGGGGTGAGCTCGTTATATTGTCAAGCCGATACTTTTGTGGTAGCTCTTATATCAGAATGTTTTTAATGATACTGCGACAATTGATCATTACTGCTACGAAACTCAGCAACATTGACCGAGTTTCGTGGTTGAAATACCCAGAAATATTGTGGTAGAGTTTACCACAGCTCGTGATAGAAAAAAAAAATAATAATAATAAATAAAAAATAAAACAAAATATGCAATTACCAGCGAAAACTGGAGGAAAAGCTCACCAAACTCGAAACAAGCTTTAATAAACCACTGGCTTCTCGCGAGGAGCACCGCAACTGGCGAACTAAAAAAATTAAAAGGAAAAAAAGGTGGCAAAGATGAAAAAAAAAAAAAAAAAGTCGAGCACCGCCGAGAGACGGGCGCCACATAATAACGATTCCCGGAGGGCCACGCGACGAGAACCGCGCAAAAAGGTCTCGATTAATCGGTCCATCGCACAGCAGCCCGGCACAAGAGAGTCACGTACCGGCGAGCTCCCCCCCCCCTCCCCCCAACCCTCTCACACACACTCACACGTATATCCCTTTGGAGTGCGTGGGCGCTCCTTATCATCCCTCGAGCAGTGTACCCGACGCTCTCGGCAACAGCTTGCAGAAATTTTCGTTCTCGTGGGGGGTGTAATGTATAATGGCATTCGTCGCACGTTTTCGCGGTCTCCACATACTCTCGTATATTACATCCCGCGGAATCCGCTTGTCCGCGAGCTTTGGGGTGGGGGGGGGGAGAAAAAAAAAGAAAAACACGCTTTCCGGAGCTTTCATCTCGGTTATACACTCGGCGGTCGGGCGCGATGCGACTATCCCCTGTGGCTTGGCGTATATTTTAATTTTCGAAGCGAGTCCTGCTGTCTGCGCGTGCTAAAAGAAAACAAAAAAAGTGAGGCCGCGGCCCCGCGTGCACGTACAATCTGATGATGAAAACGGCGGCGCTCACGTACAGGGGCATCATAAACCAAAAGTGCGCGTGCCCTCGTCCGCCGAAATGTTTATCGCGTATGCGAGGGGAAAAAAAAAGCGCACATCAATGTGCGGCTGTTATTGGTAAACCATTCAACCGTGCATCGTCGTGGGAGTTAAAATTCAACCGTACATATATCTCTGGGAGATCACAGTCGAATAAATATTACCAACAAATTAATTAACGAAGAAAGAGAACGTCATATACACCTACATACACCGATGTATATATTAACCCACACGTGCGACAGCGATTCGTGCCAATTTCTCATACATCGGAGCGGAGCGAGGGAGAAAAAAAAAGTAATTACCATCGAGGACTTAATTAATGTAGGGTCGGCCGTCGTATGTATACATATACATATATATATATATATATACGGTAGAGCGGGCATTAATAAGATTGCCTATATACGTATACAACGTAAGTGTGTACATGTATGCATAGGTACACACATATATATATAGTCTGCCAAACGATAGAATGGAATAGTATACACTGCAGAGGCTCCGAGTGGGTTGTACGTAATATAGGCGCTGGGAGCCAAAAGAGAGAGGGAGAGTCGACTTTGCCAACTCGACGGCGAACAGGGCCAAATGTAAATTACGTAAGACGCCGACGATGCGCCACACAACTGCGGCAGTGGCGACTCGGTAAGCTACGAAAAGAAGAAAAGAAAAAAAAAAAAAAAAAAAAAAAAAACAAGCCAAAGGAGTGGAAGAGAGGAAGGAAAATCGAAGAGCTGCTGCAGTAAGAGAGAGATGAGTGGGTAGTCGAACGTGAGGTGAAGGGGGCATTGTTCCTCGGGGCATGTCATTATTGTCGGAAAAAAAAAAAAAAAAAAAAAAAAAGTCGGACGCCCGATGCCTTTGGCACGGTAATATAGTGCGGCGCTTGCTGATGTATATACTTATATACCTGTACATCCTGGCGTCTTATTCTGTGGGCATATATACACATAATATAATATATACGTGTAAGCATGGGTCTCTATCCGATTTTCCGAGCATCGCAGTTGTGTAACACTCCTCTTTTTTTTGACAACGCATGATTACCTGCGAAGGACCTTTCTTTCTTTTTTATTTTATTTTTCATCATCCGCCAACATTGGACGGGCGACGCACTGACGTAAAAAAAAAAAAAAAAAAAAAAAAAACTGTCTCAAGCGACAAAAAAGCGCAGTTTTCTCGAGCACGTGCCGAAATGAAGTGACCAGCAAGCTTTCCTAATTATAACAGGCACGTCACATCCCCCCACGAGATAACGTTATAAAACACTTTTCTACCGCGCAAACTACTTCATTTTCCACTGCAAAAGAGGAGATGGGGAGGGTAAAAAAAGCAGGGCAAAAAAGTGAGACGGAGAAAAACTTGAAGGAAGGAGATACTTGACGAGAGAAAGGATAAGCGAGGGGGGAGGGAAAGAAAAATACAACATTAGCGTGCGGGAGTGGAGGGTGAAAGGGGAGAGGATAAGTGAGTGAGGTCTGGAGGTTTCGGCTCGACGTGCGAGGAATATTCCACGTTGGAATCGTATAAGCTGCCAGCGGGGGTGGGTATTGGTCTTCTCGGCTACGTGACGGGATTTCGGTGCACGTGTGCGGGAGGGCTAAGAGGGCGAATCGCGATTCTTCTTTCTTTACCTTGGTGCGTCTCCTTTGCATTATTGCCTTTTCTTTTCCTTCCTATAAAAATATACTGTCCTATCGACTCGCGTTTGCTTTTATTTTTCTCGTTTGGTTTTATTGAATTTCGGGAGGAAGGCGTTGATTCGATGGTAAGCGTACACTGTAAAAAATGCTGTAGTAAAATCACTAGCGGATAGTAACTTTTTTTACTATCCTGAGCACAGCGATTATGATATCTGATAGCGAAAACTATGTCTTGAGCATCGTAATTTCACTAGCAATGTATTGATCGAGGTATTGATATTACTATCCGCTATTAAAATTAATATGCTCAGCATAGGTAACAGTGAGACCTATGCTCAGCATATCAATTTTACTAGCTGCATGATAAATACAATCGGCTATTAAAACTACAAGACAATGGAGATTCTACGTTCCGATAGTGAAAATACGTTTAACATCCCTCAGAAAAATACGAGATGATACTAATATTGCGCTCCGATGGTAAAAGTACAGTGATACAAATTACACGGGATAGTAAAAGTAATATCTAGTATTAAAGTTACATGCAGCTATTACTCTTGATGGGGGTAAGGGAATCTCGCATTGACTCCATTAATGTACATATAAATTTCTACCTAATTTACGGTTCGTGCTTCGTGCTCTCGCACTATAATCAATAATTGTGATAAGGATTAAAAGTAAATTTATCATCAGTGCTCTTACAAATTCGTAATCAGTAAGTATTAGGTATATTGTTTATATAGCGAAAGCATTCTGGAAAGTAAACACTTTTCAGGTTATGTATCATTTCATGACATCGTGGGTATACACCTTAGTAGACCAATAGCTAAATATTTCGGATCTCTACAAATCATCTCGTTTCTCAATTGTATGTGAAGATGTGTCTGTGATGTGAAGAAATAATAACATAATCCTTGTAGTGAAAATGGAACTATGAACAGTACAATAGTGCTTCTCATATCCAAGATATGACTTTTACGCTTGGGA
The DNA here is from genome assembly GCF_036245765.1 of Copidosoma floridanum. Taxonomy (NCBI): domain Eukaryota; kingdom Metazoa; phylum Arthropoda; class Insecta; order Hymenoptera; family Encyrtidae; genus Copidosoma; species Copidosoma floridanum. The sequence goes on from NW_028321896.1 coordinate 4,217,813, forward strand.
TAGTAAAATTACTACGCGATCGCAAAAAATTTCTGATGATTTCGGCTTTCCTGAAAATTACTATCTTGACATTTAATTTTACTATCCGGGAAAAAAATTTTACGAACCGATGGTAAAATCCCTATGCTGAGCATAGTGATTTTACTACAGCATTTTTTACAGTGTATACACATCAACCCATGTGCCACGGCTGAGTTGTTGGAGTTGGAGTCGATATTGCGCTCTTGGATCTTTGGATTACGATTTGTCCTATGGATGTATTTATTTAGGATTCACGCGCGTGGAATGTATGTGGAATCACTATACAGGAGTAACTGGGTTTACATCTTACCGTGTATAGTAGAGTTACGAATCGATGTCAATTTAAAGTACGCATTTGTCCCGCTAGAATTTTGTTTATTGGTTCGGGATCTTTTTTTTCTTCTAATCGTGTATTTTCCGCAGATGGTTGTATTTATGCTACAAATTTAACCATTGGTTGCACGATTAGAGATTTTTCTCGGAGAAAAAAATTCGATTGTAGTATACGTTTCATTATACGCATTATATCAGGTATAGTTTTCTGCACATCTACTTTCATCTTCTCAAATCGATGCAATTGTAATTATGATTCTTTTTTTTTTTTTTGTTCGCTTTTGTTTGTGAACCTTTAGTTGTTTTTTTTTTTGTTGGACGAATTTCCTAGCACTAAAACTTCTGATGTATCAAGATAAAAAAAAAAAAAAAAATTATTTTTAGTTTCATGGCTCAATCGACAATGGGGATGGCTCATGCAAAAGTTGCATGTCTTTAGAGGCAAATATCTTTTGACGATTATGGTTCGGTGAGAAAACATTAAAAGGGAGGACATCTCAAGCTCTGTACGCAGATCAGTTACGCTAAAAAGTACGCCTCTTTGACAACGCAATAAATCCCAAACCTTCACCCAAGCGATAAACATCAACAAAACAGCGATCACTTTTTTTAAATAACGAAGAAAAGGTAAAGAGGGTCGGGTAAGTATATATATATATATATATATATATATATATATATATATATATATATTGCGACTTTCGGGCAAGTATCTCTGTGTCTTTCACCACGCAATGCTCCTCGAGGAGGGTGTAGGCGACCTCCTCGCAGCATAATTGCCTAATTTCCCCCTACCATACCCCCCTCCCAGTAATGTGAGGCCTTCCCATCCCTCTTCCTTTCCTTCTCCAAAGTGCGAAGTGCCCATAGTAGTGCCCTTATTAAAGGGGCCGGTCGTAGAGCACTATAATATAGAAAAAAAAAAATATATATATATATATACCTCCACGTAAGGTCGTACTTGGTCCATCGGCTGTGGATGACGAACCTCTTGACTCGTCCTCTGTGCCTGTCCTCGGGCTCGTCTCGCATTCCGCACCGCTTTTTCCGTATCAACTCCTTGGTTGGCTCGTCCACTTCCCCGGTCTCGGGGATCCCGCCGTACCTCTGCAAAATACACACAAGTTTCCACATCAAACCGACAAGTGAGACCTCCACCGGACGGGGACGATCTAAACGGTGTGTATTATGTATCATAAAACTGCTCCCCCCTCCCCTACCACGAGTAACTCCAAAGTTTCGAGATGACGTCGCGGTGGCCGTGCGAATGCACAAGTCCACCGGGAAACCCGTCCGCTCGGTCGAAACTTTATAACGAGAGGGACCCTGGCAAAGTTGACTTTTGACGCGCAGAGGAGGGGGGAAACTCGGCTGTTTGGTAAGTAGATTTCGCGAGGATTTTCGGTTCGAGGAAGAAACCAGGTGCACGTATGTGCATAATACACGTTTATACGGACCAAAGAATCTCAGAGGGGAGCTTTTAACCGCGAAACTATATATACCTGGAACCCCGAAAAAGTTGTACCATGATGGGTTTTTTCTTTTTGTCGATGCGAAATTTCAAACTGCGAAACGTTACTGGAAACTACTTACACGGGGCGGGTGAACGCGTGCGTGTCGGGAGCACGAGGTATATATATGTACTCCGTGGGAAATCGGCCTAAACGACGTTAGGTTTGCGGATCGAAGACGTGAGGTAACATATACACGCGTACACAAGCGGAGGGTGTCGTGAAAAATGTATGTGGTACGATCGGCCGTTGGGTAAAATAGCAGTAAACGCCGGGGCAGGGAAAGAATCGACATCGCGTGTCGGGGTGTTATTATCGATGGGAGAGGCTGAGGCAGCGGCGAGAAGTTTTCTTTCGATATGCTACATGTTTGCGTTGGAAAAGATAACCCTTGTTTTCGGGTGCGATGTCCGATTGGTGGTTCCAAGTCGCGTGTGTATGAAACAGGTTCCAAGAGGGTAACGTGCTCGGTTATAGTCATCGCAATGGAGAGTCGGGCTGTTTTTAATTGAGATTCCATAAAAAAAAGAGATATTAATGCAACTATGGATTTTTTTTAGCTCGGTATGGGGTATTTAATTAAAATACTAGATATACGTGATTGAAAATGTATTCGAGCGAAATATCGACGGGAAATTGAAAAATTCCTTCTAGTGAGGGCGCACTACGCATTTCGCGAGCCTTGATTGAAAATTCATTAAATTCTAACATACGGGTGTGTACCAACAATATAGCTTACAAAAAAAAAAAGATTGACGCTGTAGCTCTGTAGTAAAAAGCTTTTGGAAGAAATTAAAAGACCAATTGATCGAAAGCACCGTAAATCCAAGGATAAGAATTTTAAGGACAACCAAAGCTATGGTTAACCAGTTCCACCAAACTGGACACATTAGAATGGAAAAAATCAATGTAGGAAATTAAACGTGTACTTGACTCACTTCAAAATTCACCACACTTGAATTTTACAGTGAGGTGTAAAGGAGGTGACTATATTAAATTAAAATACATGTGAAGCGCATGTGCATCATTGTAACTTCACCCTTATTATAGAGTATATAGTCGTCGTTTTACCGATACCACCGTTTCACTCGCAAAGTCGAAAAAATGCTGTCGAAGCGTGCCTATCGAAGTGCAGTGTAAACATATGTGCAATGATGAAAACAGGGTCGAGCATCCTTTATTGCCGAGATACGGCAGGCTTTGCGGGCTTCTGTTTTTTCCTGTCTCGGGTACTCGAAAATTATTCTCAAAATTCAGGCTTAAAGCTTTTCGAGGGTTTTCGGCCTATACAGTAGAGGGAACATGCACCGACTCCTTGTAATTTAATGCAAAAAAAAGAAAAAAAATCCAAGCTACAGCAGCTTACTCGTATGTAATATATTCCGTAAGGGCCAATCGAGTGCTACGTCCCGGTCGTGGGGCATCATCAGATTCGCATCGAATTACACCGTAGTGCATTTGCATTATCCAAAGTACGATATTGTGTACATCCCCGACTGCCGCTGCGAGGGAGAAAAAAAGAGAGAGAGAGAGAGAGAGAAAGAAAAAATTGAATTAACATTGTCGGAGGGTGAAAGCGGGATCGATCTCTTGGCAAAGCCGATTGAAAAATGTGCAGGCGGGCGCCGACGGCGCGGCTCATCGAATATTTTCTGATCCGTTCTTAACAAGCACAATGGCGGGCCTGTGCTCCGATTCTCAAGAGGAAGGGGGGGAGAGAGAGAGAAAGTATTGTGTTTTATTATTTACAGTGACGAGGACGGATTGGATGGATCGACAGCGCGAAAAATGGAAAAAATGAAAACTGGGCGAAATATAGGTACGCGCGCTACTTTTGTTTGGCAAGCGTGCGGAGGAATTTTTTATATTTTAATTTTTTTTTTGTTTGATGATGATGGCTGACGGATATTTGAGTGTTCCATGGATGAGTACCTTCCCTTTTTTTTTTTTTTTTTTTTTTTTTTTTTTTTTTTTTTTTTTTTTTTTTTTTTATCAGACATTAATGAAAATGTGTACTTGTTTTGTGTATATGTATAAGGGAGGTAAACGTCGCAGTCAGCAAGATAAAAGTTGGTACATCGAAAGGTGTCTCTGTATTGAAATTTTTCTTTCTTTTTTTTACCGTATTGTTGTGAAAACGCTGCGTGCACGATGAATCACGTGAAAATTTATCAAAAATTGTGGAAAATGGACTTTTTCCATTAAAGCTTCTGCCAACAGAGATGATTAATTAGGAGGAGCTTTTAAATATGAGACTCGTTCAGTCAAACAATAAATTGCTCATCGGAAAAGTCACGCGTGCGATTGAAGCTCATTCTTTTAATTTTGCTATCTTCAACAAATATAATGATGATGTGTATATATATTTTTCTTTATTTTTCTTTTAAATTTACAAGTAAAATGTATGGATCCAAATAATGTGCCTGGACCAAAGCTACAGAGTTATTTTTCGTAGTAATTATTTTACTTTTTCAACTTTTGGTACAACATATCAATTGGGTCTCGCGCCAATTAAGTCCCCGTCAGGTGTGACACTCTAGCGAATCGGGTGATGGGTATACATCGCGTTGCACTACTTCGATCAGCAAAAAGATAATACACTAACCTGCAAGCTTCGAAGAGCCTCGGTCACCTGGTCGTTGGTCCTGAGATTCCCGATCTCCGTATCCTCCTTGGGCAGATAGCCGAAATTCATGAGATACCTTTGCTGCAACAGACAAACCAAAAGCAGGAAATTACATCACCGAGCTCCTGTCCGTCTCCCGCTCAACTTAGCCATCCAATCTCCGGTATGCAGAGAGAGATAGGAAAGAGGTTGCGGGTATATGTACACATATGTATTACATGAATCGCATTTCGCGCGTCACAGTGCCCGCGTAAGGAAGCATGACGTAACGCCAATCTCTCTCATCCCTTGGGTGGGTACATAGGTATCCATCCCCTCCTGTACAATTTCCGTGCCGCGCCACCACCGCGTGCATAATGAATCCCGAGTTTGCTCGATCGATAGGGCGTGCATGGATATAACGCGGTACAGCGGAACCGAGCAAACGCGCGTACTTCTGCCGTACGCCACATTCATTCGTATCAATAGTTTTTTAAACCCTAATTAAATTAAACGCTCTAAAATGTCTGTGTCGGAGAAAAGGTGTAACGTTTCCACCAGTTGGCGTATGTAAGTTTGAAGATCTAAATTATTTCACGGGCGCGTTTGAAAAGTACGTAAGCGAGCTTGAAGTGGATTCCGGGAGCAAGTATATATTTATAGCAACGTGTGCAGTAGCGGATCAACCGGCTCCTTTTTCTCCCGAGCTTTTGCCCACGCCGTGCGCAACGAGAGCTCCATTCGCCTATATACACATATACGTCTGGGATGTACGAAGGAACTAGCATCAGCGACCGAGGTATATACCGTGTAGAGCGTCAACAAGCCATTAGGTAGGTACTCCTGCGAAAACAGCTAGAGTCCTTAAAAGCAAGATAACTCTCTGGATTCTCTCGGCACTGCTTGCCTAAACTTTCAATAAGAGTGTATATATATATATATATATATATATATATATATATATATATATATAGTCGGAGCTGTCGCCTAAACGTCTCTCGGCTCAACTTTCCTCCTCCACTTCCTGCGATTTGTTGCTGGTTCTACGGGAATTCGCTTGGTATACTGAATGAACGCCATCGACAACTCAACGACTCTAGGCATCATCATCATCATCATCATCAATATTTAAGCGCAGCTTTGCAAAGCTCTGCTGTGTACAACATCAGGGGGAAAGAATAAATCGGCGTAGAGCAGCGAAATAATAGGAATTTTCACTTGGGAGGGAGTCACATGATGGTTATTTTCGTACAGTGCAAAGTGTACAGACATATATATGCGTGTATATATATATCCGATTGGTGGGACAAAGGGGGAGGGGGGGAGGCCGTGGAGGAGTCCTTTCTGCGAAATAGCGCGCCGCACCGGAAGCCACCCGGACGGAATAACAATGTCGTCGTCGCGCTCTCTGATATGGCTCTTCTCATTACTCGTTTCGCAGGCGATGGGTGTTGTACGCGCGAGACTCGAAAATTTAATTTGGCAATCGACTCCTCGGTGCGTACAGCGTGTGTGCGCGCTGCTTTTTCCAAGTACTCGTAATTGCAAACGCGAGCCAACGCGCTTTCGCAATTAAAATGACGCGTCGGCACGAGCGTCCACAAAACCCCTGGAGAGGAGAGGGGTTGTTTTTTTTTTTTCTCTTCTCCCTTTACTTTCCTCCCGCGCACTCCTCTAAATGCGTTTAATTTCAAGAGCAGTTCCCCCATTACGACGAGGGGACTGTCAAAGAGTTGAAATTGTTATTACATGTCGCTTTGGAGCGTTTAATCGTATCCCGAGCTATTAAATTGACTGGATTTACTTTTTAAAGGTTACACCTCAAGTGGTGTTCAAGCTCAGCGGGTGGCTACTGTCTTATGATTATTATTATTTTTTTTTTTTGGGGGGGGGGGAGGGGGTAAGGGGTAAACAAAATAAAAAATTATACCTGAGAATCTTTGTTGTATCGACACTACCACGAGTAATACAGTAAACATATCAGACAAAACACGTTGTTTGTATGTTCACGTGTGCATGGACAATACACCTCAAAAAAGGTATCGAAATTTTAAGGGGTGCGCGACGTTTCAGATCACAACACGCACCCCCCGCGGACGCTCGGTTGGTGCTCATTGCACTTTGCCCCGAGACAATACACCTACACATATGGGTAACCGATAATAAACGATTTACCGATCATTCGCGATCATCGTGGGCATCGCAAGAACGCGGATACCATCATTTTTACGATCCAGTACGTGTATGAGCCGAGAAAAACTCATCAGGAACACGCCAATGAGGGATGAGCTCGACCATCCCTCACGCGTCATTCACCGGGTCCATCGGCATCGTGATTAAAAACTATCAGTACGCTGCAGCGCTAGCATCCAACTATCCGAGAAATTTCCAATTAAGTGCTCGGAAGAGCAGATCTTGACGGCATGGTATACTTTTTTCCCTTGATGACCCGCCGGTGTACACGGCCGGCCATCGATTATCTTCTCCCCCCCCTGCACTCCTTTGTCCGAATTGCTTCGGACTTTGCAACAGTTGCGGGTAATTTTTTTTTTTTTTTTTTTTTCCTTTCACCCACGTTTTGGTCCAAAGTGCTGATTAATCAATTTCCATTGAATTCAAGCTCCGGACGAGCGCCCGAGAAGTACCTTTTCCCATCAAATCATCCTCGATGGGCAAAAGCGATACAAGCTCCGTGCGCGCACGTCTCGAGGTACACCGTACGCCTTTACCATTAGCGTATACATCACCCAGCCACGAGCCATTTGGGCGATTAGGTACGCGCGCCCGATATATAGGTATCATCACCAAATCTGCTTCTGAAAGCTTCGCTTGGATACATTTGCACGCAGCGAACCCGAGTTTTCGGATGAATATGCAAATAGAAGAGCTTGCAAAGGGTGGAATATCCAAATAGCTGGCGACCCCCTTTTTTTTGCCGTACACACACAGAGTTCGCAGTGAGCTACAGAAACGAGGTTGAAGTTGCACCTCTCTGGTATGCGGATAATTATTATTAGATTCGCGAGGAAAAAAAAGGCAAGGGACCCCGATCGCGCGAAATATGGATTTCGCGTTTTATGAAATCGGCTGGTGGTGGCTGACTCTGGCTCACACGGTTATTTTTATTTTATTTTTTTTTTTTGGTCAGTCGAGTCGAAAGTCATTGCTTTTCCGTATAAATGTGGTTGACCAACCCTTCCTCCCATCGCTCCGTCGGGGCTGTATACTCCAGCTCGGGCAGATATTTGCGAGACAGCGATTCATCATTCCACCGGTGCGGACAGTACACGCCTGTCAGGAAACACTTTGGCAAGCAAATCTCCCGTGAATGACTCTGGCGTATCGAGAAAAAGAAAAAAAAACACCCCATGCCCGTCGCACGTGTCTCGTCTCGACTGGATGAAAAATGTGCTCCTCTCGCTCTCTCGCGTTGTTTCACTCTGTATGACCACCACCACGAGCTCCAGCGCGTCCTTTGAAAAACGATCTTTCTCCCTTCGATAATCCTCTCGTGTGCTACATGTAATAGTTATACCCTACTCGCGTCCGTCTTGCTAAAACGTCGTTTCGTGGAAAAGGGCTCTATGGTATTCGTGCAGCCATGCACGCGAAGGGAAACAGGAAGAAAGACATGGCACACGTGTCAGTGGGCCAGACAACGACGTGTCTCTTTAATCTATAGCCAAGCACGTTCCTTGATATTAAATAGGCGCTTGGGATTTTTAACTTTTTTGTTTCCCTCTTTTCTTTTCGGGTCGAATTATCGTTTTGTTGATTCATCACGAGCACTTGAATGGTGTTTCTGAAATTCATTTTTCAACCTTAGCCAATGATTGTTTGTAGAAATAAAGAAAAAACAAAAACAAAAGAAAGAAAGAAAGACACTGTGGCCTGGTGTACTCCGAGACAGAGTGACTTCAGAGTCGAGTCCGCTTCGAACTTATCCTGTCCCCTCGTTTGAAAGACAGCGAGGAAGAAGAGTAAAAAGTTGCGGTCCACGGCAAATTCTTCCCAAAGTGGTCGTCATTGTCGTCTCCCCCCCCCCTCTCTCTCTCTCTCTCTCTCTACGGACTGTATTATACTCGTGGCAGATATCCACATTATATAATGATACTTCTGTCTGGTGAACGAAGTAGTCCCGATAAACAAGCGTATACGTAGGAAAAGCGACGATACGCGCTATTTTTTCGTGGAATAGTGCACGAGAGGGAGATAACGCCGTATCGAGGGCTGCGGGACAGGAAACTTTGATTTAGGTCATTTCTGGACACACACAAACACACCCTCATCGCTACGGTACCCATTTGTCACGAGGGAGTGTACGTTCGTTCCAAACATGCGCACGAACAATCCACGCCAATTGACCACACATACGTGAGGGTTCAATATACATTTTGCACTTGATGGCAAAAGTAGGGGGAAAAATGTCTTGTTTCCCAGCAGCAGCTACATCCTCGGTATGATATTACTACACACGTACATAACAAAGCAGCCTTTTCTTTTACATCCTATATCCTTTTGGATACAGCTGTATATATACATGCATCTGCCGTAAATGGCCAAACGTCCGCACACCAACTCGGAGGAGAAACACGAAAGATCGGTATTCGTTGACCAAACGTGGCTCAGCCGTATACATTAAACGTATACCCCCCTCTGTTGTCTCTGCTTATCTCTTTTTTTTCCCCAGTATATGTATATAAATGATACCGACTACCGTCTCTCTCTCTCTCTCTCTCTTTGCGTCTCTTTCGTTTTTTATCGTATATACAGAGTCCGTGGCATGTGCACGCGCTCGGATCGCTCCCTGTTATGCTGCACTTATGTATATGAGCACTGACTCTGGCTTCCCTTCATCGGCGACGACGATGTGTGCACGTACAAGTGTGTGTACTTTCGATTCGCGCTCCTGCTCTGCAGACGCGGGGGAGAGAGACGCTCGAGAGATCAAGATGCGAGCGCTGGAATAACAAGTTTGATTCAATGAGGTTACACAAGATAAAAACTCGTTTGTTTGATTTTTTTTTTTTTTTTTTTTTTTTTTTTCTTCGTATTTTACTTTCATTTACAATAATCAGAGACGTTGAAATCACATCTTTACCAGTGCTCAAGTCAAAGTTGAAAAAGAAATTTTTCATAGTTGATAATATGTTTAGCGAGCAACGATTTGTTCGTTATGTTTACTGTTTTTAACAAGACGATTGGATGATTTAGAACATTATAGGTCGATGCCCCAATTAAATTGTCGAAACGAGTCTTTGAAGCACGAACGAATTTTTACAAATACAACCAACACAACTAATTTGAGGAAAATTCACGTGAACACTCGGTGGAATGGCAAAGGCGGATCTTAAATGAAAAATTGATCTACTGCTGTGACAAAGACATTGTGTGGATATTAAATGTTTTTTTTTCATAATTACATGTGATAATGCATAAACTTTTGTAATAATGAACAGATAATAAAAAATAAAAAAGAAGAAAAAAAAAAAAAAAAAAAAAAATTGAACAGTAACGAAAAATATTAAAATATTTGTTGAAAATCTATAAAGGTAAGAAAATACATAGCGCTCGAGCTCTCGCACGCCCGTCCACTTATTCCCGATAAATAAGCAGCATAGGGCAATCGACACACCGGCTTCTTCTCTATCCTCAATAAAAACCTGTCTTCCGCCACGTGACCTTAGCGGCGCCACAAATAAATTCCTCCACCGCGCGCGTGTAAATAATCGCATTCACTACCCCCCCCCTTCCCCCAGTCCTCCTGTCGTAGCGACTCTCCAGGAAATCGAGCTCCTCCTCAAATCCACTCCCTCCCGCCCTCCGACCGCGTCATTGGCATTCCACCGCGGCTCCGCGAAACGTCAACCTCCGATCTGCCCCGGATCCGGAAACCTGCAGACGCGACGTTCCATTTCCCGAAAAAGAAGGGGGATATGATGGTGCGCTTAGCAGAGCCTCATTCCTGCCACCGCAAAATCTTGGTCCCCAAAGTGACGACTCGCGAGCGGAATCGACAATTTCGCGCCTCCCTCCGCGTCCTACGGCCAAAGGGAGCTTTTGGGGATGCGAGAGGGGAGCTTGCAGGTGCCGGAAATAATCTGGTTGGTCGAGATGAAAACGGGGGAAGGGGGTCGTGTAAGCCACTTCTGTGGGGGACAAGTTATTTAGCACGAGCGTTTCTAGACGAATTGTCACGATAGCAAAAATCGTAATTATACCCACGCCCATTGCAGACATGATATCGTACAGGGAACGCATGTAAGAGTCAAACGAAAATTAATGTAATAATGGTAGTTCTGAAAAAGAAAAAAAGCTCCGGGAAAGAAAAATGAAGCACGTTGGCAAGGGAATCCAAGTAACTCGTTGGCTTTGCAACTACACACAGCGGCATCGCGACATCGAGAGTCAAGCAGCGACGCAATATCACGCGAGACGCCGCCGTCTCGAGGATACAACATATTTACAGCGCCCAAGAAGCGCGGATTCACGGCATGGGAGGGAAAAACGCATGACAACGGGAAATTGTGTTGAATGGCGAAACGTCACTGTACACGCGGCAAAAAAGGAGCTAAGGGGTATGTGATGTGTGCCCTCCACTCGCATTTGATGAGTCGAGCCATGAAGATATTCAATGAATCCAGATGAGAAATTGAAAGATTTTCAGACAAATACACCTGCTCGATTTTCTCTGATTAATTGTTAAACAAACTCGATCCAAGAATGTACGTAAAATCACCAAAATAAAGCTCAATTTAAAATCCCTACAGTTCCAACCAAGGAATCTCGAGAGGCATCGAAAAAGCACACACGTACAAGAAACTCCTCGAATACACGAGCTCCGGGCGCGTAATACAATCAATCCCATATCGTTCCAACTCCGCCCACTTCCCAGAGAGGAAACTCGAAAAGTCAATTTCCACGTATACATACAGATTCCACAAAAGCGCGGTAAAACACGTCGCAAACTTTTACAATCGACCCATCATCCGGGGCCGCGCTCGGGTATACCACCCGCGAATAAACAAAGCTGCATGGCAGCACTCCAAACAAACGGTGGATAAGGCAGGTACATGCGAATCACGCAGGAGCCGTTTCTTGGGATCCCGAAAGCTCGAGGGGATGATACGGTCCCATTCCATTTTTGTTCTGACCTACCCGTGCATAACCACGTGCGCGAACACACACACACACACTTGGAATCAGTTTTTACTAGCTTACAAGTTTTACTATCCAGCAGAATCCGACTCGGGTACAAAGTAAGGATCTCGCCGGTGTAGATGTTGGGTCACGTGCGTCCCCTTTCCGACACATCAAGTCTTCGGGTCATCCCAGCGACTCTTTGGACTCGGACCAAAGCATACATACCCCTAACCGATACAATCACGTATAAATCACAAAATGATCCCTCATAGACTAGAAAATATCTTCCGATATACACGTGCAATTGTATAGACATTTATCAACATTCACTTGTGATTTTCCCCTCCTCGTTTCATCCTTGTGGGGATACAGTGTTGAGTAACAACAACATTCAACGTGTTGGGGGAGAAAGGGCCAGACAAACATCACAGCAACCACATCACCGAGAGAGAGTGCACTGTGCGTCGGCCAGCCGCAACATTTCCGTTGCGTTACCGCTTGTATTTGCGCCACACTGACCATACACCCGAAACAGAGAGAGCCCTCGAGAACTCGCGGTAGGTAGCGTTTAGGTTCAGCCGAGCGAGTCGGACCGGAGAAGGTGGGGGGTCGCGGTCGGTGGCTCGGTCCAACCTGTGCGTGTACACCTACATAAGGTATACACGGGAAGCTGCTGTCGACGACGCGTTGTCACCCGTACCTATGTACCAATTGTCCACGGGCCACTGAACTTTTCCCGGTCGCAATTCCTCCCTGCTTCTATACTCTCCTCGGACGTATACATATAGGCATTACTTACATGCTTCCGATTGTACCAATCTTCGATTGGTCTTTGAGCTTGCGTCTATGGCTTCAACTGCAGCGCGTTCGGCCGTGCTGGGATTTGACACGAAAGGGTGATTTCATGCGCGTTTGCATTTTGTTGGGACACCCACGTGATCATGTCGGTTGATTTTTCCAGGGGTCCCACAAACTATATATCCCAAGTATCCGTACACCAAAGTACTTGCACAGCCTAAGCCAAATGGGTCAATTTTCGGACGCTAACCGCGAATCAGGACTCGATTGAGTCAATAATGATTGAGTACATAATTAAGTGCACCTGTACGTATTTTTGTTGTTTAAAGAAGAAAAAAAAAAGTTTGTTTTTCTGGTGCTCGTGTGCTCGTCAACTCATACACGTACGTCGCTCTGCACGATCACGATTGATTCATAGTCACTCAGAGTTGATATCGTCGAAATATACAACGAAAATGTCAATGAAAGTGTCTAGTCTAAAAACTACGTAATTGAAAACCCGAGACCTCGTGCGCTCACGCCACACCTTCCTGATGCGCTTATAAACACAAGTATGCATATACACAATAGAGAAGGGCAGAGCAGAACTTGGGAAATAGCTCGGCATTGTGTCGGAGACATCTCGTCGGCGGCTTCCCCGGGCTCGCGCGCGTCTTATTAACGCCGATTTAATTAATCGCGCGAACTTTACTCCAACCGCGCCGTGGCTGCCGCGTGTATGGAATTCCGTGTGTATATGCCCCGGCTATGTCGGGCGCGGATGTGCGCCATTGTGCGGAACTCGACTCGCTCGAGGCACCTTTGGGAGTTTCTATGGGAGAGGCACCGCAATCTGAATGAAGCGCCAAATCGTCGGGCATCAGTTACACTCGGTCGAGTTTTGCAACTTGTGCCAAATGTATTGTTTAAATGCGTGTACATACCTTCCCAATCGCGATTCCTTAATTATCAAGTTGGGGGTTTGAATGAAACCTTTTTTGGACGGAAGTTTTTCTATGTCAAAATGTGGGGAAGAAGCCACGTTCACGTCGTAATCCTAAAATGATACCGTAATTTTGTTACCAGGTGTAAATAGAAATTGAAGGAACAAAAGAAGAAAAAAAAAAAAAGTAACAATGATTTTTTTTTTTTTTTTTTTTCATTCATAGGGTTTCATAATGGCTTTGTCTATATTTAAAACGTTATATTTTTGCACGGGATTGAGGAATAAACACCCGGAAAGTTGTGCCGGTAAAATGTTACCGGTAACTGTACGTATGTGTACTCCAAACACAGTTTATACAAGGAAAAGTCAAGTTAAGTGAAACCCATGATAATACCTAAGATATTTCGTGAAGGTGAAAAAGAGACGCGCAAAGAAAAAGTTATTCTTTTGGAGTTTCATCGCAACCCTCTTGGTGGAAAGAGCGAGCACGCGCGTACACTTATACCCAGTCGCTCTTTGAAAGCCAACGGAGAAAGAAAAACAAGCCAAAGTTGGAGCTGCGGCACACCTAATCCCCGAGAAAAACTTCTCCATTCGGTTCTCCTCGACTGTGTATACCTCGGCACATATCTATGAGTATACATATACATATATGGAAGCATATAATCGCGATAACGAGCGTAAATTGGATTCTCCCTTTTTCCTTGCACGAACGCTCTTTGTCACTGAGCTATTTTTTATTTTATTTTTTTCTCAGCAACCGAGGCTTTCTTATCGCGAAAAGCGAATTACTTACTCCCACTGACTTTAACCAACTCCTTTTTTTTATCCTTATTTGAAGCAATACCTTGTACAAACGACCCAAGAAATTGTCACTCAAATTTAAAATTAATAAAGTGTACACTTATGTGTAGGTTTGCATTAAATTCCCTTGATTGATGTGACGAGAGAAGAGAAACAAAATAAACCACCGGATACATCGATCATCGATCAAATCTTTTGTATCTTTGCTATTCTAAGCTTTTCAGCGGCGTATATAGCGCTCGTGTAAGGAATAGAGAAAAAAAAAGGAATTAAATGATAAAAATTATCGACTCCACCGGTAATGACACTCGGAATAAATAAAGCCGTCGACGAAACAAAACCCACTTCGCCACGACCAATCGATCAACGTCGCTTCAGCTGTGCGGCCTCTCGCTTCTTCCTCCTAACATCATCCAGCTATACAATATACCGGGTATGATTAATCCTTTCGACAGTGCGCGTAGTTTACTTTCGCAAGTGTCCCATGCAGTTTTTACAGAAAAAATAAAAAGGATGTCATCGCGTGTTTTTCAAAATTCACTGTCTGGCTCGGCAATGCCAAACGCCATCAATTTTCGGGGGGTTAGATTTCTTCGAACGTCGCTGTTCTGCATAAAAAAAAAAAATAAAAAAAAAAATAACAATGGTATGGTAAAGAAGGGTTATTTTTGGTACGTTTTTAGGATTCAAGTCCGAATTCGAGGGCGAAACGTATAAGAGAGTACTCCATTTTTTGTTCATCAAAGCTAGTCACAACTGGACGAAAAAAAAAGCTTTAAAAGTACGGTGATTTAAAAATAATTGAAGAAAACAACACTCCGTGATTGTAAATTGATACATTGCCGACAGCCTGCGAGAAAAATCCTTTCCTCCAACTTCCGAGAAAAGGACTAATCACTACGGCATCGGGAGTAATCAACTTTGCGACTTTTCCATTAGAAGAGGAAGAAGCCCAATTCGAAGAGAACTCGATGGGCCGTTAATTACTGGCAGTGCACGATGATGACTGTATATATATACCTACTCGTCACTTTGGTCGTGTGTTCCAATCAACTTTGCCGCCATTAACGCAATCTCGCCTATGTGGAAAGGGAAAAAAGGTACAGTAAACAACACACGCCGTCCAAAGGCCATTATCGGCATTTACCGATAAAAATACTTAAAGGCCTCTCGATGGCTCAAGTTATTAGTTGAAAAATCAATACCCCCTCCCGATGCGCTTGTCGTCCGATTCCTCCCTCGTCATAATCCATAAGTGAAGCGGAAAGTTGTTGCAGCGTCGTAACGAGCCTGTACCTACGTGTCACGGTTAACGAGGCCGGGAACTGCGCGAGGGAAAGGGAAAATAATCCGCTCTGTTTGCGACGTCGTTGTGTGTTCCAGCGATGGATGAGGCGACTCGGTTCCACCGGGGCCGTATAGGTATACGAGCAGGGAAGAGACTTTGGAGGAGGGAAAAAAAAAGGAAGCAAAGCTCGGGCGATAAGGACGATTGCGTTGGCACGTAACGAGAGAGTTATAGGGCGGAGAAAATAGAAGGCGAAAGGAGAGTGATGAGTGTATCCTTACGTACACTGGGTTGCCCCTAGCGTAGATAAAGCCAAGGGAGTCGAGGCGAATATATATTATCTATGTGGCTATTTAAGGGCGATTCCTTCGATAAAAATCAGCGTTCCAATCAATTTCACGGGATTTTCGCTCATTATATAAAAAAACTCATTACTTTCCGGCCTTGGAGTTTTTCATTTACCCAATGCGAAACGCGGAGATCCAGTGGATCAGATGATAGTGGAAAAGCCGGAGCTCTCCGTCCCTCTACCTCCACAAACACGTCGCCGTTATAGTACGGTACACTGAGAGAGAGAGTCTATGTCATACCTTTGCTCGTCTACTGCAGCATCAGTTGTGCAAATATATACTCTCAAGCGACCTCTCCCGTAGAATGGGATGAGAAAAAGCTCGCACTAGCTGTTATCCCGAATAAATGAGTCGACAATGTTCTGCGCGTACGCAGGCATTCTCAGTTTTCTTGTTTTTTTATGCTATATTGCTTTGTCTGTGGATCAGGCTTTGACATCAGAAAAAAAAACAAAAAAAACTACGTACTTTGTAGTTGAAGTTCAAGTTGATTGAAAAAAAAAGTGAGATTGATTGAAATACATAAAAAGTATACAAAAAAAGGGAGATGAAGGCGCTTGGCGAATTTTTCACGATTCATCGCGCGAAAGAGCAACGCATGAAAATATAACCGCGACTCATCCTCCCCGTCCGTACCGTGGATAAACACGTGGGCGTAAAACGAAGAATTTTCACTCTCGTGACGTTGTCATAACACCGGGGAAGCCCAAAACGGTACGAAGAAAAAAAAGAACAAGTATATGCCCTCGGAAAAAGGACGAGCGCGTGTACAAGGGAAAGAAGAAGAAGACGTCGCTTTAAGAGCTCCTCTTTTGGGGACGTGCACCAGCGGAGGTCGTAACTAGAAAAAAAAAAAAAAAAAAAAAAAGAGGGGGGAAAGGTTCATATAGAAACACCCGATCAACCCCATCTTCAAAACCCCCTAGTATACTCTATCGAGGCGCGTATGACAGGGATGTTTCGTCCTCGGCACAGACGATGGACGCGAGGATGATAAACTTTGGGCGAACTAGGGGAGAGGGAAGAGCGAGCTCGTTGTTATCGCGCGATTAAAGCGGGAGCTAAATATACGTCTGTTCCTCCAACAAAAATTCTTTTTAGTTTTCATTGGTATACTGTACAGGTTAGAAAGTATGAAATTTCTCTTGTACCTGTAGTATTTGATACTTCAGACCTCCAAGAAATTGTTCCTTTTGCATCCAAAGCTGGAGATTAGGGAGATGGGAAAAATGATATATTGCGCTCTCGTTGAAATTTCTCGAAAAATCTCGAATGCAGTACTTTGTATTATACCCGTGCATATTTTTTATGTTTTTTATTCGTAAAAAGTAAGACGTGCTTGTTCGAGGTATACTTTACAGGATCGTAGTTTTTCAGAGCCAGGAGTTTCATAAAAAAACAAGGATCATGTATAATATATGATGAATGGAAAAAAAGACAACATCCGAGTAAAAGTACCCATTTCTCGAGAAAAACAAATATTTATGTATAGGTAAAGTTCATACACGTATACATGGCGGGGGTAGAAAGAGAATGCATATGTATATATTATAATGTCGTGAGACTCTGCGATAAGTCCAAGTCTCTCCACCTCCGTAAGGACAAGGAGATTTGGAAAAACAAGGGAGACGAGAGATAACCAAAAGTTAGAACGACAATTGATATTAAAAAAAAAAGAAAGAAGGAAAAATGAAAGCCAAAAATTAACAGTATACCTTACACCTGGGGAAACCGAAGATACAGAGAAGAGCATCAACCTACACAAAACATAATAGTGTGAGCTCCAATCACATAGTATACGTGCAGCAAACAATCTACATTACAAGCACGTCATACGCACACGTATGGATTATGGGTTCGTTTTGCGATGCACAACACCGCGCATATATAACGGTTGGTCATTATTTTTGTTCTCTTTTTGGCTTCCGAACGTGAATGGCCAATCATTTTGAGCAACGAGCGACGTGAATGTTAAAAAGCCGCGGTTGTTTTAACCCGATTGATACGTATACGAGGCGAGCCGGTGGGCATTGGCTAATTACGTGATTGAATCCACATGAATAAAATGCCCTGCACGTTTACAGGTATATGCTCGATCGGATTTTTTATTTTACTTTTGCTACACGCAATTAATCGGGGATTTGCCGATTTTCATTAAAATCGTACGTAATATCACATCACAGTAAAAAAAAAAAAAAAAAAAAAAAAAAAAAAGAAACTCCACCGGGATTTACAATTTTATTGGATCCCCTGGGCTTTGACGGATAAAAAATGTATCGCCAACAGCGCAAGAGTAAAGTACTCCCGACGTGCCTACTTCCCATGGTATAAGCTCGTCCTCGCGGTGAAATCGCAAACATCGGTAAAAAACCGACAGTAAAAAAATTCAATCGGAAGTTGCACATCGAGCCCCACCCCCCTTATCCTTTATTTTTAGAAGGGAGAAGAAAAAGCTCGCACAAATCGTCACAGCACCAAGTACTTACTCCGCACTTTTTATCCACAGATCGGCACACTGTTGTACACACGTCGCATCGGGCACGTCAACACGCGTGCACCTACATTGGGGTGAATATGCAGAGTCAGGGGGGAAAAAAACAAAGAAAAAAAAGTAACGCACTCGCCTTTGGAGTCAAACTCGTATATACGCGCGAGCTTTGGCTCCGGCTACGTGGGTTTACACGCCAAAAGCATGGAAAACAGCCTTGCCCGCGTTGCAGTGGGGTATAGACACTTCCTCCTGGCGCACAAATATATACCACGTGCATTCATCCGCGGAGAGACATGCACAAACGCATAGAGACGGGTCGCTTGAGTTTTGCTCCGGGTATCAAACGCAAGTCGAGCTTTCCGTGCGAATGAGCAGGCGTCGAGCGCCGAGTCACGGGGCTGTGTCAAACGCACTGGCGTGGATATATTTTCCCCTGCGGTATATCTATACATACATACATATATACACACGAGCGCACAGAGCGAGCCTTTGTCTGCTGCGAAAGCACGACCCATCGCTCGCGTGCACTTTGGTGAACGTATAATGACCATCAAAAAAAAAAACTTTTTCTCTCTCATTGTCTCTTTTAGGATTAAAAAATATATGCGCACCTGTTTGGTCGATTCATCGATACGTTGCCCGTTAACAAATACATTCAGTCTCACAGCTAGAGCGCAAGCTTTACGTATTTATACACGTGTACGTGGATATCAAACGAATGATATATTTACCCACATCAGTTGTGACCCAACTCAAAGGTCTCTATACTATATGTAATGATGAAGTAGACGATAGGTAACGCAAAATATCGCCTCGTCCAAGTGGGACTGTGCACTTTATGCGTGTCCTTCACAACAGTAAGTAATTGGGAGCCATCGCAAACGCTTTACTCCAAAAATGACAGCAATAAAATTACCTTTAACTATAGTACCGCCACCTCTTTATGGAGACGAACTCGTCCATCCGTGTTACGTATCCATCGGGGGGCCCAATCAACAATTTTGTTTTCAAGACGAGCCACACGGAAACACACGTGTGCTATCGCTCTTTAAACTCTTCCCACTCCACACATCGCGAGACGAGCTTTATACCCTATATACATATGTGTAACGTATGCGTGTGCTCGTCGTAAGAGCCTCGGAGAGTAGATATCCGCGTTCGTTGATCTCTTTATGAATTCCCTTACGCCCGAGTCCCCGCCTCCTCCTTTGCTCTCCGCTGCACACCCACGACCACCACCGCCGCCGCGGGTATCGATCGGCGCGTAATATATATATATATATTTTAATATCGTTTTCGGAGAGCAGCTCCTCTTTCGTCTTCACTTTTGCCCCGTTTTCGGTTTTTTCGGCTCATTATATCCGCCATCGTCAATGTGGATAAATCGATCGGATGAACGAACGAGCGATCGATCACAGAGTTTTTCATGGAAATCAATAACTCGATCCGTATAGTCATGGAGCGAACGCGTATTGGGTACCGTACGATACATCATCGAGGCGCCAATGCGTTGGATTGTAATATCTGAAAAGGGCTGGGTATACGTATGTATTTATAGCATATTGCGCGGGCCAAAATAGGGTTTTGTCGCTGCTGGCATAGAGTTGACGCCGTCCGATTGGATCTAATGGTACGTGGGACATACCGCGGGCATAGAATCGAGCGGGGAGTGCTTGTATATCGCCGAGCCGCGCGAAACGATCGGCGTTTAATGTTGTAACGCCGGTGATATGGGGACCGTCGGCGATCATATTGATTGTGCCGCGGGTGGAAGCCAAAGGATTGCGGATTCTGCAGTTGAATTTTGGTTTGAGTTATCCTTTGCTTTCCCGTTACATATGCATGTATCGAGGCGTTTGATTACTTTTCATAAGAAAGGAGGGAAATCCTTGTTCGGCGAGACTTTGTTATTTAAAAAAATAAAAATAAGGAAAACGAAGTAAATTGTATGTACTTTTGACAGCAGAATAAGAAATATTTGATTTGGGACTGGGGAACAATTTTCGTGCCGTGCCTCGTTTCCCCCCCCCTCTTTTTTTTTTTTTTTTTAAGCAATGCCCTCCAAACGCACTCACGGTCGCCCGCGCAGCCTTGGTCCACTGTTCAAGTGCACGCGTCGCGTGTGTTTCGAATGCACATCGGTGTCCCCTATCTAAGCCGAAGATTGTCGGCGCGTCGTGTATCATGGACAAAACCCGCGGGAGGAAAGGGACAGAGAGTTGTGGTCATAAAGAGGGGAAAAAAGAGAGTCTAAAGAAAAGAAATATCGTGGCGGAGACGATGGAGAAGGTACGAGAGAGAATTTGAATTTAACAAGATTTATTTAAATGCCAAGGATGATAGACATCCGTATGGCAGAAGCAATTATTACAAAAACGAAAATAAGAAAAATACATAAAATTACATTGATTTTTTCTTGAACGCAAGTTAGACGCACGATTACATTGGCAAGAAGTACAGGGAACTAGTGACACAATATAACTCGTTTACAATTTGCGCACAATTCTCGCTCCTGTTTCAACTTAACTTGGCTTGGCCGTAATCTTAAATTGTACTCTCTAGTCGCTTTCAGAGCAAATAGTGCGCAGTAATGTGTAATATATAAACACCTAATTTCCTCTCATAGTAATACAGCGTATTTACAGATATTAAAGCCAATATAATATAACAGTATAATATAAACAATATATATAAGTGTGTATAACAATATAAATTTGTATAAACAATATGAATTAGAATAATTTAGAGTAAAACGGAAAATACATGCGTGAACAATAGTACTACTACTAATAACAATCCTCTCACTAGTCATTCTCTAGTTTGTGCTAACAAATAGCGATAACAGGCCACTTTAAACGCACCGAGAGAGAGAGAGAGAGAGAGAGAGAGAGAGACTCTAGACGGAAAAGAGACCGAGCCGCACACCCGTAAAATCCAAAGCTCGGTTTTAATGCTTCTTCCGGCAATTATACGGGATATCGTGGCGTGTTGGGCGCCTTTGATGTTTCCCCTTTTTTTCCAGGGGATCACTTTTCAAATGCCTAGTCGCTAGAAAAGGGGGATACAGGTAAGGTAAAGGATCCCCTCTTGAAGCGGTTTTGGTCAGGTTGTTTTTTTTCATACTGAATATCAACCTTGATATTGACAGATTGGTTATATTTCATGCGCTTAATCTTCATGAATAATATTACATTTTTTAAATTGAATTTGGATGCTGTAAAATAATTTCAATGATAAAAACATGATTGTTTGATCATGTCCACCATTAATTTTTTTTTTCTTTCTTCTCAAAAAAAAATCATCAAGAACTTGTTTACTATTAGCTGTTGTACGCGAGGGGAGGGGGATATAATTTTTTAAGGGTTACCTTTACCCTTACCAATTGCCGAACTGTACGCGAATACGAAACAACGTGAGGTCATACAGTCACTTGTGAGGTGTACACCCAACCGCGACAAATCTTGGACACTTTGTTTGCAAAATTTACATATTTCATAAAATGAAAACGACAGATCACTCCCGCTATGAAAAAAAAAACTTTTTCCCCACAATGGCGCTCGAGATTCCGAGAAAAATAATCTCATCGCTATACAATAAACCATCACCATAGCGGCCTCAGCAACCCCATGCAATAATGACCTCCATCGGTATAAAGCTCAAAGTTGAAAAATGTGTCTCTTCCTCGTCCCGCTCATCCGTCCATCCGTATCCACCTAGTCTGGGAATCTCACCGGATTACGCATATTTGTCCTCCTCGAGCCCCTCTCATCCACCGATTTCTCCTCAGCTGATGGTGTGTCCCCTTGACTGTACGTACACGGAGTACAACAGAAGAGAACGAGCAAACCATCAGCCAGAGGCTCCTCCGTTTCTTCCTGCACAAATATAAATCGCCTCTAAATTTAGCCTCGCCTCCTACGTTGTACATGTACATATATGCACACACAAGAGTATTTCCCGTACATATGTTAGGAGCCATCGCCTCCGACTCGCCCGTGAGAGCTGCAACTCGCACTCACTCCCCCACAGCTCGTCGGCCAAACCTATACATATAAATATACTTGTGCGCGCGCGTGTGATGTGTATGGTTCACGTGTACGAGTGTACAAGCACGTATGGTGCAATTTTAGAGGCTCTCGTCTGGCCCGGCTCGGGAGAAAAAGGAGAAAGAGCCAAAGCTCGGCGATAATTGCCACGGAGAGGCCAGACGTACCGCGCCGCGGCAGCAGCAGCTAGGGCCATTGATCTTTGGTGCGTGCTCGCTTGCGCTTGTGTATATATATCGTGTGTATGGTACGTATAGGGTGGAGTAACTCGGTGTTTTCTCCATTCATCGGTAGTGTCGAACGAGGGCTTTTTGCTTTTTGGGCGCGAGTTGCCGGGAGTGTGGCGAGACTCGCAAGGTCATTGTCGTTTGGCTGCTGCCGCGTGCGAGATCCGCCGGATGTTGGACGAGCAGGTGATTTATGCTTTGTTTCGGCATCTCTCTTTTTTTTCCTTTTTTTTTTCTTCAAGAAAAGATGGTTTTAGAGCTAGATCTTGCGGGGAAAATAAAAAAATTCGGCATGTATGGCTTTTTAAATGATTCAAAAAGGTATTTTTCAAAGAAAAAAAGGAAAAAATTTTAATAAAAATCACGAGTTTCTTCGAAGCTGTAGCGATAAAGCTTGATGAGTTTATTTTCAATCCAATGAAAGCTCTCGTTCGACGAGCGATGCGGGACGCGGAGCATTACTTTTTTCTCGAGGAAATTCATGTAGGTTCACAGAAACGTATCGAAATGTGACGTGACAGCCAGAAAAAAAAAGAAAATCATAGCGTAGATACGCGCAATAATTCTTTTGACACTCCTTAACAAAGCAAAACTCGACGATCAATGGTAATGGAGTTTTTCCTTCTTGCCCACAACGTGGGTTTGAAGAGCTTTTCAAACAAACCAGAAGAAAAGAAAAATCGAAAGTAAGGGGGGATCATCTACACCATCGCAGCCAACAAACACCAATTACAACGCAGCCTCATCTATCCTTCTCATATAGACAGGCTCGTGCTATCTTGAAAGATGGGAGAAAAAAAAAACAAACAAACAAACAAGAAAAGAGAGGAAAAGAAAACAAACCCATTTTCTACGCTCGTTACCCGGTATATATATATAAATATCAAGCTCGTTACGTGCTTCGGTCCAGCTCAGCCGTGTGCAACGACCTCAATTAACCCACTCGGTGGGCTCCAGCCTTCGCATCGAACGCGAAAATCAAGCGACGAGCTGCGAGAAAGGTTATACACCCATATGTTATATATGTATACACACTGGAATTGACGCGCGCGTACCTTATACTCACGCAGTGACTAATCCCCCGAGACGCCGCAGCCCCCGTTTTTTTTTTTTTTTTTTCTTTCTTGGACACGACCTTCTTCTTCAGAGCTCGCTGTACGTTGTACGCGAGCACAAACGCACTATATAGATGCGTGTCAAAGTGTAATTACGCTGTGGGTGATGTATTTATAATATACCTGCGAAGACGTGGGAATTGGAACGTTGGGCGAGCACCATGTGGGGCCACTCGAGAGATTTTTCCATCGTTTCGGCAATGAATTCTACCTCGCCCTGCAAGCTCGTCCAATCGCGCGACGTATAATCTTATCGGCAGCAAGTTGCACGGGAGAAAGAGAGAGAAAAAAAGAGGGACACAATGGTCCCCCCCGGGGCGCGGTAAATGAATAATCAATCGATTGAATTTGGAGGGAGCGGGGACTAATCAATTGGCTCAACTTGGCTCGGGCACGCGGAAGCTCCTCCTTTTACCTATACGCGAGAGGGGACAAAGGGGGAGAAGAGGCCGGCGTAATCCAATAAAAAAAGAAAATTACTCGAGCGTCCGCGCGAAAAATCCCGAACAAAAAGCTCATTGTCCGCGGAAAAATCCGAACTTTCGCGCGACTCCCATCATGTACACATTTTGTACGTTGGGCGTGCGTGTGCGCGCGTACAAGGCGCTTCTTTGTTTTAAAAGCGAGAGAGTGTAAAACCAGGGGGGGGTAATCGTTTTATGCACCTATATAACTAGTCTACTCAGCCCCCAAAAAGCCATACGAGGCACCTATGCGCTTCCCCTATAACGTCGGCGACCGAAATTATTCATCAGCTACTGCTCTTGGTTTTTTTTTTCATCTCGTGTAACTACATGTCTCAAAAGTCTTTGTTGCCACAAAAGTTTCATTAATTGGTCTTGTCGTCGCATAAATATGGGAGAGCCCCGGGCCGAGGTAACGTGATAAATATGCCCGCGCTTCAAGTCAGCCGGTCGACCGGGTTCCCTTTGTCGTTTTTGTCTTACCCCGAAACTGGCTCTCCCTCTCTCTCTCTCGTTATTTACGTATCGCGATAAACGTCCTGTGGCAGGTTTCGTTTGGTCGCTCGTGACAATTTATGGTTCGTTGGATGGATTCCCAACTATTGTTCGGCTCGTTTGTTTGCGTTGACGGTCGAATCCCAGCCTCGATCGGGTACATTAATTTATTGACGCGAATAAAAATTACAACCCAGCGTGCTGAAATCTGTGCACACTGAGCCCCCAATTTTGTCAAATCGAACTAGGTTTCATTCAATCGAGAACAAAATTTTTTTTCAATTGTTTAGAAAACATTTTTTTTATATATATATTGAATTAACGAAACTTTTCAATAATAAGGATTGATTGAGATTAACAAACAAAAATTATTGGAAGAAAAAAAAAAATTCAAAAAAATATTGCTACAGAAGAATAATTTAGCAAGTCATAACTTAAAAACTAATATTAACAACCCAATAAAACATCTCCTTGCTGCAAGCATTTTATTTATAACATAAAATTTTAGTTAAAAAATTGCCTCGTATACAAGTCTTCTTTTAGTCAATAACATGTGTTTTTGTATAAACGAGAGCACGTTTAAAGAAAAAAAAAATTTTCGCTTGGTCCGTATTGTGGAAAAATTGTCTATATGAATTCATTTTTTAATTTTTTACATGTACCTACACATTTTTTTATAGTATTTAATTGTATTTCAAAAAAAAAACCGTTTCAACGTAAACGACATCTCCGCTAGTCCAGCTTTGATTGCAAGCAGGTGTGCCAAATCCATAAACTTGTCCAAGAAAAATATTTCATTTAGCAAAGATAATAAATTAAATCTTGGAAAAAGAAGGAGGAAAAAAAGCCAAACGCGTTAATGACATGCGGCACGAAAACCCACCGTGGAATTTCAAGCGCCCGGAAGTGATTCACTTGTTACGATACTGTACAAAACACACCTATCATTTTCCCGTTGCATCGCCATTTCTTCCCATCAGGTTTAATAAGTGAATCATCTCGGTTGCGACACACAGTAACACAAATATGAGGAGAAAAAAAAATGATCGCGTGCGAGTTTATCGATCCAATACCGTATCATACACGATTGGTACACACAACTTGCGCAACAACGAAACAGAGAGCACAAAAGAAGGGAAAAGAAATTTGCCAATCAGCCGATTTTAATTGCGAGCCTGCGAGACGTCCTTCGATACTTTTGTCATTAAAAATCCAAGGGGACGATAGCTGCGGGTATATACGATTACCATCCTTATTCGCGCATAATTTTCACTCGGTTAGCCGTGGCATAATCACGAGTTTTTGCAATTTGTTCCCGCGTCGCGATTAACCGATAATTGGATGCGATCGTCGATGCGAGAAATTGGTCGACGTGTACAAATCACAAAATACAAACAAGTATATTTCCGAAAGATAATTTTGCAATTTTTCACGCTACGCGCGCGATGATTATTGTTGCAATTTTAATCACATGGACGGAAAAACCCATGTGCGCGCGGAGTGGTATGCATAGGCGGTTCACCTAAAGGGTTGAAAATTCCACATCATGAACATACATGTACACAGTTTTTAATCACACCTTCTAAATCGTGCAGCAATGTAATAAATATATTTAAAAGAAACAACGAGGTAAAATACAAAAATATGACACCAAGGCTATACCGATCACACCCAATATAGAGTCAGTCTTTGTTTTCGACTAACCAGAGAATTAGCAGTGTTTTCGAGGAATCGAAGGAGGAGGAGATCTATAACGAACGTGCCGAGGAGCCGTGATTCATCAATCAGTCGGATGACCGAGCTAAGCCACGTGCAGTTTCGCAACCGATCGATGGGACAATTTCAGCTGCTCGAAATTGAATGAGTGAGTAAAAATCAATATGTTTTTGGATGAAGAAAAAAAAAAACATAAATAAATAAATAAATAAAAAGAAGCATAGTCACGAAATGAAAGTCATCGGTTACTTATTGCTCCCGAGAACCGGAAACGTGGTGCGTCAATATACGTGCAACGCAAACAAAAGGACGAGACCAAAAACTCGTCTGCGACACCAAGCGTACATAGCACGGCGACAGTCACCCGAAAGCTCGAGATCCCCGCGAAAGCACAGACATCCATCCATCTATTCGCGCTCCGTTCATTGTGCTTGTTTTCCACACATACGTACAGAGTGCAGGGCACACTTCATTCAATTTGCTCTCTCACGGATGGGTACTTCTCCTCCTCCTCCCACTGGATTCTGTCACACTGTATAGCTGCTGGTACATACAAATATAAGGTAAAGTACTAGCTATTTCCGTGCATCTTGACTAGCGGGGCATCATCGGGGGAAGAGACAACGCGACATTTCCACAGATCCGGATACGTAAGTAGTGCTAAGCCCACGCGGCTCACAGGCGACGTCTCAACTAGCCTCCTTCGCGATGTCTTCTCCCCCGTTTCACTCTCTTTTTCTCGCGATCGCTCATACACTTGTATGGAAAAATCTCCACAAAAAATATCCTAAACTCTCCCCCCCACCGTTTTTTATTAAAATAAATTTTTTTGCAGCACACCCTCGAGATGGGGTTTGTTTTTTTTCGCAATGTCATGATTTTACTGTGAGTGAAAAATCCTGAGAACGCATTACAGTCGAGGTGACACCGTTTTTCTGTCATTTACCTACACGTAAAGATAATACATAATCCTACTTTTGTGTGATACATAAAGATGCATAATGATTGCATTAAGAATCGAAAAAAGTGTGTCACCTCGACTGTTATGCGTGTTCACGATTTTTCCCTCACAGTGGAATCATGACATTGCAAAAAATATAAACCCCATGTCGAGGGTGTGCTATTAAAAAAATCAGGGGAGTAATTTTTGGATATTTTTCGTGGATTTGCTCATTCGCGCACACGTGATACATGGGAAGCTGCAGCTAAAATGCACACTCCGACACGCACAAGCGCACCGCGAACGACGTGAGTCACAGCCACAACACTGCTGGGTCGCCCATGTGTATAGGTATATATAATTAAATTTATAACCAAGAGAGAGAGAGAGAGAGAGAGAGAGAGTTGGCTATTAAGGGCACATGCAGCTACTTGGCGAAACCTCGCCTGTGCCACATTACAGTCTGATATAGGGTACATGGATCGATATAATATAATTCATACACGCGGGGTGGATGTGGATACCTGTACATGTGGTACCTATATACAATATCATGATGTGTACAACACTACAAGGGACGGAGTTTATTGTATACCCATATGGGTTTCAACTGAGAGCTACAGCTGTTGTTAGTATATCATATGTGTTGTATCATGGTATACCTTTTGTACCTTATGCACATATACGTATACCTACTTGAGGCCTCGCGAGTGTTGTTTAGAGAGTTTTGTACGTACAAGCAGGTAGCGTTTGTAGCGTGCACATTGTCGAGCTGGTCTTGTAATCATCATCGTCGTCACAATACGCGCGTGCGTGGGTGTGCTTATGTGTTTGTTTTGAATAAGATTATAAAATATACTCATTTCCACGCGAATAGCGTCCGAGTGCTAGTTTTGCGCGTTTGTTTGTTGTTATAGAGTGGAGAGATGGGGTACTCGAGTATATATTATACCTTACTTGTTTCGCTTTTAATGGTGCAATTGAACAATATATATAACAATATATACTGCACATATACGTCATAATGATGGTTAATCGATATTTCTATCCGGAGCATGTTTTTCTTTCGTTTTTTTGTTTGTTTGTTATGTACTAGTTCTCCTTGGCCGCGAGGTTTAGTCATCACGAGTTCATTCGAGGGAGGGGACACGTGATTCATATCTGTATAGCCCGAGAATAGGGGCCCATGTACGTGTGTGCATTTGGGGTTGAATCATAATATCAACCTCATCCAATTTGTTGCATGCGTGCCCATTTAAAAAAAAAAAAAAAAAAAAAAAAAAAAAAAAAAAAAAAAAAAAAAAAAAAAAAAACCCAAGACCAAATGATCGATTTCTGTATATATACTCCATCCTGCCGTCAATGACTCATCGGGCAGTATATACAAAACGACAACAGTACCTCATCCCATAATCGAGTACGCGCGAGCGTGTTGTTAGCTCCCTCGTTTATCCGACTCGCAGGGACTGCTGCGACTTCTAAACGCGCAATCAAGGTAAAAATTGCTTCGAGGAAGCCTCTATCTTGTACCAAGATGAAAAAGAGAGAGAGAGTGAGAGAGAGAGAGGTTGAAAAAGCGTCCTTCGGATCGAGTAAAATTCCCTTGGTGCACTACACTTTTACACACCGAGATATCCCATCTATATACGTATATGTGTGCATGTACGTATATATATATATAACGTACTGCATAAAGAGTCAGAGAGGCTCTCTCTCGAGATGACCCGCATCATAGTTGCGAAAGTTGCAGTAGCCAGCTCTTGGACGACCGGGGACGACCGGTTTCGAGTTCGTTATACACAAGCCAGAAAACGTGATTTTGCTGATGAGGCGCGCAATACACATGTATACACGAGTATACAACATATAGTTGGGAAAATTCAAGCTCAACCGACCACGTCCGCATTAACGAGCCGCACTTTACCACCGGATCACATGTATAATTATGCAGCCAGGACTTGTATCCTCCCCCCCTCTCGTGTGATTGCACAGGGAGTTGGGCATGTGTACACGATTCGTGTGGGCATATTATTTTCAAGCTGGATTTTGAGTAAAGTTATTCGTGCGAATATTGTATGCAAGAGGGTACAAAGAAAATGACAACAATACACGCGAATCTGCCTCCAACAACTACTGTACATAGTATAAACGTACGTATGGGTACCCAATTAGATCATGGGATGACTATTGGGAAATGAGAAAAAAAAAAAAAAGGAGGCCAAAGAATCATCGCGCGTAACAGGGTTACCGTGAATGTATGGGAAATAATGGAGTGCGCCCACGGTGCTTTGAGAAGGGGGGGGGGGGGAAATGGGGTTCAGTATATTCGTAATGGGTACGCCTGTAACACCTAATTTTCCGCCCGCACGTACGTACCAAAATGTACTTACTCGGGGGGTCCCTTTTTCTTTTTTTTTTTCTTTTCTTTTCTCCCTGCGTCGCCGCGAAAGCTCCTCTCTGACAAATTGGGCTAGTTGCTGCAAAAAGCGCTCCTTTCAAAGCGCAGGAGCTCGGGACTCCGGCGAAATGTTGGAGGTAACGCGCGGGGAGCCCCGCTTTTCGTTGGGTGATAATCATTTTTAAACCACCAGGCGAGTCCTTTGTACGATGGAACTACGTTCGTGTATGCAAGTACACTTCATATTACTTTTATTTATTTTTTTTTTTTGCTATTCTTTGCGTGCTTCGTTTCTTCTTTTTTATTTTGGAATAAAAAACCAAATGTTATTCAAAGCACGAGTATCAGGGGAAACAAAAAAAAAAAGAAAAAAACTGTAAGCGCAGGATGTAATTGTACGCATGCCATTGATCCTCTATCGATAAATCGAGCGATAAATTTTCATAGTGCTTCCAGACAATTAGGTCTGACAACATTGACTTCGGGGATTCCACAGCATCGAACACCAGGCATGCACTGCACAGGCTCACAGCTGTCGCACCTCCGAGGTAACATGTTTAATAAATAGGCGTGTATATATAACTGTATGTACAATACACATAACACATACAGACGTGCATATGCATATAATATACACCATATACAAGAAGCTCGACGAGGCACGATCGCACTGCGAAAGGCTAAACACGCTCGTTCCTTGACCTCGGCCTCGCCTCCCTCAGAGTACGAGGTAAATATACAATGTATATAAGTCGAGCTGGACGTGGATCATATTACCGCTGCGCAACAGAAGAGAGAAAACTCACCCGCCTGTCGGCAGCGAGCTTTTGTTTGGACGAGAGAGAGAGAGAGCGATATATGCACCAGACACGTGGTGTGTGTGGCGTATGGAAGAGGGTAGCAGCACGGAAAAGGGTGATTGTGCGTGCAAGCGCGGTTTAATCGTTATCCGCGTGATGGATGAGCTTGGAAGCATCGGCGCGCTACACCTCGACGCGGGCTCTGTACGGATTCCGGGTTGCGCACCAGCGCCTGCTGTACATATGGATACCTGTGCATTATACACTGTTATATAGTTTATAGTGGCAGGTGCAGGCTATACCTCTGGTGTGTATACAGTACACCAGCTACGGGGTGACGATGAATAGGGGACGACGACGCGAAAAGTTGCTCGGTATACCGTGTAGTTTTTTTTTATGGCTTATACATGGATAGTATAATTTATAGGCTTACCCTGTAAAGTTTAGGTGGTATCATCTCACCGAGAAGAGCAGGGGAAAAAACGGCGACAACTACACCATCATCGCCGCCTAATAGGTTCCCGGAAAAAAGAGAAGAGCCGTGGACGAGCCCTTGTTTGTCGTCCCTCTCCCCCGCTCGTGTAAAAAAGCGTACTCGAGTGTCTTTTCGAGGAAGGGGTTTTTTTTTCTTTTTTCCCGCAAAGATGACACATGCGCGCGCTCTCGAAGGAGGAGACGTCAACCAAACGGCGATTTCTCCCCCCGAGCGCACGGCCAAAGGGCAGTACATCTCAACCACGAACGCGAAAAGAGGAAGGAAGCGGCTCCCGCAAGTGCGTACAGCTGCGCGAGACGAAGGGGGAACA
Source organism: Copidosoma floridanum (assembly GCF_036245765.1). Lineage (NCBI taxonomy): Eukaryota > Metazoa > Arthropoda > Insecta > Hymenoptera > Encyrtidae > Copidosoma > Copidosoma floridanum. The sequence continues at coordinate 4,249,089 of NW_028321896.1, forward strand.
AGTGATGGCGCCAGGAAAGGCTGACGTCACGGCTCATGTGTATATACACATCCCCTCGTCGCCCCCATACATACGTACACAAGACTGCGGTCGAGAGAGACGGATGCAGCGGGGACTTTCTCGCGCTTAATGGAATTCTCGAGAATCGATTGTCCGCGCGTGTGTATTACATGGTGAGTAAGCCTTTTGTGCCCACGCGTGGCCTTTTAGGTGAAAAAACAAAGCAACGAAAAACGATACTCGCGCAGGTGGGGAGTCGGGGCTGACAATATGGAAACTCGAGGGGGGGACGTCCTGCAGGAATCGAGGAGTCGGTGCTGGCAGGTACAACTCTCGATTCGCTTATCCGCGGACAATATGTCGAGTGAGAAGGGAATATTTTACTTTGGTCGAGGCTGATGTATTTCCCACACGTGTGTGTGTGTGTGCCCATATCTCTGCGATATGCCTTATCGAGAGGGGCGACCTTTTCCTACGATATCCCTCCTTGTAAATATGCACTTGTATTGTGTCGAGAGAAGGCGCGAGAAAAAAAAAAAATAAAACCTCTCTCCGTCCCCGTGTACCACTGCATGTGTACAACGAGAGCGATAAGTCGAGCTCGTACTTTTTTTTTGCTCTGCACGCCGACTCGGGACTGGCGTATATATGTGTGTATACACACGGTGTGTGACTACGTGCGACGACCGAAACGAGATTTATCGGTCAGTCTGTGCATTATTTCCTCTCGCGAGGAAATATCATTGTTGGGAAAAATATTGGATAAAATCAATTTGTGGATTTTTCTTTGAATCCATTGTTATGGGACATCAAGCGGCCTTTTGTACTCGACATTCATACTTGCTTTTCGCACGGTAAGGTATAATAATGAACATTTACGTATTGTTTTCCTTTCCTTTTCTTTATTCTTTTGGTTTCAAAGTAACCTTGGCTCAATCAACTGAGCCATCGGAACGAACAAAGATTAAGCTCGAGATTAAATGCCGAGAAAATAATTATGCATCATCCGGCTAAACGGTCCCCAAGTTTTTTTCTTTTTTTTTTTTTTTTTTTTTTTTTTTTTATGTGGGTCACGCTCGATGTCTCGATTGCATGGAACAAGAAAGAGTTTTACTTTTTATACCATCGGTGTAGCTTTGGTCACAGTAATTGAATGGATAAAGACAATGTCACGTACCAATAACATACATACATGAGTCAGAGGTGTCGGGTCTCTTGAAAATGAAAAAAAAAAAAAAAAAACAATTTATTCAATAATCAGCTTACGCTCACGACAATGGGCGCACAAGGCTCGACAATATAGACCATCCAAAACACCCGCTTTGTCAACTATGCATCAACAAAACTAAGGGGAAAACGTCAATTTTTTTATCTCATTAAATGAAATTGCACAACGTCCCTACCTCTTTATCCGGCGCATCATCTTCGTTTCAAAGTTTGAACTCCGAGAGCTCCCCGGAGTCACGAACGTTCCGATAATAAGCCACAAAGACGCGCGGCCATCGTCACGTCCGATCGCCGTCGTTTTCTTTCGCTTTTCCTCCAAGACGTATTTAATTTTTTTTTCCCCGGCCAAGATTTCGGGCTCGAAAATCGCTTCTTTGTCTTGCCATTGGACCCTTGCCTCGTCTATTTCATCGGCCTTTCTTCCCCTCCCGCGTTTTGGCCTGTTCTCGCACGGCGAGCCCAATGGGGGGATTGTTTTCGTCAAGATGGAAAAAGTATACCTTTTTGTCCCTCCGTCGGAAAAATAAAGGTAATTAATTTTCCGATCGATAACAGCGCTGGCAGGGGGACGCTGATAAATAATATTCAGCGTCGGACGCGACGGCGTCAACAAGTCGTAAATTTGCCCGCTCGGCGAAGCTTTTCCGCGCGGAGCTTGCGAGAGCTCGTGAATCTCTCTCTGCGATGACGTGGACCGTGAGGATCTGAAACGGCGCGCCGTACCGGCGAGATGGAGGAAGCAGGCATGGGCGCAATTATTTTTTTTAGACTTTCAAACATACTTGGGAATAAAAAATGCAGAGCGTCGTTTTTGTTGGAAAAACGTTTCTTTTTCTCTTTTCCCCAGAGAGAAACTCCATATGCCATACACTTTCGTTACAACGTTTGAATATTTTTCCCATATTTTTTTTCTCTCTCCCCGTGATGGAAAAACAAAGCAAACGACGCGTCCTGATAAACCACAAGTGATGCATGCACTTTGCGAGAAAAAGAAAAACAATTGAACTCCCAGTGACAAGTTGAGGGGACCCAATCTCCTCGACACCGAGAAGCGGCAAATTAAAGATCAATCGACGGCTAATTTGTCAAGTTATGGCCGATCTCACCTGTACCTATGAATCGGCTCGTCTGGCTCCGGAGACCGCACTAAAGATGGACCCAAGACAAGACACAACACCGACAAAGCCCGTACGACACTTGGTCGTAAAAGTTGGCTCTCGATCCCCAGTGAGCCCATATAGCCCAAAGTTCCGATGGAAATATATGGAAATGTCGCTAACAACGTACAGTCATGTAGTCGCGCGGGCGGTAGGTGTAAGTTCCGCAGTGGCCCCGAGTTTCCCGGGAGTCGAGAGAGGCTCTCTTTATGGATATACGTCCGGGAGGCACAATTTATTGCAACAAAGTCCTCAAGTTCGCAAAGAGCCGTGCGGCTGTTCAAAAGTGCCAAAGTTAACGGAACTCGGCTTCTCTTCCCGGAACTTGAGGTTATTACGCCCACGACTGAAATCTGGCCCCCCTCGGTTTCGCGGTGCTATGCGAGGAAAATCAATGGGCAAATCCCCAAGCGAGTATGGGAGCCATCACTTTTTCCGGGACAAACGACGGAATTTCACGATAAAAAACAACACCCAACCCTCACTCTCTCTCTTTGTTTTCTTGATTATAACTGCCCCGCGGATATCTTTTCTCATGTGGATCCTCAACTCACCTAAGAAGACGTATAACCCGAAAACTGAGACTGTCAATTGTACTTTATGCATACATTTACATCTTTGAGCTCCTGGTGCTTATAGTATACTATAACTGGGTCATCGAGTAGTAATTATATGGCTGCAAAGTTATACAGTAAGTATTAAAACTGCCGGTTAAGCTCCCCGGATCCTACGGAGCGCCTCTCGGCGACAAACAACTTTGTGCCGTCGCAAAGTGCGCTAATACGAGGGGAAAGTGTTGCGTAAGCCTTCGAAAGTCTTGCCATAATTTACTGGGCTACTATACTTTGAGAATTGCGAGTCGATCGCGGAGAAAGTTCGCATACACGTAGCGCTAAGAAATGATCAGTGTCCCGCGGAAAACCATACGGATGCGTGGGAGTGCAGAAGCGCAAAAAAATGAGAGCAGGAGCCAGTAGAGGGCGCGCAAAAGGAAAGGGGAAGTGGGAGGTGTACTTTGGATTAGGAACTTCCAAAGATTGCACGCAGAGTACTGCAGGGGAGAAGCTTCCGGAAATATATACACATGTATCCAGCTCCGCGTTACTACTCGAGTTTCCAATAAACCACGCGAGCAGCCGCTATTGACAGGCGGTATACTTATCGAACTGATGGTGGGTTGTGTATCTTGTGTACACGAGAACCTATATAATTATAAATGTGTTAGTTTATTGCGCGTAGGTATACTCGTCAGTACACGTGGCGTATGGTTCTCTCGTCATATTTCACAAACCACCTTAGATACGTATATTATTTCGAAGAGATCGACATCGCCTTACATTCAACGTGACTCGATGTGTATCAACGTGGAAGCTGTTCACAAAGACTTTTACTGATTGAAAAATAATTAACGTAAAATTCAAGTATAGGTACGACTAACAATTTGGCCAAACTGCCATCGTCCATCACATTGTTTGTGGACGCGTATAGGTATATGTAGCAACTTCCCACGCACTTTATCCGTAAATAAGTCAGCAAGTGGGCAACGTTTTACGTAGACACTAAAATCATTCGTTAAAATATATGTATACATCGCATTGTACATCTGTCTGTCCCTCTGCGAGCTTATACATATATGCACATCCATCCGACCAGTCTACATGATTAAGCCGTTGATGAATATTAAATGAACTTCCAAGCGTATAATACAACGCGCGTATGGGGCGTGTGAGAAACACTCCCCTGAGGATGAGAAGCAAACTTTTCTTGCTCGGTCGGCTGGAGCTGAAGGCTGCGAAATTAAGGAAAGTCATCGTCTGCGCTAATAGTTCGCGTACGCTGCTCATTGCTTATGAGAGAGAAAAAGGGTGGGGGAGGAGGGGAGAACAGACTCTTTGTGTGTGTTTATCTCAAGGAGGGGCTGTCTGACGGGGTAATATAATTTAATCAAGCGAATGAAGAGACGACGAGGACGACGTATATTACGGGGTAAGCGCCAACTTTGCAGTATATATAATATACATGGAAGCTCGTCGCGGAAAATCCAATTTTGCACGCCACACGACTCGGGAAATCATTTTCCACTCGCTCCCGCACTTACTCGATCTGCGTTACGTTTCATTACGGCTCATCTGCCGTATACGTTATACACATGTATACGTGTCTTTCTCTCTATTTTTTTCTTTCGTTGTCCTCTCCTCTTTCACTCGATGATTAAGGACCTATACGTATATACGTTCCTACACGATTCATCGCTCTCTCGCTCTCCCTGATACCTTTTATCCATAACATGACACGTCTATAATTATATACATGCGAGTAATTTGTACACCACCGGAAGCACCATACACCTACTTACTTACCTGTTGTAGCGCAGTCGGATCCTTTGGCTGAAGAATATTTTTTTAAGAATATGTGCCAGGCTGTCGTTAGTTGTTTCATCTCCCTTAGTCTGGCTTTGAAGCGAGAAATTTTTTTATTTTTCCATGTAAAGACCCTGTCTGTATGATTAAGTTATGAACAAGAATGAGAAGAAAAAAAAACCCTGAAAAATTTCAATTCGAGTATATGGTGTCTTTTTCTCGCGTTAAGAATCGAGCTTTGTGAGAAGTGAAAAAAAAAAAAAACCAGCGACTTGCCGACACTTGCAGCCAGACGATAGGACATAGCTCTAGCTGTAACTCTTGCGGCAAGGGGAGGAAGGGAGGGAAAAAACACGGACGCGTGTAAAGAGCGACTGCAGACACGAGTGCACGAGAGGAGAGATCCCGGAGAACTTTCCTCACCCGCGGTCTCTAATCTCAATTATTCTCTATCTCGGTCAACACGCGTATACTCGCGGTGTAGATGTACATCCAGCGAGTGGCGCACAAGGGCTCTTTATCAAACGCAGCCGACGCTACCGCACCTGCGTCGCGCGTAACAAGACGACGTACTTTAATTTTGTGTCTATATAGCACGCGGTGGTATACCTATGCTTACCCCCCCTCCCGCTCGCGGGTACAGTCTCCTCAACCTCGGTACAAGCGGACACAGAGAGCGCCCGCCAGGTGCTTCTAACGCGAGAGCGATAAGGTTTACGCCACACGCTTACTTTGTTTTTTTTCCCCCCTTTGTAAGACCAGACGAGTAGGTGCTCTATATCAGACAGATACGCGAGAGAACGTCATCCGGAAACATCTCGGGGGTTAAAAATCACCAAGTTTTCAGACGTAGATATATATATATACCTACGTACAACAGCAGAAGCGTAAGTTCGCGTGATTAAATTTTACGTCCCAGTTGTAGGTGATGCTTTGTCGTTTTACTACGCGTATCTCATAAAAACGCAAAGGAGATGCATCATTTACCGTCAATTTTGTGATAATTAGTCCAATTCTCGTGCAGATTGTAAACCGAGAACTCTACACATGATCCCCAGAAACGCGATTAACGTAAAGCAATGAAAAAATTCTTTGTGAGGCGCACAGGTATTAATATATAATTGTTACAGGTGCGCGTACCTAGCGCTATTTATTCAGCCGTAAAAGTAATTTACAATGCTTCTACAGGTACGCGCGTATGTATATATATCACACGGTTCGTTCAAACAGCGAACAGAAAAAGCCATAACATCACTGAATACGAGCAACCTTGCCACCATCTCGAGCGATTTTAAATCCACGTGTAAGTATACGAGGAAAATACGCGGTGCAACATTAACACAGGATCTCGCATGCGCACAACATAATCGCCCATTTCGATGAAAAATAATTTGTGAAACTCAAGAAATGTGCGATAATTGCACGCGTGGGTCTATATGTTTCACCTGCAGCAACCCGAAGAACAACTAGTCATCAAACGCAAGACATAATGGCAGTTTTGTTTTACGAACTATAGCATCTTTAGTATATACATGTGGCATAAGTGTACCTTTTTATGACATATCTGTATGTTAATTCATTGGTGATCGTTATACGTGCCCGATAAACCGTGAAATTGCACGAGAGAAATAATTCACAATAGTACATGTACTGCGCGTATGTGAGTATGTGTAATATATACCAAGAAAAGAGACTCCCCTGATTGAGGAACGCGTACACCGGATTAGTCAGACGCGACTGGTTGATCAACGTTAATCGATTGGGCACTAATTACTTACCCATCTCCAAGCCGTACATGAGCTTTCTCTGCTGATTCACTTTCATATTGGTTAAGTACTGATGGAATCATGGATCCCGTCTACATATACATTTGTAAGCCACATTAATTTAATGTCTACTGATTCGAACCCCCCCACGTCTTTTCGTGTTGATTCGAGCTATAATTTGTTCGTAAATATAATTCAACGCGAAGCAAATATACCTGTATACAGTTGAAAAAAATTTTAGCCCTTTGATTTGCTTTGTAACTGCAACGACAAAAAATCGCGAGTTGAAGAGCTCTCGAGTTTCCACCCCGAATGTTTTATTTATATCCCTAAAAAAATAAAAATAAAATACAACTACTGGTGGTAGAAAATTCATTTCGTTAGGGGGTAAAAGAAAAAAAGAATCATATGCAGAGAGCCCGAAATACGTCGGGCGGAATGATGTAATAAAAAATTTCGTTCTAACAAAAAAACTTTTTTTGAATCGAATAAATTATTTTGAAGGATACAAACAAAAAAATATTTTTTTGGAATTAATAAACAGATTTATCTGAATTATATAAATTTATATTTTGCCCTAATAAATATTTAAGTGCAGAAACTATCACTCATTTTTGAAAGTACTAAATATTTAATTGATACCATAATCTATTATTTGCTTTAACTATATCTAATAATGATTTGAGTAAGAATGTATTAAAATTTAAAAAATATTTATTTTTTTTGAAAACACATCAAATATTGTTACATAAATATTTATTTATTATAAAAAAAGAGTTATTCAATACTAATACATATTTATCAATTTTGCATTAATATTTTTTAAATGAACATGTCAATTTACTTGGAATTAAAAAAAGATTTATTTTAATCATTAAACACATATTTAAGTCGAAAACGCTTGTACTTAAAATTAACAAATATTTGTTATCACGGAATAAATATTTCTTCAACTACAGTGAATATTTATTTGTTTCAAATAAACATACCATATAAGTAAATACATATTTATAAAGTGTGAAGAAATAGTTATTAAGCATTAATAACTATTTATCAACTTCGCGTGAGTATTTATTACATTGACAAGTGCATTTATTTGAATTGAAAAAAAAATTGTTTGTGACAAATGAATAAATACTCAAATCTAAAAAATGTTTATTTGGTTATAACGATATTTTATTTGTATCAAACAAATAAGTAATTAAATTTAAAACTTTTATTTAAAAAAGCTTACAGCATACTAAATATTTTTTTCTTTGTACTAAATATTAATCAGTGTGTAATACATATTTCTTAATGTTTACAAAATATTTATTTGATCTAAACCCATCACATTATTATAGAAAAAAAGTTTATTAGAAATAATAGAAAATTATGCCTGACTACATACGTTATTTATTTGATATTATTCAATCATCCTTTATGTATATAGGCATTCATTTATTAGGGATTTACCTATATATACGATTAGCGTATCCATATTTATTATAGCTATATAGAATTATAGTATTATATATTGTAAGTTATTGTATTACTACTATCATTTTATTATCATCATTATTATCATTATTATTATCAATACGATTATATTATCTATTTATAAGTGGACGAAGATATTAAATTATTAAAGAACTGAAATATTTGTGAAAAAATCCAAAGTTGACTGGGAATATTCCGCGTGGAACGCTGACACGTAGACCGCTGACCTAAAACCTGTTGTACCTCTAGGAAAAAAAAAAACTTATACAATAGCTTTAAGGTACTCGAGTTTGACACCAGAAAATATTTATGAAGAATGAAGCATTAGTTTATTCGAATGAAATAAATATCTATTTATACACAGCATCGCATATTTCTTTAGTGCTTAATAAACATTTTTTTACTTCAACTAAGTGTGTATTTAAACTGATAAAATGTTTATTTGTATGAATCCAAAAAAAATTATTTTGAGGAATACAAACAAAGAAGTTATTTAGTTCGATCGTATGAGTATCGATATTGAGACTTGTGACGCTCACTATTTTCTCCGACCATCTTTTGACCAGCAACCTATTGATCGTGTAGGTATGCTTTTTAGCTAGAATGATGGTGAGTTGGTGGTCGGAAAGATGGCCATTCGTCATCATTTTCACCATAAACCGGTGTGTTTATGGTCGAAATTTCTACCAGTGTAATATATTTAGTATTTATTGCACCTTTACCTTGAAAGTTTTAATACGCGAGTTATCACCACTGTATAATCAAACTTAATGTTCAACAAATACATTATTTTTATAATTTTAAAATCAGCTAAAATACTCACAAATATTTATTTATATGAAAACCAAGTTCACTAAAATTTCGTCTAAGAAAATAAATATCTATTTGGACCAACTAAATATTCAAATCTTCTGAAGGCCAGTACTTACTCGATCTACGTAAATCATTTTATATAAATAAATATTTCATCAGTTCAAATACACACTTAGTTGACTAAAAAAAGTGTATATTTAGGATAACAACAAACGGGGGTAATACTTACAAAAAAAATATTTAATCGAATCAAGTAATAAGTTTTTTAGTGTTTAGTCGAAGTAAATGAATATTTTCTTATTTTAAATATGAAATTATTTCACTTAAATATTTGACTATGTAATAAATCGTATTCTCTCATCAATTATTTATTTAATCAATGCTAATAAATAAAATGTAATTCAAATAAACATTTATTCGGTTCAAATAACTTGAATTCAAATAAATACATTTGTTTCAATTGACGAAATTTTTTTTTCAGTGTAGTTGTATCTTTTTATGGACTCGACGAAAAACAAGATCAAAGTTTTTTCGGGAAAAGAGAAAACTTTCGTCAAGTAAATCAAACACAGCAGCTGGATGTGCTTACGACACACTGCCAAGCTGCCATGTAATATCGCAGCTGGATCCCACGATGTTTTTCAAAGAGCCATTTCAATGAGGTGTAAATCTTGGGGGTGCAAAAAGTGGTGCTTTTGTGAAGAAAAGAAGAAGAAAAAAAGCCTCAAGAAATTGAAATATGTGACAAACGATTACGGGGCACAGGTAAAACTTCGGGTGTTGGTGCAAATATAAATCACAAGCGAGGAACAAAAGCCAATAATTACGTAATTCATCTTTCCCTTGGTCCACCACAGCAGAGGCCCATTAAATCTTTCGTACTATCGATCAAGCCCCGAGTAAATTAATTCCGCAAATCCCGGGTACACAGCATCCACGCAAGCCCACTCGTTGTTGGCGTTCAAGGTGCCGTATAACGAATACACGCACGAAAAACCCAAAATTTCTCCAAGCATATCCACACTGTGTACATGTGCAAGTGTAGTTAAATACATACACGAAGCCGGGCGAAGAGCATTTGTATAGATGGGATGAAAAAGTGTATACGTGATCGTCGTGGGCGAATTGCCATTTATTTTTTTTCGTACAATCAGCGCGTGTATGTGTGTGGGTACACGTGCTAGCGGCGCTTCCTGCAGTTAACGACCTCGATCGCATATATACGTTTATACACGTACACCTACACGTGAATAACTTGCAAATAAGTACGCACACTCGCGCAGTATAGGTCTTTATATTATACGTATTCACGTGTACCGCGCTACCGATCGGTCAAGGTATACCTAGGTAGTTGGTTCGTATAATCCATCGTTTGCAGCGGGGGCTGGGGGAAAAAGAAGTGTATATTTTGCAGAAACAAGGATATACAATGCATGTGGCTTCTATCCATTGGTGTGCATGGTCCTGTTGTTATTTTTTCGTTGTTTCAAAAAAACGCAGGAAAAGCTTTTCTCGATGATTTACGGCTAGTTTTCTGAATCTGGCCGGAAAAGGGGGAGGTGGAGCACGTCGAAGCGTCCGTAAATTTCATTCTGGCACTGACAGCTGGTACCCATTTAAACACACACGTTTTTTTTTTTTTTTCTTTTTTAACGAAAAAAGGCAAAAGATGCGTGCCCATCCATGGTTGTTCCGTTCCGCCGATCGATCGATCATTATGTTTTAATCTCACGACGGCAAAAAAGACCCTCTTTTTCCTAAATCGCGTGAGCATCGTATGCGCTCATACGAGAAAAAAAAAGTCAAGAACAAGTCATCGCAGCGAATAGTGGGCGATAAGAGACCGAAGGGACGGGAGGGCCGAGCGGGGTGGGAGTAATTGACGAGCCTCGTCTTTGGACCGGTCGATTAGGATTATATACTCTACTTCTTTTGTATCTCCCCCTCCCAACCCCAAGCATCTGTACAAGCCACGAAATTACTAGTCAGTAATCAACCGTACACGACTCCAAACCACCACGATATCTCAACTCCAAGATCCTCCAAATGGGAGAGAAAAAAGAGGAGTAAGTCTACGCGATTGTTTCGGGAAAATGAAGACGAGCCCTATTGTCCGGGTAGAAGGAAGCGCCGATTAAGGTAGTTGGTGCGTTCGTATGATTCCCAGCCTACGCGATTTACTAGGTGATCCATGAGTTTTTTTTATCATTGTTGGTAATTCACGTGACTCGTTTCCAAAAGGTATCCCATAGGACTTTCAAATTTTTGTAAGATCCGAAAATAATTGAAAACGTCTTTATCTCTGTGTATAAATGTCTCATCTATTGTGTAATAAATAAATAAATAAATAAATATTCACTGCAAAGGAGAAAAAAAAAAGAAAGGATCAAGGGTACGTGAGCAGCGAATTCATGGCACACAGTATTTAGTTTCCGAAATGGTATGAATCACACGTAATGTCATGCAACGAAAAGAAGAGCAAAGCAAAAGAGCAGAAAGGAGACGCTTGTAGAGTCAGGATTAAAGTCGAAAAGGAGGAGAATAAGAAGGAGGTGTTCTTCCGCGCCTTGCAATTTTTTTTCCTCCGAAATTGAGAAAAAGCTTTTTCGAGAGGCACATTTTTGTTCTCCCTCTCGTGCTTTAACGGTGACGTAGAGGAAAATTTGAAAATGTGAATGGAGTATATATAACGCGTGATATGCGCTTCTTTTGAAATTTTTCATTGTACCCACTTATTTGGGATGCTCCTAGAAGGAGTTAAGTTTTTTTTTTTTTTTTTTTTTTTTTTTTTTCTTTTGGGCCAATTATCCAGTACAATTCGTGAGCCGTGAGCCACAGTTAAAAAATTTGTTTATTCTCATGCCAGTGCGTACACCGTCCGAAAGAAACAAATGTTGCACGAGGTAAAATCAAGGGTGTAAGAAAAAAAAAAAAAAAAAAAAAAAAAAAAAAAAAAAAAAAAGCGCACACCACCAGCTCTCTTCCCTTCGACGAAACAAAAGGGGTTGAAAAGAGATGTACGTATATACTTAAGTGTCCGGAGAAATGAGAAAGCCACTCAAGTACGACGAGGGGGGGAGGAGAATAATGGGTCAGTCGGTGTAGTATTGTTTACTTTGGGTATACTTACGAGCCGTATAGGTACACTCGTAATCATCACTTGAAAGCATGGCAGGGGAGAGAAAAGAGCGAACCAGGGTGAACGCGGGAGGTTTGGTATTGATGGACACGCACATCTCACGAGACCTAAAGACACCGGAGTGCAGGCTCATAATGTATATATACATACGCTACAAGCGAGACTGTGTCACTTTTCATCGAGTCAAGGAGGGAAGCGCAAGAAGCATCATCAGGAAAAGCTCCAAAGAGACTTTAATATTTGCTCCTTCGCGTGCTCTTTGAATCCATATATGTATACCTACTTACGGGGTCGCGCGGCGATGCTTATGTATAAAACAATGCCAATCTCTTGAGTGAAAACAATATAACATACATGGGAGTACCCGCGAATGTGCATAAATATACGGGTATGTGTATACGTATACGAGTGGGATCGGTGTGTTTTGCCGGTGCAGAGGAGAATACGGTAGAGTGGCGATATCGAGGGAACTAGCTGATGTGTGTTCTCGTTTCTCTTCTCCCCACTTCTATTCCGACGTACGGAGCGAAATAATGTGCCACGGTGCGTGGGAGGCAGATTATAGCAAGGGGTGTATATACATACATAAATAGGTGCATTTGGAGCAAGTGTCGTTGGTTTTGGAGTTGAGAGGCCTGCGGCTGTTCGGGTGTTGTTTTCGTCAGGCTCGCCATTTGATACGATAACCCGAGTATGTAAAATATGTACTTAGTCTTGGGGTCGAGTGATCGTTTTATTACTGGACGTTATATTGATGAACAAGGATCACAAAGGAAAGAAAAAAAATGGCACGTGTCTATACAATGTTTGGATCTTCTATCTTAGGTATACACTGTAAGGTGTGTGTATCTTTTTTCCCGTGGGTACAAATAATTGTTGGATTGTCGCGAAAATTAAGTGGAATTTCACACCCATTTGTCAAAGATGCGATTGCAAGGCCATATAAATTTACTAAAAGAAAGCCATCCAGTGCTAAACAATGAGAAAAGAACTCGTGTACGCGTTGTATAGGTATATATACCAACAATGACTTTACCGGTACGCTACAGTTAAGTACCAGAATAAATGAAAAAAAAGGAAGAGGTAAGGGGGGGGGGGATGGGCACCAACTAAGACGCAACGTCGGAACTGGAAGCAAAACTTTTTCTCGTTTCACTTCAAGTTCCTTTAGCTCACGGATTATAGAAAATACAACGACGCGGAAATAATGAGATGAAGATAGCCTACGAGGCGAGGGGAGAATCATCCCTCCCCCCACCATTACTCCCTCGAGAGAAAAAGGAATAATAACCTCTGCGACGTTGTTACTGCTTGAAAGTGTTGAAAAAAAAAAAAAGTAGTTTAACATCGTCGAAGTAATAATGTTAATAATACTCTTCAACAATTGGAAGGAGTAAAAATTTCATTCAATTGAAACAGTAGGTAAACTTGAGCTTTTTAAATAGGTACGAAATAACACAACGACTTATATAATGTTCACTGATCGATCCACGACAATGATATTGCAAACATTCGATGAGTAAACTTATTAATTTAAAATAAGTTGTTTTTTCGATCGATTCATTTATCTTAGCGATATTTGTTATACCATACACGTGCCACGGAGTTGAGCTATATATTATGCATGTAAAGTATAGGGTTTACGCACACGTACAAAGACTAATATATACACGATTTCTAGTGTGTCTACGTGACACAATGGCTTATTGTATAGGCGTCTTGTCTGCTCCCGATAACCCTTCAATGGGACGTAGCATTAAAAATGTCGAAATGGCAAAGAACGTTTTTGTACTACGAACACTTGTATCATATCTCTCCTTTCGAACTTTTATTTTTCAATTGCACTTACGGGACGATTGCTATCTGCATCTTGTATCGTGGACAATGCCAAACGTAGTAGAAGTACCTCGAGAAGTACGCGACTTCCAATCAACACGTCGTGCAAGAATTTATCCTACATTACGGCTACATTACGGTGTTGGTGACAATGAAATGATTCGCGTGCGTGAAAAAAAATGATAATAATAACGGAAGAGGGAGGTAAGTACCAAAAGGTGCCGAGGTGTTATTACATTTTTGTCGACCGATGTCAAGTATAGCCGAACAAGTACAAGTATACCTACAGTGCCGCAGACCTTGCAACAATGAAAATGTCAAAGATGCGTATTTTTTTTTCCCTCTCCTGCCTATAATATAATATTTTTGCATCAAACCGAGAGAAGGTGATGCTTACAGGTGCGTGAATTTCATTTGGCAAGAGTACGATCAAGTCAATGATTTTTTTTTTCCCGAGTCACCCTCTGCTGCCACGACCTCTTGGCCCCGATCGTGCGTGCGCGTTTTCAGAGGAGAAAAGCCCCGCGTTGACCTTTTTTCCTCTCCCTTTCTTCCTTGCCCCTGTGACTTGTCGCCTCCAGTTTTCCGACGCTCGTTAATAATGAACGGGCTTGCAAATGGTTTTGAGCACCCCAAAGGGCGGAAGTTCGCCTTGTTGGACGTGTAAGGGTATGGGAGTTTTTTTTTTTTCAGGGGTAACGACTCGAAATGGAACGGCGAAAAAAGGCGTCGAAGCTTGCGCGAGGTTATATATTAATTGCGAAAATCGTTAAAATTGTTAACAGTACTTAACAACAAAAAAACATTTTCGTAATTGCCGAGAAATACTTTAGCAAGCGCGCAGTAGAATTTTTGTGTGGCCCAATTATTTGTCGGGCGGACAAGTTTTAATTGGATCACGCGTAAATATACCATCGTAACGCACCTGCGATATTCTCTCTTATTCCGTTAATAAAGTGGAATAATATATTACGTTACGAGGCCGTATACAATTTTTCGTCATCCCGTATAGGAAAGTTTGTTCAACAGGTTGATTTGGTTAACGCAGGGAAAAATGAATTGCTCAGTGAACCGTGCGTTCCTTATAAGCATTGATCCTATACACCGAGATCCTAATGAAGTGCGAACGAACGAACGATAAATAATCGAACGTTCCCAATAATTGAACTGACCGATCGATCATAAAAAAACATACGCATAATTCAACAGTGAATGCTAGAATACATATTTTTTTTGATAGTTCTTCAAGGTACACTAAAGAAGAAAAAAAAACGTTAAAAAAAAACATACAGCAAAAGTCAGCGAAGGTACAGCAGCTGTCAGTTGTTTATTTATTTTTTTTAACATTTAGGTGAAGGTATAAATATTATTTCTTTTGAAGCAGCGACGGGGAAAAATAATTCGCTCTAGTGTCATCTGGTTTCTCCCGCACCTGCGTTGATGTGCCTCGAAAAAAAGACGCACACGTGTGAGTAAGAGCAGGGACAAAAACTCTCTAAATCAAGTTCCTGCGTCGTCAGCGAGCGCGGCAACGAGGGAGGGAATGTTTCGCAGAGTTTGGTCTCGTGTGGTTAGTTAGCGGTTGAACCTCTTATTATTACTATTGTTTTCGCTATTTTCAAGTATGAATCACGTGACCACGCCCCCCCCCCTGTAACTTTTAATGAGCTTGACAGGGTAAATACGTAACTTTTGCAACGAGAAGAGGATTTTTCATTAGAATTGCCGTACTAATTCCTTAATCCAAATTTTCCAGCATCAAAGTTTATTTTTACATTTTGCTCTCATCCACCTTGGATTTTTTTTTTCCTTTAAGCTACTCTCCACCGCGTACTCCATCAACTACTTGGCTCATTTTTACCCCCCCAAGGTATAACGAGGGGGAGAAAAAAAAAACCATTCGAACGAAAAGTCGAAAACTCGAATGATTTTCTGAAAAGGCGGTACTTACACTCCAGTTTGTACGAGTTATCGCGAAAGCTTTTTCAAGTATACCAGAAGTAAGTACGGGCAATATATATATATATACACACATAAACTTGTCGGGGCACTAAAAACGCGAGATGCTGGACTCGTCCTTCGAGACACAAGAGCCATCGTTCCAGCGGAAAACGGGCGCTCAGTTGACGATACAATTTCCAGGACGAAAGGATTTCCAGCGGATCGGCAAGTGGCTAACCTCGTACGGAGCTTTTAGCTTTAGCGCAAAGTGTTACTTCCGAAACGGCGCGAGAATATCCGTCTAAAAGCTTTCGTAAGTTTTTACGGAGCTAATAGCTGTATATATAGGATCGAAAAAGAAAAAAGGAAACCTAGTGTAGCTACGGTCAAACATTAATGTTACGAAACTTTGTATGAAAGTGTATAAGGTACTCACCGTTCGGTCATCGACGTACGAGGCGGAGGAGGCTGCAGGTGCTGAGGGTGCCAGCGCCAGGAGTGCCACAAGGACGAGCCCCCCGAGTCTTGGACACTTGGCCATCTCTGCCGCGCGCTGCACCACAACGTAATCAACGTGTAGAAAACAAAACAAAAAAACTCCCCACGTCACTTTGGCCGATCGTCAACAGGAGCCGGGCAAGCCATCGGTACCTCTTCACTTGGGAGGGAAGAAAACTGCTGGTTGAGTACTACACATATGATAGATCGGGCAACGATCTCCCTCCTCCCGAAAGTCGGGTATACGCGTTGAACCTCTGGAAATCGGTCAGCCCGATCGGCGTATCGGCATTTCGCGGCTCGTTCAGCCAGACTGCACGTGTGCACGGCGCGTTATCTGTCGCGAGCCGCGATCTTGTGCTCCAAAAAGCCTTTGTCCGTTACCCAAGCGTGCAACGAGCCGTACCGGCTGGTACCGCGGCGTGCAGGTTGCGAAATGTCCGCGCGCCTTCCCGATGGTATCGCATCGCGGGGCCCCAACCGCGCTCGGTTGTTTTATCGGGCCGAAAAACGTGTCCGCGCGACCGCAGAGTTGGGAAGGAAAGAAGAAGAAAAAAAAGAAGAAATTCCGTCTGACGCACGGAGAACCGCTTGCTGCTTGGAGTGACGAAGCCGGCTCTCCCCGTCCCCTCCGCTGTGGCCTCGCCGACTCTGTTACTCGGTTACTGTGCACCCGAGGGAGGTCTGGAACCTGCGAAATAATCATAAACAATGGTGCGATTAGTCGAGTACATTTTTACGGACTAAAGATAAAGTACACAAATATATAAGGCATGGCCACTCGAGTCAGGATAGGTACATGCAGTCATGGACTTTCACAAAAAGGATGAATGTACTATATGCATACTTTTGAATTTAAAATTAACATTTGCGGATGGTGTCTCGCAACGGTGTTTTGATTCTTTCGAAATCGCGACACCCCGTTGAAGTACAAACTGAACTGGCGAAGCGAAAGTAGGTATTTGCACAAAGTATCATCAGATCTCGCGAGGCTACGCGAAACAAGAAACGTCCTCTCGCACCTTAATCGTGTATGAACTGTAGGTTTCCCGCATACAATCGAGAGCCAGTTTACAATGAGGACGGGACAGAAGCTCTAAGCCGAAGGACACTCGCGCATCCACAGTCTCAGCGGGCGACGACGCGAGTGTCCCTGGAAGACGTCGACAGCGATAGGATGTGCAGAGGAGGTTTCTCGCGTCATTAGCTTAACGGGGCGGGGGAAGGGAGCCGAGGCGAGATTGCGGCTGGCGTTGGCCTCTCGCCTCGAAACGGGGGATGCATATACAAGCGAAGCTCGGTATCGTTCCCTCCCCTCTTTTGATACCGTTAAGGCTCGCCCTCCGGGTAATGGCTGTTGGAAAATGCATGAGCCCCGTGCACACGGCCCCTTCGCGTTTCCTCCGCAGGGAGGAGAAAACTTTTTACCTGTTCTTAATTTGTAACGACGACGAGCAAACGGAGCTGAGATTGAAATTAATAGACAGTCTTGAAATCGAGACTGCAAGGGTAGACCTCGGATGAGTAATTTATATCGCTTGTTGGTAGGTGCGTGCATGGTCGGTCGTGGCTTTAATACGCCGTGGGGCATACAACTAGAGAATTTTTCGTGTTTCGGTACTCGAGTTGACGACAGTGCAGGAGACATCGCCCACCTGTACACCATCGTTCGATCAAACGATTTCATCCCACAGGTTGTAGTGTTGCGACAAACAAAAGCATCGTGACGATAAAAATACGAAGACGCGCACGCAGGTGCTTCCGTTGCGCAATTGTGTGCAAACAATCTTCCGCGCGGATACACGGATAAAATTGATCAGCCGGCATTGATGAGTCAAGCTTGAAATTCCCGCAGCTGTGGATACACCTGAGATTCACACCGACGCGTGTACACCGCAACTCCCTCGCCGTGTATGTCTTTGATATGTGTACTTGCAAGAGAGGATGACTTTTTTTTTTTTTGGTGCGTCAAAGCACAGAGCAGTGACACCAAGCGCACCCGGATGGATGTTACACGATTCAGGGGGTTTTAACTAGGTTTTTCATTTTAGTCCAGAAAATTTTCCGCAGAGTTTCATCCCCGCCTGTGATGTCGGTCTCTTGGAAACTCGTCAAGTAAGTATCCCGATCGGATGACTGCGCTTTTTTTCCATCAGCCGGGGAATCTCCAATAGCCAGGACGAACTTTGGTCCCCGGGGAGAGAGAGAGAGAGAGATCCAATTAATCTCGGAAAAAACTTGAAATTAAATCCGTCTCTGGTTACCGCTGCTTCTGCTATTGTGTTGACTCAGCCGGTGGTTTTTTTTTTTTTTATGGAAAATTCATCCAGATGTAAAGAAAAAAAGACTTTTTTTCGGATGTGATACATTTTAAAAGATTCCTCTCTCGTGGACACGCTACTTGAAGTTTATAGAGTTGGCTGAACCGGAATCATACCTACTCGCTTGATACAAACATTTTCTTTGTTCATTGAGAAGCCAACTCGCAAATTTGCCCATTGCGTGGTGTATACGATAATATTCCCTTCGTTTGACTTCTCGCGGGACCATCGATCATTTTCGCGCGACATCTCACCTCTCTCCCTCTACCTCGTGATTCTCCGTTAACGTGGACCTTTTGTATACGCCGTAATGAGAAGGAACGGAGGACCAAGAGGATTTGTTACGGCTTTTTTTTTTTTTTTTTTTTTTTTTTTATTTGGACACGTGAAAGAGGAAGTAGACGAGGGGAGAGCGTTGTTGTTCGCGTTCCGTTGATGGTGCAGAGTCGCCATAAATGATTGACGGGCTCACGAGCTGTTCCATATATAGTCACGGACGTTGTGACTCGCCGGACTGCGTGCCGGTTTTTTTTTTTCTTTTTCGAGGGAAGATCGTGAATCGCTTTTTTTTCATGAACTTGGACGGTTTTGTGGTTTTGGTGTATCAAAGTACATCCTGCAGGAGAAAACAAGTTGTTTCAAGCTCCCACAGCCAATAGCTTTGAAATCGTTTGAAAATAAAAGCAAATTGTAAAAATAATATCAATGTCGGATTTTTTTCTGTCGGTAATATATATACATAACTCGTTTTTGGTGCAACAATGATGAATGTTAACGTTTGACCAAAAGAAAAGTTGTGACCACGAAACTATTTGCTGTTCCAAAATAATGGCACACAAAAACAATCATGTATACATACCTCTCGAGAGAACGTAAGTATACCCAACCCTCGTTATCTATCGGCATAAACACAATTTACTAAAAAAAGAAGGAAAAAGAAAGAAAACTTCTCGCAAATCGTGCAATAACCTTTGGTAAATGATTTCACGCAGAGCCGTCTCGATTAAAATATCACTCATCGGACCAGCTGCTGATACACAACAGCTTCGGTCGTCCGGAACTCTCAGTAGGTCAGCCTATCTACGAATGTTATTCACGTTAATGTATAAGCCGAAAAAAAGAGGCCCTGAAAAATATATAAATTCGTCCGTTAGGCACTTCCTCTCTTGAGCCATCGCGCAAGCCCCGAGAGAGATATATCTACGAGTTACTCGCTCGATCTTGCTGGGAATTCACGAAAAAATACGACGCTCTTATCTCTCGGGCTTTTTTTTTAACGCTCGCGCGTACACGCTTCTACTACGTATTATCCCTGATGTTTATGGTAAAAATCGTCCGAGGCACGGAGCATTAGTACCTTTTATACACACGTTACACGCAAACTGCGTGAATATACCGGTCAGCTGCAATCAACTCGCGCGTACGAGTGTACAGGTATCGAATTTCGCTGGAGGGAATATGAGGAATCGAGAACAAAAAAAATTATAACTCTTGCGTGGTGCATGATAATGAGAGAAAAGTTGAGCTTTGGCGACACGTTCGCTCGCGGAGGATATCACGACACTGTTTTAATTTTTCTTTCTTTGAGAAAAAGGAAAGAAAAAAAATATACGCTTCGTCAATATTTAATTAATGCACGAATCATTGTTTAAGTCTCGAGGCTCTTTCCAGCGTCGCGTCATACATAAACCAAGATGATTCCACGATCTTTGCTATTCACTCTAGTCATAGTAACATACGATGTTTTTTTTTTTTTTTTTTTTTAGATTTGGATAAAATCCACCCGACAAAGCCGATAATCCGAGACGAGGGAGCGTCACCCAAAAACGTACACGTATATCACATACATATACATTTCCCAGAACGACCCACTCTCGCACAGAGGACCTCTATCGTGACTTTAATATATATTATATCACAATTAGCACTAAATCCAAGCGGGTCGTTCTTCATTTGGTGACGTCAGCCGAGCCACTCGGAGCAGGAGCAAGATAAGCTTTGCTCCTATATGTATATAAGCCTCCGGGAGCACGTGCGCGCTTCAAACTTTAATTCCACTATTTCAGATACACCGGCGACATTCATCTCCGTCTTCTCCTTCGGACCCTCGAAAGAAAAAAAAAAAAAAAAAAAAAAAAAAAAAAAACCAAGTGAATGAGAGAGAAGGAGATGAAGCTGCATATTTTTGCCGTTTGATTTGCATGAGAGCACGTTTCTGGGAGCGACTGCTTCCTCCACCCAAGTGATGTTTCCTGTCGTAAATTTGGAATGGAGGCCCCAAAAGTTTAAAAAGTTAAAAGATGGATGAGAGGGACAAGAAGAAGCTGCGCATTTTTTTTACTCTTTTTTGCGTGTACGCACATGTTTTGTATTTAGACGCAGGAGCAGTTTTGCGAGTGGCGCGTTGAAACAAGGTAAAAAACCATCTGAGAAATCGATGAAAAATTTATTCGTCAAGTTTTTCTTCTAACAATCTGTGACAAAAACTTTTTCACCACCTTGCTGTACCTTTTTCAAACTGAAAATCGGGATGTCACCATTTTTTTTCCCACCCACAGGTATCGATATGGTACTTCATTCTGAAGCAAGTGACGTGCAACAAACATACGAGCACGGGGGAGCCAAATTTTTCCGTAGACCAAAAAGACCTCATGTCTAATGCGTTCCCCCTTTGATTCTATTTCAGTAAAATTTCCTCTGCGGTGACGTTGCACGCGCCCAGTCATGTTTATGCATGAACGTCGCATCGAATCCACCGGATGAAAGTTTAGAGAAAGGAAGAAAAAAAGAAGAGATAAAAAAGATCGTCGTTTGTTTTGGACAAAGCCCTCGATCGTACCTTCTCTTCCTCTTTCTGTCCGTCCCTTATTCTTTCTCTTCCTTTGTCGTGTACCGTAAAGTCATACTGTGGGACGTTTGGGATCGACAACACGAATCTCGAACCTCTTCAACAGCTCTGTGTTATTTCTCTGTTATCTGCGAGGCAATATTTTTTCCCTACATAGTTTCCACTGTCAAAAGTCATTTGCTGTATCATACATCTTACAGACTGAATAATCGGGGTCCTGATCGGGTAAAGTGATTTGTAAACTGCTTTGATGAAATTTTTCATTTAAAGTTTACTTTAGTTATTTGTTCAAAACTATTTGATTGTTTTCCAATAAGAATATTCAAAACCATTTTTTTTAATCAAGCTGCCAACCGTCTTGAAGAAATCGAGTGTTCAGTGGATTAATAAGTGATCGATAAGAATCTCATAAACATTTGATCATTTGGAATATTTTTTGTACAGCTAAAATATTGTTTTTTTTTATCGTTTAATGTTCAATGGGGCTCTGGGAGCCATGAATTTCGGGACCACATTAAACGTTACGTGGTTTTTTGTATAGATACCACTTGAGAAGGTATCAATTACTTATTCAAGTCAAAATTCCATTCAATGTGGCCATTCAATTTGGTTAATGGTGCACTGACATTGGGATACTTGACGTTTCTTCGAACTGTGGACGCTTTTTACTCATTCAGAATAGTCTCGACTTTTTTTTGAGGAGATACATGTATGTATATACACAAGTGTATGCGCGTCCCTTTGGTTGCTTCGATGTAAATAACATTTTTTTTTTTTTTTTCTTCAACAAGTACAAAGTATCCGTGTATACAGAAAATAATACTTTTTCTTTGATTTATGGTATCTTTTTAAATATCATAACTTAGAATTTAGATAAAGTTGTAAACCACGTACTTTGTGGTGATTCACATGAAAAATAATCTAGAACGAAAGAAAGTGTTTTTGGCTCACTTATCGGTAAAATAATTAAAGTTTTCCATTGAAACGTACGAAACACAATACTTGTACATCTCAAAAAACACACTTTTTGTTGTGCTACTAGTCTACTTTGTGATACATCACATGACTTATAATAAGCTTGGACGCGCAAAACTTAATACATAAATACTTTTAGTTTCTGCGGCTACATCCGAAATCTTCCTCGCAAGTCATGACCAAAGTTTCAAAGTGTCGGGGCTAATTAAAATCAAGCCGAAAGTAAGTGCAACTAATTAAAGTTACCTGGCACATCACGGGGAGCTATGCGTTGAAGTCGTCAGCTAATTTTGTTCAAATTTCACACCCACACCTCGCGAAACTATATGTGCATCCATTGTAACTCAACCCAAGACTTTTGATGCCAAAAATTAAATCCACCCTCTTTCCGAACGCATTAACCATACTACTAACGTCCACAGGCGTACAACTCGGCACAATTGAATTTCACAATCAGAAAAAAAAAAAAAAAAGCAATTACAATAGCCGGCACTCATATTGTAGTAGACAATGCTCGCGCCACGGGGAAGGCTTTTAGTCCATCTAGTTTGTGTTATATTACGATGTGTATACGATAAAGGGACCCGGGGCTCTCCCCCTTCTGTGATTCAACACAATCGGCCGTTGGCCCCTTTGCGCCAGCGGGAGGAGGGTCGTTTGTTTTCATTTCGAGGGTAAAAGTTGTTTTCGCATGAAATATATTACCCGCCGCGAGGGATATCGAATTTATCTCTCGGAAGTTTCTCTCCCGTTTTAAAATGATTTAGACTGATGGTCCGAGAGGTGCACGTGTATGATCTCTTTGTGTGATTCGATTGTGGAGAGTTCGCTTTGGTGCAAATGATCCGTGATCTCAAGGGGTATTACCTCCTGTTGTCAGTTTCGATGAAAAAACTTGCTAGAACTAAAACTTGCAAAACTAGGATTTTGCTCCAATTTCATAGTATCCGTACTCGTTTCCACAGTCAGACTGGGTCGAGGACCCCTTTTGAATTTATTTTTAAAATATTTCATTTTGCTGAAAAACTTCAAGTACTACTGAAAACACAGTACTTAAGTAACTAAATTTCCTCTCGTTAAAACAATGCATTACAATTGGAAAAAAAGAAAAAGAGCAATTGAGGAAACAAAAAAAATATTTAAAGTATTTGAAACAATAGCGAAATTTTTTGTTTTAAAATACTTTACAATAGACTTTAATACGTAAAATGTATAGTTGCACTTATGTGCTAAAAAAAGCACACATTTTATACAAAGAAAAAGAAAACGTTTTAAAATCTATTGAATAATTACACCCAAGTCTGTCGATATCGAACTCCAGAAAAACTTTGTCGTGCGACTAAACGAGGAATACTTGTAAAGAACCCGCAAAAAAAGGCCAGCTGATCGCGTGCACATGTACCACCCACACGTATATACTTATACCTATAGCTAACGCACAAGCGAGAGACGCGGAATAAATGCATTTTCATATACGTGGGCGCCGCATCGGACGTCGACGAACGGTATACCCGCGATAGGTCCACTCTCTCGGCTATTTAAAATAGATTTTGGTCGCGCGCTCGTTGTATTGCACGCGCGGCGGATAAATGGCCAAATACAAACGAAGACTACGGCTTTGATTTACGTAATTGATTGATTTAATTACCAAGTATCGTTTGGCCAATAATAATTAATTGACCTCTCCACTCGAGGCCCAATCGCGAGCCGAGCTTTCGTTCCGTTCCCTCAATAAAAATAGTAATGGTGGTAATTGTAGTAGCAATGGTGTACAATAAGTAATATGGTCTGAAATGACCGATGTATATATATAATGGCACGACGATTAATCTCATCGCGCCGCAGGTATCTTTCCAACGAGTCCCTCGTCCTCTTAATTATTTCTTACGATCGTCCATTAATTAAACGTCAGCGATCGGAAACTGAAGAGCGAAAAGAGGGGAAAAAAAAAAAAAAAATTAATGGAAAGTAAATAAAACAAGAAAACAAGCCGCGTTCCTATCGTCACGGGTAAATAACCGATACTTCTTCCATCAATCCCGAGGCTACGACCGCTAATTAAAAGTTTCACCCGCGTCGAGACGAGCGAAAAAAGCTCTCGGTGCTGCAACAAAGATCCTCGCTCCATCTAATTACCGAAAAAAAAACAACAAAAAAACATCAGAGAGATAACATTGAAACACGTCAACGTGGAAAAATCGAAAAAATGTCGGGTCGGAGCGAAAAGCCGCATTTAGAAGCTCGAGCTCGAGGAAGGGAGAAAAATTTTCGCGCAAAACGTCAGAAATAAACCAGCTGTAGCAGTCTCCTCCTCTAAAAGAGAGCATATAATATATATAATATTCTCTCCGAAAGTGCTCGCTGTAATGTATACACATATATGCACGGAGGGACAGCAGAGCGAGGCGACTAACCTCGACCTCTGCTCTCTCGCTCTTTTTTTCTTCCCCGCCCGTATATATAGTATAGAACCCTCTCTAGCACCCGCGAGCTTGTAGCACGTACATTTATAGCTGCACCACCACCATCACCACCTTCAAGTACAATGTACCAGGGAGCTTTTTTAATATACAATCCATGGACGAGTCTCGTAAAACATCTTGGGGGATGTGGGGAGGGGAAAAAAAAAAACAAACAAAAATCACTTACCACGTTTTTTCGCAGAGGAGAGCCCGGAGACCGTCGACTCCGAGTTTGAGTAAACAAACACGACGATGTAATCTCTCTATATATCCACGTGCGGGCGTCGTGAGCCGCTCACTCGGATGGAGGGGGGAAAAAGTGATGAAAATTTTTCTTCCCTTATCTTCGCGTCAGCAGCGATCGAACACCGAGTTTCCAGCCCATCAAAGATCGAGTACAACTAGATAAAAAAAAAAAAAAAAAGAACCAACTCCCCCACGGCGGGCATACGAGATAAAGAGTTTGAGACACAATTGGTACACCAAATTCGGAAGCACAGTATACTGTCGATTGTACTCGTAAAGAAAAAATAGGTAGGTATACAAGTCACGGGGCGAGGAAAGGGAGAGGGTGAGAAAACACAGTAAGGGTGAAAAAAAGTAAAATTAAAAAAAAAAAAATAGTAAAAGCCAGCACTCGGTGAATCCGCGGGGAGAGTGGAGCCGGCGCGCCGTACGCACGTTGCGCCGCGTGCCGCGCGACTGTCGCTCTCTGGACGGTAAGTATATAGCCGGGGGGCCCCCATCGAGCACGAACGCGAGGGGGCTCGATGGAACCTCCATCCTGTATAGCGCGCCGCCGCCGCCGCCAAGCGCTCTCTCTCTCTCTCTCTCTTTTTCCTCCGTTTTTTCTCTACTTCTTCTACCTCTTCTCCTCTTCCTTTTCACTTTCGTTCATTGTACCTATACGCGTCGTACGTGTATACATAGCACGTCTCCATAAATACGTACGAGAAGAGCTTTCCTCGATGTGCAGTTCCGATGTGTAAGTATAATAGCCGCGGCTACTGGGACGCGTGGGTGTGCTAGCCTGTGTACGTTATTGCTTGGATGTATCCGCGCTTGTGCCTCGGTTAATACGAGCATACGTCCCTTCTTTTGCTCTTCTCGTTTGCTATCACTTCGAGGGTTTGTACGAGCGAGTCTCCGTAAAATCATCCCTTGCCGTAATTCTGGAAGGGTTGATTGAAATGTCTTTTTTTTTTTTTTTCTTTCTTACGCCATAACAAACCGATGTTCCGGACTTTTTTTAAGATACCTTTTGTCGAGCTTACGTAAATGGGACTTTGTCAATCAAATGTTACGTACGAGTCACAATTGCTCCGACAAAAACCACCTTTTTCTTAATTACCTTTTCGATGACCCTACAAGTATCATTTCAAGGATTGATCGATTTTTTCTTTTTTTTCAATTGACTATTTTTAAGTAAAAAACTGCAAGCAGTAAAAAGAGATGTTTTTCTTCTTTTTACGTGGAATCAGTCGTGTATCGATTATAGTGTATACACATGTGCGCGGGTGTTACAGCTGTGTACAGGCCAGACCACGACTCCCTAAAAATGTCAGTGCACACACGCCGAACCGACGCGCCACTGCTGGGCCACACCCTCGTCACTGCTTCCTCCTCTCTCCTTTCCTTCGCGTTTCGAGTAGGTATATATACATATATTATACCCTACCTACATATGTGCGTATAACGAGGAGTCACAATGTACACTATACACATCTACCTACGAATTTTATTCATACCGCACGGGTGAACGATGCACGTGAATGGGCGTATGTAATACATAGGAGCGACACGCGTTTCATCGGATATACATATACCGAGACATCGCTATCTTGGATGCACTTTTTACTTATACGTGCGTGGTTTTTTTTTTTTTTTTTTTTTTTTTTTTTTTTTTTTTTTTCTTTTTTTTTTTCTACTCTCTGGGGAGATTATACTGCGCGCAGCTGCTGATGCGTATACATGGATGAGGAGGATGGGTATTATCTCCATCGCGCGTTACGGAGGACGATACATTAATTAAATTGCGACAGTTTGTCTTTTTTTTTTTTTTTCTTGTTCTACAACGATTGCTCGGCTGATTGATGCTCCAGTGTTTAAAGTCATTCTCGCTTATAAGTAGTTCGTTATAAGCTGTGTGCGGGAAAAATTTTTTATTTCTTTCAATGTTTTTTCAATGATGGCCACACAACAGTTTTCATTCAATTATTATTTTTTTGCATCTCATTATCTAATTGTTGTCAAATCTCATCCAGTAACTTGACGAGTGTTGTTACAAATGAAAAGATCTTTTCTCTACGGCAAAATCCAACGTATACTCTTAATTGAAAGTTCTTACATCAATTTTCCAATGCCCCACTTATCTCATTGATGAAACTTCAATCTTTTCTTTTTATAAGAAGCCTCGTGATTTTCAATGACGGTAATTACCCCTTTTGCCCGTCCTCGATACGAGATTCACCCCATCGAGCATACTTTTTTTCATTCGCACACTTGTATCTATTTTATTTTATTTTATTTTTTTCCAGCAACTTACTTTACGCCGATTTGGCTTTTGCGAAAACCATTCAGCAGTGCATCTTTGCATATCGTCGCTCCGCATGCTAATACGCGCATCGATCCGATCGCTCTCGATTTTATTTTTCTCGTTCCCCGTTTCACTTCGTTTCCAAAGCCGATCGATGCCCACATTCTCATTTGCAATCACGAGTGCTATTTTTACGGCTCTGGTACACTAACTCCTTAAAAGATCCAACTAAACACGTGTAAAACGTAATTCTCAATGGCACGGCCTAATGAAACAAGTCAGATAGACGAGCGTTGCAAAATTTTCAAGTATACCTCGGGCGTTCAATCGTATCGTATATTACGTATGCAGATGTAACCGAATAAATGCCGAAACAAAATTAATAAAGTGTTTGAATATTATACTTGCGCATGAATATTTTACCAACCTACTCTCGTATAGCTGCGAGATCTCTGCATCTAATATTTTCTTGTATCTCTCGTGCATGCATATTCCAGCAGACGAAACTTTCATACATTACCGATATACGTATATATAGAAAAGAACAATGTAACAAGAAAGAAAATGCATCTTTCATGCGGAGCAGAGTATACGATATTGGGTAATACCATCTTTGATGTTATCATTTTCTACAAAAGTATTTATTACTACGAAACCGATACTGCATCTGTTTTACCAAACTTGAATGAAAAAAAAAAAAAAAAAGGTAAAATGTGAAAAACTGAAAGCATCCCCAGCCTGAGTTTCACGGGTTCGCGACGACCGGTGCGGTATGTTTTTTTTTTGGTTCCTTTCCTTCAACTACCATATTTTCCTGTTCCAGCAACGACACTGGCGTTCCCGTCTACCTTTCATCCTTTTTTTCCCCTCGTTTCTCTCTGCCACGCAGTTCTCGGTTATTATCTTCCTTTGACCAGTGCACTTTTCACCCTTTATGCACGCGCGCACGAAGCGCGTTAAATTTATCTTCGCGACACTCTGAAATTTTTATTTCTTCCCGAGGCTTTTCTTCATCTTTTTTTTCCGCTATCGTGCAGCTTTATTTTCGTGCTGTTCCGAGTTTGGGTTTTTAGAATGTTATTTCTTTTCCCGTTTCGCGAAACTTCCGCTCTCACTTCCGTTTTTAGGCACGACTGCTCCACGGGAGTGCCCCACGTTTTCACTACAGCAAAACCAGTGTGTAACCAGCATGTGTACGAAGACACGCAAATCGACTAGCTCCAAAAGTTTTCATCAAACTGGGCTCAAGTGCTTGAACACTTATTAAATAACACACATTTGTGTGGTAAATCATTTGTTGTTTAATATTTATGTGTTTCGGGTGCAGGAATGCCTCCCTCCATGAAAAATAGAGCGAGAGCTGTAGCAGCACTAAATAAAAATTCCCAGATACGGTTAGCAACAACCAGAGATGTGTGTAGTATTTAGGGGATTAAAAAATGTTTTAAATACTTTCTTTGTATTCTAATTAAACAATTTAATCATTCAATTGCATAATTTGTAACACCGTGTCCAAATAAAACACGTTAATTGCTGAAAAGTGTGTACATACAATTGCAATTGTAATTCTCATTGTTTGAAATAAATAATTAAATTGTCTTCTTTCATAGTAATTTAAACAAAGTATCCATTGTTGTTATTAAAAAGTACCTTTTATACCATTCGTTAAAATAACCTTAAACACTTGTACTAATAGATTACAGTGAAAAATTGTCATTCGACTTTAAACACAATGTTGTCTGATGCTAAAAAAGCATTTGTATGAAAAATCTTTCAATTGTCCATCTCAGGCAACAAACACTACAAGCCCAAGCTTTGACGAGAGTTTTGGTGAGCCGAAAATATTTTCAAATCGACAAAAGGAGGCTCACGTATGATAACGCGATTACATCAGTTTCAAAAGCGTTAAACGACAAGTAGGTAAGGCGGTCCATGCTTTTTAAAATTCTCATCGGACACCGCGAATGTAGTTCTCGTACCTACATACTAAGCTCGACCAAACGAAATAAAAAGTAGCCCGTACCCCCGCAGCATTTGGGTATCACCAGCAGCAAGTAAACACGCTGAGCCTCCACGCCAGAGCCCTTTGAAGACCCTTCCTCCTTTTTATCCCTATTTCCTTTCAATCCTCCGAAAAACCCGCCCGTAAATCCGAGCTTTTAGCCAATATAGACACGCGTCTCTCGCCATCGGCCACACACGTGCATTATACACACCCTTTCTGTCCATCGGAACACGACCTGCGGGTATAAGAAGACGAGCCGCAGAGTGCACAGCTGCCGCGCTTCCGATTGCGCCGAATCCAATTTCCAAGGCCCTGTACCTTACACGTGTAGGTATAACAGATCGTATGTGTGCAAGCTGTGCACCTGCAAAGCTCCCGTATATCGGATTCTCCCGCTCGGCCACGTAGCCACACAAGCTTTAAGCCGGACTGCCGGGAGCTTTCGACGATACACCCGCGCTTGTACACCTAATATACACACACGTGCCCGGCACGCGAGCCGTATTAATCTCGCTTGCATGCAATATGTATACACACAACAAATACCTCCGGGGTCGCTCTCGGCAATTGCCGAAATTACAATTCCCCCACCCTCCGTTTTGCCCTTTCCTTTCCTTGCATATATATAATATATATATTGTTCTTGGATTGCTCTTATGATTTGAAGAGAGAGAGAGAGAGAGAGAGAGAGAGAGAGCAATGTTTTACCAAGCGGACGTGTATGTCGTGCAGGTCGCATCGCCCACGGTCAAACGCTTTAATGGCCCGAATAATTGAAGTCTCGAGCTTTGATATTTCTACGCGCGTGTTTACCCGATGGCCTGTGTGCGTGTTTTTTTATTCCTCCCTTTGATCCGCCATTCCGGGAAAAGACGAGCGCAATTACACGCCAGAGAGCCCGTTCCGGGGTGGCGTTTTTGGAGGATTATCTTCTTCTCCGTTTGACAATGTTTTAGTTTTTCGTGGCTACGATTATACGCCCCTCTGTCGCATCGATCAACTTTTCCACACGGTCGAGCTTTGCTCGAGACGAATGCTTTTTTTTTTCATCGAATCTCGGGGGGGTGGGATCAAAAGCTCATTGGAACTGCTGCGGACGACCGCGGTGATCCCCAACGATGGGGCATCGACAGAGCTTTGATAACCCAAGGTCGAGTTACCCATACTCTTCTGACCGACTGATCAGCTTGGAACATTCATGTGAATCCTGCATCAATTGCATTCGACGCAACCCACCCATCAATTGAAATGTATTTATCAAAAGGCAAAGTATTGATGTTGGTGGGATTGAAAGGTAAGATCGACCCCTTACACGAATGCAGAAAGTTTAAAATGTCGACAAGTCCAGGATGATGATATATGAAATTGAACAAAAGAAAAAAGAATCAACATTTACGCATGACATACGAGGGCGTGTGGAAGGAAAAACTCCTGGTTGTTAATTTTCACCGTATACATTCGTTTATACTACGAATGATGGAGTCGCACCCAGAGCCATGAGTAACAAACAGCAGAGCAGCTTATCATCGACAGGCGCAAAAAATAGTGTACAAACGGACATACGCTCGTCGTACAGCTGAGAGAAAGAAATGAAAAGAGAAAAAAAAAGGATGCGCGCTCGATTTGCAGCAACAGCTAGCGCCTCCCGGCTACGCTTGATACACATGTACGAGCGGCTAGGGCCAACGACCAGCAGCTTCCCCCTTGGGCAGATAAAAGCTCGTATATATACTCTCGTTTAATATACAAAAACGCGCGTGTGTGCGCACGCGAGCGATAACTCGAGAAAAAGAGCGGACAGGAGAGACGAGTGGGTGTCGGTGCCGCGACGAGTTCCGGAGCCAACCTCCCGTCCATCTTCTCTTTTGAGACACACTTTTGTATACACGCGTGTCGCTATTTGTTGACTTGTTACATTTTTTCTTCCTATTTTTTTTACATTTTTTCCCTCCTCCCCCCTGCCGTACTATTATCAGTGTTATTGCTATTTTGGTAGCCGGAGGGAGGAGGCTCGAGGAGGATGACAAGCCAATATACGCGTCAGAGTCGGGAGTTTGCTGACAAAGGGCCGACAGTGGCTTTTATTTGTAGTTATATTCCGTGGCGTGCGTGTACATCATACGCAAACGCACTACTCTACGTGTTTGCACGTCGAGACAGAAATTGGACTTTGTTTTCCTGCCGTTTGAAACATCACGGGGCTCTTAAATGCTATTCCGGCCGTGGTGATTGCCGGGGGGAGGAGGGGGGAGAGTATTTTTTTGGGCCAAGTCACCTAATTGTACCTACTTAGAGCGAGGTGCTCGAGTGGATGTTGTTTTTCGTCGTTTCATGGTATTGTTATCATGATACGTGATAATGTTTTTCCATCATCAATGTTTACGTCGTGAGTAACTAAAAATATTGCACCACAATTATAATGGCAATGAGTATTTTCTTTTTTCTATTTTTTATGTTAGCACTAGTTAATAATGTATCTAAAACGTACAACTGTTCAATTGTAAGGGCAATCTAAAAAGTCTTTGTTTTCACATCTCTACGTCGAATGAAAGCTTGCTGTCAAAGTTTTATGCTTCAAGACTATATGGCTTCTTTATGTTTTGGTACAAGTGAAACAGATGTTTAAAAGAGTTCGATTAACTTTCATGACCAAAAAAACATGGTCAAGCGAATTAAAAGCTCTTGATCGGTTTTCCTCGGGTCACGGGTCCGCGTTTTTTGTGGTCGACTAGTTCAGGTTTACCCCTCCAGCTTACTTCTTTGGGAACAACGTGATCTATCGACACCTCTTGACTTACATACTCAAGCTTTTGAACTTTCGTACGCAAAGTAGGTATACATATATTAAATAATATGATATAACTTTTAACAGCAACAACAAGATTCATCACTTACCAATAGGTGATCCTTGGAGACAATGTGAATTTCACTTTCTGCCTGCTTCGACGCTCTCCAACTCAAGTGGCACCTACAAATGAAATATAAATCATAAATTAGTGTGAGTGTGTTGCAAAATAAATTTTGTTTAAATATTAATTTTTTATCAGGACAGCCGAAATTTTTTCAAATTTTTTTTCCAGGATTAAATTCCAAGTGGGTTGTTCCAAAACTGCCTCACTCAATCGAGGATGAATGGAACCTCAAACTCTGACATTACGAAGGTTGGCCAAAGTTTTCAACTTTTCAACGCTGCCCTTGCGTACACAAAGTATGGTACATCACCCAATTGAAAGGAAAAAAAAAAATGATGCATTATTTCACGCAAACATTCAAGGCTCATCGTTGAACGAAAATTAAAACTCGTTCGTATGACATTGTAATATTTCTAACCCAAGTCAAGTTAACGGCTGTGGCTTTTCTTACGAATCCCATTCGCAATGACAATCAACTCGCAGGAATTCACTGCCGATCGGCCAATAACTGTAAATTCGGTACGTAACGAGCTCGGCAATACCCATCACCCACTGCATTACGGATCGTAAAAACACAAACGCGCTAACGAGCGTCATACATTGATCGACCCGATATCGTATAAATATATAGTCGGGGGGGACAATATCAAGGACAATCGTTGCAAGTATCCTTTTTTTTTTTGCAAACAGCGTGTCCTTATTGGAGACGCGCGTGTATGTGTCATTCGAGCAGTATATAACGGCGCCCCAAGTACAATAAGTCCGATGTGACTAAACAGCAGCTGATCAGCCTTACGGGCCTCTGTATCAAAAGTATATGATTCATACGAGGCGCGTGTCACCATACACGAATACAAATATATAGGTGTGTATACATATTGTGAAGGATATAAGGATATGCGCGTGTACGTGAATACATGCAAATGTGATGGCTGATAATATAGTCGGCCGGGGGGGTGGTGACCCTACAGTGCCGCCGGACGTTTCTTTGCAGGTCAATATCTCCTCTTTACAAAAATCGTCGTCCTGTTTTCCACCATGACTCTGCGCGCTTAATCACTGGTCCCCCCCCCTCCTCCTCTTTATTTTCCTTCTTTTGCCTCCGTTTTCTCTTTCTGGATAAAATAAAAGTTCATTCATCCGCGAGGACGGAGGGTATATTCGCGATTTGACGGGTATAGTTGATATTGAAAGGGGAAAATTGTAGGCTGTCGCGGTGTTTTATGAATAGACTGTTTTTTTGCTTTTTCGTGCTTGTCACGTGGACAATCTACAGAGCTTGCTTTTTTTTTTTTTTTTTTTTTTTTTAAGTATGTTTCTGGACTAGCACACGCGCGATTGCGTGTACTAAAACGCTCAGTCCAAGGGGTGGTGAGTAGGTATGTATTATTAACGATGCATATATATATATATATATACGAAATTTTTCCTGAGAACGTACAAGTGTTGAGGGAGAGGAACGAACGATGGTTTCGATGATTGATCATTGAGATTTTGATGATGGTCGTTTTGATTTCGTATTGTTTTCATGTAGATCGAATGGTAGCATTCGTGTACTAATATTTATCGTCGAGTCTCGACAACTACCCCAAGAGGCGAACATTAAGGAAAATAGGTTAATTAAGACCTTATAAGGTACAAATTGATGAAGATTCAGGAATAGAATATTTTTTCCGATTGGGGTTATGAATAATAATCTGTTTTTTTTTTTAACGTTACTAAAAAATTGTTTTCCATTGTAAAACAGCTTTTAGTTTTTTTGACGCGTGTTTTTTGGCCAGACTTTAAATTTTTTACCAATCCATCGATACAAAGCTTGCAATAATTTCAAAATAATTCTCATTTTTTAGCATAGTCTCAGGAAAGTTTTCAATCGCTTTTGAAGAGTCACTAATCTATTTTTAAGTCAGAGTTTGGTTCTATAGAGATACAATTTGCGGAATAATAACAATCAATTTATAGATCATCATAAAACGATTCTGTCTGATATAATCGTGAGCTTTTGATTTCAATGACGACATCGAAATGTTTTTATTTTTTTCATATTACAACTGTAACGTACTTTTTAAATAAATTATCTAAAAAAAGACAAAGATAATAAAGTAGGTTCTTTGTATGTACGTCAAAGCTATCAAAAAAATTTTTTTGTTGATTGGTAAAAGCATGTATACAACTACATTTATATAAATTGAGAAAATAAAAATTCGAGCTGTAAATGTTTAAAATATAAAAAAAAAAAAAATACTCCATCTACATTAAATCATTTAAATTATACAACCATACATACACCATCGCTTTTATAGTGCATAAAAGAAATTAATTAAGTATTCATATTAATCACTCTGTCATTCATTCCATTCATGAATCACTTGCATTGCATAATAATTCATTAGTAAATTATCATTTAGTTTCATTGTTCTTTATTTAAAAATTTTATAATTCTCCTTTAATAATCGATAAATAAAAAAAAAACAAGTTCAAAGCTTATCGTGAAAAATTGTTTTGAAAAATCGATAAAAAAAAATTAATATCAATAAGTATCTATAATTTTGTTAACGTAATTAAATATATTTCTTAATTTTCATAGCTGTGCAAACATAGAAAATAAATTTTTCTTATTTTCAGTTAAAAAGTATGTATAACGATAATAGGTAAAGTAGAAAGTCATTGAATCGACTTTTGTCGAGTATACATGGTATGTTTTACAAACTCACCGTACTCTGGCGCCACTTATCAATAGTTATAACAAATCACACAATAGAAATATTTTTGTATCAATTGTGCAATATTCGTTACCCATTGAAATATCATCAATGAAATCGCACTTACGTATCGAGTTTCGACTTTTTGTCTGAGAAAATCAATGAATGTCATTCGGAGGAAGTACGATTTAAAGACTCGTACCTATATGTATAATGTACTCCCTCTCATTGATAAAAAATTGCGATTAAAAAATTAACTACCGTGCAAGCACTTGTTACAGCAAATTAACATTAAAAATATTTCACGTCTAACGCATTGTACGAGATACGCCATGACGTTTCCTTGCTGATTATCAAATAACAGTCTCGAGAAAAAGTCGGTTTGAACTAGGCCACAAGTGATGTACTTAATTTAACGAGTGGAACGTGATACTGATAATGTATGTAAAACACGTGTATCATCTATCTCACGACATACAGTACACGACAAGATAGCAAAAATTATATATACGTTTGGAACAAACGCAAGATTTCATTCTATGAAATAAACATTTACCACCAACATATAATATCTATGACATGACGTAACATCAATGGTAATACCGATAAATTGACACGTACCATTTAAACATTTCCATGAATCTCGATACTCCATTAATTTATGCGCTTTAAGATTGGTAAAATACCACGATAAGCAACACATGCATTCCTACATATTTGGCCATTTAATCAGGACGCAGGTATCTTCAATCGAACAATCCGAGTCGTAAAATGAAATAAAAACAGCAAATTTCGCATGCCAAGAGGACTTTTCGTCGATAATCGACCTCTTGCATGCCATCAGCAGAGAATCTGTTGATACGTTTATTTTTTCTTTCTTTTTTTACCAACCTTAAGAATAAATTATGACGTTAAATATATACATGGTGCACGAGACGAAATAAGGTCAGGCTAATAGGTATACGTACGTCAAAGAGATCAGCTTGATACGTTGTACCTTGTAGCCATGTATACGTGTAATTTGCGCTATTTTGTTTGCGCGGCAGAAGAAGAAGAAGAAGGAAGGAGGATAAGCAGCGATTTGGAGGTACCATTTTACAAGCACATACACACATATATTGGTATAGGTATAGTCACGATAACAGACATTGACAATTACCAGCTCTTACCAGACGCGAAGGGCTCTCCTCCTCCTCCTTCTCTTGTTCTGCGATTCGCCAAGCGAGCAATGTCACATAATAATATGCAGCAGCCCCACGTATATATGCAGATTAGATATCTCCGCATGGTCGTCCCTACTCTCTTTCCCCATTCTTCTTTCCTTCCCTCTTTCTCTCTCTCTCTGGGTCAACAGAGCCGTACGTCGTCTATGGCACACATTAGTTGTTCTCACGAGAGCATACCACAGTGACACACTCTTATATATAGGTACTATCCGTTCGCCGATCACTATACGGGCTCCGCGCGATGGGTACCCCGTGTAAATAAGCGCGGGCCCAAAAGGCGCCCTTTTACCTTATCAGTATTTCAAGTATACAAGGGGGGTGGCTAAGTGCATGGTATACGTATGTGGGTGAAATATTGAGTCTCGTATCTTTTCCCAACCCCCCCAAAGGAATTTTGATTTCGTTTGTGCATTGGGAAGACGACAAGAAGACGGGTCCACTGGCTCTGCTGCTACGCTACGTACTAGAGGGTGAGTCGGCGAATCGGTGCTCGAGTTGTAATTACCGCCTGTATTTCAATGTTGCTTGGCGAATTTCGCAATCGATAATCTGTATCTCCTTTGTTTCTTGTTTTTTTCAAAAGTATTATTATGTTTTTTTTTTTTTTTCTTCTTTTTCTTTTTTTTTTGCGAGCGTTACAAGAGAGAGTTCTTTGAAAAGCCGAGATGTGATTTGATTGCACGGACGATCTAAACGGGAACGAGTGGAACGAGATCATGCAAAGTGTCATCGGCCCGAAACAAGGGGGCCCACAATTTTTTATTGGCCTGCACGAAAAAAAAAAAAAAAAAAAAAAAAAAAAAAAAAAAAAAAAAAAAAAAATCAATCGGTGATGGTACGCGTAATCAAGCTAAAATTATCGGGTAGTTTATTTCTGATCGCGAGCACGAAGGGATGCGTTCAAATTTTTCATGACGAGCAACAAGTATGAATAAAACAATTGAAAAAAAGGAAGAAAAGGAACGCGGAGCTGTAATTCATGAGCCAATGAAGCTCGTTCGTAGAGGAGGGCGATAAAAGAGAGCCGGTGGTATCGCACGCGACGACGATAATTGAGATCAACGCTCTCACGAATTTCCAATTGATGCACTTGCGCAGCCGCGGTGAGATAAAACGAGACGACCCTTTCTGCACGACAAATGCTTGTTTGGCAATTGTATGCAGTAGCCGGGAATTTTTTCCGCTGAACATTGTTACGATGAGACAAAAAAAAAAAAAACAACTTAATAATGTATTCAAAAACACGATTCAACCATTGAACTAATTTGATATGCGCTGATGTGATTGAATTGCGAAAACGTAAATAGTGTAAGAGGAACGTGAAATGAAAATAATTACGTGCGTAGAAGCATTGTTTGTGTGAATCATTTATCCAACAAAAATAATGTCAAAGAGCAGCAGAAATTCAATAACCTCTAGAGATTTTTCGTTTTTTTTATGCAAACACACGTGCTCGAATAATTTTCGTGAAAATAACTTGATTCCTCTGATTATGTTTTACGGTGGCAGTTTGCGCAAAGCAATATGAAGGTTAGTATGATAAAGTTAAATCAGTTAATGTATGTTTGCACACGTATAAAGTGCTGGCAGTGGTGTAGCCGCTAGACGGATGTTGCTCATGTAGGAAGCTCTAAAAAAGCTGAAATGGACCAAGCAATGAGCCGATGTGATTTTTGATTATAAGATTGGGCGGTGGATGGACACTTGTTATCATATTCCAAGTCACAAAGCGATCCGAGTACTTTGTTTATTTTAAATGAACATGTAAAATCTTTTGTCGATAAACATCAAGTTAATCAGCAGTAATTCAATAATAAATCCGATTATAATTTTTGCTTTCGTTATCCAAACCGATGAAATTGATAAAGTAGATAGGCTAAGAAAGAATCAACTTGAGTGATAATACCATTGATTCATTTGTTTTTTTTGGTTTTTTTTTTTTTTTTTTTTTTTTACTGACATTCTGACGTACTGTATACTTATGAAATGATACATTGGTTATTTCTCAAATGTATCATCTGTTGTCACTGAAGCCATCACTCCAAACAACTCACTCTTGTGAGTAAACTACAACAGTAGTCGCATTAAAAAAAAAAAAAAATTATTATGATTTAACGTATACAAAAAACATATCTGCCTTTTTAATACGACTGTTTCAAATTTATATAAATACTTGAAATTTTTTTTTGATAGTTATTTGTCATGAAAGATTTAGTGTTTCAAATTTTTCATTGGTAGTATAGGTAGATTTTTTTTTTTAATATCTTTTATCTTATGAACGAATAAGTCTTTGAAACAAACTGACTCAATAAGAATTTAAAGTATTAGTAAAAAGAAGTTATTACTAAACAATTTTTCAGTAATTTAAAAAAAAAAAAAATAGTAATAATAAGAATAATGATCTTAAATACAAAAAATGACTAAAATTAATATTATACAATGATAATGATAATAGTGGTAGTAATGGCAATTGATTATAAAAATTTAACGTACTAATTTATTGTACTCTACTTAATTTGGAAAAATAAGCGTTCGGCATAAGTGACATATTATTATAGATGTTCTTATTTTTCTTTGTACTTTAGCTGAAAATACGTGCATGTTACTTTGATTTCGGAACATAAACTCTGCAGTCGTACCTCGTATAATTCGTATTTGTACTCGAGTCAGTAGTTATTAAAAATGATCTGATTTACCACGAATTTTTGAAAAAAATTTTAAAAGGATCTATAAGCGCATAAGCTAATAACGTATGTTGCGTAAAACAAAGACGGAACACGTGCGAACGCCAGTATTCATAGTTCAGCTGATCTACGTAATGTACACATAGGTAATACTTGATAGTGTGCATTTGATTTGCATTGCTTGATAATCTCCAAAGGATCGACCGATACGCGAACGAAAGGTGCACTGATACACAACATGTCATCGACTTTGCTCATGATTTTTTATCTCGATTTTTATTTGCTTTACAAGTTATAAATAAGAAGGAGGCGTGATTATTTTGAAGGAGGTGTTAGAAAAAAAAAGTATATACGTACTATTGCTATAAAGTGAAACTATTGCTAATTATCACGTGGTCAGTAATATATCCCTACTTTCTAACCTGATGGGTCATAATAATACATACTATTTCAATTGAGCAACGATCAATGACACACTGAATAGAAAATTTTGTCGAGCGAAATAAATGTTTATACGAATAAAAAAAAAAAAAAAGTTTATACTATTCAAATAAATATTTATTGGAATCCATTAAATATTACGTTGTAAAGGAAGTTGTTTTTTTGTTTCAAGTTAATATTATTTGATTACAATAAATATTTACTTGTTAGTAATCTTGTAAACGTTTTTTTTCCAGTGCATATATTTAAAAAAAATCCACCATCTCCTATACCATCTGGTAAACAGTGTCCACAAAGAAAAAATATCAATAAACCCAATCGTTGTGTAACATCGGTGTATCCACATTAAAAATTTTTTTGTTCCCCTTTCTTAAAAACTTTCCGTACCGATTTTATAACACTAAACGCAGGGGCCAATGGGTATCTGCAAAGAGGTGAATCACCTACAAGATTGCTCGTAGCTCAGGTACTACGCCCATGCATGACTCACATACATGCACGCTGGCCCATGCTGACCGGAAAAGAAATCAAATGAAATACTTTTCAAGGCGTAAAATAATAAAATAACTTTAAAGAAATAACAGATGCAAAAGGTTAACTGGGAACAGCTGCGCTGAGATTCAACATTAGATATTAGTATATATAGATTGAGTATGTTAAAAACTAGGATAACTTAGAGTTAAGACCCATAGACTATGGCTAATACAACCTGTACACGCTACACCATTAGCCAGCAACAATATTCCATAAACCTACGAAAGCAATCTTATTGACTTTTAAAGAATTATCCGATTTTTACCATTCATGTTCGCAGGCTCATGGTTTACTGTACAACCCTTTTGTATCGCGTTAATAATTTCATAAACATACGGCAATAGCCCCAATTGTAATCTTGTTAAAAACTGTCACTGTTTCAAATGTAAAGGACAACGGGAAAGTCATGGCACTTCCCCCTTTTCCTGACGCAGAGATGTCGAGAGAGAGTCCGCACTCTTGCTCCAACACGGGTAACGGAATTTCCGATTCCCCAGGGCACTCTGAGCCGACTTCCTCTCCTACGACAAGCATAGAAAACCATGGTTGACAAAACGCTACTAACATTTCGAAATACATTTACAACTAACAACGAATGGAAACTATTGGTAAACCTAAGTAAGTTAACAATATAATAGTTCACTAATAAAAAAACAATAGTGTTTTAACCACAGAAACTGCTGTTGTTAATTAATCATTCATGATTATTTATTAGTCCGATCAATGCTCACGTGTACAGGTGTAACTAGCGGAAATTCTAGCAATTATTATAGATATTAATATCTAAAATTAACTACTACTAAGACTATTATTAATACCACGAGATGCTGAACATCTATTCAACCAAACCTAAATATTAAGCGATTTTCACCACTCTTTTTGCATTGGGCTTGATTGAATGGGTGAACAATGGTTACTATTCGTTAATAATGATAATACCACATCTCAACGTTAATATTAAGTTATGATAAAATCTTGTAACTTTTTGATGTAAAAGAGAAAGGAAGGGCATGAGTAAATGAATCACCTTCCCTTCTCTTGACGCATAGAGGAGAACAAGCCGGATGTGGGATGTGCCAATTTCTGAGTGGCTAAACTAGAGCAGTTCTAGCTAATTAGATTTTCGGCTGTTATCTTTTCTTCAATATTTTCCCCCGGCAAGTTTTCCTGCGATTTTCGAGCCAGCGCGTGACCGAGGTCCGCTTCTTGCAATAAAAAGGCCCGGAGGCCCAGAGGAAAATCAGTTCGCAGTTCGGAGTTCGACTCGACTCGACTCGGCTCGACGATGGCCCTTCAAAGTAGACTGAGTAGTAAGAGTCCGTCTCTGCTACAACCCAGTCTACTGCGAAGCGAGGTACAGTCAGTACAGTTTAATTTTCACCCTCGAACGGTTGACTAGGTAGCTAGAGTCCGCCTCTGCTATCTCACGGTCCTCCACGAGTGCGGTTTTCAATCTTCGATCTTGGACACCTCGCGCTGGTTCATTCCGCTGTACGTTGTATATAAAAAAATAAAAGTAAGTCGAATTCAAATGCAAAGTGACAAGTTATTTTTTTTTCTCTCGGTTCCAAACGCAGACGTGTTTTTGTTAGAGTTTGAAATTTGGTATCGGTAAATACCACGTTACAAGATTATATAGACAAATAAGTCCTCACGTAAAGTCTAGGACAATCACATTTACTCCGGATGGTACTGGTGGATCCTAGACCGGTCGTGAACTTAAACCATTTTTGCCCCCTTGCGTAACCTCTAGAGTATAACTACCTTTGCTCGTTACGGTACTGGTAACCTTTAGATTGCGAACGGGATACCGTACGTCACGTCACCCCAGGTATCCTCGATAAATCCGAGGCGCGCCGCGAACAAGTGCATCACATTATTGCTCGAAAACCGCGTCGATTTAATCAAAACGGTCGCCCTCACCTTCTTTCAAATACTCAGACAAGAAAAACAACTACCTTTTAGCCCCGCGTCCCACCCATGCGCCCAGTGCGAGTCCCAAGCTATTAAGCGAAAGCTTAGGCTTGAATGGTACGTTGCGCCGACGTAACAGTTGGAACCATTTATTTAATACGAGCACAATCATCTGTATATTTTATTTTGATTTCTAATAAGATTCGCATCCTCAATCACGTCGATCGACAATTCATTGGATTGCATAGCTTGACTTTTTATTTGCGCAATGTAACTTTAAAAGTCTCCAGTTTTACAATTGATGATATCATTGATTTGTCACGATGTGTATAAAATATTGCAAAGTCCTTTCCAATGGACGAACCATCGAATTCCAATTTCACGTGATTTATCGCATTCTTTCTTTTATTGAGCAACACACACACA
Organism: Copidosoma floridanum; assembly: GCF_036245765.1. NCBI lineage: Eukaryota > Metazoa > Arthropoda > Insecta > Hymenoptera > Encyrtidae > Copidosoma > Copidosoma floridanum. The sequence goes on from NW_028321896.1 coordinate 4,291,291, forward strand.
CACACACATTCGTATATAAAAATAGTTGTCCGGTGTATCGCGCATAAAAAGTCCATAAAGGCGCCCCACTGATGGATACTATAAGCTCTTAGACAATGCTGAATCCTAGGTAGCCTCGCATTCCACGAATCGGACTCGCACAAAAGCCCCTACTTCGCCATCACTTCCGTTTATCGCGCAAGAGGTAACGTTTACCTGGGTATAATCACTGCTTCACTGATCGGGGGGGGGGGGGGGGGAAACTTAAAGGAAAAGTTTTAATAGCTCACAGTCGTAGTAGCACCAGCTCTCTTCCCATCCCCCCCTTTTTTTTCTACTTTTTTCCATGTCCTTTCTTTTACTACCTTGATAATGTTAGAAGTGAAACAGCACCGTCAAAGAGCGCAGTATACGCTTTGAGCGTGTCAAAGGAAATTCCTCTGTAATCTCGCGTTCGCAAATATTGACTTTGGGGATGCCACAGAGATTTTTTACTCCAGATAATAACCCTTGGCGAACTTTCTTGGACGAGTGGCGTTCGCCAGGGAGGATGAATCTGCCGAAAATTTCATTGGAACCTGTCCAACGGTACCTAATTGCTTTCAATTACGTTCCCGCGCGTCGATGGTGGGGTTGTCGCTTCAGGCTTCCCACCTCTTGGTTGTCACCGTTCGTTCGTCTCCTTAACGTAATGTAAATTAACGATCGGTTTTACTTATGAATAAGGTCGCGCCTTCGTGTATTAGGTGTGACTACTACGTTCATCACCATCAGAGAAAAAAAGAGTAATTACGCATACGCAACAAGTTAGACAAAGTCGAATGGTTTTTTTTTAACAATTTGGGTCCTTCGGAGCATTGTAGGATTGTACTTTGTAGAAAAAAAAAACTTTTTTTAAAGAATGGCACTTTTTTATACATACAATGTAGAAAGTCAATATTTTACGGAAACAAACGTATACCTAACTGGTGATTTTTTTCGCGATTACTAATCACTTTGGCTGCCTGATGCGTTCGACTTACTTTAAGGAAATAGTATTTACAATCTAAAAAATTTGTAGTTCAATAAAATCAAAGTGCAATGGATTTTTGGATTGTATAATTGTTTGGGACATAAATTTGGAAATGTGTTGAATGGCTCAAATGACAGCAGATGATAAAAGTAAATTAATTGTTTGAACAATACAATTGATGAATTTGGAAAGTTATATGGTTAAAAACAGTTCAGTTATAAAAATGCAGGATATTTTTACCTCCCAATGAAACTTCTCCAAGTACAAACCATCACGTTTCGGTATAAAAATTTTATAAAAATTACTAAAATCAGTCGTAATCATAGGTCATGCATTTTTTTCATAAAAATATTAAAAAGCGAAATATTTATTTCCAAATTTTTCAAGTAATTGCTTATAGTGTTTTTTTCTCAACGAACAATTAGTTACGTAACGAAGAAATCAGATGCGATCGTAAACACAGTATCATAATAGAATACAACGATACGCAATTAGAAACTGTCCAATGCGAGTTTTACTCTTAAATGTCACAATATTTGATTTTTTTTTTTGCTATCTACATCCCATAAAAATCAATTAAAACATTGTCTACCAGCTCGTTTGTACGAGTGCATCGGCGTATCATCTCCCGTTAATTTGCTATACTGCTGCTATATTAAACGTTGAATGGAGCTGTTGTGCGATTTTAATTGCACACCGATGTCCGAGAAAGATAGTCCAATCGATCGACAGCAGCACGGCATTGTACGCGCGCGCTTGACTTCTCTTGCTGCAAATTGCACGGGCACTTTGTTTCCCCAATTGGTTGTTGTCCACGGATTCAGGAAAACAAAAACAAAAGGAGAGAAACACTTTATACCACGTTTGAGCGCGTTTTATCGCCCGGCCGAGTTTTTAAGCTTTGCGTAACCCAGTGTCCTGCACAGTCTCGCGCGAGCCATCGCCTGAGACGGACGGAAGCGCCAGCACGTCTGACGTTTCGTCTTCGCTATAGTCTTTCTGATACCCGTAAGTCTTGATTTTTTTTTTCTTTTTTTTTTTTCTACATTTTTAACTGCACTTACTGTTTAATACTTTTTACGTGCGCTTTAATTTTATCGTTATAGTGAATTTCTGTCTATTCTGTCTTGATTTGCGCACGACAAATCTTTGCATTAAATATATTATCTAGAAATCATTACGATTGCGAAAAAAATAAATTTTTGTCGGTTGTTCTAAAAAATAGAGGGTTTGTTGCAAGCAGTTTTCGAAATTTATGGATACGATTGATACTATTAAACTTATTATTGGTATTAGTTGCATTTTTAAAATACTGATAAACGGTTATTTGACAAAAAATAAAATAAAAAACAAGTTTATATTTTACTAAAAAATGAAAACAAAAAAATTACACAATAACGGAGAACTGTATACATGTACCTGACCATGAACGCAGTTATGGTCATAGGTGTAGACGCTCTATTGATTGGACAGAACGACGGTCACTGACCCACGCAATGCTTGCATTTACATTTATTCGCGATAAATTTTTGCAGAAAAAAAAAATCTTTTACCCTTCGGTAAATGTAAAACTTGAGTAACCGTTTTTTTTTTATTTTGTTGTTGCCTAATCTCAGTGTTTTAATATTTGACAATATATTTTAGTAGGGCTATAATAGGTGGTTTACTGTCGTTTGAAAGTGAAACCGCGAAAACCAAATTAATTAATTTTGAACGGGATCACGTAATTGTTTGCTTCCCTGTAAGGTATACAACGCCTTGAAGAGGTACGTTTTTAAAACTCTTGGATTTTTTGGAGCATACTCCATTCGACGATCGTGTCTAAGAATAATTAATTACAAATTCATGCAGTAACGCGTAAACGAAAAAACTTATTCGCATTACTTGGACATGAAATTAATACTTCTTCTCTACAGCACTGTGGCAGGTATAAAGCAATAGCTACGAGCTATTGTAAAATGCCAGCGCGCACATAAAACAACGGCTCTTACACTAACCACACGCTAATGACGGAAACAAATAAAAATATATTTACAACGATCGGTAAAATTTAACAGGTCAACTTGACTTTTACGTTGCTTCACAGGAAAAATAGAGGGCTGAGTAATGTGGCTACTGCGTTCGCTGCTCGTGGCGGCTACGGCCGGCTCGCTGGTCGCGGGAAGCGAGATCGAGATCAGGCCATCTGGTATTCCCATCGAGGCTGTCATCGATAATTTCGCCGCGCCGGCTACGGTGACCATAGCTGCCCCCATCAGCATCACCACCGAAAAACCCGTGATGCCGCTACCGGGACTGCTGTATCCGCGGGAGAGCGAGTCGCGCGAGGTATCGTAACTTTCGAGATGTTTTTTCGCACCTGCTTGTAATTTTATATGGTTAATCACCGATTACACCTTTCCTTAAACATTTTTACTAATGTTTTTGTAGAAAAATGAGAGTGATTTATTCATTATTGAGCAGTGATGTTTTTCCTGTTGCGATGTGTAGGGAAAAATGAAAAAAAACCTGTGCAAGGGTAATGCCAAAATTTTACGAGTTGTCAAAGAAATTTTATTCATCGGTTAGTCGTCATGTAATTATAATGATACCCATATTTTTTCTTATATTTTTAATGGTATGAACTGTCGATTTTTCTTATGGTTTTCGATATAGTTTTGTTTATCGATTATATATTCAAGACAATTATTTTTTTACTTTTCATTTGGTTATAGAAAACTAAGGCTAGTTTGTTTTCTTTTTCAACCGAATACCTCCAAATACAGCGTCAGAAATTTTTGGAAAACTATAGAATGTCATGAAAATATTAATTAAAAAAAAAAAAAAGAATAAAAAAATTGAAATAAGAAAACCATCTTTCGTTTATTCGAACCAAAAAATGTATCCCTACAAATTTTTTAATTCCAAATAATATCATCCCTCAAAGAAATGACGTGTATCAGTACATCAATCAGTAAAAAATATTTATACTCAACCCATAAATATCGCAATAGTATACACATCATGATTGTCTAAATTGTGGAAAATTTAATAGAAACATCGACTTTTTATTTTTTACTTTTCCGACTCGGTAATCAACGTGTCAAGTGTATGCGCGACAAGTAAATCTGATATATATACACCTATAAATCAATGAACAGTACAATACGAAAATGTACAATAAATTGAGCAAAACAATAATCTCGAAGAAGTGTCAGGTGTCAAATAAATTTGTTTCGTTTATTCACAGATAAAGTCTCTGGATGGCTTTTGGGACTTTGCTGTGCCGCCTGTTAACGATCCTCAAAAAGGATTGCGCGAAATGTGGTACGCAGAAGATATATCAAAGGTACCATTTACGGAAATTGACTTTGTCATGACAATAGAATTTTTTTTTAAATGAGAGAGAAAAAAAAAGAAAAATTTGTTAAAACAGGTCGCCAAAGTGATGCAAATGCCAGTGCCCTCGTCTTACAACGACATCACAACCTCCAGCGAACTACGAGATTACGTGGGACCAGTTTGGTACGAAAAAACTTTCTTCGTGCCCCAGTCTTGGCGGGACAAGCGAGTTTTCTTGAGATTCGGCTCCGTCAATTACCTAGCCCAAGTAGTAAGTATCATCGTCATCACCACCACCACCATTCATTATCCTCCCTCCCACTCTAGAACTGTACCTGCAGCGGTAGCCAGCGACGTCATTATCTTACCGCGAAATCACGGTAATAATTTACTATTGCAACGTCGTTTTTCTCGTCTGTTTTTTGCTTCGCCGTGTATACCACCTTGATTCGTGCACCAGTGGCTGAACGGCGAGTTGTTAACAAATCACGAAATGGGTCATTTGCCTTTCGAAGCCGAGATCACGAAAATGGCTATGTTTGGGGAGAAGAATCGTGTCACTGTGGCCGTGGACAACGGTCTTTCGCAAACGAGTGTACCTCAAGGTAAAATTGCCAAAGCCGAGGCTGATAATGGCACGGTCCGGGTGCAGAGTTACACGTTTGACTTTTTCAACTACGCCGGCATACACAGGTATTATCATCACTACTACTTGAAACTCACTCTCTTTATGTAAACGTTTAAATCCTCAAAGGGTTTATCACCTTATACCTATTGAAACTACGGGTGCATGTAGTAACGCAGTTTATGAGCTTTATTTTGCAGGCCAGTGTTGTTGCACACAAAGCCGAGAGTCTTCGTCGAAGACATAGACATCGATACTGGAGTCGTGAGCGAAGTGGGTGTCATCAAGTACAGCCTGAAAGTAGCTGGGATGAGAGATAAGGAAATGCCTCTGTGCGAGGTGCGCGTCCTCGATGCTGAGGAGCAATACGTCACAAGTGAACCAAGTGTCGGGACCCACGGGGTTCTGAAGATTAAATCGCCCCACCTTTGGTGGCCCCGGTCGATGAGCGACAAGCCCGGTTACATGTACACGATGGAGGTGGGTTTTTTTTTTGTTTTCGTGTTCATTGAAACGTTTAAAATCACAGTTAGTTGCTTTTTGGTTCAAGTACGTTTTTAAACATTATATCGTTGGATTGGCGATCAAAAGTTAAATTTAATAGGTTCAAGGCCAACCGCGTCGGTAGGAGGGTCATTTTATTTTTTTAGATATGTGTACTTACGTACAGACTCGGGCACAATTATACTATGGATTTTTAAAAGCTTTAAGATAATTTTATAAACAATACAAAACAATTTTTTTCCCCAGCGGTGGGATTAATTTTAAATATCAAGGTTTATTGCAAAGTATTTTTTAAATGAAATATTTAAATATTTTGACATGAATTTTTTCAATTTTCTTTTTTTTTTTAAATTGCAATCTTAATTCTACGTAAAGTTCAGACAAAAGTAAAGTTGCAAGTTAAAAACTTTTTTTCGTACTTCAATAAAGCAAATTGACGTTATTTGAGATCTGAAACATGAAACATGAATGAAACATAATGAAGCGATTAACTTGAAGTCATCACGAATAGATTGGTATTACTTGAAATAATAATAATTGTATTGAATATAAACTATAAACTGCATGGGTTTAATGAGGAGTATCGAGTGGTGAGGAAAAATGTTTTACTTCACAGGTGAAAGTTAAATTGCCCAATGTCACAGAGCACGACATATACCGACTGCCCGTGGGTATACGCACTTTGAGATGGACGAATACGTCCTTTTTCATAAACGACAAACCAATTTACTTCCGCGGCTTCGGGAGGCACGAAGACTCCGCGATAAGGGGCCGTGGCTTGGACCTAGTCACAACAGCCAGAGATTACGAGTTGCTCCAGTGGGTCGGAGCCAACGCCTACAGAACCAGCCACTATCCCTACAGCGACGAAGTTCTCGATTTAGCCGACAAGTAAATAAAAACGTTGCCTCCATCCAATCAATCGAAGCTGATCTATTGATCATTTTTCAAGGCTTGGATTCATGATCATCGACGAATGCCCATCGGTGGACACGGAAAACTTTTCATCGGAACTGCTGCACAGGCACAAACTGTCTTTGTCCGAGTTGATTCGCAGAGACAAGAATCGCCCGTCGGTCGTCATGTGGTCCATTGCGAACGAGCCCAGGACTCAGCTGGCGGATGCCGGGATTTACTTCGAAAAAGTAGCGTATCACACGAAAAGCCTCGATCGCACGAGGCCCATCACCATTGCGCTCGCACGCAGTGTTACGGTAAGTACATTATTTTTAACCCACAATCACTCAACAATAAATGTATATTATGCATGAATTCGAATGAACATTTTCAAACATGGATTAGGAGGATAAAGCGGGCCAATATCTGGACATAATAAGTTTCAATCGTTACAACGCCTGGTACTCGAACACAGGGAGACTCGACATGATAACCAATCGCGTGATGTCCGAAGCCCAAGCTTGGCACGACAAGTACAACAAGCCAGTGTTGATGTCGGAGTACGGCGCGGACACGATGCCGGGGCTACACGAGCTGCCGGAGTACGTCTGGAGCGAGGAGTACCAGTTGAAGACCATGTCCCGTCACTTTGAGGCTTTCGACCAGTTGAGGGCCGAGGGCTTTTTCATCGGTGAATTCATATGGAACTTTGCGGACTTTAGAACGGCGCAAAGTACGATGACTCCCGAGTTTTTATCTTTATCTAGGACAAAAAAAAAACAAAGATGTGACTCTTACTGAGGATTGAAATTGTTTTTCAGCCTACACCAGGGTAGGTGGCAACAAAAAGGGAATCTTTACGCGCGACAGGCAACCGAAACTGGTGGCTCACCACGTGCGCCGAAGGTACCACGCTCTGAGCGCTGAAGAGGACAGTGGGGCAGAACTGCCGTGCAATCTAGAAAACTACATCTCGTCGTCGTACAATTTTTAAACTTTGCAAACTGAAGTTTTCAAACATTTATTTGGAACTTTGACGCACAACGTGTCGCTTTTTTATTTCACGAATCCTTTACTTTTCAGTTTAAAATTAAGTAGTTGGAAAAAAAAATTAGTCGAAGCGAGATGGTTCATATTATTATCCAAACCTAACTGACAACTTGTATTCGTTGCCTCCTTTTTTTGTGTAGTTGTACTTGCGACATAATAGAAAATTTTCATACAAACACTTTTTGTGATAATTATGTAAGATGTAATATTATTTTATACTCTATGAGTAAGTATTACACTGGCATTTTATAAAAAAAAATACACGTGTAAATAAACTATTTAGAATATATGCATGTTTTTGTATTTTTAAATTATCCTATTAGAGTGGCTTCTATAATATCGAAGTGACATTATGAAGTTATGCATTTGTCCAATTACTTTAGAAATAAAGCTAGTTCAATAAATTACTTAATTATCAAAAATATACCTACATTAGCTCATATATATCCCTTAATGAAAATTAATAGAACCTTTGTTGCATAATTTTTGTAATGGAACAAGTTGTTCTCAATAAAAAGAAATCGTGTCACTATTATAACAAGTAGTTATGTCTCAGGGAAGATTATTATAGACATGAACACCAGCAGTAGAACTAAAAAAATTTTTTGTATTTGACCACTTTTAATGATGCCAGTAATTTATTTAACTGTATATCTGTATTGGTGGTCATAAAGCATAGGAATCAACTTTGTGTACATCCGACAAAAAGATCTGTTCACCTCCTTATCTGCTTGAAATTAAATACCAGTATATGTTCATCATTTATTGCAATGTTTTATGTTGTGAGGGAAAAATACCTTTCTTTGAGTCAGAAAATTATATATTTACAAAAACATTTTCATCCCTTATAACGTATCTTAAAATTGTATCTATTATTTCAAGGGTTATCAACAGTATTAAATTTTTCTTATCCTAATCGGATAAGCAGACTCATTTTTTCCAAGTCTTTACTTTACACCACACACAGTATGTACTTGTCTATGAGAATAGAATATAAATAAAAAATCTAAAAAGAAAACTAAAAACACTGTTCATCGTTCAAGTTACTCACTTTCAACACGGTTTATCATCATCCAGTACTTCCACAACTTTCAAGCACTCATCTGCTAGTTCGACAAACACTGGTTCTGTCATAGCCTCTGCGATGGCTTTGGTAGGATTTTCATTCTGCAGCACAGATGTTATGATGTCTCTTACTTGGGGATTCCTCAGACAATTTTTTATTCCTTCGCTGTATCGCAGTTGTTCCAACTTTTCTATGGGAACTGTGTCCTCTGTGGGAAAATCATACTCCAACTGCTCTTTATTTGACGAACTCTGATCAATTTCGTAGTCTACAGATTCCGTGGGACCAGAACATTTTTCTTTGTGTTTGTTGCAGCAAATTGCAGAGCAGCTAGAAGTGAAATAGAATGTTTCAAATGAGTATTATATATACCGCCTGTACGCCGCAAATAAATGAACCTAAAAAACTAAATGTACGATTACTCACTAAAGTTTCTTGCATTTTGGACACTTGTATTTAGTACTTTCAGATGCACAAACGCAACAGGCTTTGACACCCATTGTGATCAATTGATTACTATTATCAAATCCAATAAACTAAATGAATATTTTATCGAATCAATTGCCAAAAACCAATTTGTTAATAGCGGGTCCACACAGCGCGCGGTTGATTTTGTTCATACTTGTAACCTAACCTTTCCTCTCTCTCATTTCCGTTTCCCGCGTAAATTTTGAATATTTGGAATTTTTCGTTCTTTTACTTGTAACGAACTTTTTGCTTTTTACTGAAAGAGTTCTTAATTCGATCGAATTTAGTTTTAAGTAGTGTCCAACAACAAAGCAAGTTTCTCACCACACCAGTCGATGTTGTTTTCGATCATAATCTTTTTTGTGGATAAACACATAAAATCACTCTCTGCTGAACATTGACTGATGAGCTGTATGAACAGCGCAGTAGTAATATGGAGAATCGACCCGCGCAAAAAATTTCAAGAACAAATCAGAATGCAACATTGACAAAACTTCCACCTCAAAATATGGCCAATCCATCATCTACAAAACCAGAAAGTGAAACTGTGCCAGTGACGAGGGATGTCAGAATGAACAACGCTGCAAAACTGAGGCAACAGTTTATTGAAGAAATCAAGGATATTGTCCTTTCACTGAAAGTTGGTAGAAATATATGAGTCAGTTTCATAGTGAGAGCTGGGAAAATATACCAACTAACTCTCTCTCTCTCTTTTTCAGGATTCCATAAAAAATTTGCAAATTAAGATTGCTAAAATTAAAAAGGAAGATGAAATCATCAAGCAAAAATTGAGAGATGAAAACAAACTTTTGTGTAAACAGAGTAAAATCATGTATGATAAGGAACAAGAGAATAAGGTCCTCAGATTAAAGTGGGTACCACTGGGCATACTTAAAAAGAAATTACGTTTATACTACTTAAATATATTAAAAACACAAACTTTTTTGGGCAGAGTTGAAGAGCTGTATGGGTATCAGAAAACAATTGTTGAACACTTGGAAGATATTACAACAACTCTTGGTGTACATGACAATCTTTCTGAAAAATTGACAACTGTGTACGACTCTGTAGTTGTGATTCAACAAAATGACAAGACATCTTTCGAGGAAGAATTAAATAAAATAACTCCGGATAAAGACCGTTAGAATCTGTTATTGCTATTGTAAAACTTATTTTTCATACTTTTTAATTTAAGTATCTACATACTTTATTAGTTTTTCTGGAGTTGAGTAAATTAAGTTTGAGCATTGATGAACAAAATAAAGAAAATAGCAAATTTGAAGATGAAATAAATATTTTGAATACCAAAATCAATGAAATTAAAAAACAAAAAGAGGAGGATCAGAGCAAACTCAAAAATCTTGAGAACAGGTACCTACAAATTTAAGTGATAAAGTTAAATAGTTACTGTTAATTTATTTATTACATTATTTCAGAATAAAGGAATTACAGACAGAACAGAAAAATTTTGCGGAAGATGCAGATAAAAAAAAGAACGTCGTAATTCAAGACCTGGAAAAATTAAAACAAGTAATTTGACTATCTTTGTTTAACAACCATTTCACCTATTGTATCTACTTATGCATTTAATTATACGTTTAGGATATTAATACTAAAGCCAAAGAAGTCACAGAATTAGAAAAGAACATTTCCCAATATAATACTCAACTTGAAGAAGCAAGGTAAGGCAGTATTTTAATAAAAACTTATTTTCGCAAGAAAGTAATGGCTTGCAATTAAAAAATGTTTTAAGAAATACTTTCAAGGGCATTGAAGAAAAAATCAAAGATGTTAACAACGAAATAGTTTTATTAATGAAAGAGGTAATTTTTTTATTAATCTTCAGTATTTCAAGATGCTTATGTTGGAATTGCATTGTAGAAAGATCAATTGGACCAACAGTGTCACGAGGATAAAGAAAACACAGCTAACTTTGAAAAACTTCAAGAAAAATTAAAAGCTTCTGAAACAGAACTGGAATCTTTAAAACAAAATGAGATTAAAGTCACTAATATTTTGCAATCAAAGATTTGTGAGTTGGAAGGTAAATTAAAAGGCTACCAAGATACGGAATCCCGCTTAAGAAAGTTGGAGCTGGAAATAAGAAAGGAAGAAGAAAGTCTTATGCATATCACACAAGAATGTGAAAGAAAAAGAAAAGAAAGCAAAACCAAAAATAAATCAAACGATAAAACAAATGAGATTAAAACTAAAATACGCCAAGTTGACCATGAAATTTCTGAGGCTGAGGTAACAATTGAACTGATGCAAAAAGAAATACGTGAAATGAATGGAAGATACGAATCAAAGCTGAAAGAAATAAAAAGTAACAAGGATAAAATGACAAAAAGCATAAGCCAGTACAATTTACCTAATCTGTTTGTCTCTGAGGTATGAGTAGAGCTTAACGTTACGCAAGTTGGAGGGAGTAATTAATTGTTTATTGTTTTAGGAAGTAGAGACTGAAGAAAAACTAAAGTACAGAAGAAAACTTTACACACCAACTTTTGCAGATGATGAATTGGTAAACACGTTCATATTCATCAATTGTATTCTGTAGATCAATTAAATACTTCCAACTAATTTGTTTTAAAGGAAATAGATTCGTTACCCATCGATGAACAGTTCAATCATTTAACTCAGACATCAAATTCACCCTCACAATTAAAATCTCCAGTAAGAATTTTGAATAATCCAATAAAATTTCTTTGAAGTATAGTTTTATCCAACGATGTTTTCTAGGAAAAACCAAAACGATTTTTCAAACGAACTTCAGAAATAAAAAAAGGCAGCACACCTCGAGGTAGAGGAAGAGGTAAAAAGTACTGAGGTTTATAGTTCTTACCAGATTTTTAACAAATTTCAGTATGATAAAATTTATTTTAGTTTCAATATTTTAAATTACATTACAATAAAACTTATTTGGCTTAAAAATAAAATAGACGAACATCATACTTCCGTGCGTTACATTAGAAATAATACTTTTTTAATTATAATTTTGAATTTTTAACTAAAATTTTCATCGTGAAGAGGAATAAAACTTCCACTAAAATATTTTTCAAATCCTAATAAAATTTTCAATGACAGATGTTTTGTTTAAAATTTAATCCCATACACGTCTAACAAAACTTTCGTTGCCACACTTTGTCTCGCACCTTTCTTGGACTTACAGACTGTAAAAATATTGTTAATCCAAAAGTTAGTGCTCATTTATTTATTATTTTTTAATTAAAATGAATTAAAAACAGTTTAACTTACGTTCTCCCTCGTATTCTACATTATTTATTTTTAAAACAGACTTGTAATGTTCTTTTAAATTATCTATGACGACATAGTCTGTGAAATTCATATTCTGTTTAGCTAGGTGATTCAAAAAACTAATTGGATGGTCGAATTTCTTTTTATAGTTTTTTTGAACTCGAGTTTGCAAGTTACGATGAATGTAGTGTTCATATTGTTGTTTGTAAAGCTTATCTGTTTTGTAAATCTGTAACCATTCTTTCATCAATTTGAAAACTGCAAGGGAAGCCAATGATTTCCAAGGCTCTGTATCGTACTGTAAAACAAAAATTATCAAACAATTTATTTTTAAGACTTGAGATACTTCCATATAGATGGTATACCTGACATTTATCAGCATCATTTGTAGATAGTGCCGTATTTACAACTACTTGAAAATAGAAAAATTGTAATGCTTTTTCAGCTGTATTTTCCACAGCACTTTTTATATTACAACCTTTGCCAAAGAAAATTTTTTCATCAACCTTTAAAGTAAAAAATCTAATGAAATGACTGAAAAAAAAAAAACGATAGAAAAATGTTCTTGTACAACTACCGCAAGAGAAGCCAACACTACGTTGTCACATTCTTGAGTACTAAATCCCGCCAATGGTTTCAATTCTAGCAATACTTCAAAGGCAGTTTTGGGACTGAGAAATAGGACGTTATTCGTATTTTTCAGAGAACTTTTATCTTCTTCCTTATTGAAGCTCTCATGAACATTTTTGGGTGACGTATCAGAAAGCAGGGATAAAAATTGACTACGAGATTCATCGGCTAATATCAGGCTAGCAGAGGAATCTTAAAAAAAGATTTCACCAAGTATTATACTATTATTTTACAAATGCCTCTGCACATATACTTATCCATACCTTCGTAATGATGAAACATGTTTAAGCTGGTGTTTATAGAGTTTAAAAAATTACCCATAAGTATATATAATTTCCATGCAAATGTGGTAAAAGCAAAATAATATTTCTACCAAGAGCTGGAGGGCAAAAAACAATCGATTACAATAATCACTTAAATAATTAATAAATAATAAATGTAGCAAGCTTACGGATCAATTCCCCAGGATCAGTACCTAACACTTTTTCACATGCAATACTTAGTCGTCCGTGCAGATTAAAACAACGGCTAAGTATATTTTCTCTTCCAAACGTGTGCGCAACAAGACTGCATGCATTGACAAAAGAAAAGCTAACGCCGGCGAAACAAAACAGCAGGTTATACAACTTTAACAAAAAAAAACTAATTGAGGCATCACTGATGAAGAATTTAAGGCAGTTTTTTAAAATAATACTTGATGCACTTCTAATGAATATTTGCTCTTACCTAATTTTTTTTACCTTTAACTAACGTGTATCAATAAATGACAGTACTTTAATGGTTTTATGTTGGTAAAACTACTTTGTACGTAGGCGCCTGGAAGTGCAACGCAACATAGCCTAGGCAAATGAAATGTAGGTACAACGTTTCACTGCAACGCGGCCGGTTTACCTGCATCCTGCATCATCAAGCACAAAACAAAACAATAAAGAGTTTATAAAAGCTGCAAATTGCTGTTGCTGTTAGGTAGGCCAAAAGTAGGTAAGTACGTAGATAAGCAGGTAAGTATACGTTTTTTTTTTTTTATATTTAAGTGTACTGACTCCATCTGAAGCATGTACACCTTGGTGTAGGTATACGTAAGCGGTATACTTGATAGGTAAGTAAACAATAGAGGAGGACATGGAGTGGATGCGTTGCAATTCTTGCTGGCTGAAATATGAAGCAGTAAACTCAGTAATGTTTCACTTGACACAATGCGGCCATATATTTTGCGACAAGTGCATCGGAAAAGGTAGGTGTAGATTGTCTATTCATTTTCATCGATATTTTGACGCTCCCTCAATTTTTTTGTATTGTTCAGGAGAAAGCAGATGTTGCCAATGCGAATCTACAGGTACAATTTCGCTCCCTCTTAAAGAGCCTTTGAGCCCTCAAATTGCTCATTTTTTTACTCCTCCCAGTGAACTGCTTGACAAAATTATTCAAGCCGAGCAATTCCAGCAAGCTCAAATGGCCCTTTGTTTGAAACGAGCTGATGAAAACGTAAGTTTATTTGTATTTTATTTAAGTTTTCTCATCTCGGTTAATAGTTTCAATTATTTACTATATTACTTATCTTTGTGATTTTGGAACTACTTACAAATTCACCGGAGGGCACTGATATATACTAACAAACTACTTGCATAATGTGTGTGTAGGAGAACAAGTACCAGTCTTTGAAAGAAGCATATTGGGTCAGTGCTGAAAATTTGAAAAAGATTTACCATAAGTACAATAAGTTAAAAATCACATTTATTGCTATGCAAAAAGATAGATCGAATACTTCTTTATGTTCAATGACTCCGTAAGTGTCAGATGCTGAATACGTGATAACCAAATTATTGTATATGTTATATGTTTAATTACATTAATATATCTTTTACATCAGATCAAAATATTATTCACCAAAAAATCAAATTAATCGTGCCGATAGTCGAAAGAGTTATTCTCAATACATCCAGGGAAATCAGAATCAATTAAAGAATACTGAACAAATTTTTCGGGTGCCGACTACCACCAAAGTTCCTCGATCAGCAGGTTCGGGTTATTATTCAGCTTCAGCTAGTTTAAATTCATCTCACTTGGGCTTGCATACTCCAAACTCTCATACTTCTAAATGTTAGAATTATTTTACTTAAAGAATCTATTTATTTTTAATTTAAATTTAAAAAAAAAGAGATTTAACTCTCATTCAAATTTTAATACAACTGTCGCTGTAAGGTGTGTTCATATTTCAAGGTGAACATCTCTTGTGGCTTAACAATCAAACTTTTATCACTCAGGAAGGAAAATAAATTATTGTTCATTTAGCCTAACGTAATTAAAGTATGTCTATATCAAATAATCATCATTACCACTATTTTGCGCTAAATATAAACTGAAGAACAAGTATATTTTGTTAGAAAGAAACAAACACTTATTAATACCAAAGGTTTTGGTATACAAAAGAAACTTAAAATTTTTTGTTCAAAATAAATTTTTTTTTTTATTACTGTTGTAAATAGGTCATTTCACAAATTGTTACAATGATGTTAATCTAGATTGTTAAAATAAAGACTAAAAAAGTGTCGAAATAATTTTGGATTTTTAAACATTTTATAGCAATCTGAGTTATAATTTAATTCCATCAAATATCAGCACCTTGAAGAAAATTTGCTCACATAAATGAGTACAAGATCCCGAGCTCCTTGATTTTTAATTTAAATTTTGCAATTCATCTATCATAGATGAAATTACTTCTGTAATGGAAAGTACAGAAAACCCCAAAATTATGGATTGACCAGAAATTCTCATAATATCGGGAAATCATATTATGTATGTTGTACACCTGCTTGTTTTCGACATAAACTACGAATATTATGTGCATAATTGTTAAACGTCTCGTAAAATGTAGGCCATTTGTGAGTATAGGTGTGCAACAGGCCTTTTTTAAGCTTTAAACATTTTAATTTTCACCCCAACGTTTGTCATACATTTTATTTACAGTATTTGCGTTGTTGTTGAGTTACATGTGCTTGTACTTGTCACACACGTGCAAAACATATTGCAGTACACGTTGTTTAAATAAAAAACGAAATTAAGTGCGCTTCGCAAATAACTTTTTTTGTTACTAAAATCGACAAGGGGTACGGTCGTCTACTTTGCCCTAGTGAGGTTAGGGCAACCCTATTTGCATATGTGTGTAAACAAAACAGAAGAAAAGGATAGTACTCAAGTCTGTCACGGAGAGCAGCACCGGTTAATAAAAAAAAAAAAAAAAAAAAAAAAAAACACCAAACACGGGGACCATGGCAGGGGCCCGGACTCGAGGAAGCTAGTTAGCTAGAGCGCGATATGTTCGAAGAGCCAAACCCGACCGCGAGCGAAAGGGAGATTGCAAATCGCAAGCAGGAGGCGAACATCGCGGGCAGCATAACTGCAAAAGTTGTTGCTGTTGTTGAATCATCGATGTATGCCACGAGATATGTCCGATGATCTCGAAAAGCCGTTCAGCCACACGCTGAACGAACTCAGGAAACACTTCAAGGCCAAAGCCAAGGCGAACATGCTTGTCTGCTTGAACCGTCTCAAGAGCGACGTGCAGTCGAGCAAGCGCTTCGTCAAAGCTGGCGGCCTAGATCTGCTTGTCCAGCTGCTCAGATTCCAGGATGTCAAGATCATCAACGCCTCGCTTAGTTTGCTTGCCAATTTATGCATGAACTCCGACGTGAGACAGCAGGTGAGTTCCTATACAGGTAGTTACAGAGGAATTTATTGGTACCTAGTGTGGGAGTGTCAACATTTGGATTTTGTAGCTAGTGTTTGGTATATGTTTTATGAAGCTTTATGTGGATTGTGTCAGTGTCATGTTGATTACATCATGGGGTCATTGACTTGGCCCCATTGGTATCAAAAAAAATATTACGATTTTTGAAAATGATGCCCAAACGGTGTTTTTGTGTTGGTATTCTTATGAGTTATAATTATTATTATTTTTTTTTTTACAGGTCCGAGAGACAAACATAGCTACCAATACCTTATGGGTACTAGATAATTTGAATCCCGGTGATAATTTACACTGCAGAGCTTGTAGGCTCATAGGAAATTTGTCAGACTGTAGCTGGCATGCTAAAGCATTCTATGATGCTGGAGCAGTACCTATTATGCATGATGTGTTACGTACAAAAGCCAATACCCAAACTTATTTGATGGCCATAAGAGCAATAAGGTATCTTCAAAAGACAATTGCTACCATTATCAAGTTTATTTTCAATTTTTCCTATAATTTCAAGATTTTAATGCACAATCTATGGAATTGAATTATTTTTTAGGAATATTTGGAGCATGTATGATCAGAGTAGGGATAAAATCGTTTCCAGTGGTATCATCAAAACAATAACGACGATCTTTATTAGTGCTGGTAAGAAATCCCAGGATATCAGGTATTTGGACTTGGCAGAAACCTGCATGAAAGCAATGGGAGCCTTTCTTGTTGGTTCAAACAACGATCACGCCCAGCAGATGGCTGGTGAAAATCTGGACGGTTATCGTACTTTAGTTACCTTTTTGAAGGCTCAAAATAAATTGGCCATACGATGCATGTACAGTTTGTCAGCCATAGCCGAGTGCAGGCCACTGCTGGGTAACTGTGGCGCTGTAGACACTACGGTGCAACTGGTCGAGAATCATGCTGCTCCTTTTGGCGAAATCGTGGCAACGTTATGTTTGTTTTGCCGCGAGGCGGTCAATCGGATTCGAATTCGCTATCGTTTAGGACTCCAGGCGATGATGGAGTTGATGAAAAGGAAGGACCACGAGAGATACCATCCTGTATTGCTTCACGGAATTGTTCAATTCGTTTACGACGACGACAGTATACAGATTATGCTAGAAAACGGCTTGCTTGATATTTTGACGGAAAAAATGAAGTTGATGGCCGTTGAGATACCAGAAGAGCTGGATGAAAAATTGACGCCAAAAAAGCGCATAGGAGATCGGTCGCCACATAGGAAACCTGATATTAAATACAATAAGACTAATTCAGGAAGGTAAGCAGTTTCCAGGAGTTTGTCAAAAAAAAGCCATTGGTTCATATCAATTGTTATTGAAAATGTTTTTTTACTTTTTCAGGTTTAGTTTAGATTATCAACAAGATGACTGGAGCCCAAGGAGTTCTAGGAGTGGCTCATCCACTCCACCTAGTACGCCTCCTATGAAATTGTTTGAGGATAACAAAGACTCTATTGAGAACTGTGAGGAAAATTATAGTCCTGTTTGTAGTGATGATGAGTGGGCAGATGAAGGTGAGCGCAATAGAAATTATCAAATAAAAAAAGCGTACAAGAAGTTTAATATCATAAATATAATTATTGCAGAACTGCAAGAAGAATTAGGATCGTTGAAAAGTTTTTCTTCTGCTACAGTTGAAGAAATCCAAGAAACAAATAGAGTCACGAAAATGGAAGTCAATAAGCATGCTAATGTTTGGACATTGGTGCTGCTGAGTAAATTGAGTCACTTGAATAGTCCAATCGAAAAGCTCGCCGATCCGGACATGATTAAATCTCTTGTCACATACATTAGACTTGCAAAAAATCCAAAAGCCTCTCGGATACTCAGTAGAATTGTCAAGTAAGTGTTACTTAATAAATTGACTTTAAACAGTTGGAGAATTTTTAAATTGGTATCAGTCAGTTAAATTTTAAATATTCGTTTACAGAAATCAAGCTTATTTGATGCCGTTGATCAAACAAGGTTTTGTATTTGAAGCGCAGGATCTGAGTGGCATTGACTCGTACGCGCGCGATTTGAGTGCCCTAGCCGAAACCGGTCCCGCGATGGGAGAATTCAGGTCGATTTTACTACGTCTCCAAGAGCCTCATCGTTTCATGTTTGCCATTTCCATTCCCTTTCTTATAAAATCGAAGGATCAGTTACGTTGCCTGCTCTGTACTTACGGCGCAATGCCTCTCATATTCGAAGTGCTATCGGACAGCGAGCATCAGTTGCATAAAGAGGCGGTGTGGTCGATATGTCATCTTGCTGACTCACTCGACATCAAGCCCGAAGTGCTTGACAAGAGTCAGATAAACGATAACGGCCTTGTAGCTCACCATGAGACTAGTCTAGTAAGTGACGAGTACATTATTTTAGAACATTTTATTACTGTTATTGCGAACGTTGGTAATATTATTTGCTACTTTAATTTCAATTTTTTTTTTTTTTTTTTTTTTTTTTTTTTTTCAGAACTGCAGTGTAGATAATCCTGTAAAGCCAACGACGGTTACATTCGAACTGGACGATGGGACGACGGTAGACGCGTGTCGTCGTGTGCTGTGCCAACGCTCGGACGCCTTTTCAGCTATGTTAGAAGGCAACTTTTCGGAATCGAACAAGCGTCGCGTCAAGCTAAGGAATACTACCAAGGACGGTCTCACAACTCTGCTGTTAGCTGCCAATGGTTCTGACTTTGACGACAATCAAATCGAAGCTCTGCTTGATGGTGCTCTACTGGCAGACAAGTTCCTTATGGCTGAGATCTCGGATCAACTAACCGAGAGTTCGATATCCAAACTGAATTACAAAAACTATTTCAGAGCGTGGATGTGGGCGCGCAGCAATGCATGCCATGAGCTCAAATCCTGCTGTGTCAAGAGTTTCTTAACCACGAAGATGTCTAAAACTCAGAGACTCAGGGCCTTTAGGGATTTTGCGACGAACGATCATTTTAAAGAGTTTCTTGATGAAATCCAAGATATCATCAACACTGTTCTTGTTCATCGTTGAACTTTTTAATGCCATTTCATTATCAGATACTTAACGAAAAAGCATAATATAATTTGTAAGTACGTTTTGTACAAACTAATATCCTAAATAACGTACGTTTAACTTTAAATTCAGGTGATGAAGTTACTGTGACTGTGTACCTGCTTTAAATAAAAAAAAACGTTTTTATATTCTTCAGACGCAAGTTCTATTGATAATTTCTTTGCTCTAGTCGTCTATTAATTTTTTAATATTGCACACGGGAGTATAATAATCAAAATACGTGTTTGTGTCATAAAATATTTTAAAATATTTCATCACTTGGCTTCTTTACTTGCTTTTATGTTTTACGTCGAATAATGTTAAAGTAAATGCAAGATGAAAAAATTGTAAAAAGTACAATTGTGAAACTTACTTTTGTTACGTTATACAAATTTCAGTGTAATTTGTAAATTGTTTTTAAAAATTATGCTACGTATTGGCAATAATACATGAAATTTGTAACTGTCAACGAAGTTTGTGATTGTAGATTATAATTGTCATTAAATTTTTTTCTATATATGCAAGTTATCACATTTATTTGTATATGAATCGAATCTTTTATAATGTGTAACTTGTATGATCATCGAAAATTAGTCCAAAATAATATTTGTTATTAGTTGTATAGTTAATCTTTTTTAGCAATTAAATATTAAATCAAAAGATCAAAAATAGAAATCTCTGTGATTCCAGTGATGTATATATAATATAATGTAGACCTTAACTATCGTTTTTACGATTATCACACACAATTATCCTGTGTGGGTAAAAGCATTTTTAAATTCAAATCCACCCGTTGGTAAGTATACAGGGTTGGAAATGTAATAAATTTTTTTTTTTTTTAATAAATTTCTTTTAAACCGTATTTCAAAATTGTTAACATTGAAAAAATAAACCACGTAATCTTTAAAAATTTTATCTACTTGATCAAACACTTCATCAAAGTATTAACTAGATACAATACATTTATCTTTTTAAAGATTTATGGCTCCGATCAACAATGTTGTTAGGAAATTGTAGAACAAATTGACGAAAAATCCTGCGACACATGCTGAATAATAATTAAAATCGTTATAATCTATTTATTATTATCATTATTTACACATGAAATTGTACCATACATCCATAAATAATAATTTTACTATCGAAAAAATGGAAAAATTACTTATTAAACCTTCTCCTGAAAAAAATAAAAGTAAAAAATTCAATTACAAATAACAAACCATAAGCACCCTCTCGACAATTATCGTTTTTATGAACAAAATAATCGTAAAAATAAACCGCAGACTATTATTAAATGCAAAAGTTGCAACATCCGTCCGTGTACTCGTAAAAATTAAAACGACACGTATTTACAAAAGGACGTGATTCTCGTAAAAATGATACATGCGCAATATTCCTGTTAACTGATGAACTCGCTGTCGATTGTAATAATCATAGAGGGGATATTTGTACTGAAAGAGATGAGACACAATCATTGATAATAGCTGTTGGGGAAAAAAAAAAAAAAAAAAAAAAAAAGGAAAAAAAGCTCGAAAGCTCTCAATTCCTGGCTGTCAGCTGCAATTGCAGTGGCTCGGACGGTGCGGTGATCAATCGCAGCTTTATCGCTATGTTCTCCTTATTCAGACAATCAATCTTAAAGTTCTTCAGGAGCTGAAAAAAGGGGCAAAGGCACAAGCGTGAACAAAGCGAGTACAAATATAGGGTAGATGTGTACATATATATATGATATATTGCATATGAATGGGGGAGTACTCACCTCCGCCGTGACGAGCGACAACTGAGTCTCGGCGAGTTTTTTCCCGATGCAGCTCTTGGCGCCCATGGAAAAGGGCAACGATGCGTTGGGATTCCTCACCTCCAGGTACTCGCCCTTGTCGTTGCGCAACCACCGCTCCGGCCTGAACTCGTGCGCCCTCGGGAAGTGACTCTCCGAGCGACCGCACGTGTAAATCGACATGGCGACCAGCTCCTGCGGGACACAGCCAATGGAAAGTATAAACAAACAAAACAATCAAGGGGAGAAAAAAAATCGCTCACTCCTCGGTCGATGAGGAACCTGTCGAGGAAATCGGTATGCGGCATGACGCGGCCGATGAACGGGGCGATCGGGTAAAGCCTCAGCGTTTCCTTTATCGTGCCCCGGATGAGCGGGTCTTGCAGGACCTCCGTCCTGTCCAGTTCGCGCACCGCCTCGTGCAGCCTGTCCTGCGCCCCTGGATTGCTCGCCAGCAAAAACAGCAGCCACTGCAGGGCGAACGCCGTCTACGAGGTGATCGGTAACGACACGACGATCACACATATATATATAATAAGGGGTATAACGTATATTACATATACCTACCGTGTCCCCGGCGGCGATGATCAAGTCGGCGACGATTCTGCGCAGCATGGGCTCGTCGAGGCCGTCGGCGAGCATGCGACCGAGCATGCCGTCCTCGGCGTCCCCGAGGCCCATCATGTCCTGGACGAGCCGGTCCACGGTGTCGAAGCAGTAGTCCGTGGTTGCGACGAAGCCGCGCCACGAGGGTAGCCGCAGGGTCTCGGCCAGCCGGGCCCGGACCCGCGACAGCTTCACCGAGTACTCGAAGATCTGGCTGAGCTTGCGGGAGAAGAGGTCGAGCTCGCCGAGGATCCGGGGTCGGTAGGACGGCCAAGACTTGCCGACCAGGGTCGCCAGGATCACTAAGCGCGGACAAACCAAGCTTGCTTTATTTTTTTTTTTTTTTTTTTTTTTTTTTTTCATTCACCACATCACCCTCGATTTATGATACTGGTTACCGATCTATGATCGATCGTCCCTTGAACCGTTAGTTTTTAAAATATCCGGTGATTTGTTTCGTCGATCGGGAACGGCAAGTTCTCTCTATATAAGGGTCCGTTCAAACGGAAGGTTTAGCCGATTGTACCGATCGATTAAAAACACACCAGTAGGTCAAATGGTCAATACTTAGGTCACGCTCTTTCTCTCACCTTCGATCGACAACTGGTAGAGCTGGTGCTCGAGGTCCGGGACGACCTGGCCCGTGGCGTACTTTTTCCATTTAGCAACGAGGTCCGATGCGGCATCGTAGCAAGGGTCGATCATAAAGTTGACGGAGTTTTGGGCCAGCATGACTTTGTTCATCGTTCGGCGGTTTTTCAGCCACTCGTCGCCGTTCCTGGTGACAACAACGCCAACGAACGTTTTCATTCACGTACACGCCTCAAGTATACATTTACACGTGCATTACAGGGTGGTACGGCTAATTATATTTTCTGGTAAAGTTACAAGGGAAAATTTTCTCTTCTTTTTCTTTTCACTGTCGATTCTACTTACTATACAATGATACAATATAACATACTCTGTATAGCGAAAACACAGGGCGGTTTTGTGTTTTTGCAGATTACAATTTAGCGATTAAAAGGAACATAAGCACCATCAAAGTTAATTCTATAAATTACAGACTCTGTATATATATGCTGTGTCAATTCCGATGATGAATTCTTTCTTTGGTATTTATTACATTATTTTTTACTCTACTTACAACAATGCACTTTATCATCTGTACTAGAAAAAATTTCCTAAAATACTGTATTGTAATATAGTGTTAATGAAAAAATAATTTTCTTCCGGCACAAATAGAGTATATTTGTATTATATTTTTAGAAGAAAATCATACTCTAATAGTATTGCACAGTATATTTGAAAAAAAAAAAAAAAAAAAGAAAAAAAAAAAAAATCGTACGTCTAACTTTGCGCCCAGACAAATTATTGCTGGGAAAAAACAAAACAAAATTCGGAATAATTTATCTTCGTATCATAAAGATTGAAAGATTTCAGATAAAATTAAGGTACGACGCGATGCGACGCCAGTAATCCGCGACTATATACGATGAAACACACAAAACACACACGCTCGCCCGCGAGATGTGGCATAAGTAAAAGTTTGAATTAACGAATAAGTAAGTATGTAAGTATATATTCTTTGGCGTTGGATTGAGATTGAAGGAGGGACGATAGAGGCGAATGCACCGGCAACAATAACGAGGTCAGTCACCCCCTTCGAATGCGCTTGTACCAACGCTGAACTACTATAAGTACACGCGGTGAGAAAGGAAGCTCAATTATTATATGGAATGATAAACGAACACGCCCGCGCGCAGCTCTCGTTGTTTTGTTACACTCCTCACGCAGCACACAAAATATACGTCATACGTACGTCCAGTTTTTTTACAAGTAAATACATACATATATGTATACTATATATATACATGCATGGGCCTTTGGTGTAAGACTATGATAAAATTACAGTAAAAATGGTATTGATTACAAATATAACAAATAATCATAATAATTCAGATGCAAGCTTACATGGCTTTATATATACATTTGAGGGGCCCTTATTGCGTAATTGCGTTATTAAAAATATTATCATCGATACATATATACGTATTTACACTTTATTGGTGACGCGGATTCTTTGGGCGAGAGATGAAGTAATAAGTATATTCGTTTCAAAGCGTACACCGGCACGCGCGTTTATTTATCAATGAAATTTTGTGAACGCGAGGTCACATGAATATGGATGAATGGAGAACGGAAAACAGCAGTAAAAATAAAAAAAATATATATGTATATACGTATTTTATTGATGCCGCGGTGATGTATATACATGTAGGGATATTATCATTTCTGTCTTTAAAAAGTAAAAAAAAAAAAAAATCCGTTTTCTGTACACTACAAAAAATGTTTGAAATTTATACATCCGCACATTCCCATGTACACGTATGATTAATTGTTTTTGTTTTACGAAAGAGCGCGTTATTAATGATGAGCATCTTAAAGTGCGAAGAAGAGAAAAAGGAAAGGCAAGGAATGATGAAAGTTGAAATAAAATGAGAGAAAAAAAAAGAAAAAGACCTTTGATTAATCGGCGCATCTAACTTGCTCGGCCCCATCACTTAACTTTTTCCTCCAATGAGACACTTACGCAATCAAGAGATAAGTACGAATAGTTGAAACGAACCGATAATGGAAAAAGAGAGATGTGTGGGCACGTGTACTCACATGAAGAGCAGTCCCCGAGCCCTCTGGCGTCTCTCGTTGTACAAGAGCCAGGCCTCGGGTACGACGCTCTGGGGCGCCAAGCCCTCGAGGCTGTACAGCTTGCGTATGGCGTCGGGGTCGCTGACGAACACCGCCTCGAAGGGCCCTATCCTGCCCCGGAAGAGCGGCCCGTGCCTCTTGTGCAGCGCGTCCACGTACTCGTGCAGCTCGGCGCCCCCCTTGGACTTGACGATTGACGCCACGGTGCCGATCACCGGCGGGCCCCGGGCGTCCGGCAGCGTCGACGACAACTCGCTCAACTGGTACAACTGGCAGTACAGGCAGTGCGCCGTTTTTTCATTGCGCAGCCTCACGTCGGCCCTTTTCATCAGCTTCCGGGCGAACCTTGAACTTAATTTGATGATTTTTTTTTCTCTCTCTCTCTTAATTCTCTCGCGATTCCAGTCAAGCGATGTATGCTTACATTGTCGCTGCCATGGCCGGTCGCTCGGGAAATGCATTCGCCGCCGGTGTCCACGCTGCATGGTGGGTGTCAAAGAAAACAACAACAACATATATATATATATATATATTCTCGCGGTTGGAGGCGAAGCGCGGAAGCTACTCGCGGAGATAAAAAGGAAAAGTCGACTCGTCGCTATATTGATTACACGTACTTACTTACAATGTGTACTTATAACTTGATCGTTGCAAAATACGTTAGTCAATGAAACAAAATTACTCTTTGACAGTCGTCTTTTTTTTTTTCCCTCTTTATCGCTTCACCTGCTTTGTTTGTTTTTAACGATCAAGAAGAAAGCATTTCTTCGCCGATTGTAATCGTTTCATTCATATTGGTCAGCCAGAGATAAGATTCTCAAAAACGGCTGGTGACTTTTTTTTTTTTTTTTTTTTTTTTTTTTTTTTTTTTTCTTGCAAACAAAAAACTCAAGCGTCACTCCGAAGTTTCAGGAAATTATGAGCAACGCGACAATTTCAATTATGTGTATGGATGTGCCGCGTCGTTAAAATTTGTCCGTGGGAAAAAAGAAAAATTTCTTCCGTCAATAAAACATATACATCATCGTCGTATTTCAATTAGTCGATAAAAATTACGCGAGTAAACGAATAAACGATGCAGTAGACAAGTACAGCAAGAATTGCTGGATCGTTGAAATTACATTCCGAGTCGTATAGTCAAAGGAGGCGTATCAACTATCAAGAGCTCAAATTTTTTCGGACCTACCCGTTCGTTTGAAACGATAACTTGGCTTTCCTTGTTTCTTATCTTAGTAGCTCATTGTTTTGCCAGTTGTAAATTATCATGCTGTTTTGGCTTGAATTTTTACCGTACCGTTTTGAATTTTTAAATTTTTGAAAAAAAAAAAAAATCAAAAATCAGTCTACTCATGAAGAATTATTTTACTAGTTACGGGAGTTGAATCTGTGACAGTATATTTTGATTCTATACTCGGTTTCTACGACAGTTTTCCATGAGTCGATCGATTATTTTGTAACGTGTATATTTAAAATTGACAAGAATAGTACATCTGCGCAAATAAAGAAGAGACAAAAGATATAAACACTTGAAAGAAGCGATCAAGAGGCAGAGATCAAACTCAGGCACGGATGTTTTTTCCAATTATTTCGCGACATAATTTTTGGTTGAAAATTTAATGCAAAATTTAATGAAACAACGTAGAAAAAAAAGAAGGTCAAACTATTTAAATATATATTTTTCAAATATACATTACGTTGTAAACTTTGGTGCAAATAATGTACGACTATAGTGACGAATAGAAAAGTCTATCAGCGAAAAATCTATAAAATAATAGTTCCCAGATCGAAATGACAAAAAGCCCGACAAACGCCACGGAAATTGTAATTTCGTGACGCTATGGCCTTACAGTTACAAACTGCATTGTTAGAATAGTGTATTGCCACTGCATCCCGTTTCTCATCACCCGCCGATTCGAAACGTAAACTTGAGAACACCAAGTAATTTCCCAGAATCCGCGAATTTTTCTCGGTGCACAAATCGCGCCGAACTTTACACCGAGTGTACATCCAACAATTGCCTACGTAGCAATTTGTAACCGCTGAAAAAACGTGTGTTGTGGGGATTTAATTTAATTCTTTTTTCTCCTCCGTCGCACGGCATTTGAATTTAAAGAGAAGGGACGGCCTTTTTTCTCAATTTCTACAAACGAACTGTGACAGTCGGTGTCGGTGTAAGTAGCGCGCGTGCGTTCATCAAGTACAAACCTCGAGATCGACGTCGTCCGGGAATCAAAAGCTAAACACGGGAAAAAACCCTCTTCGTCCTCTGGTTCATTGGCACAGGAATTTTGCTGTAAAACGGGAGAAGGGGGGGGGGAAGAAAAAAGAAAAAAATCACAGCAAACAAAGAGAGCGATCGAAAGACGCGTACCGATTTTACGCGCTGTCGATTTTACAAAAAAGAAAACAAAGTCCCATACCGGTCAATGGGGGGGGGGGGGGAAACGCGCGATCGGTTATTGTTTTTTTCATATCACCCGTAAACTCATCGGCACTCGCGAAAACAGAGAAAATAAGTATGAATGGAAACCGAGATGAGGACGTATACAAGCGCGTGGAATCGGTTGAAGGAACAAGCAGCGTCCGACTCTTACGCGCCGCTCGGCGATACTGTGCTGGCCGCGCTCGGGAGGAGCAACCGATGCAGCTATACTATACACGACAAACGGTATACAATATATAAATATAATCTTGCGTACGATGTTGTACACTGCGTGTATATACATAAATGTATACATGTGCGTAGAGTGAGAGAGAGAGAGAGAGGAGGCTAAGGGGGCAGCTCTTTCTCATCGCGCTCCGTTGAAAGAAAAACGAGGATTATATGTACAGAAAGAGATAGAGAAGGAAGAAAGAAGGTCCCCTTTCTTGCTCTCGCCCCCGCGTGAATGTGCGCACTTACACACGTATAAATACGTTATAATGTCACGTATGTGCCTTTGCGCGATGCTGCTGATGCTGATCTTTACAAGGTGGAAGGGTGGAAGGGGGCGAGGAGAGAAGTAGTTTTTTAGTAGTGTATTACGCATATAGTGTATACAGTAGTATATGGTAAAAGTTTCGAGTTTCTTCTTCCTCATCTTGTCTGTAACGGCCGACGTTTGGTGTGGCATTTGTATACGGATTAAATAAAAGAGAGAGAGAGAGAGGAAAAGAGCCAAGGCTTCACGGTCAGGGTCGTCCTCTCGCCTCTATACCTGCAGTGCGCCTCTCTATACTCGTTGTGTGTACGTGCGCCTCTTTTCTTTTTCCTCCGTCTCCTCCCGCACTTTGTTCCTCATTTTCTTCCTTTTTCAGCTGCTCCTCCTCCCGATGGCTTTTCCCCGTGCGATTTCACACCTATACATACATATTCGCCCTTTTAACGCGCGCTCGCGCTCTCTCCCCCAATGGGTGACGATTTTCGGGTGTGGAATCGCTCAGACTCTAGTACCATGTTTTTTCTTGCGCTTGAGCGATTTTGCTGTTTAATTAAACGCGTTGATGTCGCGCCTGTGTTTTACAGACAATTACATATTTTTTTACCCAAGAGATCGGTATCATTTTACCGACTCTATGGCGTATTGTTATGTGTATTGTAAAATCGGCAAAGTTTTTTCTTTTCTTTTTTTTTTTTTTTTTTTTTTTTGTTATTTCTCCAAACCACGTCACGAGAAAACACTGTACAATCAGTGTGGGAATAATAATGAGAAAAGAAAAAATAATAAAAAGGAAAGGTATGCCAAGTTCAATGATCAAGTAAGAACGTGACGTCTATAAAGCAACACGTGAGCGGCTGCATGCGAGTGAATGGACCGAAAAAAGTCAAAATCCGATTAAGTGTGCGTGGGGGGGGGTAGAGGTGAACTGCCGTCGGTTACTTATGTAATATATTACCTGCTTCTATGGGATCGGTAAGTTGTTTCTTTTTTTTTTTTTTTTTTTTCGCTCATCCGGTATTTATGATAATTAAAGTGTCGCGGAGGTAGGTGCACAGGATACAGTGGTACAACAGGTTGATTTATTTTTATTTGAGATTTAGGATCGGGATTTATCGAACTGTAATTGAACGAGCACGCGCTAATCGAATCCAGTATAACGATTTTAATGCTTTTCGAAGTGAAGACAGAAAATAATTGATAAATAAATAAATATATAAGTACAAACGTCAAAATCGGATGACAAAAAGTAGTGGGCACTGGGTTTGGATTCCATCAGTCGAACGAGTGCGAGGCCTTGGTAACGTAACGCCGCATTCTAATGACGAAATCGGTAGTGAGCTCCTCCTCGGATGTGGATTAGTCATTAGATCTTGTAAAAAAAAAAAAAAAAAAAAAAAAAAAAACTATTTTGGTCGACTACGCTATGCCGATGTTACAGGTTTTTCCAGTGCATTTGAATAATTTTATGTGATGTGCGTAGGTGACACACAAAAATATACAATTTGAAGGAAAAGCTTCGTACGATCCAAATCGTCCGAGTTACTTTTTTCAATGTTTCAACGATCGCGTAGTAACTTCGACTTGACTTGACACCTGACTTTGAGTTATACGATACAGAGAGACCACCAGCCGAACCTTTTGTACAATAGTCGACCGACTATACGTTCCGTCAGAAGCACGAGATTAACGCGCCTGACAATCGGCACACAAGACATACAATGAGACAGATAAAAAAAGTAAAAATGAGATAATAGTGCAACATAAATTAACGATGCCACTTCCATTCGAACAAAAATACGAGCCGTCAGAAGTTTTAATGCCCAGTGCATATGGGCACCAAATACCCTGTGAGTGCTCTCGTGCTGTGAGCAGAGCCTTGAGTGGGAATTCCACAACATAAATTTGATGCGACCTGTGTTATTATAATTATTATTATTATTACTATATCCGATCTTCACTGTAAGGTATATGGTTGGTGGCGACGAGGCTGGAAAAAATCGGCGGGAGCGATTTCCAGAAGCTTCTAACGATACTCACGGCTAAAAGCTTTCGTCCGCCGAGACGTGGAGTCTTTTTTATCTTTGACATTCACGAGTGGTGCACTTACACCGTCAGCTTTTTTTTTTCTTCTCTCTTGGGCCCGACTCGCTTGCGCCGTAAAAAAGGGACCGAGATTTAATCAGTTTATTTTTTTTAAGGCTATACTGTGTATATATATATATACCTCTAGACCCCGCTGAAAACTATACCAATGCAATTCTCTACTGTCACCAAAAATATAGACCATTGGTAAGTAACAAATGGTGCAATTATATGTACTACACGCAGCGACTGGTTAAGCAACGAATTTTTCAACTACAGACTGACACTGTTTTCTACGAATTGACGTATCTTCACCGACGAGTGCCACGAAAGCTGAGCTTCCGATTCACTGAATGCACGTACCTATATTTTTCAGTTTCAATAAAGTTTATAATGACGTTGTAATCAATTGCGATCATTCTAATGATCATATTTGAAATAATCGCAGTCAGCACCTCGATAAACATACAAAGGTATATATACCAATCATCGGTGCAATCGGTTTCGAGCCGTACAGTATAAATTTGAAAGTAGAATCACCACGTGGTTGTTTTTCCCAAGTGATGATTTTTTGTAACAAAACCACAAAATACATTATTAACAATGTAACAACGTAATATGGAATACGAAGTATTGTATAGAATGTCGTACGTTTCGTACCGATCCTTGTGTTAACGCGATCGTAAATCATCGTACCACTTACCATATATACCACAA
Source organism: Copidosoma floridanum (assembly GCF_036245765.1). Classification (NCBI taxonomy): domain Eukaryota; kingdom Metazoa; phylum Arthropoda; class Insecta; order Hymenoptera; family Encyrtidae; genus Copidosoma; species Copidosoma floridanum. The sequence goes on from NW_028321896.1 coordinate 4,321,678, forward strand.
AATGTAATCAGAAAAATTAATTATTGAATTTTTTTTGCACAGGTGTTACGACGATTGTGCCCGATTACGCGATTGAAACCAAAAAAAGTCACGTAGCTTTATTGTGTAACGATCGAGGTAACGATTATTCAAATCTGTCAGTCGCGTGATAAAATCATATTTATCAACGAGGGCCATTATAGGGAAATGGCAAAAATGACCACATATCAACGAATCGCGCCTATTTTCCATTTTTTTCCGCCGGTTTTTTTAAATTCAACCTTTGTGAGGTCCTTTTTACTTATTTTGTATTGTTTTATAATGGTATGTATAGAAAGTTGGTATTTCCTGCACTGTTTTTAGGGCGTAATATATAATATACTTGTCCAATTTTCTACAAACTGGTGTAAAAAAAAGTTCTTGACTCGTGGGGTAAATCCTTTTCCGCATTTTGTTCTTCAACAACTATTAATCACTTTTTTGGTCTGAAAATTATACTTGAAAATAATTGTAACGACAAGTTAAAAATGTAACGTTGTGCTTGATTCATAGCACCACAATATTCTTTGTTATGGCGTATATTAACAGAACTCCAGCCGGTTTTTGAGATTGCGTTGAAAAAAAAAAAAAGAAAAAAAAAACATCTCTTGGCCGTACAGAGTAAATGTAATGAAAGCCGAGTTGAAGAGTGAGAATAATAATTGATCGCAAAAGGCTACTTAAAGCTTATTTACATGTTATTGTGGAAAGAGAGCCGATCGGGACAAAAACTATAGTTAGGTATAAATAAAATTTAATATTCTCTCGATCTTTCTTCCGTTCTCCTTACATATTCATATATTCATGATATCAGCGCTTAGTTACCAGAGGCGTTGACGTATCTTACTATTTTTCCCCCTCTCGATCCATTAGTATGACAGCTTTACTATCTGTTGACTGTGTAACAAGAGGAACTCTATATTTGTATCTACGTCAGTGAAACCCTGATGATCTGACCACTCGGTTTGTCAACAAATGTTATCACTGAGGTGACATCATGTATTATACGGTTATACCATTTAGTTATAAAACGTGTGTCGACAAATCGGTTGACGAACCGAATGGATCCGTAAGTTTCAACGAAATCTATACCACGACTAGGTGTTATTATCTCGATTATTTTACAGCGTATATTATATTATGCCGTTAAAATAAAAGATGCTTAAGAACGAATTTTATAGAATCACATTCATCAAAATGCTAATTCAACAAGAGAAATCGGAATTTATCTGATATGTCCAAAACAATCCCATAAATTGGAGTCTTGTTGGCTGAGGGTTTATATTTTGATGGTATTTTGATAAGACGTTATAAAACCATGATAATTATTCATATTGACTTCGGTCAAGGCTATACGACTTTTACAGTTCATTAAGACGCACGTGTACTTATGCTTTATATTTTAAAATCTTTTGAAATTCGCAGACAGACATGGCGGCGCGATGGAAGCGTTCCTGATTGGTCAATCAAAATGGATGCGCAACGCTACTTACGCTACACCTTATGACCTTATATATAAGTATTCTTGCATCATAAATCATGAATGTCTCTAACAATTAACATTTATATTTTGAGTACTGAAAAAAAGTATAATTTCATATACCGGTAAAGTAGATCCCATTCTTACAATCGGCATTGCAGCAATGCGTAAGGCCGGCGGTAGGCATGATAGGCAGTTGTACCTACCACTTTATCCCAAATGTTCAGAATAATAATAAGATATAGGTATGAGAATGAGAGAATTTGTGATGGAACAAGCGTATTCGAAGGTTATTACACCAACACTAGGGTGCTTTCCGCAATCGTCACCAGCAAGTAATTTAAGGCTGCGCTCTACGCTACCATCAGGTCGGTAAGTCAACTACCTTGAATTAACTGGCGCTCTGTTCCGTCATCTGGCCAGTTAAAATAGCAGATGACAGTCAACAGCGATGAAATCTTCACTTTTTTCTCGACTTTCACGTCGTCTACAGTTTTAACTTGCAGATTACGGAATATATTTGATGACTTACTGACCTGACGGTATAACGTATAGAGCGCAAATTTAAATTACTTGCTGGTGACGACAATTGCGGAAAACACCCCAAGCGGCGTTACCACCACGACCTACGTAACTTTACAGCCTCTGATTTTATCATTCTGGTAAGGAGAGCACGGTGTAAGATGTACGTGAAGTTATGTGTAGTAATTAAAGAAATTACTACTATAAGTAATGCCATATGGTCGATTTTATTAAACCATATGAATATCTCTATTTTTAGAGGTCGACTTTTGAGTAAAAAATAGATTGTAAACTTGCCGCAAACAGCACAAACCACGTCAACTTTTTATTATCTATCTATAAGATTAGTTGCGGCTGGTTTGTAATTATCAAAGTGACTTTGCTGTAAATAGCAATAGTTATTTGGATCAGCGCCATCTAGCGGTCTTAATTTTTTGGCCAAAAGTGGCCTCTAAAATTCTCAATCAGAGCAATCAGGATTAGAGCCATTTGGTCAATTATAAACCAGCCGCAACTCATGATGAAGCTATAGAATGAAAAAATAACAGTACATGTGTTTTAGGCGGCAAGTTATCAATCTACATTTATTAGAAAATTCATTTTTAAAAGTACAAACACATAGGAGGTCAATTTTTGATACAAAATAGATTGTTAACTTGCCGCCAAAAACACATGTACTGTTATTTTTTTATTTTATAGCTTCATCATAAGTTGCGGCTGGTTTATAATTGACTAAATGGCTCTAATCTTGAATGCTCTGATTGAGAATTTTAGGAGCCACTTTTGACCAAAAAATAAAGACCGCTAGATGGCGCTGATCCAAAATAATTATTGCCATTTACAGTAAAGTCACTTTATTAGTTATAAACCAGCCGCAAAAAATTTTATAAATAGACGATAAATAGTTGACATTTTTTGTGCTACTTGCGGCAAGTTTACAATATGTCTTATACCTGTAAATGGACCCTAAAAAGTATAAATATTCCACTTATCTTATACGGCTCATAAAATCTACCATATTTACAAAATTAAAATACTTTAGACCTTTTATCATTAACTCGCAGAAGCACAGCCCTTTAACTTTCTAGTTTAAATAAACAGCTAACTTATATAATATGTACATACCAAGATTTGTGTTACAGAAATCTTGAACAATGATTAAATAGATACGTAAAGTAATGAGTCCAAAAAAGACAACTAAAGAAAAAAAGTTTAAAAAAGAAGTTCAGTTACACAGGAAGAGTCTCCTAAAAATGGAGCATTGGATCTCACTTAATTTAAATTGCTTTACAATTTATCTTTTACCTAAAAATCGACCTCCAAAACTATCAATATTCTACTTATCTTATATGGCTCATAAAATCGACAATATTTATAAAATTACAATACTCTTGACCTTTTACCATTAACTAATGAAAGAACAGCCCTTCAACTTTAGATTTCCAATAAACAGTTAACTTATATAATATGTACATAACAAAATTTGTGTTACAGAAATCGTAAATCACGATCAAATATACACGTAAATTAATCAGTCGAAAAGAGACAACTGGGTCTAGAAAAAAGGTCTTAAAAAGAAGCAGCCACACGAAGAGTCTCCTAGGAATGGAGCATCGGATCTCACTAATTGAAAAATACATTTATTATAGAGATATAAATTTTAAGTGTTATAAGTAAACAAAGAACCCAACCTTCTCTGATCACTTTTCGTGTGACTGTGCTTCTTTTTCAGGCCTTTTTTCTTCGGTTGTCTCTTTAATGGACTGATTAATTTGTGCTTACATGAGTTAATGGTAAAAGGTCAAGAGTATTGTAATTTTGTAAATATTGTCGATTTCATGAGCCATATAAGATATGTAGTATATTGATGTAAAAACTTGCCGCAAGTAGCACAAAAAATGTCAACTATTTATCGTCTATTTATAAAATTTTTTGCGGCTGGTTTATAACTAATAAAGTGACTTTACTGTAAATGGCAATAATTATTTTGGATCAGCGCCATCTAGCGGTCTTTATTTTTTGGTCAAAAGTGGCTCCTAAAATTCTCAATCAGAGCATTCAAGATTAGAGCCATTTAGTCAATTATAAACCAGCCGCAACTTATGATGAAGCTATAAAATAAAAAAATAACAGTACATGTGTTTTTGGCGGCAAGTTAACAATCTATTTTGTATCAAAAATTGACCTCCTATGTGTTTGTACTTTTAAAAATGAATTTTCTAATAAATGTAGATTGATAACTTGCCGCCTAAAACACATGTACTGTTATTTTTTCATTCTATAGCTTCATCATGAGTTGCGGCTGGTTTATAATTGACCAAATGGCTCTAATCCTGATTGCTCTGATTGAGAATTTTAGAGGCCACTTTTGGCCAAAAAATTAAGACCGCTAGATGGCGCTGATCCAAATAACTATTGCTATTTACAGCAAAGTCACTTTGATAATTACAAACCAGCCGCAACTAATCTTATAGATAGATAATAAAAAGTTGACGTGGTTTGTGCTGTTTGCGGCAAGTTTACAATCTATTTTTTACTCAAAAGTCGACCTCTAAAAATAGAGATATTCATATGGTTTAATAAAATCGACCATATGGCATTACTTATAGTAGTAATTTCTTTAATTACTACACATAACTTCACGTACATCTTACACCGTGCTCTCCTTACCAGAATGATAAAATCAGAGGCTGTAAAGTTACGTAGGTCGTGGTGGTAACGCCGCTTGGGGTGTTTTCCGCAATTGTCGTCACCAGCAAGTAATTTGAATTTGCGCTCTATACGTTATACCGTCAGGTCAGTAAGTCATCAAATATATTCCGTAATCTGCAAGTTAAAACTGTAGACGACGTGAAAGTCGAGAAAAAAGTGAAGATTTCATCGCTGTTGACTGTCATCTGCTATTTTAACTGGCCAGATGACGGAACAGAGCGCCAGTTAATTCAAGGTAGTTGACTTACCGACCTGATGGTAGCGTAGAGCGCAGCCTTAAATTACTTGCTGGTGACGATTGCGGAAAACACCCCACATAAGCATCACTCTTAGCATTATTCAAGACAAGATTTATAATTACTTAAGCTTCGAATCTGTAACTGTAACTTCTGTACAAGTAAGTAAGTAAGTATTTAACGTACGTGTTGCGCACATTAATGGCATACGCGTAATCACGACGTAATTTAGTTGTAGTGCCTAACTGCTCGACGCTCGTATAGCTATTTATACTCTAACTTGGATCTTACCAAAAAAAAAAACTGTAACTTCTTTATAGAGATATACCTATTAGTTGCTTTATATACATGGTACAACTGTACAAGTACAGGTTACAGCTCTGTTTGTTTAATTTTACAGGTCACTACATGGTTTTATTAACTAAGAATCTCCACGCCCAGTAAGTGTCTCAAAAAAAGAAATTAAAACATGGATCTAGATGTCGAGTCTTGTCTTAAAGATTGGAACGATCTGCAGAACGAGTACAAAGAGCTCGAGGCAAGTGTATAGTTAATTAACTCGTTACTACAATTTTTTTCCAACGGTCTTCTTGATAGTTTGCATTGTATTTTTTTACGTCGAGTTTCATATTTATTATAAATTTAATATGACCTTAGTTGTCAAAAGAATAAAGGTTAGCAATCGGAATGATCGAAATCAGCACACTTTAGTGTACATTTTATGTATTTTCTTTAGACAATAATCAATTTTGCGATAACAGCGTTATCGAAAAATCGCAGTTACTGACAAATGTTCTGCCTTAGAGGAAGCATCCACCGTCTTTTTTTTTCGTTTATACAAAGCTTAGTCTTTAGTTTATGCTTGGAACAAACAGTTTATTTTGTTACGTTTCTAAATACTGCTAGTTATTTTATCTACATATTTATGCATGTACATTTGGATTTTCCTACATTTTAATTTTTTATCTACCACGATACTAGATAATTGGTAACCATTTTTAATACTAATTTTTTAGGCATTAAACAGGTCTTACTTAGCAAAATTAGAAGAACTCAGTGAGTTACAAAAAAAATGTGTAAGCGGGATATCACACCAAAAATACCGAATGGGAGTTATAAAGAAGTCTTTAAATCAGTAAGTATTTTTGTACATTTGTTTCATTTATCAACACGACTGAGAATAATAAAAAAACATTGATGAAATGTGATGTCATATGTCAGATTACATGCAAGCAACACTCGCCAAATGCTAGACAAGGATATGATTAGGAGGGAACAGCAGATACACGAAATGGAACAAACATTGCCTAAACCAAATGGCACTTATCTTTCTATTATATTAGGTAGTGTTAATGTCTCGATATTAAATAAGAATGATAAGTAAGTAATATTTATAATTTCGTACACAGGATCTTTGGCAACAAATTAAAGTGATAGTTTGTTATATTTATTTTAGATTCAAGTACAAAGATGAATATGAAAAATTCAAGCTCGTTTTATCTGTGATTGGTTTTTTTCTCTCTGTTGTGAACTTATTTACTAACATAAGGTTTGTATTTTATGATTTATTTTTTTCTTTAATTGATCTCATTAAAATCTTTTTAACATTTTTTTTAGAACACTGGAGCTGAGTTTCATGTTCTTGCTAGTCTGGTATTATTGTACTTTGACTATAAGAGAGAGTATACTTAAAGTAAACGGTTCAAAAATTAAAGGATGGTGGCGTTTTCACCATTTTCTATCAACTGTTGTATCTGGTGTACTTTTAGTTTGGCCAAACACTGGGCCGTGGTATACATTCCGGCAACAGTTTATGTGGTTCAATGTTTACATTAGTGAGTTGAATAAAATACTTGTGATTATAAAATAAATTTTTTTCATTAAAATCTACATTTTTACACAATACATACGTTTAGGTTCGTTGACACAAATATTTAACGTGACTTAAAATCTCTTTTTCAGGTATAGTACAATATTTGCAATTCCGCTACCAAAGTGGCGTACTTTATCGATTAAAAGCACTAGGTGAACGGCACAACATGGACATAACGATTGAAGGCTTTCATTCATGGATGTGGCGAGGCTTGTCTTTTCTTCTTCCGTTTCTCTTTATTGGTTACTTCTTTCAACTCTATAATGCCTATGTGCTTTTCAAGCTTGCTTGGCATCCTGAAGCAACTTGGCATGTGCCTGTTCTGAGTGCCATGTTTTTGGTGCTGTTTCTGGGAAACACTACAACAACGATACTAGTGATACCACAAAAACTCAAGTCTACCGTGATAGACCACTTTAGCTCTGGTATGGGATTCAAATCTGCCTCTAAAAAGGATGAAAAGATAAGTGAAAAGTCGGAGGAGACCAATGCGACAAATAAAATTGATTAAAAGCCTAGTTAAACAATTCTATTAGAGAAGAAATTCTTGTGGAATCACTAACCAAGATTTTAAAATCATTAAACAAGTGTTTAGCATGTTCACATTTATAATCATGAAAAAAAAAATTAGAATAATTTGTAGATAATTTTTTCAAGTACTTATGCATTTTGATTTTTGAAATAGCTATAACACTTTAAAAAATTCAGTTTTTTAGTTAATTGTAAAATTCAAAGATGACGATTGTAAGAGTCTTAGCCTATTTAGCTTAAAATAACGTGGGCCAAAACATACAAGACAAAGAAGACGGAGAAATGATACAACGTTTTAACGCTCATCTAGTCCGAAATCTAGCTCTACAGTTGACTGTATGTGAATCGCCACGCACAAGATTTTTGCAGAATCGTTGCCATGCATCATTCCAAGGTGTGGAGGAAAGCGCTCACTAATAAAAAAAGGAAAAAAAAAAGAAAAAACGGTTCTACTTTAGTATTTTAACCTTTACTGCGTGTATGTATACGCAACTAATGGCAGTGACAGATTTATTTTTGTATGTACATCAAAAATTGACAACTTTGTTTTATATTATCTAACGTTTGTGTTATTGCAGCTATGTTTTTCAATTTGAATTTAATACTTGTCAATTATGATTTTTTTAATGGCCGTTGTATTGCAAGTGTACCTTAGAGATTTTTAAATGTACTCACAGTTTAAGCTAATTTTTGATATGTTAAGTGTATTTTGGTTCCTATATATTTTCTTATCAATAGTTTATAATTTATACCACGAATAATTTCATTGTATTTGTGTTTTGTTAATGGATTATCATCTTAAGCAGTAAAATAAAAATATATTCAAGGAATCAAACAACGTTTTGTTGAAAATTTACGAAACCTTGTGTTAACTTGAAGTGAAATTACGCAAAAATCAACTTTTAAAAAAAATCTTTTGTTCGTACATTTAAATTAAAATTAACAATTGTTATTTAAACCGTTGAAACTTGAAAGATAATTTTTATTGAATATGCGCGCACTAGTCATTCGTTATTTACATTACGTATTAGCTATATATATATACGCCGATATACTACACACACATGTTGCTGATCCGCAGTGAGCTGTAAGCAACGGTATCTTGACAGTGCGGTATATAACTCGCTATTTAGCTGCAGGCGATGTCTCTAACAATAATAAGTGGTTGAATATTTCCACTGTAACAAAGCGACGCGCTCTCTCTCCCCACAAGGTAGTTCAAGTATTCTATTCGACAAAACAAAATGCCGGTACAAATATCGTGGCCTGTGGTCGTTGCCACCGTTCACCCCAATATTGGGGGCTGGATTGGAGGCTATATAACTCAAAAAAACATTAACCCGTGGTACCAGGTGAGTTGTGTATTTTTTTTTTCCTTATTCTTCATTTCTTCCTCCCTCTTGTGGTACACCCACCTATATATATGCGTGTTGACGCGTATGACGTTTCTCTTTTTTGGAGCACACCGTGTAGGGGATATCGTCTGCTGGAATCAATGACAGATATCTGTCAATGTTGCGGTTCACTAAAATTTTCTTGAATGTTTTTTTTTTTTTTTTTTCAATAAGTACAATTCTTTTGGTAAGCTTATAAAGGAGCCACGTAGTTTTACTCAAATGTGACGTCTCATGAGCTTAGTCGCGATTCGTAATATTTGATTTGAATTTTTAATACCAAAACAATTACAAGTCATGACATTAAAATTTTTTTTTTTTTTAGTTTGAGCCGTACACGACCTGATGTCGTGTAAGCTAAAATCATTTTAGTCCACGCAAAAGGTACAAAGTTATTAAAAATGGCCCACTTATATTTTTTTTAAGTCCTGACAAAAGAATTCCTCCAATGAATAGGTACTTACTCGTGCAGGGAAATTTGCGGCATGTAAGCTCTTTTGCTTACATAGTTTCGTGTATGCGATGGATGTGTATGTACAAGTACCCATACATTTTTTATGTTTACTAAACAATATCTAGTGAGTGTGTCATCACATAAGTGCGTTGGCACAGATCTGCAACTTTATAAATTTGCACGATAATACTTTTAGTCCCTGAAGAAGCCAACGTGGACTCCACCCAAGTGGGCCTTTGGTCCTGTGTGGACGACTTTGTATTGCTCAATGGGCTATGCTTCTCACTTGGTATTGCGTGATAGTGGTAGCTGGAAAAATGCTGCCCTACCGTTGTCAATTTATGGAGCTAATTTGGCTCTTAATTGGGCTTGGACGCCCATTTTCTTTGGAATGCACAACCTCAAATGGGTATTTTATCTATCAAAATCTTAATCTTTAATTTAATGAAAGAAAAAAAAAATTTTTTTGATACATGCTGGAATTGTTAAAAACAATTGCAAAATTATGTACAGCTGTAATATTTTGCAGGCGATGTATGAGATAGTCGCTCTTTGGGGTACAACTGCTGCATTGGCTGTAACATTCTACAGAGTAAATTCCACAGCTGGGCTGTTAATTGTTCCATACCTGGCTTGGACCACTCTGGCAACGGCTTTAACTTACGTAATTTACAGAGATAATGAGAAAAGTACATCCACTCCTGCAATTGAGGAAAAGGAGAAGTAAATGTTTTCATGTTACAGATGTTTATCTTTGCAATTGTTATATTATAATATTGTAATTTTCGTACAAATCAACTTGTCACAAACGCTTTTGTATCACGTTCTCATACAATAAAAGAATTTTGCACTAAACTAGCAACAAATTCGTTTTTTATACATCTACATTAAATAACATACGCGTATTTGTTACAGTATAATATATGTGATGGATTTAAATTTGTTACAACATTGTTAATATGTTAATAACAGATCATGAAAAGAAATTAAAAAAATAAATCTTCGTCATGCTTTTTGCTTTCTTTACATTTCATTCGATTTCGTAGTCCTGATCATTTCACGTTGGCTCATAAGAAAGATAGCGTTAATCGAGTACGAGTAAGGTTCGCATAGGAAATTACATTCTCCGTCAGAACTTCGTCCCAAGCGCTACGTCGGTTCCGTTGCGTAAATGTGACCGTTTTGTTGCAAGATATACAAGCGTTTTTCAACTGATTCCTTATCTGATAAAAAAAATCGAAGAATGTGGTTATCAGTATTGTTTGTTGTTTGATTTCCAGAGTACTTTTAAAATGATTAACTTACATTTAGTCAGAAGTTCCTTGTCTTCTGTATGAGTAACATGTTGCGATAAAGAATGAAGAAGTATCTGTGCGGTGTGATACCTGTGAAAGCATTCGGCACCTTTGTCAAATAATTCATCCATTGCTGCAGTCTGGCACTGTCAAGAACCACAAATTTTTTGTAAAGGTTCATATTTTTCTCGGTACAAAAATACTTGTGAATAATCAATTTGCAGCTTACCATTTCTATAGCGTAGTTATAAAGCAATTTATCAGCTGAAGCCGGAGTTTGGTTAAGCAATCCAGCACTATTTAATTGTTTGCATTCCGACAAACAAGTTTTAAATTTTTCGTTCATTTTTTGTAGAACTGTAATCATAAAATATTCAATGGCCTATGTGGTTTTTTAAATTGTATAATGCATATTTTTATTGTTTGCGGTATTGACTCAAAAAATTGACAAAGTTTATGTTTATCATCTCACCTTCCTTGACGCTGGTCGTGGGCTTGAGCTTGTTGGCCTTTAGCTGCTTCGTTGCCAGATTTAGCCCTGAACTAAGCCACTGCAAAGCTCGCACTAACAGTATTACTTGCTCTGCCCGTCTTTTCATTGCACTATTGGGTCCCGGTTGATCGTTACCAAACGACGACACGGTGGACAAAGGTCCGCCTCGGGCACGCGCGACTTCGTGCACGCATTCACACAGTGCCATCACAAAGTTCAGTTTGGCTAGGATCTCATTATGCTCACGCTCCAGCAGAGTATCCTCGGGCAACTCGGGTGCGATAAAGGTTTGTGAATCATCATCATTTGACGACGTAGTAACACAACCACCTGTGATTATGTTATTGGTACCACCGCCTATGTTTAGATCCGAGAAGAGATTGTGAAGATTGCAATCTTGCAAAATTAAAAACAAATTATATTTTATTATGAACCGAGATTCAAAAATGGTTTGGCTTACCAGAAATTTCGGGCAGAGTAAAGGCTCGCGTGCCAAAAGGTATGACAGGCGATGGTCTCGTTGGATTGTTGTTGGCTCTACTAGTTGGTGAACTAAGGACTGACAGTGGCCCCGTGAGCAGCGGTGATGAGGCACTTTGCACACCTGACGATCGTCGCAGTGGCGAAGTCGTCAACTGACTGGGCTTTGCCACAGGACTCAATTGCCATATGTTTGGTGGTGGAGGAGTTTCGCTAACTCTGCAAAATAGTATTTTAAATGTAACGATCGTAATTGTGCAGTGCCTGTGTTTTTTTTTTTTTTTTTTATATTTGCACATACCTCCGATTTGGTGGTGTGCCTATGACAAATTGCACGCTCGGCGGACTCAGAGAGCCGATCTCAACCGTTTGATTTTTGTTATGCGTTTTGGTGCGCTTGACGTTAATAGGTTGAGAACGCGGCACAACGCTATTGGTGCCGGCACTGTTGTTGCTGCCCAAAGACGTTCTACTCAAAACGTTACTTGAAAATGCCTCAGCAGCACTGCGCAACTGCCCTCTTGACACGGGAACCGGTTCCGTGATCGGTAGGTAACTCGGCCGTGGTGGACTGGACGCTGCCTCTCGACTGGGATTCTTTGCATACTTGATTTGTTGCTGTTGCGGCTGCTGTTGTTGGTGTTGTTGTTGTAGCTGTGGATTAGTGTTGATGTCAAGCTCGCTATTAAAGTTATTTGGCACGATGACAAAGTCCTCCTCAGGACTGGAGCAGGGGCTGTTGCCCTCTGGCGCTAGCCTTATGCCACGAACATTTCGCTCAGGAACACTGACTATTTTCGGAGACGAGGTCAGTTCTGCGGGAATGGGACTCGGTACCTGCCGTTCCTCTTGTAGAAAGGAATGCTTGAAGAACTCGTCAAACGATAGACGATGCTTGGCATCCCGCTGCAAGAGCCCCATGAGAAGGTGCACCAGTTTTGCAGATGTCCCTGCTGGTAATCTAAAATTGACAATTTTTTTTTATTAACAACCGATAATGCCGCGCGGATACTTTAAATTGGTGAGAAATAAGGATTCACTTACTTTGGTCGAATGTTGATGTTTTGTTCGTAAAACGCCTTCAACTTTTGAGGAGTAGCTGCCTGAAACGGAGCATACCCAGCAATACACTGGTAAATTATTGTACCAATAGACCAAAGATCAGCTTTTGCATCATACGCGTTTGACATGATGACCTCAGGAGCCATGTACATAGGCGAGCCGCAGAGGGTTGCAGCCATCACGCCGTCTTGTAAGAATCGAGCAAAACCAAAATCCGCTGAAAATTAAATACTGAATTGGTTAGTAAAGTCATATGAATAAATAGTTGTGTTAAACAAGAGTACTTGCCGATTTTTAGGGTAATTTCGTGTGGTTCGGGCATTGCGGTTCCGCAATTGTGAGTGAGTAAAATATTCTGGGGCTTGAGGTCTCTGTGCACAATGCCTTTGGTATGAAGCGCTTTCATTGCAGCAGCCAATTGCTTTAAAAATATCTTGGTGGTGTCTTCAGAGAGTGTTTTCTTTGCTGAAGATCGCAATTGAAGTAATGCATCAGTCAAAATCATTGAAAATATTGTAAATAATAATTCCGTTTAAGAAATTTAAATTTACCTATCAAATAATCTCCAAGATCACCACCATTGCAGTACTCCATTACTAGGAAGACACATAGATCAGATTCCTAGAAAAAATTTAAAATTCACCTTGTGAAAAATATAAAAATATAAATAATTTACCATATTACAACGTTGAACATTCAATGGCACTGACCTTACAATCTAAAAGAGCTACCACGTTTTCATGATGCAGTTCCGTTAGTTCCTGTTGAATATAAATTACGATTGGAAATATTTTAGGAATATGTAGAAAATTATTCAGTAACTGTCAACGATCACTATTTTGATTTTCTTCAAAAGGATTCTGTGAGTACCTACCTTTAGAATTTTTATTTCTTTGCTCAATAGATTCTGCGATTTGGCTAAACTTTTCTTCTGCACTCTTTTAACAGCCACAACGGTGTGTGTCTGGAAAAAAAAAAAAAAAAGTATAATCTATTGCAACAATACAAAATATAGGTATCTTGACGCGATGTAAAATTAAATTTTTTTATAAAAATGTAAATGATATTTTTTAATTTTTTCGGTTCAATCAAACACCCATAAAATAAATGAATACTGATGTACATGTCAAAAAGTGGTACTAAACAAAAAATAATAAAAACAAAAACTCATCAATGTTTTAAAGAACTTAGGTATAGCATAGCAGGTAGATTTCCCAAGTCCATATATGTATACCTACTTTCAGCTGTGTATTACACACAAAGTAAGTATGTATATGAAATTACTGACATGTCAAAAGTTATTCGAGCTTCGAGCAAGCTCTAATATTCAGCACTGACACTGAAGCACTATACTTACTTTCTCTCATATCAACTCGAACACGCATTCATCATATTCAGGTTCGCCCACGCGACAGGGTCATTCTTTTTCAACAAATAAAACAAACAAACCAACAAACAAAAAAAACAAACAAAGACTGACTGCAAAAATCGAGCCAAAAATGTCAGACCAGCAGGTGTGTATACTCACTGGGATGTGCCAGCCTTTGTAGACGATGGCAAAGGCGCCCTGGCCGATGAGCTCCTTTGAGTCATACTCGTACTCCCCAATGATCTCCATCCTGCTCTCCTTCTTCCTAAGTCCGGCGCTCATCGCGGAACCACTATTACCGTCCCGGTCACACATCACGTTAATGATGATGATGGTAATGATAATGATGATGATGATGATCCTCCGTCAGGTGACGAGGTTGCATCGCCTGGACGACTTTAACACCCAAACATAATGACGACGACAACACCGCCGTCCCCGAGGTAGAGAGAAAGATATCAGTGCGCGCGCAAGAAAAAGCTCAACTCAAGCCAGCGATGGGATATAGTTCCGGCCAGATTTGGGAATTCTCTAGGACCCAACCTCTCTGACGTGGGAAATCACTAGATCAAAAAAAAATTAGTACCAAAGGTGACGCGCGAGATTCAAATAAGGTCCAATAACACAAGCATCCATCACCCAATGACCCGGGGCGCTTACTGGCCACTCTGTTGAATAAATAATTATTAAAAACACAAGCGCCTATCACCTTTTGATCTGGGGCGCTTACTGGCCACTCTTTTAAATAAATAATTATTAGTAACACAAGCGCCTATCACCTAATGACCCGGGGCGCTTACTGGCCACTCTTTTAAATAAATAATTATTAATAACACAAGCGCCTATCACCTGATGACCCGGGGCGCTTACTGGCCACTCTTTTAAATAAACAATTATTAATAAATAACACAAGCGCCTATCACCTGATGACCCGGGGCGCTTACTGGCCACTCTTTTAAATAAACAATTATTAATAAATAACACAAGCGCCTATCACCCTATGACCCAGGGCGCTTACTGGCCACTCGGTTAAATAAATAATTAATAATAACACAAGCGCCTATCACCTTTTGACCCGGGGCGCTTACTGGCCACTCTGTTGAATAAATAATTATTAAAAACACAAGCGCCTATCACCTTTTGATCCGGGGCGCTTACTGGCCACTCTTTTAAATAAATAATTATTAGTAACACAAGCGCCTATCACCTAATGACCCGGGGCGCTTACTGGCCACTCTTTTAAATAAATAATTATTAATAACACAAGCGCCTATCACCTGATGACCCGGGGCGCTTACTGGCCACTCTTTTAAATAAACAATTATTAATAAATAACACAAGCGCCTATCACCTAATGACCCGGGGCGCTTACTGGCCACTCGGTTAAATAAATAATTAATAATAACACAAGCGCCTATCACCTTTTGACCCGGGGCGCTTACTGGCAACTCTGTTAAATAAATTATCATTAGTAAATAACACAAGCGCCTATCAACTGATGACCCGGGGCGCCTACTGGCCACTCTGTTAAATAAATAATTATTAGTAAATAACACAAGCGCCTATCACCTGATGACCCGGGGCGCTTACTGGCCACTCTTTTAAATAAACAATTATTAATAAATAACACAAGCGCCTATCACCTGATGACCCGGGGCGCTTACTGGCCACTCTTTTAAATAAATAATTATTAGTAAATAACACAAGCGCCTATCACCCAAGGACCCAGGGCGCTTACTGGCCACTCTGTTAAATAAATAATTAATAATAACACAAGCGCCTATCACTTTTTGACCCGGGGCGCCTACTGGCCACTCTGTTAAATAAATAATTATTAGTAAATAACACAAGCGCCTATCACCTGATGACCCGGGGCGCTTACTGGCCACTCTTTTAAATAAATAATTATTAGTAAATAACACAAGCGCCTATCACCCAAGGACCCAGGGCGCTTACTGGCCACTCTGTTAAATAAATAATTAATAATAACACAAGCGCCTATCACTTTTTGACCCGGGGCGCTTACTGGCAACTCTGTTAAATAAATTATCATTAGTAAATAACACAAGCGCCTATCAACTGATGACCCGGGGCGCTTACTGGCCACTCCTTTAAATAAATAATTATTAATAACACAAGCGCCTATCGCCTATTGACCCGGGGCGCCTACTGGCCACTCTTTTAAATAAATAATTATTAGTAACACAAGCGCCTATCACCTGATGACCCGGGGCGCTTACTGGCCACTCTTTTAAATAAACAATTATTAATAAATAACACAAGCGCCTATCACCTGATGACCCGGGGCGCTTACTGGCCACTCTTTTAAATAAATAATTATTAGTAAATAACACAAGCGCCTATCACCCAAGGACCCAGGGCGCTTACTGGCCACTCTGTTAAATAAATAATTAATAATAACACAAGCGCCTATCACTTTTTGACCCGGGGCGCTTACTGGCAACTCTGTTAAATAAATTATCATTAGTAAATAACACAAGCGCCTATCAACTGATGACCCGGGGCGCTTACTGGCCACTCCTTTAAATAAATAATTATTAATAGCACAAGCGCCTATCGCCTATTGACCCGGGGCGCCTACTGGCCACTCTTTTAAATAAATAATTATTAGTAACACAAGCGCCTATCACCTGATGACCCGGGGTGCTTACTGGCCACTCTTTTAAATAAACAATTATTAATAAATAACACAAGCGCCTATCACCGTATTACCTGGGGCGCTAATTGCAAATCTAGTAAATAAATAATTATTCATAAGTATGTCAAGCACCTTCTTCCTGAGGATCCAGGACACTTGTTTGCAACACTACTAAATGATAAAAAGTTGATCGATAACATATTAATTATATCACAATTTTGATTGCCTATCTAGTACGACAAAGATCTTTTTAATTGGCGCTCTTGTAATTACTTGATAATTTATTATTCAATAGTAGCTAGTAAGCGCCCCGGGTCATTGGGTTATAGGCGCTTGTGTTATTTATTAATAATTGTTTATTTAAAAGAGTGGCCAGTAAGCGCCTCGGGTCATCAGGTGATAGGCGCTTGTGTTACTAATAATTATTTATTTAAAAGAGTGGCCAGTAAGCACCCCGGGTTATTAGGTGATAGGCGCTTGTGTTATTTACTAATAATTATTTATTTAACAGAGTGGCCAGTAAGCGCCCCGGGTCATTGGGTGATAGGCGCTTGTGTTATTTACTAATAATTATTTATTTAAAAGAATGGCCAGTAAGCGCCCCGGGTCATCAGGTGATAGGCGCTTGCGTTATTTATTAATAATTGTTTATTTAAAAGAGTGGCCAGTAAGCGCCCCGGGTCATTGGGTTATAGGCGCTTGTGTTATTTATTAATAATTGTTTATTTAAAAGAGTGGCCAGTAAGCGCCCCGGGTCATCAGGTGATAGGCGCTTGTGTTACTAATAATTATTTATTTAAAAGAGTGGCCAGTAAGCACCCCGGGTTATTAGGTGATAGGCGCTTGTGTTATTTACTAATAATTATTTATTTAACAGAGTGGCCAGTAAGCGCCCCGGGTCATTGGGTGATAGGCGCTTGTGTTATTTACTAATAATTATTTATTTAAAAGAGTGGCCAGTAAGCGCCCCGGGTCATCAGGTGATAGGCGCTTGTGTTATTTATTAATAATTGTTTATTTAAAAGAGTGGCCAGTAAGCGCCCCGGGTCATCAGGTGATAGGCGCTTGTGTTACTAATAATTATTTATTTAAAAGAGTGGCCAGTAAGCACCCCGGGTTATTAGGTGATAGGCGCTTGTGTTATTTACTAATAATTATTTATTTAACAGAGTGGCCAGTAAGCGCCCCGGGTCATTGGGTGATAGGCGCTTGTGTTATTTACTAATAATTATTTATTTAAAAGAGTGGCCAGTAAGTGCCCCGGGTCAAAAGGTGATAGGCGCTGGTGTTATTAATAATTATTTATTTAAAAGAGTGGCCAGTGAGCGCCCCGGGTCATCAGGTGATGGATGCTTGTGTTATTGGACCTTATTTGAATCTCGCGCGTCACCTTCGGTACTAATTTTTTTTTGATCTAGTGATTTCCCACGTCAGAGAGGTTGGGTCCTAGAGAATTCCCAAATCTGGCCGGAACTATATCCCATCGCTGACTCAAGCCTCAAGCTACTGGTTTAATAAGTATAAGATAGAGAGAGATAGTTGAGAGGACAGATGGATGTGGATCGATAACAAACGAGGCTGTACTGGTGCTCGGTAATCTCGGTATACCTCGGAGGACTCGGAGCTCAGACCTCGGACTTGGAGGCTCGAAGAGTCACATACAATAAACGCGATAAAAATACTATTATAAACTCATAAACACACACTCACGATGAAGGGAATGGTAATGTGCCCATTATGTATAACTCACAAGACGACGGTCGACACTCAGAGTGGAATCTCCTTGCATGATGGAAGGAATTACATGGTCTTTATGGTCTGTCGAATCCAGAATTTAACGCAGATGTGATGCACCACAATCTATGCTTTTTCTTGTCGAAGCACTTGAGACAGCCTTTGTGATTCAATTCAGACTCATATATTCTTAGATGTCCTTGTCTTATTACTAAGCCACTTGCACACACCTGCACCTACAGAAAACTTAATTTCGGCCTACTCTTGATTTATTTGTACCCAGTTTGCACGAAATGGAAAAATATAACTATCTTTAATTACCTATACATTTCGTCGCGCAATTTTCGCGTGGATTACATTTACGCCTGATAGCTGTATGCATATAAATATATGATACTCATTCTCTCATTCATCTGGTGTATACACATATACATTTTCTATGTTTTTGTTTATATTTATAAGCAGACGATTACCGATGTGCAGCGCCATCGCATATTTAGGTCGTGGATTGGCACGCGGGAGACCGTGGTTCGATTCCCGGCCATAGTTCGACTTTTTCAGGCAAGTACTTACCTCTTATTTTTCACAAGTGCTTTTTCACCACGCAATGCTCCTCGAGAAGGGTTTAGGCGACCTTCTCGTGTAGCATAATTGCCTAATTTCCCCCTACCCCCCTCCTGTAATGGGAGGCCTCCTATCCCTTTCCTTGCCCCTTTCCCAAGTGCTAAGTGCCCATTTAGCAGTGCCCTTATTAAAGGAGCCGGACGTAGAGCACTATAAGTAATATATATAAAAAAAAAAAAAAAAGTATATACGCTTGCAACTCACGAGTCACGAATCACGATTCACGGTATCACGAAAATCATGATGTCGTATAGTGCATCAGCGCCATCCAGCGTTGCGGATTTCGCGGACTTACCGTAAACTATTTTCTAGGGGAACCGTCTTGGAAAAACCCCTAGATTAATAGTAGGGTTTTCTGCCACAAGTATATCACTAGATATGTATAGATATAGTGTAGGTTAAAGACATTGTCAATTTGGCAATTTGGCATATAACAATTGAGAACTACAACACAACTGCGCTATATAGGATATAAGTGTATTCTGTATATTGCATAAAAATGGAAGTGTAAGTATTAAAAAATGAAGGTTATAATTGTCGATTAAAATGTGCATTTTTTGTTGCAGGGTAAATGAGTGTTCGGCTTTTCTTAGCAATTATGAGGTGTTAGATATTCTTCAAAACATCAAGTCAAAAAATAAACCTAAGGGACAAAATCAACTGGCAACTATAACTTATCAAACAATTAGGTATCTAGAAGACACACCATGTAAAAGGCACACGCCGGAAAAGATCAAGGCATTTTTAACTGCTTTGGGACCTTTTAAACTTACAAAATGTGAAAAACTCACACTACTTAATCAATGCCCGACCAAAGATGTCGACATACAGTTGGTAAGAAAGCATAATTTATCTTTTTTCATCAAAAACTAAAATTTTACTTTGCACGGTTAAAAAAATTTGTCTTCATTTTTCAGATTGTTGAAGACAGCGAAGATAGGTTAACTGTTGAACAAGTCAATGAATTACTCCAAATAGTTGACAAACATTTGGGTGAAGATAAGATACAAGAAGAAGAAGAGGAAGAAGACGAAGCAGAGGAACAGGCTGTGGAATAAGAAACAACTATTGTACAAAGAATGCTGTTTTTTGATCTTATTTTTGTATATACATTACTTTATAATAAACATCCATCAGTATATTCTAAATAGTCTTGTGTAAGAAGATTTTCAATTAGCTCATTATCTCTTTTGATCGCCAAGATCATCTATCGAATCTTCATCAATCTGATATGGAAGATTTGGGTATTTAAAACACAAAAGAATCAAGTATATTATTCAAACACATTATGATGTATATTACCTGAGGCCATTTTTCTGGAATAACATCAAATAAGTCATCCTTCACATCACCCTGTATCACAATCTCATCCTCTCCAGTGACACTGGATCCACATGCAAATTTACTGCCAAAGAACTTGGCTGCTACTTTGAGGTCAATATCTAAACAAGCATAATCAATGAGATTTGGAATAGAACATCGAAATTTAAAATTGATGTACATGATGCCACATGGGTGAATGAACAGTTAGTTAATTCTTTGATATCAGCACTTACCAAAAGTACTCAGTCCTGTCACAACTGTGACAGATTTTTTTTTTCCTCTTGGGGCCCTAGACACCGTGACTAGTTTTTGCACTTCCTCTTTCTTCTTAGTCTTGAGCATGCCTTTTCCACCACGCTTTTGTCGCTTCTTTTCATCTTCAGTACCACCAGCTTCTGAGTTTGCATCGTCAACTAAAAAAACATTATCAGTGCAAAAAAATTATGCCAAGGAAAAATAAAATTAATGCTACAAATGCATCAAAAAATAAACGTATACTTGCCTAGCTTAAATTTTTCAAACTCGGTTGGTAAATTCTTTTCTAGCCATTCTTTGCATTTGAGATAATCTGGGTAATATTCACAGTACTGCAATAAAAAAATTAAAAAAAAAAACATTAGAAAAAAGCCCAATAAGCAATTGAGAGTGCTTGATTACTTAAATAATCAGATGTTTTATCAGAAAATAAAAATGTAGCTATACCTCAATTGGAAGGGAACAGTTGCCACAATATTGAACTTTAATTGGGTATACAACATTTGGATCTGGCCCTACACGTAATTCGGGTTGTTTTTCACCCTCAGCTGACATCTCAAAAATAAAACCTTTTTCCTGCTTCAACACATATACAATGATAATTTTTCAGTTTTTCGATATTTCAAAACTCGCAAAATGCAAAATAGTAAGTATTAATTTTTGTTCGCCAGTAAAATTTCAAAAGAAGAAACTTACAAATGGTTTTGTTGAATGTTAACGTAGGTTATGTTATGGGTAAAGTTTACATACTCACACCCCTCTCCCTCGTCCCTCCCGGCTCCGAAAGTTTACTTAAGCCCCGCAGAGGCGCTCTTGGCACGTTTGTTTTGTTTATTTTATGTTAATTACGTTTTACGTTACTTTTTTTTAAGCAAAAACAATAGTTTTCTGCACGAAATAACAAGTAAAAATCTTTAAATTTAACTGTTGATATGAAAAACTCAACATCACGAATTAACAGCTTTTTAACTCACGTGTATTCACTTTCTTTGCACACCCTCAGGGACCGTACCATGTAACTATTTTTCTGTACATTGGCCTATGTTATAACACTGGCCCCCGAAGCGAAAAAAAGTTATATGGTACGGCCACAGCAATAGTAAAAAAAAAAAAAAAAAAAAAAATTATCTTTATAATTTTTATTAAAGAAAAACAACATATGTTCATGTAAACACGTAGTTGCAAGTACACTCTACGAATTTCATAGAACTGTCTTTAAAATATGTACTAGTTTGATAGTAGCGCGTCAATAATAAATGTATTGTAATAATAAATGTATCCCTGATTTCGTTATTGATTTCTCATTTAATATACATATGCGAAGTACGTATTTGTTGTATGTACATGGTTGAAACGAAAAATAAAATTTTAGCGGCATTATTTTGAATTAGGAATCAAAGTGGTTCATTTTTTCTCCATAGGTATTAAGTCATAATTTTATTCCATTTTACATCGTTGTTCAAAGGTTCAAGTTTCAAGTTTTCAAGATCACACATATCACCAAATAAAAATATATACGTAAATTAATCAGTCTAAAAGAGACAACTGAATAAGGTTTATAATTAATAAAGTGGCTCTACTGTAAGTAAATAATAATAGTTATTTGGATCAGCGCCATCTAGCGGTCTTTATTTTTTGGCCAAAAGTAGCTCCTAAAATTCTCAATCAGAGCAATCAGGATTAGAGCCATTTAGTCAATTATAAACTAGCCGCAACTCATGATGAAGCTATAAAATGAAAAAATAACAGTACATGTGTTTTTGGCGGCAAGTTATCAATCTACATTTATTAGAAAATTCATTTTTAAAAGTACAAACACATAGGAGGTCGATTTTTTGGTAGAAAATAGATTGTTAACTTGCCGCCAAAAACACATATACTGTTATTTTTTTATTTTATAGCTTCATCATAAGTTGCGGCTGGTTTATAATTGACTAAATAGCTCTAATCCTGATTGCTCTGATTGAGAATTTTAGGAGCCACTTTTGGCCAAAAAATAAAGACCGCTAGATGGCGCTGATCTAAATAATTATTACAACTCACAGTAGAGCCATATAAATAATTATAAACCAGCCGCAAATTGTCTTATGAATAGGCGATAAATAGTTAACATTTTTTATGCTACTTGCGGCAAGTTTACAACCTATCTTTTACCTGTAAATCAACCTTGAAAAGTATAAATATTCCACTTATCTTGTACGGCACATAAAATCTACCATATTTACAAAATTACAATACTTTAGACCTTTTACCATTAACTCACGGAAGCACAGCCCTTTAACTTTATAGTTTAAATAAACAGTTAACTTATTTAACACGTACATACCAACATTTGTGTTACAGAAATCTTGAACAACGATTAAATAGATACGTAAAGTAATAAGTCCAAAAGAGACAACTGAAGAAAAAAGGCTTAAAAAAGAAGTTCAGTCACACAGGAAGAGTATCCTAGAAATGGAGCATTGGATCTCACTTAATGGGAGTTGTTTCAGATATACAGAATGTGAAAATTCATAGTTTTATGCTAAGGATTTGTGTTTATTTGGATAATAAAGAAAATTTGTTAATCAAACATAGAGCTTTATTTGTTTTACATTTAACAAATAATTGATGATGATTATACTATCAGCAAGTTGTTTTATATAAAAAATTCATTTTGATTAATCCTCAAAAATGTTGTAATGGTCCATGTTGGATTGAAAAACTTTGAGTCGCTGAAATCTGTAATATTTTTTTTCTTATGTACACATGATTTATGTTACTGTGCAATATACCACACATTCATGTTGTAAGGTTTTAATATTACAATAACAAAGTTTGATAACGCACAAATTAAAAGTCCCAACTATCGTCAAAAACAGTAGAATATATACGTGAATTAATCAGTCTAAAAGAGACAACTGAAGAAAAAAAGGACTGAAAAAGAAGCACAGTCACACAGGAAGAGTCTCCTGAGAATAGAGCATAGAATCTCACTAAATAAAAAATACATTTATTACAGAGAAGTAAATTTGAAATATTATAAATAAACAAAGAACCCAACCTTCTCTAAATAAGTGAGATCCAATGCTCCATTTTTAGGAGATTCTTCCTATGTGACTGAAACTCTTTATTAAGCCTTTTTTCTTCAGTTGTCTCTTTTGGACTGATTACTTTACGTATCCATTTAATCGTTGTTCAAGATGTCTGTAACACAAATCTTGGTGTGTAAGTATTATATAAATTAATTGTTTATTTAAACTATAAAGTTAAAGGGCTGTGCTTCTGTGAGTTAATGGTAAAAGGATTCAAAGTATTGTAATTTTGTAAATATGGTAGATTTTATAAGCCGTATAAGATAAGTAGAATATTTATTTACTTGTAGAAGTCGGTTTTTGGATAAAAAAAAATAGATTGTAAACCTGCCGCAAGTAGCATAGAAAATGTCAACTATTTATCTTCTGTTTATCAGATTATTTGCGGCTGGTTTATAATTATTAAAGTGACTTTACCGTAAATGGCAATAATTATTTGGATCAGCGCCATCTAGCGGTCTTTATTTTTTTGGCCAAAAGTGGCTCCTAAAATTCTCAATCAGAGCAATCAGGATTAGAGCCATTTAATTAATTATAAACTAGCCGCAACTTATGATAAAGCTATAAAATAAAAAAATAACGATACGTGTGTTTTTGGCGGCAAGTTATCAATCTATTTTCTATCAAAAATTGACCTCCTGTGTATTTATACTTTTGAAGATGAATTTTCGAGTAAAAGATAGATTGTTAACTTGCCGATAAAAACACATGTATCGTTATTTTTTCATTTTATAGCTTCGTCATAAGTTGCGGCTGGTTTATAGTTGACTAAATAGCTCTGAGCTTAATTGCTCTGTATGAAAAGTTTAGGGCCACTTTTTAGTTCAAAAATCCGCAACGCTAGATGGCGCTGATCTAAATAATCATTACTACTTGCAGTAGAGCCATGTTACTAATTGTAAACCAGCCGCAGCTAATTATTGTTAATAGAAATTAAAAAGTTAACATTTATTGTGCTATTTGCGGCAAGTTTACAATCCATCTTTTATCTAAAAACTGACCTCCAAAACCACAAGATGTACTTAAGTAAGTAAATGAAATAGAAACCGTCTGTTTTGCAACTTAAGTTGCAACAATTGTTGTGTGCGCGCTTTCGTGCACTCGTATTACGTATATACGTGTTTTTGTGCACTCATACTTGTTTTTGTGCGCGCTTCTGCGTTTTTATGTACAACATACAACATAGATGTCGTGACCGGGCTTGCGCGTATGCGCGTGTGCGCATATGCGAACTTTGCGAATGCTAAAGAGGAAGAGCAGAAGAAAAGGCAGAGGAACTTTTGGCCTGCAAGCACGTGGTGTGCTGCTCTCTCTCTCTATATTTGTCTAAGTCTAAAAAGTTGCATTTGTATGACATATAATCATACAACATTATAAAATAAAAAGTTGAACATTTGATTGCGTGACTCGCCAGCACTTTGTCGATTGAATGGTTGAAAAATCAGTTGGTACTTTTGTATAAATAATAATAATAATTCTTAATAATCAAATAGTCACGAGACAAGTAAAACAGAAGATCGAGAGAGAGGGGGAGTATGCGCATACGGCTACCGGGCTACGGCAAGTGTTTATAGTGTGTTGAAAAGTTGAGAAAAAAACAAAGGACGACGAGGAAAAGAGAGAATAATAACTGTAGGTAATAAGAGAGCGTAGTTAAAAGGAGAAACACCCAAGAATGATACAGGTGTAAGGAGAAACAAGCTCTGTGGGAGTAAAGAAGTTTTACATACTACTTACATTAATAAAATTGGTGTAGACGTTCATTCGGAGTTTCGGAGCACAGCTAGCGCATAGATAGAGAAAGAGAGGACAGAGAGGAGCAAGCGAGCAAGATAGAAGAGCAAAAGTAGCAGCAGTCGACCGCCGCGCACTGGTTACGTATTAATGTGAAAAGAGAGTCGAGGGGCGCGTGTTCGCATCAAGGAAGATAGAAAAAGAATTAAACCGAGTGTGCCGCAAGTAACGAGGTATAAAAACTTTTTGGAGCAGCAAAGATAATTGTTGTGAAAGCAAAACACAGTTTGGAGGGAGACTGTTAAAGACCGTGAAGAAGCTCGAGAAAGGCATGGCACTGGGCTCTCAGGTCGAGACCCCGCGGGAAGACACGGGCAGCAGCGCCAAGCCCCAACAACCCCCCCAGGTCAATGGCACGAGCACCGCTGCTGACACAAGCACCACCAGCGATGCTGCACAACCCGGTACGTACAAAGCTTTTCCCTGACAATAGTATGTTATGTACCTCCGGCCACCCTTTGGTATTTTCTTTTTATTTCGGCTGTGAGACCGACGACAACCCGCCGAGTTGGTAAATTTTTCCTTAGAACACATTGTTCTCTCTGGAGAAAAATTTCCAATGCCTAAAAGTTAAGAGAGCTAGTTGTTGTCTAGTAAATTACCCATCGGACCATCTGATCCTTCCTGCAGCGCGTGCAGCCGTCGTCTTGGTCGCGGTGTGTTACGTAAGCCCCCGCGCGGCTTTGAAAAAGTCGATATAGTACTCTTGTACCCTAATACAAAGCAAAGCGCGCGAGCTCGGAGCGTTATCCACGCGGTCGTCGTGTCTTGGACGAGAGAGAGATGGAAGAAAAACCACCCCCACGTTTTTGGAGCTGTAAGGGTGCACACCGGCATCTATATAAATATATACATGCACACCTTAACTGTTACGATTGGGCTTGGGGCTAGTGCAAAGTTGTCTTTCATCATATGTCATAAGATTGACAATTTATTCTGGTAGTATAATAGTGTTACTACTCAAGGGTTAGTTGGTTGGGTCTTTTGTTTATCATGAGTAGTCGATAATAAGCCGGGGAGGCCGACCGGTGATGCCTGAGGCTTTATCTCGCTGCACGATGCCGGTTATGTAACATCGATGGTGTGTGTTAGTGCAAGCACGCGACGATCGACACCGATACGATGTTCGTTTGGTTGTCGTTGTCGTCGTCGTCGTCGCCGGTCGCCGTTAGAAACGAGGTAAGAAACGGCTTGTGTAGGTATTCTTATAAGCACTTACCTATCTCCATTGTAAATTCTAGAGAATCGGTTCACAACAATCGTTTTGATATATAATAGGTATATGTGATAAACTACTGATAACGAACCTATGGAGTTTCAATAAGTTCAATACTGTTGATGCCAACTCCTCATTTATATGTATATACAATGTTTATTATATATTGTTGTATCACTGAGTGGCACGATCTGTCAAAACGATATTACACGATCGATGTTAGAAGATTATCTTTTTTGCTCGTGAATAATAATGACAAAAGTAAAAGCATTATCTTTGATGAATGAATGATTTTGTGAATGAGATTATTGGCGGTATTTTTATTGTTACTATTAAAATATAATCATCAAAATACAACATCAAACACAAAGTCGATCGCTTGTCTAAATTAAATAATGCCGAATGTGCCAGAAACGTTTATTCGTAATTTATAGTTGCGTGCACATGTATTTTTTGTCTAAAAATTCAACTCAAGTGCAATGTCTTGTGATGCAATCACTCTTGGCCTCTTTTGAAAACGCATATTCACGTGTTAAACGTTTTCCTAAAAATCATAAGTATCTAAACTTTCGAAACGTCAATATTATTTTTTTGGTGTATTATACCTGTTAAATTTTAACGAGCGTTACGCAACATAAATCTATTTAATTGATTTGACAACATGTTTCTGACACACAAAAGATGGTAATATAGCTTTTACAAGAGTAGTGTATGATATAATTTTGCTTGAGAACGAGAGAATGTAAATGCGTTCTCCTGCGTAACAACTGAATGTCAGTGCTCGCATAATTGATTGTTTTCCTTTCAACAGATATATACGTAAACGTATATATTATATATCAGGATATTCCATAATTGCACGATTTTTTAAACCGCATTATTATTTTCTTTCCCTCTTCAACCACACCTAAGTATTTGTTGCACATATATAAATATAGTTACATGCACTCCTGCACGTGATCGCGTGCAACACATAAACATGTCGTCCAGCCGGTTTGCAGGATAAATCATTAACTCTTGAACCTGTATACACGTAATAACAAAAAAATCTAAGCAATCACCGATCGAGGCGCGTCATTAACGACTCGAGTCGAAATCGATCGCAACGCACAACGCAATCCGGTGCATACCACATGTAAATATACACGTAAATAGGATACAATTGCACGACGTGCACTTATCACGAATGGGAGTGTAAAGCTTGTAATATATAATAATAATGAAATTATACATGGGCACCGAGTTACCATGCAGTCACACCGAGCGTCGTATTGCATCACCCAGCGCGGGTCTTTCATTGTTTTCCTTTGACTGTCACCTCAATGTCGATTATTTTATTATTCGGGCACACAATAAGTACACACTTAATTGTGCAATTAATAATAACGCGTTGCTTATTAGGTACACTCGTCAGTATTTATTGTATTATTATTCTCTTCGTTTGCTACCATTTATCAATAACGTCGAACGTTTGTAAAACTTGCAAATCAATGAATGAGGAAGGTGTTAAAACACGAAAAAGGTTTTTTTTTTTTTCACCTCGGTGCGGGTGTGTGGTGTGTGCTTAAGCGTTAAACACCATAAATGAGCAGCTATACAGATAGTTCTCAGAAGTGAAAGAGAGAGAAATCGTATAGCAGGTATGTGTAGGGATGCACAGTTTAGCACCTATGTGCGCGGTACTTGTTTAAGGCTATTTGAGCGCGAAATGGAAACAAATTTTTTAAAAGATAAAAAAGCTTCTCAGCGGCGATAACTACATTACATTACTATACACGTGTATTATTTTATCATCGTGCTTTCGTTTCGCTTTGTTTGCTCGGAAGTTCAAATTAACGCAATTGCGAGTCTCGAAAGGAGGTAAAATGTTGTTAATCACGTGTATTAAATAGGTATATACACATGATAAACATGTACCTGCACAGAGCTGAATTTTTCAATTTGTATTAATCAGCCAAACACTTGTTTGGTACCTATACCTATGGGTATTTTTCGTTGCGCTCGATCCCAGGGACTGTATAAATGTATCCAAGATGTATAAATTCATATACTCAACAATAAAATTGTACAGTGATTTAGGTACATCAGTATTTTTTAGTATTGCCGCGTAATCATAATTATAAAAAAAAAAAGTATAGGGATAAAGGTATGAAAAAAAAAAAAAAAAAAAAAACCTTTCGCGAGCTGTATAAGGTAATGCAAATCAAATTAGATACTTATATGCGCCCGGTGGAAGAGGTCTAGTAATACTTGCATGTAATAGGTCTGAATCGCCATGTATATACTGCACTAAGTATCAGTATTATATTATATTATACTCTTGAGTAAACGGATAGAGTGCGAAGATTCAAGTAAACGAGCAATCAGGCCGTGCTTAAATCGAAATCAAGTCCGTGTAATTGAATCGAGACGATAACCGTGAGTCGTTTGCCGAATCAAAAGCGCGTGAAATTCACGATTAACGGGCCGTTTAGCCGCTCCGTTGTTGCCCAATACACGTCCCGTATATATTTAATTTTTTTTTATGAAGCTCATTAGCACTATGGCGGTATAAAAAAATCTTGTCATGTACCTATTTGAAATAAAAAAATGTTATCTTCTTTTTTAATAAAATATTGGGATTCTCAAAACAAATCGCGATCACAAAGAAGTTTCGGCATATTTTGAAACTTTGCGAGCTTTGTTTATTCTCCCGTAGTCGTTTTTTTCTTTAATTCACTACAGTCGAGGCATCTATCATTTTTACACAAGTCAATGCCGTATAATAACAACAACCACAACAATAACAACATCAACAAGACTCGTTTGAAAGAAGGAATAAAAATGTTATTTTGTCAGAGCGCATCTCTCTCTCCCTCGTTCTGATCTTCGATCTTGTACTCACTTTTATATTTATTGTTTTGCACTCAACCCAAAGGAGAGCGTGGAAGTGGTTATCTCTCGAACATTAGTGTGTGCACGCGCAAGAGAGAGTAATACTTAATTTCGATCGTCTCGGTAAACCGAAGTAAACGTGATATTTTGCACGTTGTGGTTTCTCCCCGTCGATTATATATATAGTATCAAAAATCACGCCCGTGTCAATTGAATATTTACACATTTTTTCACAAATCATGCCACTTGCCGACATTCACGTGTGTTTGCATTCTTGATATCAATCATTCGTCTTTGCGTTTGCGTCTCGATTCAGCGCTATTTGTTTAATGTTGTGCCGGGAACGAATTAATTTACGTACATAATAGTTTGTTTTTTTTCCTCCAAGTGTATACCGACGATTAGGTATTTAGGTATTTACCTTGTGCACGTCTAAATGTATGTTCTTTTAGTTATATTTACTATTAAATGTAATAGTATACTGCGTCAATGACAATCTTTCAATCATCGCAATCCATGTTTATTACGCACCCAAATTTTCGGGCACGCCTCATGTACTTATATGAGATCGGTGGCGGTGTACTGCTTTAGCCCAACAATAAATCCATCCCATGGTACTTGTGTTACTCAACACCCTAAGCCGCTGAGGGAGTACAGGTATAGCGAGACGAGGCCTCTGTACCACGCGATGATGTCGAAACGAGATAAGCTGCACCGGAGAGGGAACATCAGCCAAAATCTCCGGCGACGACGACGCGCGTCAACTTCTTCGTTTCTTTGACGAGTCCAGATCTGGTCCCGATGACTGAGGGGTGAAAGGAAAAAAAAAAGAAGAAAAAAAACCTCCCAAAAAAGGAGCAAAGGGCTCGCCGCGGGAGAGCCGATGCATCAGCAGTTTAGTGACTCTCTTTCCGTCTCTCCCATACATGATGCACTGCATCGGTCGATGCTGCACGCGGCTTTCGGTGTATAAATAAACCTCAGCGTGTGTAAATAAGTGCACGTACACTTGGAGCAATCACGAAATGCCAGACTATTTCTATCGATCTCTAACATCCACACTACACATGTGAGATTACTTGTATGTGACTGAGCGTGACGGCTTTATACCAATGCTGCATATGGTTTATTATCGGTTTAAGTATGTTATAGGTATAAGCTATGAATCGACATTTTCTTCTTCCATGGTCTACAATGTATGTCGTGTTAGATCTCTCTTTGTTATCGATTATTCTTCCAAAGAGAGATGATGGAAATTTTAGCTTCACGAGGTATCATCAGTTAAGCCAACAAAAATCGGTACTGGAATTGGCACACGATTCGAGCTTGCTATCATTCTTTGGTCCCCTTGAAAATGTAACGTAAAATAAGCCATCTGTGTAATATGTACGTATACATACAAAACTATATAAAATAACTACCGATCATGGGTACCGATTTTTTGCAGGTCATAGTATTTAACATTAAACATAGCAAGGCTCGTTATGGAAAGGTAGTGACTCGGTTAGCATGGAAAAAACATGCGTAAAAAGTTGTTGGAGCCGTGTTAATGCTGGTTATTGACTGAGTATATACTTATACTGAATTTTCGAAATTTCGTCTGCGTGCCAACAGTGCCAGTGGAAAAGCAAAACGGCGAGAAGAGCGTCAGCAGCAACGACAACAGTAACAACAATTACAACAAAAACAACAACTCGGTGGAAAATGTCCTCGAGAAGGGCGAAGTCGAAGCTACCAAGGAAGGCGAGAAGGAGAAAAAAAAGCACAAACAGAACAAAGTCGCCGAGGACGAGGACGATGACGTCGACGGTGATAACAACGTCAGCACCAAAGGTAAAAATGAAAAGATGAGCGAGAGCGACAAGGACAAGGAGGCTTCCAACGAGCAGGAGGTCGTGTTTATCCAGGACATGGGCTTCACCGTTAAAATCGTCAGTCCGGGTGCCGAACCCTTCGACATCCAGGTGTCGAGCATGGAGCTCGTCCAGGTTGGTAACATTATCATTTTTTTTTAATCTTACCGTTGTTGTGCATTTTTTAACACGCGTTAATATATACTTGTTGCTGACGCAGGAGATTCACCAGTTGCTGATGGACCGGGAGGACACGTGTCACCGTACCTGCTTCTCGCTCCAGTTAGACGGCAATACGCTCGACAATTTCGCCGAGTTGAAGAACATCGAGGGCCTGAAGGAGGGCTCGATCATAAGAGTGGTCGAGGAGCCGTATACGATGCGGGAGGCACGGATCCACGTGAGGCACGTGCGCGATCTTCTCAAGTCAGTCGACCCGGCCGACGCGTACAACGGGGTAGAGTGCAGTAGCCTGTCCTTTCTGAACGTCGTCACAAACGGGGACATACTGGAGAAGAAAAAGTCGCGGGCCGATTCGGTAGACTGCACGCCGCCCGACTACATAATACCCGGCTGCAGGGAACGGCCCCTGCTGCCCCTCCAGCCCCAGGCTAAGGAGCAAAAGTGCCCCCCGTGCATCAAGGTGCTCACTACTTCGGGCTGGAATCCCCCGCCGGGCTATCGCAAGCTTCACGGTGATCTCATGTACCTGCACGTCGTCACGCTCGAGGACAAGCACTACTACCTGACGGCTTGCGCGCGCGGCTTCTTTGTCAACCAGTCGAGCAAAGAGACCTTTAGTCCCAAGCCCACGGCACCAAGTCACCTCTGTCACAGTCTGATCGAGCTGCTCAATCAGCTGAGTCCGGCCTTCAAGCGCGGATTTGCTGCCATGCAGAGGCGCCGCACGCAGAGGCATCCCTTCGAGCGCGTCGCCACGCCTTATCAGCTCTACGCTTGGAGCGCGCCCCAGTGCGAGCATACCATTGACGCCATACGAGCCGAAGACAGTAAGTACACCGGGACTGTATTATAACATGTTATTACGAATTTTTGTACCTCATCAAGGGTATCTTTTTATTTTGTTTTACAGCTTTTTCCTCAAAGTTGGGCTACGAGGAGCACATTCCCGGCCAGACCAGGGACTGGAACGAGGAACTCCAGACGACGAGGGAGTTGCCGAGGAAAAATTTGCCGGAGCGCCTGCTGAGGGAACGAGCTATATTCAAGGTATACCTACTTTCGTTTTGTTTTTGTTTTGGCACGCATTCGCATAAAATTTATATCCGACGAATGTTTGTAATAAAAAAAAAAAAACTTAGGTGCACAGTGACTTTGTGGCAGCGGCTACGCGAGGTGCAGTGGCTGTGATCGACGGCAATGTTATGGCCATCAATCCGGGCGAGGAGCCGAAAATGCAGATGTTCATTTGGAACAATATTTTCTTTTCGCTCGGTTTTGATGTTCGTGACCACTACAAAGAGCTCGGCGGAGATGCCGCGGCCTTTGTCGCGCCGCGCAACGATTTGCAGGGCGTCAGAGTGTACGCCGCCGTCGATCTTCCGGGCCTCTACACACTTGGCACTGTTGTTATAGATTACAGGTGCGTTTCGGCTGTTTTATTAATACGAGTGTATTGGATTTTTTCAATTTATTTTATTTTATTTCCAACTCAGGGGGTATCGCGTCACTGCACAATCAATTATCCCAGGAATTTTGGAACGTGAACAGGAGCAATCCGTTGTTTACGGTTCCATAGACTTTGGAAAGTCTGTCCTTACTCATCCGAAATACCTTGAATTGGTAAATAAACACATTTTTTTTAATGCCTATACAATTAAATTTATCCGACAATGTTGTTACATTTAGCTTAATAAAGCCGGCCAGCAACTTAAAATTCTTCCGCACAAAGTTATCAACGACGCTGGCGAAGAAATCGAACTATGCAGCAGCGTGGAATGCAAGGGCATTATCGGCAACGACTCTCGTCATTATGTTTTGGACTTGTTGCGAACGTTTCCACCAGACGTTAATTTTTTAAAATGCAAGTCTTGTTCAACTTTGACGTTATTGAGAATCTAAACGTTATTTTGAAAAATTATTTGTCTTTGTTTTCAGTGGAAGGCGTTGAGTTGAGCAAGGAAGCCCGAGCTTTAGGTTTTCCCGTTGAACACAAGCACAAACTCGCCTGTCTACGCCAAGAACTGATTGATTCGTTCGTAGAAACGAGATACGTACAGTTTATCCAGCACGCCGCGGTACACTTGCAACAGCTTACATCAGCAAAGCGAGTCCAAAAAGAAAAGGAGAACAGCGCTAAAGTAAGTGCATTTAAGAGTCTATAAAGATGAATAAGTGACGGCGAAACAATGCATATGTATATATATATGAACGCATCAATGATTTTGCTCGTAATCGCAGGAAGAGAAAAAAGAGGAGCAAAGCTTTGCAATTGTCGATAGCAATAAAGAGAACTCGGCGCAATCGTCGATTGAAGCTGACGAAGCGAAAAAAATCGTCGAAAGCATTACCGATTCCATAACAGGAGGAGAGAAACAAGAATGTAATAATAGCATATTATCGTGTTAATTACTGTTTTTATTAACAATTGGTTTCCATACTTTTATTTTTTAAAAATAATTTTACAGTAGAAGATAGTACAAAGGAAATAGTACGCAAAGCAGCCGCTGCCGTCGGTAGCTTGCGCGAGACGGAATTCGATGTGAAATTTAATCCAGATGTTTTTTCACCGGGTGTACGCCATCCGGATCCCAGTGGACCAGCTTTGAAGAAACAAAAACAGCTCATCATAGACGCAGCAGACTTTTTACTTACCGTCCAACTGCCGACTTTTGTAAGTTTTTGTTATTCATAAAAGAACACTTGGGAAAAGAAATGATTGTCGAACTTTTGACGCAGATACGCGAATGTTTGGACCACACACCAGCTGCCATGGATGGCACAACCTTAGTAGAATCCCTACACGGCAGAGGCATTAATGTTCGATATCTCGGTAAGCTAGCTGCTATGCTAGCTGCAGTTCCTCATTTACAATATCTTCATCGTATAGCTGTTTCTGAGTTAATACTTAGATCAGTTAAGCACATTTTCACATCCTACATGCAGGTAAACAACAATAAACAATATACGACTAAATTGATGGTTTTTATAAAGATTATAAGAAATTCTCTTAATACAGGGTACCGAACTCATGAGTCAATCTGCAGCCATCAGTCACTTTTTAAACTGTTTCTTATCATCGGCACAAGTCATCCATCCACAACAAAATCTCGAAGAGTTACAAAGCAAAACGGCCAAGCGTCGCAACAAGAGGAAGGGCAGGAATAACGGCCCTACTCAGTCCGAAGTAGAATGGGCATCTCTGACATCCAAGTCGCTCTGGCAGCAAACGAAGGCTGATTTAAAGAGCTATTATGACTGGGAGTGCCCTACACCCGAGTCTGTGGATGCGGCAATTGAACACTTCAAATTACAAAAGATCTCGTTACTTCGAGCTTTCTGCGTCAAAACAGGTATTCAAATCCTGCTAAGAGAGTACAATTTCGAGAATAGAAACCGAGCTACTTTCTTTGAAGAGGATATTCTCAACATCTTCCCAGTTGTCAAACACATCAATCCTAGGGTAAAATATGCACAATTACTCTCATTTATAAATATCATCTTGTATGATAAACAATAAACGAGTTTCATCGAATTAATTGAAATTTATATGAACAGGCTAGCGATGCTTACAACTTCTACACAACCGGCCAAAACAAAATTCAGCAAGGTTACTTGAAGGACGGTTACGAGCTAATCAACGAGGCCCTAAACTTGCTAAACAACGTTTACGGGGCCATGCATCCTGAAATCGCACAGTGTCTTAGAATGCTAGCCAGACTGAACTACATTATGGGCGATCACGCGGAAGCTCTTGCGACCCAACAGAAAGC
Organism: Copidosoma floridanum; assembly: GCF_036245765.1. NCBI lineage: Eukaryota > Metazoa > Arthropoda > Insecta > Hymenoptera > Encyrtidae > Copidosoma > Copidosoma floridanum. The sequence continues at coordinate 4,356,956 of NW_028321896.1, forward strand.
CGTCCTCATGTCAGAACGAGTCAACGGCATCGATCATCCTTACACGATAACTGAATATGTTAGTGCACTATTTAACATTGTTCTTACTATATTGTACTTTTAACTACAAAAATACCATGTAACTTTTTTTTTTTTTAGATTCACATGGCCTTATATTCATTTGCCAACGGTCAGGTTTCGGCGTCGCTGCGACTTTTGTACAGAGCCAGATACCTCGCATTACTCGTATGTGGTGAAGATCATCCCGAAGTAGCGTTACTCGACGTAAGTATACTTTGACAACCTTCCATCAATGGTTGCTAAATAAAACAAATATCATAATTTCTAGAGCAATATTTCACTTATTCTGCACGCGGTCGGCGAGTACGAGCTGTCACTTCGCTTCTTGGAGCACGCTCTCGTCTTGAATTTACGCTATCATGGGCCACGATCGTTAAAAGTCGCCGTCTCTTATCACTTGGTCGCGCGAACTCAGTCGTGTATGGGCGACTTCCGCGCGGCCTTGAACAACGAGAAAGAAACCTACGCCATTTACAAGCAGCAGCTCGGCGAGGAGCACGAGAAGACAAAAGAGAGTAGCGACTGCTTGCGCCATCTCACCCAGCAGGCGGTCGTGCTCCAGAAGAAGATGAACGAGATTTACACGGGCAAGACGGGCGTAAGCTTGCCACCCATCCAGATTCAACCACCCAGCATGGGCAGCGTCCTGGACATGCTCAATGTCATCAATGGAATTCTCTTTGTTCAGATAAGCCAACAAGATATCGAGAATTTTAAGGCGGAGATGGCGAAACGCCAGCCTTCAGCAACGGTCACGACCTTTGACATGATTAACGCCGCACTCACGGCTAACGACGAGCCGAAGAAGGAGCTCGCCAGTAACGTGGCCGAGAGCTGAGCTTCATGTTTCTGGACTCGTGCCAATCGCTGCCACTTTTATCACGATTTTTTAACAAACGTACATCCTAGTCTTTCTCAGTAGGGGGGAACTTGCGATCGCGAGCTAGACGATGATTACTACTAATGCTATTATTACATTGCCGGTAATTTTTTTTTTTTTTTTATTACAACGATACGTAGTTGTTAAATTGCTTCTTTTTTTCATAGAGATGAAGCTTTCGTAACTGTGCGAGCTTTGATTGGATTTTTGAAAGGAGAATGAGAGAGATTGAAATAAGTCAATGACTGTTTGATACCTAATTTTTTTAAATTTACTGAATAAGGCTGCTTTATTGTATAGCTATACTTATACAGAATCTGTGGATAAATACGTATTTTGATGCCCGACTTTTTCTTGTTTCATGACAGGGTTGCTATCAATCCTGATCACACTCACAACTGGTCAGATTCTTGTGCAAGTAATCAAATATGATGAATTACTAAAGTGATATCTAAGACGGCTAAAAATATCACCCATTATCAAATACACGCAATTGGCAGTTATACTGTTTTTGATTTAACAAAAGTTTTACTTGTCAAATTATTTCTAACGGAGTACGATTCGCGAAATCAGGTATATATTATTTCTAAACCTTGAATCAATTATCATCATATGAAAAATGAGACAAAAGCTGTATGAAAATAGAGGAACAGTTGAAATGTTATGAACACTGTTTTTTGTCACTATAAGTTTATTTTAATGCGTTATGTTATTACGCAATTTAAATTGTCTTAAAAAATAATCCCTAATCAATCCATAATTACTTTCAACATGTCAAAATACATTTTTTGCACTTAAAACAAACAAAAATTGATATTTCTAATTGTTAATTGCATTGGAAAAAATCTATGCATTTCAAGAGTTAAGCACTATCATTATACAATACACCTTGAAGTAGGTGTATTTGTTCAGCGTGCTTTAAACAGAGAAACGTTTTGATTACAAAAATATCAATAATTGCTTAGAAAAAACACCAAAGTGCTTCCTTCAACGTGGTTAAATATATAATAATTTTTAAAAAGTTTTTGTTCCTTATTTACACAGATAGGATAGTTGTTCCAATTGTTTTGCGTTTGATTATGTATAGGTTTTCTTTTACGATCAGCGGAAATATGATACAATAAGGTGATGTAGTTAGGTTGGTAAAAAAAAAAAAACAAAAAAAAAACAAAAAAAAAAAAAAAAAACGAAAGACATTTTATAAGAAAGAGGAAAAACCAAATAAACTATAATTAGCAAAAAGTTACTTCTGATTTCTCGTAATGTTCAATTTTTTTAGAGATAAGCGTATCGTATTGTAATTAGTTATAGTTGGTTAAGTTGTTAATTGAATTGTTACCAAATGTTAATTTTATTTTTTGCACGATTTCTTAAAAAAATGAACAAAGACTTGTAAAGAAACTTGCAAATCGAATGAAAAATAATGCATAACGTAATCCTGACTAAAATGTCCGAAAAGCGAGTCTGATATATCTCACCTATCAATCAGACTGGGTATTAAATTCGAGATTTAAATAGTGCAAAGATAATGTTAAAGCTGCGTCAGCATTTGGTGCGTCAGAAAAAAAAAGACCTCACTAGTTGTTGCTGTTTTACTTTTGTTAGTCACATGAAACACTTTGTGTTGCACTTGTTGGTTACAAATAACATTTTACGTAATTTAATTTTTTTTTTACCAAATTACATAAAATATCATTTGTAACTAGCAGTTTTATATATACAAAGAAAAAAACAATAAACAATTTTATACATAAAAAAAAAAAACAACGTAATTTTATTTCAGGTCTACAATTGTATTCCGTGCTGTTTTACCCATCTTTTTTTTTCTCCTTTTTTTCTTGTTTGGTTTACTTGGTTGTTGTTTGCGAAAAAATTCACGAATATTTAATTTATTAACTAGATACTGACGCAAAGTCTCAAGGTTTAATTTACCACCAGTGCCGCTTTCAAACACCATACAAATCCTAAGCATTTTTTTATTAATTGTGCTATCACTTTCACTGTCATCTTTATTTTCGTCTTCTTTGTCATTTTCGTACTTTTCTCCAACAAGAAGAGTACAAACTAAAATTGGCTCCTTAGTATCTATAGCCGTATCTTCGTTTTTTGTTAATTCTAAATCAGTGCCTTTTGATGATTTAGTTGCGTTATTTAAATCAGCACTTTCGTCTAGGCATTGCTTTTTTAAAGGTGTTCCACACATAAACATACGTCGTTTTCTTCTCGCATGAGTCCATGTGTCACTATAACTTTTGAGTTGACAAGCCCAACAATCATCATCATCTAATTCTATTTCTTTGATTTCAATCTGCAATAAAAATGACTTTAATTGATGATACTCTTAAGAAAAATAATAAATATGTTATATCATAAAAATTGGTTAATTGCACACTTTTATAAGTAAACTTACTTGTAATTCTGTTATCCATGTTTTTAAGGAAGAGACAACTTCATCTAGACAACTCATGTTTTCTTTGGCAGGAAAAACTATTTCCATAGATTTGTTTTTCTTTATTTTCTGTACTTCAGTCCTTGTTCTTATCACAGGTGCAGTCTTTAAATTTATTTCTTCTTGCAGTGCAAATGTCCAAGCTATCCCCCATCTGCAATAAAACCACGGTCGTTAAAAAAAAAAATTTTTTTCGTTCATTGCAGAATATACCATGTACCTTTTAGTAAAACCTTGGCAGAACTCTGTCCAAGTGCTATTATGAATGTTACTTTTTGACAACTCAGCCCTTAAAAAACCTAAGGTACTTTTTTGGCCGAACATGGTAGTGTAAATTTTTACTTTGTTCTTGTGCTCAAGGCTTTCATTAATTAAGCGTAAAATAAATTCTCTTTCACCACCTTTAACTGATAGTTCCCCTTCATTACCAGTGGGTGCATTCCTCGGTGGTTCCAGTTTGATTTTCTTTCCCAAACCTTTGTCAGTCTTGAAAAATGGCGGATTACACATTAAAAAATCATATGTATCATTTTTTTGCATAATCTCTTTAAGGATTGATTCTTTATTGACCAGAACAACTGCAACGTGAAAAAAATAAAGTTGAACATTCTCTTTTGACTGTAAGTAAGCTGTTTGTATATCGAGTACCTTTAATGAGGTCTTGTAAATTGTTGTTTACAATATTTTTCAATGCAGAATCAACACTTTCAGGATCTATTTCTGAGGCAATCATATTGCTTTTATAAATTTGTGCAAAAAGCAAGGGATATATGCACAAAGCACCAGTACCTGAGGTGTACGCAAGAATTTTTACTAAAACTTTTTAAGCATGACACAGAAAAAAAAATCTTTGCAAAACATACCAATGTCTATTCCATGAATAGATGTCAGATCATCAATACCAATATGTTTTAAAAGATCTTCAATCCATAAAATATAATTCAATCTTAATGGCAGCGCAGGTACTAAATGCTTCGGAGGTATGTCTACATTTAACTGGAAGTCATGGGCCAGCAGCGTTTTGGTCAAAACTCTTAAACTTTCTACATCTTTGAAATTGATTTTTACCTTTCCTGACACATCCTATAGAGAAACAAAGGATTCGTTATGTGCTATTATCGTTTTGAAACTAGTAAAAAAAAAAAATACTTAACTTACAGTAATAGTAATCTTGCGGAATCCAGGATACAAAATAGCAAGTTGCTTGAAATTCGGTTCCTCTTTGTACCTGTTTTTCTCATGCATAAATCGTCTTAAAGACATTTTCTGTACAAATATGTCTCTTTCACTTAAACACAAACAAAACACTTAATAAATACGTATGAGTTATTAATTTGGTAATCATTAAACATATACTCTAATTGTTTTTTTTCGCGAAAAGTACTGTACGTACTACGTTTACATATGCTGACAACTTGCAACAATACTTATTTGACAATATTTTAAAGAAATTGAGGCACTACTTACTATGAAAGGGATTGGCCAATGGCTAATTCAATTTACAATCAGTACTTATATCATCTGTAGCGATGCTAATTCAAAACTAAAAAAGTACCATACTTATTTCTTTTGAAAGAAATTCACTAAGAAAACTTACTAGGGCTGAATATCCGTGGCGGAGGGTCTATTGTAGCCGATCTACTAGACCGGTAGACCCTCCGATCATTTCCTATAAATTCACTAAGGGTGTATTCCGCAAATGCTGCCAGCAGTTAAGTTACGTAGGTCGTGGTAACGCCGCATGGTCGGGTAGCGCTAGCGTCAACCTGTACTAACTGTCGGTGGGTTCCGCATGTCAACAAACTTTGATATTTTTTACTGTTTTCTCTCCCATGCCATCTGATATTTCGGAGTTTGTTGACATGCGGAACCCACCGACAGTTAGTACAGGTTGCCGCTAGCGCTACCCGACCATGCGGCGTTACCACGACCTACGTAACTTAACTGCTGGCAGCATTTGCGGAATACACCCATAGTCCGCAGGCTAAGTATACGTCCTTAACCGCCTTTTTCACTAACGTTTAGAATAATGATTGAGACAATCAATGATTGTATCATGAGTTTTTGTATAAAGTTCAATTTATACAAATAAGTTGGTAAATATAGGCACACATGATTAATATTTAAACATTTTAAGCTGTATAAATATATAACATAGATTCCAAATATGCATTATTACCGCTGGAATATGCTAACAAAACCAAATATCCGTCTTTCTCACCCAGCAAAATAATAGGTATCTGTATAATCCTGTATCAATTTATTGCACACATGCGAAATGTTCAATGACAGTAAACAATGACATAATTTCAAACTTTACTTTTAACTCTTCATTTCACACGTAATTTTACAATGCAATTGATAAATTATTATTCATACAAAAGTATTAATATTCTTATAGGAGGTCGATTTTCAGGCAAAAGATTATTTGTAAACTTGCCGTAAACAGCACAGCCAATGTCAACTTTTTATTTTCTATCTACACAACTAGTTGCGGCTGGTTTTAGCGTTTCAGATTTCTAAACTAAAAAGTGGCCCTAAAATTCTGAAGGAAAGCTTTAGATATTTTAGGCCCCAGAGCCATGTTGTCAATTATAAACCAGCCGCAACTTATTAGACAGATACAAAATGAAAATTCAACATTTTCTGTGCTGTTTGCGGCAAGTTTACAATTTATCTATTACTCGAAAGTATACATATATAGGAGGTTAATATTCGTATAAAATATACACTGTAAACTTGCCGCAAGTAGCACAAACATCGTTAATTATTTATTTTGTATCTATTTCAAAAGTTGCGGCTGGTTTATAAGTGACTAAATGGCTCTAGGGCTAAGCTGCCTAAAGCTCTCCTTCAGAATTTCAGAAGCAATTTTTGGCCAAAAAAATCACGACCGCTAGATGGCGCTGATCCTAATGATTATAACTACTTATAGTAGAGCCATTTAATCAATTATAAACCAGCCGCAACTAATTTCGTAGATACAAAATAAATAGTTAAAGATAATTGTGCTACTTGCGGCAAGTTTGCAGTGTATGTTTTATACGAATATCAACCTCATATATATTTATACTTTTGGGTAATAGATGAATTGTAAACTTGACGCAAACAGTGCAAACAACGTAAACTTTTTATTTTATATTTATGAAATTAGTTGCGGCTGGTTTATAAGTAATTAAATGGCTCTAGGGCTAAGCTGCCTAAAGCTCTCTTTCAGAATTTCAGAAGCAATTTTTGGCCAAAAAAATCACTACCGCTAGATGGCGCTGATCCAAATGATTATTACTACTTGTAGTAGAGCCATTTGATTAATTATAAACCAGCCGCAACTAATTTAATAAATACAAAATAAAAAGATAACATTGTTTGTGCTACTTGCGGCAAGTTTGCAGTGTATATTTTACACCAATATCGACCTCCCTTATATTTACACTTTCGGGTAATAGATGAATTGTAAACTTGACGCAAACAGTGCAAACAACGTAAACTTTTTATTTTGTATTTATCAAATTAGTTGCGGCTGGTTTATAAATGATTAAATGGCTCTAGTATAAGTATAGTAATAATCATTTGGATCAGCGCCATCTAGCGGTAGTGATTTTTTTGGCCAAAAATTGCTTCTGAAATTCTGATGGAGAGCTTTAGGCAGCTTAGCCCTAGAGCCGTTTAATCACTTATAAACCAGCCGCAACTATTGAAATAGATACAAAATGAATAATTAACGATGTTTGTGCTGTTTGCGGCAAGTTTACAATTTATCTATTACCTGAAAGTGTAAATATAAGGGAGGTCGATATTGGTGTAAAATATATACTGCAAACTTGCCGCAAGTAGCACAATTATCTTTAACTATTTATTTTGTATCTACGAAATCAGTTGCGGCTGGTTTATAATTGATTAAATGGCTCTACTATAAGTAGTTATAATCATTAGGATCAGCGCCATCTAGCGGTCGTGATTTTTTTGGCCAAAAATTGCTTCTGAAATTCTGAAGGAGAGCTTTAGGCAGCTTAGCCCTAGAGCCATTTAGTCACTTATAAACCAGCCGCAACTCTTGAAATAGATACAAAATAAATAATTAACGATGTTTGTGCTACTTGCGGCAAGTTTGCAGTGTATGTTTTATACGAACTTGCCGCCCAAAACATATGTATCGTTATTTTTTAATTTTATAGCTTTATCATGAGTTGCGGCTAGTTTATAATTGACTAAATGGCTCTAATCCTGATTGCTCTGATTGAGAATTTTAGGAGCCACTTTTGGCCAAAAAATAAAGACCGCTAGATGGCGCTGATCCAAATAATTATTACTACTTACAGACCTTACAGTAGAGCTATGTAGTCAATTATAAACCAGCCGCAACTGATGTTACAGATAAACAATAATAAGTTGACATTTTTTGCACTGTTGGCGGCAAGTTTACAATTTATCTTTTGTCCAAAAATTGACCTCCTATATATTCATACTTTTGGAGGAAGATTTTCGGATACAAGATCAATTGCAAGCTAGCTGCAAATAGCACAAACACTGGACACTATAGACCTAGTAAATTTCTACCAAGTGAGTGTAGGGTCTAATAGATCGGCTCCAAGACACCCTCTGCTCCGGACACCAGTCAAGTAAATGTTCTTAGTGAATTTTCAGGAAGTAAGCGTAGGGTCTAATAAATCAGCTCGAATAGACCCTCCGCTGCGGACACCATAGCCTCGCAAGTTTTCTTAGTGAATTTCTACAAAGTGAGCGTATAGGGTCCACCGGAACTGCTCCAATAGACCCTCCGCTACGGACACTGTAACCTCGCAAGTTTTAGTGAATTTATAGGAAATGATCGGAGGGTCTACCGGTCTAGTAGATCGGCTACAATAGACCCTCCGCCACGGATATTCAGCCCTAGTAAGTTTTCTTAGTGAATTTCTTTCAAAAAAAAAATATGGTACTTTTCAGCTGCTTTTCAGTTTTCAATCAGCATTGCTAGATGACGCTGACCGTTTTTAATACCACCAATTCAGCGTTGGGTACCAATTACCAATACCAATTCCAAACCCAACTTCTGCAATTTCTGCATACAGTTTTTCTTTGTTTTTGTCTGTGACCTGAGGCACTTGCTGCCGTTGCTGGGCACTGCAATACATGTATCAACTAATAAAGATTTAAATAATAACGCATAAGCGTCAGGTGTCAGATATATTTACCACTTTTTTTTTCTATTTCACGACGAAAAATAGTTTTGTCGAGTAAGTATTCATCAGGTTAAAAAATAAATCTTAGCTACATCAGCAGTATGTGGACGAACTCACCCCGTTCTCCCCTACAAGTTGTATTCTGCTATTATTTCTGTTCTCTTATGATGACAATGGGCGTTAGCTAAGTATAAGAAGTATAGCTTAAGCCTATATATAGGTGTATCGGTGTATGAGAGTTTTCCAGCTCTCTTTCTCTTTTTTGTGACTACTGCAGCCTGTTGCTGCTCAATTGCTCATCAGTACGGCACGATACATCGCACCGATACGGTCAGTTAATAACTTGGTACTTGATACCCCGTGTACTTAACAGCTAACAACTACTCGGTACTCGGTACGCTTATTTAAATTATATGTTTAGTAGTGCCCCAATTATGTGACATTATGTGACATTATGTGACAATATGTCCTAGATCACCTGTTGCTCCCTCGTATACGGACAATAGCTACAGTGTTTGTTATCAATATACCTTTTAATAACGCGGACGAGTGTGTGTGCATTAAAGCGAGATTAACAAGTGCGCGACATCGGATAGAAAAAAAATAAAACAAATAAGAAATTAAAAAACAAAGGGAGGAAAGATGACCCACTTGTTGAAGAACATGTCGAATAGCATCTGGCACGCATTTTATGCACTACAGCAAGACGGTCAGATGCAGCCGGGCATAGTCGCTAAATCAAAGCTCAAAGTAAGTAAGAAAAGTTGTAAAAAATACTTATTATTTACCATCCGTTAACTCCCCTTTCATTTTGATAAATCACACTAAAGAAAAAGAAAATCGAGCTATATCGAAACTCTGATGAGAAATCGTGTATCTACTATTAAGTATATTGTTACAAGGTAAGGTAAGAACGTTAGTATTTAGTATACTTGTAAGTTTATTTACAATCAAAGTTGTTTCGTTTATTCATATATGTATATATGTTTGCCTATCCGTAAGTGACTCATATCTTGTAAAAGTAAGTACCTAGTCGTTGCGACAACAAATGAGTTTCACGTGCGCTTTTTTTCAAACGTCCGATGGCCACAGAGACAACTACTTTATTCCTTTATATACTTACTTACCAAATGATTCATCTCTCGCGTTTACGAAGAATCATGCGCTAGGGAATTACATTTGCGCTGATGCTGCTCTCCTGCACCAGTCGTGTTATCAAGATTGATCGTCCGAGGCGCGAGTTATTATGATTATGCGCGCGTAAGTAGTATTATCACTGTAGTCCCACTAGTCCCCCTTTTCTAGGGTACACCACGGATATTATTGTTAATCCGGTGACACTTGCTCATGGTACATAATATATAACTATTATGGATGGAATAAGTAGGTACGGAATTTTCCAGGCTAACGAAACGCGAGCGTTTCAATGAAAGGAAGGTCATGAGAATTCGGGAAAGCGTGCGTTTCGATCATAAAGGCTTTGATAATTTAGATAAGAAAGGAAACTTTCATGCTTTCCCCTTATCTCTGTAAAACTTGATAATATTTTTAGAAATATATAATACCGATCGATAACTTGGGTCGGAGCTGTCACTGACATTTGTCATACTTATAACATGTTTGTAGACGGTTTTTTTAACGATACATTAATATTAATGTGCTGGCTTTTTTGATGATATGTTAACGAAAACGGAAGCATTTTCGAGATGATGTTTTGTGTCTATTTATTTTTGTTTCACATTTGATTCCAAGTTGGTTGAATCTAGGATAAATAATCTTTTGCTTTTCTTTTTCATTTAAACCCGATCAAATCACACATGTGTTTATTGCAGGTTTTAACAGCAAACATTGGAACCCTCATGGATCTTCACGGTGTAGAAAAAGGTTTGGATCATTACCGGAGCACCTTAACTTTGAATTTTGAGCAATTCATCTACTACTTACAAGAAGAGGTACATATGCATACGTGCTACACAATCACTCCCTCTTAAAAAAATCTTTAAATCGATCAATTAACTACGATATTATTGTGCACATAACATTTTTAGGTATTCTCATCGTTGACAGATGCAACGACTCGGCAAAAGTATCGAAACTTGCAGGGAGGGATCGACGAGATATGTTGGCTGGTTTGCCACAAAAGTTACTTGGACAGGCCGCAGGCAATTTTCCGTGATAACAGCGTTTACCAGTTGTTCAGAATATTCTGCCTCCTTGCCGAAATGGAAGCCGACCCAATGGACACCTCTCATCTCGTAAGCTCGAAAAATTTTTCTTTCACACGATTGTTCATACGATGAAGTTTACTTATCGGGGTAAGATACATAATTTTCATCGAATTGCGTTTCTACTGGAATTGTATGTATAAAAAGAAAAAAAAAAAATCTGCACATAAGGGGTGCATTATAAAATTTCTCTTACTACAGATAATAATTAATTTTATTTAACGCGTTTCAGGTAACTATGCACAGCGACGAGTTGTCTCGAGTCGCTTCGCAGTTGGTGACGTCGTTGGGACTTCATTGGGATGCTGAGGATTTTGCAGCGCTATCATCGTCGATCGGAAGGTTTAGGTATGCTGCAGGAAAAAAATTCCTTTGAAAACATTATGGTAATGGATTTGAGCATTTTATTAATAAATGCAGATTTTCCCACAGATTTGCGATATTTTTGGCAGTTCTGGAATCAAAGTACAGCGGTGGAAGTTCCTCGGACATTGACGGCCTGACGGAGGCGATCGACGATTTGTACGAAACATATGTCGAAGACGTGATTAAAAAGGTCCTTTATCTCCCGCGTTACGTTCAATTGAGGCCATTTCGCAATCACTCGCAGTTATACACATGTACATTGTCATTGTAGGGTTACTTGGGAAGAAAGAGCTTCCTCCTTCTGCCGAGCCAAAAGTGCTCGTGGTACGTTTTGCGTCCTGGCGAGTTGTCGTACTACAAAGATTCCCATCAGAAAGAGCCCTGCGGCGTGATATCGCTCACCACGAATTGTTGGGCGGACGCGGTGACAATTAGCGGCAAGCCCGACAGGCGATTTATCCTCAATATGCCGGAACAGAGGTGTGTCGAGCTGATTGCCGAGGATCATCGGGGTAGGTTGCAATGGATGTCGGCTCTGCAAATTGCCATCCAGCACTCAAACAAGGAAATCAGCTATCAGAGAAGTTTGGCCAATCAAAGGAGGTCGACGCGCCAGGTACTTTTACAATTTATGGTATAAATAGCTTTCTTTGCGTTTTTTTCCCCTGTTTTTCAAGCCGTTGGCTCATGACTTTGGGATATTCCTGGTGTGTGTTGCGCAAACAGGCGAGCAAGCAGGAAAAGGAAGAGACGCGACTGGAGCTGCAGCAGGAGCGCCAGGCGAGAATAGCCGCCGAGGTTCAAGCGAAAGAACTAACGGAACTGTCGAAGCAAGAGTTGGCCAAAGTTCAGGAATTGGAGGAGCTTAAGCAACAACTGGAAATACGCTTGTACGAGGAGAAACAGGCTCTTAGAGACGAGGAAATTGGTAAGTTATTGAACTTTTTCTTTGTTTTTCATTATAAATATCAAAGAAACAAATAATGTAACGGTTGATCCTGCGTACGTTGGCAGTCAGGAGCTTACAAGGGAGATTTTTGCGCGAGGAGTGGGAGAAGAGGGAAAAACTGGAAATTTTGCAGCAGGAACAGCAGGAGCTTTTGGAATTGGAAAAACTCAAGCGACAGGAGTTCGAATTGAAGCAGCAGGATAACGAACAACGATTGCGAGGTACAAGAAAAACAAACAATCTAGTGTATAATGAGTATTTGTTTACATTGTATATAATACCTCGATTTTTTTCCCCCAAGATGCCGAGTTGCGTCTCGAGCAGTTGGAGGCGGAAAAACAAAATCTCAACGTTGAGCTACAAACGGCTATACAAAAAGCGAGGCGAGCCGAAGAGGCGCAGATCCTCTTGGGATCACAGCTAGCCACGACCAAACGAACGCAGAGCTTCAAATCCACGGTGAAAGAGAGACCACTGGTAATAGATAACAGGATGATGCCGTTGCAGAAAAACTGTTGACAATTGGTGGTTGTTGTGTGATTGATTGATTGATTGATAATCTCGAGATTATCGCGGAAATTGATCATTGAAATTGAGCTCGAATAATTCAGGGTAAATGTGTTCAGGATGGGAGCTATTGTTCATCGTTATATCGATATATTTTTGAAATTGTTTTCGCACACCAAATCAATATCAACGACAAGCAAACATAGATATATTTTTAAGTGATAAGAGTATTTAATATAGGAAGTACGTGTACTATTCCATTTTGTTATACACCTGTAGCGATTAATAAATATTTTCGTATGCATTTATAAGGTATTGAACCTACATGTAGATACATCGATGTATCTGGATTATATTGAAACATTTGATAAAAGTCATTAATAAACCATTTTTTATCATGATTATTATTATTGACGATTATTATTATTGACGAAATGCGTTCCTACATTACTGTAACCAATGAAACAACAATGATCGACTGATAAAGACTGAAGTATTTTGTAATAAATATTGCATTAATAAATAATTGTGCTACCCATTATTTTTCATCCCGATGTATGTATAACGACGTTTTGAAGAAATCACGTCAATTATCTTCAATGCGAGTTAGCGCGCAAACGAGCTAAAGTCATGGAAATCGGAGTATTGATCAAACTTGTACTCGTGAGACCAAAGTATCTTGCAAGACACATTTTCCAAATAAAGCATTCTTGCTTTGAAAAAACGAAAAAAAAAAAAAAAAAGAAAAAAAAAAGAAACAGAAATTTCAGAATTAACTATTTAAATGCCACCGAAAAAGAAAGGCAAAGTTTCAAAGCTTGCTCGGATGAGCGATGAGGAACGCGCGAGGTATTTGCAGCATCGCGCCGACCTTGAATTGGAAGCTCGACGGCGCAAACAACAGCTGATAGCACTCTTTGCCAAGGTACTATGCATAATCACGAATAAAGTTGAATAATATTTCTATTGTTTGTTAATACTTATTTTTTAAATTACCATTATTAACATCGTAGAATAAATTAAAACGCGAAGAAGCTTTTGCGCGCATCAACACCGCAAAGATAAACGAACAATGGCGAACGAGCTTGCGAAAAATGAAGTGTATCGAGTTGAAGGACGAAGTGAAACATCTGTGCCAAGATTTCGAGGAGCAACTGAGGACAAAGGATGACTTGATCAAGAAATTGTACGACGAGCTGGTGGACGCGGATTTCGATCACCGCCGATTTCAGGAAGCTCACATGATGGTTCTGGACGAGATCATAGGTCAGTCGATTTGTCGAAGATCGTGTGATTTACCGTAAGTATGAATTAATTTTGCGAGTTTCTTCGTAGAAAGGGGCAAAGAGCGGATCAATTACCTGCACAACAATTACACCAAGGCAGTCGAGAAGGTCCGAACGGTGGACTTGGAAGACTTGAAGTATCACAAGCTAAACATGAAAGATTCCATACTTCAATTGAAAACTATTATATTTGCCAGAAGTAAGAGCATAGAGAAGGAATTGTCAGAATTGCAAACGAAAAACGCCATCAATATTCACAGTATTGTGCATTCGGTGAATAGCCTCCGATTTTTTTTCTCTTGTAGCTGTCGATTTGTAGCTATAAAATTATTATTCAATGATTAAAAACTATCTATAATAAAAGGGCATGGCTATTTTTTAAAAAATTATAGCATAGTACAGGATAGTTCTTATCATTGAAATTTTACCAAAGAACAAGTGAAAGGGAGATATTACATGTATACATACATACACACCAAATATAGATTGAATAATTATATTTCCCTAATACACAGAAAGAAGAATCGATACAAGATTTACGGCGCAACATATATTCAAAATTGGAAAGACTGTGGCAGGAGTTGAATAACACCATAACGAATTACGAAAGATCGACCGAGGCCAAACGAAAGCATTACGAATGCCTGAAGGAACTCGACGACATACATCAGAACGAAGTTTCGCTATTTCCTCGAACGTTTGCACAGCTGAGAGAGACTGCGGAATGCCTGAGAAAAAACAACCTGAGATTGAGCCAGGACAGTGAAGAGACCATTGAAAGTATGAGGTTGCAGTCGGAGCTGCTGGCCAGACGCTTGCAGAAGATGAGACTGGAAATCAAAACGTGCCAGTCTTTGGATTCGATGCAGCTAAAGCGCCTGAGTGTTCTGAGTGCCGAAGTCATCAAGGTAATCTTCCTTTTTTTGCATACCTCCGCTGAAAGCTTGTGTGTTTTCTACCACATAACCTTGACAATTCTAACAGTAAAACACAAACTTTCGAGCGTATTTACGAAAAATAAAACGTTTACGCATCTTGGTCGGAAAGTAAACTGTAACTGCCCATATGGCCGATTGCTGGCCGAGCCCAATTAGTTTACCTCCCGACCTATAGGAACGTAACTAGGTGTTTCCTTTTATTTTTTCTCACATATGGCTCATATACAAAAGCGTAATCTTTTTAATGAATTTAGCCATGTTATAAGTACATCTAACTAATAGTGCTGTACTGAAAATTTTGTTTCAGAACTTGGAAAAAATAGTCAACAAAGCTGAGGAAATTCAAGTGATGGCAAAATTGTGTTCCGATTTAGAGCCGGATTCGCTAAAGATTAAAAAATATTCGTTAAAACATTTGGGAGACTCCACAACAGACTTGATGAAATTAAATGAAGAACCATTTGGTTTTCTTCGTAAAATCGAAGGTTTTCGGTACAATGTGTGTTGCATTAAAGAAGACAACATATTATTGAAGCAAAAACGCAATCACCTTATTGAAGAAAATAATCGGTTGAAGCATTACTTGAGAACTTATTTGTCGTCTGTTTCGCGAATACCAACTATTAGACCACGTACACGAGCTTAGAAAAAAGTGTTGATTATTGATGTTTTTGTAATCATTAGGCAAATTACAAATGAAAAATCTACAATGTAGACATAATGTGCAATATTTTAATGTGAATTATTTGCAGTTATATATATATATGTGTTTTAATTAAAATATGTATTACAATCGAATAAAAAAAAAATCAATCTCAAGTTATTTATTACAAAGTGTATGATGCAAGAGTACCAATGATAGATTAAAATCCGTTGACATTTTAAAACTGCGATCATCCGATTCGTAAAAGTGGTTTTGACAGAGCCATGAATTGATTAAATAAATTTCTACATTTGCATGTGTACAAAATTACATGTCTAGCGATGAGTAAAAATACCTCCACCAATCTCCACATATTTGTATGGACGTTCTCGCGTTCTACCTCTAACAGAATTAAAGAAGATCTTCTCCTTGGTCACCAGGTTCTCTGTCTCTAAATATATATCAAAACAGGACCTGAGTCGTTGAAGTTGAGCCGATAACGTAGGTAGTTTATCCCACATTACGTTAACTTCACGCTCCATGTCACGTACTGCATCCACGCTTGCGGGTACTTTTGAGTTGAATTTTATGCGAAAGATTGAACTGACTTTTGGATAGTCTGGTTTAATCACTATGTATACTACCATTTCATCTGAAAACCATACCATATTGATTAAAAATATTTCAGACAAGCTGTCAAAAAATTAAAATTAAGTAATTGTGGTTAAACTTACTACTTTCTCGCCGCAAAATGGCCTCATAAAATATATCTGAGGAACAGATGGTGTCGAGTCCGAAAGATTCCATATTCCTGAATGTGCTACAATAGTTTTTCCATGACGAAATCATAAATTTGTGCAGTACTGTCGATATTTTTTGCGGCATTGGCTCAGATGAATCTGTCAAAATGGGTAAATTACCAGATTCCAAATGCCGTATTTCTGCACACAAGTCTAGCCTTGCTTTAACTCGTTTTTTAATGTCTTTTATCACACTTTCAACGATGTCTCGACCGCTGCCAGGATCTACAGACTGAAAAAATTGTTTAAACCAACTAGTATGAAATCCCGGTATTTGCAATAAAATAAATACCTTTTGCTCTCGGGCGTCAACGGGAATGAACTTCAGGTCAGCCATCCTTTGTGCCCACTTGTATGGAGTACCTAGATTAAGAGATAAAAATGTTCCAAGTTTTTGCTTTGCTAACTGATAGGAATTTGCAGGATTTGGACTTTCTATTCCTGTATCTCCTGGATATAATTCACGTAAAACAGATTCGGAAACAAGCATGTCTCTAAAAAGATGAAGTAGTAAATAAGTATGATGAATTTTATTTGGAGTAATTTTATTTGATGATGCATTAAGTTAGATGCTTACCCAGCACTGATTCCTCCCAAATTCACAGTTAGTAAATCTGATTTTACTGTTATAACTTTCAATACAGTTAAATAATAAAATTGTAGTTTAAGTTTTGTATCATCTGTGAACAGAAAATATTAATATTTATCCTAATGGTAAGATATAGTATTAAAACGAGTCTTCAGCTTGCCTTTGAACGAAACAATAATTTTAACACTAAGAGGATGTTTGTGAAGTAATTTAAGTTTTTTCTCTTCTTGTCTAGCTTCTTTTGAAATTCTGTGATGCCGTTTTTTATGTACAGGAGTCTCAGTTTCTACGATCTCTGGTTGTGTATCAGTTTCAGAATCAGATTCTACATTATTCTCTTGATTAGAAAAACGTTTGGCTTCTTCCTCGTCACCTTCTACAGAAACAAGTAAACTGGAATCTAAATTAAAAAAAAGAAAAAAAATAAATAAATTTTTTATTGACAGTTTTATTAAAAATACTCGAAAAATAAGGACTAAAAAATTACCACAGGCACTCTTGAATGCACTTGCTTTGGCATACAGTATATACAATGGAGGTGCTAGTAGAGCAGCTTTTTGATGTTCCAATTTTAGTTTGTCCAAAGGAAGGCCAAGACTTTCTTGTAATGGCTTACTGGCCTAAAATGTATTTAAGAATTAATTTTTTTTCTTTTATTCGGTATTATGAGAAAAACCAAGTGTAACCTCTAGTATGCTGCGCATCTGTGGTGCAAGATTGTCTAAACGCGATTGTTTGGATTCTATACTTGTAGCAACAGATTTTTTATTTTCCGTAAGTTCATCACACAAAACAGCTAGTTGTTTTCTTTGAGTCAACTCCCATTCAAGTCTAGCTAATCTTTTTTGGTGAGGGTCATCTTTAGTTGCATCCTAGAAAAATTTGATAACAAAGTTCATTTAATGCATAAAACAACTATGTAAAAATATACATACAGGCCTAGAAATAGATTCTGGTGCTTCTTTATAAAATTCTTCCTCTGGAACTAGTTCTATACTTTCGTCCTTGGACCTGTAACAAACGGATCAACATTTAAACGTATTGAAAAATAAGAAAAATAGTTATCAAAAAGTATAAAGACACTCACTTAAACTGCAAGCACTTCATAACTTCTTTCTTCAAATGTATTACCTCATACAATAAATTTTGCAGTTGCAAATGCCTATTATCTACATTACTTTTAGCTAAAGTTAAAGAATCACGAGAAGACTTGGTTCGAAATTTTTCCATTCTGTTTAGTTTTTTTAACTCCATGAATGCCAATGCAGTGTCAATTTGTAATTCTCTAATTTGCTCTTTTGCCTGGAAATCAAAATGTTGCTTTAGGGATAATGACATATGTGTACATTAAATCTTCTTACATTAGCTTCGCTGCCAGATTTGAGTTTGGCTATCTTGGCCATGTTTCTGCGAATCTGATTGCAAGTGTCGTAGAAACTTTCTGCATCTTCTTCGGATGAGCGCTGAAGTGCTTCGTCCTCTTCAAAAGTAATGATGGTCTACAAAAGTCAGATAAATTGTTAATGCTTGTTTTAACATTAATTACTCAAACAAATAATAACATCTTTGTATATACATATATATGAGAGCACATATGTACATACATGTTTTAACCTCAATTAAAGTTGACCAACACAAAAGTTGAATTGGTTTTAAAATTTAATGTAACTATTTTTGAAAGTACTGAGAGCTATTGAAAATTGAACGAAGAATTCTCCACTTAATTATTTCATAAATGATTATATTTGTAAACATACTTGATACATATCCATTTCTTGAGACATTTCTTGTTCAATTGGTTTAGTCGCATTGGACTTTGGTTTACTGTCTGTTTCTTCTTCTTTCCCCATTTACTTTTATATTCATCAATCAAAATAATCCTTAAAAACACAATATTGTCGATTAAAAAGCCGGCAACAAAATGCGAATATTCCTACAGTAAATTAAGGTTATGTCTGACGAAGTCTTGAAAAACAAATTATCTATTGATGAAAATAACTTTTACAAAATTAAATGCAGTGAGGTTTCACAAAAGTACTTACAATAAGTTCTTACTCTACTTTGAATTATTTTCTGGTGAAAATGTCAATTAATTACGTTATCAAAACGTGAATTGCCTGATCGGCAGGATCGGCTAGTGTGTATATTCACAGTTTCACATACACTGTGACACGTTACAGTATGTAATATGTATATGTACTAAATATGTTGTCATTGTAATAGTAAGTGATATATACAAATATACATTATACAGCAATAGTAGCAATCTATAGCAATACACAGCATTCGAGACTGTCGAGTACGAGTAACGATCGATCGATGTGACATTCGAGGATTCGAGACATCGAGACATTCGAGACTCGACTAAAGACTAAAGACAGTAAAGACTAATGCCAAGATGCCAACTTACCAACACGCCCATCAA
Source organism: Copidosoma floridanum (assembly GCF_036245765.1). Classification (NCBI taxonomy): domain Eukaryota; kingdom Metazoa; phylum Arthropoda; class Insecta; order Hymenoptera; family Encyrtidae; genus Copidosoma; species Copidosoma floridanum. The sequence goes on from NW_028321896.1 coordinate 4,376,253, forward strand.
CATTAAAAGGTTATATATATTAATTAATTTGTGTTAACATCGCACAGTCGGTCAGTAGGGTCACTGATGTAACCTGGTATGTACTTATAACAATATGTAACTGTGACAAAACGTTTTTCGTCGCCTTTTTTTTTTTTTTTCTTAAACTTCATAAATATTAGTTAATACAGAAATGCAAATGTATCACGATAATTATTTCTTTGCTTACGTAACAGGTTTTAAATATTAATATTGAAACATATTTTAAACTTGGCACGATTCTGACAGTCTGCAGACTGCCAGACTCCATGATTGTAATCTCACCCTTATATTAGCAATGATCACAAATTTACTAGAAATTATTTCGGATGAAGTTGCACCAAACTTTCAGGATATTAAGTAAGTACTACTTATTCAATGTCGGTGCAAAAATTTTTTTATTAATTGTATGAATCATTAATGATTAAAAAAAATGTCATGACCCCGACGTGATTTGAACACGCAACCTTCTGATCTGGAGTCAGACGCGCTACCGTTGCGCCACGGAGTCTCATAGTTCGGAAGCCGAAATAAGCAGTAATTCAACTCACGTATAGATGTATAAATATAAAAAGAGTAAAGGAGAGTATAAAATTTATGTTATGGTCCGAATGATTTCAAAAAACTTTTAAATTCCGAAATAATTACACAGCGATTTCAATGGCCACCGAATGAACAATAATTATTTACCACGTGTGTTTTTTATTTTGTAATTATTTCTATTCATTTCATAAATATGACTTTTATGTTGATTTCGGAATAATTCGTAACAAGACTTTATATATCTTCATACCTCTAGCGAGATTTTTACTTTAATTTTTCACTCATATAGTTGAACGTATGCTCATGGAATACTTGAATTTTAGTTCCAGACTGATTTCAATTGATTTCATTTTCAGTATAGGATTTCTAATATAATAATAATAATAATAATAATAATAATAATAATAATAATAATAATAACCATAATTTTCTACTTGTTATGTTTGTGCTATCATACTTTCTGCGAAGATTGTCTGATTGAAACTTTAGTCCAAGTATTTTTAATGTATAAACATGTTGAGAATAATCATTTATCAACTTGTGTATTAAAAACAAATTCTCCAACGTTTGATTTTTAACGCGAGTGGAAATGTAAATTTTTTATTATAAATTATCACGACGTCATTTAATCGAATGAATATGTTTGAAGTGCAATTACATATAGGTACGTGATTGGTTATCAGTTTTGATTGTACAGTATTTTATCCATTTTTCAACGATAATTTGCGTTTGTCGATGAAAGTAAACAACAATTTTAGAAAAAAATGTAAGTTTCTTCCGAGATAACCGTACAGTCCCCGATATATATGAAAAACAGTTTATACAAAAGAGAGTGTTAAGGGAGTTGAAATAAGTGCAGGTAAATACTTTATGTTTTTTTTTTATTGTTCAACCTTGAGATGAGAATTTGTTGAGTCTGGACGATTTGTTTCAACTTTGAAAATACTACAAAAATAGATTCCTCCGTTAGTGTGCTTTTAACTCAATGTCTAAATTATTTAGATAAGATGGAAAAAAAAAATTTTTCAATTTTATGCGACAATCAGGTATTTATTTATTCATGGTATTCGTAAGTATGGTGTCAGATAACCAAAGCTACGACGGTTAAAAATAATAAAAGATTCTTATCGTACTTGTTTATGTTTTTACTGTGCCATTGCATGACACGATTGTTTGTACAAAAGAGTGCTGTTCTACCGTACACATACCGTAACGCGTAATTTCCAGTTCTGGTTTTAGATGGTAAAAAATGATTTTTCAACCTCGTACTTAAGGTGCGAGGCTAAAGAATGGACTTCCGAATGGAGTTGGAAATTAATGTTACGTAATGCGCGTAATTGCCATCACTCCAATGCGTCCTCCTCGCGTTTGTTATTTAATTAGTATTTTATAATGCCAGGGTGATAAATTTCGCGATCCCGGAATGCCATGTTTTTTTCAGAGCAATTTTTTTTTTTTTCCCTATGATTTCCCTTTGACAATATTATCGTGTTTAAAAATTGCACGACGCATATTTTTTAACGGTCATTTGAGAAATGTTTATTTAAAAAAAAAAAAATACGATTCATGAAAAAGACTCGCATTGGAAATGATAAAATAAACAATGAATACAAGGATATGTTAATGTTTTCAAAAAACAAACGAGTGCAATTATTCATGACGTACCTATACGTAATATCATCAAAGTTAAGGGAGAATTGTACTAAACAAGTATTTCGCTATATCTTTGAATTAAAGAACACGAGCCTTGAAAAGTTAACCGAGTCAAAATGAAGAAAAAAATGACAACAATTACACGAAATAAAACATTATCTCGTATGTACTATCCAGATAGTAGTACTTACACGTAAGAATAAATCACACGTGCATTTGCGCTTTAAAACCAAGTCAGACAAAGTACTCGAGAATTCACGCGAATAACATCCAAAGGGAGGGAGAATGCAAAAGCGCAGGAGGACAAAGAGAGCGGAGTGATAATCGCGGAGGAGGAAAAGGTGTCTTTATCTAGTGTGACCACAACGCGGACGCGCAACGCTTTACTCGGCAGTGGTGTGCGCGCGAGTTTTGGTCCCGTGTTTGTTCTCGAGCTCGCGGAGTGATGATTTAATTTTTTGCCACCATCGTTTGTTCGTGCGCGCAAACACCTAGGGTATACCTACGACATAATCGACAATGGGCAGCGAATTGGGAGACAAGCACGAGAACGGCCTCGACAAGATGGAAATACAAAAGCAGCAACAACCTCCAGGTACGCGTGCATGTCCGTTGCAATTAAAAGGTCATTGACCCATATCCGTTGAAGCAACTACTACTTTGGCCACCGTCGATTTTTATTCAGTGCAATCTATCGGTATTTCATTTCATTATCCGACGTCCACTGTGGAAGTTGTATAATTTGTTTGATGAACGAGATAAGCACTGATGATCCTCGTTTAAGTGACGCTTATCACGGATATTTTACGTGCTTGTAGAATAATCATCGGATCAGAATCGATTGGTTCACGATTTTTTTTGTTTTTTTTTGTTTCATCAAGTCTTTGTCAAAAGTTTTTTAAATGATTGATTATCGGTATAGTGGAGGAAAATTAAAAACTGCTCGTAGAGAGTTACAAGAGAAACGTATGATGCCCAATCGGCATACGACCAACGGGATAGGAGTTTGCTTGTAATCTTAAATAAATCGGCAAAATACCATCTCAAGCTTTGTTTTTCTTATATTTTTATCTGAACTTTTAAATACAAGTTAATCAAAAAGCCTTAGAATTTTTTAAAATCCATAGCATAATCCAAAAATAAGGTATTCATCCCGAGGATCTTGCGCGAAAATCCTTTTCAAGTCCAATGTTCATTAAATATTCCTTGAGCTGAGCCAACCAAGTGATGAGCGCAAAAAAAACTTCGTTGATATTGTAATTAGTACTGGTTTCCATTTCACCTGTTCAGTCAACAACGTATACACGCAAAAAAAAAATAGATACCCGATCGATTTTTGTCGTACAGTTCGCTAAATATGCGTTAAAATCTGCGATGCGTACATTTATGGACCTATGTGATTACATATTGCTCTCGCGTTGTTGAGCGAGCGCGCAATTATCGCTAAGAATAAAACAGATTGCATTTTCCGTCTATTTGTCAATGCTGTCATTTAAAAAACAGCCAGGAGTTTTTATTGATAAACCGATGCTCGCTATTCTCAACAGCGTCAAGCCTTAAATACATATCCACAGTTGTGTCGTTAACTGTTTTTTATCGTCACGATTTGAAAAAATAAATGCTCAATTTTCCTAAACCTAATAGGCGGAGGCAAAAAAAAACAATCATTTAATCGGTAACCAATCGAAACTGTTGAAAAGTCCAATAAACATTGCAAGAGCGCAAGTTCAATGATAGTTCAAAGTATAACCCGAGTTTTTACGCTCTTACGTAAAAGTCGTGCAATATGTTTTTGCTTATAGAAAATATGAGAAAAACGTTTGTATCCTGCTTTTCTTTTACGTTCCATCGCACGGATGTTTGACATATTTTTCTATTTACAGCGAGGGATCGTTAAAGTTGAGAGAAAAAAATACAAACAATCCAATTTTTTTTAAAACGGAAAAATTGCTTTTCAGTCTCATCGTTACAAATGAAATGTAGAAAGAATCATTTATAGATATATAAGGTCAAGAGTGACAAAAAAACCTTGGAAAAACATCAGGCATTATTAGGTTTAGTAGGTAATTAATAAAGGCTTGTATACGCGTTGTTTTTACAAATTTTCACAGAAAAATATCAGAGGGTCATTCATTCACATTTTTATAATCGCAGAATAAGCGAATAATTATTTATAAGATACGTAGTATGCTTTGAATAATGTGACTATGTAGCGTGCCTACGTTGCTTTGTGACGTTAAAAATGTCTCGTAAATTGTGATTTTTAAGTTTCACACTCAACGCATACCGATTTCTTAAGCGTGGTGTGTATAATTTATGGGCACTTTATTATTATATTTTAAAACGTTAACAATGATTATGGTCCAAGATAAAAAAAAAAAAAAAAAACGCATCAGGTGCAACATGATTATTTTTCCATAGGCTGGTTTGGCACACGTCACTTGCAAATATTTCTCTGTTTCCTCGGTATGATTTTCGGTTACGGTCTTCGAGTCATCATCTCCATAGCCATCGTCGCGATGACCAACAAAGACATCAATCCGGAATTCACGGTTGGTCATATTAATTCGTTTACGAACCATAGAAAAAAAAAAAAAAAAAAAAAAAAAAAAAAAAAAAAAAAAAAAAAAAAAAAAAAAAATTGACTCGCATCCTTCCAAAACATCGCATTACAGACGTACAATTGGAGCACGTCGGACCAAGGACTGATAAAGAGCGCCTTCTTCTGGGGCTACACAGCCGCTCAAATCCCGAGTGGCTACATCGCCGGGGCCTGGAGCGCCCAGAAGCTGCTCTGCCTCGGTATCTTCGTCAGCAGCCTCTCCACGATGATCGTACCTCTGTTGATCGGTACCGGAGGCTGGCCGATTTTTTGCGTCTTGCGCACGATCGCCGGCCTCAGCCAGGCTTGCCTGCTACCCGCGGTCCAGACCCTCCTCTCCAGATGGGCCCCACCTTCCGAGAGGGCCAGACTAGGTGCGCATGGCTCATACACCACATTACACTTATATTAATTACTCTCATTAATTGACGTGATCGCGCAGGTACGTTTGCCTACGCCGGTGCCCAGGTGGGCACTGTGATAACGATGCCGATCTCGGGCTGGCTCGCGTCCTCCCAGTTCGGCTGGCCGAGCATATTTTACGTTTTCGGTGCTTTGGGGGTGGCGTGGGCCGTCCTGTTCCTGATCCTGGGCTCGGACCAGCCGGCCCACCACTCGTCCATCAGCCCGGCCGAGCGCCTCTACATCGTGGAGAGCCTCGGCAAGAGCCGCAGCAATGCCGTGAGTTACACCATTCGCCGAGCACGTTTTCATGCTTGTTGTATAATGTTTTGTTGATGCGAGAGCGCATCCTGATTATATTTATGCGAGAGAGGAAAATTGCGGGCTCGAAGATTTTTGCTGACCGCGCGCGGAATGTTTGGGAGATAAGGCGAGATTAAGCGCGCGCGGCTTTATTTCAGCTGCTTGCTTTCACACGGTCGTGTGTAAGAGTACGTGAGAGAGATCTTTTTTTTTTCATTGTTTTTCAATTGATTGTTCGAAGCTGGTGCGGGGGCAATCGAGGAAAAACACAGTCTTTCGTGGAAATGAAAAATAAAACAACAACAAAAAAAAAAAACGTTTAAAACGAGAAAGCGTGGAAATTACATTTTTTCCCCTTTATTTCTTTTATTAATGGGCAGTGAAATTAATTTATTGATTGCCATATTGTATGCATACGAAGATAAAAGAGTCAAAATATTCCATTCACATCATAAACAGTGTTGGTGGATCGCATGAAATAAGGGATATTTATGGAACCCTGAGTCATTATATCTTCACATTTATAACTTTGTATGCACGACAACATACTACAAACGCGAAAAATAAACAAAAGAACCTACATTGGTTTGCTAGTCTACATCTTTTGTACTTAAAAATTGTTGTTACCATCATCACCTTATCGATTTTTTTTATCAACCAATAGTGTAGTTTTATTTATATAACGAACTATTTGCAGATAATTTTTTATCAGAAAACGTATCGCCTAAGAAAAAGTTTATAAAGTAACTTGAATCTTACAAAGTTAAAATTCAGTAAGCAAAGCCTGAACCTCTAATGTGAATATAGTAAAATAATATATTTATTTCGTTTACTGCGTCCTACATTACAATAATTAATCCATACTAATGAACATAGTTTCATTTTAAAATATCAGTGTTCGTAATCTACATAAATTTTTCATAAAATCTTGAAATTCATCAGATAATTTTTACACTAATTACTCGACAAATCATTTGATATATCTACATTTCTGTCACCTTATAAATCAGACGATGTCTGTAGATTTAGTGACACGTAAAAATTTCCTCAATTGAATATACAAAATTAGTCTTAGGTTGAGTCCTCATCGTCTCAAGTTGTAGATGTATGTAATTACATTTTTGGTACAAGGTTAACTTTATATCCTAGAGAACACTTTTTTCGATTTGCCATGGGGAATCTGGCCCTGCAGTCTCAGTCTTCTGACAGCTTCTCTCAAGTGCTTTGGCTGCAGTGGCCCACTCTCATTCCACTCTTCCATAACGTCCAGAGCCTCCTCCACAATTTCACCAATGAACACTTTTGCAATACCTGACATTGCTATTACGACGTTTTGCGACACAGAACATCCAGTTATTGTCTGCATGATCCTTTTGATCGCTGCTTTGGGAAAAGCAGCTCGTCTGTACATCTCATACCTATCCAATTGATCTTCAGTGAAATTGGACACAAGGACTTGCATCTTTTCTCGTTCCTCCTCTTCTAGTTCTTTTCTGCTCTTTTCTTTGCCATCTTTACTCTCTCGTCGCTCTTTCATAGGTTGCACGCTTTGAACACTCGGAGCTGCTGACGATGGATTTGGCAAAATAATTTCGTTGTCAAACAATTCATCTCTGCTTTCTTGCTCCATTGAAAATTTTGACTTGCCATCGTCATCTTTGTTCTCGTTGAACGTTTCTGATTTTTCAGTTGTTGGCAATGTCAAAGAATTCGCATCAGCAGAACTCATTTTGTCCATTCGCCTTATCTATCAACGAAATTTAAATAACAAATGTTAATAATGATAAGAAAAATACTTGTAAACTTTGAAAATTTCAAAGTGATATTATACATAATAAATGACGGGGCTATTTGCTTATTGAATAGTTTACAGTTTAGTAATCCTCTCTAACACTTTTTATTAACAAACTTAACATAAAAATTACACGTCTTGTGTACAAGCAAGAAAACATAACCTCTTTAGGATCACAACAAACAACTGCACTACCAGGCATATACATATATACCGCAGTAACGTATGCATGGTAAGAAGCAGCGCCCTCTCACCCAGTTGTTCAAATTGGCGCGGTTTTTCAAATCGTTCATAATGTCATAGATGCATTGTTGAGGTCGTAATTTTGTTTTTATAGAAACTCAAAACCCCGTGGTTAAGCATAATGACATCGATACCAATGTGGGCCCTAATAGTTGCCCATTGCGCCCAAAATTGGGGTTTTTGGACCTTACTGTCGGAAATTCCTTTTTTCATGAGCAAAGCCATTGGATTCGACATCAACAGCGTAAGTCATTGATTGGAATCAAAAACGTGAGGGGGGAAAAAAAAACCCTGTACTATTATGTCTCAGAATGGTTTACTGTCAGCCCTGCCGTACCTGCTGATGTGGCTGCTCAGTTTCCCGGCCAGTTGGCTCTCGGACTACGCTCTGCGTCGCGGAGTGCCCCGCGGGTACATCCGCAAGTTCAGCAACACCATTGCTCACTGGGGTCCAGGTTTCACCCTCATAGCCCTGACGTTCGTCGACGCGCAGAACAGCACCCTCGCCGTAACTCTGCTCGTCATCGCCGTGGGCCTCAACGCCGGCTCGCTATGCGGCTTCCAGATCAATCACATAGATCTGGTATCATTTATCGATACAACCACATATACATGTATATACATTGTACATATCCGTGGTGTACTTATGGTAGCCCAAAATATTTTACAGAGTCCAAATTTCGCTGGGACAATGATGTCGATCACAAACTGCATCGCCTCGGTCATCGCCATCGTCGCGCCGATAGTCAACGCCGAGATAGTCTCGGACCAGGTGAGATTTCCTTTGTTCAATCATCTCTTTTTCTCGTTGATACCGATTTTTGCTCGAAACAAATGAAAACCAACGAAAACATTGACAGACCAACGTGGACCAGTGGCACATTGTGTTCTACGTCTCGGCAGGGATCTACTTTCTGGGCAATTTGGTGTTCGTTGTGTTCGGAAGCGGTGAGGTCCAGTGGTGGAACGAGCCTGGGCCCCCTTCGTCCGCGTTAAAGGCCGATCGCAGTAATAAACGCTCCTACAACATCTCGACGATATCGGCGATTTACGAGCACTCGGATGACGCCACCACCACGGCGTACCAAAAGTCTGCCTGAGCCCCGTGACTGTACACATTTGCGAGAAATTCAGTTTCGGAAGATCTTCATGTTTGGGCCATTTTTGATGCCCATTGCGTTTCATTTAATACGAGAGACTGCGACTAATATTAATCTAATTATAAATTACAAAAGTAGTGTACGGATGAATAACTTAAAGATGATTTGTGAAGGATAGGGGGGATCCGGTTACGATGAACCGATTGAAAAACCGAATGAAGAAGTTATTTTAACACACATAACTTGTAAATACTGTAAATATGTTTTGTAAAAAAAGAGGTTTTTTTATTCATTAATTTACTGTAGTCATGAAAAAATAACTTTCAGTTCTTTTAATGCAATGAACTACAAACCTGGTAAGACGAGGATGGAGCGATCCCGAAAAAGTCTATCTATGAGTGTAAGTATACTTAAAGAGCCAAAAACTTGGATGAAGGAAAACCAAGCGATGGCTTCATATCAACCTCCACTCATTTGTGACTCGATTCATGTTTGAACACACATACATAAGTCTTCAGCAGCTTTGTGTTCAACCAATGAAAGTATTATGATACTGTTTTAAAAACTTAGTTAATAATCATAATTATTTCATCGGATAATCATTGGTATGGATTAAAAAATAAAGAATAACATACGGTTACACAGTTGCATTGTGAAGAAATCATTTCAAAAATTTTCCGAAGGAAGCACTACTTTCTGAAGTGTGTTACAAAGCATTTCACGTTTTTTTTACCATTTTTTCTCAAGTTACTTGAGGCCCACATTATCAACAAATTTTTGGGCTCGACTCTATACTCACTTTAATTTATTTGAAACACATAAGTACGCTCACTTGGCCGCATTCGTACACTATAATCGCCTAATTGGTGATTTGAAACTGCACCGAGATGGACAGCATGACGATAATGACCGCTTATTTTACGGAGACCAATTCCGCATATTCATGACAATATATCTACTAGTCAAGTTTGTACGAATTTTGGATCGCAAAAGAATGAAAAATGTGCCCGTTCACTCTCAAAAACAAAACAGTTCAATCTAATTCTACAACACTATATGTCAGGTGTAATTTAAAAAGTGAAAAATGTCGTAGACACAATTAAAACGTCAAGTACTTGGTCAAAAATATTTTGATCCTTTTGAAGTACAAAATAACTGTCCCACATGAATAAATTTTAGATAGAATGAAGGAAGATTTGAAAAGTTGGCATACTGGCCTCATACACCGCTAGAAGTGAAATTTTAACAAACCCACGAATGATTACGGTAAAGATATTACAGTTTTTTCATTTTACGCCCAAGCAATTAGTTTTTTGTTTAGCATTGTCGTGAAACATGTATTTAATAAAAAGTCATACACAACACTTTTAAAAAAGCTTCTTGCTATAAATTATATCATATTTTGCTATATCTTCGAAAATGCATTGATTTTTAAATGACAGGGCCATGCGTTTTCATTCCATAAAAGTTATTGTTTTGTGTTAATAAACGAGTTCACGTATCACTTATCAGATTGAAAAAATTATAATCGTTGCTTATGTCATTCCCACTCGTCACTTAATGCAGGACTTGGTATAATATATTTCATTACTCTTCTTTCAATCTACTGGTACCTCTAAAAAACTGTTGATTCGAGTTGCAACAGTTAAAATAGCTGTATTGATGGCAAGTTACTGCATTTAAGACAAAGAAATCTCACGTTCCTTAAAGTCAAGATGACGGGGTAGGTATTACACAATATACACTTATTAACACAATGTTGAATTTCGAAAAAAAACTTGTAAGTTCAAAACAAATACAATAACACTTAATTGTTGAAAATTTAATAATAATAAATGTTTAAAGTTCCAAAAAAATGTTTTTGCAAACATTGTTAACATTACTTCAAATAAATAAGTGATGAAATTATTGAAATGAAAAATAAATATCATATCATGTATTAGGTACGTACATGAATAATAAAAATAAATTTTGCATACCTAGACCAACGATCTGCTGAGAGATGATTAGGGAGCACAAAAAGAAAAAACTTCCGGATGATCTTTATATTGAGCCAGATGTTTAAAAACGAAAACATCTGGAGTTTTTCTTATTGTGCTCCCTCGCCAATTCTTACTAGATTGTATGCCCATGCACAAAACTGATTACTAAATGAGTAATTGTAACATTGCACATTCGCACAGTATTGACGTAAGAAATAATGTCTCGTTAAAATTTGTTATCTAATTTTCACAGCATAATAAGTTGGCATGAACATTTTTCATCTTAGTTAAAAGTTCCGGGCAGTTACTTCGACAGTTGCGTTTGGCGCGTGTTGTCATGAGGTGTTTTCGATTAAAACTTTCGTCTAAATCAAGTAGGCTATCAGAAGTTTTTTTAGCAGCACAATATGATTAAAAATAATTCAAATGTTCAAACGAAACAACCTGAAGGTATGTAATTTATTCGTATAATTACTGTTTGTAGATACTGAGTAAAAAAAAAATATTAAAAATGCATATGTATATAAATCAAAGTTAAAGCATGTAAAGATATAAGTTCATACATAGATAACTTTTTATCGAGGTAAATAATAATCCATTATTTTTATGTATTTAAGAAAAATTTGGAACAAGGCATTTTCAAGTACTTTTGATATCCCTGTGTCTTATGACCGCAGGTGCTATAAGCTTATCTATTTCGTTGGCTATTATACCTATGACTGATCACACCAGCATAGATTTTATGGTAAGTTTTTATTCTTAACTCAACCATTAGATCGTCGAGCGCTTGATAAACCATTAAATAAAGGGATAGTTCAAAAAAAATTTCTTATTGAAAAAATTTTTCAAAGAAAAGTTTTAACATGAGTATGTTTTCTAAAAAATACCAATAAAAGAGACTAAATGATAGCTATTGTTGCATTTTTGCGAATTTTTATGAAACTTTATCATTTATTTTTGCCATTAACTTATAAGTTTATCATTATATTATAAAAACGTTACTCGTTGTATAATTAAGCAAAACAGTGACAACCCTAGACATTGTGATATCTACTGTAACATTATAAAGTTATGAATAGACGCGAAGTTGACTGAAAATCACGAAACTGACTTCCTCTTAGATAATACTAGTCATTATGTGACTAATTAACACTAGTCATGTAATAATTTATTTTCAAGTCCAGAGGCATTATAATATATCGACGAGAATAATCTAATAACAACATCACATTAAATACTTTAAGAAGTATTACTGTGTTTTATCATGCATTGTTTCTATAATTATTAGCATAATTACTAAATATAACATAAGTATTCATAACTTTTTAATTATTTTTTAAATTCATAATACATGTAAAAAGGCAAAATTAGTATTTATCTAAAACAGAAAATGCATTAATGTTAATTTCAATAAGAAAGTTACAAACAAGGCTGTTATTAGCAGATAATGTTAATGATAGTATAGTAAAGAAATCGGATGTTTATGGAGACAACCATTCTTTAGTTCAATTCATTATACAATCGTGTTTTGCAAACATTGACTTTAGAGCCAACTATATTTAATCGTTCAACTAATGTCTAATGTAAAGAGCTTCATAATAGGTATTCAAGAACTTTTGGCTATATAGTGATAGAAAAATGTACAATAATTGTAGATGATAAATGTACTTAATTATTGTATGAAAAATACGACAAAAACGTTTTTTAAAGTACTTTGACTGGACAACTTCAGAAACGTCACTTGTCTTAAGTTCCTACTTATGGGGATATGCCCTATTCCAAGTTCCAAACAGTTACTTGGCAAGCAGATGGAGTGCGCAAAAACTGATGACCTTATCGTTATTCATCAGCAGTGCAGTAAATATGTTTTTACCGGTAATAACGTATGCTGGTGGCTGGATAGCTTTATGTATTGGTCGAATCACCATAGGTTCGTGCCAATCAAGCTTTTCTTCCTGCAGTATCGTTTTACTATCGAAATGGGCACCAACTACGGAACGTTCCAGAATGAGTGAGATATTAATGATTTTCCTTTGATACGTATAATATTTAGTATATTTTTTGTTATACAATGTTTTGGTCACAGGTGCTTTTGTGATGTCTGGAAATGTTCTGGGAGCAATTGTTGCAATGTCACTTTCTGGCTTGATCGCAGCATCGAAGCTCGGTTGGCCCGGCATATTTTACATTTTTGGAGGTAGTGGTCTAATTTTGAGTATCATTTGTCATTGTCATGTTTGGGATTGTCCAACCTTGCATAAGACCATATGTCCTATGGAAAAAGAATTTATTGTTAAAAATCTCCAACAAGTGGAGAATCACTGTGAAATTGATGTGCGTAAATTTTTCGGTTAGGCTTGATTGTTGTCAGACTTGAAAAGAAATGATTCATTTGCAGAAGACAATTAATCCTCCTTGGAAAAAAATTTTGACATCGATACCCGTGTGGACACTTATCGTTGCAGAATGTGGTTCTAATTGGGGCAGATGGACATTCAACACGGAGATGCCCAAATATATGAAAAACATACTACACTTTAACATCGCAGAGGTAATACAAACTATTGTAAATTCTACTTAGTGATTTGGTATGTAAAAAGTAAACATGGATCCCAAATCATCACATTTTCAGAATAAAAAACCACGACAAATTGAAATAGTTTTTTATACACAAAAGAGTAATTTCTAAGGTCAAATTAATGTACATGAATCTGGAATTTCAAAATACTGCATGAATGCTTATAATTTCAGAATGGCCTTATCTCAACTTTGCCGTACTCGACATATTGGATATTAAGTTTTGCATTTAGTTGGGCCTCTGATTACGCGATGCGTAAGAATATCTCGATCAGTAGGATCCGGCGGACCTGCAATACGGTAGGCATGTGGGGTCCTGCCTTAGCACTTGTCGCTTTATGCCTCATAGGTACGTCCAGCAAAATTTGGCCAGTTGTTCTGCTTATTTTGGCGATTGGACTCAAGGCAGGTACATCATCGGGATACGTGGTCAATAGCCTTGACTTGGTATTTATAGTTAAATTTGTTTTTATCATACGCTAATGAAATTTTTAACATTAATTAAGTATAAATTCAATCAGACTCCGAATTTCGCCGGTACTGTGTATTCCTTCACAACCTGTTTGAGTTCGTTCGTAAGCATGCTGGCGCCAATCGTCTGTGGATTAATTGTTACAGACGAGGTAAATATAAATAAGCAGCTTGTAGATGTTATACAATAAAAAGCTAAAGAGAGTTCATTTATATTTATATTACAAATTTTAACTTACTGAATCCAAAAACTTACTTTGGTTTGCTGTTTATTTCGTTCAAAAACTTTTTAAAACAATGGTTCTGCATCATAAAATATCCGTTTTTTCTCCATACTCGTTTCCACCAAGAAATGTAGATTCAAATTGCAAATTTGCTTAATAATATTGCAGAAATATACCTTTTTTTCATAGACTGATGTTCGTCAATGGCACACAGTGTTTTATGTCACATCTGCCGTTTATTTCACCACGAATCTCTTCTACGTTTTTTTTGGCCGTGGTAAGACCCGATCATGGAATAATCCATTGAGGAAAACATCTGTCAGCACAATTTACGATCCAAATGCAATAAGAGTTCATGGTTAGCTGTGACTTCTTTTTTTTGGACAATGTATTAAAAAGTTTTTTTTTTCAAGTGTGTAAGACAGATAATAAAATTTCATCCATTGAAATGACAAAATACTTGTAAGTATGCGTACATGCTTTGAATCCACAATACGGTAGTAAATTCTTGTGTTTGCAGACGTTCTAAGATACTTAAGATAACTTTAATGACCTAACCTTCAAGTTTTTAAATTTTTTTGTTATTTTATACAATATTTATGGTCAAATATGGTATTTTAATAAAAGTTGAAAAGTAAATTGTGGTGTGTAGAAAAAAGTTAATATTACATTAGTTAATTTCTAAGTGAAAAAATATGTATCTATCATGTGATTTATGCATTGTATTGTTAATTATTTTATATTTTTTTTAAGTATTTCCATAAGCCCACTAGAGTTCTCATGCTTACAATAATATAAGTTTATATTGAAATAATAGTAGTTTTTATGAAATTCATTGATATGTCAACATTTTTAACACAAGCATATTGATAAAAAAGAAACGAAAATTATGAACTACTGTGTCTTACGAAGTACTTAACAACTTTTTAATTTATGATGTCATTTCAAGATAAAATCTCTTTGATACTGTTGAAATGGCAAGCAGAAGTAAAGCAATGTATAACATTAATGTCTTTATAACAATATGAATGCCAACTTTTTTGATTGTCCAAAGAAGGTATGTTTATTTTATAAATCATAGAACTATTTTCAAAATTGCTGTTGTGTAAGAATGGTAAGCTATTTCATAATCCGTTTAAAAATATCGTTAAAATACAATTTACTTTTTTTAACGAAAAAAAATAAAAGTTGGCTGCCTGAACAAAAAAATTACACTGTAGCTTTCCTTACAAAGACAGATATGTATCAGGACTTGTTTACAAAAAAAACTGGCATGATTACAATCCATGCAGTAATTATATGTTTCTATGAATGATGATTGATAACCAGCTAGTGTTGAGCCCGAGAGCATAGGTTGACATTTGCTTAACGTCAGTATTTTGACACACCGTATTACAAATTCTACAGCTCTCACGCTCTTAACTTGCAAATTATTCATTATAAAATCATACTAACTCGTATAAGTGGTAAACTATATTTTTCCTCTGGAAGATAATAAATCATAGTTTAATGTGAGATGTATCATGGTGAACATTTTTTCGGCAAAAAAAGCGAAGTTCTTCGTTTTTATAAAAGGTGACGATAAGATCTTTTTATTTTGACATAATTTGCTCTAGAATCGCTGATCAGGTATAAAACAATATCTTATTTGGCATTGATAAATATCGTTTAGATAGCTGTTTACAAATTTTTTAATTATGCAACTGCCAACCTTGTTTAAATATCATTTTTTTTAAGACTTCAGTTAAGCTTAACATGTTCTTTTGGATGTAGTGTTCCTACGATTAATTATAAAATTAGAGTCAGGTGAGTCAAAATAATTTATACTAATTATTTTTTCTTTTCATTACAATAATTCACTTTAACCCAAAAATGGGAGAAATACATATAATATTCAGAAACACTTAAGATGTTATTACCAATTATGTAATAATAGTACAATTTTTTAATTGTTTGAATTTCACCTTTTATGTCAAATCCTTACGACTTAAATTAAAATTTTTCATTTCTATATTTTCTAGACTCGAGGAAAGTTGTTGTTATTAAAAAAAATGTAATACTATTGTTCTTTGACCATAATAGTATTATATTTAGTAGAATAATCAAATACTATTGTGTTTTAGATGAGTCACTAGTAATAACAATGAAAATATCAAACTTTCAATAAAATAGTTTTAACAAAAAGCTTTCAATGCAACAGTTAACAACCAATGTATTTAAAATTATTAAGTAAGATTTTTTTATAAAACTTTACTTTACTTTTTAAATATAATATTTTAACCAAAAATAAATGAACGTATGTAACTAATAGACATTTAAAAAATTTTTATTTAACATCATTGCCTTATACTAACGATGCGTCTAAGTTTTTTAAATCAATTGATGGGTTTTATTTATCAATATGAAGTAAAATTATACAAATTATTAATGTAGATACTTTTGATACGTTTTTTCAAGCTAAACTTTGGACTTAATAGAGGTTATAAAAATTGTAAAAATCAAATGTCAAGATAACATATTAAAGGTGCATTGTATAATATATTATAACATTGTAGTAGATTATACTTGCAAAATTATTTTTCTGGAGAGCGCAGTAGTTGCTTACGACATAATTTCATTATAATCAAGAAATTATCAGTTTATTTTATTGAAATAAATATGTGACCAAACATGCTTATCGTATGTAGCCACATCTTAAGCCCCTATATATTGCATATCATATGGATACTATGTATTTGTATGTGCAATAAATTAAACTCTCGAACGCACGACTTTTTCACGTTACCTTTCAGGTAAGAGATATAAGTAACTGGTTATAAAAATTGAAGTCATCATCTGCAAATTACAAAGTAGGTGTGCAGTCATTATTTACTGGAAAGTCGCGTATACAATTTTCTTATTCAAAGAGAAAGTAGTCTTTTACTTCCAATGACTTATATACGTTTGATACTGATATAAAATTTGTATTTTTCATACTTTCATTTTGTTAATTTGAATCATATGCGTTAAAATATACACAGTCGCATATTACGTGCAGATACATAAATCTCCCACATATCTTTGTTAGGTTCAGGTAATAGGATTTAAAAGCATTTTTTATTGCAATCTTACGAATTTGAGCGAATACTTACGGAAACGTGGAATCCGCTAATGTAAGAAGTGAAAAATTTTCGTTTGATAGATTCAACAATAGGTATTTATTGTTTATACTGAGGAGACGTGAAAATTTAGAAGTGAATAGCAGCATGTTTATCGAATTACTTCTTTCATATTTATTGGCGATGTCTTGTTTTTAAATTTTAATTTATTTTCTATGGAACAGTTTATACAAACATTTTTTCTTGTTTTATAGAAAATATTCATTTTACATTTTTTTCCATGAGAAACAGAATGTTTTACTGTCATTTTATAAACCAAGTGTAGTACGTTTTGTACGCCATATTCATGAAAAATATTATTTTGTGATTGATATATAGAAATTGACGGTGAACAACTCTACTATTTGACCCAAATAAATATACTACATCAGTATTTGTTATTATTATTTTATGACAGATAAAAAGGTTTTAGTTACGTGAGTATAAAACCTTCAAAAAAGACATAATGATTGAGGATATCAAATGTAAGAATATCGAAAATGGAACACCACAAGACCCAACGAAAAAAGTCAATGGTAAAGTTTACGTTTGTAAAAAATGTAATGCACACAAATATGAAAAAAAATTTTTAATGAAAATTTTTTTATGTCTTTCATAACGCAGAAAAGTTTGGTATAAGACATTTGCAAGCTTTCCTACTGTTTTTGGGTATGGTATCAGCATTCAATACCCGATCCAGTATGTCTGTAGCGTTAATTGCTATGATAAATGAAGAAGTACTTCCGGTAAACATTTTTCATTTTATTTCAAGTATCATACAATAATGATATATGTAAATTTGTTGTTAATAATATTTTTTTTATACTTAAATATTTTAATTTTTCATTTGTTATGTTCATGAGTATTATCGAAAATAATAAATGATTTTAAATAAAATTTAATAGTAATACAATTTTGACGTAATTTTTTTTATTTATGAGCAGTAATTAAATATCTCGTAAGATAAATAGGTAAAATAATTCAATGCTTGGTAGTAAAAAAATTCATAGTTAAAACTTGAAAAATTTGTTTTTTGACAAAGGAATCCGATACAAATTATGTATGTGTACGTGAAATTCAACTTATTTGTGTGAAATACACAGTAAATTTTGGAGTCTGTAAAAAATATCATTTTTTTTAAATATAGCATTGATTGCAAATAAATTTGATTTACTTTCACACTTATATAAAACTAATAAAACTTATCTTAGGTACATAACAATTATCTAATTATATTACAAATATCTAAAGGTGGATAAATTCGGTTTGGTCTCGACTGGCTTTATAATCGGACTCGTGATCATGGAAATACCATTTGGATATTTAGTCACGTTAAGAAGTCCAAAAACCATTCATTCAGTATTCATGCTGTTGAGCGGTATTATGCACATGTTGGTACCTTATGCGGCTATATATGGCGGCTGGATTACTGTTCTAACTGTAAGAATCTTAATGGGAGTTTGTCAAGGTGGACTTATGTCTTGCACGCAAGCACTCCTGTCTAAGTGGTGTCCACCTTTCGAGAGAGCAAGATTAGGTACGTGATAATCAAGTTGAAAAAATAAAGAACAATTTCAAGCTATAGCATCTCTTTCAAATTTTCATTGTATTTACGTAATTTTCTTGACGTGCGGTAAAATAATTAATAAGAATCATCATTTTAGTCAATAGATTATTGCGTGCTATAATTTAAAGTCCAGACGAACA
This sequence comes from Copidosoma floridanum, assembly GCF_036245765.1. Taxonomy (NCBI): domain Eukaryota; kingdom Metazoa; phylum Arthropoda; class Insecta; order Hymenoptera; family Encyrtidae; genus Copidosoma; species Copidosoma floridanum. The sequence goes on from NW_028321896.1 coordinate 4,395,007, forward strand.
TTCCAACGGTGATGCATTTATTTGACACGATGACATGGGCAATTTTAATAATCAGCGTAGAGTAATTAAATGCCTGAAGATCACCTCGTCCTTTTTACGAAAATACGTTATTGAATACAGATGGCACATACACTCTTATTTAAAATTATTTTTGTTATTCCAGCTATGTTTGTGTTCAACGGTGCGATATTAGGCAACATGATTGCAATGCTGGTTTCCGGAGCACTGTTGAAATCAAATTTCGGCTGGTCGAGTATTTTTTATTTATTCGGAGCGATGACTAGTGTCTGGGGAGCTGTTTTTTACGTTTTTGGAGCAGACTCGCCAGCTCAACATCCAAAAATAAACAAAGACGAAAGAGAATACATCGAAAGTAGTATCGGTGAAAGTACAGACGAATCCAAGGTATTTTTCACTAATGAACAAAAAAAAATGTCACAAGTCTAATTTTTGATTTAATCAGGTAACCAAAGTACCATTGCGTCAAATATTGACATCCGTTCCCGTTTGGTCCCTAGTCGCGACAAATTGTGGCGATGTTTGGGGCTTTTTCATCCTCCTGACACTCCTGCCAAATTACATGAGCAACATCGTCGGTTTCAACATCGAGGAAGTTAGTAAAATTTTTTACATTTTCATGACCGAAATTTTGCAAAAATTCATGATATAAACTATGGTCAGGGTGCTATTATATCAGCTCTGCCGTACCTCAGCGCCTGGCTGCTGGCCTTCCCCTACAGCTGGATGTCCGACTATTTTCTCAAGAGAGGCGTTCCTGTGACGCTAGTGCGAAAAATCAGTAACTCGATTGCCATGTGGATTCCAGGGCTTGCATTGGCGCTACTGTGCGTGGTCGAAAGGAGCAAAATCGTTACCGTCGGCATCATGGTTGTTGCCGTGAGTTTCAGCTGTGGGACTTTTTGCAGCTATCAAGTCAGCAAAATGGAAATCTCTCCGAACTACGCGGGGATCATCATGTCCTTTACCAATTTCTTTGGAAACGTCATGGGCGTGCTTGGTCCGAACGTTTACAGTTTTGTAGTCGAGGACGTGGTGAGTTTTTTTATTTTTTTTCGTCCTTGCTGATTGAAACTTGATCGGAATTTTGTTTATCTTAAAAATAATCTACAGATATTTGTTATCCGTAAATATTTATTCACCATCGCGATTATTTGTATTTTAGAAAAATCCCCAGCAGTGGGATGTTATATTCCTCATCACGGCGTCGCTTTACTTTGTGTCGAACGCCATATTTGTTGTCTTTGGAACATCAAAAAAACAGCCGTGGAACGAAATTGAAAACACTTAAAAAAGTTTTTATGGCTTTGTGACATGCATGCTATCATAATTAATTTTAAGTATTAAGTTGTGAATAAATCAATTTGTACAAAAAAAGTTTGTTTAAAGCATCGAAATAAGTATTTATGCACCTGATGGGTGATTATATCCAGTCTAGTATAATAATAAAAAAAAAAAATAAAAAATAAAAAAAACAATAAATAAATAGAAATTACTTGAGTTTATACACATGTAAGTTTTGTTTGCGTACAATAGAAAACATATTGGTAAGATGATAAATGTAACGTGCAGCGATTAATGAAACAAAAATCTTTTAAATGTGCATTTTTGTTAGTAATACAATTTTTTATTTTTTAATTACCACCACAAAAATTTTTTATATTTAGCCATTTCACTCATACCTGTTTTTAGGTGTTGAGTACTATTTACTTGTGTGTGCACAAGTGATGGAGTTAGGTACAGGTAGAGGTACGGGACATGGGAGGATCCACCAACTTTACAATGACGCATGTACGATTGACAGTCGACTCGGGACTAGCTATTAATTACAATCCTCTACATGCGAGATTTTTCGTAATTTAATTTTTCCTGTTGTCTGAAGGTAATTATCGAGACTATTATAGGTTTTTCGCTTTAAAAGTACCCGTAGTAGAGGAAGAGCGTTGCAAAAGCAATATTTGTAGTATTGCGTCAGTAGTTACGTGTCTGCGTATACATGCAAATCACTATTTAAATTTATAGTAAAAATAAAAATTTCAAATTTATAAATATACAACTAGAGAAATAGTGGAAGCATACAATACATACCTACCGTAAGTTTAAATTAATAAAAAAATAACGCATTTACCTGTAAAAAAAAAATTTTCCACTATTTCGTCTACTTGCGTATTCGTAACTTTGAAGCATAAGTTGTAACAATAAAAAGTACAATGGCGCGATCGATACCACAGCACCTACGTGCATAAAAACTGACACTATTTTTGGAGAAAAAAAAAAAAAAAAAAAAAAAAATCATCATATCGCCGCAACACAATCGGCTCTAATTACTTCAATTTTGACAAGAAGATAATCCCAAGCTGGGCATCCGCGACTCATCCGTGATGCAACGAGGATGTATATATATATATATATATATATATATATATATATATATATATATATACATAAAACGAAGGCACCCATCAGCCGGTCGCACCATTCGCGGGCGAGTCGCACGAAAAAATTACATAATAAAAATCTTGCACCGCGGGTCCCCCCTTAATTGTATACTTATGCACACAGCTTACTCGACGAACGACTCGCTTCTTTTTCGAGCGCACATACGTACCTATTCACTTCCGCGCACTACTTACTGCCCGGCAAAGACGGTCCAAGACAACGCATCGTCGTCGTCAATACAAAATAATAAAACCGGCGTCCGCTCACCCGCATTACAGTCACTGCCGGTGGATTTTTCAAAGCACTCCGCGAATCTGATTCTCGGATTAGAGCTCGGATTTCCGCGCGAGAAAATTCCCTCCTCTCCTCTCTCCGTCTATATCGTGCTGCGCGTACTTTTTCAACATATCATCCGGACTCGCGAGACTGGTCACACTTGACTGTGCCGGTCGCCGCGTCGACCATCCCGGTCTTTTTGATTTATCTCTTTGAAGCCGATTTTTTTGCAGCCACGAAAATCATTTCCGTTGTTTTCACTTGTTATTATTCCCTACTAATGGTAGGCAAGTCGCCAAAGGAGGTACGCCGGATGCGGCGACAGGCATTGTCGTCCTTAACAATCTAATGGTAGTGAACGCACGTTTGCATAATCGGCTACCGATCTCGACGATTCATTGCATAAGGGACTTCAACTTCGCATCGAGATTGAGTAATTTACCTGCTGCAAGTTGCAAGGTATGTACATAAGTCACGTTTTATACATTGTGAGCTTAGGTTGCACGCGTTTAAAATTAGGTACATGTAACGCACACACTGTTTAACAGTCGAATAAACACGGACGTGTTTTAATTCAGAAGTAATGGGAATTGTCGCCCGATCGAGTAAATTATGAGTTGTCATGTTCAAAGTATACGAGCATCTACTCGGTTTCATATAAATTGGTGACTTAATACATTTGTTTATTTATAAACAATACTTGTAAAAAAATAGTCATAAATGAAATCCGATAAAATTCACCCAAGAATTTTGTACATTAAACATGTTTTAACTGCTGATACGACCTTTTGTTAACGTGTTTATAAATTTAATTGTACTAAATACAAAATTTTAAACCATACATATACCTAAAGACAAATTTGCCGGAAGTTATTACTTGGTCCGTACGTGCCCATATACGTTATTTTTTAAGGCAATAAAAAAATTAATTCACATTTGAAAAGAGAAAATGAAAACTTGAAAGTATTTGAATTATTGTAAAATAAATAAAATTAAAAAATTCGCAAGAACATTAAATTTTGTTGTTATCCATTATGGTTTTGTATAATTTTCTCGAGTGATGAAAAATACTCGAGAGTTTCATTCGCGTTGCATGAAATTGGCAGTTTTGTAAAAGATAATCAAGCACAGCTCTAATAGGCATCTCTGTATTTCCAAAAAACTGTAATTATCCTTTAAATGAGCGATCACGCGGCATGCGGTTGAATAACTTTTATCAAAGATTACTCCGATTAAGTAATGGATTGATGCAAAATTCTAAAAATTTTCCGAATATTACGTAAGCACGAGATAGTTGATTAGTTTTGATTTTGAAAAACAATTGAAAGAATTGTGATAAATGATAAAAAAAAAAGTGAAAACAAATCGTTAGGATTCACGGCATTTTTGTTGCGAGTAAAATCAAAACAATTGCATTTTTCTTGTCACAATTAAAATTGCAATGATATAATGCATTATAAAATAGTTACTTGCTAGCATTATAAACGTGCGAAGAACCGTGTGAATAAGTGCTAAATGTATTTTCGATCCTAATGGTCGGTATTTATCATTATAAACTAACGTATATAATTGCGTGTATCTTTATCAGGTGCATAAATCTGCACACATGGGAATATAACAGTTTGTTGATAACTAAAGAGAAAATTTAGAAAATTTTATTGTGAGGACGATTTTATAATGACAAGTTATCGATCTTGTGTTGCCTTGGGTATTAGGGTATTTTTCAAATACTTTACATACCAATTAATTTCTCAAAATACAATAAATTTTTTTGTTGGAATTTTTTTCACAACTATTTATTACTCAGTACTTGCATGTATATTGTATAATAATAATAATAATAATAATAATAATAATAATAATAATAATAATAATAATAATAATAATAATATGTTACACTATGAAAAAACAAACATTTTGAAAGAACAAAGTGTCCCGGTATTTAACAATTAGTTTTAAGACTAGACAATTGTAAACTTTACTCTCTAAAAATATGTCACTGTCGTTTGTGATTAAAACGTTTTTTTTTTTTTTTTTTTTAGTACTATGTTATAAGTATTAGTAAAAGTAAAAATTTCCAGTAGAAAATAAGCATTGTATTTGAAAAAAAAAAAAAAAAAAAAAAAATTATTTGAAAGCGTAATAATAATTGTGCTCAAGTTTGACGTTGTGTATGTACTTACGTGTGACATAACATTTTTCGCCGCATCGGAAAATCAATCTTCAAAACTTTAATGATGAATCAATCTCGTGTTATCGGACGTGCAAAGTAGTATAATTATTGATGTTCGTTAGCTCGATCTAGTATAATGAGGATAATTCGCATCATGACCTATCCTACACGTAATGAGGTTGTTGAGTAACGCAACGGTGTTCGTCAATTGAACATTACACCATACAGTGCAAAGTTCAAGATCAACACAACACACTCCAGAGTATTTACGACATCTCGCGTTGGCAACAGTAATATACCCAACACAATTAGATATTTAGAGATAACTGCATGGGGAGTAACCGTTTTATCCATTAAGAGCACCAATAAAGCTTTGTAAGCACCAAATGAAAACAAAGATGAGAAAATATTTCAATAACAACCCAACGCATAAGTTATACATTCGTGTAAGAGTTTTGCTGTCAACGAAACACGCAATATTACTAACATGTGTATATTAACAAATCGTAACATTGGTAGGTATATATAATTCCTCTGCGCACGCTTTTTCTGCAAGTTATGCTGAAAATTGATATGTTTTGCACAACCAGTACTCGCACGCCGCAAACGCACGAATCGCGAAGTAATATCTCCATCACGAACCAGAAACAAAAAGCTTTAAAAAAAAAATTAAAAAATTAAAAAAAAAAACAACGAGCGTATTTGAATTTTTCCTCCGTCTCACTGCACGTCTCGATGTTTTTAAGCAACAATGACGGAGATGCCGCAGCTACGAATCACGAAAAGTATGTTGCTCCGATTTGTTGTCACCACCACTGCTCTCACCGCCACTGCTACAACCGGCACAACCATCACCGACAGCACTCGATGCACTTAGAAAAATAGATAAAAAAGTGAAAAAAAGAAAAAAAAAAAAAAAAAAAAAAAAAAAAGAATTAGGGAGCATTAAGTAAAGAAAAAAAAGCCGAGGAAAAATAGAGCACCACCGTTATGTTCGTAAAACTAAGCCGATCGCATCATGCCGCAGACAAGTTGGGTTCCCGGCACGCCCAGGTTCTGCTGTTGTTCCTGGGCATGGCGACGGCGTTCGCGCTCAGGGTCTGCATGTCCGTCGCCATTGTTGCCATGAGAAACAAAAACTCTGCCAATCCGGATTTTCCGGTAAGTACACCATTTTCTCGACTGTTTTATTAAACACAGCAAAATACCCTTTTTTTTTATCACAGAGCAAATACGTCTCTATATACTCAGATAATTATAAGCATCACAAATTTACGTTTTTCTTAAAAAGTCACTTGGGTTGATTGATTTTTCGGCACATCGTTTACGCGAGTGTAGGATTAAGCCCGCGCGAGTCTATGAATAAGATTGCAATTATAATTTTTTAATCAAAAGCCAACGTCATACAAAAAAGGGGCATATAATCGGGCACGCAAGTGCTGATTCACGTTTAAAAATTGGCTGACACGTGTCCCGAGCAAAAAAGAGTCAACTCGAGTAAAAAATAATAATAAAGAAAAGATACAAAAAGCTCCTTTGCTTCTCCTCCCTTAGGACTACAACTGGACGGGCCAGACAAGCAGTTTGGTAATGAGTTCCTTTTTCCTGGGCTACATCGTCACGATGGTGCCCAGCGGCAGCCTGGCGAGCCATTGGAGCGCCCAGAAGCTCCTTGCCCTGGGCATGCTCGCCAGCTCGGTACTAAACATGCTGATACCACTGCTGGCCGATTACGGCTCTATTTACGTGATGACGTGTAACGTGGCGATGGGATTGTCCCAAGGATGCCTGATGCCCTGCGTCCAGACTCTTCTTTCTCGTTGGGTACCGCCTTTGGAAAGGGCACGACTAGGTGAGCCTTTATCCGCTTTGGACGTGCATTCGCGTGTTAAAGACTTGTTGCTCGCTGTTTGCGACAGTTTACGTAACTTTTTTTCGCTAAAAAGGCCGCGCTATTTCGATCAGGTTGTTGTTCTTGGAAGCGAAACAAAAAAAAAGAACAGCTCGATTACGGCTCTTATAAAGCCTCATTCCACCGGATTAGTGATTTTTACGGCTCAATTGGAACTGTAATTTTGTTAACAAAATTGGTCAATTTCGGTATTAGCGCTCAAGTTGTTAGAGCACGCGTTACGGCCTACATGCACCAACACTCGAGAAAATTTCGTTTACACGGAAGTATCTCGGCAGTATTCTGGGACTGAAAATCAAGTACACCTTGAGCAAATAAATGTTTTCAATTTCATTTGAGAGATAAAAATAAGTTGTGCTTGGGTTTTCAATCGTAAAAAGTACATACATAGTATTCGGATTGGCAACTCTATAGACTATTATGTATTCAGTTGAATGAGCTCATTATGGTTGTTGTATTTTAATGAAAAATTATAGTTTGGACCATTAATTAAAACTATTATTCAACGCGTTGGAGAGTAAATAATATTTCGTAGGATGGCCAATGAAATCGTTGTAAAATGCTTTCGAAAGCATTAAAAATTTCTACAAATTTGAATTCATGTAAGCTCCTTGATTAAGAGTGAATAGCCCACGGATGACAACAACAACTTATTGCAGGTTCTTTTGTGATGAACGGCCAGCAATTCGGAACTGTGGTGGCTATGCCAGTTTCCGGTGCGTTGGCCGCCTCGAGTATCGGTTGGCCGAGCATTTTCTACGTTTTCGGCGCGATCGGCATCATCTGGAGCTTAATTTTCTACTACACTGGGGCAGACTATCCTTCCGTTCATCCACGAATCAGTCAGAAGGAGGCGGAGTATATTAACAGTAGTCTAGGAAATTTAATCAAAGCTAGCGAAGACGAGGTAGGCATGCACATAATTAGATCTATAAATTTCACAGGCGCGTAACGTGATGAAATTTTCGATTGTGCAATATCGCGCTCAGTCTGTTATGAGTACAGAAACTACTTGATTGCCGCGTAAAGTATGCTTACGCGGGCGTATGCCAATTTTAAATGTACTGGCACGATTAAAGAATAAAATTACAAATCTTTGAAGCATTGTCTGAATGAATCAAGCGTGTTGCTACTTATTTACACAACGGAAATTTTTCACAGCGCCAAATCAATGCCTTTTTTCATGAGACAAGGATAAAGTTATGGCCTTAATTTTATTCTTTTCGTCATCGCCGTTTCATGCATCAAACAATGATTTATTTTGCATACAGAAACCAAAAGTTCCTTGGAAAGAAATATTAACATCCGTCCCTATGTGGGCCCTGATTATTGTGCATTGTGGACATAATTACGGATTTTACACACTCCTGTCAGAATTACCGACTTACATGAAATCAGTTTTAGGGTTTGACATTTCACAGGTAAATAAACAGTTTGTTGGTGAAATTCTCCTTGTATTAATACTGTCACGTTAAAACGTATTTTTCCAGAGCGGAGGTATCTCGGCTCTGCCTTACTTGGCCATGTGGGTCATGGGCTTTCCAATAAGTTATTTTTCCGATTACGCGTTACAAAAGGAAGTATCTGTCGTGACGATTCGTAAGGTCGCCAATTCGATCGGACTTTGGATTCCAGCCTTAGCTATGGTGACTTTGTGTTTAGTCACGACCACCGACAAGACTGTACTTGTAGCAATTCTCATCATTGCCGTTGGATTTAATTGTGGAACCACTTGTGGCTTTCAAATAGTCCATATTGATATGGTAATATTATTTATGCATCCACGGTAATTTTTTTCAAGAGATCCCTTGTGCTTATTCTGGTATGAATAATAATTTCATGTAGAAAGAGAAATTAAAATTATTATTGTCATATTAGTGAATGCTAACTGAAAATAATTTAACAAAACTGTTTTTTGATAAAATAATCGTACTTTCATGTCATATAATATTACTGAATAATATTGGGTTGAATGGTATAATTATAAGTTCGGAGCATTTCTATAAATTTTATTGATTTGAAAAACTTCTTTTCATAAGTCTCCCAATTACGCTGGAGTAATGATGTCAATTACCAGTGTGATAGCCAACATCGTGGGCATCATAGCTCCAGTGGTCTGTGGCACAATTGTTACTGTAGAGGTAATTTGTATTTATTGTAACACCACGATAAATTTGTGCACAAAATTTGTTATGACACTTAATAAACTATGTTTTATTAGGACAACGAGAATCAATGGCATGTTGTATTTTATATTACGGCAGCGATCTACTTCGTGACGAATCTAATATTTTTAATATTTGGCAAGGCTGACATTCAACCGTGGAACGACCCAGTTGAAAAACTTAAAGAAAGCACCACTCAAATCCCTACAATATCTGATCACGTGTGAAAACATTTGTATCTGTATGATATAGTTTATATAATTATTAACTATCATTGAATATTTATTATGGGATATAATTTATGTTAATGGCTGATCAGGAAGAACATCAAACATATTTGAAATTGAAAGATCAGCAGTTCAGCTAATTTTGTGTGGTCATACTGTTGTATAAAGGGCACACAAGTGTTAGCAGAACAAAAAATTATGTAATAATGTGTAGTTGTATTTTTAATTTTGTATTATCACGCAATAAAAATTACTTTTAAAGTATTTTTATAAAATAAAGCAAAAAATAGTATCTAAAAACTACTACAACGTAAGTCAGTTACTGTCAAGATGTTTTCAATCAATTATATCTACGAAAATACATGAAAGACAAATACTCTCAGCCACAGTTTTGAACGGAGACGAATTAATTGTTTCAGTAAGAAGACACTTGATTTTCACATTTTTTACGTAACAGAGGCTATTTAAAAAGATAAGCTGAAAATACGTAATTATGTAATGGCACGAACATTTTTTTCTTGTAGCTTTACCATCACTATACTGATATTAACAAAGAGTCGAGATCTCAGTAAATTTTGATTTGTTGTAAAATGATATATACACTTATGAATCTAATGCAAGATTTAGTATTATGTTTTAGTTGTTATTTGTATTATAAGATCCTTCGACCAATTTAAATAAATATAACAACTTAAAAATATGCGTTTTTAATAAAGTTCTATTATTTAAAAAAATATTAATATGTCTAATTTCTCAATTAACATTATTGAGCCATTTTAATTAAGTTTTAAAAATTAAAAACTTGTAATTACAACCTAGTAAATACGTTTTGAGAAAAATTCGTAGCTAAAATAGTTTCAATCTTAATGTTACTAGCTTCATTACATAATCTCAATTAAAAAAAGAAGTTTAAAAAAGAATATTAAAAAATAATTTAAAAACTTGAACTACTTAGATACATAAAAAGTGATAACGATATGTGCCGTTTATGACTAACGCGTATAAGGCAGTTTAAAAAAATATATAGTATTATTTATAAAAAAAAATTCGTTTTTGGAAAACAGAAATGGTTCGAAAATTTTTGTGTAACAATTAGTTAAATTTTTCTCTGAACTTAAAAATTTAAGAAAAACTTTTAACATAAAAGTCAATTCTCATTAAGCATTTTTGAAAAGATAATTTTTATTTATTTAATTTATAATGTGACCGGTAAGCGCTCCCAGTTACTTGTTGATAAGTTTTGTGTTATTATTTAATGTTTCATTAATCAAAAAAGTGACCAGTAATCGCCCCGAGTTACCTAGTGATAGGCGCAATAGTTATTTATTATTTTTTTATTAATAGAGAAATTGGCTATTAAGCTCTCCTGGTTACTTGGTTATTGTTGCTTATGTTATTAATGTTATGCTTATAATTCACAATTCTATTTATAAGGTTTTGCAACTTTGTGATTATGACTAAATCATTCATTTATAAATTGAAGGTATATTTATAATGTTGTTAGGTTAAATACGTTCGGAACATAGGGTTGTGGGGTTTAAGATGTTTGGGGTACAGAGTTATTGGGTTTAATAGCTTGGGATTTAGTTGTTTAGTTTTAGTATATTTGAATTTGTCATTTGGCACGTTAATTTTGGTCGCAGGGCGTCAGTTCCGATGGCGGTACTATGATCGTCACATCATCGATTTTTTACCACAGTCTCTGCACGTGTATACTGTATAGTCGTGGATCCGGTATATAATTGCCGACCGCATATCTATCAGCCTGATCTTCAAGGACATTTGTAGCGATCAGAATAAATTTTTAACAAGCTGTAACAAGAAAATTTAAGTTTGGCGAAATTAGCGAAGTGACTGCTTTTTTCAAATCATATTTCAATGCATAATTTGGTGTGAATATTACATTAAATTTTTATTGTTTTTAGGTGATCAGCAGGATCAGGTGTGCGATCATCAAGCGAATGCTTTAGGTCTTTCTGATTTATCATAAGTTCCTGTAGTTTCTAATCCCAAGACTCAATGTCCTTGGCCTGAGTGCCAGTTTCCATCAAAAGTCGATGAAGAGGTTAGAAGATATCTGTGGTAACATAGCAGTTTAGATAGAATAAGGAACGGTTATCATATTCAGAATAATGACAACAAACCATATCTTTTTAAGCCTAAACGAGACATCAATAAAAAGCTAAAACAATCTTTTCAATACCATTTACGTCACATTCATCGTGCAGGGATTTTACATATGCAGTGTTTGTCATGTTAGCTTTACGTTACGTTTAACATGCGATGACCATCGATGGGTAAAGCACGCCTTGGGCTCAGGCTTGAGTTGCAACATTTGTTAAAAAAGGTATTTCCATGATACAGAATTAAGACATCACTGGTTTCGTGTACATGGTAAAAATACGTATGGTAAATTTTCGACATGTGATAAATGTAATTTTTCATGCATGCAAACAAAGAAACTGACGTGTCACAGGGAAACACACCACAAATCTACAACATTGTCATTTAAGAGCAAGCTTAAGTGTCCTTGGAAAGATTGTAAAAGAGAAAGCGAATCTCTTGAATTTTATCAAGATTATTTATTAAAGGCATATGCAGGAGCAGTTGACGGCATACGTCGAATCTTGTATTGTATAGAGAAAAGGACAAAGATCTAGCGAGGCGTTGAATTCGTGTCTATTCACGAACAAAATTCAACTGCGACACATGCCGACGCAAGTTTTTGACAAAATTTATGTTAGTTATATATATAGATGTTCAAATCGTTTACCATGAAAGCTGTTCAACATGACGGGAGAAGGCGTTGTTTATTTTATATGGTGCAAATGTTAAAAAAAATTACGCACAAACAGGGAATTTTGTACGTAAATTAAGAATACGAGAGACTTCGACTAATAATAAATAGGAATTACAAAATTAGTATACGGATGTATAACTTAAAGATGATTCGTGAAGAATCGAAGGGATTACTATGAATCGATTGAAAAACGGCAGAGGCTCGAGTTTTAAGCCATCCATATTCTGAGGCCTTCAACGTTATGCAAGAAAAAATAATCAAAGGACATTACATAAAAGAAATAAAAACAATGATTATAATCAAAAGATATATTATTTAAAAAAATTTAATCTTAAATTTTTTATCCAGATTTGTATATATGTATATTCACGCTTAAAACTAGAAGGTAAATACTTATTTTCTGTACGCTATTAGGCAATATTAAAATATTTGAATCGAAAATAAGCAATGACTTACGGAAAAAGTTTAATCCTCGGATCTCACCATATATTTGGTATATGATAAATAAAAATGGATTGAAACATTTTTTTTGAAAGATACGATCATTTAAATAGTCATTTTTATTTTTATTTTGACTTTGTGTCTTATTAAAAGTTTAAATTAAATGGAGTCCCTTCAACAAAAATGTTGATAAATAAAAAAATTTTGTACTAATCAAATTTATGTGTGTAATTATTTACTTTCACATTAACTAAATTTTTTTGTCGTCAATTGTTAATAAAAGTAACAACATTTTTTACGTTCGAAATAAATAGAGGCATTTTTCTTAAAAAAAAGATAATGACACTCATAGATATAATGCACTGATATCGTGGCATTACTTCTGATAAATCGAAAGTCAGTATGCTTTCGCAGCTCGAATCACTTGAACGTTAAAGCAATATCGCGCAGTCATAGTAAATCAGTAGTAAATGAGGTGAAAAATTGATTTTATGTATATTCAATAAAATAAAACACCTTTTACCATGGAAAAGCACAAAAAAGATCAAGCCACATCGAATACATCATCAAGTAATTATCATTTCTCTAATTTTTACAGTATAAACAATTACAAATAATTATACCATATTTTATTTGACATGAATCCTACAGAATTTCTGTAAAGTACGACTTGAAGTGATGAAGAAAAAAAACAAAATTAAATTGTGAATACATCTATATTCATTCAATACTTTTTATATATTTTCATACAATTTTTTCTCTCGTAAGTAATTGTTTATTAGTAAAGAAATTTTTTCGAATTTTAAAAGAAATTATTTGCTGTAATGCAGCTTTTGTTTTAAATTTTTATAATGCAGTATTTTTTATAAAATTTGGTTGGATATTTTTTGAACGCTGTTTTTATGAAATGTAACGTTAAAAGCTTTTTTTTGTTTTTTTTTTTTTTTTTTTTCTTAATTTTGAAAAAAACAAACAAAAAATGGTTAAATATAAACTATATTGTAAAAAATACACGTAAATCACACTTTGGAATTGCACTGTGTCTAATTAGTTATTGAAAGTATAGAATTTATGATGGGTAATTTTTTCATAACACAAACACAAAATAATACTAATATAGTAAAGAATTTTTAATAATAATTTTTATTTAAATGTAATACCTTCAAAAAAAAAAAAAAAAAAAAATTTTCTCAGAAAAAAATAACAATTAAACGACAATATTAAAATGTTGGTATGTATAAACCAGAGAATAAATGTTAAGCGAAGAATGTTAAAATATTTGGTAATAAGAAATCAGAAAACAATTTCGTTAAACAAAAATCGATTTACAATACTTGCTTATCGATTGAATTCGGTTATATTAGTGAATTAATGTAAGCAAGCCGAACAGTAAAGAATATTTTTACTCTTAATAAATAAATATTCATATTTCCACAGGTAAAATGGGTTGGAGGCACATACAGATTTTGATGTTATTTTTTGGCATGGCCTTGGGATATATAATACGTACATGCGTGTCGGTGGCTGTGGTTGCCATTCGTCAGGTAAGTTTTCAATTATTGAGTTAAAATTATCAATTTCATTACGTTTTGTATCAATTTTTGAATTTGTACTAAGTAATTTTTTGAAATTATCAATACAGGAGTATGAGTGGAAAGATGGTGAGGATATGCTGGTTTTAATATTCTTCTTCATAGGATATATAATTGGAATGATGCCAAGCGGTTATCTCGTGGGCGTTTGGAGTGCTCACAAAATCCTGACCTTCAGCATATTGTTGAGTTCAGCGTTGCATACATTGGGACCATTTGTAGCTCAGTACGGTTACATAGTTTTTATGTGCAATCGATTTATCGTAGGTGCAACACAAGGTTGTCTAGTGCCGTCGGTCTATACACTACTGTCTCGCTGGGTACCACCGTTAGAAAGAGCACGGCTGGGTAAGTCTTCTCATCATTACTTGTTTTTATTTTATCAAGCATACGATGAAACAAAATTTTAGGAAGTTTTGTGATGAATGGACCTCAGTTTGGTACCATTATTGGCATGTTAGTTTCTGGATTTTTGGCATCCTCACCTTTAGGTTGGCATAGTGTTTTTTATATTTTTGGCACAATTGGAGTCATCTGGAGTATTATATTTTTCTTCGTGGCTGCTGATTCTCCGTCTAGTCATTCAAGAATCAAACCCAAGGAAGCTACCTACATTAATGGTAGTCTTGGAAATTTGGATAAAGCTGGCAAGGCCGAGGTTGTATGAATTAAATTTGTTTTTTCCCGTTTCTATGTAATTGTTTCACAATGTACTAACGAGATATTATTCTATGTTGATTTTCAGAAACTTCCGATACCCTGGAAAGCCATATTAACCTCTAAACCACTGATTGCCTTACTAATCGTGCACTGTGGCTACAATTGGGGTCTTTACGTTTTTTTTACTGTCTTGCCTACCTACATGGATTCTGTTCTGGGCTTCAGTATTTTACAAGTTAGTGGTTTAAAAACTGTGTGATTTTTCTACAGCAATTATTGTATTATCGATGCAATAACGTCAATTACGATTATTTAAGATGACATAAGTATCTTATAAATTTTTTTCACGGGACCTTTACAAGACATGCGATTAAGAGTATCGTACAATATTGGTTATTTTATAATGTTGATAGGGTGGTGGTTTATCATCTTTACCTTACGTGGCCATGTGGATTCTGGGATTTCCGATTGGTTACGCATCAGATTGGGCCCTCAGTAAGGGATACAAAGTCGTTACTGTGCGTAAAATCGCCAACTCTTTGGGGTTATGGATACCTACTGCAGCCGTAATTTTGATGTGTACGATACCCACTAGTTGTTCGGCCCTGCTAGTTGTGATAATTACAATCGGCGTTGGCTTCAATAGCGGAGTTACATCTGGCTTTCAAATCAATCACATAGATCTGGTATTTATTAGTTTAATTATACATTGTACGGATTTTTGGCATCTAATTTTATCAGCGCTTTTAAAAATCACGTATTGTTGATAAGAATTGTTTTTCACTTGTATGTTATTTAATTTTTATAGAGTCCAAATTTCGCTGGGACAATGATGTCCATCACAAATTTATCAGCTAACATTATGGGTGTTGCCGCTCAATTTGCTTTTAAATACATCGTTACAGGAGACAGGGTACGACTTATTTTTGTTTGATAGACTCTGATAAGTGAAGACACTTGAGTTACATCAAGTTGATTGATTAGGCAATGAATTTTCATGTTATATCGAATAATTTTATCAATCTATTGGTATTGAAAAGATTAATCAATAGGATAAAAGCATTGACGTAAAAAAAAAAAAAAAAAAAATTGCTTGATAAAACTGAAGTTTATTTTACGTAGTGATTGCAACACTTTTGAAAACATTATTTGTCTGTTCTACCATACAATTCAATTTTATTTACAGAAGGATGTGAGCCAATGGAATACCCTGTTTCTGCTTACTGGTGGTATTTACTTCTTATCGAACTTAGTATTTCTATTGCTTGGCGAAGCTCATATTCAACCATGGAATAATCCACCAGGCCAACAGAGGGTTAACAAAAGAGTTTCAATCATCTCAATAACTGGTGAACCCACAACTTTATTTTTACCGGAACAAATCGAGGAAGAAGAAGAATCATCTTGTTGACAAAAAAAAAAAAATAATAATAATAAAAAATAGGAAACTGTGTAAATTGATACATCGAGCGTTTTTAATATTTATTTAAAACATTAGTAATTTATTATAATTTAGGGATCATCTATACAATGTTATTTAATTCTCTTGAGTAAGTTTAAAAATAAGGGTAATGTCAACCAAGAGCAATCACACGTTATGTTTTGTTATCGACGCTTGTTGTAGATAATACTTCATTAAAATCTATACTTGTTCATAAACGGTAGATTACGACTTTTGATACATTCATCATCACGATCAGTAGCAGAAACAGCGTAACCCTGAAGCCATTTGATAATCAAAAATCTTTTCATAACTGCTAACAATAAAAAATAAGAGCATTAAAAAAAATGATACTGTAATATGTTGTTAAAATTGTACACGATAAGTACATGTTAAGTATAAGTACATGTGTACCTTTCAAATATAATTGTGATTGGAATTATCTTAGAATGAAAAAAATTATCTCAATTACAATTTCCATTAACAGCAGCTTAACGATTTTATAATTTTATTTGTTTTTGTGTTAACCGTAGCTAATTTGTAACAAAACTTTTGTATACATACATATATACTTTATTATATCGCGTAATTTTTAATTGTTAATCTTGCGAAAGGTTAATCTCATGTCTTAACTGATTATGTTTCTTATCAAAAGCCTGACCTCTTCCTTTGTACTTATTCAAAATCTACTTTATTGTCTTCAATAAAAATTTCAGTGTAACTCTCAATTTTTTCTGATGGATTTTATTTTCACATAGTTGTACGTTACGAACTTCTTGTTATTGAGATGCCGGTATTTATGACGGGAAATACTGTTGTATTAGATTTTACATATATAGGGTTTTTACTTATCCTAAATCTCTACCTCTACCATCTTATCCCTTTTTCCTTCGTTCCCCTTCTCGTGCCTCAAGTATGCAAGTCTCTAGTGCAAAGTTCCCCTCAGATAACTCGATCATCCATCCTACTGGCTACTACTTGTGGGATTCAGCGATATAGCGAGAAATACTATTTTTTTAACAATAAATTTTGTTCATAGACACACGATCTGTTGAGATCTAGTAAGGGAGCATAATAAGAAAAGTTTTTAGATGTTCTCAACGTTGAGAAATATTTTAACGGTCTTCACATCAACTTCGTCCGGCTGACTTCATTTAAATAAATCAAAAATTAAAGTATTCTCCAGGTAGAAAAATACAGTAGATAAATATAAATAATAATAAATATAAAAGTATATTAATTACTTACAAATAGAATTAAAATTTAAAACTTGTCACATTGCCAGTACTATTTTTTCTCAACTAAAAACTTTTTGTACCTTTTATGGTAAAAATGTGCCAATCAGGTTTATTTTTATCTATAAAATCTATGAAACATTACCAAACGCGATTTGAACAAGAGTTCTTCGAGAAAAATAACTAACATAAATTAAAGAAAGAAATTATAACTGTAGCTCATACTGCAGTGTATATTGTATTAAGAGATGTATTAATAAATACAGCGAGGCAAAAAAGCGAGAAATCTCGAATCTTACGCGAGCATGTCACGCGTATACTCGTATAATTGAATTTACGCACCTCTTACGTGCGTTGTTATTCGTAATAGGCGAATTCCAGATAAACACACAAAAAAATGAGGTATTTCATGTGAACACGGATAAAAGTAGACTTTTTAAAAAAACAAAAAACGGACATGATATTTGATTTCTATTGATTTAATCAATAATTGCAAAGTAGTAAGAATGATTGTGCTGGTTATTTATTTACAGTTTAAATTCAAAATTAGCTTGGAAATGGTATTAAAAAAAATTTTCAAGAATCTGCAACATTTTAGAAATGCCCCTAATTTTTCATTAACTAATTTACTGACTATTTTTTTCGTACTAATATTTAATATTTTAGGTTCAGAGTCTCTAAAAACTAAGTTTGTAAGTAATGAATTATCACACATATTTGGTGGTAATGAATACTTATTAAATCTTTGGTTTTATATATTAACTATTCCTCTATTCATAGTTTACGCTTGATAAACAAGTGTCATTCTAAGGCATAAATTTTATTGGAAACAAATATTGTAAGTTTTCAAGATCAGTAACAATAGCTAAATTTAACAAGCAGGTCAACAGATGTCAATTGTATCGAATAGTCAATGATCTTGCAACCAAACGTGGAAAAATAAAAAAAAATAAAAAATAAAAAAAATGAAAAAAAAAAACCTAAAAAAATAATGCTAATAGCTTTCATATCTCTGCGAATCGTCCACGAATCAACGACAAAACCGATCCATAATACGGCACTCATGTCCCGACATTGTAGTCCCAGACGCAGCTGGAATGGCAAAATAGCTCAACGGCCTAGAGCCACCGTATTTAAATACACGCACATAAGCACACATAAATTGCGCACAAGAGAGCACGCTAAACCTATGAGGCACCGTCTCGTGTGCGCGGCTTTATTCGAGAGCATAAAAACTCAGCCGGACTGCAGCAGCCGATCCACAGGATTCTCATTCGTCGACCGGACGCGTTTACACGTGGATGCGTCGTCTACATATACACCAACATCCGCGAAATCCAACCGATTGTGATTTTTAACTGTGACCGCTTCATACTGAGTTCTGAAATTTTTTTTTTTTTTTTTTTTGTTAATTTTGAAAGTGAACGCAGAAGATCGGTAGAGATGTCACACACCGGAAGGAGAGTTTCGAGGGTCTCCCTTGCGGAGAACATGAAGCTGTCCCCGGAGAAACCAAAAGGTAAACTGTGTATTAGACATGAGAATTTCTGTTGTGAAAACTAGATTATTTGGAGTATTTTTGATGAACAAAGTGTCATTGTGTAAAATTTATTTTCATACCATGGTGAATGTTTTCTTATAGGGATACATTTTGTGCTTCGCATACATTACAATTTATTCATCATCAAACAAAATACTCATTTGTGATTAGATATAATAATATTATAAACGTTTATTAACTGACTATTGTTTTTATTATTTTAAGAATAATTGCATAAGTAATAAAATATATAATACCTCTTGTATATGTTTGCGTAGAGCACAGTCATTGGAAACATTTCTACAACAGTTTGTCTTTTCTAGGACAAAAACTTGAGATCGTAGGAAAAAATTTTAGGCAAAAATGTGTTTTTTTCAAATTTGCTTTACAGTGTATTACAAAACAAATTAAAAAAAAAAAATTTTATCTCTCAAAATTGTAAATTTTGCAGTTATACAATTTTTCATAAAAAAATTAATAAATACAAAAGCATGGATAAAAGTATGTGAATTTCAGAATTCTATGAAGTAACTATTGTGTAGAGGCGAGACAGTGTAGTTATTGGCCTTATTCATGAAAAAATACGCTAAGGTATATATAATGATAAAAGATAATCCTGCAGATAACCACTATATTGTTTGATTAACTCGATGTAAAATTCAAAATATTTGTTAAATAAGATCATTTCTAAGAATACATTCTTTGGTTTAATGAAACTAAAAATATGTAATTTAACTCTAATGATGATTATTTGGATCTAATTATAGCAACAAGGCGACGACTTTTGAAAGATTTTAATGATCATGTAATTACTATGTCACTTTATTTGCCCCACGATTAACAGCAGACGGTGAAACTGAACTCCAAATATATACACCAAAAATTGGATTCGTTTATGAGCAGTAAAACTTGAAAAGTTTTTTTTCATCCATAGTTGGAAACGTCAAACTTCCTCGAGACCATGAGAGATTGTGGCAATGAAAGAAAAGCTAAACGGAGTCTCTCTATTGCAATCGGTAATACCCGTTTAAATCATACGTGCCGTGGCATTGTTAAAAATAGGCCAATCGGTAAAGGTAACTGCACCACGTGACTTTTCCGAGTATAATAATGAACATTTTTTTCGTTTTTGAATCTCGTGGATTCACGTGGTTGCTTGTTATTGTTTTTGTTCGGGTTTCCAAAACAATAATCGAAACAGCGAATTTGGTACGGTTGTGTTTAATAATGAGATAATACCTCTACGCGCTCAGGTAGTGAGGTCAGCCACGCTGGAATGTTGTGATTTTTATGAACGATAACGAACGCACGAACGACTTGTGTCTATATATGCGCCACATATACATTTACCTATGAGACTTTTTTTCGTGCAACTATAACTACCATAACTACCTGTAAGTGGCTACTTACTCGCTCAATTTCGTGTGGAGTTTATCCTTTGATTTTTCCACATTTTTTTAAAACTGATATTGTAGGAAAAGTGTACTTATTACAGTTTTTCGTGTCAAAACGTGATTTATCCTATAAGTTATCTACACATTACTCAATCATAGCCATTTCTTATCAGCTTAAAACGTGTTTCTCTGGCTTTGGCTTAGATTACTTTTTTTTACGATGGAAGCTAGTAAAATTTTTAATACTCCAGCAGTGTAATATAGATAAATTAAAAAAATTAATGACTTTTAGCAACAAGTTTTACATTTTTCTATATCTCGTATACATTACTACAATTTCGCACTATAGGATTATCTCTGACTCTTTTTTCTGACAAGCCAACTGTTTCATACACTGCTTTCTTTTTATCAGCTATCTCAAAATTAAAAATTAAATATTAAAAAAAAAAAAAAAAAAAAAAAAACTGCCATGTCCCTGAAAAATCTCCATGTACCTAATGGTTCTACTCAAGACGCCATGAACAAAAATTAGTTTCGCTGTTAATTTATTATATGGGGAACAAAAAAGGTGGAAAATAAATTAGACAGATAACTAAAGTTTTTTCTCTCTTATTTACAATTGCTTATACATCAACGGTTTTCATAATAGCAATTTTCAGGCAATGGGCATGTTTTAACAGTAGAGTTTAGTACCATGTATTGTCAAGAAAATAGTATGGTACCGTGATACTATTTAAGTGCCCTTTATAGTAGTCATGTTGCAACTCAGTACTATTTTTGTATGTAGTATGACATGTGTTCAAAATTTCTCAAAATTAATTTTTCAGCTTCAAATTAATTTTTGTTATTTAAAAAGTTGAAATCCACGCCTGTCAGAATTTCATTGAATTTTTAATGAATTTAGACAATTTTTTGTACCTTTAAAAACATTTATTTATCACAATAAAAGCTTTCATCTACTAAAAACAAAGCTTAGCTAAAAATTAGGAAAAAAAATTTTTATGGTATAGAAGATTCAAAGTCTGTATATATATTTGTGTTATGTCTCAGCATTTTTTTTACCAATTTTTTTACTTCCCGAAAATTGAGTTTTTTAATCACTGATAACATTTTATTTGTATTTATTGAAAAAATTATAAAAAAACTACTTTCTTTCTTTTTTTATTGCATGTCATACAGAACCCAAAAATTTTACTTTTAATTCCTAAAAAGATACAATTGCTTTAATCGTTTTTCAATTATTTAAAGACCGCTGCTTTAAGAAAATTTCTATACGTAGAATACTCAACAACACATATATATTTTTACTAAATGCTTGTGACAATAAGAACTTTACTGTAGCACTTTACTGTAGAACTTTACTTAAAATTACTGTACTTGAACAATTGAAAATAATTTTATTAACAACTATCGGAGAATATTTTTTGAAGAAATAAATACTATTTGAGATTTAAATCTTTTTTAAATTATGTTTTGTATCGATTTAATAATGATTGAAACGATAAAAATTTTTTGAGAAAAAAGGAAGTGTATTTTTGATAGTATATGTTATAAAACTTTATGACATAATTTTAAAAACTATTATTTGTGATTTTGTCATTTAGATTAGTTCAAAGTAGCAGTTATAACAAAATTATCTCCTGAGCCATTCGATATATGACTATTTTACTAGACGTTCGTGTACAATTTTTATTTTTGATTCGGCTAGCTGATAAAAATACAAAAGTACGTTTATAAACTTAAGATTAAAATTAAAGCAGACCCGTACTAAAATCAAAATTTCAGCTCACTAGAAATAGTGGTAACAACAATTTGATGAAATATTTGTGCTAATTAGGTGGCAGTGTTTTTTTGACTCAAAAACTGTACGTAATTACTTTATTCGTGCTATTTTATTAGCAGTGTAGAGTAGTGACGTATACTTCCTATGTCTATAAAAATTATGTAATTCTCATTTACGACAAATTAAATAGGATTTGCGCTCGAGGCATAAGTCAATTTTTGAGTGTTGGAATTTTCAGAGAGAAAATCTTAACATTAAATTACAAAGAAGCCATACGTGCGAATCCAGCGGTCATATTATGTTGATTTAAAACACTAGTAAACACAAAAAACGACAGCACATAATCTTCATTGGATGAAAAAAAAAAGAAAAAAAAAAAACTTCAAATACGATTACAATACACATGACGCGCTCAAAGTGTTCCGCATAGCACATACCTGATCACGTGCGTATGATATGTAAACAACTCCAAGCTCACATACCGCAGACGTTGAAACAAAAAAAAATATCATCACGAGAGCGTAGTAGAGTTTTTAAAATAGGAGCAATTTTCTGATATCGTACTAGCCGCTCTCTCTCTCTCTCTCTCTCTTGCTATCTATATCTTAAAAAAAGGTGTTTGGCATGCTCGAGATGCACGCGTCTATATACGTTTGTGCCACGATCTGATCGACACATTTTCCGTCCTCGAGGTCATTGATCAATGCGTACACGTATATATGTATAGATTGTTCGTTTGGAAGCGCGTGGTCATGAAAATAAGGCCGTTATCGCCTTGCCCTCGCTACTGTTTATCGGTTCGACATCATCGATACGTATTTGTGACCCAAAGAAAAAAAAAAAAAAAAAATGTTAATTTTGTTTTAATTTGAAAAATGAGGGAATTCGTTTTTTTAACTATGTCACTAAAGATTGAAATATCATTTGAACTGATCTATGTAATATTATACAATCACAATATTTGTGTCTTTTGTCGATGATTTTATCATTCATATTTCGAGTCTTACAAGTTATCAATGACGGATAAGACATGTAATCATTTGTTTGACAATTGATCATGGAGGAAACCATTCAGTTTTTTTTTTTCTTTTTTTTTTTTTTTTTTTTTAAACTAGTAAAGAAGATGTTGTATTTACATCTGACGCACTGAGTTTGAGAAAAAATACCAACACCAAAATAATGAATAAACTCAACTAGTGAGATCTTGTAACATAAGTTATAATATTATTATTGTACAAAAGAGATATATTGTATACGTTGGAACGATCATTCTTCAAAATTGATCACGTAGCGTACTTATAATATGTAAATACAGTTGGTTTTTATTCAACTGCTAATTTTTCTACAATTTTATCTCGTAAAATATCCAAATGGTCTACATAATATGTTATAAAAATAATTGAAAAATTAGTGCAAAAAATGATTTTTGTGCTCATTACACTAAAACAATAACCATTATACAACAAAATTGTAAGCACAACAGATGTAGAATTTAAAATAATAAATCTTTTGACAACTCTGTCTCGGGGACAAATTATTTAAAAAAAAAAAAAAAAAAAAAAAAAAAAAATCACCTTTACGTATCCGCACTGAGAGAAAAGTGGTGCGCCTACTGCTTTGCGCGGTCTCACGGCGTACTAATTAAGTATCCATCTCCTGATCCAGATGATGGATCAGCTGGTGCTCTATTTTTTTGTACTTTTACAGTGAGACGCCAGCGATCCACATGTATGGTAGCTTAGCTGCGCCACTCTATAACAGACAGGACATGTCACATTTTTCTCTCGGTGCGACACGTATGATATTCGTCTAAAAAAAAAAAAAAAAGGAATAAAAAGGGAAATAAGTAGAAAGCCGTTTAATATGTGTTCACAGCTGCCATTGGAGCTCGGCACATTCAGACACTCATGATGATGGTAGGATTTCTGTGCTGCTATGCCATGCGGGTGACCATGTCAGTTGCCCTTGTAGTAATGACAGACAAGAAAAAGCCCGAGGTACGCTGAAATTTTGAATAACTCGTCTTTGTGAAATACTAGAAACGGTAGCGAGGATACTCGGGGGATGAGTCACGCTATATATTTCTGAAACTTTTTTTTTTACACGCATGATTTATAAAGTACTTGATGTAATTATTTTTTATTTACCAACTTTTCTTGTGGTTGCACAATGTCTACAAGGACACGAGCAGTCAACAAGTGGCATGCAACGAAAACAATACATCAAAGTACTGCGGTACACGGATAAATATGTAACAATATTATGTTCCAATTAAAATGTTTAATTCATACCTACATCGTGAAATCTAAAGTAAATATGTTTTCGATCGCAGTAGAGATGTGAGATAATATTATGACAGATACCTATACATTACATTACACGCATATGCATTAAAATTTTAAATGAACAGCGTGTTTTTTATCTTGTTTATCAAACAACGTAATCGTAAACAACAATTCCAAGTAGGTCATGATCAACATTCGACAATACGTGGCTCATAACTATTGATCCTCGCGTCGATTCTAGCATGGCACAGTCAAGGACGCCTATAGAGTAAATTAAAACCTCATATTTGCACACTTGCAGTCCTACGACTGGGAACCCCCGATACCGGGCTTCATCCTGAGCTCCTTCTTCTTCGGCTACGGGATCACGCAGATTCCTGGATCCATGGCGGCGCATCGCTGGGGCGCCGCGCGCTTCCTCGGGCCCATGATCGGTATCTGCGGCCTCGTAACTATCGCGATCCCCGCCGCGGCACGTTACGGCGATTACCCTTTGGTTATAACGTGTCGAGTTCTATCTGGATTCTGCCAGGGGGTCGTGACCCCGACCCTCCACACGCTGTTGGCCAAGTGGACGCCTCTGCCTGAACGGGGACGTTTCAGTGAGTACATGTTATGCACAGCCCATCGTTAAAAATCCAAAACGTTAATGGCGCTGTGTATACGATTCATTTGGTCCTGCGTTGATTTTCAGCAACCTTTGTCTATTCGGGTGGTTGGGTGGGCAACGTGGCAGCCCTCCAGAGCTCGGGTGCGCTCTCGGCATCGCCGATCGGCTGGCCGAGCTGTTTTTACTTCTGGGGCGGCGCGTCTCTGGTATGGACCGCGGTTTGGTACCTATTCGGCCGGGAGTCGCCTGCCGAGCATCCCAACATACCGCTCGACGAGAAGCTTTACATCGAGAGCAGTCTTGGAGTCGTTGAGACCGATGAGCCGGTTTCGACGCCTTGGAGATCGATACTCACCTCGGTGCCGGTCTGGGCTCTTCTGGTCACCCAGTGCACCCAGGCGTGGGGCTTTTGGATGCTTCTCACAAAAATCCCAGCTTACATGAACGACGTACTCAACTACGACATACTCAGCGTAGGTTGCTCTCCCTCTCTCTCTCTCTTTTTGTTTCTACTTGCATTAATTTTTCCCTCACGGCATCATCGTATTTCGCGTGAAATGAAATTCTTAAAAAATCCTACCACGTTCAAATATCACAATGACCAACCACCTCTGGTATACATATAAGGTGTAATTATCCTCGCGACGGGTAAATCATGCAGGATTATGTTGCACACGTCCAAGTACATGTTACGTCTTTGAATCATTGATCCGACGTGAAACCCCGTACGTGGGTGTTTTTTGATTTCCCGATCAAACCGCGTGGGTATAATACCGAGTAGATAGTGTAATAATCAAATACTTGCTGGTGCACGTTGCCAACCAGCTCACGCATATATTATTATGTGAGCACATTACGTGTATATACACACATTAGCGCTGGGTCACGGTCGAGGACAACAGACTTTGGTCCTATACTTGCATCATGACATACCAAATAAGTACATGTGTATATACCTATAACTATACGCAGTAAAAATTGCAATTGAGAATTATTATGCCTTATCTGTTGCAAATGAATAAGTAATTGAACTTTGATGTGCCTTAAATATGATATTCATCAAGCATGAAGAGCACAAGATACATAGTACAAGTTGAGAAAGAATTTCGCTTGTCTACAATAAATTACTAGGCGGTACTACTTATGTGATGCAGCGCGCTCGTACTCTCGACAATGATTAAATACTTGTATGCTCCTGCAATGAACTCCAGAACGGTTTCATGTCGTCACTGCCGTACCTGACTGCCTGGCTGGTCAGCTTTCCCGTGAGCATAGTCTCAGACTGGGCCATACGCACGGGCAAGGTGAGCACGCGCGCCTCGCGCTTCTTCTGCAACACCTTCGGGGAAATCCTGCCAGCCGCGGCACTTGTTTGTCTGGCCTTTGTCGAGAACGACCAGATCTTGGCCGTGGTCATACTTATTATCGCCGTTGCTTGCAACATAGCCGTCTACTGTGGCCACCATGCCAATCACATGGGTAATGTACACAACTATATTGTCATGTTCGCCCCCTTTTTTTTTTTTTGCTTAATTTTATCAAAACCAATTTTCCATACATTTTCCAAATTGACTTTGATGTTACTTTCAATCGTAAGATTTGTCGCCGAACTTTGCCGGTCCACTCATGGGACTCACCAATGCCGCGGCTACGCTCTGCAGTATACTTGCGCCAATCGCTCATGACTTTATTGTCACGGAAAAGGTGAGCAGTGACCCCTAAATTGTACACACTACTTGCTACTGATGAATCTTACGGTGCGATTTTGGTATTTTTTGTTTTGCAGACTAGTTTATCCCAATGGAGGACGATTTTCTTCATGACGGCGGTGTTTTACATCATCGGGGCGAATGTATTCGTGTTCTGCGGATCTGTCAAGACGCAGCCATGGAACGACCCGATAAAAACGAGAAAGAACAGTAGGACGTACGGGATCCCGGAAGTTATTGGCTCGGAGTTGCCAAAGGAGTTGAAAAAGATCAACGAAATCAAGGAGGAAGTCAGCGACGAGAAGGAAGAAAAAATCGAGAGATGAACCACAATACGGGATTCACGTGAATCGAGCTAATATTACATTTTTCATACAAGCATTTAAACCACTCCACATGTGAAATATGAATCGTGAATACATTCCAAACCTATTAGAACATAAGATCTTATCGTTTAAGGCAGTATGTAATAGTCATGTAAGGGGAAAATGATGTTGTGATATGTAAGAGTCCTTATAGGTTTAAGATTGTTGATGCAAATGGAATGTTGTTCAAGAAAATTGAACGAACGTAAGTCACACAAAATAAAATTGCGTGAGTTACATTACATACGCATGCACGAGTGCACTTAAAAAAAAACAAAAACCAAAATAGTTAATTGCATAAATGGAAACCTCAGCTCGGCTATGTAGCCTATGTCAAAAAAAAAAAAAAAAAAAAAAAAACACGCATACACTCACTTGGCTGTCTATATTATGTACACGTACGGGGTCAGGTCGGTCAGGATCTGGAGGCCACCCTTAGCACACACGTAACACGTATGTATGTGTATACCGGTGAATAATGAACAGTGAACAAGTGAACACGGTTACACAGACTCGTTCTCGTGTGTTTGTATAATATCGCGCGGTGCGGCCTGCTAGTTAAAACAACAAATTAAGATGTATCTCTGAAATTAAAAAAAAAAAATAATAATAATAATCCTATGAGAAAATTCATTGCAGTATTCGTAACGCTAATTTTGTTTTATTTTCATGAAGGTGCTAAGAAAGTTTGTGAAGAATATTTAATGAATAAAAAAAATGTCAATGTTGATAATCTACAAAATATAGAAACGTTTGATTTAATTTTACCAAGCCACAGAATACAAATGTACTTTTTATTTAAACAGAAACTTTAATCACTCAGTCTTTTCATTTCTAAATAAAAGGTTTAATTTAAAGGCTTTGTAAAGCTTTTAAGTAGCTCTCTGAAATGTACACTCTAATCTCAAAAGTATTCGCAATTTCGCAATACCCATGAAGGATCTTTGTTTGCTGGAAATAATGCTGTACTAACACTGACGGTTGCATACGCATAGGCGCATACAATGTGTGCCACCACCGCGCTGGCTCAGTATGACGAGAGTTGTTTCAATCGAGGAAGGTGACTCTTTGTACAAACTCTGTAGGTACAGTATTTTTTAGAAACTTTTATGAAGATATTTATTAAGTTTGTCGTTAATAAAGCTCTTCAATGTATATTCAGGCCAACAAAATATTTTAATAAACCTACGAGTTCTACATTTGTATTATAATTATGTTTTTTGCACATTAATTATGCTTCTACCACATCATCACTTATTATTTATATTAATATGAATGAGCTTGAGTCAAATCAACATAGACTTATCTGGCATTTTTCTTATAGATTATATATGCCAATGCACAGATTTGATCATGATTGTGCTGATTAAGCAATGCCTAAAACTGAATTATAATAGTATTAGTTATTTAAAGCTGTATAATAATATACAATGGTATAATTTTAAATTATTTACATAGTATGGTAAATTTTAAAATTAAATTATACAATTTTACGTCACATTAATAAATAAAAACACATCAATTGATCTAAAACGCTTATAAGATGCATCATTAGTATAACTCAAAAATGTTTGATAAACATATTTTAAATGTTTGTTTTAGTTACATAGGTTTATTTATTTTTGATTAAAGTATTATATTTGAAATAGTTTTATGAAATGCTCTTGCATCCTTCTAATTAATTTTAAATACTTCGACTGTAGTTATTTTATGATAAATTTGTTGTTTTAATTGTTATCACTAGTGACTATAATTTTAAAAAGTTGTTATTTTATCTGATATAGTATTTGATTATTCTGCTAAATATAATACTATTATGGTCAAAGTCAATCAGGGTTATAATCTTTTTCAATATTAATGACTTAACTTGAGTCTAGGAAATATTAAAGAAGTGAAATCGAACATCTATAGCTTTGAGTGCTTGACAAACTTTTAAATAGTTCTGCCACAATATTTAAGAATAAAAATGAAGTAGTGATAATTGAATAAAAAATGTTATAGAACAATAAGAAAATCATATAAGTAATATGCATTTTGTAATAATATCGTAGATCTTTTTGGTTATTAAATGTATCTCTCCCATTTTCGAAATATTTTACCATTTACTATACACAAGGTGATAAAATTTCAAACAAACTTTCACAAACTATATATATGTACAATATTTTTTTTAGAAAATTTTGTGCAGACATTATTGAATTTTTAAATTTACTTATTGCTTATGATAATGCGTGGATTATTGTTATTAAATAGTTATATCACAAGAATGAGGTACGTTCTATGTACAATAAATCGAGAAGTGTCAACCTATAAATATTATTTACAAAAATAAAGACAATGTGCTGACTTTTCGAAAATTAAAAAATTGTCCTTTGCTAATAAATTTAACTGTCCTTGATTTTTTTC
This sequence comes from Copidosoma floridanum, assembly GCF_036245765.1. Classification (NCBI taxonomy): domain Eukaryota; kingdom Metazoa; phylum Arthropoda; class Insecta; order Hymenoptera; family Encyrtidae; genus Copidosoma; species Copidosoma floridanum. Next base: position 4,424,478 of record NW_028321896.1, read on the forward strand.
TCTGAAGGTACTTTGAAAGATTTGTGGATCGACCAAAGAACGTAAGCACCACCCAAAAGAGTTACAAGCATTGTAACACCTGTCACTACATATTTTCTAGACGTGTTACCAGCCGGTATTTTCCAAACAAAACCACGATCACCTTCCTGATAAAAACACAATATCAATAAATACGTTTACTCTCTCCATAGGAAAGGGAAATTTACTGAAGATTAATGATGGGAAATATAACAGCAATCGATGAGAGGAAAATTTAGAAACTGTTAAAGTATTCTCTTAAAATATGTGTGAAAAAGATGTATTGCTCACCCAAACATAAAAAACGTCCCTCCACTTCTTGACAAGATCAATACATGGCCAGCCTATTCTAATCTTGGAAACACGATGCTCTTTTATTCTATCTTTACATCCTATGAATAAAAGAGGTCGAGGTATTGACACGTGAATTGGTTGGCCAGTATCAGTGGAAAATCTGTAACGCTGGTGAATTGGAACTGAAAGAGTAGTTTTTGTACTTGATAATTTCGAGCAAACAGTGAGGTTCTGGTAATGTGCCTTTTCAGCAAACAATTCAACATCAATTTCTCCCTCAGAGCATGCCATAATCTATAAAACAATAAGTAAATTGTCAATTTCTGTTTGAATATTCAATTGACTAAGTATCAGTTAGCACAGTTATTATACTTTGTCAAGACGCCTGAGGTCGGCTAATTCGTCTGCGTTGACGTACAGGAAAGGTGGCAATTGTACAAATACTGCAACGTAGCAACTCTCATTCATAAAGGTTCCAGTATCTACACGGTACTTCAATGTCCTAAAAAAAATTCAATTTTGATTGGAATAGTATGAAGTACTTTGTATTTTACCACTGCACTCATCAAATACACAAAGCTATTTGATACGGTACGTGTATCAACACAATTTAAACACTGTAAAGTCACATACAATTGCAAACCAGATAAAAAATCATCCAAAACAAAAAATAAACAGAGCAATCTAACCTATGAAATCCTTCACCCTCGACTTCGGACCTAATGCTAGCAGTTATGGCAGTGACGGACTGCAGAAAACTTAATAGTACAATCACGTAGACAATTTTTTTGACAATGGGAATTGAAATGCGTTTGATCACAGTCATTATTAACGAAATTTCGGTGTCTCTCGCTGCAAAGATAAGTGTATAAACAAGGGAGAGACTCCGAGAGTGAGAGCGCGGGGTGTTTTCCGCAATCGTCACCAGCAAGTAATTGAAGGTTGCGCTCTACGCTACCATCAGGTCGGTAAGTCAACTACCTTGAATTAACTGGCGCTCTGTTCCGTAATCTGGCCAGTTAAAATAGCAGACGACAGTCAACAGCGATGAAATCTTCACTTTTTTCTTGACTTTCACGTCGTTTGCTGTTTTAACTGGCGAGATTACGAAAAATAGCCCCAGTTTAATTCAAGGTAGTTGACTAACTGACCTGACAGTAACTTAGAGTGCAAATGTAAATTACTTGGTGGTGACGATTGCGGCAAACACCCCAAGCGGCGTTACCACCACGACCTACGTAACTTTACAGCCTCTGATTTTATCATTCTGGTAAGGAGAGCACGGTGTAAGATGTACGTGAAGTTATGTGTAGTAATTAAAGAAATTACTACTATAAGTAATGCCATATGGTCGATTTTATTAAACCATATGAATATCTCTATTTTTAGAGGTCGACTTTTGAGTGAAAAATAGATTGTAGACTTGCCGCAAACAGCACAAACTACGTCAACTATTTATCGCCTATTTATAAGACTATTTGCGGCTGGTTTGTAATTATCAAAGTGACTTTGCTGTAAATAGCAGTAGTTATTTGGATCAGCGCCATCTAGCGGTCTTTATTTTTTGGTCAAAAGTGGCTCCTAAAATTCTCAATCAGAGCATTCAGGATTAGAGCCATTTAATCAATTACAAACCAGCCGCAACTCATGATGAAGCTATAAAATGAAAAAATAACAATACATGTGTTTTAGGCGGCAAGTTAACAATCTATTTTTTACCAAAAATCGACCTCCTATGTATTTGTACTTTTGAAGATAAATTTTCAAGCATAAGACGTATTGTTAACTTGCCGCCAAAAACACACGTATCGTTATTTTTTTATTTTATAGCTTCATCATGAGTTGCGGCTGGTTTATAATTGACTAAATGGCTCTAATCCTGAATGCTCTGATTGAGAATTTTAGGAGCCACTTTTGGCCAAAAAATAAAGACCGCTAGATGGCGCTGATCCAAAATAATTATTGCTACTTGCAGTAAAGTCACTTTATTAGTTATAAACCAGCCGCAACGAATTTTATAGATAGATAATAAGAAGTTAACATTTTTTGTGCTCTTTGCGGCAAGTTTACAATATGTCTTTTACCTGTAAATGGACCCTAAAAAGTATAAATATTCCACTTATCTTATACGGCTCATAAAATCTACCATATTTACAAAATTAAAATACTTTACACCTTTTATCATTAACTCGCGGAAGCACAGCCCCTTAACTTTCTAGTTTAAATAAACAGCTAACTTATATAATATGTACATACCAAGATTTGTGTTACAGAAATCTTGAACAATGATTAAATAGATGTGTAAAGTAATAAGTCCAAAAGGGACAACTAAAGAAAAAAAATTTAAAAAAGAAGTTTAGTTACACAGGAAGAGTCTCCTAAAAATGGAGCATTGGATCTCACTTAATTTAAATTGCTTTACAATTTATCTTTTACCTAAAAATCGACCTCCAAAACTATCAATATTCTACTTATCTTATATGGCTCATAAAATCGACAATATTTATAAAATTACAATACTCTTGACCTTTTACCATCAACTAATGAAAGAACAGCCCTTCAACTTTAGATTTCCAATAAACAGTTAACTTATATAATATGTACATAACAAAATTTGTGTTACAGAAATCGTAAATCACGATCAAATATACACGTAAATAAATCAGTCGAAAAGAGACAACTAAAGAAAAAAGGTCTTAAAAAGAAGCAGCCACACGAAGAGTCTCCTAGGAATGGAGCATCGGATCTCACTAATTGAAAAATACATTTATTACAGAGATGTAAATTTTAAGTGTTATAAGTAAACAAAGAACCCAACCTTCTCTGATCAAGTGAGATCCAATGCTCCATTCTTGTATGAGACTTTTCGTGTGACTGTGCTTCTTTTTCAGGCCTTTTTTCTTCGGTTGTCTCTTTAATGGACTGATTAATTTGTGCTTACATGATTTAATGGTAAAAGGTCAAGAGTATTGTAATTTTGTAAATATTGTCGATTTTATGAGCCATATAAGATATGTAGAATATTGATGTAGAAACTTGCCGCAAGTAGCATAAAAAATGCATAACTATTTATCGTCTATTCATAAGATTATTTGCGGCTGGTTTATAACTAATAAAGTGACTTTACTGCAAGTAGCAATAATTATATGGCGATCAAGTTATGCCATGAGAGGAGAGAAAAGATTATTAGATGTTTCGTCCCGGGAGCACGCCAGGACTCATCAGTAAGGCTGATGACGTGCTCCCTGCCTTAGGCACCTATATCGGTGGGGATACCCTAGGTCAATCTTAAACGCCCTTATATATTAACCAACATGAAATCCGGGCACTTGCGAGAAGGTCGAGTGACATGGTTAGACGCCTAGCGGATGGTTGGAGAAGGACGGAGAGCCGAAGTGTACGTACATGTGTGTGAGAGGGTCCCCACATACTCCCCCTCCAGTTACAACGCCGGATGAAGGAGTGTAGACGATATGTAAGAAGTGCGCAGTGACGCATATGACGTGCATGACGTGGTGTATTAGCAGAAGGCAAGATAGGGGAGAAAGAAGTCGATAGTTGATAAAGTAGATCTCCGAATCCTCCACGCTCTTGTAGAGTCCTAGAGAGAGGCGAGCAGAAGCTCTAGCCACGACCGAGACAGAGGTCAAGTCGGAGAAAGAGAGGGAAGCTAGTTGCTGTCCCGAGGCGTAGAGATTACGGAGATGCTATTAGAATAATTAGAAGAAGGTTGCGCATGTTCAAGTTTACGGGGTCACCAATATGGCGATCAAGTTATGCCATGAGAGGAGAGAAAAGATTATTAGATGTTTCGTCCCGGGAGCACGCCAGGACTCATCAGTAAGGCTGATGACGTGCTCCCTGCCTTAGACACCTATATCGGTGGGGATACCCTAGCTCAATCTTAAACGCCCTTATATATTAACCAACATGAAATCCGGGCACTTGCGAGAAGGTCGAGTGACATGGTTAGACGCCTAGCGGATGGTTGGAGAAGGACGGAGAGCCGAAGTGTACGTACATGTGTGTGAGAGGGTCCCCACAATTATTTTGGATCAGCGCCATCTAGCGGTCTTTATTTTTTGGCCAAAAGTGGCTCCTAAAATTCTCAATCAGAGCATTCAGGATTAGAGCCATTTAGTCAATTATAAACCAGCCGCAACTCATGATGAAGCTATAAAATAAAAAAATAACGATACGTGTGTTTTTGGCGGCAAGTTAACAATACGTCTTATGCTTGAAAATTTATCTTCAAAAGTACAAATACATAGGAGGTCGATTTTTGGTAAAAAATAGATTGTTAACTTGCCGCCTAAAACACATGTATTGTTATTTTTTCATTTTATAGCTTCATCATGAGTTGCGGCTGGTTTGTAATTGATTAAATGGCTCTAATCCTGAATGCTCTGATTGAGAATTTTAGGAGCCACTTTTGACCAAAAAATAAAGACCGCTAGATGGCGCTGATCCAAATAACTACTGCTATTTACAGCAAAGTCACTTTGATAATTACAAACCAGCCGCAAATAGTCTTATAAATAGGCGATAAATAGTTGACGTAGTTTGTGCTGTTTGCGGCAAGTCTACAATCTATTTTCCACTCGAAAGTCGACCTCTAAAAATAGAGATATTCATATGGTTTAATAAAATTGACCATATGGCATCACTTAGTAGTAATTTCTTTAATTACTACACATAACTTCACGTACATCTTACACCGTGCTCTCTTTACCAGAATGATAAAATCAGAGGCTGTAAAGTTACGTAGGTCGTGGTGGTAACGCCGCTTGGGGTGTTTGCCGCAATCGTCACCACCAAGTAATTTACATTTGCACTCTAAGTTACTGTCAGGTCAGTTAGTCAACTACCTTGAATTAAACTGGGGCTATTTTTCGTAATCTCACCAGTTAAAACAGCAAACGACGTGAAAGTCAAGAAAAAAGTGAAGATTTCATCGCTGTTGACTGTCGTCTGCTATTTTAACTGGCCAGATTACGGAACAGAGCGCCAGTTAATTCAAGGTAGTTGACTTACCGACCTGATGGTAGCGTAGAGCGCAACCTTCAATTACATGCTGGTGACGATTGCGGAAAACACCCGCGATGTCATATATATATTTTGTTTGTGTTTTGTGTGTCTGGTTGTGATTCCCCTTTCTGCTGTGCTGTAAGGATTTGCCGTAAGATGGCTCTGTTGTTACTTTCGAATATTATTTTTGAATTATTGTAAATTTTAGCATTCAACTAACGCAAGATTTTTAACTATTTTAAGACGATTTAAAAAGTACACTTTTTCAGGAGAGTTACAACTGTATACTGAATTTTTGTATGCATTTTTTACGTCCAAACACTTAAGATAATTCCACAGTTTTTCAATATTTCTTTCAATTTTTTTTTTTTTTTTTTTTTCTTTAAATCGTATAAATTATCTTACCAAAATATTTAGTTTTAACAGCCTAAATAAATTCAGTAAATATTTCCAACTCTGCTCAATAAAATGTAATTATTTTTAAGCATATTAAATGTCATTGAAACAGTAAAAAAAAGATTTAAAAAAATCTGTAGAAATCCCATATACATCCTAGTCCAAATTCCAGCTGTCAGTACGTGTTAATTTGATTGTTCTTCGGGTTTTACGACTAGGATTTTCATTTCAGTGGGTATGTGTTCACTAAAAAATAAAATTTGTGAAATAACGGGCACCCTCGCGTATGTACCAACGCATATATATACCTATGCATGCGTGTGAGGTAATTCTTTCTCTCGTTCTTCTGTACCATTGTCCCTGGGACACGAAAATAGCTAGCACGCTGGGGCCTCGAAAACGAACGTTGGTGGCAAAATCGTGGAAAGGAGTCAGTAAGAGCCGCAGTCAAGGCGAGTAAAGAAAAAAAAAAAAAGATTGACAGCCACACCAAGGAGAAGGAAGGAGGTAACATAATTGCATTGTACTCTTTTTTATTACGTAATACATGATACAGGAGTAGCCGATCGCTTATTTAATCGCTACATAATTATGCACTTGACGATGCTAATTAATATTGGCTATACGTTATACGCGTGGGTGTTAAAATAAACACATTATTGAATGAAACGCGAGTAATCGATTTTTGTATATTGGTTGTTATTATAATATATGTATATGCGCTCACAGTGATGGTTGTGCCAGAAGTGGGTTTTTGACGAAATTTTTACTTTTTATTTCGAATTGAAAATATATAGTCATTAGATTCCAACGGAGGGGTATTTTTATCTTTTCTCTCTCTGCTTGCTAAGCCGAGCCGAGGGAGAGAGAGAGAGAGAGCTTGTGCGTTACGGAATTTTGGAAGCCGGGGGAAAACGTTATTTTATATACTTACTTACGTGCCGAGCCGCGTGTGATGTATGTTATTGTTTGCCGGCTGACGGCTCCGAGGGGGATTTGGTTTCTTTTTTCGAATTTTATTTCTGCGGTTAATTAAGTGGATGACCTCTATGGGTGTTGTTTGCAACAATTTTAAAACAAATTTCGTGGACTGAAAAAACCGCTGTGAATTCCTAGTAAGTTTTCTCATTATTATAATTATTAATGCAATTTTTTTTTTTTTTTTTTTTTTACGCCAAATCACACTCTTTGTATGTATTTTTGTTGTTGTACATATCTTTTTCTGACTAAAAGTATTTTGCATGGATAATCATTTAAATACGAGGCACTGTGAATTTTTTTTTTTTTTAAACTCATTTCACTATTTGTGCTTTAGAGTTTTTCTGTCTACCACTTTTTAAAATGCATCACTTTTGAACAACAACAAATAAATGTATCACATTAAATGCAAAGGAAAAGTTACTGGAAAAACTATTTTAATATTTGTTCAAATACTTTATTACTAACCGTACTTCCTAAAAACATGGAAACAGTTTGATTGCTGGAAAACTGTCGTTCCTGAATGTTGTTTGTGAATGCATTACGTTTTCTCAACAAAATAATTTCTCAAAGAGTTATGAAATCTGTTAAAAAATAATTATGCCACACCTGTACTTACTGGATAAAGTAGGAAAAGTTATGACGAATTATTTGGCATTCAATTTTAAAATGTGAATTAATATAATTATTATCGAAATAATTAATTAGCTGCTTTGAATTAACTAGAGTAAATTTTTGAGAAAAAAAATTAAAAAAATAACTTAAAAAATGGTGCTTTAGAAATATTAAAATCATTTCATGTTATAAATTTGCTTCGAAATATCGTACAGAGTAAGTTAAAAATATAAAATGAAGCGTTGAAAAAGGTTACCAGTATTAAGTAATGTTAACAGTACAAAAAAATTGTAGATTAAAAAATTTAATGGTAATCGTAAAAAATTGGCTGCTTTGATGTTTGATATAAGAAATCGCTTTTTTTCAACAATATAATTAATTTATTCACTTATTTTTTCATTTTGACACACAGAAAGCTTTTTTTGGAGCCAAGTTATGAAAAAATAACAAAAAAACAGAAGAAGGCCTGAACTACTTGTTTAAAAAGTTCTCCTTGCTCCGTATACTGCTTCTCTAACAATAAAAAACGTTTTTTTTTCTAAATGGTTACTTGAAAATTTTATCTCCCCGTTGATGAATATGTTATAAATTTATTTCCCTGTAACATGAAAGTAAGTACGAGTATTCATTATAGCACTATTAAATTAATTTAAAAAATTTTTCTATAACTTTACGTTATAATACATATCGACGGCCAGAGACAACATATCGCATCGATTTAAATCCAAAATCCATGAAAATTAAAGAGATGCAATAAAAAAAGATGTATTTTATACCTCACGCAACATAATTAAAAACAAATGAAATAAAAAAGATGCGAGTCTAATCCCAAAAAAAACAGCAACGTATACACTGTAACATAACGAAATAAAGAGACACACCAGCTATGCTCGTATAAGCGAAAATTCTCTCAATCATTCGCCACGAAAAGAACACTGTTTCTCTCTCTCTCTCTCTCTCTTGGTTGGCAGTTTTAAAAATAGCCACGAGACGTGCTCGCTCTCGCTTTTACTCGTACACAGTATATCTTGCTCCTCCACGTTATATAAAAATAAGTGATTAGTGCTTGCCGAGACTCAAGATTTTTGTCTTGGGCTTGTCTCTAAAGTCAAGACCAAGACTCTCCGAGTCAGTCTTGCCCCGTTGTATTTTTTTTTTGTTGCGGGCGAGGGGGCGAGAGAAGGGCAACGACTAACGATACTTTTAAAAGCTTTTTCAAGCGATACGCGTACATACATATATGTACCATGGACATACAGTGCACCCCGATTCATCGGCATTTCGCAGATATAATCACACCTGCGTTATTGCACCATTCCATCAAATTCATCAAGTCATCTCGATAAAACGAGACCTGTAAACACATTAAAATACGCACATGAATCGGCGTGCGTATGGATTAGAAACGTACCTGGGGGCTTCCAAAGTGTGCAAGCCGTGTACGCGTGTCGAGGGGCAGGCGCGACGAAACGGGAGACGAGAAAATGAATGAATGGACCAAAAAAGGAGAGACCGCGACGATGACGCGTATACACACGCGCAAAAAGATGGTCCATCACATCGGCTCCCCCCCCCCTTATAGCCGCTCTTTGCTCCGTGTAGATCTTGGCGACGGATCGCGCTCCCGGAAATTCATATCTACTCCTTAATAAGCGGGTGAGCGCGGTATTAGTATACCTACAGGGCAACCCGCGAGGGGTAAATCTTGCGCGACAGATGAGAGACGACGGCTGTATACTATTACGTAACTGCAGGCTAGTTGTATGTCGCCTCTCCTTCCTCTTCTCCTTTTGTAAGCTCTTGTGCCGCGTACAGTATTGCGATACATCCAAATATATATATATATATATCCGTTACACGCGCTATGTACGTTATACACACGCATATATACGTTTATTCAAGGGAGACGCGGAAAAGTTGTGCATCGCGGAAGTTCCACCAGTTTGGAAATTAAGTAGTAACAGTCAACGACAAGTCGTCCTTGGATTCTCTTGTTACATCCTTAACGGCAAATATTTATGTGTAATTATTTGTTTTTTTTTTTTTTTTGTTTTCCACAACTTAATCGTATACTTGGGAAACATCCAGTCAAATAACGTTATTGCGTCGTGGGTTCACAGTTTTTGTAGTACCCGACGTGTAAACTTGCCAAGGCCAAAAAACTCGGGCAGAGATACCATTTTTTTCTTCCATTCAACGTGCATTGACTCTGATAAATTTGGGATTAAAAATATACTCAAGAAACGCGACTATAATCAAAAATAAAAGCCAAGGATGCACATAACCGCAGGTATAATCGTAGAGTTTTCAGTTCCGCCAACGAATATGTATTACGCATTCACGAGGGATGGAAATGAAAAAAAAAAAAAAAAAAAAAAAAAAAAACCGAGTACTCTATTAGCGTCGAATGGGCGGGTATTCGACAAACACGATTAGAGGACAAGTTATTTACTGTACTCGCGAAATTCGCCGTCAAGAGCCCACGCGGACCGCTATGCCACGCTCGTCGCCAGTAGCGTCACGGTAAATCGTTTTACCTTCGAGCAAAATGAAAGGCCGAGGTGAAGGAGATCCGACAAAAAATACTTACGTTACGGTTGCATATGTACATATATTATTACATATACAACCCTCCATCGGATTCGTATACGCTGGTGTACAGCGATCGATGGACCAGAAAAAAGGGAAATACCGCGCGCACCTGCTCGTTTCTGTCAATTATTCCGCGTATTATTTTTCCTCGTGCCAAATGGGTAAGCATAATGAATGGAAATCGCGGCTCCGCTGTATATATAATATATATATACCGGACACGGTGTTCCGGTCTGCTTCCGAGCGTTGCACCGAGGGTCATCGGTGACCTCGACTCGACCTCCGATTCTTACCGCTGATGCCGACAGGTTTTTCATCGTTTCGCCCGAACCAACTGCCCGCGCTCAGCTTGCAAGCTTGGGCATGCCAGGGGTAACCCCAAGTAGGTAACATCGGGATGGTAAACCACGCGATACACGAGATACAATCGCGAACATTTGACAATACAATAAATATGTTGCATTGGACGCGCGATGTTCGGGATCGAGAGGAATGATGTATAGCCATGTGTATGGGTAGCGTATAAAGGAATCATCGGTAGCGCGTTGGCCGCTCGGATTTTGTGTCCCTCGGACGACGGCGCGAGTTTACCTCTGCAGCACACACTCCCATGTCCCTCTGCCGTGCCAGAAAGTCACATCCTCTCTCCCTCTGCGTCCGTGTGTCCCAAATATTTGCGCGAGTTAAAAATATGATTCGCGCCTGCGAGTGTGGTGGCCCGTACTCACAAGTATATATACCAACCGACTCTCTCTATCTCCGACTGTCAGCTTAGGGAATACACATTGTGCGCAAGTGCATCATCTAGTCTGCAAGAATTTTATGTACGCGTTTAATTTTTTTCTTCTTCCTCTTCTTTGGTTTGTCATTTTTTTTGAAAATGTTTGCCGCTGCGGTTAATAAGGTCTGTATGGGTGGAGCAATAAGTGGGTCAATTTTCAGAGAAAAGGAGAAGGGGAAGAAAAAGAAAAAGAAAACGAGTCCGAAAGCTCGTGTGCGGTGTTGTCGAAACGAGAGTTCTATAAATGGAACTGTTGGAGCTTTTTCCTGCGTCCGCGCGCGGCTACCGGTCGGTTGACGCTCGCGTTTACGCGCGTAACATAACGGGATGGGGGGTGGCGCTCGTGATATGGAAGCAGCTTGAAAAAGTACAACTGCGAATTTCCCTCGAAACTCCCAACCCCTCTCTCTTTTTTACGCGTTCCGAAATGTGGATACCGACAATATAAGCACGTATATAGGCGCGAGAGAGGAGTCGCGATGATTTCACGCGTACGTGTATTTTTAAGCTTGAAAAATGACATCTAGTTCAATGCCGCCCCTAAATCATATAGGATAGTTTCTATTTTTTTTTCTTTTTTTTTTTTTTTTTTTTTTCCAATGAAAGCGACAAAGAATTCGTTGGACTCTTCAACCGAGTGAGGGCTCATTTGCACATTGTGTGCAGTATTATGTGCTTATCAGGCTTTCTGTTTTCTCTGGCTCTCCTGTACTCAAGCGCCAAAAACGAATGGCTCAATTAGCCGCGGTAAATTACGTTTTATTCTTGTTTTCGTGCACATTAGCACGCTCCACCGGGGTATACCTACTATTTTGCACAGCCTACTTTTCTCTTTCTCGAAATAAAGTATGCACGTTACCAAGAATATACCTACACCCCCCCCCTCGCCCCTCTTGCACTTTTATGTTAACAAAGTGACAAATTTAAAGTGGAAAATTAACTCTTTATCGAGTGTAATTGAGCCGAAGAATAAGCTCGGGAGGGAGAGAGTTGGGCTTGCGCAACGCGTGTGTACTTTGTTTGTCCGTGTCCGCATCTCAATGGAAAGAAATGTAATTTGGAACGCCCGGACGTTTGGAAGAGTTGTAAGCGAGTATATGTAACGGTAACGAGACCAAGGGGGAAAAGTATCGAGCTTATTGTTGGCATGCCAATAAGCAAACTTCAGGGCGCACACACGCACACGCGAAGCAGAAAGATTTTAATCGCAGCCGTCCGACCATCGCTCGTGTCCCTCCACTTAATTTAAAGCCGTTGTCCGCTAGTTGATTTTTCTTTTTTACTTTTCGTCCCGCGACTCGGTCGTTGGAAGCGCATTGCCGGCACAAGTGTCGCCACGTCACCGCGGAGCCCTGGGCTGCGAGCTCTCTCGCCAGAGAGACCGAAAATTGGGGCTCATCGCATGCCTCTCGCTCTCCTTTCTCCCGCCCCGCCGCTCTATACGCACGTATGAACCGAAGCTCAGACGATGTTGTGAAAAATAAACTTCTTGCGAATCGTTCTTCTAATTTTAGTCGCCCCTTGGTCTTTCTCCCGTTCGGTGCGCATCGACCGGCTTCTCGATTAAAATTTCAAAAACCTATAGTAATGAGCCCGTCACCCGCGCTCCCTCTCTATACATATAGGGGCACCTCTACTTATATCGTCTGGCCACATTGTCTAAATACAAAGGCGGCGTTTCGGTGACTTTTTGATAAATGATCCGCACCAAAGCTACCTGCGTTATAATATATACCCTCGCCAAAGGCCATTTTTTTTAATGGCCCGAACCCACTCTCTGCGTGTCTCTCCTTCTTCTTTTGGTCCAAGCTATTTATTTCACGCGACTGTTGCCAACCAAAAATATACATGTATGCACCAGCGTGGCGCTTCGCTGCACCCCAGGTATTACGTTTTACAGTACGTATATACATATAGTTGGGGTATTATAATAGGTGTTCATCGTAGGTGTGTATAGCCAGCGGTCGGGGTTTCTGGCTGCGGCGCGAGCGACAATAAGCTACTGCCAGGTAGGGATACATTGTCGGTATATGTATAACAGGGGGAGAAAGAGCACGGATAGCGGGTACAATTAGGTCGGCGCCCCCTTCTTCTTCGTCTGGTTCTCTCTGGTCGTCAAAGTATGTGCTATGTATATAATATACACCCTCGTGACGCGACACCGCGGCTCTCGTGTCCATCGTTTGCCATCCGATGCTGGTCGTTTTGTCGTCGCCTCTCCCTCCCCACCGGCTATTGTACCTCTCGCATCCCCTTGTAACTTGGCCAAATCGCTAATATATAAAACACAGCGTATCGGCTGGCGCTACGGTGTACAATCCTGCCCCTCTCCATTTCGCTGTTGCGTGTTAATTCTGTCAGCCGACGATCTGTTGATACGGCGGAGGAGCTCCGTTGCTAGCAGAGGAGGGGATCGTGACTTTGTGATAACGGATTTTGTGTTTTTTTATTTTTCATCGCGAGACGGTCGGGTAAGGGTTGTTGATGTGGTTTTTCAAGATTTGCAACAAATGAACCAAGTTGTAGGTACACGTGAAGAGTCTCTTATAAGAATAATAATAACAATAATAAGGATTACTTCTATTGGGGGAAAAATATCGATCTAAAAAAGGGCTGTCAGGTGTGACTGGTTGGGTTAAAAAATAAGAAATACCTATATTCCCCCCAAAAAAATGTTTTTACCTTGTTTTGGAAAGATTCGTTTTTAAATTCCATTTTTGTTTCAGTGTGACCGCAATTTTTCTGTAATCAATCGCCAAGTGCGAAACTAAAATAGTTATAACAGTTAAGCTTAACTTTACAAAAAAAAGCACATCTTTTTTTCGGTCAAATTTTTACAATGAACCTTCAAAACTCTCTGGAAAGTTACACTGCATCACTTGTTTGTCACCATTTTCCTCCTATACACACTTGGGTCATCAACAACACACAGTTACGTTTTGAACCGTGAAAAATCTGCTTTTCCGCGGATTTCTCCGTGTAGAAAATAAATATTTCGCATTTTTAGCACCCACGTTAAATTGTTTTGACTTTCGGCATTCAAGGAAGCACTCGGTACAACTCAAATTGTCCGTATCCACGTGCAGCTAAATCTATATTTTTCTCTCGAGCCATAATGCATCGATGCCAATATTTAATTCCTGCTTCTCTTGTACAGCTACACGAAGGACGTACGCGTCTCGATCATTTCGCACTGCGTACGTTCCTTTATTTCTGCAACTTGCTTCTTTTCGCAAATGAATTTGCCTTTGAAGACCCACTTCGAGCGCTCCACCAAATTCCTTATTCACAAAAGGATGATGCGTAAAGATACATATTGTTGGTTGTTGAACAAAAATTGTTGGCACTATTGGCACGATTTATATTACATCATTCGTGAAGCAGTTGAAAACATCATTCTATTACGTGAAAAAAAAAAAAAAAAAAAAAAAAAAAAAAAAAAAAAAAAAAAAAAAAAAGATTGTTGTTTTCGACAGTGATAAATATTGGTAAATGCAAAATTCCAGCCTACGAAATGGGCAATCCGAGTTAATTATCAAATAAATGGTCAAAAAAATCCCTAACGAAAAATCTCACATTCCCACGACAAATTTATCCCGGCAGGCGCTCGCTAAATCTACAAATTTCTCTTCCCCGGCCCTGCTATATGGCTCTACGAAATTTATCACCGCCCAGTCGTCGAGCTAACTCATCATATAGATGGACCCCACGTATGGCCCTCCCTACCGTGTACACCTATAGCCACAAAAATGCGATTGGTTGTTTAGTCGAAGCTTGTTTTCACACGAATATATATATATTGTATATGGATACACTCGACGCACGGCAGGGTAACGCTGATGCGCACGATACAACATATACACGCGAGTACACCCGGAAGTACGAAACGGAGAGCGAAGCATGAAATTCATAGTTGCACGCGGGTGCTTTGCGCGTTTCCGTAATAAGGAGGCGCTTGTACGCGTAATAGAGCGACTCGTCGCGATCCGCGTCGCCGAGATGCAACCGCTCTCCCTCTGCGCCTCTGCCAATTCTCTTTTCAAGGAAAATCCACTCAATGTTCGTACAGAGGGGGGACGTCAAATGTGTAGTTTTGTTTATTTATTTATTTTATTTTTTCCTTCAACATGCGCACACGTACTTACGTACAAGTAATATTTTTCTTTGCCTGGCGTATCTCTTTTGCATCCGAAGATGTCGCGATAATCGTGTAGAGAGAGAGAGAGAGAGAGAGAGAGAGAGAGAGAAATCTGATGAATTTTGAGTCACGCGAGATTTAAATAGTTTAGCCGCGAGGCTGGTGCAGGCGGTGGAGTAATGAATTTATTTAAGCCTCGAGAGATTTATTATGATTCTTGTTTGCTGTTTAAGCTAACTACGCTTTGATTATTTATCTCCTTTCTTCTCGTGTATACGTACAAGGGTAGGTCATACCTTGGCAAAAAAAAAAAAAAAAAAAAAAAAAAATCTGTATTAAACCATCATTTTTTTTTTCTTCTCATTTACAACTCGCAATATAGACAATGTCCGAAGATACATCAGGCAAACCGTGAGGTATATCAAAGCCGCGATCTCCGATAGGACGTAAAATTTATTATGCAATAGCTCGCGCGGCATTCTTCGAGTAAACAAGACGTATGAATCATCGCAATATCGCCAATAAGCGCGGGGGTATTTTTAGCACCCCGGCAGGCAGCGGTGGCCTAACGTCTTCTGTTTCGCGGGAGTGGGGACTTGACTTTTTCAAGTCAAATTTTTGGTCATTCGTAGAGGAAGGGTGGAGGGGTGACAATGTCATTATTATTATTAGTTCTTTTATTTTTATTCAAATTTTATATTAATCATGTTTATACTTTTTTTTTTTTTTTTCTAATTTCCTTGTTAATTACAAATAGCGCTAAGTTAGATATGCAGCTTGAATCTTATAAACTCTGTAAACGGGCTGACGTGCCCACTATTTCCGCCTCGTGAAAGGCAATGTACGTAGCTTTGGCTATTAAGGACTCTGACTCCTTAGCCTGAATAAACTACTCATACTCTTACTCTTATCTTGTTGGTACTGCAGGTTGTATAGCCCCTGTATACACCGTTGTGTGCCGAGCCAGTGAGTCAAGCCTCAAGGCTCACACGCCAGTCGCGCGGCGCTTCTCTCGACGTGTACGTCTATATATATATACATGTGTGTGTGCTTCGGGTCGCCGCTGGCCCGGTTTTATCTTCGGCCGCATCCGAAAATAATCTCCAAGACACGAGCACGAGAGCGCAAGAAAGAGAGAGAGCCGCTGCTTACTTACACTCTCTCTGCTCCGGGAGTAAGGAATGGTTTACCTTGCTATACAGCGTCCAGGGGACGCAGCTCCGTTTCTTCTTCGTTTTTCTCGTTTCTCCGGCTGATTCATGCTGGCTTCGTTCTATTTTTCGGGGCTCTCTCCTGCTTTTGTGGGTATTTTTACTTTGGGAGCAAAAAAAAAAAAAAAACCAAGCATTTTTTTTCCAAGCGCTATCGATGTCCGAAACTGCAGGATAACGCGCACGAGCCAAGGATCTCATGCATATTTTATCATTTTCCGGAAAATCCCTCCAAAATTATTGCGTGAGATTAAAAATACCAAAAGCCCCAGCTGAGAGAGATAGAGAGTTCACGTTAAACGATTTTTCCTTTCTAGTCTACCCTCGTTCTGGCAATTTCACCCCCATCGACTGGCGATCGATGTTTCGTTTCACGCGTGGGACTGTATCGAGTAAAAAAGATTTTCATAACACGTATTTTGGTTGCATTATTTGTCACCGCGTGAAACGAAATCTGATACATCTACATTTTTCGTCTTTCAAAACGTTACGAATACTTTCCAACTACGATTTTTCTTCGCGGTAATCATCTCGCGAGAATATTCGATTTCGGCGTCAATGCACTTTGCACGTTTAGGCATCGTGGAAGCAAGAGACTAATAAGCCTATATGTATACTACCCGAGATTATTTTGCGCGATTTCGATGTGGCTTTTGGAAAGACCACGCGGTGCAGGGAATGGCACGTGAGAGATGCCTTCGCAGCTTGGACCACAGGTGAAAATCGTCTTTGCGCTGCTGCTGTACTAAATGGTAATAATTTTTTGTTTCAATTCAAGAAAGACGCAGTTGAGCTGTCGTTTTTCTTTAATTGCACGTGTAAGGATAAAACGTGAACTTAACACCCACGTGTACGATGGACTATATGTATACATCGATTGGGCGGATGAATAACAAACACCTATACATTACGAAGTTTCGGTGAATTCGAGCGGAGCTCTAACTTTACGCTGGACCCTACGGAAATAGACGAAAGGGGAAACTTTCTTTTTTTTTTTTTTTTTTTTACTCGAGTTTCCGAAATCTATATATATGCGCCCGCGTGCTCTATAATTGTAAATTAGGTGCGTCCAAGTTTGTTTGGATCGCGGATTCGGGCAAGTGTTTTTGTACTTGGTCCATCTGTGCTGGGAAAAGTATTATATTTTGTTGCAAGTATACCTACTCGACGATTTTACTCTATTTATGAAATTTTTATTCCAGATCAAAGTGTCTTTTTCACTGGAATCTCGTATTTCACGTTTTTTCATTCCGCTCGGACGTTGGGCTCCGTCAAAACAGTTTTTAAGTAGAACCGTTCCGTTTATGGTCAGACGTCGGATATGCAGGGGATATGCGAATATGATCAGACGGAACGAATTTTTTGTTTTTGTTTTTTTCAGTACCCGTAACAATTTTGCAAATGAATTTCTTTTTTAATCGTCTAGCTCATGTTTTATCATTTCATCCCCATTCCCGAGTTTCTCACGTGTACATGTAGATTGACAGTTATCCTTTTCGAAATTTTAATTCTTGATCAATACTTCCACAGCTGTGACAAATCCTCTTTTGCCTCCTTGCCTCCGAACAAAATGTGTAAATCTACCGAGATCAAAGTTGGAAGATTCTCGCGAAAAATCTGGTGATTTAACGCCAGATTGAAGGCAAGTAAAGGTGTGTAACGTTACGCGTGCGATGCCAGGACCGGTGATGTCCTCACTTTGCCCCCAAAGCCCATGTTAAATCTTATGGCAAAAAATATTTCAAACGACCGTCATTGACGAATTTACCCCCATAGCCCATAAGACGCAATGTTCAAGTGACCCCAGCCCCCCCCCCCCCCCACCCTCATGCACCCAGCGTATACGTGCTTTCATCCTAAGAGAGAGTTGAGTTGAGTTAAGTTGAATTTATTTAATCGACAATGGACTCAAGGTCCTACAACGCCGAGGCATAGTATATATATTATAAAAAAAAAACAAAATGACTGAACTAATACAATGGCATCAGCCTAACAAAATTTGCATTAATAAATCATAAAAAAAAGAGAGAGAGAGAGAAAGCCGTGATTTAAATTTCCCTTGCTTTTCAGGGCCGCGGGTACACGTATGCAATGCAATGGTGTCGGCAAAGTGTCTGACATATACACCCCTGTGATAACGTGCACGTGGGAGTAGGTGGAATTACTGCGACGATCGGTAGGTCGATGATGCCCCTCGCCCCTACGGACCAAACAGAGCTGGAAACAGTCCAAGTCGAGGACGACCTTCGCTGTTCGGTCGATCGGATGGGCTTGGAAAAGCTGCCTTTTTATTTTTTGCCCGATGCAGCCCATGCACTCTCTTTCGAGCTAATTGGCCAAACGATCCCCCTCGGCGCGCGCATTAAACACATCGTAACACAATGTCCGATCGAGGAATTATTCGTCGGGTGGTGTGCCCAAGCGCCCTCGTGTTGGTAGATAAATCAATATCCCTCGCCGTTTGCGCATTAATCAGAGCCCGTATCTCAATTAGAGCCAATTATTCGGCTGTTAATCCAAACGTTAGGACAACTGGTGCACATGTGTAACGCGTATAGCGCGCGGCCGGGTAATTATGTGCTTTCGCGTATAGTTGAGTTTCGGGCATAAATTATCGTAATAATAATAATAATAATAATTATTATTATTATTATTTTCGGTGTACGACTACGCATGCAGTCTGTGTGAATGACACCTCGAAAGGTAGTCGTGCAGCGTATGGAAAAGACGATGAAAAAAACCCCGATCGAGCGAGGAGAGCGTGATCATCGACCCTCCCCCACCCCCTGAGCTAAAGTAGGTAAATATTATCCCGCGGAAGCATCGACCTGTGGGAATAACCCACGCGAATCGTGACGCTTACACGTCACACCGAGTGCGCGTGCTTAATGCACTTAAGGGGAAATACAAGGCTCTCTATATGCTATATGCCATATATATATATGCCATTACGCGTGTGTGCACGTGTAGTATAATGAACGAAAGCGTGTACTGTATACCTAATATCGTCTCTGTTTTTCATTGACAGCACGAACCGATCGAGCGGATAAATGTACTCGAAACGGCTACCGTGACTCAGTATTATTCTACCGGTCCAAAGTTCGGGATTCGAAGAATGTAAACGTGCACACGCGTATGTATATATGGGTTGTTCGTGCAGTGGTGGAGGCGTATATTTGCTCAGCCGAGCGCGAGCGGTTCAACTTATCGGATGCCCCCCTCTTCGATTTCAAGGTTCTATAGGATCCCCCCGATCGTATAGCTTGCAAGCTCTTCTCTCTCGCTCTAGCTTTTTTTTTTTTTTTTTTTTTTTTTGTTACTCCGATATCAATGGACGATGCGAGGTGAGGTATTTTACTAGAGAGCACGTGAACGCCACCATTGGTGAGAGCTTGATTTGTACTTACTCGCATACTGAGCGGTTTTATAAAGTCATCCGTATACAGTAAATACTGTTTCGTGCCCGTGGTATAACATACATACACGTTGCGTAGAGGCCGATAATCGGTGCAGTAACAGACGTGTTGCGGTCAGACACGGATTTAAGTAGTAAAAGTCGGGATACGTTGAAACAACGAGTTACGACCCACGACGAAACATTAATCACTCGCAAGGCGAATTTTTGGGCAAATACCCACCCGGTAAATTATTTTTCACGTCCAAATGGAAAATGCATGAATCTCGGCTCGGGTGTTACTCGGTGTGTATCGTAAATAACGCAACAACAGCGCAACGGAGAGGCCATCAGGACCCAGTAAAAAAGATAGTCAAAACAACGAACGGTAATATTAATAGTAATAATAATAATAATAATAATAATAATAATAATAATAATAATAATAATAATAGTAACAATAGTCCATGGTAATAACGAAAATATAACAACAATGTAGGCGTAGAATGCGGCTCGTGGCAGAGTAGAGCCGGGAAGATGGTGCTAAAAATTATCGTTGCGTATACCCAAAAACGATTCACGCGGCGGAGTGAGAGAGAGAGAAAGAGAGAGGGAGAAGTAGGGTAACGGTCGGGCGAAGGGGTAAAGTGAATTATGATTGCCAACCACGAGCTCTACGAGATTATAAAACTGATGGGTACATTCTCTTCTCGCTGGTGGGGTTGTACGTATCCGCTTGATTCTCATTAAAACCACGGGGCCAGCCAAAATGCCCAGGAAATTTCCATCCGATCGATTCGCCATTGGGTACTGCGATTCATAAAATAGTATGGGGGAAAACAGCAACACCCTACACAAGCCCTAGGAGCCGGCAAGTGCAGTCCTGACGTATATACAGTCAAGCTATCCACAAGTGTCCGATCGAGGCGTGGCCTCATCCACTGTCAGTAGAAACGGCAGGCATTACCCTCGTAAAACCAAACAACACATCCAAATTGTCGAGGGATCAAAAAAAAGTAGCTTCCTCGAGGGGGGTCGAAAAAGCTCGGACATGATCGAAGCGCCGACTATGGGGTCTCTCGGCCGCGATCCTGCGCGTCTCCACCCTCTTTGCCCCTTACGGAGGAGAAAGGGGGAGGCCTCCCACCAGGCCTGCTATTTTCATCTCTCGTTCGCCCGCTCTCTGTCCCGGGTTCGGCTTGTTCGCTTCTGCGCGTAAGCTCACCAGATATGAGGGAGGGAGGGTCGTAGCGCGTGCGATATATATATATACTTTGCCGAGTGCAACACCTGAGAGAGAGAGAGAGAGAGAGTGGGAGGAAGGGAGAAAGTTCCATCTAAAAGGGGAGATCGGCCCGGGAAGTGGCGAGGGCGCCGATTGGCCGAGCGAGTTTACCAATGATAGCTCGCTTGCGCCGCTGGGATCGCGTCGCACGTGCTTATATTGGGTGGCCCGGCTCGGCTGCCCGACAGAACGGCTCTCTAACGTAAGTGCGCAGCAACCACGTCGGTACTCTACCTATCTATCTATCTATCTATCTATCTATCTATCTCTATTGCTATCGTCTATCTATCTATCTCTACATATAATGCGCCTCTCTCTCTCTCTCGTGTACCTTTCTCTTATGATTTTTTCAATAGAGTTTCACCTCCTATCTGTCCCTGATAGTGCAAACCTTGGATAAACGCGCGTGCGCCTAACCAGAAAAGAGCTTGCGTAACGTCAAGTTTTCTTTCTTTTTTTTTTTTTTTTTTCTTCTTCTTAACAATAAGCACGGGTAAAAAAATTATTACTTTTAACTCTCTTTCTGCTATTACTCACGATACAGCTATTCGAACAATCTTCTCCTGGACTCCTCTCTCTCTCTCTTTCGCTTTGGCGCTCCTTCGTGTTACGTGGGCGAAAAATAATTGGCAGACATTACGCGAAATTCGAGAAGAGGTCTCTCTCTCTCTCTCTCTCTCTCTTTTTGTGGGGGAACGAGGAGCTTTGGCAACGAGTGGAACGAGAAGAATGAGCTCACGTTGCCTTTTTTTGGAAACGACGACCCGGAGTATACATATACACATACATATATATACATCTACACGAGTGTTGTAACATATACCCACGTGTGTGTGTGTGTGGGTGTATATATATTTAGACATTTATATATATATACGATACGTGTATATCGTTACCGGAAGTTGATTGTCAAAGTATTTGGGAGAAGTGCAAGCTTAAGTACCAAAAGTGAGAGTGAACGAATAACAAGGAGAACGAGGATAATCGGGGACAAAGATAAAAAAAACAAAATCAATTGTGTGTTTATATGCAATGAAAGAAATTTGGTGATTCGTAAAGGACAATAAAACATTTTAAAAAAAGAAAAAAAAAACAAAAAAACAAATTTGTGCCATTTTCGTGGATATGATAAGGGCGCAATGGACTCGTAAAGTGCGTTGACTGATGTAGTTCGAAGCAGAGGAAGAAGAAGAAGTGGATGCATCGACGATTGGAATTTCTCGGGGGAGCTCTCTCTTGTTGGTGAACCCTCTTGAACGTCCTTTTTCTCGGCCGGCCCGCTCGTGATAAATTTAATCTGGTGATATTTTTGGTCCGGATGGCCACTTACATACGTATGCTCTCGTTCTTATTTTACTCTGGACGGTATATTTTTTTTTTCCTCCAACCCCTCACCCCACACTCACGAGTGTTTTGATGTTTCGATGGACATTTTTGAAAAAAGTGCCATTACTCTCGATACGTTGCTTTTGATCAAGTTTTTTGTTTTTTGTCAATTGTCGAGAGTGACAATGTTCCATTGACGCGATGCAAAATATATTGATCCCGTTCATCGACCAAACTCAAGTGTTCCAAACAAAACGTTTCAATACCGATGAGTAACGACCAAAACTAATAAAATCGTGATGACCAGTTCTCATCAAAATAAAAAACTCATGCCCACCCCCGATGGAAATCAGGACGACCGAGCAGCTGGGGGTCGAAGTGACTACTCGCCCCACCCCCACGGTACTTACACAACGGGCAGTTTTCGCATTCCGGGCGTTATACGTTCAAACTTCCGAATGCCACGGGGTGGCAGAACCTAGTTTCGGCTTTGATGGAGTCGGAGAGGGGAGTGGGGGGGAGGGGGTGGTTGAAAATCGAAAAGAAGGAAAAACAGGGAGAAAAAGAGCAGCTCCGTAAAAACGTAGGGGGGGGGACGAGACGAGACGAGGAGAGAGAGAGAGAGAGAGAGGGTGGGAGGGGAGGAGGGTGAGGATCTAAGATTGATCCGATGCTCCAGCACAGAGGAAGGGAGGGGGTGGGAGTGCGCGCGTGAGTGGCAGCAGCGGTGGCGGCGCCATATTGGTGTCCGAGCGGCGCGTTACCTATATTTACCTATACGTGTATATATGTGCATCCACGTATGTATATACGGGCTGTTCTGTCTTGGTCCGCAGGGCCGCCGAGTTCGTGCCGCCAGAAGCAGTCCGTCCGCCGCCGAAGCCAGAGAAAAGGAGTGTGAAGCCGAATCCGGGCACGAATCGCGAACAAACAAAAGAAAAGTAACCACGACACAATAAGCACACGCCGACACACAGCATTTGGGTACGTGGGACAGAGCAAACGGGACGTAAGGAATCAGAAAGGAAGGAAGGAAGGAAGGAAGGAAGGAGGGAAGGATAGAAAGAAAAGGAAGAAGTGCGAGAAGCAAAGCACGAGTGATACTTTGCACTACCCACCCTCTACGCTTCTTCTTCTTTTTTTTCCTCCTCCTCCTCCTCCTCTTTTTTTTTTTTCTTCTTCTTCTTCCTTTGTATCCTTGCACCGCAACCGCTACTACTTGTTCGACTTTGATATTCTTCGTAAATAATCGACTTTTGTTGATCGGCCCGCAGGATTGGGACTACTCTGCGCGGGGCCTTGAAAATTACCGCTCGAGGGACACAAGGGGAGAAAAGAGAGAGAAAAAACGACGACGACGACAACGACGACGTAGTGGATTGATTTCGCGGTGATCGAGGAGAGGAGCAGCTAGAGAGACGAAATTATTGTTATCTTCGGGCGAGGAAAAGGAGGGAATAAACGAGGAAGGAAAGTTACAGGAGCGACCGTAGAAGTTAGCCAAGATGCCGGCTCCACCGAAGCAGGACGAGGATGCGGATCCAACCCCGTACCTGTACGTCTCGCTCGAGCAGAAGCGAATCGACCAGACGAAACCCTACGATGCGAAAAAGGCGTGCTGGGTGCCCGACGAGAAGGAAGGCTACCTCCTCGGTGAGATCAAGGCGACCAAGGGCGACGTCGTCTCCGTTGGCCTTCCCGGTGGCGAGGTACGTCTCTTTTTTTTCCCCTCACCCCCTCTGAAAAAAAAAAACCCATTTTTCTGCTCTTCGATACTCGTGACAATTCCCTTACATTTTTATTATTTCGTTTCAACTGCACTCACGCGTCGCCTTGTTTCATTATTTTTTTGCTTCAAGCCCATTAAAGAGGCCAACGAATATTATTATCACGTAACGTGACTTTCCAGATCTCGTCTGCGTTTTGTGCGCGTTAGACGATTCAATGTACCGCGATGTTGAAAAAAAAAAAAGTATCGGGTAGCCTCGCACGAAAGCTTGGAACGATCAGAGTCGGTGTTTTGAGCAGCAGCTCGGGCTCCATTAAAAATAGACTCTCCCCCTCTTTCGAGGAGAGTATCGAGTAGCGCGGTATCGACGAGCGGAAATTTTTTCCTCATTTTTTTTTTTTTTTTTTTTTTTTTTTTCTTCATCCCAACACCTCCTGTGCGTGTACAACGCGTGAGAGTCCCCTTGGCGCGACGACGTTTCCTGCGGAAAAGCATCCGCGCACAAGACGTTTCAATTCGTAATAGCAGATACAGAGAGAGAGGGAGGCATTCGACTCGTAATAGCACCCAAAAGATCTCGCCAAATGACACAACAGCCCGACACCGTCTACGTCACGTCGGTCGCCAACATTTGTCGCCCGGCCAATTTTCTCGGCTTCCCCACTCTCGCTACGCCCCATCCGCGTTTTCTACGGGCCATCAAAGAACTCAAACTTTCACTTTAAACCGCGCAACTGAGGTAAAGTAAAACAACGAGCCTCGCAAACACTTGACGACACAGCCGGGTGATTAAAAGCCCAAAGATCGGGAGATCAGGGGTGCGCCAAGTATGTAAAGCTCGACCCCAAAAGGGGAACAAAGGGGCTTACGTCACCTCGTCTTTCCGAAAATTCGCACTCGGCGATTACGCAATCGAGAGGGGGAAAAATGGCCCCAGAGAGTTGGTACCGCGAGGGAGAGGCAGTTGCGAGGGCGACCTAAAAGCTCGCGGTGGAACGCGAGGAAGGTCGGATCGGAAGAGCTCCTCGGAAATTCGAAAGGGGACGTCAGCGGAGGGGGAGGCGTCGGCGTTGTTTAACAAATTTCACGAGCAGCGGGAGAAAAGCAACGCCAGCCAAGCCGTATCGGGCGCTCGCGTTTTCTATTTCAAGAGCCACCGGAGAATAGCCAGAGAGAAACGCGAAAACGCAAAGGGGAAGCAAGAGAAAGAAAAAAAAAAAAAAAAAAAAAATGCGAGCAACAGCTGATTTGTCAACGCGTCGTCGATGACATGTACCAAACGCTTTGCCGTTACGTCGAGTAATGTGTTTGTTTTGAATTACGTGACTCGCCTCATTTTCACGATGGATGAATTAATGTCCTTTCGATCCGGTCGAGTGTCACACGCGTATAGATCGGCATTAAAGCGGGTGACGAGATAGAGAGTAAATATCGCACGAGAAAGCCTCCACTTGAACAACGAGTCTAAAAGTAATCACTGGGATCTAAAATTAGTATTGCCTGGCTCGCGCCCGAGGCCCTATTATGTCTCTCGGCTCCCGTTCTGCGGCGCGAAATCGCGGGATTAGCAACGCGGACGGAAGCGAATCACAATAAAATGGATGACCTTCTCGGCCGCGTCTTCCAGGGAATCCGTTCACGGACAACTTGTTGCCCTCATCGACGTTCGAGTACAACCGGGACAAGTACGCGCGTACCCCCTTTAGTTGGACGATTTTTTTTTTCAGAGAAATTATTTCTTTTTTTTTTTTTTTTTTTTTTTTTTTTCTTGACTTAACCATACGTTATGCAACCCAGTTGTAAATGAGCACTGGCACCGGTATTTTATCGAGTGAAAAACACCCACCCGGATGTATGGAAAAAAAAAAAAAAAATGTTGATCCGATGTTTCAGCGAAAAGAGCAAAAGAATAAAGTAAAGCTTGGCGAGCCGGGCGGCCGAAATTTTTTCTTCGAACCAAGCGAGTGCACGGCAGGGAGCTTTTCTCGTCGATTACGCAATCGAAAGCTCGAGGCGAGCAGGTCTCCCTCTCTCTCTCTCTCTGGTTCAGCAAACCCGATCTACCAGCTCGGCTCTCGCTCCGACGGTACCAGCGCGCTCTGGCTATTGTTAGCTGCTCGTGGCTATGCCTGTATACGCGCCCGAAGCTGGGCCTTACGTAGATGTGTGCATATACACGTACATACATCTGCAGCTGCGCACACACGCCCGCTCGGCTATAATAATAAAACTCCGAAATGCCGCATCTCGAAACGCGGGTCATGATAAATATAGATCGCACGTATGCGTGTGTGTGTGTGTATCACCTATTCGCGCGCACGTGTGTTTGCGTGCGGGCGAAAAGGTGTGCGTGCACGAAACGCGAGCGTCCAAATGAGCCCGAGCTTTTCTTACGCAAGGGATTCCAAAGTTACCACCGCCTTGCGCGGCGGCCGCCTTTTCGGAGCTTTTTCAATTCGATTTGTTACACTCTCCCGATGACGATGATTTTACAGCTTTAAAAAAAAAATTTTTTTTTTTTTTTGTGAACGAGCACTTATTTTGGATCTCGGTTCTTTCATCGCTTGTGCAATGGCACAACCACGGGAAAGGAAATGAGACAAAAAATAAACTACGACCTCGCGATTTCAAATCTCAAAGTCTCGATATGGCAGGGGAGAGTCTATTTTCGTATCGGTTACAAGCGGCCCGTGGAATTTGTTGAACCGAAGGAATGTATTTTGAAATTGGATCCGGCACGTTTTTGGATCGGCCGAGATACCGCCATCGGGTATTTGACGGAAAAGAAAAGCGTATATATTGTTTACGCTCTTGTTCGAGGATGAATGAACGCAAGCTGTGCTCGCGGGAATCGATGCGCGAAGATGAAAGTTTGATGGCCATGGCGTGAGCAAAAATAAATTTTTACACCAAACGGACGATCGAGCGTAAAATAGAGGGGGGAGCGAAAAAATGGGTAACATAAATTTTGCCAAATGAAAATAAGCTTCCGAGAAGACGTTTCTCGCATTTGCGCGCACGAGCCGCCGTCTATATTCGCATATAGGCTTTTATCCGCGTGAAACTACCGTTGGCAGAGACTCAAGGCGTCGTTGTCGTAGTTTACCGGGAAATGCGGTCTTTTTCCAAACACCTCGGAGCGCAAAAAAAAAAAAAAAAAAAAATCAGTTTCCATGGCCCGTCTGACCATAATACGCTTGTACTACTGAAAACAGGGTTTTTTCACCGTGGTCGGTTTCTTCTTGGTACAATTAAGTCACATAGGAGAGAAAAAGTTGTTAAAACGAAAATGTTGTTGAAGAGTCGATGGCCTGCTGCTCGCGTGTGCAATCGAGCTCGGCCGATTTACCGATCGACAGTCAAACTGAAATCACTCGACAGGTATATGTACAGACGCATAGATCAGAAATGCTGCCTATTATGACTATTGTGTTTTTTTTTCTCATCTTCGTGTTTGAAAAGTCATAAAAACCTTTAAGCACGAGTCACGTAACTCTCGGAATGCCGAGAAAAAGTATATATACGGTAAATAATTAACATTGGAAAAAAAAAAAAAATTAAAAAAAACGAAAAAAATCGAAAATGATTGACGTACGGCTCACCCATGCCCTTCAGAGAAAAGAGTTCAAGAAGGATCAGCTGCTCCAAGTGAACCCACCTAAATTCGAAAAGGCCGAAGACATGGCCGACCTAACTTTTCTCAACGAAGCTTGCGTCCTGCACAATTTGAAACAGCGCTACTACAACAAATTCATTTACGTAAGTGTCCAAGGTACATTGCCACGACTAATGCCGTTTGTTTTTTTTTTTCTCTCTTTTCCACTCGGAACATCTAGACCAGAGACTTCAAGAAGGACCTGCTGCAGCAGGTGAACCCGCCCAAGTATGAGAAGGCCGAGGACATGTCCAATTTGACGTACCTCAACGATGCGTCCGTACTGCACAATCTTAAGCAGCGTTACTACGCTAAGCTTATCTACGTAAGATCCATCTGTCCCCTTTCGGGGATCACGATGACTCCCCCACATACTGTTTGTGCAGCACAGACCGCTGATACGTTTTCTTTTTACCCTTTTATTTTGTAACGTGGGCGTCGCACAACGCACGTGGACTTGCAGCGACGTCTCTTTGACTGCAGACACGAGCGATATCTGATCGAAGTTGGGATCCTTTTCACGCTTCAAATAAGCAATTTATGTACAGGATTCTCGATCGATCGGAGATCGTTGGTTATTCTTTCCCCCCGCAGATGAACACATTTTAGTTTACAGCAGCGCATCACCGAGGCCCAGGAGCAACAGACCTGCCCGATCCTCGACACCATTCTTTTTTTTTTTTTTTTCACTCGTCATAATATACGCCATTTAACAATCATTTTTCTACGTTTCGAGTGTCAAAAATCTATGCTCATTTATTACGAGTTTGGTTGTGACTTTTGGCACTTTTCAAACGTAGCGAGATTATACGTGGAATAACTTATTTTTCAAGACGAATAAGCTTCCTACGTGAAATTACATTAACACGTACTTTGAGAGTTTGTTACTACAAAAGCTTACGAAAGATGTTATTATCAAATGAGTATTGTTTTTTATATACATGTATAAATTTTTTTTTTCTAATTAGTCAAATAAAAATACAGAATATCATCGAGCGTAAGCTTTTTGTATAATCGATCGACCAAAGAGATGAAAATGACGATGATCGACATCTCCTCTATGATTCCTAGTTTTAGTACCTAATTATTAGTAGTTAGTTGATATTTTATAATCTTCAACGTTACCTTGAAGATCCATTGTTGCGCTTGCGATTTGAGTTCTTTGAAATTCCATTGAATATCCACGTTTGAAAATGACGTTTTTTTGGGCATAACTAGTTCAAAAATAATTTGTTTTTTTTTTTCAATCCTGCATGTAATTGAGAACAATTGTCAACCTCTGCTTTACAGCTGATACTTTGGACCTTTATACACGTGGTTGGGAAAATACAACTTTTCTATACTGCATACTTTGATCCTGACAATGTAAAAGGCAAAAAAAAAAAACACTTAAAAATCGTGAAAATAGATTTCGTACCTAGTGTTGCATGCTATTACGACAAACACCACCCCCTTGTGCTTTCCATGGTTGATTTTGTGCCTTTTACAATGACAAAATGTAACATTCTACGACGCGAAAGTTGTGTACCCCTCAACCACTCGTGTTGTCCAAAATTAAAAAAAAAAAAAAAAAAAAAAAAAAAAAACAAACGTATCAGCTGTAGGAGTACAAAGAATCCAAGTCACCAAGCCGCGAACGTTTGGCATGATTTTAATCACACACCCGCCAAAATGGACAATGGCACCTTTTCGGGGGGGCAGTCGACGAAAATCGC
Source organism: Copidosoma floridanum (assembly GCF_036245765.1). NCBI lineage: Eukaryota > Metazoa > Arthropoda > Insecta > Hymenoptera > Encyrtidae > Copidosoma > Copidosoma floridanum. Next base: position 4,453,633 of record NW_028321896.1, read on the forward strand.
AACAACCGATCGTTCGACTGCCACCCGGGAAACCACGTTTTATTTTTCCGCGTGTAAAAACATCCAAGTTAACAAACCACGATCCATAACAACGAAACTCGGTTCGGCTCCACAGACTTACTCGGGTCTTTTCTGCGTGGCCATCAATCCTTACAAGAGATTCCCGGTGTACACGCATCGTTGCGCCAAACTTTACCGAGGCAAAAGGCGTAGCGAAGTGCCACCCCACATCTTCGCCATTTCCGATGGCGCCTACGTCAACATGTTGACAAGTACGTAACCGCACCCCGCGCTCCCAAGCGCTGTTGGATGAAAAGAAAAGAAATAAAAAAGTTATTTTGTTTGTCGCGTAGACGCCGAGAACCAGTCCATGTTGATCACCGGGGAGTCTGGTGCCGGAAAGACTGAGAACACGAAGAAGGTAATCGCGTACTTTGCCACCGTCGGTGCCTCGACCAAAAAGGACCCTGGCTCCGAGAAGAAGGGATCCCTCGAGGACCAGGTCGTACAGACCAATCCGGTACTGGAAGCCTTCGGTAACGCCAAGACCGTCCGTAACGATAACTCCTCTCGTTTCGTAAGTATAAGCCCTTGTTGTACCGCCCAACTGGGCTCATTGTCCACGTTTATCGTGATCATTGGCAATTATTGACGCTTGCGTATCTTCAGGGTAAGTTCATCCGTATCCACTTCGGTCCCTCTGGAAAATTGGCCGGTGCCGATATCGAGACCTGTAAGTCGCTCAATTGTTCACCCATTTATGATATTTCTATCGGAACTTGCTGGAAATCGGCAATTGACACGCCTTGTTTTGCCCGTAATCGACAGATCTGCTGGAAAAGGCCCGTGTCATCTCCCAACAGTCGTTGGAGCGCTCTTACCACATCTTCTACCAGATGATGTCCGGCTCGGTTAAGGGTCTAAAGGGTAAGAGATCACTGTTCATTTGCTCGATACGCGCGAGCCTATTATTCACGCGTCATTGTCACCTTCATTCGTATCACAAAGTACGATTTAGTTTTTCGGGTCGCCCCCTTTTTCAACACAAAAATACATAAGCCGTTCTTGGAAATCTCATTTGATTTCACAGTAAAGTCTCTAAAATCAAGGTGCAAATATGTATTTTTGGACTGTAATGTTTGCCTACTAGCAATTTTGTTATTGTGATACTTTATGTGCCAAATCATAAAATTAAAGTTGAAAAGAAAAAAAAAAAAAAAAAAAAACAAGGTCAGCAGAGTGATATCGGCAGGTGTGTCGAGTTTGTCCAGCCGCAGAAGACAATTTAAAGAATTATAAGAACTTATCTAATTTTAGAAAAAAAAACAATTTTTTTTCGTATCCATTCAATGTTTCGCACTGATGTAAATGAGTTTTCTTTTTTTTGTTCTCTTATCTGAAAAAAAACAAACAAAAAAAAAAAAAAAAAATGAAACAAAAAACAAACGGTGCGCACAGAGATGTGTTTACTGTCGAACGACATCAATGACTACTACTTCGTCGCGCAAGGAAAGACGACGATTCCCGGCGTCGATGACGGCGAGGAGTGCGATTTGACTGACGTAAGGAGATACGCGCGACCTTAGCTCTTTCTTCGATTAATTAATTTTTTTAATGTATTATTAATATTTTTTTTTTGTTTGGAACTGAGAGAAGTTTTTGGTGTTAATTGTTGGTTCAACTTTCCTAAACAGTCGTGTGGAGTATTTTGACTTTGACACTTCTCTCGGTGCCAAGCTTAAAAAATTTTGATTTGAAGCTGTTTCGTATCGTCTTTTTTTTCGTTGAGTTGCAGTTTCTTTGTACTTATCAACATTTTAATCGTCCACTATAATATATTATATTACGCAGTTGGTACACGTGAATTTTCGTAACAATCGAACCATATATATGTAGGAAACCGCACGTGCCCTCGAACCCGTGAATGTCTTGTTTTGTTGCGTTTTTCTCCCCTGTGACTCACATACTGTCAAATGTTGAGTATGACAGATAAAAAAAATTACCATCAACAACAACCTTTTACAGAGCAAACGATTAAAAAAGCCTCTAGAACACGAGCACGTGGTAGAATGTAGTGTAGAGTTAGTATCGATGGTTATGTACCCATGACTGATGACTATACCGATGTGAGCATTGAATTTGCCAATGTGTTATTCCGAAAATAAGTCCTCACATCGGTATAAAAATCGAATTTCAGAGGTTGTGCATTACCTTGTGTGAATATTGTCCTAGACAGGCGATATCTTGTGCTGAATGGGCTTTTTCAAGTTTTGAGTATGTAAATGTGGACTTGTCGATACTCCGATGAACTCCACACCATCAATGCCTAGAAAAACTGGATTTCTGCTGACAGACTCGAACTGTATATTTTATGAGTGAATACCCCAGCTGTAGAAGACAATTACACAATTATTATAATAATAATTTTTTTTTTTTTTTTTTTTTTTTTTTTTTTTTTTTTTAATACAAAATATGAAAATCCTTGTGAACGGGAATAATTGGCAAGACTTTCGTCATCACGAAACAGTCAGATTACATATACACATATTTTTTCCACCGCATCTTCCTTAGATTAAGTAGTTGAATAATTCTCATCCTTGAATAAAGCCCGACTTCGGGAGTAAAACAAAGTGCCGAGTCGTATTGAAAAACAACTAGGAAGTGAATTGCAAATTATCCGTGGAAAAGTATAAATAATTTTAAAAAATTAATTGATAATGGATTTTATTTAAATACGACTCGGTAATTTGAGCCCCTGGTAAAGCCATGATACGACCTGGCCGCCAAAGGTACCGTTGGTTCGGCCAAGCATGTTATTTTTCGTTTTTTTCCAAAATAAAAAAAAAAAACACCTCCAGAAAAGTGTCTGCTGTCCAAAAACATCAATGACTACTACTTCGTCTCGCAAGGAAAGACCACGATACCCGGTCTCGACGACGGCGAGGAAATGCTTGTCACCGACGTAAGTGCACGTCCCGATCGGAATTACGACCGAAGGGAACGCTGCCTTATATTTTCTCTCTTGGTGTTTTTTTACACTTTCCTACGCGCACGACTTAACTCGAAACCACACTTCTCTGATGCTTATTAAAAACAATTTTTCGTTTCTCCTCCTCCCTCGGATTTTTGAATCCCTCGCTCAACCATCGAACGCATACTTTTTGGAGCGAGAAATTTAATTGAAAACGTGTTTAATTGAAAAAAAAAAAAAAAATAATAAATAAATCAATATTGATCTCATAGAAATATCTTGATCCGAGATACCGTTTTTTGCTTCGTACAATCAGTTTTTACCAAAAAGCGGAAAATCGAAAAGATAAAAGTAGATCGGTAAGGAAGAATCGGTTGATGAAATTTCAAAAGTTATTTACTCACATGTGCCAACATTGACGTGTACTATCTGCCTTGGTAGATCATTTAATACATAATAAGCATAATAGTTATGTTATTTATATATTACTACTGTGTAAGTGTGTCTCTGTCTTGTAATTTTTTTCACTGTCTCTTGTCTCGATTTTTCTGTCTGTCGACATATTTATATTATATATCACATCTTCACCTAGCTATTGTATTGTACACACAGTTATTCATCACTTTACGTTTTTTTTATTTTTATTTTTTAAAAAATTTTTTTATCTATTGCACACATGACTATTTTGTAACAATCTTCTTGGCCTGTACCGTTGACTGTCGCAAATCATCGCAATCATCTTTATACTCAATGTAACCTCTTATATTTTAACCTTAGCCTAAGCACAGCGCAGCGCATCAGCACAACCGCAGACTTGACTGATTTTCAACCACATGTACCATTAAGTTGTTTACTTTTTTTTTGTTTTTCCATCATAATATAATTATTTTTTTTAAGCACTCGTATAGGTTTGTCGTTCGTGTTGTGCACACGATTTTACTGCAGCATTGTTATCCACATTCTGACCCACCCCAAGGACATTTAATTCTTACTTTCCAAATGACAGATTCATCTTTCCTACGTTTAGGATTGTACTTGTAATAAAAATTGTGATACTGGCATTTCAAGGTTACTTTCAGATGCACCTAACGTTTAAATTATCATGTCATTTCACAACATATCAATCGTCGACAAAATTTTGACGCAAAAAATATTAAAAAATGCATAAATTGAAAAAGAAAATTAAAAATGAAACACGCAGTATTTATATTTTATGAGAGTTAAAAGCAGCTTATCTCGGTTTGGCTGAGATGAATCGAGTCGTGTAACGTACGAGCGTGCAGGTATATACACGGGCACCGATTTCGTTGGTCGCGACGAGTGACCGCCTCTGCGAAAGATAGCCGAGAGGGACGTGGCTGTCCGTCTGATGTTCGTTTTTGCGTGGCCCCATTACGCGGGTTTATTATTAACAGGAGGCCACACCGCGAGTCTTACGCGAGAGCGCGCGGCTTACGTGTATACATACACGGGTTGGGCGCGTACATACACATTATGTATATTCATGGGTGTGGAAAAAATGATGAAAAAAAAAAAAAAAAAGAAGGCTTAACGCAATATGCAGAAATGACGTTGCTGAGCAACCGGATCGGCGACTACTACTACGTTAGCCAGGGTAAGACGAGAATTCCCGGGGTCAACGACGCGGAGGAAATGGAGTACACGGACGTAAGTCCAATGTGCAGTGTATAGTCCGTCGTTGCCGCCATACCTCCCCCTCTGTAATATTCTGCTCCTCTCTCTTTGCTCGTTTTAACGTGTTAATTCTTTTTTTTTTTTTTTCATTTTCTTTCACAACCACGTGAATCGTGCCATTTTTTTTACCATTACAACGTTTTTTGTTTTACAGAGTTTATTTATTTTTTTCCAACATCATAAAGCACACTCATTACTTTTGTAATGATTAAACGACGCAGAATAAAGTAAACCCATTGTACCAATAAATCACATACATATGAATAAATGCAAGTATTTTTTTTTCCGCAAAATAAAAGCAAAAGATAAAACGAACGAAATAAAAATCGAGCAGATGATAAACCAAAGGTAATAAAGTAAATTGATTTCTTTTTTTTTTATTTCTCTAACTATTGTTACGCATTCGAAGAAAGAAGCTGACACGAGCGACAATAGAGAAGCAACGAAGGGTCGCCCTGACCCTCCCCCGTCACGCGCGCAGCTTCCTACTTCGAAAAGGATGCGCAAATAACTTGAAAAAAAAAAAAAAAATATCGCATAGCGCATGCAGCTGCCGCTGTCGGGGGGCGGGAGCGGCGATCTTAGGGAGGGGGGCGTATTTCAGGAGGAGAGGATGGCCCGCGATCTGTATCTAATGACGGCTATTGCATTACGGTTCTTATTAATTTTAAGTAAAAAAAAAAAAAAATTAAAACATGGCAGGTCCCGCTCCCCGATCAGCTCTCCACGCATAATATCGTCCCTTTACGCATTTGTACGGAACCTATATAATATCTACTGTTATACCAATGGAAAAATGGACGCGACTTTATTGAACTGACGGGACGTTACTTTTTGGCGATGATGAACTTTTGGTGCTGGGAACGGAAAATATAAAAAAGAAAAAAAAAATAAATAAAATGACGGCGCAGAGAGAGTTTTTTAATTCATCCCGAAATTTTTCTGCAGAAATGTGTCACTTATCGAACAACATTTACGACTATTACAACGTGTCCCAAGGAAAGATCACAATTCCTGGCATCGACGACTCTGAGGAAATGGTCCTCACGGACGTAAGTCCCGTTCCTTAGGAGAAATACCTGATTTTTTTTTTTTTTTTTTTTCATTCCCCTCCCCGAAAACTGTCCTTTTCTTATATACTTTTTTTTTTTCTTCATTATACTCCTGCAAGATGTAGAGATTTTTTTACGAGTTGTATGAATTTTCCATATTCCCTTTTAAAACCACATACGGTCACCACATGCATCTTGATAATAGCTGAACCCCTTTTTTCTTCCTTCATTAGATGAAAAATAGTAGTTATCGGAATATGACGTCAACTACTTTTTCTTTAACCATTGATTTATGTAAATTTTTTTTTGTTTATTTCCAGTATACTTCAATATTGAGTTTAATAATTTGTTCTTTTTTTTTCTTTGAATCGTTGTACTATTAAGGATTCAATTGCAATACTCCACTTTAGCCAAATGGTTTTTATCTATGCTTTTTGTTTTAATTTTTTTGTTACCCCATTGTGGTCTTGAAAATTTTAATTTATTTTTGTTTGCTTTTGATTTTAGCGTCACAGTATTGGATTATTTTTCCCTCAACTTTAAATTCCGAATCCTTCATGACCATTGAAAAAATCTCCAAAAAAAAGTACTGCAACGGTCTAATTTTCCAGGTTACAAGATAAATTTATAATTGTTGATTAATTTTGGATATCGTATTTTCCGAGTGATTGATAAAATGGAAAATTTGACCGTTGACAATGCAAAATGGAATTTACGAAAAATTCTCGATAAAATTGCAACAGAAAGACCAAAAAAGCTGGAACTGCGAATAATGAAAGTTGTTTTGAGACTAGAGTTGCCGGATCTCCAGTACAATGTGGAACCACCGTGAATGGGAGCACCGAAAATCTCTTTTCTTTTTTTAAGAACCGAAAAACCAATGGTTCGAGGTGATAATAGCGATACACATCACCAAAGAGGCAATAAAAACCTCATTCTCTTTTACTTTTACCACTTTATATCCATGCAACTTTTCAAACCTAAGATCAGCTGTACAAAGTAATATCAACTGTCAAAAAAAAAAAAAAAAAAAAAAAAAAAAACAATTCTCGCTTCGCTGCCTTGCCATCTACACTCTTTCAATGTTGCTTATATATTTGTTTGCACCGCGCAAATGTATCTGTCGTTGCTTTTGATGGCGCATTTATTTTTCTCGCAGCTTAAAAAACGTCTATACTGTCTTGGATTGTTCGTAATCGAACAGCTTTTCGTGCTTTCCGTCTATTGTACATTGTGCCTGTGTGTTTATGTTTACATGCTTTTTGTACTATACACAAATGTTTCATAATTTTTGCCAGAGTCAATGTATAAACGTCAAATCTGTGATCCACGCACCGCACGTGTCCCTCCCAACGTTTCCTCGATATCCATTGTACAACTGGCAAAAATTATTTTAACGTAGCGTGTTTGAACGCGGCCGTGCTAATCGATGGTACTTTTGGAACATGTAGAAAGCCTTCGACGTGTTGGGTTTCACTCAAGAAGAGAAGGACAACATCTACAAGATCACCGCCGCCGTCATGCACATGGGTGGCATGAAGTTCAAGCAGAGGGGTCGCGAGGAGCAAGCCGAGGCCGACGGTATGGAGGTAAATGACCGAAATTCCGTTAAAATTGTTTCGTTAAAATTCGCCAAATGTTGTACCAATGATGACTGATGAACCGTAGGAAGGTGAGCGTGTGGCCAAACTGCTCGGCGTCGACTGCCAAGACATGTACAAGAACTTGCTGAAGCCGAGGATCAAGGTCGGTAACGAGTTCGTCACCCAAGGTCGTAACAAGGACCAGGTTGCGTACTCCGTCGGTGCCATGTCCAAGGCCATGTTCGACAGGCTGTTCAAGTGGCTGGTGAAGAAGTGTAACGAGACCCTGGACACCAAACAGAAGCGTCAGCACTTCATCGGTGTACTGGATATTGCCGGTTTTGAGATCTTCGACGTGAGTAACACAGACACGCCACAAACGCCCCCTACTCTCTTATATATAATTATATACCTGGCTAGATTCGATTTTTTTACATTCTAATGATCTTACGAAGAAAATCTGATGTTTTATATTTTGTTCGTTGTACGCATTGAAGTTGTAATGCGAACGGTTTGAAGAATCGAATCTAGTCTCGAGGATAATCAAAAATACCAAGAATAAAGTTGAAAAGTCTAGCAAATCAGCTAGATGGGGTAATAATGTTGCATTTGAGAAACTGTATTTTCGGTGCACGTGTGCATATTATGTATACTTGAGCCCCCAAACAGTTGAGGAACACTTCCGTGAGCCAATTTAGGAAATCGTCAACATCGTCGTCCAGACCATTTTATCAAAATAACACGTAGATTTGTAGATAAGTAAAACAATATCACCGACAAATCTCGTCATCAAAACCATCATCAAATCATCCAAAGACAGAGATACCCCCACCCCACACTCAACAAAACACCAAATCTATAATTGTTTCGTGAAATCTTAGTACAACGGCTTCGAGCAACTTTGCATCAACTTCACCAATGAGAAGTTGCAACAGTTCTTCAACCATCACATGTTCGTACTCGAGCAAGAAGAGTACAAGAAAGAGGGTATCAATTGGACGTTCATTGATTTCGGCATGGACTTGCTCGCTTGTATCGAGTTGATTGAAAAGGTAGACGTTTCCCCCTCGGAGCCCTCTGGTTTTTCTTGTCCTTTCCATTTAAATATACTTCTTCTAGGCCCTCAACAAATGAGATTGGCACTATCTATTTTCACACCTTGTTTACACCCCCGTTTAATTGGCATGACAACCAATCCACGAACGAAAAAAAAAAAAAAAAAAGTATCTCCAATAGTTGAAACTTCAACTATACCTCATGTATCTCTATATAATACATGAGAAACAGTGTTGTGTTATCTCGTGATGAATATATACATGTATATTGATCAATGTCAGTGAATTACCCAACTCATGTCAAATTTTAATGTTTGTCCTTAGTTTATTTTTGTGCTAAAGTCAATAAGTATAAACGTCTACTAAATTGTCATTCACCTTTCGACGAACGTACTTCAAACGAATACTTTCCATGATTTTGTGATTTATAATTATTTCACTCTATTATTATTATTATTTTTTTTTTTCCTTTTTTACTGTACCCACATCATCAGCATGAATTCTCGATTTATGTCGTCGAGAACACCCGTTGTACCAACCCTCCCCCTCACGCAGACGTGTTTTGAGTGTAATCGATGTTATAGATGTTAAGAACGCCAAGCTCCAAATGAGAAATTATCGTCAAACTTTGAACGTCCATCGAGGTAATATAGGTCAGCAGGTAGATAAACTCTAAAGACCAGCAGTCGTCTACGAATGACTAATCAGAAGGTAAACTATGTTTTGTGTTACCCCCTTACATATATATATTATATACATTCCACGATGAGTGTGTTTACTCCCGCTCCGAAAAATCCTGTACAAAAAATTCTAAATCGAGGCACGAAACAGTGGACTTTTGTATGTTGTGATGAACCTGTACCCTAAAGTTCTTAAACTATCTCTCAATGAACGAGACTTGTTATTCACGCAAAGAATGGAAATTTCTAGCTGATTTTATTCATCCTTGAACTGAATATTCTTTTAATAAAGTACTGCGCGTTACGTTTTATTACCTCTGATATACATCGGAATAGAGATTTCCATATCTGTTGTTCGCAATCCTACTGGTAGTATTATTAGATGTAAACCATGTGTAAAATTACCTTGGAACTACAAAATTGTTGCATGCCACCTATGAGCTTTTAGTGAAAAAAAAGAAAAAAGGTATTTACAATTGTGTCGATAATACAAAAAGTACCTACCAAAAAAAATGTAGTATTATAATACGTTAGAGGAAATCCTGAGGCAGACCCTTACGATTATACAATGGTCCTTAAAAAATAAGGACGACTTCCTAAAGCAACGAGGTGCAAAAGAAACCAAAAGGAAGGAGTCCCGATACAAGCAAAAACATCACAGACAAATTGCTAATCGGAAAAATCAGTAAAAGATCTGAAAACCCGTGTTGCCCTTTGCTCTCGAACAGTTCAACAGCTTCGAGCAACTCTGCATCAACTTCACCAACGAGAAGTTGCAACAGTTCTTCAACCACCACATGTTTGTCCTCGAACAAGAGGAGTACACAAAGGAGGGCATTGAGTGGGCCTTCATTGACTTTGGCATGGATCTACTCGCGTGTATCGAGCTCATCGAGAAGGTACTTTGCGAGCTCCCTTGCCAAAGATCTGGCCGACCGATAAGGGCCAGACCGTAAAAGCCGGATGAACGCGCGACAAACGCCTGCCTGACTTGTGAACGAGACATTCACTCATTTACGAGCTGAACCGTTTAACCCCACCTGCACATGTTATGGAACACGACAAGGGCTTGATATGTCGGCTCCGCTGTTTCGTTTCGTTCACTTCGTTGTTTAACGCTTTCAACCGGGTTTTACAAAACCAACGAGCTGTGAGATTGAAAGAAACGTGATCGTCCACTGTTTTCACTTTTTATCTGTGTCTGTCCTCGTGTCCTTTTTTTTTCAATTTTATTTATTTATTTTATTTTTTTCATTAATGTACAATCCAAGTGTTATGTTGTCTGCTTTACACCGTGTCCCACTTTCATCCCTCGCAACTTTTCAAAGGCAACAATGTTTTCAATGATCCTCAAACGAGCCCATCCGACTTTTAAATCAAGGACGCATACAATTACTTCACTCGTGCACAGATCATTTGCACTACTTCAAAGTCGTTCAGGATAATAGCCATCATCTCCAAATTGCCACTCTATCTGTATACCTACTCAAGTGCGATTCATTGCGGATTAAGGACTCACACGAGTCGCAGTGATTCGGTCGCACGCAACAATGGCCCCACATCGAGAGATTACGTCCACGAACCACCTTAACATGTGCCTCCCGCATAAATCATCACGAGTCCTTTTCTTTTTTTCTCTGCCGCTGCATTATGTGTCTCGTGCTACTTCAAAACGCGCAGTTCAACGGCTTTGAACAGCTCTGCATCAACTTCACCAACGAGAAGTTGCAACAATTTTTCAACCATCACATGTTCGTGCTCGAGCAAGAAGAGTACCAGCGCGAGGGCATCGAGTGGGCGTTTATCGACTTTGGGATGGACTTGGCGGCTTGTATCGAACTTATAGAAAAGGTATCGGTAACAGATCGGCGAGGGACGAAAATAAAGAGAGAGAGAGACCAAGAGCCTTCAGTACGACGAATCGACGTTGTACACCCGATTAAAATGGCTTGCAACTTTTAGCGATAGAGAGAGAGGAGATTCTCTCGCGCCTGTATTTTTTATTTTGTAAGAGTGCAAAAGAAGCTTCAGCAACGTTTTTCTCAATGTATGCGGCACGTGTGCATAAGTGCTGATTAAGGTACGCGATACCAGTACCTACCCTGCTATGGCTGTTATTTACGAAAACTCTCTTGTCCTCGTATCAAAAACAGAGTTGTTATACTTGCGAAATGTTTTCTCGATACAAGTGGGCTTGTATCAACGAGGGCATTTCGCAATCGATACTCGCTCTGTTTGCGTATGAGATACGACGTTCTTGTTTCCATGTATACCTTCTGTTCTATTCGCTTACTTGAAACAGTCTTGTCTTACTATTTCTCGTTGTGCCGTCCACATCCCCTTATCAAGGAGCCGACGAAAATGCTCTTTTCTTTCTACCCTCACTCACTTACCAAAGTCTAAGATCAACGGCACCGATAAACGTGTCTGTTCCTTCCCACTTTTTCGCACAAAAAGTACAATACCTTGTGACGTCTCAAATGAAAAAAAGTGTACCTATACTGAGATTGAAAAAAAATGTCAAGTTTCGATCCTTGGTCTGTCTAGTTCCTCCAAAAACAACAGTAACCATTACAGGATTGATGGTTTTTCCAAAAACCCCCGGGAATCAGGAGTGACTACGACATCGCACCTCCTGACGAATATTAACCCTCCACCCCCCCGCCCCACGATCACACGATGACACCTCCCTTTCATTACAATCATTAACAACCATCACCACCCGTCTGGGGCAAAAGCAGTCATTTGACCACTGTCTTGCCTTTTTCTATGTTTTTGTTAATCGTCATCGCACTGCACGAAATTTCGAACGCACACACGCACACAGTACAACAGCTTTGAGCAACTCTGCATCAACTTCACCAACGAGAAGTTGCAACAGTTCTTCAACCACCACATGTTTATCCTCGAACAAGAGGAGTACCAACGCGAGGGCATCGAGTGGACGTTCATTGACTTTGGGATGGATCTCCAACAAACGATTGACCTCATCGAAAAGGTACAGCTCGAGAATGACGGACGGCCTCGATAGTAATCGGAAGCTGTAGACCGAAAAAGAATGTATTTGAAGAAAATGAATGATGCGAAGACAACGAAAACGTCACCGGTGGCTGCATGACCAAACACGAAGAACAGAGCATGCCATCCTCCTCCTCCCGTATACTGTTTGAAGCGCAGCGTTTAATTCGTTATAACAACCTTGTACCACTCATTTCACAAGCATGACCATGACTATCGTAACCGTCTTATCATCTCTTTTTCACAGCACTTAATCCTTCCGCCATATCTCGTTCAACAAGTGATCGCACTCTCACCTCTGTCATACGAGACCGCATCAAGTTCCATTACGTCATTGTACCATTATAATAACAACAATTACGTGCAAAATATATTAGGTACAACTCCAACGTTGTCACCTATATGTGCTTTGTATGTAATAAAACAAAGTTCACAATAATGTTCCTGTTATCTTGGGCAATGGCCGGAAGTTGTAATGCGTAACGAGACAACGTGTTCTCCAAACTATTGTCTATATATGTATACTTCTGTTTCCAAATTTCTTTTCTTGATACTTGCAAATCTCCCCTCTAAGCGTTACTTTGATGCAATGCCTATCTTGATCTCTGTGCTCCGTGTGTTTCGCGCAATAATCGAACCGCGACGATCCACTTAACCGGACGTCCAGTTCAACAGCTTCGAGCAGCTCTGCATCAACTTTACGAACGAAAAGCTTCAGCAATACTTCAATCACCACATGTTCGTGCTCGAGCAAGAGGAGTACGAGCGCGAGGGCATCAGGTGGACATTCATTGATTTTGGTATGGATCTCCAAAAAACAATTGAACTCATCGAGAAGGTAAGCGCGTGCTTTGGCGATGGGTTTTGCCGCAATTTTACCTATATACATCGCTTTCAAAAACGCAGCAATCGGCAGCAGCTTTTCGTTTGAGCCTCGCTCTGTGTTTCACATTGCCAAGTATGTATGTATACCACGTTACATTTGTGTTTTCGCTTTTTGTGTTTATCCACGTTCCCATTGTGTACATATTTATGTTGTCTCTATATTTTCGCCAAATATTTCTCTGTCTGAGAAACAAGTTTTTTTTTTTCTTTTTTTTTTTCTTTCTTTTCTTATCATAAGTAACATTTACACGGCACATCCAAGGTCCAATACTTTGGCAAAATTGGGAATTACCAATGACAAAAACTCACGATTTTCTATCGTATACGTGACACGGGTGTGCGGTGTTTTGAAATGGAATATGTGATGGTTTGTGTGGAAAAGTATATCGTATACAAGGATGCTTTTTCAAACAAATTTTTCACGTACTCGGATAATTATCGTATGCCAAGCAAAAAATTTTCATCGAGTAATTGAAGCATTTTTTGAAATAAATGAAAGACATTCGTACTTTGAATGCCAAATGGTTACTTGACGAAAAAAGCACTAAGAGTAGCGGTAACAAATCAATTGCGCGATTGCGATCATCGCCGTTTCGTATTTTATCACACATAAAGTTTAGAATCGCATCATCATTTGTTTATCATAAAAGTAACAGTAATGTCTTAAAACTTTGAGCAGCTTTTAAGCTCCAATGATTGCAGTAAAATTTGTTTTTTAATCGATTGTTCCAATTTTCAAAATATTAACCCTCGAACTGACGTTTCATCCCTATCAAAAATATCAATGCTGAAATCAGTCGTAGATTTCATCGTTGATTCTGCATTGATTCCCCGTTGATTCAGTGTTGAATAAGCGTTGATTCAAGCCGATATTAGTAATTGACTTCAAAATAATCCCTTGTTTAAGTCAGCATTGCAGCTGTAATTCAAATAAATTATATTGTCAAGTTTACAATGAGTCAACGTTGATTAAACGCTTATTCAGAATTGATTCAACACGAAATCAACATAGAATCAACGATGTAATTTATGGCTCATTTCAGCGTTGATTGAGCATTGATACTTTTGATAGGAATTGTAAAAACTGTAACGGTCTCGTCTATCCATACGTGTATACATCGTAGACATGTTGCAATAGTTTATTGATGTGTCAAATTTCGTATGTTTGAAAAAAAAAAAAAAAATAAAATAAAATAAAAACACGCTACTCTTGGAGATGCTGAGAACTCACTCGGATTCAATGCATTCCCCATCTGACGGGCGTAATTCTCTTTCTCTTGCACAGCCCATGGGTATCCTCTCGATTCTCGAAGAAGAGTCTATGTTCCCGAAAGCCACGGACAAGACCTTCGAAGAGAAGCTGAACAACAACCATCTCGGCAAGAGTCCCAACTTCCTGAAGCCCAAGCCACCCAAGCCTGGCCAACAAGCAGCCCACTTTGCCATTGGTCACTACGCCGGCCAGGTATGTTGGTTTGCCCCCACAAAAGTAACACTACATGTTTTGCCAAATCATCAAAGATTTATACGTACATGTATTCGCTTGCGTCCCACTTAGGTGCCGTACAATATCACTGGTTGGTTGGAAAAGAACAAGGACCCGCTTAACGATACCGTGGTCGATCAGTACAAGAAATCCAGCAACAACCTGCTGATCGAGATCTTTGCCGACCATCCCGGCCAGTCCGGCGCGGCCGGTGGCAAGGACGCCGGTGGCGGCGGCCGTGGTAAGAAGGGAGGTGGCTTCTCCACCGTGTCGTCCTCTTACAAGGAACAGTTGAACAACCTGATGACAACCCTGAGAGCCACCCAGCCTCACTTTGTCCGTTGTATCATTCCCAACGAATTGAAGCAGCCGGGTGTCATTGACTCGCATCTCGTCATGCACCAGCTGACCTGTAACGGTGTGCTTGAAGGCATCCGTATCTGCCGGAAAGGTTTCCCCAACAGGATGGTCTATCCTGACTTCAAGCTGCGGTAAGTGCTTTCTTTTCGATTATTCCATTTACGTCTGCCGACAATTCTACGATTCGTTGAACATTTCAATTTAAAGCTGATACAAGTTCACTCAAGTGACATTATACATCGAAACATTCAACTCTATGTACATATAAAAAGGACTGTTGTAAAATGGTACCTGGACCATATGTATAAAGTCACTCGAGTGTACGTAAAATGTGTATTAGTAGAATTGTCTGGATTATTACTTTCTTAATACAGGGATATAGAGTACAATCATCATAACCTAAAATATGAATACAATGCATTTAAACTGTAGGTTATGAATAATTTACAGTTAGGATATCCCTTAGTTTTTGGCTATAGATTACGAAGGAATAAATTAAAAAAAAAAAAACTATAACTTTTGGCATATAGTTACATGATCTTAGCGCCAGCTGCAATGGCGGCGGAAGCTGAACCAAAGAAAGCAGCTCAGGCTTGCTTCGATTCGATCGGTCTAGATCCGGACAGTTACAGGATTGGTCACACTAAGGCTAGTTGAAATCCTCTTGTGAAAAAAAAGAGTCGCAATAATTACGTATACCCACAAAAACCATACTCCGACCCTCTTTCTTTCACCGTATACTTCCTATTGTCTCGTATATGGATTATGTGTTTCCAAGTTGACTTACTCTTAGAAGTAAAATACTTAATTAATTAATTCCGATTTGGTAGATGTACATCCAGTTTTGTAAAATTTTGTTGAGTAGACGATTTGAACTCCCCTCGTCACACGTTTGAGATTTTAGTAGACAGAGTGTGTTGGAAACCCCGTATTGTTATTTAGATGATTTTTCCACCAACGTTGCATAAGTGTTTATCCAATGAAGCGGAGCGTTTTTCTCGTTCAGTTTAATAAAAATCGAGAAAAACGAAGAAAACCTGTACTTTGGCAAGTGATTTTTCTCAATTTTATCAAACTATATATCGTGAATGTGGAAAAACGCGCCCCGACTCACAAAGTTTGACCCTTTACTGCGAGTAGTTAATACCCATCATCGTAGACACATTTGTATTGGTTTTACCTTAGATTTGTTGTTGTAGTTATAACTACCTCCCTCCCCCTCGATCTTTCAAGCAGAAGCAGCAGTTGACGGAGGAACTAATCATCAGAGTGGCAGCGAACATCATCAACGTGGCCATCCTTTTTTCACCTACCACATCCCCGTAGTATTAAAAATAATTATGTATTTACACCCTTACCATCGTATCGTTGAAGTAATATTAGTGAAAAAAAAAAAAAAAAAAAAAAAAAAAAAAAACGTAGATAAAGCAATATAGTATTGTATGATAGAAAAACTAGAGTAGAAGTTGTTGTTCCCACTACTAATCTGGGTCTACGATCCGGACCCTCTCTTCTCTTTTATGTGCGTGCAAATATCCCCGACCACACACCGCCGACCGACCAAACAACCTTTAGGTACAAAATCCTCGCGCCAGCTGCGTGCGAGAAGGCCGGTGGAGACCTGAAGAAGGCTGCCGAGGCTATCCTCGAGGGAGCCCAGCTCGATCCCGAGCAGTATCGTCTTGGACACACCAAGGCACGGTTTATCATGTCTAATATGCCAGCGGAGCCGCTCTACCATTGTTTTTTTCCTTTCTTTTTTTTCTTTTTTTTTTTTTTTTCGTTCTTAATATCCAATTTAATCAGATCATATGGACACCTTTTCGAAACGACGCAATTTTTCTTCGCTATTTCATTCACATGTACCTACCTGCACTTGATGTCCGTATACATGTTGAGAAAAGGTGTTTATCGTTGTCAATTAATATTCAAGGTTTGATTCAACTTTGTGATGTCTAGTGTTCTGATGATTACATTTGATTGTGCAAACCATATACTGATGAGTCACACATAAATTATGATTATTTGCCTCTTCACAACCCGAAAGGACCGGGATAATGTTCCAGCCTGCTTTTTATTGTCGATCCTCCCGTAGTCATATGTGTAGATTATACAGTAGAATCTTGTACGCTGATGGAAAAAATAAAAGTGCCGGATCTCTAATTTTGTGGTATAGTTTACGAGCACAACAACCGTGTTATCTCCGTGATGACAATTATACGGAACTAAAACAGCATTAACTTGGTAGTACGTCGGTTGGAGAACACTGGCAGCACATTTTTTCATTACTAAGACTTGGTTGGAATTACGTTTGACATTATCAATTCGGGGCGCTGTACTGTTCACATGTTTTTATTTGCGAAGGTGTAGGATGAAAAAAATGTACCAAACGTTTGTAGGATTACCTTGTATTCATAATGTACAATCGGTGTATACAAAAGTTTATTTTGAATCGACTTTACGCGTACCTTTGGTGATTGAGATTTTTTTTATTTTGCAAAAAAGTACATAAAAAAACGAATTATTTTCTAAAAAAAATAATGGTGGGAGTCCCTTATTGCCCAAATGTTATATTAAATTAATACGTGTCCCAATAAGATGCATTCCAATTTCCAGATGCCTTTTAATTAACTTACAGAAACCGTTTTTTTAAAAAAGTTTTTGATGATTTGTAATCTGCTTGAAGATCCTTAAATCACATTCGGTAGAGTTAGAAGTGTCAACATAATTTTCATGCAAAAAAAATTTAAAGGCAATTTTACAATTAAAAAAAAAAAAAGTAAACTAAGTCAAAAACTGTACGACGCAGAAATTATACAGTTAATACATGTTTGGAACATATTTTTTATCCTAAACTCTGGCAGTGAAAACCGAGATAAAAATAAGTAAGAGGTATGGAGCTCGAGTATTTATGCACAAAAATCATAGTCTCGCTACTTTCAATGTATTTTGAGAACTCTGCACTCCGATCTGATGATGCCGATTTGCAACTAAGTAGTGGTATTGAACAACGCGTTGCCAGAATTTTCAAACTGAACAAAATACTTGTCAAACGTAAGAACACAGTGGGTGTTCAAAAATAGTATACGGTGAGGCGAGAGATCCCCAAGTTCAAGGTGTCGCACTTTTATTTTTCCTTCAGCGTAGAAACGTAGACATCGTAGTTCATCTAAGCATCTTGCTCACCAATAACGATGCCTCTGGACAACGCGACGCAACAAATTAAAAGCTTTACCCGCTTTAACGGTAAATCTTTCAATTTTTCGCAGCTCGTGAAAATCACCACTGTCCAGTAGACGTGCACTTGCCAACCCTAATGTTATGCGTAACTACCATGAGAATGTGTTTTGTAGACAATCTTGAAAAACACATTCAAAGTACGTTTTACCAATTAAAAAATGTATTTGTTTATCACCAACAGCATCACGTGGATTGTATGGAAACAAAAAGTGATCGTACGATACGGTTGAAAAAAAATATTCACCTGGTGCTCAACACAATTGTCCCGTAATCTCGTAAACCAGACGATCGAGAATGCAAAACAAACATCTCTAACAGCCTTGTTGTTGTTTTCTTCTTTTTTTTTATATGTACGTCCAATTATTCCACTGTGTGCGTATCCTAAAACACTACTTACTCTGCGACGCAATGCAGATACAAAATTCTGTGTGCCAAAAGAGTGACAGACAGCATGGATCCAAAGAAAGCCACTCAAATCATTCTTGACGAAACTGTATCTCCTGATCAGTTCCGCATGGGTGCCAGCAAGGTACTTCATTGCCTGGAGAATGACATTTTCGACATTGTTTTGGGTACATTCAAGGATACGATACGTTTTTTTCGTTTCCTCTTCCATGCGATATTCACAAGGAACAACGCGTTCACTGATTTTTACACTGTCGTATCCTTGAAAGGTACAAAACGAACGAAATTACGTGTTTTGCTTGAATGACGAGTCACGAAACTAACTCCCTGTGAATTTTACCATTACATGCCGCTATCATGTGAACTAACGAATGGCTCGCTTGAGAAAAAAAACAAAAAAACAAAAAAACAATGGCGACTAAAAATCCAAGAAACCAGCTAAATTAAAAAAAGTGTCCTGCTTCTTTACCGAGAAATCCAAGCGCCTTACAAGACCCCAAAAGAGATTTAAACCAACCCTCGTTTCCTCCATGTAACAATCGCGTTTAGCGGCTAAACTATTTTTCGCTCTTTCTAAGAAGTTCAAGGTTGTACAATCCAAGTTAACGCGTATTTTCGGAAAAAGTATGACTATCGTCGGAAACAGTGTTTAAGTCTCTTTTCACGCACCATCCCCGCTCTACTCCCGACTCCTGTAATGTTCGACAGTTAATTTACAGATAATAATCAACGTGATTAATGTATTAACACGTACACTACATGTATATACACATATATTCCCACGGAGAAAGGTGTTTCGAGGAAAAATGGATTGTTACTATATACTTGATTTTTATTTTAAATGTAAATTATACTCGTACACCTTATGTCACTCAGCTATGCTGGGAGTAAACAAATTTTTTTGAAAAATCTTTTTCCGTGTCGATTAACCCAACTGATTTGATTGCAAATAGGAGATTCGACAGTTTGTCGCTCGCTGAATGGCACAAAAGGCCCCAATCGATTGTGGTGGAAAAAAAAGACAGCTCGTCTTCCCCCTGGGCTATTGTGGCACTGGTCAAACTGTCGAATGTCCTCGCAAGCCGAGAAAGCGTGGATTTGGGGGGTTCCCCCGAGTTAATCGTGTCGTGTTTGCACTGGCCCGCGCCAACAGGTGTTCTTCCGCGCCGGAGTCCTGGGTCAGATGGAGGAGTTCCGTGACGAGCGCTTGGGCAAGATCGTCTCGTGGATGCAGGCGTACGTGCGAGGTTACCTCGCCCGCAAGGACTTCAAGGCCCGCCAGGAGCAGCGCCTCGCTCTACAGGTCATCCAGAGGAACTTGCGCAGGTACCTCAAACTCCGCACCTGGCCCTGGTGGAAGCTCTGGCAGAAGGTCAGGCCACTCCTCAACGCCACTCGCATCGAAGACGAGCTCATTGTGAGTCTACCTTGGTTTTGGTGCAAAACCATCTTCTTTTTTTCCTCTCCGTGATTTTTGGAATTTTTCCCAAACTCTGATGGCACTTTGAAATATTTCCCGATCTCGTATACGATCGCGCATACCTGTGCCATTTCATGACTTTTATTTAAAAATATTCATTCACCCAGATATTAATAACCTTAGCGAAACAGTGTATCAAAAATATACCCGCGCCGCACGCGCGGTTTGAACGATATTCCCGACAAATTATGATAATTAAATCGCCATTCATTTCTAAATCGGTATGTATACGCGGTATGTAGGTGGTGAGAAATACGATTCGTTCGCGCACTCAAAAATAATCCAGACGCTTGTAAATCCGAGGCAACCGATGCGGTGACGAAATTTCACGCGCGTATCCGAGCCGCGTAAACAAGATGTATGTGCATACACGGCGCTTGGGGGGTGGGGCAGTTTTTCAAAAAAAAAATCGCTTGGTGTATCCTGGACCGCGGCCCGTATATTTTAAGCAGCTCCATCTCCTCCTCGAATTTGTCACCGTGCAAACTTTTTGCCTCGGAATATTATTACCGCGCTCTGATGTATGCCGGGGATCAAAAATATCGGGCTGTACCTCGCGAAAATCGTATACGCGCGGGAGAAGAAGAGAAAGAAAGTGTCGTATTTTCCTTCCGAAGTTGTGAAAGTAAATTTTTTTTTTTTTTTTTTTTTTTTTTTTTTTTTTTACGTATCCTTGGCTCTAATTTTATCGTTAAAGAGCTCCATATTACCAATGCTTGCCCTCCTACGAGGAAAAAAAAAAAAAAAAAAAAAAAAAAAAAGCGATCGTTATTGAATTTCACTTCTAAAAGCGTCCCTCCTCGTCGCGGGAAGATCGGTATACAGCTCTCCTTTCCGAGCCGCTGGAGCCCGTTGTTGTCGTCGTCGCCGTCATCTTTGGCTCTGGAGAACATTCTTCCCCTCCAAGCGAGCCCGTCTCTCGATTTCGCGATTCGCCCGGTATTTTTAGCCGTTCCCTCGGATCGTCCGGTTTATAAATATTTTCACCAGAAAAATATCCCCTCGTTAAGTAGGGGCGGGAGGAGGAGGAGGGACACACGGATACCTCATCTCCCGTTCCTGCACGCTCCCGTGGTAGGGGGTAGAAAAGTTCGGAGTCGCGTTAGCCCCGACGCAGTTCTCGCCTCGCTATCGAGCGACTCGCGCGCGCGCGCACCACCACGATTAATCATTACTACACACGCTCGCTCCACCCCCCTCTCCAACCTCTATTTCTTTCTTTTTTTTTTTTGCCTCTTCATTTGAATCCGAACGAGACGACGCGCTCTTTTCCTTCTCTCTTTGATTCCCCCCACCCCGCCACCCTGGGATCACGGGGCACCCTCCTACTCCCGCCTTCGAGCTTCGATCGGTAAAACCTCAGAAGCACCGGAGCATCGGCTCCGAGTACAGTTGGCGAAGACTCGGGCCGCGCGCACCTGCCACACGACTTGAACGACCAAGGGGGAAGCAGATAGACGAAAAAAAAAGAAAAAAAAAAAAAACGACGACGACGACAACGAGTGCATGTACATATATACATATTCCGCGGGAAATCGCACGAATATCCGGGATCTCGGTGTTTTTCTCTCGCTGGAGAGAACCGGACGGTCCAGGGTCGCGGCCCCTCCCTGTTGGGCATAATCGACGATTTCCACGGAGTTGCTCTCGCCACTCGGCACCGCGTGCGGTTGTGATAATACATATATTTTAATCGCATTCCACTGTGAGAAAAGACTGACGGGGTACAGCGAAGAAAACCCACCCTACGCCCCAGACTCGTCCCCTTGAAAGAAAAAAAAAAAAAAAAAAAAAAAAACTAGAAATTCCGAACGAAATCGGCGGGCAAAGATAAACGGAGCAATGGCTGACTCGAGCGAACAATTGCAGGCGATGGAGGAGAAGGCCCGCAAGTACCAGGAGGCCTTCGAGCGCGAGGAGAAGATGCGCATAGAGCTCGAGGCGCTCAACACGAAGCTCCTCGACGAGAAGACCAACCTGCTCAAGGGCCTCGACAGCGAGAAGGGAGCTCTCGCCGAGTACCAAGAGAAGGCACTCAAGCTCGGGGCCCAAAAGGCCGATCTCGAGTCTCAGCTTGCTGTAAGTACAAACCTCTAAATATTCCTCTATCAATTTTTTTTCTTTTTCTCCATCCAATCGCCGACGGAGTGGTGCTTAGTACACCGTGTACCTTGGCGTGGGTGACGCGCCACGGCTTCATTATGAAATTCCGGTGCTTCGTCGCGCGCTCGTTTTCGCCTCTCTCTCTCTCTCTCTCGGTCTCGAGGAAATATAAATATAATCCGCGATACACGGAATAGAGAGGGGCTTCGTTAGCGCCGAAGCAAACTTTTCCGTTCAATTAGCCGTGCGGTATTTTACGCGGCGCTTGATTGGTCCAAAGCGGAGGCCGCGCCTCGTTAAATACCACTTCTATCAACAAATTTTCAAGTCTCCCGAGAATTGCGTATACTTATTTGCACTCGACATTCATCCTCGCTTTCGCCGTATACGTATATTATATATTTATAGATTCGTGCCAACTCGGCACGAGTAAGAGAAAAAAAAAAACGTTCCAGTGATGTAAAAATACACATCAGTTCGCGCTCGAGGAGATGAATAAAATAGATCTCGAGTAATTAGCGTGTAAAAAGCCACTGAGTAGAAGTAGCGCTTAAGTGCTGAAATGTAGTATACAGATAGAGACAGGCGTAGGTACGATAAAAAAAAAAAAAAAAAAAAAAAAATGGGGTGAAGGGCTCTCTCGCAAGCTCGAGGGGCAAAAGTGCACGGTTGCACCAAGGATATGTACCAATATTGTTGTCGAAACCCAGCGCCGATGGTCATTTGTTTCCCAATGCCCGACTTGTGCGTGTACAATAAACGTATAGGATTCCAGGCGAAAAAGCTATTACTCACACAGAAGCGCGAAAAGTGCGGGTGTTATTTAAACACCCAACTAGTTTGCGTTTTATTGTTGGTTTCCAAAAACCCGGCCGAGCCGAAAAAGCATTTGGAGGCGGTAACAGTCCCGTTGTTGCGTCAGAAAAAAAATTAAGAGCTCTCTCGATGATTGCTCATTACGCGCGCGTTTGCCTTTCAACCGAGGCGTTTTTGCCCATTTGTGCACTCGGGTACGGTTGTAAAGATGCTACAAGCCTACTACCATCATCTATTTTATTTTTATTATTTTTTTTTAAATTATTATTATTGGAGGGAAATCAGGTAACCGCGAATGATTAATCGGCCATAAAGCGGGGACGTGTTAATAATATCTCGTTTAACGATTGCCCCAGTTTCGCGAGCAATCTCATAAATCATCGGTACGAATCGCGTGAGCTTGGAAAATATGTACACTCATATATTATATATACACGCGCATCGAATGATTTTGCGCGCATTTATAAATTTTCAGTAGTACGAGTCGCCCTGTCGTCAGACGCGCGTGTAATTCTCCGGTAAGGCAAAGCGCGCGTCCGCGGTAAGTGTGTAAGTACACCTGATGATTTATATTTCTAAACGAGAAAATTTGACGGGAGACTATGGTGTACGGTACAACCGAGCGTGTTTTTTTTTGCCCGGATAAATCTCGCCCACGCGCATCTATTTCAGCGCGGCTCCAGAAATTCCGGTCTTTCTAAAAATTGCTCGCTCGTTCCAGCATCGCTGTGTTGGGGGGAAGGTGGCGAGCACCGAAAGAAATAACGACGGTCTCGAAAGAAAAGGGCAAAGAGGATTCGCGGATGTATAGGAGCTTGGGGTGTGGGAGGGGGGGGGGAGCTGCAAGGATGACACACGGGTGTATATATATAAACATACACAACAGAAGCAAAGCTGCTCATGTACGGTTACAGCAGAGTTGGTGCTCGCGTAACACATGTGGAGCTTTAAAATTAGCTCCAACGCCGAGTGTTGTTTTTCACGCTCGTTCGTGGAAAAAAATAAAGGCTCCAGCATCCGGATGAGTATGTGCTGTGATATATACGTGCTGCTCGATTTCTCAAAGAAAAAAAAAAAAAAAAAAGAAAAAAAAGGGACTCTCTTGCAAAAGTCGAACCTGCTCGATAGGGATGTACGTGGTGTCGAGATACCATCAGATCTTCTAAATTTAAAATGCTCGGGAATAATTTCACTGCACACCGGAAGGTAACGAGAACAGGTGCGGGGAATATTATGTATTAATAGAAAACGAGGCGATCTTCACGAGCAGAGAGGCGTAACAATTAGGTATAGTAATAAAGACGCGCATTTTAAGTACGGCCAGCTCTTTTGCGATGACTTCGATCATAGGAGGAAAGATGGAAAAAATAGAGGTTCCGCATTGACGAGAAAAAAAAAGAATCTCCAGCCCGTCCGTGTCCGTCTCGATGGAGACGTCACATGCGTCACTATACGTAAGTATACGGACGAGCTTTGGACAAGTGATGGGTTTACATATACATCATTATCATCCCGTTGACTCTTGGCTCTTACGCGAGCACGCAGCTTTTTTTTTTTTTTTTTTTTTTTTTTTGTTTTTTTTTTTTTTTTTGTTCACTTGACAGGGCAGCTAATATTAGATCACTTACATACAGGCGAGCTTGACATCACACGTGTACATGTACAGTGTACCTGTATACTATAATATGCATGCAGTGTGGAGTTCTCATTAATATTAGGAAGGAGGAAGGGGGAGCTAACGTTTTCTGATTAACGGGCCGGCGCGAATTTTCGGGCAGCTGCGCGATCGTTGAAAGGCCTCGATTATTATAGCCACCTCTGAACATTACCACAATAAGAAAAAGGCAGGGGCCCAGCTTTAGGGTTTATTGCGATAGTATAACTTTTAACGGCAATCAAATAAATTCCGAACTAATGAGCAGTTTGTACAAAGGAGCCATCGGCTAATAGGTGGTACGGCGAGAGATGGATAAATTATAGATACGTGTATGTGGCTCAGAATTATATGGGTATTATCGGCTAGATCCAAAACGGGAAACCGAGCACGCGGTGGGTATAACATATGCGCGATTTTATGCAGCTGAACGCCGATTAATTACGCGGCTAATGATGCGCCACCGTTGCCTCGCGGCAGCCAAGAAGTTTTGCGGTTTTTGGTCCCTCGGTATTCGCATAGTTGGGAAAACTGGAGCTTTCGTACCTACAACTTGGTAGGTTTATTTAAAGACCTGCAGGTGAGCGGACTACCTATACCTGCTTTCCGCTTCCGATTTTAATTAATATACGTTCACGCGAGACGCGTACGTTTTACGCGCAGCGTGTATTTTTACGCGTCGCCGGGCGTTGACAATTTGTAACGTTTCTCCCTTGGTGTACACACGGACAAATATACGTTATGGTGGCACTCTCTGCGGGCGATTTATCCTCACGAGCTGATGTAGGCCAAAATTTTTGATACGGTGTCAAAACGATTTATTTTTAATATCAGAGTTGGTATAGGCGTAGAGAGGGACCATCGGCTATGGCCAAGTGTTGCGAAAAAACGGCCCACAGGCAATGAATCATCGATTAAGAAAACCCGCGACCGAAATTGCGTACACACACACTAACTATAACACCACTCCGTCGCGATCTAATGAGCCCGACATGAGCTCGAAAGTGGCCGATGATGCGTATATGGAAAACAAAATAAAGCACGCGTGGTGAATGGCCCGCAGGACATCACCGACAGATTCCAGCAAGAGGAGGAGGCCAGGAACGCCCTTTTCCAAACCAAGAAGAAGCTCGACCAGGAGATATCCGGTTTGAAGAAGGACCTTGAGGACCTAGAGCTGACGATCCAGAAGAGCGAACAGGACAAGGCGACCAAGGACCACCAGATCCGGAACCTCAACGACGAGATAGCCCATCAGGATGAGCTCATCAACAAGCTCAACAAGGAGAAGAAGAACCAGGGCGAGATCAACCAGAAGACGGCCGAGGAGCTCCAGGCGGCCGAGGACAAGGTCAACCACCTCAACAAGGTCAAGCAGAAGCTCGAGCAGACTCTCGACGAGCTCGAGGACACGCTCGAGCGCGAAAAGAAATCTCGGTAGGCCCGAGTGGGACTTTGTACACATATGTATATATATATATATATATTTTTTTTTTGTCTAACTTGCAAAATAACGTGTCTGTGCGTGCGCTTAAAGTGCCGACGTCGAGAAGACCAAGAGGAAGGTGGAGGGCGACCTGAAGCTCACCCAGGAGGCGGTGGCCGACCTCGAGAGGAACAAGAAGGAGCTCGAGCAGACGATCCAGCGCAAGGACAAGGAGCTAGCCTCCCTGACGGCCAAGCTCGAGGACGAGCAGGCCCTTGTGGGCAAGCAGCAGAAGCAGATCAAGGAGCTGCAGGCCCGCATCGAGGAGCTCGAGGAGGAGGTCGAGGCCGAGAGGCAGGCGCGCGCCAAGGCCGAGAAGCAACGGTCGGACTTGGCCCGCGAGCTCGAGGAGTTGGGCGAGCGGCTCGAGGAGGCGGGCGGGGCCACCTCGGCTCAGATCGAGCTCAACAAGAAGCGCGAGGCCGAGCTGAGCAAGCTGCGCAGGGATCTCGAGGAGGCCAATATCCAGCACGAGTCGGCCCTGGCCATTTTGCGGAAGAAGCACAACGACGCGGTGGCCGAGATGGGCGAGCAGATCGACCAGCTTAACAAGATCAAGGCTAGGTGAGTCTATGGGTTTCCGGGGCGGAGGGCTTTGGGGAGAACCGATGGGCAGGTGATGGACGTCGACGAACGGAGTTGATTTTTTTATTTTAAAATGACACGTTGTTTTTGATAGGGCCGAAAAAGGCCGTAACGACATCCACGTCGAGCTGAACAATTCCCGTGCCTCCATTGACGCAGTCGCGAGAGAGAAGGTAGACGTTTTGCCAAATGTTCCCAAACATCTTTCCCTCCCCCCAAAAACCCCATGTATATACTCTTCGAGAATATACACCATTTCCCCTCATTGTTTCCCATTCGTGTTAATCTTTTACATTTTTACGATTTTTTTTTGTTTCGTTTGTCATGTTAACCAAACCCCCTTCCTTTTTCAACGTTGGATCCACATCCAAATCGGCGAAATTCCCCTTTTTCGGCTCGTGATGATGGTTACAGACAACGCAACCTTGACCATTGAAAAACACAACATAGCTACAATTATCACAGTTGTAAATTGATAGGTGTAATTACCTATACATTGAACTACAAAGTAATAGCTTGCGGTACCTCGATGTGGACAGGGGTGCGATCAAACAACGCATGTTCCGCGTGTCCTCGTAAATGTTATAATTTCCACGTTCCGCAGGATCGAGAAGGAGAAGGTTCAGTACTTCAGCGAACTGAACGACCTTCGCGCCACCGTCGACCATCTCAGCAATGAGAAGGTACACGACAACACGAAAAACTTCTATTGCGCGCTATTTCAGCTGTACTAACGCTATTAACGCAGATATCGCTGTGCCCGATGACCATGTTATGTGGGGACGGAGCTGAAACACCTTCAAACTTTACCCCCGATTCCCTTGCATCTTGCTTGTGCTGCTTGCTTTTGTTTGCCATTTTTGAATCTCAGAGTAAACAATTAACTAAACGCATCGTGTGTTTGGGGGGGGAAAAAAAAAAAAACCATAGGCTGCCCAGGAGAAGATCGCCAAGCAGTTGCAGCACCAGCTGAACGAGGCCCAGGGCAAGATCGAGGAGCTGACGCGAACGGTGAACGACTTTGACGCCGCCAAGAAGAAGCTGTCGATCGAAAACAGCGACCTCCTCCGGCAACTCGAGGAGGCCGAGTCCCAGGTGAACCAGCTGTCCAAGATCAAGATATCCCTGACGACGCAGCTCGAGGACACCAAGAGACTAGCGGACGAGGAGGGCCGCGAGCGAGCCACCCTCCTCGGCAAGTTCCGCAACCTCGAGCACGACCTCGACAACATCCGCGAGCAGGTGGAGGAGGAGGCCGAGGGCAAGGCCGACCTCCAGCGGCAACTGAGCAAAGCCAACGCCGAGGCCCAGCTGTGGCGCACCAAGTACGAGAGCGAGGGCGTCGCCCGGGCCGAGGAGCTCGAGGAGGCCAAGCGCAAACTCCAGGCCCGGCTGGCCGAGGCCGAGGAGACCATAGAGTCCCTCAACCAAAAGGTCATAGCCCTCGAGAAGACCAAGCAACGGCTGGCCACCGAGGTCGAGGACCTCCAGCTCGAGGTAGACCGGGCCACCGCCATCGCCAACGCCGCCGAGAAGAAGCAAAAGGCCTTCGACAAGATCATCGGCGAGTGGAAGCTCAAGGTCGACGATTTGGCGGCCGAGCTCGACGCCAGCCAGAAGGAGTGCCGCAACTACAGCACCGAGCTGTTCCGGCTGAAGGGCGCGTACGAGGAGAGCCAGGAGCAACTCGAGGCGGTCCGCCGCGAGAACAAGAACCTCGCCGACGAGGTGAAGGACCTCCTCGACCAGATTGGCGAGGGCGGCCGCAACATCCACGAGATCGAGAAGGCCCGAAAGCGCCTCGAGGCCGAGAAGGACGAGCTCCAGGCCGCCCTCGAGGAAGCCGAGGCGGCCCTCGAGCAGGAGGAGAACAAGGTCCTGCGCAGCCAGCTCGAGCTGAGCCAGGTGCGCCAGGAGATAGACCGGCGCATCCAGGAGAAGGAGGAGGAGTTTGAGAACACGCGCAAGAACCACCAGCGCGCCCTCGACTCGATGCAGGCGAGCCTGGAGGCCGAGGCCAAGGGCAAGGCCGAGGCCCTGCGCATGAAGAAGAAACTCGAGGCGGACATAAACGAGCTCGAGATCGCCCTCGACCACGCGAACAAGGCCAACGCCGAGGCCCAGAAGAACATCAAGCGCTACCAGCAGCAGCTCAAGGACGTGCAGACGGCCCTCGAGGAGGAGCAGAGGGCGCGCGACGAGGCCCGGGAGCTCCTTGGTATAAGCGAGCGCCGAGCCAACGCCCTCCAGAACGAGCTCGAGGAGAGCCGCCAGTTGCTAGAGCAGGCCGACAGGGGCCGTAGGCAGGCAGAGCAGGAGTTGGCCGACGCGCACGAGCAGCTTAACGAACTGAGCGCCCAGAACGCGAGCATCAGCGCGGCCAAGCGCAAGCTGGAGGCGGAGCTGCAGACCCTGCACTCGGACCTGGACGAGCTGCTCAACGAGGCGAAAAACAGCGAGGAGAAGGCCAAGAAGGCGATGGTGGACGCGGCGCGACTGGCGGACGAGCTCAGGGCCGAGCAGGACCACGCCCAGACCCAGGAGAAGCTTCGCAAGGCCCTGGAGACGCAGATCAAGGAGCTCCAGGTGCGCCTGGACGAGGCGGAGGCTAACGCCCTCAAGGGTGGCAAGAAGGCCATCCAGAAGTTGGAGCAGCGGGTGCGCGAGCTGGAGAACGAGCTGGACGGGGAGCAGAGGAGACACGCGGACGCCCAGAAGAACTTGCGCAAGAGCGAGCGCCGCATCAAGGAGTTGGCCTTCCAGGCGGACGAGGACCGCAAGAACCACGAGCGCATGCAGGATCTGGTTGACAAGCTCCAGCAGAAGATCAAGACGTACAAGCGCCAGATCGAGGAGGCCGAGGAGATCGCGGCCCTCAATCTGGCCAAGTTCCGCAAGGCCCAGCAGGAGCTCGAGGAGGCCGAGGAGAGGGCGGACCTCGCCGAGCAGGCGATCGCCAAGTTCCGCACCAAGGGACGTGGTGGCAGCGCCGCGCGTGGCATCAGCCCGGCGGTAAGTCGACCGTTTTTACCGTACCAACTATTATCATTTTTTTTTATTTTTTTTTTTTTTTACTACGGATACTTACTTTCCGTGGGAATTCCAGCGTGTGATTTCACTCCCGTGATCTTTGGCGATTAATCTTTTGTTCGTGGCATCGGTGAAACCGAGACTTGGGAAGATTCAGAGATTTATATGGTTATAATTTTTTTACCATCTGTGATTCGTAAACATTTATTTATTTTAATGGGATGAATTAAGTGTCGAAAAATTACGAGGTCATCGTGCCGTTTTTACCGATGAAAGTTTTTCACGAGATCAGGCAGGAATTCCTACGGAAGTTTTACAGTATGGAAATCGGACGTTGTTTTACGTCCATTATGTACGGTAAAATACGTACGCGTATAGCTTAGTTTAAGCTGAAAAAATTGATACTTAAACGATAGCACCAAAAAGCAAAAATTCCGTCACATGTGTCATTCATTCGCTCTTTATTGTGTCTCTCGATCCATACTATAGCCCGCTGGACAGAAAGGCCAAGCGCAGCGCAAGGCACCCGCGCACGAATAAACCGCCGCGCCGGTACATGTAAGTCTGACGTTGTCCCAAAAAAGTGGTGAACAAATTAAAAAAAAAAAAAAAAAAGTATACAAACAAACCAGCACGTTCTGTCTTTTGAGAGCAACAATAAACTAAAATTATGTTACGCCCAACAAAAATGGATGAGGCCATCAAGGGGGACGTTTTTATACGTATACATATAATATGTGTCACCGTGTGATTTTAGTATCATTACAACGCAAAGTGCAAAAAATAACGTATTTATGTGTTTATCAACAACTTCAACGCAACCGTGTAATCTGCGCACGTGTCTACATGTAGTATTTGATACTTCCGTATTATATATCTTTTTTCATTGACCACGTTTTTTTTTTTTTTTTTTTTTTTTTTTTTTTCATTAATCGTCACCGAATATTTTGCGAATTCTGATATAATTATAGATATGACTTACCAATTGGAATGTAACATTATGATTTCGCAAAATGTACATCACCCCGAGAACCGCGAATATCAGTTTATCGTACATACTCCTAATTTCCTCATGGTGAGATAAATGTTTACAGCACTTGTTTACATAATTGTATATGTTGCCTCATACGATTATTACTCCGTGTATTCACTTGTATCCAAAATTTTTGTGTTCCATCCACCCCGTACGTGTTTATCGTTTTAATTGATTGTTACATACAGTTCTCATGGCTAGGGTTACAGTTTCTATCATTGAAGGTACACTCATACCGACAGACCCTTGTTTCTTCATCTCATTTTTCGATCCATGGAAAGAGCACTTAGTTGTCACAAACATCTTTTTGGGAATACATCTGAGTCCGTATTCTCTACATGAAATGTATACTAAAACAAGTGTATAATGGGTGATTTTTACCGAGTGTTAACCAAAACGAGTTTTGTAGTGCTTAAATGTACCCCGAAAAAAAAAAAAAAAAATGAAAAGTGCCATTTCATTTTGAGCATAAGTACTTTGAAAAAGAAAAAAAGAAACCCCTCATACTGTCTGTTTATAATGATCCCCATAACTTTGTAACAAAACATATTTCATAAGATCAAAAGTTCATGTTTCAAATCCAATATTTAAATATATAAACCTCAGTGTACAACTAATATTTAAGAAAAATATACATACACAAAAACAAAAGTCGCGCAGAAAACACTACTGAATTTTACTAGTGAAATTATTTTGACAAAAGTTATTTATTATATAGTTTGTCAAAGATTAATCGGTATATTATTACCCACAGTGCCTGTATTAAAATTAATTTGAAAAAAATCATATTATTGCTATATATTAAAAAATTCAGTGGTCCTTTCCGTGCACTTTAAAATCCACTCCATTAAATGAAGTAATCAATAACTAAGCTGATTTTTGTTTGTCAATTCTCGAAAATTTATAGCCACACCGACCAGCTTTCAATAAACCACAGTTCGACGGCTCATCGTTCCCGCCGAGATTCGACCTCATGCCCGACGGTGATCTGTAACGAGCGTCTCATCAACATCCCATACGTTTACATTATATCCAAGAGCGGACACCACACCATCATCGTGAGCGGCCCAGCATATATATAGATATAGATACATGATTTATATTTATATATACAAAACAGACAAAAACAAATCGAAAAAAAAAAAAATATATATTATTTTACGATAAATAAGATATATATATATATATAGCACACGCAGTCAAGTCATCATCTCTCAAGTTATTATTACTATTCTTACTATTATTATTTCTATTACATTATTATAATTTATTATTATGTTTTATCAATGAATCGCGATACATGCACACTGACATTTCAGCACCGGGGCCTCCCCTTTCATTTTTCTCTTTTTTTTTTTTTTATCAAAATATCTAAAAAAAAGGGGGACTCGTTACGAAAAAAAAAAAAAGATATATATATATATGAGATACAGTAAACGAAGGACTTGTGTCCTAGGACGAAGAAGGGGTGAGATACAAAGAGAGAGAGAGAGAGAGAAAAAAAAACATTTAAAAGAGAGGGAGAGAGACAGAGATATGTTAAAGATGAAGAAATATATAAATAAATGTTAAAATGAAACTTAAATATGTACGAAGATGAACAAACAAAAAAAAAAAAAAAAAAAGATTTACTAAAAAAATGAAATAAAAAGTGCGTGCAAACGAGCAAGCCGAATTATAGTTGCGAGTAAAGAAAAGAGAAAAAAAACAATTAATATTAAAAATAAATGAAGAAAATCAATTATATCAATCATAATATTTACGTCGTTGATATGAAATGACGCACACATTTACACTCACATCGCAACATTATTATATTTTACCTATCTCAAAGAACTGCGTCGTCAAATGCTATCCTATAAAGTAATTTTATTTATAAAGAAAAGCGAAATATGTATTTATTAAAATAAATAAGCAATAAATAAAATTAAGAACTTGAAAAAAAAAAAAAAAAAAGGAAAAGAAAAATTTCAATCATCTTACCCAACATGCCTTTTTGCCTTTATTATTATTTTTTCTTATTTTATTCATTTACAACAAAACATCGGCATTTGAGTTTACCCAAGACACTAAAGTCGTACATCATCTTCCCCGGCTTCAGTTACATTTTTCCTTGATGTGGAGGCCGCCCCTGTGATTGGCCTTGATTTGATTGCGAGCCAACTGCTGGTACTGGCCCTTGATCAACTCCCACGAGCTGAACTGCTTGATGTCGACCCCGAATTCACGACAAGTGTCCCGAAAGGCCTGCTGGCAGAGCTCGAGGTAGTCATGGTCCACAGTGGGCAGCAGGTGGTGCAGACCGTGTAGACCAAAGTTCGTCAGGGCGAGGAAAGTCGAGTCATCGATGACGTAGCGGTCGCGCACAGCGTCCAACTCCATGAGGCCCCAGTCGGGATCTTGCCTTGAATCCGTAACCATTTTTTTTTTTTTTTTTTTTTTTCAAGGTTTATGTTCTCGAAAAATAAATGGCACCAACCGACAAATGTCACCGTCGTGGAAGATATCGGGGTGATGATGAGCAGCCGTCAGTCCGATAAAGTGAAATATAAAACTACTCAAACTCAGGATGCACAGCCACAGTTTGACAGCCTCCCACGGCGACGAGGCGAAGAAGCTCATCAGTACGGGCAAGGCAAATGGTACGACGTCCCGGAATTCCACCTTCTTCCACTCCACCAACAGCGAGTAGTACCTGATTGCGGAAACACTTACTATTAATTCTTTCCCGAATCCCCAAACGAGTGGCATCAGAGAATAAACGCTGTACCGTTTTAATCCTTGGAGGAAACAAGCGACCAACATGGCGATAGGATTGAACAAAAAGGCCCATATAATGTACAGCGCGGACTTGTTAGTTCCTGGCAACCAGTTTTGGAAAGGCTCGAATATGTAGATCTCCATGTCCCATAGTGTGTTTGGGTACAAGTGATGGCTCAGCACGTGGGATATTCTCCAGTCCTTGGACGACATGAGGCTCAGATCGAAGTAGTACATGCGAAAATTGTCACGCATGTGGAAAAAGTTGTGGGCTATTATCGACAGCCACGTGAGCAGGAGGGCTGAGATGAATAATGTATTTATTTGTTTTTCCCTTTTTTTTTTTTTTTTTTTTTTTTTCAATCAGTTGACTTGTTTGATTTACCGCAAATGACGAGCGCAACCCACGATTTGAATATGGCACATGCAATGACCGAGGCTATCGTGAGTGTCGCTATTCCATCGGCTATCAGTTTGGATTTGACACTGGGGTTGTGGTAGTCCACGTTTTTCAGGGCCTCGCGGGCTCTTTCTTTGAATTTCTTGTAAAAGCCATTTGGATCGAAGGTGTAGGCCATCATTCTGGGCGCCACTGCTTTGCGAACGAAAAATTTTGGCAAAAGCCGCTCAGGTTTTTCCGACAAGTGATGAACCTGAAAATGTGACAGTTTTCGCTTGACTGAATAAAAAAAAATTTAATGGCACATTAACTAACTCTTCCCTCAGTCTTATATTTATTGAAAATGAGCATGTAAATAATATAATTTGACACACCTATACGGACTTGTAAATATCTAACAGCAGTTGTAAGGTTAAAAAAAATGCATGAATAAATAAATAAAAACCTCGAAGGCCTCCGTGATGTCGGTGCCTTTGGTCATCGATATCCACTCAGCTCCACCAGGATGTTTTTTTACGAAGTCTTCCAAGTCGTAGAGATTGTCTTGAATCCTCCAGAGGCCCTCCGCGCCATCGTCCTTGCGTCTGCCCTCCAAGAACTGAAAGGTCGTTTTCAGGAGATTGTCTCTGCCGGACGGGTATGCCAAGCCCGGCACTGTACTCTTTAGTTTGCCCATTTTATTCGTAGTTTCGGACTTGTACATGAAATTATTTTATTTTATTTTTTAAAACATGTTATCTGTACAGGCTCGAGCAAAAAAAAAGTTTAAATGCTTCTTTTTTTTGGGTTTTGATAAATTTTATTACTCTCTCGCGTTATCATGATTGCTTTGATGATGCACCGATTAAAAACAAACCAGTTTTATGTCAATAGCGCATAAATTATCCTCGTACCTGAAGAAGCTAGTGTTGGTGGATTCGAGATCAATATTTCATTTCCAAAGTCCTTGATTGGATTAATAATACTTCGAAAACCGCAAGTTTATTCCGCTTTAGAAAAAAAATTTTATGGATTGAAGGATGAAAAAATGAATCGAGAAAAATTTTTTGAGTTTTTTTTGTTTGAGGAAGGTCGAAAAAGAGAGACTGAACAACGTGTTTACAAGGTAAGACGACTCGTACTTTGATATGTGCGTTTTATGTAATGCGATCCATTTTTACAAGTAAAATGTTGGTGCAGTACAATATGATTATAAAAGAGTTCGTATTCTTTGACGTACGGTATTTTTTAGTAATCGAGAATCGACTTGTTAAATCGAACTATAGGTAATTCACGTATCTGTACCATTGGGATAGTTACTAAACAAAAGTTTTTTCGATTTTTGTTCAGTTGACTTAATGTTGGAGATAATATACTGATGACATGTATGTACTTTTCACAATTTATAATACTTTTTATCTCCAAATAAATAAGATTGTTTGTATTTGTTTCTGCTTGCACTTGCGCATACTTATATTTGTCAAACAGCTTTCGTTCAGCAAACGAGCTCGATAAGCCGTCAAACAGGAAAAAAAAGAAAATAATGACATAAATGTTTAACATTTATAAGTGTAACTTTCGATGAGCGCGAAAAATCTCATCGAACACAATCATGGGGCGATAAAAGATGTAAAATGTTGAATCAGCTCGTAAAGTGTATAATTCTTGTACTCACTTAGCCTAAATTCGATGCTCGCAAGATCTCCTTGCCGTAGCAATCGCCAAGTACTGCTTTCAAAAAATCCTCCTTTTTTCAAAACGAGAAAACATCCGCGAGAGCGATTGCAGTCAAAAAACAAATAAAAAAAAAAAAAAAGGTCCGTTGGAAAAAGTAGTCAAACCACTGGTAAAAAAAATGCGACGCGTCCCGGCTTTGAGCTGAGATTCAACTGACGGGAGAGCGCTGATGCTGAGACCTCATCTCATCGTGCAACAATATCACGCATACACGCGCACTACTCCCACCCTATACGGCCCAAAAGCGTTTATGAGCCCAATCGCTTCTTATCAATTCGGTCTCTTGTTGGCGACTCGCTTATCTCCTCCCGTGCACGGCACTGCACCATAGTGTGTGGTGATGATACGGGCGTGTGTTGCGATGGCACTTTTTTCCTTCACAAGGGCAGTGAGTGTAAAATTTCGGGGGCATCTATGCGTCATTTTTAACGCGGCTTATCGGAACTAGTGCTCTTGTTTTTATCAGACTTTGACGCCAAAGTTGACGTGATTTACTGCGTCTTTCACTCGGCTGCTCTCTTGGAAGCGATTGGTTCTACGACCAAGCGAAAGTTATCTAAGAAATAAACGGCGCACAACAGTTATTTTTGTATCCATGTTTCTTTTTTTTTTTTTTTTATTTACTGTAGCATTTCGATAAAAACAGCACATATATTTTTAACAAACGTTTACAAAAATAATCACTACAAATTAGAAATTGATGAAACAAAAAAAAATTTCACCCAGCATTTACAAGGTGGATTTAACATTACTACTTATAAATTAAGTATTTGGAGTTTCAGTAAAATCCACTGTTTGCGAAGCAAAAATGACACATTATATGGATGGATTAAATTTTGTTTTATATACGTTTTACGTATTTGTGATTACGTGTAGACACAAAGTAATGACTGCAAAGCGTTTGATGGAGTAATAATACATTGTGAATTAAATATTGGTAAACTCAATTCTTCCTAAACTACATCACAAAAGTAAAAAATGAATAAATTATACCTTAAATGCACAAATTTTCCATAAATCTCGTACGCTCGTCACATTTACACTCCCTCGAAATACTATACTATTAATTTATACGCTGAATATTCTCGTACAATTGACGAAAGTCAATACATATATTTTCACCGACTTAAAAGCTCCGTGGGATGATTTTCTTAATTGATAAGGAAAAAAAAGCAGAGAACACAATTCACATTCTTCGCACGCGTTCCCAATGACGCGCGAAAAAATTGAAAATCGGCACAAGCCCGACGACGTACGGGACGACGCGCTCCAGCTCACGCTCGCAGCTGGAACATGGCCATCGCGAGCCCGCCAAGCACGAGTGCCGATACAGTGCTACCCAAGACACGAAAGGTGGACTCTGCCGCGGCGCCTTTGCTCGACGGCAATCGGTTGGGTCTGGTGTCCTCGTCCTTGGACGCAGCTCCGTCGGACATGCCGATCGAGCACACCGTACCTTGGACCGCCTCGCGCACCGTCCCTGTGAGGACGCGGAAATTGTAATCATTCGGGTCGAGGTGATGGTACATGAAGGTCGGCAACCGATCCGAGAGCACCCAAATCCGGCCGCTGCGGTCGATCTGAAAGTATCGGATGTATATCGGCGAGTTTTGGGAATCGTAGTGTAACAAACGAGTGTGTGTATACCTTGACATCGTTGGGAAAGATCATCGTGACGTTGTCCATGTAAACGCGGCCCTGCTGTTGCAGGGTGTAGTTGGTGCCGGTGCGCCAGCACGCGATCGCGTTGAGGTTCGTCAGGGCGTAGATGAGAATGCCGGTCTCGGGATCGAGGAAGCTGGCACTGCTTTGGCCATTGGTGCCGCGCGATCCGAGCACTTGGAACTGATGGAAGGCTTCTGTTGATGCAGAAAAAAGTATGCGCTCAGTATGGTGCATATCTTTTATTCATCAAGTGTAAAAATCGGTTGGGCGTTTTTTTTTAAATTCCACCTTACGCTGTGATCAAGTAATAACCTTATTTTACAATTTGTACAGGGCAATTGAAATAACGGTGACTTTGTTTCCAAACTATAAATAAATAGTCTTCCGTAGTGAAAAAATAAAGGTAAATGGTTGAGAGAAAAGAAAAAGTGGTATTTCGCCGCGTCCTCGCGTTATGCCGGTACACACCACACACATACCCAGCAAAGTAAGTGGGTCAGAATCGAGCAAGCCAAGCGAGAGCGCGATATGCATGATTTCATTAAAAACCACGCATATATATATCACGTCTTCAATAATTTGCTGCACACGTGAGAGAGACATGTATAATTGTTGTGCAGCTGTAGATGCTTACCCGAGGTGGCCAATCTGTCGGGATCGCGCAGGATACGCGTGCCAACCGAGAACTCCATAGTGCTGGTCAGCGGGTGGAAGTAGAGCGTGCTGTAGCCATCGTTCGTGGGAGCCAGGGCTAATCCGAAAATCCCGTCCGACCAGTGGAACACAACACCGGCCACGTTGAATTCACCTGCCTGCAATTGCATCGTATAAAGCATTGCGTACAATTTTTGGGATCGGGTTGCCCTCGGGCTCTATTTACCCCCTTTGGGTACGAGGTGTTGGTTGTCCAGGTGTAGCCGAAGTAACGTGATATTATATCAAGCAAAAAAATACTTTGAAACAAGAATTAA
Source organism: Copidosoma floridanum (assembly GCF_036245765.1). Lineage (NCBI taxonomy): Eukaryota > Metazoa > Arthropoda > Insecta > Hymenoptera > Encyrtidae > Copidosoma > Copidosoma floridanum. The sequence goes on from NW_028321896.1 coordinate 4,491,762, forward strand.
TTAATCACTTTTTATTTCCAATCGTAGGGTGACTCGTTGTTACTGCTCTAGATATGCACTTTATGCAAGTCTCATTTCTAAAGGGTATTTATAATTAGAAATACAACCGATGGTGGTACATAATGAACGAAGCATCGAGTCATGCATCGATATATTGAACGTACGATCTGTAAGCATCAGATTTGATTAGGTGATCCCATTGGCGTAATTAATTGTAAGTGCCCCTTTTAATCCCTTCCAAGTGCAATACTCTTTGTATTTTTCTCCATCCTCCGACCAAATAAAGACCCTACAGTTTGAGAAGGTAAATTTAATGAAACTATGTAAAGTATACTTTTTTTCTCAAACAGCTCATCTCAACGCGTTGTTTACAAAAATGCTTTGGATTTTTAAATTAAGTAGTGCAACACCACACGACATCCGTATAATACACCAATAGCAACAACAACAACAGTTTAATGATCTTACGTAAGCGTACATATATAATGCAGTTGTAACAAACGATCGCCGTTTCTCAGAAAAGTAAGCAGTAGCTGCACTTATATCTCTCGTCACTCATCGACCTCGCGAGCATCCTTTTATTCTTTACTCTATACGTGTTCATATACACCGTGAAAGCATCTACGTCCACAGCATCGGCTTCCATGAGGTAATTATAAATTCAATTTACCCCAGAGATCGTCAAGACTCCAGGACAGAATTGAAAAAAGCAAGTAAGCCCTGCAATTCAGATCTGAGATATAAATAAAAGGTTGAGTGACACTTAAATTGTAATCAAACGAACGACGTAGAGCTATAAGGAAAAAGTACGTCACGCGTTTTTTAGAGGATAATCATTCGGAAGTTTGTCCAGTTTCGTTCGGACAATGAGCACTCATGTGTGTGGATATATACCTGCCTATTATGCTCATCACGTGTGAGAAATAAGCAAAGAGAGGGTACACCGAGTGCCATTGATCGCGATATCTGATAATCCTACTTACAAGGAATTTCAAGGACTCTGGAGCGAGACGCTTGATCTATCCATCGGAGCTTGTAATTAAACCGCGCGCGTGTATTATTGTTGGTTGGTGATTAAAGATACTGAGAAATGATTGTTGAAAAAAAAAAAACAAAAAAAACAAAAAAAAAAAAAAAAAAAAAACAACCTACCAATGGATCCGGATGAAAGTAGTGATGCTTGACGAGCCAGGACTTGCGGAGTTTCCACGAGTAGACGACGAGGCCGGGCCCCCCCAGGTCCGCGAGGTAGGCGTACGAGTCGTCGCAGTCGTAGTCCTCGACGGCGATGTTGGCAAAGAGCGAGTCCGGCGTGCGTTGTTCCTCGGGGACGATGTGTTTGCGGAGCAGCTGGTCGTTGGTCAGGTCGTAGGCGAGCAGGGCTGGTGGACTCTGCTGCTCGGGGTTGCCGAGGATATCGACGAGGCCCGTGTCCAGGACCCACAGCCGGTTGCACCGATCGGCTCGCACCCGGAAACTCGACACTATCTCGGGGTGCACACCTTGGCTGTACTGGTGGGCTTCCCACGACGGGAAGGGCGTCAGTGGCGGCGACGTTCGAGAATCTGCGCCAACGCTTGCCTTTTATCATTTGATTTCACTCGTGGATACCGATTTCTTTCAAATACCGAAGATCGCATTGCGTTGGGATTTTTCGTACTTGTTACTGTGATGGGCATTTTTTACCTTACGACGCGTCATCACACCGCGATCTCGAACAATGATTCTCTTCTCCCGGTGACATCACCGAGAGATTCATTGCAGCTGCGTCGGATGCGATTCTTTGAAGTTGTTTGAAAGTACACCGACGAATAAATAAATTCCCCGACTCCGAGCGTATGGAAAAGATAATAATAATGGGAGGGACGTTTTTATTCGATTCGCGAGTTTTTTTCCGAGCAAACCGGTTGAACGAACCCCCTTGATGAAGAAGTAAGCGTAAACTCGAGTCGAATGTTTGGAACAACTCAATCGCGAGCAAAGCAAAGAAGAATAAGGCGATGCTAAAACGAACGAACCATTAATTTTGATGTAATTGAGACTGGCGACGATCCCACGCCTCCAGCGGGGCACGGTGATGAAGAGCCGATCACCCGCAGCCTCCAATCCGAGCGGCAGATTGTCTTCCTGCTTGTAGTCGGGAAAGAGTTTTTTCGTATCCTCGCTCGGCCAGTCGTAGTCTAACTGTTTCCACTGGTAGGCGACTCGCAGGTGATCGACCGCCGAGACGCTGCTCTTACCGATCGCGCTTAGGATCAGGAGCAGTGGCGCAATACCGATTCGACGTCGAGACATTTTTTCTTTTCTTCTTCTTTGGTTCTCGTTTTGAAATATTTTTTTACCCCTTCCTGCCCCTCTGCTACATTCAGGCTGTTTTACACTAAACGAGGAGAAAAAGAAAGTTTGGTGTATTTAGTTTTCGTTTTTTTACACCGCTCTCAACGACTTCGACAATCCATACCAATAAATGTTGCTTCAATTCGTTATCTCGTGAACAGATTTTTTTAAATCATATCAATTTTTAATCATTCCATCAAAATGATTATTAGATTTTTTTTTTTTCTTATTCAAAACTCATACGAGTATAGAAACTTCTGGGACATCAGAATTTATTTATGATCAATATTTCCATACATATGTTTATAAAACTCTAGATACCGTTCAATTGTATAATGGCTCGAATAATTGTTATACAACTCAAAAGTACCGTTAGATGAGAAAAAGAAGATGGAAACTCATTACAATGTGTTTCAACAGAATTAAATTGTTTCGAAATTCATTGATAAGACGTGTCTTTTGTAATTAAAAAATGAAGCGGCTGTTAACTTTCCATTTCCATGATTCAGCGATTTCGATGTTTCCTATGTATTGTTACGTTTTTTACACGATTGATGGATAAAGCCATTAGCTAAAAAGCAGTTGCAGCAGCCATAAACAAAAAAAAAAGCCTCAAGCTCGTGAAAGCGACAGTCACCGTTCGTTTAACACTTGCAGCGTCACGCTCGCGCAGCTCGAGCACTTTTATTCCCTGCGAGCGTGTATGCATGGGAATCGTTTATTTCAGCCTTTTTTTAAATAACAATCAGGTCGCTAACCGCGAATTTTTCACCCATCGTATAGACAGCTATTGCGAAAGAAAGATCGGTCATCTCGCGCGAAGCGAGGGTATGCGTTAAAAATCGTAATCAACGATCGTTACGCCGTTCGGTATAGAGTCGTCGCGCGCAGTGAATCGAAAGGAAGTAAAAGGACGCATTTTCCAACGACTATGCACGTAGACACGTGTACAAAGGTACACGTATCGAAGCAGTGGCGTGAATTAAAAAAAACGCGAGACTCGCCAAGAGAACCGGCCACTGGTGTACACTTATCAACCATCGAAACAATGAAAAACCGCGAGAGACAGCAGTTTTAAATCACATTTGTGTAACAACGATCCTGTACGTATGCCAACGATCCTGTACGTATGTTCATTGCAAAAGTTTACGTTGCGCTCCTCTCATTATGTACCAGGTAAAGTGACCGGAACTGACTGCAGAGAGTTTATAATATATATATATATATTATATATGTGTCGCAATGTAGCATGCCTAGCTCGTGAATTCGGGAGATTTTATCTTTCACCACCGGAGTATATATATATATATATATATATGTATGTGTGTGTATATTATACTGGCCGACAGTCGCAGAGCACGTATGCAGGAGAAAGCCGTGCGTGCGTGTGTATATTTACTATTTCCCTCTTTTCTCCCTCGATTAGTCGTTCACTCCCTATAGATCGTTATTAGCGTTGGACTAAATAAACGCAGCGGTGTATGTAAGTACTTTTTTTACGCGAGAATAAGAGCGCGCCAATGGGCGTGGAGTATATATGTGTGCGAGAGCGATTCTGCGGATTATAATATACGTGTGTATATGCACAAGAGAAAGCGCTCGCCGGTCATTTTTCTCTGGCCATTTTTTTTTTCTTCCGTTTTTCCAACGCATGCTCTCTCTCTTTCTCTATGTGTGCGTGTATGTCCCTTCTCCGGGTATCTTTGGTTTGAGTTGAAGGTACGATATAATTAGAGGCTCCGAACTCGATTTAGCTTTTTTTTTTATTTTCACTGCGAAGTAATATACTCTGCGCCTTTAGGAGTACATACCGATCTGCCAATTTTGTTTTACATGTACTTCCGCGCAAATCAAACTTTGTTGTACATGTACACTATTCGACGGGTATATTTGTTGTTTTTTGATGAATCGCACGTTTTTTACCTATTTTAGAAAAAATATTGAAAAAGTAGTAGACCCGCACCATAAGATACTCCAAAATAAATGTCCTCGTAGAGCAGCGGCAGCAAATAAGGCACTCGCGCAAATTTAAATTAAACAACTGTACTTACGATAAAAAATTTTTAAAAAAACACTGTAAAATAAAAAATGAAAAAAAGCCACTGGGGTGTTTCGAGCACGTGCGCGCTGATGGAGAAAGCGAGTTTACGGGATAAACGAGTGCTCGCGCTCGGGACCGGCGCGCTACACTGCGTCGGACTCTGTATCGTCGCCCACCGCCTCTATGGCTTGTATTATGCGCGCATGCCACAGAGGAGGGGCCTCCCCACTGTGCCCCACTCCGCGTACGTGCGATTTACTCCATATACACGTCGTATCAATCGGCGATTTTTCTTTCGATCGCCGGTGTTACAAAAAGTCCTGGCTATAAAGGACGACACAAAGATGGTAAACCGTTTGCTCTATATTTAAAACCGATCCTACAGTATTTGGATGACGAGAAAAAAAAACCGATTTTTTGATTCGCGGAGAAAGTATGGCGCTCGTTACCGGTTGATACGTATATCTGTACGCGAAAGGCCCGCAACTTTCAATGAAATCGCTTGCGCAATTGTCATCATATTTCGAACTATTTCGAATCAAGGTAAACTCTTATTAAATTTCTAATGCTCATTCGTGGCTTGTACATCGGTATAAGAGAGCGGAGAAAAAAAAAGTATACGCAAGTTGAGCAACAATCAAATGGATGATTATTACCGATCGGAGGGACTTAATTAATTTAAACGAAGCTACATGCAGGCCGACGTACGGCTTGGATTTGTTAAGTGAGAATCGTTAACTGTGTGTAACTACGAGTACCAAGGCTAAATTTTTCAGCCATGCATTAAAATTACTTGAATCGGCGATTAACGTACGTGATTAATTTAGTTGCTTTGGTTTTCAATCGATCAATTTTCAAAGACACGTATGGACGGTCTTGTCGATTTTGTGAAAAGAAATTTTCCTCCTATATGCAGCTGCACAGGTTAAATCGATCGACACTTGAAGAAACGCAGTGGATATTGTACGATGATACGAACCAGCGAGGCGGAGAAATTTGATTCCGCGACTCTGATTACGTCCGAACGGAAAACAATTTCAAATGCACCTTTGTAACGATAGTGAAAGTACACCCACTTCCGTACTTATTTGCCTCCGCGACAGAAATCGCTCATCTTTCGGCACCCTCCAAAAAAATAAAGACGAAAAATCCTCTCGTGAGCGATTTGGTATACATGTAAACCCGAGTCCTACTCTTAATTGGGGTTTTTGCCTGTGGCATTCCACCCGCCAATTGATCCCGGTATTGCCCGTCCGTTTTGCAAAGTGGCGTCGTCATCATGTCAACCACGGCATTTCGAGCACGTGCTGCGACTATTCGCGGCTTGTGTGGTTGAGCAAAAAGCTAAGGCACATGTATACATAATGCGCAGTTGGGTAATTTACGTATCGAGTGATATCTTGCGCCGCTCTCCCGACAACCGGTTGCCGATCGAGAGACCCGCTCTCCGATTTTCGTTTCGGGAATATACGGAATAATATATACGGTACTGTTGCGCAATAATATATACACCGTGTAAGGACACGATTTGCATGATATAATATTATACGTTGGTCCTTTTCGATGAAACTAGTGTCGATGCAGACGTGACGTAAAAAGAAAAAAAACAAAAAAAACTTTTTGACCTTATATACAATACCAACTGATGTATTTTTTAAACCAACGCCAGCAATCAGTGCATATACTCTTTTGAATGTTCTGTGCAGATGCGTACGTTCCGAAAAGGCAGCGATACAATGGTACCGATCATCGGTGCACGCTTGTGTCCATACATTTATGCACGAAAGGACAAAACACGTGCGAGTGCAAAAAGTCACGCTGGAAAAAAGCGCGTCGAATCGGTATGCGGAGCAACGCAAGTAAAATGAAAAATGAATAAAAGCGGCGAACCGAGTCGAGCGCGTAATACGTGTGTCGCTCGTCCTGTTGAACTATTTAATTTTTGAAAATATATGAGATTCACGCGTACCTACTTGTGGCTGTACGCTCTGCCTAGATAAATTTATCGGCAGCATATGGAGTCCGGTTCGAGAGAAAAGTGCGCGAGTAATCGAGGAACGATCATCGAAGGACATACTTACATGTACCTGTACTATTACAGTCCGCCTGCGTTCTTTCACTTCTGTCGTTGAAAGTGTGTGCGTGTACAATGGACACTTGGCACTTGGCGCACTCATATACATATAATATACATATGCACAAGTATGTTATAAGAATCGGCTGATTTTACAATGAAGAGTGACCTTACGCGCGAGTATACATGTAATTTTTCTTCTCCATTCCGCCGCATTGTATGGCATCTGTACGGCATAGTGGTCATGTTGTAATACAACACTCGTTTTGATTCAACGATCGGTTGTTATTCCTTGCAGGATAGCTCGTTTTACGAACGTGCGTTTTGAAATCAGTCGAGTTCCTTTTTTCATCCTCTTCCTATTCTTTTTCTTCTTCTTCGACAACAAAGAAGGTGCATGGAAATTTTCATCGCAATCGGTGACAAGAAGGTCTATCAAATATTTAAAATAGCGCCTTCTACGTTTTTTAGATGAATAAGAAAGAAAAGGTTAAAAATAGCTCAAATCGGGAAAAAACAAGCGCGAGCCTTGTAAAATGCATCCGCTTTGATTTGTACAATTATCGAAGGAAGGAAAAAAAATAACCGCAGCCAGTTTGCGTATTTACGCTGCGAAGTAAAAATAACGCGTTATTAACTCACAACAAACTGTACCGGGTAATATGTTTGTATATGTATAATAAATATACAATGCACGCATAACTTTACGTAATAGATTGTAACATGTATACAAGGCACAAGGGTAATTAGAAAGTGTAAGGAAAAAAACAACAACAACTACCTCATTCGCTTGGCGAGCAAAATCATCAATGTGGAGTGCGCATTTGAATTACTTTGCAAAAAAATGTCGATAAAATTCACCAAACTTTGGTGAAAGTCAATTATTTTTTTTTCCTCTTTAGCTTTCAAACCCATTTGGACATTGTAATACGTGCGTTACACGTTACATGTACAGTCAAATTGAAGAAACAATATTGCAATAGAGCAAAACTACGATTTACGTGATTTTGCACAATCGTCGTCTCCTACATGGGCAAGTTGATAATATAACGAGCCGCAACGGAAAGAAAAAAAACAACCATTGGTGAAAATAACCGAGAGCGTAAAAACATCCAGGTACACGTACGGTAGCCTTGTTTCTGCACTCGCTCGTGTGTGCACGCGAATTATAACGATCGACTTGCCGATCAAAGCAGGTAGTCTCCTTTTCGAACGTGCAGTGACATTTACAGCCAAGCGAGCGCAAAATGATCGGCCGGTGAAAAGCTTGGCTCGGAGCCTGCTTTGAGTACGTACGTGGCGTTAAAAGTCGTTTTTCAAGCGCATGATTGACCGCGGTTGACTTTCAATTACCGTTTGTATACATTGTTGCGGATGGAAACAACGCGCGCTCTCTACCGTTTAAAATGTAGTAGCTATGACTGTGCAAATACTTGCGATTTTGGATAAGACTTTGCACTTTTCAAAAGAAATTTTTTAATAATTCTATTAACGTGTATAGTTATTTTCTTGTTCCGAGCAACTGCTGCCCCTACACGTGGAGTAAAGCATTGTCGATGCCAGAGAAACTGTGGAAAAGAAAACTAGACGCTCGCAAAGCCCTCGGCCAAGGATCGCAAATTTCAGCAAAGCCATACGTTAATCGAATCGGGATCTGAAAAAAACCGAGCAAAGGTACTTGTATGTATACCTATACGTAAACACTTGGCGATATAATTACCCATTTGGCTGCGCAACCGGTCGGTAGTCGGCATTTTAAACGGCAACGGGGAAAAAAGAAACGTTGCACAAACCTACAGATGACAGGCATACCCTGAATATATTCCTAAACACGTCCTCTTGACTCTTGAACTGTTATACCTGTACATGCATCGTTTATAAAATTGACCTCATTTTTCTTAAATTATCGTCACCTATTTCAAGACCAAGTATAGCTATACATGCATTTATATCTTCTACAACCGATTTTTTTTTTGTGTCTCTTTCAAGGTATAGATGTATAGAGATCGTTAAACGGAAATTCTCATTTTGCGATAAAAGGACATCAACAAGTTCCCAGATCTCTGGATGCAATACTTATAGGTAACATGTATCATGTACGTGTAAAGAAAGGTGTGTGGGTATATTATACACATTGTATATAAAAAGACGAGTGGATTGTTTATTTCACAAAAGACTTACCGTTAAATTGAGAGTATACGTGTCGCTTAGGTATGTTCATCTATACATCGTACACGTACTATTTTATGGGGTATTTTTTTTTAAACTTGTCTCTGTAGACAGTGTCTCGGGTGTCGTTAAACTTTTGCTGGTGGAAGAAAAAAAATTAACCACTGCCCTCAAACTCTGCCTCTGAATATATACATGCATCTTACCGATCGGGTGACCGGTATGACCAAAAGACGAGCGTTAGTTTAATGACTCGATCGGATACATCTGTTGCAGCTATTGCGTGAGTAATAAAAATGCTAGGAATGTCATCTGTGACGATATAGAAACGGGAGCGCGATCGCCGGCTAATATACACAACACACGTAGTAAACACACATGTAATTATACTTATTTCCGTTCGCGCGTGCGTTTTCTTTTGTTTGGCGTTGAAGCCACGTGTGTTTATGAAAAGGAAACGCGACGTGCGTGATGACCTGAAAGTTTTTACTTGACTGTCATGCGACAATGAGTATACCCATATGGGTGCACGTCAATCTTAATTATGTTGTTTTTTATGGGGGAAAAGGAAGACCTTATACATTATAACTAACTGTACTCTCTCCATTGAAAATCACTGTTTCGAATATGTGTGTCATATACAAGACGATATACTTTCGAATTTGTGAAAATTTTACTAAACAGTTGATTCATACTTCTTTATAAGGTAAAATCATATCACAAGATGAGTATGTATACACCGTTCGATTAATATTTTAGTATTTTTTTTTTTTCTTCTAGAAGGACCAGAAATTTTGTTTACATAACTATTCCATTGGATACTGTAATTTTTGTGTATAAAATAACATAACGAGATTGACAATATACTAGGCAGTAAGAAAAAAATTACTATTTTAAAAAAGTAAGAACATGTATTGTTTTCTAAGGTAAGAAAACTTTTTACAGGATGTTGGGTGTGTCAGAAATAAACTGTTCTCTCCAAAAATTGTACAAGATGTTTTTCTCTTTATTCATTCAATAACATTCGTTCATTCGTGGAAATTTTCAGATAATTCTTAATATTAATGTTCCAAACTTTAAAAAAAATTCTCTAAATTGCTGTTCTGTTGAGAAAAAAATACTATCGATTATTTCCAGAAGCGCTACATAAAAAAAGTTTTACAGTTAGTTAAAATCAAAGAAAATCAATATAATCTAGATATTTTTGTCAAAACTTCTATCTTTTTCGTCAATTTAAGTTTAAATGTTACATCTTCTTGAGTTATTAATTTTTTCGTATGGGCAAATAGACTCACACAGATGTATCAAGGTTTACATCTTTACAAGTATTTCAATTAAATTTTAACCTTTTACTTTGTCGTTTTCCAAATTTTCATGTAAAAAGTATTTTAAAGTTGGAGTTATATGCAAAAGTGAAAAAAAAATGTTCAAAATAACTTTGAAGTGATACTCTCGCTAGTATGTGAGCGAATATGATTTACAAGATTGTGTTTTTTAACCTAAGATTTATTGCACTTGTGGCATCTAAAGAGTTAACCACTGCTGTAAATAATAGTATACCATTTTAAACTACGCATACAAACAAGTAATATATTTATATTTTACTTGCACATGATTTTTTTGTGTCAGTGTGAACTTGGTGTGTTTATTCAGATACAAAAGACTTTTCGCAATCATAGGATTGTTCTTGTATTGTGATAAGCGTGCGCATCGATATAAGATTGGCGAGAAAAATATTTGCCTTAAATTTTGTGTGTTGGCTCTTTGTCAGTATGAATAAGAATGTCTTTTAATATTTCAGATTTAGAGAGAAAAGATTTACCGCAATCGTTGCATTAAAAGTACCGATGTTTCTTATTATGGACTAGACTATGTGATTTTAGATGAGACGATTGATTGAAAGCATTGCCGCAAATTTCACATTTAAACGGTTTTTCGCCTGTATGGATGCGAATATGCTTGTTTAGATTAGCGTTTTGAGTAAAAGTTTTGCCACAGATTTGGCATGAAAATGGCCTTTCGCCTGTATGGATGCGAATGTGCTTTACAAGTTCTTGTTTTAGAGAAAAACTCTTACGGCAATAGTCGCATTGAAAGTACCGATCTTTCTTATTATGGAGTAGAGTATGCGATTTTAGATGAGACGATTGATTGAAAAATTTGCCGCAAATTTCACATTTAAACGGTTTTTTGCCTGTATGGATGCGAATATGTGTGTTTAGATTAGAGGTTTGAGTAAAAGTTTTGCCACAAATTTGGCATGAAAATGGCCTTTCACCTGTATGGATACGAATGTGTTTTACAAGTTCTTTTTTTTGAGGAAAACTCTTACGGCAATAGTTGCATTGAAAGTACCGATCTTTCTTATTATGGACTAGACTATGTGATTTTAGATTAGATGATTGATTGAAAGATTTGCCGCAAATTTCACATTTAAACGGTTTTTCTCCTGTATGGATGTGAGTATGCTTGTTTAGATTAGCGGTTTGAGTAAAAGTTTTGCCACAAATTTGGCATGAAAATGGCCTTTCGCCTGTATGGATGCGAATGTGCTTTACAAGTTCTTTTTTTTGAGGAAAACTCTTACGGCAATAGTCGCATTGAAAGTACCGATCTTTCTTATTATGTACTAGACTATGTGATTTTAGATTAGATGATTGATTGAAAGATTTGCCGCAAATTTCACAATTAAACGGTTTTTCTCCTGTATGGATGTGAGTATGCTTGTTTAGATTAGCGGTTTGAGTAAAAGTTTTGCCACAAATTTGGCATGCAAATGGCCTTTCGCCTGTATGGATGCGAATGTGTTTTACAAGTTCTTTTTTTTGAGAAAAATTCTTACGGCAATAGTTGCATTGAAAGTACCGATCTTTCTTATTATGGACTAGAGTATGTGATTTTAGATTAGATTTTTGAGTAAAAGATTTATTGCAAATTTCAAATTTATTCAGTTTTTCGCCTGTATGGATGCGAATGTGCTTGTTTAGATTAGAGGTTTGAGTAAAAGTTTTACCACAAATTTGGCATGAAAATGGCTTTTCGCCTGTATGGATGCGAATGTGTTTTACAAGTTCTTTTTTTTGAGAAAAATTCTTACGGCAATAATTGCATTGAAAGTACCGATCTTTCTTATTATGGACTAGAGTATGTGATTTTAGATTAGATTTTTGAGTAAAAGATTTATTGCAAACTTCACATTTATACAGTTTTTCGCCTGTATGGATGCGGATATGCTTATTCAATTCACATATACTAAAAAATGATTTGACGCAATAATTGCACGTAAAGCGACGCACTTTGGGCTTATTCACTTTCATTGTAGGTGTCAACATTCAACGTTTTCTCAGCACGTATTAACCAATATATATATATATATATATATATATATATATATATACAATACTCCAATATAGCTCATGAAGAATGAGTACAGCTATCGTTGTATTCCGTAAGTACAGTATGTATCTAAATACTCTGGTAAGACGAAGCACAGCCCTGAAAAAAATTAAAATTTAATTATACGTTAAATGTTTCGCTGCCAAGTATAGTGGGAAATAAATGCTCATATTCATAATAAACGGGCATGAAGGCTTTTAAAAAATATATTAAATTATTTTTATTTCTGTATGTGTCATACAGAAATAGAGCGAGTTTAATTAGCCGATTGCGATATCGGTTAATAAAAATTGATACTTTGGAACTAACTGTTGAATGATGATAGATGTTCTTAAAAGTGGAGAAAATAAAATTCTTGTGTAAGAAATAAATTTTTTATTTCTCCATATCTACGGTGAAAATACGACATTTCCCTTAATTTCAAAAAGGAAAGGTGCAACATAATTTCTCAGGTAAAAATGCAACCTCTGCTCATTTTGAAGGTATTTTGGTACCCTCTGCGTCTAAATTGCCTCTCGAGACAAAGGCAGTTGTAATTTTTTACTCAATGGGAAATGTACGTGGTAAGTAAATCTGAGCAGAGATGCGTATAAGTTATAATTATTATGAGTATAGGAGGCCCAGTTATATACAAAAATCTTGAAGTTAGTTTTGAGGATACCCTCAACTATAGGCCGGGGTGCTTCATAAACTGGCTTAGTAAAGGACCTGGCCTTCTGTACATATGTGGAACTGAATTCTATATACTCTGGTCATAGTCCCACCAGAGATATGGAAAGAAAAATGTTTATATAATGTGTATATTATGTAATGTAAATAATAGTAATATTTAATAATTTTTTGCCCAAAAACAATAATTATTTAATGCGATAAACAATATGACTTAGTTTTAAAAATTTAAATTGGATTATGACAAATACGACTTAATTAATTTCAATAGAAAGTTTAAAACTTATCTTAAAAAAAAAAAGTCTTCATAGGAGTGCATGAAAAAAAAATTTGTATTAGCTTGCCATTGTAACTATCAAGTATAATTATGTCTTTGTATAATGTACTCCCGTTTTAGGGCGATCAGTTTTTTTAATTTCATACAATTTCTCGAACTTACGATTTTTACAGGAAAACAGTTGATGTTTGGCTTTATTTATCTTCTTGAACAGTGACGCAAAATATTTTTAACTCTATATGCGTTGTATCGAACGACTACAGTAGTACTAGGTTCACCTTGTACACAAAGAACTCTTGTATGTACACCACAATATTTCCAACTCTCTACTTTGTCTAATGTTTTGGTTTTATATTCGTAATGTATCTATACACATTTTGTATAATTGTACCGTTATTGTATGTAAACACCACGAGCATCTTACAAGATGTAAATCGATTTAATGTTTCGTTTTGTTTCTTGCACTGTACACTAACTGGAACAAATTTGGCGATGCGAAAAAGGCTTCAACGTTTGTGAAATAACTAAAGTAATTCAACTGTAATGAACTTGCCTTTCACAGACGAGTTCGACCTTACCGATTCCAACTTGGTTATGTAAATGATTCAAGAGTAAGCCGGAACTTTTCGTTGGCAAATTTAATGTCACACTCTAGGGAGCTATGAACGTCTGAGCTAGATGAATCACTGAACGTGCAGGAAAATACGTTGCACGAGACTGGCCGTGTCATATTTTAAAGGAGAATGACAAGCTCTACAATGTCATAGCCATAAAGTATCGTTACTTACCTTAGAAGCAACAATATTTTCCACTGTATACTCTGTGTTTGAGTTTTCGAGAAATTTAAACTTTGACTATCCATATTTGGGGGGGTCTCTGACTTCAAACTTCGAAATACGACGTTCCCAAGCATGGACTCTATATTTTAGTGGTTCGTCGAACTTCTTGAATTATTTAATACCCAAGATTGTATAAATAGCGGTAGATTTGCGTAAAAATATAATTCTTAAACTCACGAAGGACTAACAGCTCCAACATTGAGTGATATAGAAATACAAAATTTTTTTTTCCAGTTCTTGAATGGAATTTTCAATTTAATTCTTATGTCGTACAAGCATTAAGTTTCTATTGTTCATCATTTGAAATTTAAAAAACTAATTTTCAAAATAAATACTATTTTGCCGAATACACACAGAGCGAGAGAAGAGCTCGACTTGTAACGCAAAGAGAAAAATTAAAGAGCTGCAGTCGTCCGTGTTAAAACTCGGCGGGCTTTCACTTTCGCCCCGAGTCCTGTAACATTATGCGCTGCGCCACGTAACTTATAAAGTGTACGGATCAGCGATTGCGCGCACAAGTGGATTTTCGATTCGAGGGATCGGTCATGGGTAGGTATAAGTAATACATCAGAGTGGCACGTCGACGGTGACGAGGACGAACAGATGAGCCTTTATACTCGCGGGGATCAGTGCACCTTCACTTTTTCCATTCAAAAGACCCTCCTTTCTTTCAAGTATATAGCGAGAGGCTAATGCTGCACCTCTATTTTGGCCCCGGGGTCGCGAACTGCCGAAAGGATGAACCTGCGAGGGCACGAATGTATACGTACATACGTGTATAACTATATACGGTGCTAAAATCGGTAGAGCCTCTTTGCTCTTTTTTGTCATTGCTAATTCAAGTACATATATATCATGTTCGAAATATTGGGAAATTCAACGCTTGGCTTGCTCTAGTAGTGAAACTATGGTACTTATAGATCATACGGCTATACTTACTTTTTGTTCATTGTGTAAAACGATACTCGTTATTAATGCTGCCTTTCTTTTTTTCCATTTTCTTTTCTTTTGCTTCCTCGTTCAGTTGAAATGTGGGTGATGGTGGGTTGCACGATGTATCCGAGTGACAGAGGTAAGTATTACCAAGCTGATTTAATTAAGTCCTTTTTAATGGATTCCAGTGAAGTTTCTTCATTTTTTTTTTTTTTTTTTTTTTTTGATACTCGTGTTATAAGGATCTGCACGGATTGTGAAAAAATAACAACTCGATACTGCTTAACAGAATTAGAAAGTGTCTCTGTTACTTTAAGCTATGACGTTTTCGTAATACTCGAATATTCAAGTTATGCGTGATGGCTCGCGATAATTTTTTTTTTACAGTGTGCTCTTTTGCAACATTTAGATATTTTCGTTTCATTATTACTATGATTTAGGCTGACAACATTAAAAGAAACATTTAGGAGTAACGCAATAAGTACGAAGTGATGTAAAATAATTTTACCGTAGGTAAGCTTCTTTTTGTACATGTAGCAATAATAAAACAAAATGAAAATTGTCGTTATTAAAACAAAATTTACTACAGGATAAAAAATACTTGACACGGTGGTTGCTAGGATAAAAGGTCACAAGATTAAAGAAAATATACGACACATACGGAATCATTACCTTTTTTGCAATTGCAAAATAAACGAGACTTATATTAAGTCTTTGATTGTCAGATGTAAGGTGACGGGCAATGACTTCGTAATACACCGCATATGGCGTCATCTCGCAACAAATCAATTTATTTATTCGTCACGTCAATAAATACACGTTCAAGTGCAATACACTAAATCAATCAATCAATCAATCAAACGCTCTCTAAAATTTTCTGTCAAGCGTTCTCTCATCAATCGTGCCGTTTGTCGATTGGTTTATTTTCACTTGATGTCCTTTATTCTGAAAATAATTAAATGATCCGTTTTGTGTGTAAGTGTGTGTGTGTGTGTGTGCATATTTGTCCGTTTGCAGAGTTCATGAAAAATTTGTAAAGGTGATATTAGTAGTAATTAAAATGAAAAAAAAAAGATAAGGGCAATTTAAGAGAGAAATTAGCCATATTTTAGTTTCTGTTCACGTGAATATAAGTGTATTTTGCATCGAGTCGTGTTTAAATAAACGTGTCTCCATGTGAGTGTTATTAATTTGTCACTTGAATTTTTTGTTTCATTTTTACTTAAATTTTCTAATGTGAAAATGTAAATATATGAGCGTTATTATAATAGATAAGTATAGCAGCTTTTACAGATCAACATACTTGAGGCTTACAATAATAATATTGTTTCTCAGTCCAGCCACGCGTCTCCATGGACCGCGAGGCTATACATTTTGCTTTGCTCATTCCCGTCTTAACTGCACTGCGTGTATGTACAAACAAACAAAAAATACACGGCATCGCTTCAAATTTACAAATCAGCATACTGAGCTTGATGCCGGCAAATTCATCAGTTTGCCAAGGCAGTAGGTTTTATTTTAAAAAATTTTTATGTCTATTAAAAAGTTAGTAATAAATTTTCTTAGCTAATTAATTATTCATACAATACATTTATACAATTAAATTACTACGACGGAAATCAATGTTACTCGTCTAAAATTACAGTCTATCGTATTAGTTGATAGTTTAAATTCTTAATTGTAATTTGTAGAAAGAAATTAATGCGTACGATAAAACAGCAAACAAAAGAAATCGGACGGGCTACGCGCTTCTACGATTTTTTCTCTTTTTTTTTCTCATATTGATTTATTTTCAATAAATTTCTTTTTTTTTGTGTCGCTTAATTAAAAATTAAAAATAGCCTCGAGACCCTATAGACGGTAGGACCAAACAATCGCCTGCCTGAAGTGGCAAGGGACCGGTTAGGTCCAACAGCGATTATAGCTGTGATTGGTTGAAACAATATGCAGTGGCTCTCGCGTGCCCGCCGCCTATATGTTAAACAACACATACGTCTCTGTATTACTACGCGAATGATGTTCAGGTAATGTATGTACACATTAAATTACAAACGTTATAATCATTATCCTCAACGAAGCCGCGTTTTTGATGACGGCAACAATTAAGGATTGGTAAAAAAAAAAAAAGCAAATAGGCGGCGAACAGCAAACAGCCCATGAGAGATAATAGAGATAATCCAAAATCGAGCTTTCACTTGGATATATTCCACAGATATATTCTTAATCTATTCCGAAAGAAAATAGTCGACAGATAACCAATAATGTGTGACACTCAATAATAAATATATATATGTATAACATAATCTTACTACAAGTCCAAAAAATTAATATGTTAATACAACTGATCGCGCCGACGCTCGCGCTATTTAGGATACATATCAATAATATTTATAAGCTAGTGATTGCGCGAGTAATAAGTTTAGCACGTATTGCATTTAGGTGTGCTTGTATGAATTTTAGAATATCATCGGAAGCAAGAGCGTAAAACGAGATAACGATAACGCGAGTGTCGAGCGACAAAGAGATTTTTGATAATTTATTATTATTCTTATCATTATCGTTACTTTAATAATAATAATAATAATAATAATAATAATAATAATAATAATAATAATAATAATAAATCTAATAATATAAACAATGCGTGGATTTAAATACGTACAGGTATGGCGCGGTTCGCTGTATTGCTTTCAAAGTGTCGATTGAGAGCGTGGACTATTTGATTTTTTTGTTCATTATTCTTTTCGCTTCTCAATGTATCTCTGTCGTGTTTTGCTTTTTCTGTCATTCTGAGGAACAGAAATTTTATACGGTGACACTCGTATTTTTTTCTAATTTTTTGTTTTTGTTTTTATTTTATTTTTATTTTTTGTGGGGAGAAAGAGAGAAAATTAAAAGGGTGGCGTAGGACGATGCTCGTATGTAGTCTCGATCGTTTGAAATAATGTCATTCTTTGCAAAATAATCCTTCGTGTTTTTGTTTGCATGATATTTCAACTTTCGAGGAGGATGCTTTTATTGAGAAAATATATAGAGCTAGTGTACGATCGAAACTTAAGGCCAAAGAATAAGAGAGAAAAAGTATATTATGTGAGTCCAGTGCCGAGAGTCGCTGTGCTTTTCTTTCTTTCTCTCACTCAAAGTTATACTTTAGCAATCTATGAGTATTTTTTTTTTTTTCATATTCATAATCGTTTTGTAGTTATTTTTTTTTCTAAGTTTAAATTTATTTTACTCTACGCTCTGTACTTACCACTCACTCATACGCTGGCAAACAATTGTTCCTTGCAAGGAAAAGGACTTTGTTTTTCTTGCAACGAGTAAGTCCACCGACATGTTTTTCTTTTCAACTAAAATTGAGTTTTAGCTGTTTCACTTAAAAATTATCATAATATGCATTTTTAAACAACTATTATGAAAATTAGTAAAATATGTTAATAGGTACTACTACTCCAGCAAACTATGATATAAAGCGCTTGAGGCTTGCAAAACAAAAAAGAGCTGTTTAGTTGTGCTCGCAATTTGAACAAGGTGTTTTTGTCTTTGTCAATATAATCCAAGACCACACTATATTTTCTTTCCAACAATCATAAAACAGTCAGTGATATTTTTCAAAGAATAAGAAAAAAATAAATAAATAAATAAAACGTCTAGTGATTACAATGCTCTCGGCGATGATGGAAAAAATAAGAATGCTTGACTTTCCTCTACACTGTGCACAACATATACATAGCCATTCATTGATAATTACATACCTCGCAGCAATTCGTAAATATCTCGGCACATTGCTTCCTTAAAGTAATCGTAAAAAGTATATGTACATACGAGCACAATCACTAAGGATGAATAAAAAAAAAAAAAATAGCAGGATAGAAAAAAAACGTTAACAACAACGTTTTCAACAAAAACAAAAAAAAAAAGTCACATGAAAACTGATTACTCTAGCCTCCGTCTATTGTGAATAGTATATCGATGAACAAACTCGGTGCAAGTTGCATAAGAGGTAGTTTTTCTTTTTGCTTTTTTTTTTTTCATACGTTTGGTGAAACATAAAAATTATGTATATTAATCGACAGACAAACCTGAGACGATTGCAAACCCATCAAGCATTACTGTTAAATGTTAACAGTGAAACGAGTTGGGATGCATCACCTTTGCGTCTTACATTATCGTCTCTCCGAGACGGGATATAATCAGTACAGCTGAGAGAATCGAGCTAACAATCATTAATTTGCCGTGAGGATTGAGACAAATTTGAGTAAGTACTGGTGTAAAATTGTCGAGGATGTTAAAAAATTGTAGAGCAAAGAAAAAATGTATTTTCAAACTGCAAAAAATGGCCAATAAAATACATGCCACTCGAAACTCTCAGACATATTGACGTGGCGTGTAATATTATAGTCAACATCGTCAATTGTTTCGATAATTAATAATTATATTATAAAGTAAAACAAATGAGTTTTGCTAACTTCGGATTGTATCTTCTGTTGTGCCGATGCGATGCGATGAGATGACGAATGGCAGCGTTGGCTTCAGTGTTGGGGGTTCAAGCATATGCTAGGTTCTTCACATGAGTTTACTTTTTTTTTCAGTGTAATGTTTGTTTTATTTTTGAAACACCGATTACAACATAACAAAATAAGAATCCTCACTCTCACTCTGCTTTGAAAGTTCTCGCACATCAGTTCTGTTGTCGTTGACTTGCCTTTCATCTCTTCTTCTCCCCTTGCTCTTTTTTTTTTTTTTTTTTTTTTTTTCTTAGGTGCCGATTTTTAATTTCAAAGATTGTAAGATTCGTAAGTCCGAGAGCAGCAAAGCATTACAATGACCATAAAATTACGTAAACGTGCTAAAGCATAGTCACGTCAATTTATTCATATGTATAATTCACTAAATGTAATTCCAAACTCCTAATCTAGTTGACATCTGCTATTAAAATGTTCGAAAAAACTTTATTATCTGAACTTGCACCGGTTGAAGGAATCGAAAAAAAATACTTTACTGGCAGAAACAACAAGCTCGTATTTTTTTCACGCCATAACGTATTAAGTCGTCGTCAAAGTTTTACTCGTACTGACCATATAATATCTACAATATCAAAGACCATGAGAGACTATTTGATTATGTTACAAAAAGTCCGTGATTTATTGCAATGGATGGATTTGAAGTAATGCGTTGGAACAAAAGTACTCAAGGGAGATTTCTACGATAAATTATATATATATATATCATACGGCACGATCTTTGCCACAACCGGGTGAGGCAAACGAGACAAGAAAGAGAAGGGAAAGAGCGCAACGGGGGGGGGGGAGCGAGCAGGAGAGAAAAAAGAGGCAGACTCGTCTCACACCAGTTGTCTGTTCATTGTTACTACCCAACTGTATGCGTTCAATTCACTCTCGAACGAAAATAAACGTGTTACGTGTACATGCGAGTCCTTGTACCAGTAGCATCAGTATAGCAGTGCAAGTCTTCCTCGCTGCGCTCCGATTTTCTACCGACGATAGTATAGGTACATATCCGTGTCCTTTCCCGTTTTGCTCCCTTGCGTCGTACATGTACGTATAGGTATATGGATATTGATTGGAGGGACGAAAACGATCCCTCTTTATCTTCATAGGGTCTTTAAGGCCGGGCCCACAGCACAAAGTGCAACGGAGACGGTGGCGGTTGTCCGGCTGCGACTGCGGAGCTCGTGGCCACGGTGGGCCTACCGTCCGCGATCATCGGGGGTGATCATCTGAAACGTGGATGGTGCATCATGGGCGCCAGCATCGGCGATCCGGGGAAGCCCATGGGGCCAAAAGCCGGATGCATTGCACCCGGTGGCAGGGCCGCGGCTCCCAACATACCTGCAAAGACAACGGGACGACTGTCAGTTGGGCTTTCTGAAGATTCGGCTTTATCTTTTTTTTTTTTTTTTTTTTTTTTTTTCCATATTGCTTGCTTGCTTGCTTTGTTCTTGGTTCGTTTCAAGATCGCTTTGATCTAAAAAAAAATAAATAAAAAAATACCGAGCCGAAACGTCCGCTTTTTGTGGCATAATGTCGGATGCACACGATACTCGTCGTGGCTTCTTTTCTTCATTTTAAGGGGGTGTGAAAGGTTTTTTTTTTTTTATGTCATTTTCAACAAATTGGTGCGCGCTATCACTTGTTTCTCCACGTCTTGTAGTGATCTAGTATTCAATTATTATTGATAATACATGGAGAAGTGAAAAAGTAAATTATTGATACTTGACAATTATATAGTAGATTAGTATACAAAACGATGAAAAAGACGGTTTTTCAATGATTTGTCAGAAAAGGACGAATTAGTCAACGGCAAACGAGATGGGACGGTAAATATATGCACACACACGAATATTGAACGAACATTAACATACAGAATCAACAAAATAAATCAATAATAAAGTTACCATAAACGTGAATAAAATAAAAAAAGTCAACATTCCACACCCTCTTGGTCAAAAGAAATACTTTGCGTTCGTGTTGTTTAAAGTTTTTGATTTGTACTTACGTCGCGCGATCGCATCGACAAAACGATGCAAATCTTCCTTTCGGTCGACTCCTTGAGGTCGACCGTCTGCAACATCGTTTTGAAGATGCGTCGACGCTTTTGGGAAGGGACTCGAGTGACAGCCGATTTTTTTTTTTACAAATGCAATTTTTTTTTTTTCATCAAATTTATATCAATTTATTTGTTATCATTTGCATCTATTGATATCCGCACAAAAGTATTTAATGTTTGTGTACTCGATGAAATGTACAATCTTTCAAAAATTTTACTGAAAAAAGTTGAAGAAAGTTCGACGAAAAAATACATCGAGAAAAATATTACAACTTTCATCCAAATCAATCTATATAGGAAAAGAGTTACAATGAATAGATCAGTGTATAATTAAAAAATACATGCAAATATGGAGTGCATTCAAAACCAAAGAACAGTCAAAACGAAAAATGACCGAAATTTCAACAGACTACACACACAAACGTATGAAAAAGGCAAGTTGTATTAAAAAATTCTCATGGAATCAAAAAACAACTTTCTGAGCTCAGCTGTCACCCAAGACTTCGCTTCCTACCTTTTTTTTTTTTTTTTTTAAATTTTTTTTTACTTTGTTATCTATCTTAAGAATTAAAAAAAAAAGTTTTTATTTCTCAAAAATATACTTATAAGTGTGTTCTAAAAAAAAATGTCTAAAAGGCACAAACCGAGCACAAGACGTGTGTCGAGGCCGCCGAAAGCAGAGCTATGCCAAAGTTCAGTGGGAAAAAAATAGCAAGAGATTCACAGGGAGAGAAAGGCTAACATGTATATCATACGTGTAAAAGTTGCGCATGCAATCTAAAAAAGATTACTGCAGGGACTTGGGTACCGCGGAAAAGTTCGTTAAGTGTCAGTGCTGCGCGATGGCTATGAATAATTTGATCAAATATTTAACATAAAGTGGAAATACTCCGGAAATGTCATAAATGGTGGTCTAGACATTATTTGTAAACAATAAATAATTATTTGATCGATTGAAACTGGGTGGTTCGCGTTATAATAATCTCAAACTGTTTCGAATCGAAGATTTTTTACTCTCTCAAAATAAGCATTTCGTATATGATTTTCAAGAGACTCGGATTGAACTTGTGGCATTGTTCTGCCGTGCTAACACCACGTTCAGCTCGCCTCGCATCGATGATGCTACTTTGCTACTGCTGATGCTTATGTGTGCACAAAATCAGCGCGTAACAGAAACACGTAATAATATATATATAGATAAATACCAGCATTATATAATAAACAATTACAAAATAGGCTCAACCCATCCGAGTTAGTGTTAATAATATGCGTATATATGTATTTTAGACGACTATAGAAACAACAAATAATAATAATAATAATAGTAGTAATTAAGATATAAATATTATGTATATTAAGAAAAAAAAAAAAAAAAAAAAGTAAGTAAGTCTAGGTAAATAATACTTGGTTATAACGTGAATTCGTTTACTTACTGTCGTTTGGCTCGACTTATTGTCTACAAAAATCTTTTGCTCGCTTTTTGTTAGAAAACACAAAAAGCTATATCTCATACATGAGTTTATAATATATATATAAACTTATATATTCATATACTAATTTTTATAATACATGTATTTATGTAGTGTATGAAAAATCTAGGATGTTTTTGTAGTAAATAGAGTAGTAATAGCGTGCGTGAAAATAATGATAATTGGTCAAGAAGTGTACAGTGAAAAATCTTTTCCCGAAACGTACCGTGTTTGTATAAAGTTGTGCGAGTAAGTTAAATATGCCATCTCGTTTTTTAACGATCCAACTTACTTAGACAACAAGCAGTAATTAGTATGATTGTTAAGTAAACTACTTATTGCTATTAGTATTAGTCGTAAACATGAAGCTATGTATTAATTCAATTGCTGATCTGAAAATCGTCATCCTTTATATATATTTATAAAAAAAAAGGAAAAAAATACAAATAGGAACACATAATTCTCCTAAAGAAAGTTTGCCCAGTCTTTTTCCACTTTACAATGAGTAAACAAATTTATGAGCAAAGTAAATAAATAAATCTACTTACTAACAAGAGTGTCATTTTATGGGAACAAACCTGCATCGACTCATTTTTGCAACAAAAAAAAAATCAAAGAATAATCACCCACTCTTATGAGTCCACTGAAGTCACGTCCAGACTCGTGGTTTAGCCACATACAAATGACCTGATGATGAAAGAGACGACAGACCACATTACAACATAAAAAAGCATGTGTGCGCAAATTCAAAAAATTGTATTAACATGACTTTTTTTTCAAACAAAACAAAAAAAAAAAAAAAAAGAAAGAAAGAAAAAAACGATGGTTAACTATCTTACTTGTTACAAAAGTCACCCTCACTGCCACTAATTATCTGGATAAAAGGGAGGTGAAAGTATCACTGTTGCTAGATACATACATGTAAGCAAAAAAGGTAGGTACCTGTGATTTCATTTAAAAAGTGCCACGCTCTAGACTCTCGACAAACAAACTTGAGGTATAGAACCATCACAGCGGAAAATGGTACACCAATTCTCGTAATGAAGATCAGTCGATGAGAACAAAAATATAGTAATTTATAAAAAGTAAGGGAGCAACGGGAAAAACATTTTTCCTTTGCTTGTAATCAATAAGGTACAAAAATACACGGAGAGCTTCGTATAGTGCCCAAAAAGCGCTTACAACTACTCTTATAGTCACAACACCAGGAATTATCAAGCTACCAGTTATAGAAAGTGTAAAAACAGAATGAAGACAGACAGTGGAAAAAAAATAGTCGTACAAAGAAAAACCAAATTAATCCAGATTAATGAATGGATGTAAAAGATACATATATATGTACGTACGTACGTGTATATGTACTTCACGTTGTTTAAGTATAGTTAAAATGAAAGGATGAACGAAAGATTGATGTAACAAATGAAAAATTAAATTGGTTAATAAGTTATATCAGATGTGTAAATTAGTATTGTAATGACAAATGCAGCAGTCAAATAAAATGAGCATAGGTCGAGCAACAGTGAGTGAAAAAAAAAGTTGTTAGCATTAATAAATTTAGATAATTTACGGTTAACAAATGATTAATAAGCAAAAAATAATCAATATTTGGCAAAACATCAAAACAAAAATTATTGAAAAATATTAGTCGCTCGATAAATTATTTTCGTACCAGAGTAGTAAATAAATTATTAAATAATTATTATCAATGCGGCAAACTATTAGGATGATGATATTAAAAAAAAAAAAAAAAAAAAAATTGATGATTTAGAAGTAATGAATGGTAATGAAAATGATATTAACAGTGGTAATAGTAGTAATACAATAATCATATGAGATATACATAGGCCATTTCACCGCATGCTAGTTGCTAAGGACCAACCTTGTTGTACTTGTCTAAAACACGGGTTTTAGTAACCAGAGACTGGGTTCGACACTCATCAAGGAGTGACAGGTCGCCCTGCAAACGCACCGTTAAAAACGTAAAAAGTTTTTCAAAAAAACTTTCTGCTTAGGATGGTCGGGTTTGAAATCAATGATTAAGTATTGATTTTTTTTTAAAGATTTTTGATTACTTATGGTAGTACAAAGTATATGAGTCCCTAACATGCACGTATACCATGTTGGAAAAGAGGTTTATTATATTATATTTAATTTTTTTTTTTTTTTTTTAAACTAATTCCGAATGAAAATTAAATTAATAAATCGTCACTTAACATCTTGACAAATTCCCCCCCGTCCTTCCCTTACACAAGTATTTAATAAATCAATTAGGTAACAAATTGGTTTTAATAATTTTTTTAAATAAACGTTTTAATGAATGTGTAGAAATAATGCAAGAAAAAACAAAAACAAAATTCGTTCAATTGAATATGTAAAGGTAAGAGAAAGATAAGGAGGTACTTGAGTATAATAATGACAAGCACATTGTTTTTATGTATATGAACTAACAAAAGTGAAAAAAAAAAAAAAATACAACCTAGCTACATACACGAGAATCTGTTGCACAGAACATACATATGGTTCGTTGTATAGAATATGATGATCATATGTATATAAAAATGTTGTAAGGAAAAAAAAAAGTACAATAACAAATACATATCACGCGAATAAATAATAATATATAGATAGATATATATGTATGTACGAATAATGTACGTAAAAGTATATAAAAATTTGTATTTGACTAGAGCAAAAAAAGATATTGAAAGGAGAGGAATAAAAGGATTGATCAAAGATACATATGTAACGAAAAAACTGACGTCGTTAAAGAGTAATAGACTTAAAAAATTCGGGTAAAATGGACAAAAGTCTTAGATCAAGAGAGGTAGAGATGATCGTCAGGATAATTGTGGAGACTTACCTGGAGGCAGGCCCATGGGGGGCGGTCGCATCATGTTACCTCCGTGAATGAGCGCGGGCGCGGCGAGCGTCATGCCCGGCCGCATAAGCGGTGCCATGAGAGCAACCGAGTTCACGGGCATTGGAGAGGCCGAGACTTGAGGCATCGCCATCACTTGAGGTGGCCTCGAGAAGCGTTGTTGCTGCTGCTGCTGCTGTTGCAGAGCGTTTAAGGCCGCCTGCTGACGTTGCTGCTGGTCTTGGAAGGCCGCGACTGCTGATGCGGCTGCTTGCTGAGCTTGCTGATGGGCTTGCTGCTGTTGCTGCTGATGTGCTGCCACTGCTGCTGCTGCTACAGCCGCCGCTTGCTGCTGCTGCTGTTGGTGGTGTTGTTGTTGTTGTTGTTGTTGTTGTTGTTGCTGCTGCTGCTGCTGCTGTTGTTGTTGTTGTTGTTGTTGCTGCTGTTGTTGCTGAGCCGTGTTGCTCGACTCCAAGTGACTCGAGCGAGACTCGTCAGGTTGCTTACGATGATACCTCGGCAGCCTCGCTCGGATTTCCTCCTGCAAGTCGAGTAAGAATTGAGTTTAAAATTTTTTTTCTGCTATCAACATGGAAACGATTTTTTTTTTTTTTGATAAAAAAGTTGAATACTTTAAGATTCATAACATCAAATTGTAACCAAGCATTCCCTACATTATGTCTATATTTCAAGA
The DNA here is from genome assembly GCF_036245765.1 of Copidosoma floridanum. Taxonomy (NCBI): domain Eukaryota; kingdom Metazoa; phylum Arthropoda; class Insecta; order Hymenoptera; family Encyrtidae; genus Copidosoma; species Copidosoma floridanum. Next base: position 4,518,087 of record NW_028321896.1, read on the forward strand.
ATAAAAAGAGGTTTTTTTTTTTTTTTTTTTTTTTTTGACAAGCTTAGTGCTTTCAAAAGAGCTATGGAGCAATGTAATGCTACAAAAGTAGGTAAGAATACAGAATTCTCTATGGACATCTGTGTACAAACAAATTGAATTTTCTATTCAGTCAGATTACATATTATGAACTGCAAAGGTCACTGTATTAAAACAATGAAACTAAGATATTTTTTCAAGGTGTTGGTTGAATCTATAAGAGTGAGTTGATGAGCTATGTTGTTGAAATAAATTGGAAATCTTGAATTAGTATTCTCCCTAGTATCAAAATATATTCATAAATATAAGTAAAAATCTACATCATAATTATAAAAATACATATTTAAGACAGTTACATCTATGACTCAATTAGATCTACATTTATTTGATAACACAAATGACAAGATAAGCTTACAAAATTATCCTTTGGTAGATGCTATGTAACCAAAAGAAAACCAACAATGTTTGCATTATTATTTGTACCTAACTTTTTTTACTTTTAATTGTTGTATTAGTTAGGGATTAGGTTTTTAGCAAACGTCTTTTACTCAAGAATCCATATTGTAATTTGGAAGAAGTTTACTGCAAGATAAGTTGATTAAAAAAACATTTAAAAGGTATGATAATAATCATTATCACTATCTTATACCCAATCGCATGAGCCAATAGTAATCATTCGGTACTGATGAAATAAAAAAACTACGAATATTAAAGTGTACGAATCCAGTACTGTTTTCTAAGAACTATTTGTCCAAACAACGTATTTTTTAAGGTTAAAAAATTAATGCTTACCAAACTGAGATCCTCTGGAGGATGGATAATTTTACTAGTTGCACTTGTAGTTGCAATCATGTTTACTTTAGAATCGCTAGAGGTAGAAGTTGTGGAGGTCCCATTGTCACTGCTGCTGTAGGCTGGGAATGTGGGTTTGACTGGCCCTATCGAGCTGCCTGCCATTGATGTGATAGGCTTAAAATCAGCACCGAGAGGCGTTGATGACGCAGTTGATGCAGCTGAAGAGCCAGCCGTGGCACTAGGAAATAATGGTCTAGATGGCACCGATGCTCCACTGGCGGGAGGTTGCATGCCTGGTGGCATACCGTGCATTCCTGGCACAATGCTGCAATCATTAAAAATACATTAAATATGATAGTTAACATCTATTTACAGCAGATGAACTTTATTGTTATTTTCAAACGTGAGATACAATTACATGAGAATAAATATGTATGACAGTAATAATTAAATTCGAGTGGTAATATTTTTAACAAATTTAAGTTAAATATTTACCTTTGTCCCATGAATTGAGGTACATGTCCCATGTGTCCCATCATATGGTGCATTGATGGGGGGAACTGATTCATAGACATTCCTGGCATTCCATGTGACATCATACTGGAGCCTCCCAAAGCTCCAGGTGCAGAACCTAACAGCCCTTCTGGCTTGCTCTTCTTTGGTGCTGGTTCATCTTCACCGGAGCTTGGAGAACCAGGTCTACCTCCATTCCTCTGCCTTTCGTGCTCTTTAAGATCTTCTGGTGGAATTCCTTCCATACCATAAATTTCTATTTCTATGTTACTTCGATTTGGAAGTGAATTTGGAACTTTGTCTATTGTCTCTTTGTGAACCTGATGTAAGAGTACATTTATTGAGTTCAAGTTTTATAAAGCATTCAAGTAATAATCATAAAATCAATATATTACACACCTGCATACAGTGTATACTCAAGCCTGGGCCTGTGTAAAGTTTTTTGTGACAGATGTGGCATTTGAAATGCTTTGCTTTCTGGTGCTGTATTAAAATCTTTTCATCGTCGAATTCCCTGTTACAATACCTTTATTACAATACAGTTAAGAGAAAATAGTTAGCTCTATTGCATTGAAAACACATTTTTTTTCAATTATCAAAAGACAGCGGAACCACCATTATTAGATACTCCAGATTTGATTTATTCTCAAGATAATTTAATTAACAGTGTCTGACATGAAATGGATAGCCAGCATCAACCTAACTACACCCAATGAAAATTATAACACTTGAATGGTCTTTGCAATAATAAAATTTACAGATAGGTGGAACCTTTGAATAGTAAGTGGACACCATTTAAAACGCACCCATTTTATAATTACATTAATAACAAAATAATTAAACCAAACACCTGCCAAACAGAAGTAAATATACCCAGTTAGCAAACTAGTTTGCTGCAGAAGTGCAAACACGGCCAAGATAACGCATTGTATCGCATCTCTAAGCTAGTAAGAATATATCATGTAAAAATCGATTTTCATCAGGGCAAGTAGGTATTATAATCTGGAACGGTGTGTCTAGAGTCTCGTGTGCATATCGAGGTGAGGATTGTGTGATGAGAGAACGGCGTGGGCGACATCGTAACATATACTTTGTCAATTTCGCGCTAGAACGTATACTTATATACATACACACGTATTGTACGATTGTACCCACAGCAAAACGGAGTTAGAAGAGAGGAAAAATATCAAACAGCGAGCGTCGTAAAAGGCAATGTAACGACCTCTAGGGTGAGAGCTAACCCCAAACGTTGTGCGTAAGGGGCGAGTAATATTTTCAATGTTTTTTTATCATGACTTTTGTTTCGCTAAATAAAAGGATACCAGCACCAGGGTCTCGACTGCTTCTTCTTTTTCCGTCCCATACTGTTGAGTTAAAAAACACGACTAGGCGACGACGACCTTGGATTTGTAGCGCGAGTCCACTGTTCCGCTCCAAGGCCTGTAACTCCTAGGAGTTCTCAGCTTTAAGTCGATTGGAAATGTACAGACTCTTCACTTTGAACACCTCTTCAACGATTTCCAATTACTTGTCGTTTCCTTAATTAGTTATTGACAAAACGTACGACTCCTCGTACGTCTCATATGATGTACTGACTTTGCTACGTCCGCACTTCGCGCATCACCTCTGCAGTTCTGCACCATCTCTGTGCCTCTGCAGCTGTCTGCAGCAGCATTATATATATATATATACACATATGTATATATTGTATAGTAGTATATATGAATATATTCATCTACTTTTATATATATAGTAACTCCTCTTCCTAGAATATCTACACTTTTAGAGATCCACTTTAAGATTAAAAATAAATTGTAAATTTGCCGCCAATAACACAAAAAATATAAACTTTTATTGTTTATCTGTAACATCAGTTGCAGCTGGTTTATAATTGACTACATAGCTCTACTGCACGTAGTAATAATTATTTGGATCAGCGCCATCTAGCGGTCTTTATTTTTTGGCCAAAAGTGGCTCCTAAAATTCTCAATCAGAGCATTCAGAATTAGAGCCATTTAATCAATCAAAAACCAGCCGCAACTTACCTTGAAGGTAAAAAATAAAAAAATAACGATACATGAGTTTTTGGCGGCGAGTTAACAATCTATCTGTTGCTAAAAAATTTATCTTTAAAAGTATTAAAACATAGAAGGTCAATTTTTGGTATAAAATAAATTGTCACCTTGCCGCCAAAAACACACATACTGTTATTTATTTATTTTATAGCTTTATCATGAGTTGCGGCTGGTTTACAATTGACTAAATGGCTCTAATTTTGATTGCTCTGATTGAGAATTTTAGGAGCCACTTTTGGCCAAAAAATAAAGACCGCTAGATGGCGTTGATCCAAATAATTATTGCCATTTACAGTAAAGTCACTTTACTGATTATAAACTAGCCGCAAATAATCTGATGAATAGACGATAAATAGTTGACATTTTCTATGCTACTTGCGGCAGGTTTACAATCTATTTTTATTATCCAAAAACCGACTTCTACAAGTAAATAAATATTCTACTTATCTTCTACGGCTCATAAAATTTACCATATTTACAAAATTACAATACTTTGGATTTTTTACCATCAACTCATGGAAGCACAGCCCTTTAACTTTATAGTTTAAATAAACAATTAATTTGTATAACACGTACATACCAAGATTTGTGTTACAGAAATCTTGAACAACGATTAAATGGATACGTAAAGTACTCAGTCCAAAAGAGACAACTGAAGAAAAAAGGCTTAAAAAAGAACTTCAGTCACACAGGAAGAGTATCTTAAAAATAGAGCATTGGATCTCACTTAATCAGAGATGGTTGGGTTCTTTGTTTATTTATAATACTTAAAATTTACTTCTCTGTAATAAATGTATTTTTTATTTAGTGAGATCCAATGCTCTATTCTGAGGAGACTCTTCCTGTGTGACTGTGCTTCTTTTTCAGTCCTTTTTTTTTAGTTGTCTCTTTTAGACTGATTAATTCACTTTTATATTCTACTGTTTTTTATGCTAGTTGAGACTTTTAACTTGTGCGTTGTCAAATTATTGTAATATTAAAACCTTACAACATGAATGTGTGACATATTGCACAGTAACATGTGTAATATGTACATCAGAAAAAAAATATTACAGATTTCAGCGACTCAAAGTTTTTCAATCCAACATGGACCATTATAACATATTTTTCAGCATTAATCAAAATGAATTTTTTATATAAAACAACTTGCTGCTGGTAAAATCATCATCAATTATTTGTTAAACGTAAAACAAATAAAGCTCTGTGTTTGGCAACAAATTTTCTTTATTATCTAAATAAACACAAATCCTTAGCATAAAACTATGAATTTTCACATTCTGTATATCTGAAACAACTCTCATTAAGTGTGATCCAATGCTCCATTTCTAGGATACTCTTCCTGTGTGACTGAACTTCTTTTTTAAGCTTTTTTTCTTCAGTTGTCTCTTTTGGACTTATTACTTTACGTATCTATTTAATCGTTGTTCAAGATTTCTGTAACACAAATGTTGGTATGTACGTGTTATATAAGTTAACTGTTTATTTAAACTATAAAGTTAAAGGGCTGTGCTTCCGTGAGTTAATGGTAAAAGGTCTAAAGTATTGTAATTTTGTAAATATGGTAGATTTTATGTGCCGTACAAGATAAGTGGAATATTTATACTTTTCAAGGTTGATTTACAGGTAAAAGATAGGTTGTAAACTTGCCGCAAGTAGCATAAAAAATGTTAACTATTTATCGCCTATTCATAAGACAATTTGCGGCTGGTTTATAATTATTTATATGGCTCTACTGTGAGTTGTAATAATTATTTAGATCAGCGCCATCTAGCGGTCTTTATTTTTTGGCCAAAAGTGGCTCCTAAAATTCTCAATCAGAGCAATCAAGATTAGAGCCATTTAGTCAATTGTAAACCAGCCGCAACTAATGGTGAAGCTATAAAATAAAAAAATAACTATACATGTGTTTTTGGCGGCAAGGTGACAATTTATTTTTTACCAAAAAATTGACCTTCTATGTTTTAATACTTTTAAAGATAAATTTTTAGCAAAAGATAGATTGATAACTTGCCGCCAAAAACACACGTATCGTTATTTTTTTTATTATATACCTTCACGATAAGTTGCGGCTGGTTTATAATCAATTAAATGGCTCTAATCCTGATTGCTCTGATTGAGAATTTTAGGAGCCACTTTTGGCCAAAAAATAGAGACCGCTAGATGGCGCTGATCCAAATAATTATTACTATTTACAGTAGAGCCATGTAATCAATTATAAATCAGCCGCAACTAATCCTATAGATGAACAATCAAAAATTGTCATCGTTTGTGCTGTTTGCGGCAAGTTTACAATATATATTTTTTACCTGAAAATTGACCTTCAAAAGTATTAGTATTCTACTTATGTGGTTTAATAAAATCGACTAAATGGCACTACTTAGTAGTCAGTAGTGATTACTACAATTTTTTACACATAACTTCCCGTATATCTTTCATCGTGCTCTCTTTACCAGAATGATAAAATCGTGGCAGTATTCTGCAAATGCTAATAGTCGGCTCTATAATAGACCCTCCTCCGGCCCCTCCGCTCCGGACACCATCAGTCAAGTATATTTTCTTAGTGAATTTCTTGCAAAATAAATATGGTATTTTTTGTTTCGTCGTTTTGAAATTTGCCTCGCTAGATGGCGCTGATTGTCAATTAAAAAGATGAATTAGATGAAAAAAATAAAACACCCAAACATAAGTATTTTCTCTTATCAATTCTGATTGTCGTTTCGTACCTATAAGTTTTCTTCAATTCAAAATTGTCGTCGTAAGACGTACGTGTGTTGAATGCTTTTACAGAATAACAATTTATTTTCACGACATGTTGTGTATAGGTGTACCTCTAAACTTTAACTTTTAACGTGTAGCCAAGTAATGTATCAAAAAGATAAAGAACCAAGTACTGAGCATTATTACGTTTGATGCTAGGAATCTGCACAAATATTATTTGCAGAAATGATAGTTCAAACTTATAAAAGAGCAGTTTTTTATTTCAAAGCTACTGGTGTTTGCATTGTTGTAGTGAGGTGATTTTTAAAAATGACACGTAATCTTTTTGCCTCATATCTAGATTAAAGTATCAACAAATACGTTTGTCAACAATGAATAACCAGTATAAATAGTTTTTGTTATTCTTTTTTAAATAGTGGTGGATGGCTATTCTATCAAATGAGGCAAACGTCAGTGTTGCTCAATTCTGTAGTGCCAAAAACTATCCCTGAACTTGAGCGTACCAAAGCCCAGTATATTTACATCGATGATCCAAGATTTAATGGTAGATTAAACCCTATGATTTAATAATACAAAAATGTAAGGTGCATTTAGCAATATACTATTATGTACGTATTTCAGATATTTTGATGCTCCGGCATGCTAATAATTTGCATTTATCTGTTTCCTTGGAGAAACCAAAAAACTTATCTTATATTCTAACTAAATGGTGGAAATCCTTGAATCGCAAACTAGCTTTTCATTTCTTCTATGTATCTCAAATTGGTGACAAAGCAGAGAAAAGAAGAGCTTTGCAGTCTCTAAGTTCCTTAAAATACTTACAAGGTACTTAATTTAAAAATATCCTTCATACTTGTAACAACTGTAACACAGATATTAATAATGGTAATGAAATTTAATATGTAGACTGGCACTATCAGCAGATGGCTCAAAAATTAGATGCACAAACTGCTGTTGCTTTAGCACGATTACCTGAAGCTGATTTACGCTTTTTCTTAAAACCTCTTTACTTTCATCAACAATCTCCTCTCAACGTCAGTTGAAATATTTCTCATTTAAAGAACAATCATAATGAAATATGTCACTTGAATATATAAATTTAAAATAATTTATCACTATGCAGGATGTTGGTGAAGCAATATACAATCTTTTGATAAAATTGAATGCATTGTGTGGTGGATGCCATCCATGTTTATTACAGTTTTTGCATGAAAAGTTTCAAAATTCTCAGCGTGTAAGTCGCAGTTGTTAAGTGAACCTTTACTTTCGAAAAATTATTATAATGTACATATCTCAACAAATCATGAAAAATAACACTCCATAAATCTTTGATACAGGAAACTTCTATTTTCGAACATGACTTGACCAACCTTGGACTATCTGTACCTCCACCCATAAATTGGGATCAGGACTTTCTGATAAACTGTGTCCAAGCAGTACATCATCATTCATCCTTGGATGAACACAGCAAAGGTAGATAAACGTCTTAGAGCTCAGTATTTTCAGCCATACATTGTATTTTAAATAAAACGTATTTGATTCTTTAGAAGTAGCTGATGCAGGGGGACTACAAATTTTAATGAATGTCTACAAACTAATGAAAGATAATATTGAATTGTGTTCATTGATAGCTAAAATCTTGTCAAATCTTTCTTTACATCCTGAATACTTACAAGACATTTTCAGATCAGGTAGAGGCATGATTTTAAATTCATTTAAAAAACTGAGATGTCAACAAATATATTATTGAAATGTATTGAAAGGCTGGATTGGAATTTTGGCTGCGTGGTCTCGTCACGAAGACATCAAACTCGCGGCTCCTGCAAGTCGAGCCTTGGCAAATTTGGATTTGGACGATGTTGAGAACGAGAAGTATCACCAAAGAATTTATCCCCTCTATCCATTGCATAGAACGTCTTTTAGAAAAAAGTTGGACGTTATTTTTGTACACGGATTACTTGGAAGTGTGTTTGTTACGTGGCGACAACGTGACCTTGATAAAACCTTAGTATTACCAGGTAAATTTTGAGGTCTTGAACGATTACCGATAAAACTCCAAACTCTAGATGAAAAGAAAAAAAAAAAAAAACACCAACTGATTATAGATCCAAAAGACGAAGCTCAACCAATAAGCTTGTCAGCAATGGTAGGCGATCATCCCTCAGAGTTTTTGAAAGACTTGGCTCGTGACTTGGAGCATTTAGAATGGCAGCGCGTCGGTCACGACTATGAGGTGGTACTGCACGATTGTCCAGTCAACATGGATTACGAAATGTCGGGCCCATTCTTCTGTCAAGGGTGAGCAAGCCATTATACGCAATAAATGTATCCTTGCTTCATTCGCACCGCAACAATAGCACAATCGAAAACCGACTTACAAATTTATTTGCAACAGCGACGCCGAATGCATGAAAAAAAGCGTAAAGGACTGCAAGACACGCACGCAATGCTGGCCTAGAGACTGGCTGCCCGAAGACGTGCCGCATTTGCGAATAATCGGAGTTAATTACAGCTCCAATTTATCCATGTGGACGCCTTTGTGTCCAATCGAAGGAGTCAGGTGAGAAAAGTAATGAGTAATGATAATGATCAATTCAAGCGGGGCCTCGCTCATTTTCGCTCTTGCGTGTATTGTACTTGCATGCCAGGAGCACGTTGAAGGAGCGCAGCAGCGAGTTTACACGAAAGCTCGTAACTGCCGGTGTGGGAAAAAGGTCGATTGTTTGGGCGTGCCACTCGATGGGCGGACTACTCGTGAAAAAAATGCTCGTGGAAGGTACACAATTAATGCAAATGATGCGTCATTGTCCGTTTGCTAGTTGTGCTTACGTTTCGTCATTTTCAGAGTGGAGAAACGGGGATAAAAATAATTTGCTGCGCAAGACAAAGAGTATCGCTTTTTACAGCACGCCGCACAAAGGAACTCGCGTCGCTGCCTTGAACCAAACGTCGCAAATGCTGCTCTGGCCTTCCATCGAAGTTCAGGAGCTGCGAGAACGTAAGGGCCGAAATTTATACGCGCATGAATTTTTTTATATCTACAATCTGCCTAATGAAATAATATGTGTGTACTGTCATAGACTCGCCGCACCTGCTGCAACTTCACGAGGATTTCTTGAAAATGCTCCAGGAATACGATATTGACATTGTTAGTTTCGCGGAAACAAAACCAACGCGCTTCACCGCGCTCAAAGTTCCGTTCAGAATTGTTTCTTCCGAGTCTGCAGGTATTGGATCATTTATAAATGATGGAATGTACAACTTTTGATTTTTTATGATTTTTATTAAACTTACAGATCCTGGTGTGGGTGAATTTTTCGAGATTCCCCAAGACCACGTATCGATTTGCAAGCCCGCTAACAGGTAAGATTTTTGTGATAATCGTTACTGTTATTATTTTTTTATTAAAAAAAAAAGTAATAATGAATAAAAATTTATGGTTTAAAATCATTGTACAGGCAATCGTTTCTCTATCAAAAATTTTTGGCTGTGATCAAACGTCACGTTCAAGCAACCGACAAAAAAGGATATTACTGGAAAAAATTGTTTATTTTCTAAAGGTACCGTGAATAATATTGTACTGTACTACACTTGTAAATAGCTGTACTTGATCGACCCGAAAAGAGCTTTAAAATACCTGCGACTGAAGTAAAACTATATTTTTTATTAAAAAAAAAATAAAAATAAAAATAAAATTAAAAAAAATATACATAAAATTAAATATAATTAATTAAGAGCATTACATTTTATCACGTTAATCATAATAGACATCTATCAATAATTAAAAAAATTATTTACAAACACATTGCTTTCACATCTGATCTAGTAACAAATACACTTAGACAGTTATAAGTGAAAAAAAAAAAAAGATTCGCGATGGTTTTTTTTTTTATTTTTTAAAAATTGTTTGCTTGAAAAAAAAAAAAAAAAAAAAAAAAAAAGGAAAGAAAGAAAATAGTGTTGTTCAAAAATTAAAGTCGTAGTCAGGATGATGGCGTGAGTAACTCGAGCCACTGGCGTGCGTCGGCGGATAGTAATATCCATTCCACTCGGACTTCCAGCTGTCGTACATGTTGTACTTCCTCTCGTAGGGCAGTCCGTCAACTAGAATCTGTAATTATATTCCACCCCCGGTGTGAGTAACCCTTATTTTATCCCTCGCGCGCACAAATACACCAAAAAAACTCGGTCGTTGCACACTCATCGTACCCCCCCCCCCTTAATCCCCAGCATATTCAATCTCATTCTCTGCGATTAAGCCTGGAGCGGTCCCCACTCCTCGGCCCGCAACTTTTGCAATAACACAAAAATAAAATTACCTTGTGGGAGGTCGACTCGTAGGGCTTGTCGTGCCAGCCGGAGTCGTTCCACGTGCCGTGGCTGTCGCTGTTTCTCTGGTAATCGCTGACCGGCGCTGGCGGCCTGGTGCTAGGGGTAGGCGCGGCCGCCCGGCCCATCGAGGTGCTCTTTGTCACCTCCTCGTCATAAATAGTGCTTATCGAGGGCTTGAGCTTTGAGCCGTGCTGTCGGTTTATGAGCTGCGAGTAAGTAGAGACCTTGTATAAAGATACACAATACGGCAAAAGGGGATCGTTGATAGTCTAAAAGGCGGAAGTGGATAATATATGTTTGTATGGGTGCGGTAATGGCTCGGGAAAATTTTCGATAGTCATCGTTGCGTGGGTGAGGGGGATGACGACGAATTTTTACGGGGCTCCCTCGAGTGTTGGCTTATGAGACTAATCGATGTTTGTTGTCGACGAGGAAGAAGAGGGACGTTAATCCTATGGAATTATACATCTAATATGCACAGTAAGGTGTCTAGTAGATAAGGTCACGTGTTGGGCAGACAGGAATTTTTTTTTTTTTTTTTTTTCAATCCTATTTAAAACAAAACCATGATGTGCAAAAACTCCAGAGAATATCGAAACACTGTACTTACGACAGAGACACCGAATATAACGATGAACAGTAGTCCCCCAACGCCCATGACTATCATCGCGATGGCCCACTGCGGGATGAACCTGTCGTCGTCTTGGCTGAGCTTCGGCGCAGTAATTCTTGGTATCACTATGAACAATAACAACAACAATAACAGCAAAATAGAATCAAGCGACGCCGTACAGATATTAGTATACACAGATATTTCATGTTCATACCAACAAAGTCCGTCGACGTGGGCTCGATCGTGAACCTGCCGAGTTTCACCGGGCCCTTCGGCGTCGACTCCATCGGATTGTCCAAGCTAAAGGTCTTGAGCGAGTCGTGGAAGATGATCTTCAATTGCTGGGTGTTGATTTTTTCCTTGAGATCGGCCAACTCGACGAAGTAATCCACGAGAATGCTGCCCTGACTGGGACACCGTAAGCATGTTACACATGGTCCGTAGGAATGCCGAATCGGCCATTAAAATACTACTCACCTGAAGGAATCGATGCGAATGTTGCGGAACCACTTTCTCAGCAACGGCGACTTGGCAAACACCAAGTTCATCTGCGAAACGCGAATCGAACAAACTTGCGTGACGTAATGTATAGAGGAAAAGAAGAAGAAGGAGAAAAAAAAGAACCACACCGACCTCTCTCTCGATCTCCTCGGCGAGGTCTTGCCACTCCCTGGTGTTCCGGTTGAGCAGCTCGGGCACCCAAGTCGCGTTCTCGACGATTCTGATGGTGCCCGCGACCTCGCACTCCTCCTCGCAGGTACCGGGCGTCGTGGGCCTCATGGTCGTCGTGGTCGTGGTCGTGGTCGTGGTCGATTCGACGCTCGATATCTCGCTCGTCGTCGGCACGTGCGACGCGTTGGACGACGAGACGGTGGCCGTGCGCGCGGCCTCCAGGAGCTTCTCTATCGAGATGGGCGTCGTCGACGAGGTCGGCCAGCCCGTGAACTCGGTCGTAGCCCTTGAATATTTTCACACGTATAAGAACCACAAAAGCCATATCTACGCCAACTCGAGTCGAGCGGGGGGGGGGACCAGTACCTCGTGGGCCAGCCCTTGTGTATCTTGGGCGAGGCAGTGTCCGGCCCGGCTCCCCGGTTGCTGGGTGGCGTCGTTATCTTGTGCACGGGCTTGTTCCTGCCCCCGGGCCTGCTCGGGAAGACGAGCTTGAACGAGCCGGCTTCTCCCGTGGACTGCCGCGTCGCCGGTCCTCCCTTGGCCGATGGGTCAAAGCCCGCGGGTAGCAGGGACGCTATGTCGACCTTGGATTTAGCCAGGAGCTCCTCCACTGGGTTGACGATGCTTTGGTTTTCTGCGCGGGACATCACGCGAATTACGGGGTTTTATTTCGTGGAAAGCAAAAAAAAAACTCGGCTATACATGACTATTGTGAATCGTACCTAGCTTGTATCCGGGTGGTAGGAGCGCTGACACGTCGACCGACGATTTCGCGAGGATCTTCTCGACCGGGACTATCGAGACGTTCGGTTTGGGGCTGCTTGTGGCATCTGTGGGGAAGGGAATCGCGTGAGCTAGTTGTTTGTATCTCGGTACGGGTCGTTAAGTCACATACCGGGCTTGTAGCCTGGGGGCAGGAAGGCCGAGATGTCGACCACGGATTTCGCGAACAGATCCTCGATAGATTTGGGTTGCTGTACCGCGGGTGGCGCCACGGCCTCCTTGGGCTCGCTGGTCTGGCCCTTGGCTTCGCCCTCGAGTCCTTCCTTTTCCACCTTGTGGCCTGGGTTTGGACACGAAACAATTTTCAATCTATTGTTATAAATGGCTCCTCGTACCATGTATAATATACGTGGCAAACGGAACGAGTGATTCAAGGCTTGTTTGTTTGAGTTGAGTAATACTATCGCGTGAAACGTACGCGCGCGTGCCTGTGGATGTGGTTCAAAAGTAAGAGTAAATGGCAACTTGCCCACAGTCGCGCTTTGAGCGGATTACGCGATCCGACGCAACAACGGAGCTTTGCTCGATCCCGTAAGTGTAAGATGGATCATTAGGGATCAAAACGAATGTACATGTATAGAACATTTTTTCCCTCCGGCCAACTGCACGAAAAGTATCATTTGTACGTAGACCTATAACTCACCCGGTGACTGGATGGCACTGGTATTCGCGATGTTGGCAGGAGCCTTGACCCGAGTTCCCTCGGTCGAGGCCACCGGGGCAACTTTGGCAACTGTAGTGGTCGTCGTGGTGGTCGACGAGCTGACGGTCGTGGAGGTCTTGTACGACGGTCTCTTGTTGTACGAGCTCCTGTAGCCCTTGTAGTCCTTGGGCAGGAAGGCCTCGACGTCCTCGAGGGTCGTCTGGAACTTGGGCCTCTTGGTGGTGGAGCTCGTGCGGTAGCCACCGCCCCGGGCAAAGTCCTTGGGTAGGAAGGCCTCGACGTCGTCGAGGGTCGTGTGGACGCGTGGCCTCTTGGTCAACTGGGGCGGTGGTGTCGTGCTCGTCGTACCGTTGATGCTCTTGACGTAGCCCTTCGGAAGGAAGGAGGCGATGTCCTCGAGGGTCGTTTGGACCTTGGGCCGTTTCGTTATGCTCGTTATGTTGAGCGGAGGTATGGGCGGCGAGGTGGGCGCCACGGTCGTCGAGGTCGTCGGTATTGCGAAGGACGCGGGCGAGTAGGGCTTTTTGTTGTAGCGCCGAGGCGTGAATCTGAGATCGATATCGGGTATGACGTTCGGTTAGAGGTCGCGCACATTTATCATTGGGGAAAAATTAGATTATTCGGGACACGGGCAGTATACTGTAGATACGCATATATTTATACACGAGCAATGGGCTCCAAGCGGGTGAGCTCTGAGGCGTAAAGATCGGCACACACAAAGTTTAGATTCGGGGAGCAATTCCCCTCCTCCTCCTTCTTTATAAATGCGAAACACTGCCTGTGCTCAAGCAGATGTTATCTTTGTAATTAATCAGCGAGTATGGCGAAACAAGAAATTACAATAATCTCGCGGTGTGCGTTTATATACACATGGCTGGTATATGTGTGTATTTATCGGAATGTGCAGGGCTGTGAATGTATTATTCAAAAATCCTATTATTAGGCATGTTTTTATTGTTTTAAATTTTGTTTCAACTTTGTTACTTGGCAGTAAAATTCTTTCAATAAACACTTGGAGGAAAAACAATACCAAGGCATCCATCATCTCAGTAAGTGGCACACATTAAGTCATTTTGGTGACGTGTTATGGAACCAAAGTTTCAATGGATGACAATGACACCTAAGACTGTAAGTGCTCACGGCAAAAAATAAAAACGAAGAAAAAAAACCATCTCTCTCTCTTACCGTTCATTGACCAAGAACCCACTGGAGAGTTCGGACTGCACCCTGTCGAGCTTGTCGATGATACTCTCCGTGGAGTCGAGCTGCTCGGCTTTGTCGACCACGGACGGGAAGGGTAGGTATCTTGCCCCCGAGACGCTTCGGCCAGTCTGCACGGATTGATGAATCGTCGAAGTGGGCGTGAACTCTGTCGTCGTACTCGTCGTTGACGTTGTACTCGTCGTTGACGATGTATCTGTAAGCAACGTATGGCGTATTATGTGTCACCGAGTCTGACCAAACTCGACCCGTGACTACCTAAATTCGTCGATCGATCGCAAAATAGTATATATAAACCCGGTTACAAACGAACCAACCATTGTCATCGGCAGCAGCTTCATTCCCAGGGTCGGTCCTGGCAGTGGTGGTGCTCGTGGTGGTGCTAGAGCTGTCTACCTCTTGCTCCTCCTCCTGAATCTCCTTTTCCGTCGACGGGAGCATGGGTGTCGAGCTGGTCGTCGTCTCGGGCACCGAGTACGTCCCGTTGACGACGCTCTTGGTCGTGACGACACTAACGATCGCCTCGCCGATCAAAATCGAACTTGGTTTGCTGCCGTTGTTCGCCTTTTCGCCGGCCGGCTTATCCGTTACCTTCGACTCTTGCGAGTTTATTGGGATATCGGCCGACTCCGAGGACACCTGCGCAACATCACGCTCGAGTTAACAAAGAGAGAAATGCCGATTTACTGGCTAAGCGCGCGAGCGAGCCCGGTACATGCGTGTGTATCACGTAAAAAAGTGGCACACACGTCTCATTTTTCCATTCCACCCAGTTCTTGAGTTCATAAGTAATCAACATTGTTATCCCCTTTCTCGAACCGTTTGTTTATTCCGTGTTTTTGTTCCTTCGGGTTTAAATTTTTATTCCCAAATAATCGGTGTCGCGTGGACAGTCGAACAAAACCAGTGTACCTTCTCCGATTGTTGCTCATCTTCCTCCCTCGGCTGTTCCCGACCACCATCCTGGGCTCCGATCGCTGCCCCGGTAGCTTCACCCGAGTCCGACTGCGCCTCCCGACTCGGCGACGGCTGTTCCTCATAGTCCTCGTCGTAGTAGTATGAGTCCTCGTTAGCCGCCGGCGCGCCACCAGCGTCGGGCCTGGCGATCAGCTTGGGCTCCCGGCTATCGGCCAACGGCTCTCGGGCCGGCGCCTCGTCGTAGTACTCGTCCTCGTCGTAGTACTCGATCGATGCGGACTGCTGCTGGTTTTGGGAGGGGAGCGCTCGCGGATCGGCCGACAGTTGCTGGAGCACCGGGCTGTAGGCGCGCACTGCCGGTGAGGTCCAGGTCGGCTCACCTGCAATAATCATCACGTGTTTTTTTTTACGTATAGAGAGTTTTTGAGACGCGTGACGTGCATATGCACTGCACCGATGTTAATAATAATCGCCTGTGGGTTATCTAGGATGGCATGGAGGACGTCGTCGTGCTCTGTATAACACACACTGGAGGCGCGTGTTTGTACAGCTCTCTTATTTTTCTGGCGCGCGGCAGTTGCAACTCTGGTGTGGTATAAGACATGTACCGGGTTTTATGCAACGAGAAGTGTGAACTGATTACCTACTTTGGTTTTTTTTTCTTTTCTTTTTGTTGAGTTAGGTAAGAGAGTTTCGCACGCGCGCTCGAGTATCTTATACATTAACGCTTCGCGGGTCTCGCGAGTTGGGTATAGGTGTTTCTTATACTGAAAAAAACAAGGAAGAGGATGCCAAGGTTTACAGTTGGTTGTTTACGAATACGGCATTCCGAGTTTTGTGTACACGAGGGGTCATTTCGTATTGGTCGGAATCTTTGGGAATAAATCACCATACATATGTTGTAGTATACCTGTAAAAGTTTTCGACCAAAGTATACCTATCGATACATTGAGTAGGAGCACTGAGTTTCCAATTTTTGCGCGCCAGTAACTCAAGTTTGGACCAAAGTGAGAAGTCGAGTTTCGAGAACCATCGGTGTGGAGAAAGAAAAACGTTAAGAGATCCGATCTTTGAATAAAAATCGGTACAGTTTAGGAAACAAAGAGAAGCAAGTCATCGTTTGATACGTGACTTTATTCTTTATTCTCATTTACTTAAGGAAATCTTGTTATAGGTAACGTCCAAACGTTTGGCGTTTCTTAAAATCAAAGTTTCATCGCAGAGTCGCGTTCCCTTCCTGTTATTCCCATAAAACGCCATCGACACAATATAAACCATCCCAACCGATGTCTGTAACAAAAATAAAGAAAAAAAAAACAAACAAATACCGGATACGTATATATAGGTACAACGACAACGTTATCCCGTCTCATTTCGGCATCTCAAATTTTCCCAAGGTACATTTCCTAAGCACGCCCCTTCTCAGAGAGACCGCGACAGCATTGTCCGCGCGTGCACGCGAATACAACTCCATCAAACGCTGTTGCGACAACTGCGCCGTATATATGTATACTTTCCGCAACAATCGCATGTATATAGGTGGTACTTTGATACATCAGTGTATCTGTATACTATATGCGCTTTTAAGTGCACTAGTAAAATGGACCGGTATCACAACGTCAGAGATCGGCATGGTTGCGTGCCCACACGCGGGAACTACATGAATCAGTGGCAATGTCAGTTTTACCATTTGATTGACCTTAATGACTTGATTATCGGCCGTACCCCCTAGGGCTCGTTATATGTATAGGTACGTGGTGTTGTCCGTAGGTAGGTGCAACCATACGTGCATGGCCTACAGAATCTATTGCTCAACGTAACGTGTGTGTCTGCTGATTCATCCGCGCCTCGAGTGGGTGGACTTTGGAGGAGAAAAAAAAAACGACACATATACGTATCCATCCACCTATACAGCTAACGTTGGCTTTGCTAAGCTATGTATAGGGTGTACACGAGCAAACGCGCGCGTTTGTCTCCCCCTCCTCGGAGTTCGATGAAATTTCGTAACTGTACCGATGTCTGTATCCTACATCCATATGCTTCGAGACGCGAGCCGAGTTGCGGTACGCCGTGTTATACGTATATATATATATATATATATATATATATATATATATATATATATATCTATAATGTACCACATTATGAGTCTCTACTTTTTTTGTTTCTTCCCGAGGTACGTAAAAGTTTCGAGAAAGAGATAAATTGCTCGTGCGGTTTATTGGCACAGAAATCGGTTCTCGTACACTTAGGGATTACGTCTCGGATTCGATTTGCGGGCGACACCTTTTTTTTGTTTTATCATTACGATAGGGTTTCAACAACTGCCGGGAGACCCGGTTTCCCATCGGCGGAAGAATATATACTCCCATCCTCGCCCATGTACTTCGATGATCAATACTCTTATGGCCAACAGTATATAATATACCTGTAGCTTCGTTTTCAGGTATTTTTATTGTTGCGCAACGCGCGCCGACTCTATCAGCAGAAGTGAAAGCACTGCACACGCTTGTCTTACCTACGAGACTTTTTTGGAATTTTTAAAAACTTTTTAACGTGCATTGATAATTAATAACACATTTACCGCTAAGCTACTCTGACGCAGGTTCTTAAGAACACTTCAATGTGGTCTTGTTATCTCAATGTCCATTGCAAACGCGTGCATCATATAAACGTACCTATATCATAGCTATCAATTTTGGTTATTAAAACGATCTATTTCCCAATGTATGTAGTGCGGTTTATTGGCCAGTTGAGACTTTATATTGTAATGGGAGTTGTACTTATATATAACTAAGGCAAACCACATCGGTATAATTAATTTGGTCGATAATAAGTATACGGTATTTATACCTTAATAGAAGCGGCGCGTGTCCCGTTAACGAAGCGCACGTACGCGGATGTATATATACGCGTATAAATTAACATGTCACATATATGTACTATATTTTAAGCTTTTCGTCAAAGTAACGAACATAATTATACGAACGACACATTGTGTACGAATTATCCGATTGCCATGTTGTCAACGTGCCGATTTTTACTAATCGTAACGATCAAGCTGGTCTTTTCAGACAGGTGCATCATCAATCATTATCTTAAGGAAAGAGGGACGTTTACGAATACGAAAAATCTCTACCTCCATGATTTATGAAAGTATGAAAGATAAATCATAGTATGTACTTTATACATATGTGTAATGACGGAACATCGTTTTTGTTTGTTTTCTATAGTTTAAAAACGGAGGTGCAACGTGTGGGACTATGCATGTTATGTAATAGGAAAAAAGGCCCTTTTAAAGTCGCTTCAAATTTCGTTAGGATAACAGGACTCTGCCCAAGTATAATAAGTTATCACACGGTAAGTATTTACCGTCAAAACGAGTGAAACGTCGCAAGTTGCATTTAATTTGTAAAATTGGCCGAGAAACCCCGCGGAAAACCGGCTAATTTGTCTCTGCGGTGAAAACACGAAGCACCGAAAAATTACACGAGATCTTAAATTTTAACGCCGAAATTACACATCACGTATACATTATGTACACATATACAGGTAGAAGATTAAGTGCTCTTATGCATACACACGTAACGTGTATAAAGTATTCAAGCTTCGAGAAAATAATGGCACAAACCCTTTTTCTCTGTTTTCGAAATTCGCGTAATGAGTGCTACACGTGTATACATAGGCGTATCTTCACACCGCGAGCAGCTTCTGAGAATAGAAACACTTGGCAATAACCTCGTAGCATACATTACATACCTATATGGATCGTGGAGTTAAAAATTACTCGTGCTTACGGTAAAAAAAAAAAAAAAAAAAAAAAAAAAAAAAAATTCACGTTTTAGGAATTCATTATACGCGGTCAGTAGCTATACAACGTGTAAAATACGACGCAACGTGACAATTTGTTCATATAAATTAAGTTTTTCTCAAATATAGGACACGAAAGAGATGCCTATATCCACACCCTTTGCAAGATACACCGTGTTTTTATACAGGTACAGTAAAGAGATACACGCCTACCCTTCTGTATTATTAGCCAACAAATATATCCGATCGCCAAGCATAAAGTTTGAAAATTAAAAACAAATTACATATGGCTATGCGTATAATCATACATCGTTATGTGTATGTATAATAAACCGAGCAATCAATCATCAACAACTCCCCTTCGTTGGGCATTGTAATAACGCACATACCGCATTTACATTCCGTCGATAGCTCGATCCTTTCTTTATTGCCAATCACCGACGCACTTAACGAATGGAAAGTGCTCGTGGGTGTATTTACAATATACACTCGCACACATGGGTGAAACCCGTAAGACTTTCAGGCCGCTTGTTGAAATACCATAGTATATGGACGAGCCTTTGTGTCTCGGCTGCACATATTATACACTGCTATACTGCTGCAAGTGAGTGCTGTATGTGCAGTAAATACATTGCACAGAGGCATATATTATACGCACACACATAAACGACCACCACAGCTATAGCTGCTCTGGTGTTAATTTATAAATAATCATATGTATAGGAAAGGCATATGACCATCGTTAATGGAAAAAAAAGAAACTTGTACCCTTTTATTATATGTATTACGTGCAAGGCACGACTGGTGTGTTCGTTACCAGAGCAAAAAAGTATGATACGAGTAATTGCATCGTGCATGATGTTCTCTATGCAAATTTTGTATTTAAAATAATCTTGAGGGATAAGATTTACGATGGTAAAAAATTGATTTTCATTTCAATCCACAACCCTTGTATTTGTCACTTTGTCGTAGTACATCAATATTCCCTATTGTGATGCGTTAAAAAAGCTTATGCGATTATTTAGTTGTTTTCTATGTTTGTTGAGTTATATTGAAGGAACCGAACATGTTTTTCTACGGCCCTCGCTGTAGTGAAAGAGCCACGAATTTGTTTGACGTTCTACGATGACAATAAAGACAATTTTGGTACTCGAAACTGTAGTACATAAAACGCTCCTTGTGGTGTACTGCAAGATTTTTTTTTTTTGGGAGGATCAAGAAAAATAAGAGTGCTAGCCCTTTCGACCGGTGCCATTCCATCATCTAGAGATTTCTCGCTCTCATTGCGCAACAAACACTCGGTTCGATATCAATTTTTCTCGAGTCCCGTGCTCTTTCGATTTGGACTAATGATTACAGTCCTCTGGAACACCGTACTCTACAATCACGTTTCTGTAATATTTATGTAACGAATCTTCACCGGGATGTATACCACCGTAAAAGCTACCTGTACAATATAATCCACCCAACTAATAGCTACATCCAATTGTCTGGCCTGAAAAAAGGTGGGCACGAATTTATTAGGTAATCGAAAAAAACAACAACAAAAAGAGTACCCGGTGTACTCCTGTACAAGAGCTCCTACACTCTGTTGAGATTTAGATTTTCTCATCTCATCAAAGATACAGGAATTAAATTGTGGAAAATATTGCCTTCGATCCGTTACAAGTATTATTATATTACATATTTTTTCCTTTTTTTTTTTTCTAGAATACAAGAACGCGCCGGCATGTATACCCATGCACCAGAGTCGAGTGAAAGTGAAGTGCTGCATCGACTGCTCCTGGTAAGAACGGCAATGTACATGTACAAATAAGCTTCTTGGCCGAAAATTATACTAATTTCTTTCTCTTCCGATGTGGATATAATCATTTTTGATTACACGTAACAGTTGTAGTGCCTCCATGGAATAAAATTAACAAAAGTAACTGTGGATTTTTTATTTCACAGGTATAGGTGATACAGGATGCATTGCAGATAAAATATCGAGTGGAACAAGCATCACGAGGGTATATCTGTGCAAACAATATATATTTAAAACGCCATCGAGTCAGAGAAAGTCAACGAGACTTGCCCGTTAGGTATACGTAAAAATACTTGGCACATATACGGTGTTGTGCGCCGTACGAAAATAATCCACGAAGGTGCACTCGAGATGGGTAAAAAATGGCTACTTATGTAAGCGTATTGGCCATAATAAGCATATAGTAAGCAGCCAAGACTTTCACGAGCAAAGGGACACGCGAACGGAAGTAATGGGACGGGGGCCTTAATTGTTGGGGGGGGGGACGTGACATTGCGCTTCGATGTAGGTATAATATAAACTTGAGCGCGATGGTATACTTATGTACTTATGTAGCGGATAAATGGAGGTAAGTATTGTCCATTCTGTGTTAGCCTATTTACGTAACTAATTTAACGACAGGGCAATCCCGCGCTTGTTTCAACATAGTCATATATGTATATATACATACACGTACCTCTGTGGTGAGCGAAAATTTTCGTATTTGCATACATTATGTATGTTGGGGTCAGAATGGGCTTCCATTGACTTTGTTATTACAGTTACGGTTTTGTACATTATACCGTTGATATTCGCAGGCGGAAGAAATTCCACATCTTTTGGACGATTACAGGAGTTGTCTTGCGTAAAAATACTCTAAACTGTTATTTCCCGTATGTTATCCCGGAAAGGGAAATTATTTCTTTCAAATGCAATTTAGGTTGAATAACCACAGTGAACTGATAAACAAATAACTCATAATGACGAGGAAATTGGACCAAAGACAGTGCAAAGGCGTGCTATTTCTTTGGGGGGAATTAAAAGCCAATGGTATGTTTATTTAACGATATATATGTATCTTTAAGTGTACACCCAAGGGGGAACAAGATAAAACTTTTATTGCGGCCACTGTACCAGCAAAATCGTTAAAATCTAATTTTCTCATTACCACTCCGAAAGTAAGGCCGTTGCGCATGTGTGTACGAGAAAAACAAATATTTACCCATATTACTTCAAAATCTCGTTACTCGGCGTGCCACTGAAATGCCTTACGAAATGGCAATCCGCGAAAAACGCTATACCCATTTTTAGACCTGCATAATTATGTCGTGTGCGTGTGTGTGGGCTAAGGAAAATATGGGAATCTGCAATCGTTTCGTTCGAATGAAATTACCCACATTCCTCTCACTTGTGTGGGATACAGCCATATGGTAACAACAAGTTAGATTCGTATGCTATGTACGAAAAAAAAAAAAAAAAAAAAAAAAAAATTTATTTGCATTTGGTAACCATAGACGTACTTTACCGCGTTGAGTTGGACACACTTATTTGACTTTCAAATAATGCTCTTCTGATGGGTTCAATAAGTATTTGCGGATTCCCTGACATTGCTTTAGCCGGTGGCTGTACGTATTACAGGTACTGCAGACAAGCGAACACAGGATTGGTATTACCGTAAAGTATTTCCAAAACGTTTGTTCACATTGCAAGGGGAAACTTTTTTTTTTTTTTTTTTTTATTTTGATCGCGTGAATAACGTATCACAGTTCCACTAGTACTTAAAAATGTGACAGACCGAACAAGTCGCTAAGACTCGAGAAAAAAATTTGATACTCGTACCGCGTGCTCCGTATGAAGAAAATTATTACTTTCCTACCAAATTGTATTAATTTTTTCGTAAAAAAATGACAATCAAAAGCAATTAACCACATCACCAATCACGTAAAGACGAGTCGGGCATTTTTCAAAAACGAGCATATTCCCATCCACGCACCAACGCTTATTTAGTATACACCCATGTACTCGAATGACGTATATAAACCCCACATCCATCGGATTCCATCCCCGTGCGAGCGCATAAACTTTCTAAAGCGAAATTCGTGCGTATACACACGTAAGGTATCATACAAATACGCTCGTACTTGCGCTGTTTTTACGATCGCGTCGCGAATTCGCGAGTCAAACGAACTTTACATGATGATTGAAGCGCGTTATTACATACTCCCGTTGCGATGCTGCATCAACTTACGTTTTTTTTTTTTTTTTTTTTTTTTTTTTTTTTTTTGAGGGGGGGGCACAAACAAGACGTACAAAGGAAATTTAGCGAGATGCTGTTATGATTATGTACTATACCTTTAAGTACGTGCAAGCCGCATACCGCCGGAGGAAAGTTTTCGCGTGTCTCGGTGTATGTATATACGGACATGAACAGCTGGCACGCGCTGTACACCCGGTATACACATACAGGCGCCCATCACTTGCGAAATGATTTTTCACTCGGTTCACTGCTGTTCTGGTCTCGTGTATGCACGAACACGATTAGGATTCGATGAAATTGAATTTATGTGTGTTTGGTGGAGAAAAATTGCGCGGGGCGAATGTAATTTCGGGGAGCTCGAGGACGGCCGAAAGATCGATAGCGAAATAACATTACGCGAGCACTTTTTTCTGCGACACTATGTTTTATATAACGTATGTATACATTGAGTGTTAAAGTCGATCACGCTCGAGGAGGTATCGAGAAGTGGAATTTGACGACGAGGTGGTGTTTTTTTTTTTTTTTTCACGCCTACGGTACGTGTACTCGACGTAACTCGATGTACACGTATGTACAAACATTGCGCAAGAGGCGAGAGGTTCGGTATATAATATACCTGCGTTTTACAGCACTGGGTGGAATAATGAATACTTATGCACCGGTGGTTATACGTAATGCGAGTGTTTGCCAAACAAATGGTGCTGCGCTATTGATTTTTTTATTGACGCTCGTTGACATTGCAAGGCACAAGCGTACAATCTACCCCACACTTGTACTCAAACCAAGTCATCCGGTTCATTTAATTTTTGTTTGGAAAAATAAAGTACAGCTCGCGTGAACGTGTCCACGCAATGACATACGAACCTCCTGAGTAATCTATAAGTGTCTCTATTCTTTTATTTACCCACGTATGTGTACGCGCGTAATCCAAGTCCTGATTGCTTCATAACATTCGCGTCGATGTAAATTTTCTATTTCAAAGGATAATAGGTGATTCAACGTATCATTAGCACGAGGACAAAAGCCAAATTTAAGTATCATTAAAAGCTGCATAAACTCTCCTCTTAAAATAGAGTTTTTTTTTCTGTTTTTTTTTTTTTTTTTACAACTTGATAGGTGTGGTAATTATAAACAGCCATAGGTACTTTGATGAAGACGAAACCGTGGGTAGAGGTTTCTTGGGGCCCGTAAAGCCTGCAATTCGTTGGAAACTATTTTTTACAACTCTCGCTCCTCGGCTGATTTTCTAAAATATTCACTAAATTGCTGTATACGTTCTAAAAGGAAAAGAAAACAAGAAAAATACAAAGAAAAGAGCTATATAGGTATGGGGCGTGAAAACTGTACATCCCAAGGTTTGATATCGATCGGCGCCGTTGACGCAGGGTTCAAGGGTGACCGGAGAACAAACAAAAGTTCAAGTGTCATTTATCACCCGCCACACCCGCAACTCCTATACATACACGGACTCGTGGCCGAGGCTATGTAGGCTTGATTACTTTTACAAATATTTATTTGAGGTACTAATTTTTTCTGAAAACACGACGAATAGTCTTTTTTTTCTATTTCCACTTGTTACGCGGTACTTGGACAAACATTTTCTTCCAGCAATCATGGCTCCGTCACAATTTTGGAAAAGAGAAAGGACGTTCGTTTCCGTCTCGATAAAATGTATGAGAAATTTACCCCTGCATCCTCGCACCCTCTAGGCTCTCTGTTGTCACTCCCCTGTCCGAGAAAGAGTCCCTTCATCCCCAAGAAGGAGGAAAACAAAAAAAAAAAAAAAAAAACAAAAAAAAAAACATTCAAGCCGGAAAGAGCCATCAAGTAGCGGTCCATTCGTCAAACAAACAGAGTCGACAACCTGTCCCCGCACCTTAATCTGATTCCGGCTCTCTCGATGTCTCGTTTTATCCCTCCCGCAAAGCCACCCCACGCGTTTGCTCCAAATAGAGGGCTGCACGCGAGTAGTGCGCAGAAAAAGGCTCATGGAAAAATAATACGGCACATTTTGCTCCGTAGCTCGCGCTTCGGCAAATATATCGGGTTTTACGTTCCGTAATAAGCATAGCCAAGGTTGCAAGCCAAGGTATATGCTTACACAAAATACACATACACACTCGTGTAACTTGGTAAGGGTAACCGAGTGTATACGCGTTATGTGTATATCTATATATATTATAAAAACGCGCATCCGTTACCCGGATGGAGACACACGCAAAAAGCCGCGCACGCACGCATTTCTTAAGTGTATGCCGTAAAAGTAACGCACGAAAGCCCGCAGCAAAGAAAGGAGGATGTAAGAAAAGTGGACGCAAGGCCGCCGCCGTCGCCTCGCATACTGGACGCTCGCACGCATCGACGCACATCCGGCTCGCTATTTTACGTTCTTGTATAGGTATACTACTTATATGTGGTGAAAAAAAAAAAAAAAAAAAATTCCCGTCCCAAAAGTATCGAAAGTGACGTGTATATACCTTGGCGCTGACAGACCGATGGTCCCGGGAACAGTAGCAGCAGCAGCAACAGCGGCAGCGGCGCCAAAAGGCCACGTGCCTCTCTCCTCATTATTAGATCCTCTTCTCTTATTTCACGATTTGCAGTCACAATTGATCCTCTTTTAGCAGCTATTATACCGTTACCGATAACTGTGAGTGTCCACACAGCGACTCACTTTTTTCACCTGCACTTATTGCGCGATGCAATTGAAACTCACTGCCGAGCACCGAAATCTCGTTAAATCAAACGGCCAACGAACGAAGAAACAAAAAAAAAAACAACCACCCGGACCGTCATTGCATGGTCCTTTAGCCACGATTTCGGCAACAGCGGGAACAAGTAGGAAGCCGTGTCCGTTCCGCGAACGGCGAGCAGGCCCGTGGCATAATCGTATTCCGCGGTGCTCTTCTTTTTCTTTCGTCTCCTTTTCCCCGCGAACGGGCTCTCAGCAGCAGCGTCTTCGTCGTCGCTTCTGGTGCCGCTGGCGCAGGGCATGGAGACCGGGCTCCGGGCGCGTTGATCGGTAAATATCGGTAAGAGCTATCGCACCCACGGTGCCCCGTAGCAGCTGTTGTTGTTGGCGGTGCCGCTGCCGATGTTGTGCACGGGGGGCCATGCACACATGTACACGGGCTGTGTACCTGCACCGCACTGGCTCGGTTGGAAGAGCGCAGCCAACTGCCGATTCCGCCGTACAGGGCACGGGAACGCGGAGGCGAGCAAAGCTGTTGTTGCACGAGCCGCGCGAGAGGTGGTGGGTAGAAAGCAAAATCCAGAGAGACTTTCACTATACGAGCGAACCAGCACCGGGGAACGGGGCCCGTTTGTGCTCGCGTGTACGTTATATACACGTATAGAGTATGCGGGAGAGCGTGCAAGGCCCCCGCGGCCAGCCGGGGCACTCTCCGTGTCATGTATATAGGTATATGCCAACTCTTCTGGTGTTAAGAAAGAGAGAGAGAAAAAGAAAGACTCGTGGGCATGTCGAGGCCAAAGCAAAGACGACGACGACGACGGTATGGGTGAGCTGTACTTTTCATACTTGTGTGCGATGCTGGGCACGGGATCACAGGAGTTTGCGTTTTTGATTGTTCGCGGAGCTAGATTTCTGATGCGGTGACTCTGTGCAACAATACACTCCTACGAACTTGTACGATCGTCAACTTGGATATTTTTTGTTTTCATTTGTTTCAATGATCTGGAGAAGATCGGTATCGGTTGGGGTACGGTTTTAATCTTCTGCTCGGACGATTTATTCATACGAGTATAATATGAAAATTAGATGATGATGACACTCGTACCATTCAGCATACCTGACGAGCACATCACGCGCGTTTTTGGATGACCGGTATTTTTAGGAGCAAGAGGAATTCCAATCGTGAGGAAAAAATTGTATTCGCCGCTCGTCCTTATCTCCCTGCCGAGCTGGCAACGTTATTTATATATTTATGCGCATAGCTCACGGCTCTCTAAATCCATCTTGGATTAGTGAAACAAAAAAATTAAGCCTCATCGAGAGAGCGCGCGTGGACGAAACCGATTTTTCGCTTCCATACGGAGGAAATCGGTTTTCGTTTTCGTTTGCTTCGTCGTCGAGAGAAAACATAAATAGTGTCGATGCCAATCAGGTTTACTTTTATCTTGATGCGGACTTGTATTAGAAATCGCCAAGGAAAGACACAGATCGTTAACGGAGAAATTCAAAAGACCGGGTGTATTGGGGGGGAGGAAATGCCGCGTGTATGTATCAGATACGAACTCGAGAGATTTTCGACAAAAATCGATTTCTCATAAAAGTTCCGATCGCACGGATAACGTATATATAAAACAATAATAATCCTTTGACCTTATTTACAATGCAATATACCTTTGTCGTACATTTATACCAAACGCAAAAGCGCTCGATCGTCATTCCTTTGTTCTTTCACAACGAGAGAGAAAAATGGATCTTGTACATATACACTTACAGACACAAAATAGACTATGCGGTAAATACACTGCACTAGAAATTGCGAAAAATAAGCCACTCGATCGCAAAACACACACGGTCATTCTTGCGTGGCATTTGGCTATAGCGATCTCGAGCAGCACGCGAGCCGCGCGATCGGCAGCAACACGCCCTCTCCACTATACATGTATACACGCGCAGGTACATTTTCCCGGGTGGCTCGAAAAAAAAACGACGAATATCTATATACACTTTCACTCCCGTGAAAGGCACGCGTACATAATAGGCTACCGGCCCGAAAGCGCGAGAAAGAAATTGTACGTTCAAGTACCTATATACAAGAGCGGAGAGAAAAGCGATGAACGATTTTTCCGGCTTCATTTTTCCTCCCACCCCCCTTTGAGTATAGGTATATAAACACTAACATAATGAGCTCCCGATGTCAGCCGCAGTGCGCGAGAAATCGTCGTTCTCCTGTTCGACAGTAAAATATGTATGCGCGCACCCGAATGCATGGAGCAATAAATATATATACCCTGCGCGAGTCTTACACGTGTTTTTGCGCACAAACATATGCTTGTCTCTCTCTCTCTCTCTCTCTCTCTCTCTCTCTCTTGAAATGGCAATTGAATAACCCCTCGTGCGAGAATCGTCTCTAATTTATCGCTCGATACAGCTCAAATATTGGAGAAGGAGGAGGAACAAATATTCGCGAAATATATGCATTAGGATGCAATCTCCCGTTGGACACGTGTGTAAACCAAAAGAGAACGTGGAACGCGCAAAAACACGTAGAGTTGGCCTGGTAAATGTATACATACGTGTATACCGTTGCGGGCAATTAGCGCAATATTTGATGCACGGGGTACATTGGTGAGTGACGAAATTGAGGAGCCACGTAAGTACACCTTTGAGGTACTTACAATCGGATCGGTATGTACATATAGTTGGGGGAGAAGATGTATGTAGGCCAATGTACGAAAAGGAACCATATACCATGTTGCAATGGAAACACCATCGTTACGCGTGACGTGTATGGATGCACGTACCTACGTGTCGTTAATAGTTACCGATCTCGAATGAAATATCAACCACACCGTCGATGGTATCGGGGGAATACGTTTTTAATGCGCCATCACTGCACTTGCCGTTTCCCGCAGGGAAAAGAATGCTCACCAACGATCGAGTGTGCAAAACCTACTTGTATGTATGAAAACGAGAGAAAAGTTAGTCTTACGTTCCTTTTTCTCTCTCTGTGCTACGCGACTTTTGTCTATTTCGCAACAAAGGCGCTAGGGTTTTGCTCCTCGCCAACGATTAATAACCGATAGTGACGACGATCCAACGATGATATTGCGAGGTACAGGTAATTTTGGTACGTTTTTTTGGGCTTAAATGGTGCCATTTGGAATCTGGTCTCGTTAAGGGGACGTTCGTTGATTATCCATCTGTGGTGTCTTCCCTTCCCGGTAAAGATACTTTTTTTTTTCTTCCTCCTTCATTCAGCGGCAATGCATGTGGAAATGAAATCGCGTGAGTCACGATTAAGCGTGTATACTGGACGTAATAGGTCTTTACATATAGTTTGTACAACGGCAAGCTTCCTGACGCAAGTATATGGGATCGAGAAAAATTTCATTATCCAGGGGAAAGAGAGAATCTGGCCAAAAAAATTCCAAGAGCACGGTATGCCTATTATGGCTCTTGTCCAAGGTATCTCGAAATTCCATTCGAAATGTGTACAGTGCTTCTATCTCCTTCGTCAAACGAGGGAATCAAAAATGTCGATTCTGCATTATTTACGACTTTGTTTACTCGCTCATTGAATTTACCTTTTTTTTTGTTGTTCCGGACACCACTTCTTGGACCGTCCAGTTCTCGCAAGAGCGCACAATTATAATATTATATGCATACACGAAAATATGTAGACTGTATCAGTCTTCCAAACAATTACCGATACTCTTTCTCTCCTTTTTTCCGTCTTGCGTGATAATTTGTTTCATTACTTGCACGTTGGTCACTTGTAACAACTCTAACGAGCAAAAAGAAATTGCTCGCGTGTAAAGGTATACGTGCCCGAGGTGACATTTACTTTTCGTTCCAAGTGATAATTGCTTATTTTAATGTACAAATGGGCGTAGAAACTCGTTATTTGGAAAAAAGTAAAAAAAATAAAAAGAGGGACAGAGAAAGTACAGCAACAACAGGCCTTACGCAGTGTTCAGTCCCATCGATTTTCTGTTAGCTTTGGACGCTATTTGTCCATCTGAGAGGATAGTCTGGGATCGTCAAGTAAAGCTGGGCCAAACAATTTATTGCCAGCGAAACCAGTGGTCGCACCTTCGAACGGAAAAATAATGATACGATACACGTAAAAACACAATTTCCCTCGTTCGTCCGCATGTATTGCCCATCTCGTAAGAGCGCATATATATATATACGGGTGCACGTGACCAATCATTGCATACCTATAGGTGTATGGTTTAAAAGACACGCAACGCTAATTCGCGCGTGTACCATATCCCCATCGGGTATATGGTGAAAGAGAGCGCAGCGCGCATATGTGCCTGGATTCATTTAATTCCATTCTAATACTCGAGAACAGCTGCATACCGTATATCTCTTGAGCTTCGCGCAATCGAGACCTTATTATATATATATACATATGTGTGCGTACTTTACACATATATAGGTACAGATGCGTGTGTATTTCTCATCCTTACATCATGTGAAAGGCATGTCATATATATACTTACTCGCGCGTGCTCGCGAGTTGCGTATAATTAATCCGAAACGTAAGTATTAGGTATTCCAGTGCGCATATTGTCTATTGAGCGATGATTATGCTTCCGCGTTACCTATATATTATTTATACATCTACACCCTTACACATATATGTATAGGTACGATACATGTCCATTTTTCTTCTTGTACATCCCTAAAATCTCCGAGGGCTCCAAGGCTATATAATATATACTCGCCGCATATGGACGGCACGATTTGGGGAAAAACAAAGGGGGTTGGTCGCGTTAGTGGGAATGTATTACACAGCCACCACAAGATCGGCACAAAGTTTTTTGTTTTGTTTTGTTTTTTTCTTGACGGGCGATTTGCGGTGGGATATTGATGAATGCGTATAGACTGCGAGGGAGAAAGGACACGTGAAGAATGAGCTCGATGAGGGATTATGCGTGTATATAAATATAGAGATGCGCGTGCGAACAATGATATACCATACTGAGGCTTCGCCCCCCGTGCGCGTGTCGACCCTACAACCCCCTATTCGTAATCATGTAATGTTTATTGTGTTACGTATTAATGAAATTGAAAAGTGTGGTCTCACTTTTGTCTTTATTATGTTTCAACTTAAAAACTCCTGTTATTTAAATGTAGCTACGTCATACAATATTATGTACGAGACGACAAATTTTACAAAGATACAAATTAATCATTTATACAAGATTTACATCGCTTGTGAGTAAAAATCAAGTAATTAGAAAGGCGTAAAAGATTGGATGAAGTTAATAACATAATTAATTAACAAACGTATTAAATAGTGATAAACAAAAATTAAGCCCCAGGGGGGTATTGTGGGGTCTAGCAACCTTTGAATTACTATAGGTGGGGCTGTGCATGGGGAGTTTAACTCAAATTTAGTTGGGTTTGAATAACGGAGAAATTAATCGAACTCGCCCTTACACGTTATCAACAGAAAAATTGATTTTTATCGTCGCATCAGTGAAAACGGAATGAAAAAACACGCAGATGTATCATCGTGCACGACCAAGAGTCGCGGAACTCGAAATTGATTATTGTTGTCAGGCGACAGCCCTCGACGAGTTTTCCCCATCTGCTTTATTTTTCTTTTCAGCTGGACGGCCACACACCCAGCCAAGATTATCTGTAAAATATACATGTTATTCCAAGGCCGGAGGGGGTTGTGGCCGATCGACCGCGCAGTTCTTTGGGGAAATACGCGGAGCCGGGAGTATATCCCACTGTGTTTGAGAAGAGAGAAAAAAAAAATTTCATTTCCGAGTTGGCAGAGTGGCTTGTACCCACAGTTGTATAATACACGTGTACACCCTTGAGTGCGCGACTTGTATAACGCCTTATCCTATCGGGCGAATCGGACGATCTCCTTTCTTGCTTCGTGTTGTATGCAAAAACAGATTTTTATTTCTCACGCTTTTCGTTGAACACGTATGTACGTATAAATATATCCGCGTGGTGAGATCCTCGAGGGCCATTCAATGTGATCAGCCGTGATAGTCATTTTTTTTTTTATTCTCGTACTATACTTGTATACATATCGCAATTAACACGTGGACACCCCTGATTTTTTGTTTTTAATTTTTATTTAACACTTATTTCCCCCTATCCATACGGATTACACATCAAAGTTCCAAATGAGTCTTTACTAGGTCGCTTCGTCATCAACTCGGCCGATACTTACTCCCAATTTGTATTCATGAGCTCGAAATATTAGGTAATTGCTCGACAAACGACGAGACTTGGAGCGCTTCATGTTGCACCAAGTGGCGGATGTACGCATATGCAATATATGCAAATAAATACAGCGCTAATCGATGAAAGTGACGTCAACAATGTCGTTTGTTAAGTTTTGAAAAGCTAACATGTACTTGAATCACCAATTTATCTCCAGCGTTCGGCCTTGCGGTGCACGAAGCATATCGTCCTCCTCCGGTCACTTTGCTTTTTTCTGTTGTCCCTTTTGCTCGTGTAAGTGAGCTTGAAACTACCCGAAATTGCTCAAAATGACTGCTGTTTGGCAGACGCGCGATGGCTATGGGAGTTAAGATGCGTACGGATACTTTGAACGGGCTTTTCTTTGAGTGTCTCTCTAAAGAGCGGCAATCTTCGCTTGGGACGAATTTACTCTTGGGAGCTGAAAAAGTTTCTCCTTTTTGTTGCTAAAGTGCATTAAAAGTGAAAATTGAAAAAAATTAAATACCAAAATCACAGTGGGTACATTATACATTTGCCATCTTGATCCGAAAGAGCAACCTTGAAATGAAGATTCATTCACCTTAAAAATACTTTTAAAAAACATGTATAATCATTAAAAATAAAATAAATCACTAGTGTTCGATAAGTAAAAGTACTTGTTTCCTGTAACCAAATCGAATGCGAATCAATTACTCCGCGACGAGAGAAAAATCATCACTTGCAGCTCGTCTGTTGCACGTAAATTAAAGAATGCCTTGTACACTTTATCACCCCTTGCCTCGCAATTATCATAAAATAAAACCTCGTCCTGTCTGCACATTAATAATTATAATTACAGTACCCTCGGCGTATGAGCAACATTACCCTAAAGAACGTAAATAATGTCCTTGGAAGGACAAAAAATAAAAAAATTTAAGCAATAGTGAATACAAACGCAATTGGATTCGTACAGTCGCGTAATGTCGACACCTCAAGGAAGAGAGAAAAAAAAAAAAAACAGCGACAGTAACAATAAATCCCGATAACCCCCACGAAGCAAAGGAAAAGCTTATTACCCAGAGACTTAATAACTATCAAGCCAACCCTCAAAGATTAATACTTACTCCCTCGCGTATAGGTACACGAATTTGTGTACCCACATCGTGTGGTGGTAAATCGTTTATTGCGCCTCGCTCCGCGACTAGAGCAAAAGAGGGTTGTACGTATGTAAGTGTGTTGTCTAATATATTTACACAGCCACACCTTAAACACGTCATGTGCCCCTCTCTCTAGTACATGTAAGTGTTAATTATGCCTACGAGGGTTTTTTTTTTTTTTTTTTTTTTTTAATAATAATAAAACAGTCATGCTACAAGTAAATTTGATCCTGCTCAGGTGCGGTTGGCAGGGTATTTATAATGCATATGTGCCTATACCCTATCCCGATCAATCGTTGATTTATCAGTGATAATTGTGGCGTATTAGTACATCATATATACCTTCACGGTGATCCCCTACTTATGCTGAATATTCGGCTTATACTACATAATATGTGGTGACAATCGAAGGAAAGCTAAAGAAAACCATAATTCCCGTATATCTTAATCCTTTTTAAATTATGTTGTTCCGTAAAGCCTGTCCAACGAGTCACGATCAATCACGAGACGCAAACAACAGTGTAAAATAAAGCGAAAGAGCACAGGCCGATCTTTTATTTATAGTATCCATAGTTGCCGTCGACACAACGCGCACCCAAAGGTATATCGCAAGGCAGGAATAAGGCGCCGGTCAACCTCACATCCTTTTCGATCGTTCATGTGTATGTATAGGTACGGTATACATGTATCCTTCGTTGCTCACTACATGCACAAGTTTACAGGTATACAGTATGCATGGATTATCTGCATCTCGGGCACGGGCATGGAAAGACCTTTTTTACGTATATGCGCCCAGCATGTACATACACATACCTACACTCGTGCGTTCCAAGAGCGGCTTCTGAAGAAAACCCGTTGGCGCGACCTTCACCAAAAAGTCATCGACCGACGGGTGTGTATATCCGACTCCCCCGTATTGTGTGTGTGTGTGTATATATATATATGTACAATACTCTGCACACGCGTGCAAGCGCGAAATGCAGAACAACCATGCACACGGGGAACGGCTTACAACCGATCCATCCTGCACTCTGTACCTCCTTACCATTGTTTTTCCCTTTTTACATTATTTGGTTTTTTGTTTCTCCATACCCGCTTGATCCTTCCCTATAAAGCTGTTCTGCAGCTTCGCCGATTTTTGCGAAACCTTTTTACGAGGTGGTGGGTAATGAGCCCACGCGGGGCTGGACGCGCCACCGTTTCTTTCTTTTTTTTTTCTTTTTTTTTTTTTTTTTTTTATTGTTCTCACGCGGATCGTTGTTTTGCATTCATTCGAGGTTTATTGTCACGATTGCGAGGGTCTCTCGCGGTATATACCTACTGTACACGGGGAAAAGTGAATGGGGCCAACCACTGCTGTGGTATGCCGCGCGCGGGGGAGGTGGAACAGGAGAGCCGAGGAATTTCGCGAGGCGCGGGAATTCCCCCGTATACAGGACATGTCTGTATCTCCGTTGAATCATTTACCGGTTTTATCGTCACGCGAAATTCCAACTGCGTAGGAAGCACTGATTCCTGTGACCCCCGGAAAGCGTATACTCAAGGTGAACTGTAACAATATATCTTTGTGACGATGAGCGTACGATATGTCGTCGTCGAGGTAGGTTTACTTCTTTTTCACTTTTTTTTTACCCTGATCGTGTCAGAAGTGGGTATAAAAAGCAAGTTTGGCAATTATATTTTTAAATAAACTTTGTCCAGTGAATATAAGGAATAGATAAATTTTTATAGCGGTGCCAAACTCAAAAATACAATAACAGTAGTGAAAGGTGATCAAATTGATGGTACAGAAGGGAACAAAAATAAAGTCCACCTGCGTCGTTACAAAGTAATTTTCATCCCGACTTTTTAACAATACAACAAAGCATCAGTCGCGCGAACAAACGAGCGGTAACGAAAATCAATTGTACCTTCGTCTCGTTGTGCACGATCTTGCGACATTTTCTTTTTTTTCCCGAGAGACGCGGTGGATGACGATGCCATAATTACCGATTTTGACCAGGGGAGAAAACTTATTTTTCAACTTTCTCCTTTCGAAAAAACAGCCTGTCGACGACTTTCCCAAGGCTACGAACTTACGTGGGCATATGCTTGGATTCGAAAAGGGAAAAAACTTTTATCGAATTCCCGGTCGTGTTCAAACGATGCACGTGCACAAACTCCGCAACGAGGAAAAACGATGGCTTATTCACCCAAAACACGCCCGAAAAAAAAAACGAAAGGAGACAATAACGATCAAATCGACCGGTAGCGAATGGACGTACCGTGTAATTTTTGGCCGCCAGAAAGAAAAGTAAAAAAGTTTTTCAATTGGTACGAGAGATCGAAGGCACCTGGCAAGGGACATTTGGATGGAAAACACCGCGGAGACGGTTATCGATCTTCTTTGTGGCTCCCCTTTTAATCAACCATTTGTATTCCCCTCCCAATTCAGGCTAATTAATAAGTAAAGAGTCTTAACTTCTGCGTCTCTTTCGTGGACAGCGCGAGTACGTATTTAATAATGCATAGTAGGCGGAATCATCAAAGCGAGCCGAGCATTAAGTATAACTACGTGGAGCCTCCAAGCGATGGAGACTTTTGAGATCTAATTGCTTAAATCCCGACTTGAAAATGGTCTCGCTGTCGGGGATGGTTATAATTACTTCTGCGTACTACTGCCTTATACTCATGTCTCGAAAGGCTGGACTAATAATAAAACGTCACATATATATCTTCTTCCCCCGTACCAAAAGATGTTTTTCAAGTTTTGTGAAGTTGCCGGTTGAAAGCTTTAATTTCATTCAGGAAAACATTTATATGTTTTATCTTCATTACGAATAAAAGAGTACTAGAAAAAAAAAAAAAAAAAAAAAAAAAAAACATTTGGAATTTTAAATTGTCACGTAGGAGACTGAAAATGGCCCATAAACTAACTTACCTCTGATCAGCTTGACGACTAGTCAATGGTGCCAATTTTGAATACTATATAGCACTCTTCCAATAGAAAACACAGTTTTTCCCGGTCAGTTGGTCACTATCCGGGGTCAATAATCACATTTATATGGAACTGAGAAAATGTGATCCCTACTCTAACATAAACATTATTCGGATGGATATGTTTATTCGTACACTCGCCACTGCAAAGCTCGTCCTTCATCATAGCAAAATAAAAAAATCGTCGACTAATGAGACCTTGTTTAACAAGTACAATGAATAGTCAATGCTCTCGTGTTGCTTTTAGGTATACACACAATTTTCACATCGTAAGTATGTATGAGTTTCCAATATCCCGCGATTGCACGGCTACAACTTTCCACGTGCCGTAAATAACGTGTAGTGTCCGGAGACGAGTTTTTTTTTTTTTTTAACCTGCCTTTTCTTAGCTCGATCGATCGAGATTTTTACCTGACACGTGAAAGGCGTGCGGAGAAAGTTCGATCGACCAAAAACCCTATAGTTACAAGTCTCCCTCCCCAATTTCTCTGCATCTTGTTTTTCTAAAAAAAAAAAAAACATTTCCCTATTTCGCATTGATATTACCACAAACAAAATATACAAGCCGTCGATTCATTATTGCCCTCGACAACAAAACAAATACACATACGTACAACACGCAGGCACACCCGTGTATCGGTACTGTACGATTATGAATATTCGAGCGGTTCCGAAAAAGCTCAGCGCCATTGGCCGAAAGCTCCCAGAAAAAAAGGGAACTTCCCCTACGTGTGCTCTGCTGGGGGCGATCGACGGGCAACCTCGACTTCCCTCTCGCTCTTTCCAATACACTTGCCCTCCCCTCTTTCAGGAGTCGCAGGGGGGTGGGGCCAAGAGGGTCGCAAGCTCTCGAGACGGTATATACGTATAGAGCACTTGCTCGGCTGTACTACATGTACGTACAATAGTACACAATATACGGAGTAGGGCACAGCCGCGAGCAGCTGCTGCCGCGTGTGTTATGTCATAGACGAGCGCGGGCCTCTGCGCCGACAGCATCGAACCGACTGCGTTTTCCTGCGGCTGTTTTTCCGGCTATTGTTGCCGCGTATACCATTACAATAGCCAACATATACGCGAGCTTCATATATTCTTATTCTTTTTCACCTTTCGGGTATAGCAAAAGCTCGTAACGAGAGTATATTTTTTGTAAGCGCAAGAATTTGCAAGGTGCACGTGTTTTTGAGTCAGCGCGGGCAAATACGTGCGTTCACGCGGGTGTGCGGCGTCGACCGAGTGGAGCTTTCGCTTGGCATCGGAGGAGCTTTTTCCTCAGTGGTGGTGCGGCAGCCTACTATAGCGCCCACCTGTACGTGGTGTAATAGTGTTGTTCCAAGTGCACAACCACCTAGTGCTACCAGGTCGTCGTTTGGTGAGCGAGCGGTGAGTTTCTTCGTTAAACGATCTTTTGCTTCTGTTTATATCCGAGCACTCGCGGTTTCTTGGCATCAAAGGCACGTGGCGTTCTGGCATTTGGATTTCGCAAGAGGCTGCTTGGACACTAATTGATTTTATCGCCGCTTTGCGTTGTTCGTCTGAGAAGAAAAAAAAAAAAAAAGTTCACGTTGCTTGGATTATCTCGGTTACGGAGTTGCACGTCTGCCTGGGAATAAAACGTTGTTTACGGCCATTGGAAAAATTTGTAATTTTCGACTATTTTTAATGTGCCGTTTGACTCACGCCAAAATGAACAGGTTTTTTCTTTTTTCAAAATTTTCAATATAATTGTGTCCAATAAACTGTTTTTCGGTACGTATACAAAAGCTGTAATATTAAGCTCCTCGGCTGTTTCGACAAATTGCCCAAGAGTAGCGAAACTTGACGCAATTGCGATTAATTAATCGCACATCAGCAGGCATTTACTTGACAATGGCATTGTCTCTTGCCTATATTATACAATAGCTGTGTGGCCGCTTCAAGCATGCCAATCGTTTCTCCCAAGTTTTTTCAAAAAACTTTTTTATTTCCAACATATGGTTTATTCAACTATTACTAATACAACTTTCCGTAAAATGTGCAGGCACGCGAACACACGTTCCTTCCACGATGCGTGTTTATATAACACACCGGTGGGAATAAACGAGGGGGAAAGAAAAAAAAAATTACAAATTTGATTACGCTTTGGGCAAACGGAGGCAGAGAGCCGACACGCGTATATATACAATCCGGACGAGCGATCGCGAATTCCTCCGCTCTCCCACCGATGAGTGCGATGATACCTTACGCTCCGGGTGTAATTAAATTTTTTGTTTAAGTACAAACGCGCGTTTTCCACTTTTTTTTTTTTTTTTTTTCTTTTCTTTTTACACTATACATACGCTGGCGATCGAAAATTACTAAGGTTTCAAAGACTTTTTGTCGCAAATATATATATAATTTTCCACAGCGAGAATAACGTACAGAGCACAAGTATACAGACATATAAGTAGGGGGATGGGTGAGAAAAAGAAAAAAACGATCCCACACGCGATTTCCTGCTCATCAGCCTCTCGTGAAACGATCGAGATAAGTAGCGCCGAGACGTGTAATAATAACAATATCCCGCGG
Organism: Copidosoma floridanum; assembly: GCF_036245765.1. Classification (NCBI taxonomy): domain Eukaryota; kingdom Metazoa; phylum Arthropoda; class Insecta; order Hymenoptera; family Encyrtidae; genus Copidosoma; species Copidosoma floridanum. Next base: position 4,556,838 of record NW_028321896.1, read on the forward strand.
TTGTGTGTATACCTACTACACACATCCGCGCACGCGTGCTCCGACATATTTCCCAATATTGCGTTGGATACCCCAGAGCTCTCGTTTATTTGGCAAAAATACCTGTACGTATATTATCTTTTCAACAGAGCCCAGTGTTCGTATACATGGCCGTTTTGAACCCATACATATTGTTTTTCAGCACTCGAATTCCACGGCAAACGGAGAGGAGCGGGAGTACAGCGTAACACCCGAGTTCTCTGCTCTAATCTACGATAAACCACCACGGGGTCAGATAACGCGCGTTTATCTGGTCGCAAGCTAGTCTCGTCGGAGTCGATAGACCGTGTATTTTTTTTTTTCCTCTCGACGCCCGCTGTTGTGGAACCAAGAGCGCGCGATTGTGTCCGATGCTTACCGATCTACCGGTCGACTGATCGTCCAAGGTTTCCCTGGATCGGCGGTGCGAAACAACGGAGGAGTAGACCATGGCACCGCTGGTGCTGGGGATAGACGTGGGCACGACGTCCGTGAAGGTGGTGGTCGTCCAAAAGGCCGGCCAGCAGATATTGGCCAACCAGTCGAAGGACACCCAGGCCAACGTGCCCAGCGACCTGGGCATCGAGGGAAACAAACAGGACGTGCCCAAGATACTCTCGGCCGTCCACAGCTGCGTCTCGAGGCTGCCGAAGGATCTGCTGAGACAGGTCTGATCCCTTTTTTTCTTGTGTGTTTCTTATATTTTTCATCGTTTTTCGCGTGCAACGTGTATGTGTTGTCTTTGAACAACAATTTACGTCTCAGTTTCCTCAAAAGCTTCAATATATTTTATTTTAATCGATGCACAAATAGTACATTATGTATACGTGGACCGGTGGGTTTATAATTAAAGAGCTCAACCCGCGTACGTATATAGAATACCGATATTTCGTTGAACCCTGAATATTTAAATGAGATTTGAGAGGGCGAAAAAAACCCGTGTTCCACATTTGATTTTCCACGTTCAAATGCAACCTGGATGATAAAAATAGTAGAGATAATGATATAAAATGTAGGTTGATGGGATCGGGGTATGCGGACAAATGCACGGCGTGACGCTGTGGAAGTGGCCGAGGGAGTGTCCCTTGAGGGACAACGGCTCGTTCAAGCTCGACATCAACAAGGACAGGGTGTCCCACTTGTACACGTGGCAGGACGGGCGCTGCGACCTCGAGTTCCTGAGCTCTTTACCACCGAGCACGAGCCACCTGCCCGTACACACGGGCTACGGGTGTGCCACCCTATTCTGGTTTGCCCGGAATAAGTACGTAATACACACAATTGTTCACCGTACTCATCACGTGTGTGTGTGTGTGTTGTGGCAGCTAACTCCTTTTCAATTGGTTCACACATATATATACCTGTAAATTGTAGAAGAAGTTAAGGACAAACAAGGCACGATCGGTATGCTTGATTTTTTTTTCTTTTTTCGTTAAAACGTTTGCGATTATTCGCCCGAGTGTAGTATAGATCACATCGAGACACTCGAATTCGACTGAGGCTCGAGCTAAAAATACGGGTTATATGGTGTTATTCGGTCATCCCGCGCACATACACGTCACATTTTCTATAAAAAAAAAAAAATCTTCTTCTCAAATCATCGAATGTCACAACGCACGTAGGCCCGAGAAGCTGAATAAGTACGACAGATGCGGCACGGTGCAGGATCTCGTGGTGAGCCTGTTGTGCGGCAACGAGCAGGTCAAGACGAGCACGCAAAACGCGGCCAGTTGGGGCTACTTTCTCACCGAGGAGCGTCGGTTCGACGTCGAGGCGCTTCAGGCCGGTGGTTTCCCGGTCGATCTCCTGCCCGCCGACATACTCCAGCCCGGACAGTCCGCCGGTACTTTAGCGCACAGCTGGTTCGGCATACCCGCTGGCGCGAAGATCGGTAAGTCTTTCCTTTTTTTTTTTTTTGTTTTTTTTTTTTTTTTGTTTTTATTGCCGGGGTTGGAAGTTCAAAAGTTAATCGGGAAATCAGAGACATCCAAGATTTAAAAGGGGATACACAGAACGCATTGGTGCGTTCAGGGAATTTGCAGCGAATGCCGGCCTGGCTAATTTATTACCATCAAGTATACTGCCAGTACTTGGTCTATTATACACCGCTGCAGGAAAAGCACTGGTGTAAGACTTCTTCTTCGCTGATACAATTTTTTTCAGTTAACAAAGGAGTTGCTGTTTTCACCAACATGTATACGCATAGTTTTTTTTTGCCTATTTACAAACAAATCAAACCTCCGTTGTAGGAATGAACATTTTCAAGCCATATACTAAAATTTAGTGGACCTGTTCGTACTCAAACAGCTAATTTAGCTCATTAGTTTAAAACTGTTGAAAATTGTTCAATACGATAAAGTTGCTAATCGTCATTAATATGGCTGCGATGAATTTTATAAATAGATGGCACTTACAGTTATTTGTAAGAGTTACGGTGTACATAGTGGGCGAAGCTGGTCGAGTACAACGGAAAAGGATGCCTTGATGTAAGTGGATGTAATATGCTTGTACCGTACGGATTTCAGGGGTGGCGTTGGGAGATTTGCAGAGCTCGGTGTACGCGTTGTTGAAGGAGCCCACGGACGCGGTCCTCAACATCTCCACGTCGGCCCAGCTTGCCTACGTCCACTCGTCGTTCAAGCCAGACGTCACCGAGGAGCCACGTGAGATAAAATTATATTAACAACAACCAAGCCACGACAAACGCTTCATTGCCTTTAATTGGTGTATATATTTTTGCTCGACCCGCGCAGAGAAAATTGAGTACTTTCCGTACTTTGGCGACAAGTATTTGGCAGTGGCCGCGTCCCTCAACGGGGGCAACACCTTGGCCACCTTTGTCAAGTCTCTCCAACAGTGGACCCTCGAGCTCGGCTTCTCGGTGCCACAGTGTGAGTCGATCTATCAGTATTTCTCAAAAAGATACAAGAGATCGGCATATATTATTTATACCGATGGACGCTTCTCAATTTTTTCAGCCAAGGTTTGGGACAAGCTGATCGCGCTGGGCAACGACGAGTCCTCCGTTAGCGAGATGACCATCGTTCCCACTCTACTGGGCGAACGCTACGCTCCGGATCAGACGTGCAGTGTCACTGGGATCACACTCGACACTTTGCATTTGGGAAATTTGTTTCGAGCTCTGTGCTCCGGCATCGTCAAGAATATTCACGAGTAAGCTTTCGATGCGCACAATAGTAACATCAGTCTATAACTTTGTAAAAAGTGACATTATTTCAATGGGGTAAGCTTTTAAAGGTGTGGTTTAGTGTTTCTTTTCTTTTCAAAAGTTGGTTTTTTTTTTTTTTTTTTTTTTTTTCCATTCGTATACGGAACAGCATTTAGAAACTTTCAAATGTTTACAGCCGAATCTCTCTCAAGCTACAGGCAATACAATTATCGAGATAACTTTCAAGCCGCAGATATTGATCACACACCTAAACAATCGATGTTTCGACTAGTGTTTCGAGGTCAATGAAAACAATATAATCTAAATACTCCCATGCTTGTCGATAGTTCGACCAAGTTTTTGTATCATTTTATGCACGAGATGACCATGATAAGATCATCATGCAGATGCTCTGTAAATTTCAAACCCACTTAAAGATATAGATGATCAAACCAAACGCGTCTAAAAAAATCGGCACGAATTGCGTTGGGACACCGTTTTTCATCCAAACAAAGCACATCTACTAGAACAGATGCTTCATCTGTAGAGACAATTGAGAAAGCATTTGCATTCACTCCATATTTTTTTTATTTGTCGCAGTATCATGTCAAAAGAAGAGCTCGAGACGGCTGGGATAACGCGGATCGTAGGCAATGGATCGGGGCTCGTGCGTAATCCGGTGCTGCAGAAGGAGGTCTCGCACTGGTTCAGTCTCCCGCTCGAGCTCGGCCATACTGGGGACGCGGCACTTGGCGCCGCTCTGGCCATAATTAGAAGCCAAGATGAGTGACGGTGAAGACGATTCAAGAGGGATGAGGCGTTCGGAGGCTGAGGTTTTTCCAACGGGCATGAGAACATGATTTGATTCCATAATACACCCACACTCTCTAGTCGGATGTAACAGTTGAATACTTTTGGATGTACAACTTGCGCGTATTCCGTGATAAAAGTATCTATTGGTTCTTTGGAGATGCCCACAAAAGTGTATGATAGATTTATACTGGTATGTAATTAAATGAACGATATTTTATTGATTTTTGGTTTTGTCTAAAACGTATTTATTAAGCTTATAAAGTATTTTATGAAACCTCTAATAAGAACAAATCGGTATTATATATACTGTAAGGGTGCCTGTACATGGGAGACTTGGACTTGAAGGTTCAAGTCAGATCGCCGTAAGCCCGTGCGAGTGCGAGAGAGATAACATATATTCTTGCATCTCTCTCGCACTCGCACGGGCTTATGGCGATCTGACTTGAACCTGCAAGTGCAAGTCTTCCATGTACAGGCACCCTGAGTTGCACTAAAATTTGCATATTCAAGTAAACAGTACGTAAGTAGTAGCTGTATTCGTAATTACTTTTTACTTGCAGGAAATCTTTTGTTGAATAAAATATTGCTATTACAATATAATACATAAAATTTTATTACTTTATACAATGCTGAGTATGAAAATATATTTTAATCTGTTGGTTTACTTGTTCGTAATAGAAGCATTTCTGGAACACATGCTTTTTTCGACTCATCTCAATTACATGTAAAGATTTTTGAATAACTTTAATGTCATGATAATGATATATTATACGTAAACAAACGTTAAATCCTGTAAATCGAAAATAAAGCAATGGATTTTTTCTCGTCCGATGGACATGTAGAAAATAAGCTGTAGGTTTTCTATCATAGTAGAAAAGCACGTAAACTGCTGTTGGTAACATTCAACAAATCATGTAAAGAATTTTGTTACTTTGTCAAAATTTGTTTGTTCTACTAATTGACAGAAACATTTTGAAAAAGGATTTACTCAACCATCCAACTGTTTTTCGTCTTATTAATCAATAACACTTAAAATTTCACCACAGTCAGCGAGGTAAACGTCTTTTTCAAATTCAGAATTAAAAATTGATTCAAATTTCAAATAATTAATTGTTAGAATTTGGAATTTAGATTTTTTAACTCAATCTTTCAAATTCGCTTGACTATGATTATTGACTGGTATCATTATTTAGCTAATTCACCCATTTGACGTAACAGTGCCTTAATATAGAATAAAACCATTTCACTGAAATTAATATATTTTTGTTTAGTACTTGAAAATTAATAACGAGAGATTTAAAAAAAGGATCAGAGTAAATTACTCTAATTTTTTTGCGTGCCGTTCGATGGCTTGTCTCATCTAACTCGTCCAACTCTCCTGAATTTTTGAAACGATCAAGTCTCCGGTTAGAAGACAAATGTTCTGTGGACGATTTTGAGGCAAACCTTCGAGATAGGGGTCGTTTTACTCGTAATAACATGTTCCAACAGGAAAAATTTTTTTACATGCGTTTCAGTGGAGGTGACACCTTTTTTCCATGATTAACATATTAAAATTAAATCTATAAATATTATATATTTAGATACAATTTTAACATGTAAATTGCGGAAAAAGGATGTCACCCTCAGGGTAAAACTTTTTTTTGAAATTTTGTTATGTTGTTTGGGATAATAGTATCAAATTACAGCTAAATTTTTGAAGGGTTTAACCACACCGTTTTCAAGATATATTGACCTGAAAAAACAATATTTTAACATGTAGGCTTATGGAGAAATCACTTAAATTTCACATAAAAAAAAACGGCTAAATGAACTTGCTTTTTTTTTTTCAAATGAAAGAATATTGTCAAAATAATATTTTGTCAAAGTTTGAGAGAGCCCTACCACAAATTTCTATTAAAAAACAGCAAAAAATGTGCTCGCAGCAGACGACTTGGCAACGCTGCTTTTGGCGTGCGCTTTGAAATGTAATGAATAGTAAAAACTCCTTTTGTAATTGAAAATTTAATTATAAAAAATTCAACCGAATACATAAGTACACTGTCATCAGTAGACGACGACAACAGTAGACGACGTGCCAGCAGCCGAAAAAATTCACAACGTTGCCAGACGCTCTCCCTCCCCTTGCCTCTCTGAGATTTCCCCCCGCTAACACTGCCGAACCTCCTTTACTGTAAATTAAATAGCAATAAATATCCCCTTCCTCTCGGAGTTGCGCACTGCATCGAATTGAACAACACTAAACTCTAAGTATACTAAAATTTCTTATACAGTCGTCAGTTATTCTACGATTTTATCGAAGTGGCACACAAGTAAAACGTTGATCACTTAAATCTTAGCTCGAATTATTGGATAGTCATTAAAAAAATTTTCATTAAAAATGGGAGACGATGGGTATGAAACATTACTTCCAGGCTATAACAAGGCGACAGAAGAACTCATGGCCCATATACAGGCCCTAGATAAACTAGAAGAAAAGATGGCCTTGGATAAATCTCATTCCGGTATTCCTTGCAAAATCTCTCAAGAGTCGAGATCCTTGACCATAAGGCAAGACAATAAACCTGCTTCATCAGCCAAAAAAGTGAATATGGTGAGGCTATCGAGAATAGAGTTGTAACATAATTTATCTTGTGTGGAACGTGTTGGAATTTATAGGGATATTATTTTCAGGGTACATTCGTAAGGGGCATTGATTGCAGTACATTTGCCCTTCATGAAATAAATGTTAGCGTAAGTATTTGGTTTCTTTACGCTAACAATAAATTTTGAGTTTTTATTGTTCCGAATCTTAAGAAAAATAACTTGTACGTTTTATTGTCCATTTGTATTCATATATGATGTCACCGACCATTTTTAAATACCACGTCATAATTTTTAAAAGGTTTCCTTTGTAAGAAAACGGTACGTTAATTAGTTTTACCCGTTTTATCTACAGGTCATTAGTAGATCAATTATAGTCGAGGCGAAACACACGGGAATGCAGGACAAGGATGACAATAGTCATTCTGATTTATTCAAAATATTCGACGTTTTGGAAGAGTATGACATAGAAAAAGCCATGATTACATTGCACTCTGATGGTATTTTGGAGATTAAAGTTCCTGAGATAACAGCAAACGAATAAATAGCATGAAGCCAACATCTCGAATTTTATTAACTAAATAAAAAAAGGACCAAAAAAACGAAAAGAATCGATAAACAGCATGAAAAAATTAATACATTTTGTCAACGTGTAAGGAAATCATTAAAATGGTTTTAAATGTCTAATGGCTATTTAGTAAGTGTCTTAATGTGTTTTTAGAAAAACTTATTTTGCTGTAAAAAAACTCGAAAAAAAAATAGGAATAACAGTAGTTGTTCCAGCAAAGGTATGGTAAAAAAGTCGATACGCACCCAGAAATAGCTGTCTCATCCTACTTTCCCCAAAATACGTTAAACGTGCGTGCGTTCGATCAAAGGCCCTAAATACTTAATAATAGGAAAGCGCTTGTGTATGTCGTTGAGGACAACATCTAAATATTATAAGCAGAGCCACGAATTAAGGGGTGGACAAATTCGACAATCATGTACCTCGTAGGTGGTATTTATACCCAGTGGAAGACAACCACTTTACTCCCTTAGATTGAATCTATAGGGGCTGCAACAAGGGGTGAAAAACAAATAGGTTCCATCAATATGCAGGTACTCTTATCTGTGTCCATTGATCGCAGAGCAGGGTAGATGGGTAAAAATATAACTTTTTTTATTTTTTGTCTCTTCGTTCTCTATATTAACATAAACAAAAATGTATTTTTTCTGACATAATGTATAACCATGAAGTCGAAATAAAATTTTGAACAAATCAATTTTTCACAAGTACCTGCATTTTTCGAATCAGTTCAGTCTTTTCGAGCTATTTTTCTTATTTTTAGTTATTTATAAACATAATTTTTTTTTTACTATCCATTTTTAAATCATCATTCGACAATATCTATTAAAAAACTCGCTGCAAGTAATAAATTATTTAATTATTATTAAAAACCTTTTCTCGTCTACAGCATTAGGACACTAATGCCCTGTACCTACAAGATATTTGCATTTTAATTAACTGTATAATTTAACTGCACATTTGCATTTCAACGAGACCTCTAACTTCGTCATTTAATTTCAATATTAAAAGCGTATTTGATAAAAAAAAAAGCAGTAGAAATGGTTTATTTTTACATGCAACACTGCAATAAGTATTTTTAGGACTATTTTTTTTTAAGTTAATATAAAATCTTTTTAAGTTGTCGTAAAAATATAACCTAATTGGATGATAAATATTCGAGTCAAAAGAAAACGTGTTCCCCTTATACAAACATCAACTATGGAAAATAGTTATATTATCCTTGAGTTAGATTCAATAAACTTTTTTCATTAGAAATAAACGATTTATCAATGGTATACCTTTTCACTTGGAGAAAAACGTAAGTCACTCTTGCAGTGCTTTTGCCTTTAGGATTTAAAACGGATTCTGTTAACTCTTTTTTAATGTGTAATAAATAGAATAACAAGTGTAATCAAGTTGATTTTTTTTTTTTATATATATAAATGCATATAAAGTGAGGTATAAGATTGCGTATTTTTCCGTGACATTTATAAAAAATAATAATAAGATGATTATATTTTTATACATTAGTACACAGATTTTTTTAAAAAGCCATACACCACTCAATTGCTATTACCCTTTTGGCAAATTGATTCGTTATCTCTTATATTTTCTATAACAAAATCGAAGTACAAAGAGGAGAAAGAAAAAAAAAAAAAAAAATAGCTTATTGATTTGTCCTCAATCAACAGTTGGATTTCCAAAAAGAGGGTACGAAAATAGTTGGCTCTGCATTAATATATGGTAATTCGTAATTTACTTACCTTTACACCTGATAATTTATTAATTTTTTTTAATTATTTAATTGGTTAATTGTCATTTAATATCTGATTCTATAATGTACATCAAAAATAACTCAGGTGATTTGAAATCGACCAAGAACTTAAAAAAATGTATAGAAAAGAAAAAATTTTGAAATTAAACTATTAATATTCATATATCCTTGAAAAATAAATTTTTTGACAATTACAACTTAAAAAGAACATCTTTTTAATTTGCGTATCGATTAAATAATTATAAAGGCTGCATTCTGTATCCGTTCATATGTATTTTTTATTCCAGTGAAAAGTAACGTACGATATGCAAGGCATATCATACTGACTCTCTCTGGTATCAGCGAGGCTACTTTAGCAAGAAGGCATCGACAGGTGGGGAACAAGGTAATATAAGGCCCAGCGAGCCTCAAATCGCGACAGTCGGGCATTCGGGGATTCATTTGCGCTCTCAGCATTCGTCAGTTGAGCGCTGTCAAGAGAGTTGGGCGTTAAAGTATTTACCAAGGGACTCGAGCGTTACCGAATCAAGACGCCGCGCTATTACTACGGAAGGACACGACAAGCCTAGAATGGAAACACACGCGCAACTTTGCCTTATGAATGTGATATTTTAAGTAAAAGTGTTCAAGGCAATAACTATTGATCATTCTCGCAACGCACCTCCTTACGAATCTCTTTCCCACGAACAATCACGTTAAAAATCATAAAAATTGGCTTTGAACACATAAACAAATTAAATTTAATAGAGTTTGCCGTTTTTTATCATTTTTATTCAGCAGAAAGTTTACTCAATGACTTTTGATGATCATTAAACTGTGAAAGAAGACTTTATTCACCAAATTTCTTTCCATCTTTTAGATCAATACAAGTAGAAATTTTAGGAGTAGATGAGGTGTACGTATTTTTTTACAAAATTCAGAATGGTAAATAATTCAAATCTAACAGTAGATAATTTAGAGAATTTCTGTACCTTAAAATATTTCTAACAATACTTTTTTACTTTAACGTAATTATAATTTATATACCAGTCGCATTTTTCAGGTATTTCACTCATTCAAAGTAACAATGCAATATAGGGAAAAAAACAACAAGTTTGAATTATTGTCTTTTTATTTAGTAATTGCAAGTAGATAATTGGAGATTTTAAAAACACAACAAGATAGATTACTCTGATTTTGCCGTGTGTACGTCAGGGGTTCAAGGCACACTACGTCACGCATACGTCAGAGCAGGAGGAAGGGAAAAAAGTGCGTAAGTTCAAGTGGATTGGCTGCAACGTTTGGAGGGTGCGTGTAAACGTGCGTGGCTCGTATTTGCTGCAAATAGATGCCTAGCCTCGTCTAGCTCTGCAATTGGTCGGAGTTAGGAGCTTCCCGTGGTGATTGGTAGGCGTGACATGGAGACGACGATGATGATGTGGACGACTCTGATTCTCTCCTTTTTTTGTTGGTGATGAAAAATTCTGACGTACATGGATTGTTCGTGTGAAAAAACAACGATGTTGCTGTATGTCGAAGATCGATAAGCAGTTTATGATGGAAAAAATAAACTCTATAGTTTTTTTATCAAGTGAAATGCATCGTATTGTACAAAAACTTTATAGCAAGGAAATTGAAAAAATCTTAAAAAAAAAAAAAAAAAGAAATCTACATGTTGATATGTGATATTTATTTTAAAGTGTTTGTTTTTTTATTTTAAATATGTTCACGCTTTACCTTTCGTGCCCCTCCTATATTGAAGATTCTAACTGCAAGCTCTATTAAAAAATTGTGTATAGAAAAGGGCTCGGGATTTACTTGCATATGCAAAAACTAATACTGCGCATGGTACACCAGTGCGATGAACCTTACTTTATTAATGAATAACGTTTGTATTGGTTGGCTGTTTTAAAGAAAAATGCATGAAAATTGCTAGAGTCACGCTGAAAGTACTTGAAAATTGTCCTGTTGATGCTTGAATTTTTATTTTATTTTACTCCTGACGACGTCACTATGTATAAAAATGCCACCCATATTTACTTATTCATGTTAGCAAATGCAACGGATGATAATTCGTGAGAGCAATAATAAGTACAACTATTGGCGAAGAGATATCGGCAAACAGCCTAGTACATTACTTTGAAACTTCGTTACGTATTATTTGATTTGCAATCTGTCTTAAATAGATTTGCTTGAAACCGATCTGTTTTTTGGCTTTGTTAAAACAAACAAAAGGAGGGGAAATTTGAGGAGGGTCAACTTTTTTGTGTATAAGTGTTGATGGGCGTCACTTTTCTCCCACTTGATAACCAGAAAAGTTTGGTAGAGGGAGGCACGATTTCAGGGGTGAAAAGGGTAGCGCGTCACGGACTGCGCGCTTTGTTTCTCGCAGTGCGCCAACTAGACATCAAATCAACCTGCAGTTAGTAGCCCAGTACGAAGTTCTCGCGCCAGATAGGTACTTAAACGGCAAAGCCCAGAGTTTGAATCGGTGATACCAGCTCAAAGCAACCTGTGTTAACTCCAAGGCGGTTACATTTCCAGTATCCATTAAGGTACTCAATCGTAGCAGTGCCCAGCCTAATTAAAGGATTAAAGGGATAGTAGACGTCATTATTTCCTCCACAAATATTCAGCCGTCAAGTAGTAAGTGCATGTATCTTTTATTCTATATAGAAGGGGCTATCCAGTTCTTTTAGTTAGCAAAACTATTTTATTTTTTATTTAGTAAGTGGCATATTTAATTATACGGGATTTTGGATTTTACGAAAAGAGACTTTAAGTTATTATTCGTTTTACTTGAGCTTACTTCACTTATGTTTATTATTAACTTACAGTATATTATTCCCATTTTTTTAAACTTTTTAAATAAAAAAACACTTTTAAAAAATTTTTTTTTCTATTTTCATTCGCACCAGCTGAAACGCATGAGGTATCAAGTATTCTTTTTGGGAATATCATTCAGAGAGGCGCGGAACCGGGAAGCCCCCTGCCCGCACATCTGGGCCTTCTTAATTTCAACTAAAAGGCAAACCTTGCTCTCTCATAAGAGACCTATCTATCAATAATCTATCAATAATTCATAATTTTTTTTCGAAAATTTCTCCTGGTGTAAAATCTGGAAAAATTCATGTGCACTCCTAGAATGCTCAAGTATAACATACATTTTTTACAACGAAGTTCTTTATGTCGCGTTACTCGGGGGGCTGGAATTTTAAAACCGACAGATTTTTTTTTTTTGGAAACGAAAGTGGTTTCACCCGAAGTCTCTGCCTTTCAAGTTTCCTCCCTTACCCCGTCCCCCTCACCTACTGTTCTCTACACACTTCCCCTCTCCCCACTATATATCTATATCTGCCAACCGTGCCCTGTTACTCTTCTCCACACCTTTACCCACTGTTCCCCCTCCCACTACCAAGCACCGAATTTTGAAACAAATTTCAATTTTTTTTTTCCACAATAATTTTTTTTTTTAGATTTAAATTTTTTTCCTCTACAATTCTAAAAAAAAAAAAAAAAAAAAAAAAAAAAAAAAAAAAAAAAGAAATGAGATATGCAAAAAAAAAAGGGAATGAAAAAAAAAGATTAAATATGAAAATAAGAAAGAAATTAAATAAAGGAAATACAAATAAATGAAAAAAAATGTAATAAAATGTAATATGAAAAAAAAAACAAGAAATAAAAAAAAAAATAAAACAATAAATAAAGAAAAAAAACGAGAAATGTCAAAAAAAAAAAAGGGAATGACAAATATAAGATTAAATAGAAAAATAAAAAAAGAAATGAAATAAAGGAAATAGAAAAGAATGAAAAAAAAAAAGTAATAAAATTAAATATGAAGAAAAAAAGAAATGAGATATGAAAAAAAAAAAAAAAACAACAAACCAGGGGGGGATAAATGGGTCATGGGACCCACGGTAAGAACGAAATTTTTTAAACATGAGATGAGTATAGACACAATTTGTCAGGTAACAAGGGGGTCGCCAGACCCACAGGAAGAACGAAGCTCTGTAATCGTTAGTACTGCATTCATGTTGTTTACTAAAACAAAAACTTGAAAAACGAATAAAACAAAACAAAAAAAAAATAGTTTACTACTGACGATTGTTTAACTTCGTGAGTACTGTATTTATGCACGAGGCTCTCATGAAGTTAAACCATCGTCAGTAGTAAACTATTTTTTTTTTTTTTGTTTTGTTTTATTCGTTTTTCAAGTTTTTGTTTTAGTAAACAACATGAATGCAGTACTAACGATTACAGAGCTTCGTTCTTCCTGTGGGTCTGGCCACCCCCTTGTTACCTGACAAATTGTGTCTATACTCATCTCATGTTTAAAGAACTTCGTTCTTACCGTGGGTCCCATGACCCATTTATCCCCCCCTGGTTTGTTGTTTTTTTTTTTTTTTTGGCACGTTTCTCCATTTTGAACTTTTCTCCCAAACCTCTTTAATACAAGTATATACCTTTGAATTAAATGGAAATACAGAAATCAGTTTCTTATTAACTCTCTTAGGACCGATTTTTAAAAACTTAGATAATGTTATGTTACTCTTAGATAATGTTATTTTTTGCAAATGTTGACGGTTTGCAAAAATTTTACAACAGTTCGACCCAAAATTTAAACTGTACTTTAAGAACCATGATACTGACAACATATTCGAATTTGAGCACTAGCATTCTTAAAACGCGAGTTATTAAATAAACAATTTTTTCAAAAAAAGGTTTCCTTTGTAATTTGCAAGCGAACCACTGGTTCAATTTTGTTTATTTAGGGCTCATTCTCTTTGTTTTTTTATCGCGTACATTTGTTATGCAAAACTTTTTTTGTAGTAGCTGTATTTATAGCTGTAGATGCAAAAAATTGGTTCTGGATATTATTCCCATTTATTGTCATAGTAGCTGACATGCATGATTGAGCTATCAAAAGTATTTTTCCGCCTTCTAACCTCAAAATAGCACCTTCGCCGCTTGATTTTGGGTTCTCAGACGGAAAAATAGTATTCGAAACTCGTTCAAAAAGGCTTCGTTACGAACCTCGCCTTCGGCTCGTGCCGTAAACCTCTCGGTTCGTAAATCGAAGCCTTTGCAAACTTGTGCGCAATATACTATTAATCTATTTTTATGGCTTAGGTATTTAAAAAAAATTTTTTTCGCGCCAACAGGAATTATTGGCAATTTTTACGTTATTTCAACTTGTTTGACATATCTACTTTTTCAAAGCTGGTTTTAACGGAAAAAGTATTTTACACCTTGGTTGTTGTGGCGTGGATTTATCCTACAATTTCCGTTTAGAAAGATTCTAGGTTTTTCACTGGTCCCCCCAGCCATAGAAGTTTTGACGGAACACCGAAATAGTAGTACCTGAAATGTAGGTCATAAATAAACGGACCAGTTATTGTACGTGAAGTATGTGAGATTCTCTGAACCTTTCAGCAGAGGCTAACGGACTCAAAACTTATCCCGGTCATGAAATAAGTTTTATAGGATAGCAATGATATAAGAATTGGCTGTACTACTACGGAAGTATGATAAAATAACGAATAATAACGATAAAATAACAAATTTATCTTTTACGATGTGTTTACATGTTTCATATTTCTAGTATTAGACCCGACAGTAAATACTAACGTATACGTACATCTAATCATTATTGCAGTAGTTTTATAGTAAACCGTTCCGTGTTTAAATAGGTGTATCAAATGATTTATTAATAATTTTTAATGTTAAGACGCAAGTCATATTAATTTTCTATTTACTTATTTTCAGTAAAAAATGATCAAGTTATCTCAGTTGGTTTTACTGTTTTCCATCATTCTATTTGCTTCGAGTAACTATTCGACGAACAATAGAAAACACAATATTAAATTGATCACTGATCTTCAAGAGTTTTATGACATCAGCAGTGCTATTATCATTTATAATGGTAACGAAAGTAAGTGAAGTCCAGGAATTGAACTATGAATGTTTATTACTCTAATTAATAATTTTTCTTCTAATACAACAGATAAGCAAGTCGTAATGGAAATGATTAAAGATCTCTCTCGTAACCAGCGATACTCCATAGGAATTTCCTTATTGGACATTGATGATAAATATTTACAAATGAAAAATCATCCAAGATCACTCTTTGTAATTCTTTTAAACACCATTTCAGATTATAAAACGCTCACATATTTTTCAAGAGAGAACAATTTGCTCCCACATGTGTGGCTTTTACTGTTTAAATCGGAAATGTATAATATCTGTAACAACTTAGAGGAAAATGACCTAAATTTAAACATAGCTAGTACAGTGCTAGTTATATGTAACGATAACTTAGAGGTAATGGAGTGGTACGCAATTTCATCCACATCTAAGTTGAGAAAACAAAAGTTATTTGAGTGGAGGGAGGAGAACGGATTAGATCAACTGGGACATCCAATTTTATATGAAAGGAGACGAAATTTAACTGGAATTTCCATTAGAGTTCCTTACGATGTAAAAAATATTTTTTTTAGCATACACAAGAAATTTTTTTTTTTTTTAAATCTAAAATCAAAGATTATTTTTATGCAATTTTGCAGCCAAAAAAAAAAACTAATTACTACCGTATACCTTTGGAAATCTTGAATATGTTGACCTCCGCAATGAATATAGTTATAATTCAACAAAATGATTCAGAAAGTTTAGGAATTTGGAATAAAGAAGAGCAACGGTGGACAGGTGATCTAGGAAGATTATGGAATAAAACGATTGATGTTATCCTCAACATACCGATACACAACATTCACCAAAGTGCTTTTGAAATTACAACCCCTATTATGGATGTGAAAGCTACATTATACTTAAAGTTTCCTGAGTCTACAGATGTTCCTTTAAATTTTGATGCGGTAAAAAAATTTTGTAACTGCATGATGATAATTTTCTTCAACTATTGCTAACGAAAAATATTTCTTAATAAGCAGATTTTCAGCAAGTATATCTGGGTTTATATGATCTTTCTTATTATCATCACACCTTTAGTTTTTACCTTTATGAGAGTAATTCTGGATGGACATAATTGGAAACGTCACATATCAGACGATTATTTAAGAGTGTGGAAAATTTTTTGCCGAATGGAATTTTCAGGTAAGTTTATAAAGCGCTGCTTCGCAGATCGCTTGGGCCGCAAAATAGCCCCGAAGACGATGGCACTTATCCGACGAAACCTACTATTTTAAATACTCGTGTTTATAAATAAGGCAATTTAGGTAAACTACCCTTGTCTTTTTTCTATACTGTGCGTAATAACGCCATTAGTTTATCATAATTTTGGTAGTTCGATCGCTAAGTAACCCAAAAACTTTTATATTTCTGATACTGCATTTTTTCTGCATTTGTATAAAAAATTTATAACTTTCACAATTTAAGTACCACGACAGCCTGGACTTTCAAGCTTTTTTTCACAATTTACAGATAGTCATCCAACTTCTTCATCTTTAAGGCTCGCACAATTCTCAGTGTACATCTCTGCATCCATACTAACATCCGTATATGCGGGATGTTTCACAAGTTTCGCAGTTACTTACTCATTGCCGTTTAACGATCTACGTGGATTCGTGGCGGATGGCTCCTATAAATTAATTCTTTTAAAGCATGATCCCAGCAAGGAGTTTATTTTGGTAATTAAAAACAGTTCCATCAATATATATGCATAAGTAATGTGTGTATACATAAATTATAAAGTTCTAAAAAAAGGCTTCTGTAATTTTTTTTAGACCTCTGATGATCCCTTGTATCGCGAGATGGGGCTACTTCTCAAAGATCAGGAAAACTTGCCATCAAATATTCAGGAAGCTTTCGATCAGGTTAGTAATATGTAAATGTGTGTATATCTATATATAAGGGTCATTCTACGTATTTTAAGGGCCAGAATAGATAAATGCTTAGAAAGGAATTTCAATTGTTCAAATATTTTTTCATATTGTACGAGAGCAAAAAGAGCTAAGTTTTATTTGGGACCTACTGGATTTAGACAAGAAAAATTTTTACGATGACTTTTTTGTTTTATTTTTAAAACAGAGGAGCATTACGGGCTCTTATAAAATCTCATTAAAACCGAAATAACTGCACTGTTATTGACAGCATAACTTTTTTCTTAATATTATGTAATTATCATCTATACAAGTCACTATCCGAGTTGATAATATATTATTAAACGAAGATACAACGCATTACGGGATAGCGTCGTGGGCTCTTAGCAAAAAATAAAGAGTTACGGGCTCGTATAAATGATTATTACTCTGGACATAGTACACATAGTAAAATGAATGATCACGTTATCTGGGGTATAATTTTCAATTGGAGCCCACACAAAAGACTCGCATGTGAGTATGCGTACGTCAGGAAGAGAGGTATCATGAAAAAGTAGGTGAAGGTGGTTAAGATTGAATGTAACGATGTAACACATAAAAACCTTTGGGTAAATGTTGAATTTCATTTACTACAATACAATATTATAAAATCACCCATACACATGCTGTGGAAAAAATATCATACGTAACTCGTTCGGATCATTTTTATGATATGTCCCATTTGTGAGTATCATGCATAGGACTGCATAGGGTTAAATAGAATTAACCAGCGGCTAAATTTATGCAAAATACTTTGTCTGGCATGTGAGGCACGACTAATCTACGAGGTGTAGAAGCAAAAAGTGTTATTTAAATAATAGGATTCAATGTTGATGTTATTTTGTTATCATATGCAATTGAGTTTTAATACCAGTATGCTAACTTTAAATTCAACCTAACAAACTTTCATGCTCTACAACACTTTTCCAGCTATTTTACAACGTGTTTCGATGATAAGTGTATTATAACAAAACTACAGATGAAATTTGTCAATACAAAAAAGTGTCTTTCAGTAGATCCGTAAATTAAAATTTGATATGATGAACTAAATTTGAGATGTACAAAAATTATATAGTGTAAAACGATTTTTTGGCAATTTTGAAACGATTTTTCTCGATAGAATCGTTAAGGAATTTTAGAGAAAAACTTATTTCACAGACAAGCTTCATTTTATCAAACTTTACAACTTTTGTATTCAAAACTTTGTTATAGAATTTGAATTTATTTTTTTAACGAGCAAAAAACGTTTTTTTCACTATTTTTGTATGTATTTTGCTCTACAGAGCGACTGCAATGCAATTTTGAGCAAAGTGCATGATACAAAAAAGTTGTATTTTAACGAGATCTGAAATTTTGTCTCTGAACGCAAACGTGTTAAATGGATGTAAAAAACGTTATCTCTGTATAACTGATTTTTTCGTCTCAGAGTGCTGAACTCAAAATTTTTCTTTTCAATGAAACTTGTCTAACAGCAAACGATGTTTTAGTCATATTAGACATCCAACTTGAAACTACTAACCAAATTTCAACTTATTTGGACCATAATTACTTGAGTGAGTCGGAAAATTTGATAAAGTACATACAAACTTCTACACACACACACACACCATGTGACTAACTTAGATCACCCTCAGACTAGGTTCAAAATTTGTTTTGCATTAAAAATAGACGGTTTAAAAGTGGTTACACTTTTTCCTCTGGCAAAATTATAAGACACTTCTATATGTTAATCGTGTTTAGAAATAAGACAGAGAACCAAAATAATCAAAGAAATTATAGAAAAAAATTGAATGTTTTTAAAATGTACCATTCTCTAGAGTATGCATTAACAAAAGTTTTTTTTCAATTCAGATATGTAGTGAGAGAACGGTTCTTTATTTAGCATCATATATACCGTATCGAGTGATGCGCCCGAAACCTTGCAAAATGGTCGCCATTCCACTGAATACGTTGAGACATATGGGTATTGGTTTGAGAAGAGGAGATCCTCTTCTAGGGTTTTTCAACTATTAGTAAGTATCTTTAAATGAAAATAAATAGTGAAGAATAATAATCACTATAAAATATTTTTTAGTCTGCAAAAATTTAAGGAAAATGGAATGCTCACTCTTTTAAAATATCGTGAGAAAGAAATAAATGATAGCGAATTCAAAGAACAAGAAAATCCAGTTTATGCATTCAGTATGCAGAATGTCTTTGTTCTTTTCATCATTTTTATGATTGGACTTGGCATAAGTTTGGGAATTTTGTTCATAGAGTGTTTATACAATAAATTTAAACCGATAAAAATAAAGAAAGCCGAATCCAGCAGAAAAAGAAAAATGTCACCCCTCCACGAAAATCGGAGGGACCCATCTCCGCCACCTTTTCCTTTTATTCTTTAAAAAGTTTACAAAACATATGCCTGCAAACTTCAAATTTGAATGAAGTACCTGTAATTTTATTATTTTACTATGTTCAATTAAGATATGACGTCATTGATGATAAATCAATGCATATTAACAGCCTGCACGCTATATATTTATACTGGGCACCATAACCATCGGAGCGCATATCATCCTTTGCGGAGACTAACTTGCACTTTTCAGTGTGACACTTGTTGCGCACACTGACCTCTGGAATTTTTTGTTAGCAACTTACTCTCCATAGCTGAGCACGGACTCCATGGTTTTACGATAGCACCTGACATTTAGATGTTCCAGTGTAGATTTTTCTTTAGCTTAAAAGCTGACAACTTTTTCAAGAGATTTTGCTTCACTACCATAAATGACTCTCAACAAAGTGAAGAAACAATAGAGAGGTTTATTCAACTTCTTTAGTGTACTCTCATGGATAATAGACTTGGTCAAACATTCACCGTGAAAGAAATTCCTTTACGAAAAAAAATCTTTTATAATATTTTATATTACACCAGTTGTGTGAGATGTGTACCTTGTAACCCCAATTACTGTGACTACTTTAATAGTATTTCATAAATATTTGTAAAAGTAGCAGCAGTAGCATAGCATACTTCCCAAAGAAAACATAATCTTTCTTACAGTTTTTAGTTCGTTTTAGTTTGAAATTTTATGATGTAAATCAATAGATAATAATGTAAAAATATTTTTCTTATCGAATTATGCAGATTGTGAATGATCATCGTAAAATTACAAATTGTAATTACGTATCATCAACAAATTGTAATATGTATTATGTATTACTTATAAATTGTAATTATTATGTATTACCTACAACTTAATTGTGTATCAATATTTATGCGATAAGATTATTTGTTAGATTATTTTATTTAAGCTACCAAGCCAATAGAGTTTTATTAACTTTATGACTATCATATTAAATTTTTGTTGCATTCAAAATATTACTAAGTACATTGTAATATGCCATTGATTCTTTTGATACCTGACCAAATCAACAATTTTTTCTTTCCAAACAATTGTATTACGAACAAATCGGCTCCAGTAGCCCAAATATAACGCCTTTCTCTCTCCTTTTTGTCGTTAAAAAAAATTTTTTTTTGTTTTTTCGTTTTTTTTTTTTTTTTTGACACTGACATATAAATATATATGTTCTTTAGCTCGGTCTCCTTGGATATCGATATAATTTCCTTGATGATGATAAAGATGGCCACACAAACACTTACACCCGTCGTGGTACGTCTTTTCAATGTATGTCTTGATCAGAACTATTCAATTCCTCTGCTCCATTGAGAACTGCATTGTTTATACCACTGGCAAAAAGCATAAGGATGGTAATACCTGGTGACACGCAACCGGTAGCACAGCTTTCATCATTTTCAAAGCCGTTGGAGAAAATCTTTTACCAGCATATAGTGCAGTACATTGTGAAACATAATTGCTGGATCCATTTTGAACTGGATTTCAAGAGATTACTATGCGGGTTATAGTGAAAAGCTGATCTCTCACGTAATGAATTCTTTATTTATCGATTTTGATGTTGCTTTCATCTCCAGAAATGTTCAGCGTGATTTTCTTGACGCCTAAAACTGTATTCGTTGGATGCATTTAAAGTTTTTCTTCCAATTTGACTTTTTGCGACTTTTGGCATGCTTAAGACTTTTGTGAGCCCTAAAGGCTATTTTTTTTAACTTAATTAGGTTGTAATATATTTGTTGCCAAAGTAGTTCGACGTCCGATTGCCCTAAAAAAGACCGGTGAGCTTTTTAAGTTAACTCTTTCTTGACTGCAGTTAACAGCAATTGTGACTGCCTGGATACCTCAGGGTGATCTTCTCTGGCTTGCTGTTGAAGACCCAGACTGATCGGGAGAAAAATTACAAAGTCCGAAGCTTTGGGGCTAGTTGTAGTGCTCTTTTCCAACGTCTCCCGGTATAACGTCGAAGACGTTGGTGTCTAAAGCACCATTTTTTTTGCAGATTCGGTTGTTTTGGTGATCTTAGATGGGGAGATTGGTTAGTTATACGTGTCCAGTTTTTTTTTTTTTCATTTTTTTTTTTTTTTGTGGAGAGAGGGGAAATACATTGAGGCACACCGCAGGAACAGCGGTAGTGTGGGACTCGGTGGATTTTTTTTATTAGACCACCCATACCCACTAAAACCCCCCCCCCCATGCCGCGTGGCTTTTGATCCACCCCGGAACCGCGTTAGCATTACTTCAGGGTGGAGCCACCAGAGAGACCATCGCGTCTCACAGCATTAACGAGCTAACTCGCCACCATATGCTAGAGGTGCTGATGCTCTCGAGTCCTGAAAAAGACTCGGGGTCCCTGAGGACCAGCACCTTGTCTAGCGCTTCATAGTAGGCCGCCTACTTAGCCAGCACCACTATAAGTTTAATGCTTTCCCTTGCTGATAGGTAAAAAGTATCCAGCGCAGCGTGGGTCCACATGAGCCTGTCTTTCAACTCCAGGCCTTTTGGCCTTATTCTGATCCTGCTTAGGCCTTATCCCTGGTCTCTTTCAGGGCTTTTCTAAATAAAGGGCAGCTCCCGCTGCCTGCTTCGTGCTTGTTGTCCGTTGTTGGGCAAAGGAAGCACCGTGCTGGGCCTGGACACTCTTTTTTCCGGTGGTTTGAGCTTCCACACCGGAAGCAAAGCTATGATCTGTTTTCGTTCTCACAGTTGCCCGAGACGTGTCCATATCCCAGGCATTTGTAACATCTTGTTACTTCGCTTCTTCTTCGAATTCGGCAGCTTACAAAGCCAACTCGTAACCTGCCTTCCTTTTCTACTTGTCTGACAGATGCTTCGTCCACCTTTATTGAAGCCAGCCTCTGTCCTCTGGCATTTGGCTTTCAGAGAGCAACTTCTGGCTCCTGGCTCTGATGTCCAAAAGTCCTAGCGAAGGCCTCTTTGACCTCATCTTCCTCTACAATGGCATCCAGATCTCGGACCTCTAATGTCACTTTTCTGTCGCTCATTTTGACAGTACCCTGTCCGGCTACCGACTTTTCAATTTGCTGTGAGAATGCAGTAGCATTCTCTACACCTTTGGCTTTAATAAGTACGTCTCCTTTTTTTGTAGTGACAACACTTTGGACTGCCACTTTAGCCTTATCGGGGTCAAAGTTCGCCTTCATAGTCTTCAGCACCGTTGCAAAGGTCTGTCCGTCAGCCATCTTCACTACTACTGTTGTTGTGGCGTCCACTCTTTTCTTCCGGCTTGTTTTGTCATTCAGTGGAATTTCTTCTTGTTTGCCACTGCCTGTTTTCTTTTTCTTTGAAGACATAGCCTGCTGGTGTTTCTCAGAGCTGTCCGATGGGCTCCTGTTTCTCTTACTTCGTTCTATTTCCTTTAAGGCAGTGTTCAGGGTTCGTTTCTGTACATGCCGTCGGAAATTATCTCGCCTTTTTTCCCTCCACTGCAGGGATTCAAATGACGACTTCCAAGCGTTGGTATACGAATCTTCTTCAATAAGACAGCCTTTTCTTAGCATCTCTGCCTCTTGAAGATGCTTAAGCGCCGCTTTGAGCCCATTTTTAACAGCGTTCGCTGTGTTGCCGTACTTATCATTAATCAGTTGTAGCGTCTCTGTAATGTCATTCGTTGCTGATTGGACTTTATCAGCAACTTGCTGTCGCTTTACTCCGAGCCTAGTGACACTTTCTTCTAAAAAGGCAAGCTCTTCCTGGGTCTGGTGGCTAAATACCGACACGTTGCTAACCTCGGTGTCGTTAGTGCCTATACTCGACAGGTTTCCTCTTCGTCCTTTGTCTGTAAGGAAAGGCCATGGAACATTTAGCAGTCGCTGTCGGCCATTAGACATGTCTTTGTGCCCCCCCCCCAGAATCCGTGGGGCCTGCGTCAGTCACCCGGGCTTTCACCGGATCGGAACTGCCAGCGGATTCCCTCAGAAAGGTATACCGCCTGGGGTACTTGTTTTGCATCGACGTTTTTCATATTGTCATCATTTTTAATATCGTACTGACCCGCGAAGGCCAGCACTACCCTTTTTTCTAGAAATAAGTATTCGGAAAGGGTTAAAACCAGGGCAGCAGCCCTTTCTGTTACCAGAGAGGACCGCTACTTGCTCAGGCCGGCCGGGAGTCGCCACTCTCCCTCAGTCCCACCCACGGAGACTGCCCTGGTGTTGAGTAACAAGTGTAAGAATGGTGTTTTTGTGTAATGTATGTATTTGTTGGTACACAACGGTCATTCCAGCGAGACGAGCGGCAGGTGTACAGTCCCGAGACCGCGCAGACAACCCAACAAAACGGGCTTGCGTAAGGCACTAAGGTGCCGCCATATAGCCTCCTCAGCGGTAGTAAGCCTAGATTAGTCGGCCCACCACGTCTTTTTTTGTTTATGAGGCGTACAGCCATATCAGATGGGGTTACCCAGACTTACCTGGGCCTCATCATCCGGCTTCACCCGTCGCCAGGCCTCCAACGCAAGCCCGGAAAAGGACCCGCCACACGCAACCCAGCACAATCCGTAAGTGTCCCTGTGTTAGTTTAGGGAGAGTGTGTGATGCATGTATCTGAGAAGAATGTTTTAACCGCCGCTTACTTCTATACACGACATCCACACCGATGGAAGCACGGGGCACTAGTCCCCCGTCCACATCGCCGCAGATACACACGCCAACGCCACACACGCCCCCCGATCCACGCCCCCAACCACCACCACAGAGAGCCACCCCAGCTGCCCATCGTCACCTCATATTTTAAGAGGATGCCCCTATCCGCCACCCGGGGAAGCGCCCGGTATGGAGAAACTAGCGAAAACCCCACCCGGGATACGTGTCCCGTGGAGGCTGTCCCGTTGGCTCAAGTTTTTTTTCCTTCATAGCTGTTATAGGTTTGCCCAGCGCAAACCTTAGAGAGTATCAGTGATTCCTGGTTGAATGCTTAGAGTCGAGAGGGTGATATAGGGTCGTCAGTCACCGGGTTTTCCAGCCTTGCGAAGAACAACTCCGCAGGTGACGTCTGCCAGTGAATGGCTGACTTGGTTTAATAGTGGCCTTCTTTAGTTAACATAATCTTTTAGTCGACGAATAACATTTCCGGAAATGGTAGTAAAAATCTATTTGTTGGCAAGGTAGTTTAAACTTAAGTGGCCCTTGAAAAAACTGATTAGATTAATGGTAAAGTAGGGAACATAAATACTTTCAATAGCCCTGAAAAGAGCAAGTGGTGAAATTTCAAGTTATTTTTTTATTATTATTCTTGATTATGGAGAGCCAGCTGCTGGTAGCTTAACTCTTATCCTTAGAGTCGCTGTGTACGGAGACCATACAGGAAGAAGGTACGCCACTGACCAAAGAATATTTCGTCTTCAGGTTGTTCCCCGGATGACAACCGCTCCATGTTAGTCGGGAAAATGAGCCTGAAGAATACCTTCTCTGTAACTGTTACTCGCAATGTCATATGTTCCAAGCGGAAAAATTTTTTTACATGCGTTTCAGTGGAGGTGACACCTTTTTTCCATGATTAACATATTAAAATTAAATCTATAAATATTATATATTTAGATACAATTTTAACATGTAAATTGCGGAAAAAGGATGTCACCCTCAGGGTAAAACTTTTTTTGAAATTTTGTTATGTTGTTTGGGATAATAGTATCAAATTACAGCTAAATTTTTGAAGGGTTTAACCACACCGTTTTCAAGATATATTGACCTGAAAAAACAATATTTTAACATGTAGGCTTATGGAGAAATCACTTAAATTTCACATAAAAAAAAACGGCTAAATGAACTTGCTTTTTTTTTTTTAAATGAAAGAATATTGTCAAAATAATATTTTGTCAAAGTTTGAGAGAGCCCTACCACAAATTTCTATTAAAAAACAGCAAAAAATGTGCTCGCAGCAGACGACTTGGCAACGCTGCTTTTGGCGTGCGCTTTGAAATGTAATGAATAGTAAAAACTCCTTTTGTAATTGAAAATTTAATTATAAAAAATTCAACCGAATACATAAGTACACTGTCATCAGTAGACGACGACAACAGTAGACGACGTGCCAGCAGCCGAAAAAATTCACAACGTTGCCAGACGCTCTCCCTCCCCTTGCCTCTCTGAGATTTCCCCCCGCTAACACTACCGAACCTCCTTTACTGTAAATTAAATAGCAATAAATATCCCCTTCCTCTCGGAGTTGCGCACTGCATCGAATTGAACAACACTAAACTCTAAGTATACTAAAATTTCTTATACAGTCGTCAGTTATTCTACGATTTTATCGAAGTGGCACACAAGTAAAACGTTGATCACTTAAATCTTAGCTCGAATTATTGGATAGTCATTAAAAAAATTTTCATTAAAAATGGGAGACGATGGGTATGGACCATCAATTCCAGGCTGGGCCAAGACAGAAGAATTCATGGCCCAAATACAGGCCCTAGATAAACTAGAAAAAGAGATGGCCTTGGATAAATCTCATTCCGGTATTCCTTGCAAAATCTCTCAAGAGTCGAGATCCTTGACCATAAGGCAAGACAATAAACCTGCTTCATCAGCCAAAAAAGTGAGTATGGTGAGGCTATCGAGAATAGAGTTGTAACATAATTTACCTTGTGTGGAACGTGTTGGAATTTATAGGGATATTATTTTCAGGGTACATTCGTAAGGGGCATTGATTGCAGTACATTTGCCCTTCATGAAATAAATGTTAGCGTAAGTATTTGGTTTCTTCACGCTAACAATAAATTTTGAGTTTTTATTGTTCCGAATCTTAAGAAAAATAACTTGTACGTTTTATTGTCCATTTGTATTCATATATGATGTCACCGACCATTTTTAAATACCACGTCATAATTTTTAAAAGGTTTCCTTTGTAAGAAAGCGGTACGTTAATTAGTTTTACCCGTTTTATCTACAGGTCATTAGTAGATCAATTATAGTCGAGGCGAAACACACGGGAATGCAGGACAAGGATGACAATAGTCATTCTGATTTATACAAAATATTCGACGTTTTGGAAGAGTATGACATAGAAAAAGCCATGATTACATTGCACTCTGATGGTATTTTGGAGATTAAAGTTCCTGAGATAACAGCAAACGAATAAATAGCATGAAGCCAACATCTCGAATTTTATTAACTAAATAAAAAAAGGACCAAAAAAACGAAAAGAATCGATAAACAGCATGAAAAAATTAATACATTTTGTCAACGTGTAAGGAAATCATTAAAATGGTTTTAAATGTCTAAAGGCTATTGATATAATTTTGATGTATAACAATAAATATCTGTAAGTATATTCTATTGGTATTGAAGGTGCTAGATCCTACATACGTCCCTCTCCATCTGGCATAAACGGTTTAGCCATTACTCTCATGTTGTATGGCACATACCTTCTTACCGTACCGAAATAGTCACCATATTTACGTGCCGCGAAAGAGATTCGCACGTTTGTCTAAACAATTAAATACGCCGCCATTGAAGCCACTCCACTCTGTTGTAAAACACGTTGTAACGTTTACAAAATGACTATTGTAGTTCCTTTTTAAACATATATACAAACAAATCAACGTTATTCACAGGATGTAATTAAAAAGAGCGTAGTATAAGCTTAAAAAAAGATTATATTACTGGAAAATTCACTTTTGAGTAACTATATATCATACCCCGTAGTAATACAAAGATTCAAGTACATAAGTACATCTAAGTATTTCATAAATTACACAGGACCACAAAAAAAAAAAAAATAAGTGGAAGGGTCCCTTTCAGCAACAATGCATTTCTTGTATATTTTGAGGCGCTGACTTCATTCCCATTGTTCAAATTGCTCTATCACATCACAATTTTTTACACTTGTTAACATGGGGACTACTTTAATTACCAAAATAAAAGCATTGCCGCTTATGGACAACTTTTTCGTTAATAAAAAAGAATTGTAATGCGATAGAGCAATTTAGACAATGGGAATGAAGTCAGCGACTCAAAATATATAAGAAATGCATTGTTGCTGAAAGGGACCCTTCCACGTATTTTTTTTGTGGTCCTGTGTTATAAGATTAACACTCACATCTTTAAAAAATTTCTAGAGTTCATTATTACAATTTTGTAAGATAAAAAAATTAACTAAGTACCTATTGGCTCTTTGCAGATGCCGACGAAAGTGTATTATATTTTTATACTGATACGTAATTAAATGAACGATATTTTATTGATTTTTGGATTTGTCTAAAACGTATTTATTAAGCCTATAAAGTATTTTATGAAATCTCTAATAAGAACAAATCGGTATTATAAATATACTGTGAGTTGCGCTAAAATTTGCATATTTAAGTAAACAGTACGTAAATAGTAGCTGTATTCGTAATTACTTTTTACTTGCAGGAAATCTTTTGTTGAATAAAATATTGCTATTACAATATAATACATAAAATTTTATTACTTTATACAATGCTGAGTATGAAAATATATTTTAATCTGTTGGTTTACTTGTTCGTGATAGAAGCATTTCTGGAACACATGCTTTTTTCGACTCATCTCAATTACATGTAAAGATTTTTGAATAACTTTAATGTCATGATAATGATATATTATACGTAAACAAACGTTAAATCCTGTAAATCGAAAATAAAGCAATGGATTTTTTCTCGTCCGATGGACATGTAGAAAATAAGCTGTAGGTTTTCTATCATAGTAGAAAAGCACGTAAACTGCTGTTGGTAACATTCAACAAATCATGTAAAGAATTTTGTTACTTTGTCAAAATTTGTTTGTTCTACTAATTGACAGAAACATTTTGAAAAAGGATTTACTCAACCATCCAACTGTTTTTCGTCTTATTAATCAATAACACTTAAAATTTCACCACAGTCAGCGAGGTAAACGTCTTTTTCAAATTCAGAATTAAAAATTGATTCAAATTTCAAATATTTAATTGTTAGAATTTGGAATTTAGATTTTTTAACTCAATCTTTCAAATTCGCTTGACTATAATTATTGACTGGTATCATTATTTAGCTAATTCACTCATTTGACGTAACAGTGCCTTAATATAGAATAAAACCATTTCACTGAAATTAATATATTTTTGTTTAGTACTTGAAAATTAATAACGAGAGATTTAAAAAAAGGATCAGAGTAAATTACTCTAATTTTTTTGCGTGCCGTTCGATGGCTTGTCTCATCTAACTCGTCCAACTCTCCTGAATTTTTGAAACGATCAAGTCTCCGGTTAGAAGACAAATGTTCTGTGGACGATTTTGAGGCAAACCTTCGAGATAGGGGTCGTTTTACTCGTAATAACATGTTCCAACAGGAAAAATTTTTTTACATGCGTTTCAGTGGAGGTGACACCTTTTTTCCATGATTAACATATTAAAATTAAATCTATAAATATTATATATTTAGATACAATTTTAACATGTAAATTGCGGAAAAAGGATGTCACCCTCAGGGTAAAACTTTTTTTGAAATTTTGTTATGTTGTTTGGGATAATAGTATCAAATTACAGCTAAATTTTTGAAGGGTTTAACCACACCGTTTTCAAGATATATTGACCTGAAAAAACAATATTTTAACATGTAGGCTTATGGAGAAATCACTTAAATTTCACATAAAAAAAAACGGCTAAATGAACTTGCTTTTTTTTTTTTAAATGAAAGAATATTGTCAAAATAATATTTTGTCAAAGTTTGAGAGAGCCCTACCACAAATTTCTATTAAAAAACAGCAAAAAATGTGCTCGCAGCAGACGACTTGGCAACGCTGCTTTTGGCGTGCGCTTTGAAATGTAATGAATAGTAAAAACTCCTTTTGTAATTGAAAATTTAATTATAAAAAATTCAACCGAATACATAAGTACACTGTCATCAGTAGACGACGACAACAGTAGACGACGTGCCAGCAGCCGAAAAAATTCACAACGTTGCCAGACGCTCTCCCTCCCCTTGCCTCTCTGAGATTTCCCCCCGCTAACACTACCGAACCTCCTTTACTGTAAATTAAATAGCAATAAATATCCCCTTCCTCTCGGAGTTGCGCACTGCATCGAATTGAACAACACTAAACTCTAAGTATACTAAAATTTCTTATACAGTCGTCAGTTATTCTACGATTTTATCGAAGTGGCACACAAGTAAAACGTTGATCACTTAAATCTTAGCTCGAATTATTGGATAGTCATTAAAAAAATTTTCATTAAAAATGGGAGACGATGGGTATGGACCATCAATTCCAGGCTGGGCCAAGACAGAAGAATTCATGGCCCAAATACAGGCCCTAGATAAACTAGAAAAAGAGATGGCCTTGGATAAATCTCATTCCGGTATTCCTTGCAAAATCTCTCAAGAGTCGAGATCCTTGACCATAAGGCAAGACAATAAACCTGCTTCATCAGCCAAAAAAGTGAGTATGGTGAGGCTATCGAGAATAGAGTTGTAACATAATTTACCTTGTGTGGAACGTGTTGGAATTTATAGGGATATTATTTTCAGGGTACATTCGTAAGGGGCATTGATTGCAGTACATTTGCCCTTCATGAAATAAATGTTAGCGTAAGTATTTGGTTTCTTCACGCTAACAATAAATTTTGAGTTTTTATTGTTCCGAATCTTAAGAAAAATAACTTGTACGTTTTATTGTCCATTTGTATTCATATATGATGTCACCGACCATTTTTAAATACCACGTCATAATTTTTAAAAGGTTTCCTTTGTAAGAAAGCGGTACGTTAATTAGTTTTACCCGTTTTATCTACAGGTCATTAGTAGATCAATTATAGTCGAGGCGAAACACACGGGAATGCAGGACAAGGATGACAATAGTCATTCTGATTTATACAAAATATTCGACGTTTTGGAAGAGTATGACATAGAAAAAGCCATGATTACATTGCACTCTGATGGTATTTTGGAGATTAAAGTTCCTGAGATAACAGCAAACGAATAAATAGCATGAAGCCAACATCTCGAATTTTATTAACTAAATAAAAAAAGGACCAAAAAAACGAAAAGAATCGATAAACAGCATGAAAAAATTAATACATTTTGTCAACGTGTAAGGAAATCATTAAAATGGTTTTAAATGTCTAAAGGCTATTGATATAATTTTGATGTATAACAATAAATATCTGTAAGTATATTCTATTGGTATTGAAGGTGCTAGATCCTACATACGTCCCTCTCCATCTGGCATAAACGGTTTAGCCATTACTCTCATGTTGTATGGCACATACCTTCTTACCGTACCGAAATAGTCACCATATTTACGTGCCGCGAAAGAGATTCGCACGTTTGTCTAAACAATTAAATACGCCGCCATTGAAGCCACTCCACTCTGTTGTAAAACACGTTGTAACGTTTACAAAATGACTATTGTAGTTCCTTTTTAAACATATATACAAACAAATCAACGTTATTCACAGGATGTAATTAAAAAGAGCGTAGTATAAGCTTAAAAAAAGATTATATTACTGGAAAATTCACTTTTGAGTAACTATATATCATACCCCGTAGTAATACAAAGATTCAAGTACATAAGTACATCTAAGTATTTCATAAATTACACAGGACCACAAAAAAAAAAAAAATAAGTGGAAGGGTCCCTTTCAGCAACAATGCATTTCTTGTATATTTTGAGGCGCTGACTTCATTCCCATTGTTCAAATTGCTCTATCACATCACAATTTTTTACACTTGTTAACATGGGGACTACTTTAATTACCAAAATAAAAGCATTGCCGCTTATGGACAACTTTTTCGTTAATAAAAAAGAATTGTAATGCGATAGAGCAATTTAGACAATGGGAATGAAGTCAGCGACTCAAAATATATAAGAAATGCATTGTTGCTGAAAGGGACCCTTCCACGTATTTTTTTTGTGGTCCTGTGTTATAAGATTAACACTCACATCTTTAAAAAATTTCTAGAGTTCATTATTACAATTTTGTAAGATAAAAAAATTAACTAAGTACCTATTGGCTCTTTGCAGATGCCGACGAAAGTGTATTATATTTTTATACTGATACGTAATTAAATGAACGATATTTTATTGATTTTTGGATTTGTCTAAAACGTATTTATTAAGCCTATAAAGTATTTTATGAAATCTCTAATAAGAACAAATCGGTATTATAAATATACTGTGAGTTGCGCTAAAATTTGCATATTTAAGTAAACAGTACGTAAATAGTAGCTGTATTCGTAATTACTTTTTACTTGCAGGAAATCTTTTGTTGAATAAAATATTGCTATTACAATATAATACATAAAATTTTATTACTTTATACAATGCTGAGTATGAAAATATATTTTAATCTGTTGGTTTACTTGTTCGTGATAGAAGCATTTCTGGAACACATGCTTTTTTCGACTCATCTCAATTACATGTAAAGATTTTTGAATAACTTTAATGTCATGATAATGATATATTATACGTAAACAAACGTTAAATCCTGTAAATCGAAAATAAAGCAATGGATTTTTTCTCGTCCGATGGACATGTAGAAAATAAGCTGTAGGTTTTCTATCATAGTAGAAAAGCACGTAAACTGCTGTTGGTAACATTCAACAAATCATGTAAAGAATTTTGTTACTTTGTCAAAATTTGTTTGTTCTACTAATTGACAGAAACATTTTGAAAAAGGATTTACTCAACCATCCAACTGTTTTTCGTCTTATTAATCAATAACACTTAAAATTTCACCACAGTCAGCGAGGTAAACGTCTTTTTCAAATTCAGAATTAAAAATTGATTCAAATTTCAAATATTTAATTGTTAGAATTTGGAATTTAGATTTTTTAACTCAATCTTTCAAATTCGCTTGACTATAATTATTGACTGGTATCATTATTTAGCTAATTCACTCATTTGACGTAACAGTGCCTTAATATAGAATAAAACCATTTCACTGAAATTAATATATTTTTGTTTAGTACTTGAAAATTAATAACGAGAGATTTAAAAAAAGGATCAGAGTAAATTACTCTAATTTTTTTGCGTGCCGTTCGATGGCTTGTCTCATCTAACTCGTCCAACTCTCCTGAATTTTTGAAACGATCAAGTCTCCGGTTAGAAGACAAATGTTCTGTGGACGATTTTGAGGCAAACCTTCGAGATAGGGGTCGTTTTACTCGTAATAACATGTTCCAACAGGAAAAATTTTTTTACATGCGTTTCAGTGGAGGTGACACCTTTTTTCCATGATTAACATATTAAAATTAAATCTATAAATATTATATATTTAGATACAATTTTAACATGTAAATTGCGGAAAAAGGATGTCACCCTCAGGGTAAAACTTTTTTTGAAATTTTGTTATGTTGTTTGGGATAATAGTATCAAATTACAGCTAAATTTTTGAAGGGTTTAACCACACCGTTTTCAAGATATATTGACCTGAAAAAACAATATTTTAACATGTAGGCTTATGGAGAAATCACTTAAATTTCACATAAAAAAAAACGGCTAAATGAACTTGCTTTTTTTTTTTTAAATGAAAGAATATTGTCAAAATAATATTTTGTCAAAGTTTGAGAGAGCCCTACCACAAATTTCTATTAAAAAACAGCAAAAAATGTGCTCGCAGCAGACGACTTGGCAACGCTGCTTTTGGCGTGCGCTTTGAAATGTAATGAATAGTAAAAACTCCTTTTGTAATTGAAAATTTAATTATAAAAAATTCAACCGAATACATAAGTACACTGTCATCAGTAGACGACGACAACAGTAGACGACGTGCCAGCAGCCGAAAAAATTCACAACGTTGCCAGACGCTCTCCCTCCCCTTGCCTCTCTGAGATTTCCCCCCGCTAACACTACCGAACCTCCTTTACTGTAAATTAAATAGCAATAAATATCCCCTTCCTCTCGGAGTTGCGCACTGCATCGAATTGAACAACACTAAACTCTAAGTATACTAAAATTTCTTATACAGTCGTCAGTTATTCTACGATTTTATCGAAGTGGCACACAAGTAAAACGTTGATCACTTAAATCTTAGCTCGAATTATTGGATAGTCATTAAAAAAATTTTCATTAAAAATGGGAGACGATGGGTATGGACCATCAATTCCAGGCTGGGCCAAGACAGAAGAATTCATGGCCCAAATACAGGCCCTAGATAAACTAGAAAAAGAGATGGCCTTGGATAAATCTCATTCCGGTATTCCTTGCAAAATCTCTCAAGAGTCGAGATCCTTGACCATAAGGCAAGACAATAAACCTGCTTCATCAGCCAAAAAAGTGAGTATGGTGAGGCTATCGAGAATAGAGTTGTAACATAATTTACCTTGTGTGGAACGTGTTGGAATTTATAGGGATATTATTTTCAGGGTACATTCGTAAGGGGCATTGATTGCAGTACATTTGCCCTTCATGAAATAAATGTTAGCGTAAGTATTTGGTTTCTTCACGCTAACAATAAATTTTGAGTTTTTATTGTTCCGAATCTTAAGAAAAATAACTTGTACGTTTTATTGTCCATTTGTATTCATATATGATGTCACCGACCATTTTTAAATACCACGTCATAATTTTTAAAAGGTTTCCTTTGTAAGAAAGCGGTACGTTAATTAGTTTTACCCGTTTTATCTACAGGTCATTAGTAGATCAATTATAGTCGAGGCGAAACACACGGGAATGCAGGACAAGGATGACAATAGTCATTCTGATTTATACAAAATATTCGACGTTTTGGAAGAGTATGACATAGAAAAAGCCATGATTACATTGCACTCTGATGGTATTTTGGAGATTAAAGTTCCTGAGATAACAGCAAACGAATAAATAGCATGAAGCCAACATCTCGAATTTTATTAACTAAATAAAAAAAGGACCAAAAAAACGAAAAGAATCGATAAACAGCATGAAAAAATTAATACATTTTGTCAACGTGTAAGGAAATCATTAAAATGGTTTTAAATGTCTAAAGGCTATTGATATAATTTTGATGTATAACAATAAATATCTGTAAGTATATTCTATTGGTATTGAAGGTGCTAGATCCTACATACGTCCCTCTCCATCTGGCATAAACGGTTTAGCCATTACTCTCATGTTGTATGGCACATACCTTCTTACCGTACCGAAATAGTCACCATATTTACGTGCCGCGAAAGAGATTCGCACGTTTGTCTAAACAATTAAATACGCCGCCATTGAAGCCACTCCACTCTGTTGTAAAACACGTTGTAACGTTTACAAAATGACTATTGTAGTTCCTTTTTAAACATATATACAAACAAATCAACGTTATTCACAGGATGTAATTAAAAAGAGCGTAGTATAAGCTTAAAAAAAGATTATATTACTGGAAAATTCACTTTTGAGTAACTATATATCATACCCCGTAGTAATACAAAGATTCAAGTACATAAGTACATCTAAGTATTTCATAAATTACACAGGACCACAAAAAAAAAAAAATAAGTGGAAGGGTCCCTTTCAGCAACAATGCATTTCTTGTATATTTTGAGGCGCTGACTTCATTCCCATTGTTCAAATTGCTCTATCACATCACAATTTTTTACACTTGTTAACATGGGGACTACTTTAATTACCAAAATAAAAGCATTGCCGCTTATGGACAACTTTTTCGTTAATAAAAAAGAATTGTAATGCGATAGAGCAATTTAGACAATGGGAATGAAGTCAGCGCCTCAAAATATATAAGAAATGCATTGTTGCTGAAAGGGACCCTTCCACGTATTTTTTTTGTGGTCCTGTGTTATAAGATTAACACTCACATCTTTAAAAAATTTCTAGAGTTCATTATTACAATTTTGTAAGATAAAAAAATTAACTAAGTACCTATTGGCTCTTTGCAGATGCCGACGAAAGTGTATTATATTTTTATACTGATACGTAATTAAATGAACGATATTTTATTGATTTTTGGTTTTGTCTAAAACGTATTTATTAAGCTTATAAAGTATTTTATGAAACCTCTAATAAGAACAAATCGGTATTATAAATATACTGTGAGTTGCGCTAAAATTTGCATATTCAAGTAAACAGTACGTAAATAGTAGCTGTATTCGTAATTACTTTTTACTTGCAGGAAATCTTTTGTTGAATAAAATATTGCTATTACAATATAATACATAAAATTTTATTACTTTATACAATGTTGAGTATGAAAATATATTTTAATCTGTTGGTTTACTTGTTCGTAATAGAATCATTTCTGGAACACATGCTTTTTTCGACTCATCTCAATTACATGTAAAGATTTTTGAATAACTTTAATGTCATGATAATGATATATTATACGTAAACAAACGTTAAATCCTGTAAATCGAAAATAAAGCAATGGATTTTTTCTCGTCCGATGGACATGTAGAAAACAAGCTGTAGGTTTTCTATCATAGTAGAAAAGCACGTAAACTACTGTTGGTAACATTCAAAGAATCATGTGAAAAATTGTCACTTTTTGACAAGTTTCTTAGAAAAGCGTAAAATCTCTTCAAGTCTCTCTATCAATAATAATTTAATTAGATAGTAATAACTTAACTCAGTATGAAAACTTAATCCCTACACACATATATTCATCGTGTTCAAAATACTTTAATTACTCTTTTGTTGGGTTAAGGAAATTTTTTTACAAAAAATTAACGATTTATGATGTCAAAAATGTGTAAAAGTTGCGGTCAGAGGGAAAAAAGGCGCACTTGGTCGTGCATATACGTCAGGACAGGAGGAAGGAAAAAAAGTGCGAGAGCTCAAGTGGATTGGCTTAGACCAACCGAGAAACTTCTGAATTAGAAAGTTGTTGGAGAAGAAGGCGTTTTTGATATTTTATGTAATTTGACCTGCTGATTACGATAAAAATAAATAAAAACTTGCTGATAGGTAAAAAGTACCCAGCGCAGCGTGGGTCCACATGAGCCTGTCTTTCAACTCCAGGCCTTTTGGCCTTATTCTGATCCTGCTTAGGCCTTATCCCTGGTCTCTTTCAGGGCTTTTCTAAATAAAGGGCAGCTCCCGCTGCCTGCTTCGTGCTTGTTTTCCGTTGTTGGGCAAAGGCAGCACCGTGCTGGGCCTGGACACTCTTTCTTCCGGTGGTTTGAGCTTCCACACCGGAAGCACAGCTTGGATCTGTTTTCGTTCTCACAGTTATCCGAGACGTGTCCATATCCCAGGCATTTGTAACATCTTGTTACTTCGATTCTTCTTCGAATTCGGCAGCTTACAAAGCCAACTCGTAACCTGCCTTCCTTTTCTACTTGTCTGACAGATGCTTCGTCCACCTTTATTGAAGCCAGCCTCTGTCCTCTGGCATTTGGCTTTCAGAGAGCAACTTCTGGCTCCTGGCTCTGATGTCCAAAAGTCCTAGCGAAGGCCTCTTTGACCTCATCTTCCTCTACAATGGCATCCAGATCTCGGACCTCTAATGTCACTTTTCTGTCGCTCATTTTGACAGTACCCTGTCCGGCTACTGACTTTTCAATTTGCTGTGAGAATGCAGTAGCATTCTCTACACCTTTGGCTTTAATAAGTACGTCTCCTTTTTTTGTAGTGACAACACTTTGGACTGCCACTTTAGCCTTATCGGGGTCAAAGTTCGCCTTCATAGTCTTCAGCACCGTTGCAAAGGTCTGTCCGTCAGCCATCTTCACTACTACTGTTGTTGTGGCGTCCACTCTTTTCTTCCGGCTTGTTTTGTCATTCAGTGGAATTTCTTCTTCGAGCAGGAAATGAATTAGGGGTCTGATCAGTCCCTGATCACGCTATCCTTTTTAGTGATCAGGTCCTGATCACGCTTGTAACGCTTATCTGACCAGGTACTGGTCAGACAGCATGATTTTATCCTTACTTATTCTGACCGCACATGCGCATTGCTTGATCTATGAATCTTTGTCATCTAAGTTATAACCATCTAATATGAATATATGATTTTTATTTTCTTATCTTTATTATAAATATAAGTATTTGTAGCAAAAAATTTAATTATAAGTATTAGTTTTTAGCAAAAAATTAATTTCTGTTATAAACTGATCTAAATACTTTTCTACTGAAAATGGTTTTCCTTTCCCATAATAAGTTGCAATATTAAAAGATTTATAAATGTTTGATTCACACTGAACTCTGCATAAAATTGGCCAAAACTCAACTGAACTAGACTTGTACAAAGGAAGACCATCGACATTAAATTGCAGCATCAGAACTTTCTCTTTATGTAAGTCTACGTTTATAATTTTTTTCAGTTGGTTTTCTATCCCGAAGTATACAAATTCAGATTTGTCACGTTCATTTTCCTCATTAAATTTTTCAATATTATAAAGAGAAGCACCAGCAGTTTGCAGCAATGTTTTTGAAGTTTTAGGTAGGCCAGTTAACCAGTCAGCATAATTTTATCTGGTTTGTTTGTTTTGATGTTATTTTCAAAATTATCACTGTCACTGCTATCACTACAAGAACCAACTTTTTGAGTTAACCTATACTTACGGACTCTATATTTGGTAAGCAAAGCCTTTCTTTTTTTGCTGTCCATTTTTTAGGAATTTTAGTCAACTTAATAATTTTTATTTATTTATATTATAGTTATCTTAGTTTGCTTTTACTCATATATTTATAAAAATTTGACTTATTTTGGAGCAGTACCTTGGCTTTCTGCTAGACATATGTGAGTATGCATACATATATATGTATATATACCAGACGCTCTAAGGATGAAATCATGCTGGCTGACCAGTACCTGATTAGATAAGCGTTACAAGCGTGACCAGGACCTGATCACGATGACTAATCAGGCCCTGATTTGAAATAAGGACGTCCTCATTTCATTTCTGCTCGGGTTGTTTGCCACTGCCTGTTTTCTTTTTCTTTGAAGACATAGCCTGCTGGTGTTTCTCAGGGCTGTCCGATGGGCTCCTGTTTCTCTTACTTCGTTCTATTTCCTTTAAGGCAGTGTTCAGGGTTCGTTTCTGTACATGCCGTCGGAAATTATCTCGCCTTTTTTCCCTCCACTGCAGGGATTCAAATGACGACTTCCAAGCGTTGGTATACGAATCTTCTTCAATAAGACAGCCTTTTCTTAGCATCTCTGCCTCTTGAAGATGCTTAAGCGCCGCTTTGAGCCCATTTTTAACAGCGTTCGCTGTGTTGCCGTACTTATCATTAATCAGTTGTAGCGTCTCTGTAATGTCATTCGTTGCTGATTGGACTTTATCAGCAACTTGCTGTCGCTTTACTCCGAGCCTAGTGACACTTTCTTCTAAAAAGGCAAGCTCTTCCTGGGTCTGGTGGCTAAATACCGACACGTTGCTAACCTCGGTGTCGTTAGTGCCTATACTCGACAGGTTTCCTCTTCGTCCTTTGTCTGTAAGGAAAGGCCATGGAACATTTAGCAGTCGCTGTCGGCCATTAGACATGTCTTTGTGGCCCCCCCCCCCAGAATCTGTGGGGCCTGCGTCAGTCACCCGGGCTTTCACCGGATCGGAACTGCCAGCGGATTCCCTCAGAAAGGTATACCGCCTGGGGTACTTGTTTTGCATCGACGTTTTTCATATTGTCATCATTTTTAATATCGTACTGACCCGCGAAGGCCAGCACTACCCTTTTTTCTAGAAATAAGTATTCGGAAAGGGTTAAAACCAGGGCAGCAGCCCTTTCTGTTACCAGAGAGGACCGCTACTTGCTCAGGCCGGCCGGGAGTCGCCACTCTCCCTCAGTCCCACCCACGGAGACTGCCCTGGCGTTGAGTAACAAGTGTAAGAATGGTGTTTTTGTGTAATGTATGTATTTGTTGGTACACAACGGTCATCCCAGCGAGACGAGCGGCAGGTGTACAGTCCCGAGACCGCGCAGACAACCCAACAAAACGGGCTTGCGTAAGGCACTAAGGTGCCGCCATATAGCCTCCTCAGCGGTAGTAAGCCTAGATTAGTCGGCCCACCACGTCTTTTTTTGTTTATGAGGCGTACAGCCATATCAGATGGGGTTACCCAGACTTACCTGGGCCTCATCATCCGGCTTCACCCGTCGCCAGGCCTCCAACGCAAGCCCGGAAAAGGACCCGCCACACGCAACCCAGCACAATCCGTAAGTGTCCCTGTGTTAGTTTAGGGAGAGTGTGTGATGCATGTATCTGAGAAGAATGTTTTAACCGCCGCTTACTTCTATACACGACATCCACACCGATGGAGGCATGGGGCACTAGTCCCCCGTCCACATCGCCGCAGATACACACGCCAACGCCACACACGCCCCCCGATCCACGCCCCCAACCACCACCACAGAGAGCCACCCCAGCTGCCCATCGTCACCTCATATTTTAAGAGGATGCCCCTATCCGCCACCCGGGGAAGCGCCCGGTATGGAGAAACTAGCGAAAACCCCACCCGGGATACGTGTCCAGTGGAGGCTGTCCCGTTGGCTCAAGTTTTTTTTCCTTCATAGCTGTTATAGGTTTGCCCAGCGCAAACCTTAGAGAGTATCAGTGATTCCTGGTTAAATGCTTAGAGTCGAGAGGGTGATATAGGGTCGTCAGTCACCGGGTTTTCCAGCCTTGCGAAGAACAACTCCGCAGGTGACGTCTGCCAGTGAATGGCTGACTTGGTTTAATAGTGGCCTTCTTTAGTTAACATAATCTTTTAGTCGACGAATAACATTTCCGGAAATGGTAGTAAAAATCTATTTGTTGGCAAGGTAGTTTAAACTTAAGTGGCCCTTGAAAAAACTGATTAGATTAATGGTAAAGTAGGGAACATAAATACTTTCAATAGCCCTGAAAAGAGCAAGTGGTGAAATTTCCAGTTATTTTTTTATTATTATTCTTGATTATGGAGAGCCAGCTGCTGGTAGCTTAACTCTTATCCTTAGAGTCGCTGTGTACGGAGACCATACAGGAGGAAGGTACGCCACTGACCAAAGAATATTTCGTCTTCAGGTTGTTCCCCGGATAACAACCGCTCCATGTTAGTCGGGAAAATGAGCCTGAAGAATACCTTCTCTGTAACTGTTACTCGCAATGTCATATGTTCCAAGCGGAAAAATTTTTTTACATGCGTTTCAGTGGAGGTGACACCTTTTTTCCATGATTAACATATTAAAATTAAATCTATAAATATTATATATTTAGATACAATTTTAACATATAAATTGCGGAAAAAGGATGTCACCCTCAGGGTAAAACTTTTTTTGAAATTTTGTTATGTTGTTTGGGATAATAGTATCAAATTACAGCTAAATTTTTGAAGGGTTTAACCACACCGTTTTCAAGATATATTGACCTGAAAAAACAATATTTTAACATGTAGGCTTATGGAGAAATCACTTAAATTTCACATAAAAAAAAACGGCTAAATGAACTTGCTTTTTTTTTTTAAATGAAAGAATATTGTCAAAATAATATTTTGTCAAAGTTTGAGAGAGCCCTCCACAAATTTCTATTAAAAAACAGCAAAAAATGTGCTCGCAGCAGACGACTTGGCAACGCTGCTTTTGGCGTGCGCTTTGAAATGTAATGAATAGTAAAAACTCCTTTTGTAATTGAAAATTTAATTATAAAAAATTCAACCGAATACATAAGTACACTGTCATCAGTAGACGACGACAACAGTAGACGACGTGCCAGCAGCCGAAAAAATTCACAACGTTGCCAGACGCTCTCCCTCCCCTTGCCTCTCTGAGATTTCCCCCCGCTAACACTACCGAACCTCCTTTACTGTAAATTAAATAGCAATAAATATCCCCTTCCTCTCGGAGTTGCGCACTACATCGAATTGAACAACACTAAACTCTAAGTATACTAAAATTTCTTATACAGTCGTCAGTTATTCTACGATTTTATCGAAGTGGCACACAAGTAAAACGTTGATCACTTAAATCTTAGCTCGAATTATTGGATAGTCATTAAAAAAATTTTCATTAAAAATGAAAGACGATGGGTTTGGACCATCAGTTCCAGGCTATGGTGCCAATACAGAAGAATTCATGGCCCAAATACAGGCCCTAGATAAACTAGAAGAAAAGATGGCCTTGGATAAATCTCATTCCGGTATTCCTTGCAAAATCTCTCAAGAGTCGAGATCCTTGACCATAAGGCAAGACAATAAACCTGCTTCATCAGCCAAAAAAGTGAGTATGGTGAGGCTATCGAGAATAGAGTTGTAACATAATTTACCTTGTGTGGAACGTGTTGGAATTTATAGGGATATTATTTTCAGGGTACATTCGTAAGGGGCATTGATTGCAGTACATTTGCCCTTCATGAAATAAATGTTAGCGTAAGTATTTGGTTTCTTCACGCTAACAATAAATTTTGAGTTTTTATTGTTCCGAATCTTAAGAAAAATAACTTGTACGTTTTATTGTCCATTTTTATTCATATATGATGTCACCGACCATTTTTAAATACCACGTCATAATTTTTAAAAGGTTTCCTTTGCAAGAAAGCGGTACGTTAATTAGTTTTACCCGTTTTATCTACAGGTCATTAGTAGATCAATTATAGTCAAGGCGAAACACACGGGAATGCAGGACAAGGATGACAATAGTCATTCTGATTTATACAAAATATTCGACGTTTTGGAAGAGTATGACATAGAAAAAGTCATGATTACATTGCACTCTGATGGTATTTTGGAGATTAAAGTTCCTGAGATAACAGCAAACGAATAAATAGCATGAAGCCAACATCTCGAATTTTATTAACTAAATAAAAAAAGGACCAAAAAAACGAAAAGAATCGATAAACAGCATGAAAAAATTAATACATTTTGTCAACGTGTAAGGAAATCATTAAAATGATTTTAAATGTCTAAAGGCTATTGATATAATTTTGATGTATAACAATAAATATCTGTAAGTATATTCTATTGGTATTGAATGTGCTAAATCCTACGTCCCTCTCCATCTGGCATAAACGGTTTAGCCATTACTCTCATGTTGTATGGCACATACCTTCTTACCGTACCGAAATAGTCACCATATTTACGTGCCGCGAAAGAGATTCGCACGTTTGTCTAAACAATTAAATACGCCGCCATTGAAGCCACTCCACTCTGTTGTAAAACACGTTGTAACGTTTACAAAATGACTATTGTAGTTCCTTTTTAAACATATATACAAACAAATCAACGTTATTCACAGGATGTAATTAAAAAGAGCGTAGTATAAGCTTAAAAAAAGATTATATTACTGGAAAATTCACCTTTGAGTAGCTATATATCATACCCCGTAGTAATACAAAGATTCAAGTACATAAGTACATCTAAGTATTTCATAAATTACACAGGACCACGAAAAAATGGGGACTACTTTAATTACCAAAATAAAAGCATTGCCGCTTATGGACAATTTTTTCGTTAATAAAAAAGAATTGTAATGCGATAGAGCAATTTAGACAATGGGAATAAAGTCAGCGCCTCAAAATATATAAGAAATGCATTGTTGCTGAAAGGGACCCTTCCACGTATTTTTTTTTTGTGGTCCTGTGTTATTAGATTAACACTCACATCTTTAAAAAATTTCTAGAGTTCATTATTACAATTTTGTAAGATAAAAAAATTAACTAAGTACCTATTGGCTCTTTGCAGATGCCGACGAAAGTGTATTATATTTTTATACTGATACGTAATTAAATGAACGATATTTTATTGATTTTTGGTTTTGTCTAAAACGTATTTATTAAGCCTATAAAGTATTTTATGAAATCTCTAATAAGAACAAATCGGTATTATAAATATACTGTGAGTTGCGCTAAAATTTGCATATTTAAGTAAACAGTACGTAATAGTAGCTGTATTCGTAATTACTTTTTACTTGCAGGAAATCTTTTGTTGAATAAAATATTGCTATTACAATATAATACATAAAATTTTATTACTTTATACAATGTTGAGTATGAAAATATATTTTAATCTGTTGGTTTACTTGTTCGTAATAGAATCATTTCTGGAACACATGCTTTTTTCGACTCATCTCAATTACATGTAAAGATTTTTGAATAACTTTAATGTCATGATAATGATATATTATACGTAAACAAACGTTAAATCCTGTAAATCGAAAATAAAGCAATGGATTTTTTCTCGTCCGATGGACATGTAGAAAACAAGCTGTAGGTTTTCTATCATAGTAGAAAAGCACGTAAACTACTGTTGGTAACATTCAAAGAATCATGTGAAAAATTGTCACTTTTTGACAAGTTTCTTAGAAAAGCGTAAAATCTCTTCAAGTCTCTCTATCAATAATAATTTAATTAGATAGTAATAACTTAACTCAGTATGAAAACTTAATCCCTACACACATATATTCATCGTGTTCAAAATACTTTAATTACTCTTTTGTTGGGTTAAGGAAATTTTTTTACAAAAAATTAACGATTTATGATGTCAAAAATGTGTAAAAGTTGCGGTCAGAGGGAAAAAAGGCGCACTTGGTCGCGCATATACGTCAGGACAGGAGGAAGGGAAAAAAGTGCGAGAGCTCAAGTGGATTGGCTGTAACATTTTGAGGGTGCATATGAACGTTTTAGTTAGAAGATTTTCTCGTGATGATCGATGAGCGTGACGTGGAGACGACGGTGATGATGTGGACGACTCTGATTCTCTTCTTTCATTGTTGGTGATGAAAAATTCTGACGTACATGGATTGTTCGTGTAAAAAAAGACGTTGTTGCTGTATGTAGAAGATCAATAAGGAGTTTAGAATTAAAAGAAAAAAACGCTATAGTTTTGAATCTAATGTCAATGCATCCATGTTGGAAAAAAATTTTTATGTTAAAATCTATAGTACACTAAACAAAAAATACGGGAAAAAAGATCATAACAGAGATTGATTTTTCAATACTAAAAATTAGTCTTTGTTAAGAAATAAAGAAAAACTTAGTCTTTGTTATGTGGCATACAATAAAAAAAAAAAAATAATTTATTCATCTAGATTTTTGAATAAAAATAGCACAAAATTAGCTTTACAAAGATTTTATTGATAAAAATCCATGATTGGGTAGCTATCGCATGAGCCATAGTAATACAAAAAAATTAAAGGACATACATACACAAGTAGATTGTAAAATATTTGATCAACACTGATCCCTTGAAAAAAATTCCTAGAGTTCGCTTGTACAAATTTGGAAGATTCAATATGAACTATCATTTCTTAACAAAACGAATCAAAAGTTGAATGAAACGAGTTCTTTCAATTAAAGTACTTTACCTAGATAAAAATTAAAGAAAAAACGCGAGCGCACTCGTGACTCTTGACTCGACATATCAGATCAT
Organism: Copidosoma floridanum; assembly: GCF_036245765.1. Lineage (NCBI taxonomy): Eukaryota > Metazoa > Arthropoda > Insecta > Hymenoptera > Encyrtidae > Copidosoma > Copidosoma floridanum. The sequence goes on from NW_028321896.1 coordinate 4,601,196, forward strand.
GAACAGGAGATATCCACGAAGACCAGATAATATTTTTATTTTCTAGGTCAATTTAATAAATTTAGTTACCTAAATGTCTATAATCATCGAAATTTAACTAATAATTTATGACGCACGTGATACAAGTAATTTACTAAACGTTAACGTCAAATTTTTTCAAATTTTAATCGCATCATCGACATTCTAAAACGCCACACAACTTTTCGCCGTTTGCAATTGGAGCTATAATATCTTACCGAGTACCTTGCAAGAAAAAATCAGACCACTGGACAATTTTTTAATCTGATGAAACCGACACAATCGGCCCTACAATATGGTTGCAGTAAATCACTTTAACAAAATAATTTCAGTAGAATAATGGCGATTGAAAACAACGTTCTCCAACCAGCCAATAAAAAAATTTTTTTTAAATGAAAAACTACCAAATATCCGACAATGTCGCAAAATATCCGATTCGTATACGTCGGAGTCATTTTTCCAGAAATCGTTCAGCGAGACAATTTGAATTTCTTCTGGTCATTCGATTGTTTTGCCTCAAACCCAGACCCACTCGGGCACATGGCTGTCGAAATGAAAGACCTCGGGCTGGCCCATGTGCGAGCTGTTGGGGAAGCTCTTGGCCCACGAGTAGGGGACCGCCGAGGGACGTCTCGCCGGTCCAGCTCTCGCGTCGAGCATCTGCACGCCCTCGGGACCAAAAATGAACAGTTTGGAGTCGATGACACCCAGAGGGCGAGGGATATCGGCTAGTTCGCCCCGGTAGGCCAACAGTTGCTCCAACGCAAACAAGTTGTCCGGAAGATTGATAGGTGCTACTGTGCTGGTGGTGGTACTGGTGGTGGTACTTGTGGTTGACGTAGTGGTCGTATCGATAGTGGTAGGGTCCTTATCGTCTGGTGTTTCGGATACCTCCGTAGCTTTGTTCCTCTCGGCTGTATTGTCTTCGATGGTGGTTCTCTTCTGGGCTTGACTCAATACTATAAAAGGAGAATCGATACGCAAAAGGGTCATGATAATATGCTTATGGACCAACAATAAATAACCATTGATAAAAAATAGGAATAACTCAAACGATGGCCCACCTCTGATGTTTCCACTCATTAGGTGCTTCAAATCCTCGATGCTGGTAACGTTGGCCTGGAGAAGCTGCAGCAACTCAGCTCTGTCGACCGACTCGTCGCGCTCACCACCCACGAGTTTCCTGATGGTCTGTGAAAAGGGTGCTCCGGTGCAGCCGATGTATCCCGTGGCCCGGAACTCCTCGGTATGGTACACGTGGCGAGTGAAGCCGGGGATCTGCTCGACGATGCTGACTGCGGTGGTGCGCGGCTCAACGACTATCCATTGGCGGTTCGAGGTGCCACTGTTCTGTATATTTCCAATGCGTTGATAAAATTTGTACATTTTAAGACATATATATGTATATCTTGATTGACCTCATTATTTTGCAAGCACAGATTTTTTTTTTAACATTTCATCATATTTGTTGAATTCCCTTTCGAAAGCAAAATAAAACTGTTGCGCTCTGTAACTGCTGTGATTTTCAAAAGGTGGATTCTGTATAGTCCCTGTGAGTTAGCTCGAGTCTGACCAAAGGCATGTCGTACTACTGAAACGCCCATATCGAAAAGTGATGAAGCACATATACTTAATAATAAATTTGTTAAACTAGAGTCTGGGACGCTAATTTACCGTATTGTTATGTTTGAGTAACTTACGCTGCATTGCGTTAAACACATATTTATGCTCCGAGAAATGTTGCACGCGACATCTAGATCAAGCGAGCTTGTAACGTTACTTTACGCGTATGAGAGATTTGGATTGAAGTGCAGTGTATGATAATAATCACCTTTTTCTGCAACCAGTCACTCCAGCTAAGGCCATCGGTTGCCAGACGGTTCGCTGCCATTATCCTCCCGGGCGACATCACCTGTGCACCAGATCACAAATATAACAACACACGCAGACGTGGATGGTGGCGGCAATCGACAACAAGTACACGTTTTTTACCCGATCTTCCGTTTGCAGTCGGCTCCAGAGACTGTGGTTGTCGATGATGAGCGGCGTCCCCGCGACCACCAGCTCCCTGTTGGGCTCCGAGATGGCGTAGCTCTCGTCTTGCGACGACAGGGCCCCGGGATACGAGGTCATCACGATGGAACGCCCCGGCACTCGCACCGAATCGAGATCCGGCAGCACGCGGTACGAAAACTTGTACCTTTTTATCAGCCTCAACATTCTGGAGTACCTGTACACATGTATATATATTTATTTATTCCATTAGCTTGATTCTCCTCTTTCGTGCACTCCAAGTGAGTGGATAGTTTTAGGAATATATCTGGACACTAATTGAACGACTCTGTTTACCTCAAAGTCCGGTCCTTGGGTAGGCATTAAAAATAATCGTAATTATCGTTCGATTGCTCGAGTTAATTTTAATGAACAAAGTATGGATGTGTACGTACGGAGCGGCGGTGTTGTGCGCCAAGGCGATGAGGGGCTTGTAGGGGGCGTGTTGTTCCCTGGCGATGGCCTTGAGGACGATCATGCCGTCGGAGGAGATGTGGTGATCGGTGCCGTTGTTGGCGCGCTCGAGGTCCGGCAGATCGGAGGCCATGGCCAGCCAAAGAAAGTCCTCGGGATCGATTTCCGCGTTTTGCCGGCTGCGAACCACAGCGAACCTCCAACCCTCGGCCAGGCCGTCCAATTGCACGTAGTACAGGTGAACCTGAGTGGTTTTTTTTTTTTTTTTTTTTTTTTTTTCTCAACGCATGATTTTACGGCTTAGGTGAAACGCTTACGAGGGGGAAAAAAAAAAAAAAGAAAGTATACCATGTGCCAAAAGGGGTCCTTGAAGCGGCGCAGAGCCGCGTTCTCGCGCGTGTTTTTGACGTTCTCGCGGAGGTATCGTCGCATCTTGCGGCAGAGTGAGGCTCTCGGGGCGCACGCCGCTCTCACGGTGTTGTACCAGTGATGGTGGATCAGTTGCCAAGTGAGGCTGCCCTCCAGCAGTCCAGCCGCGTACGCCTGCACGTCGTCCGGGTAGTCTGGTGACGTTTCGATCTCCACTGTTGACCAGCTGCTCGTGGGTAAATAACATTGCGTGAGCATCGGGCTATACTTGAGGGTATGAAAAATGTTATTTTGGAAGAAAATCAACATCACCTACCCGGATTGGAGGATGGAGGTCTTGTAGTAGGCGCGCGCTACGCCCAAGGGCAGTGCTGTTAAATCGTTGCCTTGGCCCCAGAAGTCGATACGGTATCCGGTCTTCAGTTTCCACCAGACGGTCGCCGAGTATGTACCATCGTTTTCAACCCTGCGATCGTCATCATTATTATTATTATCATTGTCACAAAGAGGTATGAAAATTTGCGGTGCTTATTCCCGGTGCAACTCGGACCACAAAAAGATACTTTCATTGAGGGGAAAAAAAATCGGCAAAGGTCTCGGTAATTTTATAACATTGAACGAAGGACGCTGAGCGTAAGTTGTACCTATGTGCTGTCACTGCAAAAACTTGTTTGATTCGATTGTTACCGCACTGACAGAGATACTTTTGTCATCTGTTTTTCTTCTCTACACAACGAGGATTAGTGTATAATTGTCTCGCAACGATTTATATACAGCTGTAGTTGTTTCGATGAATAATGATTTTTTTTTTTTTTTTTTTTTTTTTTTTTTTTTTTTTTCAATTGTCACTACTAAATTACTTTGCATTTGTGTACTTTGGACGAGTTTCAAGAAAATTTTTCATCACGCACTACACACGTCGATAACTACTGTTGATTCGACGCACGAGTTGCATATCCACAAACGATCAAACAATATAATATGGATACTAAAAAAGTGATAACGGTGAATTAATTTTTCAATTAATCTTATTCATAGCAATAAATTAAGCCTTAGCTTGAAAACGTGTAGGACACAGGCAACCTACATCGCATCCTAGTTTTCTACAGAAATTGCATTAGATTCAAGGTCACAAAATATTGCTACTCTTTTTTAAATGTGATACTCCAAAAATCGGCAAAATTTAACACACAATGAAAATAATGATTGAATCGAGGAAGATTTATTATAAAGTTACAGGTATTGTTGTTGTTGTTTTTTTTCCTTTCATTTAATAGTACACTTAAGAAAAAGAATATACATATACTCAAAATTTAAAACATCGGATATTTCGGGATATTTAATAAACTTTTTTTCAATGCAAAAAAACACAAAATCTCACTACTTTTATGATTATTTATCACATCGTGCATACATGTATACAACGTATCTGTTTGCTTACATGTTGCATTATTAGGAGACATTGAACCCGGCACGTTCGCTACCCTCGACCGATGAGTTTAATGGCCTTTCCCCCCCCCCCTTCAAATCTCCCTCCTCATCAGCATAACAATTACACCCTTCGAGCCCAGACGATATGAATTCTTTGAAGCCGGCGAAGCGAAAAAAAAAAAAAAAAAAAAAAAAAGAAGCAGAGAACAACACAGTAGGTACGGCCATCGGAGGAGAGACGGGCTGCAGCTTCGTAAACAGGGGGATATCGCGTGTCGGGGACCACCGGACTCCGTCTCGCACAAAAAAGAAGTACCAGCAAGACGCGGCAAGGAGTCTGGTCTGGTGGTGTAGCTGCCGTGAGTATATATGCGTCTGCCTGCTACGGCGGGCAAAGATAAGACCGATATATATATATATATATATATATATATATATATATATATATATTTTTTTTAAACAATCATCAGTCGCATGCGTACTTACAATATGTTACGCGTGCAAGAATAACATCGTGGGTGGTCTTTTTTTTTTTTTTATTCACGTTGCTGCACCCGCGTGCCGTAAGTTTATACGCACTGTGGCAGTGCTCGAGCGGGAAATCTGACACTATACACTCGCCATGTGTTACCTATGTACATAGAAATCGCTGAATCTCAAACTGCGGACGCGGAAAATGTAGCATGAAATGAGCAATGTACGATATCCGATGCCCCTGTAAGGTTGACGATTTCGTGTGCGTTTTAGATGTGTTACCGTTATTTCATTTTTTTTTTTCTCTTGCACAGGCATACTTTTTCATTGAACTTGTTCGAGGTTGATTGTTGACTTGGTAAATCGATTAATTGTACGACGTTTGCTTTCGGCCCAATCATTGGCCTTAAGTGCACGCACAGAATTGAAATAAAAATGTATGCGGTCTGTAAGTTTTGCGAAAAATGTAAACGGTAAAAAATGTATCCGAAAATGGCACTTTATCATAAAATGTAGTTACTACTTGTGTATCTACTTTTTACTACGCTAAAAAAAAAAGTACAAGTGCTGTGTGAATTGGTAATTTTTTAAAATGCAGTTTCCAACTAGAAGATTAGGGATTACGTATGTATCACACACACACACGTAAAATGAACAGTTGTTCGGTATCACTGCTGCGATTGTACCGATGCCACGAAGATAAAACGAACTGATAACGCGCGATTTGCACACACATCGTGTAATGAGAAATCGGTATGTGTCAACCGAGTACATTAACCGCGTATCCACCTAACGCTAAACGTGAATTTTTCGGTGAATGTCATCTACCGTGACAGTAATGTATGACAATGTCCACAGGTGTACTGACCGTCCATACTCGCCGATGATGACGGCGCCGATGCCGATCAGGGCAACGGCGACGAGTATGTAGGTGGATATGCGAGTCTGCAGCCACGAGGCGCCCACGACCTTCAGCATGGCTCATCGATAAGCTACACCCTTTATGGATTTAAAAAAGTGATGAAGGAAAAAACTCGCCCCCGCTTTCTCAACCCATCGATTACAGGCGCCAGAGCCCAGTCCGCGGCTTCTGATGCCCAGAAGCTGCCAGCCTCGCCCAGTGATGCTAGATCCTGCAACATATAACATATAATATATATATATACATAAATGATTGGGTGTGAGCGTTCATCATCGACAAATGAATGATTGTTCAATGTCATGTCTTTGTACTGTGATTATCGGTAGCAAGAATTTTGTTGTATACAATATGCGAGTATCTGTATCTAACACCTTCTTTATGCGAGCTAAAGTCAAGGCGAAGGTCCATCGGACTCTTGGCACGATATACACTCACCTCTCTGTCTCTCTGCTCTCGAAGCGCGTGCCTCGTAAATTCATCAAGCCGCGTTGGCGTCACGCTAATTGTTGTGTTAATTTTCACGTACGTGCCTATATTGACTCGCGGATGCGTAAGATTTCGATCAGACATACATATAAATATACACGCCATCAGTGATTGCAAGCTATTGCAAACGATCTCAACAGTCATGTACGTATACATAGCATGACTCAACGTAACATGTTCCCGGTAATAGGTTGTACAAGTTGGAATTCCTTCTTTTGATTGATGAAACGACGTATCAGAAAAGTCGAAAATAATCGGGTATGTATGTGTATTTTATTCGTTATGGATAGCTCGTGCGAAATTTATTGCACTTTACTGGAAAAGTACATCGGTGATTGTATGTTGTATAATAATATTTTTTACGCAAATCCAAGCACGATCGGATACTAAAATAAACTTCTTTGTTTTCACAGATGCTTCATTGAAGACGATCTATCAAGTGAAACTGAAATAAAGCCCAGTCGTGATCGTATGGTTGACGCATTAAGAGATTTGCGATGGAATTTTTCTCATCAGTGCCAATATTGTGCTAAAGGTATTTACAGATCTCGTGTGAAATCAACGTTACGTGTACAATTGTCACTGCAACACGATGTACAAATTAATGCAATACGTTTAAGCACAAATTCAATTCCAATTCCTTCTTAACGTAACCATTTTTTTTTTTTTTTGCTCACAGTATAGAAAAATTTGGCTTCAACTTGAAAATATTCAAGAAGCTATTTTATTAGAAACTCAACGCATAAAGGTTCCCGTCGTCTACAAGTACAATTAATCGGTATGACATTGGCTCGTCGCGAAGGAAAAAAAAATATATATGTCTGCACACACCTACTTGTTTCCTGGTATCTAAACGACGAAATTCGTCAATTCAAAATTATACGGTCATAATGTGTGTACGTACCAGAAAGGTTAAAACAAAAGGGAGAAAAATTCCTTGAGAACCCAATGAAAAATGAGCTCGTTGACGTAAAACTTGTTTCTCTGGAGCTCCGAGTAAATATCACCCGTAAAGCTCCTCGCGCCGATGGTACGAATAAAGTCGCTGACAAAGCACCACATGATGTATTGTGAGTATAATATATGTATAACACTATGCTCCGAGCGTGCGAATATATCACGCAACGCCTCGCGAAATAGGTATGCACACAATTCGATCAAAGAGTCGTTAAGATATGTTGCACTTTGAGTGTGATCGCGCCGACGACTGTCGCGACGCGACAATGCGGGCTCGAAGGAGAAGTGCGAGGACCAATGGATTATAAATAAATTTGGCCCGACTGCATTCATTTGTTGTAACGTTGCACTACACTCGTCGCTGCTTCCGCGCTTTTTCTTTGTGAGCACGATATCGACCACGCGTGCAATGCTTGCACATTACCCGAAACAAACAATTTAATAAAACACCAAGTTACGTGATTCACAAATGATGATGCTGTCATTGAGGATTAACTTTTTGTTTTGACCATTACTTTGCTCGAAGCTCCTTCCCCGCGGGCTGGTGTACACATTTACTTTATTTCCATTGTTGCTGCTATTGGAGGAAGATGTTTTTTTTTTTTTTTTTTTTTTTTTTTATAACCCGGTGAAACAAGCTGCGTTGACAAGTTACCTCAACCCATAGTTCTACGAATAAAGTCAATCTTGAAATAAAAGAACAATCGATGGAAATATTGTACCTATACTAGCTGGATTGACGAATCGTTGAAGGAAAATTTATGTGCTAGATTTTTTTTTTCGTTCTTCGTGCTAGCTTGCAAAAATATTTGTAAAAGCTTTTGTTTATGATGTTTATTATGAATACAGCCGTCAATTCTCTATGAGTGATGTACTTGAAAAATAAAAATTGTATTGTGTGCTTACAAGTCGGTTCGCAGTGAGCTTAAAATAATATGCTTTGTTTTCGAAGAATCGCTCAATCATCCGGAAGCAATGAATTTTTATTATAACAAAGTGTATGAGTTGATGGCAATGCAAAGTTCAAAGGCCCACCGGCAATATCTGAGAGATAATGTGTTGGGAAAATTTTACTTTAATTATGTAAGGAGGCGTGTCGTTTTCGTTGGTTTTGTTTTTTTAAAGGTGTAGTATTATTATACTATTTAGAAAACAAAATTATTTCATGACAATTTTTATTTCATTTAACAAAAAAATTATCTACTTCAAGCCAAGAAACGTACAATTAATTCCAAGATGAATGTCAGGAATGTCAAGATCTTTGACGCATCTTATCGATCGATTTAATTATGCAATGATGACAAAATTATGAACCAATCCTCTACAAAAAAACTAAGGCACGATTTTTATGCTCATCACCAGAGCAAAAAGTGTGATTACAACATAATACGTAATATCAAAAAAAAAAAGTTGTATTTTTTTCCTTTCAGTTTTGTTTTTGACACTTATCGAGAAAGGTAAATTGAAAAATAATAGTTTTCGTGATCAAAGTTTTTTTTTAAATTTCAAAACAATTTTTATGTTCTAAAGTTCTATGACAGTATTAAAAAACAAAACGTACAATATTAAGAAAATTTTTTTGTCAACGCTTTGTGGTAGAACTACAATTTTTTAAATATTTTTGACAAAAAAAAAAAAAAAAAAAAAAAAAAACGTTTTTTAGTATTTAAAATAAATGTTCATCCAACATATAGTATTCGTCAGATGTGGCTACAATTATTGAATACTTAAAAAAAAGGCGCTTCTCTATTAGAACAGTTAGATCTAAAAATAGATTTCGTTGTGGCATTCTCCCATTCATAAATAGGATTCAATAGAAAAGCTACACAGGAGAAATGATTGGGCGTTCACCACTAATCAGGCATTCGCTCTGTACCCATTATGGCCATCTAAGATTGAACGTTACTTCGATAGGGGGGCTTTGGTATTAAAAATGTAACACTCAGCTTGCATTACATTAAGTAAATGATTATTGATTTTATAACTATTTTATCGCCATAAATACGTTAGTTTGAATTGCCTGTGCAAAAAGTTTTTTTTATTTTACTAAAAAATTTTGTGTATATTTTAAGATAATAACTTGAGGTACTAATATCTAAAGGTAACAAAATACTGTTGTATGAGTTTTAACCCGTAACAACTTGAAAAATGAATAGATTAAGTGTGATTTGAATTTACTTACATATACTTGTATAAATTAATACTTCTAATATAAGAAGAATATAGCGTCCGTTGGTAAAAATGAAATGGAAAATTTGTTAACCCGATAACTTAAATTTGCAGCATCTGCAAAATTACGTACCGCAAAACCACTGAAAACAATTTTTTTCTTTTTTTTTCATCATAGGTACGTTTTATTCTTAGTTTTTGGATCGAACTAGTTGGCAGTAAAGACTATTGCACCATTATGCAATCTAACGCGATGTTTCGACGAACTTTTTTTCGCGAGAAAAAATTTATGTTTGCATTCGATAACGAGCTGCTCAAACTTGATGAATAATACTAGTCTTTGGTTATGCATTCATGTGTATGTCATTAATGTATATCCTATGATTGCCCCGTTATGGATACAAAAACTGTCATTTTTCATTATTTACAGTTTTTGTTATATAATGGCAGAAATAATTATTATGAAAATTTATACGATATCAAATATAACTTTTGAATGATTGTTTGATAATTTTTATTTGCAAACTCAGGTTTTGGTAGTTGAAAACCAAAGTTACTAATACCACTGTCGTGTATTTGTTAAAAAAAGATAGCGCGTTTCTTAGTATTCATGGAAACTTACCGCACTACTTGAAAACAAAGCTTTATTCGAAAAAAAAAAAAATGGCAATATTACATCGATGCAAGCGTAAATTATCCGCTCGCTTGAATAATCTTGAAATCAGTGGTGGAAAAACATTGTTGTGACATCTCGATAATTTTCCATGTACTATACGCACCATCGGATCCCTGATCGCAATTAATACCAGCGCTTGAAAAATTAAATTAAAATCACATAGGCGCATGCTTTACGTAAAAAGTCCGTAGCTGTGTACGTATTTTCCGCACTTTGCTTTATTATCATCTAAATAACTGATAAAACATTTCGAGCGCGCTTGCGTATCGTACATCATTACTCATTACAGGTACACGTGTACATCACGTGGTAACCGCATATTGATACACGCTCATTTATCCCAGCTCTGCTTTATTTCGTAATTGCATCCAACTATTTTTGTCCCTTCCAAGCGCAAACCGATTAAAACATCGTCATCGTGTCGAGTGATTTTGTTTTTCTAATATGTACCGACATTTGGATGACAAAAGAATTATAAATCAAATAAAAATAACACTGGTTAGTACATTCATCACGTGGTGCAGTGATATTTTAATCAAAATTAAACATTAGGCGTAGTTTAAATATCTTTGTCACTACTGTGTTTGTACGGATCACGAGAGTTATCTTTTTTTTTCTCCATCGTAGAAATACTTGTGTGCGTCCGACTTTGTTCAAAAGGGAAACGCACTGTTTACTCGTGGAATCTTCTATATTTAGACGTGTGGTACGTGTAGTGTTATTGTTACATACGATTCGTCGGCAAGTTTGCAAAAAAAAAAAAATAAATAAATAAATAAAATTATTTAGTTGTTGTTGCATTACTCTGAAACGTCGCGCAGATATCTAATGAAAATTTTTGCTCCACTTGATGTCAAGTAGAAAACTTGCCCGAAGAAATGTGATCCACGTAATTGTGTTGATTTAGTTTTAAAGTACCTCGTATCAAAGAAAGAAATATTTATAAAACTATTTAGCTACAAGAAACTAAAATCAATTAGTGAGTTGACTCTGATACGCGTGTGAAAAAACTAACAATTCAACTAAATCGCTTCCGTATTTCAATGGGATAAAAAAAAAGTGACGTAACCACTGTTGTAATCAATGGTATTACAATCACATCGAAGAATTCAAAAGCTTCTCTGTTAGATTTGTATAAGGTTTTAAAAGAAGTACAAACTGAGTATCGATAGTTTATTCGTAGATAAATGAACAATAGGCGATACTGAAAATCTCGTGAAGTACGGGCTTTATACAAACTCGTGTTATTCTTTGTGAAAATTTTCTGTTGATTCTAAACAAACGATAAATAGTTCACAAGTACGTAATTTACTTGTGACTTAATGCGTTAGTCAAGCCTAATAGTTATTTACCGCAGTCAGTCATCAGTATACCTTCAACGATGTAAATTTCATGGTCTGGCTTCATTTATCTCACGCATCAAGACTCGAGTTATTAAAATTAATTTATGTACTGGTCATTGATTTTAATGTATAGCTTCGGGTATTTACTCAATGTGCACTATAGGCATCTAAACCACACATGGTACAGCAAAACTGGGCTATAATATTCGGACTCGCTAAGAACTAAATCAGTCAGCATATATTTGGAAGCACAAGCTATAAAAGTATTTCAATGAACGCCAAAAACGTGTGATATTGTGGCGAGAAAAGTTATCGTGAAAGTTACGAGCCGCTGTGATGGAACGTGCAATCGGTTCCCATGTAGAATGGGAGGCTACTTTCCACGCCGTTTTTGATTTTTAACGCTCGTTAACGCCTCTTTTACATTCATCCAGGTATTACTTTCCCGAATTTTTAACGCTGGGTTTTGCGCGTCACATCAGCCGTAGGGAAAAATAAAATTCGTTCTTGCCAAAGCCGTCATGGAAAAAGTGTATTTTTTCTCGGCAACAAGTGGTCGCTATATTTGTAAAAGTAAAAATAAAACAAAGAGGAACAAGCGAGAAAGAATGAAAAACATAAGAAATAATAATGATAAACGGCGTCTGACGCAAAGAGAGCGAGAGACCCGCTGTATTATAGCGCGGGCGGTCACTGTGTCAACGCACACGCGCTCACTCGTCACGGAGTCGCAAAACGCGACATAAAATAGCGGAAAAGCGGGAAAAACCGTGTTGCACCATCGGTCGTACACAGCGAAGGAGGCGTGAGCGAAAATCGGCCGATCGATCGGCGGGCGGACTCGCGCATTGCACAACGCGAGGAGAGAAGAAATCGCTATCTTTGGTGCATTCATCGGCTCTGGATGGTGCGTGAATGGGAAAGAGGAAAATGGGAAAAGCGCTCCCGCAGGGATGCTACTTTCGTCGGGATGATCTGTGGCGTCCACGTGTTCGCGCACAGCAACAGAGGCGAAAGACGAGGGAGCGAGAGAAGCGGACTGACGCTCTTGAGAGATCGGGGATCGAAAAATCGGAAGAAGACTACGCTATTGTGCTCAACGAAGGATAAACTCGGGTTGCAAATAAAAGAGCCGGAATATGTGTAGTAAATGGTTATGGATCTCTCTCGGGTGTACGAGCAATATTGTGGTGTGTACCTCAGGCGCAGCGGTCCACACCCCCTCGATCGGCCCTGCTGATGGTGCTTAAGCTGGCGCTCGTTGTAGGCCCGAAAAAAGTCGGAGGGCTCGTCTTAGAGATTACATTCCTCAAGGCGAATTGGGGTCGGCGCGTCTTTGCACTCGGTTGCTCCGACGCTGAAGTTTAACACCGCAGCTACGGATATCACAGCGACGCGCTCGCTCCGATGGCAGTACCGACACTGACTGCTCTGGTGTGCTCTCTCTCTCTCTCTCTCTTTCTTTCTCTCTCTCTGTCGTGGTGATGCCGATCCGATGGTGGTGGTCTCCGCCGCCGTCGCCGCCACCGCCTCTGCCCCCCTTCCTTGTTCTGTCGCTCTCTGTCTTTCTCTCCAGTTTTTTTTTTTTTTTTTCATTCTTTTTTCCTTTTGACACATAGCCGCGTCTGTCTCTCGCTCCATATGCAGCCGAGCTCTCGTGGCACTACCGATTTCGAGTGTATAAGCGCCGTCGCCGCCGTCGTCAGGGAGAAAGAGAGAGAAAAAGGGAGGATATTCTATATAGAATCTTTGTCGTTGCTCGCACACGCGCGTGTTGGGACATCTCGAATCTCGATGGCTATCTTATTTTCTTTCTTTGCATCCTCGTTTTTGTACACCAAGTTGTGCTCGTCGAGTCGTTCTGCCAATAAATACTTACTGCCTACTTGTACTCTGGAGGCTCTCTTTAGCTCAGCTCCTCGTCATCTTCTTCTTCTTCTTCTTCTTCTTCTTCTTCTTCTCTCCTTTTTTTCTGATTTTTCCGATCTGTTCTCTTCATCTCCTCCGATTTCTCGTGTGATGTCTCTCTCCTCCCTCCTTCCCCACATTTTTTCGCGATTTGTTTACGCTCCCTCGATTGGCCCTTTACTTGTGCAAGATTAACCCAAGGGATACTTATATCCTTTTGCTTTTTCAGTCACGCGTATCCAATCGAAATCGGTTGACCATCGCGAAATCGGCATTTCGTAAAGATCCGCCGACCGCGGTGATAAATCTTGGGAGATGAAGGATTTTCAGGACATGGTCCTTTGGTATGCGGAACAGCGGTCCTCGGAAGATTCGACGAGCTCGCGCGCGGAGGAATTTCCGTGGCACACCACGACGCAACGTTAAATATATTACTCGTGTTCGAAGTTGTACGTAATATATTCTTACATATATCCCGGCGGGTGTTTAGCATAACTTTAATGGGCGTGAATTCCCATTTTAAAAGTGTGCGATTCTTTGTAGTCTCAATATCGCATGTATTGTGATACCCATTGTCGGGGCACACGATGAAAACCCTGCAATCACCCAGTGAAACACCCAGTTGTTTGTTCAGCCTCTAACGGTGATAATCATCATCTTTTTTTTCCCCCAAACTAAACAAAAAAAAAAAAAAGGTGTGATAGTAATGAAAGCACAAAATTTGGGTTCGTTTTTCAACGACGAGCAAGAAAATCGTGCGTGATCGGTAAGCTTATACGTAGGCGAGGAAAACTATCGTATACCGGTTACGTAAGAGCAGCAAGCGTTCCAGATAACCATCCGTCGCATCGAATATTCGGAGATGGAAGCGCTGTATAGGTGCGATCGGTTACGGATCGCCGCGGCTCGTTTCACCCGATCGAGTTGGCGGCAGGTTTTCTTTGTCCCTCCTCTGCCGATATACAACGAGCCGGAAGAGCTGTTGCAGGTGATGCCGCTGCAGGGATCGGTCGTGCGCGGTGGAAAAGTTTCGCTCCCAGCACAAGTGAGTAAGTGCATTGGGTATATATTATAAATGAGTCATATATTAGATTCGCTATGTAGAAGTATACGATGCGGGTAATCGAGACGATCGAAGTGTGCCGGACGACGCGACCGAAGTTGGATGATTGACGAGGGTTGAAATTTTCAATCAACTTCAATCTATCCTCGTATAACGCCGCTGGGCATACGCATACACCGTGCACGCACACTCTTGTATAAAGATAGCCCGACAAACTTGTTCCGATTAAATCGACCCACTGTCACGTCCACGGTATATAATTTAGATGCCCGAGTACGCTATACGCTATGACACTCGTAAAACATTATCAGAGTACTGTTGTAATTATTTTTCAAGGTATACATATATACACTCGTGGCTATATGATTCTAATTTTAAAATTTGTCCAATGGCTGCACGAACGTTTTAGATGGTAACATAAAAATAGGAAAAATAACCAAACTTACGAGGGTCACGTCTGTCAAATCCAAGTACGACTAAAAACAAGTCCTACACACTGGCGTAGGTACGGGTTTGTAGAGGCGTTTTTGTTGATGAAAAACTTCATATTTAACAATCAATGGTTTGGAGAAACGTATGTATTTGAAAAAAGATTTTTCGATGTTTTTTTCGTACCTCTCAATCGGCCCGAGACCTTCAACTGGCTAAGAAGCACAAATAACTGTGTAGTACATGGGGGGGGGGGAAAGAAAAAAAGATAGCTCGGTTCAGCTGCGGTTCTGGTTTTAAGGACGAGACAGCAGCCAGACGAGAGCCTATCCCATTGTGCGCCAGTTTACCTTTTTCCCCCTCCTGTACCTATATGAATCACGGACGCTTAGACAAGCAAACATAGTCGCAGGTCAGTTTTTCGAAGCGGAAGGTTAATGCACCCCAGGAAGTTCGCTTTCAAAGTTACAAAAATGTGCGAGTTGTACATGTTTAAGTTCCGAAGCTCATATACTTAATTTTATCAAATTGAAGAGAAATTTTTGTTCGATATGAACCAAGTAAGTATACTTCAAAATGACGAAAAAGATAAAAGCATCAAACGAGTAGGCGTGGGTATAAAACATATAGATCTATTAGACAAAAGTATGTAAAGCGGAATGCGGACCCTTTTTTTTTTTTTTTTTTTAATATACACGAGCATATCGCGCGAGAAGGTCGTCCCTCGGGCGTCTCAATAAAACTTAGCCAGGAATTTCTTGATTGCGCCTCGGGGGGTCGCGGTACGCGCGCCTCCGCGGGAATGCAATATGCGATCGTTCCGGCGCGCCCCTACCGCATTCCTCCCGATGAGCTCCCTTTTTGCGATTGCCTCGATGGATAATTTCCCGTTGATCCTCGTTGGGACGAAAATTAAGGGCAAAGCAACACCCTCCCCCGCGATGCGCGACAATCGTTGCTCGATTTATTCGGGGGATCATTGTACTCGAGCGAAAACGATGGTGGTACAACCCTGCAGTGGTCCTTTCACTGTATGGGGGGAGAAAAAAAGGTCCCCGAGCGCGGAGCCTGCGCAATGGAAGGTCCTGCCGCTAAGCTGCTCCTCGAGCTTATCGGTACATCAGTCCAACTCGAGCAGTGGCCCCTTGAGCGGAAAACCCGTCAACATGAAGTGGTTCATCGCGCTCGTGGCGATCGTCGCCAAGTTTTTCATTTTTGCGAGGGGCAGGCAGGAGGAGGCGGACGTGCACTCGGTGCCCCTTGGCTCCGAGGCTCGGATGAGCTGGAGGTGAAGTGCTCGATTTTCTTCTTTTTTCATACGTACTCCGTGGGATGATGGATCATCTCGAGTCTGATGTCTTTTTGTCATTTAATTTTTCCAATTGGTTCTACGTCTGTCGTACAATGTCCTCAGAAAGATATTCAATTTCTTCAAGTACAATTCACCGCGCGTCGTACACATCATTATTTGTACAGATAAAAAAGATGTTTGTCGTCGATTTCCTCGTAAATCGGCGCAATATTTTTAAATCTCGCGAGTCTCGTAAATACGTTTAATTGCTTGTCAAATAGGATTGACTTTACGCCCGAGGAGATAGCAGCGGAGGTACATTTCAGCGGGGAGGAAAATTCGTGGTTTGCGGTGGGCTTTTCGAACTACGGCGAATCCAAACCGGCGGATTATTGCGTTTTGTGGGTCGACTGGCACCGCGAGACGCATTTGCAGGTATAAACACTGAATTTTTTTTTGGAGATACCATTTTTCAAACTAACGCAACTTTTTGTTTGAGGGGAAAAAAAAAAAAAAATTAACGACTCATCAAGCAGAGATTGATCGATGTGCACTTTTTAAAGGACGCCTGGAGCGACGAGGCCGGTAAATTGAATCTCGACGAGCATCAAGATTGCAAAAGCTTCAAGTGGAAGAAGCATGGAAATTTAACCAAGTTCGCGTTCACCCGAAAGTTCGATACCTGCGACGAGCACGACTACGTGATCGAGGTAACGCTACTTTTTGCACGACCCCGTAACAAAAGCATATTAGAAAAAAAAAATTAAATTAAATTTAAAAATAAAAAAACAGTTTACGTTTCGTACAGATTTTAGCACGTGATATGGTAATGTTAAACGAGTCTCGATGCGATTTATCACGCTGAAACTCAATCCGAATCTTCTCGATCGCGATTTGCAAACAAATTAAAATTAAAATAAATTTAAAATACAATAAAAAACTCACACACACGCGTGCCTTGAATATCAGTTATGATCTCCGAGCGCGATATTGATCCAAGTGTCAGAGGAGGCGCCTTTGTGAAAAAAAAAAAAAAAAAAAAAAAAAAAAGAATTATCGGGGAATGTGCCCCACCCCCAATGGTTTCGAAGCAAAAGAGCCAAAGGTGCGTATTTGCCCACCGCAGAGAGGCACGACTCACCTGGTGTGGCTGAAAGGCAGCGGGCCCCTGACCTCCCTCGCTGGCCTCGGGGTGGCCAACGCCAAGTCCTCCGGTATGTCGAGGACGGAGCTGCTGAGGTCGCGCCACCCGAAGCCCCGCTATCCCGCGGACGCCTGGGCCCACGAGGTCAGGAACGACAGAGTCCAGGTGCCCAACGCCGAGACGACCTACTGGTGCCGGGTGTTCAAGTTACCCTCAACGCTAAGAAAAAAGTAATAGTCACGCACACCACCCACCTCCACTCGTACCTTTAGTTCTCGTTGCCATGTATATAAAGCTCTGATGCACACGCGACGCGCTAATTACCTTTCTTTACAACTAAGCAACGAAACTTGCGACTAATAAAAAGAGCACACGCCCGCGCTTATATACCTGAAACTCCAGAGTGTCAATCACGTACGTGTACTTATAGCAAAGTTTAAAGATTCGCCGTAACTACGATGACAATACAAACGGTTATTGCATTGTTCCCGGTTATCTTGATGACTTCCCCTCCTCTTCTCTTGCACCTTTTTTTGCTTCACGCTCGGGATAAACTACCGATCATAAAGAGAAAATACTATCGTCGCGGCGTTTCACGTACACCGTACGTGGATAATAACGTACACGAAACAACGTCGCGGAGCTGTATAATGGCGCGCGGTTTAGTCGCCGTCGTCGTACTGGGCTCCTGCGCCTATCTGCGCGTCAAACACTCTCTTCTTCGCTATCTTGGAAATTTATTTAAAAAAAGAGAAGAAGAAGAAGAATCCTCGTCGCGCTTTTTGTTTGTACGCGAGTACAATCAACGCGACGACGCGCCGGCCAAATTGATAAAAGCCTCGGGCTGCGCCGGGACTATCATTATCGGCGCGCACAATTTGCTCTGCAAACCGATCACGTCGGATATCGATCATACCGCGTTAACGCCGATTAACTCGGGTTTATTTCACGAAAAAAAAAAAAAAAAAAAAAAAAAAAAAGGCAACAGAGGCACACTTTCACCTTGATTGCAAAATTCACACATCGGCAGTGTAAAAACAACAACAACCCATTTTGGAATTACGCGTACAAAGAGTGGAATGTTTGAATGACCATATATTTATACAGACACCACGTTCTCCAATTCGGGCCCGCCATTGAGAGCGGCAACGAGCACTTGGTGCACCACATGGAGGTATTCCACTGCGCCGGACCTGCCGATCTCGAAGTGCCGTTGTACAACGGGCCCTGCGACTCGCCCGATCGCCCGCAACGAACGCAGGTCCGTCCGGCATCTACATATATATATATACATAAAGAAACGCATTGGCGATCAACACGAGTAATCGTCCATTTTTCAAACAGATCTGCAAAAAGGTGGTGGCCGCGTGGGCCATGGGCGCCGACGCCTTCGTCTACCCGGAGGAGGCGGGCTTGCCGATCGGCGGGGCCGGCTTCAACCGGCACGTCATGCTCGAGGTCCACTACAACAACCCGGAGCTGCGAGCCGGTATCGCCGACTCGTCCGGGGTCCGGTTCGTCTTCACGAGGAACCTCAGGCGGTACGACGCGGGCGTCGTCGAGCTCGGGCTCGAGTACACCGACAAAATGGCCATCCCACCCGGACAGGTCTCCCCGACAATCCACTTTTTGCATGCCACTCCCTTTTGTTGTACACCCAAGTATACCCGGCTACAAAGTAACCGGTCACGCAGGAGGAGTTTGCGCTGTCGGGCCATTGCATTGCCGAGTGCACGGGAGTTGGCCTCCCGCAGGCAGGGATCCACGTGTTCGGCTCGCAACTGCACACCCACCTGGCCGGCCGGCGAGTCGTTACGAGGCACGTCCGCGACGGCAAGGAGCTGCAGCCCCTCAACTACGACAACCACTACTCCACCCACTTCCAGGAGATCAGGCTGCTGCCGCGCCCCGTCACCGTATTGCCGGTACATACGTTTCATATCTCGACCGTCGAGTGTAAATATAATATATTATACATTGCAAGCAACTCGATCGTTTCAGGGCGACTCTTTGATTACCACGTGCACATATCGGACGACGGACAGGCAGAACGTGACGACCGGTGGCTTCGCCATTTCCGAGGAGATGTGCGTCAACTACGTGCACTACTACCCGAACACGCGGCTGGAGGTCAGGTGTAACGAGCTGTTTTTTATATGCATATATACATAATGACGAATCGCGGGGTGTGTTTTCGCGCAGGTTTGCAAGAGTTCGGTGAGCGACGACGCGCTGGCCACGTACTTTCGTTACCTACGCGAGTGGGAGAACCAAAGGACGAGCGCTGACAAGGGAATCTCCGACAATTACAGGAGCATCGAGTGGACCAAGGTTCGCGTGGCAGCGCTCAACGACATCTACAAGGACGCCCCTCTAGGTAAAATCGCGTGATTATTGCTTGAACGGTATATTATTTTTCGAGAGGTAAGAGATGGCGTGGAAATAATGTGTGGTTGCAGGAATGCAGTGCAACGGGTCGGATGGATCTCGGCTTCCCGGGCTGTGGGACAATGTCGCGGCGACGCCGGTGAGTCTTCCTTTGGCGCCGCCGGCGCGCAACTGTCCGGACTCGGGGTACCAAAACGACGAGGGAGAAATGATCGGTAGAGCCTGAACGGACGCAGTTACCGCAAACGGAAAGTCACGTTAGACCAAACGAAAGTACCTTCCGATAACAAATAAAAAAGGTACTTCATTACATAGACAGAAGGATAACAATAATATATTTTAGTTGTACCTGATTGTCATTCAAATAAATTATATGTCGATGTGTGTGCCAAAATACAAAAAAAAACAACAACAACTACTAAAGTCGTCAGGCATCGATAGAGTTGCGTATTTTTTAAAAGATGTAAACGGTTTACGAGTCAAGAAATGAAAAAAATACATGTCAAGAACGTTGATGTAAGTGTTGAATGTTCAAAAGTTTATAAATTACCTCTTGGTTTGATGTAAAAACTATTTTTGCACCCCTACTTGTAGCTAAAAAATGGGGTTGTGTAAGTGAATAACACAAGTTTGGCTTTTGAAATAAGAAATGAGAATAACAAATGCAGACACCCAAAATTGCAAATGCAGGCCACTTTGCACACACAAGTAGAGTATTTTTTGAAAAGTCCATGTTACTCAACTGGAAATGATAAACTATCATGTATGAACTATTAGTTGTGCTATAAATGTAAAATGCTTCAAATAAATATAAAAGAATTATGAAAAGATAATGTCATATCAAAAGTTTTTTTATTAATACCAAATCTCTTAAATATTTCATGGTTTTCATTTTTAATCGAAACCATTGATCATAAAGCAAATGTACAAAAGAGTTGTTGATTTTTTCAAGGTTTACAACTTCAGCGAATGTAGATGAATTTTCAATGGAAACTTTTAATGAGTGGATATCTATATATAAATATATATATATGATTGTTTGTGTAATGATAAAATCGTTTTCGCATTTTTGACTAACAAATACTTCAATTTCACATCTTCCATCGCATCAATAATCATTAATATTACAATATATAAAAAATCTATTTATATATAATCTAATAATGCAGCAATCTAGCGACCGATCGATTTCACATGCCGTAACATTCGTATCTTTACAGATAAAAGAATAATGTACAAAAGACGAGAAAACATTGCTTTTAACCATCATAATTTGTTTCTCTTGGCATTGCGTCATGTAAATAATGGTAATACACTATACATACTACATATATCGAGCGCAAACTTAATCGTGATATAATTATGTTGCCATAAACATGTACTGTTCGCATGGTCTCTTAACCTAATGATACGATATAATAAAGGTGCGGACGTCGAATTTGCACGCGAAAAAATTCGGTACATGCATGAATACAAATAGAAAAAAAGATGATTAAAGGAGAACAAGAAAAAACCTATATAAAAAGAAAATACTTCGCTATGATCGATATAATACATAATACAGGGCAGGTCATTGCGCATAAGTATACATATTTTTATATATCTAAATATATATATTTATATTTTTTTCAAACACACATACGCTATTCGCACATTACGCGTGCATGTTTGCGTGATGTCGAGAAAACTATGCACTTATTGACTTAGTTTTGTAAAAAAAAAAAAAAAAAAAAAAGACGTTTCGTTTTTTAAAAACGGCACTCGCATATTTTACTTATTTCATCGTCGCTTTATTGCCAGTGAAGTAGGTAAAAAATTTGATTTTTTTCCCCCAACAAAACTATATCATCGACGAGCAATATGCGTACACTTTGCAAAACATATATGTATATATAACGTGGAGTAATATAGTATTCCGAGCTTTGTAAAAAACATCATCATTGCATTCATTTTTTTCCCCTTTTGGTTCAGGACATTTTTAAAAAAATTTTCATGTTCATGCAATTTAGTTAATTAAAAAAATAATATTATCAGTAGTAATAATAATAATAGTAATTTGTACTGCCGAATATTTCCTCGGAAGTTAGTGTTTTTCCCCGCGTGGCGCGTCCACACGCGGTCACGAAGGGTCAGAGATCAGCTTTCTCTTTGGCGTCGCGTTTATCTTTAGAACACGGACATGGGCACATTTCGTTACAACTTCAACAAGCAGGCACTTTTTTATTCATCCCTCGTTTATATCTTTTTTGAATTCGTCTTTTACTTTTTTAAACGCGTTACTCGTCAAAAGTTTACCAAAACGTTAGTTGCATAAAAGCGTGAGTTACAAAAAAACGACTGTGCAGGAATTTTTTCTGAAATATAATGGTCCAAAAATGCCCACGACACAGCTTTTACATTTTACCCCATTTTGTAATTTTCTTTATCCGAGTGACCAGAATACTCACACCGCACATCCGCCGACTCGTTGAAAGAAGCGACTCGAAGAAGCACGAATTCATTCTTGCTCAACTCATGTCACATGCTTCAGAGAGAATCAGACGACTTGCAAACGAATTACAATGGACGATATAATATGTGAGCGAGTAAAACAAGGTGGTAAATTGTGAATATTAAAATATAAGTTGCTCCATTTTTTTTATATTGAGGTGAGGTAAGATCATTTTTTCCTTGATTTTCAAACATAATATAAAATTGTACAGTTCCTGCACGTGTGAAAAACAATCAGTGTTGGAATGAAAATATAGTTTGTAATCGTTAAAAGGCGTCGAAAAATCTACCTGTTGCAGTATTTCGCATCACTAGTTAGTCAATCGTTACTCTACTTGAAAAGAGTGATACGCGAATAGGATCAGTCGGCTGATTTCCGTAGGAACAACTTTGCCCGATTCTTTCAGTTACCACTGCTTCGTTCCATTATTTTTCGTATAAAAAGCTCGAGTTATTATTCCGGTGGATCATGGAGTATAAAATATATATGTATATCATCTGGCGAATGAGTGCGAATTTCGTCTACGTTCGTATTTTCATCTACTTCAATGAACCTGAATTTTTTTATTATGGTACGGTGTCATAATTCGGGTCAAGCTGCTAAAAAGTGTCTGCACAGACTATGTATATAAGAAAATACACACTATTATTGAGAAACATCTTAGATTAAGTCCTCTTTGAGTAAAGCTTAGGGGAAATAGACATGGTACTTTGTCGCTTTAGAAACTTTTGTGTTAGCACGAGCCATATTTTCATCTAAAGTTACGATTCGAAAAAATTTTTTTTACTTTTTGCAGGCTTTGCGCAAAATTCGCTATAACTAGATATATTTTTATTCAAGTTAATATGAGTAAAAGCACTTGGCATTTTGTGATGCATTACGAGCACTTGAATTCGATTAACAATATACATCTCTCTAATCTATCTCAACTACTTTTGAGACATTTGTTTGTAAAAATATGTAATTAATGAAGATAAATAAAAAACAATTACATACATCAAATGATTGAGAGCCAAAAAATAGAATAGAGTGACAAAAATACGGCACGCGCAACGATCGGATCATCGGTTTAAAAGCTAAAAAGGGCTTACTCTTTACTTTCGAGATTTCGAGTATCATCTCTCGAATTACGTCTTTGATAAACACGGACATCGTCAGACATGTCGACTAGAGTGAGGATGAATTATTCTGGTGCATTTGCATTTGCAGAAAGCAGTATAGTATACCGGCTTGGGCCATGACGTCGACCGTGCCCGCGGCCAGAGGGTCACGATTTTTGGGGTCGTTTTGACTGCTCATGCCAGGACGTAGCAACGTAGGCCCAAAAACTGTAGCCAGATTGTGCAGTGACATTTTGTTCTGGGCCTCGTGCTTGTTGACTCGTATGAGGTGGGCGAGCAAGAAATCTATCACGGCCTTGTTGACCTGCGGCAGACTTTCATAGACGCGGCGAAAGGCACAGCCTCGCGAAAGCTCACCCGATTGAAAGGCGTCCAAAAAAGCTGGATACAAGGCGTCCGTGAACAGTGCCTCGGGCATATCGCGTAGGTAGAGCTTGAGGACACCCGTCACCGAATGGACATCCACCTGAAAACCGATTAATAGTTGCGAGTTGAATTACACGTGTAATTAAACTTTGTACACGACAGTGGGGATTTTAGGACTCACCTCTTTCAATAATTGTTCGGCTTCGTAGGAATTGCTTTCAAATGATTTGCGCAATTTTGCAACGTCAGATGCTGAACCAGAGACACGATACAGACCGACTTCTGCCATACCTCTCTTTTCGACTTCGCGTACACATGCTGTTATTATAAACGGTACATCTCGCTTTTCTCGTCTGCAACAAAAACCAGTTCAAGTTGAAACACATATCCAAGAGTTTTGCACTATTGCTTAAAGAAATAAAGTAAGTTCCTTACTTGCAGACTTGTTGAATTTTGGCGCCGAAAAGACCTTGCGGTTTGGCAGAAGGTACCCGACGTAGTGTAACTTCACTCGGAACGAATTTGAATGATACTTCGAGATTTGCAGGACCCAAGTTGAGTATTTTTTTAGTCTGATCTCCGAGTAACCAAGACCTGCTCAAATGTTGGGCATTTTTTCCTCTCAGCACCGAACGAGAGCCACATTCCTCATAGAGCAAAATCCTGACATTTAAACTTCCTTCCAGCTCGAGGATAAACATTTGTCCTAAAAAGCGACATTAATATTATATAATTAAAAATGTATTGTTTGAACTGATAGACAGTATTTCCTTACGTACCCCACGACGGTGCTTGTCCACGGGCTATCCGACTCTTTGCTTTTTTGAAATAGTGTCCATAACTGTCTACTTCTATGACTATATAAAGATCACATGCCCTGTCCAGTCCAGGTGGAACGATTTCTATCAACGTGAGCTGTAAGTCTCCTTGTAACAAGCTCTCATCTCGATTCGAACGCATCAAGTAACTACCCATATCTGCTTGCAAATAACTTCGACACGCAGCTATCCAAGCTTTTAAATCGTACATATTAAGGGGTAGTGGTCCAGGAGGCTGTCCACCCTGATATGATTTAATATGTAACGTTACATTGAGGAAACTTTAAGTACATTTAAATTTCAAATCATGGAATGATATTAACCTGTTGTAGTGCTTCAATGGCTTCAATCCATTGAGATCTTTCGAATTCGCTGGAGAGGAAGAATGTGTAAGAATTTTGAATGCGATTTTGACTTTTTTGTGCAATTTTAAAAATTAGATTCGGCGATGCCAAGATAAGTTGAGCTTCCAGTTCAGCCAATTTTTTTCGATTTTTTTCCGAGCCTCTACCCCCTAATCGAATTTTCTTTTCCTCGTTCTTTTCTTCCCACAAAATTTGGTCTCTAACTGTGCAAGCTTGCGATCTTTAAAAACAATTTGTTATTAATTGATAAATCTTTGTGGAAATATTCAAATGAGTGATATAGAATGAAAATTGTGTTTACCTAAGTACCACAACATTTGCTGGACTGTTCTCTCGCGGTTCAATGCCATCCTCCATGACTACGACTTCGCTCATTGGGATGAACCACTTTAGCTCATATGTGAATTTGTCTTTGCCAGCTGCCTTGTACTTGGCGCATGAAATGACATCATTGAAAAGAAATAAGTGCCTCAATTTCCTGTTCCCGTCTGATAATTCCACAACGAACGAGTTCTTTACGAGCCTCCTTTGAGCTCGATCGTAATTCTTAATAAAACATACACACGTTACCAACTTTTGTTTAACATGTTCAATTTGGAATTTTTATTGAATTATAGTGATTATAAAAAGTAATAAAATAAAATGAATACCTTGAACATTGACTTTGTCTGAATGATATTGAATTCGTCGAGAAAATTACGCGTCATAGCCAGCGCTTCCGAGAGTGGAACGTGATCTGCATGATTTTGCGGCGTATGTTTTAATAAATCCTGATAAGCAAAAAATTATATATACATTTTACAACACATGTGAGATTACGATTCTAAAATAAAGTGCCAAAAGAGCAATTATTACATGTAACACAAGCGCGTTCTTCTGGACGCGAGCGACAGGCTTGTGCAAGAGATCCTCTAGCGTCAAGCCCGGGCCTTTGGGGTAGCGCCTCAGAGGTATGTCTCTCGTGATCTCGGCAAATTGCGGCGACTGCGACGAACAGCGGCGCACGGTGTCGGTGGCACGAGCGTAATTATGGAGGAACGCGCCGTAATCTCGAATCTTGCTAGCCATCACCTGCACAAGTATCATGAGAAAATGTCGTTTATGAGGTCAGGAGTGATTAACCTGAAAATTAGTTATGAGACGCTAAGAGGATGTGTCTCTCTCTTACCTTGAATTGCTCGCCGATCGTTGTTTTACTGTCCCAGTTTTCAAGTTTTTTTCGGAGATCACTCAAAAAATCTAAATGCACTTTGTGCAAGTCTGGAATTTTGTAAAATATAGTGTTGAAATCTTCCTGAGATATGACTGGTTGTGATGTGTTTACAGTCGCGTTGATAGCTTTCATGTACTGTAAAATTTAATACTGGTTAATTTGGTCAATCATTTAGAAAGTAAATGTCATCAAAGTATATGCCTACCTGAACCATGACGTCCAAACAATCCACGTAAATATTTTCACTCTCAACCACAGAATTAATAATACACTTGACCATAGACGTTCTATCATCTTCTTGACTTTTGCTCTTTTCTTGACGGCGTGGCGTCGTCGGCGTTGGCGATTCTAAACTGCCTTCGCTTAAACTCAAAGGCTCAGCATCACTACTCCCTGTTTCATTGTCTGTACTTAGAGTACGCAAAAGAATTGGTGGAGCAGGATTCTCTTCATCCTCACTGTCTAACGCTGCTCTGTGTCTGAAAAAAAATTAAAGTAGTTTTTTAGACTAATGCTTATGAGAAATAATTTTTTTTTTATTTTTAATAAGTTCAAAATTTACTGTATAAAGTAATCAATATTGACATAATTTCCTTGATTTCCTGGCGAATCTGGAAGCGAAGGTGGCCTTTTCAATTGCACTTTACCACCATTATTACCTATAGCAGGTGCATGCGCTTCTATATAAACATACTCTCCAGTTGGATCAAGGGCTACGGAATCATAATATGGTTCTTCTTCGGATGCTTCGGCGTCACCATCTTCACTACCTTCTGTAGCTTTTTCAGAATCTTTTTCATCTTCCTCTTTAACGGAATCTTCATTCTTATCTTTCTTTGAATTACATGTGACTTGGATGACTGTGACATAATTACTGGGCACATCTGGATCACTGTTTCTTCTACATTCAGGCACTTTCTCAGGACTCTTTGGTATCACACTTTTTGATCTCCTACTTGAATTCAAGGTTGAACTCAATTCTTTAAGACATTTGTCTTGCAATTTTGTGAAATCTTCTCTGGCAGGAACTGGTGGGGCAAAATCCTCAGTTTCTTCCAGCTGTGTGTTTGAACCTTGTACACTGGTTTCTACTGAGTGCAAACTTTGTTGATTTGAAGATTCAAGGCCAGAATCTTTGGCTTCAGATGATGCAGATGCATTAGCTAGTTTGTGTTTCTCAACATCTATCAAGAGTCTTTCCAAATATTCGACATAAAATTCCTCTTTTTCTAGCTCTTCTTTTAGCAAAGTAACCTGAAAATAGTTTATAAATAATTATTAGTTAGTAGTCAATAATTATCAAGAATAAAATTTGAATTAAAGTGAAAACTAGCTCTATTGTTTACAATAATAAAAAAAAAAAATAATAAATAACACTGTAATTGATTTGCTAGACATTAATGTAAAAACAATTACATTTGGATTAATTTTTATAAGGCATCTATATTACATTTAAACTTGAAATATTCAAAACATGTGGGGTAGAGTTGACAACTACATCTATCATGCTTGTATGCTACTAATAAACAGTGCCACCGCCCAATTAAAGCTTCTTTGAAACCTGATGAATCATCAGAGAACAAGTAACCCATAAAATTTAAAATGCTTTGTACTCTTGCGGTCATTCTAATAACACTTTTTCACTTTTTTAAAATCACAGAAGTAATACAATTTATAGTAAAGTCATTATTTATTTATTTTTATAAAATTAAGATTGATTGAGAAAGATAAAAATTCTGATGAGACCTTGATATTTTTCCTCCTCTACTTGAGTCATGCTTAACACGAATAAAACAAAAATAATCACACGCTACCTTATGCTTGTGCTTAATCAAATTTGCCTTGACATCCTCTTCCCATGCAGCTGGCAGAGCGCTGTCTGGGAATCTTTCCACCCAGACTCGCTGGAAGTCTCCAAACACACTCATCCCTAAAAACACCAGGTTTGATTACAACTTCGAGACAAGAGCACCAACACTTTAGTGTAATAGCGAGGATGAAAAAAAGGAAAGATTGCAAGTGGGTAGATAGGACAAATGAATGAAAAAGAGGAATTAAAGGTGCAGTGTGCAGCCATAACAGCAGTTTTATAGCTTTAGCAATGCCACATGATGAGAAGACCAGTACAATATCGGCTCTTCTTTACTTTTATAAAGAAAAAAAGAATAAAAGTAAGAAAGAAGGAGAAAAAACGGACGCGAGTGGGTTTCACAAGCACGAGCGAGTCAGCCAGACAAGTGTATTGCTTTCACAATATGCTCGTGCGTAAGTACCTCACAAGTGTAAGTATATTATGTATGTATAATGTGTATACGATGCGAGATGCGATGAGTATCAATGGTCATGGTATGATATGAGCCTTTTTTTAAAATTTTTGAAGCGAAACCTTATCTCCGAGACACTATACAGCCACGGGTGTATGAGGTACATCAGATGAGATGTCAAAGAGGGTTCTAGGTGTATACCTATATCTACCCAAATTCAATTATATTCTGTATGGATGGACGATAGCTCGGACGATAGTGCATTTACACGAATAGAATAGGGCTAGGGCAGTAAGTAGAAAAAAATCTACATTCGAGAGGAAAAAAAAGGATGTGGCAGTGTGATGGGTGAATGTGAATGCATATGGACAGTAGAAAGAAAAGAGAAAGTTAATAGAGTCACGTAATGTATGTGATGTGACAAATGATTGTTGTAAACATGTAATGCAAATAAATGAAATAAGCCACCTGCACGGTGCACTGCTTCTTTTGTTTAAACTACCCACTCTTTTCGCTTCTTATTTTACACTTAATTTCTTCTCGGGGCCTCTGTACACACACGCAGCGTTGGGTTGGTTGGGACGTTCGGAGGAAAATAAAACACACACACGCGCGCCGCGTCGATGCTTTTCACTCCACGTCTCGTAAATAGGTATCTTTATTTATTTGTCATCCTCTTGAATGCATGGCTCATCGCTCCGGTGATTAAGTAGTACTTACACCTATAGCTGCCTATAGGTATTAAGTAGTAGGTAAAATTAGACATCAGCCGATGACTGATGTCCAAGTGTCCAGACTTCTTGATGAGCGCTACTCCCAGAGCTCAGAGCACACCCACGTTATCTGTCTCCTGTCTGACTCTAACTGACTCCTCTTTACTTTTATGTTTATCAGCTTTTATCCAAGTATTCTATATACATATACAGATATACAATAATGTGACAGATGGAAGTACGGGCAGTATACGGGACAGACACGGCAGTCCCCAATGCGGTGGCGGCGCTGTAGTAGCGATGCGCCTCCCCCCCCTATGTGGCCCCTGACTGTTGCCCTACTGTCCTGAGTATTGCCTGAGTCAGGAATCCTGACTACTGCACCAACACGTGAATAACAGCGGCTGTGCTGACATACTTAATTACTGCTAATCAACTTATGATTAAATAATACGCAATGTAATGACGCACCCTTCGTTGAAATGAGTATCTATATGCAGTAGTGGGATTTTGCATAGGTAACGAAAGAGTGAGAAATGGCGAATTTATGGGGATAGGAGGTTTTCCAAGTTAACTTGAGCGTGTAGGTATATAAATATACATGATTTATTGCGATACCAAGCGCACGTGAACAAATTCAACGGAGAGCGGGCTTCTTCTTTATGACGATGCTCTAGCTTTACTTATCTCTTAATTATATTATCATCTATGTAAAACGAGTATGTTTTAATAATATATATACTATAAACTTCGATTACGCCAAAGTTCTGCGGCTCGAATTTTTTTTGCAATCAATTTGGTTACTTGTACGCTGTCGTCGTGTTTCATAAAATAAGTTGCTTCATCTGACAGCTGCATAAGGAACAGCTGCAACGCTTGTAAGTTTACATGGACTGAGTCACTATAACGACAATCACATATACATGCATATTTGTGTTTTTCGTATCACATCTTTACTATCATATTCCGATATGTATACATATTTATGCATTCTGTGTACGGTTGAGGAGGTTTCGCTCCGCGAATTCAAATTATTCCGCTCCATTATCTCGTCCCTCATCTCTCCAGCTCATCATCACTCCCCCGCATTTCCTCTCTTTTGCTTGCTTTGGCCATTTTTAGACGATTTACTGGAGCAAAATTGATGCCCGATCATTTTCCGACTCCGTGGTTTTCCACACGCGCGCGCGCACACATGCAGTTTTATTTAAGTACTTGTAAAGAGAGTGACTGCATCGAAGACTCATACATATACGAATTTTTTTTTTATATGCACTTTAATAGCAGCCAAGCATCAACTTTATTGCGCGTTTTATATACATATTATAACTGGATTAACGTTTTACGCATAAATACGTTTCGTTACACGCGTTATTAACCAACACTTCAACTCTAATGTATACTCTTTTTGTGATCTACCGTTTGGAATTTTTATCAACGGAGATCGAAGAATTATAGGAAAACAAATCGGTAGAACATACAATTCAGATAAAGAAGAGTGAGAAACTTTTGTAATTCCGAATTTCGGGAATGCATAGTCGAATATTTGAGTTCGAATTATGAAACGCCTTATCTAAGAACTGTCTTGTATCGTTCGATTTATCGAAAAATTTTGGTCACTTTCGTTCGAACAGAATCAACTGAAAACCTCCATACGAGTTATTCTGTTTATACTTACTTTCTAATTTTTTATTCTGCAAACTTTTTTTTTATTTTTTCAGTTCCGATAGTTCTGCGATTAGAGAGCAATGGGAGCATAACATTTTCAGAATAAAAAGTATACATTTCAAATTAAAGTATAACGTGAAACCTCGAAAGCTAATATTAACATTTCAAACTCCAAGAAACTCAAGTAGTCTTTATTCGACTTGAATAAAATTATGCGAAACCCACGAATGGCGTATTAAAAATTGGATTAAATTGAAATGTAGAACTCGCATTTGATGCGTAAGTACAAATATTCGTGTACGTAAGTACGTTTCCACATGGGTAAATATTTTCTACCGAGTGAGAAATCTCTCTGTCTCCCCTCGGACGGAACGGATCATAGACCGCGTAAAAAACTGTAAAACTTTTTAAAAAGTATTTTTTTTTTTTTTTTTTTTTTTTTTTTTTTTTTATATAAATTCAGAAAACAAAATTAGAAATGAAAATATGTCAATGAAAAAATAAACACACCGAGAACCATCGCGTGAAATTGTAATTGTTTTATTGAGTTTTTCTTTTCATTTAATAAAAAAAAAAAATAAAAAAATAAAACCCTACAGGTATACGGTGCGTGAAATTTTTTTTACTGTGGAAAAAAATGTAAGTATATATAAAAGACGTGGCATTTTAGAGTGATCTGGGTGTATGTACCTAATTGAAAAATTGCTCTTATTTTTCACTAGCGACGCACACAGAAATCATTAAATAAACTTGATTCAATAAAAGTTCTCTTATCAAATGTCTTCACAGTCTTTTTATACACACTCACACACGCACGCAATTTACAGTTGAGAGAACAACGTACGAGCAAGTAGTGATAAGAGCCGTAACGAATACTATTATATCTCGTTCTTGCATAGTTTTTTTTTTTTTTTTTATAAAAAAATTCTATGCTCTTCTCATTCATCAATTTAGCTGCTACAGTGGATTATTTATTGAAATGATACTTTTCGTTGCCATGCATCGCTTCAGAGAAAAAATTATTGTTCAAACAAGGACCTTCATGAACAACCGCATTTTTGCAAATACTCTCCAATAAACAAATTTTTCCTTCGGATAACTTCTCATGTTGTGCAAAAGTATAATTTTTCAGTATTAGTTTGTTAGTAGTATAATTTTTAGGATAATTATCAAATCGTTAACAAACTGGGCTCATTTTGTAGATTTTTTGTAACGCTTAAAATTAATTTTACGATCAATTTATTAGTAAAACGAATAGGAAAAACTCAACAACCGAAAAACGGTTTTTTTGTTTTTTTTTAAATCCAACCGATTTATTACTGACATTTTAAAATTTGTATTCAATTAGTTTACGATAAAAGGATCGTTCAAGTTCTTTCTGAACCTCTCGAACCTCGTGTATGTATATGTACTAGAATCGAATAGTCACACCTGTGACGTGTCAAATAAAAATTGAAAAAAAAGAAGGAACAAACACATTTTGTACATAAAATAGTAAAATATCGATATCGTATCGCGTTGTTGTGTACACAGTTGTGTATACACATATATGTGTGCATAAGTGTACGCGCGACCCCTCGTAACTCGTAACCTAATCCGCCCGCTCGGTGCGACCAATCCCGGCTCGGTTGGAAAGAGACATCGGGGTTCGGGGGTGGCACCCAAAGTCGGTCCGTCTGCCTTCCGTGTCGCCGATCTCGTTCGTCTGCGCTATCCCCCCTGCAGATGAGTACACGCTCCAAGAGAGCGTTAAATATATACTTGGTAATACTCACGTATCGCGTTATATCGCGTTGTTGGAGAAAAAAAGAAAAAAAAGAATTGTTTTATTGTAAAAATTTAACGTTATATTTGATACGGGTAGCATGTACACGCTGATATGCTGAAACAGCTCTCCAGAAAGGGTAAGTCGAATTATTTACAACGAGCGAATAATACGGTTTTATAACGATTTTGTTGACCGTACTTCTCTTCTCGGCTATGACGTTGCTACTGTTTATTTCTTTTTTTGTTTTTTTTTGTTTTTGTCACAATTGTCGGCTGATGAATATCATGAAAAAAGTATGCGCATCAGCACGAATGCGCGTCGCGTCTGTCTCTGTCCGCTTGTGTTCCGTCTCGCAAACCGTAACAACCGTGTATTCTATTCTCTCTGCGTATACTCTCCGTTCAGCCGAGCGTGTATGCGTGCCAAATATAGCAGCCTGCCACTGCAAGGAAAAAAGTGCAATGGCCGAGAGAGCCGTGCCGCTGCAGCCGTGTGACGTTTGACGCCCACGCACGTACCCCCCCGTACACGCGCGGGTCCTCTCGCGGTGCCGCAAAATGTCCCAGGGCCCAGCCGGCTGCCCGGACCACGCGGACGAGGATGGGCTCGCCCCTCGGCGCTGCCGCTGCTCCGACAACGACGCGCTTCGGATACTCGGGGAGTTCGAGAGCCTCTACGAGGGCCGTATCGCCGAGGTCGAGGCGGAC
Organism: Copidosoma floridanum; assembly: GCF_036245765.1. Lineage (NCBI taxonomy): Eukaryota > Metazoa > Arthropoda > Insecta > Hymenoptera > Encyrtidae > Copidosoma > Copidosoma floridanum. The sequence continues at coordinate 4,634,224 of NW_028321896.1, forward strand.
CCCCGGCCCACCACCGACGCTCAGCGCACCGAGGTTCGTCCTCATATCATTTTCTTTGCCGTTTTTTGGCCTCCCAGCTGGAGCTTTAGACAACGCGGCTTTTGTTTACACGCGTTTCGGAGTAGTTTTTTTTTTTTTTTTTTTTTTTTTTTTTTCTTCCGTTATTGCCGATTACAGCGACAATAGCAAGATAAACGGTGATAAACGTCACACGTTGCGCGCTTACGTAAATTATCGATTATCTCCGGCAATTAGTATACACCGCGGGGCGTTAATTCTAATTTTAATTTTAATATATTATACGAGCTTAAATGTGCGGTAATTTAGTGTAGTTCAGTGATAGCCTCCTATAAATAGATGATGTAAACAGTACATGCGCCGTTACATTGCAAGGATACCTTGTAAATGTAAGGTCTGTTGTTTAAAACGTAAATTACATTTTAATGGTTTTTTTTTTTCCTAGTATTTTTTAAATTTTGATAAAAGCTTTGAATTTCTGCTCGAACGATCGTTTATTTTGTTCGATTGCTTATAAGTTGTGCTCGATCGTGTTTGTAAATTTAATAGAATAATTATTTAGAAAGCCGCATCGGTTACTCAAAATCTATAAATAAATTCATTCAGCGTTTTGCTGCTGTACGAGTATTTCCTTGGCTGCCATGAAAGTCAGAGAATATTGGAGCAGACTGCATTAGCTAAGAATAGATCACTTAAAGATTTAAATAGAAATAATGCTCTGGAGGGACTTTTTGGCCCCGTTTGCTACTTACAACACAAATAGATGTGTGTACAATGTTCGTCAACGTTGATGTGGATTTTGTTTACAGTTGAAGTTGAAAATCATGACAGACTGGGTCAAGGACTTGGGAGAGCAAAATGCCATGCTGGTACAAACTGTCCATGATCTTGAGCAGGCGGCTGTTTGTCGCGTGAAATTGTTGGAAAACAAATTACAAGCCACTTCGACTCTGATATCCCACAACATGTCCCACTCTGACAAATCCGAAGAGGTAAGCAAAGACGTACAGTGTTTTTACGTGAAAAAAAAAAAAAAAATAAAAAAAATAAAATAATAATAATAATAATAATAACCAAAAATATTTCAAGTAGAATTTGAATGTGCTGTCGAATCGCATTTGCCATTTGGCGAGCGATCAAAACGATATGCAGGACAAGATTGATCGTTTGCAAAGTGACATTGGGAGCTTACTCAAACTCATAAAACGCGGTAGGACAGCTAATAATTGGGACTTGGATGGAATCACATTTTATGAAGTTCAACCCTCCGACATCCAAACGCCGGCAGAGTGAGTTGGAAACTTGAATTGTGTCACGTACTTATTGTTACAAGCATTTCATGAACGTATTTTTGTGTTTTCAGCTGTACTTGCTACCAGGTAAACTTTCATTTTAGATTTAGGAAGGATTTTTATGATCTGTACATACTAGAATTAAGCTTCGAGTTATTAATAACTAGGAAAAAATTACTAATCTAATGCTTGTTGATTACTGCTTTGGTTGCATTGTTTTGTTTGGCACTAATCAAAAATGAAAACTTTAATCAATGTTACAACAATACTAAAAGTATTTTATTTTATTTATTTATTTATTTTTTTTTTTGGTTGTTTTTTTACGGACGAATATTTTCCTATATCAAGTTATACAATTAATTTTACTTCTTACCATGGGCGCAAACGCTTTGCGCTCTAGAGTCTCACTTTATACCCACGGATGTGGGTAAATGTACTTTTATTTTTAATGAGAATGATGGAACGCGAAGACATAGAAAATTGAGCTTATATATATTATTATACTGCCCAGAAGGATTTATTTGAAAAATTTCAATACAAAGTAAAAATTAAAAAAGAAAAAAAAGATAGTAATCAAGAATACCAAAAAAACTTATCTCAAGAAATTATATTGCTGTTCAGATAACCAATGAAATTAAAAACGAAGAAAGTGCATGTGACGAAAGGGATTTTAAAATTAAAAAACTCAGTGAACAACTACACAACACTGAAATGAAAATAGAAAAGCTTTTGCATGAACAAAAGTGTAAAGAGTCTGCACATGAGATGAAAAGTTTGGAAATGCGCCGAGAGTCTGAATGTCTTAGAAACAAACTTGCATGTTTAGAAAAAGTTTGTGCATAACTACTTAACTGCTTTCATTACAATTGAAATTTTTTTTAAATTTCTTATGTAATTTTTTTAATAATTTTTAGGAGTCTTCAGAATCCCGACATGCTTTATCTTTGGAAGTGGCTCAAAAACACGACACTATAATGAGTTTGAGGAATGAAATAAAGAATCTTGAAACGCAGCTTTGTGATTCGGTTCAGTCGCTTCGTTACAAAGATAAAGTGATGAATCAGTTAAGGGAAGATTTGAGGAAAAACAGTGAAAAAGTAGGTGTACTTTAATTTTTTATTCATCATTAAAAAGCTGAGTACTAATTATTTTTTCTAATTTCCAAGGAAACAAAAATAAAGATTCTTGAAAATCAAGTGGAAGAATTAAGGATGAAACTACAAACCAAAGATGATATGATAAATGAAATGAAAAACTATGAAAAAATCAAAGGAGATGAAGTAAGTCTTGTATTAATTATTTTTTTTTTTTTCAATGTCAAATCTGTTTGTTTTTTTTTTGTTTTTTTTTTGTTGAAACAAAAATTGATGTAGATAGAAAATTTCTGATTGATTTTGGTATTTGTGTGATATTATAAAACTTTTTTTAGCTAAAATGTTTGGACCCTTCACGTAATCAATACATTCAAGTTCCTTCTCCTTCCTTATATTTGGTTGCTAAATATCAAAATGATCCTATTACCCATGGCCACATTGATAATGTGTCTCATTATTCAAAAAAATTATGTGAAAATCATTACAATCAGAAATTAGAAATAATACCGAATGGTTCTCGAAACAGATGTCCGAACAAATCACAATATGTGGATCATAGCAAATTAGAAAAACAACAGATTGATAAAATTATTATCAATACACTATCGGCAAAAAAAAAAGATCGGAATTCGGGGCAAAAATGTAAAATAAACATAAACTACATGAAATATTATTTTCAATTCAATTTTAAAATTAAATGTAAAAAACTAAATTTTTTTTAATATTTTCGTTTAACTCAAGTTATTAAAAAGTTTTTAAAAAATTACGATTTCGAATACTTGCAAAATAATTTATTTATTCAATTAAAAGAAACTAAACAAGTTTGTAAACGTATAAAAAAGACCTTATATTTTCAGGTTCCAAATACAAAAAAGAAAGTCAGAATTAGTGAAGAGCATAGCGAAAAAGTAAGTAATATTATTAAACTATTTTAAAAAAGGGTAGCAATGTCAAATAGTAAAAATTTTTCTAAAAAATACTTTTAACTAGTAGATCAAGTGCATCATATTAAGTATGGCAATAATATCATTTTTGAACAATTTTTAAGTACATAAGGTTGTTAAGAATAAACAAATAAAAATAAATGATGTAATTAGGATAAAAAATGGAAAAAATAACAGATAACCAGTGGTTTCTTAATCCATGTACGATTTTTAAAACATTTAATATTTTAATATTATGCTTTACGAGCAAAAGATCCGAAATCAAGTTGATAACTAATTTAACTAACTTTTACGAAACAGCGTGATTTTTTAAAATATATACCTTATCAAAGCCCCATCTAATAAACTCAAAAAATCTAACAAGATGCACTTGATTGAGCATAAATTTATTTTATCATCTTAGCCAAGTATGATTTAAATAAAATATATTTATAATGTTTTTTTTTTTTTTTTTATAATTAGTTGGAAGATACTTCTCAGAATTCTTTTTTGGAAAATCAGGTGATAAAAGTTAATATTTGTTACGATAAACATGAATTACAAATTATTTTTTACCGAAAAGAAAAAAACTATTTCAGAAAGAAATTGTGCATTATTTGAGTAATCTAAAAACTTCAATGGAAAAAGATAGTGAAATTATTCATAATCTCAAAACAGAATATGAAACTGTTCTTAAAAGTTTAAAACAAACTAAGGTAAACATATATTTAGTATAGGTACTCAACCAATCAGTAAAAAAGATTTAATGATTGTTAATAATTTTAGAATATGCATGAAAGAGATGTATCTTTAGCTAACGAAAAATTGTTGGACATCGAAAACTGCCTTAGTAATTATAGAACTGAAGTTATAGAACAAGTAAGTAATGTGCTAAATTTACAGCGATTGTTCGTTTGAGAAAAACCGTTTTTTGAAGCTCACTCCTTTATTAGAAAAAAATATGCCCGTTGAGTTACTTGAGCTGAGAACAGCAGTAAACAAATGTATCAATCAATTTTTAATCCACAAGAACAAATACCATGAAGACTTTAAGAAATTTTTTCATGGCATTGACATGAACCTAATTAATCAATTATTTTTGGAAAAACATTAAGAAATTAGTATTACGTATATTTGTCAGTAATAAAGTTACAACATTTTTTTTAAATCATTAAGTATTGCATGTTAAAAAAATAATTTTTTTAGGATTTCAGTAGAGATGGTGTTAAGGAATTTATTATCACAATAGAAAAAAAAATTGTTTTTGTTGAAAAATTATTCCAAAGCAATTGCAAAGTAGGTACTTCAATGTTTACTTGCATAAAAAATTTTGTTGAAAAAAAATTAAAATTACATCATCGGTTTTACAGAAGTGCATGGAAGAAAACGTTCAATCAGAAATAAGAGACATGATCTCAAAGGTCACGTTGGGTATTCAGAAATTATCGGAAATTCATGAAAACAAGCATAAGATAACATCTTCTATTAGAAAAATTGTATATAATCTTTTGTTAGAACACATTTTACATCGAATTTTTGTAAATAACATTTTTTTCTTTAGATTTCCGAAAACAATAAAAGGTGTAAGAAAAATAGCATGAACGAAGAAGATCAAAAGGCTGTAAGTCTGAATTTCGTACCTCTATCAATATTGAAAAATTGAAGTTAGTAATTTAGTGACGTTTCGGTAAATCATGTACTTTCACTAAATTAAATTTTAAATCCAGATTTGTGCCGCAATATCGAAACAATATCGCTTGATGGAAGAATTCCGGTTATGCACTGTTGAAGTACAAGCAGCAACTGAAGACTTACACGAAGAAGTATCAGAAGTAATTTCTAATTTAAACTCAAGACATTGTAAAGTATGTATTCGATTTATTGAACAAAGGTTATTCACTATAAAATATAACTAACATTTTTCATTCGTTCAGTACATAGAACTTAATAAAATGGTATGCCAAGTGCAAGATTGCCTCACAAAAACCAGAGAGGACATGGTTGAAATAATACACCATTTAGAATTACAAGTAATTTTTTTATAGATTGCTTTATAATTAAAAAAGTTTAAAATGTTAATTGAAAAAAAAAAAAAAAAATTTGCAGGATGGAGAAAGGGTTAGACATAGTGAGAGAATAACAAATAATAGAATTAGGTTAAAAGATGTAAAAAATGAATTTAATAAAACGCAAACAGAATTATCGAAATGCCTTAATAATGTACATAATAATATTCAGGTACATAATATATATATATAATTAATTTGATATTCCAGCAGAACTTTTATCAAAAACTTTGAAAAAAATTTTCTTTTTACAGCAAAATAATTTATTAGGCTATGTAGAAATGAATACGTGCAATGATTTACTTATATCCGTAGCAGAGGAAGTAGAGCAAATAGTTAATGATTTACAAACCTTCCAAACTCAAGGCTGTAGTACGTTAACAACGATGAATGAATTAAAAAATCAAATCACGGTCATGGAACTAAGTGTAAAAGATTTAAAAAGAAAATCCGAAAATTTGGTACTTATTTCATTATATTTAAAATATTTTTTTATTCATAGTTTAATTTTTAATTTTATTTTAGTTAAAAGAAAATAATGTTGCCGAAAAATGTTGTGAAAAGAATTTAAAGCGTTTAGAAAAATATGAGTGTGAAGTTGACAATTGTCATTCCAAAATGCAAGATGTTCTTGAAAGTATTGTTAACGTGCAAGATCAGGTACATTTTATCATTTTATCGTTTACAAAATAAATCCGAGCTAACAATTTACATAATTATTTGTCTTTGCAGATGAATGAATTTGGCTGTATTCAAGAATCGGATGATTCTCACCAGGTATGAAAAATACATATACTGTAACACCCAATTATTATTATTATTTTTTTTTTTTTTACATATACATATACATTTTTTCATTTTGCAGAGTACAAATGATACAATAAAACTTAAAGATGAATTACGGAGGCTACATAAGGAATGTAAGGAATTAAAACAAAAGGTAATTTAAATTTATTTTTTTTAATATTTGTAATAATTATCTTTTCGGAAAAACTTTATTCCAAAAGTAAAAATTTCACAGGGATCTCAAGAAGATGAAATAAATCAAAAAAGCTTGGAATGGGAAAACAAAATCACGGACTTACAAGACCAAATTCACGTATTACAAAATGAAGTACGTTCGTATATGTGTAGTAAAAATAAATACATGTTAATTGCTTAATACATTTTACAGATAAAGTGCAAACAACAATTAAATATTTTTTTAAAACAAAGTATAGAATCATTAGAAAAAGAATTGATTTCTACTCGCGCAAAGGCAGAGGAGAATCGAAGATGTTCGTCTGTAGAAAGTATAGATTTGAAGAAAAAAGTTATTGAGTTAGAAAATTTGGTAAATATTTTTAGTTATTCATTAAATTTTATAGTCAACTGATACTGAGTTCTTGATGATAAACAAATTTTTTTTTTGTTCTATAGTTAAGAGTACAAAAAGATGTAGAAAATAGTCTTAAGGGCTTAGTAATTAATGAAACACATTCGAAAAAGTCACAACATCTTGACTTTGTGGTGAGCTCATATAATTGATTTGTTTTCTTAAAATGGCTAGAATAGGTAAAATACAATAAATAATTTTAATCGTAGAAAGATCAACACTACGGTAGTCCATCGAAATCAATCCTACAGGGAACGAATGAGGTATGAATTATTGTAAGTTGTTACGTTATTTTCTGATGAATGAATATCACCTGATTACAATGTCTTTTAGAACATATCTCAATTGTTCAAAGGCTTACAAGATACCATTCAAACGATAAAAAGTGGCCTACAAGCGCTTACTGAGAAATTCAAAAGATTGGTAAGTTTAATTTTACAGCTGTTAATGTATTCTGGCACAAACCAAATACATCTATGCTCTTATAAAATTACAGGTACCTGAAGGATCACCCCACCCATGTGATCAAAATATATCAGAAATTCTAGCGAAACATATAGGGAGTATAGATTACTGTTTTTTTGAAATGGAAAAAATTAAGGCAGCTTGGTACTCGAAAGATAAACTGGTAATTGTCCAATCAGTATGTAAATCGAAAAGTCTTTGTGTGTTGTTTAAAATTTGTATTATTATTTTAGATGGAAAATATGGATGAAATTATAAGAATTCAAAAAGATTCCATAACAATATCACAATCGGAAGTGGAAGATGTACATAAAACGTTACAAGAAAGGGTAATTTTTTTTTGTCAAATTTTATTGTAAGGCATTCAATTACGTTAAGTTTTACATTATTTTTAAGTTTTTAATTTGTGTTTTGCGTGATACGTTGATTGAAGTAAGTTATGTTCAGTATCACTTCATTTAAATTGGTATTTAATTTTGTTACTATTTTTTTTTCGGTGTCTATTATTTTGTTAGATCGAAACTCAGGAAAAAACAATTGCTCAAGTAGAAAAAGAAAAAAGACATTTGTCGAAACAAGTGAGTATACGTTTTCTTTGTTTGTTTCAAACTTGTGTATGTGTACAGATATATTGACAATGTATACTTTTGGTGATTTTTCTCATATTTTTTTTTTACAATTTTTTAGATCGAGTTCCAAGTACAAACAATCAGTCACTTACAAAACGCCGTCGTTGAAGCCAAGAGGACCTTAGACCAATTAACCCAAAAATCGGCGACCGACGTGAGTGAGCCATGGACTCCCGTCTCTTCCACTGTTTTTAATCACAGCAACGTGCACGACGTTTAATTAAAAAAAAGCCGTTGTTTTCTTTTTTTGTTTTGTCGTTATAACTAAAAAATGATGAAAGCCACGAGCAATCGAACCCTTTTTTTGTTTTGTTATTTTGAGATTGCGTTTACGTTGATTGTTAGTGATTTAGTCTAATCATGGAATTGGTATGTAAAACAATGGAGACGCAACAGAAAACAAAAATAATTATTGCCCAACACGATGATTTGTTGGCGATAAAGGAGGAATATAACATAATTGTATAAAATTACGACTAGACGTTGAATTAAAGGAACTTGTGAGTTTGTGCAACTCAATGGCAGCTAATCGACAAGCATGTAATTTTTTTTACTCAACCCTAACACACGCTCACACCACCACCCATCCGCGATTCCCGATCGCCATCGGCGTTTTTACCCCGTACTCCTACCAGCTTGAGGCGTTTTACTAACAACGTGTGCAGTGTGCGCTACGTATAATACAGTGATTTGATTTTTTTTTTTTTTTTTTTTCTTTTTAACAAATTTTGAGTGCTGAAATAAAAAGAAATTTGCGAAAAAAACCCCGCAAGAGAATCGAGCATGGTTTGTGCATAAAAAACGAGTAAGTTGAAATACTTCCCGCAAAGTGTGAGAGCAAAAAGTGGTCGTCCAACAATGAAACGAACGAAACTTTGTATTTTAGAGTTTGAGCAAAAGTCGAATGATCAAGTCGCTGAGGTTGTACCTGAGCGAAACTCGGAGCCAGTACAGCGACTGCTACGGCGAGGTGAGCAAACGATCGCGTGGGTGATGTATCCCGAGATCGTGTGACGGGGTGGTTAATGCTTGGGCGCTTCTGGCTTTGCAGGCGAGCGAGCAGGGCGCGCTTTTGGAGCGGCAGCGGGACGCGATAAGCGCGCTGCAGAGGAAGATCGGCCACCTGGAGCGCACCGAACTCGTCCATGCGTTACTCCTGCATTTTATCTATTACGTTTTACTGTACAAGTATCAGGTAGGCTGCACGCGACCCAACGTGTACACTGTTTTGGCAATAAACCACTCGGCAATCTGTTGTTTCGTGTTTTTTATTCTCGACTGTTTGGTTTTTTTTTTTTTTTTTAAATATACGTATCGTCGTTTCGCGTCTAAAATGATATCCCGGTTGTTGTACGCTTATGCACTTTATTGCTTTTAGGAAGAGCTGGATGCGCGAAATCGGCAGTGTGCTCACGTGAAATCGAAGGTAAAGGGAGTCGTTACTACTTCGCGGATCGGTTATTCGCATGCGATGGTTAAACTAATTTACTTGATGCCGTAGGTGAGGGAATTGGAGGTGGCGAAAATCAATTTGGAAAAACAATGTGAGCATTTTAAATGCAAGTGCCGAGAAGCCAACGGAGAGATGGAAAAATTGAGGTGAGAAGAGTGCACGGTATAGATGTGGTGAAAAAAAAAAAAAAAAAAAAAAAAAAGAATTATCGTTTTTTCAAATAGGTGTGGTTTCGAGGATTCGCGCAAGCGTTTTACTTTGGAAAAGAAACGAGAAATTGACGAGTTGCTGTCCGAAAATGAGGATTTGAAGCAACAGTTGCAAGTATACAAGTTGGACTTCGATATCATCGAAGAAGAGATGAAAAAGGTGGGCGTTGCGGATCATTCTGTTGACAGTTTCAGAATAGAGTTGGAGTCGTTGCACGCGGAAAACCAACAGTTCAGATACGACGTGAAAAATTACACAAAGGTGAAATTTCAATTGTTTTTTTTTTTTCCTTTTTTTTTTTCATTTATAAAATTTAATGCTCAACGATTTTTCCATTAGATTATCGATGAGTACAAGTGCAACAACGAGTGCTTGTCGAAAAAATTATTAGAATTGCAGCAAGTCAAAGACGCCAGCGTCGAAAAGTACAAAGGGAAAATCGCATCGCTGCAAAAAGAAATCGCGTACAAACACGAGCAGGTAAATACTCTCAAGTTTTACTCCAAGCATCAGAAATATTTTATCAATGATTTTTTTTTCCTTCTTCAGATAAAACATTTAAAATGTGAGCTAACTAAAAATGAAACCTTGATGGGTAACTTGTTGCACGTCATCGACGACACGAAGGACAAGTTGTATCACTCGGACATGCGCTTCAAAAATTGTTCTTCCGACATTGATTCTTACAAAGACACGGTTCGCGCGATGCAGCATCACATTGACTCGTTGAAAATATCGTTGAAAGAAAAATCCGACAGTTATCAGGAACTGAAGGTGATTTTTGTACATTTTTTTTTCAGCCATTCTATATATATTTAATTATAAATGTTACGTTTTAGGATGAATACTGTCTCTTTAAATCCAAAGCTACAGTGAACGAAGAAAAGTTCAGAAACGAGTCATCCTCGTTACGGCTCAAGGTACGTATGCTTACAATTTTATTCAGCATTGGTATATTTTTCGAGTGATTGAAAAACACTGCATTTTCATCCAAACTTTCAAGTGCGCCTTTACTTTTACGGTAACGCAAAGTAATAACCACCACATGTTTTACAGTTGAGGCAGGCTCAGAACGATTACGCGGAAATTCAAAGGTGTTACGACAAAAGTGTCCAGAGTTTGAACAAATGTAAGAGCCAATTGGCCAAGTTGTCAGCGGAGCGACGTCCACCGGACGATTACCAGCCGTCCAGTTCGGTAAGAGTCGATCGTTTTTGTGTATAATACGTTTGATCTGCCGTGTAAAGTAATTTTGTATAACCGATGATTTTTCAGTCAACGTGCCATTGCGACCAATTGGGCGGGCAACGCGAAAGCAATTCCGAGGAGGTGAAAAAATTGACAACGGAGCTCGAGGACTGCCAAGAGAAATTAAAATCGTTGTCGGACCTCCAGAGCAAGTACCACGCGATGTCGAACAAATGCGAGACCTTCGAGCGTAGTGTGAGTATCCGAGGTAACGCATTGAGGAAAAAATGTCTTTCGAGAAGCATCAACTTTATTAACCAAATACTAATAGAATAACATTTCCTTGGACGAAAAAATAGATATCCCTTTGATCAGAAGTTATTTTTTTCTCAATGAAAGTTTCTTTCGGTATAATCACTCGAGCTTCGATGCATTTAAAAAGCAGATGTTCATCAACAGTGCCAGCACCAGAGGAACGAAGTAATGCTGCTGGAGAAGAAATTGGCCTGCGTCAACCAAAAGCTTCAAAATTGCACGGACAAAAACGACGAGCTGATTCGCCAGAACAAATCGTTCGAGGACAGCAACAACAAATGCATGGCAGAGGTGAGTGTATATTGTATTATGAGGAGAAAAAAAAAAGAGAGATTCAAACAGCTCTTGAAATCCCTTTGCTGCAGTTGGAGGACATAGTGCTGCAGCTGGAGGACATGCAAAGTTCGCTCGTTGATCTGAGGACGGAGTGCGACGCAAAGACGCAGTCGCTGGAGTGCGTGTCGAGCGAACTCGTCAAGATGAAGATCAGCAGGTCCGAGGTGTGCGAGGAGTCCAAGCACGTCCTCAATTGGCTACGGCGCTGGATGCGCGAGCAGAAGCTCATCGCCACCGAACTCCGGGAAAAGCTCTTGCGTATCAGCTCTGAAAAGAGGTGAAAGTGCTTTTTTTTTTTTTTTTTTTTTTTTTTTTTTTTGCTGTGTAATAATTTTTCGATGGTTAAGAAAACGAAAAACTAAATTTCAGGGTGGCGGCGAGCGCTTTGAAAATACTCAAGAGGACAAACCGAGTTCTCGCCAAGAGGCTCAAGTTCATTCGCTGCAGACCACCGGTTGTCAGGCAGACCGTTTATTATTCGTCGCCCGCGAGTTTGGCCGCGAAATCTCCGGTCAGACAGAGGAACGGCTTTCACTTGTACTCCCAGCCAAAGGAGACGTCGAATGGCACTTACTCTTATTTCAGAAGGGTGAGGGGATTCCTATGACTTTTTTTTTTTTTTTTTTTTTTTTTTTTTTTTTTTTTATTGCACGCGATGCGCAATAGAGTCATCGGTAAAAATAATTTCAGGAGTACAGGGAAGACCCGGTAAACAATATCGCTGGACAGGGGGATTGCACGTGGTTCGGTACTATGGAGCACTTGGCTAAAGAAGTGCCGAGAACACCCCAAATCAACGAGAGTACTTTGAGCGATCAACGGGTGTCGGACAAAGACTACGGGTATCAGACGTCCGGTAGTAAATAGCCGCACGAGCCACCACTCGCATATTTATACATTTTATTTGTAATGACATCTTTATGTATGGAATTTTTTTTTTTTTTTTATACAGAAAAGGATCGAGTGGTCCTTTCGTGTGTTTAAACTATATTATATTCGATGGATTCAACTGGTATACCGATATTATATTATAGTGTACAAACATTATATAATACGCGGTACAGTGAAATTAACCACACGCTACATTTATATTTATGTATTTGTATTTATATTTTTATGAGTGAATATATACTTATGAAATATAACTTTTTTTATAAAAAAAAACAAATAATGGTTACACTTGCTGTTGCTTGGAGTTGCGCGATTCAAGCGAGTTGTATACGCATGTATCGTCTTCCTGTTTCACGCCATACTTTTTGTTAATTTTAAGTACCAAGTTATACCTGGGTAGGCACACCGCACGTACAAGCTCTAACTTTTGGATGTACACGGACCGAAACATGTCACGTAACTTGTCACATTCGGCATAATTGAATACCAAGTCGTGATCCGGGGGTTTCTGTAAAACGTTACAAAAATACGTTCGCGTTTGTACGTATTATGTACTCGTACTGTATAATATCATGTAATTACATAACACGTGCGTATTCAGATTTACAACTCACCAAGTGGGCATGAAGCTCCACTCCATGGCTAAAGAAGTTAAAAGTCTCGCGAGCCGAGTGCCAACGATCGGAGAGAAAAAATCGGTGAGTTAAATAAAATAAGCCCAATATCGAGGATATCGCTTCACCGGAAAATTCGTTATCTCTGGAAAAATTATACATGCGTATATTTACATGATGCATCACTGTAAATACATAATACAGAAGAAACCAGTCGAGTACACAAATATATTGTCCTGCGAAATAAATCAAATAATTTTGCATGAAAAAAAAAAAAAAATGCTTTTTCGGTGACTTTTATTGCATGTATACCTCATGTATTTAAAAATCTCCCAACTGAAGCTCAAAAAGACCTCTTTTCCATCGCCTTGGAACAAAACGTGATTGGGTAACTTTTTTTCTGAAAATTGAAAGAAAGAAAAAAACGAAAATATTCTTTCCTGTCGCTACCTAACATTAGTAGCTCGATCATCACTGTAAATTTACAACCCTTGTGCATGTACCGATTAATCGTTTGATGACATCTCTGTCGAACATGTGTTCTCTCATACACTTGGCGTCCCGCTTTGTTATGAACTTCCAAGTGCAGAGGGTGGGTTTAAGAGTGGCATCGTCGTACTGCTCGAACACCGGGTTATCAGGTGAGGACCAGGGTCCGCAAAGATCGTCGTAGTTGACGCTGTAGGCTATATTGGGCTCCGATGCTGATAGTTTCGGTGACAAGGAGGAGCTTCGAATCAAATTGCGTTCCGACAAAAAGTTGCTGCCGATGACGTTGATGATGCCATCCTCGTCTGCCTCGGCGAGCGTCTCGCTGCTGAGATTTTTCACGGCTCTCTTCAAACACGAACAACGACACTGAGGGCTAAATTTTTTGGGCATTTTTACGCGTCTATGTATTTATTGGCTAAAATAAACGATGAACAGTTGGACTTTTTACTTATTTTTCGTTTATTAAATTATTACAAAGAGACGCAGATAAAAAGAAACCGGCCGAAGTTGGTCTCGAAGAAGAATAAACATCGTGACATTCACAAAAGCGCAATCGTTTGGTTTCCTGTTTTTTTTTTTTTTTTTTTTTTGTTTTCTTTTAATTTAATATTCACAAATTCATCATTTTCTCTATTCTCCTGTAGAGATTTCCAGACAATGGCCATTAGCTCATCAATACATTTTTTTTTTGTCGTTTAAATTATTATGCTCTATAATTTAGAGTAAAATTGTTGTACACAGTATAGTGTCTAACAAAGAGAATGCATAATTAATAATCATAGCAGCAGGAATGGCCTATCTTACAATATTTTCGTGCCAAAATTTTTTTCCGAATAATTATTACCATGTATTTATATTTATATATTTATATATATATTTATATACGTTATTCAACGAGTGTACATGTATATGCAAAAGTATACACGTACACGCGTTCATCTTAAATGTTTAGTTATTCTGCATACCATAATAATCATCATTATCATTACTTATAACACAAATCATATCACCAACATAATTTTTTTTTTTTTTTTTTTTTTATAATAGTATTGTGTATTTATATTATTTATAACGAACACCACTCACTTTTCATTTTTTGTTTCTTCACCTTTGTTATTAACATTACAAATGGGACCACTTCGTGCACACAATCATATCATTACGTAACAAACCTTGCAACTTTATCTGTACTCAACTTCCTCGCGTACTCAGAAAAAAAAAAAAATTAAGAACTTTGATGATAAATCGTCGAGTCGTAATTTGAAAATGAATACGCTTTTACCAGTGCGCGATTTACAATCACGCGTGTATGTTTGATTTCAATTGTTCATCATAATGCACGATTCACCTTCTACCACTTTTTGTAGTTTATTTACGGTGTATGATCCATTCAAATTGGTTGTGGACACGTTTGCGATGTATTTACTTTTCTTGATTATGGTACAAATCTGAAATCAAAGAAATATTGATATGAATGTGCATGGTTTGGCGAATTATTAAAAAAAAAGTCTGTTTATTAACTCTTTGAAATAAAACTTGATTAATATATGTGTAATAGTGATAAACCACGCTGAATTGTTTAATCCCCATTAGTAATCGATTGAAACGATTATTTGCCAGTCATTTGATTTTTAATCGTTCTGTAGATGTTACAAAAGCAGTATAATGCGTAATAAGTACTTACCACACCCAACTTGTAATAGTCAAAATATACAAACTATATATATATATATATATATATAGACATATTTATATTTATGAGTTTAAATGTGATTTATCTCCATGATGTAAAGAGAAGTTTGAATTAGAAAACAAAAAATGCAAAAAACGTGTTTTGATAAATAAAAATTTAATTTCGTTTCAGCAAGCTACAAATGAATTAAGGATACAAAATTGTTTGGTTCTCACCTCGTGGATATAATATACAATAATATCAGGATAGAGGAAAAAAAATAACAATCAACATTGATTCGACCCGACAAAAAGTTCATCATTAACAAATGTATGTGACGAGTACAATAAAAATATTGCGTGCATCATTACTTTCTAACCGGCTCGATTGCCAATATGCACATGCATTTACAGACTCTCACGTTTACAAAATCTAAGATACTTATATCGTTCACGTCGCATAAAATCAGTTACATTTTACAACAAATTATTCATTCATATGATCATTTTTTCTTAAAATTAATTATCTATGGAATACCCTATAGTAATGTGATAATAAAATTAAAATTATAATATGTTAAAGCAAGGCTTGCTTGCCTTGTAAATCTGCAATACATTTATAAACGTAATATACTCTGATAACTAAACTTTGCAATCCCTGCTTGGTAATACTAATAAAAAATTGTTTATTATAACCTTTCGATTTTTTCTTTCCGCATGATTAATTTTCTAATATATTTCAATTTGCTTTTATTTTTCTTCATCTAATCAATTGAGAACTTTGAGATCTCAATTAGGGTATAAATGCGCAGGCTACATGCATTCGTCTGCTATCACCGTTTTATAGTTTATAAAAATACATGTCAACGGTGCTCACAGAGGAAGCACACGGCACGTTATTTTCAAATCGCAAGTTTCGCGAGTTTGTTCTGTTCGAATGTTTTTTTTTTTTTTTTTTTTTTTTTGTATTTTCTTGTTGGTTTTTTTTTTTTTATTTTATTTTTTTTTTTTATATGCATTAATTTTTGTTGTTTTTGTTTATAGTTTAAACTTTCAAATCCAATGATCTTATTCCTCTCTTCAATTCGTTTATGGGATCATAAATTTAACTACTGCAAAAATAGATACCAATTTAGTGTGTGAAACACATACGGATTTAGTCAATCACTTGCAGCAGTTGCCGGTGGCTGGCTTTTGCCCATCCGATTCGACTAGTCGACGAGCACCCTGTCCACTTGTACTCGCGTTTCCTGCTTGTTCGTTCTTTGGAAGTTTCTTAGCTGTAACCACCGAATGATTATTTATACAGGATGAGCCAAAAATAAACATCGATTGAAAAAAATTATTTCAATTGTGTACTGCAACGAGGAATGAGTTATGAATCAGCATTACCAATAGCCAGGAATATATCGTTGACGTTCATCGCTGTCTTGGCAGATGTTTCCATGAATAGAAGGCCGTTCTCATCGGCGTACGCCTGGGCTTCCTCATACTCGACCACTCGCTTGCTGCCCAGATCCGCCTTGTTTCCAGCCAGCGCTATCACTATGCTCGGACTGGCTTGTCGTTGGAGTTCCTTCACCCACGTTGTCGCTCGCGTAAATGTGTCCTGTATGATAAAAGGACAAACATGACAATTATTGGTCCTTTTCTGTATCAATCATTCATCATTTCAAGTTCCATTGCTAACAAAGACCATTTGACACATCAACAAGACGGTAACAATGAAAATCAATCAGTCGAAAAAATGACACGTGTAACCACGGACCTGATTTGTTATGTCGTACACCACAATAGCTGCCTGTGCTCCACGGTAATACATGGGCGCAAGACTGTGATAGCGCTCCTGGCCTGCGGTATCCCAGATCTCGAATTTCACGGTCGTCTCGTCCAGGCACACGGTTTGCGTCAGGAATGCAGCTGAAAAAACGTCATCGTTGTAATTTTTTTCGTACCAACATTATTTGGTTAACGTATTTTCGGCGGAAAAAAGAAAACATACCTCCAATCGTACTTTCTTGGTACTCATGAAATTGGCCCTTGACGAACCTCAGTACGAGACTGGATTTCCCAACGGCCGACTCGCCGAGCAAAACCAGCTTGAACTGACATATTTTGCCCTGTGTGCCGTTCGGTCTCTGGACCGTACCCCGGTTAGCCATTTTGACCTAGAAAACGCACAACAACATGGATTTCAGACAATTGCCAGTTTTATTGAGAACAAAAAAAATGACTTATTCGTCGGGGAAGCATCTCGGTATACGTTAATGATCGAAATTTAATAAAAGAATCGAGGAGACACGTAAAACATACACTTTGGCCCGGCGAAAGATTTCACCAAGAGTTAATGCGACAAGATAACGGGCTTTTTGCGACGAACCGGTGTTTGGCAGATAAGCCAAATTGTTTGCGCTCTGGAAACCGAATAGGGCCATTTTCACGCATGTAACATGCACATTGACGATGAAGAAGTGAAAAATTTGGTAAACTCTCTTTCTCTTTGGATACACGCATACGCACACACGGTGTCTAAGTGTATAAATAATAAGATAAAACGTGTGTGTGTCGTATTGCAACAGCACTGACCAAATGAAATGCCTCTCTCTCTTTTATACACACCGGAAATGTTAATAATATGTAACGACACAGAAGAGAAAAAGAGTAAGGGGGTATAGTCAATCTCCTAATTGCATTAACAGAGTGGGTTCGACACAAACACACACACACACACACACACACACACACACACACACGTACACGCGTATTAACGTTTGCAAAAAATAAAACACTGGAAATCCCTTACTGCGAGAGACTTGAGCTGCTTGTTTTTCCTTCGCGTATCTCCTTTACGTAAATTTGAAATATCGCGAGTGACGATCGATTAGCTTCCAAGACGGTAAAATCATTGAATTATTCAGTGACTCGAATTGATAAATCAGACGAACGCTCATGCAGCCATGTACAACAATTTGAAGTACATGTATATGTGTACGTATAAACGATACTACACGCCTCCTGCTTTACTTCTGTTTTTTTTTTTTTTCTTTCTTTTTAATCGAATGATAAAGGCAGGAAAAAAAAACAAAAAAATTATCGTTGACCATTTAGGGCCTTTTTTTACTGTAGGTTTCAAGACCTGCTCTTACTTAAATTGAACCAACGTAAGTATCCCTCGAAAGAGCTTCGGATGTACGAAGCATTTCACGCTGTATTATCTAAGCAATGAAAATTTTGACGCCATCGGTACAAGGAAACATTTACAGTCAATGACAACTAAGCGAGGCGTGTATATAACGTATACACCCTGGGTCACACTCGCAGACCACACGTTTTATTCAACAAAAAAAATAAATTACAAATTATCGCGAGAGGTTATAGAGATTCGCAGCTTACACGTTCAGGTTGGTCAGTATTATACAGTGAAAACCAATGCGAGTGGACAAAAAAAAATCACACACCCTGTTTGTTTGCGCATCATAAAAATACCCGAACAAAGTTTTCCCGTCGTTGTCATTTCTATACATAAGTATATCTTATACTGTTGAGGCTGAGAGAGGGAGCCCTGAACTTGTGACCGCCCCCGCGCATCCAACACATCAAGCGAGACGTCACCTCCGCCATGGAGCACATATATATAATGTAATTACATATAGGTACAGCTGTGTACAATGACTACTTGACAAGTGTTTAGCTCCCAACTCCCGACTCGCGAGTGTATTAATACAAAAGCACTCGTGGTTTTTTCAACTCTACAAGTAATTCTTCGACTCGTCGTTTCATTCATCGTCGGTCCTTTCGCGTGTCTTTTACATATATTTTTAAGTACCTGTGCAGATACGCGGAAATGCTCTTTCCAACCGATCCTCCGCGATATTGCTGGTGGAAAAAAAAAAAAACACACGAGACATTGTCATTGATGGCAAGTAATATTGCAAATGAAGAGATACAAAGTTATTGTTACGATGTAACTATATATATACCCTTACGTTGAGCTCTAATATCTATACATGTGATGCATAATAATATGTATAATTCTACTGGCAAAAATTTTGATCGGAACTGTATATATCAACTGCAACATTAAGCTCGATGCATATAATAGGTACATACAGGATCTGATTGGTATTTTTTGTTAAGTGCCCACTTTTTTTTATAAATATTCGTAATAGTGAACATATAACATAATGTGTACGATTGCAAATTAAGATTAGAGAGAGATAACTTGTCGATATTAGGCGTGCACGAATAACAATAATATGTTGTTGCTTGCGAATCGGCCCTCATATTAACACTAAAGGTGCTTTTTGTCCAGCAACGAAAAAAAAAAAAACGAAATCATTTACCATAAACAATTCAATTTATAAAAATGCTGCCGACGCATTCGTTTAACAATAATAAATAGTGAAGGGGCCGCGTGTAGCGAGAACAAAAAGCCACATACCATTGAGCTCCAAATACTTTGTTTACAAATGGTGTATACATTGTTGTAGCAACTCGCGGAGCGCATACGAGCGAGAGAGATTCACTTATAAATACTCATAAATCTCGAGTGTCGCGCATAGCTCCGCAATTATACTTGCACACATACACTTTCTTTCCTTTTTACTTCCTCTCTCTCATTCATTCTCCTTTTATCACTCGTCACTTTTCACGCGTTTGCACACACACGCGCCTACGCTCGGTTCGCTTGTTTCGAGTTGTGTTTGCACACGTGCGTAATTAAGTATTTTAGTTTCGAATCGATGCGTCGAAAGAAAAAAGAAAAGAAAAAAAGAGTATAGACAAAGGAATACGCGAGTCACGTGTCGTGAGGCGCAATTATTTTATTTTTGAAGGACGAAAAAAAAAAAAAGGAGTGGAATCCTAAATTTTGAACCGTGTACTTAAATATATTATTTTCTTGACTTGTAGTTCTTTTTCTTTTTCATACGACGCCAGCGCTGGGTTTATTTAATTTCTACCGAAACAACGTTTTACGCTACAGAGGCTTTTTTAATAATTAACTCACAGTTCAATGTACTTTGAACGAATTGTGTAAACATTAACTTTTACACGATTTCGTAGTTGTTGGTATTATTTTCATGATAAAAAATTCTATGAATAAAAAAAAAAAAACTGTATCAAACGAGCTATAAACTCGTATAGCGGCCTTCGCAATGTAATGTAGGTACAAGTGATGCGCTTTTTCACCTTTGCAACTGACCTACAATTCGTCGGGTGCACTTTACACACAAGTTAGTTTAAATATAGTTTTTACAGCCACGACTGGTATAAAAGTATTGTCGAGCTTTTGTAGTTCCTCCAACGGACACATAGGCTTGAAAAACGTTCGGAGGAGCAAATTTGCTTTTCCACTTGTTAAAATTACGATTACACCAGGTGTTGGGTATACTTGTACTGTATACAATAAACATAAGTGCAGTGTACGCGAGCATCGGAGATTAGATAAGAACAAATTCCCACTAGCCCACCGCGTTCGATCCTGACAAAAACAAAAGCTTCGGGGCGCGGGACAGGAGTTCTGGATCCGTGAAAAAGAACACACACACTCCGTCGTGCGATTATCGTTAATTATCGTCTCTGCCCGATGACCGGAGAAAAATGACGGTTTGTTTGAGCCGTTGGTGCAGCCCAACAACGACACATTTATAAATTTACGCGCGATTAAAAATAAAAAATTGCGCGAGAACCTTTTTTTGCTCGCGTCTCCGCCTTTGGGACGGAAAGATAAATAGGTCGATTGTAGCAGCGTCGAAGTACAGAATATAATGTTTATTACCGCGACCATGGCTTTTTTTTTCTCTCTCTCAGCAGGGGCAGCACGCCAGAGATGAAAGTTCACGCGGCACCGAGTCAGCAGCGAAATAAGTAGGTACGTTGTAAACTCGACTGAACCAAGGAAACATCACGCACCGCAGTTTTGCGAGTAAACTTATACCGTACAGAAAACCAGAGTAACTTGGTTTGTGACATTTGGTTAAACTATCGAGCAAACAAACACCGAGGCGATAGAAGGACCCTCAACAACGACATTGTGTACAATAGGATAAGGAGTCGTTCCCGTAGTTCACAGATGCATAATATTGTATACTTGTAGGTGGGTGACAATGACATCAGGGAAAAACCGGGGCTCCTTAGGCGGTTCCACCACTACAATCACGGGGAAATCTCTGAGAATCTCCGTTCATCTCTCGCGATGCATGTTAAGCATCCTGCTTGCTTATAGTATTTGAGGTGTGCGCGCGCGCTCTGGAAACAGGTGACTTTGCAAAAGGTATGTGTGCACCTAGGTGTATTGGAAATTGGAGAGGCGCGTGAAGGGGAGAGGCTGCGTGTACCTCATGTGTACGATTTACATACACCTGAACTGCTCCTGGCTCCGTACACGTTATATCCAAGTAATACCTTTGGATGAGAGAGCAGCTGCCACCGTGTTTTGGAGCTTTTTATAACCTCGTGCGAATCCCTCTCTCGTTGGTAATGTGAATACTGATATGAAAAAAAGCATACAGAGACTAGTCGACTTTGACACTTCCTTGTGAAACGCGAACGCGACACAGATGACAGATCACTGCCAATTATTTACGTATTATACCTATACTATGGCTACATCCAGTGCACCGCGATGGATTATCGACACCGATCGCGTGGAGATAAACTATTTCAAGTACTCCTGAACAAATAAAAAAACACAAATACTTATCACTGCCAACTAGCATGTATATATATATTTCTACACTTATCATATCCACACACACGCAGAGAAAGAGAGAGAGAACTGTACTAATCGGGCGTCAGTAATATGATGTCAGTACGTGCAATGCAAGTATTCAGTATGCATGATACGTCCTACTCGTGTATAGGTGAGTATATGCATGTGAAAGACAAGAAGATAAAAAAAAAAATTAGTTTTAAAGAGAGAAAGACAGAGATAGAGACGGAAGTCACGCAGAGGAGACAGAGATAATCCAGCAGAGCGCCTGCAATGTGTATAACTAACTCTGCCTGCGCCACTTTTTCCTTCGTCCCTCTCTCTCGTTCTGCTCCGTTTTTTTTTCCTTTTCTGTATTCATGGCATGATACAGAGCTGTCCTATCCACTCGTCTCGTTGTCTACTGCTATTATGTGTCAACAATAGAACTGTTGGTGTTATGAGACCGAAAAATAACTCAACCGTGTATTTATTATTGATAACGACAAAGTATACTCAACGTGAGTTTTTCTGAAATATTTATCACAGTGTATGGATATAATATGGAGATACCTACTCTGCTCCAAAAAAACTCATGCCATTAATGAATATTATATACATGGTATGGTACACAGAGCAGAAAATATTGCACGCACAGAAAGATGATGCGTTATGTATATATTACAAGTGCAGCACGCATTGCACACACTGAAAAGACCGAGTGATAGATAAAGATACAACAGTATAACATGGGCGCCGCCGACATTATTATCGCGTGTAAGTCGTCCTCGTCATCTTCGTCGTCAACTATACGTATTAGGCTTCAATTTGCACGCAATACAGAGAGATACACGTACGTCCAAGGATGCTAGCTTATACGTATCGTCGTCATCGTTTTCCTGACGAACGTGCACACAACTTACCTAGCTCCCCGAGTGGTCCAATGTTTGAACTTTCTTCTCGCAATTAACTAGGAGCCACTATATAAGTACAACTTGTGTGTTAGGTGCAGCATACAAAAACACAGTCCATTGGAACAGCTGCAACAACACTTCTTTTTTTGCACTGGCTCCTCGTCGAGGAAGTCAGACACACACGCGCGCACGCACACACACAAACACACAAAGCGGGGACGAACCGACGAAGAAAACAGCAGGGGGAAAGCAACAAAAGAAACTAAGTTTTCCTTTTTCGATCGCGAATCGCGAGTACGTACTCCTCTTCCTAGCTTCTTTGAGTATCTGTCTATGTACGTATATTTTACGCTACATAAACGATTGAGTGATATAGAAAGAGAGGAAGAAAGAAGAACAAAACCGCGACGACGACGACGACGACGACGACGACGAACACACACTTCTGCTCTGCCAACAGCTCCCTGCCCTGCTGCTCCGTTCTGTCCGCCACCACAACACGAAGGCGCTGCTGCTCGTTTTCTCTCACTCTCTCACCTCTGTTTATACCTATATACAGTACGTTTTGGAGTTTAAAGTTTGATGAAGGCATTGAAGGCACGATGCACGATCCGTACTTACTCTACCAAGTATACCTACATCGAGTATTCTTGTACACCGACCCGCAGATTTCTCTACCAATCATAGCGCAATTATACTGTTATATATACATGTATGTGCATATGGCATTGACAGCATGAAAACGATGCATTGTGGGTGATAATGATAAATGATAACGATGATGAAAGTGAACTTCACCGCCCCCGTAGGGCACTCAACGTCACTCTCGCGCCCGCGCACTACCTTCCCTTTACACTCTTGGACACTTGACCAGTGACCATATGACGAGACAGCGTACGTGAATTTAAATTTAGTAAATAAATGACACGTAGGTAACATAAAAAAATATACAATAATCGTTGTAATTTAAATTTATATAGTTATACCTTGTCATAGCTGTTGGAATTGTCAATAATCCGAGTGGTATTCTTGTTAATATAGTCGTGCGAGTAATGTTAGAAAATGATTTCAAGTGTTAGATATACTTAGAGAAGAGTTTAGTAATTTATTAGCTGATTACATTGGATTGCAGTATCGTGTATACTGAAAATAATATCGAACAGCAAAACGATGGATTGTTTAACAGTAATATAAAGGTTCTATTACAAACAAAAACCTTTATGAGTTTCAAATTGATGTAAATTTCTAACAATGATTAACTTGTTCAAATAATCGTCCAAATGTATACAACACAACTTTTCACAATATGAACAATACCTGGAGAAACAAGTTTTGTATTGCCAACAAGTTTTGTGTATCCATTACTACTGTCATTGCACATGTGCATTGTAATCACTGAAGAATTTCTTACAATTGTATATCACGTATGTGCATACATGTAACATGTACCTCTCTGGGCCTCAGTAAGGCCAATGAGAATTTACACACAGAGGTATCAAATGGATCTACAATTGAATGTGGATACACCCACAATTACAGCAGTTTTTGGGTATTAATCAAGATACGAAATAAGGGGGTGCATGTAAGCATGACGTAGTTGTAGATGGGAAACATTGCTACGTATTGTGTACCTACATCATTTATATCTACGTGTGAAAATTCGTGTTACAATAATTCGTAATTGTAACTTATACTGTGTAAGCTCATATGATTACATCTACTGTGTATAAGTATATAGGTATGTACTGAATTTCGGCGCAGCAGAAAAATAACAGGCACAACACGAGCCAACCTCTCTTTCTAATGCCTTCACCTCCACCACTCCATCGAGAGGTCAATCCCTAATTATTTGTTACTTTATTATCATATAGAAAATAAAAAAAATACACATTCCATAGTACCACTCATGCACGCTATGTCTGGGGCGTGTATTATTTATCTTATATATACACCAGCGCAGCCCCTCGATCCTCCTCTTCTTAATTTTTTTGATGGTTTAAAATACGCACCCGGTGTCACTGTCACTCGTAATGAGGCCCAGGAAAGCTGCAGCAGCACCGCCCGAAGATGGAACCTGCAGGTTGACGTCGCCGTTGCACCTAATGTAACAATAGCTTCCGTGCTGGACTATCCACCAATCTGTGCACTTTGTACTCGAGGATGTGATGTTTTTTCACTTGGTTATCCAGAACCAACAAGCACTACCTATACCACTTTTGCGTCGTTTGCACTACTTTTCAATCCAACTTGGTTGATAATCTTCAATTCTCTGCACTGACTCTCCACTGACACTGGACACTGGCCTGTCGCATTCGCATGCACACACGACGTCGTTGTCACAAATCTTCCTCGATCTTCTTTTCGAGTGTATTCCTACTTACTGATATTTGGGTAAGAACAGAAGATACGTAAAAGCAATGCACGGCAGTATATTCATGTATAGTGTGTACAAGTATACGTATATGCATACACTGTGAACAATTCTAACTATTCCGAAACACGGCAAGGACGGAGCCACCGAGGATGATGATAAATCGACTGATTACATTAAATATTTACTAAGTAAACTGACTTGCTCAAATTGCTTAGATCTCCCATGGTCTTCTCTCTCTCTCTCTCTATTCTGTAATTTCTGTTCGTCGTTCCTTGTTCCTTGCAATTGATTCGGTTCGTTCCACCTGATGGTTAGCGGATTATTTTAAACACAAAATTTGACAGTTAGCAGTAACTTTCCCTATTATTTAGTTCAACAAAAAGTAGATAGAGAGAATCAAATTGCCTTTACGTCAAATGATTCGCGATAGGCGAAGATCGTCCAAAAACTGTATTCCATAAAAATGTGCAGGAACTTATCTTTGTTATGTTAGATAACTGCATGAATTTCCAAACAATAAGAGTTGACGCACATTCTTGCTAGACACTTCAAAATAAATGAATTAAATTCTTATTCGTCAAGGTTATGGATTATATTATTGGAATACCGAAAATCTAAAATGTAAATTTTTTTTCAGCTAAGTAGTTGTGATCGGTAACGTAGAAAATCTAAGTAGTAACGATTGAAAAAAACACGCATGAAACACAACTCTGTTTTAATGGTAATAAGAATTTTAAAAATCGTTTAAAATATGTTAATTGTAACTTTACCAAATGTTGAATCTTAAATATTACATCTGTTGCTGCAAATACCTAATATTTTTTACCACGGACTTGATCTGACATTCAACAAGTTGAATACAGGCAGGGAGAGGGGAACTGTAGATGAAGGCCAAAGCTAAAGGGCTTTAACTATCCAAAGACTTTTAAAAATTGCGCAACCGATTCTGTCGAGATCGGTACTTTCGCTCAAATATGTCACGCAGTTATACTATACTTTCAATCGACCATGCATGTCACAAAGAGAAATAGCTTTTGTTTTTTGATGATTTTCGTAAGAGTAATTTTAAATAAAAATTTTTTATAAACATAAGTACATATTATTTGTTTTATACTTTCTACATTATTATTACAAAAATGTACTCTTGTTCAAATTGCGTTGGCTAGGTACATATTTATTTATTAAATAAACAACTTGGAAATAAATAAACTTGCATTTAAATTTTCTGCCAAGTCATCTACAACGTCGATTATACCTCGTGGCGTAAACTAATTTTCCCTACGATTACAAGCACGATAAATGTATCGATAAGATATAGCTTTTATTTAACTCAAGCACGTACGTCAATACATATGTATGTATAAGAGACACGTTGTACCACTAAAAACGTCTGTCTGCTTTATGGAGCTTCACACGAGTATTTACAATCACGTGCGACATTTGTGCTCAGTTAAATAAATACCTATGCTGACGCGAGTATTTGCGAAAAACCGATCAAGGAGACATTTAATTTTCCCGGCTGCGCAAGTGCCACTGCATGCCATTTTCATTAATAAATTGTCTTAACTTGTGTAAGTTGCATATTGGTTTCTTCATTTTTTCTTCTCTATTGTTCATTTTCTTTCCATGAATTTTAATGCAATATAACGTGAGACTACCACTAGAGATCGACAAGCAATAATTTAAGTGTTATTTTTGCTGATTTGATACTGAAGTTTATGTTGTCTAAATATTATTGGAAGGCTAGTGATATACACATCACGTTTTGCTGGACAATTTCATTTAATTATCATTTTAAGTGTACTCTGTGTTATTTTCCTAGATGTGGGCTAGGGTTCCATTGCTGAGAACAGCTGCAAAAGCTCAGTTGTTGAATAATTCTCTAGGGACTACTTGCAAAGTTACAACCATGTCTAAGTTTGATTTGCCTGATCGTTTCGTGGGAAATGACAAGTCTGTCTGGTTCGTAAATATCTCATTTTTTATAAACTTTACTAAGTATGAGTTTAAATCAATCTTCATTAAAAATTTTTTTTCTTTCTTTTTTCTTTGAAGGGTTGAGTATATTGAGCTTTCATTGAAGTACAAGCCACTCAATCTTGGACAAGGATTTCCAGATTTTCATGCTCCAGAAAGTGTGAGGCAGGCTTTGGCTAAAACTACTCTTGGTGAAAATCCTCTTCTAAATCAATATACAAGGGGTTTTGTAAGAATTTTAATACTTCATATAGAACGCTATTTGTTGTCAAGTGTTGTGTAACGAGACTTGTCTTGTACAGGCGGTTTTCCCAACATTTCCTATTAACAGAAAATTTTTTAATGATTACTTATTTTGCAGGGTCATCCAAGATTAGTCAATGCTCTTGCCAAATTGTACTCAAAGCTCATAAACAGAAATTTGGATGCAAACAGTGAAATTCTTGTCACAGCTGGAGCATACGAAGCTCTGTATGCCACACTTCAAGGTCATACCAATCCAGGAGATGAATGGATTGTTATTGAACCATTTTTTGATTGCTACGAACCTATGATAAGGGTAGCTGGAGGTGTCCCTAGGTTCATACCATTAAAACCGGTAAATATAATTCACGATAATATTTCACGAAACTGTTTTTTATAACACTGAAATGTAGTTTGATACCTATAAATAAATTTCAGACAAAAACCAGTGGTAAAATTTCGTCTAGTGATTGGAAATTCGATGAAAAAGAAATGGAAAGTTTTTTCAATGAGAAAACAAAGGGTATCATTGTGAATACTCCGCACAACCCCATAGGCAAAGTATTCACGCGTGATGAATTACAATTCATTGCTAATTTGGCAAAAAAATGGAATACACTTGTAGTATCAGATGAAGTGTACGAGTGGTTGGTTTATAAACCATATGAACACATAAGAATTGGTAGATAAAAAAGCGTTGACTATTATTTTACACAGTATTGGCGTAAATAAATAAATTACTATTTGTTTTTTTAGCATCACTACCTGATATGTATGAAAGAACAATTACAATTGGTTCCGCTGGCAAAACTTTCAGTGTTACTGGTTGGAAGACTGGCTGGGCTTATGGACCAGCAAATCTTATGAAAAATTTACAAATCGTTCATCAGAACTCACTTTACACTTGTACAACTCCACTCCAGGTATATATTTAAATTAAAATTAATTAAAAGTGTATGTTTTTAAAACTTGTTCTTTTTTTGTAGGAAGCAGTTGCTATAGGATTTGAAGAAGAGCTGAAAAAGTTTGGACAACCAGACTGTTATTTTACAAGTCTTGCAGAAGAATTAATGCCGAAACGAGATTACATGGCTAAGTTTTTATCTGAAGTTGGCATGTATCCCACAGTACCTGAGGGAGGATATTTTATGGTAGCAAATTGGACTGCTTTAAAAGACAAAGTCACGTTGGAGGAAGAAACTGATACTTACAAAGATTACAAGTTTACTAAATGGATGACGAAAAATGTTGGAATTCAAGGCATACCACCCTCAGCATTTTATAGCGAGGAACACAAGTATTTAGGAGAAGATAACATCCGGTATTGTTTTATCAAGGTGAAGTTAAATGAATATAAATACTCAAGAGTTAATCTACGTTTTGCACAATTTCAACTAATTTTTTTAATACTTTGCAGAAAGATGAAAACCTCAAACAAGCAGAAGAAATTTTAATGAAGTGGAAATCGCAAAAATGAAACAAGTTTACAGGTAAAGTACAATACTGCCACATGTTTTGTGATTAAAGCTACGAAAAACTTGTACAGAGCTTACTTACAAAAAATTTTGAAAGTTTTTATTTTTTTACATTGGAAAAATTATTTTCCTACCATGTAAAACCTTTATCCCTTATCAACAGAATTATATTGTATAGGCAATTTGTCAAAATGTTAATAAAAAAACGATTATAGTAATTGAATGTTGTATTATGAATTACCGGTAAATGTTTAAGTTAGGACATCTTGCACTTTCTTAATTCCAAAAGAAAAAGATGATCTTGAATAAGTCGATGCGCGTCTTTGGAAGAGACTCCATAAGTAGCACCGATTCTAGGAATTATTTTTGTTCAAATGATATGAGACAATTGGTTAATACGATAACCATACAAAAGAATGGAATTATTTACTTTTCTTTGGCTCCAGGAACGTGGCCAGTATAAGATGGCATGAGGGCAGTATCTTTTCGATAAACTTCATAGCCCTTAGGGGAAACTTGGTGAGAAGTTTCTACTTTTTCATCCGAAAAAATCGCCACAGGAGCCCACTCGGTTCTTTTCTTATAGAGATAATTTGAAGTAAAGTCGCGCAAACCGTCATTGGCCATAGCTTTTCTCGTTTTTCCGAAGTGAACGCGGCGATAAGGTATGTATCCCGTGTATCCTGATGATTTATAAATTTACCAGTGTTTTTATATAATTGAACGGACTATAATGTTATCAGTTGCGCGTAAAAACAAATTTTTCTTTTTTTACCGTTTATGAAATATTTCTCCGGATTCAGATTGTCCATGAAGTAAGGCGAAGCATTGTAATCTTTGGGTTTCTCGTATCTTTCGTTCACGGGCTGGGACTTGAGAAAACCAACGCGCTCAGGCCGAACCATTATCAGGGGCAATTTGAATTTACTCCGAAGCAGCTATAAGGTGATGGAAGGTAAAACTTAGTTTTGCATCGTACTCACTAAGGAAGAATAAAATATTCAAAGACTCAACCAAGCGTTCCTCAACATTGTTGGGATGCCTAACGCCACTTTGGAGTTCGATGGTTTTGCGCAAAAGCTCGCGCGAGGCTTTCTTCTTGAGTTGTTGCCGCTCAAAATCTGCGATACCTTGAATTGCCTGAATTTCGAAGGGTTTGTCTCGTTCATCGCCCATTTGTGGCACAAAACCTGAGAGCGAATGTTTGTAAATGAACAAAAACAGAAAAGTTACTTACGAAAAAATAGCTATTTAATACCGGTAACATTACCTGTATAACCTGAAAGCATCGGATGTGCGTAGATCGGATCTGTCCTCTCCGATCTGGACCTAACGATCTGTAGGTCGGCTTTCGTTGGTTTTACTGTCTGAATAACGGATAGATGATGGTTTTTTATTAACATGCATAACGAAAAAATTTCATACAATGAACGAGTGTACTTCGTGCGTTGTTTCCCTATCAACGAGAACAAGTTCCTCCGCGTGATCAACTGCTGGGTCAAGTAATGTTTCGTGAGTGAGATCCCCGTAAGTTTTACCGTAGACGTAACGATTACGCGGTACGTATCCGGTGTAACTGAAAAGTAACCGATAAACAGACCCTAGAGTCGAGAGCGGGGCAATAATCACCGTCGAGGAATCCTATTACCCGGGCAAATAGTAAGGCTCGTTTTTCTGGAGAATTTCAACGCCAACCATTTCTGGGGTTTTAACTGGTAATTTTGCGTAAGAATAAAGGTGCTTCTTATTCACATTAAAATTTAGAACAAGTACGATGAGGTTAACTAGTAATTTTGACCCTCAAAAACAAAAAACGATCGATAATATTCCGTACATTAGCACATATATGTATATATAAATACATATATACATATTGCATAAACATTTACAGTTTATAGATCGACCATCAATTACCTAACTTCTGAATTGGAAGTTCAGTAATTCATACTACTTACATACAATTTTAATATAACATTGTTTTTGGAGTTTGTTGACATGCGGCACCAATCATCGACATGTCGCGACCGCGACAGTTTTAGTACAGGTTGACACTAGCGCCGCCCGACCTTGCGGTGTTACCACGACACCACGTAACCACGACCTATACGTCACTTAACTGCTGGCAGCATTTGCAAAATACAGACACGATATTGGGTGTATTCCGCAAATGCTGCCAGCAGTTAAGTTACGTAGGTCGTGGTAACGCCGCATGGTCGGGCAGCGCTAGCGTCAACCTGTACTAACTGTCGGTGGGTTCCGCATGTCAACAAACTTTGATATTTTTTACTGTTTTCGCTCCCATGCCATCTGATATTTCGGAGTTTGTTGACATGCGGAACCCACCGACAGTTAGTACAGGTTGACGCTAGCGCTACCCGACCATGCGGCGTTACCACGACCTACGTAACTTAACTGCTGGCAGTATTTGCGGAATACACCCATAGTCCGCAGGCTAAGTATACGTCCTTAACCGCCTTTTTCACTAACGTTTAGAATAATGATTGAGACAATCAATGATTGTATCATGAGTTTTTGTATAAAGTTCAATTTATACAAATAAGTTGGTAAATATAGGCACACATAATTAATATTTAAACATTTTAAGCTGTATAAATATATAACATAGATTCCAAATATGCATTATTACCGCTGGAATATGCTAACAAAACCAAATATCCGTCTTTCTTACCCAGCAAAATAATAGGTATCTGTATAATCCTGTATCAATTTATTGCACACATGCGAAATGTTCAATGACAGTAAACAATGACATAATTTCAAACTTTACTTTTAACTCTTCATTTCACACGTAATTTTACAATGCAATTGATAAATTATTATTCATACAAAAGTATTAATATTCTTATAGGAGGTCGATTTTCAGGCAAAAGATTATTTGTAAACTTGCCGTAAACAGCACAGCCAATGTCAACTTTTTATTTTCTATCTACACAACTAGTTGCGGCTGGTTTTAGCGTTTCAGATTTCTAAACTAAAAAGTGGCCCTAAAATTCTGAAGGAAAGCTTTAGATATTTTAGGTCCTAGAGCCATGTTGTCAATTATAAACCAGCCGCAACTTATTTGACAGATACAAAATAAAAATTCAACATTTTCTGTGCTGTTTGCGGCAAGTTTACAATTTTATCTATTACTCGAAAGTATAAATGTATAGGAGGTCAATATTCGTATAAAACATACACTGTAAACTTGCCGCAAGTAGCAAAAACATCGTTAATTATTTATTTTGTATCTATTTCAAGAGTTGCGGCTGGTTTATAAGTGACTAAATGGCTCTAGGGCTAAGCTGCCTAAAGCTCTCCTTCAGAATTTCAGAAGCAATTTTTGGCCAAAAAAATCACGACCGCTAGATGGCGCTGATCCTAATGATTATAACTACTTATAGTAGAGCCATTTAATCAATTATAAACCAGCCGCAACTAATTTCGTAGATACAAAATAAATAGTTAAAGATAATTGTGCTACTTGCGGCAAGTTTGCAGTGTATGTTTTATACGAATATCAACCTCATATATATTTATACTTTTGGGTAATAGATGAATTGTAAACTTGACGCAAACAGTGCAAACAACGTTAACTTTTTATTTTATATTTATGAAATTAGTTGCGGCTGGTTTATAAGTAATTAAATGGCTCTAGGGCTAAGCTGCCTAAAGCTCTCTTTCAGAATTTCAGAAGCAATTTTTGGCCAAAAAAATCACTACCGCTAGATGGCACTGATCCAAATGATTATTACTACTTGTAGTAGAGCCATTTGATCAATTATAAACCAGCCGCAACTGATTTTGTAAATACAAAATGAAAAGTAAACATTGTTTGTGCTGTTTGCGGCAAGTTAACAATGCATTTTTTACACGAATATTGACTTCCTATATATTTATACTTTTATGTAAAAGATAAATTGTAAACTTGCCGCCAATAGTGCGAACAATGTTCACTTTTTATTTTGTATTTATCAAATTAGTTGCGGCTGGTTTATAAATAATAAAATGGCTCTACTATAAGTATAGTAATAATCATTTGGATCAGCGCCATCTAGCGGTAGTGATTTTTTTGGCCAAAAATTGCTTCTGAAATTCTGATGGAGAGCTTTAGGCAGCTTAGCCCTGGAGCCGTTTAATCACTTATAAACCAGCCGCAACTTTTGAAATAGATACAAAATAAATAATTAACGATGTTTGTGCTATTTGCGGCAAGTTTACAATTTATCTATTACCCGAAAGTGTAAATATAAGGGAGGTCGATATTGGTGTAAAACATACACTGCAAACTTGCCGCAAGTAGCTCAAACATCGTTAATTATTTATTTTGTATCTATTTCAAAAGTTGCGGCTGGTTTATAAGTGATTAAACGGCTCCAGGGCTAAGCTGCCTAAAGCTTTCCATCAGAATTTCAGAAGCAATTTTTGGCCAAAAAAATCACTACCGCTAGATGGCGCTGATCCAAATGATTGTTACTATACTTATACTAGAGCCATTTAATTATTTATAAACCAGCCGCAACTAATTAGATAAATACAAAATAAAAAGTTAACGTTGTTTGCACTGTTTGCGTCAAGTTTACAATTCATCTATTACCCAAAAGTATAAATATATATGAGGTTGATATTCGTATAAAACATACACTGCAAACTTGCCGCAAGTAGCACAATTATCTTTAACTATTTATTTTGTATCTACTAAATTAGTTGCGGCTGGTTTATAATTGATTAAATGGCTCTACTATAAGTAGTTATAATCATTAGGATCAGCGCCATCTAGCGGTCGTGATTTTTTTGGCCAAAAATTGCTTCTGAAATTCTGAAGGAGAGCTTTAGGCAGCTTAGCCCTGGAGCCGTTTAATCACTTATAAACCAGCCGCAACTCTTGAAATAGATACAAAATAAATAATTAACGATGTTTGAGCTACTTGCGGCAAGTTTGCAGTGTATGTTTTACACCAATATCGACCTCCCTTATATTTACACTTTCGGGTAATAGATGAATTGTAAACTTGACGCAAACAGTGCAAACAACGTTAACTTTTTATTTTGTATTTATCTAATTAGTTGCGGCTGGTTTATAAATAATTAAATGGCTCTAGTATAAGTATAGTAACAATCATTTGGATCAGCGCCATCTAGCGGTAGTGATTTTTTTGGCCAAAAATTGCTTCTGAAATTCTGATGGAAAGCTTTAGGCAGCTTAGCCCTGGAGCCGTTTAATCACTTATAAACCAGCCGCAACTTTTGAAATAGATACAAAATAAATAATTAACGATGTTTGAGCTACTTGCGGCAAGTTTGCAGTGTATGTTTTACACCAATATCGACCTCCCTTATATTTACACTTTCGGGTAATAGATAAATTGTAAACTTGCCGCAAATAGCACAAACATCGTTAATTATTTATTTTGTATCTATTTCAAAAGTTGCGGCTGGTTTATAAGTGATTAAACGGCTCCAGGGCTAAGCTGCCTAAAGCTCTCCATCAGAATTTCAGAAGCAATTTTTGGCCAAAAAAATCACTACCGCTAGATGGCGCTGATCCAAATGATTATTACTATACTTATAGTAGAGCCATTTTATTATTTATAAACCAGCCGCAACTAATTTGATAAATACAAAATAAAAAGTGAACATTGTTCGCACTATTGGCGGCAAGTTTACAATTTATCTTTTACATAAAAGTATAAATATATAGGAAGTCAATATTCGTGTAAAAAATGCATTGTTAACTTGCCGCAAACAGCACAAACAATGTTTACTTTTCATTTTGTATTTACAAAATCAGTTGCGGCTGGTTTATAATTGATCAAATGGCTCTACTACAAGTAGTAATAATCATTTGGATCAGTGCCATCTAGCGGTAGTGATTTTTTTGGCCAAAAATTGCTTCTGAAATTCTGAAAGAGAGCTTTAGGCAGCTTAGCCCTAGAGCCATTTAATTACTTATAAACCAGCCGCAACTAATTTCATAAATATAAAATAAAAAGTTAACGTTGTTTGCACTGTTTGCGTCAAGTTTACAATTCATCTATTACCCAAAAGTATAAATATATATGAGGTTGATATTCGTATAAAACATACACTGCAAACTTGCCGCAAGTAGCACAATTATCTTTAACTATTTATTTTGTATCTACGAAATTAGTTGCGGCTGGTTTATAATTGATTAAATGGCTCTACTGTAAGTAGTTATAATCATTAGGATCAGCGCCATCTAGCGGTCGTGATTTTTTTGGCCAAAAATTGCTTCTGAAATTCTGAAGGAGAGCTTTAGGCAGCTTAGCCCTAGAGCCATTTAGTCACTTATAAACCAGCCGCAACTCTTGAAATAGATACAAAATAAATAATTAACGATGTTTTTGCTACTTGCGGCAAGTTTACAGTGTATGTTTTATACGAATATTGACCTCCTATACATTTATACTTTCGAGTAATAGATAAAATTGTAAACTTGCCGCAAACAGCACAGAAAATGTTGAATTTTTATTTTGTATCTGTCAAATAAGTTGCGGCTGGTTTATAATTGACAACATGGCTCTAGGACCTAAAATATCTAAAGCTTTCCTTCAGAATTTTAGGGCCACTTTTTAGTTTAGAAATCTGAAACGCTAAAACCAGCCGCAACTAGTTGTGTAGATAGAAAATAAAAAGTTGACATTGGCTGTGCTGTTTACGGCAAGTTTACAAATAATCTTTTGCCTGAAAATCGACCTCCTATAAGAATATTAATACTTTTGTATGAATAATAATTTATCAATTGCATTGTAAAATTACGTGTGAAATGAAGAGTTAAAAGTAAAGTTTGAAATTATGTCATTGTTTACTGTCATTGAACATTTCGCATGTGTGCAATAAATTGATACAGGATTATACAGATACCTATTATTTTGCTGGGTGAGAAAGACGGATATTTGGTTTTGTTAGCATATTCCAGCGGTAATAATGCATATTATAAAATACGGTTACGATATTGAAAAACTTTAGGTTCTCAGTCCTGTCGAGCTTATAATTGTAAATATAGTAACTTCTAAAAAAAAAAAGTTTTCTTTGTATTATTTACTTCAATTAAACTGATGTCTCTATTTTTTCAGCTCTACACGTGTATTGAAAATCAAACGTCGCACGAGTATGATTTTAAAAAAGCCTCGATTTATTAGATTACATAGATCAAAAAAAAGAAGAGATATCTTACAAAAACAAGATTTGGGCTCGGGCAACATTAAATAAACAAATCAACTGTTTTTATTTCTTTTACAGCATTATTGAACACAACACGAAAATAAACACTTAGTTGTGCAGTTAATCAGTCTCAAAAATTCTAATAGTAGATATACAGCACTTTTTACCGGATTTTTGCGGATGCAAAATTGCAAACTCATCGAAAATTTTTCTCGGCTTCAATTGCCACACCCCTAGTCTATACTTGTACCTAGAAATTATTTGACCTGGAAACATAAACAGCTTTTATGTTAAGGGAAAGTTGCCTGATTGGTTGATGATATTCAGATTGTTGTAAAATTTTATTTTTCACTTTCTTATGTAAATATAGTGTTGTCAGAGTATTATTTATTAAAATATTGAACAAAGTGAAAGTTAAACTCTACAAATGTGTTTAAAACGTAGTGTTTATGCAGCATAAAAATTATTATGTATGTATTACATAGAAAATAAATATTTTAAAAAATGTATACAGGAGTTCTAAAAATTAATTGACCTTAAATTGGATACAAAGGGTTTGTTGCTGATTTTGCAATTCAACCAATCAACATGCACATTATGATGGTCTAGATATTTTGTCGAAAAATAAAGAAAGCTAGACGTTAATTGAGATGGTTAAGTTTCTAAAGTATAGAACAATGCATACCTAATTAAAAAAATTTTAATTGAATTTTTGTGCTTTTTTTCATGTGTAAATACAAATAATGCCGGGGTAAATTTGTAAATTCAATTGATCAAAGCATAGTTTTTAAAGCCAAAAAAGTGATTATTCATGTCAAAAGTATATTTGCATGATACATCTAGTCCTAAATAAAATTTTTTAATTAAATCTTTACATATTTTTCAAGGAATCATCTTTAGTTTCAAAACATATTTGTAACTTCTAGATGGATAAAAGTTTTTTTTAATCTTCCTGTATATATATAAAAAAAAATAAATACATTAGTTATTGGGTTGTTGGAATTCAACCGTAATACTATTTACACCATCGGTAATGTCGGTGCACTCTGCATTAGCAATGGAGTGTATATACACACATACATACATGTTGTATCCATGGATAACATGACCCATGATCAATAATATTTTTCTTGTTATATTTATTTCTATAAAGATTATTTAATTTCTGCCTCAATGTTATCCAGATTTGCTGCTTTCGTTGTAAACATGTAGTTATACACACATACATAGACATTTCTATGTTTACATACAAAAGGACGATTACATTTACGTTAATAATATTTTGTAAATACCCGCTAACGTGCAAGTACTGCAAGCACACTGTAACGCACATGATTGGCCAATAGTCACGCGCATGCGCAGTAATGCACAACAATTTACAGTAGAGCTACGACATTTAGTTTTTATCGATTTATTAACTAAATAATGGTGTGCAATTACAAAATTTGAGTGTGCAGTTAAGATCGTGTAATGTGCAGTTTTTTTGAGGTGTGTGCAGTTCAATACAAGCCTTCATTACGAAGATATGGACCGTTTAGTGTCCCCCTAAAAGTGCTGATGTTTATTAATTTTTTTTTGCCCATTTCAGACGTGTGCAATTAAAATAATTTGTACAGGCGAAATGTGCAGTTCAAAATACGTGTACTGATATTTTTTTTATTGCAAATTTTAACATTTTGTGGGCTAGGGTCGGGGTGGTCTCTCTTTAACCTTAAAAGCGCTTAAAGTGCGCCAAAATGTGATCAGCTGATTAACTATTGTTTACATGTGCGAACGCACGGTCAGTTAGTTAAGCCAGGGTGGGGGTAGGTACCAACTTAATACTTAACCAACGTATCATTTCCGAACAGAGCCTGTATTACTGACATAGTATATGAACATTTGCGGTTTGGTTTTTGTTTGGTTGTCGTTGTTTCTTTATTTGGCTTTTGGGTACCTAAAGCTAATGGACTCCGTTATGCCATATTTCATGTTTTTTTTTATGAGTTTTTAATTTGTTGCCGTTTTTGATAACTGACTGCGGCGCGGTATTATACCGTAAAAGTCAAGGAGCAGTCACAGTGATAGTGGAACATGTGGAGAAAAAACCTCACAGAGGTACCGTGAGTGGACCGAGCGGCGAATCGAACTCGAGCCTCCCAGGTAGAAGGCAAACGCTCTACCACTGAGCCACTGGCAGATCGCCGATTTTTTGAAAAAAGTTGAGAAGAAAAATATCCACTAGATAGAGCTGATCTTCATTTTTTTCTTTATTGTTATGTTATGTGGCATTGCGTCTTAGCATTTTACATACCGTATTGATGGCGTGGTGATGGCAGAGTTTATGGAATAAGAAGCATATGTTTGTTTGTAAGTTCATTCGAAGTTGAAAATTTGGGTGTTTTCCGCCTCGTTTTCCGCAATCGTTTTACCAGCAAATATAATTTTGGGTTGTGCTCTATAGGTGTGTGACGATTGTGGAAAACACCCGACAAAATCATGACAAAAATTTACTATTCTACGATAGGGTGTGCATGATAGGGCATATATAATAGGCCCTCATATTGAGGGTTGCAAGTTCCCTTCTTAGTATCGCACTTGTTTGACACTAATAAAATATCAACGAACGAATTTTCTTTAATAATAAGAAACGATATTTAAGAATACAGATTTATGAATTCAAATTTTTGTAACTTTAATAATTCAATCCTTAGTGTCTAGGAATATGCAAAAATTGATGTATGATGAAGAACGTACGGAAATTTATAAAATTCAGACCCTTTTACTTTGGTAACTTATTTTTAAGTGAAAATAAAAACGATCATACAATTATAGCCAAATATAAATGCAAAATCGAAAAACAATATATGATGCATGCATTTATTAAACCCAATCAATCTTACTTTTCGATCTATTGATGTAACGTACCCGTATGACTTTTAGTTATAACTACATGTTTTGTAATGTATAATATATGTGAATGGTAAACGTATATTGTCCTATACTCATCTTTATTCATTGTTGACGTATGTCCATATCATAATGTTAATAATCCTAATAGACTTAATAAAAATGTTGACGCTGACTTATCATGTACAAATACCTCTACTGCTAAATTTTCATTTTCGGTATCATATGTACTTATAACCGTTGCAGACGTCTCATTTTTTGTTCATAGCAGTATGTAAAATTTATTTAATAGAATTCGGTGAACCAAGTAAGAAGTAAAGAATAATATTCTCTCGAGCCGTTTCGCATATATACTTACATCGTATGTCTCTGGTTTCAATGGTAACCACAATTTTCATGGTAAAATCAGTAGAAATAACAACATTTTCTTATTTTTTAGAAGAAATCTATGGTAAAAGCAGTGCAGTGACCATTGACCGATCGGCAGTGACCTAATTTGCACTTATTCAATAAACGAATATCCGTTTTGTACATGCATGTCGAGGGTGACGTGCATTCCCAATAAATTAAAACTGAATTAAAAAAAAAAAAAAGTCATAGGTAAGTATGTACCTACTTTGTGAGCATCAGAGGAATTCCATGTTCAAGAGAAGCGATGAATTTCAGGGATTATACTGTATTCTGTATAATATATAAGCATTTCGTCGTTATAAGTATAGGTAATACCGTGGCATAGATTTTTTGATTCAACAACCCGATCCTTGGGCAATAAATAATACAAACGCATGTACCTACGTACACATACAGAGCTCGCACTCCCGGCAAAAGTGTGCAAGTATACACATCTGTATGGGGTGTGCGGGTGTTTACAAAAGTGAGCTTGCGCAATATAATAAGCCCCGCTAATGACCGTAAAAGCTTTCACCGGACTCTCCCTCCCCCGAAAGCTTTACGCCGTGCTTTTGAACCTCTTTTTTTCTTTCAAAAGGTCCGTCGCACGCTGTACACGGAAGCTGTGTACGCTTACTCCTCGCGGGTGTCCGCAGTTTTGCGCAGAGCAACTCTGAGTTTCGCCTTAATTTTTGCTATTCGCTTTAATTTGTTTCCCGCACCCACCCGGGCTGTACGTAACTGTACCCACAGATACAGGCACGATATATTTGTGCACATGATCGCGAAAGCGGAAGAAGCACGCTTGGGTTTTGCGGCGTTGTTGTATCTTTATGTGTACAGCTCCGCGAGCACGCGCTCGGAATAATCTTGGCTGCACTGCAACGGAATTATTATCATTTCCGGCTTCGTTTCGTTTGATATTCGTACGCGTAAATATATTATACAACAAACAGTGGCAATGGCACGTAAGATCGGGGGATAGGAGGGTGTGGTATAATTTTGCAATCGCCAACGGGGGACGATATATATATATATAATATATGCACGCTGTTGCTGGAAATTTGGTTCGTGAACTGTGAAATTTGTACGTTTCAACTATTTTATAACAATTGTACATAACCGTTTGAAATACAGGTAATTACAAGTACAGGAACTTTGGTGTTTCTGTTTTTTTTTTTTTTTTTTCGCTGATGTTTTCGGCATTGGCTCCAACGATTGTGAAATCGGACCTCTCTGTTGCTCGTGCACGAGTCCTTTTTTTTTCTCGGTAAAAATAATTCATTAAGCTTTGAGCAAAAAATTCTTGCAAAAATCCAAGTCCGTTTGAAGAACACCGTATTCGATAGTTGTGCCTCTGAATAACATAGCTTGCGGACTTGTCTAAGGGCATACCGAGGAGAACAGTGCACATATGAGTCCGGGGAGTTTGCGTGGCCATTGGGTGTCCAGTCACCATACGAAATTTTTGTTAAGTATTTCAACCCCTCGAATCCGAACAGTGAGAGGGGAAAAGTCAAAAAGTATTGGAGTAATTTTAATTTAAAAATTTCTTGCAAATAAATCAAACAAATCGTGGCATTTTTTTTTTTTTTTTTTATGGTAAAACAGACACTTAACTGATTGAAAAATATCTTACTATTTTTCCACGAGCACTATAGATATTTCTCGCAAAAAAAAAAAAAAAAAAAAAAAAAAAAAAAGTGCCTAAAAGTATTGTCAATTTTAACGTCGTCGCGCCCACAGCTCTTCACACGCAGGAATGTGCATAAACAACGTCGTACAAATATATATGTATGATTATACAGAAACGCGAGGAGGAGCGGACCATCTATATGGTTGGGTAGATATATTGCCTTTTGATGACGCGGCGTGCCCGCCTCGCTCGTTCCACGTGCATGATACCTTATAGGTGTACCCTGTACATTATACCTATCCTTTAGAGCTCTCTCTTTGGCCCGTAGCGCGACGAAACTTATTCTATCTTCGAAATTAGTTGAGCCGCGCCTTGCCGCGTCTTTGTTGGTGATAAAGTTTACTATGCTAATTCCCATCGGATAACAGCTGCACTACACACCTATATATAGACGTATAGACGCCAACGTAGACGTGTATGTATGTATGTTGTGTGTAAGGTACAGCCGCAAAATACCTTTAAAATTATTGAATTTAAATTGCTGTAATTATACGGTATTAGTCTCACTCGCTCGCCAAAGGAAGAGGACGCGCCCACCCTTGCACACCTATAGCCCCAGAGTTTTCGAATTGCTCTCGTACACAAGCGAAAGAGGTGGAGGAGCTTTTCTTCTCGTTTGCATCGAATTAGAGGAGGCTCTAGTTTTAAAATCAATTTTCCGGGACGCGTGAGTTCTGCAACGGATTGTTCTGCTCTGTATTGCCTTTCTTTATCCCCCCACCCCTCCCATCTCGCTTGGCCTCGGTGAGAGAGCGCGCTGGTGCGCAAATCTCGCAAACGCAACAAGTTAAGTAGATTTTCCGTGGAGCTTTCCCCCCCCCCCACCCCGGAAACTTTGCTCGGCCGGCCGATTGTTTTTTCCGGGGATGTGTATTATACATGCAGAGGGGGATTTTTCTTCTTCTTTCGCCCCGCGCGGACTTTGATTAATGCAAAATTGGTTTGAAAGGAGCGCCGGTGCGGATGTATACATATATGTGTGTATGTACGAGGGAGTGATTCGACGTTGTGGAAATTTCGAAAGCGAGCTTTTTTTTTATAAATCGTTCGGAGAAAGTTGGTGGCGAAGAGGAAGGGGCGCCGGGGGGTAATGTACGTATATATACATTTTATAATCGGATTACCGCGTGGTCGAGCGACCGGTTGGAGAGAAAAAGGAGTATAATCAAACTTGGGTTGCGATGAGTTGCGTTTGGTATAAATATATAATTAAATAAATTTCGGGGGCGGGGGGAGGGTTTTCTGCCGGGTGGAGAGTTTTAATTTATTTGCTTGAGACTTTTTTTTTTGTGAGCCGATCTGCAGCGTCAGATGAAAAATTGCTTGAGCACGACATTTGCAGGTTTTACGATTTTCATCGGACGGAATCGAACTGGAAATAATGCTGGGTTTTTCTCCCCCCTTTTTTTTCATGAATATAATAATTTACAGGTGGCCACGTGAGTAATGAGTTTTTAGTTTGAAATGTGGAAATGTTGAATCGCACGTGGTCCTCTACCCTCAAGGATAATTGATACCAAAAATTGCTTCGATCCGGTAGGTTTTAGTCCAAAATCGTCGTATTGTTTTGAATTTTATATGATTACTACGACCTACGTCGTATTGTAACTCCTGATGCGTTCAATGGAGATCGAACCAATGGAATTATTCAACACTACAGATCAATAACACAATTTTTAGAGATTGGGTCTTAATTTTAACATCGACTTGTTTTCCATACGCAGGAACATAAATTTTCGCATTCAGTGCCCAAAAATCGATTGAATTGAAACGAATGAAGTATATAATTGATGAAAAATTCATTTGAAAATGCAACGAACCAAAAGTCCGTAAACTTTTTAAAAATATATTTTTGAAATCTGGCAATGATAGTTTATACTTTGATTCACGGATTTCTCTCGAAAGATTGGACGACTTGCCGACTCGTCTCAAGCGGCATAAAGCCCTTGCAAGTGCTCTTTTATCAAACAAACTACCACTACTGCGAGAAATGTAGAAACTGAAGTTAAAAAAAAAAAAAAAAAAAAAAGGGAAACGTAGACAAGCATATTAACGATAGGCCAAATAACCACGCACCTCGTCGTTTGTACGGCATAGCGAGCGGGGATGGGGTGGCGCCGGGGCGCTTAATCGCTTCCTCGATGCACTTGGCCGTGTCCATTGTCACGGCTGCTCCGTCGCTACCGCTCTATAATAATTTAATGCCAGATATAATAAGTTACTCGCTGTCTGGCGGGCCGCCAATGTCGGACCATTCATCCTACGCCATATCCCGCGGCCTCGGCCCCAGCACTGTGTTACCTCCCTACGTACATATACACCGTGTACTCGACGCCTCGACTATACACCCGTGAAAGCCGAAAAGCGCTGATGGGCGCAACAGCGTGAAAAAGAGCGAAAGAGATAAGTTTATTTATGTCCAGCCCTTCGTCCCTTGCACCCCTGTGTCGATGGTCGCGCGTCCATGCACGCGTTTTTGAGGGAATTGTTTGCCAACTTTTGTCCAGTGCCAAGCCAGCGTCAAGTGAATATCTGCTCGCGCGCGTCCAATTTATTTCATTGGAATTATTACCGCGTGACCCGCTATTAGCCCCATTCGCGCTCGTGGGAGGGACGATGAATTTTTGTGACACGTCCGAACCTTCCATTCATTTAATTCGTGCCCTCTGTATTACGTGTACGGTGTTTTCCAGGGCGGGGGTGAACTTGCATTTGAAGATCATTGACAAAATTGTACAAGAGTTGCGCAAAAATATATACGCGGATGAATTCTGGCTCGGTGGCGTGTGTTTTTTTCTTTTTTTTTTTTTTTCGAAAGTAAATTTGATAAACTTGTCGGAGCCCCAGACGCTGCGCCGATGAATATTCATAAGGGCGCATTCATCTGGTGACGCGGAGGGAGACGGATGGATGCAAATGAAGGTCGAGCGAGTAATGTAAATAAAAGCGTGGCTAAAAATACAGCGGGGTTAATAACGCGGCCAATAAAAGCCGAAAACAGAAAGTGGAGCGCGAGCGCGAAAAACTGCGAAATTATATCATTGGGGAAAGACAATCGTTGCTATATATGTTTGAGTATAAATTAATGAATCGGTATTACGTATCGTTCAACAAACCGAAAGGGAATCGATGCGCATTATCGTGCGCATGACGTATTCGTAGGGGGGGGGTCAGTTGGGCGATGGTGAAAAACAGGAGGCAATGGAGGTTTAAGTTATTACAACGGCCGAGCATGCAGAGGACAAAAGACGAGGGGCATAGAGGAACTCTCGAGTGAATTAAAGCTCGACTAATTGGTCAGACCTAATTGAAAATGCCATTTGCGCTCATTACGGCCTCGTTATGAGGGAGGGACCAGCTGGATTTTGTTCCAGAG
The DNA here is from genome assembly GCF_036245765.1 of Copidosoma floridanum. NCBI lineage: Eukaryota > Metazoa > Arthropoda > Insecta > Hymenoptera > Encyrtidae > Copidosoma > Copidosoma floridanum. The sequence goes on from NW_028321896.1 coordinate 4,678,466, forward strand.
CATAATATACCCCTCTCCCTGCTCGTTTTCACGCCTTTGGCCGCGCTCGTATTGCATGCGCAAAAATTGTCCATACATTAGTTTCATAACCAATTATGGTGTCTGTTTTTCTTTTACCCTTTCTCTTACTATATTTTTACAAAACATCTCCTTAAACATTTCCTAAGGATTAAAAAAATACCTTTGAAATTAAAATCGAGTCGCTAAAGTCTATTTGAGCTGGAATAACATGTGTTTTTCAGTCTACAATAGCAATATTTGGCGCAGACTTTTCTCAAATTCTTACTTGTTACAATTTTTTTAAGTATTTATGGCAACTATTGTTTTCAACAAAATGATGATTGAAAAAAAAAAAAAAAAATGACTCAGGGGAAGTAATGCCCTTTGACATTATAAGGTACGTATTGAGACTGCTTCTAAAAACACTTTGAAAACCCTTTCCCAATACGTCGAAGGACAAAAAGGGGAAGATCGGAGCTTATGAAATCGGCGCTCGCAGTTGGTTAGCCGCGATCTCGATCGGCCTCCGCGTTAATGGCTAATCGCTGTCGATCCGATCGCTCCGACTTCTGAACTGCAGTTCGTCACGGATGCATCAATTATTTTGCACCGCACGATCGCTGCGGCGCAATTGAGTTATCGCGCAGTACACCGGCTGGTGAAATTCCCGCGCACGCAAAGAGCAGGGAGACGGAGAGAAAGTGGCGCGGACAGCACCAGAGTGGCAACGCCGACGGAGGTTGACGCCGAGATGGGAGACTTTGCAGGGCAAGTCCTGTCCGCAACACGTCTCTGCTCTCAAGCATCGGGTCGGCCCCGCGCCGTCTAAAGAGAGAGGGAGAGGCAACGCCTCGAGGCATCCAAGTTTACTTACAACTTCACTGGCCAACTTCTCAATATTCATCCCAATTATATACATGTGCCTGGCTTTTGACCCCTTCCTACGGTACGTGGGCCATTTTACGAAAAATTCATCGTTTCACCGCTGACCCAATTAAACTACATAAATCCGAATGACAAATAATAATGCAACCTGTATTTCATATTAAAAATAAAAAAAAGTCACTAATATTGGTCAATGTTGGTTACACACGGCAGTAAAACCAGACCCAACACTAGGGGGGAAGAAAAAGCAAACATGAAAACACTTTAAGCATACTAAATATCATAAATCCCATCCACCTATCGAAGTATCGAATTTTTCATGAAACGTCCCACATACGTCCCGTGCACTCTGCTTGGTCGCGTTGTCTTGTAAAACGTATGCAACGTGGATACATGTATGGCACCTTTTCGCGCCAACCAGTGCCCAAGTGTAAATATTCGCGTGGTTATGTTTATGACACGCGTCAGCGTGACCAAAGGTATCGGGGCACCTGTTGTACCCAGCTCGCACGAATATCGGCACACATCGAGGGGGCTCGAAAAGATTTCGATCGACGCTAAAAAACAACCCTCTGTTTTTTTTTTTTTTTTTTTTTTTTCGTCATCGCGGGACAATTGTCAAAAGTACGATCGACAGGGTCGGTGTAAAAGCGATATCGCGCTGTAACGCGTCAGTCAAGCGATTGTTGTACTGAAACTTGCAAGTGGTTGTAGCAAACAATTGCAACGTGTAAAACTCAAAGGCAAACGGTCCAACGGTTGCATTACCGTCTCGCCTTGTAACGACCCTTTGACCAAAAGCTCTTTATCCTCCTCTTGCTGGATTGTGCACTCTAACGTAGAGAAAAAAAAAAAAAAAAAAAAAAAAAAAAAAAAAAAAATCACACCTGTGAGTTACGAAAGATCTGCGCGCACGCCTCGTCGAAACAACGGGGCCGCTATATATGAATATGCACGCGCTTTTTCAAAGGCCCACCATCAGCGAGCGCGCACGTGTTTACTTTGGGGCTGTGGATGAGCGCGTGGGTACATATATACATACATACATATATATATATGGATACGTGCAGGACCATCCTTCCTTTCCTATACCTTCAGCCGGTCGTCAAAGTGACCCGGTGAGCGCGTCCTCTCTTCTGTGATTAAAGAAAATTACGGGGGTCGCATAATTACAGGCTAGCGCTGCTCGTCGGAAGAGCGAAGGAGAGCTTTTGGGAAAGCGAGGGAAAAGCTACGTGTACGTCGATGGCAGAGGAGTGGCGAGGGGGAGGGGCGTGCGGTTTACGAGCTCACGGGAGTCTGATACATGTGCAGCCGGCAAGGAGAGACGCAGCTCGAGTTTTCGGAGGAGGAGCCGGTAATGGGGGTCGCGTATGCATATATACAAGCTACGAGAAGAACGTAACAGTCGATGCAAGGTACACGCGTGTACACACTTGTACGGTACAGGTGAATATGTACATTTATATCCTTGATTCGGTCGGTTACTAATTTCATCTCTCATTTTCTAGCACGTATGGCGCAAGCAAAGCTGCAGGATGCGGGAGGCGCATATGACGTATGGGTGGGTGCCTCTATTTACATCACCCTTATACCTACTGTTCTACCTAAAATATCTGCGAGCAGTATAATTGAAACGAAAAGTAATATTATCACGACGTTTGAGTCGTGGGATATTATTATTATACGATTTTTTACGAGTATACAAGCAATTTGCCCACAACGAGCTCATCGTTTCAGGGCGCGAGCTCTGAGCTCCTCTGTATATTAATGATATTCTTTGTAAGAATACCGTGGAAATCGATCCAAACTCACGCACGTTTGGCCGGATGATCGGCGTGTCTGACCAAACTCGGACTCTCACTACTTGCGATTATAATCAAGGGTCCACGTGTATACGCTCCTCTCGAAATATCCGGTGAAATGTGAGTACGCGTGTATATGTGCATCACCGCAAGGAAGAGGGGAGGAGGAAAAAAAAGGGTATATAGTTTTAGTCGCGAGCCATCGACGAGGTGCCCGGGAGGCTACAAGCAAAAGCGCTTATAAAATACGGCATCTGAATTTCAAAAAGCAGGAGGAGGCGAAGCGCGAAAGCCCGGATGGAGCGTTTCCCCCTGCAAGGGAAGCTACAAACGCTCGGGAAAAGTTGTGCGGGAGAGTTCGAGGGGTCGTAATTGACGCAGTTGGACCGAGTTGGTTGGGCTCTCTCGGCCCTTCTTCTGAGATGGCGAAAAGCAGCAGGGTTGGAGCGGGGGGAGGCAAAAATATGAGGAAAATGGCACGAACGCCAGCAGTGGGCTAATTCCTCCCGGGTGGGCGTCCGTCAAAGCGCGCAAATATTTGCCATATACTTTTCGAGCCCGTACCTTATACACTCGCTTGCGCTCCTTTCGCCTCGTCTTCGAACTACAGCATATTGGCTCGGTGCTCGTGTATATATACGTGTACCTTTTTTTTTTTTTTTTGTTCTTCCGTTGCTCGATTTTCCAACCGGACAATTAGCTAATACGTTCGGTTGAACCCCCCGACTGACATGGACAACGACGCCCCCAGCCTCGTTTACTTTTCATCGGTTGTGCGCGTGTGTACACAACTCGCGTTCCAATATATCGATGGTTAATTGAATGAGGGCGGATGCGCGTGCACCGAGGATTTGTAAATAATCAGCCGAGACGCGACGCGCTCCCTTAATCGGGAAACAGAGTGAGGTGACACGGCGGTTGGTAGGCCGCTCTTCCATCGCGAGATGTACTTTAATTACTCGATTTGTACAGACAAACTACCTTTTTTTTCCTTTTTTTTTAACCTACCTGATGTCGTATGGTCGAGTTACTTTTGTTTACATCATCACGTGCTAGTGACCGCGTATTTAATTAATTAGGTGCGATGTATGGATGGATGGTTTTTTATGGTTGTAGTTATTAAAAAAAAAAAAAAAAAAAAAAAAAAAAGAACACGACACAGATTCAGTATCTTTTTTTTCCCTCGGCAAACTTCATCCTGGAAACTATGACTCTTTCGGGGCATTGGAAAGCGCCCAAAGTCCAGCTTGTAATTAAATAATCCGAGCCATTTCGGTTCGGCCACGCGCGCGTTTTGTACGACAAACCACGCGGTCGCGCGCGTTTGCCGGTTTTTTTTTTTCCCCGGCTTTGTTCCGCAGCACTCGCCCGGGCATGAACACGAATATCACGCAATTATTCCCCGGGAAATTTCACTTTGACAGAATCGCATGGTTGGCGAATTTGCGCGTCCATCTCAATTAGCTCGCGAGTGCACGCACTGCCCGATTTTCATATACCTTATATACTGGCGCCACACGCGGCCGACCTAAGCTACTGCTGTACTACTGTTGGACAAGCTTCGTGTTACATGTATCACTGTTAACTATTTTTACTAGGTTTTTTTTTTTTTTTTTTTTTTTTTTTTGTTTTTCGTGCGAGAATTCAAGTAACTAAAATACATACGTACTTATTTTAACTCGATCTGGACTTTTTTTGTTTACAAGACCGCGCAAAGTTTTCGCCGTTCATCATTTCGACTGTGAAAGGATAAAATACATATATACCTACACAGGGAGACACAGCACGAGCTACCGAACGAAAGTTCGAGCGCTGCAGTCGTCAGAGATGCGAAAGGGGAGGGTAATGAAAATAATTAATGCGGGTCTCGGTATATATTTAGCAGAAACGAGAAGGAGACTATGAAAGGGGGGGGGGTTGGGGCAAAGATAGATGTCAAAGGTGCGCAAACGCCGCGATTTCGTTTGAGCTGTCGGACAGAGATGAATTTTTCCCCGTAAACGACCCAAGAGTATTATACATTTGGTGTGATTAAGATACAATTTCGTAAGTGTGCACGAAGCGTAACTCTATTCGCAAAGATGGCTATGACGCAACGAGATCATAATTTGAGCTTGTGCATTACTTAATTTGATCATCCGTCCTTAAAGCTAATCTGACGATTGAAACAAGGTGCACCTGTTTTCACGATGGATGTTCAAAATCACATCTGCTCTTGTTTCGGGAAAATTAACAATTACATGCCCCCGTGTTTAATTATATACTTGCATCAAAGTCATACGCCAATTAGATTGCCCTGGACGAGTCAAACAGTTTTGCCAGAGAGAAGAAAAAAAAAAAAAAAAAAAAAAAAAAAAAAACAACAACAAGTGTAAATAACACCCTTGCAAAATCATAACGAGCACTTTGAAATTTATATTGTCACGTGTACGAAGCGGGTACCGCGTTAGCGCCGCTAACAAAGTTGTACAACCAACGCGTGCACGCGCGAGCGCGGGCGTATAAGCTGCGCCTCCTTCTTGCACCTCCGGAGCCAACTCTCCCAAGGTACAAGTACCGCTCTCTCTCTCTCTCGAGTTGAGCCGTACGTCTTTGGAGTGCCTACGGAGGAGGTGGCAGCCTTTAATAGTTAACGCCATTACCTGCGACGCGGCTCTAAAGTATTTAAGCGCCACGAACTGACGCCCTTCTCCTCCTCTCCTAGACGCTTTCGGGGGTCGCGTAAACGCCGGATAATAAGTCACTTACACGGATCCGTGGCCTCCCATGCGCCTCTCTCTTCATCCCTCGGATGGAGAGCATCAGACGGATGGACGGGGAAGCCAGAGGGATGGAAAGGGCATCGGCGGGAGCTTCCGGCTTGGCCCCGCGCCAGTTCCATTCGCGCTCGGCTTGTCCCCCGATCCATTCCACCCCCCACCTTCCTTCCCATCGTATAGCGAGTCGCGTCACACGCATGACGCTCTTAACTAAATTATGGACAAAGTGCGCCGATTCTCCCCCCACCCCCTTCTCTCTTTAATGGCGTTGCGTATCCATCTGGCTCTTCCGTGTGTTACGTGCACACGTGGGCTGCCGTGGAGCGGCCCTGAATATAATTCGTGAGAGCCTTATCGAGCCTAGTGGCGAGTCCCCTTCCTACAAAGGAAAGTTTTTATCGTTATTTCATTTCTTTTTTTTTTTTTTTTTTTTTTTTTTTTTTTTTTTTTTTCCTTTTACCTTACCAATTGATTACATGATGGAAGTAAATTGTTGGCGCACCTGCGAGGTCTGATGCGATCGAGTTACCCTTTGATTCACCCATACAGAGAATCAGTGTTGTCGATGAACGGGAATGTATTTTTTTTTTTTTTTACTATAAACCAATTGGCTTTCGGATGGTTTTTTCTTTTTCAATTCCAAAAATACAGAATTTCTTTGCCAAAGATACTGGTACGCCGAAAGCTCGAGTTTTCCACGGATTTATTTTTCTGCCAACTTTTGCGAATTCACGAATGTTCATTCGAACCGTTTTTTATTCCCCCCCCCCCCTGTAAAAATAAACTCCCAAACGGTTATTTCGCGAAAAAAAAAAAAAGGTCAAATTCGCGTCCAACAGTCAATCAATATCACCCGAAACGTTGTTGTCGCAAACAATGATAGGAGGGAAGGGGAAGGAAAAAAAAAAAAATCTATTAGCCCATCGAATCACCGCGTCCCTCAAATCGTCACCCATCACCGCCGGGGTGCTCCATCAGCTCTATTCCAAGGGGAATTCCTCCCAGCCCGTGGGGCGAAGGTCTTTCAGCCGTTCAACCGGTCCCGGGCTCCTTGGAGTCCTTCAAACCTCCCACGCTTTGAATAACTCGACCCAACAATACCGCTCCTTCGAAAAGGCCTCTCGTTACGATTTTTCGTCGCGTGGCAGACAGGGCTTTTGTGCGCCGATGCACACAATTTCATCGCCTGCTAACCAGGGAGCTTTTCCATCGGCAACCGTTGCATTCATGCATATATTATATGGATCTCGTGCATTGCCAGTGAAAAAAGGGGCTTTTGAAAATGCACGTGCGACTTTTCCCCCCCCCCGCAAAAAATTTTAGCGTCCAGCGTTAATCACCTCGCGGCAACAGCTCAGAATTTTGCCATAATTTGTTATTCCCCGTGTGCTTTAAAGGCTCGCCCAAAGGGTTACTGCGAGTGCATTACGTGCGCGCGCGAAAGAATCCTAATCCCGTTTCAATCGTAATGAGCGGGTCGACACGGAACAGAAGGTGTGTGGGGGGGAAAAAAAAATTAACAACCGCGCGTAAGAGGAGAGGACACGCGTGCAAAGGGGACGGACTGGAATTACCGTCGGAAAATTATAGCGCGGCAGATGTGTAGTTAGAGGGTTAAGGGGGGGGGACTCGAGAGCCGTGGGCCACGTAGGTACACACCAGATTAACTATTTAAGGGCAGAAAGAACTCGCGGCACAAAAGCGAGAGAGGATCCCTTTTCATCTCTTGTTCCCCTAGTCTCGCGTTTTTTTTTTTTTTTTTTTTTTTTTTTTCACTCTTTCCGTCCCTGCCTTCCCAGCCTTTTACGTACACGGTAGGCTTGAATTCTTACTCGTCTCTCGGATTCAGCGCCCCTTGATTATAACACGCGCGTTTACGTCCGCTGATGCCGTGCTTTTTCCACCAATCGGATTTCAATGGACCGGTAGCCTCTCTGTGCTTTTTCCCCTGCACTTTCGCCCCCCTTGGAGCTTGCGGTTTCGCGTTGCACCAATTTCACGGCAAACATGAGAAATCCGAATCACCATATTAAGTATACAACGCTGTATAGGTTACAGAGCGTGAAATTTTCAGGTGTGGTGCGAAATTTTCAGGCGCACGTGCACGCGGGGTGGGTTATTGAATAATTCAGAAGATAACGAGCCGCTCCGCCCGCGCCAAGCGAAAGAGATGATACTGTACGTCAGGGGGAGGAGGGGGGGGGAAGACAATTACCAGGAAACAGCTCGAGATAACAGCACAACAACGGCTACTACTACCAGCACCGTCACGATGGGAGGGCAGGTAGTCAGGGTGACGATGAGCTGCGAAAGAGGGGAAAGACGCCTGTGCGTGCGCCCAGAGAGTCCCTTTCTGTACCTCTCTCTCTCTCTCTCGGCTCTTATCTTTATAGGTGGCACCTATAGGGCGGCAGCGAACGAATGAGCTCTCCCCGGTGCTTATCGCGATCGAGCGAGTACACGTCGAGATCTTTGAAAAACCCTTGGACCGAAGTGATGCATTTGCCGAAAAAAAAAAAAAAAAAAGAGATTTGTATGTTTGTAAAATGTCGATCGGATCGTTCATCAAGGACCCGAATCGTCCGTGATCTACTGGGACTCTCGAAAGAATGAATCTTCAATTTGAGCTATTGCTTTTCAACCGAATTAACTTACATTGTAACATTATATACTCGGCGTGATCACACGAGTCTGGTTGTTGTACCAAAAGCAAACAACTTTGAGTGACTTTTCAAAGATCTCGGCGTGTATAAGTGTGTGTATATGCGCTGCCCGAACTCTCGCACCCTCGCTCCGTCGTTCCATCTTGTTTGGGAAGTCTGATTCTCTCTCTCTCTCTTGAGTTGCTTCTTCTTCTTCTTCCGTGTTTCCCTTTGCCCCTCGCGCTCCGACGCTCTGTGTATACATACTCCTCGCACTTGATATCTTGGTCTCCGAGTGGAAATTAATTTTGGGGAGCAGCTCCCTTTATTTTTGCCCCACGGGGAAATGATGTACTTGCTTCATTCTTCGGATGATCGAGTGTGTCACACCGGCGAAACGATAATGCCGGTATAATATTGTTTTGCCCTGAACGTGAACGTATCTTTTTTTTTTCTCTTTTTTTTTTTAGGCCACCGCCTGACCACACATTGACTTGATCTACTTCCAGCGCGCAAACAGTCACGGGGTATTATTGCCATCTCGTTAGTTTAATCTTGAATTATCCTTTCACGCTTTTTTTCAGCTATAGTATTGCGCAATGATTGTCCGACGATCGGATCGAAGCACGCAATAGGTAACTAACAGGTACGCGCGCATCCACGTCTCTTGTCTTTCTATTTTTCTTCTTCTTCGTAGCTGCCTGCTTTGTATAGCAAAGTGTATTTATACTACACCTACATCGGATGGGGGGAGGAGACGCAAATTGGGGATTAGCAAAGCAAAATTAATGGGCGCTTCGTCTACTTGCACCTGCTAAACGCTTTTGTACCGATTGTTTATACGGGTGGGGGGGGGTACGGGGGTTGTAATGCTTATTTATTCGTTTGAAACCAGTGTAACGATAAATTAAATTCGACGCGAGGAATAATATACGCAAAATTCACTTACTTAAAGCAAGTCAACACCAATTAAAAAATAACTACTATTTTTATTTTTTCCTCCACTTTACTAATTTTCTTTTTTTTTTTTTTTTTTTTTTTTTTTTTTTTTTTTTTTTTACCAGTGTTTCGGGCTAACTCTTTTATTTATAACGATATGTTTTTACACACGTTATTTCAAATGAATTTAATTTGATAACACTTTATTTACATCGTCATACCCGGCAAGCACCATCAGAAGCACTCGTTTACAACCCAACTAATTGTAGGTCTCATAGAAATTAAATTGAACAACTGAATTTAATTTATACAAACACTTGATGCACGTACATTTGTAACTACTTACCGAGTAAATATTTGTAGATATAATTCAATGACTGTCAACTTGGCTCATTTTTAACGCAATCGTCGAGAAAAAATAATGAAATTTGGAGTAAGCTATGATGAAATCCTGGTGATACTTTTATTGGTGCGGACGCAATGAAAAGGAATAGCTGAATAATATTTCCACGGGAATATCTTCCTTTTTAATTAACTCGAGTATATCACGCTCCCCGGGGGGGGAGGGCTTTTGTCTCGGCAAGAATGGAAACTCGAGATTTCCTCGGACTGATGACGACGACGGCTGACTCTCGGCTTTTCTTTGAGAAAATCGGACGGATTCGTCGCGCGAAAAACGCTCATAATCATTTCTCCCGCCGGCTCTGATAAACGATCCGACGTGTCGCGCTCCTCCTTCGTAACTTTAAGTACACCCACCCCCCCACCCCTAACCCTCTATATCTTCCGAATGTGTTTCCATTCGATGGATTCTTCTTCGTGTCCTCGTTTTTCTGGCAAACCGCGTTTTTTAGATCATCCTCTTGGCACATCCACCAACAAAATCTCCAACTTTATCTATAATCTATAACTACTATATCATACAATCTAATGATTGTATATTAAACGTTTGGCTCGCTCAAAGTTAATATACTTTAATTATGAAACAAATTTTTCAACAATAAAGTAGCTTTAGCCGAGAAAATTATTATTTTAATATTTGACGCTTTTTTGCACGATGGATCGGTATGTTTGGTGCAGCGGTATAGCGCCTATTAAAAAATTCACGCCGAAACCTTTAAAGTATTAAAAGACTATCGCATTCTTCGTACGTTTGTTCGCTGTTCTGCGCGGCATTCAATTTTCCGCTTCGAATCGTCGGCGAGTCAAAGCCAAATTAACGTTTCACTCTTTCGTTGAATGAAAAATTGTTAGTGACAACTAAATAATCGAATAAAACAATATACGACGTCTCGACGAATCGGATGGACTCAAAATAAACGATAAAAATGAAAGTAACGTACCGATGTACTTTGTTAACGTGCTCAACAGCCCCTAATTTGTTAACGTAAACTTACCCCGAGAACACGCACTCGTACAACGCGCGTAACACGCATATCTTCTCCTGTACGTCCTATATGCGCCTATTTACCCTCTCGCAACTGGGTCCAAAGGGTATTTTTCCCCCTCCCTCGTTCTTGGATACATATACACCGCTGAAATATTTGGCCTCTAGCTTCTCCCGTCAGCCAAGCGTAAATCTCATTCATAATAATGCCTGCTCGTTGCAGACCCGCGCCTTTCTATGCATACACGTATACACACGAGAGAGATGGAGAGAGCCTCTTCACACTTGAAGCACCTCTTCCACGGTACTTGAGTACCAGATGCACCGAAATGGACATAGCTTTTCTGCTTGTGCTTGCCACTACTGTACTGCGCCTCTCCCTCTCTCTGTTTGTCATTTTCCAAAGGACACTCTCGCACTTTGGCTACGACAATCAACACCTTTTCGGACCTCTCGTTCCTGCACTTTTAAGGCATCTGTCGTCCTCCTTGTTGGCTCGGGCGCGATACTTTTTTCCCCCCTATTCCCGTTACGGGGGTGAAAATAAGAAAAGTTTCCCCGAGAGAGTCGCTCTCGTCTTTCCAACTGCAAGTGTGTATATATATATATATACGTGAAATCCAATGAAATTGCGAACGTACGGCACGAAACGATGGAATATTCATTTCACGCCAATGAGCTGTATACACCCAGGCGTTTTGTATTACTTTAATCAAAGCGTTTGTATATCGTTAAATTCTCAATTTCGTATGTTTGTACGGTAATATCAAACATGACGAACAATAAAAGAGATAACATGCCTTAAACTGTAATGTGTGAGCTGCGTTTTATTGTGACCGAAAACTACGAAACTATACAAATGAGTTCAACCTACCTTTTACGAGAGGGGGAGACAGAGAGAAAAAAAGGGTTAGTTACTTTTCGAAACTCGACTAGTTTTTCGATGCTCCGAGCCTTTGTGTACCACCGGCCATACGGGAAGGCATTCACACGGTCGGCGCGTTATTCTAACGACTTCGTTATTTTATCACACTCGGCGCGCCGTACAAAAAGAAACGCGTTAAAGAGCCGCCGGTGGCGAGCAGCTGTACGCGTGTACGTATAACGAGCACACCGTAATAGGGAGGGGGTACCCTTCGGTCGGGCAATCGTGTATCGAGAGGCTGGTGCGAAAATCGAAGGGAGAGAGAGGATAAATAAAAAAACAAGATACCTAAAAGGTGGTCGAGAACACGTGACCATCAGGAAAATGGGGGAACCCCCCCGAAAAGAATTCCCGGCGCGCTCCTCTGTGTACAACGTGTAAGCGCCGCTTAACGAGGGATGACGTGCGCCGTGTATACACACATATAGAGGAGCATGTGGGCTTTGTACGCACGCCGGTGGTGTATGTCTTTGTCGGAGTGTCTTTGTCTTTCTTTGGCTTGGGCTCTCCGCGCCAACTTTTCGCGACTGTGCACCACTCCCACGGCTCTCTGGTACACTGCGCGAGAGCGTGATATAATCAAGTGTGAGCCGTGTAGGGTGCCGGGCAAGGGGTGCGGGGGGGGGGAGTACGTGCGCTAACCCACTCTTTCTCTCTGATGGTGTCTCTCTGCAGGCGCGCGACAAGTTTATTTTGTCACCCGGCCGTGCTCTGTATACCCTGCACGGATTTCGTCCTTTGCGAACTTACGTCTTCCCTTTTAATTTCGTCCCGCGGTGGAGAGCTCGTCTTTTTCAATCTCAATTAAACGGGGCAGCTACTTTTCGTTTGTTTCTATTGTCTTTTGACTATATACCAAAGTCCATCAAACGCAATATGATCGCTACTGAGTCTTGCACCCGAAAAATTGTTTAATCCAATCCCTTTTGAAATAACAGCGATGTTGATGAATAATTATTTTTCGACCAACTCTATCTAATAAAAACAATATGATTTACAGGATGAATTTCATATTGGCGCTCCAGAGTAGAATTGGTGATCAATACTTGATGAACGAATTATTTGGTTACATCATTAACACTATTTTTATGACGTAAGTACATCCGATGAAAAATAAATGAGCTTGTGAATATACTCCTTATGATCTCTTCGGGAAATACGTATATTTAAAGGGTTAACCAATGTGATTTCACTCATTTGATTTGTCAACCTAAATAGTTAGTTTTGGATTGTACATTTCCTCATTAATTTTATTTTGTCACCTGCAAAACACTGTTATTTATAAAATTTCTCCTTGTCATCAATTTATCCCTAAACGTTTTCTTTTTTGCTTCGAGATCGAGATGAGCGATTTTTCAACGAATGTTATTGAACAAAAAAAAACACCATAGACCTATCGCACTCTTCGTTCGGTCGTAGATGGCATTTCGCGAAACAATGTCGTGATGTATACAATAACCATCCGCAGTATCATTTCGAAGCCCAGTGATAAAGACACCAGACGACACCGATAAGGCCCACTCGATTCAACAACTCTGCGTGTATGTAATATATACATGACGCCGATCGCGCATGCCGATTCATGACCTTTAATTAAGTTTCGCGGGCAAGGGTGCAGAAGTACCTTCTTGCGCCCCCGAAGGAGCAAGACCTTCCTCTCTCGTTCGCGTGTCTGTTTTTCCCCCATCTCCTCCCCCGCGTCCGCGCATGAAACTCAACTAGCTCGAGAGCAACCTCCATCTCTTGCCCGCCTGCACTCGGCACCTTCCGCGAGTATACATACGTGTACACCTATACCACGCACACACCAGTCCCATTGTGTCGAGAAGGGCTCCCCAGGCGCCGAGCTTGTGTTTCAGATTTGTAATGACGCGGAACCGCGTGTCATTTGAACTTTCCGCGGCGCGTTTCGGGGGAAACGCCGGAGGTACACGTGTGCCCGAGAATTTAAATCAGCATCCGGTCCCCATACGCGACTGACAAATAAAATCCATCCGTGTTTCATGTAGTCACCATGTATATAGGGGTGAACCACATACGTAGGAGTATAGAAAAATGGTTAGCAGTAGGGGGAGCGCGGCGTACATTTTACTTATCTCTGGGGTCGCTCTGACGCGCCGTTGGCTTGTCGAAGGAATTTAAACGTACTGCTTCTCCGAGGGTAGTTAGCGGCCGATCCAAAAAAGAGAGGGCTCGGGGAGATATAACGAAGACGAAGAAGCATATACATAAACATGTACAAGGGGAGAGTCGAGGGAGTCGATTCGTGTTGAAGGGGGAGGTTTATAGAGATGCCTCGCGCGTCACATTAACGCCGAAATGGATCACGTTCTGCTGGACTCGTAAAGCAATGTTGGACTTTGTTTAGCCGGCTTTCATGGCCCTCCACTGCAGAAGAAGAACATTTTTCTCTCGCTCCTCCCGGATTCGGTTTTTTTTTTTTTTTTCCCCTCCTCGCGCCACTTTCTCTCCCTCATTGCCACCTTATATATACCCGAGTGTACATGTACTCGCCGCGAAAATAAATCTTTTACTCTCTGGCTTTGTTCTCCTAATTGTTATCGCAACCTCTTTTAAAAAAAAATAAATAAAATCAAATAAACTTTTCCTCGTTGTAAAGCCTCGTGTAATACTCTACGACTGAAAATTACCTTTCATCCCCGGACACAACTTCGATACCAACCTACGTCGCAAATCAGATTGTCAGCAAACAAAGTAAGGGAAGAAAAAAGAAGAAGAGGAAGAGGTTTTTCATAATTAAAGTACAAAATCCTGAATGGAGAGGAAAAAGGGCAAATTTACATAAACACTCCAATTTACTCAGACGGTATGTATAGCCCGATCCTCGGCTTCATCCCCCCGACCCGAGTTTCCCGTCGCAACAGCCCTTCGGCGAAGGCCTCCCTTTTTTCTCCCTCTGAGTCCTCGACAGTTTCATCAGTCCTCCTGATACCTCCCCCCCCCTCCCGCCCGAACTCCCCTTCCATCACTTTTAAAGCAGGCAAAGCCATTAACCACGCACGCGACCGAATAAACGAAGGAGAGCCAAAAGAAGTCGTCGTACGGGGCGTGAAAAGGGGGCGCGGGTGTTTACAGGAAGCGCTGACGGTGCCGAAACCGACCCTCCTCTCCTTATTTTTCTTCCTTTCATCCCCTTTTCGCACCCACCCGCGCCCGATTGTGCGTGTATCTTGGCGCCCCCGTGCGTTCGTCCCCGAGAAATTAACACCGATTCTAGAGTGCTGAGTTTCGTTTCTTCTCTTCTCGTCGTTTGGTTGTTTTTTTTTTTTTTTTTTTTTTTTCCTCCTCTTTTGGGAGACACGAGCGCGTGACTTTCGTTATTGGCCCCAAAAAGAAAGTATATACCCACCTTGGGTTCTCTCGTCTTCTTCTCATGGTTATTGTGTCTATTAACGTGTCGGAAAAAAACCTCCATTCGTTTCAGTCCGCGTAGATTAAACGAATGCTGGACAAACCTTCACGTATACATTTTTTTACGCACCTGCTCGTGGTTACTACGAGAAAAAATTGAAAGTAAAAGACTGAAATTATGCGTGCTTAAAGTATCCGAAGTTAAAACGCGACCGTAGGTACGTAGCATTGCGGGCGATGGGAGATTGAAAAAGGGTAATAGAGTTTTAAGGATGAATTCGTCATGCGTACCGAGAGGTGTTGGGCTAAGGAGCGACAGGCGATGGGGGTCGAAGAAGAGAGAGAGCCGACAAAAGTTTGATTAGTCGCCAAAAAAAAAAAAAAAAAAAAAAAGGGTGTCGACTGGGCCTCTGGGGAAATTTCTGAGGACGTTTGATAAGAAGCGCGTGATGCCATTCGCGAGTGCCGTCGAGGTCGGCCGAGAGCCTCCTTTGGTTTACATTCGTCATCGCATTCCGATCGAGGCTGGACTTTATCTCTTCCCCCCCCCCCTTACTTTTTCTTTGACGTGACCGCTCTAATATCGAATTTTTTTTTTTTCGTTTATTCTGTGGCACACATGGGCTCGTGTTTGTCCTCGAAAAATAATTTTACTGAAAAATAGTATCGGGGTGGTAAAAAAAATAGCGAGCTATAAAAATTTGGTTGTGGGTGTTTGGCGTTCAGTGTTTTCGAGAAGAAATAAAATAGCTCAATGCGTGTGTAACGCGTATCGACGATCAATGGCGGATTGATTAAAATCCAACTGGAAATAGGGGGGGGGAAATACGTTTTTCACCATCTACCGCGCGAGTAAACATTCCCAGCAGCGCGAAAGAGAAATCTGGATAAAACGGGAAATGTTGAACACAGAGAGAATTTATCTGCTTTACTGCCTGAGTCAAAGGTTTTGGAAGGGAGGAGTTTGATAAGGGTTTCCTTTTGCAGTTTTTGACGTTTACGGGGTAACCAGTTTGGATCAGAAAGCAAATATCGGGGCTTGTTATTTCTACAGGGTTGATTCACTCGGGGAGAGACGGTGTTGGCTTAGTGGAGGAAATTGACCGATTTACATGACGATTTACATAACATGTTTTCGTATCAATGTCTCGACTTACTTTGGAACTGATATTTTTTTCACATTTATATTTTTTCAATTAAAATTATTTCTGCTTCAAAAGCGAGATTCTTCTTTTTTATTTTTCTTGGTTCAGTTGGCAATGAATCGGTAAATGTTGGGGAAAATTTTTTATTCAAATATACAAATTATGTTGTACGTTTTTTTTTTAATTTTATTTATTTTTTTTTTTTTTGTTAGTCATTAGCAAATCTCAATAATTGCCATCAATATGGTTATCTTATCGAATCAGTATCAAATACTAGTGTATGAGAGAAAAAAGAATTGTCTAAATTGACCTTAATAGTTGGATGAAATCTTAATAGTACCATCGGTTTCGTTTAAAATGTATTCCTCGTTCACAATCTCTGTTGCCTTTAAATACTGTACTCTAATGATCCAGTAGTTTTGAGACTTTAATGCAGGAACTCATTATTTATTTTCATTAGAATAAACAGTTGGTCAAAACCTCTTGCTATGTGATTCGAATAATCATTATTTCAGACATATTTTGGCGTTGACAAGTTTTTCTTAAAACTTTCCGGTCTGAAAGTTTATAATAAATGCTCGGTGCTCGTAAGTTTGGAACATAATGCGCGCAAGTTATCATTCCTAAACAAGCTGTTGAAACTTTTTGTACTTAAGCAGATAAACTTGAATTCAAAGGAAGAGAGATGATAATTTTACATCATTTCGAACAAAGCTCGGCTTGTTTAATTAATTACAGTACGCAAATCAACGCGATTCTTTGTAAAAAATCATAAACACGAGATAACCTTTTACATTACTTATCAGGTGGACAATGATTCTTTCTCACTTCCAATTTCGCGATTGTATCGAAAAATCTCTTGGATCACCCACTACACAAGGGCGATTAATTTCCAATCGGTTCGGGCATCCCGAGCACGTAGCCAGCCTAACTAACGACTCCAGGCGTGCTCTCGCGACGAAACAAACAAACTTTGCTCCCTCACGTTTGCTGTAGAGATCCATCCCCTTTTGGCTGGTCCTCGCGAAAGATTCGATCTCTCTCTCTTGCACTTTTTCCTTTGAACGCTGCTGCCTTTTGACGCCACGTCTTTTTCAATTTCAATACTTTTTCCTCCCATGCACGAGTCTATCATCCACTGCTCTACTTGCCCCCTCCTTTTTATAATCTCACCCCTGCCGATCTCACGCGTGCGTTTTTGTGTTTTTCATCTGATTTTTGTCGCGCGATCGGCTTCGGGTTCGACTAGTTGGGTGGTACCAGTGAAGCGATAGACCTGCAGTCCTCTGTGAGATCGGAGTGCCAAGAATCTGTGGACGATTCCCTTCCCGGAAAGTGAGATATACCTAAGCAACAAATTTTCCTCAATCCCAGTTTTCATTCGTTCTCTTTCCATTAATTGAAAAACAGAAAAAGTATCTGCCCATTCAAATGGATATAGACAAGAGGAACTTTTTAAAATAATTTTTGTAAAAGCATTGTATGAATGATGTACAAGAAAAAAAGTGGCAATACAATAAAAGAAACGTCGTTTGTATCATTGACATCCAAGACAGTAGTATCACTGTTAGTTAAAAAAAAAAAAATAATAAAAAAATAGTACTTACGTAATATTTAGATGAGTAACAATTAATTTCGCGTAAAGCGATTTTTATTATTCGTTCATTATTTTTTTTCCAAAGCCAAATGTAATTAATTTAGTTAAAATGTCGCCACAACAAAAAAAACCGACGACTCTCACTTTGTGCTGAAAAATACACGGCATCGATCCTTTTTTCATCCAGTCAATCTACATTGGGATCCCAAAATACCTGTTTGGCGAAACAAACATTGTTGAATAAGGAAAAAAAAATCGAGCGAGCTTTTATAGTTGCACTTCAATTGAATTACCAACGATGGACCAAACCGTGATATCGAATTAGGTGCTCTTCCTTCCTCAAGCGAAATCTCCCGGGCGCTGGGAATAGTCTCGAAAACGTGTTTTTGGTGTGTATACTCCAACACCCAAAAGCTTAGAGTCACTTTTAAAAATCAAAATCCAGCACCAAAGCGTGGAACCTCCGACGGCAACGCGATACTTTTCGATAAAAAACAATAAAAGCCCACCCTCCCTTCGCTCCTCGTTATCCGCGAAATCGTACTTTCATCAAGTGCCCTACTCTACGCGTTTTCCTGCTGCCACTGCATATTTTCTAAGCCACGTGCACCGCCCCTCGATCTCTCTTGACGTCTGTCTCTCTCGCAAGTCTCATTTTTCATCCCAAGGGATGATGCTTTATTGCACCGCTCTCGGCAAGGTAACAATAAATCGCGAGCCAGGGAAAATTCGCGTACGGAGTCATCGACTTTTTCCGACCCAGCGAAACAACTCCGTTTACCCTCGATCCATTAACTTTTATACATACGTGCACGCATTAGCATTTACCATACAGAGTACTTACACCTTGTCGTTGTCGTCACCCGAGAGTCCTTGTTTTTCCTCTCGTCCGCACAATAACGCGTTACACGCATTACACGCCTCTTTCGTCGCTCTTGTCCCACGCCCTCCTCCGGTGCACTCGTTTTCCCTCTCATTGGATGAAATTAATATTCTTCTTGCCCGCGTCTCTCCCATTCGGGGTAAAATAAACTACGAGTATACCCTTTTCCTCGCGATGTCTCTGACGTCGAGAAGTATTTGCGAGCGCGGACGGACAAGCGATCCTTCGTCAAGCTCCCATGGGCAGTCGTTGTTTTTCAGGTAACGTACGGTCGGTTGTTTTCGTTTGGGGCCAGTCGAGCTTGGACTGTTATTTTAACGCGACGCATCTTACGTGATTCCCGCACAGAAATTTCATTGGACTCTGGAAAGTTTTGTTAATTTTGAGTTATTACCAGCAATAAAAAAAACTCCCCGTCCGGAGACCAAAGCCTTTTTCAATAAATTTGTATGCTCGTTACATTTCGATTGTACATCAAATCTTCTTCGCGGTTTAACGAAATTTATTTCTTTACTCGGCGAACCGTGCAAAATTATTTCCACCCTAGCGCGCCAAATAACCCAGAGGCTCGTCTCTGTATTTGGCTTTACAAATGCGCGAGTTACGGCTTCAGCGGTGAAAGCATAAACAGACCCAAAGAGAGAAATCTCGAGTGCACGGCAGTCGCGTCGGGGATCACGATACCACTCAGCCGCGTCCTTACTCTCTTTTCTTTCGCCTTCGGTATGCCCCCCTTTATCTTTTTTTTTTTTTTTTTCGTACCGGTGATTCTCGCGCCAGGAGTAGCCGTATAGACATCGTTAAAGCCCCGCGCTTTTATTTCGCGCTCACCTTTTTCTTCCCACCGCTCTTTTCGCACTTACCGCCGCGCGCCGAATTTTCCCCCCCCCCCGGTCCACGCGAACATTTTATTCAAATTGGAATCCCAAACTGGCTCTCCACGGCCTCCAAACGAAGCCAAAGTCGCCTCGGCAAGTAGTAACGTCGCGTTATGGTCAGACGCGCGTCGAGTCGACCAAACAAATCAACGACCAGAGCACGAAGGCGAGGAAAATTATATAGATCGTGGGTGATATAAAAAAAAAAAAAAATCCATACGGCTAAAGAGTCGGAGCGCAGCTAAATGAGGAAGTTCGTTCTCGGCTGGTGCGGTTAATCGCTCTGGTGTATATCATTTTGGGTCCTCGGGACAAAGTGGTACGTTACTCCTTCGTTTTTTTTTCTTTCTTTCTTTTTTTTTTTTTTTTTTTTTTTTTTTTTTTTTATGAGAGAGAGAAAAAGAGAGAAGTAGAGCTACGTGGGGTAAATGGCGGGCAGAGAGTGTACGGCGCTTATTAGAAACAAATATTCATGTCACATAGCTGGCGGCGGCTGGTGCCAAGTGTTTGACTGGCTGCACGTGCGTGTAGGGGTGGGGGGGTGGAGGGAAGAGGCGAGTAAGAGAACACGAGCATGTGGGCGGATATATATATATAATACAGCACGGAGATTACGCATAGCTACGTGTGTCTGAGGCTAGTACGGCCACGGACGGGAAGGAAGAGAGGCGAGAAAACTTTCGACATAAGCCGCGCCTGTCTTATACGCGCCGAACTTTAAAATATTATTGAACAAATTTCGCGTGACACGGACGTGTGCGGCCCCATCCTCCCTCCGATTTCTCTCTCCTCTTTTTTTTTTTTTTGTTTGTTTTGCTTTCAACTTCCCACACTTTGCTGCAGCGCATCCTCGGCTCATCTTTGGTTTTTCGCTATTTTGTGGGTAGCGAAAACACTTTGAGGGTCTGCAAATACTATATACGATTCGTGGAATAGATATTATTTTTCCCTTTCGAGAAATCATGCCGTGCGAAGATCAGTTGATACGATACCTTTCTACGCCTGACCATAATCGATCTTTACTACTTAAAAAGTTGGCTCATGGTTACCGTGATGGTTTTCATAGAATCGGGTACTCTCGATTGTAACCGTAAGACGATCGGAAAACGGAAGGGGTGGAAATCGACTCCATGGGAGCGCAAACACGAAACAGTAGGTACAAACAGTCAAAAGTTTCGCGGAATGGGCTGCTGCAGGCGCACGAGAGATCTCCGCCTCGATGCAGATCCCATCGTCGCGACTTGGCGGAAATGAGCTCACGCTCCTCCAGAGACGTTTTGATGCTCGTCGCCTATTCTTCGGAGCTCGTACACCTTCTCCACCCCTCCCCCTATTTTTTATTTTTACTCCCTGTATCTAAAGGAGGCTCTTGAAGAGCACCCTGTGCTTCCAACCGACGAATTTTATTTCGCACACGTGCGCGTGTGTTCTTGTTACTAATTTCTTCTTTTTACAAATGAAAAATCTTGCTCTCTGTTTTGCTGATGGCGTATCCGCGGAATCGACCACGTACAGTTCGTACGTAAACATAATCGTAACGCGAAACGAATAAATATGGAAATGGTTCGTCGAGAAGATCTCGGGGGGACACGCCTATCCAAAAAAAAAAAAAATAATAATAATAATAAAATAAAAAAACCCTCCAAAGAAGATGAAGGAAAAACAATAGGTCGTGGACAGAGAAAATAATTCCCAAGGAGCAAGAGTTCACCACAGATAAGTATATATGTATACACACGTAAATGCGGAGGAGCGCGATCGTGCTCGAAAAGTAAGGAAGAGCCGCATCGGGGGCAGAAAAAAAGAAAAAAATAAGAAAGAAAGAGCTCGGATGGGAGAAAGAATATATGCTCCGCCGGAGAAAAGAGAGTCCGAGGAGAGGAATCCGAAAGGGGAGGCGCTATTTTCCATACGCGAGTAGAGTAGGAAGGATGGGGGGAGGGGTGGGAAGATTCCGGGGCCAGTTCCTTCATAAATAAACACAACTACTCGAGCAGCTGGCGCGGACGTAATTCATCGCGAATTAATTTAAGGGTTCCTCCCTCGGTGCTTCTCTCTACACCACCCCCCCTTGCCCCTCTCTATGGCTGCGCATGCAAGCCCCACTGGTACCTGCTTTCATTAAGGTTCCCTGGCTACGCCATTTGGGCCGAGGAGTCGTGTGCGGGGCTTGGATGGAGACCGCTGCAGGAGCTGAAGGGATTTCGAAGCTTAGGATGGAAGGGGGGAGGAATACGCGAACGGATCGTGTATGGGGGGAGTGAGAGACAGAGTTACGTCGAGGGTGCTTGGTTTTGCTCTTTCGAGTGGCTGTTTCGTTGATGAGCCGTTGATTCGTGCGCATCACGTGAGAGTATCCTGTTCCAGCTTGCTCAGTCGAGTGGACGTGCTCGGCAGCCAGTTGAAATACCATTGGTGGTACTTGTTTTTTTGAAAATGATCAATGATTATCACGGCCTGCATTCGCACGTTGACTCTATACTAACATTCAAGTTTTCATTTCCTCAGACTTCATTTCTTCACTTTGAACGGAACACTTCCTAGTTTTGTTGAATGTCAACTGTTACAGACTTCTCATACCAACGTACAATTATTTTCTTCTTTTTGAACAGGAATATATACCTTTATGTTATATATTCAACTTTAGTATACTGACAAGAATGTGTACACGGATTTAAACGGTAGTTTATGGCAAAAAATATAATGGAATTCGATTCTTATTTTCTGTAAATGTCAAAAAAAAAGTTTAGCTTTTTAACATTTGATAAACGCCTGGTGGAAATTAACTTTGCATGAACCTTGCACTCAAAGTTTTCGCTCAATTTCCAAAGATGATGATTTCAAGGGGACCAATAGATCCTTGTCCCAGTAAATGTGAAAGAGGTGAAGAGTACCGAACAATGACAACAATGAGGCCATCCAATGATTGAACTACATACGGTAATTATTTAAAAAAAAAAAAAAAGTAAATTGAAAAAGCGCGAGAAAGAGTGTGTGTGTGGGTAGTTGGCATTTTTTTAGGTGCAGTCTCCGCGTCGTGGCATCGCGCTGCATGATATTTACGGAAGGACGAGCCCTACGCACAGCGAGCCTCCGCCTTAATTGTCGGTTCGAGCGGAAAAACCGGAAGCTCGGCAAATTAAATTGGACTTGATTGGATTGCGTCGGAGGCGCACGCGCGTGCCTAGTTTTTTTTTTTTTTTTTTTTTTCAACTTTACGTTTACATTATTTCCTTCCTTTAACGGCACGACTCAAGGTACATGGGATGTCCGGGCACTCTCGCTTTGACCCGCGAAATTTTTCGTTTTTTACCGGCGCGTGTCGTGTTGCGATGATTACAGAGACTCGCATACCCGCATGCGTATATATACGTGCACGGGGGAACGTGAAACATGCGCGTGACGGAATTTAAGGATCCAGTGTTCGACATATCGGAAAATTTTCCAAGTGATCCTGCAACGCGGGAAAAATAATTAAATTTCAATCTTCATAAAGGCTTGTAGAAAAAAACAATATACTGCACAGAACCTGGTATTCTTTTTTCATGCCCCTGTAAAAATGGAACCACGAAGACAGGGAAAAAACAGCGAAAGGTGATGTAAAACTCGGAAAAGTCGAGAGAGCTGGGGGGGGGGGCGGAAGAACAATAAGTAATTAGCCAATCGCATAAATTTTCCTTAAGTAGTCGGAGAGCGCGCGACAGGTGCAGCCGCCAAGGCACGTGTAGAAGTTACGAGAGCTCTTCTCCAAGATGGAGGAGTAAACCGTGGAGACAAGGAGGAGAAGAGGATGGAGGGGGGGGGGAGGTTGCGAGGGTCCGAGGAGCGAATTCGCGTAATGGGCGCAGACGTGTATAAGAGAGAGGAATGGAAGTTTCGGGGAAGATGGCTGGAGACGGAATTGGAGGCGGCGAAAGGCTGCACCGCACCAGGTAACCCACCCCCTCCTTCGAAGCCCGAAATTTCGCTCGCTCGGCAAAGTTTTGACGGGCGGTGCCTGACGCGTCCAGGTCTGTCATTAAGCCGCTCGGCTTCTCTATACGTGGCGTTCCGTTTGTTACTGTTGCTCCATTTTCTCCTCTGCCATTAGCTCCCCTATCTCGCGCGTACCATCAACCACAACGAGATCTGTTTTACAAGGTAATAGCACCACCCCTGTGGCATTGTCTCTTATAGAGGTTTTTACAAGAGGGAAGGGAAGAAAAAAAAAAGAAAAACGGTAAAGCGTCGCTTTTTATCTAGTGCCGGAGCTACTGTTGCTCCCCATCCCTCCCCCGTGGGGAGGAGGGTACATTTTTTATGATAATGGCTCGCCACTCGTACACACTTGTCTCCTCCTCCTCCTCCTCCTCCTTTTGCAGGGAGCCGAGAGAGAGTAGCCTCGCGCTGCAATTTTACAGCGCCACCTGCTGTGAAAATTCTTTTAACGTCCGCGCTCTTTCCTTCGTTTCTCCTTTTATACGCGCGAGAGCGTGTGTATTAACTCCACATCCTCCTCCTCTGCGGCGTATATGATAAAAGTAGGAAACTGATGTAAGTACTTTTGAGCACGAGTTTCATGGCTCTTTTTTGCACTTTCCGGGGAGGGACAGAGCCATATAAGAGAAGACCAAGGGGGAGGAGAGAAGAGGAATACCATGTACTCGCTCTCTCTTTACCGGCTATAGGCGTAGGTACCAGATGTTAATTATGTTATGTCAGGGAAAATGATATGTAGCCCTCCACCCCCACCTTTTCATTTTGCTGACTTGACCTGTACACCCCCTTTCGGAGAAGAAGAAAACTGCACTGCTCCTATAACTTTGGATTTGACGCAGCTGTGTGATATATACTTACCTTGACAATTTGCATGAAATTTTTTTTTTTTTATTACTTGTCAATTTTTTATAATGGACGTATACATCTTAAACACGTATACTTTTGGTGGAGGGTTAATTCAATGAAATGAACGTAACAACAATTGTGTATGTTCGTGCGTGTATGATACATGCGGTATACTCAACTTTATTTGGCAACAAATAGGTTTTTTTCTTTTTTTTTTTTTTTTTTTTTTTTGCTTGTTTTTACACAACGCTCGCTCAACATACGCAGTTACATCCATATCGTCATTGCTTTTTCTCCGTCTTCCCGTTCCATCTCTTTTTCTCACCCCTTTTCATCCCTCCGCGTCGCTTCGCTATGTCCATTGGCGTTTTTTCTCGTCGTTATTACTTTGCAATATTTATACATATATATTTATATATCATTCTCTATATGTTAACAATGAACAACTCAATTATACATCGTTAGGCGTATTGTTTCTATATGCATATTTGGGTACGTATATATAAATGTGTGTATCGCTTGTATATATATATTATATTATTGTTATACGTATCATTGACGCGCGCGAATTCTTGCTTTTTAGTTTCTACACCTCTCAATCGCCATTGCATCGCTCGTCTGAAGTAATATATATATATATAGAAGCGTTGCGTCGTCACCTTGAACTCGATAAATATACTGATTACAGTTCATACATGTATTATATACTTGTCTTCTTCGTGAATATATGTATACACGTGTATTTGGTGTAGTCGTTTCAACAGCACACATTTATGGTTTTTTGATTTTTATATCAACGATTTTTGAAAGTTGTCCGTACGATCATTCAAGGAAAACACTACACGCAGTACAGGTGTATAGGAAACCATTGAGGATGCACTCGTTCACAAGTACATGTGTGTCAAGCATCGCGAGTCGAGTGTCAAAATAAACGGTGCGTACAATCTTCGTTTCAACAATCGGTGCATTTTGCCACACCCCCGGATTTCCTGTGTATAAAATCCACCTGTCGATACTTTTTAATCTCCAAAGCACCTATCTTTCAACAAAAAAAAAAAAAAAAAAAAAAAAAAAAAAAAAAAAGGCATAAATCAACGCATTCGGATATCTATCGCTTTCTACTCAATCCGATCTACCCCACGCATAAGTACAGACAACTTTACACCTGCATCTTACGATTCATCCCAACACCCACTCCACCGCTCTAATACGTATATCATCGGGCACGCGATGTATTATATATTTCACCCACTGCTCGTTACACCCGTAAAGCTTGGTCTCCCTGAAGTAATACGCGCCGTAAAATACACTTGCTCTCATCTCCTTGGCAATCGCATTACCTTATAACACAGTAGCAGCCGGCGATACAAGCCAGTATGTATATAGTACCGGCATACAAGGTATGGCGCATGCGGTGCACATGGCGAAAAAATCAACGGCGAGGTCCCATTACGGGGGTGCCGCGTCTCACATTCATGCCGTTTAACGCGCAGAATTTTTCGCAGAGATACGCGAAGCGCGTAACAATTGATGCATCGTTTTCTCTCTCTCTCTCTCTCTCTCATCCTTGAATCCTCGAATATAAACGAAAGAATCGCAATAATACGCGATTCGCACCTCCCGCGTTCCATGAAACGAAGAGAGAAGGACCACTGCTACCCCGTTTCCCTCCAGCTTCTTCGTATTTTTGCATAAAACGGAAAAAAGCTCGCGATCGCGAGGTATGGTCGTTTCGTTCAACGAGTACTTTTCAAGCGAAGCTACGACTACATATATTTACACCCGAGGGCACGTTTTTCGTAAAAATACGCTTATTGGTCTATTGAACGATAGTACAGGTCGATGGGGAGTGAGCTATACGCTAACTATGGTCGAATCAAACGTCGGAAGGGGATCTAGGTACAAAATTTATTTGGTCTCGGTGCAACGAGGGCTAGTTTTTTACACTCAAGCTCGTGGTTTGTAAAAAGTCTTTCTAATCTAAAATTAATAATATACCTATATTCTCGCGTTTTGCCTACAATGGAAGTATAAAAAAGTGTGAGGGTACCCTTTTTTTCTCTGAAACGAACGTACATGAATTGCTCTACGTCCAGACTCGGGACACGATAATCTCATGGATTTTTCAACATATTCAAACAAAAGTTTTTTTTTCTTTTTATCCCAGTGCAAAGTGCAATGTAATACTTATTACTGTACTTCATACGTTATTTTGAATCAAATATTTAGATACTTTTACAATTTTTCTTCCTCCAAATTGTAATTTATCCTTTTAGTTGGAAATTTTGTCAAGCACTGTATTGTAAATATGGGGGTAGTTAGAAAAAAAAAGTTTCTTAGCATAAATAAAGCATTACACTTTTAGCGAAAAATTAGCTTTTTCAATAAAAGTATGTCCGTGCCCAAGTCTGTCCACATCAAAGTAAACGTCCGAACGAGGTGACGAAATTCAGTTCAAAAACGTTACAAAAAAAAAAAAAAAAAAAAAAAACCGCATGAAATAAACAAGAGTGCAGGAATTGTTGTCGTGTAGCTGCATTTCGAGGAAACGTCAACGTCAACATTCTCGTAAAAATTCATTGGATCTCCCCAATTCTGGTCAACCGTTGGAATTAAAATACAAAAGGGGGGCAGGGGACATTTATTCGATCACAATGTTATATTCGTTGAAAAAGCTCCGACTATAGTGCACCTCCTTTACGCACACAATACTCTACGACCGACCTACTCGACAGACTTTTTTTATATACGCGCACAAAAATATTAAAACGCTTCGCCGATCCGTCTCAACCGAAACGTCATGAACAAAAAAAAGCTTCGCCCCACAGAGTATTGCACGTCACATCTTGCCATCCCCGCCAAACCTACGCAACATCATCAATACGTGATTACCGTGATCACCTGCAGTAGAGCAAAAGCGGCAGCAGACTTGCCAGGAGGGCCTTGCAACACGAACCGCTGGCCAGCGAGTGCTGGTGGTTGGGGTGGCGCCTTATGACCCGTGGCCGTTTTGTCCCCGAGTTACCATTCACCGGGGCTTTGGTGTTTGGGTCCATGACCGCATTGTTGTCCAACGTGTCCCAGCGCTCGATCTTCATGGACGAGTTGTTGTTGCCGTACTCGCCGCTGAAGCCACCCGACTGGTGCTCGACGTGCGAATACTCCCCCGGTGACTTTTGCTTCACGACGCTCGTTATGTCTGCAAACAGATATCCCGTAATTTTTATTTTTTTCCCCGACACCCCGTCAAAGGAGAGAACGCAAACTTGCGGAATATCGCGAGAGGTAGAGGAGGGACAAAAAAAGGTACACGCTCCTCCGAGGGGTATTCAAATGAGTCCCCGTGCCCGTATCTGCTTAGCCCACTTTGGGGCGAAAGTGGACAAAGCAAAATTTGTAATTGTAATCCCCGGGGAAAACGTAATTAGTGAAAAATCTTTTCTTTTTTTTTGTCTGTCCCCCGACCCCCTATCCGTACAAATAGAGGAAAGGGAAAAGAACAGCGAAGTAATGAAGCGGAGAGGAAGCTCAAGGTAAACACAAAACGACAAGGAGGAGGAGGGGGGGGGTCAGACGCCTGATTCTGTTAAATCCTCCAACAATCCTCTCCTCGGGAAATAAGACGACTACAGGTGTATACTCCCCGCTGCTGCCGTGATGGTGGTGGTGGTGGTCCAGCGCTGGGGGCACGAAGGGCGGCTCGCAACGTTAATCAAATGAAGCGAGAGCGAAAGCGCCTTGCATTGGTTTATCAAATTATTTCGCGTCTACGCTGCAGAGCCGTCTGAGCCCACCCCCCTGCGCTTGGTTGTCTGATGAAAAATACTTGGTAGGGTAATAAAGGTAATTGTTTGCCGGGGGAGGAGGAGTACGGGGGCGACAGACGTGTGTCGGTGGACAAATAATTTCAATGTTTTTCGAGCAATGGCAGGAAATTCAAGACAAGAGGTGAAATATCGAGATGCGACGACAACGACGCGACCCTTGCTCGGTGATTTTAATATCGGCCTGTGTAATAAAGTCCCGCTTGCCCCGCCTGTAGGTATATTAACTTCTGGTCGCTCCTGCCCCCCCATCCCCCTACAGCCCCTTTCGACGTTAACGTTGCGCCGTTCGCTGTACACGTGGAGAAAGGGATAGGAGGAGCGAGCGACGCTTAATAAATTCGCTCGTCGGCAAATTAAACATGTAATGGAAAATTCTACGCTGTATTCTTTTTTTCGGAAAATTGGTAAAACTTGATTGACTCTTTGGAAAAAAAAAAAAAAAAAAAAAAAAAAAAAGTAACAATAATAACAATTCGTCATTTCATTTTGATGGTGCAAGTATAACGATGAAGCTTGTTCGTAAGACGCAGCGGTCGGGGTCTTTTAATTGCAAAATATCTCGGTTTGTGTGGCAATAAGGGTTTCTCATCCATCGCTGCCGCAGCGACATTACTATTCATTCTGGCAAAGTGAAACGAAAAGTTGTGCTCTTGCAGGTAGGGATGTACACACGTATGTTTGGCTGGTAAAAGACAGACAGATAGGGCAGACAAAATTGAAACAAGTCACACGGCGTGCATGCGCCACCACCACCACGGCGCTCGAAGGGGGAATTCGAAATATAATTTCGCGCCAGAGTGTGTCTGTACTTTTTACCCCCTTTTTCTCTTTCCCTGCCTATATACATCCCCCCCTCGTCCTCGACACTCTGCGCCCGGGCGTCTTATCTTCTGAAAATCCCGGAAGGCTTCATCCTCCCGGCGTCCCAAAGTGAGGATGCATGTACACGGCCAAACGCGTCTCTTTCTCCCTTCTTTTGCTCTCTGTTTATTTACTTATTTCTTTTTTTTTTTTTTTTTTTTTTTTTTTTTTTTTTTTTTCCAAGAGTATCTTCGAGCAAATTCCCTTACGCGTACGACCATGGATTCGCCTGGATGTTCCACACGAGAAAATTATGGTTTGGTGAAAACAAAATTTCATTTGCACTTTTATTTCGTTTCACAGTTTACCAGAACGCTGATCGCATTAGCCTGAAATAACCCCCCCCCCAAAAAAAATGGGACACGTTCGCGGTTTCCCTCATACTTCCGAGGGAGATGAGAATCTTCTTCAGCCCACAGGTGTGCCTCGGAACATTTTCTTCTCGATCCCAGAGGACTCCCAGCAAAAATTTGTTTGCGAGATCACTCGCTATAAGACACCTTTGCAGAAAAAAAAAAAAAAAAAAAACAATAACTCACCGTACAGCCGTATGCTGCCCTCGTTTTCCCCGTTGGAATTTTTGGCGGCGCACTTGTAGTTGCCGACGTCCTGTTTCGTGAAATTGTGTATGGTCAGCAGCATTTTCAGCTTAAAGCTCGGATGGGACGAGCCGTGGGCCTTGGCCGGCGCCTTGGCCACCACCTGCACCTCGTGCCGGCCGCTCGATATGATCATCGTATCTTTAATAAAAAAAAAAAGAACAGAGCAAAACTTAACACTTTCCCGTAGCACCGAAGCCCCTTCCCGTGGCTCATTCGCCGGCCGCAAACTCAATAAACATCCATCGGCGGAGTTTATCGGCGAATGACGGGAAGCCACCGCTGAGCTGTGCAGCCAAAGATAAGCTCGGTATATCAGCTTACGGGTGTCCAACTATTCGGCCGCGCTTGAGCATCGAGGGCGTTCGCTCTGCAGCCGCGGACGCGGAGAAACGAGTGGCTTGCGCCAACAGTAGCACGACGAAGCGAGGGGTCTACCGTAGTTTGGGTGGGATCATCGATGTTGAAACTTGCTCGATCGACTGCACAGGGGGAAAAAGGATCGGTAATGTGCTTATACCGATACGACGCGGCGGAAAACAGCGCGATCGGGGTCTTTTTGAATGGAAAAACAATGTTTGGGGGCAACGGAGCTTGCCGCGGTTGGGGGCGTGCCTTATTTTGCCGATCAGGGAAATAGCTGCCGTGGAGGGCGAGTTGATGAACTTGGACGCGGCTGTGGGGTTGCGGTCGGCTCCTTCGCTTTCGGATCGTGTCTGATGCGCTTGGTAATGCGAGCCAACAGTTACCGAAACTGATCCTCTCTCTGTGCGGATACGTGCGCATTTTTGCGGGCTTCCGCGGTGCCGGTTATCTTTTCGCGGTTTCTCCTCCCTCTTTTGCGACTCACACGCTTTTTGCTTTTGATATTCTTTGCCTTGTCTAATGGTTTACTTTTTTTCCGTTTCGTTCAAACTTGGTGAGGTTTCTCTTATTTTCAGTTAGTCAATCGGACGATTATCTTGGATTCGTTTTTCATCGTCGAGCAACAGATGGAACTTGATTACGCAAATTTTTTGCCAGGATTATCGTTGAAACTGCATTGTCATTCCAAACAAGTACTTTTTTACATACAAAAACCTTAACTGATGAAGTATATTGTCAACAAATACGTACAGTCTTGTAATACTTGTAATTAATAAAAAAAGTCACATAAAATAAAGAAATGCTTAGATTATATTTTTTTAAATAGTGTTGAACGAAAAACAGTTTTTTCACTTTGTTGCTTGGAAATATTTCGAGGTTTTCCGATAAAATAAACAGCTAATTAAAAAAAGCATCTTCTTTGAAAAAAAACAATGTATCTTTCAGTGGCGAATCATAGTATAATTCTACAAGAGAACAAGCACAATTCTTTGAACTATAATTTTTTCTTTAACAAAAATCGAAATCAAATTATTTATTTTCACTGTAATCTCGTGCTCGCTTTTTCTTCGATCCAAATCTTAATTAGCTATGGTACTAAAGTCAAGCACCTCTTCCTAATGAACGAAGCAATTTTTTAACCGATGCACCATATTTGCTTCCTACGTATTTCATCAAATGATTGGAAAAAAAAGGTACAATCACGTGATGTACGTAGTGAACTTACTGTTATTGTTCCGCCAGAAGTTAATTGATTGCGGAAAGGCCTGGACAATGCATTCGAGGACGACGTCGGTCCCAAGGGGCGCGCCGACCAGTTGATTCGGCACTTGTATTTCCGGCTGAACTGTTGACACACATCCGTCCCCCGCAAATTGTCAGTTAAAAAGAGCAAAATGACGCGGTAAAAGGTTCATGAATCGAAACTCCGACAAACATTCGGCGCCAGACGTATTGATTAATCGATTTTTTTTTTTTTTTTTTTTTTTTTTTTTTTTTTTTTTTCAGGTATAGCAGCATTTGTACGAGAACAAATAAATATTGCTGTGTCATGAAAAATAAATTTTCTCCAATTGGAAAAAAAAGATGCCTGATAACTCATGCAAAATCATTTAGATTACGTTCAGTGACGCGGAAAAAGATTTAATTCGTTGAAAGGAAAAGAAAAACCCGCCAATCCGCGTAAAAAATCAATCGTAAACTCACGATGACTAATGATATCAAAAAATGAAAAAAAAAGCTTCCACATTTGTCATGATACGAACAGTGCACGTCGACGGTGATGCGTTTGCTGATGCTGGGGGGCACCCCGTTACTCGCTATGCAATTGTAGACGCCCATCTCCTCTCGTTTGATCTTTGTCAGATTGAGGTCCTCACCGACGTACTCGAAGACTCGGCTAACTGTAATGACAAACAACAACAATAAAAACCCTGTACGTAAGAGACGAGAGAAAAGCGACGTTTTCCCGAGCACGGGCCCTCGACCCTCTTTTGATTAGCGTCCTTGGGCCGGTGAAATGAGATTTGTGATCGTAAAAGTTGAATATTTCATTTTTTTTTTCTCGATATTAATTCTAGAAATGGAAAAAAAAGAGGTGAATAACTGGATCCGGGTTATTGTTAATAAGGATGAATTGCAGGAGTTGGATCGCGAGGGAAACGGGTGGGGGGGGGGGGGGGCGTTTTCAAGAGGTGCTGCCAAAGTTTATAGTACCAACCTCGAAACTTTTCATTGGAGCTCGGTGATTTATCGTGACTCGGCTCCCGAATAATTATTTCCTTTTGATCCTCCCTGCGCCAGCTGACTCGCGGGGGAGGGATGCCCGTGGCTCGGCAGCGCAGATGCGCCTGAAATTACGTTTACATTTTCTAAAACGCGGGTCCAAGTGCCTCATCTCCTTTTCCCCCCCCAACGTTCGCTCCTTGGAAAAAGGGGCCGGGAAAAATTACCGCGTCTGCTGATTTGGCGTATTCAAAAATTAAGTGTGACACGAGTACCGTTGGAATCGTTTGCTTGATTTTTTTTAGCGTTAACATTACTGTTAAAGGAACGAATCGTTGCTAATGTGATTTTGTTGAATTCCAACAGTCGAGCGTTTTCCAGGTATTTTGAGAATTTTCGCTAAATGGTTTTGCTGAAAATTATACAATTGCGTATTTAGCTCCCGAATTCCATTGCTATAGTGTACACTGGAGTTGGAAACAGATTTTTTTAAACATTTTTACCCCTCATACCTGGCATTTTCCACATTTCAACGCAATTTCATTAAATTGTAAAATACATGGACTATATTAATCAGTTTTGGATACATCAAGCTTCAATCATTTAATTTCGTTCACTTTGTTATTTGTACTTTTTTGCTCCACGGTATATTTTCGAAAGAAAAAAGCGCTCGCATGCTTCGTTTGTCTTTCGAGTAAGCCTTAAAATCTTGACCGATATTTCCGAATCTTTACTCGATAATGTACAATAGCTCCCCTCGGAAGTGTTTTTACGTGAGTAAAGACGAGTTTTCCAATTTCCTTTGGAAACCCGTCGCTTCGCGTCGAGCTGAAGCGGGTGATTTAATTTGTTGGAAAACAACCGACGACACCGTTGATACGGAGCGAATCCGAAGCTTGGACTTTTAATGAAGCACCTCGGCAAGGCATCCAAGTGCATCGATTCGATCTGTTTCTTTACAAGTGACTCATCGTAGGGCCAAGCACGATATACTGTATCGAAGTGTCACTTTTATTTTTTTAACACGTATAGGTACTTTCTCAATTTTGTATATCCATTTAATGCCCCGTCGCGAGTGAAAAAGTCACTGGGTATACATCGTGTAAAAGTTGCATCGTTGTTTCGAGGACAACAGCGTGATGACCCTCGATTCAGCGTTCACGGGATTGAAAATAAAGCCTGATTTTTTTTGTTGTCTCGAAAAGCTGCCCAATCATACATGACATCTTCGAGAAGGGGTGTAAATAAAAGACGCCAAGTCATCGAGATGCACACTTTATTGATACCACCGCGATTGACTTTCCACGCGGGCGAAAATAGACAATGGGAGAGGAGGGCGCTTCGGGAAATGCATTACTTACGTGTCGTCCTTCGGCAACAACCATGTCGCCCGACGTCTCGCCAGGGATGAAGTCGGGGGGCACCTCGACCGTCAACATGCCCGTCTGGAAAACACACCAAGTATATTTGATTTATACATTTCTATGGATACGCTTACACCCCGCGCGCTGTTGCACCCTGGCAGGTGCGCCCTTCGATATGACACCGTGACTACGATACGCTCTATATACCATCTGTGGGATCGTCACGTCGGTGATCCCGAGGGAAAAGGTCTTTTAAAGAGAAACAAATTAACGATACAAGAGTTGCCTGTGTAGAGTTGCGGAAGAACAAAAAAAAAAGTATGAGGCTGATGCTACAGCTTCGAAGATCGGTTGCGGTGTGAGGGGAGCACGTGTACTTCCACACCCCATTGTACAACGCCACGGAGCCCTTTAATTGGATGCGGGGCATCTATACGGTTTTGAGACGAGGAAGCTGATGCGTGTACCATTAATATGACCACCCCAGAGGTGAGGGATTACGTTGGTGCTCTGCACTGATTGAAATATTGTGTGGATACGGCACTTTATCGATCGACTCACGGAGATTTACCGCAAAATTGTAAACGTATAGGTGTACGCTTACAACGTGGTAATTGAGAATCAACGGTATTAAACAATTGTCCATTGTTCTCGAATTTTACTTTTATTCGACCTTGTAATGCGGCACTGGGCACCCCAAGTACGAATGAGCAAATATTATGCTTTACGTAGAGAGAATACATGCAGGTGTACCTGTACACTTACAAATACGTTGGATTTGTTTGACAATATGTATTGATTAAAAAAAAAAAAAAAAAAAAAAAACAGTATATCCACCCCGTCGCTGAACAAACGGCGAGGCTCGTTCAAAGTCACGCATTTGGCTCGATTTCCAACATCATGGCAAACGCGAGTGCGGAAACACGTGCCGCGGGAGGCATGAAGAAGGGGCGGTGGGGAGAGTAGGGCAGCAGAGCAAGCGGTTCTGTACAGGTCACAGGCGTATATAGTAGCTGTAGAGGCGAGCACGACGCTACATATAATACATATTATGTACAAGGATGGTACTTACGCGTCCTCGCGCTGATGCGCCCTGATGGCTTTGCACTGCGTGCACGACCGCGACAACTCACTTGTACACCGTGGCTGGGTAATTATGGCATATTAATATTAAAACGCTCGCTGTCCCTCTAAAAGGACCCTCTCGTCGGCCTTTTACCCCGAGTATGCGCTAATTGCACCGTACAGTGCTCACTTTTTTTCTTTTTCTTTCTTTTTTTTTTTTTTTTTTTGTATTGTCTCTTTTCATTATCTCGTGCGAAGGTTGAAAAGACGTGTTTTCAATTTTTCTGGCGAAATGAAACATTTCCGCGACCACGAGGGGGGGGGGAGAGGAAGACGGAGTCCTCCTGCAGCGCTGAAAAAGTTTAGCCGTCAAGGCAGGCTTTTTTTGTGAGAGCGCGACTATTATACCACTCGTCGAGGGTGAGCTTTCGACGGAGTTGGCGGTGTAAAAGCTAGCCTTCGATCGGGTACACCGGTAAAAGCGGATTTCGAAGGGGAAAACTTATACTTTTCCGCCGGTGGGAGAAAAATCGAGTGCCCTCCCTCCTAATGAATTGCCAGGAATGCTTCATCAACGAAGCGCATGAATTTTACGTGATCGACGAATAGTTGTAAAAGCGCGACCACACCCCTCGAAAACGTAATATATATATATATATAGGATCCGAATAAACAAAAAAACTGATAAACTAAAGAGAGCACGTACAAATATACAAGTGAAACAATCAAAGTGACTGGCCGTTGTTACAAAGCGGGAGCGCGTATCGGCCGCGAACGTAATTTTAAGTAGTACGAGTCAGCGTGTGGGCCGGCCGACGCATACATCGCGAGAGGGCGGTCCTTCCGCTCGTTCCTCTGACCCGTTTGACCAAAGAAAAGTATACAGACACAACGAAAAGCCAGAGAGAGGGTGGCTAGTGGGAGAGAAAAGACGATCAAACCGCCGACGGTAGGAGCCCCGAGCTTTGAAACTCCATCGAACCTTTTGCCGCAAACTCTGGCTCCCCGTTCCTATATACCTTAAGCCACCCGTGGTGGTGCTCGTACTTTGATATTTTCTTTTTTTTTTTTTTTTTCCTACGTTATAGCCCTTTTTAGGTGCAACACATACTTATACACGAGTAAACGCGGGAGCAGTTGAACGCGCGCGAAGCGGCGGACTTCATTAGTCACGGGAGAGTCTTTTCCACCTCCTCGCAGTACTGCCGAGAGGGATAAGGGGCTCCGAAAGAGGGACGCTCTTGACGGGAGAGG
This sequence comes from Copidosoma floridanum, assembly GCF_036245765.1. Taxonomy (NCBI): domain Eukaryota; kingdom Metazoa; phylum Arthropoda; class Insecta; order Hymenoptera; family Encyrtidae; genus Copidosoma; species Copidosoma floridanum. The sequence goes on from NW_028321896.1 coordinate 4,714,066, forward strand.
CGCCTTTCTTCGTTCTCTCGGGATGCCGACGTTGGAGAGCCCGTGGGCTTCGTTAGGGCCTTTTCAGACGGAATAATTTGTTTCATTCAGCTGCATATATTTGTTGATCAAGATATTTCTCGGCTAGCTCTCTCGCTGCCACCGGGAATTACTCGACGCCACGCTTATTCACTCGGGACTTATTTTATTCGCTCCCTTTTTCTCTCTCGCTCGCGTCACGCGTCAAAACGTAAAATTTGTCGAAGCCCTCTATCCCTGCATGACAAAATTAATCGATAATAATGACGCGTGTGTCCCTTTGTACCGTGCATACGCACGGCGATGATATCATCTGCATTATAATGCGCCCCCATTTTGGGGGGGTCATATTTGCACGAATGACTTTGTCAATTGACGAATTTAAATATAAATATCCCCACGGCAATGGTAGGGTGGACAACACTTTGCGATATTGCTTCATGGATTTGAGCTCGAAAATTGCTCGATTGAACGAAAAGAATCGTGAAAAAACGCGAAAGCTGCCAACCCTTCGAATGGAATAAAGTTAAATTCCCCAGAGCCCAGCAGTTTCTTTTCAATTAACAAAAATGTTTGTACGCCCCCTCTCCCTCCCAAGTGCGGCGCTAAGAGGGACCAAGCGGAACGTAACGCCGTGGGGATATTGTCGCGCGTAACTGGAAAGTAACAACGACGACTTATGCCTTAATTATTACAGCTCCGTCGCGTTAATTAACGAAAGCCGCCCGAAAGCGCCCGACTTTATGTATATATATATATGCACACAACGTTTTCACTCTCCATTGTTTCCTTTTTTTTCCCCTCCCCCCTCGTCTAGATGGGCTTTCGCGCGGCGCCGACTCTTTGTGCACCCGCATGCAGGGGATACACGTAAGTATCCCCCAACACCTCCGCGGCAGAGGGAGTATAATGGCTCTATCAAGTCCGCGCTGCAGTGAGTTTACCAAAAACAACGTACATGGGCGTACGCTTCGACGCCCCACCGACATCGGCGCGGTGCGGCTTGATGCACTTGCAAGTGTGCATGGTACGTGCAACAATATGCTTGTTTTGTTTCGTGCGTTGTTTTTTTTTTTTTTTTTTTTTTTCTTCCTTAATTAAAGCTCCGACAATTAAACTGCGCTAATGATCTTCTTGTCGCGGTAACGCGGAATTTTGAATCGCACAGCCTCGTGTACGTGCTTTTTCTCAAAGGAAAACTCGGCTGAAAATTAATTTAAAAATAATAAAAACCACTCGTTTCGCACACAATTACGCGAACTACGGCACGCACTGTTCCTCGTGCTCTCTCCGCCGAGCAAAATATTCTCGACTCTATTTAACGTAGTTTAACCGTTTCAACTCGCGCTGTAGGTGAAAAAAAAAAATTATGAACCAGTTATGGTATAGTCGATTTTTTTTTTCTGTCGTACCTGGCTGTTCATCGGGTCCGTGTTGATCTGGCACATGTAGAGGCCCTCATCCTCCTTCTGTACGCCCTTGATGCGGAGGTTCCAAGCCGTGTGGTCGCCGTGAAATACCGAGACGCGCGGGTTGTGGGTTATCACGCGCTCGTGGATCGCCTGGATCGCCTTGGTGTCTACCTTCACCCAGCCCACCTGTCGAGCAAAGCCAATTCCCCGTGTCATCAATACCTACTACTTACATTATCTATTCTCTAATATTTTTCCTCACTTATTTTCATACTACCCGTATACATTTATTCTTTTGTTTCTAAGTCGTTAATTAAACAGTTTATGCGCCATTTTTAAATTCTACGAACCTTGTTATAAATATTCATTGTACCTTTAAAATTTGTATCCTTATTTTTATTTTTACACTATGTATACTTATTGTTACTGTTTATGATTTTTTCTGTGTATTTTTATCTGAGGGCCAGACATGGCACAGCCACAAGGCCTCAATAAAGTTCTAATCTATATATCAAGTGAAAAAAATCTATATAAGCGATCGGTAATCGCCACCTTGACCATGGTATCGGTGAGAAAAATTATCAGGCTGCTACCGATGAGATTACCTTTTAGATCATCGCCGCGATGATAAATTGACGGGGAGAGCAGCGCGTATACGTGGATGAGTCTTCTATCCTACAGGGCTCATTATCGCGTGGATGGTGAAAAAAAAAAAAAAAAAAGGAGAAGAAAGACCCAGGGTCTCTGTCGTCAAGCCGGAGATTTAATGGGAAACTCCTGGGAAAGCGGAGCTCGACGAGAGATCGATACACACACACGCGCGGGCGAGAGCGATCGAAAATAAAACGAGTGTAGAGGGAGGAATGGCTCACCTTGTAGCCGCCCAAGTGTTCGACGTGGCACGTAAAAACTGCGTCCCTGCCGAGCGGCACCGTCAAATTTGCCAGGGGCTTCGTGAATTCCGGCTGAAAGGCTCCTCCTGGAAAAGAAGAGACAATTAAACTCGCCGGCCCGCTGTTTTATTTACACGCCGCCATCGCGACGCACCTATAGACCAAACGGAACGAATGGAATACCGAAAAAAAAAAAAGGAAAAAAAAGGAAAAAATAGAGGAGCCTGCACTGCATGGCCGCGAGGCGCAAACACTTGTACGCGCGCGTTTCCATCGGCTTTGAAGTACACTCGACACCCGTGAGATCGTTGATCGTTAACTCGAAAAATTTCGAGCGTGTTGTAATTGTCGGCGGCGCCGCGATGGAAATCAACTGGCCATGGAGGGCCATTCCGATCGATGGACCATTTTACACGTATAGAGGCAGGGGCCTTTTGTGCGATACGCTTGGAGCGCGCGCGTGAAAAGGAAAAAGGCACAAGGGGAAGGGGAGAGAAGAATCACAAGATGAACGAGCCTCGCACTCGTGGAACGCGGACCTTTCCAGGGACCTTGCCCCGTCTTCGCTCATTATTGCAATTTTCATTTTGCCCGGCAGAGCATATATATGGACGACGCCGCTGCGGCATTCCACATAAATAAGTGTGGTGGCCCAAGAATTTTAATTCCTCTCCTACGGCTCTCGGGGATTTTTATGCCATAACTGTCATCAAGGGGAGCAGCTCGGTTAGACCCTTCGAGATAATATATATATATATACGTCAGGGGGTCGTGTGGTTTTTGGATTGGAATATTAGATGCAGAAAACATTTTTTGTTAAACATTTCCCAAACCAAAGCTCACGGGATACATTATGTTGACGTTGATGGTCTCGCGTACGTCGAACAGAGACTAGAAAGTCATCACGGCAATCAATTGCATTCCTGTAATAATTACGGGGGCTAATCATCATTCGGTTTTCGCTAATGACGCATCGATGCCACGTGTATATTTGTGCATACTCAACGAATATGATGAAAAAAAAAAAAAAAAACTACGGGTATAGAAGTACCCTTTGATCCAAACGCGTACGTTTTTTTTTTCGAAAACGCGCGCTCCCTCGTCGAACGAGTGACATGAAAACTGGCAACTGGCGACGAAACCAACGAAACGACCGCACAATCAGAGCCAACAGCGGAATAATCCATCACCGGGCCGAACCCGCCGACTGGCCATTCACCGAGCGTTTCGACCACTCCGATGGAGAAAGCCCGACTGCACACCGCATCATGTACGCACTTATCGCGGTGAGAGAGCCGTTGATCGGCACCGATAGAATTTCGCGGGAAATGCGAAGGGAGGAAGGAAGGAAGGGGGTGGGAAGCCCCGCACCTGCTAATGCACCGAACCCCCGTCCCGTGGCGACCGAGTCGCCGAGCAATTTCATCCTCTCCTCTGTACATACACGCTGCACTTTTGCCCCGATATTACCGATATCCACCAACATCTCTTTACTGCACCTGTATGGCGCGTGGAATGCGACGACGAGCCGTTATGGGTGCGCCGTAACATCGGCGTTGGTGCAATATAACAGGGGCTGCTCAATGAAACGAGAGCGGCATCAGCGGCAAATGGCGCGTGCGAAATTAAGAACTCACCCCCCATCGGCGGATATTATTAAATTACTCACTTATAACCGCGCGCATCGTTTCTTTCTTTTATCCCCTGGAACTATTGTTTCCTTCATTTGTTTTCCCCCGGACAGGTTGTACTGCATTTGACGGGTGTAACTCTTTTTTTTTTTTTTTTTTTTTTTTTTTTCATCGTTCGTTCGTTCACTCGAGGAGGGAGCGCGCGTTTCTCATTGTATATTGTGTTTAATTAAGACTTTGACACGGTATATAATATATGTATGTGTATATACGTGGAAGGGGAGAAACTGGGTTTATTATAATAATACATCCTCACGGGCCAAAAGTTACGGCGCTGATATTCCAAAACAAGCAAGGAGAGAAGCGCGCTCCGCGAAACTTCCCATGTATATATGTATATAAACGTACCAGCTGCTCGGCTGTTTGATTTGTCAACGGTTCGGGGGAAACCCATGCGCTTTTTACCGGGCTTTTCGACAATTTTGTTTGACTTGTTGGGACGTTTCTTTTTTTTTTTTTTAACAAATGCCATCCGAAAATGGGGGATTTTCGCCGAGTGAAAAGTTAATTTTTAGCGCGTCTACTCTTTTTTTTTTTTTTTTTTTTTTTTTTTTTTCGAAAGTATCACGGGTTCCGCGGAGCATTCTCAAGACGGAGGAAGTGTTTGTTTGCTTGTTTTTTCATTTCTCTTTAATCCAAGCTGCTCGGCAGCGGGGCCAAGATAATTGGATAAGAAGATCACGAAAATGAAGACCGGCCCACTTAACACGTAACACTGATAATGCGATACGACGGGGTGGGGGAGAAAAGTAATCTCGCGATAATCTCGGAGGATCTCTCTTGATGACGAAATAATTTCGAGTGAACGAGTTGTGTGCGCCAAACTCGGTATACTGTATAAAATACATTATATTTCGCTCGAAGGAAAATAGCCGGGTATTTTTTTTTTTTTTTTTTTTTTTTTTAGAACCACCGACTTGTTTGAGGCCATTTACGTCGAAAGGATGCTGTGCTCGCATCCTCATCAAATTGCGATGCTGAGGACAATGACAGATAGAGGGAAAAAAATGAAAGTTTTCGGGCCCATCTACGAAAGGAGAACAGCGGATCTTGATATAATTTTTTTCTTAAAAACCAATGACTTTAAGCAACAAAGTGTTTATTTTACTTGCTTTTTACTTTCCTGAGCCAATAATCTAAGTATTATACAATTCTATTGGAAATTTAATTAATTTCGTTCCACGTCACGTATCCCAATGGCATTACGTTTTTTGCATTTGTACTCGTCATGAATATCGAAAGCCAAATCCAAATGATCCTGACACGTTACGCATTTCGTGTGTGGCTATGTACTTGTTCGCCAATGGTTATCGTTTTCGAGCAACGAGGAGTTATCTTCAAAGTTGTGGTAATCAGAGCAAGAAACCCCAACGTGTATACGCATATACACAGCGAAGCCGTGCATGCGATGGAGACTTTTCTGCGCTTGGGAAGTCGACGACTACAAAGAGGCGTCCGAGTTTTCCGGGCAATCGCGAAACGAAGAGTCACCAGGACTAATTCCAAGTTAATTTATTCGCAAAAGCTTGAATGATCACTCGTTTTTGCTCCCGAGGGACGCGGTGAAAGGCCGATGGCAGCGAAAATTCCCATTGGCCGAAAGTTCGACCCTCCATCCATCCATCGACTCTCTTATCTCTTTTATACACCCCCTCTTCGAAGGGGAGCTGCATTCAATTCCGCGTTAATATTTTCGATGGTAATTAGGCGCTGCTTATCAGCCGGGGAACCCTCTCCTGTCGCACCTCCAGCAACAACGACGGATGGACGGAGGGGAGGGACCATTTTAATGGCCGCTCTCGACAAATACACCCGCCGAGCACTCGAGACGCGAGTGTCAATTAGGGAAGAGTGCGCGCTCTCTCCTCGTCACCGGCTCTCTGATGTCGATCGAGCAAAACAAAAAAAGGCACAAGAAACATCTTTGGCGGGTATTGGATTTGCAACAGGTAGGTGGACGTATAAACAATTGGGGCCACGTTGTAACGATTTGAAGGTATTTTATCGGTCGATCCCAGCAAATGGGACACGCGCTTTCACGGCAATGCCCCAGCCGCGCGTCTACGGGGGCGACGGTACTTAACGAATTAACGTTGGGCCTCTCGTGTGTACTGGTAACGAGGTCCTTTCGTAAACAGTGAAAATTATTCGAGCATCGGGAGTTGGAGGAGCTGTTGTACTGTAGCTCTCTCGGGCCTTCTCTTGCTGCAAGGATTCCGACGTTAGCGGTGGAAAGGGGGGTGTTTTGTTCCACGGAAAGGCACATGTCGCGTAAAGTTTTTCCTTTCACAGGAGCAATTAATAATACAAATGAGCATGAATAAAAAAAGATGACGATTGAGCTGTCAAGAGATGTATACTTTCTGCAACGCACACACACACGGTCAAGATATATGTACGTAAATTCCACGTGCGGGGGTATACCCATAAATGTAGGAGGAGGAGGAGGAGGACGTGTTACGATTAAAGCGTTAGTTAAAAATCATTTTTTTTCGCGCCAGCGAGTAATCGCGTTTATCCCCCCTCCCTCGAACAGGAGCGATGGCATTTCAACCCCTAGGTGATTCCTCCCCCCACGAGCATTGATAGCGAGCCATCCGATGAACTTGCGGTCAACCACCGACAAGTCGAGCGCACCGATCGGGCGAACGTGCTTTTCGTCAACACCGAGTGGCACACAAACATATTACATAATACTTACCTACCCGGGTACTCGTGTAAAATGCACACTTTGCGCTCTGACGAGCATCAGTACATACAGGGATACGATTGGGGGTACCCTGCAATGGGGGAAAAGAGGGATGAAGTGACCGTATAGGTACATGGTGCTCGGCTGGCAAAACTGGGCTATATTAAGCGCCATCACTCGTCCCCCTCCTGCTGTACTACCGAGGTATATAATATATGTCATATATTACAATACCCCCACGTGCATATATTTACGATATTTCGTCAACCCGCATTGTATGTACGAATACGTGTTGTATGCCTTCATCTGCATATCGCGCGAAACTTTGCCGTCACCTGGCAGCGCTTCGTTTCTGTCCGTCCATCTGTCCATCTGTCGCTCGTTGACCCCACACTACCGGTATATCATACACTAGCTCCGTTGCGACTGTTTGGTAATTGAGAGTTGAAACGACTCCGCCAAAGGGACGCTTGCGCCGTTTGACACGTATTTTGTCCCGCGTATGACAACTTTTTGTCGATTGCTCCGTCAAATCGCTGAGTTGCGGACATGCAGTTCCCATCCCCCCGTTTGCGCGCAAACTATCACGCAAAATCAAAGTCGCTTCTTTTGACTCCGTACCGAGAGCTTTTTTGATACAACTAATCTTGCACGACCCGTTTGTAAAACGCAATCAAGCGTCATGTAAATCATCGAGCGTTTTTAACTTGATTTGCAAAGTAATTACACGTTACGTTTTTTTTTTTTTTTTTTTTTTTTTTTTTCGGCAATCCTTCGGTTGGTAAGGATTTGCGTTTGTCTTGATTTATAACATTCACGACAGCGGCTGTGACATTTTTTTTTTTTTTTCTTCATAAAATGTTACTGTCACTTCTGGCGAGTGAAAAAAAAAAAAAAAAAAAAATCAAACAGCGTTTGGAATGTAATTTAAAAATGTGCTCGGGAAAAGGGTCCCCGTCCATCCACTGTCTTACAAAAAAAAATGTCCAATATATTTCCAATATTCAGAGTTGGATGGTCTTGCAACGTCTTACACTTGCACTTGAGACACGGGGCTTTCGAAAAATCTCGGAGGCTTTCGGACTTTTGAAATGTATTAAACACCAAACTCACCTAAATTATCGCGAGGATAAATCAGCAAAGCCAGTAGTACCGCAAAAAGTGTCCTCTCCCAATCGATCATTCCGTGTCGATAGAGTTGAGCTGGAAAAGAAAAGACAATCGTTTTGAATGACGTTAAAATTCAATAGGTACTACAATTCGAGGATATACACACATATGTGTACATAAATATTTTCTTAGGGTTGCTTGTTAACGGTACATTCAAGAGGAAAATCGGTACGTCTCGTGTACCGAACAAACGAACAGTGCGATCGTTTACGAATGTACCGAGATGGCGTGCAAAACCGGTCGACTGTACCATGATCTACGAGAGATTGGTTTCCGGGTAGCCGATAACGGCCGATCAGTCTTCACTACACGCGAGAAAACAAGATCTAAGACGCAAAAGGCTGAAAGAGCGCGAGGCTGATTGGTGTGCAAGTAATATGTGGGCCACTCGGCCAACGCGACCTAATGGTGGTAATTTGCCGTTAAAAAAATCTCGTTACGATTGCCTCCACGATCGATCGTTCGGCGAATCGGCGTACCGATCTTACTTTGTGCCTCGATATCGCGCGCCACGCGAGTGTAAATTAATATTCCAATCACGCGAAGAGGGAAACGAAATCGTTTAGGGAGCAACCGCGCAATTGGCGATCATTAAGAATCTTCCCCGAGGCTCGTGGGGGGGCGTTTAAAGACGGGGGTGGTGTGGGTGAGAATACATGAATACACGAGGAGTCAAAAAAGAGGCATTACGTGGCGAATCTCCCTCGATGATTCACGTCTAGGCTCTCGCGCAATCGTTTAACCCACGAGGAGGAGGGGCATGCATAACCAAAGTGGCCGCGGTGGTGAAATTTTAATTAGAAACGCCAAGATTGCCCCCTTCTCCTGTTTCGCTCTTGCCACACGCGCGGCGGAGCAGCGGTTTCTTTTCCCGAACCGAAGCTGTACCGCGGAGAACCAGGTGCCCCGAGAGAGAGAGAGCCCGGGCTAATCTGCATTTGAAATTTCATTCATGTCGAATACGTAATGGAGCGCGGGCACCGGTACAAGCCATGCACCCCCCCCCCCTCCTATACCTCTGTTATTTATTTCTCTTGAACTTTTTGTCCGCGGCTCCGTACGTGTTTATCATTCCACGGGGGCTGATTGCGCTTTGATTTGCCGGGGTGCGATTTCCTCTCTCGCCCCACGCTATACGAAGCGTCGAGGCTAATTTATCGCGACCAACCCTGCCCTTTTAGCTATTTTGAGGAATCATTTGGTATATTCACTAGCATCGTAGTACCTTCCTCCCCCCCCCCTTATTAAAGAGAGTCCAACACTCGAGCCGATCGAAAGTCCCAGTGGTGATTGGACGCGTCACTCGTGGAGTCTCCCAATCAACCATCGACATGTATATTTTTATTTAAATGCACGCGGGAAGGGGAGGGGGGCGACGTTTGATCCTGTTGCGCGAGCGTCGTATTTTCGCGCGTTTTCCGTCCCTTTTTTTTCACCACCCGCGAACAGAGAGAACGGCAAATTCCATTTGCATAGTAATGCGCCCCGTTGGAACCTCCCCCCCTTGCCCGGAATTCCCTGTAGTCGGCGATTCAATATCGCCCCGCGATGCGTGCTATTATCATTATTGTTATACCAAAAGAGGACACTATACTCCGGTACTCTTGTGTCGGGTGTGCACGAGGACGTGTGTGTGTGTGTATGTGATTGGCACATGGAAGCGCGCGTCGTCACACCTTCCAATCGAGCCGAGTTGAGTGGCTGTATATGCATTATGTAACGATTTTGCTTATTGAAAAAAATTAAGTGGTTTTTCGCCCTCGGTGCGCCATTGTGTGTACCGAAACTTCGTCAAAAGTATGTGTATCGCTCTCTTCGTGCATATACGTGTGTGTGTGTGTGTGTGTGTGTGGGTCGAATAATTAAACGTCGCGCAAATTGGATCGGTCGTCGAGTCGGTGCCGAAAAAATGGCAATGAAATTAATTACCCGTCGATGCTTGATTGGGGTTCGCTTAAATTGTACGTATAGTTGGAGTGGGGGGGGGGGGAAGAAGAAATTTTCCATGCGAGTGGTTGGGGAAAAATGATGCATAACGCACAGGCGGGTGCACACGCAACTGCGAATCGAAAACTTGTTGAATTAACTTTACGAGCAATATAAAAGGGGGGTATCCGGAGCATCCCCACGAAACAATGAGCGACGGAAGAAAAGAGGCGCGGGGGGTGGTATCATATTTTCCGGCAAAAAATAACGGCGCTGCTCCTCCTCGGTCGACCGACCGGCTAGCAAGTTTTCGCCCCTCAAGTTCTATAACGACTTTCGAGTTTTCCCGGGGCTCGCTCTCGCTCTCTCTGCTTTTCTTCGATTTCCCGCTGAATTTCAAACATTCAAAAGGATTCCGCGCATATTAGAAAACTTCCGATTCCGCTTTTTGACAAAAGCCCGGAGAGTCAAGAGCCGTGTATAGGAAAAGGCGGAGGGAGGGGTTGGGGTGGGAAAAAAACATGCGGTCGCCTTACGCGCGCGGCTAAGTAAAAGCTTTTCGACGTTTACGTTGGACTCCCTCTCCCTCTCTCCGTGCACGTCTGTCTTTGGCCTCTGTGCATCCCTCGGAGAAAAGAATGTGGCCTCTCCAACTCTGAACAACCTACGCGGGAACTTTGTGATTTTTTCTTTTGCCTTTTTTCTTCACCCCCCCCCCTGCCCCCAAGTTTGGCGTCAACAAATAATGATGATCGGTAATGATTTGTTTTGGTACTCGTCAGCGACATGGCGAATAAAAAAATTACATTCACAATAAATGAACTTGTTAAAAACACATGTACGCGAAAGAAGGGGGGGGGGAAAGAAAAACCTGTTGCGGGCACAAAGGTGTACCCTCCCCTTTTCTTTTTCTTTACAACAACCGCACATTTTTGGTGAGGCAAATTCGCAAACAAGGGGCTACTATTTTACTCGGGGCCTTTCGCATTTATCTTTGATTGAGCAAGTTTGATCGGTATATGTATATACGCTTTAATTGAAGTATCGAGATGAGCGACACAGCGAAAAAATATGAGCATAAGAGGACGAGGAGTGGGGGAAGAAAAATCTGTTCTGGGAACAAAAGCTAACCCTCCCCCTTTCTTTTTCTTCACAACAAACCGCAAGTGTGTATATATACCTACAGCGGGTGGGCACGACTCCCCGGGCAGGCGGATAATTTATGGGCAAAATTGAAATGTCGATATATATACACACGCACGCGTGACAGCTCGCGCGTAAAAAGTTTTGCCCGCGAATTTTTTCCCGCCCGGGTCCGCGAAAAGAGGGGATGAATATTATATGCGAGTTCTATATGCTCGGAGGAACCGGGGTCGGGGCGAAGATGAAAAAAAAAAAAAAAAAAAAAAACACCGGGTTCCTGTCTTTGACGGTTTAACTAATGATTTTCCGGGCTCGCGGTGAGTACGGGCTGCACCGATATCCTCCAAGAAAATTACCTCCCTGGCGCTCCTTTTTCTCCACCCCTTTGCACGCGCTCGCTTCTGTAACTCGATAAAAATTCCCCTGTGTTTGATATCATTTGGTCCTGTTTATTCCGGAAGAAAAAAAAAAACAAAACAAAAAAATAGTTTAACGCATCCCCCCGCGTAGTTGGTATATCAAAGTTGAAGCACTCGGCCATCCGAATCGACCTTTTTTTTCTCTCGGCTCATCGGCGCGGAAAATAATTTTCACTCGCCAAAGTGGCCGCTCAAATTCATCCGAGTTCTGAATGTATTTTGCTGTAAAAAAATATACTTTTCCCACGGCGAGTCTATATATATTTACACGTAAAAAGCCTTGAGCTAATTAACGAGCTGTTGGCCGAAGAAGAAAAAAAAACCAAGATTTGCGCTGCCAAGGAAAACTGCACCATCACGCGAGATTATTAATCCCGACGTCAGGTATAGGCATAATAAACCTGGAGCTACATGTATATTTTTACCCCGTGGATTTTCCTACTTGCGCGTGGTATATGCATTAAATCGTAATGGCAGATGAACAAACCTGTCACGTTTAGCCGTTCTACACGTAAGTCCTTTCTACACGTTAAAATGCAAGTTAAAACTTGTGCTCCCTACCAGATAGTGTGCGCTCGAATTTGGTCGAGCTAATTGGGCGATGAGCTAAGCGCCTTAGAGGCAGGACAAAAAGGAACTTGCATCCGTAGCAGGTGCGAGCGGACGTTTGTGTTGAAAGCCACACGCTTGACCTACCCAGCACATTGGACCTGTTGCGGTTGGATACCGATACCGTACCGCTAACACCTCCTCCTCTCTAATATCGCCGATACCAAACAATAATTCCACAGTGACGAACAAAATACATTTATCGTATCCGCTGAGTGTCGTCGCGCACGCGTTTTTACTCGCCCCCTCGAACAATTGATTGGATTAGTTTGGGAATGCGCATGTGGCCCCGGTGTGTACAGGGTCGCAACTTCTAATTGGTAATTAAACTCGCAAAAAACATAGAATTCCTTTCTTTTTACCTTTTGATTTTCGCTCGAAAACTTCTCATATTCAAGGGTGTCAAGTGTACATCAAAATCGGAGGAGAGAAAAAAAGGCAGTCGAGATTCGTTCCGCTCCGTTGCAAGCCTGTACAAATTCGCGCGTATATTTATATACACAGTGCGGACACAAAGTTGGGCCCCGTGGTATAACGTACCTCATGACAATTCGAGCCGAGAGCAACGCGGTACTGCGGTTTAGCGGCCAAATTATCAAGTAAAACAAAGACTCTCCGTCGCTCAGACGCCCTTCCGCGTAAAAGTTTCGCGTACCACTCTAAACTCACCGTCGGTAATCGCGATCTTTACGCGCGCGCTCGTGGCCTGTGTGGCTCCCCGAAGCCGCGAATCCAGCAACAGCCCGCGACTGTACGCTACAATGATAATAATTGCTCGGATCGTGCCGGAAAAACTTTGGCCGTTGGCGCTTTTTTTTGCCTTGCAGCCTCGCTTGAGATTCATAACGGAGGAGATCGATCGGCCCTGCACCAGCTCGTATCTCCTTTTCATCCTTGTCCGCTTCCAGAGGGACCAGTCGATAATCATCGGCGTGTTTTGTCGAGATTTTTTACTATATTTTATTTTTTTTATTTTTACGTACACGTATAGCTCGTATATAAAAGGGGATTACCGATTTCGGTGGTGAGGGATTTTTTTTTTTATCTATCATGTATTCCGCAAAGCGTGACAGAGTGCATTTCAGGGCGGAGGTATTTTTTTTATTAATATCGAGTTTGATACGCGGATTAATTCGACCAGAGCGTGATTTATACACACCCTTTGTTTTATTTACTTTTTTTTATTCTCACGTTTGCTCGTACACCGGGTGAAGAGAGAAGTACTTTGCGTGTAAAAGAATCTCCAAACCAAATTGCTGCGTATCGCCCGGAGCGTCGAGTTTTTTTTTTAAGTTGTACCTCCTTGGATGCGCTGTACAGATTTTTTTTTTTTTTTTTTTACCGATATGATGGGTAATATTGAATAAGTTTAATAACCCTTCACTGTGTAACTATAGGTGAGCGATCGGAAGCAATTTATAAATACTTAACGAGAGTACATGTATACACGCGCTACAACGGGCTGACTAAAAAAACTAAAAAAAAAGGGAAAACATTAATACCCGCAAAAAAAGGATGAAATTGAAAAATCCTGTCCCCCCCCCTCCCAAAAAAAAATCAGGATCATAGAGCAATCAATTAGTTACACCCATACATCAACCGGTGGTGCTTCTTGTTCGCGAGTAATTTTTTTTTTTTTTTTTGTTTTCGGGAAAACGAAGCGGGGCATTAAAAACCCAGCCTCATTTAAACGCCTGATGGACGCGCTATTGGCGTAATACCGGGGCATTAATTCACCACGCGCTCCCCTCCTCTCTTTCGCCGCGGTGTGTATATATTATCCTAGATTGCATCGTTAGATTAATCGACGCTTTGAGAGCGCTATCAATTTCACAAAAATCCCGCACAACGATCGTGTATACAAGCGCGCGCACACAAGCCGCAATAATTAAGCATACGCGGTTTTCATACCTCGCTCTCTCGAGTGATTAATTATCGGCCGTTATCTCGTTGAAGCGCGTCAATTTTGAATCGCCGACACTTGATTTGGAAGAAGAAGAGAAAAAAAGGGAAGAGAGAAGAATATATCGATCCTTTGTTCAATCAAAGCACAAGCGGGAGCGAAAAAATCGGTACTGCAGAGGCGCGCGTATAGATGGGTGTATACAAGAGGCCGCGGGAGGAGGAGGACTACTCGTCCCCTGAATTGATGGCGTAAATATCGCGGCAGACGGCAGCCCGCAATTTATGGCCATTGTAATGACCCTTAATGTTCGTGAGTAGTTTGGCTGCACAAAGCCCTCATAAAACTCTCTCTCTCTCTCTCTCTCTCTTTCGCTCTGTTACGGCGCGCAAAAGTCCTGGCGCGTCTTTCGTCCGTTTTTTCTTTCTTATTTCCCGCATACGGATTGCGCCTACGTACTCATCCGAGCCATTGAAAAGTACCTTACGGAGGGAGGGACGATTATTTTGTAACAATTTTTCTCTTCCGCGTGTATATGTTTTTACAAAAAATGCACGCACACCGGCGCAGCGCATCTTATTTTCATCTCGTTAAAATTGATAACACGCCGGAGAAAAGTTTCGCCCGCGGCCGCGAATTTTATTACCCACGCGACTGACTTAACGAGGCTTAATTGCATTGCGGTTTAATTAGGCACGCAGGGAAAAGTACAAAAAAAAAAATAGTAGCTACTTATCCGACAGAAAAAAGTTTGCAGTACACCACCACCACCACTGTGGCAATCGGGCGAGAAGCAGCACCTGGGGACGAAAGGGCCTCGGGTAGGGGGGTGCAATGAAATATTTATCGAGCTACTTTGAAGCGCGACGTTGTTGCTCCGATTAAACAAGTTTTTTCGCCCTGGCCCCGGCTGTGGCTCGTACACGGCCTTTATTGTTTTTCACTGTGCGCCCTTGTCCCGGGAAACGGGGGGTAAAAATTTTTAATTAAAACCAACCACACACCAACCGCTTTTGAATCATCACCGTCGTCTTTCGACACACACGCTTACATAAATATAGTCACTGTAACCATACGCATACCTAAACATTTAGAAAAACCAAGGACTACTCAATGACTATACTATTCGCGCATACTTGACTCGTGTGGGGTATGATAGGCAAGATCGACACGTGCAATCGGCGCTCCTCTCGGTGCAATGTTCCGTTCACGAGGACCAACGGAAGTCACGAGGGGCCATAAAAGTTACACAACTCGCGGTTGTAAAATCCAACAAAAAAATCGCGCTCTCCCACACAAACCATTTCTTTATTTGTTTTTCACCGGTGCATTCTCGCGCAAATGCAAACAAACGCGACTTGCCCGCGGAAGCCATGCGTATAAATTCCTATGTGCGCGCGTGTACCTACGACCTGAGAAAACGAAAAAAACGGAAAGAAAACGCACGCGGCGACTTTCATTGCCGCCCGCGCGTTATCGTCCTCTGTTATATACATATACGTAAGCCGGAAAAAGAGAGAGAAAGGCACGTGGAGTTGCACGCATAGTGGCGCGAGAGAACAAACGGCAAGGGGTAAAACGAGCGTCCGGGTCGCTGCGAAAAAAAGAGCCGTAGGGGAGTTAACAGGTGGCGGCGAACGGTGGAAATAAGAAAAGAAATCAACAACAAAAAATTCAAGCTTCGGTAATTGCGATATGTTAGGTGGGATACAAATACAAATGTGTGTATATATTGATTGTATGTATCAAAAAAAAAAAAAAAAAAAAAAAAAAAAAACGAATGATTATTGGAGAAAATATATTGTAATAGTAAGGAACGCACGGGCGGTAGTCCTCGAGAAAGGGCGGCGAGTCAGAGCGGCGTATCGGCTTGGTGGTCGATCGGTTGGTGATGCAGTCGCGGCGACATCGGCAGAGGTCGAGCACGAGTCATTTCCTCGCGCACCAAGTGTCCGCGCGTGGGCTCCTTTTGGTATTTTTGGACAACGCGCGTTAACGATTTCAAGGGGCCAAGGATCGAGGAAGGAGGGACGCGCGCGCAGAGCCGACAACCGCGTCGGTCGGTACGTGCCGGCAGACTGGCTGCTCCCATCGGTGGCGCGATCGCACAGCCGGCACCAGCCACCGGCCAGACAGAGATCCTGTCGCCCCCCCCCCTCCCCCCGTACACATCCTTTTCGAATAGCCGCGCGCACTGTGTACAGGTACACCCTCCTCTCGGCTGTGCACGCGCGCCTCTACTTACACCCCTCATTATAATACACGCCTGCTATGCTTTTCACAGGGAATATGACCGAGGAGGGTATTGGTACATATGTATACACATGTGATATCTGCTGTACTTATAAAAAGATCAAGGGGCACCGGCAGCTTGATTTAATCCTAAAAATTACTGTATCTCGGGTAATTTTGCTCGATGAGTGGCTTGTTTTCAACGTGATTCTGTTTTTTTTTTTTTTTTTTTTTTTTTTTTTCTTTTCTTTCCACGAGATCTTTCTCGATTTAATCGTTTCGATGACTATATTGTGTCAAGTATCGGAGGGAGGGAAAACATAAAGGGCCCTCGTACAGCCGTGGCAAATTTAATACATCACTTGGTTATACACGACGTGTGCCCGAATGAGCGAGCGTATATTTGATTTTTTTACGACTGAAACCGCACGGGGCGTTTATTATTTTATTGAATCGCGTTCGTATACCCACGTCTTATGTGTGAAGGATAGAAGCGAGCGATCCGATTGCGGAAGATCTGAATTTAATTAACAAAATTATCGAGACACTTTGAGTGAGCTCGTAGGTACATTGATTAAGTAATATCGGTATCAGTGAGAGACAGCCGGTTGACTCGATCATTTAAACTCACTGGACGAGCTCAAAATGTGTATTTATACGTACACGATTCGCGTATTGCTTATCAATTTCTTTGACGTATCGAATTAAATTTTAAACCGATTATTCATTTTTTTTTTTTTTGTACAAGTGAAAGTTTAAAAATATTTCAATTCAATAAAACGATCGGCGCAACAAATCGAAGCGCGCGGGACACAATTATCCTACAGTAAAACAACAGTGTGAACCAATAGGTACATGTGTATCACAAACGTGAACATTAACAACAACAATAACGAGCGTCATCCACAGTCAAATGTCCATACAAAGAAACACCGCTTAGCCGTATAGCCAGCCATCTCCTTCCGCGAGATACCCACCCCCGGCCCTCGCTTGACACCCCGAGCCCGATAATTAGGAGCGTTAATTACCCCTCCCGAAAGTTCGTATCGGCCGACGCGTCCGGCTACCGTTACATCAGAGGACCCCGTCCCGCTGTCTCTGGTCCGATTGCACGACGGGGCTCTCCTCCCATCCGTCGTCTCTCTCTCTCTCTCTCGTGGCCGAAACGCCAGCGTGACAATGGCAAATGTGGCCGAGCGAGCGGGCTAATACTCTCCCGTTGGCCGCAATGCGCGATCACATCGCCGACGCGGACCTGACGGGACGGTAGACGAGGCGCGACACCTTTGTTGCACTCCAATCCCGCCCTCTCCTCCCACCCCCCGCGCGCGTATTAATGTAATGGAGTGCCACTGCAGCCTCGGGCCGCTTATGTACCGGTGTTGCAGCGTCGCTAGTGGACGAATCATTGATTATATTTATACCTGTACCGATGTGTGTTACTCAATACTTTTCATGCTAAACGCATGTGTGATTTCTTTGAAAAACCATATCATCCGATACCGATCATGCAAAGTTCCCTCCCAACAACACAACATAATATGTGGTTTTAATTGCCAAGCTGATTAATCAGCCGTGCAATTGAACTCAACGACCCGCCCTACGTGTACATTTTTTTTTTTTTCTCGAATAACACCTATATACGCACCTACACACCGTTGTGTGGGGGTTCCCTCGACGAGAGCCGAGCCATCAGCGGCAGAATCGGGAACAAAATATACAAGCGACGATTTATCGGGGGCGGGGGGGGGTCGTGCTAACGCGTGCACCCGAATATTATTTACTGCTCGCAGATGGCTGAAATTTTCATTGCACGCGCCAACGACCACCGGGATACGGCTAATAAAATCTCACTCCCTCTCTCTCTCGTGGACGATTAAATCCACTAAATATTCTCAGGTGTGATGCGACGTACGCACTTTTCCTTTTTTTTTTTTTTTTTTTGTTTTTTTTGCTTTTTGTTTCTCTTTCGCGCGACGATAAGTGTGGGGGAGAAAAAAAAACGTATATAAGCTCGCCGTGCTCCCCAGGGAAGGAGTCCATAGTCATCCCCGATATACGTTTCCTCCCTCGGAACGATATTTTATTATTCCACCCTCTTTTCGACCCTTCACCACCCCACCCGTTATTCTTACGTATACGACCGTATATATATATATATATATATATATATAGGTACGCGCGCCCAACGAGAAGAAGGTCGTCCACAGTCACTCGGTATCAGCTCCCACACTCCCGAAGCTTACTCCTCCTTCTCACCCCCCGTGACGCGTGTACGCAACGACATCAATGAAGTTTGTATCCCAACACTCGCACGCACCCACCCCCTCCTCCTCTTCTCTGCGCGTCGTTACATACATATATATATGTATATATATATACGTATATACTTCCGAGCTGAGGACTTGAGTTAGTGACGGGCGAGCTGTCGCGGCCCGCATGGCTGCTCCCGTTACTACCGCTACTACTGCGTACAACGGCCTTCGTCATACTCGGCTGCCAGCGCGGCGTGTGGCAGCAGTTGTTTTACCGCCAGGATCACAGCCACACCCCCTTACGACAAAGTACAAGTGCAAGGAAAGGTGAAATTGCAGCAATAATCTTCTTTCTCTTTGTTTTCCCATACGATCGATGTCTGACCAAACGCGGATTTTTCTACTGATTCCGCGCGCAACACGTGCATCCTACGTAATTGCGTATACGTACACATCAGGGATGGCGGGGGGAGGCATTCTCTCACTCCTTCTCGAATGTATAAGTGTATCAAGGAATGAAATTACCTTAGCTGTCGCGGCCCGCATGGCTGCTCCCGCTACTACTGCGTACAACGGCCTTCGTCATACTAGGCTGCCGGCGTGGCGTGTGGCAGTTGTTTTACCACCAGGAGCTCAGCCACGCCTTCTTGCGACAAAATACAAGTGCAAGAGAAGGTGTAATTGTAGCAACAATCTTTTTTCTTTTATTTTTCCCCCGTACGATCGATGTCTGACCAAACGCGGGTTTTTCTACTGATTCAACGCGCAACACGTGCATCCTACGTAATTGCGTATATGTATACATTAGGGAGGTGGAGGGGGAGGTGAACGCTTATTTCGTCTCGAATGTATAAGTGTATCGAGGAATGAAATTATCTTCGGGCACGGTAAAAACCGATTACGGGGGGCCAGACGGTCCTGAGAAGGGCCGAGTAATCCCCGTTAATGCGCTCGCCCAGGGGGGAGGGCACTCTTAGTGCGAAGCGCTGAGGGGGGAGGGCACTCTTAGTGCGAAGCGCCGAGGGGGGAAAATTTCCTTATTCTATACAATGAAGGCGTGCAGGGAGGAAACTTTTGCGTAGAGCCAGGCTTATTTAATTATCCGCGTAATATATACATATATTTAAAAGTGTTCGAAAGCCAATGGGGACCGGCTTTTTTACTTTACCAAGGAGTTGCAAGAAATAAGTAAGGGAAGAAAAAAAAAATAGGGGACAATGCCATACTGTGCTGTGGACGAGAAAAAAGAATAAATGAGTCGATATCCGTGCATGTGTGTATTCTTGAGGTCCCACATTGTGTGTCCACGCGTTTTTCCGGGATCAAGTTTGAGGGAGCCCGCGTAAACACGTCAAACTCGACGGTGTCTATTATTCTTCTCCTCGTCGCCTTCTCTCTCTCTCTCTATTCTTCGCGCAACTTTTAAGAAAAAAGTTCTCCTCGGCCACCACCCTTGTTCTCTTTTCTCGCACATAATGTTTATATATGTACGCGCACGCAGCATCCGCTGTCTTCGCCCCGCGAGTACACGCACAAGTCCGACAGTGTGACTTTCTCGCGTCCGCGACTCTTGGCCTTTTTTGAACACGAGGAAAACAAGTTGGGCGCATACACGACTTTTCAGGCCCACAGGCTGCCAACAGCGAATCCTTATTTATTGTATATATATATATACTCTCGAGGAGGGTGTTGGGGCTCAATCTCTTCCCGTATGTATTTTAGACATCAGCTTGAGCAGGGGTGGCGCACAGAGAGGATAGTGTTATTTTTTTATTTTTTTTATATATACGAAACACACGCAATGAATAATTAAATATATAGTTAGTTGGATACGTCTTTTTCCCCGATTGGTCGAGGGTACTTTGACGCCTCTTCGTTTCAATCGTTTTTTTCCAACCGTTGCCACATTAGGATTATTTATGTAGGTATCGGTGATAATTGATTGTTTTGTTTTGGTTTTTCAGCTGAATTCCGGAAGTTAAACGTTCGAGTCGAGGAGGCAAACGATTTGTTTCGACAAACGAATGAACGAACGGATTGGATAGAAAAAAAAAACGAAAAAAAAAAAAAACAACAGAATCGACAGTTATTCCGCGACAATGCCAACAATATAGGCGACAACGCGCGCGAACGGACCCGCAAATCGTCCCCGAAAGTTGCAATTTCAGCCCGACTCGCGTGCTTTGCACACGCGCGGGCATATTCCACTAGAAACCAGCTGCTCTAAACAACGTGGGGGTGAAAAAAAGGGGGGAAGGGGGGAGGGAAACAAAAAACGCAAATCCAGCGTCAGACGGCATATGCAAGCAACAAACATGACGCTCCTCCCTCCTCGCGCGTGCAGAGTCGGGGCGTCGACGGCATTGTATACCGGAGCACCTGCGCCTCCGTGTGTGTGTGTGTATATATATACATATACATATACACACATACGGGACAAGAATAAGCGGTGCCTAATAAAAAAAACGCTCCATCCCCTCGGTTGGAGAGTATACCTGCTGCCACTACTTACCGCGAGCTTTCCCCCACATATAAACGTTTGACTCGGCTGCACCACTGCCATATCGGGTTTTCCCATCAGACCGGATATTTTTTAATACCCACCCCATCATGCACCGAGATTTGTTTGCCGATGACAACTCCCCGGGCTGCTGTTACACGCGCACAATGGACGGCTAGTGAATTAATCGCTGGAATCCAGAGGCCCCCCCCCTCTCCTTCCTCCCGTGTGTGGGTGTGTATGTAAAAAAGCCCGGCAAGCTGCTGGGCCTCCGCTTTCCGGCTTTTATGAAGAGAGAACCGCAGCGAAGAGGAGTAGGGGAGGGGGAGGGAAAAAAGAGAAAGAAGAGAGAAGGAGAAAAGGTACGATCGTCATAAGTCAGCGATTTCCTCTGCTACATTGACTCGCGACCTCCCCGAGCGCGCATTCTCTATCTGCCCCCCCCCCCTTTGAATCTTCGTACACGCGTGTATATATATATACACATACATACATGTACGTGTATAGAAAGAACGAATGCGCGCACAATGAATGAGACGCGTCGCGTATGTCATTTCTCCCCACCCCAACCCCCACCCTCTCTTTTTTTATCGCGCTTTATCTCCTCTAAAATTCCCGGTCGAGCGCTTACGGGGGGCGTTGGACTCGAAAAATTAGGAGAAACCTTGGGCTTTCTATCACCTCCTCCCGCGGAAGAAATCTAGGCCCTTCCGCTTCGATTGCCATTTATCCGTATACACGCGTATGTGGTAGGCACTTTCTTCCCCCCTCCCGTCCCCCAACTAGTTTGAGGCGCAAATATCTTTTTTTTATTTTTTTATTTTTTTTTTGAACTCTCGGAGTAAAGGGAAAGAGGTGCCATGCACTTATTTACTTGAACACGAGCTCGAAGCAGCAAAGCGTGTCTTTCGTCTCGATTGAAATTGAGAATCAAAGATATTTAAAGATTTTCTTCGCATATTTTCGCACGAAATCACGAAATCATCGATCAATCGAATGTATTTTATGGGGCATCGTTAAACGCGAGGACCTGCATATTATATTGAGTCCACGAATCGAAGTTGGGGACAAAGTTACGAGGCCTCGTTAGGACGAAAAATTAATGCCGATACGGATAAACATGGAGAGCCAAAGTAGCGATTCCGATGCCCCTTCTTGGGTGCGCGGGCGAGGGTATATAATCACAGGCCGAGCGAGTAACGAGGGAGGGAAAGTTTGCGCCGCTTGTTACGTGCGCGACAAGAGGACGGGCCTTTTTTCCCATGTACGTACACTTGTATACACACACTGGGCAAAAAAATGGGGAAGCCCAATGATGAAAATAAAAGCATATACAGTCGCTTATGCTCGCTTTCCCTTCGTTAGCCCGACCGCCGCATGGCTGTGTGACGTAATTTTTAATTGGAGCGTATCCCGTGTCAGTCAATTAAATTGCACCCCCCCACCCTTTCACTACCCCTCGCGATAACTAATAAGGACGAGTCCCCCCCTCCCCAAGCGTTGAGTTACGCGGCATTGTTTTAACGACGCAGTTTGCACCGGGAAGTTTGGGTTGTGCACGCGCAGTCAAGTTGGAAAACGTGCTGATGATTTTTCAAAGAAATATACATCGCGAATATAAAATATACCTACCCCTTCGCTCTCCAAACAATGGTCCCTTTCGCCAAACGGATACGTAATGTATACGTCGTCCTTCAAGGTGAAAACAAAAAAAAATGAAGAGAAAGATCGCGGGAGTGTGTGCAAAGCTTCGCGGCAACGGAGAGCAGAGTTTTCCTAGACTTTTGTCTCCGGAGCGCCGAAAAATCTGGCATTCGGGGCTGCGTCCCGTATCTTTCATTTGCGGGGAGATAGCGCCCCCCGGCGCGTCGGGGTTTATATTTACACGGGAGACGGAGACTTTCTAAACAATATACACACACCCGCACTCCAAGGCGAGGAAGGAAACAAAGAAAAAAAAAAAAAAAAAAAAAAAAAAAAAGAAAGGGACGAGTGAAAAAGCACAGCGGCGAGGTGTAAGAAATAGCCCCGGGTGAGGGAGTAAACTCGTGAAAGGCGCACGAGAGGACGGGCTAAAGTGTGTAGTTCTCCGGTATGAAACTGACGAGGGGAGCTTTCATTTTCTCCGTCGACGCATTTCGATTGGAAATAAGCCGCGACGCGGTCGGTTATCTTGGGAGGAAAAGTGGAGAAACACACACACACCCCCGTATATACCCGTTTTGCAGCCGTGAGCGCTTCGTCTTGCATTCGGCTGCACCCATTGTTTCGTATTCTTTATTATTTCGGCATTACACGGGGAACGGCAACAATTTTCCGTAGCTGCTCTCGCTTTTCTTTTCCATAACCCCCCCCCCCAACCCCCGTTTCCTTTTTTGCTCTCGCAAGAGGGAGAAACGGCCGCGTGTTTGCGCGCGCACCAGCGCCCTCGAGTTATTCAATTTGGGGGGGCTTAAAGTCGGATTAGTTTTCGCGATTCGTTATGGAACGTGGGCTGCTTTCGCAATTTTGCCCCCCATTGTTGCACGCCGTACCCGTACGCCGCTGTTGTCAACGCAGATTTACGTGATCCAATTAATGATGCCACCTACATCGGATTACACCGCGTGTACATGTACACCCACTTGAGACGAGATTAACTTGTTGTTCAACTTAAATAACTTTTTTTTGCTCATTATTTTCATGCTTGTGGTATACATGTAACACTTGGATTATTCTTTTCACGTGCACACGGGGTGATTGGATTTTTGGCGCTCGTCGGTTTCTTTGCTAATTTCAGACGCTTATCAACACACCTGCATTCACGATGCACCGCTTGTGTCGGGGAGAAGCGCAGATGATATTTTATTAACAGCCTCATTAAATTTTCGTCACTAGCGCGTGAGTATCTGCCAGTGGCGACGTTTTATTGCGGGTGAAATTTTACGTATAAACGTTTGAAATATTGCTTCATTAGCGGAGATTACGTTTGGAATGAGAATGTTTAAAATTCGACAGGAGACGGGCGCGCAGCGTATAGTGTAAATAAATTATGATTGATTTCCGTAATTTACCAAAGACAAGATCATCGCAATTTTAAGAGTGTATGTTTTAGTTTTTCGTGAAATGGACGAAAATGGCCGCATCAAAGGTCAAATGAGTCGGGGACTTTTAGATGCGTGCCAAGTTCATTTCTTTGGGCAAGAAATAATATCGGCGACAGAAGAATGGAGGGGGGGGGAAGAGAAAGGGGCACAAGTGATTATATATTACACTTCCATACGTATATATATATACGCGAGAAGTGCCGCGAAGAAAAAAAGAGATTTTCCCGTTGGCTGGACTATAATGAGAAAAGTAATTTCAATTTAAATAATATTCCGCGTGGGAGAAAAATATCATCCCTCCACCACGGCACACGCCAATTCCAACTCGACGTCCTTTTTTTTTTCCTCTCCAGCTAATTTTCCGATGCACCCATTATATACCTCCGGTCGCGACGCTCTGAAAGCGCCTTCTCGAAATTTCGACTTGTGTACTTTTTTGTCTTTTCTTTCGACACTTTTCACTTCTCCGACTCTTCCTCGGCTCGAGCTAAATTTCCACTCTCCGAACCACCACCGTTTCGCCGAGAGCTCGAATAAAAATATGTAACTTGGCTCGAAAAGTAAAAGGCAAAACCCACGGAGAGCAATAAATTCTGCGCCCAAAGTAATATTGCCCTGTGCTCTTTTGTTCGTATAACTTCATAATTCCTTTCGGTCGAGAGAGGGAAAAACAAAAAAAAAACAAAAAAAAAATCACATCGTTTCGTCGGACAAACAAGCGAGCGTGCCCTGATGAAAATATCCGGCGGTGAAAGCTCTACGCGTGCGTACAACAGCCGAAGAGGGGGCCTTTAGATAAATCGTCCCAACGAAATGCATGTTTTGGGGCAAAAAGTGTTATGCAGCTCCCAAGAAACGGGAGAGCTACAGGAAATTAAATAGATAACATTTGCCACCCCTAATCGGACGATATACATTTGGCCCTTGTTTGCGGTACCGTGAAAAATCTCGTTGGGATGGGAGGGGGGTTGCAAGTTTTGAGAGTTTAAACTAAAAAAATTTCCTTGTACATTGTTGCTTTTTACATTGTTTAACCAAAAACTCACATCGAAGCGCTTTTTCAACTCTTTTTCCGGGACAAAGGCTGTTCGAACAATTGATAACGTACAGGCAATGTCCAACAACGCTCGTGTTAGGTTCAAAGAGCTTTGACGCCAAAATTAGACGGTTTTCGCTCTCGCGAGTCACAGAACTCAAAACCCGAGAATTGGCCAACGAGCGTCCAAAGCCCTCCTCCATTTTAGGCAACAAGATATTGCTGCTGGCTGTACTTATTGGACACGTGAACAACCCACCCCTGCACGAGAGATTTCAGGTGTTTGGTATAAATGTTATACATACAGTGCCTGGCATCGTTTCACGCACATGTGCGGGCTCCGTACGATAAAGCGCGTGGATCGTCCGGGGTATAGGTATGGGCGCGAAAGGGGACACGGGCGCATTTAGCATAAGAAGCTTGCAGGGTATATAGCTCGATGCAGGGTGACACACGCGACGCAACTTTCCTTACCCGTGCACACACGCGGTGGGGGTATCGCCGGCAGGTGCAACAGGTGCAGCCAAGTGGTTCCGAGAGTCTGAGGTACTCTAGGCACGCGTGGTCCCGACTTTTTCGCTCGTTCGCTTGACTGTGTATGTATATGCATACCGTGTTACATAGCGTCAAGGCACCTTTTTCTTTTCCGACATCCACTTTTTCCCTGGCAAATATGAGACTCCCATCACATACAACATATACCTGTACTCTTTTTGCTCATCTTTGTACAACGAAAGGTGGCTCTCCTACCCTCTATTTGCGTGTAAGCTCTGTATAGGGGTGTACACACAAGTGACACGGCATGACCCAACAAGTGCTCGTAGTAAATTAAAATCGAGGCATCCAAAATTGTATTTTCATCGAGTTGGGTTGTGTATTGCTATACCTACGTTGTATATATGCACGGAGCTACCGGTATAACATATATAGGCGCACGTGCTCGGGTTTGGACACCCATACGCAGTCAAGGATGAAACAACGCCCGCAGCCCAACTGATGCACGAGCTTTGGCCACTTGGGCGCAACGTAACGCGCCAAAGGGGTGCAATGTGTGTGCCTACGTATATATACGTTCACTTGTGCCTACAACCATCAGGATACAGAGGATAGGGTGCTACCGAGCGATAGGGCTTGACCGCAAAACGACGCCGGTCGGCTTATCTGAACGAGAGAGAGGGTGTGCATCCGCTTTCTCTCGTGGTCCCCCATCCCGAAACCCCTCTATGATCCGTTGGATTGCAAATGTTTATGCTTGTGTGCGCGTGGACAAGATGACTCATTTATCGACGGCTCGTCTGAAAATCTTAAAATGGAACCGCAACCCACCAAACGGGGCTTCGTGCTTTTTAATTTTTCACATAAGTACAGCTGCACTGACTCGTTTGTTCCACTTGGGTTATTTTCGTCATCCACGGCTCATCCGTCCCGGTTACCCCGTTGAATTATCGAGATAGTTGCGAGTCGACAATTGTATATTTTAAACATGGGCAGTGGCATCATCGAGTAATATCCACGAATAGGCGATCTACTTATGTAAAGAAAAAAAAAAAAAAAAAAAAAAGAAGAGACTAGCCGATCCATCAAAAAGCTCGCGGAGGGATGATTTTTCTTCGTCATCGGCTGGCGGACGCGTATATACAGCTCGTTGTTTGCTTTATTTTTTTTTTTTCTCCTCGCGGCAAATATTAAAGCGAGCGAGCGAGTGTTTACTTCTCCCCCCCCCCCCGAGCTGTGGGGATCAAGTGCAATCGTTTGGGGCATGTCGGGTATAGGTGCGGCTCCGGATAAGAGAGGGCTATCGCGCGCTTATCGTCTTCCGGGGCACCCGTGTACTCGTACACTCTCCCTCATCGACTGGTATCGCCGGGAGGGAGGTGCCGAGTCCGCGTGATTGATAGGGTCCGGGCTTTTACAATAATTACTTTCTTTATTAGCGCGGGGGGGGGGCAATGTTGCCAGGTTACACCTATACTTGATCGTGCATCTTACATCGGTGACGAGCTGGTATGTATACGCACCACAGAAACCACTCTCAAATCACACCCGCGCCTCCTCCTCCTCCTCCTCCTCCTCCTCTTCCTCTCCAAAAACAAAAGAGAGAGAGAGAGCGAAAAAAGCTGTAATTCCGTTTCTCGTTGATTGTGGGTGTATTATTTGTCGCACTGATGAAAAAAAGTGCTTTTTTTCTCTCGATTATTCGAGGGAACGATAATGGATGGGTATTGATCGGGGGTTTCGTCCATATACTGGAGTGTACCTATATGTGTACGCGATCGAGGGCTTTTCATCTGGATTGGCTATTTTTGGGTTGGTCTGATGATGGCGATGACACGACGCGCATCTTTTCGAGCTGTCTATCGTTACATGGTTTGTTGCATGTTTACACCACGAGTTAGTTTATCGGTGATTTTTCGGTGATCTTAAGATGGGGTAAAACGGACACTTGTACAAACTGTTATATTTTTCTATATAGAGACGCAGCTGGTGCGTTCAATATTCGTACAATTGGTTTAACAGTGACAAACGGTCAAATTACAGGAAAAAAAGAAAAAAAAGTACACCTTTGGAAACACCAGTTGTTTGGATTTCCACGCGGCCAATAGTCGTCGCGTTTATTCTAATGTTCTGAAAATGGCCAGAGAGAAAAACCAGACCCGCGTGGAAAGACTGCAAAGTAGGGTGTGTGTATACACACACACACACACACACACACGCGTGTACATTAGCTTCTATGATGGGCCGAGTGGGACGAGAGAGAGAGAGAGAGAGAGGGAGGAGCATTTTGCATTTCACGCCTGCAATACCGCTGGGTAATGGGACGGGCTCTCCAATGATATTCCTTCGCAGGTATACACAACAGCAGTAGCAAAGGCTCCGCGTGCTTTTTTTCCCCTTCCCATTTTTTTATATACCATTCTCCGCGAATAATAGCTCGCTCGACATTTCCATTCCCATATACGCCGCCCCCCCTTCTCCATCATCTCCTCTCTCACTTGTTAGCTCAAAATCACTTTCAGCCGGCGCACCTTTTTATCCATCCGAGAGTAATTGTTTATTATTGCGCGTATTGGTGATAAAACTACGCAAGGCCATAGTTTTTACAATGGCATGTATGATGAATTGTTAAATCGTGTACAAACAAATAAGGTGTATGAACTTCAAAAATGGGCCGTGCGATCGATAAGTACGTGACCTGTCTATTCTCCTAAAAACAACTAACTTCGTTTGCATACACACGTCCCGCAATTCGCGATTCA
The DNA here is from genome assembly GCF_036245765.1 of Copidosoma floridanum. Taxonomy (NCBI): domain Eukaryota; kingdom Metazoa; phylum Arthropoda; class Insecta; order Hymenoptera; family Encyrtidae; genus Copidosoma; species Copidosoma floridanum. Next base: position 4,742,305 of record NW_028321896.1, read on the forward strand.
ATCTCGAACAACACCGAATAATAATAGAGCCCCCCCTGGCCCCCCACGGAGCCGAGAGAAGCAGGATACACGCGTCAATTTTCAATTTCAATCGTCACCGCGCGTGAAGAAAAAGGGACCAGCAAGTGGAGGGGAATGGAAATCCGCGTGTTCCCTCTCGCCGCGTAACATCTATTTTTGCCTCCGAGTCACCGGCAACGACGACCTCTCCCCCCCTCGGCATTGCCGATTGATTTTTCAGACGCGCCCCCCCCTCCCCCCCTGGAGAAACTTTTCATTCTCCCAAAGTCAAAAGTTTCACCGTCGTCCATCCGTCGCCTTTCTACCTTTCCCTTCATCCTTTGTTTCTATTTTTCTTTCTTCCTTTCTTTGTTTTTGTCTCCTTTTAATAATGTATGTACACGTGTGTATGTACAGTGCGCGCAATAAGGGAGGGCTCTCGTCAGGGATACGGAGCAAAAAGCCTCGACACGGAGGAGCCCCCTGATGTAAAGATATTAGGATAGCGTCGGCACACGAAAACCCCATCAGCTGCCGAATCGTAAATTTACCGAAACTCGCTCTCCCCCGCACCACCACCCCCCCCCCTTCCTCGCTCTATATACAATTCTTCGTCTTACTGTATATGGGGAGGATGTATCCCCGTCCGCAAGACATTTCGAGACTCTATTTTTTTTTTTTTTTTTTTTTCCTTCTTCCCTGCCTCGGACCTCGTTTCGTGATAAACGTCTCTTACACTGCACAAAACGGACGACGAGTTGAAAGCATTTTTCGATCCTCGCTTTTATACCGTGAGTTACGCGCGTACGGCTGATCAAGGGGACACGGAGCTTCGTTTAGCCCTTGACGTCCGATCTACCGGTGATGAATAAAAAACCTTTACTACCGGGTGTGTATATATATATATATGTTTGTATACGGTTAACCTCCCCCAAAAGGTGTAATCCTTCAATTTGTAATTGACAGACCACTCGCGTTCGGAGGCATGCTATAGCTATCCAATCGGTAGGGAAAATTTAAAAGCTTTTGGTATACGTATACGATACGTCACCCCAAAGACGAGTCGTGTGTCTCGCGAGTGCAGGTCTTACAGCCAACGCGACGTGTCGCACTTTTCATTCGAGGAGAGGCCTCCTCCTCCCGCGAATCCCTCGGATGTATTTTTCTTCGCGAGAGAACTGCCAAAATGTACCTATACGCGTCCAAATAAATAAACCAAATGGAGATAGGCAGTTTTCGCGGGATAAACGTGATGTGCCCCTGTGCATCAAGGGGGGGAAGTGGTGGGGTGATATCGGGTGGTATGCGACATTTGGTCTTTTTGAAACGCTCATGGCTATACAGCCAACGAGTAATAATTGTGTGTGAATTGATGGAACAGTAAATGGTACAGGGGTGATTGCTCGCGAAACGAAAAATCGAGTGAAAGCCCTACCGAGTTTTTATCCGGCGCTTATTTACCTCTTGATCGCTTCTGCATTGAAAGATTCGTCCGTTCCCGTGGATTACACCAGATTCTATATTGCGAGCGAGTGTTTCTGTCACCCCTTTTCTCACGCGTTTTTTTGATCTGCGCTCAATTTGCACGGGTATACGTGTGATAAAATAACTGTTCATTCTTCGATTTTTATCTTTGGATTCGCTGGGGGAAAGGAAGCTTGAATGACATTTTTTTCATTGAATTTTTCCCAAATGTTACCCAGGTATTATATCAATTTTTCCCGAGCACCATATTGTTGAATTACAATCGCTCCCAACCCAACAATGAGCCAACAATTTTATTGTTACTCAACAATGCCGAGGGGATGCGACGAAACCCACATATTATTCTCCTGGGGACGGGGCAAAAACTAGCGTCCTACTTTGGCACTTTTTTAAAAGTTAAATTTAAGGAACAGCTTCCTCCCCCCCGCACACAAAAGAGCATCGCATATAGCACTTCCTCTCCCAACGTATATGTCTTACCGACAGATAGCCCCGAGGAATAAGTGCAAGTAGTGCACGTATACACGTTTGTCTCTTATTCGTCACTATTTTTTTTTTTTTTTTTTTTTTTTTTTTTCTACAGCCGAGCAGCGGATATTCTCGAGGGGGGGGGGTCAGAGGCGTCACAACGGCGACGGACGTTCGACGACGGAAGAAGTAACGCAAAGTATATAAGGAAAGAAAGGGATGGGGCGTGGAGGAGCCGAAGAGCGGCAAACTGTCGGGGGAGTTTTTCGACGGCAAACGCGTCGCTTTAATGAGATGAGACGAGCTCCCGAAGAAAAGGAGGCGAAAGAGTGCCGGGGGGTATTATTCGCGGGAGTAGTTAAGCCGAGGGACGGCGCCTGTTTTCCAAAGTCCGCCGCGCGAACGACGTGTAAATAATATGCTAATCCGCTCGCCTCTCCCTACCCTCTCGCGACGAACTACACTAGCTGCTGCCCTTGGATTTCAGCTCTGATTTCTCTCTCACTCGGTCGTTTTCACATTTTTTTGTGACGCTCCTCGTCCGACGTACACCTACTTACCTCTGCGATTGTTTTTCCAACCTTTTCTTTCTTTCTTCCTTTTGTCTTTCTCTTCGCCGAGCACCTTTAGACTCGGATGATCCGTTTTGCGCTTTTCTTCGATGTCCTTCCTATGTATACATGTAGACGCACGACCGAATGCTCGAGCATAAAAGATGAGTTTGAGAGAGAAAATAGGGATCATCTCTGCAGCTGGAGTGCCTTGAGAGTTCGCTGTATATACAGTTATTTCGATCGTCGCTAATTGAATCGATGGACACAGCATCCGGTATGTCAATGAGACATGAATAATTTGCAGTAGTCTCGGTGATGGTGCTCGGGGCTTTTGAAAAAGTATGTAAAGGTCCGTTCTGGGACTTTTTTGGGCATTTTTATGTGCTGAACCGTAATTTTTTTTTTTTTTTTAACAATTAATTTGTATAATATGTTAATTATTTGGAAGAAATAATTTTCAATAAAAATGCATTGTTCTTTAACACACGTCCCTGCAGATTCAGAGGTTTGCGGTTAATGCAATACTGTTTATGCCATACGTACGTAGTACGTCGAAAAACAACAGTAACTCTATATAAACACGTATTTAAATCTAAATTTAAGATCGTTTCTTTCTTCTCATGTGAATCTCTCTAGGCTATCAATAATTTTTCAACGTCGGAGAACAATCCCGTTTCACTTTGTATACTTGCACGAGTTGTGTTGATGCACATGTATGTTATGGCTCTACAGATTGAGTAGAAGAAAAGTGCATTTTACTTTTCGAGACGAGTAACGAGTAGCAACTTAACTCTGTTTAAACCAAAATCCCATTAGCGTCAACAATCTTGGCGAGAGTCAAACTCTTGCCACGAAGTTAATTGCCAAACTATGCGCCGAGTTTCACGTAGTTCGGGTGTATGTGTATGTATACTTGTGTTGCCGGGAATCTTGTAAGGGAAGTCGTTACACGTTTATCGCGCCAAACGTTCGAGTAATTTTAGCAAACAACGAGAAATTATTCGTGAGAAACAATTTGTCGGTACATTGCACAACTCAATCCAGTGCCATTTTTACTAGTATGGTCTTATACTTGATTTACCGATGACGCTTGGTGCCCTGCACAACAGATCGACAAACGTCATCCGTCGTATATGCAATGGACCAACAAACGGGAAGATGTGTGACATTTTATATTTTTCAATTTGTCCAAACAGCAGCAAGCAGAAAATTGACCGCAGTTTGTACTATTTGCAGGTATGAAAACTACGAAAATCTATTTGGGATAGCGGAGTTAGTGGTGACGGTAGCGCAGTGTGTCGATTGGAGCATTTGAAAACGTGTACGGCAAATAAAAATGTCAGACCGGTTTGACGGGCCTATGCCTGTATTCTGTGTATACGCATAAAAGCAAACTGTGCCTCCCATTCATTCGTTGCTCGTATCTTTTTTTTTTTTTTTTTTTTTTTTTTTTCAATCTTTTTTCCTTTTTCTCCATACCTGCATGCGCGAGAGAAAATAAAATTTCGCGCTAAATGACTTTGCTCCCTGGCTTTTCGAAAGCCGGATCGAATTTGTCGCGCGAAAGAGTTTTGCCCGTACGCAAAGTCATAAAGATTCCATTATAAACTAGATAAATAAAAATTTTTTAAAAATCTTATGGAAAATAATGATGGTTTTTCGAGTTTTGATTGGTTAGAGAATTTACTGGTAAAAGTTTGAATGTAACCGCGGGAAAGGTTTATCTAAAAAAATGGTATAATTGCATTATCCTCATTCCAGAGTCTATACAGTAAATTGTGTTTTTTCTTGTCAACGTCAACCCAGACGTTATCCTGAACGATCGCATAAATAGTTCCAGCGAGATCTTCATTAACCAAATTGTGCAGACTTTTTTTTTTTAATCACTAGTACAGCCATACGAATGTTACTGTGTGGAGCTCTATTTAAATGGATCATATCCCGATACCTCGGTCAAAGAAAGCGTTAAATCCAAATTGCTTTAAAACAATCGCTAACTCAGATTCAGGTTGGACGTGAGTTGACGCGTTTTTCGAAGGCTCTCATGAGTTGGCGCTTTCTTGGGCCGAGAAGTCGATACGTATGTATCAACACAGCTTCATTTCCGTCGATTGTATCATGTACCCACACATTTTCCTTAATTCCGCGAGGTTTTTCTTAACTCTGTTTCAGGCACTCGGACTCTCGTTGGTTCTCGGCATTAGTTATATCATAACTATTAGAGCACGAAAAACCGATACTCTTCTTTTGAGCCGTGGAGTCTGTTGTTGCCTGTTACAACCACGCATTGCTCGGAGCAACAACTTTACCGTGAAACCGGAAAATCGGCGCATCCATACGACGATTCATCTCAACGGCAATATTATATATTTTATATCCTGGAGCGTTTTCCTCCCGTCTGAGTCCAGTGCACACCAACAGAGCCAACCCCGTGCAGGAACCACAACTGTGATTAGCCACAACTGTTTCCCCAATCAGTGCAAATATTTACAATGTTAATGGAATTCACGCTTTCTTAGTGAGTCTCGTGTATTTGATTTTGTTCTTTTATACAAAATTTTACTTTTAAATGTATACAATAGCTTTCCGAGAAATCGAATCCATACATAACATTAGTATTACAGCCGATCGGAATTCGAAGACACCTATGTACGTGGGTATACATATACCTTAAAAGTTTCCATTTCGCTGTTTGTCTCTGTACATCGTACCTACTTCCTTTCGGATGAGCTTACAATACACAAACATACCTACACGTGTACAGTTCTGCTCACTTGCCGATTCATTTAATTATTGGTACACGCGCTCCGATTTTGTCGGCAATTCGATATAAAACTGTTCGATTTCATATTTCGTGCAAGTTTTCCTAAAAGTGCAGTTTTGTGTCCCACGTGCACAGGATTCATCGATTAATCGCGCGTCATCTACCAAAACTCTCTTCTGGCCATTCTCAGTCGTTTCCAACAAGCAACAAGAAAATATTTGCGAGCATGAGCCGGAGGAGCGGAGAAGAGCCCGTTGCCAAACATTTCGATGGATTCCTGGCTGAGCTTCGCACTTTCCAGACCGAGGTCAAAGCTTCCCTCGGCAACATCCTCCTTCAATTGGACAAGCTCGAAGAGATCATCGCGAACAACGTCGCCCCCTGCACCTCTGTCGCGCCATCTTCTTCGTCCGGTGCCACAACGGACAAGCGCGTCAACGTACCCACGTCTTCGGAGCCGATGATTACGGCGGTTCCGTCAAGTTTGTTGCCCCGCGAATCGGCCGAGCTTCTCATCACCAACGTACCGATTTCCATCGACCTGTCCGACCTCGAGATCGTTAACCGGGTCCTCGACTTCGCGGGCTGTCCTGCGTTCACGCGGTTCGTCGTCTTGGTGCGCGAATGGCTGCCACCGGTCGAGAGCTCGAAGGCTCATCGCGGTGTTGTCGCCAAACTCGTTTCCCCCACCGTGCGCGACGAGATCGTTAAAATGGCCCGCAAGCTCGCAAAAGCGCCAACCAACGAGGTTTTGGGCGCGGGGGCTGGCTCATCCCGCTTGTACCTGCACCCGCTCTTACCCCCGGAGGTTTACCGATTATGGCGAAAGGCGACCGCGTTTTACAGGAGCATCGGTTACGCGTTTCCCGTGTGCCGGGACGGTACGGTATACATGCGCAGGACACGCAAGTCCGGACTCGTGCCGATTTTTTCCGAGGCCGAGTTGTACGCCCTCGAGCGGGCTTGACCTTTTGTTTTTTTCTCCCCCTTCCCGATTTGCCACGCGTTATGAAATCACTCTAAGTATTTTTGTATACACTACTTGTTTGCTATTGTAATGTAATATGTTGTCAATTTTTTTTTTTTTTTTTTTCAAACAAGTACTCTCGAAATAAACGAATTTTAAAATACGATTCTTGTTTTCAGTTGTTGTTACATGGTCAATATATATATTGTATACCTTACATTTTTCTCCATCGTGGATTTTACGCGAATCGGATATCCTATACAGAGTATTGGGTGCAACCGCGTTGGTAAAAAAAAAAAATAATAAAAAAATAAAAATAATGCAGTCTTTGTTTCTTGTGCAAGAAGCAAGCAACAAACAGAATAATTTCGTTCTTTGTAATGAAATCTGTTTTGATGCTACGTATATTACGATTAGACTCTAGTATAAATAATAGAGAGAGAGAGAGCACCGATTGTCACATCGGTAAATCGGTTTTTTTGCAATCGTAGTCCATAAGTAGGGAAAATGATGGGTATATACTGCACACATAGAGATCGCGGCGCTAATGGGATCTAAATGTGAGAGGGGGGGAAAGAAAAAAAGCGTCATGTAGCATGAGAGGAGGAACAAACGAGTCGCCTGCGAGTGACAGGCTTGTCTTTCGCTCTTTCGAATCTATACGGCTCGATCTCCCGGGGACAAAGTGTGTGAATGAATTGGCTCTTATCGCCGGGACGTCTGGAGAGCTAGTCGATTGAAAGGAAAAAAAAAAAAAAAAAAAAAAAAATTAAAAAACTAAGCGAAGAGAAAATGAGGAAAGCAGGGGGGGTCCCATTGAAGGTACATAAATCGATTATAAGCCACTCTTCGGCCGAACAATTAATCCCGAGCAATTGCGAAAGCCCGGACGGCCACGTATACTCGCCGGGAGGTATCGACCCTCGGACTCAAAGGCTTGCTCTTTCGCCTTTCCCCGCATACAGGTATATATATATATACACGCGAGCCCTCGACAGAGACCTGTCCGCGCCCGATGCATATGGGCTACTTATACACTTGGACGACGCGCTGTCACGTCCAACGCGAACAGAACTAATTATTACTTGGCTCTATACTCTGGGACTGGGGATGTAGATACATAATATATATGTATATATGCACGTGTAAAATATATCCCACTTTCCGTCAAATCCTCTCCGACAGCTCCTCGACTCTCTTTCCATTACAATTGTCCGATGACACGTGAGAGACGCTCAATTCTCGGGTCCATGTTTCACCATTTTTATTTCGCTCTAATTCTTATAATGATTCATTGCTTCATTTTTTTTAAGTTTTTTTTTTTTTTTTTTTCAAGTACACTTCAACTCTACTGTACGCGAGGAAATTTTCTCCGTTTCAATGTACGTGTATTATATACATAGCAATAGTTTATTTTGGATTGCAGGAGTCACAGCGAGCTGATTTTCTCACCCACTGTATACTATACATAGTGACACGATGGTGTATCCAGAAGAAAAGGGGAGCATATATCATTAATTTGATATGCGGGGGTGGGGGTCCTCGAGGCAAGTCGACAAGCTTTTGCACTATAACAACCATGCATATATATTTATGCAAGGGGATAAAAACAGGATGTATAGTGTCGCATCAGGTGCTCTCCAGCTGGTCTTCTTGTCCCATATGCGCCTCCCTTCATCACAATGCATTGTAATCCTCGTGACCCGCTATGTGTATACTTGTATACACCCCCTTTGGTAAATTTCGTCGAGTCATACCTATATACCCCTTGTTCGTCGATCGTTGTCCTTCTACGGTGTATATACGTTTTTACGTGTAAATGTGACCAGAAAAAGCTCGATTCGGGCGTGATTGATAAAAAAAAAAAAAAATTTGCCCAAAGCTTCGCTCGACGTATCGTACGACTAACGTCGGTGATCGAGGTATAGGGTATATGTGGCGTAGCTTTTTATTGACTCGAAACTTTGGACTTGTGTCGGAGCGCAGTTTTTAGTAAAATTTCGTTCGTTCGATGTATACGAAGCACAGGGGGTTTTTTTTGTTATCGATAAATTTTTCTTTCTGGTCTTTAATTTTTTTTTTTTTTTTTTTTTTTTTTTGCCACACAAAGCGCACTTTTTATTGGCAAGTTCAAACAGACTCGGGAGTTTCATAACGAGAAAAATTTCAGGGATTCGTACCTACCGGTACTTTGACGATTTTTACATTCGAATTTTTTTACTTTCCCTCTGATTATCCTGCGTTTAATAATTAAGTCATACGTGCATTGCTGTTTGAAAACCAATCAACGGAATGTCACACATTGATCATTTATTGTCGTATTTGTCGATGAATTGTTATTTCCGCCATTACCAATTTAATATTTGTGCCATTCGTTGGTGCAAATTCAATTAGCGCGTGTGTGTATTATAATATCCGGCAATCAAGTCATACACGTTTTACACGGCCATTGTTTATTATTGGTAATTTGTGAACAATATCATTGACATGGAATAAAAAAAAAAAAAAAAAAAGTTTTAAAGAAAACAGCGAGTGGTACTTAATAACGTAATCAATTTTCACGTTTCCACGTAAAACGTAGTGGGTACATCTGTATTTTTCATTTGATTTACAGAGTTAAAATTTAATTGAGTAAACGAGAGAAATAAATTTTAATTGACAAACCATTGAGTGAAGGGTACCAACAGCCCCTCTGTGCCGAGTAATTAGTACAAGCTTGGAAAGTCGGCGTTTCGAGCATCGATCATTATATTCACGGTGAACAATCATGTGTATATATATAACATATCAGGCACATCCTCCAATTAAACACAAATAATTAACAAAAATCATCAAAAATATGTATGTATGTGCGTAGATGCATAAAAAAAATTCGATAATTCACGCGCAAGAACAAACGTATAGGTAAATTAAAATATATGTAGTTGACCTTTTCGATTTTAACAAAAATGCTTTTAAATTAATTGGATGGAAAAATATTTTTGATGCACCCGCGGACACATAGGTCGCTTACGTAGCCTGTGAGCGCAACGAAAATTTATACGGCCTATCAATCTTCCAAAGAGCCTTTCGTCGTAGATATAAAGCTTATATATACGTGCAGAGGACGAGCGGTTCGAAATTCCTGTAGTAGGTACATTATATACCTACTTCGTAAAAAAAAAAAAAAAAAAAAAAAAAAAAAAAATCGAGCTAAATTCGGGAACGGAGCCGTGAGCGATACCAGCTCAGAGGCGAGCTGCACGCGGGTGTCAAATCGCGCTCGATTTCCCTTGTCAGCCACTCACCGCTCGCCCGCCCTCCTTGCATGTATATATACGTATATACCTATACCGGAGCGAAGCCTCGAAACGCCCTCGAGGCTCTTAATGCATTAAGATGAGTGTTGTGTACTCCACTGCAACATCGCACCCTAGAGAGAGGCGCAACCCGAAATCCATCCTTGGCGCCATCTCGCCGTGCATATTATACGTAGGTACACATATACCCTCCAAAATACAGCGCCATTCAATTAGATCTCAATTAATTAATCGACGCTAGTTGAAGGAAGGAAGGGTTTTCTCCCTCGTCGTATTCTCATCTCACTCCTCGGCTGTGGTCAAGGCTATATTCACTATAATCCATACTTATATCCTGCTGCCACTGTCGTGGAATGAACCTTTGCGAGCATATTATCAATTGATATATGTGTGGACTTTCGTTTATACTCTGTACACAACTTTACCCTCCTTTTGTTCAATTGTACATTATCGGCTCGATCAAAAATCGGTAAGACGATCGTTCCACTACAACGACCCGGCTCGCGTGAAAAGTAACTAGAGACGTACAGGATGAGACAGATAGTGCAGTGAACACATCAAAGGATTTATTATTATAACTGATAGTGAAAAATTGTGTAAGAAAATTATGGACAACAAGTATGGTAATGTGTACCTGTAAAGTATAATTTACACTGCGTATACATTTGATGATAATTTTCACGAGTTTCCGCGCGGGCTTTCGCGAAATTTCAAAGCGCGAATGATTTCGATTGAAAATGGTTTTAAAATTAATTTTAAAACATGTAAACCTGCTTTAGTGGTCCAAAAGGGGGTTTTCGATCGCGGCTACTTTGCCAAACTTGTCGAATATCATGCAAATTAACTCGAGTTGTTAATAACTAGTTGAAATTATCAATAGCGCGAAATTGGAGGAACATTTTGGCTTTATACCCACGCTCTGTACATTTACGCCAACGTTTACATATAGCATATAATTATGTGAGCCGTTCGAGTGAATTTGCAAAGTTTACGATACAACGTTCGAAACTTGATATCAAATATGTATTTCAATAACTCCAGCGAAACAAAATTGCGCTTACGCTGATATTAGTTTTAATAATTGCAGCAACGCTAAAAGCGACATTCCTTGAGTTAGAAAAAAAAACTACTAAGCGTAATTGCTTCGCAGTCGCACGAAAAATGCTACTTGAAATTTAATTTCAGCGAAAGGGTAGGGGAATGTATATAAAAAAAAAAAAAGTAGGAGATTCTTCCCCCCTATTAATTCGAGAACACGGTCTCCAGAAGGACAATTTCATACCCACTGGCTAACAATTCGGTATACGCGCGCGCCTCCTCGTCAAAAGAGTTAATTTCTACGAAAATTCCTTTGTCTCGGTGCCGTGGGGGGAGAGGGTGACAGTGGAGAAAGACCCACTTCCCTCGACTCGATTATTTCATTTTCTCGCGGCGGAGCGCATTAGGATGTGTATGTATATACCGCAAACCCAAAAGAGCCGAGCAGAGGCGCGAGTAATTTAGAAGAGCTCCAAGGGTTTCCGGAACAATGCGCGCTCCCCCTGGCCTGACAAATGACGAGGAATCGAAGTCAGCTGTAGTAGGCCCATACTCGTCCCTCCCTCTTTCTGGCGGCGATTAATTGCTACGCGAGAAAGCGCTCGAAAAGTTTAATTGAGCGTGAGTAATATTCGAACAGGAGCTCGGATTTCCGCGCGCGGTCAAATCGCCTTTTAATTGTCCTCGCACGCGCTTGCGGATTTCCTCTTTTCTGAGACTTCGGAGTGTGAAGAGCGCGCTGAATCGAAGGGACGAAAAATCATTCCGCGAGACAAAGGGCAGCTGCAGTTAAGCTGCAGCAGAATCGCATAACTCAGCGGTGTGACGTGAGATGGCCTCTATCGTTCCAGAGACGGAGTCATTGATTGTGATGGTGATTTAAAGTCGAGAAGTCGGCCTGGAATTTATATGAAATTCAATTGTGTATTTCTACACTTCAATACACACTTAATACTTCTTACAAAATTAAAGACTCAAGTTATTTTACATCTTGGGCGTGAAATATCGACGCTCTTTTGTCTGGCTGACAAGTGTAAGTATCTAAAAAGCATTGTAATAATTGTTGCAATGATAACATTCAAAAAAATATATATATGTACAGAGTCAAAAATATCTGCGAGACTACAAAACACGGTGTAGTAGACTGGCTTCCCTTTTTTACACTCAAGAACTTTGTAGATCGTCCCTGTCCTCGATGTTACTTCCACTCGGTACGCGGATCTGTACCAATTGTAACCCCTTATTTTCCTGTGCGAGAAGCTGTTTGATGTCGGTACCCCGTGGCAAAATAATGGTGTTGCCTTCATCATCCTGGTAACCATAAACTTCTTCCACGTTCTGATCATCTTCCTCCTCTTCGCACTTCATCACGCTGGATTCTTCGTCTTCGTCTTCTTCCTCTTCCAAGGACATCTGAAATATTTCAATTATTATTAAACATGGACATTAATATTACTCATCAATGGGCTACAAAAATATTTTAATTTTCACCTCTCCGTCAATAACAAGGTGATTCAGCTGGTCACGATTAATACTCGTTCCTGCAAAATTTAGAATTTTATGCCGATATCCATCCTGAACTATTACTTGATTGTCCTTCAGTTCAGCAAGAATCATATGTGCGTTTTCGCTCGGCTAAAATACCATCAACATAAAATAACACAAATCTGGCAGATAAATGAATACAAACGTGAAAAACATATGTTCATATAAATTTACCTGACTTTCATCACCCTGCATAACTAAATGAATCCTATTGTCCTGAAGTATAATCTCTTCTTCCGCAGTCAATCTGGGTTGATTAACAATAATAGTATCGTTCAAATGGCCCTGAAAGGAATCATTTGTCGTGAAGCAATTGTTTCAAAGTGGGAATAGTTAAATTATTTTAATGATGAATTACTTGTGATTGCATGTGGGCATACAATAATGGCTTTCGCATGAATCCTGCTCCACAAATTAAACATTCATAAGGCTTTTTATCACTATGAATAAACCTGTGAGCATTTCGATTATCCCGACTGTTGAAGGCTTTTCCACAAACCTAAGCCAAAGAAATGCATACATTGATCAACTGGAAAGGATTCATAATTATGATTTATCTAAAAATTAATTACCTCGCATAAAAAAGGCTTTTCCCCTGTATGAATGCGCATGTGCTTCTTAAAGTGCTCAGGGTAAACAAATGTTGCCGAGCACGTTGGACATTTGTAGGGTCGTTCGCCGGTATGTGCAGCCTTAATATGGTAATCTAATAGTCTTCTTCTTTTGAAACCTTTTCCACAGTCGTCACACTTATACCTTTTGTCGTTGTAGTGCGTTGCTCTTTTGTGAGATTGCAAATTTGATCTCTGGCTGAAATTTATGATTTATTATGAATTTATTTCAACAGTTAACATTTAGTATAAAGATAATTTTTAATGATTTTCTTTACCTGAAGGTAGCACCACAAAATTCACACTGATATGGCTTTTCGCCTGTGTGGGTTCTTTCATGATCGCGAATCTCTGCTTTGCGCGCAAATGCTTTGCCACACGTACGACAAATGAATGGTTTGTACCCGGTGTGAACGATATTGTGAACTTCTAAATTGTGTGCTGAACCAAATGCTTTTCCTAAAATTTACAAGTAAGTATCGAAAAACAATGGAGTATTGTAAGTATTGCAGACTAAAAAAATATTAGAATATTTTAGTCTTACCACAGGTTGAACAAACGAAATCCTTGATGCCGTTATGTGTTTTTAAATGCTGGGATAAATTTTGTTGACTAAGGAAAGTTTTAGGGCATTTAGAGCATGTGTAGGGCCTTGGCCTAATTTCATGAGTCTTGACATGTGCACGGTGTGTGTATTTGGACGTGAAATCTTTATTACATACATGACAAACGTATGGGCGCTTTCCAGTGTGAATATTCATGTGTTCATCAAGTAAATTTTTAGAACTATAGCGTTTGCCGCAAATATCGCACGACCAGGATTTTATCTGAGGATAATGGATGCGTTTGTGTATTCGGAAGAGCCTTAGATTGTTGAATATTCGATTGCACACTTCACACTGGAAATCACCTGATTCATTTGCGCAGTGTTCATCAAAATGTTTTGATAAATTAGTTCTCTTGGTAAACATTTCTCCGCAAACATCACATATGTACAGCCGAGCGTCATGTTCATTTTTCAAATGGGTAATTATTTCCTTAGCATCTTTTTTTTCATCACTCGTGCACTTGTTACATTTGTAACCGTCTTCTAATTTCACAGCCAACTAAAAAATGTTAAAGTTAGTCGTCAGTCAGCACAAAAGTAATAGAAACTGTTGACTGAAATTTGAATGTATCATACCTCTACAACGTTTTCCTTTTTCTCACTTTTGATCAATTTCTTAATATTTTTTTCTTCCACCAAAACTTCTTCGATACCTGCTTTACCATTATAAAAATCTACATCATCATTATCTTCGACATTTTCTTCATTGTCATCATTGTGGGTATCATTGTCATTATTATCACTAGAATCTACGTGATTACCACAGTGTTTATCTTTTTTCTTTTTTATTGCTTTATTTACTTTAGACTGAAATAGTCATTCATAATGTATGAAATTTATTCAAAATAAAAGGTTAGTTTAAAAAATAAGAAACTTACTTCCTTATCCTTACATGTTTCTGAAATGTTTAAGCTGTTTTCTTTTTTTTTCATTTCTGTAAGCTTTTCCAGTTTGACAATTGGCACTGTTTCGAAATTTTCCACATTTTCAATGTAATCGTGATCTACAGATTCATTTGGTGTATTAACATTTGATACTCTGTCTAAAGTTTTCTTAAAAGAATCACTAATTCCTTGTTTTAACTTCTTCAACCTGGTGTTTAATTCATCAACCTGGTAACAGAAATAAAAAATTTAATAGCAGTTTTGCAACAGCTCAGTAAAAAATGAACAACTCACTTCATTCACTAGCTTTAAACATTTTTTACATATCACTGATGAATGAGAATTTTCTTTGATAGGTTGTTGCAATATGAAGAAGAGAACGTCAACAATAAAATTTTCTGAAGTTGTAAGAGCATTTTCTCCAAAAATACTGACGACGCTTCTAGATGTAGCTCCTAATTTGCCATTGCAAAGTAGGCAGTTATGCTTCTGTTTATCATGTTCTACTGGCATGTCTGCTACTTCTTCAAGTGGAAAATATAATTTAAAATATTAGATACTACTTCAATAACACATGTTAAACTATGGTAAAATGTAATGCAAGTGAAAAATAAAAAATTAACAAGTTCTGAACGTATTGTTCAAAAAACATACTGCAAATTCATTGTTTTAACAAAATTTGAAGATAGCCATTATGAAAATCAAACAAACAAAAAAACACACGCGTGTAATTTAGTGCAAAAACCCATTTTCCCACATTGTAGGGTACAACTGAGTACCTATGTACCTTACCCCTGCAGGTGTGTCAAATCTGTCAATAAAACAACAAATTTTTCAGATAAAAAAATTACGTCAAGCAATCTTGTCTCATACATCATTGTTGATTCAACAACTGCAGTAAAAACCCCCAGCGATGTTTATCCCGAATTTCGTAAAGTAACAGCGGATTCCGAAAGATTGATGAACGAAAAATGATCCTGGCTGGGGGTGAGTACAACATCGTCTTATCGCGGCAGCCGACTTATTTTCTCCACGGAAAGAGTTGATGCATTTTAAAGTTGTGGCCAAAGAGTCTCTTTGAAAGAGAGCAAAGAACTTATTGAATTCATAGCCATAAACAATTACAGATTGACAAGTGCGAGAGAGACAGCTGAGTGTACAGCAGCTAGGTGAAATTGGATCAAGAATATAGGAATGAAAAGTTGCCAGCACTGACTTGAAATTTTTGAGTCCTTGGGTTCGGGCGATTGGCAGGGTGGCAGCGTCGACGACGCCATGTTTTTCTTCTTCGCTTCTTCGAGTCTCTCAACAACACAACAACGCGACAATTTACCAAAGTATAAGTATACTACCTACCTAGTACCTATTAGGTACTCCAGTACTTATTTACGTCTGCACGTTTACTCATTGACTGTGGAGTGGACTTGTGGAGTGTGGCGCCCCCAGTCCACTGCACACTTGCACTGCTTGCACAGTGCACAAGTGCACAGTGTGCACGCACACAAAGTAGCACACACATCTCACACAACTACGTCTCTCTTCTTCTGATGCATTCCCATTTATTTGCCCATATTCTTCCCCTCTCTGTGCCATTTCTCTGCGCGCGACTCATTTGCTTTATTAAATTTAATCATGATTACTTTTTATTAATCCCTTTTACATGTACTTACAAAAGTACGCGGTTGTTCTAACTAAATTCATGTTTTAATATTGATTCATTCCTTGGTAAGATTTTCTACACAGCATATAATTGTTTATCTTAGTATGCTGTGACTATTTTTTCTTTTCTTTTTTTTCTTTCACTAAAAAATAGTAAATTGTGCCGAAAAAGTCTGACCGTTAAGAATTTAATGATTTACAAAAAATTTATTGTAATAAAGTCAATAAATTATATGGTATCCTAAGTATTCTGGGTCGCACAATTTTTCCTCATTGTATAATGGTTAAAAAATTTGGTTTTTCCAATAAATTTAATAGTATCAAATTCCAATCACTTAATAAATCGTACAACTGTAGGGAATAAGAAAAATTAAAATAAATTGCATCATTTTTTATTTTTGGAGCGGGCACGCTTACCAACAAACGGCAATTGAAGGATCAAGCCTTGCCCCACGCCGCGCCCCACGTCCCCGGCCAAAGCGATGTCAGCAGAAACGTATATGTAGTATATTGCTATATGCTTGACTTTTAGCTCACACACATGTTAGCGTTAGCGGTGCTTGCTTTCTTGGAGCATATCCTTTTAGGATTAGTTTGTGCATGCATGTGTTACTCAGTTTATACGTGATAAACAAGGTATAAAACGGATATTCAATTTCCAGTTGATATCTTCAATAAAATAGGCTTTTTTCACAATAGAACAGGCTACTGTAGTATTGTACTAACGTTATTTTTTACCTTCCAAATAATCTAACCTATACATTAGTAAGTCATTTTTTCATGTGGTAATTATTAATATCAGCTGGTGTTGTGTCTTTTCCAGTTTATTTGGAAATAAAAGTTAAACATCATCAGTTTGTTACTCTATACTTACGTTTACCTTGTTTTTTCCATTGCAAAAACTTGAAGAACATGAGCATTTTGTTTTTTGATAAATCCTCTTGAGTGGCCTGATTTCAAAAAATCGAAATAAATTTTATGAAAACCTCATGTGTAAACCAGTGCATACAAAACTAATTTATTATTTTCAGTTAAAATGGTGTTGTCGTGTCGTTTTTACAAAGAAAAGTATCCAGAGGTTGAGGATGTTGTGATGGTCAACGTCCGTAGTATAGCTGAAATGGGTGCTTATGTGCATCTATTAGAATACAACAACATCGAGGGCATGATCTTGCTTTCGGAATTGTCCAGGAGACGTATCCGATCTATTAACAAATTAATTAGAGTAGGTAAAACCGAACCAGTTGTTGTCATACGTGTTGATAAAGAGAAAGGTTTGTTGAGTTCTATCATTACAATTGTCCATTTTTTTTCTTAGTACTCGTGTGATAATATTCACTAAATATTAATCATTAAGGTTACATTGACTTGAGTAAAAGAAGAGTATCCGCTGAAGATGTAGAAAAGTGTACGGAACGATATGCCAAAGCAAAATCCGTGAATTCTATTCTAAGACACGTTGCTGAACTTTTGCACTATGAAACAGATGAACAGTTGGAGGAACTTTATCAAAAAACAGCATGGCATTTTGAAGAAAAGTACAAGAAACAAAAAGCATCTGCTTATGATTACTTTAAGCAGTCAGTTGTGTAAGTAAATTAACTCTGATTGCCGTAGTACAATTTTTATATTGATTACCTTAAGCTGAAAGAAAATTGTCATGTTTAACAGGGATCCATCAATTTTAGCTGAGTGCGATCTTGATGAGCATACAAAGGAAGTTTTACTTAACAACATTAAGAGAAAATTGACATCTCAAGCAGTTAAAATTCGAGCAGACGTCGAAGTTGCTTGTTACGGATACGAAGGTATAGATGCTGTTAAAGCTTCTTTGAAAGCTGGCTTGGCTTTGTCTACGGAAGAGCTTCCCATCAAAATCAATTTGATAGCCCCTCCACTCTATGTTATGACAACGTCAACACCAGAAAAAACTGATGGGTTGCAAGCTCTAAATGATGCAATTGAAGTTATTGAGAAAAAAATCACAGCCATGGGTGGTGTGTTTAAAGTGCAAATGGCTGTATGCATAACTATTTTTCCTTTTTTTGCAATATAAATAACCAACTACTAAATTACTTATAATTTATTACTATTCACAGCCAAAAGTCGTTACTGCAACAGATGAAGCTGAACTGGCTAAACAAATGGAGAAAGCTGAACTTGAAAATGCTGAAGTTGCAGGTGATGATGACGAAGAGGAAATTGAAGGTATGGGCGGTGGTGATTTTAGTGGCGGCGAAGGCAATGAAAATGATGAGAAAGACAATGAATCTGGGGGAGAGGATTAAACTTGCTTACAAAAAACAGGATACAGTGAAAGTCAAACATTGTATAAGAGTGAGTCAACACATCAGATTTTTCTAAGTGAGAAAAATCTACACTGTACATCGTAATTTTACAAATAAAAAATTTTTCAGAGTATTGATAAAAAATTTTATGGAATGACCTTTCTCATATCGTACTGAATAATGTTAATTGTTAATAAAATGTTTATATGTATCATTATAGAACTTACTTAAAAATTTGGAAGAGTAATTTTACGATTTGAAAGTTCCAATGATCACTGTCCATAGTTCAAGTGCCTTATATACTTGTGATAAATTTTGTTTTACAAAAATTATGAAATTTCTTTCTTTCGTATAGAATAAAGATTTTTTATTCAAATAAAAGCATCTTGGTAACTAAACTTTGTTCTCACATGGGTACTGGAAATATGGGAGTAAAATAATGGGCCAATAAATAGTTTGAAGTTGTGTTTAATAATCATTGAAGTAAAAATAAAGTTCAGCTTAATCATTAGCGATGGTTACTTCAACTTCTACACCAGGTTCAATGTTGATACTCGTGATTTGTTTGACAATTTCAGAGGGTGAGTACAAATCAATGACCCTTTTGTGGATGCGCATCTGAAAACGATCCCATGTCTTGGAACCCTCTCCACAGGGTGTTTTCCGAGTCGTTATCCTCAGGATTTTAGTAGGCATGCGAACTGGTCCCTTCACTTTCAGCTTCTGCTTTTTGCCTCTCTGAATTAATTCCGAGCACACTAAAAATACACCACAATACATTGTACAACGAGAAATTGGGCAACTCAAGTAATAAAGTATAATCACCAAACCAGATATTCATTACCTTTTTCAAGGGAACGAACATTTCGCGATGTAAGAGTAATTCGGATCCTATGGATAGGTGCGGTTTCCTGGACTGGCTTCTCTGGATTTTCAGCCTTTAAACTTGCCTAGGAGAATTAAAGTTCCCAGCGATTAAGATTGACAATGGATAAAATATGTAATTTATAAGCACTTATACATTGTTTAAATATCAACATCAAATAAGCAAAAACAATTTTCTGGATGTACACATTACTAAGTAAATGAGGCATGATAAACATTGAAAATCAAAAAATAATTGGTTATTTTGTCAGCGAATGTTATGAATATTGATTATCAAATAATATCGAGTTACACAGAAAAAACTTACCATGATTGATAAAACCCTCCTGGTCGAGATAATCAATTTATTTAACAGAAATAATTGATCAGCGCTGAACCAGCAGGTTTCGGTACAAGTACACGTGTAGGAAAGAATGAGGGTTAGGTACGAACTCACCGACAGTTAGTGCAGGTAGACGCTAGCGCCGCCCGACAATGCGGCGTTACCACGACCTACGTCACTGAACTGCTGGCAGCATTTGGGATTGGGATCGGCCCTTGAGATTGAGAGCCTTCTCTCGAAACTTTGAAATCACGCCACAACGTGAAAGCATCAAAAAGCTATTGGCGCTGACTGTCATTAGTCTTCTCTCACCGTTTTTGAAACTCACCACTATATGGACATTAACCTAGGGCAGTGGCGCTACTGCTATGGGGCCATGTCCCATAGTCCCATTTGCGTAATACAGCTATACAGCTTCTGATTTTATTATTCTGGTAAAAAGAGCACGGTGTAAGATTTAAGTAAAGTCATGTGTAGTAATATAGTAATTAGTCATCACTTCTAAGAAGTGCCATATGGTCGATTTTATATTAAACCATGTAAGCAGAATATCTATACTTTTGGAGTTCGATTTTTAGATAAAAGATAGATTGTAAACTTACCGCAAGTAGCATTATAGATGTCAACTATTTATCGCCTATTTATAAAACTATTTGCGGCTGGTTTATAAGTAATGAAGTGACTTTACTGTAAATAGCAATAATCATTTGGAGCAGCGCCATCTAGCGGTCTTTATTTTTTGGCCAAAAGTGGCTCCTAAAATTCTCAATCAAAGCAATCAGAATTAAAGCCGTTTAATCATATATAAACCAGCCGCAACTCATAATGAAGCTATAAAATAAAAAAATAACAATATATGTGTTTTTGGCGGCAAGTTAACAATCTATTTTTTACCAAAAAATTGACCTTCTATGTATTTATACTTTTGAAGATAAATTTTCGAGCAAAAGATGAATTGCTAACTTGCCGCCAAAAACACACGTATCGTTATTTTTGTTATTTATTAGCTTCATCATGAGTTGCGGCTGGTTTATAATTGATTAAATGGCTCTAATCCTGATTGCTCTGATTGAGAATTTTAGGAGCCACTTTTGGCCAAAAAATAAAGATCGCTAGATGGCGCTGATCCAAATAATTATTGCTATTTACAGTAAAGTCACTTTGTTAATTATAAACCAGCCGCAAATAGTCTTATAAATAGGCGATGAACAGTTGACATTTTCAATGCCACTCGCGGCAAGTTTATAATCTATCTTATATAAAAAAATTGACCTCTACAAGTAAATAAACATTCTACTTATCTTATGCGGCTTATAAAATCTACCATATTTACAAAATTACAATCCTTGGACCTTTTACCATTAACTCACAGAAGCACAGCCCTTTAACTTTATAGTTATAATAAACAGTTGACTTATATAATATGTAAATAGCAAAATTTGTGTTAGGGAAATCTTGAACAACGATCAAATATATAAGTAAATTAAGTAGTCTAAAAGAGACAACTGAAGAAAAAAGGCTTAAAAAAGAAGTTCAGTCTCACACGAAGAGTCTCCTAAAAATAGAGCATTGGATCTCACTTAATCAGAGAAGGTTGGGTTCTTTGTTTATTTATAATACTTCAAATTTACTTCTTTGTAGTAAATGTGTTTTTTATTCAGTGAGATCCAATGCTCTATTCTTAGGAGACTCTTAGTGTGACTGTGCATTTTTTTTAGGCTTTTTTTTCTTTAGTTGTCTCTTTTAGACTTATTCATGTGCGTTGTCAAATTATTGTAATATTAAAACCTCACAACATGAATGTGTGACATATTTCACAGTAACATGTATAATATGTACATAAGAAAAGAAATATTACAGATTTCAGCGACTCAAAGTTTTTCAATCCAACATGGACCATTACAACATTTTTTAGGATTAATCAAAATGAATTTTTTATATAAAACAACTTGCTGATGGTAAAATCATCATCAAATTTTTGTTAAATGTAAAAAAAATTAAGCTCTATGATTGATTAACAAATTTTCTTTATTATACAAATATACACAAATCCGTAGCATAAAACTATGAATTTTCACATTCTGTATGTCTGAAACAACTCTCATTAAGTGAGATCCAATGCTCCATTTCTAGGAGACTCTTCCTGTGTGACTGAACTTCTTTTTTAAGCTTTTTTTCTTCAGTTGTCTCTTTTGGACTTATTACTTTACGTATCTATTTAATCGTTGTTCAAGATTTCTGTAACACAAATGTTGGTATGTACGTGTTATATAAGTTAACTGTTTATTTAATCTATAAAGTTACAGGGCTGTGCTTCCATGAGTTAATGGTAAAAGGTCTAAAGTATTGTAATTTTGTAAATATGGTAGATTTTATAAGCCGTAGAAGATAAGTAGAATATTTATTTACTTGTAGAAGTCGGTTTTTGGATGAAAAAATAGATTGTAAACCTGCCGCAAGTAGCATAAAAAATGTCAACTATTTATCGTCTATTTATCAGATTATTTGCGGCTAGTTTATAATCAATAAAGTGACTTTACTGTAAATGGCAATAATTATTTGGATCAGCGCCATCTACCGGTCTTGATTTTTTGGCCGTAAGTGGCTCCTAAAATTCTCAATCAGAGCAATCAGGATTAGAGCTATTTAGTCGATTATAAACCAGCCGCAACTCATGATGAAGCTATAAAATAAAAAAATAACAATATATGTGTTTTTGGCGGCAAGTTAACAATGTATTTTCTACCAAAAATCGACCTCCTATGTATTTATACTTTTAAAGATAAATTTTTGAGTAAAAGATATATTGTTAACTTGCCGCCAAAAACACACGTATCGTTGTTTTTTTATTTTATAGCTTTATCGTAAGTTGCGGCTGGTTTACAATTGATGAAATGGCTCTAATCCTGATTGCTCTGATTGAGAATTTTAGGAGCCACTTTTGAACAAAAAATAAAGACCGATAGATGGCGCTGATCAAAATAATTACTGCTATTTACAGTAAAGTCACTTTGTTAATTATAAACCAGCCGCAAATAGTCTTATAAATAGGCGATGAACAGTTGACATTTTTTATGCCTTTTGCGGCAAGTTTATAATCTATCTTTTTTTAAATAATTGAACTCTACAAGTAAATAAATATTCTACTTATCTTATACAGCTTATAAAATCTACCATATTTACAAAATTACAATCCTTGGACCTTTTACCATTAACTCACAGAAGCACAGCCCTTTAACTTTATAGTTGTAATAAACCGTTGACTTATATAATATGTAAATAGCAAAATTTGTGTTAGGGAAATCTTGAATAACGATCAAATATATAAATAAATTAAGTAGTCTAAAAGAGACAACTGAAGAAAAAAGGCCTAAAGTTAAGTGTCGACAACTGTCAATGCCACGATGATTATACGTTTCGTTTTGTTGCTTATTGTTTATTTATAATTATTACGAGTTAGCTATATTTATGCGTTAGTGGCAAAAAAGTTTTAGGAGTAAAAAGGTAAAAATTCTTATTTCTACATTCATACTTGGTATTATTAAGGATTTTAAGTGATACTTGAGCTGTATAAAGTAAAAATCAATTTCACAAGCTTTGTCAATTGTATTTTGAGTTTTGTATGTAATGTTGTAGACAATTCTTAATATCCAATTGTAGTAAAAATACACGAGTTTATTGGCTTACTGCTCTGAGTAAGATTAATAAATAATTCATCAGCAATTGCTGAAAAAATGATATCTGTTAGACTATTTTTTTTCAAACATCCATCCAAAATTGTAAGTCTGAATATTATACACCTCGCTTTGTTATGATATTGACTAAGTCTGTAAGTATTATTAAAAATAGGAAAAAACTCAAATATAATGTATTACCTAAGGCAATGAAAACATGGGGTTAAAAAGTAATAAGTACAAGCAAATACTGAAAAATTATTTTTAATAATTGTAAAAGTAAAAATAAGGTTCAGCTTAATCATTAGCGATGGTTACTTCAACTTCTACACCAGGTTCAATGTTGATACTCGTGATTTGTTTGACAATTTCAGAGGGTGAGTACAAATCAATGACCCTTTTGTGGATGCGCATCTGAAAACGATCCCATGTCTTGGAACCCTCTCCACAGGGTGTTTTCCGAGTCGTTATCCTCAGGATTTTAGTAGGCATGCGAACTGGTCCCTTCACTTTCAGCTTCTGCTTTTTGCCTCTCTGAATTAATTCCGAGCACACTAAAAATACACCACAATACATTGTACAACGAGAAATTGGGCAACTCAAGTAATAAAGTATAATCACCAAACCAGATATTCATTACCTTTTTCAAGGGAACGAACATTTCGCGATGTAAGAGTGATTCGGATCCTATGGATAGGTGCGGTTTCCTGGACTGGCTTCTCTGGATTTTCAGCCTTTAAACTTGCCTAGAAGAATTCCAGTTCCCAATAATTTACTCACATTGTTGGTTTGAAAATGCACAAACATATTTTAATCTCTTAAATATAACAACACTCATATTCTGCTATTTTTTAGATGTCAGTGACAAAACTATTTGAACAGTGACAAATCCAACAAATATTTCAATCAGGTTTATTTACAGCATTCTAACCTATACTAAGATTTGTAATGATAATATTCCAAATAATGACGCAAAGCCCCCACTGGAGACTAGACAATTAGCTGTAATAAGAAATATTTTCTGTTATTGAGATCTTACCATAACGAGTTTAATTTTAACTAATTCAGTTATTAAAAATACGAATCACAGTTTAATTCAACTAATCAAAAATTGACCTGACGCGTCCACATTGAATAGAAAAAGGAGGTGAAACTGAAGTATATAATATATATACTGTTACTTAGAGACGTCTGGGTTTCTTGATCAGGGCCTGTTACGGTGCATCGCAGGCTGGCCTGACTAAAAGCAGTGACATTTAAAATTAACAGCCCAACGACAACGTTTTTATAGATCTTGCAGGTATAAATGTGACTTTTTCAGTGAGCAAAATTAAGCAAACAAATTTTCAATTTTACTTTTCTCAGCCAATATCTGTAGTGTTCTCATTATTTTAAGACTTTTTGTAAGGTATCCATCAGTAAACTTAGGTTTCCCTTGTTCCAAATGATTTTCGTAGTCTTGTCCAAGTCTTTTTTAAAAGATGACAGGGTTTAGTTAAATTTCAAGTGATAAAACAATAGCTTCATAGTAAACAATACGAAAAATTTTTATTAAAAACACTATTTTACAAGAGATGGATATTTTCACATCGCAAGGCACAGATTAACATTAACGTCTCAACATCCTTTAAAGAGTCACAAAATGCTAAAAATATAATACCGTACTTTAACCAAAGTACAAATTTTCATTCATTTATGTAAGGGCACAAATAACCGCGTAAATACATCAAAAAAAGATACCGACAAAATAGTCAGATAATATCTAGCTTCTGCACTTAAGATACGATGTTGCTAGTAGTAACAAACAAAATGATAACTGTTGTAAAAATCTTACAATTCAAAATATTGTAACAAGTTCATTAAAATCTTTATACATTTATACAATTAATTACATATGTATACTATCATGGTACTAATCGTGCAGACAACTTATTCAAAGATTTGGGCATGCAGTAGTTGTTACACAAGTCCGTAGTTGACCATAAATAATAAGTAAGAATCGTACGCCTCGAATCAGTAGTAACTTTAGCACCTCACATTATTGTTACGATAAATATGATTATTCACTGTAAATTTCCAAGTCACTAAATTTTTTAAAAATAATAATCACACCAACGTGTATCAAAGCAACAACACACTAAGATGTTCAAATTGACATTTGGTTTTGATACCACTAATTACGTATTTCCATAATAACTAAATATTTAAGTAATCTAGAATTCATTGAAAGAAAAAACTAACTAAAATGTATGTCTTGATCCTAGTTTTGAAATATACAAATAATTATTCGATGCTTTTCTTTGCAAGAATAATAGTATGCTGTCCTCCGCCAGAAACTCGAAGAACCTCAACTTCTTTCACATATTTGGATTCAATTAATCTGGGTTCTAAAATATCGTCTTCTTCTCCAGTACCAAGCTGGCCTTCAGAGCCCATTCCCCAGGCGTATAGTTTTCCTGTAACAAAATTTTCGAGCTTATAGATAAATTTTTACTTTATATAGTGTGATTAGTCGAGAGGTTGTAGTACTTATTTACCGTTTTCTGTTACAGCAAAAGACTGAGCAGTACCAGCTGCAACATCTATGCATTTGGTATTACTTAGTTTGGGTACGAGTACAAGTTCTGTGGCATCTTCACTCATAATGCCAAGACCTAGTCTTCCATACTCTTTCCTTCCCAAAACGTACACTTGCCCTTTATCGTCTAAAGCAATAGTGTGATGCTGTCCCGAGCTAATTTGAACCCATTTACGTCCACTAAACGTATCTGACACTTTAGGGTGGAAGGACTTGTCGCAATTTTTGAGACCTGCAATTGAATACAAAATTAAAAATTAAAATAAGATTGAAATTAAATATTAAAAACTCATACAATACTTAACGTACCAATTTGACCGTAGTTATTTAGGCCAAATACATACAGATTATCCGTATTCGCATCCTTGGCAAAGGTAGCATAGCTACCGGCCCATATGTTTTCAATTTCTACTTTTTTATTTATTTTGAAATAAACTTGATCAGGTGTCAGCAATTTGTTACCACCTCGACCACTGTGTCTATCGGTTTTTCGTTCAGGTAACCGTCCAAGTTGGCCCTGCTCACCGCAACCACAGGTTAAAACTTTTCTGGTATTATCCAGTAAAACTAAGTGGTCGGATCCAGAAGCAATTTTAATGAACTTTTTATTGGATAAAATTTGTACTGGAGCACTTTCTTTGTTTTTCGTCAATAGTCCAAGTGTTCCATGTGAATCCTAAAAATTGTTTCAATTTTAGTAAACAACATACAACTAATTGTACCATCTGTTATTATGTATGAATTTAATGGAAATTGTATGGATTATAACTATGATTTGGGAAATTGATTACTCACCCGAAAGGATCCCCAAACGAAAACTCTTCCGTCCTCCATTAACGCGGCACTGTGCGAGTCTCCTGCCGTCACCTGAATCGCACGTCCAGGTAAATCCACGAGTCCAGGAGTAGCTTCACTGCCCTCGGTTGTGTCTCTACCGAGGGCTCCCTCATCGTTGCAGCCGAACGTGACTACTTTTCCCTCATCCGTGAGGCAAACGTTGTGCATACCACTTCCTGCTATGGAAACCATATTCAGGAAGTGTGGCACTTGAGCAAACCGTGTTTTTTCCAGGATGTCGTCACCCAAGCCAAGTTGGCCTGTGTCTCCTTGACCGCAGGTAAGAATGATACCACTTGTGGTCACTTGACGGAGAAGCTCTTTAACTTTAGGATCTGAAAGTTGTTACTTATTATTAATCGGGGAACACTAGATCATTAAATGTCATCAATGTGGAAACAAGAAAGACTGCATCCACGTTTCATTATGCAAACCACAAAAAGTTCCTGCAATGTGCCTGGAATTTTGCAAAACAAACAATTACGTACCATCATTCTGGAATACCTCAGGCTTCTTTCTTGAGGTTTTAGCCCGTTTCACAGGCATGGCCACGTTGTCTTGCGAATCTGGAGATTTGCGCTTGTTGGTCACTTTTATCTTCAGTGGCCCTGAAAAATTTAATATATCATTATCTAGGGAACACTAGGTTCTTGTAAGTCGTTAATCAATTGAACTATAGAAAGCTGTGTGGAAACACGAAAGACTGCATTTACCTTGCTGCTCATGCAAACCACAGAAAGTTCTTGCAATATGCTTGGAAAAATTACATACCATTATTTTGGGATACTTCAGGCTTCTTTCCGGAGGTTTTAGCCTTTTTCACAGGCATGGCTACGTTGGCTTGCGAATCTGGAGATTTGCGCTTGTTGGTCACTTTTATCTTTAGTGGCCCTGAAAAATGTAATATATCGTTTATCTAGGGAACACTAGGTTCTTGTAATTCGTTAATCAATTGAACTATACAAAGCTGTGTGGAAACACGAAAGACTGCGTTTACCTTGCTGCTCATGCAAACCACAGAAAGTTCCTGCAATATGCTTGGAAAAATTACATACCATTATTTTGGGATACTTCAGGCTTCTTTCCGGAGGTTTTAGCCTTTTTCACAGGCATGGCTACGTTGGCTTGCGAATCCGGAGATTTGCGCTTGTTAGAGGTATTGGTCACTTTTTTTTTCGACGGCACTGTGGAGAACGAAAACAAAATAAATAATTAAGTAACTGTACGACATACTTGAATAAACAAAGTGCCACATGAATTATAGTATCCATGCCTCGGTAAAAGTTAATCGAAATACAAGAAAACGACATAGAAGTAAGTATACCGTTTACGTACTTATTCTTTTTTTTGACAACGACAGAGTTTGCGTTTGCACTGCGATGAACGATGACAGGCACTCTCTCGAGAGGCTTACCGCCAAAACAGTCGGAACGGCTCAACGGATATATATGTCTCAAACAATGATTTGCTTGCAAGGCACAGCTGGAGCTGAGGTATACTTTGGAATTCAAAGATCTACTGCTTTAACACGTGCTCTGATCGCGTATTTATAGGCACTGCTACTTACACCTACCCCTACTTGACGCATCAATACTCGCCGCCGTCAACCGCCGTCACCGCACGCTACGACCAATGGCGCTCATGGTAGAACGAATGAGCAAACGATCAGCCAATCGCAGGGCTGGACAGGCCACTTTCTCTTTAGTCCAACTCCGTGATTGGCTCAAGTGCAGACCGCCCAAAAGCCGATGAGCTGTCAACTATAGAGGGGATATGTTACTCATGAGGGTATTGGTATAAAACTCATTCGTCAGATGGCGCCACCGTGCTATGTATTTGTTTATTCTCTTAAAAATAATTTAATTCCAAAATTTATTCTCTTTCTCTCCATTGATTTGAATTTTTGCTTTCGCTGTAGATTTAAAATTTAAGACAATGCGAATTCCAATTTTTTAGTATCATATTGGCGATATGACACGTCTTTTACAACATGTAGGACCATTTCACTCAATAACTATTACGATGTGATTCTTCATTTAGTTTTTTTATATCGTTGATGCTGTTAATTATCCAGAAAAGCAAACTAACAATTCAATAGAATGAGCATTTTGTTTAAAAGCTTTATGAGAAAGGATTGACTAAAATCGTTAACCAGTTAAATTAAACATATGTACAGTCATGTTGGTTGCAATATTCCGATATGAATTCAAAATGTATACTCTAGCGCTAATAGAAATTATCGATCTAAATGGAGAATACACGCAAGCAAATTTTAATTGCAAAATAGTATTGAACGTTAAACGTATATAGTGGAAAAAATGGATGTTTCTTCGGAGGAAATTTAAGTTTCTGAAAGGAGCCCAATTTAGAATTCTTCTGGTAACTACTTGATAAGAACGATAGTTTCCAAGTACAATTAACTAATTGCAGGTAGTTGGTGAAATTTCCGATCGACGAGTTTCAAAATAACAGATAATAATAGATATATTTCATGCCAATAAAGATACTATCTATCTTTATTCTCTTTCTCTCCATTAATTTGAATTTTTGCTTCCGCTGTAGATTTAAGTTTTAAGACAATGCGAATTCCAATTTTTTAGTATCATATTGGCGATATGACACGTCTTTTACAACATGTAGGACCATTTCACTCAATAACTATTACGATGTAATTCTTCATTTAGTTTTTTTATATCGTTGATGCTGTTAATTATCTCAGAAAAGCAGACTAACAATTCAATAGAATGAGCATTTTGTTTGTAAGCTTTATGAGAAAGGATTGACTAAAATCGTTAACCAGTTAAATTAAACATATGTACAGTCATGTTGGTTGCAATATTCCGATATGAATTCAAAATATATACTCTAGCGCTAATAGAAATTATCGATCTAAATGGAGAATACACGCAAGCAAATTTTAATTGCAAAATAGTATTGAACGTTAAACGTATATAGTGGAAAAAATGGATGTTTCTTCGGAGGAAAGTTAAGTTTCTGAAAGGAGCCCAATTTAGAATTCTTCTGGTAACTACTTGATAAGAACGATAGTTTCCAAGTACAATTAACTAATTGCAGGTAGTTGGTGAAATTTCCGGTCGACGAGTTTCAAAATAAAAGAGATAAGGTATATCTGTTTGGATAGTTTTGAAATTTCTACTTTCGTGAGTTGCACAGTCATCCATGACACGCGTTACACGGGGAAAATACTGTTTTTATCAAATCGGCTTGATAAGAACGACAGTTTCCAAGTACAATTAACTAATTGCAGGTAGTTGGTGAAATTTCCGATCGACGAGTTTCAAAATAACAGATAAAGTATATCTGTTTTGTTATTTTTGAAATTTCTACTTTCGTAAGTTAAACGCATGACACGCGCTAATTTAATTAACGGGGAAAATTTTGTTTTTTTCAAGCCGTTAACAGAAGAAGCCTTACTTTTCTTCAAGAATTAATAGCTATCAAGCCAACATTCTGTAGATTTGTAGTAATAAAAAATAGTCAAATGGTAAACAGTTATGTATAAAATTATTTTTGAACTATCAGCTTTTTTGTACGTAAACTACACACACTCGTTGAAAACTAACATTGCATATTACATGCGGTTGTTTTTGTTTCGTAACGTAACCGCAGATACAATATTGTATCATGGCTTAGAGAATGTTTATATTCTCTAAGTATCATGGTATCAATATGATAAATCCTCGTAAGTATGCTTTTTATAATAATCTGACAGTATGATAAGTACCTAATGATGAGTTTGAAAATTTGGTGCGTTGACGGTTGTATAATGGCACGCCGGGAGGGGCAACTTTCAACCGGTGGCGCTTTGGTTACCCAGGTTACCCTCTGGATGCTTTTAGTTCAATGTTAAGTATATCGAACGGGTTTTTTTTTAATTGTAAAATTGTCTACTAGATTAATAAGAAATATCTATACGTGCATGTATAGTGGTATACGAATGCATTTTCTATTGATCGTGCAACGAAGACACCAAAGAAACGTAAAAAATCGTTGTCTTCAATAATTCAAATTATATGTATGGCTATAAGCTTGGTGGTTGTTTTTTAGTTTATGGATTATTTATGAATATGCATTTTACTTGCAGGCAAAGTTAAAAAAGTAAGTTATACGTGCTAAGTTTAATGACAGGGCAAATTTTAAAAATGATTCACAAAAAGTGTAGAAACACTGTATACCCTTTAACTAAAATCCAAAGATTTATCGTGCCAGATGACAAAATTTCCTGGAATATTGATTTTCCAGAATATTCACCAGGTGTATACAATTCTCCAGTTTTACAAGGGAAAGTTTGGGCAGATCCAGATATTACAGATGCAAGTTTCCAACCTCAGTGGAATAAACTTGATGGTAATTGCTTTAGGATCAGTTGAGAAGATAAATAATTTTGAGAATTTTTGATTACAGGAAAAGTCAATAGAGAAAGTTACATTGGTCATTACCAAGCTGATGAGGATAATTACCCTTTGAATCCTATTGGGCGATCTGGATTGAGGGGTAGAGGTGTTTTAGGTAGATGGGGACCCAATCATGCTGCAGATCCAATTGTGACCAGATGGAAGAGTAATAATGATGACTCTGCTGTTGTAGATGAAAAATCAAAACATCCTGTGCTTCAGTTTGTAGGTATTCAAAGAAAGGACACGGGAGAGTGGGCTTTACCAGGGGGTATGGTTGATCCTGGTGAAAGAGTCTCAGTTACACTATGTCGCGAATTTATGGAGGAGGCCTTAAATTCCCTTGAAAAAGACTCAGTAGAATTAAAGAGTATGAAAAAGACAATAACAGACTTTTTTAATCAAGGTGAGGAGGTTTACAAGGGATATGTTGATGATCCAAGAAATACAGATAATGCCTGGATGGAGACAATAGCATTTAACTTTCATGATAGCACTGGAAAAATTGTGGGCATTATTGATTTACAGGCAGGTGATGATGCAAAAAATGTCAAGTGGATGGATATTAATAAAGAGTTGTCACTTTATGCTAGTCATAAAGATTTCATTGAAAAAGTAGCTAAAAGACATAATGCTCATTGGTAGTTTTCTAATGTAAATAATTACGTGATTTTTAATAATAAAGTACAATTTTTTGAAACTTTTTTTCATTTATTTCATTTTTTATTTTAACATTTCTTACAGAATTAATATCGTCTTTATGACTAATCGTCGTTTTCTGTGGTATTTACACACTTTATCAGTAAACAAAGTTATCACAGATATATCAACAATCTGTAGGATATATCAGTTAAAAAAAAAGGATAGTGGTTAAGTACTTAAGTAAAATAGATTAGACATGATACATGCATTTAAATTTTAAGTCAGAGTAAATGTTTCTATAGGTTTAAATTTTCTATTTACACACTCATCAACGTATAGCCTATGTACATGCTGAGTCAAAAATTCGTTCATCTGAAACTTCCCTATTTCTAAATATAGTGATGAGATAACATGTATAAAATGAGATGTACATGACTTAACAAAAAACATCTGCACGGGTAAAATTTACTTAATGCTTATTTTCTACAACTGAGATGAAGAATATATGGCACTCTGCGTATCTATGCCAAGCATTTCTAAAAATATGTTAGTAGGGCTTGAAGAATTCAAGTTATCTTCATACGAGGTTGAAAACTCATCAGATTCTGTTATGGTACCAATGCTAGTCTTAAAAGCAGCCTTATAATTTGCTAATTTAGACACTAAATTATTGTTTACTTTTTTTGCAGTATTGACTTTTACATAGCTAGCATTTTTTCTCTCTATATGCTCAGAATTCCCATCAAAGGTTTCTTCTAGTTGGAGTGCTTTTATAGCATCGAGTTGCCCCTTTTCTGCTGCTTGTGTGAACCAATACTTGGCCGCATCTAGATTGATACTGATGCCTCCTTTACCTTGAGCTAGGTAGACTCCTAAATTGTACATGGCATCAACATGACCTTCGTCAGCAGCTTTCTTGAAATATTTCACAGCCTGTAGGAATCGATTAATATGTAGGATCAAAATATTTTAAGTCCTACATTCAACTGATGTGAAAATTTTTTTTTTTAAATTCAATACAGGATTATACACATCTCTATAAGTTACAAACCTTTTTAAAGTTCTTGGGAGTTCCTAATCCTAATTCATAACATAATCCTAAGTTGAACATACTTCTAGCAGACGATAAATTAGCACCAGAAATGAAATGTTGTACAGCATCCTGGTAACGTTCTTCCTCGACTGCTTTGAGTCCTGAATCAAATTCTTGCTCTCCCAAAATTAATTCATTTACATACGAAAATTCATCAACAGCTTCTTTGATAGCCTGAAATTAGAATTTTATTGAAAGCAATTTGTTGAATTAAGACAATTAAGGGACAACAAATCATCAGAAAATAACAGTGAAGTTTTTAATCATATTAAAAAACAAGGTGTTAAGTACCTCTTCAGCTGTTATAGGGCCATAGGTCTGTTCAATGTTTATAGCACTGTCAACTAAATCTTCAGATGTAACTAAATCTTCAGATGTGTCTTTGGTCTGTTGGGCAGTTAGTTTATTGCTTTCATTGAGAGCATTGGTAGTAGGAAGTATGTACTGTGGCCCTGGCAGTACAAAGTGAGAAAGTATCTGAGATGCCTGGACTTGCGGATCGGTAATCAGCTTCTTCTTCCACTTTTCTACATTAGAATTTTCAAATTCAAACAGCCTCCTGCGTATGAAGAGAGACTGACAGACGACGTAGCCTATGGCCAGAATTCCTGACTAAAATTAAAATGTAAAACATAAAAATGGTTTGAGTTGTCACGTACCTACTATAAAGATTAATAATAAGTCGAGTCAACAAAATAACATTAATTTGAACACGTTCTCCAAAAGTACCAATTTTCACCTATCATACAACACTTGAATAGCTAAATGAGGATAACTCATCCCACTCACCAAGCCAACAGCCTCTGACCAGGTATACTTGGCGTCGTAATTCCGTTGTTCTTTCTCGTTTCGGGCCCCAAGATTGTTCCAGTGTTGTTTTACTAGAGCCACGGGACAAGGGCCTTTGAGATCTTTATGAAAATTGGTAAAGCACGAGCCTCTGACCCTCAACTTTTCGAATCTGTTGGGACACTCTGTTTTCTGCTGCTCGGGGACGACAGCGTCATTGCCATCGTTGCTCTGGGAGTAGACGTTGGTGCGACAGGCCCGACGCTCCAAGGACTCGCGGATACCTCGCGTCACAGACTTCCACATCCTGGTGGTGTGGCTCCCACTGACTTTGACAAGTCAAAATCACGCCACACAAAATTCCTTACTCTTCCTCGTAGATGAGCTGTCTAGGACTTGGGAAGAGTTAAATTTTTCAATTAGAGGCAAAATTTAACCTAAAATATATGGACAAGGCCAGTTTTGCTCGCGGCGCTAGCCGAGAGCGCCTGGCCTGGCTCGGAACTCGGAAGTCTCGGAACCAGGCTACTTATATATACTTAATAGCGTTTGATTTAAGACTAAAAACCCAACATTAGTTGATGGTCACAACACACACGGTACGCGTCGTAGTCGTCAAGTTGTCGGTCGTCGGACGTCATCATTGCTAACCCCAAGATGTGTGTAAAAAAAAATACTGCCGCAACGTTTACAAAAGTTAATAATTATTGAGTGGAATGGTCCTACATGTTGTAAAAGACGTGTCATATCGCCAATATGATACTAAAAAATTGGAATTCGCATTGTCTTAAAACTTAAATCTACAGCGGAAGCAAAAATTCAAATCAATGGAGAGAAAGAGAATAAAGATAGATAGTATCTTTATTGGCATGAAATATATCTGTTATTATCTGTTATTTTGAAACTCGTCGATCGGAAATTTCACCAACTACCTGCAATTAGTTAATTGTACTTGGAAACTGTCGTTCTTATCAAGCCGATTTGATAAAAACAGTATTTTCCCCGTGTAACGCGTGTCATGGATGACTGTGCAACTCACGAAAGTAGAAATTTCAAAACTATCCAAACAGATATACCTTATCTCTTTTATTTTGAAACTCGTCGACCGGAAATTTCACCAACTACCTGCAATTAGTTAATTGTACTTGGAAACTATCGTTCTTATCAAGTAGTTACCAGAAGAATTCTAAATTGGGCTCCTTTCAGAAACTTAACTTTCCTCCGAAGAAACATCCATTTTTTCCACTATATACGTTTAACGTTCAATACTATTTTGCAATTAAAATTTGCTTGCGTGTATTCTCCATTTAGATCGATAATTTCTATTAGCGCTAGAGTATATATTTTGAATTCATATCGGAATATTGCAACCAACATGACTGTACATATGTTTAATTTAACTGGTTAACGATTTTAGTCAATCCTTTCTCATAAAGCTTACAAACAAAATGCTCATTCTATTGAATTGTTAGTCTGCTTTTCTGAGATAATTAACAGCATCAACGATATAAAAAAACTAAATGAAGAATTACATCGTAATAGTTATTGAGTGAAATGGTCCTACATGTTGTAAAAGACGTGTCATATCGCCAATATGATACTAAAAAATTGGAATTCGCATTGTCTTAAAACTTAAATCTACAGCGGAAGCAAAAATTCAAATTAATGGAGAGAAAGAGAATAAAGATAGATAGTATCTTTATTGGCATGAAATATATCTATTATTATCTGTTATTTTGAAACTCGTCGATCGGAAATTTCACCAACTACCTGCAATTAGTTAATTGTACTTGGAAACTATCGTTCTTATCAAGTAGTTACCAGAAGAATTCTAAATTGGGCTCCTTTCAGAAACTTAAATTTCCTCCGAAGAAACATCCATTTTTTCCACTATATACGTTTAACGTTCAATACTATTTTGCAATTAAAATTTGCTTGCGTGTATTCTCCATTTAGATCGATAATTTCTATTAGCGCTAGAGTATACATTTTGAATTCATATCGGAATATTGCAACCAACATGACTGTACATATGTTTAATTTAACTGGTTAACGATTTTAGTCAATCCTTTCTCATAAAGCTTTTAAACAAAATGCTCATTCTATTGAATTGTTAGTTTGCTTTTCTGGATAATTAACAGCATCAACGATATAAAAAAACTAAATGAAGAATCACATCGTAATAGTTATTGAGTGAAATGGTCCTACATGTTGTAAAAGACGTGTCATATCGCCAATATGATACTAAAAAATTGGAATTCGCATTGTCTTAAATTTTAAATCTACAGCGAAAGCAAAAATTCAAATCAATGGAGAGAAAGAGAATAAATTTTGGAATTAAATTATTTTTAAGAGAATAAACAAATACATAGCACGGTGGCGCCATCTGACGAATGAGTTTTATACCAATACCCTCATGAGTAACATATCCCCTCTATAGTTGACAGCTCATCGGCTTTTGGGCGGTCTGCACTTGAGCCAATCACGGAGTTGGACTAAAGAGAAAGTGGCCTGTCCAGCCCTGCGATTGGCTGATCGTTTGCTCATTCGTTCTACCATGAGCGCCATTGGTCGTAGCGTGCGGTGACGGCGGTTGACGGCGGCGAGTATTGATGCGTCAAGTAGGGGTAGGTGTAAGTAGCAGTGCCTATAAATACGCGATCAGAGCACGTGTTAAAGCAGTAGATCTTTGAATTCCAAAGTATACCTCAGCTCCAGCTGTGCCTTGCAAGCAAAGCATTGTTTGAGACATATATATCCGTTGAGCCGTTCCGACTGTTTTGGCGGTAAGCCTCTCGAGAGAGTGCCTGTCATCGTTCATCGCAGTGCAAACGCAAACTCTGTCGTTGTCAAAAAAAAGAATAAGTACGTAAACGGTATACTTACTTCTATGTCGTTTTCTTGTATTTCGATTAACTTTTACCGAGGCATGGATACTATAATTCATGTGGCACTTTGTTTATTCAAGTATGTCGTACAGTTACTTAATTATTTATTTTGTTTTCGTTCTCCACAGTGCCGTCGAAAAAAAAAGTGACCAATACCTCTAACAAGCGCAAATCTCCGGATTCGCAAGCCAACGTAGCCATGCCTGTGAAAAAGGCTAAAACCTCCGGAAAGAAGCCTGAAGTATCCCAAAATAATGGTATGTAATTTTTCCAAGCATATTGCAGGAACTTTCTGTGGTTTGCATGAGCAGCAAGGTAAACGCAGTCTTTCGTGTTTCCACACAGCTTTGTATAGTTCAATTGATTAACGAATTACAAGAACCTAGTGTTCCCTAGATAAACGATATATTACATTTTTCAGGGCCACTAAAGATAAAAGTGACCAACAAGCGCAAATCTCCAGATTCGCAAGCCAACGTAGCCATGCCTGTGAAAAAGGCTAAAACCTCCGGAAAGAAGCCTGAAGTATCCCAAAATAATGGTATGTAATTTTTCCAAGCATATTGCAAGAACTTTCTGTGGTTTGCATGAGCAGCAAGGTAAATGCAGTCTTTCGTGTTTCCACACAGCTTTCTATAGTTCAATTGATTAACGACTTACAAGAACCTAGTGTTCCCTAGATAATGATATATTAAATTTTTCAGGGCCACTGAAGATAAAAGTGACCAACAAGCGCAAATCTCCAGATTCGCAAGACAACGTGGCCATGCCTGTGAAACGGGCTAAAACCTCAAGAAAGAAGCCTGAGGTATTCCAGAATGATGGTACGTAATTGTTTGTTTTGCAAAATTCCAGGCACATTGCAGGAACTTTTTGTGGTTTGCATAATGAAACGTGGATGCAGTCTTTCTTGTTTCCACATTGATGACATTTAATGATCTAGTGTTCCCCGATTAATAATAAGTAACAACTTTCAGATCCTAAAGTTAAAGAGCTTCTCCGTCAAGTGACCACAAGTGGTATCATTCTTACCTGCGGTCAAGGAGACACAGGCCAACTTGGCTTGGGTGACGACATCCTGGAAAAAACACGGTTTGCTCAAGTGCCACACTTCCTGAATATGGTTTCCATAGCAGGAAGTGGTATGCACAACGTTTGCCTCACGGATGAGGGAAAAGTAGTCACGTTCGGCTGCAACGATGAGGGAGCCCTCGGTAGAGACACAACCGAGGGCAGTGAAGCTACTCCTGGACTCGTGGATTTACCTGGACGTGCGATTCAGGTGACGGCAGGAGACTCGCACAGTGCCGCGTTAATGGAGGACGGAAGAGTTTTCGTTTGGGGATCCTTTCGGGTGAGTAATCAATTTCCCAAATCATAGTTATAATCCATACAATTTCCATTAAATTCATACATAATAACAGATGGTACAATTAGTTGTATGTTGTTTACTAAAATTGAAACAATTTTTAGGATTCACATGGAACACTTGGACTATTGACGAAAAACAAAGAAAGTGCTCCAGTACAAATTTTATCCAATAAAAAGTTCATTAAAATTGCTTCTGGATCCGACCACTTAGTTTTACTGGATAATACCAGAAAAGTTTTAACCTGTGGTTGCGGTGAGCAGGGCCAACTTGGACGGTTACCTGAACGAAAAACCGATAGACACAGTGGTCGAGGTGGTAACAAATTGCTGACACCTGATCAAGTTTATTTCAAAATAAATAAAAAAGTAGAAATTGAAAACATATGGGCCGGTAGCTATGCTACCTTTGCCAAGGATGCGAATACGGATAATCTGTATGTATTTGGCCTAAATAACTACGGTCAAATTGGTACGTTAAGTATTGTATGAGTTTTTAATATTTAATTTCAATCTTATTTTAATTTTTAATTTTGTATTCAATTGCAGGTCTCAAAAATTGCGACAAGTCCTTCCACCCTAAAGTGTCAGATACGTTTAGTGGACGTAAATGGGTTCAAATTAGCTCGGGACAGCATCACACTATTGCTTTAGACGATAAAGGGCAAGTGTACGTTTTGGGAAGGAAAGAGTATGGAAGACTAGGTCTTGGCATTATGAGTGAAGATGCCACAGAACTTGTACTCGTACCCAAACTAAGTAATACCAAATGCATAGATGTTGCAGCTGGTACTGCTCAGTCTTTTGCTGTAACAGAAAACGGTAAATAAGTACTACAACCTCTCGACTAATCACACTATATAAAGTAAAAATTTATCTATAAGCTCGAAAATTTTGTTACAGGAAAACTATACGCCTGGGGAATGGGCTCTGAAGGCCAGCTTGGTACTGGAGAAGAAGACGATATTTTAGAACCCAGATTAATTGAATCCAAATATGTGAAAGAAGTTGAGGTTCTTCGAGTTTCTGGCGGAGGACAGCATACTATTATTCTTGCAAAGAAAAGCATCGAATAATTATTTGTATATTTCAAAACTAGGATCAAGACATACATTTTAGTTAGTTTTTTCTTTCAATGAATTCTAGATTACTTAAATATTTAGTTATTATGGAAATACGTAATTAGTGGTATCAAAACCAAATGTCAATTTGAACATCTTAGTGTGTTGTTGCTTTGATACACGTTGGTGTGATTATTATTTTTAAAAAATTTAGTGACTTGGAAATTTACAGTGAATAATCATATTTATCGTAACAATAATGTGAGGTGCTAAAGTTACTACTGATTCGAGGCGTACGATTCTTACTTATTATTTATGGTCAACTACGGACTTGTGTAACAACTACTGCATGCCCAAATCTTTGAATAAGTTGTCTGCACGATTAGTACCATGATAGTATACATATGTAATTAATTGTATAAATGTATAAAGATTTTAATGAACTTGTTACAATATTTTGAATTGTAAGA
Source organism: Copidosoma floridanum (assembly GCF_036245765.1). Lineage (NCBI taxonomy): Eukaryota > Metazoa > Arthropoda > Insecta > Hymenoptera > Encyrtidae > Copidosoma > Copidosoma floridanum. The sequence continues at coordinate 4,781,496 of NW_028321896.1, forward strand.
TTTTTACAACAGTTATCATTTTGTTTGTTACTACTAGCAACATCGTATCTTAAGTGCAGAAGCTAGATATTATCTGACTATTTTGTCGGTATCTTTTTTTGATGTATTTACGCGGTTATTTGTGCCCTTACATAAATGAATGAAAATTTGTACTTTGGTTAAAGTACGGTATTATATTTTTAGCATTTTGTGACTCTTTAAAGGATGTTGAGACGTTAATGTTAATCTGTGCCTTGCGATGTGAAAATATCCATCTCTTGTAAAATAGTATTTTTAATAAAATTTTTTTGTATTATTTTACTATAAAGCTATTGTTTCATTTCTCGTATTGATGTTGGAGCCACATTTTTTTAAAGATACTCCGCTAACTTATTAAAAACTGATTAAAAATGTTTCTTATTCATTGTCAATATGTTTATTACTATATCGAGCAATGATTTTTTTAAAACCGTGTAAGTTTGATTACAAAGAAATTATAGCCATGTATCATTGACTGAAGATCCATTTTAAATCAATGATAATAATATATTATTTTAAAGTCCTGAAAAAGAAATACACGGTAATATTCTGCAAAAAAATAAAATCCTCTTTTGAAAGTCACAAAATTATTTTTACAGCCTTTATTATTTTGTTACTTTTCAAATAAAGTGTATTATAAAAAATTTTTATCCTAATAATTAATACGCACCTTGCGAGCAAAAACTCAATATAGTAAAAATGAAAGGAAAATGAGGTCGTCGATAGTAAATAATAGAATAATAATGTATCAAGAAGAAAAAAGAAAGATAAACAATCAATCAAACATTTGTTTTTTTGTGGATCGATTTTTTTTTATTTACAAGAGTAAAATATTATGTACAAGACGTTGCATCCAATTGTGTCTTTTTAAGGTAGATTTTTTTTTTTTTCTGCCACAGGTTGCTGATACACAATTTTCCAAAGTATTATGTTTTCATAACATGGATGACTGTGCAACTCACGAAAGTAGTAATTTCAATACTATCCAAACAGATATACCTTATCTCTTTTATTTTGAAACTCGTCGATCGGAAATTTCACCAACTACCTGCAATTAGTTAATTGTACTTGGAAACTGTCGTTCTTATCAAGCCGATTTGATAAAAACAGTATTTTCCCCGTGTAACGCGTGTGATGGATGACTGTGCAACTCACGAAAGTAGAAATTTCAAAACTATCCAAACAGATATACCTTATCTCTTTTATTTTGAAACTCGTCGATCGGAAATTTCACCAACTACCTGCAATTAGTTAATTGTACTTGGAAACTATCGTTCTTATCAAGTAGTTACCAGAAGAATTCTAAATTGGGCTCCTTTCAGAAACTTAACTTTCCTCCGAAGAAACATCCATTTTTTCCACTATATACGTTTAACGTTCAATACTATTTTGCAATTAAAATTTGCTTGCGTGTATTCTCCATTTAGATCGATAATTTCTATTAGCGCTAGAGTATATATTTTGAATTCATATCGGAATATTGCAACCAACATGACTGTACATATGTTTAATTTAACTGGTTAACGATTTTAGTCAATCCTTTCTCATAAAGCTTACAAACAAAATGCTCATTCTATTGAATTGTTAGTCTGCTTTTCTGGATAATTAACAGCATCAACGATATAAAAAAACTAAATGAAGAATTACATCGTAATAGTTATTGAGTGAAATGGTCCTACATGTTGTAAAAGACGTGTCATATCGCCAATATGATACTAAAAAATTGGAATTCGCATTGTCTTAAAACTTAAATTTACAGCAGAAGCAAAAATTCAAATTAATGGAGAGAAAGAGAATAAAGATAGATAGTATCTTTATTGGCATGAAATATATCTGTTATTATCTGTTATTTTGAAACTCGTCGATCGGAAATTTCACCAACTACCTGCAATTAGTTAATTGTACTTGGAAACTTTCGTTCTTATCAAGCCGACTTGATAAAAACAGTATTTTCCCCGTGTAACGCGTGTCATGGATGACTGTGCAACTCACGAAAGTAGAAATTTCAAAACTATCCAAACAGATATACCTTATCTCTTTTATTTTGAAACTCGTCGACCGGAAATTTCACCAACTACCTGCAATTAGTTAATTGTACTTGGAAACTATCGTTCTTATCAAGTAGTTACCAGAAGAATTCTAAATTGGGCTCCTTTCAGAAACTTAACTTTCCTCCGAAGAAACATCCATTTTTTCCACTATATACGTTTAACGTTCAATACTATTTTGCAATTAAAATTTGCTTGCGTGTATTCTCCATTTAGATCGATAATTTCTATTAGCGCTAGAGTATATATTTTGAATTCATATCGGAATATTGCAACCAACATGACTGTACATATGTTTAATTTAACTGGTTAACGATTTTAGTCAATCCTTTCTCATAAAGCTTTTAAACAAAATGCTCATTCTATTGAATTGTTAGTTTGCTTTTCTGGATAATTAACAGCATCAACGATATAAAAAAACTAAATGAAGAATCACATCGTAATAGTTATTGAGTGAAATGGTCCTACATGTTGTAAAAGACGTGTCATATCGCCAATATGATACTAAAAAATTGGAATTCGCATTGTCTTAAATTTTAAATCTACAGCGAAAGCAAAAATTCAAATCAATGGAGAGAAAGAGAATAAATTTTGGAATTAAATTATTTTTAAGAGAATAAACAAATACATAGCACGGTGGCGCCATCTGACGAATGAGTTTTATACCAATACCCTCATGAGTAACATATCCCCTCTATAGTTGACAGCTCATCGGCTTTTGGGCGGTCTGCACTTGAGCCAATCACGGAGTTGGACTAAAGAGAAAGTGGCCTGTCCAGCCCTGCGATTGGCTGATCGTTTGCTCATTCGTTCTACCATGAGCGCCATTGGTCGTAGCGTGCGGTGACGGCGGTTGACGGCGGCGAGTATTGATGCGTCAAGTAGGGGTAGGTGTAAGTAGCAGTGCCTATAAATACGCGATCAGAGCACGTGTTAAAGCAGTAGATCTTTGAATTCCAAAGTATACCTCAGCTCCAGCTGTGCCTTGCAAGCAAAGCATTGTTTGAGACATATATATCCGTTGAGCCGTTCCGACTGTTTTGGCGGTAAGCCTCTCGAGAGAGTGCCTGTCATCGTTCATCGCAGTGCAAACGCAAACTCTGTCGTTGTCAAAAAAAAGAATAAGTACGTAAACGGTATACTTACTTCTATGTCGTTTTCTTGTATTTCGATTAACTTTTACCGAGGCATGGATACTATAATTAATGTGGCACTTTGTTTATTCAAGTATGTCGTACAGTTACTTAATTATTTATTTTGTTTTCGTTCTCCACAGTGCCGTCGAAAAAAAAAGTGACCAATACCTCTAACAAGCGCAAATCTCCGGATTCGCAAGCCAACGTAGCCATGCCTGTGAAAAAGGCTAAAACCTCCGGAAAGAAGCCTGAAGTATCCCAAAATAATGGTATGTAATTTTTCCAAGCATATTGCAGGAACTTTCTGTGGTTTGCATGAGCAGCAAGGTAAACGCAGTCTTTCGTGTTTCCACACAGCTTTCTATAGTTCAATTGATTAACGACTTACAAGAACCTAGTGTTCCCTAGATAATGATATATTAAATTTTTCAGGGCCACTGAAGATAAAAGTGACCAACAAGCGCAAATCTCCAGATTCGCAAGACAACGTGGCCATGCCTGTGAAACGGGCTAAAACCTCAAGAAAGAAGCCTGAGGTATTCCAGAATGATGGTACGTAATTGTTTGTTTTGCAAAATTCCAGGCACATTGCAGGAACTTTTTGTGGTTTGCATAATGAAACGTGGATGCAGTCTTTCTTGTTTCCACATTGATGACATTTAATGATCTAGTGTTCCCCGATTAATAATAAGTAACAACTTTCAGATCCTAAAGTTAAAGAGCTTCTCCGTCAAGTGACCACAAGTGGTATCATTCTTACCTGCGGTCAAGGAGACACAGGCCAACTTGGCTTGGGTGACGACATCCTGGAAAAAACACGGTTTGCTCAAGTGCCACACTTCCTGAATATGGTTTCCATAGCAGGAAGTGGTATGCACAACGTTTGCCTCACGGATGAGGGAAAAGTAGTCACGTTCGGCTGCAACGATGAGGGAGCCCTCGGTAGAGACACAACCGAGGGCAGTGAAGCTACTCCTGGACTCGTGGATTTACCTGGACGTGCGATTCAGGTGACGGCAGGAGACTCGCACAGTGCCGCGTTAATGGAGGACGGAAGAGTTTTCGTTTGGGGATCCTTTCGGGTGAGTAATCAATTTCCCAAATCATAGTTATAATCCATACAATTTCCATTAAATTCATACATAATAACAGATGGTACAATTAGTTGTATGTTGTTTACTAAAATTGAAACAATTTTTAGGATTCACATGGAACACTTGGACTATTGACGAAAAACAAAGAAAGTGCTCCAGTACAAATTTTATCCAATAAAAAGTTCATTAAAATTGCTTCTGGATCCGACCACTTAGTTTTACTGGATAATACCAGAAAAGTTTTAACCTGTGGTTGCGGTGAGCAGGGCCAACTTGGACGGTTACCTGAACGAAAAACCGATAGACACAGTGGTCGAGGTGGTAACAAATTGCTGACACCTGATCAAGTTTATTTCAAAATAAATAAAAAAGTAGAAATTGAAAACATATGGGCCGGTAGCTATGCTACCTTTGCCAAGGATGCGAATACGGATAATCTGTATGTATTTGGCCTAAATAACTACGGTCAAATTGGTACGTTAAGTATTGTATGAGTTTTTAATATTTAATTTCAATCTTATTTTAATTTTTAATTTTGTATTCAATTGCAGGTCTCAAAAATTGCGACAAGTCCTTCCACCCTAAAGTGTCAGATACGTTTAGTGGACGTAAATGGGTTCAAATTAGCTCGGGACAGCATCACACTATTGCTTTAGACGATAAAGGGCAAGTGTACGTTTTGGGAAGGAAAGAGTATGGAAGACTAGGTCTTGGCATTATGAGTGAAGATGCCACAGAACTTGTACTCGTACCCAAACTAAGTAATACCAAATGCATAGATGTTGCAGCTGGTACTGCTCAGTCTTTTGCTGTAACAGAAAACGGTAAATAAGTACTACAACCTCTCGACTAATCACACTATATAAAGTAAAAATTTATCTATAAGCTCGAAAATTTTGTTACAGGAAAACTATACGCCTGGGGAATGGGCTCTGAAGGCCAGCTTGGTACTGGAGAAGAAGACGATATTTTAGAACCCAGATTAATTGAATCCAAATATGTGAAAGAAGTTGAGGTTCTTCGAGTTTCTGGCGGAGGACAGCATACTATTATTCTTGCAAAGAAAAGCATCGAATAATTATTTGTATATTTCAAAACTAGGATCAAGACATACATTTTAGTTAGTTTTTTCTTTCAATGAATTCTAGATTACTTAAATATTTAGTTATTATGGAAATACGTAATTAGTGGTATCAAAACCAAATGTCAATTTGAACATCTTAGTGTGTTGTTGCTTTGATACACGTTGGTGTGATTATTATTTTTAAAAAATTTAGTGACTTGGAAATTTACAGTGAATAATCATATTTATCGTAACAATAATGTGAGGTGCTAAAGTTACTACTGATTCGAGGCGTACGATTCTTACTTATTATTTATGGTCAACTACGGACTTGTGTAACAACTACTGCATGCCCAAATCTTTGAATAAGTTGTCTGCACGATTAGTACCATGATAGTATACATATGTAATTAATTGTATAAATGTATAAAGATTTTAATGAACTTGTTACAATATTTTGAATTGTAAGATTTTTACAACAGTTATCATTTTGTTTGTTACTACTAGCAACATCGTATCTTAAGTGCAGAAGCTAGATATTATCTGACTATTTTGTCGGTATCTTTTTTTGATGTATTTACGCGGTTATTTGTGCCCTTACATAAATGAATGAAAATTTGTACTTTGGTTAAAGTACGGTATTATATTTTTAGCATTTTGTGACTCTTTAAAGGATGTTGAGACGTTAATGTTAATCTGTGCCTTGCGATGTGAAAATATCCATCTCTTGTAAAATAGTATTTTTAATAAAATTTTTTTGTATTATTTTACTATAAAGCTATTGTTTCATTTCTCGTATTGATGTTGGAGCCACATTTTTTTAAAGATACTCCGCTAACTTATTAAAAACTGATTAAAAATGTTTCTTATTCATTGTCAATATGTTTATTACTATATCGAGCAATGATTTTTTTAAAACCGTGTAAGTTTGATTACAAAGAAATTATAGCCATGTATCATTGACTGAAGATCCATTTTAAATCAATGATAATAATATATTATTTTAAAGTCCTGAAAAAGAAATACACGGTAATATTCTGCAAAAAAATAAAATCCTCTTTTGAAAGTCACAAAATTATTTTTACAGCCTTTATTATTTTGTTACTTTTCAAATAAAGTGTATTATAAAAAATTTTTATCCTAATAATTAATACGCACCTTGCGAGCAAAAACTCAATATAGTAAAAATGAAAGGAAAATGAGGTCGTCGATAGTAAATAATAGAATAATAATGTATCAAGAAGAAAAAAGAAAGATAAACAATCAATCAAACATTTGTTTTTTTGTGGATCGATTTTTTTTTATTTACAAGAGTAAAATATTATGTACAAGACGTTGCATCCAATTGTGTCTTTTTAAGGTAGATTTTTTTTTTTTTCTGCCACAGGTTGCTGATACACAATTTTCCAAAGTATTATGTTTTCATAACATGGATGACTGTGCAACTCACGAAAGTAGTAATTTCAATACTATCCAAACAGATATACCTTATCTCTTTTATTTTGAAACTCGTCGATCGGAAATTTCACCAACTACCTGCAATTAGTTAATTGTACTTGGAAACTGTCGTTCTTATCAAGCCGATTTGATAAAAACAGTATTTTCCCCGTGTAACGCGTGTCATGGATGACTGTGCAACTCACGAAAGTAGAAATTTCAAAACTATCCAAACAGATATACCTTATCTCTTTTATTTTGAAACTCGTCGATCGGAAATTTCACCAACTACCTGCAATTAGTTAATTGTACTTGGAAACTATCGTTCTTATCAAGTAGTTACCAGAAGAATTCTAAATTGGGCTCCTTTCAGAAACTTAACTTTCCTCCGAAGAAACATCCATTTTTTCCACTATATACGTTTAACGTTCAATACTATTTTGCAATTAAAATTTGCTTGCGTGTATTCTCCATTTAGATCGATAATTTCTATTAGCGCTAGAGTATATATTTTGAATTCATATCGGAATATTGCAACCAACATGACTGTACATATGTTTAATTTAACTGGTTAACGATTTTAGTCAATCCTTTCTCATAAAGCTTACAAACAAAATGCTCATTCTATTGAATTGTTAGTCTGCTTTTCTGGATAATTAACAGCATCAACGATATAAAAAAACTAAATGAAGAATTACATCGTAATAGTTATTGAGTGAAATGGTCCTACATGTTGTAAAAGACGTGTCATATCGCCAATATGATACTAAAAAATTGGAATTCGCATTGTCTTAAAACTTAAATTTACAGCAGAAGCAAAAATTCAAATTAATGGAGAGAAAGAGAATAAAGATAGATAGTATCTTTATTGGCATGAAATATATCTGTTATTATCTGTTATTTTGAAACTCGTCGATCGGAAATTTCACCAACTACCTGCAATTAGTTAATTGTACTTGGAAACTTTCGTTCTTATCAAGCCGACTTGATAAAAACAGTATTTTCCCCGTGTAACGCGTGTCATGGATGACTGTGCAACTCACGAAAGTAGAAATTTCAAAACTATCCAAACAGATATACCTTATCTCTTTTATTTTGAAACTCGTCGACCGGAAATTTCACCAACTACCTGCAATTAGTTAATTGTACTTGGAAACTATCGTTCTTATCAAGTAGTTACCAGAAGAATTCTAAATTGGGCTCCTTTCAGAAACTTAAATTTCCTCCGAAGAAACATCCATTTTTTCCACTATATACGTTTAACGTTCAATACTATTTTGCAATTAAAATTTGCTTGCGTGTATTCTCCATTTAGATCGATAATTTCTATTAGCGCTAGAGTATACATTTTGAATTCATATCGGAATATTGCAACCAACATGACTGTACATATGTTTAATTTAACTGGTTAACGATTTTAGTCAATCCTTTCTCATAAAGCTTTTAAACAAAATGCTCATTCTATTGAATTGTTAGTTTGCTTTTCTGGATAATTAACAGCATCAACGATATAAAAAAACTAAATGAAGAATCACATCGTAATAGTTATTGAGTGAAATGGTCCTACATGTTGTAAAAGACGTGTCATATCGCCAATATGATACTAAAAAATTGGAATTCGCATTGTCTTAAATTTTAAATCTACAGCGAAAGCAAAAATTCAAATCAATGGAGAGAAAGAGAATAAATTTTGGAATTAAATTATTTTTAAGAGAATAAACAAATACATAGCACGGTGGCGCCATCTGACGAATGAGTTTTATACCAATACCCTCATGAGTAACATATCCCCTCTATAGTTGACAGCTCATCGGCTTTTGGGCGGTCTGCACTTGAGCCAATCACGGAGTTGGACTAAAGAGAAAGTGGCCTGTCCAGCCCTGCGATTGGCTGATCGTTTGCTCATTCGTTCTACCATGAGCGCCATTGGTCGTAGCGTGCGGTGACGGCGGTTGACGGCGGCGAGTATTGATGCGTCAAGTAGGGGTAGGTGTAAGTAGCAGTGCCTATAAATACGCGATCAGAGCACGTGTTAAAGCAGTAGATCTTTGAATTCCAAAGTATACCTCAGCTCCAGCTGTGCCTTGCAAGCAAAGCATTGTTTGAGACATATATATCCGTTGAGCCGTTCCGACTGTTTTGGCGGTAAGCCTCTCGAGAGAGTGCCTGTCATCGTTCATCGCAGTGCAAACGCAAACTCTGTCGTTGTCAAAAAAAAGAATAAGTACGTAAACGGTATACTTACTTCTATGTCGTTTTCTTGTATTTCGATTAACTTTTACCGAGGCATGGATACTATAATTAATGTGGCACTTTGTTTATTCAAGTATGTCGTACAGTTACTTAATTATTTATTTTGTTTTCGTTCTCCACAGTGCCGTCGAAAAAAAAAGTGACCAATACCTCTAACAAGCGCAAATCTCCGGATTCGCAAGCCAACGTAGCCATGCCTGTGAAAAAGGCTAAAACCTCCGGAAAGAAGCCTGAAGTATCCCAAAATAATGGTATGTAATTTTTCCAAGCATATTGCAGGAACTTTCTGTGGTTTGCATGAGCAGCAAGGTAAACGCAGTCTTTCGTGTTTCCACACAGCTTTGTATAGTTCAATTGATTAACGAATTACAAGAACCTAGTGTTCCCTAGATAAACGATATATTACATTTTTCAGGGCCACTAAAGATAAAAGTGACCAACAAGCGCAAATCTCCAGATTCGCAAGCCAACGTAGCCATGCCTGTGAAAAAGGCTAAAACCTCCGGAAAGAAGCCTGAAGTATCCCAAAATAATGGTATGTAATTTTTCCAAGCATATTGCAAGAACTTTCTGTGGTTTGCATGAGCAGCAAGGTAAATGCAGTCTTTCGTGTTTCCACACAGCTTTCTATAGTTCAATTGATTAACGACTTACAAGAACCTAGTGTTCCCTAGATAATGATATATTAAATTTTTCAGGGCCACTGAAGATAAAAGTGACCAACAAGCGCAAATCTCCAGATTCGCAAGACAACGTGGCCATGCCTGTGAAACGGGCTAAAACCTCAAGAAAGAAGCCTGAGGTATTCCAGAATGATGGTACGTAATTGTTTGTTTTGCAAAATTCCAGGCACATTGCAGGAACTTTTTGTGGTTTGCATAATGAAACGTGGATGCAGTCTTTCTTGTTTCCACATTGATGACATTTAATGATCTAGTGTTCCCCGATTAATAATAAGTAACAACTTTCAGATCCTAAAGTTAAAGAGCTTCTCCGTCAAGTGACCACAAGTGGTATCATTCTTACCTGCGGTCAAGGAGACACAGGCCAACTTGGCTTGGGTGACGACATCCTGGAAAAAACACGGTTTGCTCAAGTGCCACACTTCCTGAATATGGTTTCCATAGCAGGAAGTGGTATGCACAACGTTTGCCTCACGGATGAGGGAAAAGTAGTCACGTTCGGCTGCAACGATGAGGGAGCCCTCGGTAGAGACACAACCGAGGGCAGTGAAGCTACTCCTGGACTCGTGGATTTACCTGGACGTGCGATTCAGGTGACGGCAGGAGACTCGCACAGTGCCGCGTTAATGGAGGACGGAAGAGTTTTCGTTTGGGGATCCTTTCGGGTGAGTAATCAATTTCCCAAATCATAGTTATAATCCATACAATTTCCATTAAATTCATACATAATAACAGATGGTACAATTAGTTGTATGTTGTTTACTAAAATTGAAACAATTTTTAGGATTCACATGGAACACTTGGACTATTGACGAAAAACAAAGAAAGTGCTCCAGTACAAATTTTATCCAATAAAAAGTTCATTAAAATTGCTTCTGGATCCGACCACTTAGTTTTACTGGATAATACCAGAAAAGTTTTAACCTGTGGTTGCGGTGAGCAGGGCCAACTTGGACGGTTACCTGAACGAAAAACCGATAGACACAGTGGTCGAGGTGGTAACAAATTGCTGACACCTGATCAAGTTTATTTCAAAATAAATAAAAAAGTAGAAATTGAAAACATATGGGCCGGTAGCTATGCTACCTTTGCCAAGGATGCGAATACGGATAATCTGTATGTATTTGGCCTAAATAACTACGGTCAAATTGGTACGTTAAGTATTGTATGAGTTTTTAATATTTAATTTCAATCTTATTTTAATTTTTAATTTTGTATTCAATTGCAGGTCTCAAAAATTGCGACAAGTCCTTCCACCCTAAAGTGTCAGATACGTTTAGTGGACGTAAATGGGTTCAAATTAGCTCGGGACAGCATCACACTATTGCTTTAGACGATAAAGGGCAAGTGTACGTTTTGGGAAGGAAAGAGTATGGAAGACTAGGTCTTGGCATTATGAGTGAAGATGCCACAGAACTTGTACTCGTACCCAAACTAAGTAATACCAAATGCATAGATGTTGCAGCTGGTACTGCTCAGTCTTTTGCTGTAACAGAAAACGGTAAATAAGTACTACAACCTCTCGACTAATCACACTATATAAAGTAAAAATTTATCTATAAGCTCGAAAATTTTGTTACAGGAAAACTATACGCCTGGGGAATGGGCTCTGAAGGCCAGCTTGGTACTGGAGAAGAAGACGATATTTTAGAACCCAGATTAATTGAATCCAAATATGTGAAAGAAGTTGAGGTTCTTCGAGTTTCTGGCGGAGGACAGCATACTATTATTCTTGCAAAGAAAAGCATCGAATAATTATTTGTATATTTCAAAACTAGGATCAAGACATACATTTTAGTTAGTTTTTTCTTTCAATGAATTCTAGATTACTTAAATATTTAGTTATTATGGAAATACGTAATTAGTGGTATCAAAACCAAATGTCAATTTGAACATCTTAGTGTGTTGTTGCTTTGATACACGTTGGTGTGATTATTATTTTTAAAAAATTTAGTGACTTGGAAATTTACAGTGAATAATCATATTTATCGTAACAATAATGTGAGGTGCTAAAGTTACTACTGATTCGAGGCGTACGATTCTTACTTATTATTTATGGTCAACTACGGACTTGTGTAACAACTACTGCATGCCCAAATCTTTGAATAAGTTGTCTGCACGATTAGTACCATGATAGTATACATATGTAATTAATTGTATAAATGTATAAAGATTTTAATGAACTTGTTACAATATTTTGAATTGTAAGATTTTTACAACAGTTATCATTTTGTTTGTTACTACTAGCAACATCGTATCTTAAGTGCAGAAGCTAGATATTATCTGACTATTTTGTCGGTATCTTTTTTTGATGTATTTACGCGGTTATTTGTGCCCTTACATAAATGAATGAAAATTTGTACTTTGGTTAAAGTACGGTATTATATTTTTAGCATTTTGTGACTCTTTAAAGGATGTTGAGACGTTAATGTTAATCTGTGCCTTGCGATGTGAAAATATCCATCTCTTGTAAAATAGTATTTTTAATAAAATTTTTTTGTATTATTTTACTATAAAGCTATTGTTTCATTTCTCGTATTGATGTTGGAGCCACATTTTTTTAAAGATACTCCGCTAACTTATTAAAAACTGATTAAAAATGTTTCTTATTCATTGTCAATATGTTTATTACTATATCGAGCAATGATTTTTTTAAAACCGTGTAAGTTTGATTACAAAGAAATTATAGCCATGTATCATTGACTGAAGATCCATTTTAAATCAATGATAATAATATATTATTTTAAAGTCCTGAAAAAGAAATACACGGTAATATTCTGCAAAAAAATAAAATCCTCTTTTGAAAGTCACAAAATTATTTTTACAGCCTTTATTATTTTGTTACTTTTCAAATGAAGTGTATTATAAAAAATTTTTATCCTAATAATTAATACGCACCTTGCGAGCAAAAACTCAATATAGTAAAAATGAAAGGAAAATGAGGTCGTCGATAGTAAATAATAGAATAATAATGTATCAAGAAGAAAAAAGAAAGATAAACAATCAATCAAACATTTGTTTTTTTGTGGATCGATTTTTTTTTATTTACAAGAGTAAAATATTATGTACAAGACGTTGCATCCAATTGTGTCTTTTTAAGGTAGATTTTTTTTTTTTTCTGCCACAGGTTGCTGATACACAATTTTCCAAAGTATTATGTTTTCATAACATGGATGACTGTGCAACTCACGAAAGTAGTAATTTCAATACTATCCAAACAGATATACCTTATCTCTTTTATTTTGAAACTCGTCGATCGGAAATTTCACCAACTACCTGCAATTAGTTAATTGTACTTGGAAACTGTCGTTCTTATCAAGCCGATTTGATAAAAACAGTATTTTCCCCGTGTAACGCGTGTCATGGATGACTGTGCAACTCACGAAAGTAGAAATTTCAAAACTATCCAAACAGATATACCTTATCTCTTTTATTTTGAAACTCGTCGATCGGAAATTTCACCAACTACCTGCAATTAGTTAATTGTACTTGGAAACTATCGTTCTTATCAAGTAGTTACCAGAAGAATTCTAAATTGGGCTCCTTTCAGAAACTTAACTTTCCTCCGAAGAAACATCCATTTTTTCCACTATATACGTTTAACGTTCAATACTATTTTGCAATTAAAATTTGCTTGCGTGTATTCTCCATTTAGATCGATAATTTCTATTAGCGCTAGAGTATATATTTTGAATTCATATCGGAATATTGCAACCAACATGACTGTACATATGTTTAATTTAACTGGTTAACGATTTTAGTCAATCCTTTCTCATAAAGCTTACAAACAAAATGCTCATTCTATTGAATTGTTAGTCTGCTTTTCTGGATAATTAACAGCATCAACGATATAAAAAAACTAAATGAAGAATTACATCGTAATAGTTATTGAGTGAAATGGTCCTACATGTTGTAAAAGACGTGTCATATCGCCAATATGATACTAAAAAATTGGAATTCGCATTGTCTTAAAACTTAAATTTACAGCAGAAGCAAAAATTCAAATTAATGGAGAGAAAGAGAATAAAGATAGATAGTATCTTTATTGGCATGAAATATATCTGTTATTATCTGTTATTTTGAAACTCGTCGATCGGAAATTTCACCAACTACCTGCAATTAGTTAATTGTACTTGGAAACTTTCGTTCTTATCAAGCCGACTTGATAAAAACAGTATTTTCCCCGTGTAACGCGTGTCATGGATGACTGTGCAACTCACGAAAGTAGAAATTTCAAAACTATCCAAACAGATATACCTTATCTCTTTTATTTTGAAACTCGTCGACCGGAAATTTCACCAACTACCTGCAATTAGTTAATTGTACTTGGAAACTATCGTTCTTATCAAGTAGTTACCAGAAGAATTCTAAATTGGGCTCCTTTCAGAAACTTAAATTTCCTCCGAAGAAACATCCATTTTTTCCACTATATACGTTTAACGTTCAATACTATTTTGCAATTAAAATTTGCTTGCGTGTATTCTCCATTTAGATCGATAATTTCTATTAGCGCTAGAGTATACATTTTGAATTCATATCGGAATATTGCAACCAACATGACTGTACATATGTTTAATTTAACTGGTTAACGATTTTAGTCAATCCTTTCTCATAAAGCTTTTAAACAAAATGCTCATTCTATTGAATTGTTAGTTTGCTTTTCTGGATAATTAACAGCATCAACGATATAAAAAAACTAAAAGAAGAATCACATCGTAATAGTTATTGAGTGAAATGGTCCTACATGTTGTAAAAGACGTGTCATATCGCCAATATGATACTAAAAAATTGGAATTCGCATTGTCTTAAATTTTAAATCTACAGCGAAAGCAAAAATTCAAATCAATGGAGAGAAAGAGAATAAATTTTGGAATTAAATTATTTTTAAGAGAATAAACAAATACATAGCACGGTGGCGCCATCTGACGAATGAGTTTTATACCAATACCCTCATGAGTAACATATCCCCTCTATAGTTGACAGCTCATCGGCTTTTGGGCGGTCTGCACTTGAGCCAATCACGGAGTTGGACTAAAGAGAAAGTGGCCTGTCCAGCCCTGCGATTGGCTGATCGTTTGCTCATTCGTTCTACCATGAGCGCCATTGGTCGTAGCGTGCGGTGACGGCGGTTGACGGCGGCGAGTATTGATGCGTCAAGTAGGGGTAGGTGTAAGTAGCAGTGCCTATAAATACGCGATCAGAGCACGTGTTAAAGCAGTAGATCTTTGAATTCCAAAGTATACCTCAGCTCCAGCTGTGCCTTGCAAGCAAAGCATTGTTTGAGACATATATATCCGTTGAGCCGTTCCGACTGTTTTGGCGGTAAGCCTCTCGAGAGAGTGCCTGTCATCGTTCATCGCAGTGCAAACGCAAACTCTGTCGTTGTCAAAAAAAAGAATAAGTACGTAAACGGTATACTTACTTCTATGTCGTTTTCTTGTATTTCGATTAACTTTTACCGAGGCATGGATACTATAATTAATGTGGCACTTTGTTTATTCAAGTATGTCGTACAGTTACTTAATTATTTATTTTGTTTTCGTTCTCCACAGTGCCGTCGAAAAAAAAAGTGACCAATACCTCTAACAAGCGCAAATCTCCGGATTCGCAAGCCAACGTAGCCATGCCTGTGAAAAAGGCTAAAACCTCCGGAAAGAAGCCTGAAGTATCCCAAAATAATGGTATGTAATTTTTCCAAGCATATTGCAGGAACTTTCTGTGGTTTGCATGAGCAGCAAGGTAAACGCAGTCTTTCGTGTTTCCACACAGCTTTGTATAGTTCAATTGATTAACGAATTACAAGAACCTAGTGTTCCCTAGATAAACGATATATTACATTTTTCAGGGCCACTAAAGATAAAAGTGACCAACAAGCGCAAATCTCCAGATTCGCAAGCCAACGTAGCCATGCCTGTGAAAAAGGCTAAAACCTCCGGAAAGAAGCCTGAAGTATCCCAAAATAATGGTATGTAATTTTTCCAAGCATATTGCAAGAACTTTCTGTGGTTTGCATGAGCAGCAAGGTAAATGCAGTCTTTCGTGTTTCCACACAGCTTTCTATAGTTCAATTGATTAACGACTTACAAGAACCTAGTGTTCCCTAGATAATGATATATTAAATTTTTCAGGGCCACTGAAGATAAAAGTGACCAACAAGCGCAAATCTCCAGATTCGCAAGACAACGTGGCCATGCCTGTGAAACGGGCTAAAACCTCAAGAAAGAAGCCTGAGGTATTCCAGAATGATGGTACGTAATTGTTTGTTTTGCAAAATTCCAGGCACATTGCAGGAACTTTTTGTGGTTTGCATAATGAAACGTGGATGCAGTCTTTCTTGTTTCCACATTGATGACATTTAATGATCTAGTGTTCCCCGATTAATAATAAGTAACAACTTTCAGATCCTAAAGTTAAAGAGCTTCTCCGTCAAGTGACCACAAGTGGTATCATTCTTACCTGCGGTCAAGGAGACACAGGCCAACTTGGCTTGGGTGACGACATCCTGGAAAAAACACGGTTTGCTCAAGTGCCACACTTCCTGAATATGGTTTCCATAGCAGGAAGTGGTATGCACAACGTTTGCCTCACGGATGAGGGAAAAGTAGTCACGTTCGGCTGCAACGATGAGGGAGCCCTCGGTAGAGACACAACCGAGGGCAGTGAAGCTACTCCTGGACTCGTGGATTTACCTGGACGTGCGATTCAGGTGACGGCAGGAGACTCGCACAGTGCCGCGTTAATGGAGGACGGAAGAGTTTTCGTTTGGGGATCCTTTCGGGTGAGTAATCAATTTCCCAAATCATAGTTATAATCCATACAATTTCCATTAAATTCATACATAATAACAGATGGTACAATTAGTTGTATGTTGTTTACTAAAATTGAAACAATTTTTAGGATTCACATGGAACACTTGGACTATTGACGAAAAACAAAGAAAGTGCTCCAGTACAAATTTTATCCAATAAAAAGTTCATTAAAATTGCTTCTGGATCCGACCACTTAGTTTTACTGGATAATACCAGAAAAGTTTTAACCTGTGGTTGCGGTGAGCAGGGCCAACTTGGACGGTTACCTGAACGAAAAACCGATAGACACAGTGGTCGAGGTGGTAACAAATTGCTGACACCTGATCAAGTTTATTTCAAAATAAATAAAAAAGTAGAAATTGAAAACATATGGGCCGGTAGCTATGCTACCTTTGCCAAGGATGCGAATACGGATAATCTGTATGTATTTGGCCTAAATAACTACGGTCAAATTGGTACGTTAAGTATTGTATGAGTTTTTAATATTTAATTTCAATCTTATTTTAATTTTTAATTTTGTATTCAATTGCAGGTCTCAAAAATTGCGACAAGTCCTTCCACCCTAAAGTGTCAGATACGTTTAGTGGACGTAAATGGGTTCAAATTAGCTCGGGACAGCATCACACTATTGCTTTAGACGATAAAGGGCAAGTGTACGTTTTGGGAAGGAAAGAGTATGGAAGACTAGGTCTTGGCATTATGAGTGAAGATGCCACAGAACTTGTACTCGTACCCAAACTAAGTAATACCAAATGCATAGATGTTGCAGCTGGTACTGCTCAGTCTTTTGCTGTAACAGAAAACGGTAAATAAGTACTACAACCTCTCGACTAATCACACTATATAAAGTAAAAATTTATCTATAAGCTCGAAAATTTTGTTACAGGAAAACTATACGCCTGGGGAATGGGCTCTGAAGGCCAGCTTGGTACTGGAGAAGAAGACGATATTTTAGAACCCAGATTAATTGAATCCAAATATGTGAAAGAAGTTGAGGTTCTTCGAGTTTCTGGCGGAGGACAGCATACTATTATTCTTGCAAAGAAAAGCATCGAATAATTATTTGTATATTTCAAAACTAGGATCAAGACATACATTTTAGTTAGTTTTTTCTTTCAATGAATTCTAGATTACTTAAATATTTAGTTATTATGGAAATACGTAATTAGTGGTATCAAAACCAAATGTCAATTTGAACATCTTAGTGTGTTGTTGCTTTGATACACGTTGGTGTGATTATTATTTTTAAAAAATTTAGTGACTTGGAAATTTACAGTGAATAATCATATTTATCGTAACAATAATGTGAGGTGCTAAAGTTACTACTGATTCGAGGCGTACGATTCTTACTTATTATTTATGGTCAACTACGGACTTGTGTAACAACTACTGCATGCCCAAATCTTTGAATAAGTTGTCTGCACGATTAGTACCATGATAGTATACATATGTAATTAATTGTATAAATGTATAAAGATTTTAATGAACTTGTTACAATATTTTGAATTGTAAGATTTTTACAACAGTTATCATTTTGTTTGTTACTACTAGCAACATCGTATCTTAAGTGCAGAAGCTAGATATTATCTGACTATTTTGTCGGTATCTTTTTTTGATGTATTTACGCGGTTATTTGTGCCCTTACATAAATGAATGAAAATTTGTACTTTGGTTAAAGTACGGTATTATATTTTTAGCATTTTGTGACTCTTTAAAGGATGTTGAGACGTTAATGTTAATCTGTGCCTTGCGATGTGAAAATATCCATCTCTTGTAAAATAGTATTTTTAATAAAATTTTTTTGTATTATTTTACTATAAAGCTATTGTTTCATTTCTCGTATTGATGTTGGAGCCACATTTTTTTAAAGATACTCCGCTAACTTATTAAAAACTGATTAAAAATGTTTCTTATTCATTGTCAATATGTTTATTACTATATCGAGCAATGATTTTTTTAAAACCGTGTAAGTTTGATTACAAAGAAATTATAGCCATGTATCATTGACTGAAGATCCATTTTAAATCAATGATAATAATATATTATTTTAAAGTCCTGAAAAAGAAATACACGGTAATATTCTGCAAAAAAATAAAATCCTCTTTTGAAAGTCACAAAATTATTTTTACAGCCTTTATTATTTTGTTACTTTTCAAATGAAGTGTATTATAAAAAATTTTTATCCTAATAATTAATACGCACCTTGCGAGCAAAAACTCAATATAGTAAAAATGAAAGGAAAATGAGGTCGTCGATAGTAAATAATAGAATAATAATGTATCAAGAAGAAAAAAGAAAGATAAACAATCAATCAAACATTTGTTTTTTTGTGGATCGATTTTTTTTTATTTACAAGAGTAAAATATTATGTACAAGACGTTGCATCCAATTGTGTCTTTTTAAGGTAGATTTTTTTTTTTTTCTGCCACAGGTTGCTGATACACAATTTTCCAAAGTATTATGTTTTCATAACATGGATGACTGTGCAACTCACGAAAGTAGTAATTTCAATACTATCCAAACAGATATACCTTATCTCTTTTATTTTGAAACTCGTCGATCGGAAATTTCACCAACTACCTGCAATTAGTTAATTGTACTTGGAAACTGTCGTTCTTATCAAGCCGATTTGATAAAAACAGTATTTTCCCCGTGTAACGCGTGTCATGGATGACTGTGCAACTCACGAAAGTAGAAATTTCAAAACTATCCAAACAGATATACCTTATCTCTTTTATTTTGAAACTCGTCGATCGGAAATTTCACCAACTACCTGCAATTAGTTAATTGTACTTGGAAACTATCGTTCTTATCAAGTAGTTACCAGAAGAATTCTAAATTGGGCTCCTTTCAGAAACTTAACTTTCCTCCGAAGAAACATCCATTTTTTCCACTATATACGTTTAACGTTCAATACTATTTTGCAATTAAAATTTGCTTGCGTGTATTCTCCATTTAGATCGATAATTTCTATTAGCGCTAGAGTATATATTTTGAATTCATATCGGAATATTGCAACCAACATGACTGTACATATGTTTAATTTAACTGGTTAACGATTTTAGTCAATCCTTTCTCATAAAGCTTACAAACAAAATGCTCATTCTATTGAATTGTTAGTCTGCTTTTCTGGATAATTAACAGCATCAACGATATAAAAAAACTAAATGAAGAATTACATCGTAATAGTTATTGAGTGAAATGGTCCTACATGTTGTAAAAGACGTGTCATATCGCCAATATGATACTAAAAAATTGGAATTCGCATTGTCTTAAAACTTAAATTTACAGCAGAAGCAAAAATTCAAATTAATGGAGAGAAAGAGAATAAAGATAGATAGTATCTTTATTGGCATGAAATATATCTGTTATTATCTGTTATTTTGAAACTCGTCGATCGGAAATTTCACCAACTACCTGCAATTAGTTAATTGTACTTGGAAACTTTCGTTCTTATCAAGCCGACTTGATAAAAACAGTATTTTCCCCGTGTAACGCGTGTCATGGATGACTGTGCAACTCACGAAAGTAGAAATTTCAAAACTATCCAAACAGATATACCTTATCTCTTTTATTTTGAAACTCGTCGACCAGAAATTTCACCAACTACCTGCAATTAGTTAATTGTACTTGGAAACTATCGTTCTTATCAAGTAGTTACCAGAAGAATTCTAAATTGGGCTCCTTTCAGAAACTTAAATTTCCTCCGAAGAAACATCCATTTTTTCCACTATATACGTTTAACGTTCAATACTATTTTGCAATTAAAATTTGCTTGCGTGTATTCTCCATTTAGATCGATAATTTCTATTAGCGCTAGAGTATACATTTTGAATTCATATCGGAATATTGCAACCAACATGACTGTACATATGTTTAATTTAACTGGTTAACGATTTTAGTCAATCCTTTCTCATAAAGCTTTTAAACAAAATGCTCATTCTATTGAATTGTTAGTTTGCTTTTCTGGATAATTAACAGCATCAACGATATAAAAAAACTAAATGAAGAATCACATCGTAATAGTTATTGAGTGAAATGGTCCTACATGTTGTAAAAGACGTGTCATATCGCCAATATGATACTAAAAAATTGGAATTCGCATTGTCTTAAATTTTAAATCTACAGCGAAAGCAAAAATTCAAATCAATGGAGAGAAAGAGAATAAATTTTGGAATTATATTATTTTTAAGAGAATAAACAAATACATAGCACGGTGGCGCCATCTGACGAATGAGTTTTATACCAATACCCTCATGAGTAACATATCCCCTCTATAGTTGACAGCTCATCGGCTTTTGGGCGGTCTGCACTTGAGCCAATCACGGAGTTGGACTAAAGAGAAAGTGGCCTGTCCAGCCCTGCGATTGGCTGATCGTTTGCTCATTCGTTCTACCATGAGCGCCATTGGTCGTAGCGTGCGGTGACGGCGGTTGACGGCGGCGAGTATTGATGCGTCAAGTAGGGGTAGGTGTAAGTAGCAGTGCCTATAAATACGCGATCAGAGCACGTGTTAAAGCAGTAGATCTTTGAATTCCAAAGTATACCTCAGCTCCAGCTGTGCCTTGCAAGCAAAGCATTGTTTGAGACATATATATCCGTTGAGCCGTTCCGACTGTTTTGGCGGTAAGCCTCTCGAGAGAGTGCCTGTCATCGTTCATCGCAGTGCAAACGCAAACTCTGTCGTTGTCAAAAAAAAGAATAAGTACGTAAACGGTATACTTACTTCTATGTCGTTTTCTTGTATTTCGATTAACTTTTACCGAGGCATGGATACTATAATTCATGTGGCACTTTGTTTATTCAAGTATGTCGTACAGTTACTTAATTATTTATTTTGTTTTCGTTCTCCACAGTGCCGTCGAAAAAAAAAGTGACCAATACCTCTAACAAGCGCAAATCTCCGGATTCGCAAGCCAACGTAGCCATGCCTGTGAAAAAGGCTAAAACCTCCGGAAAGAAGCCTGAAGTATCCCAAAATAATGGTATGTAATTTTTCCAAGCATATTGCAGGAACTTTCTGTGGTTTGCATGAGCAGCAAGGTAAACGCAGTCTTTCGTGTTTCCACACAGCTTTGTATAGTTCAATTGATTAACGAATTACAAGAACCTAGTGTTCCCTAGATAAACGATATATTACATTTTTCAGGGCCACTAAAGATAAAAGTGACCAACAAGCGCAAATCTCCAGATTCGCAAGCCAACGTAGCCATGCCTGTGAAAAAGGCTAAAACCTCCGGAAAGAAGCCTGAAGTATCCCAAAATAATGGTATGTAATTTTTCCAAGCATATTGCAGGAACTTTCTGTGGTTTGCATGAGCAGCAAGGTAAATGCAGTCTTTCGTGTTTCCACACAGCTTTCTATAGTTCAATTGATTAACGACTTACAAGAACCTAGTGTTCCCTAGATAATGATATATTAAATTTTTCAGGGCCACTGAAGATAAAAGTGACCAACAAGCGCAAATCTCCAGATTCGCAAGACAACGTGGCCATGCCTGTGAAACGGGCTAAAACCTCAAGAAAGAAGCCTGAGGTATTCCAGAATGATGGTACGTAATTGTTTGTTTTGCAAAATTCCAGGCACATTGCAGGAACTTTTTGTGGTTTGCATAATGAAACGTGGATGCAGTCTTTCTTGTTTCCACATTGATGACATTTAATGATCTAGTGTTCCCCGATTAATAATAAGTAACAACTTTCAGATCCTAAAGTTAAAGAGCTTCTCCGTCAAGTGACCACAAGTGGTATCATTCTTACCTGCGGTCAAGGAGACACAGGCCAACTTGGCTTGGGTGACGACATCCTGGAAAAAACACGGTTTGCTCAAGTGCCACACTTCCTGAATATGGTTTCCATAGCAGGAAGTGGTATGCACAACGTTTGCCTCACGGATGAGGGAAAAGTAGTCACGTTCGGCTGCAACGATGAGGGAGCCCTCGGTAGAGACACAACCGAGGGCAGTGAAGCTACTCCTGGACTCGTGGATTTACCTGGACGTGCGATTCAGGTGACGGCAGGAGACTCGCACAGTGCCGCGTTAATGGAGGACGGAAGAGTTTTCGTTTGGGGATCCTTTCGGGTGAGTAATCAATTTCCCAAATCATAGTTATAATCCATACAATTTCCATTAAATTCATACATAATAACAGATGGTACAATTAGTTGTATGTTGTTTACTAAAATTGAAACAATTTTTAGGATTCACATGGAACACTTGGACTATTGACGAAAAACAAAGAAAGTGCTCCAGTACAAATTTTATCCAATAAAAAGTTCATTAAAATTGCTTCTGGATCCGACCACTTAGTTTTACTGGATAATACCAGAAAAGTTTTAACCTGTGGTTGCGGTGAGCAGGGCCAACTTGGACGGTTACCTGAACGAAAAACCGATAGACACAGTGGTCGAGGTGGTAACAAATTGCTGACACCTGATCAAGTTTATTTCAAAATAAATAAAAAAGTAGAAATTGAAAACATATGGGCCGGTAGCTATGCTACCTTTGCCAAGGATGCGAATACGGATAATCTGTATGTATTTGGCCTAAATAACTACGGTCAAATTGGTACGTTAAGTATTGTATGAGTTTTTAATATTTAATTTCAATCTTATTTTAATTTTTAATTTTGTATTCAATTGCAGGTCTCAAAAATTGCGACAAGTCCTTCCACCCTAAAGTGTCAGATACGTTTAGTGGACGTAAATGGGTTCAAATTAGCTCGGGACAGCATCACACTATTGCTTTAGACGATAAAGGGCAAGTGTACGTTTTGGGAAGGAAAGAGTATGGAAGACTAGGTCTTGGCATTATGAGTGAAGATGCCACAGAACTTGTACTCGTACCCAAACTAAGTAATACCAAATGCATAGATGTTGCAGCTGGTACTGCTCAGTCTTTTGCTGTAACAGAAAACGGTAAATAAGTACTACAACCTCTCGACTAATCACACTATATAAAGTAAAAATTTATCTATAAGCTCGAAAATTTTGTTACAGGAAAACTATACGCCTGGGGAATGGGCTCTGAAGGCCAGCTTGGTACTGGAGAAGAAGACGATATTTTAGAACCCAGATTAATTGAATCCAAATATGTGAAAGAAGTTGAGGTTCTTCGAGTTTCTGGCGGAGGACAGCATACTATTATTCTTGCAAAGAAAAGCATCGAATAATTATTTGTATATTTCAAAACTAGGATCAAGACATACATTTTAGTTAGTTTTTTCTTTCAATGAATTCTAGATTACTTAAATATTTAGTTATTATGGAAATACGTAATTAGTGGTATCAAAACCAAATGTCAATTTGAACATCTTAGTGTGTTGTTGCTTTGATACACGTTGGTGTGATTATTATTTTTAAAAAATTTAGTGACTTGGAAATTTACAGTGAATAATCATATTTATCGTAACAATAATGTGAGGTGCTAAAGTTACTACTGATTCGAGGCGTACGATTCTTACTTATTATTTATGGTCAACTACGGACTTGTGTAACAACTACTGCATGCCCAAATCTTTGAATAAGTTGTCTGCACGATTAGTACCATGATAGTATACATATGTAATTAATTGTATAAATGTATAAAGATTTTAATGAACTTGTTACAATATTTTGAATTGTAAGATTTTTACAACAGTTATCATTTTGTTTGTTACTACTAGCAACATCGTATCTTAAGTGCAGAAGCTAGATATTATCTGACTATTTTGTCGGTATCTTTTTTTGATGTATTTACGCGGTTATTTGTGCCCTTACATAAATGAATGAAAATTTGTACTTTGGTTAAAGTACGGTATTATATTTTAAGCATTTTGTGACTCTTTAAAGGATGTTGAGACGTTAATGTTAATCTGTGCCTTGCGATGTGAAAATATCCATCTCTTGTAAAATAGTATTTTTAATAAAATTTTTTTGTATTATTTTACTATAAAGCTATTGTTTCATTTCTCGTATTGATGTTGGAGCCACATTTTTTTAAAGATACTCCGCTAACTTATTAAAAACTGATTAAAAATGTTTCTTATTCATTGTCAATATGTTTATTACTATATCGAGCAATGATTTTTTTAAAACCGTGTAAGTTTGATTACAAAGAAATTATAGCCATGTATCATTGACTGAAGATCCATTTTAAATCAATGATAATAATATATTATTTTAAAGTCCTGAAAAAGAAATACACGGTAATATTCTGCAAAAAAATAAAATCCTCTTTTGAAAGTCACAAAATTATTTTTACAGCCTTTATTATTTTGTTACTTTTCAAATGAAGTGTATTATAAAAAATTTTTATCCTAATAATTAATACGCACCTTGCGAGCAAAAACTCAATATAGTAAAAATGAAAGGAAAATGAGGTCGTCGATAGTAAATAATAGAATAATAATGTATCAAGAAGAAAAAAGAAAGATAAACAATCAATCAAACATTTGTTTTTTTGTGGATCGATTTTTTTTTATTTACAAGAGTAAAATATTATGTACAAGACGTTGCATCCAATTGTGTCTTTTTAAGGTAGATTTTTTTTTTTTTCTGCCACAGGTTGCTGATACACAATTTTCCAAAGTATTATGTTTTCATAACATGGATGACTGTGCAACTCACGAAAGTAGTAATTTCAATACTATCCAAACAGATATACCTTATCTCTTTTATTTTGAAACTCGTCGATCGGAAATTTCACCAACTACCTGCAATTAGTTAATTGTACTTGGAAACTGTCGTTCTTATCAAGCCGATTTGATAAAAACAGTATTTTCCCCGTGTAACGCGTGTCATGGATGACTGTGCAACTCACGAAAGTAGAAATTTCAAAACTATCCAAACAGATATACCTTATCTCTTTTATTTTGAAACTCGTCGATCGGAAATTTCACCAACTACCTGCAATTAGTTAATTGTACTTGGAAACTATCGTTCTTATCAAGTAGTTACCAGAAGAATTCTAAATTGGGCTCCTTTCAGAAACTTAACTTTCCTCCGAAGAAACATCCATTTTTTCCACTATATACGTTTAACGTTCAATACTATTTTGCAATTAAAATTTGCTTGCGTGTATTCTCCATTTAGATCGATAATTTCTATTAGCGCTAGAGTATACATTTTGAATTCATATCGGAATATTGCAACCAACATGACTGTACATATGTTTAATTTAACTGGTTAACGATTTTAGTCAATCCTTTCTCATAAAGCTTACAAACAAAATGCTCATTCTATTGAATTGTTAGTCTGCTTTTCTGGATAATTAACAGCATCAACGATATAAAAAAACTAAATGAAGAATTACATCGTAATAGTTATTGAGTGAAATGGTCCTACATGTTGTAAAAGACGTGTCATATCGCCAATATGATACTAAAAAATTGGAATTCGCATTGTCTTAAAACTTAAACCTACAGCAGAAGCAAAAATTCAAATTAATGGAGAGAAAGAGAATAAAGATAGATAGTATCTTTATTGGCATGAAATATATCTGTTATTATCTGTTATTTTGAAACTCGTCGATCGGAAATTTCACCAACTACCTGCAATTAGTTAATTGTACTTGGAAACTATCGTTCTTATCAAGTAGTTACCAGAAGAATTCTAAATTGGGCTCCTTTCAGAAACTTAAATTTCCTCCGAAGAAACATCCATTTTTTCCACTATATACGTTTAACGTTCAATACTATTTTGCAATTAAAATTTGCTTGCGTGTATTCTCCATTTAGATCGATAATTTCTATTAGCGCTAGAGTATACATTTTGAATTCATATCGGAATATTGCAACCAACATGACTGTACATATGTTTAATTTAACTGGTTAACGATTTTAGTCAATCCTTTCTCATAAAGCTTTTAAACAAAATGCTCATTCTATTGAATTGTTAGTCTGCTTTTCTGGATAATTAACAGCATCAACGATATAAAAAAACTAAATGAAGAATTACATCGTAATAGTTATTGAGTGAAATGGTCCTACATGTTGTAAAAGACGTGTCATATCGCCAATATGATACTAAAAAATTGGAATTCGCATTGTCTTAAAACTTAAATTTACAGCAGAAGCAAAAATTCAAATTAATGGAGAGAAAGAGAATAAAGATAGATAGTATCTTTATTGGCATGAAATATATCTGTTATTATCTGTTATTTTGAAACTCGTCGATCGGAAATTTCACCAACTACCTGCAATTAGTTAATTGTACTTGGAAACTATCGTTCTTATCAAGTAGTTACCAGAAGAATTCTAAATTGGGCTCCTTTCAGAAACTTAAATTTCCTCCGAAGAAACATCCATTTTTTCCACTATATACGTTTAACGTTCAATACTATTTTGCAATTAAAATTTGCTTGCGTGTATTCTCCATTTAGATCGATAATTTCTATTAGCGCTAGAGTATACATTTTGAATTCATATCGGAATATTGCAACCAACATGACTGTACATATGTTTAATTTAACTGGTTAACGATTTTAGTCAATCCTTTCTCATAAAGCTTTTAAACAAAATGCTCATTCTATTGAATTGTTAGTCTGCTTTTCTGGATAATTAACAGCATCAACGATATAAAAAAACTAAATGAAGAATTACATCGTAATAGTTATTGAGTGAAATGGTCCTACATGTTGTAAAAGACGTGTCATATCGCCAATATGATACTAAAAAATTGGAATTCGCATTGTCTTAAAACTTAAATTTACAGCAGAAGCAAAAATTCAAATTAATGGAGAGAAAGAGAATAAAGATAGATAGTATCTTTATTGGCATGAAATATATCTGTTATTATCTGTTATTTTGAAACTCGTCGATCGGAAATTTCACCAACTACCTGCAATTAGTTAATTGTACTTGGAAACTTTCGTTCTTATCAAGCCGACTTGATAAAAACAGTATTTTCCCCGTGTAACGCGTGTCATGGATGACTGTGCAACTCACGAAAGTAGAAATTTCAAAACTATCCAAACAGATATACCTTATCTCTTTTATTTTGAAACTCGTCGACCGGAAATTTCACCAACTACCTGCAATTAGTTAATTGTACTTGGAAACTATCGTTCTTATCAAGTAGTTACCAGAAGAATTCTAAATTGGGCTCCTTTCAGAAACTTAAATTTCCTCCGAAGAAACATCCATTTTTTCCACTATATACGTTTAACGTTCAATACTATTTTGCAATTAAAATTTGCTTGCGTGTATTCTCCATTTAGATCGATAATTTCTATTAGCGCTAGAGTATACATTTTGAATTCATATCGGAATATTGCAACCAACATGACTGTACATATGTTTAATTTAACTGGTTAACGATTTTAGTCAATCCTTTCTCATAAAGCTTTTAAACAAAATGCTCATTCTATTGAATTGTTAGTTTGCTTTTCTGGATAATTAACAGCATCAACGATATAAAAAAACTAAATGAAGAATCACATCGTAATAGTTATTGAGTGAAATGGTCCTACATGTTGTAAAAGACGTGTCATATCGCCAATATGATACTAAAAAATTGGAATTCGCATTGTCTTAAATTTTAAATCTACAGCGAAAGCAAAAATTCAAATCAATGGAGAGAAAGAGAATAAATTTTGGAATTAAATTATTTTTAAGAGAATAAACAAATACATAGCACGGTGGCGCCATCTGACGAATGAGTTTTATACCAATACCCTCATGAGTAACATATCCCCTCTATAGTTGACAGCTCATCGGCTTTTGGGCGGTCTGCACTTGAGCCAATCACGGAGTTGGACTAAAGAGAAAGTGGCCTGTCCAGCCCTGCGATTGGCTGATCGTTTGCTCATTCGTTCTACCATGAGCGCCATTGGTCGTAGCGTGCGGTGACGGCGGTTGACGGCGGCGAGTATTGATGCGTCAAGTAGGGGTAGGTGTAAGTAGCAGTGCCTATAAATACGCGATCAGAGCACGTGTTAAAGCAGTAGATCTTTGAATTCCAAAGTATACCTCAGCTCCAGCTGTGCCTTGCAAGCAAAGCATTGTTTGAGACATATATATCCGTTGAGCCGTTCCGACTGTTTTGGCGGTAAGCCTCTCGAGAGAGTGCCTGTCATCGTTCATCGCAGTGCAAACGCAAACTCTGTCGTTGTCAAAAAAAAGAATAAGTACGTAAACGGTATACTTACTTCTATGTCGTTTTCTTGTATTTCGATTAACTTTTACCGAGGCATGGATACTATAATTCATGTGGCACTTTGTTTATTCAAGTATGTCGTACAGTTACTTAATTATTTATTTTGTTTTCGTTCTCCACAGTGCCGTCGAAAAAAAAAGTGACCAATACCTCTAACAAGCGCAAATCTCCGGATTCGCAAGCCAACGTAGCCATGCCTGTGAAAAAGGCTAAAACCTCCGGAAAGAAGCCTGAAGTATCCCAAAATAATGGTATGTAATTTTTCCAAGCATATTGCAGGAACTTTCTGTGGTTTGCATGAGCAGCAAGGTAAACGCAGTCTTTCGTGTTTCCACACAGCTTTGTATAGTTCAATTGATTAACGAATTACAAGAACCTAGTGTTCCCTAGATAAACGATATATTACATTTTTCAGGGCCACTAAAGATAAAAGTGACCAACAAGCGCAAATCTCCAGATTCGCAAGCCAACGTAGCCATGCCTGTGAAAAAGGCTAAAACCTCCGGAAAGAAGCCTGAAGTATCCCAAAATAATGGTATGTAATTTTTCCAAGCATATTGCAGGAACTTTCTGTGGTTTGCATGAGCAGCAAGGTAAATGCAGTCTTTCGTGTTTCCACACAGCTTTCTATAGTTCAATTGATTAACGACTTACAAGAACCTAGTGTTCCCTAGATAATGATATATTAAATTTTTCAGGGCCACTGAAGATAAAAGTGACCAACAAGCGCAAATCTCCAGATTCGCAAGACAACGTGGCCATGCCTGTGAAACGGGCTAAAACCTCAAGAAAGAAGCCTGAGGTATTCCAGAATGATGGTACGTAATTGTTTGTTTTGCAAAATTCCAGGCACATTGCAGGAACTTTTTGTGGTTTGCATAATGAAACGTGGATGCAGTCTTTCTTGTTTCCACATTGATGACATTTAATGATCTAGTGTTCCCCGATTAATAATAAGTAACAACTTTCAGATCCTAAAGTTAAAGAGCTTCTCCGTCAAGTGACCACAAGTGGTATCATTCTTACCTGCGGTCAAGGAGACACAGGCCAACTTGGCTTGGGTGACGACATCCTGGAAAAAACACGGTTTGCTCAAGTGCCACACTTCCTGAATATGGTTTCCATAGCAGGAAGTGGTATGCACAACGTTTGCCTCACGGATGAGGGAAAAGTAGTCACGTTCGGCTGCAACGATGAGGGAGCCCTCGGTAGAGACACAACCGAGGGCAGTGAAGCTACTCCTGGACTCGTGGATTTACCTGGACGTGCGATTCAGGTGACGGCAGGAGACTCGCACAGTGCCGCGTTAATGGAGGACGGAAGAGTTTTCGTTTGGGGATCCTTTCGGGTGAGTAATCAATTTCCCAAATCATAGTTATAATCCATACAATTTCCATTAAATTCATACATAATAACAGATGGTACAATTAGTTGTATGTTGTTTACTAAAATTGAAACAATTTTTAGGATTCACATGGAACACTTGGACTATTGACGAAAAACAAAGAAAGTGCTCCAGTACAAATTTTATCCAATAAAAAGTTCATTAAAATTGCTTCTGGATCCGACCACTTAGTTTTACTGGATAATACCAGAAAAGTTTTAACCTGTGGTTGCGGTGAGCAGGGCCAACTTGGACGGTTACCTGAACGAAAAACCGATAGACACAGTGGTCGAGGTGGTAACAAATTGCTGACACCTGATCAAGTTTATTTCAAAATAAATAAAAAAGTAGAAATTGAAAACATATGGGCCGGTAGCTATGCTACCTTTGCCAAGGATGCGAATACGGATAATCTGTATGTATTTGGCCTAAATAACTACGGTCAAATTGGTACGTTAAGTATTGTATGAGTTTTTAATATTTAATTTCAATCTTATTTTAATTTTTAATTTTGTATTCAATTGCAGGTCTCAAAAATTGCGACAAGTCCTTCCACCCTAAAGTGTCAGATACGTTTAGTGGACGTAAATGGGTTCAAATTAGCTCGGGACAGCATCACACTATTGCTTTAGACGATAAAGGGCAAGTGTACGTTTTGGGAAGGAAAGAGTATGGAAGACTAGGTCTTGGCATTATGAGTGAAGATGCCACAGAACTTGTACTCGTACCCAAACTAAGTAATACCAAATGCATAGATGTTGCAGCTGGTACTGCTCAGTCTTTTGCTGTAACAGAAAACGGTAAATAAGTACTACAACCTCTCGACTAATCACACTATATAAAGTAAAAATTTATCTATAAGCTCGAAAATTTTGTTACAGGAAAACTATACGCCTGGGGAATGGGCTCTGAAGGCCAGCTTGGTACTGGAGAAGAAGACGATATTTTAGAACCCAGATTAATTGAATCCAAATATGTGAAAGAAGTTGAGGTTCTTCGAGTTTCTGGCGGAGGACAGCATACTATTATTCTTGCAAAGAAAAGCATCGAATAATTATTTGTATATTTCAAAACTAGGATCAAGACATACATTTTAGTTAGTTTTTTCTTTCAATGAATTCTAGATTACTTAAATATTTAGTTATTATGGAAATACGTAATTAGTGGTATCAAAACCAAATGTCAATTTGAACATCTTAGTGTGTTGTTGCTTTGATACACGTTGGTGTGATTATTATTTTTAAAAAATTTAGTGACTTGGAAATTTACAGTGAATAATCATATTTATCGTAACAATAATGTGAGGTGCTAAAGTTACTACTGATTCGAGGCGTACGATTCTTACTTATTATTTATGGTCAACTACGGACTTGTGTAACAACTACTGCATGCCCAAATCTTTGAATAAGTTGTCTGCACGATTAGTACCATGATAGTATACATATGTAATTAATTGTATAAATGTATAAAGATTTTAATGAACTTGTTACAATATTTTGAATTGTAAGATTTTTACAACAGTTATCATTTTGTTTGTTACTACTAGCAACATCGTATCTTAAGTGCAGAAGCTAGATATTATCTGACTATTTTGTCGGTATCTTTTTTTGATGTATTTACGCGGTTATTTGTGCCCTTACATAAATGAATGAAAATTTGTACTTTGGTTAAAGTACGGTATTATATTTTTAGCATTTTGTGACTCTTTAAAGGATGTTGAGACGTTAATGTTAATCTGTGCCTTGCGATGTGAAAATATCCATCTCTTGTAAAATAGTATTTTTAATAAAATTTTTTTGTATTATTTTACTATAAAGCTATTGTTTCATTTCTCGTATTGATGTTGGAGCCACATTTTTTTAAAGATACTCCGCTAACTTATTAAAAACTGATTAAAAATGTTTCTTATTCATTGTCAATATGTTTATTACTATATCGAGCAATGATTTTTTTAAAACCGTGTAAGTTTGATTACAAAGAAATTATAGCCATGTATCATTGACTGAAGATCCATTTTAAATCAATGATAATAATATATTATTTTAAAGTCCTGAAAAAGAAATACACGGTAATATTCTGCAAAAAAATAAAATCCTCTTTTGAAAGTCACAAAATTATTTTTACAGCCTTTATTATTTTGTTACTTTTCAAATAAAGTGTATTATAAAAAATTTTTATCCTAATAATTAATACGCACCTTGCGAGCAAAAACTCAATATAGTAAAAATGAAAGGAAAATGAGGTCGTCGATAGTAAATAATAGAATAATAATGTATCAAGAAGAAAAAAGAAAGATAAACAATCAATCAAACATTTGTTTTTTTGTGGATCGATTTTTTTTTATTTACAAGAGTAAAATATTATGTACAAGACGTTGCATCCAATTGTGTCTTTTTAAGGTAGATTTTTTTTTTTTTCTGCCACAGGTTGCTGATACACAATTTTCCAAAGTATTATGTTTTCATAACATGGATGACTGTGCAACTCACGAAAGTAGTAATTTCAATACTATCCAAACAGATATACCTTATCTCTTTTATTTTGAAACTCGTCGATCGGAAATTTCACCAACTACCTGCAATTAGTTAATTGTACTTGGAAACTGTCGTTCTTATCAAGCCGATTTGATAAAAACAGTATTTTCCCCGTGTAACGCGTGTCATGGATGACTGTGCAACTCACGAAAGTAGAAATTTCAAAACTATCCAAACAGATATACCTTATCTCTTTTATTTTGAAACTCGTCGATCGGAAATTTCACCAACTACCTGCAATTAGTTAATTGTACTTGGAAACTATCGTTCTTATCAAGTAGTTACCAGAAGAATTCTAAATTGGGCTCCTTTCAGAAACTTAACTTTCCTCCGAAGAAACATCCATTTTTTCCACTATATACGTTTAACGTTCAATACTATTTTGCAATTAAAATTTGCTTGCGTGTATTCTCCATTTAGATCGATAATTTCTATTAGCGCTAGAGTATATATTTTGAATTCATATCGGAATATTGCAACCAACATGACTGTACATATGTTTAATTTAACTGGTTAACGATTTTAGTCAATCCTTTCTCATAAAGCTTACAAACAAAATGCTCATTCTATTGAATTGTTAGTCTGCTTTTCTGGATAATTAACAGCATCAACGATATAAAAAAACTAAATGAAGAATTACATCGTAATAGTTATTGAGTGAAATGGTCCTACATGTTGTAAAAGACGTGTCATATCGCCAATATGATACTAAAAAATTGGAATTCGCATTGTCTTAAAACTTAAATTTACAGCAGAAGCAAAAATTCAAATTAATGGAGAGAAAGAGAATAAAGATAGATAGTATCTTTATTGGCATGAAATATATCTGTTATTATCTGTTATTTTGAAACTCGTCGATCGGAAATTTCACCAACTACCTGCAATTAGTTAATTGTACTTGGAAACTATCGTTCTTATCAAGTAGTTACCAGAAGAATTCTAAATTGGGCTCCTTTCAGAAACTTAAATTTCCTCCGAAGAAACATCCATTTTTTCCACTATATACGTTTAACGTTCAATACTATTTTGCAATTAAAATTTGCTTGCGTGTATTCTCCATTTAGATCGATAATTTCTATTAGCGCTAGAGTATACATTTTGAATTCATATCGGAATATTGCAACCAACATGACTGTACATATGTTTAATTTAACTGGTTAACGATTTTAGTCAATCCTTTCTCATAAAGCTTTTAAACAAAATGCTCATTCTATTGAATTGTTAGTCTGCTTTTCTGGATAATTAACAGCATCAACGATATAAAAAAACTAAATGAAGAATTACATCGTAATAGTTATTGAGTGAAATGGTCCTACATGTTGTAAAAGACGTGTCATATCGCCAATATGATACTAAAAAATTGGAATTCGCATTGTCTTAAAACTTAAATTTACAGCAGAAGCAAAAATTCAAATTAATGGAGAGAAAGAGAATAAAGATAGATAGTATCTTTATTGGCATGAAATATATCTGTTATTATCTGTTATTTTGAAACTCGTCGATCGGAAATTTCACCAACTACCTGCAATTAGTTAATTGTACTTGGAAACTATCGTTCTTATCAAGTAGTTACCAGAAGAATTCTAAATTGGGCTCCTTTCAGAAACTTAAATTTCCTCCGAAGAAACATCCATTTTTTCCACTATATACGTTTAACGTTCAATACTATTTTGCAATTAAAATTTGCTTGCGTGTATTCTCCATTTAGATCGATAATTTCTATTAGCGCTAGAGTATACATTTTGAATTCATATCGGAATATTGCAACCAACATGACTGTACATATGTTTAATTTAACTGGTTAACGATTTTAGTCAATCCTTTCTCATAAAGCTTTTAAACAAAATGCTCATTCTATTGAATTGTTAGTTTGCTTTTCTGGATAATTAACAGCATCAACGATATAAAAAAACTAAATGAAGAATCACATCGTAATAGTTATTGAGTGAAATGGTCCTACATGTTGTAAAAGACGTGTCATATCGCCAATATGATACTAAAAAATTGGAATTCGCATTGTCTTAAATTTTAAATCTACAGCGAAAGCAAAAATTTAAATCAATGGAGAGAAAGAGAATAAATTTTGGAATTAAATTATTTTTAAGAGAATAAACAAATACATAGCACGGTGGCGCCATCTGACGAATGAGTTTTATACCAATACCCTCATGAGTAACATATCCCCTCTATAGTTGACAGCTCATCGGCTTTTGGGCGGTCTGCACTTGAGCCAATCACGGAGTTGGACTAAAGAGAAAGTGGCCTGTCCAGCCCTGCGATTGGCTGATCGTTTGCTCATTCGTTCTACCATGAGCGCCATTGGTCGTAGCGTGCGGTGACGGCGGTTGACGGCGGCGAGTATTGATGTGTCAAGTAGGGGTAGGTGTAAGTAGCAGTGCCTATAAATACGCGATCAGAGCACGTGTTAAAGCAGTAGATCTTTGAATTCCAAAGTATACCTCAGCTCCAGCTGTGCCTTGCAAGCAAAGCATTGTTTGAGACATATATATCCGTTGAGCCGTTCCGACTGTTTTGGCGGTAAGCCTCTCGAGAGAGTGCCTGTCATCGTTCATCGCAGTGCAAACGCAAACTCTGTCGTTGTCAAAAAAAAGAATAAGTACGTAAACGGTATACTTACTTCTATGTCGTTTTCTTGTATTTCGATTAACTTTTACCGAGGCATGGATACTATAATTCATGTGGCACTTTGTTTATTCAAGTATGTCGTACAGTTACTTAATTATTTATTTTGTTTTCGTTCTCCACAGTGCCGTCGAAAAAAAAAGTGACCAATACCTCTAACAAGCGCAAA
Organism: Copidosoma floridanum; assembly: GCF_036245765.1. NCBI lineage: Eukaryota > Metazoa > Arthropoda > Insecta > Hymenoptera > Encyrtidae > Copidosoma > Copidosoma floridanum. The sequence goes on from NW_028321896.1 coordinate 4,816,902, forward strand.
TCTCCGGATTCGCAAGCCAACGTAGCCATGCCTGTGAAAAAGGCTAAAACCTCCGGAAAGAAGCCTGAAGTATCCCAAAATAATGGTATGTAATTTTTCCAAGCATATTGCAGGAACTTTCTGTGGTTTGCATGAGCAGCAAGGTAAACGCAGTCTTTCGTGTTTCCACACAGCTTTGTATAGTTCAATTGATTAACGAATTACAAGAACCTAGTGTTCCCTAGATAAACGATATATTACATTTTTCAGGGCCACTAAAGATAAAAGTGACCAACAAGCGCAAATCTCCAGATTCGCAAGCCAACGTAGCCATGCCTGTGAAAAAGGCTAAAACCTCCGGAAAGAAGCCTGAAGTATCCCAAAATAATGGTATGTAATTTTTCCAAGCATATTGCAAGAACTTTCTGTGGTTTGCATGAGCAGCAAGGTAAATGCAGTCTTTCGTGTTTCCACACAGCTTTCTATAGTTCAATTGATTAACGACTTACAAGAACCTAGTGTTCCCTAGATAATGATATATTAAATTTTTCAGGGCCACTGAAGATAAAAGTGACCAACAAGCGCAAATCTCCAGATTCGCAAGACAACGTGGCCATGCCTGTGAAACGGGCTAAAACCTCAAGAAAGAAGCCTGAGGTATTCCAGAATGATGGTACGTAATTGTTTGTTTTGCAAAATTCCAGGCACATTGCAGGAACTTTTTGTGGTTTGCATAATGAAACGTGGATGCAGTCTTTCTTGTTTCCACATTGATGACATTTAATGATCTAGTGTTCCCCGATTAATAATAAGTAACAACTTTCAGATCCTAAAGTTAAAGAGCTTCTCCGTCAAGTGACCACAAGTGGTATCATTCTTACCTGCGGTCAAGGAGACACAGGCCAACTTGGCTTGGGTGACGACATCCTGGAAAAAACACGGTTTGCTCAAGTGCCACACTTCCTGAATATGGTTTCCATAGCAGGAAGTGGTATGCACAACGTTTGCCTCACGGATGAGGGAAAAGTAGTCACGTTCGGCTGCAACGATGAGGGAGCCCTCGGTAGAGACACAACCGAGGGCAGTGAAGCTACTCCTGGACTCGTGGATTTACCTGGACGTGCGATTCAGGTGACGGCAGGAGACTCGCACAGTGCCGCGTTAATGGAGGACGGAAGAGTTTTCGTTTGGGGATCCTTTCGGGTGAGTAATCAATTTCCCAAATCATAGTTATAATCCATACAATTTCCATTAAATTCATACATAATAACAGATGGTACAATTAGTTGTATGTTGTTTACTAAAATTGAAACAATTTTTAGGATTCACATGGAACACTTGGACTATTGACGAAAAACAAAGAAAGTGCTCCAGTACAAATTTTATCCAATAAAAAGTTCATTAAAATTGCTTCTGGATCCGACCACTTAGTTTTACTGGATAATACCAGAAAAGTTTTAACCTGTGGTTGCGGTGAGCAGGGCCAACTTGGACGGTTACCTGAACGAAAAACCGATAGACACAGTGGTCGAGGTGGTAACAAATTGCTGACACCTGATCAAGTTTATTTCAAAATAAATAAAAAAGTAGAAATTGAAAACATATGGGCCGGTAGCTATGCTACCTTTGCCAAGGATGCGAATACGGATAATCTGTATGTATTTGGCCTAAATAACTACGGTCAAATTGGTACGTTAAGTATTGTATGAGTTTTTAATATTTAATTTCAATCTTATTTTAATTTTTAATTTTGTATTCAATTGCAGGTCTCAAAAATTGCGACAAGTCCTTCCACCCTAAAGTGTCAGATACGTTTAGTGGACGTAAATGGGTTCAAATTAGCTCGGGACAGCATCACACTATTGCTTTAGACGATAAAGGGCAAGTGTACGTTTTGGGAAGGAAAGAGTATGGAAGACTAGGTCTTGGCATTATGAGTGAAGATGCCACAGAACTTGTACTCGTACCCAAACTAAGTAATACCAAATGCATAGATGTTGCAGCTGGTACTGCTCAGTCTTTTGCTGTAACAGAAAACGGTAAATAAGTACTACAACCTCTCGACTAATCACACTATATAAAGTAAAAATTTATCTATAAGCTCGAAAATTTTGTTACAGGAAAACTATACGCCTGGGGAATGGGCTCTGAAGGCCAGCTTGGTACTGGAGAAGAAGACGATATTTTAGAACCCAGATTAATTGAATCCAAATATGTGAAAGAAGTTGAGGTTCTTCGAGTTTCTGGCGGAGGACAGCATACTATTATTCTTGCAAAGAAAAGCATCGAATAATTATTTGTATATTTCAAAACTAGGATCAAGACATACATTTTAGTTAGTTTTTTCTTTCAATGAATTCTAGATTACTTAAATATTTAGTTATTATGGAAATACGTAATTAGTGGTATCAAAACCAAATGTCAATTTGAACATCTTAGTGTGTTGTTGCTTTGATACACGTTGGTGTGATTATTATTTTTAAAAAATTTAGTGACTTGGAAATTTACAGTGAATAATCATATTTATCGTAACAATAATGTGAGGTGCTAAAGTTACTACTGATTCGAGGCGTACGATTCTTACTTATTATTTATGGTCAACTACGGACTTGTGTAACAACTACTGCATGCCCAAATCTTTGAATAAGTTGTCTGCACGATTAGTACCATGATAGTATACATATGTAATTAATTGTATAAATGTATAAAGATTTTAATGAACTTGTTACAATATTTTGAATTGTAAGATTTTTACAACAGTTATCATTTTGTTTGTTACTACTAGCAACATCGTATCTTAAGTGCAGAAGCTAGATATTATCTGACTATTTTGTCGGTATCTTTTTTTGATGTATTTACGCGGTTATTTGTGCCCTTACATAAATGAATGAAAATTTGTACTTTGGTTAAAGTACGGTATTATATTTTTAGCATTTTGTGACTCTTTAAAGGATGTTGGGACGTTAATGTTAATCTGTGCCTTGCGATGTGAAAATATCCATCTCTTGTAAAATAGTATTTTTAATAAAATTTTTTTGTATTATTTTACTATAAAGCTATTGTTTCATTTCTCGTATTGATGTTGGAGCCACATTTTTTTAAAGATACTCCGCTAACTTATTAAAAACTGATTAAAAATGTTTCTTATTCATTGTCAATATGTTTATTACTATATCGAGCAATGATTTTTTTAAAACCGTGTAAGTTTGATTACAAAGAAATTATAGCCATGTATCATTGACTGAAGATCCATTTTAAATCAATGATAATAATATATTATTTTAAAGTCCTGAAAAAGAAATACACGGTAATATTCTGCAAAAAAATAAAATCCTCTTTTGAAAGTCACAAAATTATTTTTACAGCCTTTATTATTTTGTTACTTTTCAAATGAAGTGTATTATAAAAAATTTTTATCCTAATAATTAATACGCACCTTGCGAGCAAAAACTCAATATAGTAAAAATGAAAGGAAAATGAGGTCGTCGATAGTAAATAATAGAATAATAATGTATCAAGAAGAAAAAAGAAAGATAAACAATCAATCAAACATTTGTTTTTTTGTGGATCGATTTTTTTTTATTTACAAGAGTAAAATATTATGTACAAGACGTTGCATCCAATTGTGTCTTTTTAAGGTAGATTTTTTTTTTTTTCTGCCACAGGTTGCTGATACACAATTTTCCAAAGTATTATGTTTTCATAACATGGATGACTGTGCAACTCACGAAAGTAGTAATTTCAATACTATCCAAACAGATATACCTTATCTCTTTTATTTTGAAACTCGTCGATCGGAAATTTCACCAACTACCTGCAATTAGTTAATTGTACTTGGAAACTGTCGTTCTTATCAAGCCGATTTGATAAAAACAGTATTTTCCCCGTGTAACGCGTGTCATGGATGACTGTGCAACTCACGAAAGTAGAAATTTCAAAACTATCCAAACAGATATACCTTATCTCTTTTATTTTGAAACTCGTCGATCGGAAATTTCACCAACTACCTGCAATTAGTTAATTGTACTTGGAAACTATCGTTCTTATCAAGTAGTTACCAGAAGAATTCTAAATTGGGCTCCTTTCAGAAACTTAACTTTCCTCCGAAGAAACATCCATTTTTTCCACTATATACGTTTAACGTTCAATACTATTTTGCAATTAAAATTTGCTTGCGTGTATTCTCCATTTAGATCGATAATTTCTATTAGCGCTAGAGTATATATTTTGAATTCATATCGGAATATTGCAACCAACATGACTGTACATATGTTTAATTTAACTGGTTAACGATTTTAGTCAATCCTTTCTCATAAAGCTTACAAACAAAATGCTCATTCTATTGAATTGTTAGTCTGCTTTTCTGGATAATTAACAGCATCAACGATATAAAAAAACTAAATGAAGAATTACATCGTAATAGTTATTGAGTGAAATGGTCCTACATGTTGTAAAAGACGTGTCATATCGCCAATATGATACTAAAAAATTGGAATTCGCATTGTCTTAAAACTTAAATTTACAGCAGAAGCAAAAATTCAAATTAATGGAGAGAAAGAGAATAAAGATAGATAGTATCTTTATTGGCATGAAATATATCTGTTATTATCTGTTATTTTGAAACTCGTCGATCGGAAATTTCACCAACTACCTGCAATTAGTTAATTGTACTTGGAAACTATCGTTCTTATCAAGTAGTTACCAGAAGAATTCTAAATTGGGCTCCTTTCAGAAACTTAAATTTCCTCCGAAGAAACATCCATTTTTTCCACTATATACGTTTAACGTTCAATACTATTTTGCAATTAAAATTTGCTTGCGTGTATTCTCCATTTAGATCGATAATTTCTATTAGCGCTAGAGTATACATTTTGAATTCATATCGGAATATTGCAACCAACATGACTGTACATATGTTTAATTTAACTGGTTAACGATTTTAGTCAATCCTTTCTCATAAAGCTTTTAAACAAAATGCTCATTCTATTGAATTGTTAGTCTGCTTTTCTGGATAATTAACAGCATCAACGATATAAAAAAACTAAATGAAGAATTACATCGTAATAGTTATTGAGTGAAATGGTCCTACATGTTGTAAAAGACGTGTCATATCGCCAATATGATACTAAAAAATTGGAATTCGCATTGTCTTAAAACTTAAACCTACAGCAGAAGCAAAAATTCAAATTAATGGAGAGAAAGAGAATAAAGATAGATAGTATCTTTATTGGCATGAAATATATCTGTTATTATCTGTTATTTTGAAACTCGTCGATCGGAAATTTCACCAACTACCTGCAATTAGTTAATTGTACTTGGAAACTATCGTTCTTATCAAGTAGTTACCAGAAGAATTCTAAATTGGGCTCCTTTCAGAAACTTAAATTTCCTCCGAAGAAACATCCATTTTTTCCACTATATACGTTTAACGTTCAATACTATTTTGCAATTAAAATTTGCTTGCGTGTATTCTCCATTTAGATCGATAATTTCTATTAGCGCTAGAGTATACATTTTGAATTCATATCGGAATATTGCAACCAACATGACTGTACATATGTTTAATTTAACTGGTTAACGATTTTAGTCAATCCTTTCTCATAAAGCTTTTAAACAAAATGCTCATTCTATTGAATTGTTAGTTTGCTTTTCTGGATAATTAACAGCATCAACGATATAAAAAAACTAAATGAAGAATCACATCGTAATAGTTATTGAGTGAAATGGTCCTACATGTTGTAAAAGACGTGTCATATCGCCAATATGATACTAAAAAATTGGAATTCGCATTGTCTTAAATTTTAAATCTACAGCGAAAGCAAAAATTCAAATCAATGGAGAGAAAGAGAATAAATTTTGGAATTAAATTATTTTTAAGAGAATAAACAAATACATAGCACGGTGGCGCCATCTGACGAATGAGTTTTATACCAATACCCTCATGAGTAACATATCCCCTCTATAGTTGACAGCTCATCGGCTTTTGGGCGGTCTGCACTTGAGCCAATCACGGAGTTGGACTAAAGAGAAAGTGGCCTGTCCAGCCCTGCGATTGGCTGATCGTTTGCTCATTCGTTCTACCATGAGCGCCATTGGTCGTAGCGTGCGGTGACGGCGGTTGACGGCGGCGAGTATTGATGCGTCAAGTAGGGGTAGGTGTAAGTAGCAGTGCCTATAAATACGCGATCAGAGCACGTGTTAAAGCAGTAGATCTTTGAATTCCAAAGTATACCTCAGCTCCAGCTGTGCCTTGCAAGCAAAGCATTGTTTGAGACATATATATCCGTTGAGCCGTTCCGACTGTTTTGGCGGTAAGCCTCTCGAGAGAGTGCCTGTCATCGTTCATCGCAGTGCAAACGCAAACTCTGTCGTTGTCAAAAAAAAGAATAAGTACGTAAACGGTATACTTACTTCTATGTCGTTTTCTTGTATTTCGATTAACTTTTACCGAGGCATGGATACTATAATTCATGTGGCACTTTGTTTATTCAAGTATGTCGTACAGTTACTTAATTATTTATTTTGTTTTCGTTCTCCACAGTGCCGTCGAAAAAAAAAGTGACCAATACCTCTAACAAGCGCAAATCTCCGGATTCGCAAGCCAACGTAGCCATGCCTGTGAAAAAGGCTAAAACCTCCGGAAAGAAGCCTGAAGTATCCCAAAATAATGGTATGTAATTTTTCCAAGCATATTGCAGGAACTTTCTGTGGTTTGCATGAGCAGCAAGGTAAACGCAGTCTTTCGTGTTTCCACACAGCTTTGTATAGTTCAATTGATTAACGAATTACAAGAACCTAGTGTTCCCTAGATAAACGATATATTACATTTTTCAGGGCCACTAAAGATAAAAGTGACCAACAAGCGCAAATCTCCAGATTCGCAAGCCAACGTAGCCATGCCTGTGAAAAAGGCTAAAACCTCCGGAAAGAAGCCTGAAGTATCCCAAAATAATGGTATGTAATTTTTCCAAGCATATTGCAAGAACTTTCTGTGGTTTGCATGAGCAGCAAGGTAAATGCAGTCTTTCGTGTTTCCACACAGCTTTCTATAGTTCAATTGATTAACGACTTACAAGAACCTAGTGTTCCCTAGATAATGATATATTAAATTTTTCAGGGCCACTGAAGATAAAAGTGACCAACAAGCGCAAATCTCCAGATTCGCAAGACAACGTGGCCATGCCTGTGAAACGGGCTAAAACCTCAAGAAAGAAGCCTGAGGTATTCCAGAATGATGGTACGTAATTGTTTGTTTTGCAAAATTCCAGGCACATTGCAGGAACTTTTTGTGGTTTGCATAATGAAACGTGGATGCAGTCTTTCTTGTTTCCACATTGATGACATTTAATGATCTAGTGTTCCCCGATTAATAATAAGTAACAACTTTCAGATCCTAAAGTTAAAGAGCTTCTCCGTCAAGTGACCACAAGTGGTATCATTCTTACCTGCGGTCAAGGAGACACAGGCCAACTTGGCTTGGGTGACGACATCCTGGAAAAAACACGGTTTGCTCAAGTGCCACACTTCCTGAATATGGTTTCCATAGCAGGAAGTGGTATGCACAACGTTTGCCTCACGGATGAGGGAAAAGTAGTCACGTTCGGCTGCAACGATGAGGGAGCCCTCGGTAGAGACACAACCGAGGGCAGTGAAGCTACTCCTGGACTCGTGGATTTACCTGGACGTGCGATTCAGGTGACGGCAGGAGACTCGCACAGTGCCGCGTTAATGGAGGACGGAAGAGTTTTCGTTTGGGGATCCTTTCGGGTGAGTAATCAATTTCCCAAATCATAGTTATAATCCATACAATTTCCATTAAATTCATACATAATAACAGATGGTACAATTAGTTGTATGTTGTTTACTAAAATTGAAACAATTTTTAGGATTCACATGGAACACTTGGACTATTGACGAAAAACAAAGAAAGTGCTCCAGTACAAATTTTATCCAATAAAAAGTTCATTAAAATTGCTTCTGGATCCGACCACTTAGTTTTACTGGATAATACCAGAAAAGTTTTAACCTGTGGTTGCGGTGAGCAGGGCCAACTTGGACGGTTACCTGAACGAAAAACCGATAGACACAGTGGTCGAGGTGGTAACAAATTGCTGACACCTGATCAAGTTTATTTCAAAATAAATAAAAAAGTAGAAATTGAAAACATATGGGCCGGTAGCTATGCTACCTTTGCCAAGGATGCGAATACGGATAATCTGTATGTATTTGGCCTAAATAACTACGGTCAAATTGGTACGTTAAGTATTGTATGAGTTTTTAATATTTAATTTCAATCTTATTTTAATTTTTAATTTTGTATTCAATTGCAGGTCTCAAAAATTGCGACAAGTCCTTCCACCCTAAAGTGTCAGATACGTTTAGTGGACGTAAATGGGTTCAAATTAGCTCGGGACAGCATCACACTATTGCTTTAGACGATAAAGGGCAAGTGTACGTTTTGGGAAGGAAAGAGTATGGAAGACTAGGTCTTGGCATTATGAGTGAAGATGCCACAGAACTTGTACTCGTACCCAAACTAAGTAATACCAAATGCATAGATGTTGCAGCTGGTACTGCTCAGTCTTTTGCTGTAACAGAAAACGGTAAATAAGTACTACAACCTCTCGACTAATCACACTATATAAAGTAAAAATTTATCTATAAGCTCGAAAATTTTGTTACAGGAAAACTATACGCCTGGGGAATGGGCTCTGAAGGCCAGCTTGGTACTGGAGAAGAAGACGATATTTTAGAACCCAGATTAATTGAATCCAAATATGTGAAAGAAGTTGAGGTTCTTCGAGTTTCTGGCGGAGGACAGCATACTATTATTCTTGCAAAGAAAAGCATCGAATAATTATTTGTATATTTCAAAACTAGGATCAAGACATACATTTTAGTTAGTTTTTTCTTTCAATGAATTCTAGATTACTTAAATATTTAGTTATTATGGAAATACGTAATTAGTGGTATCAAAACCAAATGTCAATTTGAACATCTTAGTGTGTTGTTGCTTTGATACACGTTGGTGTGATTATTATTTTTAAAAAATTTAGTGACTTGGAAATTTACAGTGAATAATCATATTTATCGTAACAATAATGTGAGGTGCTAAAGTTACTACTGATTCGAGGCGTACGATTCTTACTTATTATTTATGGTCAACTACGGACTTGTGTAACAACTACTGCATGCCCAAATCTTTGAATAAGTTGTCTGCACGATTAGTACCATGATAGTATACATATGTAATTAATTGTATAAATGTATAAAGATTTTAATGAACTTGTTACAATATTTTGAATTGTAAGATTTTTACAACAGTTATCATTTTGTTTGTTACTACTAGCAACATCGTATCTTAAGTGCAGAAGCTAGATATTATCTGACTATTTTGTCGGTATCTTTTTTTGATGTATTTACGCGGTTATTTGTGCCCTTACATAAATGAATGAAAATTTGTACTTTGGTTAAAGTACGGTATTATATTTTTAGCATTTTGTGACTCTTTAAAGGATGTTGAGACGTTAATGTTAATCTGTGCCTTGCGATGTGAAAATATCCATCTCTTGTAAAATAGTATTTTTAATAAAATTTTTTTGTATTATTTTACTATAAAGCTATTGTTTCATTTCTCGTATTGATGTTGGAGCCACATTTTTTTAAAGATACTCCGCTAACTTATTAAAAACTGATTAAAAATGTTTCTTATTCATTGTCAATATGTTTATTACTATATCGAGCAATGATTTTTTTAAAACCGTGTAAGTTTGATTACAAAGAAATTATAGCCATGTATCATTGACTGAAGATCCATTTTAAATCAATGATAATAATATATTATTTTAAAGTCCTGAAAAAGAAATACACGGTAATATTCTGCAAAAAAATAAAATCCTCTTTTGAAAGTCACAAAATTATTTTTACAGCCTTTATTATTTTGTTACTTTTCAAATAAAGTGTATTATAAAAAATTTTTATCCTAATAATTAATACGCACCTTGCGAGCAAAAACTCAATATAGTAAAAATGAAAGGAAAATGAGGTCGTCGATAGTAAATAATAGAATAATAATGTATCAAGAAGAAAAAAGAAAGATAAACAATCAATCAAACATTTGTTTTTTTGTGGATCGATTTTTTTTTATTTACAAGAGTAAAATATTATGTACAAGACGTTGCATCCAATTGTGTCTTTTTAAGGTAGATTTTTTTTTTTTTCTGCCACAGGTTGCTGATACACAATTTTCCAAAGTATTATGTTTTCATAACATGGATGACTGTGCAACTCACGAAAGTAGTAATTTCAATACTATCCAAACAGATATACCTTATCTCTTTTATTTTGAAACTCGTCGATCGGAAATTTCACCAACTACCTGCAATTAGTTAATTGTACTTGGAAACTGTCGTTCTTATCAAGCCGATTTGATAAAAACAGTATTTTCCCCGTGTAACGCGTGTCATGGATGACTGTGCAACTCACGAAAGTAGAAATTTCAAAACTATCCAAACAGATATACCTTATCTCTTTTATTTTGAAACTCGTCGATCGGAAATTTCACCAACTACCTGCAATTAGTTAATTGTACTTGGAAACTATCGTTCTTATCAAGTAGTTACCAGAAGAATTCTAAATTGGGCTCCTTTCAGAAACTTAACTTTCCTCCGAAGAAACATCCATTTTTTCCACTATATACGTTTAACGTTCAATACTATTTTGCAATTAAAATTTGCTTGCGTGTATTCTCCATTTAGATCGATAATTTCTATTAGCGCTAGAGTATATATTTTGAATTCATATCGGAATATTGCAACCAACATGACTGTACATATGTTTAATTTAACTGGTTAACGATTTTAGTCAATCCTTTCTCATAAAGCTTACAAACAAAATGCTCATTCTATTGAATTGTTAGTCTGCTTTTCTGGATAATTAACAGCATCAACGATATAAAAAAACTAAATGAAGAATTACATCGTAATAGTTATTGAGTGAAATGGTCCTACATGTTGTAAAAGACGTGTCATATCGCCAATATGATACTAAAAAATTGGAATTCGCATTGTCTTAAAACTTAAATTTACAGCAGAAGCAAAAATTCAAATTAATGGAGAGAAAGAGAATAAAGATAGATAGTATCTTTATTGGCATGAAATATATCTGTTATTATCTGTTATTTTGAAACTCGTCGATCGGAAATTTCACCAACTACCTGCAATTAGTTAATTGTACTTGGAAACTATCGTTCTTATCAAGTAGTTACCAGAAGAATTCTAAATTGGGCTCCTTTCAGAAACTTAAATTTCCTCCGAAGAAACATCCATTTTTTCCACTATATACGTTTAACGTTCAATACTATTTTGCAATTAAAATTTGCTTGCGTGTATTCTCCATTTAGATCGATAATTTCTATTAGCGCTAGAGTATACATTTTGAATTCATATCGGAATATTGCAACCAACATGACTGTACATATGTTTAATTTAACTGGTTAACGATTTTAGTCAATCCTTTCTCATAAAGCTTTTAAACAAAATGCTCATTCTATTGAATTGTTAGTCTGCTTTTCTGGATAATTAACAGCATCAACGATATAAAAAAACTAAATGAAGAATTACATCGTAATAGTTATTGAGTGAAATGGTCCTACATGTTGTAAAAGACGTGTCATATCGCCAATATGATACTAAAAAATTGGAATTCGCATTGTCTTAAAACTTAAACCTACAGCAGAAGCAAAAATTCAAATTAATGGAGAGAAAGAGAATAAAGATAGATAGTATCTTTATTGGCATGAAATATATCTGTTATTATCTGTTATTTTGAAACTCGTCGATCGGAAATTTCACCAACTACCTGCAATTAGTTAATTGTACTTGGAAACTTTCGTTCTTATCAAGCCGACTTGATAAAAACAGTATTTTCCCCGTGTAACGCGTGTCATGGATGACTGTGCAACTCACGAAAGTAGAAATTTCAAAACTATCCAAACAGATATACCTTATCTCTTTTATTTTGAAACTCGTCGACCGGAAATTTCACCAACTACCTGCAATTAGTTAATTGTACTTGGAAACTATCGTTCTTATCAAGTAGTTACCAGAAGAATTCTAAATTGGGCTCCTTTCAGAAACTTAAATTTCCTCCGAAGAAACATCCATTTTTTCCACTATATACGTTTAACGTTCAATACTATTTTGCAATTAAAATTTGCTTGCGTGTATTCTCCATTTAGATCGATAATTTCTATTAGCGCTAGAGTATACATTTTGAATTCATATCGGAATATTGCAACCAACATGACTGTACATATGTTTAATTTAACTGGTTAACGATTTTAGTCAATCCTTTCTCATAAAGCTTTTAAACAAAATGCTCATTCTATTGAATTGTTAGTTTGCTTTTCTGGATAATTAACAGCATCAACGATATAAAAAAACTAAATGAAGAATCACATCGTAATAGTTATTGAGTGAAATGGTCCTACATGTTGTAAAAGACGTGTCATATCGCCAATATGATACTAAAAAATTGGAATTCGCATTGTCTTAAATTTTAAATCTACAGCGAAAGCAAAAATTCAAATCAATGGAGAGAAAGAGAATAAATTTTGGAATTAAATTATTTTTAAGAGAATAAACAAATACATAGCACGGTGGCGCCATCTGACGAATGAGTTTTATACCAATACCCTCATGAGTAACATATCCCCTCTATAGTTGACAGCTCATCGGCTTTTGGGCGGTCTGCACTTGAGCCAATCACGGAGTTGGACTAAAGAGAAAGTGGCCTGTCCAGCCCTGCGATTGGCTGATCGTTTGCTCATTCGTTCTACCATGAGCGCCATTGGTCGTAGCGTGCGGTGACGGCGGTTGACGGCGGCGAGTATTGATGCGTCAAGTAGGGGTAGGTGTAAGTAGCAGTGCCTATAAATACGCGATCAGAGCACGTGTTAAAGCAGTAGATCTTTGAATTCCAAAGTATACCTCAGCTCCAGCTGTGCCTTGCAAGCAAAGCATTGTTTGAGACATATATATCCGTTGAGCCGTTCCGACTGTTTTGGCGGTAAGCCTCTCGAGAGAGTGCCTGTCATCGTTCATCGCAGTGCAAACGCAAACTCTGTCGTTGTCAAAAAAAAGAATAAGTACGTAAACGGTATACTTACTTCTATGTCGTTTTCTTGTATTTCGATTAACTTTTACCGAGGCATGGATACTATAATTCATGTGGCACTTTGTTTATTCAAGTATGTCGTACAGTTACTTAATTATTTATTTTGTTTTCGTTCTCCACAGTGCCGTCGAAAAAAAAAGTGACCAATACCTCTAACAAGCGCAAATCTCCGGATTCGCAAGCCAACGTAGCCATGCCTGTGAAAAAGGCTAAAACCTCCGGAAAGAAGCCTGAAGTATCCCAAAATAATGGTATGTAATTTTTCCAAGCATATTGCAGGAACTTTCTGTGGTTTGCATGAGCAGCAAGGTAAACGCAGTCTTTCGTGTTTCCACACAGCTTTGTATAGTTCAATTGATTAACGAATTACAAGAACCTAGTGTTCCCTAGATAAACGATATATTACATTTTTCAGGGCCACTAAAGATAAAAGTGACCAACAAGCGCAAATCTCCAGATTCGCAAGCCAACGTAGCCATGCCTGTGAAAAAGGCTAAAACCTCCGGAAAGAAGCCTGAAGTATCCCAAAATAATGGTATGTAATTTTTCCAAGCATATTGCAGGAACTTTCTGTGGTTTGCATGAGCAGCAAGGTAAATGCAGTCTTTCGTGTTTCCACACAGCTTTCTATAGTTCAATTGATTAACGACTTACAAGAACCTAGTGTTCCCTAGATAATGATATATTAAATTTTTCAGGGCCACTGAAGATAAAAGTGACCAACAAGCGCAAATCTCCAGATTCGCAAGACAACGTGGCCATGCCTGTGAAACGGGCTAAAACCTCAAGAAAGAAGCCTGAGGTATTCCAGAATGATGGTACGTAATTGTTTGTTTTGCAAAATTCCAGGCACATTGCAGGAACTTTTTGTGGTTTGCATAATGAAACGTGGATGCAGTCTTTCTTGTTTCCACATTGATGACATTTAATGATCTAGTGTTCCCCGATTAATAATAAGTAACAACTTTCAGATCCTAAAGTTAAAGAGCTTCTCCGTCAAGTGACCACAAGTGGTATCATTCTTACCTGCGGTCAAGGAGACACAGGCCAACTTGGCTTGGGTGACGACATCCTGGAAAAAACACGGTTTGCTCAAGTGCCACACTTCCTGAATATGGTTTCCATAGCAGGAAGTGGTATGCACAACGTTTGCCTCACGGATGAGGGAAAAGTAGTCACGTTCGGCTGCAACGATGAGGGAGCCCTCGGTAGAGACACAACCGAGGGCAGTGAAGCTACTCCTGGACTCGTGGATTTACCTGGACGTGCGATTCAGGTGACGGCAGGAGACTCGCACAGTGCCGCGTTAATGGAGGACGGAAGAGTTTTCGTTTGGGGATCCTTTCGGGTGAGTAATCAATTTCCCAAATCATAGTTATAATCCATACAATTTCCATTAAATTCATACATAATAACAGATGGTACAATTAGTTGTATGTTGTTTACTAAAATTGAAACAATTTTTAGGATTCACATGGAACACTTGGACTATTGACGAAAAACAAAGAAAGTGCTCCAGTACAAATTTTATCCAATAAAAAGTTCATTAAAATTGCTTCTGGATCCGACCACTTAGTTTTACTGGATAATACCAGAAAAGTTTTAACCTGTGGTTGCGGTGAGCAGGGCCAACTTGGACGGTTACCTGAACGAAAAACCGATAGACACAGTGGTCGAGGTGGTAACAAATTGCTGACACCTGATCAAGTTTATTTCAAAATAAATAAAAAAGTAGAAATTGAAAACATATGGGCCGGTAGCTATGCTACCTTTGCCAAGGATGCGAATACGGATAATCTGTATGTATTTGGCCTAAATAACTACGGTCAAATTGGTACGTTAAGTATTGTATGAGTTTTTAATATTTAATTTCAATCTTATTTTAATTTTTAATTTTGTATTCAATTGCAGGTCTCAAAAATTGCGACAAGTCCTTCCACCCTAAAGTGTCAGATACGTTTAGTGGACGTAAATGGGTTCAAATTAGCTCGGGACAGCATCACACTATTGCTTTAGACGATAAAGGGCAAGTGTACGTTTTGGGAAGGAAAGAGTATGGAAGACTAGGTCTTGGCATTATGAGTGAAGATGCCACAGAACTTGTACTCGTACCCAAACTAAGTAATACCAAATGCATAGATGTTGCAGCTGGTACTGCTCAGTCTTTTGCTGTAACAGAAAACGGTAAATAAGTACTACAACCTCTCGACTAATCACACTATATAAAGTAAAAATTTATCTATAAGCTCGAAAATTTTGTTACAGGAAAACTATACGCCTGGGGAATGGGCTCTGAAGGCCAGCTTGGTACTGGAGAAGAAGACGATATTTTAGAACCCAGATTAATTGAATCCAAATATGTGAAAGAAGTTGAGGTTCTTCGAGTTTCTGGCGGAGGACAGCATACTATTATTCTTGCAAAGAAAAGCATCGAATAATTATTTGTATATTTCAAAACTAGGATCAAGACATACATTTTAGTTAGTTTTTTCTTTCAATGAATTCTAGATTACTTAAATATTTAGTTATTATGGAAATACGTAATTAGTGGTATCAAAACCAAATGTCAATTTGAACATCTTAGTGTGTTGTTGCTTTGATACACGTTGGTGTGATTATTATTTTTAAAAAATTTAGTGACTTGGAAATTTACAGTGAATAATCATATTTATCGTAACAATAATGTGAGGTGCTAAAGTTACTACTGATTCGAGGCGTACGATTCTTACTTATTATTTATGGTCAACTACGGACTTGTGTAACAACTACTGCATGCCCAAATCTTTGAATAAGTTGTCTGCACGATTAGTACCATGATAGTATACATATGTAATTAATTGTATAAATGTATAAAGATTTTAATGAACTTGTTACAATATTTTGAATTGTAAGATTTTTACAACAGTTATCATTTTGTTTGTTACTACTAGCAACATCGTATCTTAAGTGCAGAAGCTAGATATTATCTGACTATTTTGTCGGTATCTTTTTTTGATGTATTTACGCGGTTATTTGTGCCCTTACATAAATGAATGAAAATTTGTACTTTGGTTAAAGTACGGTATTATATTTTTAGCATTTTGTGACTCTTTAAAGGATGTTGAGACGTTAATGTTAATCTGTGCCTTGCGATGTGAAAATATCCATCTCTTGTAAAATAGTATTTTTAATAAAATTTTTTTGTATTATTTTACTATAAAGCTATTGTTTCATTTCTCGTATTGATGTTGGAGCCACATTTTTTTAAAGATACTCCGCTAACTTATTAAAAACTGATTAAAAATGTTTCTTATTCATTGTCAATATGTTTATTACTATATCGAGCAATGATTTTTTTAAAACCGTGTAAGTTTGATTACAAAGAAATTATAGCCATGTATCATTGACTGAAGATCCATTTTAAATCAATGATAATAATATATTATTTTAAAGTCCTGAAAAAGAAATACACGGTAATATTCTGCAAAAAAATAAAATCCTCTTTTGAAAGTCACAAAATTATTTTTACAGCCTTTATTATTTTGTTACTTTTCAAATAAAGTGTATTATAAAAAATTTTTATCCTAATAATTAATACGCACCTTGCGAGCAAAAACTCAATATAGTAAAAATGAAAGGAAAATGAGGTCGTCGATAGTAAATAATAGAATAATAATGTATCAAGAAGAAAAAAGAAAGATAAACAATCAATCAAACATTTGTTTTTTTGTGGATCGATTTTTTTTTATTTACAAGAGTAAAATATTATGTACAAGACGTTGCATCCAATTGTGTCTTTTTAAGGTAGATTTTTTTTTTTTCTGCCACAGGTTGCTGATACACAATTTTCCAAAGTATTATGTTTTCATAACATGGATGACTGTGCAACTCACGAAAGTAGTAATTTCAATACTATCCAAACAGATATACCTTATCTCTTTTATTTTGAAACTCGTCGATCGGAAATTTCACCAACTACCTGCAATTAGTTAATTGTACTTGGAAACTGTCGTTCTTATCAAGCCGATTTGATAAAAACAGTATTTTCCCCGTGTAACGCGTGTCATGGATGACTGTGCAACTCACGAAAGTAGAAATTTCAAAACTATCCAAACAGATATACCTTATCTCTTTTATTTTGAAACTCGTCGATCGGAAATTTCACCAACTACCTGCAATTAGTTAATTGTACTTGGAAACTATCGTTCTTATCAAGTAGTTACCAGAAGAATTCTAAATTGGGCTCCTTTCAGAAACTTAACTTTCCTCCGAAGAAACATCCATTTTTTCCACTATATACGTTTAACGTTCAATACTATTTTGCAATTAAAATTTGCTTGCGTGTATTCTCCATTTAGATCGATAATTTCTATTAGCGCTAGAGTATATATTTTGAATTCATATCGGAATATTGCAACCAACATGACTGTACATATGTTTAATTTAACTGGTTAACGATTTTAGTCAATCCTTTCTCATAAAGCTTACAAACAAAATGCTCATTCTATTGAATTGTTAGTCTGCTTTTCTGGATAATTAACAGCATCAACGATATAAAAAAACTAAATGAAGAATTACATCGTAATAGTTATTGAGTGAAATGGTCCTACATGTTGTAAAAGACGTGTCATATCGCCAATATGATACTAAAAAATTGGAATTCGCATTGTCTTAAAACTTAAATTTACAGCAGAAGCAAAAATTCAAATTAATGGAGAGAAAGAGAATAAAGATAGATAGTATCTTTATTGGCATGAAATATATCTGTTATTATCTGTTATTTTGAAACTCGTCGATCGGAAATTTCACCAACTACCTGCAATTAGTTAATTGTACTTGGAAACTATCGTTCTTATCAAGTAGTTACCAGAAGAATTCTAAATTGGGCTCCTTTCAGAAACTTAAATTTCCTCCGAAGAAACATCCATTTTTTCCACTATATACGTTTAACGTTCAATACTATTTTGCAATTAAAATTTGCTTGCGTGTATTCTCCATTTAGATCGATAATTTCTATTAGCGCTAGAGTATACATTTTGAATTCATATCGGAATATTGCAACCAACATGACTGTACATATGTTTAATTTAACTGGTTAACGATTTTAGTCAATCCTTTCTCATAAAGCTTTTAAACAAAATGCTCATTCTATTGAATTGTTAGTCTGCTTTTCTGGATAATTAACAGCATCAACGATATAAAAAAACTAAATGAAGAATTACATCGTAATAGTTATTGAGTGAAATGGTCCTACATGTTGTAAAAGACGTGTCATATCGCCAATATGATACTAAAAAATTGGAATTCGCATTGTCTTAAAACTTAAACCTACAGCAGAAGCAAAAATTCAAATTAATGGAGAGAAAGAGAATAAAGATAGATAGTATCTTTATTGGCATGAAATATATCTGTTATTATCTGTTATTTTGAAACTCGTCGATCGGAAATTTCACCAACTACCTGCAATTAGTTAATTGTACTTGGAAACTTTCGTTCTTATCAAGCCGACTTGATAAAAACAGTATTTTCCCCGTGTAACGCGTGTCATGGATGACTGTGCAACTCACGAAAGTAGAAATTTCAAAACTATCCAAACAGATATACCTTATCTCTTTTATTTTGAAACTCGTCGACCGGAAATTTCACCAACTACCTGCAATTAGTTAATTGTACTTGGAAACTATCGTTCTTATCAAGTAGTTACCAGAAGAATTCTAAATTGGGCTCCTTTCAGAAACTTAAATTTCCTCCGAAGAAACATCCATTTTTTCCACTATATACGTTTAACGTTCAATACTATTTTGCAATTAAAATTTGCTTGCGTGTATTCTCCATTTAGATCGATAATTTCTATTAGCGCTAGAGTATACATTTTGAATTCATATCGGAATATTGCAACCAACATGACTGTACATATGTTTAATTTAACTGGTTAACGATTTTAGTCAATCCTTTCTCATAAAGCTTTTAAACAAAATGCTCATTCTATTGAATTGTTAGTTTGCTTTTCTGGATAATTAACAGCATCAACGATATAAAAAAACTAAATGAAGAATCACATCGTAATAGTTATTGAGTGAAATGGTCCTACATGTTGTAAAAGACGTGTCATATCGCCAATATGATACTAAAAAATTGGAATTCGCATTGTCTTAAATTTTAAATCTACAGCGAAAGCAAAAATTCAAATCAATGGAGAGAAAGAGAATAAATTTTGGAATTAAATTATTTTTAAGAGAATAAACAAATACATAGCACGGTGGCGCCATCTGACGAATGAGTTTTATACCAATACCCTCATGAGTAACATATCCCCTCTATAGTTGACAGCTCATCGGCTTTTGGGCGGTCTGCACTTGAGCCAATCACGGAGTTGGACTAAAGAGAAAGTGGCCTGTCCAGCCCTGCGATTGGCTGATCGTTTGCTCATTCGTTCTACCATGAGCGCCATTGGTCGTAGCGTGCGGTGACGGCGGTTGACGGCGGCGAGTATTGATGCGTCAAGTAGGGGTAGGTGTAAGTAGCAGTGCCTATAAATACGCGATCAGAGCACGTGTTAAAGCAGTAGATCTTTGAATTCCAAAGTATACCTCAGCTCCAGCTGTGCCTTGCAAGCAAAGCATTGTTTGAGACATATATATCCGTTGAGCCGTTCCGACTGTTTTGGCGGTAAGCCTCTCGAGAGAGTGCCTGTCATCGTTCATCGCAGTGCAAACGCAAACTCTGTCGTTGTCAAAAAAAAGAATAAGTACGTAAACGGTATACTTACTTCTATGTCGTTTTCTTGTATTTCGATTAACTTTTACCGAGGCATGGATACTATAATTCATGTGGCACTTTGTTTATTCAAGTATGTCGTACAGTTACTTAATTATTTATTTTGTTTTCGTTCTCCACAGTGCCGTCGAAAAAAAAAGTGACCAATACCTCTAACAAGCGCAAATCTCCGGATTCGCAAGCCAACGTAGCCATGCCTGTGAAAAAGGCTAAAACCTCCGGAAAGAAGCCTGAAGTATCCCAAAATAATGGTATGTAATTTTTCCAAGCATATTGCAGGAACTTTCTGTGGTTTGCATGAGCAGCAAGGTAAACGCAGTCTTTCGTGTTTCCACACAGCTTTGTATAGTTCAATTGATTAACGAATTACAAGAACCTAGTGTTCCCTAGATAAACGATATATTACATTTTTCAGGGCCACTAAAGATAAAAGTGACCAACAAGCGCAAATCTCCAGATTCGCAAGCCAACGTAGCCATGCCTGTGAAAAAGGCTAAAACCTCCGGAAAGAAGCCTGAAGTATCCCAAAATAATGGTATGTAATTTTTCCAAGCATATTGCAAGAACTTTCTGTGGTTTGCATGAGCAGCAAGGTAAATGCAGTCTTTCGTGTTTCCACACAGCTTTCTATAGTTCAATTGATTAACGACTTACAAGAACCTAGTGTTCCCTAGATAATGATATATTAAATTTTTCAGGGCCACTGAAGATAAAAGTGACCAACAAGCGCAAATCTCCAGATTCGCAAGACAACGTGGCCATGCCTGTGAAACGGGCTAAAACCTCAAGAAAGAAGCCTGAGGTATTCCAGAATGATGGTACGTAATTGTTTGTTTTGCAAAATTCCAGGCACATTGCAGGAACTTTTTGTGGTTTGCATAATGAAACGTGGATGCAGTCTTTCTTGTTTCCACATTGATGACATTTAATGATCTAGTGTTCCCCGATTAATAATAAGTAACAACTTTCAGATCCTAAAGTTAAAGAGCTTCTCCGTCAAGTGACCACAAGTGGTATCATTCTTACCTGCGGTCAAGGAGACACAGGCCAACTTGGCTTGGGTGACGACATCCTGGAAAAAACACGGTTTGCTCAAGTGCCACACTTCCTGAATATGGTTTCCATAGCAGGAAGTGGTATGCACAACGTTTGCCTCACGGATGAGGGAAAAGTAGTCACGTTCGGCTGCAACGATGAGGGAGCCCTCGGTAGAGACACAACCGAGGGCAGTGAAGCTACTCCTGGACTCGTGGATTTACCTGGACGTGCGATTCAGGTGACGGCAGGAGACTCGCACAGTGCCGCGTTAATGGAGGACGGAAGAGTTTTCGTTTGGGGATCCTTTCGGGTGAGTAATCAATTTCCCAAATCATAGTTATAATCCATACAATTTCCATTAAATTCATACATAATAACAGATGGTACAATTAGTTGTATGTTGTTTACTAAAATTGAAACAATTTTTAGGATTCACATGGAACACTTGGACTATTGACGAAAAACAAAGAAAGTGCTCCAGTACAAATTTTATCCAATAAAAAGTTCATTAAAATTGCTTCTGGATCCGACCACTTGGTTTTACTGGATAATACCAGAAAAGTTTTAACCTGTGGTTGCGGTGAACAAGGCCAACTTGGACGGTTACCTGAACGAAAAACAGATAGACACAGTGGTCGAGGTGGTAACAAATTGCTGACACCTGATCAAGTTTATTTCAAAATAAATAAAAAAGTAGAAATTGAAAACATATGGGCCGGTAGCTATGCTACCTTTGCCAAGGATGCGAATACGGATAATCTGTATGTATTTGGCCTAAATAACTACGGTCAAATTGGTACGTTAAGTATTGTATGAATTTTTAATATTTAATTTCAATCTTATTTTAATTTTTAATTTTGTATTCAATTGCAGGTCTCAAAAATTGCGACAAGTCCTTCCACCCTAAAGTGTCAGATACGTTTAGTGGACGTAAATGGGTTCAAATTAGCTCGGGACAGCATCACACTATTGCTTTAGACGATAAAGGGCAAGTGTACGTTTTGGGAAGGAAAGAGTATGGAAGACTAGGTCTTGGCATTATGAGTGAAGATGCCACAGAACTTGTACTCGTACCCAAACTAAGTAATACCAAATGCATAGATGTTGCAGCTGGTACTGCTCAGTCTTTTGCTGTAACAGAAAACGGTAAATAAGTACTACAACCTCTCGACTAATCACACTATATAAAGTAAAAATTTATCTATAAGCTCGAAAATTTTGTTACAGGAAAACTATACGCCTGGGGAATGGGCTCTGAAGGCCAGCTTGGTACTGGAGAAGAAGACGATATTTTAGAACCCAGATTAATTGAATCCAAATATGTGAAAGAAGTTGAGGTTCTTCGAGTTTCTGGCGGAGGACAGCATACTATTATTCTTGCAAAGAAAAGCATCGAATAATTATTTGTATATTTCAAAACTAGGATCAAGACATACATTTTAGTTAGTTTTTTCTTTCAATGAATTCTAGATTACTTAAATATTTAGTTATTATGGAAATACGTAATTAGTGGTATCAAAACCAAATGTCAATTTGAACATCTTAGTGTGTTGTTGCTTTGATACACGTTGGTGTGATTATTATTTTTAAAAAATTTAGTGACTTGGAAATTTACAGTGAATAATCATATTTATCGTAACAATAATGTGAGGTGCTAAAGTTACTACTGATTCGAGGCGTACGATTCTTACTTATTATTTATGGTCAACTACGGACTTGTGTAACAACTACTGCATGCCCAAATCTTTGAATAAGTTGTCTGCACGATTAGTACCATGATAGTATACATATGTAATTAATTGTATAAATGTATAAAGATTTTAATGAACTTGTTACAATATTTTGAATTGTAAGATTTTTACAACAGTTATCATTTTGTTTGTTACTACTAGCAACATCGTATCTTAAGTGCAGAAGCTAGATATTATCTGACTATTTTGTCGGTATCTTTTTTTGATGTATTTACGCGGTTATTTGTGCCCTTACATAAATGAATGAAAATTTGTACTTTGGTTAAAGTACGGTATTATATTTTTAGCATTTTGTGACTCTTTAAAGGATGTTGAGACGTTAATGTTAATCTGTGCCTTGCGATGTGAAAATATCCATCTCTTGTAAAATAGTATTTTTAATAAAATTTTTTTGTATTATTTTACTATAAAGCTATTGTTTCATTTCTCGTATTGATGTTGGAGCCACATTTTTTTAAAGATACTCCGCTAACTTATTAAAAACTGATTAAAAATGTTTCTTATTCATTGTCAATATGTTTATTACTATATCGAGCAATGATTTTTTTAAAACCGTGTAAGTTTGATTACAAAGAAATTATAGCCATGTATCATTGACTGAAGATCCATTTTAAATCAATGATAATAATATATTATTTTAAAGTCCTGAAAAAGAAATACACGGTAATATTCTGCAAAAAAATAAAATCCTCTTTTGAAAGTCACAAAATTATTTTTACAGCCTTTATTATTTTGTTACTTTTCAAATGAAGTGTATTATAAAAAATTTTTATCCTAATAATTAATACGCACCTTGCGAGCAAAAACTCAATATAGTAAAAATGAAAGGAAAATGAGGTCGTCGATAGTAAATAATAGAATAATAATGTATCAAGAAGAAAAAAGAAAGATAAACAATCAATCAAACATTTGTTTTTTTGTGGATCGATTTTTTTTTATTTACAAGAGTAAAATATTATGTACAAGACGTTGCATCCAATTGTGTCTTTTTAAGGTAGATTTTTTTTTTTTTCTGCCACAGGTTGCTGATACACAATTTTCCAAAGTATTATGTTTTCATAACATGGATGACTGTGCAACTCACGAAAGTAGTAATTTCAATACTATCCAAACAGATATACCTTATCTCTTTTATTTTGAAACTCGTCGATCGGAAATTTCACCAACTACCTGCAATTAGTTAATTGTACTTGGAAACTGTCGTTCTTATCAAGCCGATTTGATAAAAACAGTATTTTCCCCGTGTAACGCGTGTCATGGATGACTGTGCAACTCACGAAAGTAGAAATTTCAAAACTATCCAAACAGATATACCTTATCTCTTTTATTTTGAAACTCGTCGATCGGAAATTTCACCAACTACCTGCAATTAGTTAATTGTACTTGGAAACTGTCGTTCTTATCAAGCCGATTTGATAAAAACAGTATTTTCCCCGTGTAACGCGTGTCATGGATGACTGTGCAACTCACGAAAGTAGAAATTTCAAAACTATCCAAACAGATATACCTTATCTCTTTTATTTTGAAACTCGTCGATCGGAAATTTCACCAACTACCTGCAATTAGTTAATTGTACTTGGAAACTATCGTTCTTATCAAGTAGTTACCAGAAGAATTCTAAATTGGGCTCCTTTCAGAAACTTAACTTTCCTCCGAAGAAACATCCATTTTTTCCACTATATACGTTTAACGTTCAATACTATTTTGCAATTAAAATTTGCTTGCGTGTATTCTCCATTTAGATCGATAATTTCTATTAGCGCTAGAGTATATATTTTGAATTCATATCGGAATATTGCAACCAACATGACTGTACATATGTTTAATTTAACTGGTTAACGATTTTAGTCAATCCTTTCTCATAAAGCTTTTAAACAAAATGCTCATTCTATTGAATTGTTAGTCTGCTTTTCTGGATAATTAACAGCATCAACGATATAAAAAAACTAAATGAAGAATTACATCGTAATAGTTATTGAGTGAAATGGTCCTACATGTTGTAAAAGACGTGTCATATCGCCAATATGATACTAAAAAATTGGAATTCGCATTGTCTTAAAACTTAAACCTACAGCAGAAGCAAAAATTCAAATTAATGGAGAGAAAGAGAATAAAGATAGATAGTATCTTTATTGGCATGAAATATATCTGTTATTATCTGTTATTTTGAAACTCGTCGATCGGAAATTTCACCAACTACCTGCAATTAGTTAATTGTACTTGGAAACTTTCGTTCTTATCAAGTAGTTACCAGAAGAATTCTAAATTGGGCTCCTTTCAGAAACTTAAATTTCCTCCGAAGAAACATCCATTTTTTCCACTATATACGTTTAACGTTCAATACTATTTTGCAATTAAAATTTGCTTGCGTGTATTCTCCATTTAGATCGATAATTTCTATTAGCGCTAGAGTATACATTTTGAATTCATATCGGAATATTGCAACCAACATGACTGTACATATGTTTAATTTAACTGGTTAACGATTTTAGTCAATCCTTTCTCATAAAGCTTTTAAACAAAATGCTCATTCTATTGAATTGTTAGTTTGCTTTTCTGGATAATTAACAGCATCAACGATATAAAAAAACTAAATGAAGAATCACATCGTAATAGTTATTGAGTGAAATGGTCCTACATGTTGTAAAAGACGTGTCATATCGCCAATATGATACTAAAAAATTGGAATTCGCATTGTCTTAAATTTTAAATCTACAGCGAAAGCAAAAATTCAAATCAATGGAGAGAAAGAGAATAAATTTTGGAATTAAATTATTTTTAAGAGAATAAACAAATACATAGCACGGTGGCGCCATCTGACGAATGAGTTTTATACCAATACCCTCATGAGTAACATATCCCCTCTATAGTTGACAGCTCATCGGCTTTTGGGCGGTCTGCACTTGAGCCAATCACGGAGTTGGACTAAAGAGAAAGTGGCCTGTCCAGCCCTGCGATTGGCTGATCGTTTGCTCATTCGTTCTACCATGAGCGCCATTGGTCGTAGCGTGCGGTGACGGCGGTTGACGGCGGCGAGTATTGATGCGTCAAGTAGGGGTAGGTGTAAGTAGCAGTGCCTATAAATACGCGATCAGAGCACGTGTTAAAGCAGTAGATCTTTGAATTCCAAAGTATACCTCAGCTCCAGCTGTGCCTTGCAAGCAAAGCATTGTTTGAGACATATATATCCGTTGAGCCGTTCCGACTGTTTTGGCGGTAAGCCTCTCGAGAGAGTGCCTGTCATCGTTCATCGCAGTGCAAACGCAAACTCTGTCGTTGTCAAAAAAAAGAATAAGTACGTAAACGGTATACTTACTTCTATGTCGTTTTCTTGTATTTCGATTAACTTTTACCGAGGCATGGATACTATAATTCATGTGGCACTTTGTTTATTCAAGTATGTCGTACAGTTACTTAATTATTTATTTTGTTTTCGTTCTCCACAGTGCCGTCGAAAAAAAAAGTGACCAATACCTCTAACAAGCGCAAATCTCCGGATTCGCAAGCCAACGTAGCCATGCCTGTGAAAAAGGCTAAAACCTCCGGAAAGAAGCCTGAAGTATCCCAAAATAATGGTATGTAATTTTTCCAAGCATATTGCAGGAACTTTCTGTGGTTTGCATGAGCAGCAAGGTAAACGCAGTCTTTCGTGTTTCCACACAGCTTTGTATAGTTCAATTGATTAACGAATTACAAGAACCTAGTGTTCCCTAGATAAACGATATATTACATTTTTCAGGGCCACTAAAGATAAAAGTGACCAACAAGCGCAAATCTCCAGATTCGCAAGCCAACGTAGCCATGCCTGTGAAAAAGGCTAAAACCTCCGGAAAGAAGCCTGAAGTATCCCAAAATAATGGTATGTAATTTTTCCAAGCATATTGCAAGAACTTTCTGTGGTTTGCATGAGCAGCAAGGTAAATGCAGTCTTTCGTGTTTCCACACAGCTTTCTATAGTTCAATTGATTAACGACTTACAAGAACCTAGTGTTCCCTAGATAATGATATATTAAATTTTTCAGGGCCACTGAAGATAAAAGTGACCAACAAGCGCAAATCTCCAGATTCGCAAGACAACGTGGCCATGCCTGTGAAACGGGCTAAAACCTCAAGAAAGAAGCCTGAGGTATTCCAGAATGATGGTACGTAATTGTTTGTTTTGCAAAATTCCAGGCACATTGCAGGAACTTTTTGTGGTTTGCATAATGAAACGTGGATGCAGTCTTTCTTGTTTCCACATTGATGACATTTAATGATCTAGTGTTCCCCGATTAATAATAAGTAACAACTTTCAGATCCTAAAGTTAAAGAGCTTCTCCGTCAAGTGACCACAAGTGGTATCATTCTTACCTGCGGTCAAGGAGACACAGGCCAACTTGGCTTGGGTGACGACATCCTGGAAAAAACACGGTTTGCTCAAGTGCCACACTTCCTGAATATGGTTTCCATAGCAGGAAGTGGTATGCACAACGTTTGCCTCACGGATGAGGGAAAAGTAGTCACGTTCGGCTGCAACGATGAGGGAGCCCTCGGTAGAGACACAACCGAGGGCAGTGAAGCTACTCCTGGACTCGTGGATTTACCTGGACGTGCGATTCAGGTGACGGCAGGAGACTCGCACAGTGCCGCGTTAATGGAGGACGGAAGAGTTTTCGTTTGGGGATCCTTTCGGGTGAGTAATCAATTTCCCAAATCATAGTTATAATCCATACAATTTCCATTAAATTCATACATAATAACAGATGGTACAATTAGTTGTATGTTGTTTACTAAAATTGAAACAATTTTTAGGATTCACATGGAACACTTGGACTATTGACGAAAAACAAAGAAAGTGCTCCAGTACAAATTTTATCCAATAAAAAGTCCATTAAAATTGCTTCTGGATCCGACCACTTGGTTTTACTGGATAATACCAGAAAAGTTTTAACCTGTGGTTGCGGTGAACAAGGCCAACTTGGACGGTTACCTGAACGAAAAACAGATAGACACAGTGGTCGAGGTGGTAACAAATTGCTGACACCTGATCAAGTTTATTTCAAAATAAATAAAAAAGTAGAAATTGAAAACATATGGGCCGGTAGCTATGCTACCTTTGCCAAGGATGCGAATACGGATAATCTGTATGTATTTGGCCTAAATAACTACGGTCAAATTGGTACGTTAAGTATTGTATGAATTTTCAATATTTAATTTCAATCTTATTTTAATTTTTAATTTTGTATTCAATTGCAGGTCTCAAAAATTGCGACAAGTCCTTCCACCCTAAAGTGTCAGATACGTTTAGTGGACGTAAATGGGTTCAAATTAGCTCGGGACAGCATCACACTATTGCTTTAGACGATAAAGGGCAAGTGTACGTTTTGGGAAGGAAAGAGTATGGAAGACTAGGTCTTGGCATTATGAGTGAAGATGCCACAGAACTTGTACTCGTACCCAAACTAAGTAATACCAAATGCATAGATGTTGCAGCTGGTACTGCTCAGTCTTTTGCTGTAACAGAAAACGGTAAATAAGTACTACAACCTCTCGACTAATCACACTATATAAAGTAAAAATTTATCTATAAGCTCGAAAATTTTGTTACAGGAAAACTATACGCCTGGGGAATGGGCTCTGAAGGCCAGCTTGGTACTGGAGAAGAAGACGATATTTTAGAACCCAGATTAATTGAATCCAAATATGTGAAAGAAGTTGAGGTTCTTCGAGTTTCTGGCGGAGGACAGCATACTATTATTCTTGCAAAGAAAAGCATCGAATAATTATTTGTATATTTCAAAACTAGGATCAAGACATACATTTTAGTTAGTTTTTTCTTTCAATGAATTCTAGATTACTTAAATATTTAGTTATTATGGAAATACGTAATTAGTGGTATCAAAACCAAATGTCAATTTGAACATCTTAGTGTGTTGTTGCTTTGATACACGTTGGTGTGATTATTATTTTTAAAAAATTTAGTGACTTGGAAATTTACAGTGAATAATCATATTTATCGTAACAATAATGTGAGGTGCTAAAGTTACTACTGATTCGAGGCGTACGATTCTTACTTATTATTTATGGTCAACTACGGACTTGTGTAACAACTACTGCATGCCCAAATCTTTGAATAAGTTGTCTGCACGATTAGTACCATGATAGTATACATATGTAATTAATTGTATAAATGTATAAAGATTTTAATGAACTTGTTACAATATTTTGAATTGTAAGATTTTTACAACAGTTATCATTTTGTTTGTTACTACTAGCAACATCGTATCTTAAGTGCAGAAGCTAGATATTATCTGACTATTTTGTCGGTATCTTTTTTTGATGTATTTACGCGGTTATTTGTGCCCTTACATAAATGAATGAAAATTTGTACTTTGGTTAAAGTACGGTATTATATTTTTAGCATTTTGTGACTCTTTAAAGGATGTTGAGACGTTAATGTTAATCTGTGCCTTGCGATGTGAAAATATCCATCTCTTGTAAAATAGTATTTTTAATAAAATTTTTTTGTATTATTTTACTATAAAGCTATTGTTTCATTTCTCGTATTGATGTTGGAGCCACATTTTTTTAAAGATACTCCGCTAACTTATTAAAAACTGATTAAAAATGTTTCTTATTCATTGTCAATATGTTTATTACTATATCGAGCAATGATTTTTTTAAAACCGTGTAAGTTTGATTACAAAGAAATTATAGCCATGTATCATTGACTGAAGATCCATTTTAAATCAATGATAATAATATATTATTTTAAAGTCCTGAAAAAGAAATACACGGTAATATTCTGCAAAAAAATAAAATCCTCTTTTGAAAGTCACAAAATTATTTTTACAGCCTTTATTATTTTGTTACTTTTCAAATGAAGTGTATTATAAAAAATTTTTATCCTAATAATTAATACGCACCTTGCGAGCAAAAACTCAATATAGTAAAAATGAAAGGAAAATGAGGTCGTCGATAGTAAATAATAGAATAATAATGTATCAAGAAGAAAAAAGAAAGATAAACAATCAATCAAACATTTGTTTTTTTGTGGATCGATTTTTTTTTATTTACAAGAGTAAAATATTATGTACAAGACGTTGCATCCAATTGTGTCTTTTTAAGGTAGATTTTTTTTTTTTTCTGCCACAGGTTGCTGATACACAATTTTCCAAAGTATTATGTTTTCATAACATGGATGACTGTGCAACTCACGAAAGTAGTAATTTCAATACTATCCAAACAGATATACCTTATCTCTTTTATTTTGAAACTCGTCGATCGGAAATTTCACCAACTACCTGCAATTAGTTAATTGTACTTGGAAACTGTCGTTCTTATCAAGCCGATTTGATAAAAACAGTATTTTCCCCGTGTAACGCGTGTCATGGATGACTGTGCAACTCACGAAAGTAGAAATTTCAAAACTATCCAAACAGATATACCTTATCTCTTTTATTTTGAAACTCGTCGATCGGAAATTTCACCAACTACCTGCAATTAGTTAATTGTACTTGGAAACTATCGTTCTTATCAAGTAGTTACCAGAAGAATTCTAAATTGGGCTCCTTTCAGAAACTTAACTTTCCTCCGAAGAAACATCCATTTTTTCCACTATATACGTTTAACGTTCAATACTATTTTGCAATTAAAATTTGCTTGCGTGTATTCTCCATTTAGATCGATAATTTCTATTAGCGCTAGAGTATATATTTTGAATTCATATCGGAATATTGCAACCAACATGACTGTACATATGTTTAATTTAACTGGTTAACGATTTTAGTCAATCCTTTCTCATAAAGCTTACAAACAAAATGCTCATTCTATTGAATTGTTAGTCTGCTTTTCTGGATAATTAACAGCATCAACGATATAAAAAAACTAAATGAAGAATTACATCGTAATAGTTATTGAGTGAAATGGTCCTACATGTTGTAAAAGACGTGTCATATCGCCAATATGATACTAAAAAATTGGAATTCGCATTGTCTTAAAACTTAAATTTACAGCAGAAGCAAAAATTCAAATTAATGGAGAGAAAGAGAATAAAGATAGATAGTATCTTTATTGGCATGAAATATATCTGTTATTATCTGTTATTTTGAAACTCGTCGATCGGAAATTTCACCAACTACCTGCAATTAGTTAATTGTACTTGGAAACTATCGTTCTTATCAAGTAGTTACCAGAAGAATTCTAAATTGGGCTCCTTTCAGAAACTTAAATTTCCTCCGAAGAAACATCCATTTTTTCCACTATATACGTTTAACGTTCAATACTATTTTGCAATTAAAATTTGCTTGCGTGTATTCTCCATTTAGATCGATAATTTCTATTAGCGCTAGAGTATATATTTTGAATTCATATCGGAATATTGCAACCAACATGACTGTACATATGTTTAATTTAACTGGTTAACGATTTTAGTCAATCCTTTCTCATAAAGCTTTTAAACAAAATGCTCATTCTATTGAATTGTTAGTCTGCTTTTCTGGATAATTAACAGCATCAACGATATAAAAAAACTAAATGAAGAATTACATCGTAATAGTTATTGAGTGAAATGGTCCTACATGTTGTAAAAGACGTGTCATATCGCCAATATGATACTAAAAAATTGGAATTCGCATTGTCTTAAAACTTAAACCTACAGCAGAAGCAAAAATTCAAATTAATGGAGAGAAAGAGAATAAAGATAGATAGTATCTTTATTGGCATGAAATATATCTGTTATTATCTGTTATTTTGAAACTCGTCGATCGGAAATTTCACCAACTACCTGCAATTAGTTAATTGTACTTGGAAACTTTCGTTCTTATCAAGCCGACTTGATAAAAACAGTATTTTCCCCGTGTAACGCGTGTCATGGATGACTGTGCAACTCACGAAAGTAGAAATTTCAAAACTATCCAAACAGATATACCTTATCTCTTTTATTTTGAAACTCGTCGACCGGAAATTTCACCAACTACCTGCAATTAGTTAATTGTACTTGGAAACTATCGTTCTTATCAAGTAGTTACCAGAAGAATTCTAAATTGGGCTCCTTTCAGAAACTTAAATTTCCTCCGAAGAAACATCCATTTTTTCCACTATATACGTTTAACGTTCAATACTATTTTGCAATTAAAATTTGCTTGCGTGTATTCTCCATTTAGATCGATAATTTCTATTAGCGCTAGAGTATACATTTTGAATTCATATCGGAATATTGCAACCAACATGACTGTACATATGTTTAATTTAACTGGTTAACGATTTTAGTCAATCCTTTCTCATAAAGCTTTTAAACAAAATGCTCATTCTATTGAATTGTTAGTTTGCTTTTCTGGATAATTAACAGCATCAACGATATAAAAAAACTAAATGAAGAATCACATCGTAATAGTTATTGAGTGAAATGGTCCTACATGTTGTAAAAGACGTGTCATATCGCCAATATGATACTAAAAAATTGGAATTCGCATTGTCTTAAATTTTAAATCTACAGCGAAAGCAAAAATTCAAATCAATGGAGAGAAAGAGAATAAATTTTGGAATTAAATTATTTTTAAGAGAATAAACAAATACATAGCACGGTGGCGCCATCTGACGAATGAGTTTTATACCAATACCCTCATGAGTAACATATCCCCTCTATAGTTGACAGCTCATCGGCTTTTGGGCGGTCTGCACTTGAGCCAATCACGGAGTTGGACTAAAGAGAAAGTGGCCTGTCCAGCCCTGCGATTGGCTGATCGTTTGCTCATTCGTTCTACCATGAGCGCCATTGGTCGTAGCGTGCGGTGACGGCGGTTGACGGCGGCGAGTATTGATGCGTCAAGTAGGGGTAGGTGTAAGTAGCAGTGCCTATAAATACGCGATCAGAGCACGTGTTAAAGCAGTAGATCTTTGAATTCCAAAGTATACCTCAGCTCCAGCTGTGCCTTGCAAGCAAAGCATTGTTTGAGACATATATATCCGTTGAGCCGTTCCGACTGTTTTGGCGGTAAGCCTCTCGAGAGAGTGCCTGTCATCGTTCATCGCAGTGCAAACGCAAACTCTGTCGTTGTCAAAAAAAAGAATAAGTACGTAAACGGTATACTTACTTCTATGTCGTTTTCTTGTATTTCGATTAACTTTTACCGAGGCATGGATACTATAATTCATGTGGCACTTTGTTTATTCAAGTATGTCGTACAGTTACTTAATTATTTATTTTGTTTTCGTTCTCCACAGTGCCGTCGAAAAAAAAAGTGACCAATACCTCTAACAAGCGCAAATCTCCGGATTCGCAAGCCAACGTAGCCATGCCTGTGAAAAAGGCTAAAACCTCCGGAAAGAAGCCTGAAGTATCCCAAAATAATGGTATGTAATTTTTCCAAGCATATTGCAGGAACTTTCTGTGGTTTGCATGAGCAGCAAGGTAAACGCAGTCTTTCGTGTTTCCACACAGCTTTGTATAGTTCAATTGATTAACGAATTACAAGAACCTAGTGTTCCCTAGATAAACGATATATTACATTTTTCAGGGCCACTAAAGATAAAAGTGACCAACAAGCGCAAATCTCCAGATTCGCAAGCCAACGTAGCCATGCCTGTGAAAAAGGCTAAAACCTCCGGAAAGAAGCCTGAAGTATCCCAAAATAATGGTATGTAATTTTTCCAAGCATATTGCAAGAACTTTCTGTGGTTTGCATGAGCAGCAAGGTAAATGCAGTCTTTCGTGTTTCCACACAGCTTTCTATAGTTCAATTGATTAACGACTTACAAGAACCTAGTGTTCCCTAGATAATGATATATTAAATTTTTCAGGGCCACTG
This sequence comes from Copidosoma floridanum, assembly GCF_036245765.1. Classification (NCBI taxonomy): domain Eukaryota; kingdom Metazoa; phylum Arthropoda; class Insecta; order Hymenoptera; family Encyrtidae; genus Copidosoma; species Copidosoma floridanum. Next base: position 4,850,389 of record NW_028321896.1, read on the forward strand.
AAGATAAAAGTGACCAACAAGCGCAAATCTCCAGATTCGCAAGACAACGTGGCCATGCCTGTGAAACGGGCTAAAACCTCAAGAAAGAAGCCTGAGGTATTCCAGAATGATGGTACGTAATTGTTTGTTTTGCAAAATTCCAGGCACATTGCAGGAACTTTTTGTGGTTTGCATAATGAAACGTGGATGCAGTCTTTCTTGTTTCCACATTGATGACATTTAATGATCTAGTGTTCCCCGATTAATAATAAGTAACAACTTTCAGATCCTAAAGTTAAAGAGCTTCTCCGTCAAGTGACCACAAGTGGTATCATTCTTACCTGCGGTCAAGGAGACACAGGCCAACTTGGCTTGGGTGACGACATCCTGGAAAAAACACGGTTTGCTCAAGTGCCACACTTCCTGAATATGGTTTCCATAGCAGGAAGTGGTATGCACAACGTTTGCCTCACGGATGAGGGAAAAGTAGTCACGTTCGGCTGCAACGATGAGGGAGCCCTCGGTAGAGACACAACCGAGGGCAGTGAAGCTACTCCTGGACTCGTGGATTTACCTGGACGTGCGATTCAGGTGACGGCAGGAGACTCGCACAGTGCCGCGTTAATGGAGGACGGAAGAGTTTTCGTTTGGGGATCCTTTCGGGTGAGTAATCAATTTCCCAAATCATAGTTATAATCCATACAATTTCCATTAAATTCATACATAATAACAGATGGTACAATTAGTTGTATGTTGTTTACTAAAATTGAAACAATTTTTAGGATTCACATGGAACACTTGGACTATTGACGAAAAACAAAGAAAGTGCTCCAGTACAAATTTTATCCAATAAAAAGTTCATTAAAATTGCTTCTGGATCCGACCACTTGGTTTTACTGGATAATACCAGAAAAGTTTTAACCTGTGGTTGCGGTGAACAAGGCCAACTTGGACGGTTACCTGAACGAAAAACAGATAGACACAGTGGTCGAGGTGGTAACAAATTGCTGACACCTGATCAAGTTTATTTCAAAATAAATAAAAAAGTAGAAATTGAAAACATATGGGCCGGTAGCTATGCTACCTTTGCCAAGGATGCGAATACGGATAATCTGTATGTATTTGGCCTAAATAACTACGGTCAAATTGGTACGTTAAGTATTGTATGAATTTTTAATATTTAATTTCAATCTTATTTTAATTTTTAATTTTGTATTCAATTGCAGGTCTCAAAAATTGCGACAAGTCCTTCCACCCTAAAGTGTCAGATACGTTTAGTGGACGTAAATGGGTTCAAATTAGCTCGGGACAGCATCACACTATTGCTTTAGACGATAAAGGGCAAGTGTACGTTTTGGGAAGGAAAGAGTATGGAAGACTAGGTCTTGGCATTATGAGTGAAGATGCCACAGAACTTGTACTCGTACCCAAACTAAGTAATACCAAATGCATAGATGTTGCAGCTGGTACTGCTCAGTCTTTTGCTGTAACAGAAAACGGTAAATAAGTACTACAACCTCTCGACTAATCACACTATATAAAGTAAAAATTTATCTATAAGCTCGAAAATTTTGTTACAGGAAAACTATACGCCTGGGGAATGGGCTCTGAAGGCCAGCTTGGTACTGGAGAAGAAGACGATATTTTAGAACCCAGATTAATTGAATCCAAATATGTGAAAGAAGTTGAGGTTCTTCGAGTTTCTGGCGGAGGACAGCATACTATTATTCTTGCAAAGAAAAGCATCGAATAATTATTTGTATATTTCAAAACTAGGATCAAGACATACATTTTAGTTAGTTTTTTCTTTCAATGAATTCTAGATTACTTAAATATTTAGTTATTATGGAAATACGTAATTAGTGGTATCAAAACCAAATGTCAATTTGAACATCTTAGTGTGTTGTTGCTTTGATACACGTTGGTGTGATTATTATTTTTAAAAAATTTAGTGACTTGGAAATTTACAGTGAATAATCATATTTATCGTAACAATAATGTGAGGTGCTAAAGTTACTACTGATTCGAGGCGTACGATTCTTACTTATTATTTATGGTCAACTACGGACTTGTGTAACAACTACTGCATGCCCAAATCTTTGAATAAGTTGTCTGCACGATTAGTACCATGATAGTATACATATGTAATTAATTGTATAAATGTATAAAGATTTTAATGAACTTGTTACAATATTTTGAATTGTAAGATTTTTACAACAGTTATCATTTTGTTTGTTACTACTAGCAACATCGTATCTTAAGTGCAGAAGCTAGATATTATCTGACTATTTTGTCGGTATCTTTTTTTGATGTATTTACGCGGTTATTTGTGCCCTTACATAAATGAATGAAAATTTGTACTTTGGTTAAAGTACGGTATTATATTTTTAGCATTTTGTGACTCTTTAAAGGATGTTGGGACGTTAATGTTAATCTGTGCCTTGCGATGTGAAAATATCCATCTCTTGTAAAATAGTATTTTTAATAAAATTTTTTTGTATTATTTTACTATAAAGCTATTGTTTCATTTCTCGTATTGATGTTGGAGCCACATTTTTTTAAAGATACTCCGCTAACTTATTAAAAACTGATTAAAAATGTTTCTTATTCATTGTCAATATGTTTATTACTATATCGAGCAATGATTTTTTTAAAACCGTGTAAGTTTGATTACAAAGAAATTATAGCCATGTATCATTGACTGAAGATCCATTTTAAATCAATGATAATAATATATTATTTTAAAGTCCTGAAAAAGAAATACACGGTAATATTCTGCAAAAAAATAAAATCCTCTTTTGAAAGTCACAAAATTATTTTTACAGCCTTTATTATTTTGTTACTTTTCAAATGAAGTGTATTATAAAAAATTTTTATCCTAATAATTAATACGCACCTTGCGAGCAAAAACTCAATATAGTAAAAATGAAAGGAAAATGAGGTCGTCGATAGTAAATAATAGAATAATAATGTATCAAGAAGAAAAAAGAAAGATAAACAATCAATCAAACATTTGTTTTTTTGTGGATCGATTTTTTTTTATTTACAAGAGTAAAATATTATGTACAAGACGTTGCATCCAATTGTGTCTTTTTAAGGTAGATTTTTTTTTTTTTCTGCCACAGGTTGCTGATACACAATTTTCCAAAGTATTATGTTTTCATAACATGGATGACTGTGCAACTCACGAAAGTAGTAATTTCAATACTATCCAAACAGATATACCTTATCTCTTTTATTTTGAAACTCGTCGATCGGAAATTTCACCAACTACCTGCAATTAGTTAATTGTACTTGGAAACTGTCGTTCTTATCAAGCCGATTTGATAAAAACAGTATTTTCCCCGTGTAACGCGTGTCATGGATGACTGTGCAACTCACGAAAGTAGAAATTTCAAAACTATCCAAACAGATATACCTTATCTCTTTTATTTTTAAACTCGTCGATCGGAAATTTCACCAACTACCTGCAATTAGTTAATTGTACTTGGAAACTATCGTTCTTATCAAGTAGTTACCAGAAGAATTCTAAATTGGGCTCCTTTCAGAAACTTAACTTTCCTCCGAAGAAACATCCATTTTTTCCACTATATACGTTTAACGTTCAATACTATTTTGCAATTAAAATTTGCTTGCGTGTATTCTCCATTTAGATCGATAATTTCTATTAGCGCTAGAGTATATATTTTGAATTCATATCGGAATATTGCAACCAACATGACTGTACATATGTTTAATTTAACTGGTTAACGATTTTAGTCAATCCTTTCTCATAAAGCTTACAAACAAAATGCTCATTCTATTGAATTGTTAGTCTGCTTTTCTGGATAATTAACAGCATCAACGATATAAAAAAACTAAATGAAGAATTACATCGTAATAGTTATTGAGTGAAATGGTCCTACATGTTGTAAAAGACGTGTCATATCGCCAATATGATACTAAAAAATTGGAATTCGCATTGTCTTAAAACTTAAATTTACAGCAGAAGCAAAAATTCAAATTAATGGAGAGAAAGAGAATAAAGATAGATAGTATCTTTATTGGCATGAAATATATCTGTTATTATCTGTTATTTTGAAACTCGTCGATCGGAAATTTCACCAACTACCTGCAATTAGTTAATTGTACTTGGAAACTATCGTTCTTATCAAGTAGTTACCAGAAGAATTCTAAATTGGGCTCCTTTCAGAAACTTAAATTTCCTCCGAAGAAACATCCATTTTTTCCACTATATACGTTTAACGTTCAATACTATTTTGCAATTAAAATTTGCTTGCGTGTATTCTCCATTTAGATCGATAATTTCTATTAGCGCTAGAGTATACATTTTGAATTCATATCGGAATATTGCAACCAACATGACTGTACATATGTTTAATTTAACTGGTTAACGATTTTAGTCAATCCTTTCTCATAAAGCTTTTAAACAAAATGCTCATTCTATTGAATTGTTAGTCTGCTTTTCTGGATAATTAACAGCATCAACGATATAAAAAAACTAAATGAAGAATTACATCGTAATAGTTATTGAGTGAAATGGTCCTACATGTTGTAAAAGACGTGTCATATCGCCAATATGATACTAAAAAATTGGAATTCGCATTGTCTTAAAACTTAAACCTACAGCAGAAGCAAAAATTCAAATTAATGGAGAGAAAGAGAATAAAGATAGATAGTATCTTTATTGGCATGAAATATATCTGTTATTATCTGTTATTTTTAAACTCGTCGATCGGAAATTTCACCAACTACCTGCAATTAGTTAATTGTACTTGGAAACTATCGTTCTTATCAAGTAGTTACCAGAAGAATTCTAAATTGGGCTCCTTTCAGAAACTTAAATTTCCTCCGAAGAAACATCCATTTTTTCCACTATATACGTTTAACGTTCAATACTATTTTGCAATTAAAATTTGCTTGCGTGTATTCTCCATTTAGATCGATAATTTCTATTAGCGCTAGAGTATACATTTTGAATTCATATCGGAATATTGCAACCAACATGACTGTACATATGTTTAATTTAACTGGTTAACGATTTTAGTCAATCCTTTCTCATAAAGCTTTTAAACAAAATGCTCATTCTATTGAATTGTTAGTTTGCTTTTCTGGATAATTAACAGCATCAACGATATAAAAAAACTAAATGAAGAATCACATCGTAATAGTTATTGAGTGAAATGGTCCTACATGTTGTAAAAGACGTGTCATATCGCCAATATGATACTAAAAAATTGGAATTCGCATTGTCTTAAATTTTAAATCTACAGCGAAAGCAAAAATTCAAATCAATGGAGAGAAAGAGAATAAATTTTGGAATTAAATTATTTTTAAGAGAATAAACAAATACATAGCACGGTGGCGCCATCTGACGAATGAGTTTTATACCAATACCCTCATGAGTAACATATCCCCTCTATAGTTGACAGCTCATCGGCTTTTGGGCGGTCTGCACTTGAGCCAATCACGGAGTTGGACTAAAGAGAAAGTGGCCTGTCCAGCCCTGCGATTGGCTGATCGTTTGCTCATTCGTTCTACCATGAGCGCCATTGGTCGTAGCGTGCGGTGACGGCGGTTGACGGCGGCGAGTATTGATGCGTCAAGTAGGGGTAGGTGTAAGTAGCAGTGCCTATAAATACGCGATCAGAGCACGTGTTAAAGCAGTAGATCTTTGAATTCCAAAGTATACCTCAGCTCCAGCTGTGCCTTGCAAGCAAAGCATTGTTTGAGACATATATATCCGTTGAGCCGTTCCGACTGTTTTGGCGGTAAGCCTCTCGAGAGAGTGCCTGTCATCGTTCATCGCAGTGCAAACGCAAACTCTGTCGTTGTCAAAAAAAAGAATAAGTACGTAAACGGTATACTTACTTCTATGTCGTTTTCTTGTATTTCGATTAACTTTTACCGAGGCATGGATACTATAATTCATGTGGCACTTTGTTTATTCAAGTATGTCGTACAGTTACTTAATTATTTATTTTGTTTTCGTTCTCCACAGTGCCGTCGAAAAAAAAAGTGACCAATACCTCTAACAAGCGCAAATCTCCGGATTCGCAAGCCAACGTAGCCATGCCTGTGAAAAAGGCTAAAACCTCCGGAAAGAAGCCTGAAGTATCCCAAAATAATGGTATGTAATTTTTCCAAGCATATTGCAGGAACTTTCTGTGGTTTGCATGAGCAGCAAGGTAAACGCAGTCTTTCGTGTTTCCACACAGCTTTGTATAGTTCAATTGATTAACGAATTACAAGAACCTAGTGTTCCCTAGATAAACGATATATTACATTTTTCAGGGCCACTAAAGATAAAAGTGACCAACAAGCGCAAATCTCCAGATTCGCAAGCCAACGTAGCCATGCCTGTGAAAAAGGCTAAAACCTCCGGAAAGAAGCCTGAAGTATCCCAAAATAATGGTATGTAATTTTTCCAAGCATATTGCAAGAACTTTCTGTGGTTTGCATGAGCAGCAAGGTAAATGCAGTCTTTCGTGTTTCCACACAGCTTTCTATAGTTCAATTGATTAACGACTTACAAGAACCTAGTGTTCCCTAGATAATGATATATTAAATTTTTCAGGGCCACTGAAGATAAAAGTGACCAACAAGCGCAAATCTCCAGATTCGCAAGACAACGTGGCCATGCCTGTGAAACGGGCTAAAACCTCAAGAAAGAAGCCTGAGGTATTCCAGAATGATGGTACGTAATTGTTTGTTTTGCAAAATTCCAGGCACATTGCAGGAACTTTTTGTGGTTTGCATAATGAAACGTGGATGCAGTCTTTCTTGTTTCCACATTGATGACATTTAATGATCTAGTGTTCCCCGATTAATAATAAGTAACAACTTTCAGATCCTAAAGTTAAAGAGCTTCTCCGTCAAGTGACCACAAGTGGTATCATTCTTACCTGCGGTCAAGGAGACACAGGCCAACTTGGCTTGGGTGACGACATCCTGGAAAAAACACGGTTTGCTCAAGTGCCACACTTCCTGAATATGGTTTCCATAGCAGGAAGTGGTATGCACAACGTTTGCCTCACGGATGAGGGAAAAGTAGTCACGTTCGGCTGCAACGATGAGGGAGCCCTCGGTAGAGACACAACCGAGGGCAGTGAAGCTACTCCTGGACTCGTGGATTTACCTGGACGTGCGATTCAGGTGACGGCAGGAGACTCGCACAGTGCCGCGTTAATGGAGGACGGAAGAGTTTTCGTTTGGGGATCCTTTCGGGTGAGTAATCAATTTCCCAAATCATAGTTATAATCCATACAATTTCCATTAAATTCATACATAATAACAGATGGTACAATTAGTTGTATGTTGTTTACTAAAATTGAAACAATTTTTAGGATTCACATGGAACACTTGGACTATTGACGAAAAACAAAGAAAGTGCTCCAGTACAAATTTTATCCAATAAAAAGTTCATTAAAATTGCTTCTGGATCCGACCACTTGGTTTTACTGGATAATACCAGAAAAGTTTTAACCTGTGGTTGCGGTGAACAAGGCCAACTTGGACGGTTACCTGAACGAAAAACAGATAGACACAGTGGTCGAGGTGGTAACAAATTGCTGACACCTGATCAAGTTTATTTCAAAATAAATAAAAAAGTAGAAATTGAAAACATATGGGCCGGTAGCTATGCTACCTTTGCCAAGGATGCGAATACGGATAATCTGTATGTATTTGGCCTAAATAACTACGGTCAAATTGGTACGTTAAGTATTGTATGAATTTTTAATATTTAATTTCAATCTTATTTTAATTTTTAATTTTGTATTCAATTGCAGGTCTCAAAAATTGCGACAAGTCCTTCCACCCTAAAGTGTCAGATACGTTTAGTGGACGTAAATGGGTTCAAATTAGCTCGGGACAGCATCACACTATTGCTTTAGACGATAAAGGGCAAGTGTACGTTTTGGGAAGGAAAGAGTATGGAAGACTAGGTCTTGGCATTATGAGTGAAGATGCCACAGAACTTGTACTCGTACCCAAACTAAGTAATACCAAATGCATAGATGTTGCAGCTGGTACTGCTCAGTCTTTTGCTGTAACAGAAAACGGTAAATAAGTACTACAACCTCTCGACTAATCACACTATATAAAGTAAAAATTTATCTATAAGCTCGAAAATTTTGTTACAGGAAAACTATACGCCTGGGGAATGGGCTCTGAAGGCCAGCTTGGTACTGGAGAAGAAGACGATATTTTAGAACCCAGATTAATTGAATCCAAATATGTGAAAGAAGTTGAGGTTCTTCGAGTTTCTGGCGGAGGACAGCATACTATTATTCTTGCAAAGAAAAGCATCGAATAATTATTTGTATATTTCAAAACTAGGATCAAGACATACATTTTAGTTAGTTTTTTCTTTCAATGAATTCTAGATTACTTAAATATTTAGTTATTATGGAAATACGTAATTAGTGGTATCAAAACCAAATGTCAATTTGAACATCTTAGTGTGTTGTTGCTTTGATACACGTTGGTGTGATTATTATTTTTAAAAAATTTAGTGACTTGGAAATTTACAGTGAATAATCATATTTATCGTAACAATAATGTGAGGTGCTAAAGTTACTACTGATTCGAGGCGTACGATTCTTACTTATTATTTATGGTCAACTACGGACTTGTGTAACAACTACTGCATGCCCAAATCTTTGAATAAGTTGTCTGCACGATTAGTACCATGATAGTATACATATGTAATTAATTGTATAAATGTATAAAGATTTTAATGAACTTGTTACAATATTTTGAATTGTAAGATTTTTACAACAGTTATCATTTTGTTTGTTACTACTAGCAACATCGTATCTTAAGTGCAGAAGCTAGATATTATCTGACTATTTTGTCGGTATCTTTTTTTGATGTATTTACGCGGTTATTTGTGCCCTTACATAAATGAATGAAAATTTGTACTTTGGTTAAAGTACGGTATTATATTTTTAGCATTTTGTGACTCTTTAAAGGATGTTGAGACGTTAATGTTAATCTGTGCCTTGCGATGTGAAAATATCCATCTCTTGTAAAATAGTATTTTTAATAAAATTTTTTTGTATTATTTTACTATAAAGCTATTGTTTCATTTCTCGTATTGATGTTGGAGCCACATTTTTTTAAAGATACTCCGCTAACTTATTAAAAACTGATTAAAAATGTTTCTTATTCATTGTCAATATGTTTATTACTATATCGAGCAATGATTTTTTTAAAACCGTGTAAGTTTGATTACAAAGAAATTATAGCCATGTATCATTGACTGAAGATCCATTTTAAATCAATGATAATAATATATTATTTTAAAGTCCTGAAAAAGAAATACACGGTAATATTCTGCAAAAAAATAAAATCCTCTTTTGAAAGTCACAAAATTATTTTTACAGCCTTTATTATTTTGTTACTTTTCAAATGAAGTGTATTATAAAAAATTTTTATCCTAATAATTAATACGCACGTTGCGAGCAAAAACTCAATATAGTAAAAATGAAAGGAAAATGAGGTCGTCGATAGTAAATAATAGAATAATAATGTATCAAGAAGAAAAAAGAAAGATAAACAATCAATCAAACATTTGTTTTTTTGTGGATCGATTTTTTTTTATTTACAAGAGTAAAATATTATGTACAAGACGTTGCATCCAATTGTGTCTTTTTAAGGTAGATTTTTTTTTTTTTCTGCCACAGGTTGCTGATACACAATTTTCCAAAGTATTATGTTTTTCTTAGACACTGACGATTCAAGAACATAAAAGTTAAAAACATTACTTCGTCGTATATTTATATAATATAACGCACCATACATACACACGCAATCATCAAATTCCGCACACTCGTATACATATTATATATTATATTTATCCGTACTTTCGCAGGTATACGCGCTCATTCGCTCAAAGGGGGGTAGTAAGTGTAGTTTTGCGCATCTCATTATTCGCTCTCAAACGCACGCAATTACTCGCGTTTTCACATTCTGCCCAACGAAAATCTACAAAACTTGTTTGTCTGTTTGTTGACTTGCAAAACACGACGTGTACATACGAGCACAGTGAATCGTGTTATCTTTTGCATTTTTTTTTTTTTCTTCATCTGATGCATACGCATACGTGTGGTTGTGTGTGGGTCTATCTTTTGCCATTAAGTATAGTAAATATATCTATATAAGTATAGGTACGTTTAAACGCTCATGTGAGGGTGTGTATGTGTGTGTGTGTGTGTGTACATACACTATACGTATATACGTAAGTGCGCAATATAATGTCCCTCCCCCCGCACGCACAAATATATACTGCACTTTGCCTTGTACAATATACGTCCATAGAGAAGGGGTGTGTACATAGTCAGCAAGTATTACATTTTGGTATATGATGGTCTCGCGTTTCTTTTATCTTTCCCTATTTTTATACTTATATATACTTAGCAACTACGTGTATGCATTATAATATATTATCTCTCTTTGCACACAAACGATGCCATCTTCTTTTTTTTGTTTTCCTCCTCCCCCCCTCAATCCCTCTTGCATTTCTGTAAACAATTTTCGATCTCCCTTTCGCTCGGCGCGTGCTCCTTTCTTTCCCTCCCTTATACTTGTACTTACATATTTAATCCTCATTCGCGTTTACACACGTCTATTTCTCCCTCGCTCTCGCCTCCGCATAGTGGTGGCAGCCCTGGCGGACGAAATTTCACGAACCACCGCATGACCGATCACAACCCAATCGAGTCCCACTATATATACACGTATACATCTTCCCACCCCCCCCCTCCCACTCGGCATTCCCGAGCATCCAGGTGTACCTTTTTTTTTCGCGCAAAGGATACCCGTGGCTCTACACGTGGACGCACGCGCTCTTTGCAAAGGAGAGCAAGAGGAGGAAGGGGGTGCAGAAAGTCACGTCCTCCCCCTCCCCCCGATTCTTTGTCGCTGCCTTTATTTCGATCCCCGGCCCTCCCCTTTTCTTTTCAACTGCGAGGAAATGGCGAATTTTGCATGATCCCTGGTGTCTCGGAAGGGCGGGTACGTAGACCCTGTAGGCTCTCTTTGCTGCCACCCTCTCTATGGAATCCCCATTCTCCGAGGAAAAACGCGAGCCCCAAGAAGAATCGGTATACTTTGAGCCGCGGTGGTTCGCTCTCTTTCGTTTTTTTTTTTTTCTTTACCCATGTACTTATTTCTAGTTGACGTTTACGATGCACCATCACAGTCTCGATGACATTTTTTCCACTCAACAAATAACATCGGTCTCTTCGGGGGGTGCGAGCTCGTTTATACACCCCCGTGAGTTGAAACTCGCGGTGACTTTTCGTTTCGTCCGTTGTTGCTCTTTATCCCGAGGACACGAGAGGGGGTCGTCCTGTCGATGCTTCCTCCGTAGGGAGTCTTGGTCGTGACGGGCTGCACATTACCTCAGCTGGCCGAGGAAGAAGGCGAGGGCCAGGAGGATCGTCCGCGAGGTTGGCCATCCGGCCGCCGTGTTGCCGTGCTGCATCGCCGCTGGATACTCCCCTGCGGACAGTACAAGGTGGCGGTTATTCGTTCGGGCAGTTGAACGTTATACGCGTGTATGGGGGTATTTGGGATTTTCTCAAATTTTCGCGTTGCACGGGCAGATTATGGGCGGATAAGTTGGCGGGTCTGATTATTTCGGCGCAGCCGGTGGTGACCTCGGCTTTTGGCCCTGTTAACTTTAACGGCCGATTTCTCAACTTTTCCCGGCTCCACCAGTTTCCCAAGTTTCTGCTTTTAAAACGTACATGTGTAGGGTAACTAGTGCGCTTATGTATATAGACACGTTTTGTACATTGCGCGAGAGAGTCGCTTTATAAAATTTCGCTGCCTTCCAAATTGCCTCGCTTAGTTGAAAGACATTAATACACACAGTTTTCGGGATCATTACAAAACTTGGTTCCTTTTTTTTTCTTTACTTTTCGAGAGGATGAAAAAAAAAGAAAAAAAGGAAATTCTTTGTTTGCAGTTTTTCATTGAAAATACATTTCTGAATTGATTACGTGTGGCATGAAAGTTGGGAAATGAAAAAAAAAAAAAAAAAAAAAAAAAAAACGATGGAGATTGCCTCGTTATTTCAATAAGCGTAACTAAAAGCCAACAGAGGAAACGAATGTCCTGGAGCACGTGACGGTCCACATCATACACACACGGGGGCGCAAGTGGAATTTAAATTAATTGCAAAGCTACGCGACGGAAAGCCGAACTATAATTTTCCATTCATTTTCCACCGGGTGGGTTTCCTTTTCATCAAATTCCTAATTTTGTGAAAATTTCCGTTTCAACCCCCGCTGCTCCGTTATTTCAGCCAACGCAAGTGGACATGGTATATATTTATAATGACGACCACGCAAACCCGGGTGTACAGACCCAATTTCGCCGGATGATTGTACTCGTGCGAAATTTCAACAACCTGATCAGCGTGCCATTGAAAACTCAATCCTCAAACACAAAATTCGATGGTAATCAAAAGATCAAATGCTTTAACCCTCGTCTTGAGAAAAAAAACGTCAAATCCACCTCTCCATGCCATCATCGCTTCGTGGCCGATAACCATCAGATACATTCTCTCATAGTATCTAATGTACCATAAACCTCGTTTCACAGCATCAGATATCATCAACTGCACCCCTGTAATATCCACGTAGATAGTAACGCTCTTTTGCACAACTGAATAACCTTCCTTGCTCGCGTAACTATTAAACGCGTGTGTATAAGGTGCCCATTCGCGTTAGCCCAAATTTTTCGTCCACACCCGCGCACGCTTATTCCCTGGCATCCCTCGTGGCCCTGTCCTTTGGCTCGTATCCAAAGGCGAATCCGAGAAGTCGTTCGGCTTAACAACGTGGCTCTACAGGAGTAACACATGATCACATTAGCACACAATTTAATGGCTCCGTTTATACATATGGGTGTATAAATATATGCCTTTACGAGGCTTGGATATGATGAAAAACAACAACAACAACAACAACAACTGACGATAACAGAATCAAAGATTCACGAATCAAGGCATCATCGCGTAATCAATCATCCAGAGCGAGAGAGAGAGATCCAGTAGGCCAAAGCTGCATATATCGGCATGGGCGTGTAGCAGTGTAGGCCCAAAAGTCCTGCATCATCCGGGGATGTATGTATACACGCTTGCGCGCACGTATGATTGGCAACCAATATTATGGAGCCAAGTGCACACACGCACACACACACACACACATATACCGCGGGGAGTGGTGCCTACGGCGCATCAGCAGCTTACCGAGCAGCTTGTCTTGGCCGCGGCTGATGCTGACTGGACGTGCACGAGCTTACGTAGGTATATACGGTCTAATGACCGGCACCAGAGGCGAGACTAATTGCATCTCACGAGCCAGCGAGCCTCTTCAGCCCCCTTTTGGTAATGGCTGTACCTATATTATGTGCATGCAATACAGGGGAAGGGTCCAGCAGTGCGTGCGCTAACTGTTGCAGATTGCAACGAAGCCCCGTGTACAGGAGAGCTGATCTCTTGGCCTTTTACCTCCCCCTATACCGACCGATTCCTTCCCCTTTCCGTACAGCGGGAAATGTGCCGAGGCGGAAACCGGAAGCGCCGCGTCGTAACGACCTACCGCTACTTTAGGCCCCTGCCCCATCCGTCTTCTTCCTTCCTCCCTGCCTCCCTCCCTTGATCCTCCGTATAACATGTAGCTGGACGAGCGTGCCATCACCGAGACGTACAGTCTCTCTCTCTGGGCCCTCGTTCGATCTTTTATATACACATTCTCCCTCGTCCGGGAACTGTCATTTTCTCGAATCGCTGTTGGGGCCCCGATGCCGCGACCGGGGAGGATATTATCTCATACGTTGCCCCGACTTTTGCCTCTCATTGGAACTATACCGTCTCTCCCTTCGGATGCGCACACACACTCACTCTTTTTGATGATTTTCCCCCACGTGATCGTTTTTCCGATTGTTGAGGTGATGTCGGGATTTACACGTGCACCGTGCGAATGAACTTTCGAAAAAAGAAAGAAAAAGAAAGAAAGAAGGATTATCGCGCGGAGCCGAACGAACGTGTATTGACCTCTCGGTGGTGCTGGTGGTGGGAATTTGAAATTCAAATGCGTTTTCCGGGCCATCGATATTCATTTGCGAGCAGATTACCACTGGAAATGAAACGAGAACCAGTGCGTGTGCGTCGGACGCGCCAGGAAGAAAGAAAACAGGAAAAAAAAAGGGGGTCACTCGCCAAACTTGCCGTGAATTTTTATCCCATCCCCCTCCCCTCCCCGTATGCAATCTCTCGACCGATTGTATAGGGCAGGAGAGAAATCCCTTCGGTTCGTCGAGCTACTCCCCCATTCGGGACTAATTGCGAGATTCGGTGGACAAAGGGGGAGAGAGATTGTCTCGAATAATCGCGCCCTTCCGAAGATAAAACTGTACCTGTTCATCCCTTCGATCCCCAGGCTCGTTAAAAGGTAATGCCAACCGAGCTCTCTCCGTAATGCGCCGCGGCAGCTTCTCCATTGCTCTACACCCACCCACCCATTCGACACCATTCTCTCTTTTGCACCGGGACTCGAGTAAGTATCTGCCGTTAAATCCAGCCGTTCCACCTCCGTTTCGTCAAAGAAGCCATTCTCTTCTCCTCCGTGGCACTGCACGTACAGACACACTTGTTTCCTCCAACCCCCTTTTTACTCCGTTCTTCTCACTTCCTTTTTCCGTCATTGTCTAGTTCTACGTGTATTTCTATATGAAAAACCTCGGCTTAGCCCCACCAATGAGCTGAAGAGCCATTATATATATATACACATATATATATACACACATAATATCATACTCTTTGACGGTATACACATCGTACTATGCTCGTTAACAATAGCACTCGACAATGCCACACGGGAAATGCGGTATTTATGCGTTTTGCTATATACTTAACGGGGAACCAAATTCGCAGTCTAATTATATCAACTCCCCCTCTCTCACTGTGCTTTGTGGGTGATATTGGCAAATAACCAAATACTGCTGCCACTCTTTACACGTTATCTAGTTCAGTTATGGGTATATAATATTATACCCTGGGTATCTTGAAAAATATGTAATCCTAATGGAATATCATTGACAACTCGATATGGCAACGTTGACGCGTCACGTTTCATTTGGAGGAATAATAACATTCCACATGCCGTCAAATTGTGTCTCTTCTCTATGTCTCCCTCTCTCATTGTCAATTTGCTGATATATTGTGTCAACCTTTCATCGAGAACAACAACAATCATAATAACAACAACAACAACAACAACAATCCCGATCGTATGGGATCAATCGAGCCGTATATTAACGAAATCAATACGTCGCGTGATGAACACGCGAACGAAATGAACAACCGTGTGTGTGCATATTATGTGCGCGTATAGTTTGTCGTTATTGCCGCTCGATGGAACATTAGGGAACGTGACGGAATCGGCGTATGTATCGTAGATTTGATGGAATTATGAAAATTGCGTTTATTCGGTGGATCGTCGCGTGTATGTAGGTATACATATATTTTGTGCGAAAAAACACACGTGGACGGGAAAACGAGGAAAAAGCACGCGTCGTTAAGAAAAGTTTTCATCACCGGGTATACAGATGCAAAGCCTCGGGGTAATAAGTTGTTGCAGAGGGGGGGGGGGGGCGAAAAACTTTTTTTGCGTCATCGGAGGGAGAACCTAAATTTGAAACAACTTCCGGCGCTGTCCTATTTTACCCAAAACTTACGCTCCCCTGGAAACTTGTCCCTCCGTTCGATGAAATTTTTACCCCGACTCTACGTACGTTTCTCTCTCTCTCTGTTCGGTGCATGTTATACTTAAATGTCGCTCTCGCGTAATAGGTGTGCACAAGAACTTGGCGAAACTTTCCTTTCTTTCTTTCTTCCTTCGGGAAACTTCAGGGATTTTATTTTCTTCGTTAAACACTTGCAATTTTCGTCCCGTCGCGCGCGTTATTAGCAAAACAGATATACATGTGGGTAAAATTTTTAATTTAGAGAAGCAAAGCGAACAATCAGAGTCATTGGATGCAAGATGAAAAAAAAAAAAAAAAAAAAAAAACATCAAGAAAAAGGAAAAAACGTAGGGTAAGAGCCACGGGCTCGAGGGATATACATTGTAACGAGCGCAATAACGACGAATCGTCGAGAAGCAGTGCATGCGTCGAGGGCCCTCGAGGATGCCCAAAATACAATGAGCACCAAGTACTTAGTAAATGCGATGGCAAATGGAATAATGATCGAGCAACGGCGGGTTACATTGAAGTGGGTACCCATGCTGCTCCTGATGTGCAATAACTGTGATGCACTGCACGGGTATATATACTTATGGCTCGATCGATATATTGTTTTTAAGGTCCACTTTTTCTTTTTTCTGGCCCCTAGTGTACCCATACGAGGCCATTGATTTCCCGAATTTATAGATAATTAACGCGCAAATCCTCTGTACGCGCAAATGTATTCTTGCATCCGTTTCATTCACGCAACAAATATCAAATATAAATCAAACGAAAATATTGTTACTTCTATTTTAATCCCCTGTAAATTAAAAATGACCTTTCAATTACCAACGAAGGACATTACATCGGATCCTGCGATAATGAAGCGCAGACAGTGGAGCGTCAAAGTGCAGGAAGAACATATCAAACGACTGGAGACAGTTAAACGACGCAGTGGCCGATCGATGAAAAGAAAAGGAAAGAAAGGCAAACACGGGGTATAAGTGGGCTCGATCGATCGGTAGCAAGCTTGCATGTACGGTAGTCCCAATATACATAATAGGAGGGAGGGGGACGAGCGCGTATACGAACAAAAGTTTTGTCCTATTTCGTAATCATTAATCATCATCGGGGATAATACGTATAACGCAGTATACACTTGCGTGTACATATTATATCATCTGTATTTATGTACACAGTGTGTATGTATCGGTATGGCATTGAGGGAGACACGAGCACACACTCACGTTTTACAGAGAAGCAGCAGATGCGCTGATGACCAATTTCCCGAGACTGCCCGGTGTGCCTCGGAATAACGCACGTCAAGGGGCCCATCTGCGTATTGCATAATGTTCATCGTGAGTGACAATATTAAATACGTACGCAAACGGCCATAGGTATACCCACGCATATACTGTAAATTCAAGTTTGTTGGAGTACGCGTTTTAAAGCGTGTCATCGAAATTTCGGTTTTTTATAAAATACATTGCCGTGGTCTTGATAAAAGTATGTTAAGAGCAACAAAATAATTTTTTTCTTCAACTATTGAGATAAAACGGCTGTAGAGAGTAAAAGATTTACGTCACAGATTTCCTACATTGGGTTTTTCCCACTCCAAAGTGTCCAATTTAGGTAAAACTGGTTTACTATACTTGGTGCACCACAGATTTTGTATGGTTATTCAAATAATTAATAACACACAACTGCGATACATTTTATAAAAAACAAGGAAATTTCAACTACACGTTTAGAACGTATGTACTTTAACACACTTGGATTTACAGTGTATACCCGTGAAAAGTTACCTAAATTGTCTCTCGCAGTTGATTATATACTGCGTGCCCAAGCGTCTCCCCCGTAGTGTCCATAATAGCTACTTACTCGCGATTGCACGCACAGGTGCGTACGTACAGATATACGTAATGCGAGAAAAGTCTACGAGTTTACATTGTGTATGGGTACAGTGCACGCAGACTAAAATCTCGGGGGGGAACAAACAGCGCGGCACGCACGTTCTCGTTCTGCCAATATTTGCCGAAAGCGCGCGCGGATTTTTGATGCGAATGGACGGATGGATCCCTCGTTCCAGCCGATCTGTTTGCACCGATTCCGACCGGTGCGCGGGGGATCATGGCGCTCGCGACATTTAATTTGCCCCCGGGAATGCGCATACGTCGGGTCGAGTACAAGAAAATGCCACGGTATACGGATTACGTGCCCCCGGCCCGCTGCGTGCCCATGGTGTTTGTCCACGGGTTATGATTGGCACTGGGAAATGAATGTGTGCGATCGGTCCTCTCCAGCGTATACGCGTGGGGGCACGGTGGGTTGCGGCCCTTTTTTGTACATCGCAAATAATTTTGCCGGAGGTGCCTTTTACTTTTCAAACTTACTGGGTTCACACGTACAATACTTCGCCATCGGTGTTGTTCCATTGAACCGCGTTCCTTCGTGTTACTTTGATGATTAGACAAATACACACGTGTATAGTCTTTTCTTGTGAAATCGAAACCAAAATGTTTATTGATGAGTAATACCGTAAGATGCATGATTCCACCGATTGAGGGGTCCGTACATGATGTTAGGGATAACGCGAAATACCAATATTCCCCGTGTGCGCACTTGTAGCGTTTCCTTGCGCCATGAGTTACGCAACTTTGATGCGTGCGTATGAGGATTCTCATGTATGTACCAAAGAGGGGTAGTTTCGATACGCTGTTTTGGCCCAGATTATTAGGATTATTATTAGCTCGGGTAATCTCGATGCTCGTGCGCGCGTGTGTACCGATTCAGAAAAAAAAAGTACATGAAACATCGAGGGGTTTTTTTTTTATAGTTTCTGCTCATCCGTTATCCGTACACAGGTGGTACCTGCTCAATGACTGTACCCACGTGCAAGTGCCAAAATAAGGGTGAATCCGCTCGAGCGTGTCTAATATACTTATATACAGAAACGAATGGAGCTTCCGCAGCTAGATCATCGCAACCCCCCAACTGGCTCCATTCCTCGTTTCCCGGGCCCGGCCGTTGGACCGAAGAAAACATCGGAAAGTTATTTGTCACTCGGAGCGAGAAAGCGCCAACCCAAAGGGAAACTGTCTGCCCCTCGCTCGCAACACATCTCCGTTCTGCTCGAAATCCATTTTCCACTCCAATTTATGCTCCAAGGTGTTTCGTACTATCACCCCCCCCCTTCCCCCCTCTCTAGGATGTAAATTCGCGCGAGGGTGGGGGAGGAAGAGCTCGCGAACTTTTGGCTTTTCGAGTTGCGCGCTTATTCTTTCCGTGCAGTTTGTCCTCCGACCCCTCCAGCGACTGGTTTATAGTTTACGCGCACATTATATACAGCGCCCAAGTGAAAACTTGGGCTTCGGAGAGTCGCGCTAAACGCGTTCGAGCGTTTGTTTGTTGACACAAATCTAACTCGCGCTCGCCCCTTCCCTCCTTACCCCCTCCGTCCTTCGCGTGTATAACGTATAGTATGGGTAGACTCGTCGGGGCACGGATACACTCTTTTCGATTTGTTAGTGAAACATCATTTCTTACTCAAAGTGTTATAAGCTCTATTTATGTTAAAAAAAAAAAAAAAAATCTTTTCAATTACCACACAGTGCTTGGCAAAATTTTTCTCTTAGTAAAAGCAATGGGTGAAAATTTAAAAGGTAATAAAATTTAGGGGAAACAAGAGCCAAAGTACATTTGAAAGAGGTATTTTTTTTTTCCTCAATGTTTCATTGTAAAGGGTGATGATGAATAAAACATCAGCTCGGCAAAAGCGAAAAATGCGTTTTCACCAGGAATAGGTAATTTTTCTTTCAATCGTGCAGCCGCGCTTGCTCTCTCTTCGAGTTTATTTTGAATTTTTTAAATTGGATCGCGCTAATTACGTGTTTATCGAAATTATTCATGAGCACTCGATTGGCCGCTTGGTGTGGGTGTGTGCCTTACCTATACGCGCTTCCACAGCCAAAGCTCATTTACGTAAAACATTGCTCGGGAAAGGTAATTTGGTTTCGAAGCGAAGCGACGGAGTGACGGTCTTTTTCGCGAAACACATAATATTTTCCCCGTACGGTACACTGTGGGGTTGCAAGTGTGTATACCCACATATATTTGTATGGAATACGAAAGGGATGGAAATGCCTTACCGTTGATCACGTGCACGTTGACGCTCGCCCTTTCCGCTGCCGTCGGGACGCAACTGTAATTACCACTGTCGCTCAACTTTATTCGGTTGATCTTCAATCTGAAAAACAAAGAACGAACGTGTTGACTTTTTTTTTTTTTTTTTTTTTTTTTTTTGTCGTACGTGCCCGCCCGGCAGAAATAACCAAACTCCCCGTGAACTGTCACTACCCGTCCAACCACATCGAGATCAAGAGAAAAAATAAAAAAGGGTATTGACTACAAGTCCCGTACAACTCTGTTACCTTTTTATCACTCGTATCGGTGATTGCAGGTCAAGTTTATCTCTAAGGATCAAGCAAAGCCCACGACAATTGGATCAAATTACAATTAATTAGAAAAAAGCAGGGAAAAACAGGTTTTGTTTCCCTTTGCGTCCCAGCGGAGGGATGAATGGGCTTACTTGGAGGTGAGGGCGTCGCTCCACTTGGTCTCGACGATGATGCGGGGCTCGACTTCGTTGTCCGCCATGGTCGAGGTCATGATTTGACCGTTGCCCCGGAACCAATTGACGGTGCCGAGGTTGTGCGGTCCCTGGGACATGACGCAGGTAAGGGTAAGCGTGCTCCCCGGGTTCACCATGATGTCCTGCTCGCCCATTATCCTGGCTCGCGCCTCTGCAACACACACGGGCCATCATAATTTACCACTGTTTTACTGGGTTCCCTACTCGTTGCAAGCAATTCCTATGCCGTGGCGTCGACTCGTGTCTCGTCCCTTGTACGTACAGCTATGGTAAAAGGGGGGGGGGCAAATCCAAAGTCAGGCATGGTAGTAGGCCATATCAGCCATACGTACAAGTGCCGGGGGAGTACGTAGGGGGGGGGGTCTCGATTTATGGGGATCGGAGCAAGGAGGAATCGCTCGCTCGCGACGCTGAATGGGCCATTTCGATGTTGCGGGCCTCCCGCGCTCACGTGTACGCGTGTAGGAGGATAAAGTGCTTTTACGCCTTGGCGGAGGAGGTATTTGTGCCGGGGAATAATGGCCCCTCCGTATAAATGGGTGTATCGGTGTACAACTGTGGAGGGCCAAACGGGCACGTGTACGTAGTGCTCGTATTTATACTTTTTTTTTTTTTTTTTTTTTTTTTCCTTTAGCCTTTTTGAATTTCGCTTCGAGGTCACGCGCCACCATTGTGCTGTCGAAAAGAACATTCATGGGATGTAACCATTACACCTATACGACGGGGGATTTTCGCAATTTCTTTTTTTTTCCTCACCGCGTGCTCCATTGTGCTATCGTACCTAATTGCAAGTCCACAAAACAGAGATCATCGTTGACGATCCATTTGGTACTGATTGATAACATTAGTATAATTAAAAATGGATGATTTGCTTATTGACACGTAGATATATATGCATTATTTATTTGTCATCGACGTGTAATAAACTATGTTGGCTCGTGACTTTGAACACGTCGATTCGGCAGTTAATTAATCCCGATGACAATGTGTATTCATCGATATAAATACAATCGTTGAGTTTTGCTTATTCCGAATGATTATAAAAATAATATAATATATAAACACGAAAATTGATTTCATACTCTTGCAATGATATTCGCGATTAAATGCTCACTGCGATAATGGGCCATTGTGTATAATTTCGCGTGTACATACATAATAATGGCACATCTCAGCGTCTCTATAAATGCAACGTGCATATTATACGCATACACGTATAGAGTACGTGATGTTTCGACGATGCGTTGTTTGCTCACGTATATATATATAATATATCTTTACGGATCACACGCACACACGTGGATCGATGGAACGAATGTGGGTCATTGCACAGAAACTATATATACATTATTCCACGTGTGTCTCTTACGTTACAAAACAATAAATTTGCATTAATTTATGCTCAAACTGTATTCTTTTAGGCCTTGTAAAGTGATGAACCTCCCCAAAAATGCAAAATTATCGATCGGACCTTGGGAGAGCGATGATAATCAAAATTTGGAAAATCCCACTTATCCATCGGAATATCAGAGATTTTTCGTATAAAACGCCCCACATATAAATATACATCCACGGGTACCTCCAGTTCTGACAAATGAGAGCCAACAAAGAGGGACAACAGAGGGAGAAAAGCCGAAAATGAATACACGCGCTATCTGATTGAATAATTAACAACTCCCGTATCTCAGTCGTAATGGCGCAGGCCTCCCCCCTCCCCTTGGACACAATCTAAACACGGGCGCTCTAATTAATCGCAGCCTCCGCCCGAGCGCATAATTCTGAGGACTTTATTACGAAGGACCCTTATTTTTTCCCGAGCCCCATCTCCACGTACCTCTCCTCGCTAGTGCTCGTAATTTCAGCTCGCGCGTTGAATAAACGGAGAAAATGGAAAAGTAAATTTATCTCTCCCCATCCCTCCCCGGGCCCCTTCCGTAGAGGATCGGCAGCGCGGGATGTTGAAAAAAAAAGGGGGTGCTCGGGAGTGCTCCATACACTCTGTTTGGCCATCGGCGAGGAAGGGAGCGCTCCTATTTTTCCCGGTGTGGGTGTAACGCGAGGTGCGCGTATCAGGCCTCTTGAATCCCCTCCCCGCCCCGGCAAGGACCACTCCGTTTCGGCGACACGGGGGGAGGGAAAGCGGCGGAAAAGCTCGCCACGACGACGACTCTTATCGTTGCCACGCAGCTGCGGCTCTCTGTTGGCAAACAAAATCTACCCTCGACCCTTTCTCTCTCTCTCTCTTCCACTGCGATACGCGTGCATGCAAACTCTTTCGACGCGCGTGTGCCACTGTTGTGGGTGTAAACCAAGAAAGAGAGTGGACGCGAAAACGGAATTGATAAGAGCCTCGACTCATTGAAACCAAAAGAGCTCGAGAGAGGCTGGTATCGTCGGCCTCCGCAAGCTCGAAGCTTTTCCGTCTCTCTGCCCTCGAGCCGAGAGGGGTGGGTGGGTGTCATTAACGAGCCATTCAACCTAGCTCGTTTGTCGCCCCGAGAGTTTACTACGTGCACGCGAGTGACGCTCGCAAGGGCTTACATTATTTGTACAACGGTTGGGAAACGAAAGTAAATCGTCGCGAGGAGCGCCAGAGAGACATCGGAGGTTTTTCCACACCCCATCCCCTGTAACTGCATATCGCGGGGGGAGATAGCTCCCGGTGACGGCTTAAGAGATTCCGGGTACTGAAATTTAAGATGCTCTGGATCCGAGAGGGAGCTGCGACAGACGCGAGCTTTTTTCGCGAGAGTCAGTGTCACTCGGAGGGAAGAGGAATAAAAAAGATAAACTAGACGCGCGATGCTCAACTCTCTCGCTGTCTTTGCGCTAAAAGGCACGTCTTTCATTTTATTCGCCGATGCTTTTTCTCCTTTTTCTACCTCCCTCCCGTGCGTTTTTCTTTGGCGTTTATAATAAAAATTCCAGAGTTAAAGACTCGAGCGAGAATTTTCAAGAGTTATTGGGATAACTTTTTCTCCTCCACTTTTTTCGTCAATTAAACGCGTTTCATCAACTCCGCATCGATGGGAAATCATTATGGCGATTAATGTTTGAAACAAACAAAAAAACTTTCGTTTTTTTCAACCCCCCCCCCTTCCCATACCAGATTCGTCGTTGAAATGCTTTTAAGAAAATATCGGTCAGATTATTGGTTTTCCGTCACTTTGTTTTTATTCCGCAACGATCGGCCGGTATACAACTTCGACGCAATTTCGCGAAAAGTATAATGGTATTTTACAACACATTGACCTGATTAATGTTTTTCATGTCCATGCCAACGGGTGTTTGAAGAGATTTCCACAATTTTTATTATCATATAAAATGCGAAACATTTACTTCTTGAGTTACAACTATTAATATTAATGGATCAATAATTAATATTTGAGTGATGTCTGATTTTGCTTTCGCGTTTGCGTGTACCAATATTTTGCGTGCCATCGAACATTTGATAAACTCGAATCTTGATGTTCTCATGTGCTATAATAGAGTTAAAAATTAGATCGATCAAAGAGACCCTTCGCGTGGAGTTTCACGCGATTCCGAGATAAATTTTCAGACCACTTATCCTTACCGTGAGAGCTCGATAATCTTTTTAACTCTAAAACTTTAATAACTTCCGATTTAAGCACCCCTTTTTTCCATAAACCCTTGAGAAATTTTATTGGAATGGCAAATATTATTAGACGAGTAAGTACAATCAATCGATTATAGTTTTAAAGGCAAATTTACTGCAAGTACGTAGTGAATTTTCAATAAAACGAAGTTTCGTACTTTGATGCGGAGTTGAAGTTTCAAAAGGTACTGTAAAATAATTGAGTTCAAATTACTTAAATGTATTACCGTGCTATTTAATTTTTTATTTCTAATGATGTACAAGAGTGACCTCTTATCAATTTTTTTAAAAATATGCCAACAAGACTGTTACTATAAATATGCTCTCCATAATTTCACTGTTTTTGGAATAATTATTAAAAATAAATTTCATCTTGTCATTTGTTAACTTTTCAAGTAACGAAAGTCCCGTTTAAAATTTTCAACGTAAAACCTTCTTCAACTACATTTACACCTATTATAAACATTATTTCAACAAATTTCTAAACAAACGCAAGTTAAATTGATGGAAATTAATAAAACACCGACCATCAATCTACATTAGCCCGATGGCGCTCGGTTTTACACACCTCGACTATTGCACGATGCATTAATTTTGAGCACATTCGACACGATTTTCATAGTCTTACAGTCAAGGTCGATAATCCAAGTGGTGATAAATGCCAAAAAAATAAAGTCAATCAACTCGCTCGACCAAACCAACCATTGACATCGTCAATCCTCCCGTACAAATACACGCTCGTGACAAACTCAAGCAAAAGTGTATACAGTTAGAGCGCGTTTATCGCAAAAACAAAAAAACATCTCTTAACCGCGCCCATGTGGCATCAAACTTTTATTCCTGCAACTTTGCTCACGGAGCACAGAGTGTGTACGCGGACGGGGGGTGGGGTGTGGGATATCACCGGGCGAGCTCGTAATCCTGGCCCACGAAACTACTTAAATTTGATAGTCCTCGCATAATACCTACCGGCGTTGGAGGTATAATAATGCACCCACCGAGGCTTCTGAAAAATTTTTACCCCCAAAAACTTTTTTCCCCGAGCACTCGCGTCCCGTACCGTTACACACACACATACAATACACGCGCACGCCACTTTCATTACTGTAGTCGGGGCTGCGCGGTGGCGGGAGCGCCCGCTCGTAAACCTAGAACATTTTTAGTTATCAACCCCCTCGAAAAACCCCGGGGTTACACGCGCGCTCGTCTCCTCGGCGCAGCGAAATCGAAAAAAAAAAAAAAAAAAAACAGCCCGACCCGTGCCAACTTTTTTCTTACTTCCTGCGTCTTATTTCGTTTTGTTCGTCCTCTGCGTCCACGTGGCATGAATTACGTGCACACGCGTGACGTACGCAAACCGCGAGTAGCGGGGAAAACTTTGCGGCAGCGACGAGGAGCCGTCGGAGCCAGAGCCGACTTTTTAATACCACCCCCCGGGGAACTTTTAAAAACAGCTTGATCCTCCGCTGTAACGGTTGCCCGGGACACCTTCCCCCCGCCTGTACCGTCTTAGCTGACGCGCACAACCTCAACTATACACACACGCCTGTACACCGACTTCACCCTTCGGTAGAGCATGACCCCGGCGTGTGGTTTTGCCCGCAAGGTGTACCTATTACGTACGTGTGGGGCTGCATAGCGGGGGAGGGGGAGGCTGTAAAAAAACGTATAGGTGAGTCCAGGCCCCGAGTCGTTCCAGCTCGACTCGTTTTTGCTGTTTTTATTTTCCAACGGGTAAAACGGCAGGACAGCGCGTGAAGGTGACACCGGTTTTTTTTTTTAATTTAATGCCACGGGTAGATAGAGCAAGACACAACCCCTTGGTTTGCCAGCCTCGAGCTACGACGGGTGTAATGATATTCGATCGCCGTGACGAAAACCATGTGAAACAGTAATTTGGTTCATAGTGCCACCGTGTGTCTTGTCGATACCGAGTTGGCTCCACGAGTATATAGGTACAATTAATCATGCGGTATAAGATAAACTCGAGGTCGTTGAGTGCATAGCGAACGAGGGGAGGGGGGAGGATCGTACGGTTCGCGGGCCACGAGACAGTGGAAATAATACCCGCACGCACGTGACTGAAATTCGATAACCTGATGCTGTACGAGCTATATAGCGCGGTCGGTGAAAATCAACAATACGGATGGGTTTATCGCGTCGAACCGATCGGCAAGTGATACGGCTCGAGGTGACGGAGAGACGTTTATTTCCTTATTGGGATCGCGGGACAAAGGTGATGATGAAACGAGAGAAAAAAAAAAAGGATTCTTTTTTATTCCATCAATTCGTTGCGTAGAAGGGAAAAAGAAAAAAAGGAGCCTGCACGGCAGGAAAAATCCATCGCATTTCTAGCACGGCTTCGCACTTTTTTTTCCCCCCCGCGCCAGTCCATCCAGCCGAGCATAAAGATTCCGACGTGTGAGGTGTGTACACGCAGGGTGTCTGTACCTATACAACATTCAGTTACAAAACATTCCGAGGTACGCTTTCCCGACGCGGGTGGTGGTGCTGGTGGTACGGACGGGTGCACGTAAGGGAAATGCGCGTCGCGAGAAAAGCACGCAAAGAACTCTCAAAGGCAGCATCACACCCTAGAGATGACACATAGACGCCGTGCACCGGCACTCCCGGGGGAAGGGGGGGCTTGAGTGTGCAATACATGCAAACGCGCGTAACGCGTTCAAAGGTGGAAAAATTTTTCAGCTGCATTGAACGCGAAAAGGACAAGAGACCCTCTCGCCCTGACACTCTCATTTACGCTTATATATATATATATGTTTTTCGTGTACTGCACGTAACACTTTTTTCATAAAACGTATGATACTTTGCCGCGCCGTCGTTCCCTCGCTCTTGACCCCGCGTGCACACCCGCGCTGCGATATTTGCATGCGAAATTAGCTCGCCCTCCCTTTCCTCTTCCTGTTTTTTTTTTTTTTTTTTTTTTCCCGCTCTAATGCGCTGGCTGGCGTCGCCCGCGAGAAATAAAATTTATTCAGCCATCGATCGCCCTGGCGCTTGCATTAAAAATATATTTCACAGTTAAATTCGCCTCTACCGATATACACCCTCCTCTTTTTTTCCTCCTCCTCGCTGTGCACCGCTTCGCAGCTATCATACAATTTTTTTTTCCCCCCTTTTTCAATTCCAGATGAAAAAATTTTTAATCTAAAATCAATACCACCCATTCGAGCGCTCAACTTTTTCCGCCCCTTCTCATACCAGCGTCCCAAGGAAGAGGGAGGGAGGGAGGAAAAAGGAGGCCGGAATTTTTATTCACCCGCACCCCTTTGCTCCCTACATAGCGTATATCCGTAAGGGCGCGCGACAGGAAGAATCAAGCTTCGGGCCAGAGGCCTATCAGGGATTCTCGGCTGCATCGGGATTTCCATCCCCCCATTTGTCATTCGACTCCTCTCGCTAGTCCGTAAATCACTCCCACGGCGAGCTCCTCGAATTTACCCCTCTCGTGCGTTACGTGAGCGCGAAACGCGTCCACTATAAATTGCTTAAGCTCCCGCGTGGGCTACCTCCTTCTACGCGCCGGATAATGATCAATCGTCCCCTGCCACGCCGAGGTCTATTATCACCATCTTCCAGAGTACCCGTGTAGGCGTTCTCACGCCCTGCTACAGGTATACTCGAGGCGGTGCAGTCCGGTGCAGTTTGACCGTCGTCTCGGCTATACGTACAGCGCTTACGCCGATTCGAGCGAGAAGTGGACCCTCTCGTCATCTCGTCCGTTACACTTTGAAATTTCGGGATGCGAGGAGCAACAAAAACTTTGTTGCTACGGAAGCGGGCAAGCTCAGCGGTTTTCCCATCTCAAACTTTTACGATGCTCCTCCATCGTTACTTCGCCAAAGAAGAGAAAGAGGTGGGGCTGGGGGAGAAAAAAGAAAAAACCAACTCTCCGATAACTGAGAGTGTTCCTTTCGGGGGAAGCCAATGCCAAATCGAAAGCTTAAGTAATTTTCGTTGTTGGGTATACAAACCCTATACTTTCTCGTTCGAGTGCACGTATAATTTATTATCTCGATGCCCCGCGAAAAGTACCATTTTCAAAAGCGCGTCGCTTGCGAGTTCCTTTTTTTCCGGCCTCTTGTCAAAGAAAATAATTAAAACAGTTCTCTTTCGCGGGATGCGCGAGCGAGGAAAAAATTTTGGGGGAAGAAAAAACACAAGTGCCCACGAAGCGTACCCGTCAAAGGCTTGCGAGTGGCCGTATAACGTATTCCGTTTCCCGGAACGCGTTCACAATCACGCGCTCCTTACCCATTCCCTTGTGTCCGGGGAGTAGGAAAAAAAAAAAAAAAAAAAAAAAAAAAAAAGTAAGTATCCGAGTACTGGGCTGCCAGAGCGCAGACGACTAAATATTTCGCGAGCCCCGCTAAAAACATTTTCCACCCAGCCTGCATGCTGGCGCTTGATGCTCCGGCCTCTCGCGGTAGCCTAGATCCCGCGGAGGTCTTAAACTTTGGAAATGAAGTTTCGCCCGGTACAGCGCGGCATCCCCGTGACTCCGATTTTTCTCCCCCCCCCCCACCTCCCATTCGAATATTCGCCCAGGAGAATTCGCTAAGAGTTTCGGGAGTTCAACCCACCCCTCGCCTCCTGGCGGGTGCTGTGTTGATTTACGCTTACCCACTCCGTGGCGCATCGAGTTCACCCGTTGGTTTATTTATCGCGAGGCAACGGCCCCTCGCTCTGACTTCACCGATCATCATTTGCCCAGCTACGTTTCGGACGAGCGATCGGACTCTGCTATGCAAAGCACCAAGGGAGCCAAGGTGAGCGTCTCATCAGAACTAAAAAGTACCCTGGGGACCGCGAACAATCGCTCCGCTGATGACGGAGGTACGTACAAAATGTCATTCGAATGCCACGGGACAATGGGGCTACGGCTTTCCGAATCAGCGAGTCGCGAAACTTTTACGAGCCCCTTAGACTCCTCGAACGAGAGCGGGGCTGCATCTTCCCCCTTGTTCCCCGTCCTGCTAAATGGGGTTTAATGTTGCAGAACATCATGTCGCGCCCTTTTGTTTCGTTTTTTCAGCGGCAAGGAGACGGAGGACCCGCTCGAGCGGATGATCGCGATATTCCGCCATTGTGTCGACCGGCCATTTAATTTCGGGGGTTGTTTATTGCCGTTCGGCTCCAAGAAACAATACCACCCCCCCCGTGTTCTTCCCTTTGTCGCACGCTCAATAATTTATTCAGTCGCGAGCCCGATAAATATATGCTGCACCTGGTATGTATTACATATATATTGGAAATCATCGATGAGTTTCATTGTTCGGATAACTCGGGAGCGATTCGTTGCTCGCGGCGGGGGATTATCGTTATGATATCGATAAAACGGGCACTTTGACGGCCGTGCGGTTGCGATGCATCATCATCCACGAGATTATAATAAAATAACAACGATCGCAGCTCGATCTCATACAACGAGGAGGTTAAAAGGAAAAAAAGGAAAATTCAGCCAGAGTGAGATTTTAATTAAAACTCATTGATGAACTTCGCGGGCTTCGATAGTCTTGGGGAGTCTCAAAAAGTTCCGATGATCGAAAAGGGATTGGAAGCAGCGGGAACCGTGAAATTCAGTAATCAGCAGTGGCGCGACTTTGAAAAAAACCCCGGACTCATCGGAAATTTCGAGTCAAAGGACGAGTCGGTCAACAGACCTTCAAAAAAAAAAAGGGGGGGGGGGAGTCAACACACGAGCGTGCGCTAAGGATGTGTGCACAGGACTTTTTTTTTCCTTGCCCCAGTCGCTGGAGTTAACGGATAAACTGATTAACCCTCGGCGATCAAAGTCGATAGGACAAACTCGGTCGTTCCGTCCTCTCTTTGGGGCGATTTCTTTTATTCGTCGCAAAACCCTTTCGCGATAGCCCCCACGGGACCAACTGCTCGGCTATCTAAACGTTCCACTTTTATGGTAGATAAAAAGCCCCGCGAAACACGCAAAACAGCGCGCGCCCGTCTTCCCTTCGGCGTCCGTCTGACCAAACGTTGACCGTAACTACTGCCGAGCTCGATTTCCGTGCGCTCTCTTCGCCCCGGGCGTCCATTTCTCCGCACGCCGAGTGTCTTATCATCTAGTTTCTTGCATTTTCTTCCTCCTCGCTCCCTCTGGAGGAGAATCGCGATCCACAGTGCCTTTGTCGGGCGTCTCGGGATGAACATGGGCTCTCCTGCCAGTTGCGAATGGAGAAGCTCCAATAGCTTCGTTGATTTCACCCTTCATGACCGTCCGATGCGTTCCCACAGCGACATCACCTTCCCAGCACGTTTATAGCCTCACAGCCGGCGTGGCGGTGTGCGACAGTAGTACAGCCCTTGTAATGGTCAACCGCGCGCAAGCGAGTTTTGATTAATTGCCGCGTCAGGGATGACCCGATGAGGCTGCGGATTTGGAGCGTGGCCCTTCCTCTGTTGTACGTGCCACGAAATCTGGAATACCCCGATGGAGGGTCGGTTTTTTTATTTTACACGTATAGGAATGATTTCTCACGGCCAACTTGTCTGTCACAAAACCGCGCTTGGCAAGCACACTCTCAAACGAGCAGTGAATCAAAGCGCAAAGCGAATTTTTGTTTTTTTATTTTTACCACTCCACGCGAAGAAAAGCCGCCACGGTAGGAGTCGATGTGGTTTTTTTTTCTCCCCCAATAGAAAGTGACGGCTTTCCACGAGTGAGTTTAAAGCGCGTGTATTCGAGTTACATGGCGTTTAAAAATAAACCGGGGGAAAAAAAATACACCCCGAGGTGCAAAGATGAATGGCGCGCGTTACAAAATATTCTAAGCCGCGTTGCGTTTTCGACGCGAGAGACAAGATGTGTGTGCATTCACCGGGAGCGTGTTTATATTTTTCAGAAAAAAACATCTCGTCGTTCCTGAGAAGCAAAGGAGAGCACATAATATCAAATCGTCCCACGCAGTGCTGCTTGCGCTTAAATAGTGGCGCGCGTGCATGCACCTTCGCTCCAAGAGGCATTCAAACGCGTAATAAAGTTTTCCTCGCGGGCCACCATCGCGCCCTGATTCTCAATTCTATCCCCGATTCTCATGCGCGAGGGCGTCTACACACCTAGTCACGCTTTTCCGTCCCCTTTCATTATTCTCTGCTCTATCCACTACGCTCCACCAGCGATTCTTTGGGAGCGTGATTTTTCGTAGCTGCGGGCTAAGCTCGTCCGCGCCGCTTGTCACAGTCGCGCCGGGCTTTTCAGTGAAACGGAGGAGGAGGAGGAGGAGGAGTGAAAAGCTCAGGCCGGTCGTTCTCCTCCTTCTACTCTGCTGCGGTTCACTCGCTGTATTTCGGTCTCGCGTGCGTCGCAAATTTCAGTCCCACGGGATGGAGGTGCAATCAAGACTCTAGAGGAGCAGTTTCGGGCGAGTCTGCGTGCATTGGAAAAAAAAAGTTGCACTTCTGAAATGCAATGTTCCTACGCGGGTTCGTCGTCGAAATCGTATCCCCGTGTCGTTTGCAAGGGATCTCCCTTCGGTGGTGGAAGAGGAGCCCGTTTCTCACAGCGGGAGGTTTTACTAAAACTGTTTCGTTGAAGGAAACAGTTACGCAACAGCAAAATAAAAAATGATTACAAAGTACATACGCGATGATAATAATAATAATAATGAGAAAGGTACAAAAGCACACGTGTGATATGGAATTTATTCATTTTGCGTTGTACATTGCGCGGCGTCGGGAGAGCAACAGCGAGTTTCGTCTCTCCGATGAAGCTAAATCCGAGATTAGTTTGTCAGCTCGAAAATCACTCCGAAGGTTATTTTGACTTTTGTTTGCGAATTATTTCAAAGTTTATGATTATCTCGCCTATAGACATACGCCACGCATATATATATATATATACCACGCCCACGCGTCAAAGTTCGAAATGATCAAAATTAATCCACGAGTGCTAATCTCGTTTAAATTTCGCGGCAGTTGCGCAATGTGCGCCCAACCGATCCAAACTCATCGACTCCACGCGTATGTACCTGTGTTTTAAATACACCACACCGTGGGCTTTGCAAAACCTAACATAAATTTTTTTTTTCTCCCTCATTACTACAAGTAACCCGAAACGTATACGGTCTTTTAGAGAAACACATCGATCCATCAATCCGTGCAATCCATCAGCGCGCAGCAGCGAGAAACAAACGGAGAACCAACAGCTTCCGATGCATCATCGAAACTTGGGCGCGTTGCTTCGGGTAACTTAAAAAAAAAACTGCATCGATCGGAGGTATAAGTCCAACTTTCGCGTACAAATAATGATCGCGTATTAAACGCTTGAGTTTCAAAGTTTGAAAAATCCGATCGTGGAGGGGATCGCGCTTGATGAAATACCGGAGCCCCCCCCCTTTTTTTTTATTGGCGATGGCAACTGAATTCTTTCGTCGAGCTCGATACACTTTTTATGTTTCCCTGTACGGAAATAAACGAAATTAATAAGGGGAGGGGGGTGGGGGTACGATACGCGTAGTCATCCGCATTCGCGTACTCTCGTGCTCAACTCAA
This sequence comes from Copidosoma floridanum, assembly GCF_036245765.1. NCBI lineage: Eukaryota > Metazoa > Arthropoda > Insecta > Hymenoptera > Encyrtidae > Copidosoma > Copidosoma floridanum. Next base: position 4,882,908 of record NW_028321896.1, read on the forward strand.
GCCGGGGGGAGTATCGACAAACCCTCCCTCCAAACAGGTGTAGCTGTCCGATAAGTCCGACAGGGGGTGAGTAAGAGCCCTGAGCTGTATATTGATGTACAAAAGCTTGCAGGTATACGTGTCTCTCACTCGAGTCGGTGCTTGCATGGGCCTCAGTTGTGTTTCACTTTGCTTGTGATGTCGTAGGTGAGAGCCGAAGTTTTTGGTCGAGAGTTCTCTCGCTGAGCTGCCAGCCGTGCATCGGAATCTTTGATCCGGGCGAGTTCTCGAGTACACGTGTATGCAGACGCGAAGCGGAAATTCGTGAAACTGAAAACGACGGTATACCCTTTGGGGGATTGGAGAGAGTGGGAGAGGGAGTTTCAAGGAGTTTATTCGGGGCTAGGCGCACCTTTGAGAAAAAAAAATGTATATATTCAACCGAGTGTTTGCTCCATCTCCTGGATCTCGATTCCTATGCTGATTTCGAAAAGAAATGGGATGCCAATATAGGACATGCCTACATTTTTCGTGTTATTTGATTGGTGCGATTGGCTGGTGTGGCTTGCGCGTGGATTGAAAGAAAATTCAATGAATACCACCGGTGTAAAGTATATATATATATTTTACTGAACCCAACCTGTGTTTCATATTTCATTAGTGCAGGTTGATATTTTTCTTAATCGCTAAAAGGCAAACTTTTAGAAATTACTTTTCTCGCATCGATTTCTATTTACTTGCCTTTTCGACGCAAACTCGATACACCTTCTTACGTGTGTTTTTACTCTGATTAATTCCAAGCATCTTTATGCTTTCGATACTCCATTTCAAACGTGATGAATTAAAATTTTCTCGTTTCCCACCCCATGTTGGATTGAGAGTATCAATTCCATTACATGTACCTACTCCGAGTCGTGGATCATGGAGACGGTATTTCAAGCCTATATAGAAAACTGCTTGATTTTTCCCTTACATTGCGCACAAAGGGAGCTTCTTCTACGGGAAATAAATCTGTCGCAACGTATAACCTCGATTTTTATTTTTAAATTTTTTTATTTTTAGAAGCGACGAAGGGAAACTGTGCCGGATTCATTTAGCAAATTGTTTTTCCACGTGCATCACCGAAATTACCCTCCCCTTTGGTTCGCTTCGCGCTTCAACGGGACGTATGACATCTGATCTAATGGTTTTTCCCTTCCCCTGTTTTCATCTCCATTATTTCTCCGCCAAAGACGTACTTTAAATCAGCGCACGTGCCGTGCGACGATGAATTACTCCATTTGCATCCTTACCATGTGTATACCATCACCTTCGCCCCCCCAACCATACCAATGGATTTCAATTCGAAACTCTTACCTCCCTCTCCCAAGGGGTCTCGCTCAAATAGGCATCGCTTAGGTTGTCTGGACTACTTATCGCTTTGTTTACCTGCGGTGGGAAAAACCTCATTCGCGATCTGGTGATGAAGGAAAAGGAAAAAAAAATATAAATACACCCTCTTGAAAATAGTCGCGAAACAATAACAAAGCGGGTTTTAATTGCTGAAAAAAAAAAAAAAAAAAAAAAAATAGAATGCAGCTTTTTTCCCTCCCCAGAGCGTCTCTGGCGATCTCATTTCCGCGTCCGAAAGGGACGATTCTTCGGGAAGCTTGAAAAAAAAAGAAAAAAATGGCTCAGAGCATGGGGGGTGGGGTGCGTATTCATGCCGGGCCAACTCGTGGAAACAATGCCGTGCCCGCTCGCCTGGGGCCAAGTGCAAAAACGCGAGATCGGCCGCGAAATCGCTCTCTTGTCTCTTGCCGCGTGGAATTCAGTTTTTAAGCGGGTGAACGCGTGCAGGCGCTCGTAGGAAAAACGTTATCGAATGGATGAGTACTGCGTACAAACGTGTGCGGAAAAAAGATGAAAAATAAAGAAAAAAAAAAAAAAAAAAAGGAAGAATTAAAACGTTTCCCTATTGAAATCTCACGTATATACGACGATTTTTCCGCTCAATACGGCTTCGTTGCGTTCACGCGCTCGTATATGCGCGCGAGTGGAAATAAAGATTCGTATGTAAATCAAGAGTGGTGCATTTTCCGGGATTGCTGCTGCTTCTTTTCTTTCAATAAACGAGTAACCGCTGCGTGTATTTGTAGAGCATGTCGCACAGTTTGTATACATACGAATGACAGATTTCGGGGGGAAAATCCAGTTAGGAGTTACAAAAAAAAAGGTACGTGTACAAACAAACATTTAGGATTGTATTCACTGTGAACGTTTGTTTTTAAGTTCCAGAAAAATATTTTAAAATATTTTGGTACTATGTCATAAAAAAAAAAAAAAAAAAATACGTAAAGTGCTATTTGTGTCTGCATAGTATGGTTCATCATATAAACGATAAAAATAAAGTTGAGCAGAGCAACTTCAACTAACCTAATGTACAGGAGATGCTTCAGTTTTGTTGTATCGTACCGTCTAAGCAGCATTAAAATCTCAACTTAGTTATTTTGATGTACAGAGTGAATAAATTTTTCATTTGAGATTTTAATAATTATTAAAAACGTTTCAGGATGAAGAGTATGAAAAAAAAAATTCAATTTTCGGTGCGAAACACTTGAATTTTATCTTTATATTTTATAGTTCGCCGAACTGCATGTTGGTTTATCGTTGGAAATGGTTTCATCCATAAAAATTCGATTAATCAATTACAATACGCTGCGTTGCACAAATATTTCTTTGGCTTCATCAAATATTCTAACCAGACCGATTCGTTTCAATTTCGCACGTATTGAAAACACGCACCACTGCTACACTATTTACTTTAGTTTTCATAACTCGAGTTATAAAAATATTTCCTGGAATATATTTACTTTGCTCGATTTATATGCGAATAAAACGAATCTGTCGTTAATTCTTGTAATTCTCGAAATTCCCGTCAAATTCGATCGAAATTACGGGAAAAATTTTGATTGTTATTTGATTCATATCAAACGGGATGAAGATCTCGTGATTGAAAAAATAACAGACGTACATGACACAAATCTGTAAGTATTACAAAGGTTTCCACAAGATACAAAAATGTATTAATTTACTTCATTTTTTTCATTCCCCTACCACACACTCACTGTAGGCATCACAAAAAAACATCAAAGTGATAAGAAAAAAAAAAAAAAACTCTGCCTCTGTAAAACTGCTTTGACAGGCGGCAACAATTTTTGATTTCAAATCAGCACGGTCCAGCGAGTCTCTGTGTTCGATTAAACGTCCACAGCGGTAGCATCAATTTTCCGCTGTCCCTTTCGTTTTATTATTATTATTTTTTTTTTTTTTGCTGACCGAAGTTAGTCAAAGCATTCCACGCCGTGATGGCCAATCTACCCGATGAAAGCGCCCGCAAAAGCATAGCGTTGGCATTTGTAAAACACAACGAGTTTGTGGCGCGTCTGGACAGTTTCGGCGGATGCCGAGGACCATCGGGTCGGATTTTCGACGCTGCGGCTTGGCTGCCCGATCGGTGGAACTAAAAACCCGGTAAATAAAAACGGCTCTCGAGGAACACTTTGGTTGTGACGATCTATTGTGTTTTTTTCCACACGCCATAGAAAAAAAATGCGAAGCGACTAGGAAATAATTTTATCCGAGAACCATCGCTGGCCATCAGATTATCTTTTTTTTTTGGTTTAAGCAAATATTTAATTGGATTTTCTTGCTCGAAGAGTAAACTTTCAACGAATACATAATGTGTTTGTGACGTTTGGGGAATACCGAAGATTCCGAGATAGCATTGTTCCGGAAAAAAAAAAAAAAAAAAAAAAAAAAAACAGATTTCACCTCTCCCAGGCTTCTTTTTTATACGCCAGCGATAGGATCTCGGGGTTGAATCGCGCAAAAGCTCTTGGCGCGACTTTGTTTCACGCGCATGGGTGTATAATATAGAGAAAAGCGGAGCCTCGAGGTGCGGAAAACAAGCGAGTGCTCGGCGAGGCGTTTACGCTACGTTTACAAATTTGGCGTCGATTTTTCTCTCTCTCCCCTCCCCTGCCATCCACCATCGCGATCCCAGTGGGCCGTATACGCACACACACACACACACACACTGCAGGGAAGAGCACAGCAGCACCGGATCATGCCTCGCTCGGCGCTGTTTTTCACGAGGCGCCTCTTCCTTCGGAATTTACTGTTTCATTTGGCAAAGTGGCACTTCTTTTAGCGACTTTGCAAAATGATGGCGGCGAAACTCCCGATCGAGCTCCGTCCCTCCCTCTGGCGCGCGCACTCGCGAACAAACGGGGGGCCCCAAGCGAGGGGAGTTTTTCGACTTTCCTCCTTCATTTTTCGCGCGAAACGACGACGCGGAACGAAAATGGGGCGATACGGGCGCTCCTCGTATTCATAATTCAGTTATGCTCGCTTCGCTCCTCTTTACACTCGTCCCGTAATGAACACTCTTTTTTTCACCCTATACGAGCGTCGGCTTATTTTTCCCTCCCCCCCATTATCAGGAGCAATTCGCAATAACGAGATTTTTCAAACATTTTATGGGTACGTTGTTGCGGGTTTTTCGCTCGCGTCCAAAGCCTGCGTGGCAATTAAAACCACGTGTCGTTCGTTTCGCGTCGATTGAAATGTTTTCGCGGTAACGAATCAAGTTTAATCAAACCGATGAACCCGTAAGCCCTGTTTCAAAATAACATCGATTTTATTGCAACTTCTTGTCACTGTCGATATTAATTTTGGTACCACGGGGGACTTTAATAATCATCGAAACGTCCATCGAGTGGCGTTAAAAAAGGCCTCTAAAGTAAACTCAGTTTGGAGCATAGATGAAAAAAAAAAAAAAATAATAAAATAAAATACAAGCCATAGATGGACGCAAAACAGGAGTATGGGAGAAAAAAAAAAAGTAACGTTAAAGTGTCACTTTTTGCACACAAGCGTTCTCTTTTCCTCGATTTGGTTAAAAACCACGGGGCACTTGTTATCGGTACAGCGAGGTATGCACGTACACCGCGTGTAAACATGACCAGCGCAGCTGCCGCATACACCAACACCAGCGCACAATGTACCGCATTACGCGATATTACACACCAGCCGCTGAGCGCGATATTGATTGCCGGTGGGGCTTGAATTACTCGCTGTTGTTCTAAGCTAATTAGATGTTATTCCGTGGAATGAATACATACATACTTACGCTTGTGCGTTTGAGCAAGTATCCTTTTTCGTGCGTCTACGTATAGTTTTCTCCCCCAAATCACGTCCCAGTAAACGGGGAACAACGAGCAGCAGATCAGCCCGTGGGCGTGGAATATATAAAGTAAGCGTAGGCAGTCGTACATAAATAGCAACCAAAACTTGAGTAACGAGGCCGTTCGCGCTGTACAAGGGCGGCTTTCGAAAAGTTGGTCCAATCGGGAGAAAGAGGAGTTGAAAAATCAAAATCTCTGGAGTAGGCCACTTTGTCTTTGGGAGAGAAAATTTCCCCAAGAATAGCTAAGAAGATAAAAGGAGCCCACGGCTTATATAGAGACTTTCTATTATCTTTGCTCTCGACGGGCTTCTCCCCTTTTGCTCGCTCGCTCTTGGCCCGCCTTTAATCTCCGTAAATTTTCCACCACCCCCTTCCTACCGAAAACCCGATGCCAGAACCAAAAGGGAATAACACGCGTATACGCGTGCAACGTCGCGACTCAAAGGAGCTGCCGAGGATCGAAGTATTAAATTCGCGATGCGGCCAACTTTCTTTGGATAAACAAATCGAAATTTCGAAAAATGTTAACCATCGCGGGTGCATGCGAATCCTTTTGAATCCCTTTGTTGCTCACAAAGCACGTTTTGTCAATCGTTTCCATACGAAGGCTTTAAAAGCAAAGGCTCGGACGTAATCGAGGCTAAAGACGACCCCCGCAGCAAATGGATCCCAGCAGGGCTACTCCTGCACTTATATGTGCAGGCTCCGTTTTTTCTTCTTCTTTGCCCTCGTGCTTGCTTGTGTACGCGGTGTATTGTATGCACGTGTATCGGTGACATCGAGAGGTCAACCGGTAGATGTGCGTATGTATATAATATACCGTAGGTATAGCTACATGTATCTGCTGACGTGCCCGTGCAGCTAAGGGAGCTCCGGATTCCGGGATATTCAACTCTTTGTACATCTCTCTATCTCTCCGTGCATCTCTTTCTTCCTTTCGCTGAAAAGCTGAGAGAGGGCACGAAAACGAGGTCAGCGCAGCTGTGAAAAGTATAGTGTACGTATGCGCGGCACCGGCGGATGAAAGATCAGCGTGGTGTGAGAAAGAGGGAGAAACATCAGCCGGGTTAATGACTTACGGGTGCTTTTTCAAGGGAGGAGGAAGGGAGGGGGGGTGTAGATTTAGATTGAAGGCTATAATTAAAGCCGTGCTTGATGCTTCTCTTGTTGCGCGTGCACGAGTAAACAGTGCACGTATAATTTATTCAGATACGGTGTATATGGACCGAGGGAGGGGGGGGTTCAAACTTTTCTTTCGTTCGTTCTGTTGAAGTTGGCAGCCAAAGCCGACTGTACGAAATATTTTAATTTTACCGACTTTGGTGATCGATGGGTGAGAATATTTCCAAGTACAGTTGTAAATGTACGTGTACACGTCCTCGTGCTTGGATAATTTTTTTTGTTTGTTCCTTCTTACGTTACGCGAGCCTAATGAGTTGGGTATTAAATGTGAATCGTGCACGAGCACCCATTAGCGGGTCAAAAATGCTCATTGCGCACTCCTAGCTGTTGAGAGGGAGTATTTTTCATACTTTCGCCGTTTATTTCGAAAAAATGCTGGAATGATCGGAGAACGTTGTCATTTTTTATTTCGGAGGATTTTACAAGTCACAGTCGATGAACAAGCCAGAGGTACGATTCCATTCATGTGTTTTTGTACCGGAAAGACTTGAAATTGCATGAATGACGGGTGAACAAATATTTAATTAATTATTAATAAGATAAGACTTTATATATGTTTAAAACAAATGTAAGGTTTCGTTTATCGTACCCTCGATATATTCTACGATACATATTACAATGCGGCGAGTTTGCAAATGTAATTAAAATTCAGATCAAAGCCGGTTGGTAATGAATAATCGCCGTGTATGACAATGGAAGCGAGTTCGAAAAAGTGCGAAATAAAAAAAAGCACAAAATTGTGATGTTTCACAGCACTCCGATCGTATGAGCTTCAGGGGTACACTCGAGTTGACTACAGCGGGGATTATTTTCTTGAAAAAAAAAAAAAAAGTAACGCAGATGTAATATTGAAAACGTCAGAGCCAGATATCCCTGCAGCAAAAGAGAGCGCATGAACTCGGGCACTGCGAAAATAATAAGGGAAAACCCGGGGCAAACCAAAGAGACGCGCTTCTGTTTGCTGCCCCTTGAAAAGGGCTCGTAGGAAGGGGGGATGAAATTAAAACGAAACTTTTCTTCCCGGCAAAAGTAATAGAGCGAAAGAGCACTGCCGTGAAGGGCAGGTGAATAAAGGTACCCACGAGCTCCGAGGTTAGCGGGTTGGCCGAAAGACACGCACACTAGGGGCAGGTAGCGCCGGCTAGTCTCCGTAGACAAAGTTCTAAGGAAGCCTTAGCCCCGATGGCTTTATTACATCGGTCACTAAGATTGCGCTTTATTAGCATGCCGATCCTGTCGGCGAGTCGATCTCCCCTTCCACCTTTTGTCAACATATACATATTTATACCATAGCTCGGTTCTTCCATCCGTTGAATTTTCAACTTTTCCCTCCCCTTCCCGAGCCGATACTTAATAATGAAAATTTCATTGTCGTCCTCTCGTTTACCCCGCGCTCATACTTGCTCATTTTGTCATCGGCTCTCGTCCAATAATTCTTCAGAGGGTAATTATTACGATGCGCGCAAATGTCACTACCGCCAAAGGTTATCGTTTTTTTCATCATCTAAAAAGTAAACTGGTACCCATGGCTCGTCAAATTTTACTTTGGCATCCACGTTCGCGAAAGTACACATGTAAATGAGAAAACGTGAACGAGGATGAGAAATCCAGTCGCAAGGAGGACTGAACGAGGGAGGGGGGGCTGATGTTACTTTTCCCCAGCAGCTGCGGAAATAAGATGAGCACGTAGTTATGCAAAGTAATAGGGGGGGGGGAAGGGCAATTATTAAGAATTTCCCTGTGATGTCTCGTTCTTGCAGGATCGTAATCCTCCCGCTATATGAGGGCGAGAGAAGCGAGAGCCTAAATTGCAAATGCAATGTATGTGTTTTACTTGGCCTCTGATTCGCGATGGGGGTGGTAGCGTTAATTTATCCTCAAATCGAGTTAAAACTTACACAGTCTCAATGATATATCTACGTAGTACAATGGGCCGAACACACCGAAGATCCACAAACATTGCTTCATTTCTGTGATTTTTTTTTTTTTTCTAACGTTTGGATGCTCAATTTAAATTCTCGATGATTAAACTGAAATAAAATCACTCGGGTGATTGAAATACAACGTTTACAAGTGTTAAAAGTAATACGCATACATATGCATACATTGCCCCATTAGAGGGTACTTTCAGAAGCATTCAAGTTGGACGAAGGACCCATGCTATCGTACCATGGCAACCCATGCAAGAAAAGGATCAGAGGAGCCATGGTATTCCATTTTCTCCTTGGGAACGGGACTCGGGGTACTTTATCACGAGCCGATAATTTGCGATCGGTTAACCCTCTGACTTTCCGGTATCCGAGTAACGCAAGTGCAAAGTGCGTGCGCGCTCCTTTACCACGTATACCTGCGGTTGCGCGTACGTATATGTATGTACGTACATACAGCTCAGGGGGGGGGTATTGGGGTGATTTAGCCAGGGATTTTAAATCATCTTCGCGTCGGGTGATTCGAGGGCGCAAAAAGTCTAGTAATTTACGGGAGCAGCGAGTATTATACACCAGTCGCGGGGTCCGTGGCACGGGGAATGCAGTAACGAAGATTTATATACTACAGCTGCAGGGCCGCTGTTGCAAGTGGAGTGGATCCGCGTTGCGTCAGACCGGCGACTTTTGTCCAACGTTGTCGCTCGAGCTTTCATTACTTCCTTCCTTTATTTAATTTATTATTATTATTATTATTATTATTATTATTATTATTATTATTATTTTTTTTTTTACTTTAAACATGACAAGGACGTAATTTATGTAATTTAATACTTGCAACGACATGTACCGAATAATTGGCAGCGAAAGCTATACTTTTGCGTTAGGAGTACGACGAGCGAGTACACGGGCTAATTTTTTACGAGCTCGGGGAAAAAAGTTTCGCTCTTCAAAAAAAAAAAAAAAAAAAAAAAAAAAACTTGTCACGAGTTGGGTGTGAAAAAGTACGTAATCGTGTGAATGTGTGCGGATCTCGTGCCCCCCCCCCCCAAGTTCTTTTTTTGCCATAGGTACAAGCGTAGAAAAACACCGTGTTTGTCAAACTCGTGTATATTAGACTAAATTACTGCGTATACAGACACCTTTGTATTTTTGTTATATGCATGTATTCCGTTTTCTTATCGCGCGTCAGGAAGTAACAATAAGATACGCGAGAGTTTTTGCAAAACTTTGGTTGGAAAATACACGTGGAGCACAAGAGGTGGATAACCCGGATTGAATCGACACTTTGGGTGTCGACGCTCACACACACAACACTATCTCGATCTCATTACCAGAGAACATTATTCGTGTATACGTATGGGAGCAGAGCCTCGTATGGTAGTAGCGTCTGTGCTCGTCGTTAGAGCAGCTAATCGGTGGAATCGGAGCCACACGCCGGGGACAGGAAAGAAGCTCGTTATTCTCGCAGTTACCTACCTTGCACGTTCCTCGATTTCCAAGTCCCCGGGGAGGGGCCCCGACCAAAAAGGGGCTCCCGGCATTTCTCACGACCACTGCAGGCACGGGAGTCAGGGAGAGGGTGAATCCTTTGGAGGCTGCAGAGAAAACCGGTGATTTTTAACTCTCATCTCGGCGAATTTTCCGCAGTGCAAGACACGTACTCATACAGGTATACACACCAAGCGGCTCTGAGGCCGTACTTATGCGATCTGGTGTAGGTAACGCGAAAACGTACGTGTTAATGACAATTAAAGGCGAATCCAAGCGACGCGACTGGCTGGATTACTCGCGAATCGCCTAACCCAAAGTAAATCGCTAGTTTCATCGGAGTGGGATTTCTCTCACCGGATGGGTTGAGAAGGATCTCTTTGTTCGGGGCTGTCGCGGGCGGTGAGAGTAACTTTTTCTTTGACTCCCTCGCTCTCCCCCGAGGAGGAGGGGTTATATGGACCGAAGCCACGAAAAGACGTCCAAATAATGGACCCGTACCCGCGAATCAGTCGTTGAAATTAATTTCTGGGGCTGTGTTGCCGTGGAAGGGGTGGAAGGAGGGGAGGTTTCAAATGGCATTTACGCCCTGGAAGATTTGTTCGCGCGGCAGTTTCGGGGAATATAGAGAGTCGAGACGCTCCGTTGTAGTTTACGGGTTCGGGGACTTTTGGGGAGTCGAAGAACTGGGTCACAGGTTTTTTTTTTTTTTTTTTTTTTTTTTTGGAGTTTGATGGGTTGTAGCGAGCGCGAGAGCTCGAAAAACAAGTTTTCAGGGCAGAGGTCTGGTCCGCGCTGGGGCCGAAGGTGCTTGTCGCGCGATTAAAATCAACGAGGGGACGCGCTTCAAGTTTTTCCCCGGCTCCTCCTTTGTCTTTCGTCACGCCCCCGATTATTATTTAAATTTGCATTACTCAACTCTGTACGCGGATGGCTCGTTTCGGGTTTTTTTTTTTTTTTCTTTTTTTTTTTTTAGTGCTCCCTGTAGAGCGACCCTCGTCGTGGAGGGGCTTCGGTAAGCCGCTCGTTGTTACGGTATCGTGCTCCCAGCGGTTTAATATTAAAAAGTAACGTTGGCGAGGTGGTGCGCGTACACACGGCGAGAAATTCGTGACGTAATTAATTCATGCAAAATATCTGAGCGTCGTGCAATTTCGCGTTTGTTTCACATTTTTACGGAGACAAACCCAAATGTGTTTTAGGGACTCACTGCTGACTTGTAAAGTCTTGAGTTGCGGACGTAAATAACTTGGAAAAAAAACTCTGCCGATCACATGCCGATTTAATCGAAAGAAACATGTAGAAATTTGTTTCCGAGGGTTGTACGTCGAAACGTATGAGGGAAAAAAATATACCTCACAACATTGTAAGCGAATGCTATTGTGATGGATACTCGGGAATCCATAAAACTCTTGAAAATTCTTTTTCACGCACTACATGAGGTTCATGAACGTATTCATCACCCTCAACGCGAGAGGGTGACTCGTTTTGAAAAAAAAGGCTCACTCGGGCACTTTTCTAATACATATAAATCCAACGAATCGTTGTTTCCCTGCTCGCAAAAACAACTCGGATGGCTCTGTGTGCTTACACAGACGAGGGACCGAGACAAATCAGGGGAGCCGGGCTCGGTATATACACGGGAGGATGGAAGAGGACGAGAGAGAGAGCACCGAAAGGGGGTTTCGAAGCTTGCGGCAACGATAAGGAAAGGGGAGGAGGAAGGGTCGGGTGATATACGTAGCAAGAGAGTACTACGATACCTCCGGGAGTACGCCAAAGGGGGTGGGGGGGGGCGTCGTCATCGCGCACGAGCTATTCATTAGCATCGGAATTGTGGGGCTGTCCGGGGCCTGATTTGCAACTCGATCGAGTTCCAAACATTATGACGAGTTCGGTGCTCGGGGGATGGTACGTAGGGACGTTGACGAGTACGACGAACGATTTCTACCCTCCTCCCCCTCGGTGCTTCCACTTTGAACGATCTAATGTCATCAAGCTCCCGATCGAAAAGGAGGTCACGTGCGCGCGCGAGCATATTTGTGCCGACAGTATACGGAGCTGCGGCTTTCCACATTGGCGTACATACTTGAGCTGCTGCCGGTATCGATAATCGTCTGGACTCTCCCGGCAAATGTCGACGACTGCCACGACTCCACCCCCCCCCACCCTCAGCCCATCATACAACTTTCCCCATATGTTACTCTTAGTCGTACAATTGAAACGCGGGTACCCGTGCTGCAAGTGATATTTTAATTGCCTTTTGTGTTTCCGTGATATCTTGTGAATAGGTAGGTGCATTGCGTTGTTTCCCAGATGAGCACGTACGAATCATTGCTTTCGAATACAATTACACGTTACAAGCCCAATTGCACACTCCAACAACAAGTTGACTATTGAATCTGGGATGCACGGGTACAATTAACTTGAATATTATTGCATAGCAGTCAACTTCACCGTGTCCGTTTGACCTATATTCTCCTTTGACTTGCATCCTCTGACACAGTCCTGTGGAATTTCCACAAATTTTGGTGGGGTAGAAGATTGTTTTTAATATTTAAAAAAAACGGCTATTTTCGAAAAGTTTGCATTTATCGATGTACCTGAATTTTTTCCCTAAATTCCAATACTCGCGGGCTACGCTAACGAGCTGTGAGTATACAACAGTTCAATGATTACCCGATTTTCACTTGGCTGAACTCCTGTGCATGAATTGGAGGATCCCTTCGGTTCGCCGAATTTACAGAAATGAGCTTGCTCGTTGGGCGCCCCCCCCCCCCCCGTCCATTGAAATTTTTCGTAAGGCCAAGTACGGCTGAATTTTCTGATTTCGATTTCCCGATCTTGCCGATTCAACCGCGATTCGAGGCCAATTAGTTTCATCCAACGCGGCGCCATTGCGGTAATGCCTAGTCCTAGTAAAAACAAAAACCAAAACGTAACGTGAGAGTAAATTACTCCCACCACGTGCCTGTACACACGAGCTACGAGAAATGTTCATCAACACCATAGACCCCCGCGGCCTCGGCTGTACCATTACAAAAAGCCGCAGCGTAATTTTCATCTCCAGGCGTTGGGTGGAGCGACCCCCGTGACACTGATGGCTGATCGTTTTTTAATTACTTGTCTCCGCCACATCCACCCCCTAATTACCGACCCCCCCTCGCTCTCCTTTCCCCCGGTATCGATCGGTGAGCGTGATTGAATCCGATTTTTCCCTAACGATCCACTCCCGGAGACGACGACGACCGGAGATTCGAAAGTCAGAGAGAGAGAGAGAGAGAGAGAGAGTACCCCGATTGCAGTCTTGGTCGTTCGATTGTTCGCGGGGAAGCTAAAACGCTCGCTATAACGAAGATACGCCGAAGAGCATCCCTTCCAGGCGTATTAGCATTGAAACAAGTTCCAAAGGGGGTCGCTCTCTTCCCCATGCAAATGACGATCGGAGGAGCCGCTCTGGTTACGTGTGCGCGTCGATAATTGGAAAAGTGCTCACCCCCCTCCATGGGGTTACTACCACTGCTCGAGACGATATTACTTTTCGCGGAAATTTCTTTCTTTCTTTTTTTTTTTCCAGTGAGGACGAGCATCAGAGGGCACTCGAACGGAGACCAGCTGGCTTAGCCTGCTCTTAGCGAGAGGGACATTTTTTTTTTTTCTTAGCGCGCACGTCGTCTTTTTTAAACACGACTGCTGCTACGACGACGCGTCGGCAAAGTTTCGCCGAGTTGTACCTCCGGGTCATCTAGAGCGGATTTCATTGTCTCGGCAAAGTTTTTTTTTTTTTTTTTTCTTCTTCTTTCTTTTCCTCTCGTGATTCGAGTGTGTACTCGGAGATAAAGGCCAAGTCGCGAGAGGACGGGAGGATCCTTTCTACCGTGCAGCCGTAAGGAGCGCGTTAGCTCTCTGATTCTAAATGTCAAAGGACGCTCTCTTGCACGTGTTTCCTCTCCTGTTTCTCTTTTTTTCCTCCCCTTAACGCCGGCGACAGTTTAATTTCCATTCCCCGTGGATACCACAGGGTACAGTTGACTCTTTTTCCCTCGCCCCCTTCCTTTAACGTTTCAAGATTAAAAAATTACTCTAATTTGGGAGCAACGCGTGGGATATCCAATCGAGCGATCGCCAAGTGGAAAAATTTCGTTTAATTTCGCGTGCAGCGCGAGACGTTTGGATTGAATTTTCGATTCCTCGTGGACTTTCCTGCTAATTGGGGCCTGTCGGAAAACTTACTTTTCCATCAACGCGGCACCTCCTGCCGTTGACGTCTGACGCGATCCCCAAAAATTAACATTAATTGCCATCACAACACCCCGCAACTCCCGACACATCTGGCGTATTCACATACAAATTCGTTGAGGAAACAGCCTTCACTCCCCAAGAATCCGACATCTACGTGCTCTAGATAGCACGAGGCAAAGAAAAACCTGCCTCGTACAGCTGATGCATTGAAAATTGTTCAAAGAAGCTAGCACCGCTCGGACCGTACCGGGAAAGGATTCGAGTCTTAATCGATCGGCAGGTGGTGGTAGTGGCAGGGTAAGCTCCGTGAGAGGGAGTAGGTTTCAATTTTTCCGCAGTCCCTGACGCTAATGCACGCGATCGGCACTGTAGGTGTATACAGGTATATATACCGGGGGAGCGCGAGGATTGACTGCTGCTCTCAAAGACATCGCCGGTGCCGTTGGAGAGCTAGCACTCGGCCCGTTTATTTCCAGCATAAATTTCCCGACCAAAGTGGAATTTTATTCCCCCCACCGTCGCGGACAAATCTCCGACTCGGCTCCTCCGATTTTTAGGGGACGATTTTCGGGTCAAAAGGTCGACGAAGCTCGAGGAAGCCTGGATCCGACAGACCCTCTCGAGTCTCGCGCCCCTCGGACGGTAATTGTCCCGCATATTCACACCAAACAACGTCCTGCCAAAATCATCATCCCCGTTTCCTCGTCCACATGGTGGATTGTTTCACAAGCGATTCCATTTGCCGAGAAACAAAGGACGTGGCCGATTGAAAATAATATTCCTCGCGAGACGATGAGCTCGACCAAAGCCGATCGCCAGCCCTATAAAAAAACAAGCTCCGTCGAGAAGGACTCCCTCCAGTCGAGTCCTTCCACTCGAGCAGCACCCCGAGTCCCGGCTAATTGGGAAAAATGCCCGGAACTCTTTAATGTGTCTCTCATGGGCTCTCGATACGGCGCCTCCGTGGCTTTGAAGAGTCGCACAAAATGGCACCGCAGTGGCATCGCCAAGTGAAATTCGAGATGGAACGCGAAAGCCCCGAGGGACGACGGCTCGGAGGAGGCCGCAAGACCAATTGAAAACTTATTGTTCCGGGCGGGGGTGGCTCTCGACTCGTCCTTTTTCGTTCCCGTTTAACGGGGAATTTCCAAAGCGGCCGCATTGTATTTGCATGTGATTACATGTATATTTATCCCCTCCCCCCACCTGAAGCGCCTCTCCTCCTCGTCGCCGACGACGGTGCAATTTGCACCTTAATTCTTCGGGCAGCTGCCGGGGAAATTTAATATTCACCAAAGGATGAAAGTCGTCGGCGGAAAGATGAAGGGAAGAGCCGGGGTGCGAAAAAATTGCAACGGATGAGAGGGGTCGCGTCGCGTTGGGGTGGAAAAATGCAACGCCGTGCTCTGTCGAGGAATCTCGCGCGCGTCGACTTTCGACGCAGTATATACAGGGTACAGCCGATGAAAAAACTACGCGGAAATTTTCTCGAGAGTAAAATCCTAATTGCCTCGCCGCCCCGGAGCGAGGAATCTCCGCTTTTTTTTTGTTTGTCTCACGCTCGGCATTCGAGAGCCGTCTCATTGTCCCGCATGAATTTTCGCGCGGATGAGCCTCTGCTTTCAAACTGCGTGCCCAGGATGAACTGCATTGAAATGCTTTTGTCGACCTTTGAACGCGAAAATTCAAGCGAGTGCACTCGAGGACTTCAAAGAGGAGGCTTTTTTCCGAAAATTTCTTTGACTCACCAATGTTCGCGCTCCCCGAAAATTTATTGCTTCTTCCAAGTGTCGCTGGAGTTGTTTTAAAAGTCTATTGAAGTAGGGATGAACGAATACCAAGGAACGAATAAAGAGAAATTTTTTCCGCGTTTGTTCACGTAAATACTGTTTGAAATCTATAAAGTGGCATATTAGACTTTACCCCGTACACATTGTAAAAATGTTTCTCGATGCCAGTACTTTTCTCGGTGTACATTTCGGATAAACCCAATAGAACAAACAAATTGTGTCGAGATCGGGTGTATCATTTAAAACCAATAAAGAAAAAAAAAAGGAGTACAGTGCAGGAATACACATATCCGGAACCGGAGGAGTTTATACAAGGTGTACATACACGTATAGAGTCGTAAGATAAACATTCCTGATTCTACCTGCGATTTCCGCTAAATTAACAGAGCATGGCTGTAGTCCCGGAGGGGGTTTGTCTTTGGATTCATCCCCGATTGATCGTCTTCTACGACGTGGAGAACGTGCGCTGTTTCGATTATTGTTCTTGGGTACCTGAACACGGGGGGGAGAGCCATCCGTTTGATGAGCCGTAAAAAAAAGACCTTTACGTGAAACGCATTGCACACGAAACAACGTCAGTGGAGTACGATACCTTTGCCATGAATTTACGGTGTAGCAACAGAGGTAAACTCATTTCGGAAAGATGTAATAAGATCATTCGAAAAAGTAAGTGCCACGGATATACACGAGTGTGATTTATTTTCCATCGCTTGTATTCATCAAAAGGAGGAGGTATTATCTTTGCGGAAAACAAAAAAGAAAGCATCGATTTGAATGACAAATCACGTACGCCCGCTTAACGTGGCACGACTACCCGTATCATGGAAAGAAAAAGCAAGAAAAAAACCCTGTCTCGTGTACCCTGATTAGCATCACGCGTCGTCCTTAAAAAAAAAAAAAAAAAAAAAAAAAGAGGAGTGGAGGGCGAGGAAAGGGTGCCGGCACGTGTTGGGCTCTTTAAAATTCTCCCAATGTCCATTGCATTTTTCATATTCTCGCTTCTCACGCGTCCCAGCTATATCTCTGCGCTCTGTCGTGTCGGCCGCGAGAGCACACCTAATCACCGGGGGGGTGTGGCAGGAAAAAACCCGTGGACCACCTAAACAAGAACAACCCCCCAACGTGTACGCGTCTTTCTCCCCCCACACCCTCCAGCTCCCTTTTTTGTAATTTAGATTAATTCGCGGACTCGCTAACGAGCTCGTCTCCCCCCCCCCGCCGCGTCGTCTCTCTCTCTCTCTGCTACTCAGCTGGCTGACGCGGACAAAGTTGGGCGATTTTTTCCACCCTCCCGAAAGCTTTTATCTGTCCTTATCGCTCTGGATTTTCCCCGGCAGCTGGATTGACTTATCTATTGCATTCGCCCCACCGCCTCCCGAGGGCACATCGCGTGTGTATACCTGTACGAGGATTGCGTCCGGGCTGCTTTTGAGAGCGGGGAAGGGCAAATAGAGGAAAGAAGAAATCCCCTGTGCGGCGTCAAAGGGGCCGGCAAAGCCGCTGTTTTTTATCAATTCGTTTGTACGTGGACAGCCGTGCGGTTTAAGAGTGTCTCCCGCTTCGGCTTGAAATATACGCGTACTTTCCCCGGGAGCTGCGTTTTTTGCCCCCCCCCCTGCCTCTTTGCATTACTCGCTGGAGATGTCTTTCTTCCCTCCTTAATCTACTCCCTCTATTGCGTCGATAGTTTCGGGGGAGGGTCTGCTCGCTTCGGCTATCATCGACGGTAGGTCGCGGTACGATGATGATGACGATATTCGTATATGTGAGCGTCTAGCAGAGAGATATCGAGCGTGGCTGGCCTGGCTCCAAAGAGCCGCCACAATCGGGCAACTCTCTGGCTTCCGCTTGCTCCCGGGTGTGTGTACCGAGGGCTCTCTGCTCCTTCCTGTCTGTTTGTCCCGTTTCATCTCTCACTTTATTACTCCTCGCCCGCTTGGCTTCACATATTTATCATTTTCTTGCGCACAGGGCCTCCCCCTCTTACTTCTTATCTCCGCGGGATTCATACAAGGTTGTGTGTCCTTACCATCAGAGCTTTTGGTACGACTCTGGGTTCTGTTCATATAAACGTTGATTGGGATCCAATATGATTTTTTCATGCTTACCATCTTATTTCTTACTGTCTAAATGTCCTTACTTCCGTCGAGCTTTTTTTTTTTTTAATCCCTGGAAATAGTTGAGCTTTGCATATTTGAAGAATAGCAAGTTTTCGTTCATCTCCACTTACGACGAAATCATGTTAAAACGGCTCAAAAGAACGGGACTTTCCTTGATCCAACAAAGAAGGATGTATTTCGAATATACTCGTTCCAAATGGATTTTTTCGACCAACTTTAATTCATTCATGATAAATAACTTGCGTGGTTCGTAAAAACGTGGATCGTTTTCGATTACAGCTCGAGAACTTATTTCAAGCTTCGGTAAAGCTGAAAACCAGCTTTTTTTATTTCCTTTCTAATCCATCAAGTATATAATCACCGTATCTACGTGACATGAAACGCGACTGATCTCAAAGATGCCCCAACTTATCGATAACTGCGAAACGACGGTATCGTACTTTCAAACGAAATCTTCGAGAAAAGCATGAAACCTCTCGTGCATGCATCGACCCTGACAAGTTTGCGAATATTTTTACCAGAGTGTTCAGTGCACGAGTTGTCGTCGAGATTCCACCGCAGACTCACCTACAAATAATCATCTGGAAAACCATCACGGGCTTCATAAACATGCCTAGGATTGCTCGAGCGCGTAACGCGTGTAGACATCGCGAATGACAATATCATTTCCACGTAGGTACACGCCCGTCCCTTTCCCGGGCCCTCATATCTCACGCACCTCCATCTGCTCGGCTTCCTTAATTTCTTGCTCCACATTCCCGTCCCTCAGCCATGCCGCCTCTCATTCTCGGCATATTCTCCCTTTGCCCCGGTCACGATGTATCGCGTCTCTCGCGTCTGACTGTATCTCGAGTGAACCCCTTCCTTACACGCATTCACTCGGTTAATTATACAACTGTGTCGCGCGTGTTCACAAGCAAGGATTCCATTATTATCACTAATCGACCCTTATTATCTTCTTGCGTGTATACGCGTCGCGCTCGGCTGCGACACGGTAAAGACGTTCCCAGGGTACGATGTACTGGTTCATTAGTCCCGGGAAACGAATTTCTCCATCTCCTTTGTTGACTACCTTTGCCTATGCGTTTGATCAAGACTACCTGCAAAATCTGTGCTTCAGTACTGTGATTTTACATCTACGCGTGCAGCACGTACGAGTACACGGTGGTGGTGAATATTGTTTGTAAATTTTGATTGAACTTTATTGATTGCCGTTAGAAAAGTTGGTTTATCGAGTCATCTAGTGCACCCTTCCGAATTCCATCCTGTTGAAGGTACACGTAGTACTCAAAATTGTCTTTCTTCGGGTAGGTTTGTTTTTTAAACACTCCGTCTTTTATCCGATAGTCACTCGATCGAAATACCGTGTACGTACCACTATAGAGATAAACCTGGTGCTTGAAAAAAAAAAAAAAAAAAAAAAAAAAACAGATGGATTAGATAAGCAAATAAGTTTTCATGTTTACACGGTAGAAGCGCCTTATTCATACGTTTTCTACGTACCGAACCAGAAGCTCCTTCATTCGTACAAAACTCGATCGTAAAGTGACAAAAGAAGAAAAAAATATCCTACGAAGCGAAACTACCACGCTCGAGAGGTAATCAATACATCAAAATATTCGGAAAACCCGGCAAAGTCCTTCGTGAAACTTTCACGATTTCAAATCCGATAAAACGCTTGGCCATTCAATTTCTCGGGGCCCCTTGCGAAAAGTTTTCCACCCCAGCAAGTCCCACGGCGAACAAATCGCCGCGCCCGCGGCAAATACGTATAAAGATCCACTAAATATTTTTCGGCCTCACCCTGCCCCGTGCACACGAACGCCGGGCAAACTTGTCCGAGAAGGATCAGCAGGTGGCAAACAAATAAGACTCGGAGCGACGACCACCGAGTCAACAGCCGATGAGCGAACGACAATATCGGCGAACAATCGCCCGTCCAACTTTTTTACATTTTTACTCCACTCAAACTGTTTTTTTTTTTTTTTTTTTTTTTTTTTTGTAACTTTGCCCGCATTTCGAGTGAGCGGAGCATTGTGCTCTTGGAAAAATAGAGCTACAGAGAGGGAAAACCGATGGAAGCGCGAAAACAGAGAGACAAGGCTTAAAGCGGAAAAAGCCTCGTAAACTGTAATATTTGTGGCTCAATACAATCCCCGAGGTATGTGATGTACCATCCTCTTTTTTTTTTTTTTTTTTACTTTTTTTTTTTCTCTTCAAATCCGCCCGTAAGCTGGCGATTTGCTTCTATTAACACCGACGCACTCCGCGCGGCGCTAAAAGTCCGAAAAGCCCCGAAAATAGTTAAAATCGTTTTTCAAAACCATTGGCACGACGCTCTTTCCCCTTTCATATTTTAATTAGTCCGCTCGGTTGGACCCAACGCTTATCGGCTCTGGTCAGGCGGGAGCACAGCGTTGCCAAAAACCGGCCATACCCACCTGTCTGTTTTAATTCACGCGCGCGGGACAAACGCATACGTATATATGCCTACATTGTGCTCCCGGAAATTGAGTTCTCACCACGAAAGGAATTACCGAGCGATAAATTTGAACGAATAAAAACACACCGACGACATGAAATACGCACATACACCCAACGTCGAGTAATGCATATAAGGCATGTGTCGGGAAAAACTTCCAAATATATATATGTATTCCATCCATTTTCAATTCTCTACGTGACTGGACTACGGCGAGTCTCTCGTGTGCCCTGCATCAGTAGCGTTGCGTCACAACTATGTATCTCGCACTCGCGTGTCACACACAAACACATGTGCATACGATAAGTTAGCGCGGCGGCTCGTACAGTATCCATAGAGGCTTAAGGACCTTATAGGAGCCTCAAGGATGCATTTTTTGGCGACACTGGCGTTTAGGCAGACGCAGATACTGACGCAACACACGCAAGCACTTGGTAAGTATACAAGCAAATAGAGGAGTGAGCGCCGAAATAGAGGGAAGACTCGCCGTTGGTAGAGTCCCTGGGACGACTGGCTGTCATGTTTGCTGAGAGCTGTGCTATCGAACTCGTATTGACAGAGACGAGGGTAACACAAGCCAGGCGAGGCAAGGCTCCGGAGATACGTATAAGACTGGCTTTTATGCGATGCTTGCCCCTCCCCCCTCCCTTCTTCCAAGCGAAGAACGACTCCTCTTACCACCTGCCGCGCTGTAAAAGGGAAATGTTTTATATTTTTTCTTCTCGCGCACCAGTGCATGCGGGCGTTTTGCATGCACGGACAGGAGCTGCTCGGACGCACTCGGCGCTCATACGATTTGGCTGTTCCGACCAAGGGATGCGTCAAAGTATACAAGGCTGGGGCTGTGCTCTGCCGGTGGGAAGCACAAAGGAATAGGATATCCATTATTCGGCTAGTGCCGCCAGAGAAGTATTGGTACACAGTTGTTGGGTTGGACTTGCGAGGGAAAAGATAACATAAATTGTGTATGGAGCTGAAACATAGTACACGGAAAATATAAATACAGCTTGTTTGATTCGCGTTGTATTTTATTTTTTTCATTTTTTAGTTGTCTTTGAAGGTCATCCATAAAAAAATGTAAGAAAGATGTTGCCATACTTTGCATAGAGATAATTAAAAAAACTGCTACCAAGATTTGACAGATTCGGATTAAGAAATTGAATTTGTGAAGTTGTAAGTAGTATAGGTCAATACATGGTCAGGCGTGATTACAAAAACGCACTTCTCTCGGTGAATAAATATTTCTTGCTGCTAGGCTACCTAAGAATTATTTTCTCTAATGTATTTTTTCTACTGAAAAATTCTGAAGCTGTAAATATTCCAAGTATGGTATAAAATGGATGGTCAGAAATGAGTCCAATTTTGTTAACTTCACCTGAATTTATACGATTCAACTTATTCTCTTCTGTAACAATGAAAACAAAATACTATACTGTATTATGTACATGAAGATAGATGTATTTATTGCAATATATTAAAAGTAGTATAGGTCAAAATATTGTCAGACACGTAATTGCATACGTACAGTTGATGTAACTCTCATATCTCCTTTTTGTTTATCAATAAATCCAACCGTTACAAAATTACATATAAATTATAGTATAATATAAAACATATTGAAATGTCTTCAGTAGTGTAGGTCAAGAAATGGTCAGACGCGTAATTGGTGTACGTAAAGTTGATAAAACTCTGATATCTCCTTTCAGTTTATCAATAAATCCAACTGTTACAAAATTACATACAAATTATAGTATGCTACAATCGTCATTGACCGTGTGTTGATAAATTGAATGTATATATTAGATCTCTATACTGACTGCAGACGTCGTCAAAGGTCAGAAATATAATATTTAAAAACACAATATTAAAATGTTATAAGTAGTAAAGGCTAATATACGGTCAGACGCGTTGTTACGTATGAGAGTGAATGCCATTAAAAGGTGAGTGATACGTGAAAACACATGAAAATGTTTTAAGTAGTATAAGCCAAGGTATGGTCAGGCGTGAATATTTTGCGTAAAGAAAACTCGCTCGATGAATTAAAAATATTCTCTGAGTGATTGCCGTTGGATTCTTTCATTGTTTGAGTAAAACTTTCATCATTCAAACAAAATATTGAAAGTATAAACGTTCCAGAGACGATGTGAGAAACGGGGTGAGCACTTGGTAAAAATTGTAACAAATTCTCATAAACGATTTAACGCACTGTCTACTGGCAACAGTCGGATGGATTGTAATTATACGTTAAATGTATAAAATAGTCGGAAGTGCACGAAAATGTTATTTGCAGCTACAATGTACCTACATGCCGGTTAAAACGCTCACTTCACGTGCACTTAATCACTTGAGTATTAGCTTGTCACTCCCAACAGTCGCTGTTGTCTTTCAAGCACCTTTCAAGCGCTCCATCCCACAGTTCACAATGGCGGAATGAAGAAAATGACATAAAATCAGCGAAAGATTTCGCAACCCATACGCCGCCTACACACGGTAGCCGAGCTCGGGCAGGTGCGCAATTTGGCGCCTCCCATGTCGAGCAAATACGGCGATTCGGGGAAATCGGGCGAAGCGGCCCGTACGCCGGCATAGCAAGCAGCTCCTCCACCACCTACTGCACTGCTAGACCGTGTACGTACACGAGAAACAGAGCAGCTCGACATCGTTTAGTCGCCGCCTCCGTAGAATGTAGCGTCAACTACCCGCTGTACACGATTTCTCCCATCCCGAAGCAGCTTGCCATGCTATCTTTGTAAGCTGCACACAGTCTCGTGGAGGGAGGGGGAGGGAGGCTGATGCACGTAGCACGTGTGCTGCTTCTCAATCGCGTCTCAAGGTGTGCTCAATATGCACGTTCACTTGAAGCACGGGGTGATGAGCTGTGCGTGAAATTTGACTGACGCCACTTTGTGACTGGATATTATGTGTATTTAATGAACGGGAAGAGGAAATTTTTCCAAGCGCTTGCACTGTATATTTGACGATGCTGACGTAAGGCCTTGAGAAGCGGATGTCTAGTGCAGCTAACGCCAATGGATACCAATTTGGGAGGGGATAAAATTTCGCGTTTGTAAAATCCAATCGTGCGCGACGGAGCTCTGTAGGTGCTCCTCAATCGAACTGTGTTTACGAGTGCACGTACATCGATCCGTTGACGGCGGCTGTGACTGGTAATGGGCAAATACATGGTTTTTCAATTTGCATTCCACTCCATCACGAATACATTTTAATCTTTTCTGTATTTGTTTTTTACTCCTCTTAAAAAAAAAAAAAAGTCGAAATGATACTTGATGTGTGCAATCGTGCTCTAGAATTGGTTTTTTTGTAATCGATGGTTCGCTTAATAAGTTATTTTTCTCATTTTATTGACAATATTTGGGGCTTACTTCGCTTACACGCATGTGAATACACACGGCACCCCAAAGCCTACGAATTACATGTCCTTTCAACCCACTTGGACATACACACTTGGAAAAAATGTCTAGCTCATTCGCTGTATTTTCTGCCGATAAAAAAAAATTAATCACATCGATAGCCTGAAACGATATCAAATTGAATTCCATTAGGTGGAGCGGTCTTGAAGCGTTGCTCAAACAAAATTCCCCGGCAGACGGTGCTCAAGTGCGGACACATTTCTCAAAAGCATCAGCCGGCGCGAAGAAACTTTTAATTCGCGAAAGCTTTAGCAATAAAAGAGAGGGAAAAAGAGAGAGAGAGAGCGACGAAAAGTACATCTCGGACTACCAGTGTAGGGGTAAAAAAAAAGTTAAATAACGTATCGTCCCACTTAGGGAAACGCTCCACTTATTCCCCCCCTTTTAGGAGACCGATGAGAGATTTTCTCTTTCTCCCGATCCCTCGGCTCGTACAAACCATTCCCTCTTTAATTCCTTGTGCTCGCCTCTCTGGGCTCTTTATATGCACCAAGTCCTCGTCAGTCCTTATTTTTCTTTTTTCTCCTCACGAGCCACTCGTACCCCCATTCGCGTCGAAAGGGGTGGTTTTTTTTCCACCGGCATTGAAGACCGAGTGAAAAGCCGCTCTGCGTGGAAGGTTTTCGCTCAGCAGGTTTTCCACTGGACGACGAAAGTGTGAAACTCCCTGTCCCCGTCGCAACGGATGCCCTTTCGATTCGCTCGCCGCTTCTTACTCTGTCGAGTTGTATTGCTCGGGGTATTGCAAAACCGTCTATTATTCTTACGTGAGACGGCGTCTGGTGGACAAAAGCTACTTCGAGGAAAAAAGTTACAAACCGACAAATCGCTCCGGCTCGGGATAATAGGATGGGAATGAAGTAGAGGTGCCATTCTACTCCGGACAAAAGACCCCTGCTTCTTTTTCATCGATCTCTTACCCTTCCTTGCGTTTTGCACCTCGTTGGTCTAGGCGTCCATGTTTTCCACCAGCACGAAGGGAAGAAGAAAACATATTCCTTTCGAACAAAGTCCATTATCTACAATGCGAGAAAAATCAATAAAAAACTTGTTATGCGAGCCATGTCATGTACTTTATTAATTTTAATTTAGTGGATTTTTCGATATCATCCTCAGGACCAGCTTGATGAAACAGTTGTATTGTATGCAATGATGCAAAATAAATAAAGTACATAATTTTCTCACGTAACAAGTTTTTTGATCGATTTTCCCAATAATAAATTTACATTGAGAGCAAGTAAAAGAAACTCATATCGCGTAAAATCCATCATACTTTTCGCGCTCGGCTCTCCGGGGAGTGCCGAGTCCATACATCGATTTCGAAGAAATGCCGATCGGATTCGATTATCATTACTATTGCTGTGTTTGCATTCTTCGGGCGATGGGAAGATATTTTGAAAAAAAATTCAAATTCTGAAAAAATCTTGTCTCTTATTTAAGGGAAATTTTTTTCAAAACCACTCGTGTAATCCAACCTTCATTTGCTTTAAAAAATTCTATGGAAAGAAAATTATAAAAAAAAAACACGAAATAAAATTAAAAAAAAAAATACATTCAAAATTATGAAAAACCTCGACTTTTGAAAAGTGAAAAATTGTTTTATCCAGCTTTTTTTCGCTTTGAAAATAAAATATTCACCGATTGAACAAACAAGTCGAGACGAAGGGAGTGCTGGTTCGTATTAAAAAAAAAGAGAAGTTATAGCTCGTTTGAATTGTTTATTTTAGCGGCAGGAATCGAGAAAATTTCCTCACCGGTGCTTTCCACCCTCTCTCGCTCTCGATTCGTTAAAAGGTTTCAGTTTGCATCGTGGTGGAGCGACGTTCGAGAGGAAATTCCACTGACCCAGTAAAGTTTTGCTGAGTTGCCGGCAACGTTCATACACACCCACATAAAGAAATCGTATCTGGAGCAGGCACACATTGTTTTTTCCCTTCCATAAATATGCGAAAAAATCCGCTGGGTAAGGACTACCCCTGCCCCCCCTCTATCTAATAAATATCGCGTTTGATAAATACCGTCTCGAAGGCATTATTCTCGCTCACATTATGGCTGGGTATATCGCGCCAAGGGAATTTATGGGCGATTTACATCTGCCGCCCCGCGGAGTCATTGGGAGCATCTAAAAACCAAACTCCATTCCTCAAAACCAGCAGCTCGAGCGAAGCAGCGAACGTATAAAACAGCGACGAAGACCCGCAATTTCCATGCCCACGACCATATACACATGTACACTCCCTCGAGCATCAGCCGCTGGCGTCACATAATCTACGTACGAGAGCACTGATTTATCGATCAACTCGTATCGCGGTGCCTAATTCCCGAGCCTCCACCCTCGTCCTGCCGCTGAGCGCAGCGTTTTTTTCTGATTGCTCGTTATGACTGCGGGCCGGCTGGTGATAAATTTTTTCCCGCGGCTGTGCGGTTCGGGCGGGCGAAAACAAAAAGCGCGGCGCTCCGCTCGGGCAGAGAATGCTAATTTACTCGCTCGCCTACCGCGACGGATTCCAATTTTTAGTGCCCTCTGATGTGCTGTGAAAACAAAAAAAAAAAAACAAAAAAACACCCACGACAAATGTATCAAAAGAGCCATCAGTGGAGCGATGCTTTTTCCTTCTCCGGAAGGCTGGAGCTGCAAAAAATCGTATCTTCATTGAAACGGTCCAAAAGTCCGTGCAGTTTGTGGCGCAATGCATGTTAGTGCGCGAGAGAGCAGAGCTTATGTTTCGAGTAAAGAGATTTGGTGCACCTATACGGGATAGCGAGCGAAAGGGGCCCCGGAGAATTTTCAGGCCCAAGGATTTTCCTCGGGTGGCTCTCTAGCGCGTGATTTATCGTGTATATTTTATCGCTCGCGTACCCTGCAGTGGCGCACCAGCAGTAGGGCGGAGAAAGACTGCCCTCGAGACATAAATGTCGTTTTGGTGGAATTCTTCGTATTTTTTTGTTGTTTTTTTTTCGCTTCGAGCACTTGCTTGGAAAAGTCGGCTCGGCCGTGTCAAACGTTTTACGACTTTTCCCGCCTTTTGTTCCTTACGCGTGGCTACACAGGACAATACATGTATATATACACGTCTCTTTTTCCTCCCCTTTTTCATCGACCCTTTCAATTTTTTCATCTGGAAACGCCATCATTTTTTTATCGCTGCGTGTTGCCGATAGCACGGACCGCTTTCTCCGATTGAATTCAATAAGCGATGGGATCTCATCCCTACAATCGTAATTTTTTTTTTTTAGGATTATATTTTCATTTTTTGCAATTTCTGCAGTTATAGTAAAATAATAACGTGTGGACGTTTTTTTTTTTTTTTTTTTTTTCACCAATTTGGATCAATGATTTTTACAAGCAATCTGCAATTCTAAACATGAAAAATCCAAAACTCCACGTACAAGATAGTATCAATAATTTATTGTTTTCACGATTCTCACAGTTGAAAGCTTAATTTTCATCAGACATTATTGTATACCACTCGAACGAAGATCACGTAATGATGGCACAAACACTTCATTCGTGGCAATTTCAACTATCACTCACTTTTCCACTATGGCATGGGACGACCCTTTAACTTCCGATGGAAGCGCAACTGCACGTAATTCGATGTAGTATCGAGGAGCCATTCGCGTTCGAAATTTTCGAGGTCATCGGCTTCGTGGGTGCATACCTGAAACGCTGATATCGTCGTAGCTGTTAACGGTTCGTCGACCAAAAGATGTTGATCGATCGCCAACTCTGCCTCTGTGTCCACAGCCAGACGTATACTACCATACATGTAGTTGGCAAGAGGGAAAAAAAGCGCCTCGTCAGCGCGAATCTGACAGCGCATCGTATAATTTTAATGGCGTGTGCGCAGGATTTAGAACACGAGCAGTGTTTTCCACGAAAAATCACTTTGATGTGATGGAAAGAAGTCTTGTAAATATGGTCGTTTTTAACGCAACGATTTTCAAAGATAAAACGTAGGCTTTTTTCGATCTAGCTGTGTTACCAGTAGGGACTAATTGAGACCACGTGAAAGATAATGTCTGGACAAAAAGGTGTGAGCCAACTGTTTAATTTTTTGAGATTTATACAACTTTAAGTTGGAAAGCTCATTAAAGCTGTGGTGGGCATCACATCGAATTTTCGAGCTTTTATATTTGTTTTATTCATAGTACATTGTGAACAACAAAGTAAGATCTACAGTTACGAGGTTAAATCGATACAAAGCAAGATTTTCTGCAGAAACGCTCGTATATACGTGTCCCCTCGTCTGAAGTGGGAGTTGGAGTGGTAAGCCGAGTAATTTTGCGTGTTCATTAATGCAATTAATAAACTCGAGTACGGGCGCGCGTGAAGAGGAGGCATGGATGTTCACTTCCCAGCGCACTCTCGTCTTATCTCGGTGCGTCTATTCCACCTGAAACTGTCTGCAAGAGAGTCGCGCTGGCACCCAACTTACCAGTCTTACCACAGTACTTACACGTGTGTGCGCACACACGTATACTCGTTTGTGTGCAACCTTCGAGTCTCAAGTTATATAGTACGAAAAAAAAAATAAATACTCCAAACATGCGGGATGAAATAATGAGGCTGGACGTGCGGGGTTTTTTTTCTCTACCTTTTTTTAATGAAGCCAACGGGTAATAACGGAGGAAGATGCGTATAACGATGCTTATGAATTTTAAATAAACTTTCGATTGTCCCGGTGAAATGCAATGTATCATCGATTACTGTATATAATTGACGATTTAATCAACTTGTTCTATTATTTATGTACCAAACCGCTTTGATATATTATCTCGTACAAATAGTTCATATTGTTGAAAATGTAATATTATGCCATAGCTATACTTCCTCAAATAATTACAATACATTTCAGTTACGGTGATGGTCGCGGTGCAAAAATAACGTGTTGAAAAAATCCACGAGTACTGCAGTAAAAAAAAGCAGCGTCAAGTTTTACGAACTCGTTGGCCAACTTTCTTTCCACCACAGCGGAGATTTTGCATTTTGAAGTTGGACAATGAAAATTTCAAATTCCAGCGAGCACGGAAATTATCACTCCGCTCCGGGATTCTCCAACAATATTGGCCGCCCAGATGCTTTCCTCCCTCCTCACGAAAGTCATCGCTGAGACTCTGCGAAAATACACTTAATATCCGAACGAGTAGAAGACTTCCCCAGATAACTTATTAACGTGTAACGAGAAGAAGAAGGAAAAAAACGAAACGGTCGATCAAGTGTAGGATATGGAAAGAGTTAACGGTTGCTCGTTTGCTCTCAGAGTGGCTCGGAAAGAGGACACGACTACACGCGTGTGCAGACGGCGTTACTTGGGGAGGGTGCAAGGGGGGCGGGAGAAAAGGCATTGTTCGGCGAGATGGTCAATATTAGACGAACCTGCTTCCGGCTCGTTTCGCTAAAGACGCTCAACTGCGAGGAGACACTTGACCTTAGCTGGGGGTTTCCTCCCCCGAAAGCACTCGTTAGGCGAGAGTCGTATCGCGTGTCGTGCCACCAGTTCGTTTCCTCGGCCCTGGAGAACGGGAGAACCCGAAAGGACGCTGGCAGGAAAAAAAAGCGCGTGTGCATCAGGACAATGAAAAAGCTGACTGTGGCAGGGATTTGAGAAGTGAAGAGGGCACGGGGGTGTAAAAGGGAGGCAATGAAGCGTTAAAGTGACTCGGGACAATCGGGCGCGCAATTTAAGGGCGTACCCGGTTTTTTTTTTTTTTTTTTTTTTTTTTTTTTTTTTTTTTTTTTTTTTTTTTTTTTTTTCGACGTCTCGCTCGTCGGAAAGAAATAACGCAAGAGCTAACATTCGTCACTCGACTTTCATCTTCTCCAGGTAACGCTGATTTGATTATTTTTGGGCTCCAGTTCATAGTATAGCCGGGATATCAAATTTGTAATTCTCTAAATTACTAGATACCACATGATATGCGGTACTCGAGAAAAGGGAGATACGTTGAAACACCAGGAATATCCACGTCTCCGAGTGTATTTATACATAAATAGGTACATCTGATACACAATACAAGAACGATTGCTGGTTATATTCCGTCGTGACCTATTTTTATCTGGCTGTTTTCACATTTGGTTTTCGATCCATGACCAAACGCTCATTCTAACGTAACAGAGTATTTTTTGTAGTTCAAAGCGGAACTTTTAGCACCTGGTAAAGAATTTTCCTCAAATCCAGGGGATCGAAGGAAAAGAGGGGCCGCGCGAAAAGTCACATTCAAGTCTTTGTTGTCGTCATTTTGCACAATGCCCGAATCATCCGTGCACCGGTAATTTCTTTGAATCGACATGCCGGAGGGGGCGTGGGAAGGAAGTGCTACTTCACGTCAAGTCAAAGGGCAAAAATAATGCGCCACGAAAGGTATAAAAATCCTTACAAAAAGCACTCTCTGTCTATAAGTACACGCAAAGAGGGTGAGAAGGAGTCTCGGAGCAGAGGCACGGATCTCACTCCTGTCGCGCGAGTGGCGACCCTCCCCTCTTGAAAGCCATTCCACAAACGTCTTTACGAGAGAGAATGAGAGAGCACTCCGAAGCCCGAGAGTCATCGTTGTGTGTTGTCGATGCAAGTACATTTCCTCCCTTTTGCTTTTATTTCTTCCTTGAAACTTTCCGACCTCCGTCTCTCTCTCTCTCTCTCTCTTGAGCAGTTTTGAGAGCTATTATCGATCAGAAATTACCAGCTTCTCCAGCGCAGATTTTTCTCTCCCCCCCCCCTCTCTCTGTTACTGTTTCGCTTCCATTTCCGGACAGCTCTAGTGCTCGCGCGCGCACGCCCTATCATCAGCCTTTCTCCTCTCCGTTGTGTGCAACTCTTTCCGAGCTTTTTCTCTCTCTTTTATTTGTTACTTGACTTTTCAATTGTGAAAAAATTTTGTAAATCATACGTGGGGGGAAACCGGATACGCTAATTGATTCACATTTTATTAGTTTGCAACAGAGAATACATCTGTCAAAAACGTTTTTAAAAAAATTCCCGTTCTGAGTACACAATTACCAATAATTAGCTTTGTATCATCAAAGTATCTCCATGGAATGGTACATGCAGATCGTTTAATTTAATCTGAGCCCTCAACAATTCTATACCGTAAGGTTTTCCTTTGAAGTGGAATCCATCGAGGAGTTTTTTTTTTATTTGTGCCATCCATTTGTACCGACGCACTGTTTCTGAGATTGAAAAAAAAAAAAAAATTTCTTTTCATACCAATCGTCTTCTTAATTATTGAAAAAGTATCAATGATTACTGTTTAAAGAGTCAATGCTCACAAGCGGCCGAGTAATTTTTACACGACAGAACTGGAGTAAATTATCGTGCAGTACTGATAAACGATGAAATTTCCGACAATGCATGCACGCAGTTTTAAGACTCTCAATTAAAAAGTTACCGCCCCGTCGGAATAATCGTATTTCCCAGCAGTCGACGGGAAGCCCGAGGTAGTTCAACCCATAAAAATTGAATTTACTTACGGGGCCATTAAACGTATGGCCATAAGTTCTACACTACCCCCGTCCATTGATACACACCCAAAAGACGAAACGATAACTCCGTCCCTCATTATTTCACCAACTCTATTCGTCGCAGTCGCGCTAACGCAAAACAGAGCAGCGCCTCGGAACACTTTCGAGATACCCCGCACGTGCCTTCTAGTTTCCGTCAACTCCCTTCCTCCCCCTCCGTTCATTTACATCAATTAAAATGCATAATTTGCCACCTGTGCTCTCGCTACAGCTCGGCGCGAGATGTCTCGAGCAAATTTTCGATCCAACGCCGCCCTGAGTATACACGCCTCGCACTGCTCCCGTCAAGAAGTCGAAAGCCAGCAGCCTCTGGCTCCCCCTCGACGAGTATATATACCCTTACACCCACCCACACGCGTGCCCCTTACTTTCCCTCGTAGCCGGGCCAGCCTCTGTTTCTCTCCACAGGGAGTCCTCCCTTTTCCCGTCATTCGCAATTCCCTCGCTAACGAGACATTTTACGAGAGAAAACGCCAAGTTGCACCTCTCACCCCCCCCCCCCCAACCGTGTTATACGTATATATACACGCGTATTTTCTAGATCATATAATCGACTCTGAACCGAGCCACACGCCGGACCTAATGCACACACACACACACACACACACACACACACGTGCACGTATATACATGGACGGGTGGTTGCACAGCGATCGGGGATATTTTATCCGGGGTGTATATTACGGGCAAGCTGTCCCAAAGCGTCATGTATCGCCAAGGATACACGTGACCCTCGTATACGAACGAATCCATTTAATCAATAGATCGCCGGGCAATGGCGGCCACCTCCTACTAACTGCTATCTCTCGGCTTTTCCCCTCTATGATAACGTCCTGCCTGCCACGTGCGCGTGACGTGCTTATTATGGTATATTCTCACCACTTGCTTCCGCGGAATATATCCATATAGGTGGATGTATATGTATATGTACTTATATCTGGGAGGAGAGTTGTGTACCCGTGTTCTCCTTGCCTTTGGGACTTGTGTGGTATTTTGTACACGTACCGTAAGTCCACGCGTGGGTGTGTATTTTATTTATACTCATGTACAATCATGATGTCGGGGACGTCGCCCAAGGGGGGTAGAAACAGTACACCAAGAATCGTGTATACTCGGACAAACGCAAAGGTACGTTGCGACAAAGATCGTCGGACTCCTTCCCCAAAAATTTCAGTCGCAATGTACAACGAAACTCGCAATAATCTCGCAAGTTGTAGGGTACGTATTAATTCATGCGCGCAAGCTTGCAATTGTGTCACGTGCTCGACCGAGTGTACACACAGAGCGGCCGGATCCCCGTGTGACACAGGAGACCGCAGGGGAATATATACGCGCAGGTAGATGGGGAACCCCACAAGGTGTAAGGGCCGATATAATAAGCGAGTCGCATGTCACTGGGAAAGGACTCTCTCTCTCTCTCTCTCTCTCTCTCCCTCTCGATGAAATTACGTCCAGATAGAGCGCGCGCGCGTGTGTGTACACGGCTCACCCCCACACCGTCGGGCTGAGCTCGCACCCACGCCTAATTGAGATATTAAAATTGCAGCTGCGAACTCCAATCTCTAGTCACGCCAGGATCAAAATCCCGCGTACTCCGGAATGACGACGCGTTTGCACATATTACACGCGGACGCGAGAATACGATGATAATCAAGGCTGCTTCCGTTACCTGACATATATATGTATATATACATACATAGGTATGGAGGCTTCGAGTTACTGATGTGCACCATGAACCTACACCCGTGCGCTGCAGCCTTGGCAGAAGCGCCTCGAGCAACCAATGCTCTGTCTGCATGCGTCTCCTCGTCGTACACATACATAGGCATCGTGGTAAGTGCTTACCCCCTGCAACTTTCTTACGTGTAGGGGGAGTGGAGGGGTTTGGAAAAGCTCGGTGCTCTTCGAGGGGGGGGGGTTGAAATCACGAGGAGTTTACCGTGTTGATGATTGTTGGCGGAGTCGATGGCTTTACTCCGCGTATACAGGGCTTGTAATTTACTTTGTATAAATACTGGAAAATGTTCCTTCTCGATGCTTTTCAAGCAAAAGTATCGACTTTCAACTTACTCGCGAGAAAGTACGAAAAGGGGGGAAAAAAATTCCTTCAAAGACGGGGCTCTAAAATGGTTCAGCAGCCGAGAAAAAGTGCTTGGCGTTGCAAATTCAACTTTACCGGGGAACGTCCGCGTGGAGGAGTGGTGTTTTTACTTTTCACCGGTAAAACGCTGCCGCTCGGACGTCTGTCAAACGACGTTACGTTACGTTACGTTGTTGTTGTAGCTCGCGAATTGTGAAAATAAGGTCCTTACATAAAACGATCGAGGCATGAGCGCGCGCTTTCCGCCACGCCGCGCGCTGGGCTCGAATTCGAGCGAAGTAGCCGAGTTGTCATTGTTCCAACAGCTCGAGCGTACTTTTTTTTCCCCAACGGCAGTTGCATTCAGCGATGAGAAGGACGTATTTTTAAAACGCTCAAACACACTTTTTAGAGCGAATAATTTTCCATGCAGTTCTTTCTTTCTTCTTTTCTTCTTCTTCTTTTTTTTTTTTTTTCCTCCAATTAGTGCGACGCGAAAGGAACGAAGACAACAAGGTATCGTTTTGGAACGGATAATGATTTTGAAAATGATTGATCCAAACTCGAGGGGATGATCTAAAGTTTTGGGAAACCGAAAATGGTATAGCGGATACTGTGATCTCCAGTAAAGTTGGGGCGTCATATTTGCACGATTTTTGCATAGACAAATGTACACGAAACGAGCACTTCTCACGTACCATGAGAAAAAATTAAAAAAAAAAAAAAAAAACTTGAACCAGAAGCTAACTTCTGTTACAATACGTGATTCAAAACTTGGTATAAGGCCCATGTACTCTTTTGCTCTCTATTTCACAAGCCATCAAATTTGTATTCTTTGAAATTCACGACGAGCAGCTTTTATCGAAAAAAGGGGTTGGATTATTTATATGCTATAACGTACATTTCTTTTGACCTTGCAAAGGAAAAGAGTTCCTGTTCCCATTACGTGATTTTGATGCCGGGAAGTAGATGTCTCGAAAAATATACATTGTATTATGTAATCCCATTCGAAGCAACCAACTCCTCTCCCGTTAGAAACGTACAAAGGTATAGCGCAGAAAAAGCGCGCTCAATCTCTCACCCACACAATAGCCCCCTTCGACCCTCTGGTATAACATAGGCCTCATCTGCCACACCGGGAGATTCAGACACACGCGTTCGCGACGAGGAAAGGCCCGTAGACAGGATTTTGACGCGTCAGCCCACGGACAAGTTTTAATTGGCTCCTGGTGCGCGCCGAACATCAGGGGACGATCGTCCCCCTTCCTTGGCCGCACAATAGTAGGAATGTACGAGTATGCTAATCGAGATACGGTGGGCGGCCGCAGCAGCAGAGAAGCCGCCGTCACCACCAACCTTGGAATCATAGTCCCCCCAACCCCCTCTTCTCGAGATTCGACAAGTGCAATTAGCACGGCACTAGAAGTGTGTTAACCTGATTCATCGTCCCCTTTCGTTTGCTTAAATTCTTCGTAACTAAATTGTTTGCATGTACATACATGTATGTACATGTATATTGTTACGAAAAACGGTGCTGGCGTTTTCCTGAAATTTGGTTACTTCGGTTTTCATCGTCGAGCGATGCCTCTTGTGCAAAGTGCACACAAGTTATACTGGGAGCGGTGGATTCGCCGCGCTACTCTCTGGCTTCCGCGAAGAGACTCGACTCCATCCTCCGCTCCTGTGCGTATTACGTGTACAGGGATTCGTTTGAGAGTTTCGCGGTGTGTTGCAATAGGTACGCTTGATACATCGGCAGACCGACAGACATCAAAGCCACATCCATCAGCTACTGCCGTGCAATGTACTGCCGTACCGCGACTGTTGGGCTGGTTTTGGGTTCAGTTTTAGACATTGTATACACTCGATCTTACCATTGACAATGCTAATTGGGTCAATGAATGTACTTCAGTATATCCTAGTATAACAGACCTTTACTTCAGAATAACCTAGTATGTGGTATTTTATATATATATTGACGATTACATTGATTTCGTGAAAGTTAATCATCGGTAGGACGCTCTCGTGCGTATTGTATCGGCGACGGAAATTTGGTGGAGCTAATCAAATGATAGCTGTAATGCATTTAATGCACAACCAAACACATAACGACGATCCACAATAGCAGTTTGAGTAAAATCAATAATGTCAATTCAATATTGTCGATTTCTCATAGTTACAGTGGGCTTGTGTAGTTCTAATGCTTTGTCAACAGAATCCTGTAAGTATAGCTGCTCGTATGTTGGTTGAGTACGTGCATGCACGTATAGCTAGATAGTGCATGGATAGAGAGCTCTCTTGCGTAATATTCTTGTTACATCGTGTTTCGTTAATTAATCGCTTGGCCATTGGTGTAATTTACACAGGCAAAGCTCGATCGGATGGGAACGTACACGTGAAATGACGGCGTATTTTACAACCCGGTATATATAGAGGCCATAGGATTACCGAGCCTTCTGTAGTAAAATTGATGTCGGATTCACTTCACGAATGGGTATCGCGTTTCACATTAGCTCGGTGCTTTGCCCATGCATCATGCGACACCGTTCAATAAAATTCTATCGCCAGCCGAGAGCCAATGTTCCTCTTTGTTTCGTTAACTCGAAGCTCGGGGGGGAAGGCATCGTTTTCTTCGTCAAACGCCCGGCGCACGATTTCCCCGGTCGGACACGCTCTTCCAATGCATAAATTCGGGGCTTCCACAAATTTAATGCCTCTAATGTATTGTCACTGCAATGCACCCACCGCACACATACATACGAGGGCAAAGGGGTGTTGTGTTCCAACGACCGCGACGAACAACATATACACACCCACGCGAGCGCCGCTCGACCGAATTTCTAATTGCAGCGCGCCCGACGACCGATCAGTTCTCGATATTAATTAATTTTCGACGCTCGAACGAGTACAGCGTCATCCCGTCGTCGCCTCTTGTATACCATACCTATATACGTACTCCCCAGCCGTGACCTACCGATGTAATTACTCGAGTGCTTGGTGCTTGCGTTTTATACATGTTGCGTTGTCCTCTCGTACTGAAGTTAGATTGTACAATTTTACCATAGGTATACCCGAGTACTCGCATCGCAGAATCGCGTCAATATAAAAAAAAAAAAAAAAAAAAAAAAAAAAAAAATCAAACGTGCATGGACAATAAACCGGACTAGGGAAGGAATAGATATAACTGTCCTAAAGCTACCGAAATGCGCGAATACACCGAGCCAGTCTTTCATCTCGTGGTGGAGGGATATACAGTCCTGTAGGAGAAAAAGGGAGGGTGGAAGGCCGTTCCTCTCTTTCTCTTGCGCTGTAGGCTCCAGTAGGTAGGATCATCATTTTCAGAATAGAAAAAGGAACGGCGAGACGGCAAAACAAATCGAAGAGTCCGGTCTCTTTGGTTGCCAAGGAAGATTTAGTGAGCAGGAAAGGAGGGAGCGGGAGGGTGAAAAGGGACCCGGTGTGCGGTGGGGTAGATAGAAGAGGAGCAGCGGAGTTCGACAGCAGCTGGTAGTGGTGGTTGGCCGAAAGTGGAATGGGACGAGAGAGAGAGAGAGGGGGGGTGGCTCCGCTCGTGGAAGATGCTTGAATAATTCAGGATGCACTCACCGACCACGTTGAGGGCGTAGCTGAGGTACATCTTGGGCTCGGTGCTGACCTGGCATTCGTAAACACCGGAGTCTCGCAGCTGCGGCGACTTGATCTGAAGGGTCCAATTTTCGGACTTGTCCGGGTGGTTGACCTGAAACCTCAGATCCGAGGTGTACATGTTCGTGCCAACGCTCAGAATGTGCATGTCCCTCTTTCGCATCCACGACACCTGCGAACCAATAAAACGGAATATCCGTTAGCTTAAGGTTAATCGGCGCCTGATTGCTTTGTTCGATTTGCGGTGGCTGTACGCGAACACTCCACCACCCACTCGAGGGGGTCGGCAGGGAGGAGATATTATGCTCGAGGCTACGGGGACATTGCTTCCCTCCTTTCCCATTGAATTTGCCCGAGAGAACGGGGACACAGCCGCTGCTGGACCACTGGCCTCCCCGTATAGCCCTCCCCCCCACCCCCCGCAGCCCAGCCGTTATATTAATGCGCTCTCTCGCGTCGACCGGCAGCCGGTCTGATGAAAGTAATGCCGCATCGAATGGAATTGAACGCCGTCGCTACTCGCGCGGATCGAACTCTGGAGGATGTATGGGCTCCTCTCTTTCTCTCCCTCTGTGTACGTGTGTTCTCTGCTCCCATTAGCTCTTGCGTTTCGCGATTACCCGCGCGCCTCGGGGCCGCATTAATTGGGAAAGTACTCGTCCAATGACGGTGGAAAATTTCACGGGCCTTTTAATACAAATTGGCCCGAAATGAGAATCGCGAGGAGGAAATGGTTCGTTTTTCCCGTACCCGTGCGCCGTTAGATGGAATTTCGGTGCCGGGTCTTTCTTGGAAACTGGGGTTGCGAAAAAACGTTGATTGACTGAAGTAAAAAAATACCTGCATCCAGGTTTTTTCCCAATGGCACGGATTCCGATGGTGCAGCGGTATTTTTTAATATAGTGCCGTCTATTCAGCGAGCTGTGAATGTTCTCTGTTCTGTTTTTTTTTTTTTTTTTTTTTTTTTTTTTTTTTTTTTTTTTTTTTAATATCTGCAGTATTATTTTTATTTTTTTTTTTTCTACGAAATAACGTTCGTACGACGTGTTTCGGAACTGCGTTGCAGGTAAAGAAAAAAAAAAAAAAAAAAAAAAGATTGAAGCTACTGGCAAAAGGGCAGAAAGAAAAGAGCAGGAGTGAAAAAAAATGGATCGGAGGGGCGTCGACGATTGGATTTGCTCTGCTATAAGACCGTACGACAGTATATTCTGCGTAACTAAATTGGATTGGCAGTTTATTGGCAATATTCGTTTGCGTGGCGTAACGCCAGCTTTCCATGTTCAAGCTCGACCGACAAAAATCTCCTGATTCTGCGAACCTGTCCATCTTTCTCTCTCCCTCTCTCTTGCTGCTCTGGCTCTATTCGTGAAAGCCCTCTCGTATAGTATAGTTCTCACGTGGCTAACGGGGTGACATGGTTTTAAAGTCGTGAACCAAAATTAGAATAAAATAAAATAAAATGAGAAAAAAAAAGCAAAATAAAAACAGGAAAAAATCAACATCCCATGCACCCATCTCGCTTTTCTCTCTCGTCGTCTTCCACATTTCAATCAAAATAATTCATTTAGAAACAGACGTTACAGCACGTATTGTGGTTTTATTTAACGACGTGGGATATTTTTGAGACTAAGAATGTAGCAATGCGACACTGAAAACTTTCCTCGTACGCTGAACCATATAAGTTCACAAATCGTTAGTGAGTTCATTGTTTTATGTGAATTTAATAGCGAACTGTTTTCATACGAGTGTATTGAAGAGAAATAATACAAGTTTTTATAACTAGTTATCATTTTTGTCAAACTTCATTTTAGTTTAATAATATTGTTAATTTACGATAAAAAACAATTTTCACGATACGTCTGACTAAATTCGACTTGTACTACTTAGTATATAACAAAATCTGTACTTGAAGTTTCTCAGATCAAGTCACTGTAATCAATTAATCAAATGTAATCTTAACTTTAATTTTAACTATTTTTGTGACAAGTCTGACCAAACTCGACTTATACTACTTGAAATTAAAAAGCTACTTGAATGTGGTTACCATAGCTAGCAAACAATTCTTATCACTTCAATTTCATTTTTAATTAAAGTAATAATAAAAAAAAGTAAAACAACAGTACTGTGTAAATTTTACACGTACAGTAAGTCTGGCCAAATCCAATTTATACTACTAAGGCCACTAAAAATATAGAAGTTGTTTGAGCTATAATCTTTATGATTTATAACCTTTTAACTCTAATTTTGTATGAAAAATTACTTAAGTTGCACGCCTGACCAAACTCGATTTGTACTACTTAAAATAAAAATTAATGGTTAAAGGTCTGAAGTATTCTAATTTCGTAAATACGGTCGATTTTATAAGCCAAATAAGTTAAGTAAAATATTTATGGTTTTGGAGGTCAGTTTTCAGATCAAAGGTAGATTGTAAACTTGCCGCAGATAACAAAAAAATTTAAACTTTATATTGTCTATCTATAAGATCAGTTGCGGCTGGTTTATAGTTAATAAAGTGGCTTTACTAAAAGTAGTATAATAATTATTTGGATCAGCGCCATCTAGCGGTCATTATTTTTTGGCCTTTTGGCCAAAAGTGGCTCCTAAAATTCTCAATCAGAGCAATCAGGATTAGAGCTATTTAATCAATTATAAACCAGCCGCAACTGATAATCAAGCTATAAAATAAAAAATTAACGATACATGTGTTTTTGGCGGCAAGTTAACAATCGACTTTCTACCAAAAAATCGACTTTCTATGCATTTATACTTTTGAAGATAAATTTTTAAGCAAAAGATAAATTGTTAACTTGCCGCCAAAAACACATGTATCGTTATTTTTTTTATTTTACAGCTTTATCATTAGTTGCGGCTGGTTTGTAATTGAATAAATTGTTCTAATCCTGATTGCTCTGATTGAGAATTTTAGGAGCCACTTTTGGCCAAAAAATTGAGACCGCTAGATGGCGCTGATCCAAATGATTATTGCTGTTTACAGTAAAGTCACTGTATCAATTATAAACTAGCCGCAAATAATTTGATAAATAGACGATAAATAGTTGACATTTTTTATGCTACTTGCGGCAAGTTTACAGTCTATCTTTTATCCAAAAATCGACCTCTACAAGTACATAAATATTCTACTTATCTTATATGGCACATAAAATCTACCATATTTACAAAATTACAATACTTTAGACCTTTTACTACTGACTTATAGAAGTACAACCCTTTAACTTTATAGTTCCAATAAACAGTTAACTTATGTAATATGTACATACCAAGATTTGTGTTACAAAAATCTTGAACAACGTTTAAATAGATACGTAAAGTAATCAGTCCAAAAGAGACAACTGAAGAAAAAAGGCTTAAAAAAGAAGTTCAGTCACACAGGAAAAGTCTCCTAAAAATAGAGTACTGGATCTCACTTAATCAAAGTTGGATCAGATATAAAGAATGTGAAATTTCATAATTTTATGCTAAGGATTTGTGCTTACTTGGATAATAAAGAAAATTTGTTAATCAAACATAGAGCTTTATTTGTTTTACATTTAACAAATAATTGATGATGATTATACAAGCAGCTTTGAAATCTTATTGTAAGTCTGCAGAAGCTGATCCTACCAATCCTACCTTGATTAATTTTTTAATTTAAATGACCTTGTGTGTACACTGTTAAATGATTTCAAATATTAAAAGTTGACAAGTTGTTTTATGTAATAAAGTCATTTTGATTAATCCTCAAAAATATTATGGTCCATGTTGGATTAAAAAACTTTGAGTCACTTAAATCTGTAATATTTTTTTTCTTATGTACATATGATTTATGTTCCTCTGCAATATATCACACATTCATGTTGTGAGGTTTTAATATTACAATAATTTGACAACGCACATGAATCAGTCTAAAAAAGACAACTGAAGAAAAAAAAGCCTAAAAAAGAAGCACAGTCACACAGAAAGAGTCTCCTGAGAATAGAGCATTGGATCTCACTGAAGAAAAAATACATTTACTACAAAAAAGTAAATTTGAAGTATTATAAATAAACAAAGAACCCAACCTTCTCTGATTAAGTGAGATCCAATGCTCTATTTTTAGGAGACTCTTCCTGTGTGACTGAATTTCTTTTTTAAGCCTTTTTTCTTCAGTTGTCTCTTTTAGACTGATTAATTTACTTATATATTTGATCGTTGTTCAAGATTTCTGTAACACAAATCTTGGTATGTATACATATTATATAAGTTAACTGTTTATTGGAACTATAAAGTTAAAGGGTTGTACTTCTATAAGTCAGTAGTAAGAGGTCTAAAGTATTGTAATTTTGTAAATATGGTAGATTTTATGTGCCATGTAAGATAAGTAGAATATTTATTTACTTGTAGAGGTCAATTTTTGGATAAAAGATAGACTGTGAACTTGCCGCAAGTAGCATAAAAAATGTCAACTATTTATCGTCTATTTATCAAATTATTTGCGGCTAGTTTATAATTGATAATTTGACTTTACTGTAAATAGCAATAATCATTTGGATCAGCGCCAAAAAATTAACGATATATGTGTTTTTGGCGGCAAGTAAAAAATGTATCTGTGGCGTCTCACATCTCTCGCGCTTCAGGCTCTACTCGCCAGGTGGCCAAGCCCCTAATAATCAACTCCCGTCAAGCGGCGAAATTCCCGCACGATTACTATATAAGCGCGATCGAGTTAATCTGAGCCCACACCTTTTCTGTGTCTAAGGCAGGGAGCACGTCATCAGCCTTACTGATGAGTCCTGGCGTGCTCTCGGGACGAAACATCTTTTTCTCTCTCAAGTAGTTGACACACTTTCTACATTGGTGACCCCGACAACGAACAAAAACGCAACCTTCTGTTACTCTTACGCATCTCCGCATCCTCCACGCCGGGTACACGCAAATCGTAGCTAATCCCCACACGATTCGCTCATTGCACGAACCCATTCACGCACGACGGCAACTTGCCCCGCACCACACGATTCGCTCATCGCACGAACCCATTCACGCACGACGGCAACTTGCCCCGCACCACACGATTGCGCTCATCGCACGAACTCGTTTATGCACGGCACCAACGCGCCCCGCATCTCTCGCAACGGAGCGTGGAAGACCCGGAGATCCAACGAGACTTTCTTCTCAACATCTTTCTCCCTCTCATGCCTTCACACCCTCGACTTTCTCATCGTCACTTCCTCCCGGTTACACCATCGTCGTGACTAGGCGGGGAGTGATGTGGCGTCTCACATCTCTCGCGCTTCAGGCTCTACTCGCCAGGTGGCCAAGCCCCTAATAATCAACTCCCGTCAAGCGGCGAAATTCCCGCACGATTACTATATAAGCGCGATCGAGTTAATCTGAGCCCACACCTTTTCTGTGTCTAAGGCAGGGAGCACGTCATCAGCCTTACTGATGAGTCCTGGCGTGCTCTCGGGACGAAACATCTTTTTCTCTCTCAAGTAGTTGACACACTTTCTACATATCTTATGCTCGAAAATTTATCTTCAAAAGTATAAGTACATAGAAGGTCAATTTTTTGGTATAAAATAAATTGTTAACTTGCCGCCCAAAACATATGTATCGTTATTTTTTAATTTTATAGCTTTATCATGAGTTGCGGCTGGTTTATAATTAATTAATTGGCTCTACGCGCTAAAGCTAGCATTCAGAAGTTTAGGGCCACTTTTTAGTTCAAAAATCCGAAACGCTAGATGGCGCTGATCCAAATAGTTTGTGGGGCTCCTCGGCTGCATGTGTGGCGCCTTCGACCATCGTCAAGGCACACACAGGCGGTCGACGCAAGCAGCAGCTGAAGCCACGCGAGGTCTTCGCGCTGTCCACGCCGAGCGGCGCTGCCGCCGCCTTCTCTAGCCACCAAGCAGCTACCTAGTGTGGCGCGAGACCAGTCCGAGCTCGACCCTCGCATGAGCCGCATTCGCGCACGCTCACGCTCGCAGCCTCCGCTGCCGTCACAGCTCTCGACACTTCGCCGTACCATTTCACCTGTTTTCTTTGTATGCTAATAAAGCGCCATTTATACCATACACGTGAGTGAGCATCATTAAGCGCCTTCCCTCGCCTTCAACTTCCTCGAGCGCCGGGACACGCTCAGCCGATCCCAACAGTGGTGACCCCGCCTGAAAAAGTTTCGAAGTGAGCTAAACAATCGCGTTTTTTTTCTTCGCCATCTTTTCTTTTTTCGGCGAGCAAGGCGACTCATTTCGCTCACGCCTTGCAGTGCGCGTGCTTTGTCCGGCCCGCCGCCATTTTTTTTTAGCAAAAGCCCGCGCGCTCGCTTGCGTTCGTGGAACACGGCCATCGTCAACTCGGGCGACGCTACGAGCCACGCGCTAACGTGCCCGCACTCTCTCTCTCGCTCTCGTGGACCGTTTTAAAAAAAAAAAAAAAGACAAGGACAAAGTCAGAGTGAGAGGTTGTGTGACAGTGCTGTGCAGTGCAGTTTCTTTTTCCACTCGTCTCGCCGTCGGCACTTACCATGGTCAACAACGACAATGGTGTAAGTCCCCCCGGCGACAATCCTACTGGAGGCGCGAGCCCCACGGGTGATGACACTAACCCCGTGATGTCGGTCGCACCTCTTCGCCTCCCGCCTTTCTGGAAGGCCAACC
Source organism: Copidosoma floridanum (assembly GCF_036245765.1). Taxonomy (NCBI): domain Eukaryota; kingdom Metazoa; phylum Arthropoda; class Insecta; order Hymenoptera; family Encyrtidae; genus Copidosoma; species Copidosoma floridanum. The sequence continues at coordinate 4,926,665 of NW_028321896.1, forward strand.
CGACCGTGTGGTTTATCCGGATCGAGGCGGCCTTCAACAACCACAGGATCCGCGCGGACTCAAGCAAATTCGACTACGTCGTCGCTGCCTTGGATGACGCCACGGTGCAGGAAATCGCCGACGTCCTCATGGCACCCCCAACTGAGGGCAAGTACGATTTCCTTAAGGCCGAAATTCTGAAGCGCATGACAGACACGGCCGATCAGCGTCTCCGCAAGCTGCTCACGCAGCTCGAGCTAGGCGACCAGAAGCCGTCACAGCTCCTGCGTCGCATGAAAGCTCTTGCGGGCACCGCGGTCACCGACGATGCCATCAGGATCCGGTGGTTCGACCTCCTGCCGCCGTCCGTGGCACGCTCCCTCCGGGTCGTCAAATCAACCCCGCTGGAGGAGCTGGCGTCTCTGGCCGACGAGCTGATCCAGGACTACCCGCACATCGCCGCGGTTCACCCTCAAACGACCAAGCTTCAGACGGCTGGTCAGTCTTCTGCGCCGACCGTGGAGTCCCTGGCCAAGGAGATGGCGTCGCTGCGTCAGTCCATCGCGCAGCTCCTCAACATCGCTAAGCGACAACCGGAAGGCCAGCAACGTGGCCGTTCAACCACGCAGTCGCAAGGCGGCCCCCGGAGCAGGTCAAACACGCCAAACCGAGACCCCAACGACCCGTGGTGCTGGTACCATCGCACCCTGGGGAACAACGCTCGCAACTGCAGGCCACCCTGCAACTTCACCCCGTCGAACCAGGGAAACGAGTAGTGCCGCCTTCGTATCAGGCGGCGGAAGTCGGCGCTACTCCCCCTGCAGAAAATCGCCTCCATGTGTCCGACAAAACTTCCACAATAAGGTTTCTCGTCGACTCCGGATCAGTCGTTTCTCTGCTCCCAGCTTCCCTATTCAAGAAGCCACCAGCTCGCGACTCTCTTACGCTCACCGCTGCTAACGCCTCGGCGATCTCCACGTATGGCACACACCGTGCCGAGGTCAACCTAGGCCTGCGCCGAGCCTTCGTCTGGTCCTTCATCGTCGCCGACGTCCAGACGGCCATTCTGGGAGCGGACTTCCTCACGCACTTCAGCCTGCTGATCGACCTCAAAGGAAAGCAGCTCCTCGACACCACGACCGGGCTTTCCAACAAGGGTTTTGCGGCCCTCACAACCGGCCACAGCGTCTCCGTCGTCCAGCAGGTCGAGATTCCGACAGGACTCCTCTGTCAACGCTACCAAGACCTCGTGCGGGAGTTCAACGACCTAACGCTGGTTGACGGATCGGCAGCAGACCTGCCCGATCTCCCAGTGCTTCACCGCATTCACACGAACGGCCCCCCGGTCTTCGAGCGCCCTCGGAGACTCATCGGCCCTCGTCTCGACGCCGCCAAGGACGAGTTCAGCCGTCTCATGGCCCAGGGCATCATCCGGCCCTCTTCCAGCCAGTGGGCAAGCCCGATCCACCTGGTTCCGAAGCCCGACGGTTCCTGGCGCGTCACCGGCGATTACAGGCGACTGAACAGCTGCACGACGCCCGACCGCTACCCACTCCCGATCGTCGAGGACCTTCTCCAGGAGCTGCAGGGATCGGTATTCTCGGTAATTGACTTAAAAAAAGCCTTTTACCAGATCCCCATCGCCGAAGAAGACATCCCGAAGACCGCAGTGACGACTCCCTTTGGACTCTTCGAGTTCACTCGTTCTTCTCTTGGTCAACGCAACGCCGCCCAGTCTCTCCAGAGGACGATGGACCATCTTCTCCGGGACCTGCCCTTTGCTAGGGCCTACCTAGACGATATCATCGTCGCCTCCGAGGACAACGAGTCACACCTGGTGCACCTCCGTCGCCTCTTCGAGTCCCTGCGCTCCGCTGGGCTCCGCATCAACCCAGACAAGTGTGTCTTGGGGCAGACCGAGGTCACCTATCTCGGCTGGACGGTATCCAGCCATGGCTTCAAACCTCCGCCGCTCAAGGTCGAGGCCATCAAAGAGTTTCCGCGCCCGCAGACCTCCACCGAGCTGCGTCGGTACATGGGACTCTTCAACTATTACCGCCGCTGTGTCCCTGGGGCAGCCAACATCTTAGCGCCACTCAACGATCTTCTCCAGGGCCTGCCGCCCAGGAAAAAGAAGGTTGAGTTGACCTGGACGCTGGATGCAGAAGCTGCGTTTGCTCGCAGTAAGCAAGCCATCGCTGATGCCACGACAACGACGTTCCTGCGACCCGACGCTCCGCTGGCCCTTCGCACGGACGCTTCCGACACGGCAATCGGAGCAGTCCTCGAGCAGCAGGACTCCAAGGGCACATGGGCTCCCCTTGCTTTCTTTTCTAGAAAGCTCGACAACACCGAGAAACGCTACAGCACCTACGATCGAGAGCTTCTGGCCATCTACGCAGCCCTGAAAAACCTGCAGCGAATCCTCGAAGGCAGGTCCTTCACGATCTTCACCGACCATAAGCCCTTGGTCTTCGCAGCGGCGCAGCGCTCGGACAAGGCCTCGCCCAGGCAAGCCCGTCAGCTAGATTTCATACTCCAGTTCAACACGAGTCTAGTCCACGTGAAGGGCGACGATAACGTGGTGGCCGACGCTCTCTCACGCGTCGCCACCATCTCCATGCCTGCCCAACTCAGCGCGAAGATCATCGCCGAAGCTCAGGCCGAGGACCAGGAAGCCGAACATGTCTCTACTCCCTCGAGTCTCAACCTGCAGACCCTCTCGATCGACGACTGCTCCGTCCTCTGCGACACGTCCATGGGAGTCGTCCGGCCTTATCTCCCACGGGCTCTTCGACGCACAGCATTCGAGCTTCTCCATGGTCTCGCTCACCCGAGCGTAAAGGCCACGACCCGTCTTGTCGCTTCCAAGTATGTCTGGCCAGGCATGCGTAAGGAAGTTAGCCGTTGGGCGCGCACATGCGAGCCCTGCCAGCGGTCCAAGATCCACCGGCACAACAGGTCCGCCCTAGGCTCCTTTGAGGTTCCCGAGGAGCGCTTCCAGCATCTCCACATCGACATCATCAAGCTGCCTCCGTGTCAGGGTTATACCTACTGCCTGACCATCATCGACCGGTTCACCCGATGGCCAGAAGCCATCCCCCTGCCCGACCAACAGGCATCAACCATCGCCAAGGCTCTCGTCGACAGGTGGGTTAGCCTCTACGGCACGCCACTCACGATAACAACGGACCAGGGCGCCCAGTTCGAGTCCGCCCTGTTCTCGGAGCTCACAAAGCTCCTCGGCGCCAAAAGGGTGCACACCACGCCATACCACCCACAGTCCAACGGCATGGTGGAACGGACCCACCGCACCATCAAGGCCGCCCTCATGTGCGACCCCGGGACCCCATGGCCTGACCGACTACCGTTGGTCCTTCTGGGGCTCCGAACCGCCTACAAGGAGGACCTGCAAGCCTCTCCGGCCGAGATGCTCTACGGCACTACGCTCAGAGTGCCCGGGGACTTCTTCGCTACGGAGAGCCAGCCCGTCGCAAGCCCTGCCACCTTCGTAGAAGGTCTCCGCCGACTCGCCCAGTCCATCAAGGCTGCGCCGGCTTCGAGACACGCAGCTGAGAACACCCCGTTCTTCTTCAAGGACTTGCGGACGTGCTCCCACGTTTTCAAGAGGGTTGACGCCATCCGCAAGCCCCTCCAGCCTCCGTACACGGGCCCTCACCGGGTCATTCGCCGGGTCGATGACAAGACCTACGTCATTAACGTCAACGGCTCTCATCGCACGGTCTCCACGGACGCCCTAAAGCCGGCCTACGTCGAGGCCACTGACTCTTCCTCCTTAGGGAGCCAGCCGACCAACCCTCCCAACGCGCCTCCTGCGGACTCTTCGCCGGCACCAAAGCCCCCCGCGGCGACTCCTGGGACAGCCCCCAAAGACGCCCCCCCTAAGAAGAAGGTATCATTCGGCCCGTTACCCACGGACCTCTCTGGGGAGGGAGTGGTTGTGGCGCCTTCGACCATCGTCAAGGCACACACAGGCGGTCGACGCAAGCAGCAGCTGAAGCCACGCGAGGTCTTCGCGCTGTCCACGCCGAGCGGCGCTGCCGCCGCCTTCTCTAGCCACCAAGCAGCTACCTAGTGTGGCGCGAGACCAGTCCGAGCTCGACCCTCGCATGAGCCGCATTCGCGCACGCTCACGCTCGCAGCCTCCGCTGCCGTCACAGCTCTCGACACTTCGCCGTACCATTTCACCTGTTTTCTTTGTATGCTAATAAAGCGCCATTTATACCATACACGTGAGTGAGCATCATTAAGCGCCTTCCCTCGCCTTCAACTTCCTCGAGCGCCGGGACACGCTCAGCCGATCCCAACACATGTATGCAGGAGTGGGGGAAATTCCCCTCCTGCCGCCCGCGTCTCCACACTTGCCTCGTTGCTCTCTCGACACGCGCAGTCGAGCAGTGTTAGCCTGACCAGGCTCTTGAGCGTTTGTTTGTAGGCACCTCTAATAAAGACTCTTCTTACTCTTACACAGGCCTACTCAATTAGTCTCTCCTTCCCAACCTTGAACCGCTGGCAGCCGTGGGTCTGCCACCGCCTGGAGCCTGCATTAACCCATAAATTATACTACTTTTAGTGACGTATAAAACTGGCCCTCGACGTATAAAACTGGCTTGTTCAGATTATCCGTAAACAGATTGTTGTGTATGTATCCCTTGAGGGAGGTGGCGGATCCCCGTGAATTGGCTCGGATCCTCAAACCACCCTGATTTTTCATAACCAGGTTATTCCTGAAATAAATTGACTGCGTGTTTTGAACGTCCAACGAGACAGCTGCCGCGCAGGTACTGAAATTTCCGTACAATTTTTGGCAATTTCGCACAAATTGGTTCCTCTCCAAAGTTATGACGGCGTTAACTTCGCCTGCGCTGGAGTACCTCACGGCGCCCTCTTGGCACTCGGAAACGACCGAGTATGAAATGTTGTGCTGCACATCTCGACTGAATCCGATGGCCGATATGGGCAGGGTGATGACCTTGGCTATGAAGCCGTGGACGCTACTGGCACCGGTGGCGAACAGCTTGACGCTCAAGCTCGGACCCTGCGTCCTGAACAGCTTCTTGACCGAGCTTCCGCTGCTCACGTACAGCTCGTCGATCTTCTTGACGGTGACGTTGTAGATGTCGCCGTCGTAGAGCGTCAAGCTGTCCGGCCGGCCGGGTTTGCCGGTAGAGTTGAACAGGTTGAACTGCAGTAACCTGAATCCGAAAGGCTTGGCCCTGTGACTGCTGCGGAATATCTTGATGCAGTTGACCTGATTGTTGTCGTACTTGTAGTAAAGGAGCACGCGCTCCTCTATGGTTATCTCTTTGGTGGTGTCGCATATGTCGACGAGACTGAACAGGTGATACGGTACGTTCAGGTCCTTCAGTGGAGTGAAGGAGCTCTCGTCGGCCTCGCGTCCCTCGCCGGTCAGCCTAATTTTCGATATTTTAGATTGGAACCTGACCCTCGACAGCCTTGAAATAGGGGCCATAAAGATACACACCAGTGGAGGAGAGCTCTGTATTGCTGCTTGCTATCGGTCACCAAAGCGAGGAAATCTGCTGACTGCCCGGGAGGTCGGGCTAGTGTCCGGCAAACTGGTTCAATACGACAGCTTCTTACTGTTGGGAGATTTTAATAGTCACAATACTATCTGGGGGAGCACCAGCACGTGTTGTAATGGTAGAGTACTTGAGGACTCGCTCGATCCTGACGTATTTTTTCTGCACAACAATAACGACCCAACGCACTTCTAATTTGACTATAGAGACAACAGTTTAAAATACTCAAACATAGACTTAACATATTCATCCTTTAACCTTGCCCTAAATACTAACTGGACAGTCGACATTGATGCCTGGGGGAGCGATCACTATCCGATCACCATTGAAATCAACTCCACCGCAAGTAAAGTCCATAGGGAAACCTTTAAGTACAATACTAACAAACTTGATTGGAACATATTTTCAGAAAATTAACAACTAGCATGCACATTTTCAATAGTATTGACTTTGTTAACTCTGGTGCCTTGAATAGATATTATGAACTCACTACCTTTATAGACAATAGCATTAACAAAGCCAACACTAAATCAACTACCAAAAATCATAACAATTCTCGACACTCAAATAACAACCCTAGAAAAATCTGGTGGAATGATAGATGCGATAGGGCCTGCAGACTCAGAAAGGCCTCTCTACTGACTCTTAAACACAATACAAACATTGAAAACTAAATTAATTACAAAAAATTGGCTGCTGAAGCTAATAGAACCTTCAAAGAGAGTAAACGAGAGTCCTTTCGCTCGTTTGCAGAGTCAGTTAGCCCCACTACTCCATTGTCAACGGTATGGCGTATAGTCAAGGCGTTTAAAAGGGGCTGTCAAGAGTCTACTGCCACCCTGGGTAACGCTAGGTTCATTGAGAGCGCTCAGAAGCTGTTGAAAGACTTATGTGTCCCTAAAGATCCCGCTTTTGGACAATTTCAGGCTGAAACTGTCAGCTTCTCGACCCAACATGAGCGGCTATTTGATTCTCTAGTTTCCCTGCAGGAACTAGACTGCGCGCTCTATTCTTTCCGAGAGGGATCATCCCCTGGCTTCGACAAGTTCAATTACAAATTATTAAAAGCTCTGCCAGAAGCCTTGAAAAGAGTTTTGTTAGACATATTTAACGACCTGTTCGCCCAGGCTGAATTTCCTGAGGATTGGAACAAATTCTTATTGGTTTTCATCCCCTCTCAGGGCTCAAGTAAGGCCAGACCAATCGCTCTGGCGTCCTGCATTCTTAAGCTGCTTGAGAGGATGGTAGTTACCAGGATCACTTGGTTCGTGGAGCACTTTAAAATTATGCCGGACTGCCAGCTCGGATTCAGAAAAGGGAAATCTTGCATAGACAGTTTGACCATATTAACCAATCATATTCACAAGGCCTTTTACAACAACTCTAGCGTTAGCGCTGTTTTCCTGGACATTAAGGGCGCTTTTAATAGCGTAGTTCCGGACATACTTTTAAACGATTTAGTTGACATAGGATTGACAAAAAATTACGTACTATTCATCAAAAACTTAATTTACAAAAGAACACTCATACCGATAAATATCACCAGAGATCTTGCTCAGACAGATGTGCACATTGCTCAAATAGGTCTACCGCAGGGAAGTGGATCTAGCCCAATCCTATTCGCCTTATACACCAAGTTCATTAGAAACCTCATCGACCCCAGAGTTAAGATACTAATGTTTGCAGACGATATTGTACTTTATATTGATCAATGCGAGCCCACTATCGCTTCTAAACTTTTGGAAAAATCAATAGAATTGCTAAACGTAGCCTTGAACAACAGGAATCTTTACCTTGAACCTTATAAATGCCGTTTTGTAATTTTTGACAAACATCCACAAAAATATAAAAAACTAGAAATAAGGATTTGCGGAATAACTGTTCAACCGGAGCGAGAAGTTAAGTTTCTAGGCATGATACTGGACAGTAGGCTTAGTTGGCTCCCACACGTCAATTACACGAAGAACAAGTGTTCCTTCCCGCTAAGAATTATCAGGAGCTTGAGGGGAGTGTGGTGGGGCGCGGACCCGCGGAGCTTATTGAAGCTTTTCAAGGCACTCGTGAGATCTAGACTGGAATATGGGGGTTTTTTGATTGCCGCAAAGAATCCTGATCACCTAGATATACTTCAAAAAGTTCAAAATATAGGTATCCGCATCGCCATGGGCTACAGAAACTCTACCCCCACTAACGTTATTGCCGCGGAATCTAAGATCGAATACATTCAATATCGCATGAACTATCTTTGCTCTACATTTATCTTAAAATGCATGTCATTTATCCAAAATACCACCCTTAAATCTATAGCTGAGTTACACGAGTCCACTGAAAGCCCGATATTGGCACATAACTGGCATGTACCAAGGATAGTGAAGTGTTACGAATCGTGTCTGTTTAGAGAGGACCTTGTACTCAAGCATGATGGGTTTCCAAAATTTAGCTATCCTCTTGACTCAACATTTTATAGACCTTCAATTAATCTTAAGCTTGGACCCAAAATACAGAACTCATTTACTCCTAATCAGGACCTCATCGGGGCTCTTTCCGAATATGACAAAGACGAAGGATGTGTTGACTTGTATACTGATGGATCAAAAGTGAGTGGCGGGAGCTCCTCCGGAGTTGGATGTGCATTGTGGTCACTTAATGATCACTTTAAAAGTTCAAGAGGTTTGCCCGGACAGGCGTCGATCTTCTCGGCGGAGTGCAATGCTGTCATGTTAGCCACTGAATTAATCTTGGACGGCGTCACGAATGGCGCGATCGATGTTAAAACTAAATTTCGCCTATTTACAGATTCTCAAAGCATCCCCAGAGCTCTCCTCCACTGCAATGGACTCGCGGCAGAGTCACCACTAATAATTAAAATCAGACACGATTTATACAGGCTCAATAAATTGGGCGTTTCCATAGAGATCCTCTGGATTCCTTCGCACGTTGGAATTCACGGCAATGAAAAGGCTGACAAATCTGCCAAAGAGGCTGCGAGCTTTTGCTCCCAACTCGTCTATGAAGTCCCCTATACAGACTTGGTAGCCGAGAGGAAAAAAATGTACAAAGAATTAAACTTTAGTGAAATCAGAGAGAATTATGCTAGAACCAACAAAGGTGCCTTTTATTTTCAAAATTTCTATTCGGATAATAACAACAAGCTCTGGTTTCACAATTTTGAATTACCTAGAAAAATTATCACCTGCTTAAACAGGCTCCGTTGTGACCACAATTCACTAAAACAATCGCTAGTCAAAATTAAAGCTGTACACTCTGACATATGTAAATGTGGTCTAGAATGCGAAAGTGCAAACCATGTATTTTTTGCGTGTCCTCTTTACGAAAAGCACCGAACAGAACTAATCGGGGAACTCTATAGATTAAAGTTATTCGGACCATATAATATATAAGAATTAATTCAAGAAAACAACTTGGCTGTGATTAATGCTTTTAAGAGCTTCATTTATGGAACTAAAATTACTATTTAAATACGTACTAATAGAAAAAATGTAACAATTAATTACGTACTCTTAGGACCAGCCTTACTTTGTATTTTTATGAATTGTTAAGCGCAACATTAGTATTCTAAGCGCACGAATGTTTCAATAATTTACTTATAGTCAAACCAATATATTGTATGTATAAATATATGTAAATATCATTAAATGTAACCAGTAGTGTACTGGCATATGTATATCCAATACGACGCCAATAAATGAATTAAATCTAAAAAAAAAAATCTACTTTTAGTGGAGACACTTTATTAACTATAAACCAGCCGCAACTGATGTTATAGATAGATAATGAAAATTAAACGTATTCTGTGCTGTTTGCGGCAAGTTTATAATTTATCTTTGAGCCAAAAATTGACATGTAAAAGTAAAAATTTTCTACTTATCTTGTGTGACTTATAAAATCAACCATATTTACAAACTTACAATAACTTACACCTTTCACCATTAATTTATGGAAGCACAGCCCTCAACGTTTTATGGTTTAAATATACAGTTAAATTGTATAATATGTACGTAGCATAATTTGTGTTACAGAAATCTTGAATAACGATCAAGGAAATACTTGAATTTATCAGTCTAAGAGACGACTGAAGAAAAAAGGCTTAAAAAAAGAAGCTGAGTCACACAAATAGTCTCTTAAGAATGGAGCATTGGATCTCACTCAATCAGGATCTGAGTAAATGAAAAATACATTTATTACAGAGAAGTAAATTTTAAGTATTATAAATAAACAAAGAACCCAACCTTCTCTGATTAAGTGAGATCCAATGCTCTATTTTTAGGAGACTCTTCCTGTGTGACTGAACTTCTTTTTTAAGCCTTTTGTCTTCAGTTGTCTCTTATACATTGATTAATTTGTGCTTCCATAAGTTAAAGTATTGTGTTACGTAAATATGGCCGATTTTATAAGTCATATAAGATAAGTAGAATATTTATTCTAATGAAAAAGCTATTGCAATGTAGTTACCATTACTAGTAAAAAATTGTAATAATTTCAATTCCGTTTTTAATTCAAGTAATAATGTAACAAAGTAAAATAAAACTTGATACTCATATTATGTAAATTTTATACTTCCAGTACATGTCTGACCAAATCCTATTTAAACTACTCAATACCATTAAAAAATACTCGGGTTGTTTAGGTCAGGTTATTATGAAGCTGATTATCTTTACCTTTCAACTGTAATTAATGTGAAAAAATACTTGCATTGTATGTCTGACTAAACTTGACTCATACTACTTGAAACAAAAGCTACGCTCGATGTTTCTAGTCATTTTTCAGCCCATTAATCTGCGAAATTCCATTAGTCGTTCATCAATAACAAAGACTCGTCATAGATTTTGCTTCTTTATCCTTAGACTTTATGTTACACGCAAGTTTACGGACCCTTGCATACAGCATCCTTCTTTAATAAATCATCCTAATTAATTTCTACTGGCCAAAGTTAAGAACTATCAAAAATTATTATCCAATCAATGAACCGTCCGACAATCGCTAACTTTTTGTGTTACAACGTCCTTCTTCTCCTTCCCGTTTCCGGAGCTGGCTCGCTCCATCATTATAACGTTGGCTCATTTGCCACATTTATTACCGCAAGTCGTTATATAATAATGCACAAGAGTTTACAACTTCTCGTCAGAACAAGGGGTTCAAAGGAGGGGAGAGCTTAGGTGATAGAAGACTAGCAGCGGTAAACTGATCGAGTGATTTTGCGCTCCCAAGTTTTAACGAGCTAATGTACAGAATTACGAAAAGCCCTAATCCATTTGAAAAGTTGGCCACGCCCCTTTCTCGTGTATCCCCCGTCGAATTGTGCGTGGGATCGATGAGAGGTGTCGTCTTGCTCATCAAAATTTAATTTTCCACTGTAATTGAATTAGGGTAGTTGGTAAGCAGATAGTACCGTTTTCGAAAACATCTTGTCAATATTTTCTTTATCACCGATGAAGAATATAAGATATTACAAAGAACGTATAGTTGGGATCTTCTAATTGTTGTACGTAGTCTGAACGGTAGAATAGTGAATCAAATAATTTGTCTCATTTTCAATGAAACTGAAAAATTCAGCTAATTCATCGTTAAGCATCAGCTTAAAATAATATAATGAACATCCATTTGAAATAGCAATACCTTTTGTTGATATGTAATAATTATGACGCTAGTTTTACAAGTAATAATCCTATGAAGTACGTCATGCACTGGTATCAGAGGTAGGGGAGTAACGGCCTATTTGTACTGAAATTAGACCTCAACCACTGTTTATATTAATCAGTTGATTCACTTGTGCGTTTACACGTAAAAAAAGAATCAGGGAGCAGACCCACGCGTAAGCGGACTCAGTCCTCCATAAGAGAGGAAAAAAAATCATAAAACCCATGGAAGAAACGGCAGGCCCACGAATTTAATTTTCAAGCGAGCTCGTTGAAAACGAGCAGAGAAGCGCGTGCATAATACACATAGCCGTAAGCGCGTCTCTTTGCGAGAGAGCTCCATGAAATACGTTTGCGTGGTAGAGGTCCCCGAGCGCATGTACGCGCCACTCTCAATCGCTGACATTGCAGACGCACCCACGTCGCCGTCCAGCAGAAGCCGTGCGCACGAGACGTGCATGAATATTCGCGGAGAGAGAGAGAGAGCCACAGCTGCGCACGTATACGGGACACGCGTCCAGAACAAAGCGTGTCAGCGAGACTCGAGAATGAAAAAAAAAAAAAAAAAAAAAAAAAAAAAAAGATAGAAAAATAAAAGAACTGTTTGCGTATCGGGTGCCGTGAGAAAACATTGCATTGCTTGCAAATACAAATCCCGAATAGCACGCGAGCGAAGCGGAGGGATTGAGAAGAAGCAATATAGCGACACGATATGGAAATCGCTTTTTCACTCCTCTCGCGGCTTCTCAGAAGCATCAAAAAGAACGCGCTCACGGCTGGGCTTATAATCCTTGTTCTGGATGTAGGATATCGCTGGTGGCACCATAGTCCTCGTCCGAGCTCGTTAACACTCGTGTGCCTTAACGCACTGCAGTGCAACAAGCCAAGCATGTGCAGGCTCCGCGATACCGATGAGGTATACTCGTGCTACCATCCACCCCGAATATTGCCACTGATATCTCTCTCCGACCGAGTGACTGTCAATTAGTGACTTTTCTCCCTTCGTCCGTCTTTCTCCTCTTTCCAGCATCCCTCCCGTGTACCACAATCTCCTCCAACGGTGCTTTCCATTCAATAGACTTGCAAATTCCCAGAACCACGCACTCTTGAACCCTCTCACCCCCTATCTTTCTCTCTCTCTCTCTCTATTTACACGTTCCTCTCGTAATTTCACCTCCGGTTGGACTGTTGGGGCCATGTGCGCTTCGCCCTCCGAATTTACCTTACGTGTGTATTACACGTGTACAGTGTACGTTCGGCGCGAATGGCATGTAATGGTAAGGTAAATATAATCACGTGTATGTATATGTATATGGGTACAGGTGGTCCGACTCACAAAGCGTTGATTGCCCTGTTTCTCCTCTGAATTAAACGTCCGAAAGGATCTGCGGTTCCGAGTCTCTTTTTGCGTGTTTTATTGACCCTTAACGACGGCTCTAAATGCGCGTTCCTTCCCCTTTGGCTATACTTTGGTCCTTTTCGTTCTTACTTTGCGTGCACTCGCGCGCGGCGTATAGTGCACTTTGAAAAGCACCGAAAGCGACGGCAATAAGGGCCGCCCTCCGGTTCACGGGTGTTTTTACGCCGAAAGTCCGAGCCAAATTTTTCCTCGGCGCATTAACGGAGCCGAGGTGTACGTACGAGTCGATAAACGCTCCCGCTCGGGCTCTTCCACTCACCTCGCCGTGAGTACGCAAACTATGTTTATTGTCCTCGAAGCGGGAAATACGGGGCTTGACGATGAAATATTACCGCGCTCGTGTGCACGCGTTAGCTGCCGGCTCGAAAGAGAGATGGCCATGGACATTGTTATCATCGTTTTCGCTTGTGCCGAGGGGTTTTAAAATGCCCACTCGGAGGGGGACGTTTCGTAAAAATTATTCCACGCACGCACGATGTGACGCTTTGCGTTGATAAAACACTCGTCAATTTGCACGAAAGTGCTGCGGTTGTTGCTTGTACTTATGATCGGCATCATCGAGGGAGAATTTTCATTACGTCGTCGTCAGGGGCCCTCTACGGTGTGGCGTACCTAGGTGGAAAATATGCTCAAGTTTCGAGGGAGCTCTTGCAGCACTAGCGATGTATACTAAATACAGTATATGCACGCTTGTGGCGTCCTTGTTTTCGTTGTTGTGGGTATCATATGCCGTTATCTTTAACCGTTTTCTATAAAGGATATTTCTTCATTTTGGCGGCTAAGGAACGTATGGTTTAGCCAATTTCCATCGAACGTTGTTTTTTACCTGTACATTTTCTAGTTGGTTTTCCGGCTGTATGGATTTTTTAGCGTAGAGGTCATGTGCTCGTTACACGGTTTTTTTTTTCCGCGAAACGAGGTATTTAAATGCAAATTAATACGTGCCACTGTAGGTGATATTGATGGGGGGAAGGAACAAGAAAATTGTACGAATAAATAAAGGAAAGCTTATATTCGCTGACACGTATATTAGTTACGAGCAAAGTGAAGACGAATAGTCGAGAATAATGCCTTTGGAACTAATATAAAACGCGTCTACGTTACACGCAAATAAAGACGTATGAGCCGTGATTTCTTGACTTTGTCGGAAGAATTATTTAAAATATTACCCCATCGACAACATCACACGGGTGTACCGATCGATTCATCATTTAAGGTACATTTCGATACAATGCTCCATTACCAATACAAATCAATGCATCATCCTTCCGTCACTGAATAAATTAATGAACGATGTTTGCTTCTACCTGGTGTAATTTTTAATTAAATCTTACACAATACGTGATGTTATTGTTACAGCTATGATTTTGTACGACCGCAGTGAATTATCCCTGCAACTGTAATTCCGTGTCCCAAAAACATATACGCACCGTGGGAAATAAATGGAAATTTTAATTATTCACCGAAAATCCCTTGGAAGTGCCAGTAAACGACCACTTAATCACGTATAATAAATGCAGCCTCCGAAATTTCACTGGCACGGCTACAACATTGAAAACTCGTGTGCGGAGGAGCGCAATAACTGGTTGTCGCGTCTGGCGTGTTTTGGGGTAAGTGAAAAAAAAAAAAAAAAAAAGGAAGGAAAAGACCGAAAAAAAGCGAGCAAGTTTATGTTGGCTCGTAGGCTTAGGGCTTAGGCCCAGGAGAGCAAATGCGGGCACGGGATAAAGCGAAACAAACGGAAACAGATGTGTCCCAGCCGACTTAATCCCAGCTGTGTGCGCCACTGCTACCAAAGAGGGGACCCCAGAAATTGTAAGAATCCAAACGGGCCACCCGAAATGTTACGTCCTGTAGTAGCTGTAATGCATACTGGCAGTGGTAGGAGGGGTGGGGTGGGAGAGCGAATTTCGCCGGAAATAAATGCACGCCCGTGGCGCATTGATTTTCAAACGCGCGCTTCCGAGCGTTTTCAATTTTTTTTTTTTTTTTCATTTCACGAGAACTTGGGTGCACACCGATATTGCCGGGGTACGACTACTACGAAATCACGCGAAAACGCTTGCATACATTTTTCCTGATTTCAAGTTTAAAGTTAATTTATTGCCTCGTCAGTGCATATTCTATACGTATGTGATGGGCTCGCAAGAGAAAAGAGTCGTGGGTACGAGTGATTGATGTGGAAGACTATAAATCAGAGCTGCCCCCTTATCTCGGCTTTCGTGAATTTTTGTCGTGGTTTTTTTTTTATGTTTCTCCGTATATCAATTCAGCACCATCACCGTACGTGCCTTCAACGACCCACACTTTGTTACTTTTGCCATACCAAATGATCATCGCGTATCACGCCCGAAGCGTGAGTCTTTTTTACATCACAATGTACGTATAATATTCTCGCTCAGCCACGTAATAGTAATAACTCCATGTGCTCTCGCATAAAAAAGCAAAGTACGAATCCATTGTGGAAATATTTTGACAGGTAACACAATACTCCAATTCGATCGAGTCGGAAAAAAGCAAATCCTCGCTATATGTGTTTGGTAACTTGGTGACCGAGAGAGAATCATCATCAACGGGGCTATTCATCATCAGCCGATCCCATATCTCCTACACTGTGTGGCGTTCGCATTGAATACGCGATGGGTGTTCCGCGAGCGCAGCGAAGAAAGCGCATCCAGCATAAAGAGAGGGAATGATCAAGCCGGTTGGGGCGTGTCGTGCATACTCGCTGCCCATCAATCTCGTCTCTCGGGGCACTGCGGGACAGGGAGGCTCGGGAGGCGTAATCACGCATTACCCGCATCCAGTTCGCGTGGAATCGGCGCGATCGCAATTTGTTTTGCTCGGCCCTGCCCCTACTCGGTCTTGCTCGTCGAAAAGAGGTAAAGATCGATTGGGAGCTGCGGGGCCCTTGTCCGCATGTATCGCGTCCCCTGGTCTTCCCCCGTACAACTTGCTCGGAGGTGTTGCAGTGATCTATGCGCGGGAGAATCCTCGATGAACACCGGGAGTGATGCATCGGGGCTATCCATCTTGCCGAGCTCCTCTCTCTGCTTTTTGCCAAACTCCCGTGGGACGTGTCTCGTTGGCTCCTTTGCCCGGCTTTCCCCTCTCGGGGGGCGCGCGAGCCGGAGACGCTTCGGCTGACCAGACGCGGACCTTATCCACTGCCGCCGTCAAAGGCCGAGCCGGAGATAAATCTGCGTGGGTTGGCTGCTGGTGAGCCCTTTTTTTTTTTTTCCTTTTTTTACAATCCACCTCTTGGCCCCGTTTTCGCTTTTTGCTTTTCGTGTTTTTCTTTCGTCGTAGTATATTTATACCATCGCCGGCTGGCTCCGTTTGCGTTCGTCTGGGGTTTTTTGCCCCTCGAAACTCAACTCTGACCCTTACATATTCATGCGTATGTTTATAGGGATCCTTCGATATTGATCGACATTTAATGGCAGTGTGACAATTTCATGCTTCGGAAGTAAGTTGGCCCATCATTACCAAAGCGTATTTCAAACTTTTTTTTCTTAAACATGCACTAAATGGAGTCACAGGGGATAGAATTATCATATTTCTTGTAGAAAACTCTATGAGACCAATATCGTTGCAAACAAGTTTGGAAAAAATATTTCTCATTATGCCAATAGCATCTAAAGGTGTTCTTCTGGTAACATATTAAATATTGAGAATTTAATGAAAATTGAAAAGAAAATTCAAATAAAGCTACAATGATTTTTTATGGGGGGTATTTCCATTTTTTTTGCTTAACTCGTTAAAATTCAACTTTCAATGGTTGGACGAAAAAAACATCAAAAGAATCGTTAATAATTTAGAGTAAGAAGTAGCAGGATCACCCGTGAAATGAAAAGTGCATTTTCTAGAGAGAGGGAACAGTCGATCCGATGGGCCAGACTGCTGTGAGCAGCAGTGGTAGAACGTTCTTAATTAACTTTGTTATGAGAATGGTAGCGAAAATTCCAATCTTTATCCACTACTGCTAAGCATTCCTGCGGTTTAACGTCGTTCCTTTGTCTTTTCAACTTTTTAAGGGTAAATTTAATTAAATTTTGTACTTATTGCTGCTTTGAATAATCTTACGCTTGCCGCTCAACGAAATCCAGGACCTTAGGGATTGTCGTTTGAAGACAAGCAAACCGCGGAATCTCATAATTACTCGAGCCCACCACCTGACAATACACACGATTAATTCTGTGAATCGATGAAAAAAGAAAGACAATTTACACCCGCCAACTCGTTAATCGTCCTGATGTATTCGAAACTCTTTGCAATACTAATCGCTCGAAAGTAAACAAACTTGTAATATCCAAACAACACGCTGCACACGAACCAATTGTTGTACCGATGTATCCCGAAATTGCTTCCTTGGAACGTAACCGCGATGCTGTATATACCCATAGTCCGTGGAAGCAGGCACAATTGATGCATTTAAATAAACATAATAACAGGCACACTCTACGCTCTAATTTCAATGTATCAATTATGCAGAGTGATCGATGCGGGGGGGGGGATAAATGAAATTTACCAATTACACGCCGCGGCCTAAGCATCGGTATATTAATTGCACGCTCGTAACCTAAATCATCGTTAAAAATTAAAGGCATGACCTCGATACGTAATGGCTTTGTACTTTTACGTCACAAAAGCGTTTAATCGGTTTTAATAAAAAAAAAAAAAGAAACCTTGTTCAATCGGCTTGGAAAAACTTATCGAAAGAAATTTAAAAAATTCCAAGCCACCGCAGAAAAAAAAAATCAGCTCGATTCCCTCTCTCACTTGGTAATAATACGAATACCCATATACTTTTCTTTTTTTTTTCCCCGCAAATTACTTTTACTGCACATTTTGCAGGGATGGCACTGGTAATTTCTACGGTGAAATTTTTTTTTCTCCTCCAACCATCCGGATGAGCTTGAATTTCCTCTCGCCAATGGGAGAAAATCCCACCCACCTCTCCACACCCATACACTATACGAGTTAATGTAATAAAATCTTTATCGACCGTTACCGCACAACTAGACCCGTTTCCTCTTTTTTTTTTTTTTTTTTTTTTTTATTAACCCCCACGCTCGAATGCGCATAATGTACGCTCAGTCATTTACGAGTGCATGGCGCATATATTATGTGCACACACACACACACAGTACACGCGTGGATACAACAGCTTTAAATATCGGGTGTATGTGGGTATATAATCGAGATGAAGAGGGTGGATTGTATATACACAAAGAGCAGGAGGTTGAGCAAACGAGCGAGAGCTTAGTTCAGACGGCCGGGTATTTATAGCGAAGCCTCACTTTATGCACGCCAAGGCCGTTCGTTTGCGTTGTATCCGTATACCTTCTATATTAACGCGTGTCCTCCACCTCCTCTTATACCTCCCCGACTGCACATGCAAGTGTGCGTGTGTGTGTGCATAAACACTCGAGTGGCCAGTGGCTTGGCCGGCGTGCGCGATGTATGGAATACATAGTAGGTGATGCATATTGCCCGTAATCGAGGAGATGGGGGATGGAAGGAGAACCGATTATTGGGCGCCCGGGATATCATATGTATAGCAAGTACTGCGTGTGCATATACACAATGACATGCGTGTACAACGCCAAGGAAATTGGATTTCTCTCGAATAGTTTTTTTTTTTTTTTTTTTTTTATTGGTACACTGAAAACTATGTTTACCACCCAAAAGAATAATTAAGACTGGTCAAGAGAGTCCTTTCAAAACAAAAATTCACTGGCTCTTTGTTTTACTTTTACCGTAGCACTAATATGAAAAAAGACAAATAGTGGGTAATGTTACCTACCCGGATGTACGATAAAAAGGATGAAAAAGAAAAAAAAAACAAACAAAGCAACAACTTGAAGCCACTCTGTTGAATTTCCAGCCGTTCTCGCTTCGCATCTCTCATTTCCCCTGTCCGAAGCGAGAAGAGAAATACCGGCACGGTTGAACGTATTCGTTGACTCGTTTTTCATTCGTTGAAGAGAGAGAGAGAGAGAGAGAGCCGGCCCACGCTGGGCCGGGAGAGCGAATGCTCCTATTAAATTTCAAATTGCGCTTCATAATGTACGCGCATACGTATACGTTTTCTACTCTCGCTCGCGTTGTGTTGCCCCCGACGAGCACAATGATGCCTCTCTTACGCCTGATGATTTTGCATTTCGTTACCCCCGTTCCTTTAACCACAACGCGCTCTGATCGTCAAAGGGTTTCAATACTTTTACCCTCCCTATATGTGAACGAGTGTGCGTGTACGTGGTTTATAAGTTTTGCTGTTTTCACGCATCTCTTTGTTGGCCATACAATTGCAAATTAATCCCGCCCGTCACTTTGTTAACAAAACAAAGGGTTATTGGGCCGTACGAAAACAACAGTTACATAATCCGGAGCTTTGAAATAATATCAATGACTTTATAATGGACGTATTTGCGCTCATACAAATAATTTTAATCATCGATGGTACAATGTACAGCTATTGCTAAATCATCGAGTACGGATTTGTTTGACCCATGTGATAACGCGTTCGTAAGAATGAGTGTAAAAACACTGCGAGTGTATATAATATATCTCTCATTCGTATACTCGAAACGAGGCGATTGGTTGGCATTACCATCGAACGCAACACCACTTTGGAGCTTTTATAAATCACTCGAGTACCAAAATCCTTTTCGAATTAATGCCCAATTAACCAAAATCCGTGTACGAAACAATGGAGTATTCTGGGCAAAGCTTCTTGCGCGCAACTCATCGATGAAAGCACGAGCACCGCGCAGGTTTATATATACCGCCAATAAACTCGAATTCCGTACCAAATGTACATTCCTGTGCGAAGCGCACACGCGTATGGATTTATCTCCCGAGGAAACGTTACTGCTGGCATGTAAAGTAAGCCACGGATGCGCCGCGAGATAATCAAAGTGGAAAACTTTACGTCCAATCTGCCGGTGTTGTAAAACGAGAGGGGGAGGATTTTTTTTTTTTCATTCCAAGCACTTGCAGTTTCGAGTCCATCGGATGATCTTTTACTGGTGCGTGTATGGCTTTTATACGAGCTCTCTCTCCGGAAAATGGCACGGCCGCACGCAATTCACCATGTATGCTCTTGTACGACGGGATACACGCGTGTCCAGGCAGAAAATGAACAACGCACTCGGATGGCCAATAAAACGTCGAGAGTCCCCCCTTGCGAGAGTCACTCTATTAGTGCTCCTGTAACACTGTTTTTTTTTTTTCAACAAAATCCTGAATAATGCATCGCGGGCTTTTAAGTACTCGCAAACTTTTTCCCACCGTGATGGGCAAAGCGCCGAAAAGTTTTATCTTTCGGGATTAAACGTACGGAACTTATCGAGGGCTCGGCGCTCTCCGACGCGAAAGTGAAATTCCCGACGATTCGATTCATTTCCCAAAAAGGACAAAAGGGCCCTCCGGCCATTAATCTCTCGCTGGATGGGGAAAATAAAAGGAAAGGTACACGTATAGATAGATGCGCGCTTCCTCGGGAGATCTCGAAGAGGTAAAAGCCGGTGTTACGAGGGTCTTCCATCCGCTGGTAGGGATGACGTGTACGTGTTCTTGGCGGAACTTTGCCGAGAGGGCCATAACAGGAGGGCCGTACACGTCAGCACTGGACGCTCGAGTGAAAGGCAAGAAAGGAGGCGCAATGGGTCGACGGAGACACAATACTAAAGTATCGTAGGTGCACCTGCCGGGAGACCGAGGGGGAGTGGAAAACCGCCGCAGAAGGGGAATCGGCAGATATTGCGAAACATAAAAATCCAGAAACGGCAAGCGAAATTCGTGGAGAGAGAGAGAGAGAGAGAGAAAAAATAGAGAAACGAAGCCTTCTATAGTTAAAGAATATATAGTTCTTTCAGACACATGCACACGCGTACGGGCAACATATATACCTATGCACACGGAGAGAGGAAAGGTCATAAGCGGGGGAGGAAGCGGAGGGTGGAAAGAGCTTTCTCCCCCTCGGATCGGTCAGACTTTGGTTCTCCGGATTGGGAGCCTCGCGAGATATTCGGTCGGGCAGTTACTATCGCGCCAGATGGG
This sequence comes from Copidosoma floridanum, assembly GCF_036245765.1. Classification (NCBI taxonomy): domain Eukaryota; kingdom Metazoa; phylum Arthropoda; class Insecta; order Hymenoptera; family Encyrtidae; genus Copidosoma; species Copidosoma floridanum. Next base: position 4,947,352 of record NW_028321896.1, read on the forward strand.
AACAATACTGCATGCCGGAAGTGGATATTGCAGTGGTGTACGTATATATTTATGTAGGTATGCGTGCATGGGGCTATATACACCATGGCGCGCGTCCTCATCCTTCCTGTGGCCATATCTATACACCGCTGGGCCTTTATTCTTCTCTCGTCCCCTCTTCCTCCCTGCCATACATACTGCACCCTGGTGGTGGTGGACCTGCTCTGATATACCGCGAGAGCGCCCAAATTTGAGATTCGGGCATTCCTCGGGAAATTTCCAGCTGGGCTTAATCATAATTCCCTGGACTCCAGAGGCCGGATACGTGCACGCGTGACTGCCCGAGAAGAAAACCCGGACGACATACCTGGATGACGGATGCTTTGCTCCGTGGAGTGAACATTTACATTCTCTCGAGTTTTTAAAGCTTTGTACGAGCGACTTTGAAGAATATTGTGATTGTACTCCTTTTTGGGGTGTTGCGTCCGTTCGCGAGAGGTCTGATAATAATATGGCACTGTTCCAGACTAATTTGTGTGTACCCGGAGGTTCGTTCGGTGTAACATCGCTCATCTTCGTTGAATCAAAGTCGTTTTGTGGCTCAACTGGAAAATTTCCCTCTTCAAAAGTAAAACCTATTCACAGCTAGAGAACTGAAATTTTCTTTTTTGTTTTCTAGATAAGCTCGGGCGATTTTGTCGAGCTAATTTTTTGTTCTCCAGGTGCAATATCCTTTGCCCGCGTGTAGCCATCCATTGGCTTTGGCTTCATTTTTTTTTCACACCCCTCCGTAACGCTGCTACGTGCATTTTTATTCAAATTGTCACTCGCGCATTCACCAGAGAGCAGTCTTTGCGAGACCGTACTCTGTGGTGGCTTTTAAAAAAATTTTCTCTCGGGCTGTGAAAATTTTTTCCAAAACGTGGGCTCTTTATACCTCTTCCGACCGCTTTTCACCTAATTTGCTCAAAAGATATTCAGTGCCGCGGTAGTTACAAGTGCTCCGAATATTTGCATAATTGGCCGCTTAGCAGGCCAATTTCTTTTTTTTTTTTTTTTTTTTTTTTTTTTTTTCATATCGTTCATTCGGCACGTGATTCGTGTATTCAGACAACTTGCGCGATTACCTGCTATTATGTTCTGCTGGAAAATTTTTTTCCAATCCATCGTTCAACCACAAGGATCGACAGTCTATCCTTTTTTTTCTTTACAAGCTTTGACGATCAGTTACTTCTACAAAAAAGATCAAAGGTATAGCTACTGTTTCAAATACAGTAAAAATATATATATGTATACCAACTGACTTTTTAACTTTTTATCCTTTCGTTATTTATTCAGGCGACACCCGTACCTCCGACTACTAAACCGTTTACGTTTGTCTTGTCCATCGATACACCCATACCTCCCTTTGTCAAAACGCCCTACAGTTGCGAGCAAAAGTTTGTTTTCCGACTCAATAAGCTCGAGGCGTAAAAAACGCATCTTAAAAAACTGTAAATTATCCGTAGCCCGTCTACAAAAAAGTGTGTGGGGACTATTGAGATGGATGCGTTCAATTTAATTTCCCAAGAAGTAACAAGCGTCGTGATGGCCGGGGAAGATCAGAGCAACGATTTCGAGTCCAGCGCACCGCGTGCTCATCCGTCTTGGAAACGCCACTGGCGTCCCACGTGCGAATTCAAAGATCCTTGGCCCAACGTGAGTCCTCGACCTCTACCTTCCCTGCGAGCGAGCAAACCACCCGAAACTTTTTTTTTGTCCCCCGTCGGCCATTTCATCGCTCAGACTGCTTTTTTCATCCCCCCCTCGGCCGCGTTACCCATGGCCTTGGTCCCGAAATCACTCGACAGAACGAGAACACTAGTGAGGTTCAAAGATCACCGTGGCACTGGTACGGCGACCAAAAGTACAAAATCACCGCCCCTTAATTCCAATGGACAAAGCGGAAGTACAAAAGTCGAGCGATACATCGGGAAATGGGTGAGTAAGCACAGTGACGCGTCCAAAAAAAAAAAAAAAAACAAAAAAAAAAAACAAACAAAACACACGGAGGGTGAGGACATTGCATCCCTTGGCTCGTGGATAATCCTCCCTCCTCGAGGATTAGGGCCTCTGTATTGGCCGACCTGTTTATGTACGCTCACGATCAGACTCGATAAGAAGAAATTAATCGCTCTTGGGATGCGAGGAGTCGCGTTGACAGGCCATTTTTTTTTTCTTTTTGCGTAAGTCACTCCGGTGTATCTATGACTCTGGCTGCGGATTAACGGTAGAAAGACGGGCCGGTCTTGCACGTTTTTGCTCAATCCAACTCGCACTTTTTTTTCATTGTACTAATAAATATGTTGACTAACTGCTCAAAGCTGTTTGGGGTGAGGGTTTTGTAAAAATCGGTTGACTCTCGTTTGGACGTGGCAGTCGGGTTTGTTGGAAAACGTCTTAGGTCTTCCGATTTTTATTTTTCATTTTATTCCTCACACAGTCTTAGTCTTCCCACTTTATCATTTCGCTCTTATTCACCTTTCTTATACGGCTTATTGTTATTTTATTTGAGTACTGTATAGGTAAAGCGTTATGATAAAATCTTTTTAAAAATAATGATTTACTAATTGAGGTATGGAAGTATCTTGTTCATGAGGCTCTTTCGTATCATGGAAAACAACTTGTTGAAATTTTTTTACTCATACCAATCGATCCGATACATTCAACGACATTATGACCTAAAAAATACATCAAAGTGATCAAAAGTATAGGGTCATTCAAAGCTACATCGTTGATGAACAGTGCAAGCTTTTTCCATTATCAACATTTTTGGGTCAAAAGTAATACATCGTTTACCCATTATCCCACCATTTACACGCTACTCCTTTATGTTTTCTCAAATTCATTTCGCGTTCCGGACACATAAACGCGCGCACGCACACACGTATTAAACTTAACAAACAGCAAAGAGCTGCTGGAAGGATGAATATAAGACGATGGTAAATAAAAGCGAGACGCCGGGAGGCGGTGCAAGGAGACAAAGCACGCGCAAAGAGTGCTTCGGCTGAAGTTTGACGCGCGGAAGGAAAGCTTTGGAGGAGCTTGCGTGGATTACCATTATAAAGGTTCAGCTTGGAAATCAGTCAAAATTCAAGGAAAAACTCACGTTTGCCTCGAAATGAAAGTTTACTCGTATTAATCAAGGAGGATACCATGTTTACTTGATTTTTATCCTCGTAGTTTTTCTTAAATTTCAGCATTAAATGAAACATAAAAGGGCCCTTGATCTACAGCGTATAGAAAGGACAAGTAGGAGGAGATTGCAAGGGGAAAAATTAGCCTGGTTTTTATGGTTCATATGCTGTGGGTGACTCGCTGTGGTAAACACAATTTCGCGGGAGTGCACGTGACTTTTATGTACATAATGCACGCCGGCACTTGATGAATTCTTGTGTTGATGTTTTTTTTTTTTTTTTTTTTTTTTTCTCTCTTCCTTCATTCGGTACATGCGAGAGAAATGAATTTTTCCGAGTTGTTCACGAGAGATACGCTATACGTTAATAACCATGGCGCTGAAGTAGGAAAGAGGGAAAAAGAGGAAGGGGAGGGTGTGTGCTTCACAGTGTTATCCGCGAAAGAGCCATAATTTTTTTTTTTTTTTTTTTTTTTTACCCAGTTAGTGTCCTGTTGTGAAAGTTTTCGTTTGTTTTATTGCCGGGAGATTATCTGTAGGAAAGTTTGCTCGGAAAAATAAGTCTATTGTGCGGTATATAAATAAAAAGCTTTTTACTGCTTAGAATGAATTATGTTGCGGCACGAGAGCGTTAATTTAATCATTTTACAGCCGAGCTTTTAACCTTATCTTCCGGACCAACGAGTACGACTGGGTGGGAAAAATTTATTTTTATTATCCTCACAAAATTGACTGCCACAAAAATAAAAATTGAACCGTGACGATATGCCATTATTTAACATTGAAAAAAAAGAGAATCATCCTACCTTTGACTCAAGTATAGCCCATTCGAAGGTTACATACACTTTTGGTGTCGCTTTGATAATTGCAGCTGAGTAACGAAACGTATCATATTTCCTCCCGCGAAAGTTTTACCGACAGCAAATAAAGTAGCCGAGTAGAGGCTTAACGAGGCAAGTTTATGGCACGCCAGCGTATTTTTCCACGCCCACCCGCGCACACAATGGGCACTTTGAAATGAAAATATTTTCACGTTTCGCGCAATGCACGCAATTTTCAACGCAACCCGAGCTTTTTTTTCCGAAAGCTCGAGTGCGGCAGGAGGGGAGCCCTGGAATTCCGGGGAGCACCCCCCAAATTAATTTCAGCAGGCTGAGGTATGCGGGGCCAAACTTTCTTGCACCGTCCACCGCTCGAGAAGCCGAGGGAGTTACGTATTCGAATTGTTGTGATACATTATGGGGGTGCATCAGGAAGACTCGAGCTCCGTAGATTTTGATTTTACAAATGTCTCGGTCAAGCTGTAACTCTTTGCTATGGTAAAATTTTTAACTGTTCAACGCATGGGAGCTTACGAGACTGCTTTTATACAAAAGGCTGGAAAAATCCGATCGAGGATTGATTATGCAAAACATCATCATGCAGGAGCCATTTCAAAGAGAGTATATCTTACGTTCCCCTTGAATAGTTCACGATTTTCCTTTAGAGCCCATCTTTTTGATGGGGAAAAAAGCTCGTTCGACGAAAATTTTCCAAGAGCAGGTCCAATATATTTTTCACGTAGAGAATAGGGGTGCACATAATACACACCGAGTGCTTTCTATACTTACTTGGACTATTATAAATTTTCGATTCCTTGAAAGCCAAGTAGTACTATTTCCATCAACGATGATAGAAAAACCTGTTTGTAGTATGATACGAGTGCACGTGGCTGGTAAGTTCCACGATGAATAAACTAAACGGAAGAAGACGCTATTCTTAAAATGAGCTTGCGGTTTAAATTTTAATTTAATTTCCCCTTCCCCTTCGTGAGTCGTAATCTCGGACGCAGCAAAGAAATCCTGTTGTTTCAAAAAATAGAAAAAGAAAATCCCACGGCCCCTTTCATCCGGGTAAATTAACAAATCCTCCCCTACACGCATACATTTGTTGGAATGGGCTGTTTAAAAACAGGGAAGGGGTAAAAAGTCTAGAAAAGCATAAAAGCCGCAAGCTAGGGTCCGCGCACTCCGAAGTCTTTGGAGACTTGGAATAACTTATGAAATCTTTTTTAATGACTTCAAGAGTACGCAGCCCCTCGATACAGCCGTGGACACTGGTAGATGTACACCCTCGCACCGGTGCGTTTACAAGCGCTCACAACTAGCCAGATATATATATATATATATATATACACGTTTGGGGGTGGCATATTTTTTGCTTGTTTATAGATAATAGTACGTTCCATACTATACATCGGTATAGCATATATACATCTGCGTACACGTGCGCGTATCATCGCATTGAAATGTAAAGCTGCGCTCGCTCGGGGCCGATTTCTTCGTTCGCGTCAGTATTACCAGTAATATCTACGGGCCGCGAGGTGGTGGTGGTCGCGGTCACGATCCGATATCGCGCCGTATACACCTATACGACGCACACGACGGCTGAATATAAATTACCGCCCCTGTATCGGCGTATATTTTACAGCGGCGATGGACGCGCCCGCGTGCGTCTGTACATTTTTTCCCAACCCCCCCCTGCCCCTCATTTCGGAGGGTCCCCGGTCGGGTCGTCCCACCGGGGAAATGAAATTTCTACGGTGAATATTGAAAAAGTTCGCAAGCGCGTAGACAGGGGGGCACGAGGCTGGGGCAGGCTCGCGTTAACCAAACCCCATGGCCTGTCGGTCGATTTGCGAGAATGAGGTTTTACGATATGAACGGTAAAAGGGGTGCGTAACGCCCGATGGATATTTTTCGCGCTTTTACCTGGCAGATTTTTTATGGCCAACAGAGTAGTGTAGGCACGACAGGTAGGTGTGTTTATTTACGCATATCCACGCCGCAATGATGGCTTTTTGCTGTGGAGTTGATGGTCGTGTTAAGGGGTCCATGTGGTTTTTACTCTATCATAAGACATTTCCGTCATTTTCTGGATCAAGTATCCGGAGACATACATATATAAAATGTGTACGAATCAAGAAGTGGACGAAGTTATTGTTCCGTAAGCAACAATATTTTCTGTTCAATACCTTGCAGTGGGTCTTTTAGTCACAACAAATCGTTGCTTATATGTCCTTGGGCTACGACTTCATTAAATGCCGCGTATTCACTGTAAAATTTCTGTTTTTATAAAATGCATTGTATCGGTTTTAATAAAAATATTAAGAAATTGATACTGTGGCAGCCAAGTTTTTTAGTCCACTGATATTTCCTATTCAAATGTGTCCCAGTTTAATGGAATTGGATAACCACTTATTACACCATACAGATTTGGTTGTCCTTGAAATTATTATCAACACAACTATGGTACATTTTATAAAAAAAAAAAATTGTAACCGCATACTTAAAACGTGTAATTTGACACGCTTAGATTCATTGTGTTATTTTAAAAATAAGCATTTATCAATAAAATGTATGCATAAGTTAAGAAACTCGGCTGAATGAGTAAAACTTGAGGTACCCTTATACCAATATACTTTTTCGCGAACTTTCACCGATTCGATTTTTCCGTGTACAAACAAGACGGAGATGTCACGTTACTTCCCTTCGTATATCAATCAAAACACGTTGAAAGCGGGCGTTGGTATTACGTGGAAAGGGGCCGCACAACAATAGGGAAAAGGTCCCGCCTACAAAGTGCCGGGCGTCCTGAAAAGAGTCCCCGGCGCGCGTTCAGATTCCTCGCACGCGTCCCATGACTCTTGAATAAACAAAAACTTTTAGCGAAGAAAAATGTGCTCGCGAGGGAGAAAGTTTAAGCGGCGCTGGCTGCATTTCAAAGGTAAAAACTTCCCCTACCCCCCGCATCTAGCACTCGAGGATCTTGAGAAACCGGGCGCAGCCGAGCTTATACCGCTTAAGCAACAAAGAAAAAAAAAAGGAGCCCACCTACATCTGTCTTGTGGATTTGTCCGCACAGCTCCGTGACCGTCGTGCTAAAACCCCTTTCGCGTGACCCACACTTCGCGGGGGCTTCGTTTAATTTCTCCTGTTTGTTTTGTTACGCTCGCCCCCGCAATGACTACCAAGAGGCCGAGTCGCGTGCAAATTATATGCCAGAGGGCATGAAAATTGCAAACCGAAGGGGCGAGACAGGAGGAGCTCAGAAGTATACTTCGCCATTGAAGCAACGGAGGCTGAGATCGGCTGGGACAATGAAGCCGCCCGATAAAAATTCAACTTTCATCCGCGCGTCTCATCCCCCGTTTGCAACAACATATACATACCCCCGTACACGCATGAATAGTTGAGACCGCGGGCCGAGTCGAAGCGAGGGAGGGTCGAGATGGACAATTGGAGCGTTCAGTATTCAGCGGGATTGGGTGGCTCTACCATAAAATACCTACTCTCTCTCTGTCCCTTCGCCCTCTGCCGAAGGACACGTGCGAGAGTGGGCGACCTTGTCCAACCCAGATTATAATATCTCTGTATATACATTCGTTTTTCCAGTGTACGCGTCAGCGAGGGGTATACGTGCACTGCAAATGAGAGTATGTGCGGATTGAAAAGGCACGAGAGAGGGTCGCGAAATTATGCGCTCACATGCGCTGCCATGGAGGAGCACTGATATGCCAGGGCTTTACTGGGTCAACGATCCATTCACGAGCCGGTGCGTGCGTTTCTTTTTTTGCCCACTCTCCCTCTGTAGTATATAGGCACTTGGCAGGCTACGTTTATTATTTATTCACCGCCATTCTGTTTTTTGTTCTGTTATTTCTCCCTTTTTTTCTGGTTATCGGTTTAATTGGGGTGCAAGGCTAAAAGTATATCAACCTATATGTGTACTATCTACAACGTAAATTCAATTATTTATGCTCTCTTGGATGTAAAAATTGGATGGGGAGGCTTTCTAAAATAACATCGAAACGGAATACACGAAGAACCGTGTATACTACTCCACGTTGATTTTCAATCGGGCGCCCAGTGAATTATTTCCCAAAATCGCGTTATACGGAGCTCCCGAGCAAAGTTACCGCGCGCCCTTTGGAATCCCGTGATCGGTCAGTTCGACTCAACGCGCGCGGCGAAACGGTTACACCCCCCTCCACCATTATAGGGTGGTATAGAGCTCCCCTCCCCCGACAATAGCGACAATCTGGCCACGTTTTTTTTTTTCGCCCGGAAGCTTTCTTCGTCTCTTGCTTATACCCTTGAGGGGACTCGGGCTCCCCTCGGTCCTCGCCAAACAAATGATACTGCCGTGGATTTAAGCAGATTTGCCGGAACGAGAGTGTTATTTGTTACGGGACTCGAATATCATGCCTACACGGCCCGGTGTGAATTCCACTCTACGACCCTCACATCCACGTAGTAGCACACTTTACAATGTGTATATATGTGTGGGAGCGCGTGCACGGGCCACACACGAAAGGGTTGAGAGTGAATTTGTAACGCCCCAACTTCACAGATCGATATATATTTAATGCACGCTTAGACTCCGATGGAGAGCTAATTTAATTAACAAAGTTTATAGTTTCGCAGGGCCCGATTGTGGGAAAGTGGGTGCGACGGCGAGTACCGCGGAATAATTTAATGGGGCATATAAATCGATATGGTTAATCAATGGAAAAAAACACGGAAGGGGGGAGGGAGAAAAAGTGTAATATCGCGTCGCAAAATGTTGTTACTTGCTTTTCCGGGATTGTATCCATGGAGTGTCTGGGAAAAAGGAGAGAGAGATGAACAAAAAAAAAAAAAAAAAAAAAAAAGGACCGTGGGCAGGCGTCCGAAGACTATATGTATATAAATGTAAGTGTGTCAGGGAGAGAGGGGATGATAAATAACAATGGAGCGCGTGAACCGTGGGAGAGGATCGGTAACCTTGTCGTCTCCGAGAGGTGCTCCAATCGCTCGTGAACGTCAAGTTTGCTCCGAGCTCGACGCCGGATGAAAGACAGACAGACAGACAAGACAAGGATGGCACCACCCCCTTCCTCCTCCTCCTCCTCCTCCTCCTCCTCCTCCTCCTCTGGCGAAAGTTCCCCGTAGATATAGAGTTTGCTCAAGATCGAATTTCACTCCAACCCCCCGCCCGGCATCGATTGCTGCACCGCACGAATACACTTTGGGCCATCCCACTGCTGCATCGGGTAAATATTGAATACGGGAGGGATTACGTAGGGGTACGTATACGCGTACTCCCTCTACGGGTTCATAGTGTGGTAGTGGTGGTGTTCGGCAGGTGCAGAGTGATGGTAATTAAATAAAAGTATCGGGGCGATCATGCGCGAGAAAGAGAGTTACGGGCCGGTTATTAGGCATAAATTAGATAATGGCTACTGGACGAAAATACGGGGATTGGGGGGGGGGGCGGAATTTTCCCGGGGATGAAACGAAAATACCTGTATAGTGATCGTTGAAACTTCCTCACCGTGTCGTTGATCGTATGTACACGTACGGGGACTCGCACGGGATTTTACGCGCTTCCTTGGAGTTTGATGGGATTTTGGATTTTAATGGCATTATACATCGCACGGTATGTATACAACAGGGGCCGTAATTAGTGACGTAAAATAACGAAATTCGACGGGCACGAAAAGGGGTAGGTATAGGGTACTAAAAAGTACACCGGCTCACATCGTTAAACTTGATTGACGATCGGTGTGCCATTGTGTTTTCGACGAGGTTGAAAATTTTTATGTACATCCCATCTCATTTGTTTACGGGAATGACTGATTTTTTCACGTGGGGTTACTAGTACTTTGATACAATGAAGCAATTGGAAGTATATCGATCGGCCTTCGTAATCACCATTTTCATGACATTTGCACTCAAACACGCGTATGGATAAATAAATAAATTTCGCCATCCATCGGAAGTGGAGCCCGTAGTGAATAATCTCGTAATATCCGATGATGATTCCCAAAGTGGGGGAAAACGCTCTGGGAAAAGTTGGTACGTGACTGACGCGCGCGAGCGAGCACAAAAGGCTGTACATAATACGCTCTTACTTTCTCCTTTTCGGCGCTTCCTCGAAAAAATCCGTCAAAGTTTTTCAATAATCCGGCACCAACTGCGTCCCGTCTGATATGTACTCGATCCAGGTATATACTGTATAGGTGTACTTATGCGATAATCCCTCGCACGGTTAAGCTCTGTGTCTTTATATCCTTCGCCTCTACCCTGCATTAATATAGACAATGGCGTTATTTCCGTTATGCTTCCCAACTGGCTGGCTTTCGTTTCCCTCTCTGTTTCTCTCTCTCTCTGCAGGTACGTACATCGAAAAAGATAAAAGAGTCCTGAGTAAGAATAAAAATAGTATTGTAAATTATATGAATAAGTGAAATCAGAGTCAGAATGAAAAATTCTATGAGATTGGATGCATGTTAACAGTCCAAGGATAAAGTCAACTATTCTAAAATCATCTAGAAGATAAAAGTTAATCAGAGACACGACGTAATACTACATGTATGATGATTTTAATAAATAACGTATGAGAACTGCAATGTGGTACATCCATAGGTAAAAAAAATGCCCAAAGTAGGAATGATGCTTAGTTTTGGTTGCAAAAGTGGCATCGACCCCGGGGATATTTTGCGGCTCGAGGGTCCTGCGAGTGTAGCCCCACTTATGTACCGAACACTGTTTTTCCTACTTTGACCAAGGTAGGAAAATGGCCCCAAAAATAGCTTAGGTAGGAAAAAGATCAATTTCCTACCTCGGGACGTTTTTCGTGACCTTTGGACGTTTTTTGCGTCATTGGTAGGAAAAATAGTGTTGGTCACGTAAACGTCATCCAACCAGGGCTACTCTACGGTCGCAAATAGCCTGAAAGATGACGGCCCTTGTATGGCGAAAATTACCATTTCAGCCTCGGATAACGATACAGAGTAAAATAATACACCACGTTACTAGGGCGCAAAGTGCGGCCCGGGTGCGAAAATCGGTAGTTGCACTTAGCACCCTGGGTATTCCACTTTGAAAAACGAGGGCAAACTTTCACGACTCGCTCATGTAAATTAACATTGGGCTGGTATTTGAACAAAGATGCTGCGCATCCAGCATCGCTTGAAACATACGTGCGACTTTTTAATTAGCATACTTAACCGATTTCATTGGTAAAAGCCCGTCCGATGTATATGTACGAAAAGTCCCTAATTGGACCGCGCAATTCGCCCATCGAGCGCCGGCAAACAAAAAGCCGAAACAAAAAGCAGGAATGAAACGTGAAAAACAAGCAGTGCCTTTGGCTCTCTTGGGACGAGGGAGCGGAGTCAAAGTTCATCCCAGCGGTGCTTCTCGAGAGAGCAGACCCAATGGCGGTCGGACTGCTCGCTTTTCGTGCTCTGATTTGGTTGCTCGCGTCATTCAACCGGCGACGCGCACACCCACACCCATCACGCCAACGACACGACCCTTGCGGATCACATAGATGTACATATATGTATACACGAGATACAGCTGTGGCCCATAGGTATGTGTAGGCAGTGCAACGGGCGCTAACTAGCTAATCACAGGTGGAGCCCGCCAGCAACTAGTGTACCGCGCGACGATGACGAGTGAGCGAGCATAGGGCCGCACAGATAGCTGAGCGAGTTAGGGGTGGGAAAGCGAGAGGGATTATACGCCGCTCCGCACGGGTGTGTAGCTAATCACAGGCGCGGAGAACGGCCTCAAAGGCGCGTACCGGAAGCTAATAAGTAGGCACTTTGGGCAGCCTAATTTTCGCACGGTTTCGGGGGTGAAAAAAAAAAAAAAAAAAACTACAATAGAGGGTCGAGCAGGGCGAGGGCGCTACAGTGTTAGCGGTGAAATAAAGTGGGCTGCTGGTGAAATACGTGCAAAAAAAGGTGGGTAAATAAGTGCGTACACGAGGGTAGAAGTCGTGTCGAAGATGACGACTTTTGCTCCGCTCCTTTGACCCCTTTTTTTTGCTCACCACGGTGTCCTCGTATACATACCTGGGATTACAATTTAAATTGAACGGGATCGAAAACGTAGCACCATATGGCGAATCAATTTATTTGTTTTCCTCCTCCCGGCTGTTTTTCCTTTCCCGCACGGTAACTCCATGGTAAATATATATGTTACTCTGTATCTGCAATGGTTTTTCGAACGACACGGACGGATTTTTAGGTTCGACGATTTTAAAACATGTACATCGTCGTACGTAATGTTAATATGGAATCGATTAATTGTTTTGGAGCATCTACGTATGTGGGACAATTCAAAACAAAGAGGTCAAGTATTTTTAGCTTCGATCGGAGCAGTGTGTATATATTTGGAGGAAAGCGATGGTCCAAGGGATCCCTTGTAATTTACACCCAACCGAACAACAACGACCAGCAATGGCATACAAAAATAGTGATCTGGCGAGGGTGAGCGGGAAAACGGCATTAGCAAACAGCGAAACAGGCGCGCGAACAAAGGACTCTTTTGTAGCCTGTGCACCTGCATTTTTACCTCCCGGCCGTGTATTGTTTTTATCAGTCTCGTTGCCCGGCGCACGTATCTTCTTCCGCGTGTTTATTGCGTCGGGGGTGATTTCCCTCTGTCTTTTTTTTTCTCTCTTTTTTTGGTGATTTTCCGGTCGGCGCGTTGGAGTAAAAAAAAAAAATCCAAATAAAGGAAGGAAAAAAAAAGGGTGGTGGGCAGGGGAAACAAGAAACAAAAGATTCAGTGGATAAATGACGTCGGGGCGGCTAGGGCGTGCCGGGGATGATGAAGAAACGGGTACGTACGGGGGCGCGATCGATACTTATTTTCAGCATTCTTTTCCGGTGCGCCTCAATTACCGCATGCCCCCCGTGGCTCTGGAAAATTCCGAAAAGAAGTCGGCAGCGGTGAGGCTGGATCGAGTATTTTTTTTTTTCCTGTCTTTTTGCCATTAATCGACCCCCTCCCGCGCACGTATCGTTGCAACGCGCTATCCGCCCACTCATTTTTCGTCTTTGGTGTTATAAATCGTACAGGTATCGAGACGTACAGGTAAGGCCAGAGCCCCGCTCAATTTCAGCCGCTGGGTAAAATGAAAAAGCTCCTTTGAGATTTTCCGAGCGAGTTGGCGGGGAAAAGACGCGACGGCCCTTGGCGGTAATGCCTGATGGGATGATTATGTCTAACGCCTTCTCCTCCGTATCTCTTGATTGTTTTAATTATTCGAAAAACAAAGATACAACTAATTATGCTTCAAATGTACATGAGTTTGCATGAACTTTTTTACAGTTTGCTTGATTAAAAATGCTAATTTTGTATCTACAGTAATAGCACATTATGTTTTTTCAAATTTTAATCTTTCATGAAAAATGTTATCAAATACCCATCGGTCTTTCGTAACGAACGTTTTACGATGAATTTTCATTTTTACCTTCATTTAAATCTCATTAACTGATGGATGAATTTTTTTTTTTTTTTATAATCGACATTTAGAATAAATATTGTAGTTGGTGATTAAAAAATTTTCATAATTGAACCTTGTTTTTCCTGCTTCAATATTAGTAAAACCTTTTTTCTTTAGAATATGCTTTAATTTTTTATTTACATCGCATTCACTCTAAATATTTTCTTCTTACCCTGGAAACAAAGGATAAAAAAAAGATTTGAAATATGCCACGAAATTAATTACTGTATTTCCGAATGTTTGAAAAATCTCATTTTGTAAAGTATTATTTTTCGGACTGGCATAAATCTACTTTATTCTCCTGCATATTTTTTTTTGAGTTTTATAATGGACTTGTGACGTATTTCATAATTACGTTACAAGTCTATTAAAAATTACCCTTTGCGTTGGTTTTTTTTTTTTTTTTTTTTTTTTTTTTTATTACTCTAAAATACGTTAATGTACTTATTAAAAGCAGGATGATACAAAAAATGTATAGGTCTTCTAGTTGCGTTGCTAGCCTACTTTTATCCTAATAAGCGCACAATTTTCTTTTTCTAAGGTAGGAAATAGTATAGATATATTTAGTACCATGAAAAATATTTCCTAAAATTTTATAAATGATAAAGGCGCCTAACAAACAATAAATACAAAAGTTGTGAAATTTTTTACTTATGGACCTACACTGTCAATTAAAAAAATGACACGTGTTAAAAGAACTTATAGTGCACGTATAGGTAAGTTCTACTCACGAACAAGACACGGAGTAACGGATTGGGTAATGAGAAAAAAAAAAAACAACCCTGGGGCTCATTGCCCGCTCATCCACACGACAATTTTTCATTCCATTGTAATCCTTCCTCCCCCATTGGCCTACTTCCCAAAAACACAGCCCAAGCTCGATCGATTTAAAATTAAAAAAAAATTTTTTGTTTAAAAATCGGTCTTGACATCAATTTCCTCTGTGTTACTTCGCGATTCGCAGCCAGAATATAAATATGGCCACGACGCTCGCCCTTTACTTCTTCTTGCGGGCCAATCATTCATACGAAAAAGCCATTAACGCCGATCAAAGGCACGCAATCCCTGGAATACAACAAAGGCCATTTCAAACGTATACCCGATAAAAGCTTGTATAGGTGTGGAAAAGAGAAAAATGCGCATATTTTGAAGGAGGATGGGCCAAATCCATAATCGGTGCACCCACGCGCGAGCCATTCCAAACGAAGCGTGATTAAGTAGACATCTCTGATTAATCGGGCCATTTTCGCTGCGAGGGCGCTCGAAAATAATGGTAATAATAATCGTCGAGTTGTTAGTGCAGCCGCACGGGTGAAAAACGTACCTATGCTGACCATCTCGACTCTCATATTGCGTTAGCCTATGATGATCGTCGAATGGGGGTGTAACAGGTCAAATCATTTCAAGAGAGTAACTATACGTTTCATGCGATTGGGGAATTGATATTGTAACATCCGCACTCATCCAAAAATCTGTTTATTTTCAGTAGCACACATATTAAACTTTTGCTTTTGCAGGGGTCAACATGGGACATTTTCCAATATACTTTGAAAGCCCACGATTATTCGAATGGCTAAAAAAATCTCGAAAGCGCCACACACATTTTCATGACGCGCGAAGGGCTGTCGATGCGTACCGGCGTGCGGTTATTTCGGTGGGCCGTATAATACACATACACTCCGTCGCGGCAAAAACTCGCGATCAATCACGAGTTATTAATAAACTTGAAAGTGGCGTGGATGAACAGGGCTCGCGGCCTCTCTCATCCCCCTCCCTCTTTCTTTGTGCGTGTTTTATCGATTGGCATGGCTGTGGTGCTTCATGGGACATCGGCTAAACGCATAGTAGGTTGTACGTGCGATTCGTGACATACACGGCCTGGCAGCTTTGAAAAATATACTTTCTGCTGTTTAAAGTAGTACGTACGCGCGAAACAAACGGAGGTGCCTTAACAGTGCATTCAAGTTATCACCCCTTGTCGATTGACCATGTTTTTTTTTTTTTTTTTTTTTTTTTTTTTGGAACAGCAATTTTATTGGGAAATACGATATCAAAGGAGTCTAATCCTCACCCCCACTTGCGTACTACTTTTATAGCAGGCGGAGAGGGCTTGACACGGTCGCGACCGCGTTTTTTTCGATACCTATATCCCAATCATGCGAATGGGTATAGAAGCTGGCAGGTGAATTTTTTTTTTTTTTCCGTATACGCTGTGCAGCGCAAGCCCAATGAGGTGGAAGTAATAAAACTAAAAAACGCGCCTCCTTTTGACCGCTTTGAGTGCTGTTGCGGCTGGTGTATCCGTACAGTGGGGCGAAAAAGCAGCCGCGCGTCAGAAAGGGAGGAAAAAGAGGGAAAAAAAGTCACGCACTCCGAGGATGAGGCGGGCAAAACAGAGCGAGGGATTATATAACGTGATGCTGTGCGCGCGTAAAAGGATAGGCGTCGAGATAAGTCGGGGCAAAGGTTTTTTCTTCAAACACACGCGTTACGTATCGCGTCATTCTCGCCGAGTCGTACATTTTTACGCGTGAGTATACGTACTCTTAGAAAAAGGAACTCTTGATGGTGGATTATTTTTCGCGCTTGTAACCGTACACTTTTATATCTGCGTGAAAACACGTGCTGTGTGAATAAAACAAAAAAACTGTGCGCCAGTGAGTCGTGACATATTTACTTCTGAATATTCATTCGTAGGAATTGTTGTGCGCAAAGCGGTGAAAAGCGCTGTATTTACTGTTAAAGGGTAACAAAAGTGGCTCAAATTGCAATGTTACATTCCTTGTTTTATCAAACACAATGGCCATCTGTTGGTTGCAAGAGCGAAGAGCTTACTCTCTCTTTGTTTTTTTTTTGTTTTTGTTGTTTTTTTTTTTAACGAACAAAACGGAACTCGCGCTTTTAATCCGCTCACCGCGTAACTCATCATTTTATTCATGCGGCCGCGTGCGTGTACAATATGTAAAAGAATTTTCTACCCATAACTCGATTAAACTGCAAAAAACGCATAAAACTTCGTTTAAGGATAATAACGATGGCAACAGAGCGCAAATAGCTCGCGAACGATTTTTCCGTCCCTCCAAATGCCGAGCATAACAGATATTTGCCTCCGACGCGACGGGGTGTACAAAATGAAACGGAAAAGTATATAGGGAGATGGAAAAGGAGAAAGAAAAAAAAATTGATGATAATAATAAATCCGCATTCCCAGCGCCACATCAATATCAGGAGCGTTGGATCGCTCGACTATTAAAGACGTGAAAATTCCAAGGCCGAAGCGAGCCCGTAATGAAAATGAGGCGCGAGTGCTAGTGTGTTTATGGGTCGCGTAGTGCAGCAAATGCGAAAGGACCCGCGTGTATAACTATACGGGTGGGGTGCGCTGTTGTTGTTGCCTTTGGGGTGGAAGTTGCAAGGGCTGCTTGGAAAATTTGTGTGTCGCCCAACTATGCGCCATGCGAGCGACACGTGCGCATGTACGGGCGAAGACGTTTAGGGGAGCGGAGGAGTTGGCTGCCCGAAAATTTATCGGTGCCCGAGATGGAGCCGTTGCGGAGGTGCCCTGGCTGCAGCGGCGTGACCTCGTCTTTGGGAATTCTTCGGGTTCCTTTGGCTCCGTGGCTGTCCGTCGTTTGTCGGGGAAGAAGAGTCGCAAGGAGATGACTCGAATAATTTATCCGGCAGCTCGACTACACTCGAGATTGTTTCGATGCACCCTACTGTGTTGGCCAATATGACGATCGATCCAGAGTCTGTGCGCTTGAAACTCTCGGTAAAAAAGTCAGAAATCTTTTTGACATACTTTTACAGTCTTTCAAAGAGGGAGAGTAATCAAAAGTCTTGGATGTCTTTGAAATATTTCAGTAGACTTTCAAAATACTTTGCACACTTTTAGAGGCTCTTAAAGACTTTAGGTCATTTTAAAATTACTATTATGTCCTTTTCATGCTTTTCCAGTCTTGAAATACTATGAGAGTCCTTAAAGTTATCAAAAGTCTCGGATGAGCTTCAAATCTTTCGGTAGGATTTTAGACATGTCTTTTGTTAACTTTTAGACACTCTTAAAGACTTTATGTGACCTCAAGTAATTTTAAAGACTTTTTGAGACTTTTGCAGTCTTTTTAATGACTCGAAGGCTGGGCAGCCTCTTATGACCAATCGTAAGCAACTTTAGTTCGATGATTAAATTTATACTTATTTGGGTCAAAGTTTTTCGCTAAGAAACCTTTATTTCGATAAATAATCGGTACCTACATTTTGAAATTCTTGAATGATTTCACCGATAAAGGTGGCTCGAGTTTATAAAAAGTCCAGCAGCGAGTGGATTATCTATTTTTAGTACAAGCTTCGACATCTAAAGTTACGTCTTTCAAGACAGTCTTTTCAACTAAATGCGGAAACTCGACTCCTAAGGTTTCACACAATTTTTATTTGATCACCAATTTCATAAAGGCGCTGATTGGAAAAATTTCATCCTTTTCTTCGGTTGTCTATTCAAAATTTAATATAGGGGCAATATATATTCCAGGTGTGGATTAAAGGAAACAGAAGCGGTAACTTTGGGGGGTTTGAATATAAGATCGGAATCTGAAATTTATTTAAAACAGCTCTCCCACGAGCGAGAGGCACTCAAATGAAGAATAGGTTATGCAAATGAAGGGGAGTGCCTTTTACCATGGACCGATTCAGACATTGGAAGTGGAATTTCGGTAAAGTTAAAATTGAGCGATCCACGTACAGTGTTGATACGTACAATCGAAAATCGACAAATTATTGTATTATTGTAAAAAAGGAAGAAAAAAAAACCGATCGATCTCTTTATTTTTCGTTTGCTGATAAAAACACACTGGAGTTGGATCAAAAGTTGGAAATAAATGTTTCATCGCGGCAGCTGGGACGGTTTTCCTTTCTCGCAAAAAGCCAGGGCTACACGAGCAGATTTCCGATTTCCTTAACGCCATCAAAACGAATTCGATTTCTTTTCGCGATAAACAGTTTCGCACGTAGAGAATAAAATATACTTTTATGAGCTCGCGCGAACGGATCCGACAATAATGGCGCTATCCCTCACCTGTCTAAGCGTTTTTGCTCGGCAAACCTCTCGGCCCTCGCGCGCTTGTGTACTCGGCAAACACCAACTTTTCCGTCCTCGCCTTTCCCTACCGAAATCGTCGCGGACGATGGGAAAAGTAAATTCGATTACGGGAACTCCGGCGACAACGAGAGATTCGAGTGCAGGCATGTCGATTTTGCACTATTTTATTCAAAAACCAGAAACTTGTGTGGAGTTTTTTTTTCTTTCTTTTTCTGTTTTTCTTTCATTGTAAATCATTGCTAAATGGAATAAAAAGGTACGATCTATTGTCATGGAGTGGCTCGTTTTTTCCAACTGTTTGACGTGCTTCCGTGTGCCGTTGATTTTTCGAAATTTGCAGGGTGACCATTTTGCGCTGCGAGCAGTTTTATTTTTAACCAAAAACAAGTGTGTGTGTATCTCTATGCGCTTATACACTCCCGTGTATTAATTACCAGTGCATTTTATCACTGAAAAGTTGAAAATGGTACCATTTGTTTGTTTGTTAATTTGAGTAAAAGCATAAAATTCATTTGAAACGGGAAAATGTGCAGTCAACTGAATTTGACCTCGTGCAGATGAAAAACGCGGGGTTGATGAATTGATATGCTTACACGTAAACAAAACAAAATTTCATTTCATTTTCATTTGATGCTTTATTGATTGGATTTTTCAATACTTTTTAATCAAGTAGCCACCAGCTAAGCAATACACATGCGTTTCAAGGGGGTGCGGGGCAAAATGCTCGCCAGAAGCGATAAAAACTCTGTTGACATTTCGCGTGAAGAGGCGACCTACCGTGTTCCTCCGGTCGTTTAGGTATAACGGAGGACAATAATATAGGGGGAAGAAAAGACAGAAGGAGGGGTGACAGGCTCTTTATTATGGTTTTATGTCGATTCTGACAAAGTACCCTCAAAGGGGCTCGAGTCCCCCGAGAGATCAACTCATAATCAATAAAACAAGACCACCTTTTTGCCCCTTCCCTCTCTTCTGAGCTGGAAAAAGTAAGTTTAAAGAAGTGGGGGCAAAAGTAAGGCAGACGGAACTGCTCTCGACTATGAACGGCTTATAGTCCATGGATTATGAAGATTAATTAACTGCGGGAGAGCTCGTCGAGGCACTAAATTGAATCTTCAAAGTGGCGCTCCGCTACCACCTCCCCCTGATTTATGACCCCGTGCATCGTTAGCTCTCTTTTGCCTGTTCTTTTCGATATCCTCGGCCCCCTTCCGGTCAACCCCCTTGATATTCGTTTTTCCACCGCTCCGAGCTTTCACTCCGATCCCTCCCAGACCCGGGCCTCCTTTCGGCAAATACTTTATCCTCCTTAACTTTTTGCTGCTCCTCCACTTTTTTTTCCTTCTTTTGTCCTCTTTTTTGCACTGCTTCAGCCAAGCTAAGGACTTTTTCTTTCTTTTTTTTTTCTTTTTTTTTTTTTTTTTATGAAAAGTCTTGTTAAGTATGCTACTTGAGGGCTAGAGATAATTCTCTTCTCGGATGTTTCTAATTAATTGTTCGAATGCACGTACGTGGTTGGCCAAGTACAAGCCATCGCTCGTTCAAACAGGCGTTTTTCAGTGTATATACGTGGGTGTACTCACAGGAGAGGACTCGGGTGTTATTGACACTTTGATCCGACAAACGCACCCCTCGGCGAACGGCGCGGGGAGTGCTTTTTAAATTGAAAGCCCGCCACTCGGGCTCACGAGGCGGGGTTTGTATGAGGAGTGCGCGCTTTTGCCCCAAAAAACTCAAAGGAAATGGGCGAAAAACCGCAATATACAGGTGAGAGGCACAACAAAACCACGAGTTTTCACGCGATCAACGCTCATGCGAGCAATAGCGGTATAACGCTCTCGCGGTCGGGGCAAAAATCTCGTTTGGGAGTGTTGTTGTAGTTTTTTTTTTTTTTTTTTTTTTCCTTTCAAGTCCAATGGGGCTACTATCGTAGAAAGCCAAAATTAGTGCTCGCCCGAGAAAAGGTTATCCACAAAGGCGCAATAATAGAGCGTCGTCGGCGCGAGAGACGGGGGGAGGGGTAAAAAAAAAGGGAGACCGGCACGCGAGCTTGGTTAATTGAAGTGAGGAATGAATACGCAATAACGTGCTTTTTCGCGTTTTCTGTGGCACTATGCGTGGCGCGTGGGATGGGGAAAAAAAAAAGAAAAGAATTTATGCTCGGCCGAGTTAATTAAATTCCAGCGCCTGTATATTATTCTTCCGACTGCGCGAAAATACGTGCGATTTTCTTCGGGCTTGCGTGGCCTTTATTTTCGCGGAAAGAGCCACCCCGTGGAGAGTTGAATTTGCTATGCCTTGAAACGCGTCTTACTTTATTGCTGGTACTGCTCCGAGACAGCTCGGTGACACAGAGATCGGTAGCTCTACATGAGTTATGACGTAAAAAAAAAATTTTTTTTTTTTTCAATGTCAACTTTTTTCATACATTTATTTAAATTACTAAAAAAAAAAAAAAAAAAAGTTTTGTTCGACAGATGTCAGTAAAATTATACAATTGACGAATTTTTTTTTTTTTTTTTTTTTAATTAAAGACAACAGCCCATTTGGTAGAGATATAACGCTGCTGCAACTGATATATTTTTATTTAGAAGAAAAAGCCCAGACCACGTGTGACATCTGGTCAAAACATTATTGTTTTCATTTCAGTCAATTTTTCTCTACTTTTAAAAAATTTTTCATCGTGATATATGTATATAGAATTAACTTGGATGTGCTTCTCCTCTACCTGCTAAAATAGGACGACACGCCAGGGTAGTACCACGTTCTGCCCGTATACACCGAGACGAGAAAAAAAAAGCAACTCCTACGAACAACGTGTCTAGTAATCGATAAAAAATTTCTCCTTTCACACGGAATCATGAAAATTAAATGTCACACCTGCCGCGCACTACCCAGATAAGAAAGCAAGATTCAGCCACGCACACCATCGAACATTTATATTTCGTAAACGAAGAAGGAGAAGAACGACGAGGAGGAACGAAACAAAAGAAAATCAGGGCCCACAACGAAGACGTCCGTCAATCCCGATAACCTTTCGGCGCCGTCTCTCTCTCGATTTCCGGTGCTCGGGCGCACTCGACTCGGCTGCTCTTATCGCTCATCAACACTCGCGCTCTCCCCCGCATCCGAGAGAGAGGAAAAAAGAGGGAGAGCCACCCATGGCTCGGAATTACGCCCCTTGAAAACAGACGGCAGCCAAGGACGGGCCGATAAAGGAGCGCAGCCTGTCCGGAGTAAAAGGAGGGAAGAGGAAGGAGCGACGGGCGCACGAGGAGCATGACGTCCCTCAGCCCTCAGCAGCGGGAATGATAGTTGACGCCGGAGGTTAGTCTCCTACCCGCCCCCCTGCCCTCTTTGCCGCTATCTAACCTCGAAATGCACTCCCCCCCTCCACTGGTGGGTGGCTACTTTTATCGGCCGACTCTCTGCTCGACCGCGCGCGCTATTCAATTTTTACCCCCCTCCCCAACCCACCTTTCTTTAATCATCAGCCATCCACCCGATACGTACCTTTTTATCCGCAGTTCGATAGAACTGCTCCGGGGGCTCCCTTTTCGAGTGACTAGTCTCCCGGAAAAACAGAAAAGGGAGCCAGAGAAGTGTCTTTAATTTTAGATAAGGCTCGCGGAAAATTTGCAGGGATCGCTCTTCTCTCTCCGGCCGGTTTTAATGAGCTCGATCGGCCAGACGTTGCGTACAGGGGGACCGGAAGTAGTCGGCCTCCCGAAGATCGGTATAGGACTTGTCCTTTTCTCTCCTCTGAGACGACGTGAAAGCGGAGCGGAACTATTTCAAAGAAAAAAAAACAAACATCAGTGTTTTGTGTCTGTCGTTTCGCGCGTGGTAAATATTTTTCAGGAGCCCCGAGTTGTTGTTTGCTTATACCCTTTGCCGACGAGCACTGGACACACGTCCCAACAGTTGTCGAGCTCACACCCTCCTTTTACACTTTTACACGACTACACTGGAGATGTTTAATTGTACATACGAAAAGTTATTGATGCAGGTATTGCATATTGAAAAAAAAAAAAATACGCGGCACAGATAAACTTGTACCATCTGACATTTCGCATACGTATATATATACATGTTGCACGTATGCTCGCTTCTGCCGATGCGTTGGTAGGTATGCACATACCCGCGTCGACGCGATTTATGAACGTGCATTTCATTATTGAAAGCGAAACGTCCTCCATACGTAACCTACATCCGTTGTGCCATTTTGTTCGACTGCCGGGTACTTTTTCTCTCCTTTGGCAGTGCTACATTGCTGTGCTTCCACTCTTTTAGCGCTTGTTTTTCGCCAATCATGTATATTTGATCGTTAAAAATGACTCTGGATCCAGAAAAAAAAAAAAAAAAAAAATCACAAACGATCGCGCGAACTGTACGGATTAGCGATTGCTTTTATCTCGACTTTCTTTTTGTTTTTTTGTTTTTTCAACGGCAAGCATCGACGCACGGCGTCGGCTCCGAACGAAAAGTGCGAGTAAAAGCCTGTTTGGGAGATTATGTAAACGCCCGTTTTGCGAAAAAAAAAGTTGGAGGGAGGAAGAATGAAGCCGTTTTAAATAACAAAGCCAAGTGCTCATTAACGCGAGTACGGATCATCCGCGGAGTGTACCCGTCCATCGTTAAAACGGACGCGCGGCGCTGGCATTTGTTAAAAGCTTTGTTTTTCAATTTTTAATTACTCCGAGGGGCTCCCGGAAGGGCGAACGAAAACAGTATTTTCGCATCGAAAGAGCGCGCCGGCAAACGAGTGGAGTTAAAAAAAAAAAAAAAATCAATGGAGCCCGAAAAAGAAAAAGGAACGGCGCCGTTAAATTACGCGCGAAATGGAGCCGAGTTTTAATTACTACTCGGGGAGGGTGTTGTGCCGGGGCGGACGTGACCCGGAGGCATACCAAAAAACGAGCCCGTCGATGATTCGGAAAACAAAAAGCTAGGAAAATAACAACATATCCATCGCAAAGGCTCGCGTGTAAACGCACGTTCGAGCGTCGTCGCTCAAACTTTTGGCTCAGCGCTCTGCCCGTAAGTAACACAAGTTGCGTGGCTCCCTATTTTTCGGCAAAATAAAAAAAAAAAAAAAAATAAAATAAATAAGCCAAGGAAGAAAAACAAGCCTGCGCTGTTTGACAAACACGGCACAGGATGTCTAGACAAAGTGTTTTGTTCGCGGCTGCGCTGCATACATCTCAAGGGTACGGCTGAACTCAGGGGGTTGGGGTGTTTTTCGCCGTTTGCGAGCGTAGAGCGCGCTACAGAAGATAGTGAGTCTAGACGCGGGGAATTTAAAGCATCCCGGGATGTGGGGACGATCGATTTTGCAAACGCGCATTTTGGCTGGGTTGAAACGTAGTTTGCCACCTTTGAATCTAAATTTGAGATTGGAATTCGGTTTTCAATGTTGAAAATTTACTCAGACATCCAACATTTCGGGGCAAATGGTGAAAATACATTTTTCACGCTTGAAAAATGGCAAAACTGCCACTAGGGTAAAAATTAGTGTACACAACCACGTGTACTTCTCGGTTAAAGTCACGCAATTCATTTTACATGAATTCCAAGTAGAGTATAGTGATTAGCCATCACGATTATCCCATGATCAACTATGTATACAACGCGAATACAATATGCGCTTGTCTACAGAAAACAGCAGCGAACGCGCGTGAATGAGTTACCGTTAGATCGTGTGCGTGAGCAAGCCAAGCAAATCTCCACGATCAAGCAAGTTTAAGCAGCTTGGGCGTACACACGCTAAATTTTCATCAACTCCATCACGATAGATAACGCAATCATTGGCGATAGATTTAGCCCGACTAGCACTTTCTCGGATTTCAAACGCTCGCAGTTGACCCGCCGCGCAGAGTAATTCTCGTCAGTCCCATAATTACCCCGTAACTATACGTCCATTCGGCTCGACCAACGCCACGTCACCACTGATAGCTGCGTACCGTATAATGTATACCAAACAGAGGCCACGCTGGATTTTCTTTGACACGTGATTCGAGCGGAGAGCACGTTTTGCCATTTTGTTTCAAAGAGTCCGTATCGGCATCGACATTGGTAATAACATTATAAAAACAAAAAAAAACTTGACAAAACCTCACGTGAAACAAATATCACGACGCGTACCGATACCCATGATGAATTTTAATACGGACCATGAGCATGTACGGAAAAAAAAGCAAAATTCACATTGGACTTTTAAAGCTTTGAGCTCGACCATCTAGTCTATTCGCGGTAATCGCGGCGTAAAATTCCGTTGAAAAACCATAGGAAAGAAAGGGGGGTTTTTAACGTCGAACGGGCCGATATTAATGCCCGGCACGCATGCACCACTCGGCTATTAGCGTTCATTAGATTGCAGCCCCGAGGTCGTGCGGGTATAGAGCCTGTGCACAAGGGAGGTTAATCCACGGGCAATGAGCACAAGTGCAAATAAGCACGGGTTTCCTACCACTTGCGACTCGAGGCTCTTTAGCGAAAATCGGCGATCCGTGAGGCGGGTCCCGCTCGGTTTACCCGGTTACCCGGACTGACGGGGTACAGAATACACAGGGGAACGAGGGAAGGTAGGAGCGTTTGTATGCACCGCCAGGACTGGCTTTGCCGAGGAGCAAAGACACGCGACCCCTCCATACACACATGTCCGTCCGGGAGAGAGCACGTGGATACAGCTGCCGTAAAGCTGCTTTTCCGATTACACACGCACCCTCCTCCCTCGCCCTGGGCTATGAGCTATATATTTCGTGTGTGTGTGTACCAGTCCGAGTGTTTATGCATTTGGTTATACATGAACGTAAATACGAGCAGGATACGCCGAGATTTCACAGGTGGCTGGAATCCTGTGGGAGGATTAATTTTTCCTCTATAGCCGTGCTTACCGACGGATGCTTTATTTTCGTTTTGCGAACGTTTTTTCGACCGCCCGAGTTTGCCTTTCATTCGAGCTCCAATTCACGGCGGCAGCTTGGAAAAAAATTATTTCGTTTAAAAGCACCCGGGATAGAATGTAATCGGCCGTTTGGTGGCAAAAACCGTGAGCTAAACCGTCAAAGGGCGGCGAATTATGTGACCTGTAAAGTTCGGATTACCGATGAAAACCGATCCCTGCTCTGCTCTGCCACTTGGTGCTCATGACTCGGCAAATCAGCGTCACGAGTTTGTACCTTGCCGACAGCTTTATTTCAACCCATTTTCACTCATGAATGATTTTACAGGTAATTTTATGCTGAATAATGAAGAGGGATACAAAACTGGCCATTTGAGGAGTCATTCAAGACCAAGTTTGTCGTCATTTATTGAGAATAGAGTCAGAAAGCTCGCAACGCGTGATCATGAAAAAGATTACCGAGAGGTGTTTACAGCCTCAGACGCACCTTTAACGATCTCAACGGATTATTATAAACTTTGGCTCAAAGGATTCCTCAAGTCACCGGCTTTGTTCCTCGTCTCATTATTTTGCCGAAAAGTATAGCTACAAAATTACTAACTAATGAAAATACGTAAAACAAAGGTTCCAGTACGGTATAGAAACTTCCCCTGATATACACACTGAATGCCCTATACTTTTTCTTCTTCGAGCACCGTATAAACTCCCTTTATAAACTCAACTGTCAAAGTTTTAACCCCCTTGAAATTTTGGCGATGCAAAAACCGGTACCTCTACTCGTGGGTATGGTAATAGGCACTTCGAGCCCCTAAATTTCCTTATCCAAAGTACAGGGGGCAGCGTATATGCATACTCAGCCGAGCATTCAGTTAATCAAACCCCGAGGTTGAATAACGCACATACATATATACCTGAACGCGTGTGCTCCCGTTTCCAGTTGAGCCGATCGACGAGCGACAGACGGCCGCCCAGCAGCAACAACAGAGCCGGCTCACGGAAGCGGGTCACGAGCTCCTGCAGGAGGAGTTGGGGCCCATCAGTGATGACAAGCGACCGCGTCATCATCATCACTACTACCCTCAGCAGCAGCAAAGATGCCCAGAACAGGAGGAGCCGGAGGAGGGGGAGGAGCCGACAATCGAGGAAAGTCGGCAGTCCGTAATGACTCTGGGCTCGCGCAGCGTTTGCCGGATCTGCCACACGGACTCATGGGCCAAGGAGCCCCTCATCTCACCCTGCAGGTACATATAATACTACCTGGACGCGGTGCGCGTACCCACTTGGCAAAGGTGCCCAAGTTGCCCCTTGACGACGCAGCGATGGCCACAGGGTAGTGTCAATGGTTCTTTTTTTTTTTTTGCACGGTATGGGTTGGCAACGGCACCCTAGGCATTCCAAAGGGAAATCACGCACGACGCAATTATTGAAATGGTGGGGCTTGCGAGTGGGTACGCCTCGGTGAACGTCACGATTCCGTTATCGGCAATCGCGAAATGGGGATTTTTTTTTTTTTTTTTTTTTTATTACAAACAAAATCAACGCAAGCTTTGAGGCATGGGTGACGGGATTTTCATTACTCGAGCGTCAAGTGCGGAAAAACTCTTTCGAGCGACTCGCCAATCATTTTTCGCGCAGTACACCGCCGATTGAGCTTGTCGCTCTGCTTTGGGCTTTGAGCAGCCGGTGCGTAAAATAATTTCCATCCGTACGGGCGAAGGAATAAAAAAGAGGAGAAAATATAACACAGCTCGCCTAATCGCGTGTACGTGCAGCTCGTCAACATTTTTCGGTAGTTTGCGTTTGAAATGAAATTTTCTCGAAGTATATTGGCTTCGAGCGAAGGTATACGCACGGTTTGTTTGATTACGATTTGGCGTGTGTGGATACGTGAAAACTCCCTAGGCGATGAAATCACGGCGCGCGCAAGTTCGTCGTCAAAACGCGGGGCAACTTTGAAGTATTTCTTTGCCCTGTGTGCTCGGTAATGCACGACAGCTGCTGCCCGCCTTTCGGCAAAGTACACCCATGGACCCAAACGTAATTCGAGAACTCGAGAGTTTCCCACGGCATAAATGTGTTTGTTGGCTTTTATGATTTCACCAGCCCGGACTGGGACGAAAAGACAAGCCCGAGTTGCGAGTGCGTTGCTTGTTTCAAAGACATTCAGGTAAATTAATTCAAAACGGAGCTACTGACGGTTTTCGCCCTCGTTACTCGATTACCCGATTGCATCACACATTTTGCGCTTTATCGTTGCGACGTTTCAAACGATTCGTGACGGTACAAGGGTTTTTTTTTAAATTTACTTCCCTAAGGCGTATGTCCCTTTGACATCACTCATTTGATCCCATAGATATGAAATTTGCAATGATGAGTGTTGACGCATCGTACACAATTTATTCAGCATCCACCAAAAGCTCGGGTGCACATCTATTCATCCGCAACACGTGTATGGTTTCACCTTCAATTGTTTGTACATCTTTGAAGCAACGGCATTGAAATTTCGCGAAATCCTGAGCTTCTTTACCCCTCGTCTGTTTGACAGTCATTCGAAAGCCTCTCCTTTCGAGTGAATACGGGTTATTTGTCTCTCGTCGCGTGAATAAGCTATCGTCTGGTGCCACTCGATGCCTACGCTGTTCATACCGAGTATCCCAAGCGGTGATTCATCGTTCTTCATTTAGTTAACCCTATCAGAGGGAATGGCGAATGTTGACAACCGGATGCATGTCGTGTCAAAGTGGAAAACAAGAGGGAACATCTCTGGCGCAAAAGGGACAAGCGCCCTATTAACTATTTACCCGCAATCGTGTGAGATCGAGAGAGTGCGTGGGTGTGACTGAAAAATTCGCTCTGCGGCAGCCTTTTTTTTTTTTGCTTTCGCTGATGGGTGTATACTGTGCTTTTGTCGACAAATTCGTTCAATCCTGAAAGCTCGAGTGCTTTCGATTTGGCAGGACGAGGGGCGTAACTGCGAGTTTTTGCTTACCTTTTTTTTTTTTTTTTTTTTTTTTTTTTTTTTCATACGTAGTGAATCATAGAGTTTGTTTGAAACAGGCAAATGAATTTCACGCCAAGTATTTATTTGGATCGATCACGGTGTTTCAAGGCTTTTTTAATTTGAAAATGGAAAGTGTGTAGCAGTGAAAAAAAAAAAAAAAAAAACAATTGGATCGATACGTGAGGGTTTTATTGCAAAGTAGACCGATAAATTTGCTGCGATCTCGATAGATTTGTAGGTCGTCTCATCACGGTAATAGCTCTTTGATGCGCGGAGTAATGAGAGAGAGATTATCATCGGCTTGCGCTCTTACGGTATGATATCCATCGATGCTTTTAGATTAAAATTAAAAAGCCGTTGGCGATTGATGCGTTTCTCGCGTACGTTGTTGGGATACGATTTTGTTGCTTAATCTTACGATTTTAATCTCAAAATGAAAATTGTTTACTCAACCAAGTTTTTTCGAGAAAACTATTGGTTATAAATCATTTTGGAACTTGAAAAAATTCACTAGCACATTGCATTACTTTGATTCGTTTCATAAAAATGGACAGCATTAATGAGGAGGTTCAACGATTTTCTCAAAACGCAGAGAAAGCAGTGAAACTTTCAGTAATTACCATTCAGAGTGTCGGGAAGATATATGAATCTTTTAATAAGCTCTCAGAAACAGCAATGGATACAGGCTCGTTATCCGTTAATGAAAATAACTTGTGTATAGTTTAACGTATAGTTTCCTAACATTTTAAATAGTTATTGTTAAAAGATTCACTGCGTACTTTTAATAATCCGTCCTACAAATTTCTTGTGCAAAAATTCGTAAAATTATACCTTGGTGTAAGTAGGTATGCACTTGATATACTTACTTGCTCTGTTGACTTGGCGAAACTTTAATGACGTAGCAGCTTCTCTCGAGATCGAGTTTCACAGCCTTTTGAATTAAACGAGATCCCAGAGTCTGGCTATTACGTGCAAAAATAATTACAACTCGCTCATCTATGTATGCACACCTAGTGCGCACTTTGTAAAAACACAAAAGTAAGCTTTGATCGTTTCCGTTTACAAGATGCAAAGGAACCCTGGCGCACGTTCACCTATCGTGCCTGGAGCGCTGGTTAAACCAGTCCTGCCGCAACTACTGCGAGCTCTGCAACTTCCGCTACGAGGCAGTCGAGACGCCGCGATATGGATGGTTTGCAGAACTTTCAATATAATTGACGAGTTTAAGCTATCTCGCTCGGCAAACTTTACCCTTTCGCCTCACGATATAATATAATCGGCCAGCCCTACAACTTAATCGATATCCATGAGAACGACTAAATCCCTCATCGGTTTTTTTTTTTTTTTTTTTTTTTTGCAGGTTCGAGGCCCTGAGGATATGGATCTATCATCCGAGCAATCGCAGACAGATTCAGGAGGACTTTCTCATCTTCACCCTCATCACTGTTTTCTCGCTCGGGCTCACTAGCGTCTGTCTGATAGGTTATACAAGTATTAAGACCAGTAGCTTTTTTCTACGTCTATTTCGAGCATAACCACTTATTGATTGTTCCGACGAACATCAACAATCTTGTAATAATTGCGATATCAATTTTTTTTTTCTTTCCTCCCACGTTAAGGCGGCTCTTTTTTTGCGAGGTACTATCAAAGGTGCTTACGTGTGTTTATTTTTTTTTTCTCATCCAGGGGCCGAATATTTGGTACTCGATGGCGCAGACGTTGGATACACCGAGCCCTGGACCAAAGCGTTTATCATACTCTTCATGATAATCGTTATTTTGGGATACGCCACGTCTGTCTACTTTATGATAAAGGTAAGCTCAACAGTCCGTCTACATGACTTTTACCCTCGATACGATAAACGTGACGTGGTTGCAAAAGAAAAAATTTCACAAGGTAATTGTTTTCATTGTTTTCGTGCAACTCTTTTTTTGCAACGAATGGCAAAACGACGCGATAAAATTCTAGTTCGCAAGCCCTTGGAACGATTGTGCCTTGAGGATCATTTGGTTCGAAATCGGCTTAGCTGTAACTATTCAAGCGTACGGCAGAGTGTGTATTTGCTCTAAAAGTCGCGGAAAATTTTATTTTGGCGTCCAAATAAACGCGCGAATCCTATCCCAGTCCAACAAGTGCAGGCACTCCAAGCGAATCCCAAACGAAATCGTCCCTCGTGCATCGGGATCAGCATTCACAGTGTAGTAGCTCCGCAAAGTGATTCCACCGCTATCTTATTTTATCGGGCCCGGCGTTTTCGTTTCCGACGGGCACCGGGCGAATCATCGCGCGGCTGTTTGTGACTCGCACACACTCGACGAGAGGAAAATCCCGGATCAGCGAGCAGAATTAAATATATATATAAAACCAACTTTCCTGGGTGTTTGCCTTCACCCCCTACCACCCCTGGGCCTTTCATCTCCTCCACTGTACCTATTACGTGGCTAAAAATCACCCCTGACTTTCAAAACCCCTTGGCTGGCTCGTTGGTTTATCCAAGTACGGGCGTTTTCCCTCCCCACTCACCGTTTTCCCATTGATTAATTTCCACCTACGACGATGTGATTTTTCCGATTGCAACGGACTTGCGTCTGAAACAAATTGCACATCGTGCGGGATTTTCATGCGTTTTTTCACGTTCCTGAAACGTATTTGCAGAGCAGTCAAAAATAGAGTTGTGAGAATCAGGATTAGTACTGCACCCACCATATCTTCACTTCATTCAATGTAAAGTGAAAAATAACAAATCACCCATTACATACAATTGGTTACACATTTCAAATTATTTAATTATCAATTTCACATCCGTAACATATAATAAATTGTATGGGTGAATAAATTTAAAAAAAATAACAGTGAGGCAAAGTCACAAGATAGTCCTCGAATAAAAATTCCCACACATTTCATGGGCAAGGTGTAATCACGTGAAAGGGTAAACTGAAATTCGGTATAAATATCTTCTCAACTGTAAATGTAGCATTGAAGTCTACCGCGAAAAAAAAAAAAAATCCATCTCAACTGGACTTTGAATTTCCCGTGCGCTCGCTTGAAGCTATCTTCGCTTGAAGAAAAATAAACAGCCCGTCGGGCAGGGCCATAAGAAGAAGCAGCGCATAGCTGGAATACCGCAGAATTGCCTGGTGCAATTTCCGGCCCCGACAAAATTCGCGTGAATATACGTATAGTACATCGTTACGTGCGTAAGTAAGTGATACTGCGAACAAAGGAAAAGTATATACATGTATGCTTATACGCGAAAATGATGATGACAAGTAAGAGGGGGGAGGGTATAGTAGTTGCCACGGGCGCT
The DNA here is from genome assembly GCF_036245765.1 of Copidosoma floridanum. Lineage (NCBI taxonomy): Eukaryota > Metazoa > Arthropoda > Insecta > Hymenoptera > Encyrtidae > Copidosoma > Copidosoma floridanum. Next base: position 4,979,139 of record NW_028321896.1, read on the forward strand.
AACGCTTATAAAGAGCATCAATTGAAACTTTGGTGCGAAACTTTGTTTTGCGGCTTTACTGCCCGAAGAGGATTGTCGAGTTTATGGGACTCCGGGAGCTTTGCTCTCTCCGTGAGTGCTCTATTTTGTTACTTACATGTATACCGTCCACAATTTTATCTTTTAGAACAAAAGTTTGACCGATACGCCAATAAGTCATTATTGTAATGTAGCGATATATAGTTGTGCAGGATAAATGGGTCTTGCAAATAGGTACGCTGCAGAGCACAATGTATATTTTTAAATAGGGGTGTTATCAATACGTTATTTTGGTCTTTGTTTATCGGCAATTACGTCGTCTATTTACACCTGAGGCATTGTTGCAGCTCCATTAGAGAGGCTATTGTCGAAGAAATATGAAGTTTAATTAAGTTGCGTTGAGCCTCGAGCCCGAGCTAACAGGATTTACAGTCGGAACAAAGTTGTTTATAGCACTCCGGAGTAATTACGATGTTTTCATCAACACGTGCCACATGCTTTTATTACAATGCCTTGTCTCCGAGATGTTGTGAATTTTTTTTTTTTTTTTAGAATTTACAGTATCTGCTTTCTGTTGCGCAAACAGTAAAATCGCACTGGGAAGATCAGAAGGAAAAAGTAAAATTGAAGGCTCAGAGGCAAGCTGGAAGAGAGCTCATGGTAATTTAGAGCACGGATTTCGAAAGGACTTGGAGATTTGTCGAAATATGACGATAATACGATCCGAAAATCGTACTACTGTCCCTGAGGAAGTTGCAAGGATTTATACGGCTCAAAGGAAATCGTGAAATAACAGCGAAAGCTGAATTAATATTCCATTCAAAGGCTAAATTTTGCATTAGAGCTTGAATAACGTTCATTTGATACTTTCACTGGAAGACAACGAGGTTGGGCTTTCAAGTTGGATATTTATTACTCTTCTACTTTTTATGATTTTCTGAAATACCAGTAAGAAAAAAAAAAAAATTTGCTCACCCACTCGAAAACTCTCCGCTATTTTTAAGAACAATGGTGATTTTCGAAAAAACAAATTCACGTCTGTACTACCTAGAACAATTTGTACTTTAGAATTCCATCTGCATCAAAGCGAGACCCGAAGCGAAAATTGTTTTTTCAAAGGCAGAATGGAAAAAAGTGAGAAAGAGAATCCAACGCAAATCCGTGGTTCAACTCGCGTACATCCGTATAAAAGCAAAGGGGGATACGCCGAGAGAAAAGAAAGTGAGAAAAGAGTTCCAGCAGCGTGAAATTATCTCTCTAAATATCCAGGGCTGACTTCAAAGCCGTCCAGACGTGAATTAAAATGAATTTCGGGTGAGTCGCCTCGAGCACTTAATTCCAGTTCTCGCAAAGCGTTGATCCATTCGTTCCACTCTTGACGACTTTTCTCGTGCTCGGACACTCATTCAAGCCCGTTTGAGCGCTCATGTTGACCGTTTTACTTAACCCCTACCCTTAACCCACGTTTGACATGATAGTATCACACATTTATCACGCTCCTACGTGCACTAATTTCTAAGATACTGTTAACTGTAATCGAAATCGGGACGATCATCTGGAGGGAAAAATGATACATTGGACGAATTGGCGTGTCCTCAACTGAAACACCAAAGAAACAAATTGTAGAGAAGTATTTTTTCGAAAAACGTATTGTCAGTAGAAACAGTCAGCGTTTGGTCAGACATAGGGTACACTTGTTTCTCTAAACTATTTTACCGCTGGTAAATAGTTTATGGGTATTAATATACAAGATTTTGGAACTGCAAGAGAATTTTCGTCAGTAGAAAAAGTCAACGTGTGGTCAGCCTGTCAGTACATTTAGCCCTAAGTCTGTTTTCCCATTTGTCCCTGTATAGATTCACCCATGGAAGTGTAAGTTTTTAGAACAGTATGAAATTACTGTCAGTAAAAACGGTAATGTTTAGTCAGACATAGTGTACATTTAATGGATATGAATGTACAAAATGTTGGAACTGCTAGTTTTCGTCAGTAGAAAAAGTCAACGTATGGTCAGCCTGTCAGTACACTTAGGCCTCCAGTCTGTTTTGCAATATGTCCGAGTCTATAGATCTATCCATGCAAGAGTAAGTTTTTAGAGCAGTACGAAAGTTATTATCAGTAGAAACGGTTAGCGTTTGGTCAGTCACAGAGTACACTTGCTTCTCCAAACTTTTTTATGGCCGGTGAAGAGTTTATGGGTGTGAATATATGCAATATTTTTGATCTGCAAGAGTTTTCATCAGTAGAAAAAGTCAACGTATGGTCAGCCTGTCAGTACACTTAGCCCTCCAGTCTGTTTTGCCACATGTCCGAGTCTATAGATCCACCCATGAAAGTGCAAGTTTTTCGAACAGTATGGAAATTGTTGTTAGTAGAAATGGTAGCGTTTGGTCAGACATAGTGTACACTTGCTTCTCCAAACTTTTTTATGGCCAGTGAAGAGTTTATGGGTGTGAATGTACATAATTTTAGAACAGTAAGATAACTTTTATTGGGAACTGTAATTTTAAGGGAATATTAATTTTGAGCGAATAATTTTTGCTAGTGAAAACAGTCAGTGCATGGACAGACGGGCATTACGCCTAGCCCTTTATTCTCTTTGATTGAATGTAACCCATCTGTGACAAGTTTACAAAATTTTAAGATCTTTACAGCCAGCACGCTGATCGTAGTAATGCAGAGACAAACACTTATTGATTGTACCAGAGCAGAAAGAGATAGAGTGAGAGGTGCGCTCGCCGATTCTCAGTTTCCTTTTCTCTTCGACGCGCGCATTCATGAGTTGTCCACAAGAGAGAGAGAGAGCATGTGATTAATTCACAGCTTTAGTCGGAATCCTCTGACGTGTCCATTGCTTTAATTAAACGAAAATCAATTAAACACGAGTCGGCGAAAGAGGCCACACGGAGGAGAACCAAAGCTGCTCGGCAATCTGGCGCCTCTGAGCTCTATCTCTACGTGGGTGGGCGAACACCCAATGACGTATGCGCGTGATTCATGACGCGAGTATTGCACTGCGTAGGTCGGACGAACCACCGTGCTGTGCGTGCAAGCCGGAGTTGTGGCTTTTTAACCCAGACCTTGTTTTTATTTTCGCGTTATGCAATTATTCGTTAGTTTTTTTTTTTTCTTTGGCTTTTGAGTATTACTGGTGAATACTTGGTACTTTGTTGCATTGTACGGTGTAAACTCTTATATTTCTATTAACTTCTTGCAGATCAGTTTAATGAAACGATCAAAATATTTTGTCATTGTAAGTAGGATTTTTTAAAAATAGAGCATGTACTTACTGCAGAGGCACACAGGATTGTAAAATCAATAGCTTTCACGTACCTGTAACAGAAAAAAAAAAACTTTTTACATTGTGGAACCATGTTACATCCAAACTCGTGTGCATGAAAAACAATTTAATTTGGGTGTCTTTTATGAAGAAGGGAGCAAAAAAAGACTTAAACTATGCTTATTAAAAAAACTCCCTTTCTTCGAGGTACCAGAAAAACGCACCAACGAAAATGAGCCATTAGTCGGTATTGGGGATGGAATTATCAATCCATAGATGGAAGGCTATCGAAAGCACGGGTAAGTAAAGAGCCGATGGTAGTAAAAAGGAAGGGGAGATAGCATCAAGCCGGGCTGTAATTCAGGCGCTGGGGTGAACCTGAGAGATAGGAGCAAAGGGCCTCGAGGCACGGAACCAGTCTAAGGAGCCGAGGTAAAAGGAACGGGGGAGTATAATGACGAGACGAGCCGCTCAATTTTTTTTTTTTTTTTTTTTTTTGTACCTATCGGCTGCGCTTACTGCTGCTCCATTGGCTCGCTAAAACTTTGCAGCTCGCTCGTTTTTACCTCCCCTCTTCGTGCTTCTTCTGACGGTAAACAGAGGAAATGTTTCATTATCCCGCGCGCGACAGAGAAGAGAAAGAGAGTGAGCGTGGGTTGCGCGCTAGGGGGGAAAAAAACGCTGGCCGGTTGGCTCTGATAAATTAAATAGAGCCACGGATGGAAAACGCTTTTGCATTTGGCACGTGGGCTCGAAGCTCTCCACGAGCGAGTGCGTATGGTCATTAGCCCTGGCGTTGAATTATTATTGGCGATGGCGACGCTTTGTGCTGCATCGCGACAAAAAGAGGAGTAGAGGAAAATAAAAAAAAAAAAAAAACAGCGTCACAAGGATGAAAAATCCAATTATCACGTCCGCTCCATTGTTTTTCGAGCAGGGGTGCTCCAGATCGCGTTGATCGATGGAATAAAATTGCAAAATGTTGCGGTTTAAATGAACTTCGCAGGTAGAAATCAAATAAGAGACAAGCGCACCCCGCCCGCGTGTATTTATCAACTGACCTCTGAGTCCTTTGGGATATGCGCTTGGATGAAAACGGTAAGCGTCTTCCTCAAAGGAACTCGAGTAAGCGGATATGTTGGCATATTTAATAAGGGATGTATTGCTGCCAAAGGCATTTCGTGGGTACCCCGTGTGTATTCCTACTTCGTCTTTCAAACTCGTATTTGAACCGTACCACTTGCAGTATTAAAGAGGACAACTTACTTCAAAGCAACAGATCCTTTGGAGCGCGAATTGGTGATACATGTTGCCTAGGCTCGCCAAGATAAATTACATAACCACTTGATGCATGCGTTTGAGACAAAATCAAGCCCAAGTTCGCCCAGAGATATCGATCCAGCCACCACTGGGTCACGGTGTTTCCATCCACGTTTTCGTCTCTCGTTTTCCCATCGCAATTACGCGCCTCTCTAAAAATGTTTGCTCCCGTTAATTAATCCAGGCCCACCGCGGCCGTAACTCGCTCATTCGAAATTCCAAGCGTGGCGCGTGTCCCCCTCTTCCTCCCTCCTCACAATAGCTCTCCTCCGTTCTTTTTCGCTCCCCTGCGCTCTCTCGTTACGCGCTTCCTCTTTCCGCGCCAAGTGGCGCGCGGAATAATTCCACGAGGAGGGGCAGCAGAGCGAGTAGTTAATCCCGCGGTGGGCCCATTCAAGAAATTTTTACTGAATGCAAATAGAGCCCCGGCATCGCCTCCCTTCTTCTTTTCATCGCATTCATACTGCCCTTCCGAGCGCGCTCCTCCCCACGTGATTGTATTCCTCCCTTTCAGCGGGCCACCGCGATCCGCATCTGTTGGCCCTTATGCGCACCCGCGTGCGATAGGCGCGGCTCTCGGGTGTGTTAGTCCGTACACCTTCATCCACTGCCGTTGGTTTTACCCCTCTATGCTCTATGGGGCTCAACTGTTGCAGAGCAAAGCAGTACGCCGTGAAACCACTACACCGCGTGCTTTGTCCCACTGTTTTTGACTTCAACGAGATGACCCCCTTTTTTTTTCTCCTACCACCGATGATGTCTCTCGTCACTGTATAAACTCGCTCCTCCCACCCGTTGGAGCTATCCTCGTTTATAACTTTCGCCTTGGTTGCTTTATCGTTCGTTCGTGGGGTGCGACGGATGGGCGCCAATCACGAACGCGGTCTCGCGGTGACGGACTATCTTTACAGCGGGTGCGTGTGCCCGCGCGATTAGCTTCGTATCGGCCCAAATGGCCTCGGTTCTGTATGCGTATGCCAGTTTATCGAGTTATCAATTCTCTCGGATGGAGCCTCGAAATTGCGCTCCGATGGCTGGACGATGAAATAATAGTCGACGGAGGATCAATCTTTTACCATTCGCATCAAGCTTGGACGGGGGATCGATTTGTGCCAAAGGGATAAACGTATTTGTTGGCGGTTGGGAAAATAATTAAATCTCTTCTACTGGAATATGTATTTTCGGGAAGAGATTTTTATTTTGTACTCTCGATGCATTAAATTTGAATCACTTTGGGGAAAATTCGTTTTTCAGTGACAATTACATGCGAAATTTTTTTGTCAATTAGTGGGAATATTTGAAAGCAATAATCAGTGAACGATTAACACGGAAATCCATCATTCATTCGATTGAATCTTTTGAATCTTAGATGGAAAAAAAAAAAAAAAAAAAAAATCAGAGTACAAATAAACAATCAAATAAGACGATAACAGATACAAAGTTCAAAAAAGTACTCTCGATGCGCCGGATAAAAAGCTAACTCCAGATCAATATCACGTATCTGGAAAAAGTCCTTAAAAAGACTCGAGAGCAATAAAAGCCACAGAGGGCGAAATTTCCTAGCCTCGTGGTAATGCAATTTCTTCCGTAGGAGAAGCTCGACAAAGCCAATAACTCGACTCTCTTAATCGTCTTAGTCGAGTGTTTTATAATGTTTCACGTGCGACCCCCCGCTTTCTTCGCCAGAAAGTTTCCTCGGCAAGCGCACGTATACCACCATTACCACCACCACCACCACCACGGCCCGATCCTTTTTGTTCGACACGCGTTAAATGGCGCGAAAGAGGATTGCCAGAGACTCGGTCCCGTGCGTCGAGATTGTCGGAAGTAATTATCAGCGAGTAGCTCTCTCTCTCTCTCTCTCTCCCCTGATGTCACTTTGTTCAAAAAGTCGTACTGTGTACTCGAGTGGGTTTGTTGTTCTTCTTTGATTCTCTCTTTTCGACTCCTCTTGCTCTTCTCTTTTTTTTTCCCGCAAGTTGGTCCAAGCCGAGTGTGTATGCATCTACGGTTATTCGATGGAGAGTAAAGTGACAAAGTCGGCACAAATAAAACCAACTATACAGGAAAAAGTATTTTATACAGTGCTAGTTGCTTTACGTGTTGGTGCAAAGTTGGTTCCCTTTGGGATCACAGATTGTTTTTCGAAAGACTGAAATTAAAAAAAAAAATACTTCAGTACATTTACACAACGCTATGATTTAATTTTCAACAGTTTCACTCACTCTAGATATACATACAAAACTAGCTCTTTTTTTAAGTTTTGCCTTCCTGTATCGACCGTTCGGTCAAATCATTGTTCCATTTAGTGAAACCTGTAATTTTAATAGTAAACCATCGTCGGTTTGGTTAATTTATCGAGACGCGTATTTGATAAGGAACAGCAATTTCATTTGTACACGTTTCAGACGAAATTGAAGCGTCACAGTTCTAACAAGCCCCCAGTGATATCGAGTTTCGAATCGTTAAAAAAGTTATTTCGTGTCGGAGGGGGAACAGGGAGTGAATTGAAGCAGAACAGCGCGCGGAACGAAAGCTGAAACTCAGCTGTATCCGACCGGGATGACAAAAATAGACGATTCCAGAAAACAAACTTTCGATATCGAATCTTCGATATGACTCACTTTCGAGCTCAAATCAAGTTTCAATTGTTTCAAAAAACAATGTCGAAGGGCGCGGCCTCGGATCCTTTTTGTTATTTTCCACAGTCGCGATTAAAAGAGGAAAGAGAAAAAAAAAATCGTCACCACGTTATATAGCTCAGAGGGACGAGAAAACGCAGATTTAAGGAGCCAAAGGAAGGAGCGAAGAGCAGAGAAAGCCAGGGCTGCAGGGAGTCGTCTCGGTGACAGTTACACGGGGCCGGCCGAACTTTTATGACGTCGATCGCGCGGAAGAACAAGCCCGACTCTTCCCCCCCGCGCGAAACTTGTCGCGACTCTATTAAGCGCCGGCCGCCCCCCCCCCCTCCGCCCCGTGTTCCAAGATTCACCAGGAAACGAGCCCGATATGCCCGACTCTTCTTCTTCGAGCTGTTTTTCCTCCTCCGAGAGGACCACCCCCTTTCCTCCCTCCCTTTTTTTCCTTGCACTCCCAAGCTATGTACTCCGTCTCGCTTTTCTCTCTATTTCACCAGCTCTAGCTCGGATTCGTGTGTGTATATATATATATCCGTGGCTGCCCGTCGTCCACCGAGATATCCCATTATCTCCTTGTGTGTATGTGCGCGCGCGGGTACACGTAAGCGCACTACCCTTCCACGAGATCCGAGCCTCCGCAGGGTGTAACAGCGGTATACGTGTATAGAGCCAGAGGAGTAACGACTGCCAGATAGGAGGAGGAGGAGGGGCTCGAAAAACGTCAGCTCGCATTTGTTCCGCTTGAAATGCGGAATCTCGACGACGTGTCCCCTCGGAGGTGAGAAAAAAAACTTTTTGTTTTTTTTTTCCAAGGGTTAGCGTGTCTCTATCCGCGAAAGAAGGACGGGGCCGAGTTTTCATTTGTGCGCGAAAACCTGGAGCGAGGAGTGCTGCGTATATACCTTTCCTCGGTCCCTCGGGAGGACGATACAGGCGACGAGGCACTAATCGGCAGAGTGCGAGAGACTCCCCCTTTTTTCCCTCGTACTCGTGTGTCTGTGTACGTGCTTCGTCCGGCCCCTGATGGGAGTACCTTTACGAGATTGCAAACTCGTTGTGTCCCCCATGTGTTGGACAGAGAGGACTTGCCGATCAGCTATTTCGTTCGTTTGTATATCTGATGGATTGTCCCGGTCTCTGTCTCTCGATGTAGAGGCCGATTGAGTTTACGCTGTTATTTTTGGTTCATTGGCCAGTGATTCGACGAGATGCACTGCATGTTCTTGAAAGGGGAGCAGATTGTATGTACCCAAGACAGGTAAATCGATGTATTTTCGGTACTACTCGAGGGATCGAAAAATAAAATTTACCTTGTTTCGCCTTGCCCAAAGAGAGGGTGGAATTTATAATTTCCTCGAGGTACGTAAATTTTCGCAAAAGTGAGCATTTCCATTCCAAACGTGCCGAGCTTTTGGGGAGAGAAAGAGAGGAATACAGAGCAAGGAAGTTTATCCAGATGTGAGGAGGAAAGCTGCAGGGGGTGAAGATGAGTCAGGAAGTGAAAGCCAGTTCTCGGGAAATAGTTTGTTTTATTGTCCCTCATTCGAATATCCCGACCCTTCTCTGCGTTACGGAGCTCCGACGCGCCGAGGCAGGCTTTCAGATCTTAATACCAAAGTTTTTAATTTATTTAAGCTCTTCGCGGGAGTTGAATTTTTTCTTCTTCGGTGTTTACACTTTAAGGATTTATTTATTTGTGAGTAATGCAAAAAGTTGGGCAGGTGTGAATTTCACCTGCAAGTGGAAATATCCGTTTTTTTTCTTCCTTGATTATACTTGTCAATTAACAGCATGAGAACGCAATACCATAATTGTATACTCGGAAATTTTTATTTTTAATTAACTAACTGATTGTTTATTTCATCTGTCAAATACAAGTCATATATACATATCAACGGTCTTACACATTTTCGTAGGATTGTATAAGGATTAATTGCACACTAATGTAAATATTTAATTGTTTGGATGAATGTCGTAGTTGCATCAGGTGATGAAATATATTTACGCAAAATTTTTCGGGCAAAAAAATACTTCTCGGAAAGTATTTTCCTCTTTGAAATAAAATTTTCGCTTCAAAAAGCTCTCGAGTATTCGCTTTCACGTTCATAAAAGCACTCGACAAATAAGCCCCGACTTCGGCGCTTTTTTTTGCTATTGAAGCGACAAGTGAAACATGACATAAAATAAAACTTGAATAAAAAAAAAGTTTTCTTCAAGCTCTGCATGACGTGAGACCACAAAAATCAAAAAGCTCTCCAAGCATTCGGTGGTTTTGAACTTATATTGAACGATCGACGCGCGACCGAGCAAATTCCCTATTCATATCCTCCTCCATACTTTACAGGACCTGCGCATAAAAAATAAAAAAATAATAATAACAAAAATAATGTCACCTCCTTGGATTAGAGAAAAGTGAAAACCCGATGTCGAACACAAATTAGAATGTATTAATTGACAAATTGATATAAATAGAATTATTTTTTCCGAGTACAATTCGTCTTCAATAACTCATTTATGATAGGGCAAAATTCCAAAATGATATACTGAATTGTTAACGGAAGATCTCTAAATTTTTTTTAATTCGAAAATGTAATTTTTCTTACAAACGACATCGACCCCACCTCCTTTAGAGCGTAGTAATTAATTATCCGTTTCCTTTTCATCCACTTTTGGCCACAGAACCAAGTACTGCCCTGGTATCGGTGGTGGCGAAGCGCCGTAAACGTCCAGCTACTCCTCAACGGTGCCTCTTCTGCAGCCGAGCAGCTACGACCTGGTGATTTGACTGCAGCGCCCGAAGAGATTTTCGAGCACCAGCAAAACCTCGCCGTCATTGTCAGGTGATGCTAGAAGGACTCCGTACCTATTTTCGCTGTATATTTCGGCGCGCTCTTGTACTTTTATTGTGATTTTTACGAATAAATTTGTACAAAATTTCGGGCAGAGCTTTTTATGAGGAAGCCCAACTTTTGATTAAAAAAAAGAGAAATAATGAAATTTCAAGAGCTAGTGAATTTTCGCGTAATAACGAAGGCGTAACGAGCATTTTCGGACAATTGAAATTCGGTCCTTTGTCGCGGGCTCGTTTGTTACCACGAGCATCTCATTGGATTCTGATATTCAGCGCTTTTGATGGAAATTCGCGTCGGTGGATGTAACACGTGCAAAAAGCGAGGGTGAGAGAAAAAAAAGGGGCCACCCATCGGTGAGCGATCGATCCCTTCGTCGAGGGTCTCGTAACCGAGAACGTACTCGGTAATTAAATTGCTACTTTGAAATCATCCGATGCCTCTTGCGCGTCAGCAGGGCTCCTCCGAGTAATTCTCGATGCAGAGCCCGTGTTTTTGCCTCAATTAAATTGCTTTTTTTTTATTCACCGTCGAAACCCTGCAGAGGCGCGCAATGCTGCTCCCTGCCAAGTGGAGCGAATGATCTTTCGGTATTACGTCGACGCGAAATCGTCGATCCGCAGTCTAGAAAGCCATGGCTGGAAATTTCGAAAACTTTTTTTTTTCCTTCGAAACGTTTCTCTTTTTTGGACTTTTACTTGTAGGAGCGCAAAAAAAAGCCTCGAGTCAACCTCTTTCTCTTTTTTACTCGCTCACTCCTGGAACTTTTATCGCTTCCTCGAGTTATCTACTGTTCTGCTGTATTCATTTTGGTGTCGCACTTTGTGAAGAAAAAAGCGCGTAAGGCAAAGATTTTTCCGATTGCCAACTTTTCTCCTCTTCCTCGCCGGTACCCATCCTATACGTGTACCTGTTCAAATGAAAGCACAGAACACTTATACGACTGCTTCTCGTCGTCCAAGTGAACCCCGCGAGACAATGTACCCACCCCCGAAAACATCCGAGACGCGAATCAAAAAGATACACATATAGATACTTGAATTCTTTTTCTCTTAGTTGGACTGGGGTTGCACCAACGAGAAATCCAAGCCCAAAACTTTTCCACGCAACAACATGGGTAAAGGTACACGCACACAAAGCTCGTACGATCGATAATATACATATATAACCCCACTGATATCTAATAACGCCCGATTCAATTATGAACTTTACCAATCGCAATCGGCGAAGCCCACCCGGTGCACCTACCTACACGTACATATATGTATATATACGTCTTTCGGCTCGATACATAGACAGTACGAACGTCCTCTTTGGCGTTCTCTTCTTCCTTACTACCCTCGCTAAGAGCAAACGTTTCTCTCGTTGCGGAAGCATCGGGGGTTGCATTCCTGGGACTTCCCTTGGCAAAACTTATATTTCTCTCTCTCTCTCTCTTTGTCCTCGCGTAGACGAGCATCGTAACGTTTAAACAGAAAGGTATAGCCAAGGGTGGTGGGGGAGGGGTGGAATTAATGCGCTCGCGTTTGCCAGTAGGTATAAGGAATCCAAACAAGCCCATTAGAGGAAAGTGCAGGGGGTGGGGGAAAAGTAGAAGTATATAGGACGCACAGCGACGTAATTAAACTAAAGTTTCTAAACAGCCTTTACATGTACACACACCTTTGACTTGGAGCAATTGCGCAAGGAGGGGCAGGGGGGTGGATTTGCTCCCCGTTCCCTGCGAGGCTAGGAATCAACCGGCTGTGGTATGCACGTTTATACACGTGTATGGGTCGGCGCGACTGTCGGCACCTTGAAACTCTCTCTAATCTTGGCCATAATTAAGGCGAATCAAGCGAAGACTTGCCTCCGTGAAACTTCTTCGACGCCTCGGTCTCGTTAGCGTCACGTGCCCGTCCGTGCACTTCTCGACAAGGAGCTGCCCGGGGCGCGACACACACGTGCCGTTTGCACGAGTGGCCACGGATTCACGGGTACACGTGAGCTCGGTCAGGTTATCGATTCAAATGGGGAGGATGACGACCTACAGCTGAACCGAGCAACCAAAGCAAATAGGGATGGGACTAGTAATTAGGAAGCAGAAAATTTCTTAAAATACAAGACATTCGTACTTGGTACTGTTGTAGTAAGCGTTTTCTTGATCCTGGGACATTTTTTTTTTCTCAGTGCGCACGTATTGGCAAGTGAATACCCAGGGATGCATGATCCGAAAAGCCTATTTTTCCCGGCGAAAGTAATTTCGAGGGCAATTTTGAAATTTCACGGCAAAGCGAAACAGGGCCGTCCCAAGTATTTTCGTCAAAAGAGCAAACGAGCGGCGGCTCATTTTCCGCGCCAAGTACCCGGGATGGCTGTCGGAGCCAGGGGTACATAATATCTCGTTTCCTCGTCCTCGACGGAATCTCGGCTCTCGCGACTTTGCTCCTCTCCTACTACGCATTCGCTTGGACGGAAAATGTTTTTAAACTTGGCGACAACGTTTCGTCCTTTGAGAGGTGAGTCTGAAAGGTCGAGGGAAGAAAAATGAATCCTCATCTCTGCCGCTTTTGTATCGATTCCTCTGGCCGAAGGATAAAATCCTCGGAACTTGGGTTGGCGTAAAAAATTCATATCGAGGCAAGGGAACGAATCAACGTCTGACGCGACGTCCGAAACGAGGAAAACCGGTACGAAATAAGGAGGAAGGGCTTTAATTTTGCAAAAAGCTCGGGGAGTAAACAATTCAATCAAACCCATCCGCCACTTTCAATTACACGTACGAGAGGTGTATCGCGGAGAGCACGTGAGCCACATCAATCGACGTCTTCCAGCGGGGAGAAATCCATTCCTCCCCCCCCGGCAAATAACGAGAAAAACACCTACCGAGCTGCTGCACCTTTGCTTGAGAAAAAGAGAGAGAGAGAGAGAAATCGCACGCGAGTAGATATCATCCCCACACGTGTACGGGAGATATACACGGTCGGGGGGGGGGGGGTGAGATCAGGCAGGAATAAATCGAGGCTCATTGTTCGCCTTCGTCGAAAACTGATTGGCTTGGCGCGCTGCCCGATCCTTAGGTACGTATACACACAAATGTCCCCTCGCACGCGCATCCGCGCACCGTCCTGTACCTCCTTTCCTCTTTCTGTGCAGTCCATACACGGGTGCAAAAGCCCAGGAGATGGAGAAATCTCTCACAAGTATAGAAAAATCTAGATGGTGGTGGTGGGGCGGAGACGGAATTGGTTCGTCGACGCGCCGCTGAATTTATGATATTTTCCACCACCTCGGACCCGTCGGAAGCCCCCACCTTGCTGGTACACCGTTGTAAGTAGCATAGGTACTATCCATCTTGTGCTTAGTCCTCGAATGCGTATATCACCGGCTTCGGCACGAATGTGCGCACCCGGGCTTACTGTGTCCACCTCCACGATTATCGACTGGCTACCGAGAGCCCTCGGAAGGTCGATGTTTAATGAAGCACGAAACTAGGTCGGATTTTCTTCTGTTTATTTTATTTTTTTCGTCCCAAAATCTCTATACATTTCTTTCGTGTTGGTCGACCGGTGAAACCGAGTTCTGGCATATCCATATGGGGATTTAGATTTTAAATCAGGCAAAGTTGATGTACAGATGCCCCGTCGTGGGGAAAGTTTATCGAGGCAAGTTTGCCCAGGTAACGAAGCTTCGTGTTGTTATACCCAAGGATTTGGTGTACACTACGCGGCAGTGTTGGCTCATTTGTGGTTGTTTTCATGGCTGCTTCCCTCGTACACCTACACTTTATATACCTAACGATGAAACTTGAAAAACTTCCCGATCATCAAAACTTTTCGTTGTCTAATGAAATCAGCTGTTAACGAGGATGATGATACCCGTAGCCGGTACTTATCCTAAATGATACTCGTAGTTTGTACTTTTAAATCATTTCTACCAACTACACTACCACCATAATCACGTGCACTATCGTTTCAATCCAAGATGAAAAAATTCAGTTTTCAACCAATTAAACGTGCTTACGTGCAAAGAGGGCTTTTAATGAAATAACTACCTTTCCAATGCGATTTTGGTTACGCAAATGTGGCCGCTTTCGGGCTCGAGAACCAGAGAGCGAAAGCTCCAACCGGCGGGGGGGGATGGTAGGAATGTCGGGAGAATTAGTAAGTATACACTAATGCTGGAAATGCGCGGTAAGTAATTAGGGCACTTGGTGCTCCGACAATTGTTGGGATGTTGCTGAATACTCTGGTGGAGCCCGAGTCGCGTTGCCATCTGTTATTAACTAATATACGCTTAGTTGCGCAGCACCGGTAAACAGCACTGTACAATTGTTATATGGGCTATTGGTACTCTACGTTTTTTTTTTTTTCAATGAATCATGAACCTCGTGGTGCACAATTAAAAAAAAATAAATCAACAGCAATCTAACCATTACATCGCTTTGATGATGAATTCCGTTTGATGCACCTTTTGAATCATGAATCCCGTAATTATAATCGAAAGCGGCGTGTTACGGTGCTACCTATACCCCGTTGTGGCCGGGATGATGCGGGAAATCAATTTATCAGTCCTCGTGAATCTAATTATAAACTGCGAGGATGCCGTATAGTAAGTGTACACGGCCATTAGTCTTTGATGGAGTGCCCCGGCTCCCCCGTGACCTCAATTAGTCATCAAGTCTAAGCTTGATTCCCCGAGGAGCATCTTTTCTATACGAGTGTTACCTATATCTTGCTTGGTTTTTTATTTTTTTATTTTTTTTTATGCTCTTTGGTGTCCCAAAATAATTTCATTGAGAGCTTAAAAATAAAACCCTTGCTCTTTCGATGAGATTTCACTCGAGCCGTTGCGTATACCTCTTGGGTAAAACAATTTTGTGCTAAGCTAATATCGGAGCCAAAGTGGACCGTTTTCGCGTATCTTCGCGCCCAAGCTCTCACCACAGCCCCAGGAAAGCTCACACCTGAGAAATATTCTCACTCGGATAATTCTAACGCACCGTAAGCTCCGTTCAACCTCTTTCCCACTCGACCAGCGTTGGGCTGGGTTGGGATAAATTTTTAACAACCTCCGAAATCTCGACCACTGGGAGAGAGGCCAACTACACCGGGGAGTTGGTACACAGTTGGTCGGGATCTCGGCGCAAATTTCAGATACATGAATACGAGCGAAACATGCAACATGTGCGTAGGTACGTGTCATCATAGACACATCTAATAAGCTTTTTTTCCCATGCCACTATGTATATATGTTACAGATGATAATTTTGTTTCGCACGAATAAAGAAGCTCGAGGCATCTGTTGGATATAACAAGGAGCCGGATGATGTAGAACAAAGAGGCAAGTGAAATAGGATATATTATATACGGAGCTGGATCCTCCAGTGTTTGTTGATTCTTTTGGGACTAGAGGCAAAAGGAAATGAGGATACGTGCTAATTACGCTCGAATTAATCCAGGAACGAGAGGTAAGGGCGCAGTCGAGGAGAAGATCGCGTTATATGGCGCACGGGAAGAACGCGCGAGTACCCTGCTGCGTGTATACAGTGGCTAAGGATATATACGTATATAGGTGTATACACCAATTGGGGAGGCCAGAGGGGGACGTAAACGTATATAAAAGAAGACAATCCAATTTCGCGCGCGTTCCTGCCGATGCTTATCGTTATCGACGTATCCCGAAGCCATACCACTCGCGCACCAGCCGCAGCGTTTCTCCTATCCACTCCCTCTTTTTCCCTTTCTATATACCCGCTATCCTCTGGTCCTTCCTCCTGTCCTCCTGCTCCAGACGCACATCCAGTCACCTGTGGCATCAGCAGCAGGCTGTATTATCCCCAAGGAAAAGGAGGGGCCGGCTCTGTATCTCTATATATTTTTTTATCCTCTTTCTCTCGGAGAGGTGTCTTTATTACCATTACGAGTATCACTGTATGTAAAGCTTGGTGGCGAATATAACCCCTTCCTCTCGTCCTGTAGCTTTGGAACAATGACGACGCCCCGACTTTTTTTCCCCCCAGAAGGACTCCATCGTGCCGCGTGACTCGTACTCATAATTGGCTCAGCGGCGCCTCGCACCAAACTTCAAAAGCACGGGAGAGCAAGACGGGAGCCAAACTTCGACTACCCGCGAGCTACCCCACCCCACCAAGCTTTATCGCCGAAACGTGTTACGCTCGGAGTCGTGCTTCACAATTAAGAATGGCCGTGTTTCCCTCTTCTTCCACCCCTCCATTTTTTTTTCTTCCTTCGACTCTTTTTTACCCTTAAAAGTGAACTCCACTGGCCTCCGGGGCAAGCAAAGAGGGATCAATCTGTCTCAAACTGTTTTTTTTTTTGTTTTGTTTCATCCAGTGTACCAGTGGAATGATCGATGTCTTGTATTTTTATTTTTTTTTAGGTAGTAGGTGAAGGTACTCGTCCATACCGTGGATGATCTCCTCTTTCTATTCCAGTGACTGTTTCTCTCTCTCTCTCTCTCTCTCTCTCTCTCCACTCTTTCTTCGAGAAACGTATTCATCGCGAATAGCCCTTGTGAAAGACTTCGATGGTGAGATTTTTCAGAGATTGCATCAACCCCAAGGAAGCAAACACGATTTCGCGTCGAAAGTTCCCACCCTACAACAACGTGTTTGCCAATGTATTGTGGACCAAACGCCATTATGTATATATATATATACCTGTTTGTTCGTGTTTGGAAGTTTGGATTGCGCACAGCGCATAAATACATCCCGACTAATTGCTGTGTTTCGCGCGCTCGTCCACGGTAAACATTATCCCCGCTTGCAACGCCAATGCGATCGAGCGATATGGTTGTTGTACTGTTATTCTGTTAAACAAGCGCAAAGACCCGAGATGGAAACGAAAACTCGGCCACGGTGTCGTTCAACCCCTGGCTTAGTGCGGGTTAAACAACTTTTGGGAGGGTCGGGGTCATAATGGAACGGGCCCGTCCTCCGTCACGTCCGAACCAAGCGGCCAAAGGACTAACGGCGAAACCGATTGAAATCAAAAGCCCAAACAGTAATTTCCGCGAAAGCTCCCTCCCTCCATTCACGTATGGGTACGTTTGCATTTGCGCTCGATCTCTTATCACCATGTCATTTCCATCTCTTTCGCTCGCGCGTCCCTCTCGCCACTCCATCGGGGGACGCGGAGCCCTCGCTCGGGAATCATGCACGCTCCTGATACTTATTTCCCTCCGCTGGCTTTTGCCCCCTACCCTTACCCCTGCCCACGACCATATGTGTATTATATTGCGCTCAACGGTGAGTTTTCATGATGATGCTCTCCCATCCGCCCGTGTTCCCCAAGGGAGAGCGCGCGTGCCCTTTCTTTTAGGTTGTTGTCAATGTACACGACTGTGCCTTGGCTCCGGGTGCGTCATCTTCTCCGAGCATTCTGCTCCTTTTCGCGCTGGCCGAGTTTTTATATTTACTATTTGAGTTTCATGTTATGTTTACTCCAAATATACGTAGAGAGCCATGTGTTGCTTCGACTGTACTTTCCAAAGTGTTATACTGTGTTCAGGGTGCGTTTTTTTTTTTTTTTTTTTTTTTTTTTTTTTTTTTTTTTTTTTTTTTTTTTTTTTTTTTTTTTTTTTTTTGTAGTATCTAAGTATTATCCCCCAACATATCTGGTTACTTGGACGAAGTGAAACTTATAAACACCCCCTCGCTAGTATAACATTTTTCATCAAGTTGGCGGTAAAGAGATATAGAGCATCGTCACTGTTCTGTGCTGCCTCGTCAAGAAAGAAAGACAAGAAAAAAAGGAAAAGAAAAGACAATACTCTTGGTAATCCTATCCCGTGTGAATGGAGCACATGAAAAGAGAGGTGATGATGATGATGATGAAAACAAATTTATTAACGCCAAGGTTTAATAAACCGTATGGCAATGTAAAAAAATACAAAAGGATTTACAAACATTATAATATAAAACAAGCATAAATATACAATATAACAAATTTTTGAGAGAGAGAGAGAGAGAGAGGAAACTCACTGTTTTCACGAGCGTACGCCGAGGAATTGCAACCGAGCGATGTATCAGCCTGGCGTGCAGGCGCGAGAGAGTGTCGAGTTGGAGTTACCACCGCGATGCACAACCTATTTAACAAACACGCAAAGCACAGGGGGTGGGGGATGCGCACTACTTCCAGGGACTTTTTACTTTTTAATTGCAACATTATGTTTTCGACGATCCAAAGGCGTAGCTACTGAAACATCCAAAGGTGGTGCTATCAAAGTATGGTTCAGTACGAAAGTCAGGGTAATGGTCAATGATGCAATTGGTACGTTGTTCAAAAATGTTCTCGTAAACGTACACGTATAACGTAAGCAAAGCAGCTACCCCTCGTAAATCCGTCTCACGGGTAAATGCGAAATTGAGCGAGAGATCCATCGAGCGACAACAACGACACAGTGGTATATATGTATAGGTACAGCCGTGAATTTGAGATTCGCACCGCGTGTGCCTTTTATATGTACATATACACATACGTACACTTATATATATATAATGCACGCGTATATACGTGACACGCAGAATGTACGTGTTTTGTGTTACGTTGGCGTCCGCGAGCAACGGGGGAATTTAGAGGTGGTATTACACGCGTGTATTATGTACCCTGTGCACCGTGTATAAAATACAATGTCACTTACAAGGACGAGAGAGATTGTGGTGCTGCACCGCGTCTTGTGCTGTATACTTTGTCCGTAAAGGGTGCAACGTTGCAATGAGCGGAAACTGTATTACCGCGTGGGTATGAGGTACTTACGAAACGACGGGGGCGCGTGCCGCGAAAAGTTGGCTCGTATTACAACCCTGTGCAGCTGGTGAAACTTTGCTGGAAGCGCGTGCATAGTTTCGCGCTCGTAACGATCTTGTTCTCGTTCCAAATGCGTGATTTCAATTGCCGGGCTCTTTGGGGGGATGGTTATTTCGGCCGGGGGGGTCGCTACGCGCACCAGTTACACGGTGGAGACTCCAATTGAAAACTTGGGTTCACGTACACCAGCGTTGGATAACTGTCAAATAAATCACGTTATCTGTCTTACGGAACATCTAGGGCCATCTCAATTGTTTTATCAGCGCGGTTGGCGAGTGCTCGTTTCATTCAAACGTGCGGGGGAGGGGTGTGTTTTTCAACGCGGCGAAAAACATTAACGAAATAATTCGTCACGGAATGCCGTTTCCGAGAAAGGCGAATTCCCCAAAGTAAACAGCCCGCGCTCTCTACAGCCGGGCACAAAATTCCATCTCTCGACGAGCCGAGTGCAGCTCCGTCTCTTTCTCCCGCTACAGCTCGCGGAGATATTCGTTCCGTCTTTGATGCGCCAGCGCTATCCATTTGCATAATAGGAGACGCGTCATTAAGCTGCTTGCGAATTGGATACTACACAGGATACCTTCCCCACCCACACCCCCTCGGAGTCTTATGCTCGTACTCGTGTCTAGTTGGTGGGAACTCGCTCGAAATTACGAAACACAGGTGAGTATCAATTTTACCAGCAACAGGAACAAGGCTGGCTCCGCTTAGCATAGCAGAGCAGCGCGAAAATGCTAAATGACGCTCGCGCCAAAGCAAAAGCTCAAAGCTAAGGGAGAGGCTTGAGGGGGTGCAGTATAACACTGCGAGTGTCCAATGTCCGGCAAATGCATTCATGATTAAACCGCCTAGCAGGACGCGTGGGGAAACTTTAAATTATATCCAGAAGCAGGCGGACATGACGCGAGCAACCGCCACCTTAGCCCCTCGCTATCCGAGCGAGCGCGAATAATGAGAATTTCAATATTCATCCCTCGGCGTGCCAACTCGCGCGTGCACGTTCTCTGCTCATCCGTGGCCGCGAGCAAATGTACTTTGGCCCCGGGAAGAGGGGGGGGGGCGCCACCCGAGTCTGCTCGTAAATTCGCAATAAAAATAATTCAGCCGCTCGCCCGCCCGTCCCTTAAGTTTTCCACCCTCCGCCTTCCTCTTCCCGCGGGCCACAATGCAATCCGGCCGCGGCATTCGATTCCGCTCACCCGTGCGAATTCTTTTCCCGTGGTTTATCTTTTTTTTTTTCTACCCCCGACCCCACTTTCACCTACCCTCCCTTCCTTTTTTATGGCCTCAATGCCGCGTCCGGAGCATTTAATTTAACTTTGTGTGCTCGTGTATGCCTACTTCTCTCTGATGAACGAATGCAGGTCAGTTCTCTCATGCCGCGCGGCGTTGTCAGCTTTTTGTCCGCAACGAAATTGTACGTGCCACACGACGTTTTGTTTTCATACAGGATGCAGTCAAGGATTTTTTTTTCCTCTCTTTGAACATGAAAAAACCACAAAAAAAAAATAATAAAAATCGAAATCCCCCATTGGGCTGCACAATTGCAGTAATTGCGATTCGGCTTTTCAAATGTTTATGAATGTCGAGAGTTGGAAAAAGCAAAAAAAAAAAAAAAAAAAAAAAAAAATTAATGCTGCTCGGCAAAACGATTCAATCGCGCGTCTGACCAAACTCGATTGATACTACTGAAAAATTTACATTCCCTCGCAATCGACGATCCTTTGGAATTGAAAAATTTTTTTTCCATCCCACTCGTGCATTTTAAAGGCGAATGTAGGTCACTGCTGATGCGATTGTAACGCAGTACGCAACACGAGGAGGACAAAAAAAAAAAAAAAAAAAAAAAAAAAAAAAAAAAAAAAAAAAAAAAAAAAAAAAAAAAAAAGCGAAAAGCTCCCTTAACTCGCAAGACAACGGAATCGATGGTCAAGCATCGTTCCCGGTATCCGTATAGCTATGTACTGACCACCGCGGGAATTAATTGGTATTACCTACATCGTGCGTGCACCCCCCAGCCAGTCCTTTCTATCCCGATCATAAATTAGATCAGGTGCTTGCCGGCACTACAACAAAACTCCTTCTCCCAAACTGAAACGCTGTAGAACTGTAGTCATAGTACGCTTTCCGCATACCTGCATCGTATCACGTGCACACACACACACGCATACCTGTAGTCGTACGCACGATACCACCGCAAGCGCCGTTCGCTGTACAGCAAAGCTTGCGCACACGTGATACATATGAACAAAATTTATGTGTGTGTACGCGCGTGCCTGCAGTACAGCGCATGCACACAACTTGGCGAAAGGGGATGTATAAGGGGGAGGGACTGTATATATATATATATATCCCGCGCGTGTACACCGCGTGTACATAACATTGAATTGTAAAACAAAACAGAGCCGAGTCTCTCGATACAGCCGGTCGGGTCCGTGGCTATTGGCGCGATGTCGCGTGTATACACGGCTATAGGCCGCGTTTGCTTTCGCGCGAGAATCGAATTGCCAGCGCCTCGGCCATTTAAGCACTGCCCATAACACACGTATATACGACCTGACTCTCACACACACACACGCACACAGAAATATACACACGAGGTATAACTGCATGTTTGCGCGTTACTGTTTGATTTTACGTTTGGTGCGTGATTGTCATCTCGATCGCCCACCCTATCCCTCAGTCTGTCCATAGCGGATGCTCACCCTTCTATGGACACCCTGTATACGTGTATCCATACACACCACGAGGCGAGACAATGAGACGATGATACATGCAGGTCAGTAAGGCGATACTCGACCGTACGTACTCTCGTGCGTGTGTGTACGTGCACGTGAAGGGGTCACAAGTGGTATACAAGCAAAACGGGGTGGAGAAGGGTGAGGACGTCCGAGTGGAGGAATCACGTGGAGCGAGCGAGCGAACTCGCCAGTAGAAGTTTAATACTTATTAGGCGGTTCCATTCAATTAGCTCTCCTCCACCTCCCCCTCCCGCCCCGTGCGCCTGAAAACATAAATTGCCAGGGCACGTACGTACTCCCGCTGCTATGGTATACGGGTATATACACGCCTTTCACCCCCCGACTTTTGAGAGTTAGTTCGAGTGAACGATGTACTCCCGAATACATACCAACTTGTCCCGGTAAAATCAGCCAAGAGAATTTCCATCCTTCCCCCTCGCCGATCGTTCCACGGTTTCCTCGTTAATGGCCATTGCCCGTAAATAGCATTAACGCCGTTAAATTAAAGTGTTGCGTGAAATTAAATCGAGCCTCGGCATGTTGTAAGTACAACTAAATAAACGACAAAAAGGGGGAAAAAAACAGCAACAACGAAAAACACGGTCAAAAACACTTCTTGCCACCCCCATTGTACGATATCATCCGCCAGTTATCCTCTGATGAGCGTCGAGGTATTCCATCGGCATTGCCGATGTGGCAGGAAATGGAATGCACACCAGCTAACGCGAATAAGACCCCATCGGAAAGAAGGACCGCATGCAAATAGCAAGAGAGAGGAGGAGAAGATCGAACATAGCATGGCCTCGATAATGAAGCGCAGGCAAAGGGAAGGGGGAGAGAGTGCGCATTGCGCATTCCCAGCTTTATTTCGCGTTTACCTTATTACCTTCCGTGCATGCACACGCATATATGTGTAGCGAGGGGGGGGGTGGAGATAAATGGAACATGCCTACCTTGGGGATTCGATCGTGGTTTGCGCGTACATGCACGTGCCGTTTATGAGTTCGGTTCGTATTACACGTCACCGGGGAAATGGGGGGTGTAATATGACGAAAGGGTTGATGAAAATTCAGGGTATCAGACGGTATATATATAACTGGAGCTGATTAACTGAAATTTTGCTATTTCAGCGGAGCGATCTCCGCAACGCGGCCTAATGCCCTTCCTCCCCCTCGCTTATCGGTCTAGAGGGTGCGTTCAAATTGCTTTTCAGCCACCATACGGTTTTACCGTGCTCGTGGAATTAGCTCGTCCACGGTGTGTCCCAGGAAAAACATGACGCTTTTTCAATTGGCTACCTTTTGGACGATCAAAGTAATTTGGGATTTACGAATTTTTTTTTTTTTTTTTTTTTTTTCAATTTGCATTGAAGCCATCGCACAACTTTCGACGTATCCGTCATTAAAAGTCATCTGTCGATAAGTGATTGAAAGCTCACGAGGTTATTTTTATTTAATTTTCGTAAACGAAAGCTCTGCGCTCGCGTTGCGTCCATAGCACCACCGTGTACATACCTATGTGCGCACACGCGGATAAATTTCCGCGTAAAATGTCGGTACAGCACGGCCTATTGTCGCCAGGAGTGGGAGGAGGGGGTGTATGTTGATGGAAAATGCGATCGGCGGTGCCGAATGTTATGCAAAGCACTTAATTAGTAAAACTCACGCGCTTGCAGGCGTAATTCCGAGGGCGCGCTGCGGCATGTTTGTCAGCCGTTGTTGCAACAACGACGCGACACGACATCAGGGGCGGAGAGAGGGGGTGGGGGGTCAATGGTGGTGCGAAAAACCTTGTTTTACGGCTCGGCCATTGCCAAGTATGCTTGTATCTCATTTCGGCCGGGAATTTGGGTTTGTTCTTTCCTCCACCCCCCTCTGTTTGTTCTTTTTTTTTTCACTCCTGAAAGCTGTAGGTACACGTGCTGGACGGGTCTGGTTTGCACAGATTTGTATTTCACTGGCGATTAACCGAATGTTTACTGTTATTCCCACTCGTTCGCGTGTTGTGTTTGTGAATACCAAGTGACTCGACGATTTTATCACTCGATTCATCAGCATTAAAAATTACACTGGTTGGTCTTTACATACGCTGTACATTTTTATTTACACGTTGATGTAGTTTTCTCAGAGTTTTGTCGGATTACAGTGAATAATCCTTCCAAACGTTTTTCAAACATTTTCCGTCCTCCATGTCCTTAAATTTGCGGTTAAATTCAGTGAAAGCGATTAATCCTGCGCTGGCTTAATTTTCGTCCATGAATCAACAAAACAAAATAAAAAAAAAAAATAAATAAAAAAAGAAAGAAGGAAAGAAGGAGCGAGGAAGGAAAGTAAGCGAAGCAAGAGTGAAGGAACTCAGGCTTTTTGAGAGAGCCATGTAGGTAAAGAGCAGTAAGTCGTGCTGCGCGAACGAAGAGCGAGGAACGGGGGTAGAAAGAACGATGGAGGTGGAAAAAGAGGAATACAAGGAAAAACTCTTGACTCGGCCGCACCCCGTCCTTCTCTCCTTCGTTTCCCCGGCTCCTCCACACACGTACGAGCGTACTCGAGCGTAAACTGCTTGTAGAATTCGGAATGATCCCACGTGTATAATGCCCGCCCGGCAAAGTTTTCCAGCCGCGCGAATTTCCGTCAGCCCCTCGTTGGAGAAGGGCAGGGGGGAGGGGAAAAAAGAGAGAAATCATTGGCAGGTGTGCGCTTTTCTCGTAGTACCATCGGGGGAGAATTACTCGCAATAATTTTTCCAACAGCGTATGCGTTTGTGGGTTGGTGCATCAGGTCGCCCAACTCTTCTGGGAGCCGCGGGAGCTTGTATTCCAATTTTCCACGTGGCAGATCACGACCGAAATGTACCACCGCTAGCCAAGGGGCGACCGACCCCTCGGCATATTTACAGCCCCCTCGGCTCCCTCCCACCCTTCTAGTTTTGCTATTTCGGTCTCTGCACCTTCATCTTTTCTACGTTTTTTTTTTTCTCCCTAGCTCGACTGGCTGTTGTACGCGCACGTACACGTAAAGGCAAAGATGTCTGCGAGTGGAGTATAACACTACGGAGTGTACGCGCGTAGAAAAATCGCGCTTCGTGGCGCTTGATTTTTTATTTCTTCTTACTCGCCACACCGGGTAGCGATATTTTTCTCCCCCATCTCACGACTCGCATACTTGAATCCCTGACCTTTTTTTACCCCAGTCCGCTTGTACGGGGTGACGCAAAAACTCTCGAGACTCTTTTTTTTTTTTTTTTTTTTTTTTTGTTCACCCCCACGCCTCGTTCAATCAAAGTGGCAAAGCCGCTACGTTCACCGATTAACGTGATTAACGAGGCTCCTTCTGCTCGAGCTTGATAATTATTTCAAGTGGGCCAACCGCACCCCACTAGACGGCTGTTTGACTTTTTTTTATCCCCAACCTCCGCCACCTCGTTTCCGTTATAATTAGTCCGCGTGTAATTAGCCGGGCTTGCGTAATACGCCGTTTAATTCAGGCGAGTGCCATATATTTATTTTTTTTTTTTTGTTTTTTTTGGCACGGACCATAAAAATCACCCCTTTTTCATTGAAAACGTCTCGTTTCGAGTTTATTGTGAGTTTTAATCGGCAAATGCGTCACTGCGCAAGGTTTCATACTTGCACTTCCCCAAAGTAATACGCTCATCGAAACGACTGTACCATCAATTCGAGCCGTTTGTTGCGGAAATTTACGGGTCTCTCAGCCCTCTGCCCTCGAATAGTTAAAAAAAAACAAAACAAAAGAGAAATCGTTAATTCAACCGATTCTCCGATAAATCGGCCATTTCGGGAAATGCATCTTCGACGCGCGACCGATTATCCATCGGGATACAAGTGCATACGTACACGGATATAAAATTGCAGGCGAGCCAACGCAGCCGAACGCAATTCTGTCAACCCGAGACCATTTGTCCCTCTCCCCGTTGCGAGCCGATAAAACATATCCGCTTCGCTGTGTCATACACCCGTACAATGTGGCGTCCAAAAGCAAAGTTTCGTGGAAAACCCCGCAAACTTGGTCCAGCTCCTCTTCTCGCCTCACCGAGAGATGCAAACGCAATCTCTCCCTCTCCATACATCTGTCCTCCTCGCGTCGTCCCAAGGCAGAGCTGAATTGATGTATACGCGCGAGTCGAGCGTCTGCTCGGCAGAACCGGCTATCTCTGCGAGGGCAGCTTTTGAGGAAGCAATTTATGCATTCAATGCCCCAGCTCCGAGCATACACTCGAGCCCCCTCCCAAAGCCTTAATGCTCCTGCACTCGTGTTGCTGTGGTTGCATGGTATACACCAGCAGCGACAAAGAAACCCATCCCTCACCCTCCCCTTGTGTCCATCGGTTATTTTATTTTCCTTACACCCCTCGGCTATGGTCACGCGTATACATGCACATCCGTTCGAGCGTCAAATGGGCAGCGCAAGCGTATACAGATACAGAGGAGATTCCAGAGCAATCGTTTTTCTCTCTTAGTTTGCTCGTTTTGTTCGCGAGTACGAATAGATAAGTAGTACGTGCAAAATTAATTTAATCACGTGCTGCACGTGGACGTCGTTTTCAGCCACACTTCCCAACAATGACGATTTTCCAGAGGCCTAGCTACCAATCACTCCCGCATAATGTGATGACCACGTATGCGTTCATAACATGTACACTGCAGGGTACTGGAGCGCGCAATCCCATATCCCTGAACAGCGGCGCGCTCGGCTTATCAATGACGGATAGATTGCGTCGTACATAGCTCGCAATGAGATGATACGAAAAAAAAGCAAAGGAAACAGTTACTTGTACCCAACTATTGAGCCAAGCCCCATGTGTGTGTACACAGGCTGGGCTTTGTAGAAACGCAAATTCACAGCTCTCGCCCACTAAATACGCAGAAAGCTGTTCCTCTCTTCCTTTCGAGCTACACTTATTCTTTTACCATCCCGTCCCTTTTGTATAGCATTCGCGAGGTAGTGTATACATAACATATTGTACACACACAGGCCCCACTGACATGGAGTTCCGGTGGTGCATATCAGGGACGCGGTTCTTCCGATTCAGCTTTCCCCATTGATCGTTTCGGCTTCCCCCGTTTCGCGAGCTCATCTATCCCAAAGTCCCATTGATCGCGCGAATGCGCGTCGAAAGAGAAGGGATTTCGTGCGTTTCGTGCTCCGTACCGATAACGCGCACACGCCTCCCTGCTTTTTACGTAAGGGTTGGCGTTTACCGTGTTTTGCTGACCTGTTTTGCCTGTGTTTCGCAGTTTCGTGCTTTGTGCGCGCTTATTCTCATTAACAAGCCAACTGTGGGCCCAGGCGCGCTCTTTTACCACTATTACCACCACATGGGGGCGGCTGAACCGTACGCACAAGTGCAGTAGCTGACTGACCCCGTTGTCGGTGGATCCGAAACTGTAACGAGTCTTTTGTGGGAGGTTGCTGGGACAATTGAAAAATATGGACAGCGGAAATTTATTGGCGATTGCGAGCTTATGGCGCGAAATAACAAACGAGGGTCGGTTTGCCCATCGTTACATGGAACCCGTTGGTTCTCCAGGGGGATAGCTCGTGCGATGCCAATCGTTGGCACGAGGTCTAATCGAGGCTTGGACTAGTGAATAACGACAAAAGGGCTAATCATTGCGCTGCATATTGCTTATGTATCAAGTCAGTCGGTTGTAGAATCCGTTAAATGCTGGCGAGTCGTTTACTTTTCAAGGTGTAATAAAATTCGAAGTGAAACTTTTTTTTCTCAAAGTGGAGTTAAAAAAAAAGAAAATAGCAACAAATATATTTCGTTTCATTCTTGAGAAGATATTCATACTTTTACCGATTACAAAGCTTTCGCCTAGTCGCGTCAGTCGCGTTCGTTATCCGTGGATGTGTATGTATGTATACACGCATATACAAATACACGTGGGTATATATTATAAATAACGAAGCACCTCCATGTTATGGTCCTTGCTTTTCCGAGCCGAATAAAGTACAGAGCGCCCCTCTTTCGCGAGCGTTCCTAATTGAAACGTCTTTCTTCTTGGCACGAAACAAAGTGGAGTTTTCATAACTGAAATGAAAAGCTTTGACAAACGGCCCAGCTAGGCAGGGCTTTGAAAATGTGTCATCGTCATCTGCTCGTTCTTTTGGGTGCGTGTGTGTGCGCGCGCGTGTATTCGCTATCACCGACTACGGAAAGTCCAAAAGGAGGAGAGGTCACGGTTTTCGGGTCATGAATCTGCCGTCAGTGATTCAAGACAAACAATAATCGTGAAAGAGACACACGGAGATGGTGTCGTCCATACGCAGATAATACAAAGGCCAAATTATAACGTGATTTAAAGAATAGCGTCAAGAGGATTTCACGCAATAGTACAAAGCCTCAAAGTCTTGTATACAATCGTTTTATATAATATATAAGTATCCACAAAAGATGGAGCATCAGTACATCAAAACAAACATAAAAAGTCAGATCACAAGAGTTTTGCAGCTCGTCCGCTACATGAAAAAAGTTCTATACGTTAGTTAAGGGCAGATCCCGAGTTTTCGTGGCAGTCTTGTAATTAGATTAGATCAGATTAGATTAATTCTTTATTCAAACCTTGTGGTATAACCACGTATGGTTCTCAAATAATTTACAGATATTTAATAGAATAATAGGATACACAACAATTAATCAACATAATTAATAACAATGGATTAAGAATACAGTGAAGTTGACAAAAGTAATAGTTCGCAATATACATATAATTAGAATTAACAAAATAATTAATAAAATTGGTAATAGTAATAATCGTGTAATTTGGCAATAAATAAATATAACGTAATTGATTAGACTTATTTTAACACTATTGTAAGATTGTATACATTTGTTTTTATTAAAAATAATTTTAAAATGTTTTTAGAGTCGTGAGATAATGCCTTGTT
Organism: Copidosoma floridanum; assembly: GCF_036245765.1. Taxonomy (NCBI): domain Eukaryota; kingdom Metazoa; phylum Arthropoda; class Insecta; order Hymenoptera; family Encyrtidae; genus Copidosoma; species Copidosoma floridanum. The sequence continues at coordinate 5,007,707 of NW_028321896.1, forward strand.
AAATGGTAAATGACTGCGAATAACAAGGTGTGCATATGCCAGGCAATTCCGATAGTTAAAAATTCAGGTGGATGGGAAGAGCAGCTTGTTCGAGTATTAAATGTAAAATTGCGTCAAAACAAAAGGCAAGCTTTTCGTTAACGGACACACTTCAGGAGGGATAATTACTCGAGCGACCACCATAAAGCCATTCATACGTATACCTTAATAGCCTCGGGTTGTTGCCAACAAGTAATTCAATTTGTCCAAATTTTAATTAAATCGACCGTACAACAATAACGACAACCGAAACAACAACAACAATGCATTCAAACGTACAGCATGTAGCTAAACGTAGACGGAACATTCGCGTGCGTACGCGTATAAATTTAATGGAGAAATACCTGCTGTGGGAGAGGAAGCTAAGATAGAACGACTGAAGATTGTTTACCCATGGCACAGCAGCTACGTGCACCACTGCTCCGGTGAAAGCTCGTGCGCTTGGTCGTAAAACCGCGTCGACTCAATTACCGGTGGAGCTTTCCCGCATATGTATATACACCCCCGATCTCGCACACGGCGCGTGCGTCTGTATGTATATACACACATTCGTACCAAAAAAGCCGAGAAGACCAGGAGAGGAGAAAGAACGGACTTGGGTTCGAGTTACGAGAGCTAGTGCATGTGTATACGTACATACATGTCCCACCCCCGCTTCTACTTTTTTTTTCTTTTTTTTTCTTTTTTTTTTTTTTTTTTCTTTTTTTTTTTTCTGTACCACCTCCCTCCACTGCACCAACTTGCTTCGCTGGAGCCCGATGACGGCTTTTTTACCCGAGCATTTACCCGCACCTGCGAGGCTCAAGCGCCCCGGACTTTCTTTTCTCTTTGAGGCAAAAAGTGTGCAATCTGCACCAGCCACCTTCCCTCCCCCCTCCTTTAGCGCTTCATTGTTTCGAGCTGTTCTCGTTAAAGAGACACCTGCGCTCGACACACACACATACACACAAAAAGTAAAATGACTAAGCTCTGGCCGGCTTTTTTTTCTTTCTATCTTACTTTTTCTTTTTTTCTCCCCCCCTTTTCCCGTGTTCGTTTTCGATATAAATGTCGTTTGATGTTTGATGGTGCTGTAACCGAGAGCCTAAAAGTACCGAATCGGCTGATATTAGGTGAATAGGTGAGCTTGCGACCAACCGCAAGTTGTACCAGCTTCCACGAAAAAATGGTATTGTTTTTGTTGATTTCCCCGTTTGAACATGGATTACTCGTGTCTTGGTGATTTATTTTATTCGAATGAGTTTCCCCTACAGCAAATATCGGTCCACGAGGTGTGTTATCGAATGAAGATCTAGTTTACGGAGTTTGACTTGCGAAGCTTGAGCTATCACCATTTTCCAATATTGTGCAACATAAAAATGCACTCTTGTGGTGTCTGCATTCGATTTTGCGTGCGTAAAACGTTAAATGTTATAAATAAAAAATATTGATGCTCCTGATTGCTTTTCTGGGACCATTCTTTTTTAACGTCTAAGAGGGCTGGCAAGTTCTACGCAACATAGTCTCTGTGTGAGAATTTATCCACGACCAAGTAAATAATTATATAGTCATTTTTGTTGGTTAAATAAAAAAACATTGCCTGTGAGTTACTTAAATCTTTTGGAACATAAGGTTTTTTTAATAAAGCTATTCCTTAACATTTGCACAAAAGTATTTTTTACCTCACTAGTTTAATGTATAACTTTTGCTTGAAAATCAGTGTCAAATGATATCTGAATTGCAAATACGTAATTACTTGTCACTGAAAAACCATGAAAAAAGTCATAGTTAACCCTAGTTATATTTTTAGATGCTTTTTTTGCTTACCCAGAAAAAAAGCTCAAACACCAACAAACGATAAAATCTTTTTTACCTCGTATTAATTACTTGTATTTCAAAAATATATGTACAAAATTTCAAACGTCGTACTGCAGCACCTATTATCTTTTTTGTTGTCTGTAAACATTTATTTTTTCTCCTTTCATTTTTTTGCGGGGTTTAACATTAGTTTTGGTTGCATTTTGGTTAAGTCAGAGAAAATACTTTTTTATGGTACTAACAGTACTACCGTAAGTACCGTTCTCTACTACAATTTTAAAAATGATTTTAAAAATAAAACCATAAATTTGTATACATAATGAATAAAAAAAAAAATCATTCAATTACGCTGTTTTAAAGAACATTTTGAAATCTACAAATTTTTCGACACGCATTTGAACATTTGAAGTAAAAAGCAGTTAGATTGATTTCAAATGCTTACTATACCGGTTAATGATAACCAATGAATATTTGTACAATCTATTAGACAATCGACTAATTTGAAAAAGAATGTCAATCAATTTTTGAAATCGATTTCGAAGTTGAAATTGTATATCTTTCTGGGGTCCTCTATGAAAATATACTAGTTTTGGGAATGATTGAGAAATCTTCATCGTCATCTTTCAAAATAAAAATATTAAAATCCCATTTATTACTACGACCAATACTTAAATTTTTACAGCTACGCGGGATCACGTATGTTGTAAGCCTCGTTGTAAACGCTTTGTCTCGACGAGTTTAAATATTTTCATTTTTGATAACAAGAATGGAATAAGATTAAGTATTTTAAACATAAAGAAGTGACTATGACCATTTTTTCACTGTAAAGGGATTAGCGTTTCATGCTTTAATCAAAGTCTTGTAAGTCCATATAAATTTTACATATATAAACAATTTTTCTCTGTGTGCCAACTGCATAATATGAAGATCGTCGTTACAGATCAGTAGAGATGTTTGATTCTGAGATATGTCGATGACGTTCAAGAAAATTTTAAAATTCAAACTCATAAATGCACTTATGCCTGCAGGCGTCCAAGCGGAAATGACGAATCCCCCGGGGCACGATCGACTGACTCCCTGTCCTACAACTTGCACTTTTATTGTCACGAATTTACGAATACACTGTCTAAAATCTTTATGCTCGATCCCGAACATTAAATAAACCACGCCATCAGTTATTTAGGGAATAGTAACGATCGATCCTACGTATCGATTAATTATAATTAATGATTTTCGTTTCCGTGTTAGCCATTAAATGTAAAAATCGGTTCACGGCAAATACCTACAAACTTTACATCACACCTTTTGCTTGTTATAACAACAACAACGCAAGTTTACTGTTTGTTACAATAATACCTTACACCTTACGACTAGGGCCATTTTTTGTAAAACCGGCCGATTTTCAACATCAAGATTTTTATTCACTCAATTGTATGAAAACCAGGATGTTCTGTTATTTTTTTGGATTTTAATACAATGTTATGTAAGACATAAACAAGCAATCATGCAAATTTTATGCTATGGGGGACGAAAAGGCACGAGTAATCAAAAACCTTTCCCTTCCTCTGCCACACAGAAGTAAAGAGAGCTACTGAGGTGTGAAAAGAGACAAGCCATGGGTGATCGAACTAGAGTATCTCTATAGCCAATTGGAAGTCAGGTCATTGGTTTTTCCCTAAAGATTTTTCCCTGGAAGACTTTTCTGCGTCATCCCGAGCTAGCGAGTGTGACCGAGGCTCGCATTCATCGATGGTGAAAGGGACCCGAGACGCCGAGCAAAACAGTTATATGACTCATTAGGGTACAATATTTCAAATGAGATATGTACCTATTATATGGTGAAATAATCTCGTTTGCCCCTTTTATTTGAGTTTTTTAATTCAGACACGTATTAGGTTACTTCGAAAATAATTTTGTTTCAGGCTGTACACATTTCTTATCTTCTCGCGTCCGTAGAATATATATTTTTCTTAGTCGGAACGATACGCCCAAAATAATTTATTACCAATTAGGTACACACTACGTATATATATATATATATATATATATATATATATATATATATATATATATATATATATAAGTGTCTGCGTACAGCCACGTCCGACCGCGTATAACAGTGGCTACGCTAGAAATAGTCGAAAAGACGCACTTGGAGCATTCATACGACGAAAGATGACCGAGCTAGGTAAACGCTTTAACGCTTGCTTTTTACTCAACAACTTCGTTATAAATCTATTGTTATAAGTGCGATATGTGCAGTGTCATCGCATGGTGACTGAGTGCCAGAGGGTGCACTATAAGTGTTACATTTTCCTGGCACCCACACACGTACAACGTCAGTTCAACTGTATAAAAGAAAAATTTACACAGTATCAAAAACATTGTCTGGTATAAGTTACAGAGAAGTCGTTGCTGACAATTGTCCGTGTGGACTACTGCCTATCGGAGAACGGGAAGGCCCACCATACCTCGCGCTATGAGGTGTCAAATCGGCCTAGCGGCGAAGCTCTGCTGGTGGTGCGTCGTGGTCAGTCCTTTGCCCTTGACGTGGCGGTATCGAGGAACTACGACCCTAAGATCGATGGCATGTCCATGATCTTTACTCTCGATGGGGTCAAGAAGCCGCGCTGCGGGCACGGGACCCTCGTCATATCGCCTGTCTTGCAACCTAACGAGGTGCCCGACGGTGCGTGGCAAACTATCGTCCAGTCCTACCAGGGAAACTCGCTCAGGATCACCGTGAGTACTTATCCTTAACTTTTTTACATCTGTCGCAATCATTTTTTTTCCTTTTTTCTCAAGGGTTGACGTAATAAGGCTGTAAAGAGTAGATACAGATTCCATGCATGCCACAAGTGTGACAGATAACTTTTGTTTACTTCATACCCTCGTTACATTAATTTTTTTCCTTCACAAGTATTGCGTTCGATAAGCTGGATACACACTCGATGTGCCATAGATCTGATTTAGTTGTTCTTAAAATTCTTATCAAAACAACCGCCATGTATTTAATTAAAATGCATTGTCAACTATGCACTTCAATCACGTACTTGAACACACATGGATTCGCGTGGAGTTTGTTGAAAGTAAAACTTTCATCACGTATCGTTTGATCTTCCAAATGCATGCACATCGCGTTGCTTCACGTTAACCAATAGCGAACAAACTTCTGAGCTTATCGGGAGCTTTTTACGTTTGTGGGGCACATTGTTGAATTTATTCAATTTGCTTCCTTTCGTTCTATAATGCCTTGCAAAAATGCATCTGTAAATAATACTTTTTTGTATCACGGGGTAGAAGAAACCAAACTTCTCTATGGCTCTGTCAGAGTACAGCCATGGTATGACGTGCTGCCAAGCTGGTCAGTACGATACTGCCGGCTTTCGTCGAATCTTGCGATTATTTCAAAACAACTTTCTACGCAGACAACACTTCTAACATCACGTTCGTACCGGTCATACGCTCACACGCTCATTATCAGTCGTGTGTATAACACACACAATATACTATATGTGTTAATCCACCAAAAATATCCTATTTTTATCTCCCATTTTTTAATGAAAATTTTTTTTAGGCACACCCTTGAAACTGGGAACAATTTGCTCACAATATTCTGTAATACTGTAGTGGTGCATTCATGATTTTTTCCTCGTAGTACATGATATTTACGAGTGAAATAAGCCCCGTTCAAGGGTTTGCCTCGAAAAAAATTTTCATTAAAAAATGGGGATGTTTGGGGGCGCTGTTTTAAAATTGTGATCTAGGTGAATAAAATTGACATTGTTATTGAGGTCAAAATTACAGGTTGTTCAAGTTTTTTTTTTAATAAAATTTGAAATAAATGCAAAATTTTTATTTCACTCGATAGCTAATAAAGTCATTGAAATGACCAAAGATAAGGATTATTTGAGCCTGGACAGTGTGCCACTGAGAAAAAGGCTTCTGTAAATGTTGGATTTCCCTATCTCATTATTTTTTGGAGGTTTCAACACATGTATGTTCAAAAAATAAATGCTACAACACCGCACTATAATTATTTCTAATCTAAAGGTTAACCCAGCAGCAAATGCTATCGTTGGAATGTGGCGTATAGAGATCAATACGGAAGGACAAGACGCCAAGGATTATGTGAATTTCAAGGTTGACAAGTCGTTTTACATGATATTCAATCCTTGGCACCAAGGTTAGTTGTTTTATGAAAGCAAAATCTATGTTCGTCATCATCGTACATTACACCCATGTATCTACGACGATTCAGTAACCATAAGAGTACTCTGAAAAATGATACATCCTGTCAATAAGTCGCAAAAACAAGAATGACAGAGAAAAACTGGACACAGAGCACTTACAGTTAACATTTAAAAACATTATTGGGAGCTATAATAATAGTGTTGACGAGATAACATAATCCTACATTTTTCAGAGGACTTGGTATATTTGGAAAACGAGTTGGAGCGCCAGGAATACGTTTTGGAGGAGACGGGCCTGATATGGAGGGGCACTGGCAACCAGATGAGCTCGTACGTCTGGAAGTACTCGCAGTTTGCAACGGACATCCTGGACTGTGCTCTCCATTTGGTAACGAATGTTGGACACGTCCAGATCTCCGCTCGCAACGATCCCATCGTCATCACACGCGTTTTGTCAGCTGCTGTAAGACTTTGTTTTATATTTCTCTTAATTTATACACTTAACATTGATTGTATCTCTTCTGGGTCCTATTTTGGGACAGTGAATCGTAAAGTTTTACTTCAAAATAGAATATGGCACAAATGTAATGTCAGTTGCGTTAAATTTTCATCTCGTGCATCGGCAAACTGTTTTGTAAAAAAACAGGTCAACTCGCCAGACGACGAAGGGGTATTGATGGGAAATTGGACGGCAGATTATAGAGGTGGAAAGTCACCAACCTATTGGGTTGGCTCGCAAAAGATCCTCCAGCAGTACTACAGGACAAAGACGCCCGTCAAATACGGCCAATGTTGGGTCTTTGCTGGTGTCCTCACAACAGTTTGCCGAGCTCTGGGCTTACCCTGCCGACCAGTTACGAACTTCGACAGCGGCCACGACACGGAAAACAGCCTTACGATGGATTACTTTGTTGACGAAAACGGCAAGATGATGGAAGAACTCACCAGTGATTCAGTATGGTAGGTATTGCGGTAGATGACTTCTCAATAAGGGTTTTGTCTATTGTCCTATTTTTCTACCCATCAGGAACTTCCATGTCTGGAACGAAGTGTGGATGAAGAGACCGGATCTGACGGCCGACTGCCATGGCTGGCAGGTGATCGACGCCACGCCCCAGGAACTGAGCAAAGGCAACTACCGCCTGGGCCCGGCTTCCGTTGCAGCTATCAAGCGGGGTGAGATTCAGCGGCCCTACGATAATGCCTTCGTTTTTGCCGAGGTCAATGCCGACAAAGTCTTCTGGAGATACAACGGACCCTCTCAGCCGCTCAAGCTTGTGAGGAAGGATACCGATAGGTGGGTGTTTTTGAAAACCTTATCCTTACGATGGAAATAGGGTTTTATGAATATTGTAATATATCCTGGCACCGTTTAAACTACTCACGTGTAGAAAGAAATTAGTGAAACAACATCTGGCTGATTTCGGTTTTACTTATGGAAAATTGAAAAAATATCTTCTTTGTATACTATTGTTTGAACATTATTGAAGTCCAAATCAAAGTATTTGGTGGTTTCACAAGTCTATAGTTAATGCCATGTATTGAAACATCAAATTTATATTATTCTGCGAATGCAAAAAACAGTTTCATATGAATAAATGACTCTTTTATTTTAATTTTACATATTCTACAGCATTGGACAGAAAATAAGTACGAAGGCAGTCGGCAAATGGGAGCGTGAGGATATAACGGACTCGTACAAGTATCCAGAGAGTAAGTACAAAATATAAATGTTTGACTCGTTGTGAACACAGTAGCTCTTTACGAATCTAACGTTTTGCTTCTATCTAAAAATAAAAAAATAAAAAATGTAGAGTCAGGCAAAGAACGAATGAGCATGTACAAGGCGTTGCAACAGAGCCAGTCACGTTTCAGCCGTTACTATCCCAACGAAGAGTTTAGCGACATTATGTTCAATTTAGAGCTGAAAGACTACATCATGATCGGCCAGTCATTCAGGTGATTGGAAAAAAAGAAAAAAAAAACGTGGTTGAAAATAAAAATAAAAAATCTTTCCACTACAAATTTTGTCCTCCACAGTGTCGTGCTGATCATGAAGAATTACAGTAACACGCAAGCTTATGAGGTGTCAGTGAAACTGCGCGTGGAAGTCGGAACATACATAGGTCAGATGGGCGATTTAGTTAAACTGTTGAACAAAGAGTGTTCCATCAGACCCGGTAAGAAGTACAAGGAGCGGCTCGAGGTATCCTGGGAGGACTACGGGCCATGGTTACTCGACCAGGGCATCTTCAGAATTTCCTGCCTCGCTACCGTCAAGGACATCAATCACGACTATTTCATACAGGACAGTTTTTGCGTCAGGAAGCCCGATATTGTTATCAAGGTAATCGATGATCAAACCTTTTCTTCTTTATTATTTAACATCTGTTTCAATGGTAAATTACGTATTTTTAATAACTTTCTCATTCAAGTTGGAGAACGAGCCGCACGCGAATGAGCTGCTCGAGGTAACAGCTCGATTCACGAACCCGCTGCCAATCCCCTTGAGTCGGGGCAAGTTCCGTATCGAGGGTCCAGGATTGCGGGAGCAGATGAAGGTCAAACTCACCGAGAACGTGGGGGTCGGTGCCGAGGCGGTCTGCCGGTTCTTGATGTACCCCGAGTTCGAGGGTAGAGCCACGATAGCCGTGAAATTTTACTCCAAAGAACTCGACGACGTCGACGGTTTCATCGATTTTGTAGTACAACCCGTGCCACGTGTGATGCCAGTGTAGTTTCTATCGAAGATATTTTACTGAACAATCTCCCGATAGTTTATCTGGACGAAATTGTTTTTTATCTCTAGTAAATTACGATATGTAAACGCTGAACTAATATAAAAAATATACATACAACTATCTGACAATACTAGTGTTGCAAATACTTTTATCCGACCATGTAATACCTAATCATCCCAACAAGTCCGCCACCCATGCGTATAAATAGTAAGTAAATGCACGTGACTTACATTTGACTTACTCATCATTTAGCAGTAAAGTAATAAAAAAATTCATAAAAATTTACTGTTGGTGGATTATCTAGCCCTGTACAAAAGAATTCTATTTTATCTTATACTTGCTGTGTAATAAGGTCAATGGATCCTATGTTTAAAACGTTTTTTCTTTTTAATGTGATCCAACACATTTTTTGACGCAGAATTTGGATACGGTTACACCACAGAAAATATGAACTTTCAAACTTTGTTATAGAACTTTTTTTTAATCAAGCCGTAGATCTGTTCATTCATTAGTTATAATTATTTTCCTTTTATCTCATGCATTCCGAAATTCTTAGTAAATACGGTGAATAATTAGATTTTCTAATAATTTCATGTCATTTTTTGCAACTATTATAAGAAACTAGTTGCAAAAACTCGTAAAATCTTTGCAATAGATAACATTCTAGAAAACAAGTTTATCTTACTCACCAAGCAGTCACGAAATCTACGAATCCTGTGTTACACTTTTTAACATTGGAATTCATATGAAAGTTCTAAGTCTAGAATTCATTAGGTTAAGGAGAAAACATAATAAAAAAAATTTTTTTTGATCAACCCAGTTATGTCAATAATTTTTTTGTCGACACATTACTCTAAGGAATCCTAAAAAAAGATTCAATAGCTTTATCATTATAGTTTATTTGATACAGTTAACAAATGATACAACTAAGTGTGATTTAAGATGTTGGAAAGTAAGTCGAAGAGGCTGGTATATGTTTTCAATCTTTTTTAAATAATATTTTGAAGTTGAAAACTGATTTTTCTATAACCTGACAGTAACAATCATTTAATTCATAAACTGATTTCGATAAATATCCTGAATATACTTAATATACGTGTAAGTTAAATAGAAGGTTTATTTTTAAACTTTTCTTATGATAATTAAGTATGAACTAATTTTTTTTCCATTTTTTAAGGCCATTTTTATTATTAAAATTTTGACCAAGATTTCGAGTTAAAGTCAACGCCAGACTTGACAAGTCGTATACTCGTCAATACGAAGGCAAGAACTATTTTCGCAAGAATTTGAAACTGTTTTTAATATTGACTAATCTTGACTCTCATAAAACTCCACGTTAACTGTAGAGATCTGTTTTTACATTTTGTTTCAAAGTCGTTTTCAATAGTTCGTTTGCCTTTTAATAGTCTCCATGAACAATCCACCTTAATTTTATTTCTCTGTTTTCGTTTTGTATACATTATCTCTTTATGACTTTTATTGACTTTTGTTACTCATTCTTTCGTTATTACTATGTTTTTGAAGCACGCCTTCAAGGTTTTATGATTTTCAAGCCTTTCTAATTTCAGCAACACATATGTAACACCTTTATTATTTCACCACTTAGTTCCTAGTATTTCATATTTGTTTGTCTAATAATATTCGTAAAATATGGATATTAAATGAGAAGTAGTTATTTTTTAGTATATATAGCTTTATTCGATTTTTGTTTGTTGGGTGAGTTCAAGAATCCTGAGAATGATGATGTTCCTGGAGAGGAATATACTATGATGTCAAATCTTTATGACTCTATTTATTATCATAAAATAACTTGGTCTCTCACTTTAAAATGTTGCCATGTACATAGTAACACTATTCGTAACAACATAGTACAACAAGGAAATTAACGAAAGAGAAGTTCAGAAATAGTGAGATTTCATATCTGACACGACGTCAAGTTCAAGATTTTAAGGTAACATGAAACATACTTTACAATAAGATAATAAGTTCAACGTCGATCAAAGAACTACAATAATAAGATTTTTCAAGAACGAGACAATTTTTCAAAATTATCGTATCATCTGCTCTTTGGTAGCCCTGTAAAAACACTATCTGACCTCGATATCAATATTTATCACACTAAGTAACGTCACATTCGTACGCTCAGCAATCGAAAATTCTGTTTAGGTGAACGATAAAATCCATCTGTGAGCGGCACGGGTTTTTCCCGCGGCAATAAAAAATTGTGCGGCTACAAGCGTACGACTGTTACAATAATATATACACTATGAGATACGCTGTTCTTAACTTTACGTACTGTTTTTTCCGTATTAACGAATTTCCGTGTGGTACTTGCCTATCACACGCCGCAGCAGCTTATAAATAGCAGAAAATATGTACTTGAGTCGTACATTCGACGAAGGATGGCTGATCTGCGTAAGTATCTCCATCACTTATAACATTAAAATATATGGGCGCAATATTCTCTTACAGAATTTTAAACATTTATGCACACAATTCTTTTCCAAAAAAGTACACAGTACATGAACGATCGTTTCAAGACACAAACTGTGCGTTACGTTTTTAAAGATCAACCATAGCACGAACTGTTTGATTCAATACATCCATCCTTTTTAAAATTGTTTTGACACTGATGCGTACTACTTTATTTGCTTTCAAAATTGTAATGCATTGTGATTGCTGGAACAATTTAACAAATTCTACGCCAGACATGACAGAAATTTCTAGCACAAATGATACATTTTATTTTAAAACAGAAAATGAGACAAAAACTGTTTGCAATATGTACAGCCCAGTATAATGTTTTAATCTACTCATAAATAAATCTTTAACTGTCATCGCATAATTATTATTCGTAAGTAAAGTGATGAAAGATAAACAAATTTATTAATAGCTGTTTATTCAATCTATTAAGAAAAAAAAAAAATTAAAATAAAATTTAATGCGTTTTCATCCTTACAGGGGAGAATCATACGCGATCGGTTCTAACGATTGTCCATGTGGACTATTGCGTGGCAGAAAATGCAAAAGCTCACCATACCTCGCGCTACGAGGTGTCAAATCGGCCTAGCGGCGAAGCTCTGCTGGTGGTGCGTCGTGGTCAGTCCTTCGTCCTTGACTTGACGCTGTCGCGCAATTACGATCCTGCGATTGATAACATTTCCATGGTCTTTACCTATAATGGTGCCAAGAAGTCGTGGCATAGGAGCTTTGATGTCACCTCGAATGAATTGCATTCAAATGCGACTTCTAAAGGCATCTGGCAGACTATTGTGGAGTCCTACGAAGGAAACTTGCTCAAGATCAAGGTTGGTACTAAACGTGTGTCGTAACGAAAAAATTGTCTTTGGTTTTGCCTGATAAATCCAATTTTTATTATATTTTTACCATTTAAATACGAACAAAAAGAAGTTAGTAACAGTTTTTATTTAATTCAGTTTCTTATGTTACCCTTCAACTTCTCACATATTTTTTCAAGATAAAAATACACCGAACTGGCCAGACTAAGTTAAAGTATTTGTGGATCTCGGAGATATACTTTTGAAAAATGAGCATTTTAATTTTGTTTTCCTATTTGGAAGATTTAAATTATACTGATGCTAGCAAATACAAGTATAAAGGGTGTAACAAAGTATATATAATCCTTAGGTTACTCCAGCAGCAGATGCCATTATAGGAAAATGGCTAACAGAAATTGATACGAAAACGCAAGGCTTCGAGCGTGCAGACAGTTTTAATGTCAAGAATCCGTTTTACGTGATATTTAATCCATGGTGCCAAGGTGAGTTGTATGATAAAAATAAAATTACGTATTATTAATACAAACAATACTTCTATACTCTTACCTACTCACAGATATGTGTAAATTCTAATACATAAAATACATTCAAATTGTCTCGTAGTTGATTATTCTGATCTATTATACGTGTAGTTAAACTCGTTAGCTGAATCATAATGAATCATATTATTCCTTGATGTAAAGTTTCCCTCAAAAGACTGAGTTATCTATTCTAGTAGAGATGCTATTTTGAGAGTACAGCGATCGCATCAAGCGCATACAATATGTTCCATTATCCATATGATAATTAGTGACTTAACTGACTACTTACTTGAACTGGTGGCGAGAAGACTTATCCTGATGAATAAGTCCAAGAAAAAAATCTTGGTATTTTTTTTTTTATGTAAACCCACTGTTCGCTGGAGTTTCTTCATCTGTAAAATTAGCATGCTAACCACTGAGACGGGGAAGCTTTTTAATTAAAATTTATTTGAGCAAAACATTTAAAATAACTATGCTATTTGTTTTGCTTGAATTCAATTATATTAAATAATTAAGTCCCTCCTATGGTGTAATAACAATTTAGGTATTTGTGGCTGAAAGGTGTATTCTAATATGTGCATTCAAAAACCCTAAAGGTGCCTACATATTGGGCCAATGAATTATATTTAAAAAACATAAATAACAGAAGTACGAAAAAACGTCTAAAATGAAAATTTTTATTATGGTATCCCAGTGTTGGTATTCTGTAGCGATAAGCCATATACCTAACACTGAAATTCTTACGGGAAGAGATGGTTGAATGCATAGTCAAAGTAGAAAATTACAATAAACAGCAGTAATGGGGACGGAAAAATCTTTTTTTTCAGAGGACTTGGTATACTTGGAAAACGAGTTGGAGCGCCAGGAATACGTTATGGAGGAGACGGGCCTAATATGGCAGAACAACGTAAATCATATGACATCGGTCCCCTGGAGTTACGCGCAGTTTGGGGAAGACATACTGGACTGTGCTCTTTACTTAATAACAAATGTTAAACAGGTCCGGATGTCCAATCGCAATAATCCTATCGCCATCACGCGCAACTTGTCAGCTGCGGTGGGTTTCTATTTTCCTATACATTCCTGTTACGCCTACATGTTGCCTGACCAAATATGTTACTAAAATAGATGAACAAGCAGAACGACAATGGCGTGTTATGGGGAAATTGGTCAGAACATAAAGAAGCTTATAGTGACGGTAAGTTTCCGTCCCATTGGGTGGGCTCGCAAAAGATCCTCCAGCAGTACTACAGGACAAAGACGCCCGTCAAATACGGCCAATGTTGGGTTTTTGCTGGTGTCCTCACAACAGTTTGTCGAGCTCTGGGCTTACCCTGTCGAACTGTGACAAACTACGAGAGTGGACATGACAGTGAGAATAATTCCACAATTGATGTGTACCTTGATCAGAATGGCATGAGAATAAAAAACATGAGCGATTCTTGGTGGTGAGTATCACTGAGGATAAATTTTCAATAAGTATTTTATTTTATTTTTTCTCTGCTTTCTAGGAACTTTCACGTCTGGAACGAAGTATGGATGAAGAGACCGGATCTATCCGATGTCTACAATGGCTGGCAGGTGGTTGATGCCACGCCCCAAGAAGCACCATTTTACCTTGGTCCTACTTCTGTGGTAGCCGTAAAACAAGCAGATTTAAATTGTCACTATGACACTGGCTTTGTTTATGCTGAGGTCAACGCTGATAAACTGATATGGAAATACGACAAATCGTCTCAGACATCTACTCTTCTTTACAACGAAATTAGTAGGTAGGTGTTTTCAATAACAGTACTCATATAGTGGAAAATATTTGCTGTATGACTTTTTTGGTGTATTTAAAAGACAAACACTCATCAATAGGTTGTGTTCCAAAAGTGAAGTTCGCTAATTAAATGGTAACACTGGAATGAGTGAAATGTTCAAATCAAATAATTAATCGGCACAAAACTGTATTTACAGGTCATTTTAGACAGATATCAATAAATATTTAAAATTCGAAGGTATCACTCCTTAAAAATTGGCAAGCTTGACTTTTGAAACGTAAACATTCCATGAAGTGGGTGTATGTTTCGGTTTTATAAACTTGAATTTACTTTATTTTGTTTTCTGTTCATATTTTAACCCACACTTAGCATTGGACAGAATATCAGTACGAAAGCGGTTGGCAAATGGGAACGCGAGGATATAACACACACGTACAAGTATCCAGAGAGTAAGTATGGATATTAAATGTTGAACCCACCGTTAAAATATCACTTAATCCTCGGCATATATTCCAAAGGTTCTAACAAAAAAGAGATCTCATTTTTTAATTTAAATCGATCGAAATTCAAGAAATCATACCTCTAGCTAAAAGAATTGGAATTACAAATTGTTTACTGAAGAAAACAATACTGCTTTATGAACTCGATACCGATGCTTCAATTCCAATTTGATTTGTACATTACCAAGAATAATTGCAACATATAAGTAACAAAAAACTTGAAGCATTCGATCAGATATACATTTTTATAAGATTTTGAATCACCTCAAACAGATATTTTATTATTCATAAAATAGGTACTTGCCTTCATGAAGAAACAAATCGTATTAGAAATTTTGTCTGAGTACAACCAATGTTACTACTTTTTTATAAAATGTAACAAGTTTGGAGACTCTTTTTTGGGACACTCGAAAATTTAAGTTTGTCGTCGACTTTGATTTTTACCTTTTTATGATAAGGCCATTAATATGCAAACCAATGCAACTTACAAATGCCTCTTTTTTCTAAAAATGCAGAGTCTAGCGAAGAGCGATTGATCATGTACAAAGCGCTCCTTAAGAGCCAGTCACGTAGCCGCCACTACCTCGTCGACGGGTTCCATGAGGTGAAGTTCAATTTAGAGCTAAAACATGACATCATGATTGGCCAGCCCTTCAGGTGATCATTAGACTGAAAAATAACTTGAAAAAAAAAAATATCACGATTTGTAAACTGAATGTTTTCCTCGCAGTGTCGCGCTCAAGATGCAAAACGTAAGCAACGTGCGATCGCACACGGTGTCGGTGATACTGCGCGTGGACGCAAAGACGTACACAGGCCGGATGGGCGAACCGGTCGCGCGATTAGACACCGAGCGCTTGATAAAACCTGGACAAACGGACGAGGTGTTTCTTGAGGTATCCTGGGATAAGTACCAGCCACGGCTGATCAGCCAAGGCTGTTTCAATATCTCTTACTTCGCCACGGTCAAGGAAACCAGTTTAGAGTACACCAACCAAGTTGATTTTTGCGTCAAAAAGCCCGAAATCGTTATTGAGGTAAACAATAACTATACATTTTTTTAACCAATCCTTTAATCCAATTTACAAATCCATTTTAATCTGTTCCAACATTTTTTATTTTTTTTTTTAAAGTTAAGCAACCAACCGTACGTGGATGAGTGGCTTGCGGTGACAGCACGTTTTACGAATCCCCTGCCGATACCCCTGAAAGGCGGCAAGTTCATTTTTACGGGTCCAGGTCTACAGATACAGCACAAACTTACCCATGATGTCGATGCCGGTGCCGAAGCTGTCGCCCAGTTCCAGGTACTGCCAATGTTTGCAGGCATGACCACGATGATTGCAAAATTTAACTCCAAGGAACTCAATGACGTCAACGGTTACGTCAACTTTGTAGTACAGTAGTTCCATTAATTTTAATGTTTTTAAAGAAACAGTAATGATGTAATGATAAATAAAATTTAATGTTAAACACATCTATTTTCGAATAAATATTCCTTTTCCTCAAATTTTATTGTTTGCAAAAGCAAGAATTGTCACCTGACCATCCCTGGATACAATGCTCTTTTTTTATCTATAAGCTAATTATAGTATATCGGTTCACTTCAAGTGTGGGCTATAAAAATGTTTATGTCTGACTCAGGAGAAAACTGAATAATGCAATTGTTGCAGAAATTATGCGATGGTTAGCTCGATAATTTTTATTTAGAATGAACTTACAAGTGTTGGATCTGCGATTTCGGATATACTTCAATGGTTTTTGTACACGAAACTTACCTAAAACAGAAAAAAAATATATTGTTACATTTTTATACTGAATTAGTTTTTGGTTTATTTTTTTAAATTTTAGCATAGAAAATAGGACATGTATGTTCAAGTTTCATTTTTAATGGTCAAGTGTATCACTCTCAAATTTTTACACTTACTTATGTAAATTCATCTAAAAAGATTCGTTTTGGTTACAAAGACAACCAAAGCTTTTTATAAGCTCTGGTCTGACAAGGAACGTTGCGCACAGTTTTGTTAACGAAAGAGGAGGGATGCACGAAATCTCTCGGCGAAAAAAAATTTCATCCCACTAATTGCATAATGCGAAATTTGTGTAGATCAAAAGAGATAAAAATTCTTCGCTATGCGTGGGCGAACATCGCGTGCACAGCTATTTACATGGCAACGCATATAAATGTGTGTAGGCAACAAAATCAGGCTAATTAAATTAATCACGGGCGCATTCACTGTTTACAACGATTCTCTTTTGAAAAAAAAAATACGTCACTCCATAATCCTCATTCAACGAAACCCTTTTCATCCGCAATATTTTATAAAATAGGACCTCCAAAAAGGAAAGAAAATATATGTATATATATATTATCTATTCAGTTTTCTATTCAACATACATGTTTTGAGATGAAAAAAAAACACGTTTTTTTCAAAATGTCAATTAATCCTGACGTCAGTCGCAGGGCGGCAATTGAAACAAAAAAGAACCAGAGCGCTCGTTTGGTTTAATTCAAGCGGGTCATGAAAATCCTGTACAGCGAGCTTCGGTAAACAAGCCCCCCAAAACTAGTTAGCTGCGCGTATAGGGGCACTCAAAAATGAATAATACATCACTGCTGTTTACGGCAATGTTTGCAGCTTCCATCCCCTCCGTTACGCGTAAATATACATTTCTGCACTTTAGCCTAGCATCCCTCTCCTCGCACGGTGGGGTGACCCAAAGTAAGTACTTGCGTCTCTTCGGCAGCAGCAGCAACTTTGCGTGCATTGGGTCAAGTCCCCCATGGAAACACCCACACGCGGGGGCCCCTGTACCTTTTATATACGCACACGTGGGCACACGCATCACCCTAGTGCTGTCGCATCAAATCTTAACTGCGGGGAAAACACGGTTAGGGCCGCGACACGTACACGCGACGACCATTCCTTATTTTGCTGCAACCGAGGATTAACCATTCAGCAGAGCAGAGTATGGTCTCCAGCGCCGCTTCGGGGACTAATTCGGTGGAAATTTCACGAGCGACGGGCGTAATTAAAGGGCCCTCTCCTCCTTTTCGCTTTTCCACCGGGAGAAATTGTTCCCCTTTGAGGGAGCGCAGCTCCGGGGGCGGAAAAGTTGTCTCCGCGAAAATTACGCTCACCCACGCGCCTTGCAGACACGGGCTTTTTAATTTTCTTTTTTTTTTTTGGTTGAGGATCGCGCGCACCCGCTTTTTAATTACTCCGAATTTTTTTACTGCTCAGCGATGAATAAACGGTCCTCCTTTCTCCGCTCGTTCGGGAAACTCGTTAAATTTTCATACAACCGGGCGTCGGGAGGGGGAGGATTTTCCATCAACAACGGCATCTCGCGATTTTTCAATTTATTTTCCGCTCTGCTGGCGTTCCATTCGAGTTACAATACACGGGAACAATGGCACTTTATACACAGTCACCGATCAAAGGGAAACGCGTCAGTTTACAGGGTGACGTATCCCCCCTCGTACGCTTGAAGTAATAGACCCTGCTGCCGGATGCACACTTTGCTCACGGATGCAATTATCGTGACACCCCGTGAAAAATCCACGGCGGAAATTCTCATCTCGCCCGGTAATACAGTATATGCTTCCCGGAAGAGATAAGACGGGGAGAAAGAAAGGGCCACGATCGAGTGCCGATAATAAGAATAGGGGGGGAGGGACAAAAGAAAAGGCCGCAAGGGGCACTTTATATCGATGGATTTTCCACGATGAAAATAATAATAAATAATCATAGCGATGCGGCAGCCGCGATTCAAATTCCCGGTTGCAGCGGGGGAAAAAGAGGCATCGACTATACATAGAACCGATCCGATGATGATAATGAGGAGGAGGAGGAGGTCGAGCACGTCTTGTTTGCGAAAACGACGACATCGAAAGCCCGTCTTATCTGCGGTGCCCTCTTTGTCACTCGATAGCCACCCCCTGCTCTCGTCTTCGTCTCGGCTTCTCATCCCTTAAAACACGGCTCTCGCGCATTTCCGATGACGCGCTGTATCTTGCTCGTTTTGCCCCGGCTCTTGTACATCGTGTACGTACACACGGCGCGCTGAGGCAGCAGATTTTAATTCGCTCGAGGCTGATTCGATTGCCCTCGTCGCGCCCATATTCGCTGACTTTTTTTTTTGGGGGGGGGGGACACCAGTGCGGCTACCTGGGTCTCGGAGTGGGAGTTTCATGGAGAACAGCAGTGACGTCCCAAAGCATGCCCTTGTCGAATACGTAAGTGGATTTCGTAAGCCGAGACATGACGCCCGAGTCCCCGCGGCGCACTTCAGCGTCACGATATGACTGTTCAGTGTGTGTATAAACGTATCAAGTGTACATTAACTTATTCTCACAAGTTAGTCTTACTCGCGGTGTAGCCGCCGCGCTACGTGTGCCAACGTCATTCATGTTTAGCGCGCCTCTGGGAGACCTACCCCTAACACTCGAAACTTCAACTCTGGTGTGTGTATACACGTACACATCCAAGAGGGCGGATATATCATAATTGCGTTGTGTTAATTTGCCAAGAGCCATCCAACCGTGCGAGGGTAGATCATACATCGAGGTTGTGTATACGTGTCGTATGTACAACCGATAATCGGCAGCATCGGTATTTCCAAGTGAAATTCGCGATTTTTATCCACCCAATAGCAATACCACCCCCCCTTCCTCGTCAGCGTAAACAGGATATACTGTAGCAAAAGGAAAGAACGAGGCGCCACGTGGCATAATTCACGGCACTTGTGCTCGCGGGCGTCTACCCGTGAAATCTACATTCGCAGTGGGGGCCGCACGCGTAGCACGTATTTACCATTCCCGCATCTGCTCACGAGGCGCGTATGAATAGAGAAGCAGATGAGGCGCCGCATAATTAATCTCTCTCCGGTTGGCTCGACCTCCACCCTCTGCCCCGAGTACGTACAATGTCATCGCCTTATATAGCCAAGGGGGGGGGGTATTGTATTTCCTGACAAGATTTTTGACAGCGACATCGTCCCAGATTTTGTTTTTGTCCCGAGGGGTGTGTATCCATGTGATTTCGAAAAGCTGATTTTCGAGCGTCTCCGTTTGTTAAACATCAGCAAAACAACAACAAACGCCAAAAGTGGTTTCGCTTGTTACCGCCGGGAGCCAAATACATTTACCATTGACCCACAATCGTCCTCTTCATCCAATAATTCTCTGCTCTCTCTTCGACGTGGAAAAAGGTTAATGCGCCACTACTATTTTTTGCACTCGGGAAAGTTCCAATCAATCATTACACCGGACGTGAAATCAATTAACCAATAATACGTAAAACCGCTAAGACTGCCCCTTCCCCCCATCTTTCCAACTTGGGGAGGAAATTCATCAAGTCCGAAAAAGCGTATGTACAACCAATGGCCTTCGACACTATTTTCCAACGAACCTGAAGAAGAAAAAAAAAAAAAATCATCACCTATGTACACCGGCACAACGACACGTACGGGAAGCAACAAGAAATCAGAGCAACAGCATCGTTCTCCCTGTGTCTCATCCCCGGCATTGGGTTTACTGGAATCTCTCGTCGAACGACTCGATACACTCGAGTTGCCCCAAGTCGCGTTTGCTGTTCCCACCTCGCCTCTGGCGCTTCCTTCCTCTTACACTGTTGTTCTCATTCCAACCCCCCACCCCCTTTCAGTGTAGCTTCCACATCGGCAAGGCACCGCGCGAGGATGTCTATATATATACACGCAAACATGGAAACGCTTTGAGAATCCACGTGTGTGTGTGTGTGTCTCCCTTCGTGTCGTTCGAGTGAAAAAGAGACGGCGCATGGGGAAGAAAAACACATAATCCTTACCATATCAGCTGTGGCTTGTCCACTCATCAGTTTTGTATCATACAACACAGTACCTTCCTTGGCTTCCTAACTAAAAAAAAATTTTTTAACTCAATCATTACAAGACAGCATGTCAGTAATACTATTGACGCAAGCCATGCAAGTCATGCCTATAATACTGGTTAAGTACACAGGTATAATAATTACTTTTATTTGTTACGAGAATTCATGGAGCAGAGATGAAGTGGTTGTGATTCAACTCTCATTTGCTTAGACGAAAAGTCAAATTTGATTAGTAGAAACCAATATACTAGCTAAGAGAGAAAAACAAAGATCTCAGGCTGCACTAATCTTCATTTTATTTCAAGATTTCATATTTTATGGCTGCGTGGGTAAGAAGTTGAATCAAAAATCACGTGATTCAACTATCTTTGATTTAGACAAGTCAAATTGGATTAGTAAAAAATCGTATACAAGCAACGCGAGAAAGATAAGTAAGGTATAATATTTCAAAGAAAAATAGCCATGAAGTGTATGAAAAAAATTACTATTTCATAAAATGATAAAAATAAAAATGATAGAAAAATTTTATATACCTAGCAGCAATGAATAAAATAAATATAAATTAATAATTTTAAAAAATGTATACATATACCTAGCAGTAATGAGTACTTAAAAAATTAGCAGTAACATAAAATAATGATTCATATAAATAGTGTGTGCAACCCTACGTTGCATGTTATCCATTTGAATAATTCGGAATTTTGACCTTTTGTATTTTTTAAATTCTTTATTATGATCTGTTCTGAATCATCACTTTTTTTAATATTCTGAATTGTGAACCTTTCTTTATAATTAATTTACTTAAAAGTAAGTTCGTATAATTAAACTTCTATAACTTATAACTATAAGATTTGAAATTTGTTTTTTTTTTTCGAAAAAAAAACGGAATTTTTTTGATTGCACTTACCGTAAAAAAATTTTTTCTTAAATATAAACCTTCTAAGAATAAGTATTGTGAATGAAAAATTTCACAATTATAGCATTTTTGTCAAAATAGTTGTTTAAATAATAATTTTTTTAACTTCAACAATTCATTTAATATAAATTATGACAATGTATTGTTTTAAATACACATATAAAAATAAAGATTATCTTATATAAAGTGTTCTGACACTTGACATTTATATAAAATTTTTATCTTTATTATACAATTCTAAAAAATGACCGGTTCGGAGTTATAACTTTTCGGAAAAAAGACACCCACCCACTGCAGTGTCGTTGGCGCGTCTTCGGCGCCGGGGCGCTTCTGGCGAGTTTACACTTTATTGCCGGAGTCCTGATTTGTGACGCGAAAACTCCCGCCTGCCTCCTCCTCCTCGCTGCTGATGTGTACGTGTACAGTACCATTCCATTCTACTTCTCCGCCGTTTTTAGGCGACTCTGTAATGCGCGCGTGTGTGTGTACGAGGCGCCGGGGGGCGAAAGGGGAAGCGAGAAGCGCAGATTAGGATTTATCGATGTTTCACGCTCCGACAGTCCTCCTCGCGGCCGCTGCATTCTAATGAAGCCATGGAAGTATATATATGCATACGCACGTGTACGCAGCGAGGCTGCTCTCTTTTCACTTTGCTGAACTTGGCTGCAAGGGGGGGTCTCCCTTACATTGCGATGGGTATGGGCCGAATAGTCTTTTCGCGTCATTCATTGAGATTTTTTTTTTTTACAGCAGATATGTGGTGTCAGCTCCCGGTTATCCTATCGCGATGTCCTGCGTTGTCAACCATCGAGGCATTTCTCGTTGAAATCGGTAGATTAAGTTTTGGTGGACGAGAGACGAATAAAAATAAAAAAAAGGCCAGTTGACCGGTAAAAGTACAACGAGGGTTCTAATCCGTTGGTGGGTGCATAACGTATATGCTTACATTTTCATGCCTCTTTCTCTCTCATAGTCTGATTTCAGCGCTGGGTTTCATTATGTCGCTTCGTCTCCGACTGTTTTCCTTCATTTTATCGATTCTTCCAACGCGAGCACAGCTTTATCTTTCTACGTTGGGTTCGTCTCTTTTGCAGTCGCTCGAGAATCCCCGTCGATTCGTCTCCTTCCTACCAATTTCCTCCTCGTAGTCTTTGTTCTCCGTTTCAAGGAAATAATGCCTCGTCCTTTTTTTTCTCTCTTCCTTTTGGTCTTTATCCCCTTTTCGAGCTGTCGTGCGTTGCATGATCATCCATTTTGCATGACAGTGCTCTGCCCGAGTGACAGCAAGATTAGCCTTTCAGAGCTATTTTTCTCTCGGGCTCAGTGCGTTTTGTTCATTTTTTTTTTTTTTGTTTTTTGTTTTTATACTTGTTTTGACAACAAACGTGGCTGTTTGTTCAGCTAGAACTTTGTAAGGAGACAAGCTTGTTGGAATCGAATAAAACCAACAGCTTTCTTATTTCTTGGGAAAAAAATGTTCTCCACGTAGCGTGTACTTGTTTTCATGCAATCGCAGTTCGAGCTTTTTTTAGACGATTTCGTGTTGACTTTGAATAAGGGACCATATTTTTCAATATATCAAAAAAATAAGTTATTTTGGCAAATAAACAGCTCTTTATTGTTTCAATGTAATGTCACAAACATACTCTGATGATAAAAATATTCGTAGTAAAGTTTACAACGTTATTCATGCGGAGTTTGCGTAAACTATTGAAAAATGTATACAAATGTCGTGTCATTTCACTTTGCTTCCTCACCACGCACGTGTACATAAGTAGGTTTTCTCATAACCCGGGGGTACATATATCACGCAGGGAAGTTCAATTTGGTCTCCCAAGAGGACGGGAAGTAACGTTCCGTCGTGGCATTATATTTTACATATTGTCTTCCAAAGTCGAAAGTTACGATATTGCCTAGGAAAGGTCGGCCGTTTCGAACGACGCACACGTACCACACGTACATGTATATAATACACACTGGATGTACAGTGCGTGCAAAACGATAAAATATCTCGACACTTTATGCTAATAAAACAGTTTTGCTTGATGTTTTACTTTAACGTTTTGAATTTACGACTCTTTGTGTTTGGAAATTCAGTTGTAATTCACTCGTTTCGTTGTTTACTCCCGCGTAATTTCTACGCATGTGCGTGGCGTTTTATTAAGAGCGTAAATTTTGTAAAATTTATAGTTGAAATTCACACAAAAGAAAGGACAAACGAATTTTCGTGTCACGAGCAATGTTGTGGTTATCAGAGTGTAATACAAAGCGTGATTTTTTTTTTTTTTTTTTTTTTGTAATTTGGAGCCGACCCTCGTGCTCTAGTTTTTCACAAAACAGGGATTCCCCGGAAAACCTTGTTAACGTGGACACCTAAAAGATCTCACGTTGCGATACGAGAATCTCTCAAAAGATATTTTTAACCAAAACAAGACACATCCGTAGGCAATCGCACGCTTTCGAGGGTTTATTATACATACGAGACTGAGAAAATTTTTTCACTGCTTCGGCGTACACATGCACGTGGGTACAAATCACGCCCCAAATTCGAATTTCAAATAGAATTCTTCTTGCATCCCCCAGCCAGCCCCATTTACATAGCCCGGCGCGCCAGCGAAATGCCATGTTGCAGGAGACGAGGAGGGTAGATAGAAGGAGGGAGCGTGGCTGCAGCGCTTTTTCGCACATTGAAATTTTTTTCAAAGGAAGCGCGCAAAAAAGCGTAACGCGCGTGGAAGAAAAAAAAAAAAAATCACCGGCTAAATCGAAGGGTCGCGCGTTTGGTGTTGAAAAGGCTGTGGCTGCGCTCCACGAGGGGGGAGAAATAGAGCACGGCAAGCTCGACTTTCCCCGGCCTCCTCCACACGACGGGGTCATCATGTTCTCTTGGCGCCGCCGCCGAAAATGGAATATGGGGGCGGAGAGGAGGGGTTGTGTCGGTCTCGCCGTAGGGGAACTCGGAAAATTTAATATTTATGCGTGTGTTGTGTCAACCCGATTTTGATCGATGTCGTATTATTATTGGGTTTTTTTACTTTATTCTTCTTCTTTTTTTTTTTGCTGGTTTTTTTTTCAAGAGACAAAACACGTATTTTCATGCATTATTCATGCGTTTGGAAATAATACCTTTAACCGATTATGGTTTTTATACATTTTAATGCGATACTTTCAATTATTCAAGTATATTTTTTAAAAAAATGGAAAAATTAGAAACAGTAATGAATGTTGCTAGAGATGCCACTGTTGGTGCACTTTTCAACTAAATGTTGTTGAGGCACACAACATTCTTTTTCCATTTATATAGATAAAACAAACAGTTGTCAATATATTGGAGCGAGTTCAATAAATTGTTAAGATTTTCGAGCGATGATACAAAAGTCGGCGCAATCAGATATCGCAGTGTAAAAGGCAGTTAAGCACACTGCAAACATACATCAAAGTCCAGCCAAACGATCGTGAAAAACGCCGATCACGACTCGTACGGTTGATCTTGGTTGAAAAAACGGGGGTGGGGAAGGGTGGTGTGAAAAAAAAGCAAAAGATATACAGCCATCTTCAGAGCTTCCGAAGCACACACACTCACACACTGGTGATACATAATTCATAGCGACTGGTGCTGACATCAGGTATTCTCAATATCCGTCCTACATAAATACGTCGTAAAAACGTCAAAGAAGAAACGATACCCCCTCCCCGAAAAAGAAAAAAAAGACGGAAAATCCGAACGAAAGGTCAGGCCGTTACGTATATATTATTCGGTGGCGTGAAAAGCTCGAGCACGCAACTTGGGCGATCTCGAACAGCCGAAACGACCTCGTCATCCATACGCGCTTACGAGAGCGCGTCAAAAAAAAAAGAAAAAAAAAACGACAAAGGTTAAACGAGAAACCCACACGGAATTCGATAAGACGGTATACACGTCAGAAAGAGCCTCCGTAAAGGCCATTTGCGCGCTCCTATGCCAAGACGTCGTCGTCGATTAATGACGATATTTTTATACTTACGCGATATCGGCTCCTGTCCGACTAATAGCTTTACGCGTGCCACCCTGCGCATGTATGTGCGTACCAGGTTTACGTACATCATATATATGTATATATACATATACGTACGCGTAAACGAGAGAGAGGGAGCGTGCCTTACGGAGTCGGCTTACAAAGATTAATGATTCCTTCGGAATGTAGTGCAGGCAGAGAGGGCCATTAATAATATTTTTTGCACCTTAGCCCCCCCCCCCTGCTCCTCTCTGCCCATCATTTTGCGAAGCTACCGGACCAACTAGAAAGCAGCCTACATCCTTCTCGGTCCTTTCGCCCGTTATCCTTGCGCTCTCGCGCTGCCTCGACCGGAGAGGAGGGGTCGAATCGAAAGGCTGGAAATCGCGATTGCCAGCGGATTTCAGGAAGAAAGACCGAGAGAGAGTGGGAAGCCAACTTTTTTATTTTTCGCCCGAGGGATACATCCTAGCTCTCTCGGGTGGGTAAGTATTTCTCGCCGGAACGAGCCGTGTCCGACGCATTCCGGCTGTTACCATAGTAAGAGGTTTAGCGCTGCTGGCTCGTTTGTCGAGTGCTGCTTTTGCTCGCAGGCTTCTGCGCTTCTTCTTCTTCTTCTTCTTCTCTCGACTTTTCTCGTTAAAGTCCTTTATAGCATTAGCAGGGCGCAACGGGGCTCAGGGAGCTGCTTTGGAAATTTACTACTGCTTCTTCTTCTTCTTCTTCTGCTACTTCTCCTCCGCGGGCGTGCTCTATTCTTCTTGTTCTACTTTCTTTCCAATTTTTTGGGGTTTTTTTTCCCCTCTTTCTTTCACTCTATACTTGCGGCCATATTCTTGCTCTCGAGTTACAGTTACAGACGTCCACTGCCAGCTTGCATGGTTTAACCGACTTATGGCGTCTTTAATTATGAAGCCAACCGGTTTCTAGTGTGCCCGGCAAAGGTTTTTACCGGTTTTTCGCCCCGAACTGAAATCTGTTTTGCGGTAAATCCGATTATAATAATTCGGCACTCGCTTAGTTTGTCGAAAGTTTCAAACAGGTTCAGCTCGCCATTCAATTATGTCGCAAGCGCAAAGTTAACCATTTGATCGGTATAGCGACCCAAATGCAACCGCACGGTTGTATAATCTACTTTAACGTACATGTGAATTGTGATGCGCGCGAATTTTGTAAGCTAAATTCTGACTAGATGTACAACTATTTCATGAATACTTACGATGAATGAACCGTGTATAATCCGAAAAGATTCATGCACTATTCTCCATGCCATTAGCATGAGCTGGATTCCAAATTCTACAAGGTACTGAAAGGGCTTGAAAATTTTTCTCGTGCTTGCATGGAATATATCTAGTTTTGCAAGCTCACCTCGGCGTTAACCGGCCCTCACTTTTGAGCTTTTTTAAAGCCCACACTCAGGGGGGGGGGGGAGTTTCACCCCGTTTATCCTGCTTTCGTTGAATTCTTCAAAACAATTTCGATTCAATGCCTCAAAATGCCCACACGTTGGTTTTCACGTCGCGTGACTTTACAATTTTCATTTCTCCATACACGCAAATGCAAATATTTTTCCAATGCAGCTGAGCCGACGTTTTATCAAACAGCACTGGCACTACTATAATATTTCCCGTAAACATCAAAAAGCACTTTTCCAATTCACAGGGTGGTGGAGGATGAAGGCATTTTTTCCCCTTTGCGTCCTATAAAATGCGCCGTCGATAAGATCGGTAGTGTGCGAGAATTTGGCAGGTTAAGCTCAGAAAACACAGGCTTTTCCACTACCAAAGGGCCCAGATGATAAAAAAAAAAAAAAAAAAAAAAAAAAAAAAAAAAAAAAACAGAAAAAAAAAAAAGGTAGGAAAAGGACGTCTCGATGATTTCGCGCGTCGAAACTGCCCCACGAATGTGAGTCACGTATCGTAGTGGGCCACAGGCCGAGCAGGACTTTATAAGAAACGAAGACGTAGTCACGAGGCCAGCGAGCAAAGGGAAGAGCTTCGAATCTTTGGCGAGCGAGGAAATCCTCCTCGTGGATTTTGCACCCACCCCCGTTGGACGTCAACGTCCTTCCTACCCCCCCTTAAGGATGTATTCTCTGACACGTCAAACGAAAGGGCACTCCTCTTACCGTGTGGACAACCGACCGTTTCGGTGGCAATGGCTATGAATTTGCAATGACTCGACGCAACTCTATTTTTCCCACAGGCGCAAACAAAGAACGCGCACGTGACCCCTTGTGCCCGAAGTGAGGAAATTTGTTACAAAAACACCGAGGCCGTATCGTGGATGGGCCGTATTTGTCAGTAATAGCCCAGCATTTGGCTGTAGAGCGGTCAAGAAGTAAAGAAGGAAAGAAAGACTGCAGGTACGATGGTCCTTAAAAAAATTCATGGTGGCTACTACGCTTCTCTGGCCTATGTTTTTCGCCAGAGAGAGAGAGAGAGAGAGTATGGACGGCTCGTTTGATTTATCTCGGATAGCTTTTCCCGGGGATGAAGGCTCCTGCTACGTTGATCCCTCGCGTGCCGGCTCGGGGGGAGGTGGAGGAAAAATTTGACGGAACGAGATTACTCGAGAGCGCGGGAGGGCGCCTCCTGAAATATTGCGCGCGGACGCGCTTGCAATGTGAAAAAGCGTTTCGCGGGCGAGGCGTATCTCCGGATCGCCCCGAAGAGCGATAAGATGCCGCTCGCCGAGTGCCCTTTTCGCTCGGCTACTGCGAACCGAATGTGGGTCGCTCGAAACGGATTTCGAGGTTTTGCAATCTTATTCTACGATAATTTGAGAAAATCATTGCAAGCACCCTAATCCGGTTGTCCAGGGCCCGTGGAGGCGTTTTCAGTGGGTTGCGTCCCTCCTCTGTTTCATCCATCTCTCCCGTTGATTGGGAAAACACTCCGGTGGTACCTAATTGACTTTTATTCTCGGAAAAGCGCCAAAGTAAGCAAGTACTTCTGTTCCATTCAAAGTAAACAAAGCTCAAAAGTTTCGATCCGATCGGGCTCTTTTGCCGGGCCAATTAGCAACGTTCACCGTGCTCATTTGTTCGTGGACTCTTGTCTTTTCGATAAAAACATCTCCCCTCGACATGATTACCCCGTTTACTCCAAAGCATCCATCCATTCGTGGGCGATGTGACTTTTTCGCACCAAGTGAAATACAAGAACATTCGAACGCGTTGTGCAAACGGGGTGGCGAAGGAAATTTCCTCCGCGGGGTAATCTTGGACGACGCGGGACATAAGGCTCGTTGCTGCCCTCATATTTCATTTCCCCGCAGCCGAGGGTCGTCCTCCCGCTTCCTCGCGCTTCTATTAACCAAATACTCCGGGGCTCATCCATCAAAAAAACATCTTTGACGACGGACGAGATCGAAAAGTGAAGGAGAAGGAAAAAGAAAAAAACACATATAATATGGCACGAAAAAAAAAGGCAAAGAAAAGTATGATGAACAGGCTGGCAGGACATTGGGGAAGGGGGTGGGGAGAAAAATTGCGAAACGAAGAAAAGCCGAGTTCGAGTCATTTAACCGGTGACGGCTCGGTAAAGAGTGGAAAAATGAAGGTGCCATTTCTCACGATAATCAGATAGTCCTTGCTCTCTCTCTCTCCTATTGTCTTTTTGCCCTTCGCTTGTACGCTCGTACAACCCTCGGGGTAATAAGACCGTTCTATTTCCAGGGAAAGTTCGCCCGGCGGAAGGCACCAAGTTTTTATTGGGGCCGTTATTGCAGGGATAGTACAGTTTTTAGGACTTTGCGGCAACGTATCGAGAGAAGCATAGGTACCCGAGTTTTTTTTCGATTCTCCCTACTCTGGTACTTCTCTTCCACGTTGCCGCGTTCTTTCTGCATATTTGTGCCCCGATAAAATTACGTGTCGATGAACATCGATGTGTTTTCGCGTCGACTAAAAGCTCTTGGGTACCGATTTCGTACAAATATTTCAGGTGCACTTTCGTAGTTATGAGAGTACAAGACGAGGTGGTGGTGACCGGATGATGAATTATTTGTCGCCCAATGATCCCTTTCGAGTTCCACCCATGAACGAAAGCATGAATCGGATAACGTTTCGGTCTTGCTTAATATTACATCCAAAGCAAATGCGATTAAATTTTTCGGTACTTTACTTCACATTGGTTGTTAATTATGACGAGCTGCCAGCTACCGCATGGACCCTCAAAGCAGCTTGGCCGCATTACGTATAATTTATGCACGACATTCACCAAATGTGCTTTACACCACTGAATATGTGGTGCAACGTCGTTAAGACCATTTACTCGTCCGTTCCACGGAAAAACTGTTAAACCCACCCTAGGATAATAGCGACAAAGGTTAATACACAATATCGAAATGCTGAATCGGTGGAAGACCCGAATTTATCACGAGCCAGTATTTCCAGCGTTGCTTTTCTCAAACGCTCGTCACGGCTCATTACGCCGATTATTAATCTACACCGTAGAGTTTAACGACTTTCCACTAGAGTTGAAAAAAAAAACTCTACAGACCCGTGCGATTTGGGGGTTGTTTTTCTTTTTTCATCATCATTTCCAGCTCCGTAGAGGGACAGTATCCAATGTGCTTCGTAATAATTCCGCTGATATCGGCAGCGAGCCATTAAAGGAATTAGAGCATGCTCCCCACCTACCATCCCTGCTCGTGATATCGATCGTCCTTAAATGCTCCTGAAATACTGGAATAATAAAGAGGGAGAAAGAGGTTTTGGGGCGGGGGGATGGTAAGCCAGTCGGCGAGTTACGAGCTGTTCCATAAGGAAAATGAAGAAATTGGAACACGGACGACTACGAAGCCGGGGCAGGAATAATATATACTCGTATATACATGTATAGGGAAAACGGGAGCTTCTGAACTTGAACTTAATTAAATAAGCTCGGGGATATTTATGAACTCGGTGGGGGATATAATCGTTCGTAATGAATTTTATTTGCCTTGCGGCAGATTACAGCTCTCGTTTCGTGCTTTTTGCCGAGTGAGCTCGAATGCAAAAAAAAAAAACGCATATACATGAAAGACATATTGTGGCAAAAGCCGAGTTAATAACCATTAAAAACCCCACGTCAACAATATTAAAAAGGAAAAAATTAAGGATTCATCGTTTTTCATCCCCTTCTCCCCCCCCCTGGCACATAGGTAGGTATATTATACACTAAGTTCATTTTTTCGCTCAGCACATTAGCACGAGTTTCCGCTGAAGCTTGCAAGGAATACCAGCTGAATCAGCGTAATAAGCCCTAGCCCGACTGGGGAGGCCGGTTTTTTCTTGCAAATGGTACGACAACCTTATTTTAAAAAAGGAGAAAAGAGAAAAACCAAGCACTTTTTGTATACATCCGGCAGCGCTTGTTGGCAGCGGCCCTACTGCCATCGCTCAGACCAAGAAGAAATTTGCAACAGGGGAAACTCAGCCACGCAGCGGCACAGGGAGGGACAAAAAATATCGGGAGACGGAAGGAAAGACGGGGTAGAAAGTTACGTAACATTCTGGCTCGAGACGCGGAAAAAAACGTTGGAGCTACTGTGTACACTATGCACGCACGTGGAGTACAGGGCTGCCACGTATAAAAATCCAATCAGCCACGCGTGGAGTTAGCATTATCTCCGCGCCTTGGCGACGTTGTCGTTACTCCACTGACGTACGGGACGGAGAAGGGAAGACAGCAGCGATGGGACCGAGGAGAAGAAGACGAAGCTCAGCAAAGTCAGCCGTGACGAGGAGAAGTAGGTTAGTGGAGGTCAATACCGGCGGAAAGAGGAAAAAAAAAAAAAAAACAGTCAGAGTCGCAAAAGTTACGGGAGCGATACAAGCGACGGACGGGGACGTCGTCGGAGGGAAAAAACAGCTACTCGCGGGCTTGCGAGTCCGTTTGTTCGTTCGAGACTTTTCACGCGTATATATATACACGTACACGTCGACTCTTCTGCTTAATCAGGGAACGCGCCGAGTAAACACAATCAGCGAGTTGGAAGGAAACGTCGTCGCCAGTGTGCCGATTTCTTTTTTTCTTCTTCTTCTTTTTTTTTTTTTTTTTTTTTACTTTTCTTGGCCTCTTTTCCAGGGAAAATAAAAGAAACGCAAACTCACGCAGTAATGAGAAGGTGTACGTACGCAGGGGGAGGAGACAGGAGAGAATGGAAGTTATGCAGCGTTGCACGCGTGCTTTGAAAGTCAAATTGCTTGACCAGAGAGAGAAAGCGAGAGTTACAGTAACGTTCCTTCCTTCCTGCCTCACCTTTTTGTCCCTTCCATCCTTTCTTCACCCGAGTGTCGAGGATCAGGGAGGGGGGGGGGGAGAGTGGAAAAGAGACGATTCTCGTTTCTCCCGGGACTTTCAATTAAAATTGCGGTTTCGCTCACCGCTAACGGAAGGATGTATTTCTTCTTAGCGTGTATCCCACATATTATACGAAACGGCGTGGGCGTAGGGAGCATGTGTTTTTCATTCTCGGAAAAAAAAGGGAAATTGTTCCCTCGTAAGCGGAAAAATGGACCAACTTGGAATTCCATGCACGTGGAATATTGCGCTTAAAATTTCTACGATTTAATCACGATGGGGGTGCGGTACGCTTACCTCCAACAAGGAACGTTCCATTACAAGAGTCGTTTTGCGCCCGTACGAGGCTTTCGGGCGATTTACATTTTTACCCTTGAATAACAATGCAAATCCCTCGTTACGAACATTTGATGGCCACCTCATTTGCGAAAACCTTTTGAAAGTGGATAAAAATTGCAGATCCATCGAAGCACGCGAGTACAATGGCATTACAAACTGAAGCGGCTGCGTTAAGGTAATAGATCCCAATAATCGATGCGCAAGGTGATTCAGTGCGTTCCTCGCTCCATAAGCTTTCCGCTAATGTATACTTTTTAACCGACTCCAATTCACCGGAGCGGGTATAAATTCGATCCTAATATGAAATAAAGGACTCGGGTGCAAAGGATGAGGCTCCGCGGTCGCAGGAAAAATAAAGGGAAGGAAGGCAGCGCATTTAATTTAAACAATTGCTTTTCCGATGCGGCTATTTTCCTCCACCGATGGAGTTTTTTTCCTTGCCTCGCCGCTGCGGATACCGTCCCCGTGGCTGGCTCTTGCTCCCCTTTTCCTCCCCCACGCCAACTTGCTGCTATACTTTTTTCCATCCATCCTCGGGACTTTTTGCCGATCGTGGGCTCCCCGCGCACACGTACACCAAACAAACAGTTTTCGTTATTGCCGGGCGCCGTCGCGTTCGAGGAAATCCAGTCCGATAAAATTGCGAAATAACCGCCCCTGCAGCGCATGTTC
The DNA here is from genome assembly GCF_036245765.1 of Copidosoma floridanum. Lineage (NCBI taxonomy): Eukaryota > Metazoa > Arthropoda > Insecta > Hymenoptera > Encyrtidae > Copidosoma > Copidosoma floridanum. Next base: position 5,040,648 of record NW_028321896.1, read on the forward strand.
GCGTGTGTAGGCAGAACCGGCGGGGAAGCAACGGCAGCTGCTTCGATGAAAAATGAAAAATCCGCCTTGATTCGCTCCACCCGCCCGTATTCTTCTCCTCTCCTCTGTTTTTACATTCGAATCGCGGATGAATACTGTGTATTGCTTGCCACACCACCTTCCCCCCCTCCAACCCCCATTACCTCTGGTGTGCAATTTACTCGTCTATTGTATACCCTCAGCTGCCGGCTTGTACGCTCTCTTAATTGGTAAGTATACAGCTTTGTCTTACCCGTGGGTGTATATACCTATACGTAACTGGGACGGTCTGTGAGTGCTGTTACTTGAAAGCCCCTGTAATTTATATATGCACGTGTTTCGACTATTCACCCATCCATTGCTTATCTACATATTATATTGACAGAGTATATTGGTACTTCGCGATGGCTATTATGGATGATTTCGTCTTGCAAACAGCGCAAATTATTTCAAACGAGAGCACTACTCCGCGACTGGTGTATACTGTTCCCTCCCTCGTCATTGGCATCGTCTATCGTTATTATTATTGTCGTGTTGGCAGTAGAATGAGCCAAACGGATGATCGACAGGTACGGGGAAACTTGAATATTCATGTTTGCACTGTGCGTTTCTCAAAAAGTGCATTAATTTGTCATCACTTTCAGATGAGAGTTAAGACGTACAGGGACGGGGGTGTGAGGAAAAAGGAAAATATGGGGGAGGGGGGGGGCGTGTGATTTCTCTTAGGAAACGCCATAAATAGCATCGTTGATGAAAAGACGGGCCGGAAAAGCAGCTTCGTGTATACTGATACTCTTCTAAGTTCAGTTTCTCTCTTTGAACTCGACTGAGACGTACATTATATACGTATTTGCGTTTGACTTCCTTCTATTTCTCCCTGTATACGTAGATTCGGCTGTACGAATCAAGGCGCTACGGAGCAGGGATATATATGTATATATAACGTAGAATGGAGGAGTAGTAGTAGCCAATCTTGTTACCTCGGCTTCTTGTGGGGTTCGCTTTGAGGATGAATTTTATTATTCAGAATTGCATTTCCTCTAAATGGATCTTGCTGCGAAACAACTCGGAATACTAGCTATAAATTTCAAATCTAGCCGCTTTAATACCAGTGAGTTTAATTTGCGAAACAAAACAGGAGCAAAGTCGAGGATCAAGCGAGGTTGGCTGATTTATTTGTTTGTTGGTTTTTTTTTTGGAGTGTACGTTAAAAAAAAATTCATGAGCTTTTATTTGGGGGTACCAGTATATCTTGGACGATTCTACTTCACCGTTAGTTTAGAAATTGATTCTTAAAGCAACACAAAAAAAAAACCGTGTTTTGGATTTGGATCAAACCATCTAACAATTAATTTCGTATCTTCTTAGCTTTCATTGTCAATGTGTAAACGTGCGATTTATCAAAGGAATCGTAAAAAAAATGGAGAACAGGAGGAGTTAGGTGAATTAACATTGATACCACATATGGGTGAGCCAATTAGCTTCAGAGACAAAAAGAATGGCAAGCTCTTTGTGCATGTCTCCATACTCCAAAGAGCCACGCATAAGTGAACCGTTTGTCGCAGCCTTGGTCTCTTACAACGTTAGGGAAGTGCGTCGGCTTTTGACAGCTGCCGATGGAAAGATCACAGAAGCAAATGTACAATAGAGCCTGCCTGACTGGCTTTGCGTCGAAACCTAGTTTGTCGTAGAGGAGCAGCAACGCGAGTCGACACCGCCGCCTTGTCGAGATTGTCTTGTGCTGTTGCTTGGTTCTCTTTGCTTGTGCACCTCCTTTAGCGGATCTCGTTGATTAAAATAGCAGTGGGAATTCTTTCGCGCACGTTGGGCCGTCTTATCTACACGTACATCACCTTTTGCCCCGCACTTTTAATTTTCAAAGGAGGTCGAGCAAAGAAATATACACCTTGGAACTCGTGAATCTTAATTTCGCGTAATAACTCGTGTCGAGGCTCCGCATCGGGAATCTTCGGCTCTCTCGCTCTTACTTGTCGCTCTTCGGATCTCATCCGGTGGGATTTTCACTTTGAGCGTCGGAGGGCAATGGAAGTCTCCCCTACTTTGCCAACTTTGCCTGGAAATTTTCATATTTAGGTTTTGATGGTTCTTCGCGATCCTTAGACCTCCGTTATTCATGGGTTTATCTTTTAAAGAAGCTTCCGCGCTTTTTTTCTGTCTCGATCTAATGCTTGCAGGTACACGGACGAGGTACGTAGACCTTAAGTCTGGGATCAAACGATGAAATTTTCAGTGCTCTCTCCAGAGAATCACTGCCGTTTCAGACCACGTGCAGTCATCAATCTTTTAAGGATTATAACAATAATATGTACCTACTTGTAAGAGACTCTGTAATATTTATTATTCAGAGTAACATGCCCGAGAGGTGCTCTATTTGTTTAATGATGCCGGCTGTACTATGCGCAGAGGCGTAGGAATAGGTGGGGCAAGTAATTGCGAGTCAAGATTAGGTCATGCATAGCTCACGTGGATCAAGCTTACATCTTTTTTTGAGTAAAAGTCAGTTGAAGTTAGAGATGATTAAAAAAACAAGTAGTACGAGTCACTGTTATGTCAGCCATGTGAATTATTTGAAAATCTGAGTTGTGTCAGTGTTTGTAAATGTTATCGTTATCAGGCATTGTTAAGGCATAGTGGTAGATTTTGTATATTTTTTTCGAGTTACGTATTTTTAAAATCAATAGGGAGTGAGAATAAACAGTAGTACGAGTCATGATTGGGTCAGACACTTGATTCAAGTATGTAAGTAGCCACTACAGTACATTTCACTAACGTCAGTATTTTTTTCGAGTTTACTGTGAGCTTGTATGGAATAATGATAAAAAGTAGTACAAGTCAAGATCAAGTCAGCCAAACTCTAGTACTTGTCTATGATTACCATAAACGCATGTATTTCATGTTGCATCATCTTTTTCAAGATACATTTACTTTAAGTCAAAATGATATAAGAATAGCCAGTAGTGTAAGTCACTATTTAGTCAGACATTTGAGCTTAGGTAAGTATTGATCATTAGCTAGCACTTACACGGGGAAAAGTAGTGCAAGTCACGATTAGGTAAGACATACAGATCTAATATAACATTGAAAAATCTGAGTAATGCCTGTTGTCGTAGGAGTCATCGGTATCCATCATTATTAACGCATGTATTTGTAGAATTACATTCATCGGATATTAATAGAAAATATTAATAAACAGTAGTACGAGTCATGATTGGGTCAGACAAACTGTTCGAGTACATAATATGATTGTTTATTAGAGTATGTAACTAATGTCTGCATGATTTTTCAAGTTACATTTACGATACAGTAGTTATCAAAAGTAGTATGTATCAAGATTTAATCAGCCAATTTCTAATATCTGTCTAACATTATCATCATCAGCATGATCATTATCATCATCATCATCATTACTATCATCATTCTCATAGTTATCTACTGCCCTTGTAATTCATATCCCATCTTTTTTTTCACTACCTTAACTTAAAGTCAATGTGACATGACAAGAGTCAAGTAGTGTAACCCCTTACAGTCAGCTGTTAGAGTGTTGGTACGTATTAATTATTATTAGCGCTCAAAAAAGTGTATCCAATTCTTTTATTGCATTTAATTTAAGTTAGTAGGTTAGAAATACAGATCCAACATAATATAAGAAAATCTGAGTGCCAGTCTTCATAGGAGTCACCGATATCTGTAATTGATATCAACGCTTGTAACTAAAGTCTGCATGTTTTTTGAATTTCATTTATGCTAAGTCAATAAGAAATAAGAATAAACAGTAGTGCAAGTCATGATTGAGTCAGCCATAAGGTTTGAGTACTCATTAGAGAACGTAGTATGATCATTAGAGATCGTAATGTGTGTCGGTATTTTTTCTTTGGTTACACTATCTTTAAATCAATACAAAATACGAGTTAAAAGTAATACGAGTATGTCATTAGGTCCAACATAAAGATTTCAGTACAAAGCTATTATTATAATTAATGCATGCAACTCGTATCTACATCATTATTCAAGAAGTGGTACAGGTCAATATTCGGTCAGACGTAAGATTTTAAGTAGACATTCATCATTTCTAACGCATGTCATTTGAGTTTGCATCTTTCTTCAAGTCACAGTCAATGGTAGTCAAGGACAGACAAATGTATTTATGATTATTAACACACCTAAACGGATTAAACTTTTTTTTTAGGCAGCGTGTCAGGAGAAACGTAGATTTGGTGTACAGTACTGGTGAAAAGATATAAATGAATGATGTTCTCATTATCTGATTCATAAGCTAAAAAAAAACCATTGTTATAGTTGAGATTACGTGGAGATATACAATATTCAAATTATGTTGAAAGACAACAAGCTTATAACTCCCTCGCTGGAAGTTCCGCTTTATCGGGAAACTTAATACAATAAACAGCCAGATAATGCTAAGACGAAATAAACAGAGCCATAATCGATAGTTCGAGAAAAGTTGGATTTCTAAAGCTCTAAAAAACAATACAGGCTCTATTTCGTAGTAAAACAACCAGTGAATTTTTCCCTTGCAGAAATGAATGCAAAAAAGTTTGTTGTGGATTCAAAAAAAGACTGAGCGCTGTAACCCCAATAATACTCATCACGCTGAGGAAAATCGTCATGAAGAAATCATGAGCAAATAATCACCGCAAAAGTCATGCGAGTGCATTTGCTTGCAAGCTCTCGTGCCCATTAGTGCCCATAAAATTCAAAGGGGAGCCAAGCGAGAGCGAGGCGCTAACAATTATTTTTCAAGCCACAATCTCCACTCGACCGGTCGACTCTGGCTCGAAAACATGCAGAGCTCGCGCACAGAGCCCTTCACCCGCCCCCTCGCTACTTGTCCGCCAGCCAAGCAATGAAACTGGCACTATCGCAAACACCCGCTCCCTGCACTTGAGTTTAGCACGCGCTCGAGAAAAAAAAAAAAAAAAAAGTAGGCGTGAGAAAAAAGTCGACAGGTAGGAACGCAGCTGCAGAGTAGATATAGGTACCGACTGGCTGCTGCTACTGCTGCGATAAGACGAATCCTAATTAAAGCCTTATCCGCAAAGCAAGACTAGCTTGTCGAGTGGCCCCCCCCCCGGGCCCCTACCTCCTCTTGCTACCTTCTCCATAGCTGTCGCTTCGAGGCTTAATATCCAAGTCTCAGCGCGTCGTCGTCGTATCCCCCTCTGCATCCTCGTGCCCCACGTACGGGGCGTGTTTGTGTATTGCGCGCGTAGACGACCACCAGTGCTGGAAAAAGGAAAAACCCTTCCGGTCACACGGCCCTCGCTGGAGACGGGCCAAAAATGATTCGTTTCTCGTGATTGTACTCCAAAATAGCCGGCGAGTATTCTTACTGCAGCGGGATCTCCGAGCGTGTCTATCTTTTCCTCCCGCTGTCGCCCATACTTGCCCTTTTTCTTGGCTCCTCTTGGGCACGTACGACGGCCTTTTCCTCTCAAGTCCGTTCAGGTGATGCTTTAGTGCCTCGGAAAAGAGACGGGAGGAGGGTACGGGCTCGACTCGTGCAGACTTCGTTTTTCCCAGGTCGATGCGAAAGTAGATGTATGTACGTGCAAGAGAGAAAAGGCGGAAGTGTCTCCAAGGGCTGAGGTAAAGGGGGGCACGGGTGGCGAATTTTAATCTTTGGGAGGGTCGATGTTTCCGCTCTGGATGGCGAAAGCGTTCGACACTTGTGGATGTACATGCGTGCGTTCGGGGTGTCGGTTCCTACATATATAGAGGATTGCTTTGAAGATACGCAAAAATGGGTACGTACCGTCTGTCGCACGTGGAGGAGTCTATTTCGTATTTCCACAACTACAACATTGTACGGGAATCTTAGCGGAAGAGGTTTTTGTGCAAATCGTTTTTTGCCGTCCAACATTTTTTTTGTCTTCGTGTTTCTTTACCAACAAACTTTTCATAAATGATTTTGATCTTTTTGTTGTTCGAAACTGGTGAATATACATTATGATTTGAAAAAACTGCGCTTACGTTCAAAGGGAACGGATAAAAGTTGAAAAGATACCTTGATGGGGCTCGAAAATTAATGATTGACTCTTGATAATTGGATCAGTGGAGGAAAACAAAATCCTGGCCTTATTCGGGTTACAAACTATACGATCGATCCCGAATCGTGAAAAGGGCTCGCACCTCAAAATAACTTTTTCACTCATACGTTACACAACAAAGCTCGCATTAAAACGTATCTGGGTCGTGTTTTCGCTTCCAATTAGTGGTTCGTTATTTTCTTCGTGATCAAATAATATACAAGAGCATAAGTTTGCCCAGTACAACGTGGGAGCACTTACGTCACCGATGCTCCTCTTCGTTTCTATTTCGGTAACGACTCACTTTTGTCTTGTCAAGAACTTCTTTTTTTCTTCTTTTTCCTTGTCCCTCGTATATGCCATTAGTGTACCCTAACAACACATCTTATCGGCCCCAACTACAATATTAATATTGACAAGATCAGGACAGCGTAATCAATCAACGAGGGAGTACGAAACGCTTTGGTTTATCCACCCACGGGCCGATAGCGTGTATGCATCATAACACACAAATGTTTGGCGCATCAATGCACACGATGTACTCCATGGTAGTCCACGGAGAGTTGGTGTTCTAAACCTAGATCAAAGGGCCTCTTAGGCCATATTAGTTGATGAGGCCTGTGTATTGTGATACGTCCGCCTTGATTATTATTACCACTACAGGTGTATACACACAGGCCTTTCAAAGTCCCCTCGACTATACTCGGTTGGGCTCGATAGTGGCGTTCAAGTCAAACATCGAACGACTCGATACCCCTACTGATGCCCTACCCTCTTAAAACCAGAGTTAATACACCCTGATTTTACTGACGCCAACTGTTTCATCGATTAATTTTTGATTTCCACTAAGGCTACCATCAGTCGGTTGTGCTCAGTTACACAACTGTGACCACTCCAATCACTGATTCGACACATACGATGATCATGTCCCCGCCGATGATTGTACGAAGTAAGAACTTGGAGCTATTGACCGTAGGGTAGGAGAAAAGTTTGGGACGGGCGGTAAAAACTTTGTTCCAGTGCGGTCAGCCTGGTATCCCGAGAAAAATTCGACCGGCAGAGTTGGAAAATTCCTACGAACGCGGAGGATTTCTCGGGGAAAAACAAAGAAAAACCCGATCTAATGGACATAGATACCCACGACGACTCGAAACGAATCAGTCGGCATCCGGGGAAAATCTCAATCTCCCCCAGTCTTTTCATCAGACCCGCGGTTTATTCCTCGCCACCACCACGAGATTCAAAGACGACACGTAAAGTTATCAAGGGAACGCTCGATCGCAGTTGCGCAAAGTCGTTTGCCACCCACCCCCAACTCCTACGCTGAGCTTTACGACCGCGTGATTGGACTCGCACGGAAAAAGTTTCGTCCACCGAGAGACAGTGTGACTCCCTCGGGGGACCCGTGTACGTTGCCGTTGGATCGGAGTTTCGTGGAAAAGAAAGCGTCCGCGCGTGGATGACCCGGTATCCATAAAATTGAAATCCTAGCTGTGTCGAGAATCAGGGGGGGTACGAAGAAACAGAGAGTCGTTGGCTAACTATACTTCCGCTCGACAAAAGATTGCCTCATTTCCATCGGACTACGGTTTCCTTCCAATTCGAGCCATTCGTGTACCCTGATAAATATTTCCACCCCCCCCCTCTACGTATCTGCGCTCGGCCACTCGAAATTAATGAAACCGAATTTGTTCTCGCCCTTTGTACCGATGAATCGATCCCTGTACATCGTCACGTTGAGCAATCGCACAAATGTACTTTCACCGGGAGGTCCTGTCGTACGAGCACCCATTTCCAAGGACAACGTCAGACTTTTCTCGGTGATGCCAGTGTTTATCTCACATAATTGGGAAATCAGAAAAAAAAAACGAGCTCTTGCCCCGTATTTGTTCGAGTGTGCCGTGGTAACGAGGCACGTGAACCATAAAAGAAAAGCGCAAAGCCTGCCTTGCGTTATACTTTTAATTACTTTGAAAAAGAGCTCATCGTGCAAAGGGGTCGGGAAACGGAGGTTCTCCAACTCGGGGCAGAGACAAACTGAATTATTAAATATCAGTCCTGCTAACGAGGTCGTGTGTATCGCCCGTTTCTTTTGCACTTTTCATGCCGCACGTATCGCAAAATACGAGCGTCCATCGAGACCCTTTCCCATCCGAGCGGGCGTCCTCACTACGTGCACGGGTCGTTTCGGCTCTTATTCATTTTTTTTTCCCCCTTATTCCCGCCATCGCGCGAGCCAGCCAAACTCGCTCGGGCGTCTCTCTACTGGCATAGGTGTACATTTGTTAGCGCCCAGCCGGGAGAAATGAAGAAAAAGGCGACGCGCGCTGCGAGCCATGTAGGATACGGGGGGAGGAAAGAAGGACCGAGATGGGGTGGGGGGTGGAAATAGTTTTGTCGCTCTTGTTTCGGAAGTGAACATTATCTTCCTTGACAGGGATATTAGTTTCCGCTCGCTCGGAGAAATGGGTCGGGGTTGACTCTCGGCTGGCAATGGCCACGGGAGCTGCCGGAAGAAACTGCCGAGCGGATACCCTCGTGGCCCCGCGAAAACCAAAAGGTTTCTTTCCTCCTCGCGCGCTCTCTTGTGTTATTACTCGGACCCACGACTCTATTACCCCCTCGCTGACGCGTCATTTGCCGTGATTTTTTTTAAAATCTTTCCATCAACCCCCCGCAGTTGGCACGCACGTGAGCTTCGAGAAAACGGGGTCTATTTTTCGTTATCAATTTACCACGGCCACGCGTACCCTCGGGTTTTTACCGGAGGAGCAGCACAAAGAGAGCGCGCACCCGTTTTGTCACTGTCGCGCCCGTGTTTTCGTTTTATCCCGCAAATGGGATGACCTGCCGGCTGGCCCGTGATGGAAACAGATTGGCTGGCCCGATTTGACGCGATAATCCGCGCTTTTCCGCCCCACCGCCAACGCGGCCTCTGCCGGATCTTATCATGTCTTTTTGGAACTCGGCTCTATTTTTATCTTTTTCTCCGATGAATCTCGACACCGACGCAATATCATCCGTAGGACGCGCACCTAATCAGCACCTCCACGGGAGCAGCATAATATATCTGTTTGTTTGCTTTGCTTGGTTGATGTTGTTCATGATGCTATTGCCTACGACCAATTGATCCTACGGGAGTTGGAATTGAATGTGTAAGAACCAAGGTAATACTGACGTCGCCAAACAAACCCATGCGACATAAATCCCATGGCTAAATCAGCAGCTTAAGCGGAGCTGGAGAAAAAAAAAAACTTTGCTCCGACCCCTCCCCCGTGTCCCGACGAACGTCATTACAACGCAGGGACAACGGCAATGGCGCGGTTGGCTGATAAAACGAGGCGATTATCATAATTTATGCGACTATCAGAGGACTCGCGGTGCTGTGTCAACACCCCGGCGCTGCTGTCGAACGGATGACCGATTCCATCCCCCTCCCCAAAGAGCTGCAGCACAGAGAGAGAGAGAGAGAGAGAGAGGTACGTATCAACGAGAAAAAGAGACAGATGGAAAACAATGGAGCATTTTTCCCCCCCGTGGGTCGTGAAAAAATACCCAGAGCCCGGGAATAATGGCGCTTTATTGATGAGGCCGCGTCCCCGTCGCGCCCCGTGAAAGAGAGATTGCGCGAACAGAGAGACAGTGCACGCACACATGGGCAGCGTCGCGCGCTTTGACCGCTGAACGGCCGATAAGGGGGGTGGGGTGTTGGATTTATTGTTTAGCAACAAATGCCCGGGTGTCCATCTTCCATTCCCACCCCCCCCCCATGCACCCCTTTGGCTGCCGAACAATATGATAGCCAGCCGAATCCCTCACGAGGGCGCGGAATTTCGGAGGGATTAGATAGCGGAATTATATATTGCCAGCGCTCTCGCGAAGGGACAGTTTTTTTTCCCCCCTCGACGATCGAGCCCCGCTGTCGCGCTGCTGGTTATTCATTTACGCCCGAGAGCGAGAAATCGCTATTACTTCCTCTTCTCGCCCCGAGAGGTCTTCAACGCGAGCTGGCTTTGTCGCGCTGTGGGGATTTTTCATCCGTGAAAAGGAGGGGCTGTTCGCGCGAGCTTTGACGCCCGGTGATTTATTGCGGCGTTTTGAGAAAACATCCACGCGGTAAAAATACCCTTTTCGACTGTACGAGCGCGAACTTTCTTTCGGGTCTCGGAGTAAAAAAAAGTTTGGAAAGCAACTCTTTGAGGTATGTAGGCACCTATGTGTGGTTTTAGAATGGAAAAAAATAAAGGAAGGGGAAAAGGATAACCGGTGGCAGTGGTGGAGGTGTATTTTTTGACAAACTGTTCATCGGATAATCCAAAGTTTACGCGTAAAGTTCGACAAAACGTGCACGCGTATCGGGGGATTTGTACGTATATATATATATGTCGTATGAATTCACGGCAAAGAACCAGAAGCATAAATCAAGATTTGCCGCTCAGATTATCGCGTGGAACCGGGTTATACCCACTGCCGCACTGTATACATCGAAAACTCGAGGCTTTGAAAAAAAAAAAAAAAAAAAAAAAATCACGAATCAATGCCCTCCTCCGTTATCTGCAACAGCGATCTCTCGCCTATACTGGGGCAAACGACGTGACAGAAAGTAATTTCTCACTCGTGTAAAATCGCACGTATTTCTTCTTCATCGAAGCATCCCCTGCATCGTCGCCTACGGAAGATAAAATCATCAAAAAAAATACCCAACCTGTCGCGCACGAGAGTAAACACGGAGCATCCGTCTTTACTGTAAAAACTCGAGTTGGAGATCGAGTCAACCACCGGCTCATTAGCTCTCCACTTAATATACCCTGAAAAAAAGGTAAATACCTAAAACTCCCACTTTTTCGGCTCGTCCGCGTACACAGAGCCCTACATCCCTGAAACGAGGACATAAATTTCCCCTCGACCACCACCTCGGAGGCGCCGCGCTAAAGAGAGCAGAGTTCTCGAGAGAGTGCGCGCTAAGCCCGCCCGAGACAGAGAGAGAGACACCGTTCCGGAGATAAGAAGCAGAGCTGCAAGAAGAAACGGGGAGGGCCTGCACCGAGTCGTATAATTTATAACGATTTCGGGCAGGGGAGCGCGATAAGGGGCGGGCTCTTTCCCGAGCTGCGGTCTCGCGCTCGGGTGTGTTTTCCGCCCGGCTCGCGCGCGCCGCTCCCCACAGCCGAACGATGACCCTGAAAGCGACGCCCGGGACGAGCGAGTCTTCCAGGCGACCGTTGCTTTTTTTTTACTCGGGGTGTTTTGACGAGTGTCGCCGGCCTCTTTTGATCCAAGCACCCCCTCCAGGGTGTTTTGCTCGCGAGTACTGAGATGTACTTACCCTCGTCCCTCCCCCCCCTTGCAGATTTACGAGCCAAGTGAGTTATGACATTTTGAAGGGAAAAGAAAGCCAACCAACCTCGTCGGGCACTAGTCGACTTTTGGAAAAGAGGGGGAGAAAAGAAAGTACCGCTTCGTTGTAGAACCAAAAGAGTGAATCGGGGGTGCGGAGAAAAGAAATATATGAAAGTAAAACATTGATTTCGCGCGCCCCACCGCGGATACTCCAGTTTGAATCGAGGGGTGAGGGGGCAAAATTAATGGAGTAAAACCTTACGGCTCGGAAAATGCTCCGTATCCCTTTTTTTTTTTTTGTCTTTTATTGGTTTTAGTGCTTTAATGCGTCCCGCTAAAACGACGGATTTCGCTCTCGAGTCCGCATCCTTTGATGATGTATTAAAATCGAAAAGTTTACTCCTCCAAACGAGGCAAAAAATACAGCTTCGGATGGGGGGTAGTAACGACGTTTACATTCGATCGGAAGACTCATTGAATGAGTAAACACTGGCAAAGGTATCTCCATTTTAACGCCGCTACGCGCGAAAATGTGGTATAATAAAAAAGCTCTGACGCGCGATAAAAAACCTCTTACTGTTCGATGCGGTGAGTGTTTTAGCGCATCGCAACTACATGCCACGACTGCTTTGTTACCTCCTCTTTAAATCCCACGGAACGCGTCTCATGCGCTCATACACTCGTGCAGGTATGCTAATTTTTCATCGGAAAAACTACCGCAGTGGCGCACACATCCATACACTCTGTTGACACAGCGATAATTCGCAAGAGTACGGTAGTCGGCAATTAAACATATTTTCTAATTAATCAGCTTGCGTGTACTCGCGGTCTTTTTAATGGACACACTCATCGCGTCGTATCGATAATTACACCGCTCGATCGACTCGCGGGGAAGGCGGTGGCAAGAAAGTTGGGAGGAAAAACCTTTTGTCCCGGCTAGCCCCGTAAAAATTGTTTGCCGCGAAATCGCGAATATTCCGGGTGACTTATCGCTTTATCGAGAAAGAAACAAATAAATTTGCACCGAAGGGTTTTAGAGTGGATTTCGAGCTGTTTCCACCCCCTTTTTTCTCAATCACACGGGTATATATTGCACGTTCGCTCGGTCGATCAATTGTTTTTATTTTTCCCCTTCACTACTCGCTCTCCATAATCGGAATGAACGAAAAAAAAAAAGGTCGGGACAAAAAGTGTTCCCAAACACGGTTCTTGCAGTTACCCAGGAATATCGAGGGAGTACATGAGCTTTCATCGCGATTACCGCTAGTTAGCGACAAATCAACACCAGTAACTCCATTCGCTCGTCCTGCAACTTGCTGTTGACGCGAGCCCTACAAATATTAACCTTTCCGCAGCGCTCGCAAATACAGGTATGTATAGCAGCGGGTCGATTGATCACCGATTCTGGCGCGCAACTCTTCTTCCCACGTGGCAGCCGGGGCTCGGTCTCGTTAATCCACGAAACACCGGTTACCAGCACGATGCATATTCTACAACGTGGCCACGGAATCGAGAGCGAGAGAGAGGGAGGAAAGCCGTGGTCTGCTCACCTGGCCTTGCGGTCCCCCCTCCCCCCGCCCCTTTGAACGGCCGTGCAACTAAATTGCCCGTGAATTCCCTGGTGCGCGTGAGGAAATAAGGGGGATGAGGTACCTTGGCACGAGGAAAAGGAAAAAACAAATCCACGAGTGCAACGTAACGAAAAAACGGAAGGAAAAACGTCGTGCTGGAGGAAAAGTATGTTGCGCTGCACCAGCCCCCCCGCGTGTCTATCTTCGTCTCTTTCTCTGACGCTAACGCGCCCTTCTGCGGCTCACACGTATATACATGTACATGTTGTGCACACGTGTGGCCAAATGACTTCAAATTTGGGTGCTTACTTTTGAAAACTTGACAAGCTCGCGCTTAATAGTTGATGCGCCCGGGCACGGCTTTTGTATCGACCTCGCATATACCCACCAAGTAAATATACACCGCTATCTGCCATCTTTTGTGACGGATGTTTGTTTTCAATTTTCCCTCCGACGGACACGCTTCAACTGGATTTTCGAGATATATTTTTTTCACCGGTACGAAAACCCATTTAGATTTCGGGGGCTTGAAAATTTTCCGACTTAATAAATTTTTATTCCCCGACAGATGGGAGCTCGCGTTTTATGTTGGAACGGTGGGGGGTGGGGGCTGGTATGAAATCGAAATAACAGAGGCACGAAGCTTTGAAAATAAAAATCTGCCTCTGGGGGTGGGAGGCTTTGAGAGTCACACCGATCGGGTGAAAAACGAATTAGGTGAGGACAAAAAAAAAGGGGGGGGGGTGCATGTAGTCAATAGGTACCCACCTCTTTGTCGCCTAGCTGGTGAACCGTGCAGTACAAAAAGGCGGTCTGGCCGACGGCGGTGGTGACGTTCCGGGTGACGTTCATCTCGAATTGCGGCCAGTTGCTGGTGTTCCTCGTGCCTGGCAGGCCAGGAGCCGACACTGACACCCCAATTGCCACGGCCGCGCTGCCTGCGAGAAACCTGTGATCATCCCGCGTGAGAGTTACCGCTGCTGTGGCACAGAAAAAGAAACATTCCGTCAGAAAAAAACGTGTATCGCTTACTTCGGCTGTTGCTGCTGTACCTACGTACGCTGCTCTGAGGGGGGGCTTTGCGATTTTTCATCTGGTTTTTTTGTTTTTTTTTCCTCGACGCGAGCGCGTTGGCAGAGGAAACCAAATATCCGTGGGCGTTTTTGCACCGGGGAGAATCGAGAAGCAATACTGTCTTTTTTACTTTGGAGATTTTTTTGCGCAGTTGCAAAGTCGAACGAGCCTCGGGAATTTGACGGAAAGGTCTTTGAAAATCCATCATCGGCGTTTAGCTTCTACCCTCCGCGGTATTTGGGATTATTTGTTATTGTTTTTTTTTATTTTATTTTTTTTTTTTTTTTTTTTTTTACAACGTATTTAACTTGAGTTGAAAATTATATGATTCCAACAAACCTCGAATGGACAAAGTCAAGAAAAATATTTCTGAAAGGCCATATTACAAATATTGATGCACAGAGACATGACTATGTTTTTACACTGATTTATTGGAAATGGATGAAAGGCAGAGTCATCGACGATAGAGCTTTCAGCATTTTCCATTTTTTTTTTTTTTTTTTTTTTTTTCTGTAGTAGCTTTCAAGCATACGTGTAAAAAATAGTTTGTTTTTCAAAGAAGCGAGGCATTTGATGAGAGTTTCACTAAGATGTGTTTTTCAGCTTTTTTTTTTTTTTTCTCTATAGTGTCAGTTATTTGTAACTTTCGCCTACTAAATTGTGATTTTTAAATGTTAACAGTATAAATATATCCTTTGGGTTACGAGACATGAGGCAAGCAAGCGAAGCAAGCAGTTTGTTTGCAAAACAAAATAAAATACTCGGAGGATTTTCAAAAAGTTGAAAAATCAGGACGTATTGTTTCTCTTTGAAACAAAAATGACCAGAGTTTTGCAGAAAAGTGTGTTTACTCGTTGGAAAGCATTGATAAAAGTAACGTTTGAGTACTGGTAACGACGTTAAATCGATTTTTCAACTTTTTCGAAAACAAACGAAGCAATCTTTTTTGTTTGCGCTCTACAAAAAACAAACGCTTGTCCGAAGAAGAATCTCGGGAGAAAAAATATTTTTCTCCGTGACGAAGCAAAATCCGAAATCCACCCAAGGCTAAACCCCCGAAAAAAAACCCGCTCGAGTCCCCGAGTATGGATGAAAATAAAAATAACTCCCTGCAGTCGTTAAGTCACGCGCCATAAAGTATTATTATTATTTTGTTTTTCCCCTCGAGCGCAATAAACAACCATTAGCGGAAAAAAAGGGGAAAACCCGCCAATACGCTCGAGCCGCGGGTCGAAAAATCGAAAGCCGCGCGATTAATAAATTACATCCGGACACGAGCCAAAAGCGCAAACAGCCCGAAACAATGAAAAGCCCCGGGACGATAAATAAGGCGGTACTCGAAATTCTTATTAATTTAGCTTTAAATCCAGTTCAAGGGTGGGTGGCACGCGCACACAAGCCCCCCCCCCCCCCCAACAATTCCGCAAAGCTCAAGCTGACCCCCCCCCAACCCGACGACATAAATTACGGACTTAACTTGCAATGACTAACGCCGGCCTCACATATGCATCCCGCTCGTATTTTCCTACAAATGAATTGCCAATACCAAAATCAATATCACGCGGTGTTGTGGCCCGATGCGGAAAACGCCTCGAATATATCGAGAGCCACGGTGTACATGTATATATACGTACACGCACACCCGCTCGATCAATTCGAAATCAAATGGTGAGCGAGAGAGAGGGAGGAGGGTAATGTTATCGCCATTAGACAATAATGCGGATCCGTTTGATATCTTGGCGAGTATTGCAAGCAGCCAAACTGGCTCTCCCGTGCAGGCCCTGTACCTGCGCGCGATCGGCAAACTTTTGCTCCCTTATCCGTTTCTTATTTTGAGATCCGAGAGCCGCGATCTTTGACGTAGTTTCGGGAGCAACACACCCCACGGCCACCTGTAGGTGTACACCCCAGTCTCGTCGGATTACTCGGCGGTGCGCTTCAATTCGGCCCCTAATTGGAGACTTTAGACCGGCTTATCTAATGTAAACAATACTCTCTGCTGTTTAGTGATATGGCGAGTAGATACCCTACTTTCAATATTTATCATTGGGCACCTTAAACGAACAATGCCATTAATTGCCATTTTTTCTAAAATAGGCATTTTAATGAGTAAGTCTGGTTTTTTTTTTCTCCCAACAGTGTGCAGTAAAAGTAGTTGGAAATAAGCAATTAACTTTAGATTAAACGTGTAACTTTTGCTTGGTCCACCCGCCAAGTAAGAGTGTTAACAACACGAGTTGAATTAGGCGCGGTTAGTTGTAGATACGCGCTCTCTATTGCCGGGGGGGGCAATTAAAAAAATTCAGTGAAAAGTCGCGTGATACTTTTGTACTTTTCCATATCAAAGTCCACCCGCCAATCGAGTAATTTGCGCAATTTTCGTACCCAAGCCTGCTCGAGACATAAAAAGCGCGAGTAGTTGTGATGTCACGGGAGCAGCGGCAGCGACGTTTATTAAAAGTTGCCCGAAAATTTTTTCCATACTGGAGGCAAAATATGTCTGACCCCCCCCCCCCCGAAAAGAACAAACTACGCGTGTCCTCGCGAGTTTTATACCCACGTATACACACGTACAAAGCGATGCTCCCCTGCCAAGCAAAGTTTTAATGAAAAAACTCCCCGACTGTCGCGTATCGGTGTACAATTAACATCCCGCAAAGTTTATAATTCCACGCGAATATTTTTCGCTTACTCCTCTCTACCCTCAATTTCGGGGGGTGCAGAAATTTATCCAATCACCGTCGAGGGACAATATTTCGAAGCGCATAATCGAGCTAAACGAGCGGCTGTAAAATCAAAGGATCAATGAAAGCGCGGAGGGGACGAATTTAGCCTCGAAAATTACGAAAGTTTTATTGTTAAAGGGATGACACTCCCGCAAGAGGAAAATTACAATGGCCCGTGCACTCGGGATCATAACTCACTCGAAGCTCCCTGTACGCACCCCAGGAATATTTATACACACATATATATATATATATATATATATATATACCTATTGTGCACGCACAGAAGGTAAAAGGAGCGAAATTTTTCCAAAGCCCATTCCAACGCACAGTCCCGCGATAACTTGCAAGATATACGCCGACAACTTCGCGGGATAGCGAATAGCGGCGTTGATTAATCGACGGTATTTCACCCTCTCTTTCTTCTCATTTTCTTCGTGTTGTACGGCTCGTCGTCCCGAGACTTGTATCGTTATGGATCACGTCGAGAGATTAATTTTCCATTGAGAGCGCGAGCCATTATTTTGTCCCATTGAACCTGCAAGGGGACATTTTTTCTGACTCAGACTTTGCGCTTACATATAACGATACGAAGCTCGGCCAAAGTTGAGGGACAAAAGTCTTTTTCGTATGATACATCACACCTGCTTGGGATACATACCAAGCCGCTGTTTATCAAAACTAAAGGCGAAAATTTTACTAATATATAAAACAGCACGGATATAAAGGGTTGAGCCAAACATTACGTGCACCCTTGGCCGATGAAAGGCAATATTGAGCTCCGTGTCGCGCTTCGACGCATTTTTCGGGGTCTAATAAAAAAATTCCAACAAGGCTTGCCCATCAATTTATCGACGAAATTTTTCAGCTCGCGCGCCGAGCTGTTATTTTTCGCTCCCGAAACCCAAGGAAAAAAAAACTAACCCCAGGCTCGCAAAACTTTTCAATTAAAATACATTTTTCCGAAACTTTGTTGGCTGCAGATGGAAAAAAAATAAAAAAAAATAAAAAAAAAAAAAAATAAAAAAAAAACAAAGAGTATCGCTCGAGCAAAGCAAAAAAACGACCGTCGAGCGAAAAAAAGCGCCCGGTAACAAAGACACGCGCGCGCTGCTCCAAGGGGAATTTGACCGCGCAAACAAATAAATCGACACGCCCGTGCGAAATCGAATTAAACCGAAAACAGACGAGAGTCGCGGGGAAAAAGTTGGGTCCCGAAGAATAGCGGGCATTTGCCTTTCCCCGGGAAATTGAAATAGCAGAAAGCTCTCCTCTTGCCACCCCCCCGGAAGTGTCTGTCCGGCAAAGTCGGTGGACACGAAAAACAGGGCGACCCGGCGATCGGAGCTGACCAAGGGAAACTCGCTTCCATCTGGATACCTACCTCAATTTAAAATTGTGATTCGGATCTTCTTCCACAGTTTCTCTGCACCAACTCTTCCACGGTCGGGGCAACACGAAACTTTTTTTCTTTTTTTTTTTTTTTTTTAAACTTCCGCTGATTAAATTCGCGTTTTACGCGCTGTTGCATCACCTAGGATCGCGAAAATATTCATTTGAAAATCCAACAAGCTTTATAATGGCGATTCATCACTGTGCATACGCAATTCTTCGCGAAAAATATCACCTCTATTATTTTTATTTCAAATACTTACTTTCATGCTATTAGTGCTAACTTTCATCATATTATTGTACATCGAATTGGAAGGAGCACTACGTACATCTTCTATAATGTATGAATTGGTACTCGCGTTAATTAATCAAGTTTATCAACAATATATAAATAAACTAAAATCCAATTACGCTTTACTCGATGTTTGATCAAAGTAACATTTGATGCATCAATGCGGTACAAATGTATACATAGATGTAATTAGGTTATTTAAATAAACCAGGAAAAGGGACACGACTGATAACAATAGGTGTCATTGTGTGATTATAAAAAAAAAAAAAAAGAAAGAATAACCAACAAACAGGGAGGGGGCGCTTCGTAATTGCACGGGATAGTAATCAAATTAATTTCGTACAGTTAATCTTGTCGGGGTGAAAAATTTATTACTCGGAGGGTAATCGTAACACGTAGTTTCTGTTTGCGAAGCGACTAGTTGCATCGCTTTCATTATATCTGGTACAATAACGACACCCTCCCCTCCTTTGTTGGGCTCGAGAAAAATTGATTCTTTATTTCACTCGGCTACCTCAAACCAAGCGGCCAACACGTCGAGGAATAAACGCGGTCAAAGAGTTTCGGCCTCAAACCCTCCTGCAATTTTTTTTATCGTCTTCCCTTCAGAAACAGAGATTAACGAGGTAGGTTACGCTCTTGTGAGTTTTCTTATTATATCGAGTGTTTCACGGGGCGTTGGAGCCTCCGTTATTGGGTTACTTTTATGGGATCAAAAATGGAAGTCTACGGTTACTTTTTTTTTTTTTTTCTTTTCAAGTCAGTTTTAAAAGTTTTATACAGCTCGAATATATTGTCGGTCAGAGTAACCGGAGAAACCCTAAAAAAAAAACATCGACAGATGACCCACAATGAAAACACGATTCAGCGTGTAAAATGGACATGGGGCAAGTGTTGGAAAGTGGTTACAAATAGGGGATGGGATGGTGCAGTAGCGGCGAAAGCGACACGTCACGTCGGCGCTGGGTTTTTTAATGCCCCTCTACACGGCGTATTCTCCCTTGTAGGGATGACAAACGAAAAAGCAAGGAAAAACAGGAGGACAATGCACTCGTCCCCTGTCGTCTCGGTGCCTAGACTTTATTTGTTTTTATTTATTTTATTTTTTTTTTTTTCCAACCCCTCGTCCACTCCAAGCTCGGAGCCAAAGCTAAAGAAAGAAAAATAGTAGCTCTCCATCCAAAGCAAAGAGGGGGAGGATATACACACGTATATGTATAAGCGTCCCGATGTAAGTGATATCAAGTTGCGGCAGCTCTTTATGAGCTTCCGCTATTAGTGCACTTTGCCCACGCGCTCACTTTCTACTCGCTCCTCGTTGACTCTGTGTCCTCCGAGTTGTTTAGGTCATTATTTCTCGCAGTTGCCGGACTGGTGTTACTTACTTTTTTTCACCCTCCCTTTTGTGTCTCTCACCTGTGCTGTTTCGATGAAACTTGGCCTTCTAATGGGTTTTCTAATTAAATTCTGATACCTCGAAAAGGAAAAAATGAGGCGCTCTTTGACAATTAATATTACTACAGGTCTTAAACTTTGCCGGGGTCAAAGTTACCTTCTTATTAAACTTTTTAGTAATTAAAAGAAAAAAGTACTTAACACAACGAATTTAACGTGCCTCTTCCTGGGAGGTATCTTTTAGCTCCTCCAATTTCAGTGCAAGCGTATGCATAAAAGCGTAGTGCACCCGAGAAACATCTTAACTTAAAATTTCGCGTCAGCCCGTGCCGTAAAGGATCAAAATAACGAGCTTCTTGTAATTTGTTGAAAATTGTTCACAGGGTATTGAAAAAACAATACCCACCGACACCACTATAGTACTAGATCTGGAGTACATACGCATTATAGAAAAACACGTATAAGAGCGCGAAACCCCGCACACAGCTAAAGACAGCTCGCTATGAACGATGACAACAAAAATATAATAAAAATCGACCCGAGTTCCTCCATATAACACACACGTACAGAGCTGGCAGTTGCCCCTTTTCGGAGCGAGAGCAGCGAGATCATACAAGCCGACTATAGAAAAAAACCAAGGGAGCCCCTCGAGAGCGAAAGAGATGTAAAACCCTCGAGCTCTAATATTCGTTAAGAGGCCAATTAATCGGCTGCTCGGCGGCCCAACAAATAAGTCGAGGCGCTTAACAAATGGTTCAGCGTCGGCGAAATGAATTAGGGCCAAGTATCACAGAAGGGGGTGGGGAGAGAGAGAGAAGAAAAAAGAGCCGAGGAAGCGAAAGGAAAGAAAGAAGGCTGCCGAGGCTCGCCGGGGTCATTGGAGCGTCCCTCGACTGGCTCTTTTATTCTCCAGCCTGTAGCCGGGCTCCCCCGACTTTTAAACGAGCCCCTCGCGCATACCCCGATCCACAACGGCGCTTGTTAGCACAGCCAAAATGCCCACTCCTCTTCCTCCTCACTGACACGCTAACTTTTTTTTTTTTTTTTTTTTTCACGTGGATGATTGAATTTTTCGAGCTACGAAGCAAAGGGCGCACCAAAGAATTCGGACGATGCATCCCCCGGAGGGATGGACATTATACTGCCCAACGTTTTACCCCAAAGCCCCACGATAAGAGCAGCCACGCGCAAAGGGAGCGTCCATATATACATCGAGATGAATGTACTTCAAGGGGGCCAAAATTGGTCAGCAGTTTCATGAACTCTCCGGATCCGACGGATCCAAATCCCAACACCCGCCCTCTTGTTTTCCTCCCTCGCGCGTGGCTCCTGCGGAACAAAAAGCTTACAGCAATTTAAGAAAGTTCCCGAGAGCTACACAACGAAAAGTACGTTTTTTGCAAGCTCCTCCGGCAAAGTGTCACATCGAGATTTTCCGTCTGTCGGAAAGCATATTGAAGCCAAGAGGAGAGTGCACCGGGCATCCCTTATCTCGACGGGGAAGGGAGGGGGGCAGGAAGTTCTCACGAGTTGCTGTCTCGATGGAAAAATTACCCAGAAAATCGCGATGGGGATTTGAAAAAGAAGAAGAAAAAAAAACGGCGCGTGGGTGTCAGAGGCGGCTAAAGTGTCCTGGATGAAGAATTCATCGTGCCCCGCGCAACCACCAAAGGGTCCTGTAAAAGGGAACTCCACAAAGCGGGGAGAGAGAGGCCTGGAATTATTGAGGAGGATGGGTGGGGGATGTGCATCAGGCAACGCGCGCGTGTTTTCTCCACACAAACAGCGGTGCCGAGAGTTTGTTTTGCTGTACTCCAGGGAGGGCTTGATGTACCGCCACTGCGGCTGCTCGTTCGTTTCGCGGGGAGGAACCGTGATTTTTATCCGCAGTTGCAAAGTGTGCAGCCCCGGTGCGGGGGGGGGGGGAAGTAATGTGATTTCCGGGGGCGCTAATGAGCACGGAGCCCCGCTGATTGGGCGATCGACGAGCCTTTTTGGTTTACCGTGATGGGTGGCGCGACCACAAGGGAATCTTGTTTATTTATTTATTTTTTTTTTTTTTTAATTCACGAGGTAGCACGACAGTGTCGAGGTTTAGCGCTGCAGTGGCTGGAAAAACTTTCGCCAGGGAGACGAGATGAAAAACTTTTATAATTAATCATGGTGTATGGGCCCGGGCGACTTGGCTTGTTTTTGCGTGGGAATAAAAGAGAAAAACGCGCGCTGAAATATACACACAGAGACAAAACTTCATCCAGGACTCTGTGTACGTGGGCTGCGGGGTAAATGGGATGAAAATGTTCCTCGACGAAGTTGACCCGAAAAAACACTGCGGCGTAAAAATGCTCGGCTCGTAAAACTCGGTTGACCCGCCTAGTGTGTCTCGAAATTTCGACTCATTGAAGTTTTAACGATGCGTCGTCCCGAAACTTATTTACGCGCAACGTGCCGTGGACAACCGAGCAAGTTAAACAGTTTTCGTACTTGGAAAGACTTTGAATACGTTGAATCTCATCCCCCTCGTGGTCTGGTACAGTGAAAATGTGCACACCTTTTCAAAGACAAAAATAATTGTGATGGACCAATCGTTGTACTCAACGTTTTAATCATTACTATTTCAATTTTCTTTCGAGCTGACTTTTGCTCGTAGGTGATAAGACGACTTGGGCAAAAATTTGTGGTCCGTATACGAAACAAGTAGTGCCACTGCAGTAGTTACTCATGAGTAATCCCACTGTACGCCTTCGAAGGACGTGAAATTAGTCTCTCGACCGCCAAAAAGGCGTGCACTGCCCTCTTTCAACGCACGACAACCCCCTCTCCCTGACTTTTTCCCCGGCCCTCCTTACACCTCGGAAATAAGCCTTGAAAAGCGTAAATACTCTTAACCGTGGTACGCTTAAGCCCGCGTACAATACGTCAAAAGTTTTCTTGAAAATATTCGCGGCGCAGTAAGTGAATAAAAACCATTGATTTGTCGATCGCATCATAACTGTGTGTGGTTTGCGAAGCGAAATCATTATGAAGAAATTAAGATAAAGTGTGTGGAGGTACGATAAATTCGGTGGAGAAATCTTTTTATGGTAAAGTTAAAAAACATCACTGTTTTTTTTTTAAATTTGTTTACGGTAATCCGTATGAATTTTACTTGAATATATTGAAACGTGGTCGATTGCCCCGCACTAATTGCCGGGTCAGAAGGTTTTCTCTTAAACACGAGCACTCGGATCCATCGGATGAACAGCAACTGATGAAAGTCAACTTGATATTACAGTAACTGCGATGCACAAACATAATACATATGTATGCCCATTACGTGCACAAGCATCACTGAAGCCATACCCATGTTAAACGCTTCATTGAAATTCCGCACTTGGTAGTTTTGCTAATGACGCTAGAAGTGAATTCCTTTCGATTACACTCTTATACTATTACCTACACCCAAACCCTCCAGGCAAAGCTCCAACGAAGCGTTAAACTTGTTTGTTGATGTAGAATTGTGCTTCATGCACACATTGGTTTAATATTATACTTGTCAATACGCGTGAACTACATGGCAGTGTTGGTACAGCATCGAGTTGTATTATCGAGTTGTCGCACGAGATAGCGATTTCCATTATCTACGAATGTAGCGAACATTAGCGAGTACGGAAGTGATTGTTGGCTACCTTTTCCTGGATGGATATCTTTTGGGTTATTTTGACTCGGAACCAGCTTAAAAGTGAGACAAAATAACCAATGAAGCTCTTTACACGCGATTGCCACGTACAAACGGGTACACGCATAAAAGGATGATTGGGGATCCTCGTTCATCGGATGCACTTGCGGTTCGTATCACTTTTCCGCGAGGGAGTCTCTCGAGCGCACCGTCTAAACGCTACTTACTACGAAAGATAAAACGCGCATATCCATTTCAGACCTCCCCCTTCCCCTGAGTTGTTAGTTGGCCGCAAAGTTGCAAGCCCCCACCCCCCAGGCGCACGTGTACGTGGAGGAAAGTTAAAGCTTGCGCCGTTTCACGTGCTCGGCTCCTCTGATCTTTGCTTGGAGCTTTTGTCCACCGAAAGTTCGGTGTATTTGCACTTGCCGGGGTGCTTTTCACGTGCAGCTGATCGATACAGAACTGGCGCTTTAACGGCGAGTCAAATGTATGGCCCCTACCCACATCTCGACGGGTTTTTGTTTTTGCCGTGCATTTTGGATGGACGTGAGGCGCGAATTCATTTGTAGGGCAAACACGGAAAAAAAGGATACATCCGTATCTCCTCCCTGTGCTATATTTATTGATACTCATGCATAGACACACGATGGGACGACTTTGATGATGGTTAGCTGCTGCTTTAAATTCAACCACGTGTTTTTTTCTTCTTCGTGCGATGTACAACCATTGGCTTGGTCGATCGATAAACCCGTCCCACCAAACGACTCCTGGCAGTAAAAGACGCGGGGTGTACACGGTTGTAAACGAGCAGCGGTGGCGTGATTCGCAATCTAATCGTCTGAGCCGTAGAGTCGGAAAAGAGGAAGAAGAAGGGGGTGGACGTGCAGAGAGAGAAGGTACGGGCTCTTGGATCGAAAATGAAGAGAAAAGGGACATTGGGGATGCGATGCGGACCCTTCGACCGAACGGGCTTGCTTGGTGTATGTACGCGCCATCCGGAGCCCGGTTGGAGTTAATGAAAGGACACGGAGGAGAAGCTGACGGAGCAGCTGCAGTTGTCGCGATTCCGTAATTCCACCCGATACGTACACGTTGCGCTTGGCCTTTCGGGGTGCAAACTCGCCGATGTTTTTTTTTTTTTTTTTTTCGTCCACAGTTGCCGAGGAAGTATCGCCGTGTGTGTTTTTTTTTGTTTCATTATTCCTTTGCTCGAGTTTCGCCGGCGATCGAAAAACACTCCCACCCCCGCTCGTTACTTGCCTCGCGGAGAGAGAGCGAGAGAGAGATAGAGAGAACTGCAGTCAAAAACTCGCTCGCGTTCATCCTTGCTTTCCCGCTCCGAATTAGATCTTGTTAATTTAAAACTTTCGGGTCGCCAGCGAAAAGTCCCTCCCCTGCGCAAACAGGGTTGTTTTCCGTCGCGGCGGCAGTGGAGTTGGCTTGATTGTATACGTGCGTACTTTGACAGGGAGTGAGGAGAACGCGTTTTTTTTTTAAAGTCCAGGGGTAGGGGGGGGGGCAAACAATGAGCTTTTGATCTCAATTGGGACGCGCAGATGTACCGGTTAATGACACCCCCTTGGTGCTAATCAACATGCAGTGACAGTAGAGTCAGAGAGGGGGGGGGGAGAAAAAAACGAAATATGCATCGAGGCCCCCTCTGAATTGTAACAATGTCAAACAGTTACTCCCGGATTTGCATACAAAGCCATGCCCCAGATCTATTTTCACGCAAAGCTCCAATTGGGTCATTTTATTTGAGATGACAAAAAAAAATAGAGTTGTAGCGTCGTGGCATGTAAAGATGAGAAAAAAAAGTAGTGCCATCACGACGAAGCTTTCCCGTGGAATCATAAAGGTATTTCTAAGCCTAGAGCAAAATAATAAGCATCACCATGGTGTGGTTATGACTCCGTTGACAAAGGGGGCGCTAAAAACAAAATAGTTGACGATTCAGCCCGACGTTAATCACTCGCTGGAAAATTTAGAGCTTACCTCCCTCGTCATTATGTTACTAGCACGCGTTCTATCTCTTTTTCTCTCCATCTCTTGAGCAACCGGCAAAAACGGGCTATCCAACCCCTCCCCTGGGAGCGCCTGAATTAGATCCGTTTGTGCGCAAAATCGCTCGCGACGACACGTTGTTACACCCTGCAATAATTGTACTTTTCGGTATGCATTGAGCACACGCATAGATATTTTGGCTTCGCATCGAGATTCGGTAGGTATAGATAAATTTTGAAGCAGCAACCCTTTTTTAGTATAAAGGAAGAAAAAAAAAAAAAAAAATCATATCCCAGCATAAAAATGATGTCTGTCACAGAGGGAAAGAGATTTCATTTTCCAGGTGTATCTGTTTCGCATTTTGATTTAAAATAGGCATACGTATAACAGGGCACGGGGAATATTTTCCTTCCTTCTGAGGCTGTGATAAAATTTTTATGCTTCGAGAGAGCCGTGACGCCGAGAGACCGGTTGGAGAACGAGTAAGAAGAAAAAAAAAAAAAAAAAAAAAAAAAAACACGTACGCACACACGTCGCACGAGTGACAGGGGCAAATCGCTGAGGAAACGTATCTATGCACACAAGTGTGTTTGACGAAGAAGAGAAAAAAAAGAAGTTATGCGATGCTGTAAAAGAGATGTTGAATGAATTTCTTAGGGCAAGACTCTCTCGTTCCTTCGGAGATGAAATCCGTGCAAGTTGAGGGAGTACAAGTGAGCCCAGTCAGGAGTTAAGAAAATACAGAGTGCTGGGGAGAAGGATGAGCTCGGGATACTCGAGGATTTCAAAACAATAAAACGTGTCTTGCTCACTACTGCAGATTCCAATTAAAAAATTTAAAAAAAAAATAATGTATTCACGCGGAGAAAGAGATACATGTTTTCAGAGATGAATAGTCAAAAGCGCACGGTTTGTTCTACGAGAAAGTAAAATCATCGCGTGGATGCATACAAAGATAGTTTTAATAAACAAAGGTACTGCGACTTCGAAAGTTAATTCCCACATAGTAAGTACAGTCCAGAGGTCGATTGAACGGATATTACCTGCACACGCGAGTGTCTATAGCTTATACGTACAACCTCACAGACAGTGCATATTTACACGTGGCCTATACTACCCTTTGGAGCCGTGCTCCGAAACACAAGCAGCACTAGCCGATCGAGCGCAATCAATTTCACAGGGAAAGAGACAAATGGACCCAGAGAGAGAGAGAGAGAGAGAGAAACGAATTGTTCTTGCGTCGATTGTCAAAGGTAGCCAAAGCCCACTCGATCTCTCTGTCATCTTAGCCGTCCGCCGCCCATACACGTATCCGTGAATTCAACGTCACCGAGAGTCAAACTCACTTCTCCCTCTGTACACCCATGCGTGTATATATCTCTCTGCGTCTGATATTCCGTGAGACAGGTTCCCTCGACTTGATTTTCAGGGCTTTGGGTACAGCCGAGTTGCCCGGTGATGAACGGTCAGTGGCTCCACCGGAGGACAATGTGCCACAAACAGAGAGAGAGAGAGGGGCAGTACTACCCTATACTCCTCCTTCTCCACCTCAGCTGTTTCCCAGGCGAAGATAATTATATCCGTCTCTGTCATATTATTGTCCCAGCGGGTCCATTGTTGTCAGGGCCGTGATGCGATACAATGACCCCTTTTGCCCCCCCCTCCCTCCAAGGGGGAAGACGGCGCTCTCTCGATGACGACGACTCCCACCTCGTAAGGGTGTCTCTTTATGTGTGTGTGTGTGTGTGTATATCCTACAGGTATCTCGGAATTTCTCGAGCGCCGGGTGCCATTGTCTCTGGTAATTTATTATCATTGTGTAAACACGTGAGCCAGTATAGCTGTGTCCATGTGCATAGGCGGGGCGAGGTCAGGCTGGATAAATAAAAATAAAGCTCCTTTGTATCCCATCTCCGTACAAACGTGCGTATAGCCACGATAATGCGAAATGACTATAAAGAGTGGGTACTCACAAGGGCCAAGAGAGAGAAAAAAGAAAGAGTCCTAACGGGGTTGGCTTGGGCCATTGTTGCTGCCCCCCACTGGGCAACGACTGAAGAATCGACGCGGAAGACAACAACCACGGCTGTATGGAATCATGGGAGAAGAACAACGACCGCGACGACACAAGAGATAATGCGACGGGGAGAGCTTTTTGTCGCATGAGAGTGCTCGCGTTACATAGTAGCCAGCGACATTCCGGTCGTCTTTTGTGCGTCGTATTTTGTACTTGTCCCGTGACACGGAGATTTACGTGTAATCACGTAGATTAGACGGCCGAATGTAATGGTTGCGAGCACTAATGAGCGAACAAAAGCCAGTTTTGGGCTGTTTTCGGTGGGTCTCGCTGGTGCATCGTCATCGCCGTCTCCCACCGAGCTTTGGTGAATTTAATTACACGTGGCGAAAGCCTCCCGATTGGTCGGACAATTTGTTGATTTAGCCGGGATTACGTGCAGGGATCAGGTGTACAGTCGAGGCATAAACAGCTGCAGCAGCAACGGCCGGTGCAATTAGAACGACGAGGTCGTTAGTAACTCGTAATACCTGTATACGCGTGCCCGTAGCTGACGCGTGTAGTTTGGGCGGATGATGTGCCGAGTGTCCCGTAAGAATACCGCGGTCGAGTGTTTCGTGAGAGCTTGCACGTGTACCACGACTCAATCTTACTTAAATACTTTATTTACTCGGGACTCGTTGGTCAAAATGAACAACTGCGGGGGGGGGGAGAAACGGAAAACACCCTCGATCGTAATTATTTTGGCAGCGTTAATAAAGCTTCGTTATCGAAATGTTTTCCGGTACACGGAAGCAACGTATACACTCCGAGTACACAACGTGCAGGCCTACGTGTGCTACACGTACAATATACGCTTGTAAGGGGAGGGGGGGGTAGGAAGCTATTTGGTATTACCGAGGCCTCTAACGAGATAGGAAGTACCTGTTAGCTGGGATGGAAAGGAGCAGGAAGAATGAGAGCAGCACTACCGGGTGGCTGTTCTCGAAATAAACGACCTGTCTATCGGTAATTTTAGCTTATCCGACCCGTAGCGGAGCCAACGTCATTACGGCCACCCCCCCCCGGCTGTCTCCGATAAGCGGTGAAAGTGGTTGCGAGAAGGGACGCGAGTGGCGTCTACGTTCGACATTAGCCTCCTTTCGGGCGCGTCGCGAGTGCATTTTTAAAACGAAACCTCTCGGTGCCAGCTCCGAGGGCTGTCGAGCTTGTGATGGGGGTGTTAGAGGGAGAGAGAGACGTCCTTCGAGGGTGAAAGGTTTGATGGCCCGATGATTGATCCAGCCATCGGGACGTTTGATTTATCCGGCTGACGAAAGCCACGTGGCATGTTTTTCGATAAGCTATTTCAAACTTTTTTTTCTCTCCCCACCTCTTGTGTAACTTTTGTACATATCTGGTCATTGAAAAAGTTTCCTACAAGCGTCTCAAAATAGTTTATTAGGCGTGCGAGTGTGTCTGTAAGGGCGGAAAAATGAGGGTGAATAAATCCAACGGGCAATGTTTTCTCGTCGAAAATTTTTCGCTCCCCTTTTTTCGACCTCTTTCTCCGGATCCTTATCTCTCTCTCTCTCTTTCTCTCTTCCCCCGTGCGTCCCTGACAGGTTGACATCCCGCTTTAACGTCCTGTTAAACAGAGATAAGGAGCTACGCTATTTTCGGGCTTGGAACGGCTGCTTCTGTCTCTGTTGAAAAATTAACGACTACCTACTGTGAATGCGAGAGAAAAAGGAAAGCGCTGCTAATTGCTCGTGGGTGCACGGTTCCTTTTCAAATTTAAATGAACCCGCGACAATCGACGATTTTGCGGTCACGTCGAGTAGTTATGTCGAAAACTCGTGTCCTTCTTTTCCGTGCACATGTTTTTTTTTCTTTTTTTTTTTTTTTTTTTTTCATTTACGCGATGAACTTGTTTTCTCACAAACAGATCAGTCTTGCAGAGTTTTTTTAATTATACTTTATGTGAATGATGAATGAAAACGGGTATGCGTACCTTTCCCCATTTTTTGTCGTGTAATTTCTTTTTTTTTTTTTTTTTCTAAAAATGTAATTCATTACTTATGCTGAATAAAATTTTTTCGTACTACTTAAAACAGCAGTGCTTAAGAAATTTTCTGCAGCAAATATAGGGCATTAAAATTTAAAAGTAGAAAGTAGTTAAAATATTTGAAAAGGATTTGCATATTTTGTTTAAAATACTTTTAAATGAGCTTTCACATCTTGGACGTATTGCACATACTTGTCACATTTGTTCTTAATATTATATTGTTAATAGTGGTTCCCAGCAAAAATAATGCACTTTATTAAGGAAACAAAATTTTTTTTACGTGTTTAGAAATCCATAAAATAATATTGCCCAAATGTACATTGTTTTCCACTAAAATTAAACACACAGTTGGAAAAATTCACTCGAACGTTATTTATCATAAAAAAATCTACTAAACAATTGTATGAAAAATAAATTATCAAGAATAAAGATGTAACAATTATCAACTCGATCCCCATTGATCAGCCATAAACCATTAAGAGGGCTCCTTCACGAAAGTCCTCAAACAGAGATATATTATTTCTTGTAAATAAAAGTCTACTGAATTTAATGGTGGTCTAAATTATATTTCGAATGGGTCAAAATTTTGAGAAATCCCAGCTCAAAGTTGTAACTATTAGCACGTGTTCCTATGGGGCAGCGTGAAAAACAATTTGTTTTCGTTTATAATAAACCTAAATTAAATGTTCCAGCAGACTGAATATATACGTTTTGTAGATGAAGTCTTCCTCTGTAATATGCTGTATTAAAAATTGTGGATAAAGGACCATTTTAGCGAGATATTTGTGATGGAAATAAATAAATAGTGTCCGGGAGGTCAGGAGGTCACGTGGGTAGCAGACGTACTTGTTCACGACATATATATATATATATATATATATATATATATATATATATCATATACCTATATATTACATCGCTATACTACACCAACACAGGTGGTCTGGTCTGGTGGTGTACCCTCGTATGCACTAGACTGGTCAAAACAATAATTAATTTTTCGTACAAAGTTAAACTACACACATAAATATCATTTTTCCCACTTCATACGTTATTTAAAATATCATAATGATTTTCAGACACATTTTTTTACTGAAAAACAAAACTTTATTTTTTGTTTGTCTTTTGACCTCAGCAGTAGTCGTAGGAGCCCCCTTAAGCGAATTTCATTCGTGCGAAACAATGTTCGATTATACGTTTTTATAACGTGTTTGTTATTAATTTCCTGGATTTTCGAAAAATGTTCAACAACTGCCCAGAGTTATCCGAGATTTTCATCCACACGAAGTTTGATTGAGTTTCTCTCAAGTAGTTTGTAATCCGAAATCTGATAGCCACGCGAGTAAACATGCACCACACGAACTTGCCCCCTCCCCCTCACACCGTGTAAGTGTACGTATACTTGTACGGTCGCTTGTTTTCTTGCCGCAGATATTAACCTACTCGAAATTTCAGAGTATCCCGCAAAGTTTTTCCAACTGTGACACTCCACAGGGGGGAGGAGGAGAAAAATAACACGCCGCCGCAGAGAGAGAGAGAAAAAAAGTCCCCTACTCCGTGAAAGCGAGAGAGCCACATAAATCAAAAGCCAGTTCACGTCGACCAACGCGAGATGGAAAAAAAAGGGTAGGTAGCGGGCGACGGCCAAGAGAAAAATTTTCGCGGAGGGACGAAAAATGCCGGCTGTCATTTCGACAAGGTACACACGCGCGCACAGACCATAACGAACTCGAAATTTCTTTATCGCGCCCTCCTGCTCCCTGTGTAATTCCCCAACTCTCCGTCTCTCCCACCCCTTCATCCAGATCCACTATCTCCTGGCCCCTCGTTTCTGCCATTTGTTCCGAGAGACGGGGGCGAGCACTATCAAAGGAGGTGGATGGAAAAAGGACAGCCAGCGTCTGCGGGAGCTATCGAAAGCGATCGTCTCGCCAAATACGCACGGGTACGAGGTAAAAGGCATTATGAGGGTGGAACGCGTAGCACCGAGTGAGCCGGAGCGTAACGCTTTGCGATAATAGAGTTTGCCTGCGGAACGAAGCGCAAAGGTAATGGGGAAGATATTCCTCCCTCCCTCGTGACTGTAGCTAACGCGTTTCGCTGTCTGTCTTGTCCTCTTCATTTTCTGTTGGAACTCGATTCGCGAGAGCCGGAAGTGAACAGGCGGCGGTTCTCTTTCCTCCCCCAATCACGAGTATATATGCAAGATGACGAGGGAGCTCTCTTTTTTCTTTTTTGTTCGCGTGCGCGGGTGAGTCTTCCTTGCGCTTCCGTCGACTCGTCGATGCTGCTTTTTTTCCCTCGGTTTTTTTTTTGTCGTCATTATTTTATTTTGTTTTCTTTCGGATTTAATTACCTCGTTAGCTTCCGATCTTGGGGCGTGACGAGTCGCAGTTTGTCGAGGCTTGGGGAAAAATAATTAAGAGTCTCTCTCGAGGCTGGTTGTAGTGAAAACAATTCTTCTGGTTAATCAAGGAGGTCCGAGAGGAATCGTCTGCGAAAGCTTTTGATGCTTTTTTGCAAAAAAAAAAAAAAAAAAAAAAAAAAAAAGTACTACTAGGGGAACTTCTGTATTCTCTGTGTAATTATGAGACACAAACGTCTTTGAGATGTTTACGAGGGGCTTTGTTACAGTTTTTAAATTCATTTAGCGATGAGTTTTACGATCTTGGCTTGTAAATATTTTCCAGATTTTAGAACTATTGTTAAAAAGCTCGTTATGATATTTTTTGTTGTTTTAAAATGACATGGGTGTTATGAATGAGGTTCGTGTAGTTAATGAGTGAAAAGTAATATGCCTATTCTCGTAAAAAAATTTTATGTTTAGTTTTTTTTTTTTTTTTTTTTTTCAAGTAAAGTTGAAAAATATTGCCTGTAGCACTGGCGACAAACAATTAGGCTCTTGCTGTTTTAAGACGTTATTAAAAAAGTCTTTCATGAGCACCTACTCTATATTGGCTAACCATATTTCTCTTTTACTTGGCCTCCCTCTTTGACGTTGGAAAAAAAATTGTTTTCTATCCAAAATTTATTGGCATTAGGGAGTTGGCTCCTACCTGCTATATACCTACCGAACGATAGGGTCTTGTTCGAAGCCACTCTCTTCCTATCCATATGTTACGTTTTTCTCAAAAAGCGGTGCTTCCCTTTTTCTGTCAAAGTTTATGTATTACTCTTTAGAGTCTTTATAGCGGCTTTCATGAAATAAAATAAACCCCCGTTAAACCTTTATCGAATAATATCGATGGAGCTGGAACTGTCTGCATTCGCAGTTCCATAATAGAAGTAAATCGTTAAAAGTAATAAGAAATCTAAGAATATACGCTACAACTTACGTTTATTGACAGAAACCTTCTATGGTTATTGATTTGAGAAGTAAATTTTTCAATTTTTCCCATCAATCAGTAGTAATAATGGTCTGACGAATGACAAACTCGAAATTCAGTAGTATAGACTTGACATGGTCAGACGTAACAGCTATAGGTAATAAAAGCAATGAATAATGTTACAAGTGTACGTTCTTATTGAAATTTTTTATTAAAAAACTCCATATTACCAAAATGGAAAGTCAACAATATTTTAAAATCGATTCTTCTCACTCAGCAGCAGCAATAATGGTTTGATCAAAGACACATTCAAAATTCAGTAGTACGACCTGAATATAGTCAGACATGACAGTGATATGTAAACAGCTGATGTTAAGAGATTAAAAGTATACACCACGGCTTATGTTTATGAATGGAAAGCTCCTTTTCATTAATGTAAGTGGTTGATAACTTTTTACAATTGATTTCTTTTATTTAAAAGTTACAATTATTTTCTGACAAAAGAAAACCGCAAAACTCAGTAGCATAACTTTGATGTGGCCATACTTGACTACAAGAGGTAAAAATAGCAACTGCTGATGGTAATGATGAAAAAAATCCGAATTCGAAGGTGTAATAAATATAAAAATAAAAAAATAAAAGTTTTAAAAAATTTTGTGAATTAAAGCACAAAGCTTACAAGAAGTGGAACTCCCTGAAAAAGGATATATAGACGTAATAATGTACTCCATATTTTATATTGACTCATGAAAATCTCCTAGTGACTTATTTAACTGGCCAACGATGTTTTGAAATTGATTCCTGTAATGCAGCTGTGGCAATAAGAAATTCAGTAGTATAAACTTCGTATGGTCAGCCGTTGGTCAAATACTCGAAATACTCAAATGTAACATTTTTAAGAACATGACATTGCAAAAACCGATATAAAAAAGAGTGACAATGTTAAATTGGTGTTAACATGGTACGTTTTTTCTTAAATTCCTGCTGTAAGTGTCATTTAATTTTAAAAATACCAAAAAAAAAACTACATTTTTCACCGAAACTATTGAAAAAAATCAGCAATAATCTTCCAAATCCGCTAATTTTTATTCAGAATCTGCTATTCACAAAATATACTTAATCGCATGGAACCAGACAATAGGTTTTACATCAGAAAAAAAAAGAAAAAAAAAAAAAGAAATTAAATTTCGTAATTTCAATCGATTCTTTGTAGCATCTCCTCAATAGAGCGTCCACCGTCGACTCTATCCTCCTTTCGGTAAGTCTAAGTACCTCTATTCAATTTTTTTTCCCAGCAATCCCACATCTAATACCATAAGCACCACAAAGAGGCACTAATCAGCTCAACATACACGTTCCCGGCTTATTTTTCGCAGACGATCGGACAATAAAGCACGAAATGGAAATCTCCCGGAGCACCAGCCGGTCTTTATTTCTCTCTTTCTCCGGCGATGCTCTTCGCTTGCCACACGTCGACCAAAGCGCTGTCGTCCCACGTGCCGAGGTAATACCAGCCGTACATCAAGATTATAAGCCCCCGAAAAGGCCGACACCATGTACTGCCACCAGAACTGCTCGATGTACCGCCGCTTTCATAGCACCCCCTCCGTCGTGCTCTTTTTCTTGCAGCACCGCTCGGCGAAGCTTTTATGTAGGTTGACCCCGTACGGAAGAAATCAGCAAGCCGGCAGAGTTGTGTCGCGCCCCCTGGCTTATGCAAGCAACTGGAAAACGAGGCGCGCCTCTCTTATCTCACGAGTGGCACGCTCGACGTTTTGCCGAGTCGGTGCTCCGGTGTGTTGGCTGTTACTCTCCACCCCCTTCTCTGCATCCGTTTTTTCTTTTTTTTTTTTTTTTTTTTTTTTTTTCATAGGCACAAAACGCCTGAGCGTGAAAAACTCACACACCCATTTTCGAGGGCTGATAGGATTTCTCCGTTGGTTTGTTTTCGCCAGTACTTCAGCTCTTCAGCGGCGCGCTTGCCCGTGACGCCTTTAATTTGCGTAAACGCTTTTTGCGGTCTCCACTGGGCGCCGATTTGTTGATGGCTTCGGACGATTGCGCCTGAAAACCGAGGACGACGCTTTCGATTTTTTTGTCGCATCCAAATTCATTGCATCTGCGCGCCTTTTACGTCCAATCTCGTTGAGATTGCACCTTTTTTTTTTCCTGTCAGAGTACACAGTGGTCTTTTTTCTTCTATTAAAACTCCTAGATAATTGGTTGGCGAAAAGAACCATTTGCTCTCGATTGTGCAAATTGCAATCGGTTGTATCGACAAGCGATGAAAAAACAAAGCGTAGTACAAAAAAAGTATTAAATGCGCTGAGTGCGAGAGGTATGCGCAATATCGCGGGCAAAGTCGGATATCCCGCAGCATGGCTTAGACTACACAAAGGACCAAGAGTGGGGGATTAAAACCACGTTGAGTGATAGTACGGCGATGGACACAAAGGCAAAGGGCGAGATTGAGGGCCCGGTAACATCACGTGGCAAGCTGAGATGGCTACTACAGCAGGTCACGTGTAATATTAT
Organism: Copidosoma floridanum; assembly: GCF_036245765.1. Classification (NCBI taxonomy): domain Eukaryota; kingdom Metazoa; phylum Arthropoda; class Insecta; order Hymenoptera; family Encyrtidae; genus Copidosoma; species Copidosoma floridanum. Next base: position 5,076,111 of record NW_028321896.1, read on the forward strand.
ACACGTTACCGAGAGAGAATCAAAGGCCACGGTAATTTATGCAGAGTCAAAGGAAAAAACGTTAGAAATCAAAGAAGCAACGCGTATACGTACAAAATAGTTGTAATGATGTGATAAAAGTGACTAAATGATGTGATAAAAGCCCAATCGATCCAGTTGGTCGGCAGTGCGGGTGATTCAGTTAATCAACAGTGAGTTTGGTTTAAACGGAAGAGGAAATTTTATGGATTAAGTTTGCGAGCAGTTTGTTTGACTACGTTTAATCGGAGCTGGGCATCCATTAGGGGCCGATGCTTGTTTGCGCGGAGGATGCAGTCGTGGGAGTCGAGTTCGATTAGTTCACGAAAAGAGAGCTGTTTGTACTGAAGTGGAAAAGGATATCTCTGTGCCAGTTAAAACTAACGAGATATAGTTGCCGGAGAGCGTGTTTTTTTAGCTAGACGCAGTTTTATTTTCGTCGCACTCAGGCGTACACCTGGTAATTTTTTTACGGTTATGGGTAAACCGAACTTAAAAAGTATCAATGTAGTGCTAACTTGAAAAAATAAAATAAATTGCAAATCCAGACTATCCGAAGCTGCCAACTTTGCAAATGATCCGAGGGAAAGAGAAGTGAAAAAATTTACAGCAACCAAGAAGAACAACTGAGAAGTACAAAAGTACGCATGATTAGTCGGCACTTTGATTTTTTCTCGTGACACCGGGAGAAGGTAAAAGTTGGACAGCGCTATATGCGCACAGCTCGGCTACCCGGAACTTTGTATCGAAAGGAAGATCGATTTGTTTAAAAGGGCTATTTCATTATCGAGAGAGAGCTCTTAGCGCGAGAAATTGTTTTCCGGGGGGGATGGCTGCCCTCCATTCCCTTCGCTGCTTTCATCGCGCGGCCCGAGACGCCAGAGCGTGTAGGAGCAAACGCCGCCGGCGTCTCGCACTTAGCATCCGAGGCGAATAAATCATCGTGTCGCCCCCCGCCCGAGAGTTAGGAAGAGTCGAGAGAGATAAATATAGATGGAAACGAGCGGGTTGCTGAAAGCGCGCAGAAGCAGGGGGGGGGGGGTTCTCTTCTTCCCATTCACTGCCGCTGCTGATGTTGTTTTGCACGGGGACGTAATTTTTTAGCCTTTCATCCCCGCCGTGGAGAGATACGGCCCTCTGTCTCGAGAAACTGGAGATCCCGCGTTTTTCAGCCAACACGGGATTTCATTACGAAGCGCGTCAGCCGGCTTACTTGATACTACTCCGGATCCTCGACTTTTCAAGAATCATCACCCAAGACCCGTACTTTTAATTCAATCATTGTCTCCGTCTTGACCTTAATAATTACACGAAAGCATTTGCAAATATACTCTCAACTCGGAGCCATTATAATATTAACATCCCCTTTGACTTTTTTCCGTTTCGACTGCGTCACTGCTCGGATGCTCCTCAAGTAGATGACGAATGGGAGAGCGATTTAATGAGTTTCACTCTCTCCCCCCAAAAAAAACCCGCGATATTAAATTTACGGAGGATTGGCTGCACGATAAAGCGGAGGGACCAGACTGTCGCCACATACGTTTCTTTTTCCCTCCGTGAAGGTGGCCCGCACCCTCTCGTCTCTTGGTCCGCCCGCACTTCATTACCCAATTTACTTCCCGGATCCCTGCTTCCCTACTCCTTCCTTTCGGGTTTTATTTCCCCACGTCTTTGTTTCGCGCTTCTTTACGCCCTTTCCTTCCCGTTCACCGTGCCAGACGAGCTTTGAGCCATTTGGATTTCCGTAGCCCTCGCGTGTCCCTCCCCCCTCCACCACCCCCTTTTTTCTACTTTATTTCCCTGGCTTTTATACCTGGAGCTATGTACGCGTTTGCTCGGCGCGTCAAATATCGATCCAACAGAAAAGTGGCGTGGAAACGAGGAGTATTTAGTATTTCGCCCTTCCGTCCCATCGCCGAGCCATCGATCGGAGACAATGTTGGCAGTGCTGATGGTGATTTCTTTATTTTCCTCCCACCCGCCGTCTCCTCCGACTTTACATATAGAAAGCTCGGTGATCGCGAAATGGCTTCGCACGATGAAAGGGAAACTTTGGTGGGTCCGTCCGATATCCTCCGTTTCGAGCGAAATTGTTTGTTGTTTCCTCCGTGGAGAGAGTTCCGACGATTGTACCCCTCTTTGCACGCCGAGCAGAGTCGATCAAGTAATAGGTTTGCCCATTCACCGAGCCATTGGATAAGTAATCGATTTTCTCCTCGTTTCGCAAGTTACGCTCTTTACCGCGTGTAAAAAGGGCTCGTCGAGATTTCTGGAAATTTTGCGCTCGTTCCAACACCAGCTGATCCTTTGCCTTTTTTTCTTTTCTACGGCTAAAAAGCAGGATTTCATTAATTACGTCTCTTTTGTGGATATCTTGTTAAGCCCTTTTAGTTGGCTTGAAAAAGAGCTTTCGGGTATTTAAAAAAAGGGGGGGAGGGAAACAGCGCTGGTTTCGCCGGGCTTGAGCTTGCAATTAGTTAATCCTGACGATAACGCGAAAGAAAATTATTTATTTCGCTTTTTTTTATTCGTTTGCCGATTCATTTCGAGAAAGGATTTTTTAAATGACGCTTTTAAGAGCTCCGGGGGGCTGTTATGAGATTTTTTTTATACACAAAGTGCGTTTTAGTTTTCTCCCCCAAGTGTTTCGAGCGTCATTAATGTGTACATGCGGAGGTTGAGAATATTTAAACATTAGAGTAGATTTTATCTGAAATGGTTTTTAATGCAATGGCTGTCTTTTTATAAGTAAACGTACGAAAAACTTAAATAGAGCAGTAATAAAGCAGGGACTAGTTACGCGCATGAGAGAATTAAAAGACACATTCAATCATCAAGACTCAAACGATTTTACACGTTTGAGTCCAATGGGAACAAGAGGCATTAATTTGAGTGCACATACCATTAAGGTAAAGGGCCCATCTATGAGACAGTTTTTTACCACTTTTTTTGCTATTAAATTAATGTACACTCTCTATGAGCGGAAATATATCAAGTTTTGGTATCAATGAAAGCATTAGATCATTACGAATAATATTATAATTTTTAAATTCAAATAAAACGTTAAAAAATAATTTTATAAACAAATATAAACAGGATGGAAATGCACCTATTAATGAGACACATTGAATCTGTAGGGCCCTGTGTATGAGACACACGTCCGTTACTATGAGACACCCATGTTATTTAAATGCGTCTTGAGTGTCTCTTAATAGGGACAACACATGTTTGAGGTTATGTTTTCACATTGTACCTATGTATGAGACAGGGTCTTACAATAAAATTCTTTATTATTTAATAACGTTTGAAGTTCTTTAAAATATTTGTTTATTCAAAAGATTATATTATAATGATATTAAAAAAAATTTCTTTTCATGTTTAAGTATTACGTATATAAATTAAACTGGGTGTCTCATGCATAGGTACCGATTTTAAAATTGTCTCATAGATGGGCCCTTTACCTTACCAGAGGAACCATTTACCAACTCCTCATGAGTAAATCGACATAATATTGTCCGATGTCGTTGTAATTATACGTTATGTTTGGGTCAGTTGTTGGAGTTAAGTATTATTTTTGTTGTATTACCTACATCGGTGCCAGTCAAAGTTACAAGTCCTATGTAAGTAGTATTCTCTCGTATAAAATAATTATACTATCGACTGAACAGTTGTACGTGTTTGTTATTTGCACTTATTTTTTTATTTTATTTTATTTTTTTAACTAAGTAATCCTGAGGAATAGGTTGGCATCATTACCATAACGAAACATTGCTCTTGTGCCTACGTGCACGTAACTTAATTTAGAAAAGTGTGTTATTTTATATCGTTACAACAGCGATATGATATAACTTTTTCGCGTGTGCCGTCAAAACATTGACAAGCCCGCGGTTGTACACGTACCCATCCAAAGCGTAAATCAAGAAAACACAACCCAACGATGAACCCCATCCCTCCCACAACCGCACTGATTCGCGCTTCCGCCAACTGTCCCATCAACTCGTGTATTCCATTGCGCAAAGTCAACGTTGCGCGTCCCCTCGTGTATATACGGTGCCCTGCCATGCAAATTATCACAGCCATTTGCAAGGCGCGCGGCTGCATTGTCTCTGGCTTTCCGCGCTCCTTCTCCTTCGACTATTCCGTACTGTGAACAAACACGCAAACAAAACGGTGTAGCGATTCCTCTCCCACTCCGGGCGCTTGCTGCAACCGAACGACAAAGAAAATGAAAAAAACAACAACAACAAACAATCAGAGCGCAAAGGTCTCTTCCGTCACTTTCTTTTCTATTTTCCCCGCTGTATTTCGAGGCTGCACGAGAGGGGGCTCAGAGAGCAATGAGTATGGCCGTAAGAAGCTCGCGTTTCCTCCCTCTGTCCATCAAATTACCCCCTTAACTCAAAGAGAAGCCGCGACGCAGCGAAAAGGCCCGGGAGTGTGTATCCCATCCCCGCGCACTCGGGAGTAAAAGCTCGAAACTTTGCTCTCTCTCGATGCTCTTTTCCCCCACCCCGACCTTACTCTCATCGCGAGCCACGTACACACACACCGGAGCTGAACTTTCTTCACTTCCAGCTGGCATCGAGGATTACTGCATCCCCCTCTCCTTGTTAAATAAGTCTTTGCGTGCTTGCGCACCGTCCGATTTTCCCGGCTGTGTGTGTGTACACCTGTGCGAGTGTATAAATATATTGGTTATACGCAAACGAAGGAGGCGTCCCGAAGGTAAGGTGTGCTTGCATCTTGGCGGAGATTGGATGTGCTCGGGGAAGGGCCAACTGTGGCTGGACCTCCAAAGTGCAGCCACCCTTTCGGTGGTGTTGGAGCTCCTCCACGCCTCGTCGAGCGTCCTGTATGTATGTGTATACTTGTGCATCGAAACGCACAATAAACTACACAAACCAGTAATATCAATCATTAAAAAAAGATTATTTTATGGTGTAAATCGCAACGTCCATCCAAAAACAACATTATATTTTGAAAATTCAATATGGTTTGAAATTTCGTTGGTTATTTGATAATAATTTAAGTATTTGATTGGCATGTAGATTTTGTAAAAGCGGTGTTTGGTTAGAATATCCAATTCATCATCCTCATCTTATACAACTTGGGTTTACTGGTGTCAACTAGAATATTTTGTTCAAAAAATTTTTTAGTGCAGAAAATCAAAGCGTTTTTACACAACCTGATTGACGACTACTGCACACATAAAAAACATCATTAAAACGAGGGAACGAATGAAAAGCCACATAAATGCGACGTATATTTTTAAATGTGTTTTTTTCAATTGAAGCGATAAAAATGTACCGAGCGAATCAGTGTGCCATTAGCAAAACGACGGAGAGTGTCGAATAAATCGCTCGGAAACGCCCTCCCCTGGATTTCGAGTTTGATGATATGAAAAAGAAAAGGAAAAAAAAAAAAAGGTCAACTTCGAGTCCATCAAAAAGCGATCGAGCAGTACCAAGAGTCGATGGTTTACACACGAATGTATCGAGCCCCACCACACTGTGGTGCACGAAAACGAGTCCACGCGAGCGGCGCAAATCACGCGACTGTCAATTTAACGTTTCCTACCAAGTTGTGTATTTTTTTTTTTTTTTTTTTTTTTTTTTTTCTTCCACTCGCACCGAGGTACCGAGAAAATCTTATTCGCCTCGCGGTGCAGGGGCTCTTGACTGCTCGAAGCCCGTCCCGTTCCTTCGGCTTTTCCCGACACTCCTCCCCTTTTGATCCTTCCACGCGCTGCTGTCGCTAGCTGCCACCGACAAGCCGAATTGTTTCGCTGAAACTCCCCGGCGCGCGCAAACGGAGGACAAAAAACACACGCAGACTCCTCGCATCCACCCGAGCATAATATTATGGGAAACGGGGGATAAGGGAGTATAGGTGGAACTTGAAAAATTGCTTCCTGCCCACGCGTTTGCGGATATAAATACGAAGCCCGCGTAAGTTGACACACACACACACACCCAGTATGTATACACGTAGATATCGAACACGGATGATTTCATGCAAAGTACAATTTTTTACGTGCCACGTGTACAACATTGTTGTTGTGGTTGTTGGAACAGCTTTGGAGTACACCGTACAGGTATACGTGTATGTACCAACAAAATGTTGCGCGCGTCTTATCCGTTGTCCCCGGTAAAAGCACACGCCAACATTCGCACATTTTCGAGAAAACTCTTATCCGGGAAAAAGGAAAAAATTCAGTCGAAAAAAAAAAACGGGTGGTACAAGAGCACACGCATCGCTTCGCCAGTCGACAACTCTGGTGTATACGTGAATTTAAGTATATTATATCCTTGGTCCTTGAAGATTTTCCCGTGTATTATTACCCTCTCGCGTCATGACTGTACACAAGTGTCGCGATAAAAAACCCACCCTCAAAAACCACATACGTGGTTATACGTAAGTAAGCCCCCGGTGCTTTACAGCACACGCCTGTACGTTAATATAATCATCGACTGAGAGTAAGCACTGCGAGATTACGTGTCATTAGGCGCCCGCGTGTACTTTTCGAGCTCGTCGTTGGATCACCTGTACACGCCCATGCATAATAGCTGTATCCCATGGATTCCAAAACGTGTGTGTGTGTGTGTGTTGGTGTTCGTGCAGGGATAGGTGTACCTATACACGCGCATAGAGCAGGTATACGGTGTATAACAGAGTTGAGGGTAAGTTTGCGCCTGTCGCGCAAAAGCTGATCGCGTACACATAGCCTGGAGCTGTTGCTGCTGAGGGAGGAGGAGGAAACAGGGCAGGGGCGGCGAATCCCGTTTCGCTGCCCCAGCGAGAGAGTATACAAGAGGGGCTGGGGGGGGAGGAGAGAGAGAAAAGAGCGTTAACCAAATATTACTTGCCGTGTACACACTGCTGGTGGTGTTGGGCAGCGCGAACCAATCGGATTATAAAACTCGAGACAAGCTGCAGGGGGTTGGCTTGTAAGCCTATAGTTATATCAAGGTGAGATAACTGGCTCGCCGGCATTAACGTCCGAGCAAACATTTACCCCCACCCCCCACCCCAACTCAACCCCCCCACCACCGTTGTTCTCCTTCATCCCCATAGATTATAATGCATTTTGGCTCCAGCCTGTAAGAACATCCTCACACACGTGATTACATGCTATTTGTCGTCTCTTTTTAGATGGAAAAAAAAAATAGCTTCCGAGGGGGCAAAGAGCAAACTCGTTTGGTCGAGGATCGAGCTACTTCCTTATATACAATCCTCTCGAGTTACAAACTCTGGCTTTTGAAGAAAAATTAAACACGCAGCACTAGATGCTCGAAGCAGCCGCAAAAGAAGCCAGAGAAGGAGGGGGTAAGCGGAATGTTGGATTAGCTCCAACTTTTTTTGGTGGGGTAAAAATAAACTTGGGCTCGAGTCATCGACCGGAGCACTGTACCGTTGTATGGATCAGAGCAGCTCCAAAGAAAGAATGAGATGCTCCATTCGATGAAGGAACCGCGAAGGTGTCGCAGATCAAAGAAAATCGTAACGAGGGCAAGTACACGTATAAGCCACCCCCCCCCCTTTGGTAGGTAATTAAAAGTGCACGGGGAGGGGGGGGAGTATTGGTGTAGAGTTCGCTCATCGGAGGAATATTGGTTTCCGTACAACAGGTGCTTCTCGTGCCGTTTGAACCGACGAGCAGCTACACCGTATACACGTATCGCCCGAGATCATCGGCACACGGTAAACCCGACACCACTATCGCCACCCCTCGCTTTGAGGATGCACCAACGAGTATCGGCTAATTCGATCACGTTGCTCTCGCACGCACTGCAAAGGATTGTACTGCACGTGAAGAGGAGGGGAAGGATATAGCGCTTGATTCGCCTGCTCGCCCGATTATGCGTGTACAAGCTCCAAGGACCGAAGCTGTACAGCTTCCTCATGCCGTGTACGTATACCATCTGCGGTCGAGATTCGAGAGCTTGACGTTCGGTTATTAAGTCACGACCGAGTAGAGAAAGGGTTGCAGGGGGGGGTGGAAAGAGTCGAGACGGGGTTTGTTATGTATGAGCCGCGCGTTGTACGGTCGGTCGTGGCGCGGACATAACTGACACCTGTCCAGACTACGCGCGCTCTCGGACGTGGGGGTGTAAGCCCATGGTGGTGAGCTTCACGGGATGTTGAGCCCAAGTACGAAACACCTATACCCCCTCCCCCTTTTATCTACCACTCCCAATACTATACACTGGTACCTTTAATGCTCTTGTGGATGGACATGTACCTGTATCTCGTGTCCGCATCAGAGAAACGTAGAACGAGAGAAACGCTCGGCTGAGGGTTACACGACAAAGCTGGTGTTGGTAGGTGCCCGATGGCGTTACTAAATTTCTTGTGCGCGGGCTGATGTAGATTTTTTTTACCTTTTATTAACTTTCTGACGCTTACGTTGGTACTCGTGTACTTCGGGGAACGGTTTCGGGTATGATATGCATCTGCCACAAAAACAATGCTTGTCGATTGAACGAGCTCTGTTTTTATTTCGATATGGGGTGGTGTATTATTTTTTCAGACAAGCTGGAGCACGTCGTTTTCGAATGGATGTATAATATCCCCGGGTGTCGACGGTTGGGGAATCTCGGTTGGAAATTCATCAATGGAATTTTTTCATTCCAATGATAAATTATTCGGGGGGGGGGAAGCTTTTCCGATCGCTCCGACAATATTGTAAAATATTTTTCCAAAACGAAACGTTTCGGCGAATTGCAAAGCTCTTTCTCAATGACACCGATAAATGTTATTTTTGTCAAAGGTACACCGTGTGTGCTGTTCCACGTCAAATGTAATTAATTTGCAGCCATTTTCCATGAACAAATTAACGTGGGAATAAAATCTTTTTTCTTTTTTTTTTTTGCTGTTCCGAGTTGTCATTTACTTTGCCGGTCAAAGTATGCCAAAGTCACCGACACCGCAGTCCATAAAAACGAGGGGTGGAAGCCGTAATATGTATACGTACGCGGAAACGAAAGCTAATGCGATTACGATGGACAGTAAAAGTTCCGTTCGTTTCGTGGTCCTGGCATTCAAGAGAAACAAAAAGAGATGTGTGTGTGTGTGTGTGGTTACATATTCGATTTCCAAGTTTTCCATTAACGATCGTGCAAACGAGCTGTGTTCCCTATACTGACTGTTACATGAAATTGACACCGGCACGGATGAACATCCGTGTCTGTTCTCCACGTGTACGACAACAACAGCAGAGCTGCGAGATTAGCGTTTCAACAGCTCGCGCATGTAGGTCGAAAGTGCAGTGTCGAAACGTGTGTACACCGGTTTTTTTTTTTCTTTTTTTTTTTTTTTTCATTCCAGGTGGAGGCCTCCGATCCGATTCGTTTGAAAAATTAAATGGGATTTCACTCGATGCTGGAGTGCGGAACGATACTTTGACGATCTTTTTTTTTTTAGGAGGGTAGTACGTGTTATTTTCAAGCCAATGCACGTGTTTAAAATATTCAAGGGTGTTTGGCCCGATGACTTTTAGAAAATGACTTGAAAATAACGCAGGGTTTTATTGAATATTACTCGAAAGTTTGTTTTTACATGGCAATGTTACTCGCATATTTAAAAATTTTACGAAATTGAGACCGGGTACATTGCAGGCATGTTGCGGTGAATAAAAAAAAAATTGATTTAAAATTTTCACTTTGTCGGTTGGAATACAAATTAGCTTGGAAATTCGAGGCGCGTGATTGGGTTTTATTTTTTAGTTGATCAAAATTGATAAGCTCCGAGAGAAGCATTAAAGTCGTTATTTTCCATTTTTTATTTTTATTTTTAACTTTGTTGCTCGGAAAATTGAAATTAAGTTTTTTAACAACTCGTTAACAAATTTTTCAATATTTTGAGGGACATGACCAAGCTCTAATGGCTCCTAATTTATGATACCTAAAAAAAAAGTTTAACTTAACAAGAAAAAGTATACGCATAACACGCTGCAAACCGTAAAAATTGATCGATTTTGTACAACTTCGTTGCTCGTTGTTTAACCGTTTGTTACGCGCATCGACGGCCTATAGCTAGAAAAACAAATTGCGCGTGTCCGGATTCTCTAGCGATTTTTTTTCCCCATTCGTAAAAAGTACAATCGCTCGGCAAAAACAAAGTTAGCATTCAAACCCGCTTCGCCCCAATCCTTCTCGCGACTCCTATTGTATCCTCAACTGTGATAAAGCACTCCTGACTTTCTAGCTTCTATTGTAACCAAGCATTAGATGATGAATGCGATATTTGCCGAGCAACTTTTAATGTTTACTGTGTCCATACCCTCACCTTAGACTCGGTGAATAATTATCTAAAAGTTTAATGCAGCATGTTAATATTTGGTGTGCGAGAAAGTGAGGAGTAAAGTAATTTCGCTCGAAACGAGCGTTTTCCGTAAAATTTTGTACAAGATTTCGTTACGTTTGTGACGTAATTACAATAATGAATTGTAAAAACCAAATATCATCCGTAAAATTATTTCGCGATATAGTTTGATAATAATCATTAATATATCAGACTATCGTTTTTTTTCATTCACCTACGATGTCTCGATTTGATTGTATATTTTCGATCATCAATTGACTCGATGGCCTGTAGAATTATTGACATAATCATGTTTATAAATTGTACCACTTAAAATAAATAACAACGATCGGTACGTGCTCTAGCGAGCGAACATCTTTATTTACCGAATAGCCAATGAATTCGATTGAATGAAGTGTTTACCGATATTATAGCTACTTCAATTCGCTGGTAATCGGTTTGTCACTGATACAGCTCATTGCTCTTTTTTTCTTTTCTAATCGAATTACACGAGCTCAAACTTTAGCATGTACATCTCATGTACAACATAAGCAAAATTGAGGGTACTTTGGTAGGAATGTTTCCCCCCCCCCATAAAACGTGCAAACATGTATACCTGATTAGCCGTGACAAAGTCCATTCGTACAAGATTAAAGTTTCAGGGTAAAATATGTTGCGAAATTCAATTTCCCCCAACGTTACGAGATAAAAACCCAACGGATGTACAAACAAGTCACGCGCAGAGCGACCACACGACAGAGAGAGGGAGGGGTGGGGGTAGGGTAGCCCCAAGCTTCTTGTCACCCGCGTAAGAACGCAAAAACCACAATATTAGGTTAGCCCGGCCAAGGGAGAGACTCCCTGATGCGCGTGTGTACATTATACGCATACGCGAGGTATAGAGGGGTGGGTCAGGCAAAGTTGGCGCTGAACTTTGCACGATTAATTTGCATTGTGTAAGCTGTGCGAGCAAGCAGCCCCTGACCGAGGAGGGAGGGAGAAAGAGAGAGATACTCCCGAGGCCCTCTCGGCACCGCTAACTTGGGAAAACTTAGAGCCTGGCACGTAAGCTGCGGCGGGCATGGGGGTCGAGGGTTTCACCCACACACACACACACACACACACGTGTCGCGCGTAGCAATACGTCTCCTCCTCCTCCACCACCCCAAAAAAGTAATAAGACAAAAAAAAAGTGTGTAGAGACAGCGCGCGGGTGAGCAAAGGGGGAACGAGATAAAGAAGTAAAAATCAATTTCCGAAACGTTTCGGCCCTCCCTCTGCCTTCCTGCCCCTATCCAGACTCGAAGTCAATATCCGATTTTTTTTTTTCCCGCCGCCGCAATACGAGAGTCTATATATGTATAACCACAGAGCACAGTGGCTCTGCTTTTATAGAACCGATTTAATCTAAACTTTTTTAAACTTTCTCAGGCTCACGCGCTTGCGCTTCGTCGATGTATATACGAAACGTGTGTATTATCGCCGCTGCTGCTGTGCTGGTAATCCCTCGCGCGTCCGTCGATAATTAAAAGGCCGGGAGAGTCGTTATATACAGGGTAAGACTGAGGGGGTGGGACCCGTTTTGCGCGAGTAAAAGCTTTTTTTTCTCAACAAATACACGGCGGGTGGGGGGTGAAAAAGAGGAAGGGATCGGCTTCCGTGGAATAATTAACCCCTCAGGTCTGCACGTGGAGAGATAAAACGTCCAAGCTCATTGCAAAAAGCTTTCGGTTACCCCCGCTCTTTTGTTTTTTGTGCTCAACCAATCGTTTGAGCATTTTTTTTTCTTTTTTTTCGTCCGATAAACGCTTTCAACTCGGGGCAGCGACACACGTGTTATCAATTATTCGCCGAAAGCTGTGCGCTGCTTTATTTTTTCCGTCCAACCCTCGATTGCGATGCCGATACGGGTAGGTATACGATGCGCCTCGAATAAAAACGGGAAATCCCACTAATTCTTTATCGTGAATAGAAATGAGACATACTGACGAAATTTGTTTTGTTAAAATACAAGTGTGTAAAAAAATGGTCACAAAAAAAAGCACTGAGATTTGCAGTATTCTTAATACCCAGCAAGACGATGTTTTTTGGTCACTCAAACCAACCATCCACGCGTATTAACAAGAGATCCGCGTCGTATCGTGTATAATCCACGGTGACGCTGGTGGTAGAAAACAATAAATCCCCGGGGAGGGGGGAACTCTCGCGCTGCCGTTCCAGTCGTAACCCACCCACACCTACCCCCCCTCCCCACGAATTTCAATCCCCGGCACAATCTCTCTCTCTGTGGTGCGCGCGATAAAGCGACGCTGATAAAAAGGAAGCTAGCTCGGTATATATACAGGTACTGCTTTACTGCGTGCATTATACCGGCGGGGCGCGCGATAAAACGGCCTACACGGAGCGCCACCCACGGAATTTAAGAGGGAGACCCTGCCACCCTCGGGGGGTGGGGAGTGGGAAGAAGAAGTCGGCTAACGACTCTTGCGCCACTCGTGTCACACACACACACACATACACATAAACGTGCATACATACGTACCTCTGCAGTATGGGTGTATACTTGGGACTTTGCGGCTAAAGAGGCCGGTTGGCTGAGTTGCGGGGCCTCCGCATAATTCAATGTCAAGAGAGGGAGAGCAGAGCCCCGCGGGACAACGACGACGTGGGCTATATCAAGCCAAGCAGGGACAGGTGGATGCTAGCCCACCGAGAATTTACGTATACACGTACATATGTATATTGCACAACAGTACGGGATTACCAGCGGCGCCTATACCCTCTCTGCACACGGGCTCGTACATTCGTAAGACAGGGAGAGTCGAGCTATATATACACGATACTGCTGATGCTGGCTTGGATTACGTACAGGTTTTCTTTTATTTATCGCTTTTAATGCAGTTATGGACGACGCGCTCGCAAGGGTGTATACATACATATAGGTGGGTACGGGGTTCCTCGGGCGGAGCCCGTGTGGAGGGCGCTGAACACGCTGTTTTCTCTCTAATGCCTTGGCCGATGCCTCTAATGGCCCGGGGGATGAGGAGAGCGCCAGCTGATACACCGAGAGATTACTTATGGTTCGCGTCGGGCACCCTCTCCTTGCTTCATTCTTTCCTCGTTTACCGGGTTATTACGATTTGCTTTCTTTCTTCCTTTTTTTTTTTTTTTTTTTTTTCTTTCAATCCATTTGCCGTACGATTTTCTTTTTCCTCTTCACCCTCTCTGGGTTTTACTACTATTTTTCCAGACTATCGATTTTTTCGTCGAGTAAAAGAGCTTGCAAGCACGTCATTTTGCACATTTTCATGCTAAAAAACTATAATTTTTGAGTTTCGGAGAACACACACACAAGCGGTACTTATTATTCAGCAGCATATTGGTAATGAGGAGTGATTGGGTTTTTTTTTACGAATTCCAAATTAATCACGATATTCAGAGTAATTCGATGCGATGTTTGTTATTTTCGGCGTTATTTTTGCATTGTAAATCAGTACGTTTTGTATACACTCTGGTAAGCTGAAATAATTCATCAACCAAATACCGATGGAGCTCAATCTTGCCCCGTTAGATGTATATTTCACAACGAACGCGTATTAAAAAACATTTTTCATCTGACTTGCACCCAAACAAAAAAAAAAAAAACAAACAAACAAAAAAAACTTCCAACGTTTCCTCTATCGAAACTGAGCTCAGGTGCATATGTACACTCACAGTACCTTGATTCGCAAACCGCGAAGTTTGAATTCTTGAAGTAATTTATCGTATTAAAACACGAGGAACAATCATAACCATGAAATAAGAATATAATGATAAACAACTATCATATTAACAACCATTGAACAATGTTAAAATCACATTTTATGTTTACTTGTCATAAAAAAATTTAAGACTTCAAACTTCGCGGTTTGCGAATCAAGGTACGGCGAGTGTACCATTCCCCGAGGCTGCGTTATAAAAATTACACATACGCTCGAACAAATAAACCTGCTGCAAATGGCTCATAAACGAGGCACCAACAGTACAGCTGCTCCGAAATAACTCGCCCAAATCATAATCCCCTCAGGTTTGCGGAAATATACCAACAGCCCCGCCTGGTAGCAACTACAGTACTGGCCATAAAAAAAAAATAATAATAATAATGATAAAAATAAAAAAAAGAGCCGTCAGCTCGACCGTAAGCCGGCTTTATTCGTAGGGCGTACCTGTGCAATGGAGAGATGCACAAAAAATAGCAGCTCCATCGAAAGGAGAGAGAGAGTGAGAGAGGAGGGAAAGAAAACACGTGCAGATCGGGAATAAAAAAAAATAAACAACCAAACAAACAGCAACGAAACTGCAGAGAAAAGGGGAAAATAAGAGAAAAAAAGGAGCACATGCTCTAGTTCCCATATTAGGAGGGCGCGAGCAAAAATAATGAGGGGCCCCGGTCTCAGTGTGGCTACACGCCTTATAGAGACCCGCGAATGGTAAATAACAGGCGAGACTCGCCAGTGACGCAGGTTCCTACATTGGCACGCCGAAAAAGCTCCCGGGACGATAGTTCCGAGCACGAGCTTGCAAATTAACTGCTGCACAACCGCGGCATGTCACCCCCGGTCCTCTTTTTTTTCTGTTTTTTTTTTCCCCTGGTGCCCCTTATACCCGCTACGAGAGCCCTCGTGCTCGCCTCTATTTCTCGCGTTTCCCTTATCCTTTTGCTTCCGTCTGCGCCTGATATCCTCGAGTGTGCTTTTATACATAGATAACGCTACTGCGCGCGGATCATTTTCCGCCTGCCTCCATCTCCGTGCCATTCTCGTGTCTCAAAGTACCTTTGTCAAGTTTGTATGTGTATACAGAGAGACGTTTCGCGTGTATTGTTTTCCCGGGGCTTTTCTCCGTATACCCACGCGACGCACTCGCGAGCACGATTTGTGTTTCAGCTCATCCTTCCCCCCTTTTGAGGAACGGTCCATCAAATTAGCTCTACCCGCGGTGTACACATCGAGCGCACGACGGTCCAAAAACTTTGCAAAAGTTGTCTTTTTACTTCGGCACCCCTGCCAGCTCGCAAATTTAATGGGCTCATCCTCGCTCGAGCCGATGCTCCGCGTGTACGGAAAACGATACACTTTGCTCGAGAACTCTGCCAACTGGCCCTTTTTCGAATGCACCATGGAACCTTTGGACTTCCGTCGCCCTGTGCTTACCTCCCGTGGCTATACTGTACTCCATCTCTTTATTATTACATCCGCCCCACCAGTGTTGCATATGCTCTTCCTGCCTGTCGCGCATTTTTCGCAAACAACTGGCTCCGACGACTCGATGAGTCCCGCGTGTGTGCACACCCATATGAACTTTCGTGCCTGATTTGACGTGCAAAGTCGCGAGTATAGTGCAGTTGTTTCTTATAAAGTAGTAATTTGACGTGCTTTCGGAGACGCGCCGAACAGAGAGCAAATATTGCGTTTCGCTGTTTACGCCGGATGGAGATTTACCTCTAGTCTCGCTTGCTTCGACTTTTCTCCTTCGCCTTTCTCTCTCTGAGTGTGTGTATGTGTGCGGGGCCGCGGTGACATTTCACTTTCAGGAAGTCAGGAAAGTAGGTCTACCCTTCGATTGTAGGAGCGAGCGAGTGCAGTGCGATGTATACGTACGCGGGGGACCGTGGGAAGTCCCTCCCCCTTCCGAGATTTATGGATATCCGCGCGAGCGGGGAATGCATCGGGCGTCGCCGTGTGTATGGGAAAAAATCGAAGAAAATATTATCTACTGTTTGTGTTGGGCGCGTTTGTAATTTCCGAGGTTCTTTACTTTTTTTCATCTGTGTCCCTGTACAAAGATACATCTCTCATTGGTGTGCACATGGAAAAAAAAGCTTTTTTTTTCTTTCAACTCTTGAATTACTTTTGATTGCCTTAATTTATTACGTTGTGTTTTATTATTTATCGCCTTGATTTTTACGTGCAACTGCAGCAATCTATAATTAAATCTGCTTAAAACTGATTCACGGCAACAGATTGTTGTGTTTTATGGTTTCTTTTTTCCCCCTAAATCAATGAGTTACACCGTACCTATGTTTTCCATCTAGGAAACATAAATTTATCAGCAAGACCGTACGTCTTTTACGTTGACGTAGGGGTTAAAATCGAATTAATTTTAATTGCCACATTTTTTCGTTTCGCACGTCATTTACGTCATTTTCTTTCATTAGCAAGCAACAAAAGTTAATTTTCGCAAACTCTGGCTCTTGGAACATTCATTAATACGAACGTTATGAAGACCTTGTTAATAAAACTGTAAAATTTTACACATAGCTGATTTAATTACATCTGGGCGAAATTTCCAAGGTATTATTTGCTAAATTTACAAGATATGACATGGCCATATCACCTAGTATGACAAACGTGGTAATCTATCTTGAAACTTTTGTATAATTTTATACCAATGTTAATCTACTTAATTCACGAGAGAAGATGATATACACTTTTTATTGAATATACCATGAACTCGCAAAAAGCAGCAACCGAGTCGACGAATCTTTTTTTTTTCTTTGGCTAACAAAGATAAAAAATACTCTATTCACATCAAAGTTATTATCAATTTCGCCCGTGAATGGAATTAATTCGATGAAAGGGCCTCGTAATTTTCCGACTCGAGCGCACCACTCCCGTAACCATTATAATGATGCGCTATCGGAGGGCGTGAATTTCTCTCGCGCGAGCTGCTCGTGCCAGGCCGTTTTTATACGAAATTCAACGAGAAAACTTTAAATTTTACGTATAAGTACGGACTACAGTATTCTGCCTTTTATTTCATTATTGGCATTTTCATTGTGGCTACAATTTTGTTCGTTATCCAAATAATAATAACTTACAACAACGAATGTACACCATCGAAATATTTCAAAAATAACTACTTGTTTGCGCGGCTGGTGAAATATGTGTCACAATTGAGCCAATATTAATTCCTGGTATGATTAAAATTTTTGCCGTCCACGAAACAACGGAGAGAGAGAGAGAGGAAGCCCGAATTTTAGATTGCCACTTTTGCCGGTGTTAAATTGCCTTGATTATATATTTATCAGCTAAATTGTTTCACGATTGCATTCCCCCGCTTATTAATTCTCGATCAATAGTTTGGTGCACGCGAATCGCAACGCTTCCCGATTAAGGGCCCAAAATGCATCAGTTAACGAGTGCTCGCATCACTATTTTTCCTTTTTCCGACCAAATAATTTTATTCCAATTACCCGATTTACCATATACTCGTGTTTACCCACAGAAAAATTTTCCTTCTCCGACTTGCAGGGTATCTCCATAGCGGTGGAATCCCTTGAAATGGCGTTTTCACCGTGAAAACGGTGAGGATCAATTAGAGTCCTCCCCACCCCTGTATACCATATTTTGTATACCCCATTGATATCAGCAAAACCATCGATTCCACGATCATAGTGAGAAACAAGTGCATCGACTTTGGATGATATCGAAGGGAACGGCGGTCCAAGGGGAAATCGAGAGCAGGACGGAGAGGCTGGACACGCGATTGCGCTAATTGAAACGTTAATAACGACCTATTCAGTATTCGCGTGCCGTACGTCGTGCTTCTGGAATATCAATAATTATGGGGCCGCGATTGCACGAAACGATCCGAGCAGCAGCGCCGAGGGATCGTTACGCGAAATTGCTAAAGAAGAATCGACATTCGCGGGCGCCCAATTTGGTTTTTCAAGCGCCAATTGCGATTATGGGACGCTTGCGTGTACCTCTCTACCTTTTTTTTTTATTACACCGATGAATATTTTTGTATTTTTGTACCCCTTTACTTGCTAATCACTGCCTTTGCGAATATTTTTAAATACGCCTCGGAGTTAACAACCTACCGGAAACAATCGAGCGAATACCGCTGGGTGAATGGGGAAAACGAAGAAAGAAAAAGAAAAAGCTCGATTCTCGAGTGCCAATCAGAGCAGACTGGCGAGAGAGTCGAGCACGTCATAACGAGGGGAGAAAGCTGTTTGTTGTTCAATAGGCTGAATGAAAAGAAGCGACGGGAGAGTGATGGAAAAAGATTCGCGAGAGTAGTGCACAACAAGTACATGGAACTCGAAAAGAAAGACGGGCGCGCCGGGGGCTGCCACGATCTTTGTAACTCGTACAAATCCTCGGGGCATTTTGGTGGAAACGAGTCTAAGAGGATCATGGCAGCTGTACAAGCCGAGGCTCCATTACGCGCCTATCGCGCTAAGTAATGCGCATTTTAAATTCATTTTACCTCCCTTCGCTCCATTCGCCGTAAGTGTCGGCGTGGCTGGATCAAATTTATCGGAGGCCGAATCATGGGTGGTCATTAATTCAGCAGCTGTGATGCAGATGTGTGTATATCGCGATCAAATGCGTCGTTTGATCTATCGGCCTTGCGTCTGACCGAACGTACTTTGTTCTACTTGATTTTTTTAAGCCACACTTGTTTGAATATGCAAACGATTTGAGCCTTGTTAAAATTATTTCTGCTAATCTTGTATCTTATTTAAATGAAAATACTCAAGTGCGCCGTTTGATCGAGCGTTTGAACAATCTGCCTTGCGTCTGACCGAACATACTTTGTTCTACTTGATTTTTTTAAGCCGCACTTTTTTGGTCGTGCAACTAGTTTGAGTTTTTTATAAAAATTTTTCTGCTGAAAGTGTATCTTTTTTTAATAAAAATACTGATTGAAAGCAATAAATAAATGTCAATACCGATGTATTTGAGCAACGGTTACTTTGAACGAGGTGTCAATTCAGTGGAGCTCGAAAGATGAAAACCTCATGTTAATTGAAAATAAAAAAGTTTTGCTGGTAGTTCTGCAAATTAAAAAAGTTACATTAGTTCGCAACAGAGATTTATATGTAGTTGGAAAACAATACACCTTCTGAAGGGATAACTCTGTACACGCCCGGATAGCCTCAACTTTATAGAAAGCGATGGAAAAATTTCACGTCGATTGAAACTTTTTTTTTCTTCTTATTCAACAGCCATTCTCGTTTATCCATTGATTTGACCAATGCTATAAAAACGATACCAACGGCAACGAAATCCAAAATGAACGCCTTTAGCGAGTAACAACAACGTTTATAGAAATTTTGAAAAAACTTAAACTCCAAGAGATTGCACTGCCAACGTACGTGCACGTACCTACATGTTAGAGTATACAATGATCCATTGGCAAGATTACATCTCCGTGGCCATGGCATGTCGAAACTTTTTCGTGATAAACTAGGAACTTCCTGATAAATGCAATAATAAAGAGCTAGCGAGATAAAGAGAGCCCGGGCAACAACAACTTTCGGCATGCGATGTTTTCCCGCACAAATACCCATTCCTCTTCGGACGCAAATACAGAGCCCGAAAGCCCGAAGAAAAGCGCGATGAATCCGTCCCTCGATTCCCCTCTTTTTCTTCATTTTTTCCACGTTCTCTTCGTACATGCAGGTACTCTTTATCAATCGCTAGCTCGCACGTGCATACATACAGCCAAACATGCAAGCGGAGAAATTAATAAGCTTCCTCGAATGGTAAATATAACCAAAGATAAAAGTTGTATTAAACACTGCGCTCGTTCTCGCAGAGGAGAGAAAAAAAAAAAAAAAAAAAAAAAACAACATTTATTTCGGCAAAAACACGAATTTCCCACATTTTAAAAGCCCTCGGGTGGTTGTACCGTTCCAACAAGTGCAACCTTTTTTTCTGTTCTCAAAAATATCTTTTTCTCTCTCTTTCTGCTGGGGTAAAATATGCAAGAGCAAACATTTGCAGTAGCGCGCGTTTATTACAGCAAAATTTCACTGTACCCGAAAAATTTGAAAATTCATTATATTACCCGTGTTACTGAGCACGGTAAATATTTGATTTCAACGGAAATCCACATTTTATCCTTCAAAGATAAACACGCAATCTAAAATTAAAAAAAAAAGAAAGAAAAAAGAAAAAAAGACACGCAATAAACAAAAAAATGAACTTTGAAAACTGCACCTGTAATCCCCAACACCGACAAAGTGGCAGCGAGGCTGGTATCTACCATTCGCAGGCAGCAAGAAGTGCACTGGAGGAAAAAAAAAAAAAAAAAAAAAGAGGTCGAGATGAGCCCCAGACGAATTTTCGCTTCGTGTTATATTCAGCCTCCTAATTCCCGATTCGAGCTCTGTCTCCCCTTTTCCCCGGAGGACACCCCATTTTTTTTTGTCTTTCCACCCCTCCCCCCTGCCCCTGATCGTCGAGAGCACGAAAGGCGGCGGTAACTAATTGCTTTGGCTCGAATTCTCCCTCGCAGAGGTGCTCGGCCGTTCCAGCTCCGCCTAACCCTACTTAATCCAAAATCCACAGGCCTGCAGCTCCACGTAGGCTTCTCTCTCTCTCTCTCTCTCTCTCTCTCTCCGCTCGTCGTTATTGCGTAATCGTTATCACCGTTACGGCGCACTTTACATTCTCGATCCTCGGGTATTTCTTGGATATAGATGTGAGCGCAAGAGGACCCGCTCTGTGCGCTCGTACAGGGTGTCAACGATGAATTCATAAAGGGTGCCCTAAAAGCTCCTTCCCCAAAGCTTCGCCCATCTCGGCTCGAGTCGTCAATTTGAGCCTCGTATATACAAGAAAAGCCCACGAAGTATGATGTTTTATCGTTCAAAGAGATTTACTTGTTTTTTCTGTGCTCGTGCAAAGGAAAAGGATGTAATAAACGGGTGACGCGATGGAAATAAAAGAGGGATGTTTTCTCTCTCTCTCTCTCTGTCCCTCTAGAGAGCTGCTGCAGATGTATTTTTCCTCCTATGAGTTGTTTGTTGATCGTTACAAAGTTACGACCCCTAATCTTGGGAGTCAATCCAACTCGGCCACTTATTTTCGGCAACATTACTAATAACCGTCAACTTTCTTTCTTTTTCTTTAAAAATCGCTCCTTGTTGAGCTGGTTCTAACATTTCACGGTCGCATAATTTATTGAGTCAACGTTGCTCCAGACAGATCTCATAGAGCTGTTGCTAAAAGGAAAGGAAAAAAAAGGGGGGGGGGCTTTTTCCCTAAAAGCGGAGTGTCGAGGAGGGGCAAAGTATGTTAAGAGAGACCCTCAAGACTCCGCGGTATTCGGCTAAGAGAAATTTCATCCCCAACTTCCGCACGCGGCTTCTCGTGAGCCTTTCCCACTTTTCTCTTTTCGACCACTCCAGCGTGCACCGATGTTTGCTCGGCCTCTTTTTTTTTTTTTTTTTTTTCTTTCCACTTCCTTTCGCTTTCCCTCGCTCTTTGTTTACGCCTCTCTCGTAACCGAGTTTCATTTTCAGGACAATGGCACACCCAACGCGCACACGGTGAGGATCAATTTTAATTTTTTTAGGGTAAATTTGCTTGACTCGCAAATCAGATCAAAAACTAAACAAACGTAAATTTGAAAATTCAATCCTCTCTCTGCTCTCATACCTCCGCTTTTTGTTTGGCTAACCCACTTTTCGGTGGGGTTTCGCTCTTCCCGGAAGGGTTATCGAATCAGCCAACACCGGCACAGTGGTTGCTCGGTCAGCTAAATGCCTGATGACGGTCGAGCGCCTCCGAATCACTGCACGCGCTCGCTCTCATCGGAAGATCTCAAAGTATGCTGTTGAAAAACAACAATTTTATTCATCCCCCATAGAAGACTATTTAATTTCCTCAACCATGATCTTGCCTCACGAGGCATAATCTTGCATTTCCGTACGAACGACGTACATGGTTAATCCAAACGCTGCAAGTCTTTTTAAATTGGCCCTCGGTAAATTAATGCAATCGGCTTTGTTGTCGCAGCTGTAATAAGTTGGAATATAACGACGGGGCGCGGGGGCGTGCGCTCGAATAATTTCATTCGGATAATACGATATTTTCATTGTCAACGCTGGCTGGTGTGATTCAGCGAGGCAAAACTTAATTTGCTCCCGGTGTATACCTCATGACCGAAGGACCTCAAATTGGGTCAATACCCGTGGTACATACGTATAAAATTATATCCCTCTCGTTTCGTCGTGCCAGTTATTCCACTCCTAAAAAAAAAAAAAAAAAACAGAGTCTTTGTGTTTCACGCTTCATTGAGAAGATGAAAATCATCCCTCGTAACGCACATTTGATTGATTCTCGTGTACAAGAGCCTCTGGCCGTACATGTACTATTGGGCGGGATGAGGGCGTTTAACCCCAACTGACGCGTACCCCTCCAACACCATCGCGTTAGGGCTAATCTATTCCGTGTTAACATGATGGCTTGGATAAATTGGATCGGAAAATTTAGAGCCCCGGCTGGCTTATCTATTCAAACGAGCTGACCTCCTTGTTTCGGGTAATTGATTATTCAGTGGCTACGTCCTTTCGTGAATAAATAAGTGCGTTTTCCTTCGACGGATTCAAAGCTACAACAAGCTTAAACCAAATTAATGTAATTAACGAAATATCCTTAGTTTGCTTGCAATTAAATTTGCTGTAAGAAAAAAAAAAAAAAAAAAAAAAAAAAAAAATGAGCTTGTAAAATCCCCTGGTACTTAATAAAAATACCTATCGAAGCTCATGTTTTTCGAGGTGTAGGGAGTATAGGAGGGGCTGGGGGTTGTAAAAATAAGATGTTACGGCGCATATACAAGATATTCAAGATCCCGTGAGAATTGAATCACCACCTCTCAACGAAATTAAAACGCTAGCGCGACAAAATTTGGGGCCACGTTGATCCAAGAATTGTCGCTCATTAGGAGGATTATTAGGAGAATTTAGAGCTCATTTAAGTCTCAAAAAAAAAAGGGTTGGAAGGGGTGGGTTGGGGAGGATTTAATATTCACCTTGGGCCGAAGCGTTGTCGAGGAGCGTGAAAAGGGCAACGAGCAGTTGAACCAGCATTGTCTCTCGCGCCTTGGATACTCAAACTCTCGGGCCACTATAAGTACAATTGCCGCCCCTTACGAGGACTCCATGTCGCGCCCAAGCCAATCAGCAGAGGTTACCACACAGCTCGTACAACACAGCACACATCACCACCCGCAGCTGCGCTTCAGTTTTTAAAACAGCAGTACAGTATCACGCTGCACCGAGCGCGCGTTCGGGCGCTCGTAGCCGCGAGCAATACCATAACGATCGCACCTGGTGTGCGGAACTTGTCGCGATCACAGTTAGCGGTGCCGGTGCCGCGCCACCAGCAGCGGCTGGCCCGAATCGTCGCGCATCTCCCTCGGGCTCTCTCGAAAGGGCGCACGCACACACCCACCCCCCACTCAAGGGGGAAAGATTATTTATTTGCGCGCGACAGGTTGTCCCTGATACTCCTCCTCTTTTACCTATACCGATACTACACCCCACCACCACTGCTGGTACAACACTGGCTCCCCTTCACTCTTCGTCATCACCACTTTGGCTTATCATTAAAGCCGTCAAGTCACCTGGGGGGCTCCCTGATGCGCAATTTATTATTTTGCCTTCAAACACTTGGTTTTCAGTGCCTACACTCGACCACCCACTGTCATCATCGTCCACGCGGACACCAGAGAGGCAGCGTTCAACGGGACACGCGCGCGCGCACCGGTACTCGAGGACAGCGAACGGGAGGAAGAGCAAGCCGCGGCGCGCCGCGAAGTGACACTGCGGCTCCTCGGGCAGCCCAGCGGCGAACCTTCGCTCGGAGCTTGCGCGCGCCGGAGGAGGGCGACGCCGAGGGGATGGACTGACGCGGTGCCTATGTACCACCGATCTCCCTCGCGCCCATGGAGGGAACGAGATCGAACGTATAACGGCTCCATTCAGCTGGCACGCGAGCTCCCTTTTTTTTTCTTCTTCTCCTCCTCTCACCCTGTCGTAGTCGTCGTAGTCGCGCTGCACCAAAAACATCGAGCCACCTGCCCTTTTTTTTTTTTTTACAGGAGGCTGCAAAATCAAAAGGAGGTCAGGAGGACCAGAAGAGGGCGGGGGGTTATTTACTTGACACGTTTTTTTTTTTTTTTTTTTTTTTCGGATACACCCTCGACTCGAGGAGCGGCTGATACACAGCTGGCTGCTCTACACCGGCTCTTTGACGCGTACGTTGTCGGAGAGACACTTTTTTTTATGTTTCCCCCGTGCGAGTGGGATTACAAGCGAAGCTGAAAGTTTATACTTCTCATCACTGGGAGTCGGGACATGTTTTACTCAAAAGGGCCCCGATGAAGCATTTCCTCGACCCTCTGTACACACCTTCCCGACGACCACACGTCTCGTTGGGGGAGGGATGAAAAAAAAAGTCGCCCGATATCTTGCGCCCCGAGCTTGCGGCAACGAGGAGCAATAACGAGGCGAACTTTCCCACTCACAGAAACGAGGGCCAACGCATACTCATCGCACTTGCGGCCAAAGCCGAGAGGCTAACAGCCAGAGAGAGCCCTCGGTATACGGAGGCTAAGAATCCACCCCCACCCCCAACGCTCGCTCTCACGGGCTTACCGCTATCTGCTGCGCATTCGCGCCTCTCCTTCTTTCGTTCTCGGGCTTATCAGCCCTTTTCTCGCCTACTTTTACCCTCGTCCGTCGAATTGCCTCTACAAGCGCGTACACACGGATGATGCACACGCATACGTCAATATACACTCTCTCTCGCGCGCTTTCGAGAAACAATGGCAGTGACAATTATCTTAGCGTGCCCGGCTGTTATGACTCTGTGAGCACACGCAAGTACACACACATCGTGCATGCATCGTGTGTTACAATCATGTTTCCTGGGCTGTGTGATGTACGTACGCGAGGAGGGGGTGTTTGGAAACTTTTCAGGGGGAGAGCGCGTGTTTGCAGGGAGAGAATTCACGCTCATTGCCAAGAATTATGGTAATGATGTGTGTGTACTTACATGTAAGGCAGTTTCTGCTGTTGTTGTTGGCGGGGTTGATCCTTTAGGGCTGATTGAACGATCTAGACCTCCCTTCCCCTCGGATACCGAGTACTCGGTGCTCTCCCTTTCTTCCAAGGATAAGTGTAAGGGTGCTTGATTGTGCAGTTCCTGCTGATAAGATCTTCCGCTTTCCTCCTTTTTTTTTTTTTTTTTTTTTCTTTGTTTTCCCCCGAATCGTGCTTGTACTATCGCGTGCGCCTTTTGTCATTTGTTTCGTCAAGTTTTAAGAAGCAGAAAGGCCAACCCCGCGAGGACTCTTTGTTTTCCCTGTCGTGCGTTTTTTCTCCCAATATAGTTTTATTTTTTTTTTCCCTCCCGATGATACGTCCATTGGGGGTGGAACGAGGGCTCTTGTTCATGCAGATTTATTTATTTATACCCTTGGCTGTTTGGACTACGATCAATGCGTTTTTATTATGCCGATGATGCGACTTTGCATTCGTACAAAATTTACACGTCTTACTCGCACACTACACCACAATTTGAGCGTTTTTTCCCCCAATTCATCACTATGATAATTAAAACCACTGAAATTTGAATTTTTCACAAACAAGGATGTTCGCTATGTTATTAAAAAAAAAAAAAAAAAAAAAAAAAAACTATGAAAGACGTGAACGGTTACAAAAGAAATTCAATAAAGCCAATCGATACGTGAATTTCGTTGGCTTATTCGACACGTAAATGGAAAAATTAATAGAAAAGCATTTACATTGAAATTCGCTTCGATGTTTTGTTAAAGCTTAAAAGAATAAAGCATGATGTATTCTCTGCAGCGTTCTACCGCTGTCGTGTTTACGAAAGGTTGTTTTGATGAGAAAAAAAAAAGTCGAATCCCCCTTACAAAGGACCTTTTCACGACGAATAAATTGGCAAAGTTCATAGATTCTAAAATCAATTTCCACTCGTACACCGACTCTACTGTTGTTTCTCTTTCTAGTTATTTGTTTCGAGTAAAACGACTTTCGCTGCCGTTGTTTCACTAATAAAGAAAACACAGAGCACCAGTTGTCAAGTCGATCGATCAAACGGCATTTTTTTTCTTTTTCTCCTTTACCCAAACTCTCCCTCGATTTCATAATTCAATTAATTTTTTTCTTCTCAGCCCCACGCCCACATTGTAAATTTCAATTCGCCCAAATGACTTGAGCAACAAATATAATAATCCCCAGCGCTTAAAAACTTTCCAAGACTCGTTTCGTACCCGCAAACAGCCTCGAATTAGCATCGAGTCTCCCCTCCAAAGCCACAGCCTCGTGAATACAAGTTTCTTTATTTACCTTCAAAACTTTGATGCTTTTTTTTTAAAAAGCACATACTTACGCGCAGCCCCGTACACAAGTGACTCCGATTCGTCACGGCGATTATTACCAACGGCTTGGGCCGAAATTTACCTAACACCGATTTGCATTGCCAATCCCGGAGTCGAAGCGTCGCGAGCTAAGAAGTTTCCTTTATTAAGAGAGCCCCGGCTGTACGAAGTATTTGAATTTGAATGCCACGTGGCTTATGACGGCACCGACTATACGACAAGGACGGGGTGGACCTTATTATTCTAAAAGTTTGCAGCAAACGAGATTTCGCGGGGGGCAAATTAAGGCTTGTGTGCAGAGATGTGTGACACGCTCGTTTTCCACCCCCCATCCCCTCAACTCGTTGGCGATGGGAAAACGGGAGTACAGCCGCGCTGTTGCACCACTCGACGACGAAGAATAAAGTTTCATCGAATTAAACTTTCGGCAAAGTCACCGGGGCTCTCTCTCTCTCTCTCTCTCACTCTCCTCCATATCGTGTGCGTGTGTATATCCCCTCGGAATAGCTTATAAATCCAGGGGAGAAATATGCACGCCTTCCGCTTCTTCCCTCGGCTCCAGGGCTATTCAAATTTTCAAATACTTTGCGCGTCCACGGCGATGCCCCCCCCCCCGACTGGCAGAACGGAACAGAAACGCGCTAATTAATAACTCCAACCAGAACCACCCCCTTTCCGAAATCAAGCAAGTATGGTGCCAAGTTAGATTCGAGGGTCACCGGGTTGGAGGCGCAAGGGTCGGCTCCCTGGCTCGTATCTTCGCAACGATACGTCCCCTCCGTCCGTCTCCTACGTGTATGGGTGTATGTATACACATATACAAGTTGTAGGCCTGTCGGAAATTGAATTACCGCTCGGATCGCTTGTTCGATCGATCCTTCCTCGCTACTGCACGAGCCACGAGAAAGTTACGCAACCAAACTCTCGCCACGCCTATGTATATTGCCGTGCGCTTGTTGTGTGCCTCGTGCGTAATTCTGGTTGTGATTTTGTAGCCGAAGCTTTCGCCCTTTCGTTCCTCCCGAGAATTGTATCAACCGAAGATTACATCACTGTGAATCCAAGTGTCTTAAATTTTCACGTTTAAATTATATGTAGTTGAAATTTTTGTTTTTTTATGAAGCACATAGTGGTGGCGTGGATAATAATTTCAAGGACAACCAAATCTATAATGCACCAATTAAGCTGGGCACAGTTGAATGGGAAACCCAAATGTAGGAAAAGAGTGGAGTGAAAAAACTAGGCTATCACAGACTTAAAACGCTCACAAGTGTATGTACAATCTGTGACATGCATTTTTTACTCGCTACAGCCTTCAGCGTGTGCTTTAACACACTTGGATTTTACAGTGATCTGATATTTTATGGCACAAGAAATAATTTGTCGTTTAAAAATTTGTTTACGATTTTAATTGCGACAGATCATCCAAAATTGCATTTCGACACTTTGTCCAGAGTGATTTTGGGAGTAGAGTACGTGATGAAAAATAAATTTTAGCAGTGGGTCAATTCGATAGAATGATATTAGTTTGAATGGCCTTGATATCGCACAGAAACGTTGAAATCCACTGTGTACAACGTTTAAATTTGTCATAGTTGATTTCGTTTTATCCATTCGCATGAGCTAAGCAACAAAAAAAAGGAGTGGCAGAAGAAATACAAACACTCAGCCAAGTTTGTACGTACGCAGATAAGCAGAGAAAGGGAGTGTAAATTTTCGTGCTGGTACTTGATTGCGTCCACCTGCACTTTGCCGTACTAATTAAATCAAGTGTGGACAGTCAAAAGGGGGGATTGACTGATACGGTGTGCGTGCCCGGTCACGTGCCGCAAGCTTTTATGGCACTCCCCCCTTTTACTTCCCTCGATACATTGC
The DNA here is from genome assembly GCF_036245765.1 of Copidosoma floridanum. Taxonomy (NCBI): domain Eukaryota; kingdom Metazoa; phylum Arthropoda; class Insecta; order Hymenoptera; family Encyrtidae; genus Copidosoma; species Copidosoma floridanum. The sequence continues at coordinate 5,104,497 of NW_028321896.1, forward strand.
TTCCGATGGCTCATCAATGGCCGTGAAAAATTCATAAACGCGCACGTACGTTTTATTCTTCCTCGGGGACGTTTTTTATTGTCAGATTGTGCCTTTCTTTTTCACAAGAAAACTAGGAATCCTTCGATCCCCCCTTACTCATATCTCGTTCGTAAATCACAACGTCCAGCTTGTAATAATCAGGTCTAACAACGAGCGGCTCTTGGGTGAAATTGTCACGCGATGTGTCATTAGCGCGTTGACGGCATGTGTCGTTAATTTGCTCGGGCAAAAAGAACTCGAGCGCGTATTCATGAATACAGAGAAAATTGTGTGATTCCAGGAATCATGGAGTCATAATTACACCTTTGCCAATTGCTGCAATTACATGAGGTAATGTTTAATCGACCCCCTTTTTAATGGCACGCTAATGAAAGTGTGTGTTGGAGATAAAAAAAAAATTGCCTCCCTCTCGAGTACGCGCAATTACGATTGAGTCTGATTTTTTTGCTACGAAGGCTGTATGGTTTTTTTTTTTTTTTTTTTCAAACATTATTCATGATATACAAAATTAGAGATATCAACCCACCAGATTAATTCCTGTTGAAAGTAAATAGATGTTATCCCCAATGAAAGTATTTATTGAAGAGTTTTTCCTTCGTTTCGACGACTTGTTTGATCCAATTTGCGCTGCTCAAACGTATAAAATGAATAAAATAATACCACAATACCATTTGTTAAGCTAAAAGGCCATAATTTTACTTTAAAGTATGACGCAATGTTTGTGTCTAATTACAATTTTTAACAAAGTAAATTTTTTTTTTTCATTTGTCACACAGTAGTCAATCGCACAGTTTTCTTTGATGTCCAATGAAAATTTTGATTGAGCGAGAAACAAAAAAAAAAAAGCTTCGCGAGCGATGAAATCATTCAATTTGCAAAAGTCAAACGAAATCCCGATTCATCACGTTTGTCCCAGTCTGCGATCTCATTTGCCTTGACATGAACAAAGAGCGGTAATTTACGCGCTGCAGCTAGAACTGATCGAATTAACCGAAGAAAAAGGGTTGAAAGAGAGAAAGACGGAAGGGGGGAGGGGGGAATTGGCGTATATACTATTACGGGGATGACGAGCGAAATCACAGCGTAACTTTATTGGCCGAGAAAAATAAAAGAGGAAGAAACGCAGGGGCCGATTCAACGGGAGCTTTTCTGTTGATAACAAAGTTTTAACCGACAAAGCCGTGTCGCCGTAGACGCATCAGGCGAGCCGACAATGATTAAAAGAGCTTTCCACCCTACCGAGTAATTAGCTCAAAAACTCGTTTCCCAGAACACGCCAGCCGGTCTTTCGCACTTTTTCCTCCATTAGCTCATCGACGTTATTTTGACTCGTGTTTCTCTCCCTCGCTACCCTCTTTTTTCCCCGCTCCCTGGAAAAAAAGTTAAACGGTTCGTTATACACCGGCAACTCCCTGCGACAGAGGATACTGCAAATGGTGGGAAGGCGGTCTTGGGGATGATAAAGGGTGGAAGAAAAAAAAAGGAATCGCTTCGCAGATCATCTGTGTGTACTAGCCGACAAAGAGAGCCAAGTTAATAAGCGAGAAACGAAGAAAGTGACAAAGAGAGCGCGTCTCGTTTTTTCACGGAAGTTTCGCTTCCCCGTACTTGGGGATGTTTGATTTATACCGGAGCTCGTTTTTTTTTTTTTTTTTTTTTTTTTTTTTTTTTTTTTTCTGCTACTCCTAAGCGTATTCGAGCCACCCGGTGGACGGACAGGCTAGTTATTTTACTTTCCCGAGTCAAACGAGGGGGAATTAAAAAATAAAAGGAGAGCCAGAGTCGCGTGGCAAGCTGCCTCGATTCTTGTTTACAAAGTTCATGATAATTGAATTTTACTCCAAGATGTCAAGGAAACTTTTAGATGCAGCAAACATGCGCTCTCTGCGTCCCCTTTTGCTTTCGTTTCCTCTCTCTCTCTTTCTCGTTTTAACTCTATTCGCAAAGTCTAATAGCTTGCTAATTTTGTGTACCGAGGGTGCTTTTAAAAGTTACTACTTGCTTATCAAACTCGTTGTTGACACGTGGATTTTTATGCGCATGCTGTAAGTAAGATTCGCTTCGTTCAAATTTACTAATTTTAATAAAGCGTTATATGTCAATCAAGTCATTTTACGGGAATCGTTACACTTGATGTAATTTTAATGCGAAATAATTCAGTTTTCTCAATCACTTCAAAATAATTGATTGAGATGATCAATTATATGCGATAAAAGTAATGTCAAAGAATTGTTAGAGACTGTATGATGTTTAAGTAGAAATCTAAACGTTTGGTCAGCCACAGCCGGTAAACGCCTTTTCAGTATTACTCGAGTGTGTTATTGTTCAATAATTCAAACATGAAATCCAAAATTTTTTGCTAATAAAAATAAAGTCAATATCATACAAATTTTGATTTAGCTTAATTAATTTTCATTACATTTTTTATTAAGGTTTTGTTAGTTTACCGTGTGTACCCATTCATCAGATATCTGTCGCTTCGTTAAGTAGCTTTTTCGTTACAGTGATAGATGGTAGCACTTACTCTTATCTTGGGTGAAACAATAAAATCGACCATATTTACGAAATTACAACACTTTAGACCTTTTACCATTAACTCATGGAAGCACAGCCCTTTAACTTTATAGTTTAAATAAACAGTTAACTTATATAATAATATGTACATACCAAGATTTGTATTACAGTAATCTTAAATAACGATCATATACTAATGTACGTAATCAGTCTAAAAGAGACAACTAAAGAAAAAAGGCTTAAAAAAAAGCACAATCGCCTGAAGAATCTCCTAAAAATGGAGTATTGGATCTTACTTAGTCAGAGATGGTTGGATTCTTTGTTTATTTATAATACTTAAAATTTACTTCTCTGTAATAAATGTATTTTTTATTTAGTGAGATCCAATGCTCTATTCTTAGGAGACTCTTTGTGTGACTGTACTTCTTTTTCAGTCCTTTTTTCTTCAGTTGTCTCTTTTAGAATGATTAATTTACTTACACATTTGATCGTTGTTTAAGATTTCTGTAACACAAATTTTGCTATTTACATATTATATAAGTCAACTGTTTGTTTAAACTATAAAGTTGAAGGGCTGTGCTTCCATGAGTTAATGGTAAAAGGTCCAAAGTATTGTAATTTTGTAAATATGGTAGATTTTATAAGCCATATAAGATAAGTAGAACATTTATTTACTTGTAGAGGTCGATTTTTTGATAAAAGATAGATTGTAAACTTGCCGCAAACAGCATAAAAAATGTTAACTATTTATCGTCTATTTATAAAATTATTTGCGGCTGGTTTGTAATTATTAAAGTGACTTTACTATAAATAGCAATGATCATTTGGATCAGCGCCATCTAGCGGTCTCAACTTTTTGGCCAAAAGTGGCTCCTAAAATTCTCAATCAGAGCAATCAGGAGAAGAGCCATTTAATCAAATATAAACCAGCCGCAACTCATGGTGAAGCTATAAAATAAAAAAATAACAATACGTGTGTTTTTGGCGGCAAGTTAACAATCTATTTTTTACCAAAAAATTGACCTCCTATGTATTTGTACTTTTAAAGATAAATTTTTGAGCAAAAGATAGATTGTTAGCTTGCCGCCAAAAACACATGTATCGTTATTTTTTTATTTTATAGCTTTATCATAAGTTGCGGCTGGTTTATAGTTGATTATATGGCTCTAATCCTGATTGCTCTGATTGAGCATTTTAGGAGCCACTTTTGGCCAAAAAATGAAGACCGCTAGATGGCGCTGATCCAAATAATTATTGCTATTTACAGTAAAGTCACTTTAATAATTACAAACCAGCCGCAAATAATCTTATACATAGACAATAAATAGTTAACATTTTTTATGCTACTTGCGGCAAGTTTACAATTTATCTTTTATCTAAAAGTCGACCTCCTTTATAAATAACGTCAACTTTTTATTGTTTAACTCTTACAATTACTTGCGGCTGGTTTACAATTGACTAAATGGCTCTACTGTTGGTGTAACGTTGGGAAGACCACAGCTGTTGTCAAAAAGCGACTTTGAAATTTCATGTCTCTGACGGAACGTATAATTTGTGAGTGGAAAAAACTTAATGCTATTTGTGTTTATCATAAAAACTTTTAATATTAAAGTAATATCAGTGAGCGTATAAAAATGAGCATCTTATAACTCCCATATTATTTGACGTTTACTAAAAAAATATAGTTAAAGTTATTTATAGTTAAATCAATTACCTGTTTTATAATTTATCAACTCCGATTTTTTTTCTGTATCAAATTAAAATCTGACGAACGTTATTTAAATTCGAAGAATATTTTTAATTTTTAGAAACAAAAAATCAGATTCCTGCTCGACAAGTACTTGATTTCTTTCTTTCTTCAGTTAATAATTATTTTCATCACAATATTTTTTTATCATTATTTTTAAATTCGAAAACATACTTAAGCTATTTTTTTACATAAAACTACCAAATTAGTAGTCAGTTATTTCATTTGATAATGGTATGTAAATACTGTTGAGATTGAAAATTATTTTCACAAGCATATATAATAATCGAAAGTATATTTAACTATTAGAAGGAAAATGAAAAATACATGTATTAGTTTTGTTGTTCCGTTTATTTCAACAATTTCATAATAACGTAATAATTGTTTCATAATAATAATATAATAATATTATTACAATGCAGCGATTGTATTTTCACCATTTCAGTTATAACAGGGGATCATCATTCTCGAATATCAATCAACACGCGTTTATTATAAGATAATGCCTCGAATAAGAGCCCAGCATAGAAATATAACAAACGTGCTTTTTAATTATTATTATATATATATAGAGAGAGATTTATTTTTTATTAATTTTTTTCGTTTCTCAATATGAATTTACTATTATTAAAACTAGGCTGTTTATCGAGGCGCTACAATCTTTTTATTAAATTTATTTTAAGTTTTTTTTTTTTTTTTTTTTCATTTTCATTTTCATTTAAAAGTCAAGTGAGATCGTGGCCCGCAGTCGACGAAAATCGACGTCGTTTTCTTCAAACAGCGTCGACCAAGAAAGTACAAAAAAAGACAAGTTTACCAATAATTAAAATCATACATTTTGCACTACAATGTGTATAATATATTTTTTGTTGTTTTTATTCTTGCTTTTTCACTACCTCTCGTTTTCATAGTTTCTCATTTTTTTTCCATTATTTATAATTACGTTTTGTTTTTATTTTATTCGATAAGTAATTGCTATTAGGTGACACAAGATGCGTACATGAAAAATTATCATTCCTATGGTTACGTACATGTTAATACTACTATCAATGTATACAATATCTACCTTGACGGTGAATTGACGCAATCTGCCGATACGACGCTCGATATTTCGTCGTCCGAAGGTATTTTTTCTTTGTTTTTTTTTTCTGTTTTTTTTTTCTTTCACGTATTACCTTTAGAGAATAAAAGTTTTGGAAGAGTTCATTGTTTATTGTAGGAATATATGTATATTATTCATGTACAGTAGAATCTAACGTTACGATTTCTCTGATTTTTTCCTCCATCGTTGACGTTTTTGCTCACAGAATTCCTTTTCCTCTTTCACTCTCCGGTTTTCTTGATCACGCAAAGATGAGTTTTACAGGTATTTCGTATAAGCCTGACTTATTCTCGAGATTAGGAGACAGAGAAAGAGAGCGAAAATGTGCGTGACTTTTTAAAAATTTATTTTCTATTATCCCACTTACTGCAAAACAATACTTGCAAACCCACTCTCTCGACGCACACAATACATGTTTCTGATTTTTCTTTTCATTTTCAATTTTTTTTATTATCATTATTGTTAATATTATAATAATTACAACTATAATTATTGATATTTATATGCGATACGGCAGATAAATTCTCGCTCATACAAAAGTGAAACCACGCAAGGAAAATGAGCGTGTCTCTTAATGTTTTTAAGCTTAAAATGGATGTTCATTGAGAGTGACGTATACGATCTTTAGGCTTGTTTTTTGTTGAAAGTTTGCTGGAAAAAACATAAGTAGGCAAAAAAAAGACACCGATAAACTGCTCAATCTCTCCAGAAAAACAGGATTTATACGCTGCTCGAGTATTCAGGTGTGGATGAGAGGGGTTTTGTCTACATGAAATCTGACGCTCGCTCGCTAGTTCTCTCGAACACAATGACGCTCTTCGCAGTGCCCTCGTACAATCGATCGCTCTAGTAGCCGAAGCAAAAACAAAAGAGTCGATGAACAGAAAAAAAAAATGCTACTTAGCACCTTTTTTTCGCGCTCTCGTGCGTGTAATGTGTACTTTTCTGCGCATAGCTGTGCCTCTTTTTCACCGGTATCTGTCTCTGTCTCATCTCTTAGCGACTAACGACTCGCTCGTCACCTCTTATCGATCAATCAAGTTACTGGGTAATTCGATTATGGCATTTTTTGTTTGTTTTTTTTTCATAGTTCTTCTTTTTGCTCTTCTCATTTTTTATTTTTCATCTCTCGGCGTGTACATGGCTCGTTTACACTACTCAGTGACTCGACGAAAATCGCAAGCCATCATCTATCGAATGTTCGAGGTCGAATTTCACTCTCGCGTTACCGATCATTGCATCTCGTGTATGCATGAGAATCAAGTTCCACCTCAAAAATATTCGACCAAACATGGTTTTCCTCTTCGTTCATATAAACTTCGTACAATCTACATATTTTTATTTTTCGACAGGATAATTATTGCGATTATCGATAAGTCCCTAAACGGTACATCTGATTATGTGTGCGATCTCACTTTACCTTTCATCCCGCAAGATTGTTGTTATTTTTTTTTATTCGTTTGGTTATCAACTTGAAGTTTTCTGCACTCATTTTTATACTATTTTATTTTTAAAACTTTTAACTTTTTTTTTTTATTATTATTAGTTCTTCATTAATTCTTTTAGTTTAGTGTTTATATGATTATGAGTTTAGCTTTCAATAGTTTAAATATGTATAGATTATGTTTAGCGGTACAAGTTTAATAATTTCATTTTTTTTTTTTTTTTATTCTTTATAACGCTTTATGAGCTTTCGATCGAAAGATAGTTAAGCTTTAGTTTATGCTTTTTTTCCTCCTAGGTAATACAATAAAAGGGCAATGCGGGGCTTGCGGTTATTTTTTTTTTTTTTTTTTCGATGACGCGTTTTCATGTCCTCCGCACTCAATGATACTGATGTTGTCGCTCGCCTGTTGCTTTCGTATTTTGTTACAAAAAAATTATAGCTTAACTTTCAGTAACAAAGGAAGAAAAGTATCGATCGCGATGCATCGTTTAAAATATAGTTTTACATTAATTTTTACAAAAACGTTTATTACGATGAAAATTCGACGAAGCAATGCTTATTGTTATATCGTTTATTATTACTTTATTATTATTATTATTATTATTATTATTATTATTATTATTGAAAAAATCTCAATATATTGTAAAAATAATTAAGCACCATTCGCCAAATGTTTATCTTATTTTCTCACCAAGATGTTGAGCAGCCAAGCGGCAGGTCTGCTGTTTAAAATTATTGTTAATGCGATACTTAAAATTTATATCATGAGCTGGACATTGAAAGTCGATTTCATTTATTATGACTCGTTAGTATATACCCGAACAATAAATAATCAGTAAATACGATTGGATGTACAAAACTCGTACACGTCATGGAAAAACCAAACACCTCCGCCTGCTCCTTTAGATAATCAGTAGTGATCAGTATTATTAATTTTATTTTTTATTTTTTAATGTTTCAACAAAGTGTTTATTGTGTGCTTGCGTCCGTGTATCGTAATATATATATATATATATATATATATATATATATATATATATATATTTTTTTTATTTTTATAGAATATAATAATTTATATCCAATTTTTTAAATCGAAATTTTCTTTCCTAAATCAGTGAAAAAAAATCATGAGTTGTTGTGGGCTAAAGAGCTTAAAAAATTTAATTTGGCAAATAGTTATACAAAACTCTTAAATCGATGGTTTAAAAATGTAGCATTGATATAAATATTTAAATTATTACGATATTTAGCGTTATGCAGACAAGAATTATTAGATACTCAGTTATAATCACTTGTAAAAGAGTCGAAGTATAAAGTAGCATTCTCACGTATGCTTTTCACTGATTTTGGAGCGACTAAATATAGCATTTGAAAAAATTTGAAAAATTTACGAAGGAATCATAAACCTAGCTAGGCAACCTTTTTTTCTACCGACTCTCTGGATTTTTTTTTTTTCAACTTTTTAAACCTTATTTTTTTATTACAATATTCAATCGTATTAATGGCAATAGTAAATCTTACTCCTTCTCGCTCCCTAACTCTTTCAACTACAGTCTCTCACAAGCAGTACCCTTCAGAATTGAGATCGAAATTGGTAATTCAAAATTTCTTTTAATCATCTCTTTTTTCATCACGCATTATGCTTTACCTACTTATCGTACTTATATATTTTGTTATTTATTTATTTTTTCCAATAATTAATCATATTACTTATGATAATAATCATAATTTTAATTTTATAGTTGTCGTAGTTATTTTTTGTTTCATTTTTATTCCTTTAACATCATTAACAACAATATTATTGATTTATTTATCTTTTTTTTTTTTTTTATTCTTAGCTCGTAAACTTTAATACTTATTTAAGAGTTAACGTGATTGGTTGTCGCGTCTGCAAATTGCTGAAGCCGCGCAAGTGCGCGCCACGTAAAAGTCTCCCTTGTTATTTTGTGTAACATATTGTAAAACAAGTTTTCTTTTACTCTCTTAGAAACGTGACTTCTGATCCCCATCGGCAAATGTCGATAAGTTGACTCGAAGATCGTAGACAGTCCGAGGCTACCCGAATAAAAATTTATTTATACATGCGCGCATATTTAATGAGCTTGCGGCGCGTGGCAGGCTCGACCTTCAAGCCTCACGTTGTTAATTATTGTACGATAATTTTAAAAAAAGTATCTTACAACGTAAATTTTGATTTTTTACTTATATGTTTATAAAAAATTTTTTTTCTTTTTTTTTTTTTAACATTTCATCTGTACAATTTCAACGATTATAATAAATGATTCGAATAGGTAACATAACCATTATATAATTTATTATTTACTTACAAATGATAAGTTTTTATTATTAATTCCAATAGTTACGTTGAAAAAAGGACCGATTTGCTCTGTAAAGCATGTAAATTTTTAAGATCAGACGTGCGCGAACTTGACGCAAATCTTCAACGTTTATTTATATATTTATTTTTTTCGTAGTTTATTAGTTTTTATTTTTCCTCCAATAACTGGAGAGAGCTGCTCATCGCTACGTAATCTGTAAAATTTTTTCGTCGCTTCTCTTTCTATTATAAGAAAGTTAATTGCAAGAATAGCAAAAACATATATTAAATTTACTTAAAATTCACAATTTCCCTGTTTATTACTTTTTTTCATTTACATATTTTTCTTGTGGTTACTCCGGTAGTATATCTCGTAGCAACGTATCTATTAGTTTTCTCCTTGAATAATCATCCCGTCTGAAGAGGAAGAGGAGGAAGAAAACTTGAGTTTCCGCATTGGCAAATTTGGTATGAATTTATAAGATTTTTAAATTTACGAAAAAAAAGTGCACCACTTCTGTGTATAGTTTTCATGTAATTAAACTTTGGATATCAGTTAACAATTACTATAAATTTTTAAGTATTAAGTACACTGAAAATTAACAACACTGTGTACGAGTAGAACTATTTTGATTAGGTAAAAAGTAGTAATCATACGTGGTGTAAAAAAATAATTATTGCAAATCGTATTTTTAACGGTAATTAGATAACACTAATTGATTATCAATATTTTTTTTTTAATTCGAGTACTCTTGTAAATTTGGATTATTTTACAATAATTACGTATGATCACAAAGTATCCGCGCACAAGAGACAATTGCTCACTTAGCCTATGGTTTTTATTATTTTGTATAAATAGAGAACCGTTTTATGATACGAGCTTTTACAAACATCTGTGTCAAGTTATGCAGACTCTTGATTACTCTCTATTTTACAAGTTGAACCGTTACCTTCATCGATATATCATTAAACCGGTGTTAGCCCTTGTTTTACGGTATTTATGTTCTCTCTTTTTTACTACCTGCTCAGCTTTTATCACTTTACTCGTTCAAACTCTTGGATCAATCATTTTCTATTTAATCGCAATCGCTATATTTTTTTACGCACTTTATCCTCTACGTTTATTTTATGTATATGAATATACTTATGATATTTAAATATGTACGGATTAATAAAATTCACTGGCATATTTGAATCACCTTGGCAGTTCTTTTTTTTTTTTGTTTTTTTTTTGTTTTTTTTTTTTTTTTGTTTTTTTTTGTTTGTTTATTTTCTTCGAGAAAGGTTACATATTTCATGTGTGCGCTTTGATGCTCCTTCAAGTTTTCGTTGACAATTTCTTTTCTTTTTTTTTTTGTTTTAAAAATTTGTCCATGTGTTAACTGTTCATGTTTATACGTGTGAGTGTAAATTCTATGATTTTTCTTTGCTTTTCTTTTCTCTCTCTTTTTTTTTTTTATCATTTTTGTGCTACATTTATTTTCCAGTTTTATTTTTCATCTCGTTTTTATGGGAAACACATCTGTAACGTAAAAACTGAAGTAAGTCTGCTGAGCTGCGTTTTTAAAACTTTTTTTGTCATACCTAACAATTTCATGTCTCGAAAAAGTTTTTGACACATCATATTGCAGCATAAGGGCAGATATTAGTTCATCGATGAACAACTCGATTCGACTTTACCAATCGATCGTTGAAACGCGTTCAAAAATTTGCGTAGCAGGTGTTGCATCGTACGCATGTGATTCTTTGGTATGTTTTTATTTTCTTTTTTTTCAAACGCTTGCGTTTCAAAGTCGCTAAGGCTGTGTCGCGTATCATACGATTTGAATTAGATTTACCTCAATATAAAAAAAAAATCACGTACTCAAATTTTTTTTGTTAGTTCGTCAAACTCAAGCATACATCGTTTAACAAAGTTGATGTCCCTCTCTCTATGTTGTTGATATTCGTGTATTGCTTTGATTATTGATTTATCGTCATTTTCTTCTTCGTCTTCTTCTTCTTCTCCTTTTTTCGTTATCAGCTGACATTGTTGCGAAAAAAAACCGATCACTATAGGAGAAATTCAGCCACGATTGTCGAAGATCCGTTCTTGTCCTCTCCGTGATAGTATCAGACTTTATAACTCTTTCTCTTTCTGTGGCCTTTATTTTTTTTTTTATTTTATTTTTTTTTTTTTTATTATTTCTTTTTACGATTTTCACGATTTTGTTCACTTAATTTTTTCGATTGATTCTTGACTCTGTGCTTTTGTCCTGTTTAGCGAAATTTTAAAACACGACTCGCGGCTGTAACGCGAACAGCTTTGAAAATCCAAAAGCAACGACAATAATAATCGATTGCGGTTCATCATTACTGGTATAATTGTTAGTATTATGATTATTATAATAATTGTTATAAATATGATCAACGAAAAGCGACATTAGTTTGGCTCCCCTACGAGTAGTTGAACCGTAGTAGTAGTAGTAATAGTAGTAATAGTAGCAACAACAACAACAACAACAGCGGCGGTGGCGGCGGTGTCGGCAACGAAGGTGCACTTCTCGGCAGATCGGAGCCTCGGCAACGGCGACGTCGACGATTGCGGTGGCACTGATGCACTTTCTGCAGCGTCTACGTCTTCGGCGTCTTGTCTTTTCTCGCGGGAGGCTCGAAAATCACGTGACGATGATGTGCGGCGCCGAGAATAGGACGGTGATGGTGGCAATTATCGTGAACAGAGTAAAAACGATTAGGCACAATCTGTCAATCACCATCGCAGCGAATTTCCAATCATTGGTAATCTTCGTTTGTTCCTCGTTGTTTTTCAATTCGTCCGTGATTACCTGTTAAACGAGACAAAATAACAATGATACAAATTACAATACGTCAAAGGATCAATTTTGCCGCACTTAAATGTACACATGTATCTATGTATAGGTAGGTACGTACAACTTGGCGTGTCAAACAAAACATTTATAAATTTTAAATCCCGTTTCGGCCGTAATGAATCACCCGGGCGAAGGAAAAAAATAGCAAGTACAGCTCTCATTTCGAAATTCACGCAGTTCAATTTGATAAACACACTCTTGTTTCGCGTTGTTTTGTTTCACCCCTATACCCAGTTTCGTTACATCACTTGGAACTGACCCAACAGTCGACTGTCCCGCTTCGAATTTATTTTCTCCCTTTCAAGGATAAGCCGGCCGATAAAAATCCATCCAACGCAATATACCAGACTGTACGCCCCAAATGGTCATCAAAGCAAGACATCGGGAACTATTTTTAACTCTGAAATAACATTTTTTTATTTTTTTATTTCACCGCGAACTTTCAATTTAAATTACGACGGAAGAGGTTACTCGTGTAATACCATTCGATCATCCGTTACTAGTAAGAAGGACGCGAGCGTAATTTCACAAAGTGAACACGAGTCCCTCTCTCTCCTACACCCGGTTTTTTGCTCTGTCTTTGACCGGTAAAGATAGAGGAGCACCCACTGGGCAAATGCAAACCAAATAAGCAACGCGTACTGTCCACCGCTGGAGCGCGCCCAAAAAGAAAAATACCCCATGGATGAATTGGGCCCGGTCCAGCCGGCTATTACTGCTAATTAAAAATTGACCCATCGACAGCTCGGTACACACAAAACGCGCGTTGACCTTATCTCCCAGCGAGTACAGGGGTTTGGCCTGAAAAATAACGCTGCTCCGCGCGAAACACGAGTGCAGCGCAAACCAAAAACTTCGTACTCCCCGATGGCGCTGACTCGCGCGGAAAATGACGAGCCCCGCCGTTGGGAGGCCCTCCAACCCTCGCGAGTCCGGGTGTTTGTGCAGGATTATTAGTCTCGCGCTCGCCAAGTCAAACACACTCGAAAAACTATACCTCCCGCGCAGCCGCTCTCTCTTCCACCCCCCCGGCCTTTCTTATCCCATTAGGTTTCCCTCTCTCGTTGCGATTAGGGGGGAAACGCGGTCAGAGGGGAATCGAGTTTAAGCTCAGCCCTCGCGGAGTCCCAACCACACGAATCAAGATTCCAATCTGTCTACGGCAATCCGTGCTTATACCCGGGAAAGTTAAAACCACGGATGTGTGTGTATGGTTTTGAAAAATCACCCCGAACAAATCTCCAAAATGGTCCAAAGCAAACAGGGCACCGGTGCCCGCATGCATAATACAGGGGCTCAAAATCGAGAAGCTTCAGCCGAGATCTTTCGAATCACGCGCTCGCGTTTTCCCCGAATCCCCGCGCTTCTATTTGCGGGTCACATTTAAATAATTAATAGATCCCTTTCGCGCGTGCTCGCTTTCTCCACTTTGCTCCCTCACCACCTCCCCCCTCCCCTCGTGCAAGCGCACACGTGCCCGTCGACAAAACTTTTAATCGAGGTCTGATTATGTAAGCGTGTACGTTCGGGGAAAGAGGTGACGCTTCCCGGCATCGAGAGGTCACATGTGCCGCTGAGCGAGTGTGTACCCTTTGGATTACGAAATTATTAGGCGAAGAGAGAGGGAGGACATGGCGCCCCGATTGGTCGATCAGTCGGAAAGTAGGAGGGCGATTTCATTATCGCTTGTTATAATATCCAGGTCCGTCGGGCGGATTGGCCAAAGAAATTTGACGTGACACAGATTTTGCACGTTACGAAAAATAGCATTTGCGCACTCTATGTTTACTCATTAATTTTTATTTATGCAAAAAAATAAGAGGACACGTGGAGAAATATTTTTGTGAATTCCATTGAACGGCTACAATGTGCGGTGTAATTTTTTAATTTCTTACCCACAGTGATTTTAACTCTTTTAGAAAATTAAGTAGAAACAGACGAGTAGGGTAAGACGAGCCATCGACGGGCACATGGAGAAATTATTCACGTGACTTAATCTGATGTGTTTGAAATCTATGGCATTGCATACTAGATAGAAAATTATTTTCTATTCTTTTACAAAAGCGTAATTTTTTAATTCCTCGCCCACAGTGGTTTAAACTCTCTTAAAAAAATTAAGTAGAAACAGACGAGTAGGGTAAGACGAGCTATCGACAGGCGCACGGAGAATTTATTCACGTGACTTAATCTGATGTATTTGAAATCTATGACATTGCATATTAAATAGAAAATTATTTCGTAATCTTAATTCGTATGAAAAAAAATGAACAAGCTCTTTTTTCGATAGCTATCACAATATTTCATTTGTTCAAGAAAATCAGTAATTTGATCGAGTGATCAACGTAATGAAAAAATATGGTTTTCATTCCAATGATCGGGCAAGTATTTCGGTCGTGAGTTTTAATGAAAAAAAAAAAAAAAAAATGACTTGACATCGAAATCGTAGATAAAACAAGAACGCTCAACACTTTTTTCCCATCTAATTGACCAAACAACGAAAGCCCAATGAAAATTACGACTGTGCAACACTACCATCGCCAAAATGATCATTTATCAAAATAACCTCGTTTTCTTTCGAATTCGCAATGTTTTCACAGTTATAAAAGCACACCCATTCCCGATTCAATTCCAGTGCTCGATAAAAGATTTTAAAGCGCCATAAATCTGCCAGAAATCACGCGGATGGCAAATCTACACCTTTTTTATAAAAAAAAAGAAAAAAAAGGAAAAGGAAAAAATTCAAATTCGAGATTACACCGGATTGACGCAGTAAGTTGATCAGCGCGCGTAAAGGACGAAAGGAGACGTCGTCATAAATTTTTTCGACGCAGATCCTCACGGACGCTTTAATCCGCGATTTCACGACAAGGACTCCGCCAGGGGCGGCCAGTCGCGGGAACCAACTCACCTTGATCTCCTTGAGGATGAGAATGAGCTCGTAGCGCGCGCAGAAGCAGGCGCTCTGCAAGATCGTCTCGACCTGGGGCCCGGGCGACGGCTCGGCCGGATGGGCGTGGTGGTGAGGCGTGTGGCCGAGCTGGTGGCCCATAGGGGGTGGCGGCACCGGGTAGTGCTGGTGGTGAGGCGTCGTCGTTGCCGTGTGCGGGTGATGGTGGTGATGGGGGGTCGCGTGCACGTGGCCGTGGTGGTGGGGCCCCGGCGTGCTGTACACGTTGTTCAGCAAGTTGTTGTGCGACGCGAGCGCGTTGTCCTCCAGGTCGAGGACGTTGGCCAACAAGGACTTGCTCGAGCGCTGATGCAGCTCCAGGTCGCCGTACGCCTTGCTCGTTCCTGTGGCGATTCGATATGTGTACAGGCTTGGGGCGCTTGTGATGGTTGATTGGTTGGAAGGGGATTGAGTGAGAGAGGGGAAGCGATTCTATCGGATCGCGGGACATTTCACGGCTCGTTCCACGCGAATCGACGCGCCGTGGTTGTGTTTGGTTTTCGAATTAGCATTTAGACCGGGCAGATGACGAAATGGAAAAAAATAAAAGAAGCAAAGCTGCTGGGGCGGCTCTTGTTGCAGGCGTGTCGGGCTTGCACTTGAATTTCGAAAATGAATTTCGGACACGATTGACCTGAAATTGAAAACCAATTTTTTGGGAAATCGATTCACGGCCCGTCGTTTAAAATCGCTTCTGTGCCAGGGTCGATGAATTTCAATAATTGTTTCCCGCTATTCCCTCCTGTATCGAAGAATTGGTTTTCGATTAACCGCGTGAAATCGATCAGAGCTCGGCCGACGTGTCTCTTCGGAAGATTAAGCTTCGCCAAATGTTGTTTTTTTTTATATCGTTGTTTTCCAATTTTCACCCAGATTTGGTTCACCCAGAATCGTATTTTACGTCCATCCGTGGACTTTTTTGTATTCGTCGTCGTCCAGTCGATTGAAAGTCGCTTTAGTTAGAACATGCACCAGAGCTTAAATACACGTTTGGTCTTGGAGCTCGTGGTATCGAGGACGAAACGTCGCTGTATAAGATAAGTGGGGTAGGTATGGATTGGAGGAAAGACCATTGGACATTTCATCGATTACGGAGATACGGGGTGTGTTCTATATACATCGACCGAGAAAGGCTATTCAGTTATTCGAGAAATCCATTAGATTTTCGACAATTTATCTTATTCACTGGCTCGAGGAAACCACCGCTAAATGGAAATTCCAATCTTTTTTACTTTTCGACGTGATAAGTGGATGGTCGCGTTATCTCTAATTGGTTTATCCTATATATGTATATGGTTCAATGTTTCTCGGATACTCTTATTGGGGCAACTTACCAGTCACTGGGGAAGGTTTTTGAGACTTTTGCGTAACGTCATCGTCATCTTCCGGAACTGGCCTTGACATTCGTAGTATACAAGGCAGCCAATCCAGGAAGACGACTCTCACCTGCAACAAATGATGACAAAACATTCATTCAAGTGCGACTACTCTTTACGCCAATCAATAGTCATTGAACACCTACCCATTCTGACATCACGTGGGTGTCGGAGTTGCGGTGGTGATAATTCAATATAAGAATTGTGCTGACCACACTACTGGCCACCATGAACATTATACAATTGAAGTACGTCCCTTGAAACCAAGCATTAATTCATACACACTACGCTGCTAAATAAACACCGATGACTAAATAAACTCTCGAGTGCACGCGAATTCGATTAATTGTAGATGCTAACTACTTTTGGCTTGATTAAAATCCTGCGCTACGGGGCAGCAATTACAACAAACAATGCGGCAATTTACGTATTTTCATTTACAACGGTGGATTATACGAAGTTGTTGTGTGTCACTGCGGCAGGACTTTGAATTGTATTTGTGATAGACCTTTGACCCGAATCAATTTAAAATTAATTTAAAGATGAAAAGCTGGGTCCTGCTTTTGAGCGATTTTCAGTGAATATCTCATGAAAAATTTGCTCGTTCAAAATTGAGGATCAAGGTATTTGATGCACTCAGCTGACCTTCTCATTTTCGGAAGTAAAAAAGTATGCTTTTTCTACCGATTACCACACCCGTGAGAACCCACTATGATTTAACATTTATAGTGAAACAAGATGCCACATAAAACTTTTGTAAACGTTAAATTGAAAATAAAATATTTTACCTAAAAGCGGTACGGCATCGGAGGTCGCAGGCATCGTTTCTGCCACCATATTGAGGAACACCGTGAGGGACAGTAGGATCGTCACTCCTGCAATGCATCATTGGATCGCCTCGATGTAGAGGTATGAAAAATCACTAACTAGGTGATAAAAAATTAAAAAAAAAAGAGAGAAATCATTACCTAGAGAGAGCTTTTCGCCGGAATCCGGTGGCAGAGTAAAGCCCAGAACTGCCATGCTAGCGATCAACACGCACGGCACGATGAGATTGAAAAAGTAGTAGAGCGTACGTCTTCTTATTATGACGACGAATGTGATGTCGATGTAAGGCTCCGGGCAGCAATTGTAATAAATTTCGTTCCTCTTTCCCGGCACACCTGCGGGCGGATAAAAATAAGTGACAGCGTGGCTATTTGGTCACAGAATCCCAATCGAATTCACGGCATTTCAAAGGATCTTCGTCGAGCTCAATAGTTACATTGGCAAAGTGTAAAATTACTCGAGGCACCAACTTGGTGGAACGAATTTTTTTTCACTTGACTCCATTAGGGGTGGGGGTGAAAACTTTGACAACGAGAGGAGAAAAGCTGGATTAGTTATCATCCCCTCTAAATTATTAAACCTTGAGCGTCATCGGAAGTACAAAAGTTTAAATTGAAATATCTTTCTTTGGAGTTTAACATTTTTTCACGATTTATACTTTCTGCTTTTCTCTATTTTTGCCACACAAAGCCATCTTTGAGAAAGAATTGGCCCAGTCTTTCGAATAAAAATATAATTTAATCCAAAAAAAAAAAAAAAAAAAAAAATTGTAGAAGAAGAAACAAATTTTAAATCATGGTCGCTTTACCTAAAAGATCCCACTCGCCGTTCGTAATGAAGCTGCTGACGTCGCCTCCTGCCTCATCCTGCAGCTGAAGATCCAACTGTTGTCGGGAGCAGCCGAGAAACGAAAAGGCAAAACAATGCACTTAATTGAAAAGCCAGTCGGGCGTCTCCTTCAAAAGGAGACGGGCGCGCTTGTTTCGTTTAAATTGCTCGAAACGAGATTTTTGCTCCAACAGCTTGAAGCACATCTTATTCTTTATTATCAAGAAAATCATTTCTTCACCTGTTATTCATCTTTATTACCGCGAATTTCGTTGGAACCAACGTCTTGGCTTCCGTCGGCTTCGCGAACTGATCATAATTAATTTTGTTACGAAGATGAAGAAAAATCCAGCCACTCGATCGAGCAGGTCGGCGCAAAGGATGAATAACATTATAATTAAACATTTTTAAACAAAAACAATGCACCTTCAAATTCCAACACAAAATTTTTGGTACCCACATACTTTAATGAAAAATTTTTTGTATTTCCAAATAATTATAAGCACGAAAGCATTACGTGTTTTTCGTAAAAAATTACGCATCATTTATCTACTATTTCAAAAACGGTCAGACTAAGGCACGAGTACTTTGTAAATTTTTCTTGTATAATTTTTTTTTAAAAATACAATGTATTATTTATGCTGAAACATTTTTTTTCAATTACTAATTATTTCAAAGTGATGAGCAAAAATTATTTCAGTGAACAAAAACAAGAGAAAGAAAGAAGTTTCGAAAAAAAATCGAAATAGTCAAAGTACTTAAAAAAGTAACATTTAACATGTATTTGCACTTATCTATTGAAAGAATAAATAGAGTTTCTCGTCATCGTATTCCGAATAAAAACTTTTTCAGGAAAAAAAAACGTACTGAGGAAAACAAGTTTTATCTTAAAGCTTTAAAAAATCCACGCAATAATTGTGCCCAAAACCCTGACAACGACGAGATGTAACAAATCGATGAAGAACGAACAAACGAACTAAATGGAAAAATCACAGACCATGACGCGTTTATTGTTTGAGCAACATTCATGGTATTCATACACGTGTGTCTCACCTGAAAGCCGTCGTAGGTCCAGGAGCCGAACTTCATCTCGCAGCGCTGATCGTCGAACGGAAACCAAGTGATGTCGATCTTGCAGGTGCTCTTGAAGATACCAGGTGGCACGTAAAGGCACGTGCCGTTCTCCTTGACCACGACGTTGGTCGGGTACGTGCCGTCGAAGCCCTCGTCCGCACTGCGAGATAAGATCAAAGCACGACAAGTTACGCAAACGTGTCAATATACCAACTATGGGCCGCTGATTGGAGGGGTCCTGATTGGAAGGGGCTGGGACAGCGAATCGCGGTCAACTACCTTTGATTCATCGACAGAGGTGGTAGCTCAGGAGGACTTTTGATTTGGACCTAGTCACGTTTCGCCTGGTGTATACACCTCCTCTTGGATCATCGCGTAAAGGTGCGTTCTTTACTCGATAACTCGATTCCACCATTTCTTCGGACGCGATGAGAGGTCTTCGGTTTTTCCATCCGACGCGTTGATTGGAAGCTCTTTTACGCGCGATTTTTCAAACTCAAGTTTATAAATATATATATATATCCCCTCTCGACAAGCGTACACGATGATTACTCTATATTTTTCAGGGTAGACTATCGGTACTGTTTTTAACATTGCTTTTCGGAGCAACAGAATTTAATCTGAACATGAAGAGGAGACAGTCCTTGGAGCCTCGCTAATTGCAATCAGAAAAAGAGACTCTAAAGCGCAAACAAGCGGTGTGCCCGTCACATATTCACGTCTTATATCCAGCCAATGCTCACTTACGAGACAGGTACTTGGCCAATAAGTTAAGAAACCCTCGAGTTGATCCAGAGTAAGAGCCAAAGCTACGAAATTTCCACCGTGGCAAGGACGAATCGACGAATACTCTCGGTCGTTCCGGCGCAGGTGTAACCCCTCGCCCGTGAACCTCGGCGCGTTCGTTCTATTTCGCCTCCTGAAAAATGTCGCAGCCCCTGTCCCCTCTTTTATTTAGAGGAGCAAATTTACAGTTTTTCCCAAAGCAGCCCAAAGCTCCCTTACCATTAAAAAGTCACGCCCACACTCTCGCAGCCACCCAGTGGTGTTTGCTCGACCGTAAATAATGGATCGCGCGCTCCATATACCCCGAAACCACCACGGGGAGAGAGAGAGAGAGAGAGAGAGGAGCGTCTCCGTGCAAGCAACGCCGCGGAGCAAACGAATCGCCACGATTTGTAATAATAATCGCTAGGGGCGCAATAAAGCTCCGGGCTTTATTAAAACTCCTGGCTAGTGCGACCGAGATAACTGCTGCAGCCACGCCGTAATTAATCGAAGGTATAGGTGCGCCGGTGAAACTCTTTATTAAACTTTTCCGGACAATTACACGCGAGACGCTCGCTCCTCCCTTCCAGGGGATGGAAAGTGATTCCTCTTGTGACTCGCCACCGCGGTCTGCAACCCTTTTTTTAGCTTCTCCCTTCAAAGTCCTTCTTCTTTTTTTCCTCGGGCTCGGCTAGCTTTGTCTCGCTGTGTCCACGTTTACGCGCGATCGGAGTCTCCCACCGCTTGAAACTACATTTTCGCCCTCAATTCGTGCATTGCGTCCTCCTTACACGCTACGCCCTCGTTCATCTGGAATGATTTTCGCGGTTTTGCCCCACCCCACCTTTGAAAATGCTTAGTTACTATTAATTAACAATCAGCTGTGTGACGTTTTAGTTTGCTGAGTGGCCGACGCCTCATTTTGAATAATTGTTTCGAGGAACAGCCCCTCTTTATCGTCAAAGCGATCGAACGCGTTTCCAATTACGGCCGTTTCACGTACTTGAAACTATGCCTTAATTAATAGATCGGTAGAGTTCGATGGAGGGGAGGGGAAGTTATTGGTTGACAAAAAACGACGGAGATTTGGCGGTGTTTGGACGCCAGCGGCACTCGCCACGACCAGTGAGACAAACCGATCGCGCGTGCTAGCTTCCCGGAAGAAAACGTTTCGTTTCTCGGGCTCTTGGGCGGTCATAAATCGGCCCGAGCGCGCGAACCATCTGGTCGTAACAACGAAATTTTCGTTCGCACGAAACTCGAGCATCGGGAAGTCGGTGCACGTCTGCCGGCACCCCACTGCGACACACACCACTGCACTGCGCTCCGACAGTCGGCCGTACACCGCACGCGAGCGCAAAACAATTTCAAGAGCAGTCGGCGGCCCATCTATCGAGTTACCGTTCGATCCTTACAACCACCCGGTTGGTTCATCCTTACCTCGTACCCACTTTTTTCTCGCTTGTGTTTTTTACCCTATCCCGTCTTCCCCTCTTTTTTTCTTTTTTTTTTCATACGTGCACCAGGATATATATATTATACCAGCAGCCCGTGTTCTTTCGAATTGAAAAGCACCCTCCTCCTCTTCCTGCCTGTACGGCTCGAGTTCTCCGTTCTCTTCCTCGCCATCAAACGATGGGGGAGGGAGGGGTGGTTTTTTTTCCTTTCTTTTTCTCGGGGTAAAAAAGATGGTTGTACAGCCGCGTGGGTCGCGAAATTAGCTGAACTGTCGTAAATCTCGGCGGATCGCGTGGCGTTTGCTCGTAATGACGAGCCGGGAGGTCGTTAAGCTGCATAAGCGCAACTGAGCAATTATTTTCATTGGTGCGATTCGAGCGGGAAAGTTTGACGGGCCGTAAAACGGGGGTGACTTGATCGTTCGAGTGCGTCGCTGCTGCAAAGAAAGGGAGTCTAAGAACTACGGGCAAAACGTAATGGCAGGTCTTGTTGGTGGGTACGGCTCGTCTGACCAAACGTTGACTCGAACTACTTGGCGGTGTTTATCGGGTTGGCTTTGCTCTGTGGCTCTGGGGGATGATTTAAATGGGATTCATTTTGTCATTAACAGCTAGTAAATGGATTTTCATGGATTAATGGCAACAGTCAGACAGTCGTAATTTTTACGAGAGGCAGGGAGATTGTTTTCGGGACTGTTGATCGCTCCTGTGATTGTAATATACCTCCATTTGAGCAAACGTTTTTTTATCATTATTTCTACATTAGGTGTAATGACACAAGGGCGACAATGTAGTGATGATATCAAGTAGAAAAACATAAGTGTCTTTCAGCGAATCTTTTGCTTACAAAATATGACTAATGTGTTTACCACCAGAGCATAAAGTTTTATTTTTACAACATGTGTAACTTGAAATACGATAAAGCTGGTTTTTTTTTTTTTTTTTAATAAAATAGTTTTATGATCAACGCTTTGTCATAAAATATTAAATTGCAAAGTTAGGTGTTATTAAAAGTAATTTTCGTCGTTTATAAATTTATAGAATGACATTGTAAAGAAAAAATGTGTAGTGCAAAAACTCCAAAAATTGATGCACGTAACAATATGTTGTAAGATATATCAATGAATATCTGACAAGGGTGAAGAAAACCTGTTTTATATTGTATACGGAATGAAACAAAAAAATGTGTTTTTCTTGGAGCTCGAAATAAATTTTTCTCACGTAAATGCGCTACGAATTTTCATTCCCTTCGATAAAGCGTTCAGCCTTGCGCGTAAACCCAACAGCTCGGTATACACAGCCACGAAAGGAAGCCGTCAAGTAAGGACGTGTAGAAAAAAAAAAACCACTCGTGGCAATCCAGCAATCGAATCCCAAGTGGGCAACGAATAATAACAATGATAACAATGCTCGCGATCGGCAAAGAAGCAGAGTAGAGAAAGAAGAGAGGAACACCAGAAAATGAGGGCTCGTCGCGTTCGTTTATCACGACAATGAACAGTTGGGCTCGTTAATAACCATCGCGGCAAGAAAACGAGGGAGTCTCCTGTGAGGCCACATCTGTCGACTTGGGCTCGCGCTGGATGATCGAGCCTAATTAATGGCGAGTCTCGCGAGTCCGGCTGTCGTGTAACACAGGTGCGAATGAAATCAGACCAGCGAGGGGCAAAAAAAAAGAAGGAAAGCTTCGCTCCGGGGGATTTTTCATCGATACTTCATCCCATCAGCCCTTTCTTTTCACTACCCGGGGCGCCCTCCATCTCCGTTACCGCGTTACTAAATTGACGAATCTCTCGGGCACGTAAATGACTTAACAAATCCCCGGAGTACCCATTGCTCCCGATACCCATCTCCTGTCCATCATACCTTTTTCAGCGTCTCTATTTTTTTTTTTTCTTTTTTTTTTTTTTTTGACGCAGTATCAAAAACGTACTCGTCCATCGGTCATTCAGCGCAAGAACAAAATATCCCGTTCGACCTTTCTCCCGTTTTTTACGAGCGTGTGACTAGATTTGTGCGGTCCCAGCACGAGCTTGCCTTTCAAGTCGAGCTCCCGTTTTACCATTGTTTCTCGCAAAACCAAACTCCCACGCAACTGCGCTTCCATTAAAGTTTTTTTCCCATTCCCTTTCGGCTTCCCACGACTTTACACGCACCTACCAACAGTTGCAATCTGTGTATGACATTGGCCAAAACAAGTTTATTGAATCATACGGTGGGGCAAAAAGTAGGTATAGCGAGCGGAGTTGACGAAAAACACGGGAGAAGGAAATTTACTCGAGTAGTGTGTGTGTAATAGAGCGTGGTCGTATATTTCAGACTTGCGTAATACTGAATGGCCGGCCCCGCCCCGAGTATAGCTTTTACTCCCGACTCCCCTCGACTACATCGGACACTCTGTTTCTTTCATTCTTTCCTTCACGCGCTGCCGACCCATTTCAATGGACGGGGTTTCCGGCGCGCGAGCCAAAATCCGGGCAGATTATCGCTCTTTTCGCCAAACGCCCACGTCATCCGTCAGATACGCACACATCGCGTGCGACCCAACGAGGGAGGGGGAGGGAAAAAATGGCCCTGGAGAGAGGAACAAAAAGTAGCCAGCTAAATGTTTCTGTCCCCGTGTGATGGTGGCGTGGCACAGCTGCGACCGATCGGACGCTTTTTACCGTATCGTTATTCTCTTCCTCTTGCGGCTACTTTTTATTTTCTTCAATAACCCAAGTGATTTTTAATGGGTGGCACATTTGCGACCTTTTTCCTCCTTCTCATTACCGTCTGTCCACTGCTTTGGTGTATTTATGTATGTCCATACCTCTCTTGGCGCGTCTATTTTCCCACCGATCGGCAAACTTTTGCGAGACGACACCCCATTGTTCTTCTTCCTCCTCCTCTAGTTTTAGCAAATTTTCGCCGAGGGAACTGCTCGTCGACTCGAATCACGCGCGGACCTCCAGAGTTGGATGATCCGTTTGGATTGAGGCGCCAGTTTGACGGTAATTGTCTTTCATCGCATCGCGACAGAGAGGCTTGCTCTTGTGAATTTGTAATCAGTGTCGTAATTTATACAGTACATATACATATACCCTTACGAGCCATTCGATTGTCAAAAATATTATAGACGGATCCTCTAGATGTACCGTCTTTGGTTCAAAAATAGCCTGCAAAACCAGTCCCGACGAAATCTTTATACCCCTACCTCTTAAACAACGAAAAAATTACATCCATCTTTCAAAGAATTATATCCGCTCGAGTTATAAAAAGCCGATTTTACGGTTTATGAAAATTCAACGAGAGTTGGCCAAGTACGTATACGCGCCACGAGCGAAGAAGCTTATCAAATTTTCATTAGCACCGGACGCGGATGGAAAATTTCACGGCCGCAATCTTTTGATAGCCCAATTGCGACGGCCAATCGTTCCCGGCTAAGTGGTAAATGTTGTGCGCGGCGGTCTTTTGCTCCTACCCCGAGAGCACCCTGTGACGAGGTGTATTCTCCCAAAGTAAGAAACGAGTATATAGGTGTTTCGGTCTCGTTTTGTGAGTAGCTTTTGGTCGCGGCTCATTAATTACCGGGGACTAGTGGCTTTCGACGTCGAGGCGACCGGAGTCGCGGGTATACGTATCAGAGTCCGGCGAATCCGATTTCATCTCACTCGGCTCCTTTTGTCCCCCACTCGCACAGCCCCATTTTCGGTGTGCATCGCGACAGCCCCACCAGACATTTTTTTGTTCGCCGAACAATGGGGCCACTCAACGACATCCATTATTGTCGTCGGGGCGGCTCTTATCCCTCGATCTGAGACCGAACGGCTGCATCGGAAAATCTTTCTAGCGGAAAAGTCGCGTAACTCCTGGAAAAGGAGTCGTCCGACGTCATGCTCGCGTTGTCGCATCTCTCCCTCGGATGCATTTTTCAGAGCCGCGAAAACTTTTTCAATTACAAACGAATTTCCGGCCAACCGCGGGCAAGGGGAGGAATAAGAAGAAAAAAAAATTTTGTTTGAAGAGAAAATAAACTCCAGCTCGGGTGGATGAATAACCAATCGGCCGCGTGGTAATAAACCACCCAACCCCCGTCGCTTGGTCTTTTTCATCCCCCGAGCAAAGATGAGAGGCGGAAAAGAAAAAACCAGCACCGCCGACACAAAACACTCGAGCTATTGGGGGTGCACAGCTTTTGTGGTCGGTGCATACGGAAAAGAAGAGAGGTCGTATCGGCCCCGGGGAAAGGGAGGAATGCACCGGTGGCTCTTGGAGAATCGATTCTAGGTCACTTTGAAATTTCCGAGGGAGCCGGGCAAATTCACTGGCTCCTTTCTCCGGGAGGAGAGGAGGATCATTCCGTCCGACCGGAGCGCGACAATTAAATCGGGCTTTTCGAATTTTCTTCTCCCCCCCCCCTCTCCAGCTGTGTACCATATGCATCTGAGAATGGTACTCGGAACATCATCGCAAATTCGCGGACGAGCGTGTACAGGGTCTTCTTCAGGGAAGGGGGGAAATGCGCTCGCTCGCGTGTGTATGGAGGCAGCGTCGTACGTTGAGGGACGTTGAACGAAGAGTAGATGAGAGACACCAGAGCAGGCAGTACACGGAGGATACGAGGGTGAGTGTACGCGGCGTGTGTACGTACAACGGAGCCCGAGCAGCAGCCAGCGGATTGGTTGGATGCCGGCCAGTTGGCCCCAGCCCAATCCGTTATTTCATTCTTTTTGAATCCAACGTCGTCGTCCTGTCCTCCGCTCACCCCTCCCGCCCCACCCTGCGTGTGCAGCCTCGGTTCTCTTTCTCCCGGGCTATATCCTTTCGCCGCTTTCCATTTTCCTCCCAGAGATTCCCACAAACTTTTCTCTCCTGATCTCTCGCCGGGCGTGTCCTCTCTCCCTCTATTTCTTACTCGGTCCTTTGAGAATAAACGTACACCCGGTCTCTGGGCGAGGTCAGCCGAGCGCTCCAAATCACGTCCTTTTTTCGCATGCGCCGCTTCACTGTCGTAATAAAAAACGAGATTATTTCGGGGCTTTTATCTTTGAAGCCGGTGTGCAGCGGAAGAAACGCAGGACTAACGGAGTAGTGCGATGTACTGTCAATTTTGCTCGGCTCGTTCGTACGGGTGGTCTGTTATTAGCACTAGCACCTACGTGCACTTTGTTAACGTCGAGCCTTGAAAGATGGGGCGTTTGCCTGGGGAAATGTTTCAGCGGATTACAAAGTCCCCGGTGGTGCCAAGACGTTTCCTCGGTATTATCATTCGTCCTCTCTCTCTCTCTCCCTTTGGCTTTTGAAACGAGGCCAGGAAAGAAAAGGGGATCGCGTAACGCGACTGTTTTTACGAGCGCGCCCCTCTGCTTTCCCTTTCTTTTTCATGAAAAAAAAAACTCGCCCAATAAATCCACCCCGCACTGCTTCGTCTGCGAAGGATACATGAGTCATACTTTGGGTGTTGTTTGGCGAAACAAAGGGAAATCACATTACGGCTCTTTTACTCAATTTCACGTCATGCATGGTCCACGAGTAAAAAAAAAGGGCTACGCCTTCTACTTGGGTGAGAAAGTAATTTGAAAAAGTTCGGCTAGAGTTCCGTTCGACCTTTCAAAACCGCGGCAGCTTTGCCCCGTCCCGCAAATCCTTTTCGTATTTTCCAGGGGCTGAACTGCAGCCTCTCCCACGCTTCGCCAAACTCTTTATACTCCCCTTATCCTTCTCTCGCGTGGAAATTCACGTTACGCGGACTGACGTATGAGTGAGCCTAACGAGCCTCGAGGGTGACGGTGTACATAGACAACACCACTTGCCGCACTTTCAAACCAGATGTCTGTTTCGGGGTAAGGAAAAAGCTATTATCGGCCATCTGCGCTGCATCGGGATAACGTAGTCCTGCAAGGGAGCCCGACCAACTCTCTCATCTCCCGAGGAGCAAGCCGAGAGCGCGAAGAAAAGTTACCCCCGTTACTTCTCGTCTGCACTACCCGTCTTTGTTTCCCCGCGGTGATCGTTCATTCGTTGACGCCGTGAAAAATCCCTCCCGTCTTTCGAGAGATAATCGAGGGAGTCGCAAAAACCCCGTCCGAATAATACCCGTAGCTGGAAAGGAAAGTAGCAGCGCCTCGTTGGGACCTCGGCTCGAAGAACCGAGCGATATCCACTATAGGTTTTTCCATCAGCACTTTTCAGGCTTTGGACATGAAAAAAAAAACACACACACACACAAACTTCGTGCGCTAGAACCCACTCGGATGTTCGGGGGAAGTAAATCCACGAGAATCAATAACAGGCTGGGCCGAATTTTCAACAACAACAACCGCCCGAACAGCTTGTCATTTATACTTACGGTCCGTGGAATTTTCCGCTCGCCCGAGCGCGCTCCTCCCCAATCGGCCACTTATTCGAGCTGTCATCGCTACCCAGCGCCCCACCCTCCTGCCGACTATTGTCGACAACTTTGGATATCTCGAAATTTGGGACCGCGCTTCCCTGCGATCTTATACGCGCACACCGACGTGCCCCCCCCCCACCCTCTATCCTTGGTATCCCGGTCGAAGAGGCCCGAGCGCGGAGATAATACGACTCCCACCCTCCCTCGTTCCGATTGTTGGTGGCATCAAGCCCACACACACCCATGCAACTCGGCACACGTGACCGGTAGAGTTGAATTGGATCCGTTTATCTCCTCGAGAAGTGGGTGGTGCAGTCTCGTCAATAGTCATAAATGTGTCAAAGGCCGGTGACGAAGAGCCCGAGGTAAAGGCGAGGCCGCATTTGCATTGGACCGCCTGTGTTGTGTATACGTGTGTCTCCTCCAGCCGCCGAGATTTACTAACGTGTGTCGTCGGCGCATCGGGGAAAGTGCCTCAATGTGTAGGCTGGCACCGCGTGTGCCTCATCTGTCTCGCGTTCGTTTCCATAAAGTCGTAACGGGAGGCGCCCCAATTAGGAAGCCGGAGACTGCCTCCCGATACCCGCGCCCCTAATGGAACAGGTTGAGAGGGAGAAAACCGAGGAGGGCCAAAGAGAGAACGAATGACAGAGAGTAGGAGGCGGAGGAGGAGGAGGAGGCCCTCCTCGGATTTAATGCATGACAAGAACGAGTTTTGCAATGGGAGGAGGAGGAGGAGGCGCGTGCCTCGCGGGAGTCAAATTCGAGCGAGTTGGAGCCGGGCCAAGCAAACCGGGCTAGGCAATATGCATTAGCCATCTCTCGCTCGCAGGCATCGCCCCTCCTCTCTCTCTCTCTCTCTCTCTCTCTCTCCCCAATAACCAACCCCAGCCCCCTTTACACGTATACACATCACCTGTATCCTGCGCTCGTATACGTATGTAGTTTCCTTGTCCTTTATTCCTCGAGGCCTCTCGTCGGTTCCGAATTCACGCTCAAGCGGATTAAAACAACCCGAAACCTACCAACACGTAGATATAGCACGGTACTGGCTCCTCGTCCAAGGTAACGACAGCTAGATGCCCGATCCATACGTGGACACGCATAGGTAAGGGTGGGAGGCTCCTGGAATTCGGGGCTGCCGATAATTGTATCCCTCGTTTCTCCCCTTGTATCGAGGAAGCTGGTCGGGAGAGCCTTGATAAGGGTGGGGTCGGGAATGCGGAGTTTTCGAGATTCGGGCGGGAGGCTCGAGGGAATTATTGTCTCGGGGAGGCACCAAATCTGCACCGGGAGAAAACGTTTTGATTTCTTCTGCGTTTCGGCCAGGGGCTGTCAAGTCGCACGAAAAAATTGATTCCCAAAGTTTTCTTTTTCTTTGATTTCACCCCGTAGTTGGGGAGGGGGTATGGTGCTATCAACTCGCTGGAACCAGATGGCGGAAATTCTTCAAAGAAAGTTAACGCGGCTCGTTAAATGTTTGAGGCCATGATTTCTGGCTGTCCTAAATTTTAAAGGATTTTCTCACTGAGTTTCCAAGCGATCGGGCTGGTAGTAATTTTTTCCCCCAGAGGCGAGGGGACAGCACTAACTTCGATCATCTTTCACTTTTTATTGTGCTTATAACTTCGATTCGGTGCAGGCTTATGGTGCGATTTTATAGGTGCAAGAAACGTTTTCTTTTGGAAAAAAATGGTTATGAGAAATGACCGGCAAGGAATGACGAGGAAATGAAAACATTTTGTTCCGAAGCTATCTGTGACGAGCATCGTATTGCTGAAAAAGAAATCCTATCAATGTCCTCTAGTGCTAAATCAAAGGTACTCAGGATCATTTTAAAACTTTGAGGTGTTTTTAATTGCGAGATAAATAGATACTGCGGTATTTTGATAATTGAGAAAGTTATAATCAAACTATTAGTTGGTAAAGCTTTTGGAGCTCGTACCATCGTTGTGGGAATAAAATAATTTTCCAAACCAACGAAGAGCTAAATCGCAAACTTTTCCCTACATAATACAACGAGGGAAAAAAAAAAAAAAAAAATTATCCAATTGCATACATCACCCTTATTTTTTCGTGTAGCCGTTTACCCGTGGTCCTATATACGAAACGCGAGAGTTGTGCAATTCAAGAGCCAGTTAATTTGTACTTTGCATAAAATTACTGCGTTCCGCAGTCGGTAGGCGAAAGAGAGAAATATTAAAAGCAGCACGAGTAAAAAATGCCCAAAGTTTCCGAACTATCGACGTGAATCACGGTTCCGAGAAACGTGTACAAAATATACCTATACTTCGTAACGAAACTTTTTTTTTATCGATCACTCGTGTGTCCCCCTACTTCCCGTTTGCTCCCCAGAACAAGAAGAACACGAAATAGTTGCTAAGTGCTCGAGGCACTTAGTAACTCAGTAACATGCTACAACTCTCTTCCCAAACCTCTTTTTTTCCTTTTTGTTTTTCCTCTTTTTTTCTTCGATGTCGTAACGAAAAAGAAAAACCGCGAGCCAAAGAGACTTGTCTCATTCGTTACGTACCGTACTTTTGACCCGGCAATCTTTTATGAGAGGGGAAAAAAAAAACTTGACACGAGTAGGTGGATGCCGAGCTTGTTTGTCCGCAATTACTGAGAACGGCATCATTTTTCACTTTGGACGAAAATAAGGGAGGATAAAAAAAGTAAACGAATAATCTCTCTCTGGTCTGATAGCAAGAAATTTCTGGCTCGTTCCGCGAGCTATTCATGTTAATTTAAGTGACGTTAAAAGGCTACGAGTGCTCTTTGACATTTAAATAATTCGCAGCCGGAATTAGGAGACTTTTGAATGCGTGCACAAACTTTAAATGGCTAATGAAGTGTCTTTGAGCTCTTTAGTATCATTATCACAATTTTCTTTTTTTTTTCGTCTCTTCTTTTTTTAACAGGACACTTGCAACAGCCTGGTGTACAATTTTCATCCAAATAACAACAAGGGTAACAAAAATCTCAAGAGTCGCCGAGATCGATCGAAATTTTTTAAAAATTTCTAGCTGCGGGTAAGAGATTTATGATGCAATTTAAAATTCACATTTGCAACGGTGCCATTTTCGTGGACAACGCAAGTCTTTGTTATATTTTTTTTTAGCAACAACGTGTAAAGTCCGTAAATTCATGCAAGCTTCGTCGTTGAAATTTTAAATAACAAAGAAGAGGGAGCAGGTACTTCTGGTATCTTCTATCTGACTCTCGAAAAGTCGAGCGCACTGAAATTGAAAAGAAGCAGGGGGTGGAGGAGAGATAGGTGAGATGAGTAGCAAATGTACATGCCATCAGTAGCAGAGCAGAGACAACGACGAGCAGGGACACACACACACACCCACGTGGATCCTCCTCCTCCTCCTCCTTTTAGCCGGCCTGAATATTCACGAACTCTAGGGCTCAAGAGCCCCCCCCCCTTTCCACCCCCTCCTCCTCCGCTGTCCCATTCAGTCTCTTCGCAAACGAGGCTTGGAAGCTGAACAGAACGACTTCTGATAAACACCAAGTTACAAAGCCATTCCGAGTCCCACTGGTTGTGCTTGACTTTAATTTTTGCCCATTTACCCATTAAACCGCGAGCGATCTAACGTGTACCGAGACCCGAACTTTTTTCGCTCCCCATTATTTCGGACAATAGAGTTCCCGACAACTCCGGCCGGTGCACCGAGGCTCATTATTCAAATTTCGAGGAAAACCAATCTGTCACCGTGAGAGAGAGAGAGAGAGAGAGAGATCTTTGCTTGTGTATCGAGGTACATGTATACAGACACGCTTTATGGAACAGAGCAATTAATAATATACGGTGACGCGCGAGCGATATTAAATTGATCGTCGAAACGCGCCCGATAAATTAATCGCGACGTCAATTCTTTTTTTTTTTTTGTTTTTTGTTTTTTTTTTGTTTTTTTTTTTTTTTGTTCATCGAGCCAACGTCGAAGGATAATTTTGTTTCAAGCTGCTTTGTCGTGGTGTTTTTATGGTGTCATAAATTAGCGAGATTCCCCGTTATCTTCGACGATACCTCCCTGTAACCGTGAAGTGACGTCGGTTGCATCGCTGAGAAATAATTTTTCAGCGATAGTCCGTTATCTCCTGTAAACTATTTTCCTGAAGGACGATGTTACATTTTGGTTTTGGTGATATCGAGCGCTGGAAAATTTCACTTTGTTAGAAAAAAATACGTAGGTATTACAATTCTTTGCGCGTCTACAAGTACTTTAGTTTATGTGATATTTCAATTCTACGCTTTGCACGGCGATTTAATGATGCTTCCCATCCTGCGGTAAATAACCAAATAAAACCCCCGAATCAGCTCGAAACGTGACTCGCACACGCGTGGCCTGGATCTTCCCTAATCAAATAAAAGCTCACCCGATTCGCCTGAAAAATTTTAACCATCCGAAAACAGTGGAAATATTATATAGGGCAATCAAACAGCCCATCGCCCATTGAAATCGCACTCCATCGCGAAATAATGAAAAAGCCCGCCCCGGCATTCAACTCGACGAATTAAAAATCCCGTCTCGTTTTCTCTTTGTTCGCTGATTTTCCACTCCCACGAGGAGTTTTGATAACCCAAGTTGTAATGAGACGCGTGTGCACGTGTGTGTATACCTCACGTATATATCTGGAAGTAAGGTGGGACACTTGACAGAGACAGAAATAAAGAAAAACCGGGTTATCCGGAGTGAGATGCATCGCGAGCCATCCATTAAAGGGGAAGGGTGAGGCGAAAAATGGAACGAAAATTCCTTGGTGTACACCCGCCCACGAGAAAAAAAAAAGGAGTCGAGGAGACCATAAAACGCACGCGGAAATCCGCGTGGCCACTCGTGCGCTCTCGGCCTTTCAGCACGAGGGAGGGAGGGAGGAAGAGAGGGAGGGCTTCGTTGGAAAAGATGCACCTAACCGCGAGATTTACGAGGCCGAATGTCCAAGGGGATGAGAGAGCAGCCCCGCCCTCTCTCGTTTGCTCGCCCTCTTCGTATCTATTTGCACGCTACGGGCGAAACGTGCCGAGAAATAAGAAGCGCGGCTACGTAGCGTGTGAGGGAAAGAAAGGGGGAAGAAAGACGGAGCGGCATGGAATTCCCGTCGCGGGTATCGGTAACGCGAGCACGTTTTCGCCTCGCAGGACCGAAAGAGTAGCGGAGTCAGCAGCGCGCTCGTGGCGCGTGTCGCGGGAGTGTACTCTTGCAAGATGGTAAAAAAGTACATAAAGCCAAGGAGAAGGAGGAGCGCGAGAGTAAAAGAAAAAAAAAAACGATTCCTACATACATGACTGTGCCGAAAGGGGGTGGATCGCGTGCGCCAGAAGAGGTAAAAATAAAGCGCGCACTGGAGAATCGAGGATGAAAGGGACCAGCGATGAGAGAGGGAGCGCATCCTCGCTGCGTCGACCTCGATATTTCCCTAGTCCCAGCTGGCCTTTTTCTCTCCTTTTCGGCTGCTCCACGCCCTTTTTCTTCCAGATGGCTCCAAGAAAACGTAAGCGTGGCGCGTACAGGTATGCTTTAGTTGGAGCACCACCAGCAGCTCATGGGAGCTGTAAAGCAGCGTGTCACGGGATCTTTTTAGCTGACTGCAGGTGTGGGCACAAGAGAAAGAAAGCGCGTAATCGAGGTCGACGTGGTGCCGGTGGTGTTGGGGCGCCGCATGGCAATTTTCGTTCCTCGGTTGGAGACTCATTTGTTTTTCTCTCTGGATTAGCCACGCGTCTATATATATATATATATATATATATATATATATATATATATATATATATATATATACGATGCAGAATTTTTAAAAAGCTCCTTGTTTGTTTTCCTTCTTTTCTCAAGGCTTCTTTTCTTTCTTCCCTTACGAGCCGGGAATGACTGGGTTTTCTCAGATAAAGCGTGTGCTCGAGCGTGTCTTCAAGTTCATCGCGAGGATGAGCTCTTTTACGTTGCTCCTTCGCTCTACGACGTGCGTTACATTTACGGGGGGAGTGGCTTTTTGTCTCGCTTGAATATTTTATGCGACTTTCTGAAGGTGATGCTGGTGTGGTGGAGAGCTTTTTAAAGGATTAAACTCGGGATTAAAGGATCAAAGTTGAGAGACAAAAACTCACGCTGATCGTTGCTATGTTTTTTTGCGACATGAAAAGTTCGTCTTGGTCCTTTCGTTTCAATTTATCGAGTACTCGTGGTGTATTATAATTGATCGTAAAACGTGTCAACATTGCGTGTAAAATACAAATGAACAATATTTCATGAGACTTACTTGACGTAAATGGAATGCTATGACTACAAAAATTTCGTCATTTCGTGAGAAAATAAGTAGATACTTCAACGTTTGGTCAGACAACATCGAAAAATCCCATTTCAATGCGACTTTTGCAGTTACAAGTAGTAAACTTGATATGTAGTCAGACAGCGTTAATATTTACTATTGACGGTAACATTACTCGTATGAAACCAATGAAAATGACTTAAGGTAATTCAAATAGATCCTGAATTTTATGTGTCTAATAGGCTAATACCTTACTCCTTAAATCGTATTACAATACAGGTTACACAATTTTCAGGTGCATTTAAAAGAAATTACGAACAAATGAACATAATTCCGTACATAATATCGTAATAAAACTAGCTTTAAAAAGTTTAAACTCAGTAAAAAACAAATCAGTAGTTCATGAATATCTAAGCGCGTTATCTGACGAAACATATTATGAAAAATTTTCCACCAAACAAAAAACCTATTACTGATATCACATAATCTCATTTAAATTCGATTTCCATAAGCTCATTTCATTAGGCTTTTCCAGAGAGCAGAACCTCCATAATCCAACTCAAAAATAATAAGTAGAAAACGCTCTATGCTGTCAGGCAGCACCATCCGCTCAGTGTACTTTTCAAAATAATTAGTAGAAAAATGAGTATCCGGTCGTACGTATTCTATAAAATAATGTGTATATGTTAAATGCAGTAAAAAATAAAAAATTTATCGGTCATTTGGATAGTTCTTATAAAATTCATATTTTAAAATAAAACGTAGAAAACTCTGTATTTGGTCAGACAGCGCCTGCAATCAACTTCTCAAATAGAATTTTTATAACGACTGTTTAAATATGATTATAGAATGGCCCATTTTAATGTCATTGCCATAGGAATAGGTGTTAATCTTATATTTTTGTAAATTTTTAATACTTAACAATGTAGTATTTAGGAATAACATAAATTAGAAAACTTAGGATTTGGTGATAATTACGGTACTTCTAAACGCAAATTCGCAAATTCTTGCAGTAATGTTTTGTTATGGTCAAACCAAGCTTTTGCTTAGGCCAAGAATATTTGTTTTTATTTCGTATACATGGAGAATATTCGAAAAGTATCTACTCAAGTAGTTTTTATAAACGTCCCTTAAGGAGTTGATTTATACTTATAAGTAGAATATAGTATGGATGAACCGAAATTTTTAACTACGATTCAGTGTACTCTTTACAGTTGAAGAATTTCACGTAAACTTTACAAGTGGAAAATTCAGTGTATGGTCAGACGATTCTAATAAACAATATTAAAGAAAATCCCAAGTAGCTAGGCAAAGTTTACTCTGATTTAATACAACTGTACGAAAACTATAAATTCACCATAAAAGTTCATGTTAAAAATGGGTTATGGGTGGCCACTTTATCTTTAGTTAACAGTAAAGAAAGTTTCAAAAATCTATAATCAACTAAAAATTCAGTGTAACACCAGGAGATTGTCACAAATACATTTTTCATGCACTAAATAAATCAATAAGTAGAAAACTCAGAGTTTGGTCAGACGGAACTCATGAGAGCTTTTTAACACTAGTTAGTACAGTAGCAGGTGAGATAAAAAACAGATTACCTACTAGGGCGCTGTCTTTAAATATATCATCGAATTGATTTAAAATAATAACAGGCAGAAATCTCAATACATTAACAGACGGGTTGTTTAAATTTGTGTTTAATGTACGTACTTTATTCAGGCATACAAATTATATCATGGCAGAAAAAATTTTTAATTTCATGAATCAGTGACTGAAAAAAGTGGCGTCCACACTCTATCTAAATCAACTACAAGCGATCTCCTTAGTTTAAAAATCGGTCAATTCAAAAAGAAAACGTAAAATGTTAACAAGTTGTACTAGTTCAGGCGCGCTCGTAACGTAATACGACGGCAACTCAAGGATCTGAAGACGATGCTCTAAAATGTTAAATTAGCTGCACTCGTAAACTTAAATATTTCACGCCAACCTTGGGTGCTCCGAAGGTTTCTATGCTTGTTATTTAGTCATGTACGACAGCAAGATAATCAACCATGTAATTGTTTCCGAAATCTCGGATAACTTTAATCGCCCCTGTATGATCTGCATCAAAGGGGCTTACAGTTGAATCTACACTATCTATATATATACATCATTATATTACTGTAAGCCCAACTAAAGATCTATCAGTTGTCTAAGACACTGTGTACCATATTTAATGCGCCCTTACTCACACGCTCTCGTACAAGGCTGATGTGGCTCTAAGTACACGGGGCGAAAGAGCGTAAATTTTTATAAGCTTGTAAGATACCGGGGCTTTAGTGTGATTTAAAATTGTTGTGCTTATGATGGCTGGTTCAAATTGTGTGCATCATTAATCAAATAAACAGTAAAGTACCCTCGTAAAATGACGTAAATTTCTTAGCAATAAAGTGGATTCGTTAAAATGGTGTGAATGCGCTTTATAACTTCACATTGGTTTTATAGTCTGTATTTTTTCAAGTTTTTATGGTTCATACAAAAATTAAGGACTTTCACCTTACACTATCAGAGTCAAACGTAAAATTTGACCTCTGACCAACAATTTTATTGGATGACTATCACAGCACACCATCTTCGTATCTGTACAGTCTCAAACTATTGTTATCTATTTTAGGATATATTTAATTATATCGCAAAAATTACGCTGTAGCAAATTTGATTGATCACAATAAAAATTGTGTTCGAATTTATTTCATTATTAATATTGACCTCCATTGTATACATACAAAATACAATGTTAATTTCCTATGAGATGTGGAAAAAAAATTATGTTGCATTGGGCTTTGAATCAATAAATTTGATAGTAATAAAATATACATATTTTGTTTTTAGATAACAGCTTTGTTATCAAATTCATTTTTCAAAAAACTGGATCAGACACTCAACTGAGTTATTCGGATGACACTCTCTAAAGAGATTTAATTAGTGTCCGCGTATTTTTAAAATCCTTTTAAACCTATTTTGAAAGGTATCCATATCAGTAAGGCTTCTTTCGTTGCTGCAGAAAACGTGCGGTGTATATCTCTGTGGGAGAAAATAGTTTACTCCATCAACGTGAAAAAAGTACGGATCTCGAGAATCCCATCTATTTTGACAGTTAAACATAGAGCCAAATAAATAAGTCGGAGTCCTAAATCTCTCGGGTGCGCTAGGAAAAATGCCTTCATGAATGAATTTAAGACGAATCCACAAGATTTTTCACCAAAATCCGGACGACCACAGTCTTTGCGCACAATAGTTCTCTATCACTCTCTCAAATGATAAGACCCGCTTTTGGCACCACACGAATACATTCTCGGGTATTGTACCAACAGCGAATACAAAGAGTGAAACGTGAAACTGATTGATAGCGTCCTCATCGAAATTTCTTGCGCTTTTGTTGAAAAATAAAATCCACCTAGCACCACGCGATTTATCAAAGTTCAAAAACATTTCCCTAAAAAATGACGCTGCAGTAGCTGATGATAGCTCGAAAAAGAGGGGAAAACGCACCCCAAAAGCATTACAGCTCCTACTTCCCTTTCGTGCGCCTCCCTCCCCTTGATTTTCAGGGACGTTTTTCTAACTACGCGCCACGTAACCCTCCCCCCTGGGGTGGCTTTTTTTCAACGGCCGGTGTCGTTTTCACGTCGTTCAAAAGCACCGAGCGCTATCATCGCTGACCCTCGGCTGGACACCCGCTCGGTCGCAGGGGAGTAATGAGATTCTTGGCAAGAGTTCATGCAAACGTATCGTCGCCCAGGGAGTGGGTGAAAGCTGCGACGTTAGGGGAAAGCGGCGAGAAACCGCTCTCGTGGTGATTTAGAAACCCGAAGATTCTCGAGAAGCCAAAGCGGCAATAGGTGGGATGGGCGTTTGGGTCTTTGGGACAAAATAGTCCTGAGACGGCGGAGACCACACGAGGTGTCCTGGAAAATCTGGTAACGAGCCATCCCCGGAGTTTTTAGTACTGACGCTGCGGCAAAAGTTTAAAAATAAGCGAGTCGAGGGTCGCTTTTTCGCGAATTTTACGATGTAAAAGTTCCGGAGTACAAGCTCCTCGAGATTTAATTCCATGCGGCTGTTGTGTATTTTTTGCGACCGACAGAATAATTGATGCACCGTTCGAATCGTCAGGATATCAAGGTGCAATTCACGCGTGAATGCGACATGTCAAGATAATAAAGTTTACAAATAAATTCCCCTGACGGCAACCAGAGAGTGAAAGGGAGGGAAAAGGGGTGAGGTTGAATGTCCTTTCGGAGGGATGAGCGAAAATTAAAATCGAATTTTTTAACATTACAAAGGAATACACCCGATATAGTATTTCGCGTAGAAGTCCTTTGGTGCACAATGCACCCGTCCGACGCCCCCCTTTGGGCTTGGCTCGCGCCAAAAACCTCTTTTGCAGCTCGCAAAGAAAAGGAAGCCGATATCCTGGCGTCCTCGGATGCCTATTTTTCGGCCTTGTCGGGACTCCTTTGATCCCCCCCCCCTCCCCATTGCCTATTCCTTTACTTTCCGACAAGAGACAGGCATCCTGGAATGCAACTGCAAAAAGAGGGAGGGAAAGGTGTCCGAGCGATGCTCAGGGAGACCCGTGCCTCGAAATATCCGACAGGGTGCTGATGCCGGGAGAGCAAGAGAAGAGTACATGCACTCGAATTTCAGGATGGAAAATACTGCTCCCTCCTCGGCGGCCGTCTTCGATCCTCGGCCTCTAATACTCATGCCACCAGTCGAGTACATTTGAATCGAAGTCGTTGGGCTTCCGTGCGAGCACGTAAGCAATTTTTTTTCGTTTTTTCTTCCTTCCAGTCATGCCCTGGCAGGTGGTGACGCGCCTTACGCTCGCAGCGTGAAATATCGCCGAGTAAGCTGAAGAAGAGAGAAATGAGGTTTGCGCGTGAATTTCATTTTCCACGAGTTTACAGCTGCCTTACTTGCTTTTTTATCCTTGGATCGTCGTTTTTAAACTTCACGGTGAACCTACGATTGAAAGTAGTACTCGGAAATGGAAAATAGTATTACTCGCGATGGAAATACGAAAAATTATGTGTTGGAAAATCGAAGTTACCACCGTATTCCGAGATATTTTGTGTTTCTTCGCATTTTAAATCAGAAGGAAATGAGGTGCTCAACTGATGTATACATTTTTATAAAAGCCTATTTCAGCATTCGATTAGATATCATCTATAAAGCTTAAAGTATAGTTACTAAAGTATTCTTCGTCAATTTGTGATCATTGAGCTTTTTGACTTGCAGTCATTGTTTACCAAAATGGAAATGACACATAAACCTCCAAATATTTTATCTATCCGCGCTCTGATAAAGAATTGTAAAAAATTACGTCCCTAGAAACTAGTTCCAACGTAAATAATCAGAATCAGAATGTAGAAACACTTGTTTCCCTATGAATCGGAAGAAAACTCTGTTTTAGTTAAACAGTTGGACAGTTTTAAATATTTACCTTTTTAATTGTACTTTTTTAATATTAAGTAAATAACGCTACATCTGATCAGACAGCACCTTTTAATTTAATCACCATGATAAATAAGTAGAAAATTTAGTATCTGGGCAGATTATATACAGGTTTCGGTCGGACGACATCTTTTGAAGAATGCTATATTAAAATTTTTCTTATGCAAACAGTAACCTTGATATTATATTATCAGTATATATCTTTAACTGGATACTTCGTAGAAATTCCATGATAACAAGTAGAAAACTGAGTAAATGGTCAACGGTATCTATTACTCAACGTTCCAGAAAACAAGTAGAAAAATCAGTATCGGGTCATACTGCATCTTTCGCCTAAGTTCCAAAAGTGTTTCTAGTTGCCTGACGTGTCTGGTCTTACTGCATGTTGTACAGAATGCTGTATTATAATTTTTCTTAAATAAATAAAAAATTTAGGGTCCAGTCAGATCGTATCTTGTGCTGAATACATAATTATAATTTTTCTAAAATAAGTAGAAAATTCAGTGTATAGTCAAACCGTATCTTTCACTGAACGTTAAAGAATAATTTTCAAAAAATAAGGTATCAGGTCAGACTGCATCTTTCACTTTACATTTCAAAAGCGTTTCTAGAAAAAATAAGTAGAAAAGTTAGTGTTCGATCAGACAGCATCTTTTGGAAACTTCTCTATTACAGAAGACTCAGTATATTTCCAGTACATATCTTTAACTCGGTACTTTAAAGCAATTTCATGACAAAAAGTAGAAAACTCCTAATATGGTCAAACTGTATTGTTCATTAAACATTAAACGTTAAAAAAGAATTTCTAAAAAATAAGTAGAAAAGTCAATATCAGGTCAGACTGCATCATTCACTTTACATTACAAAAGCGTTTATAGAAAATTAAGTGGAAAAGTTAGTGTCTGGTCAGACTGTATTTTTTGCAAGCTTTTCAATTCTAATTTTTTAGAACAATTAAAAGACTCAGTGTATTTCAAGTATATATCTTAAACTGGGTACTGTAAAGCAATTTCACGACAAAAAGGGGAAAACTCCTAATATAGTCAAACTATATTGTTCATTAAACGCTCAAAAATTATTTCCAAATAATAAGTAGAAAAGTCAGTATCGGTTCAGAATATTCTGTCACTGATTGTTTTTGTAGTAAGTAGATACTTCAGGATATGGTCAGACTGTATCTTGTGTAGAATGGTCCAATGTAATTTTTCTAGAATAAGTAGAAAACTTCGTATATTATTAAGATATATCTTCAACATACTATAAAGGAATTTTATGATAGTAAGTAGAAAACTCAGTATCTGATGGTAAGTAAACTTAGTGCCTGCTGTGAATGTATCTTTAACTGGATGCTTTAAAAAAATTTTTTATAAGAATAAATATAAATTTAGGATGTGCTTACAAAATG
This sequence comes from Copidosoma floridanum, assembly GCF_036245765.1. Lineage (NCBI taxonomy): Eukaryota > Metazoa > Arthropoda > Insecta > Hymenoptera > Encyrtidae > Copidosoma > Copidosoma floridanum. The sequence continues at coordinate 5,145,370 of NW_028321896.1, forward strand.
CTCTAACTTAATTTTAATAAGAATGAGTGGAAAACTCAGCGTTTAATCAGACAGTGCCTAAATACGTTACACCTTTGCCTTAAGATGCTTTTGATATTAATGAATATAAAATTGATAATTATCTCAACAATAAAAAATCGTTGCCACAAACAATTCCTGAGTAACTCGATGTATCTTCGTTTTAGCAACAGATCGGCTCGTACAATCCATACTCATTGAGTCGTGCGAATCGACGAAACTAAATTTTCGTGAAAACTGATAAACTGAATTATTAACGACAGAATCTTCCTCCATGACGCAAACTCCTCTGCATCATCGGAGCGCAGAAATATGAACGCCGGTAGCAGCTCGGGAAATTTCTGAATTTTTCGTTCAGATAGCTTTTATGTCAAGCCAAAGTGACTTAGCATAATGGTGTGCATCAAGATTTCCCGTCACTAGTACTCGGTAGTGAAGCTTCTGGTGCTGCTACAGCAATGTTTAAAAAAAAAAAAAAAAAAAAAAAAAGGAGGAGGAAAAGATAGCAAAGTTAATGGACAGAAGGTCTAGGAGTGTATCTGGCGTAAGCGTACACGACTAGCCGATATAAAGATATGCGATTTTCCACGGAAAATGAAGAGAAACTGACTGGCTGCTTTCACGCTTCATTTCTCTCGAACGCGCCGGCTGCAGAACTGAAAAGGACGATGGTTGGGAATAAATGAATGCTCCGCGCGAGATACGGCTTTTTACCACTGCAGCCTTAGTCTGCACCCATTTTGCAGTGAATAGTTTAGAATGGGGGTAGCTTAAAATTTTTTCGTACACCCTCTCTTTAATTTTAAAGCTTTTCAACTTTTTAATCCCCCCTCGTGCTGGCCCAATTTACTTTTTAATCACCGCTAAAATAACTTCATTGTAGCCTTCTTGTTTCTTTTGCGCTGCCATAAAAATTTCTCTTCTAGCGTTTAAAAAAACCTTCCGATTCCTTTTCTGCGAAATGAAGTTGGAAAAAAATTTCAAGGCTGGATTAAGAAACAAAGGGCTACGGGTTCTGAAAAATAACAACGTAGGAGGGAGCGTATGTTCAAAAAAAAAAACTTTGCTTAAACACACACACACTTTTATCAAAAACTACGCCCATACGTTTAAAAAGATAACGGGACGCACTCATGCGAGGACACCGCGAATGGAAATACACGAGAGGAGGGACGCATTAACATTATTTCACAGTGGAAAAATGTAAATCCTCGAAACTCATGCTTTGAACATTCATTGTGCGTTCGCTGCAATGTTTGACACGGGAAAAGATTCATAACAATCCTTGCACATTTGCATTTTCACGTTTTTGCAAATGTAGTTAAGAACGAATAATAAAGGAGGCTCTATCAAATACGCTTGGGTGCTCGCGTCATTACGAAGCGTCTCCCGATACCGTATATATCTGTATATATATATATGTATGATCCATTTTACATCGAAACGCATCAGCCGCCCTACATCATCCCCTGGTGAGCACTGATTTTTTCCAGCCCGGATTTTCACCCTCGTAACCCTGAGGAAGCTTGATAAGAAGAAAAAAAAAAAAAGAACTTAAACGAGGCTCTCGATTATTTGTATCCACCGAATAAACGTTTGCAGGGGCTTATGGCTTAATCCTAGATGAATCCTCGTTGGGAATATCCTCGCCTTCTCTTAAAGATGCAAATCCCGAAAATGTTAATGCGCGGTATCTCCACTTGCACCCAGACACAGGGCATTCATATTAAAAGTGCGAGGTGTTTTTCCTCCTCGAAAATTTTTTTTTTTTTTTTTTTTTTTTTGCTTCCACCTCTCACGCGGTCGACTAGCCGACAGATACGCGCCAACGCCATGAATATGCAAAGGGGCTAAGTCGGAAAGAGAGAAACACGCGCGCCAGCTCCAGCCAGGGGTTCTCTAGTTTCCGCGAGTGCACCTAACGCTGTTTGTCGTCGATTCAAGCGTATATTTACCGGAGGATACGTCGATAATGGAATAAACTCGCATGTAGGGGCTTAAGAGAGTGGCTGATAACTCACCTATTGTACATGAGGACGTCGGGCTTCCAGAGCCGGTGGGGTGGTATCCTCAAGTCCCGAACGTTGCCGTACTTCGATGGGTCCCACATCATGTTAACGTCGTTCCATTCCTGCAAAGGAAAATATCGATTTTGCATTACAAGCTTGATACTTTGTTCCTCGAAGGGATGGCAAATGAATTTCCAGGAGTAGAAAGAGTGTTTTCAGCGAGTAGTGGGATGATGGGGGGAGCGGGAGGAGATTTTAAGCGTCAGACGCGTGTCACCGAGCTCCGCCGGTGGTGCGATTTATTACGCTGCTTTTCTCCGATGCCTGTCACCGTTAACCGAATAAACGCGGCTGAGGCGTTCGTCAGCGGTTTAAGCACGTGAAATTCAGAAGACGAAGGGGTGAATCGCGGAAGTACACCATGTGCGCGTGTGGTATGGATACACGGAGAAAGGAAAGTTAATTAATCTTCCTGTTTATCATCCTTAAATTGTGTTTCAATGCAAATTTTCTCAACTACAAGATATTTTGCAAAAGTAGCCCTGCCATTAGAGTTGAATTTTCCATTAGCTCGAGGAATTTAAGATTTTTGGTGGTTTTTCATTTCCCGGGAAAATGTCCTTTGTACTCACAAATCAGTTTAATGTTATTGAATCGTGATATTAGTCCAGGTTTACAGATGTGGTTATACTTTAGGCAGTGTTTTTCATTTTCTCCCGCTAACTAGACGTGACATCTGTTGTCTCTCGTTTAGTCACGAAATCTTTGAAGTTACGACCATCGAAATTGTATTTTCAGTATAAAGGAGTAACTCGAGGTTGAAAAAGTATATTTGCCTTTCATGGTTTACGAGATGAAGCTTCATTTCTTCAAATGACTTGAATTGACCAGAGTTTCTAAAGAAACTTCAAGTGAATCCCGAAATTAAATAACTTTGGCCTCTCTCTCTATCTCCGTTTAACCGAACGAGTCGAGCATTCGGACGTCGAAATATAATTTACCAAAACTCAACCATCATCCTCTTCTTTCCTTAGCGATTTTCGTCCTCTCTAATTGGGTCGACTCCTTCATTTCTCCCCAAGAACTCCCAGCTCCGGGCTTTTTCGTCCATTTAACAAAATAATGAAAAAAAAAGTAAAAGCTCCGAAAATAAATGCGAAAAGATTATCTCTCCCCATTATTCAGCCCGAGCTATCGTCGAGTTTCTCCCCCCGCCTCACTCCCTACACCAACGTCAGCGTTCCGATTTTTCAGCTGCGCCCACGTGGCGCACGTTTTAAGCAGTTGCCGCACTTCCGACCCGCCTGCACTGGCTACGGGTCTCCCAATCGGCGGGAATCCCAGCGATTTCGATTACATTGCCGGTGGCTGCAGCCGCTGCTGGGAGAACTCGAGGAATCCTAATCGCGACCCAGCCCCCCCCCTCCTCCTTCGTACATGCTCCGCACGCGACTCCTCGGCTCACCCCCGTTTGGTGGAGGGGTGGCATTCCTGCTCGCAGTTTTACGGCCCCGCGACATCGTAAACGTGCCTAGGACATCCTCGTGTCTCTTCGTCTCTCCACTTTGCTCCTCCGGGCAGGACGTGCGCGTATCTCAGCTGAAATTTTGATAAAATTCGCGCCAGCTATTTTTCTTCCGGTTAACCTCGGCGTGTACAACCCTCTGACCTGCTTTTTTGCCTCGCCTCTCGGTTACGGATCCTTTGTTGACTCTCTTTCGCGGCGGAAGTGCCGTTTGGTCGGTCAAAACACACTTTCTCGACGTTTTCTGGTACTCGTACAGTTTTTTTTTCTTTTTTTTTTTTTTTTCTGTACATCCCAACTTTATACGGAAGTCCATCGAAATAAAAAATTTCAATGCGTTTCCGCCCTTTCGTTTGAAATTTCAGCCTCGAATCGAATTCACGTTAAAATAAAATAAAAAATTATAATGTAAAAATGTAATTTTATTTCATGTAGCTGCTGTGCCAAATTAATTTCATGCCCAGAAAACTTTGTAGAAATAGGTATTGGAGAAAAAGTCAAGGTAATTTGTGGTTCTTGAATCATTTTAATTGAAAATTAATTAAAAATAAAGCCCCCTCTGGTCATTATTCGTAATTCGAACTTACACACTTATTTTTTGTGAAAACTTGCATCATTATTATTCAGCTCTGGAAGCTTTATCGATTATCTAAAAGTTTAGATAAATTACCTATAGTGATAACAGCGATTAGTCAAAATCTTAACAGTATCCATTTATTTTTCATTAAATTTCTGAATACCAATGTATCAAATGTTCCTATGTGGTATTAATTAAACTACATTTTTACTTATATGACATTTACTGTTATCTATCACATGGCTACCTGCATAATTTTTGCATTCACTTTATTTGTTCAGAAAGAATTCTTTGGATATACATCGTTTACTTTGTTCCAAAAATGTTGTCACAAAATGTTTATTTTATCTGCCCCGGCTTGGGTGATGTAAAAGAACCCTTCCATATTTTGAACGTTTTCCCGTTGCAAATTTCTGCATTACATTATAATAACTTCCAATATTTATAAGATTCAAATTCATGTAATTCTCATCAAAATTCAAAAAGATGTGAAAATTTACATATTTACAACGTGTATTACAACGAAATTCCATGAATTGCGTATGCATCGCAAACTTGAACGGCTGACCTATACTTGGGTTGTACTACTTAACGCATACGCAGCAACGCATAACACAATTTTGAAGTTTTTCAATTGTTGTCTCCAACACCTTGTTTTTCTTAGACTTTTGCAAAATATACTCTCTCACAACTACACTGTAATACACATGTTGTTAAAATACCACCAGTATTTTTTAACCAATCGTGTTATACACGCTACAAACGCGTACAGCGGAAAATTAAGCTTTACAAAGTTATTTTTAATAATCGAGTTATTTATAGCTTTTTCGCGATCGCCGATACGAGTGCATGCACGTTTGCGTGGGTATAGAGGTATTTTCGTATAATTCGTTTTAGAATAGCCAATAACCAACTCACCAGTTTCAGCCAAAGATTCGTGATGAGTAGCTGATTCTTTTCATCCTGAAACAATATTATTCAGTTATGGACATGATGAAGTGGTATTTACTCGTACATAGGACATGCAAATATGTTCAGAATTTCATACGTAAGTATACCCACTACAGGCTCATGTAGCCATGACACTACGTTGCGTTATACTAACACACAAGAAGGTACACGTACATAAGCACACTATCGATTAGCACATGCTCGTCTAGTTAATGGCTATACTATGGGCATGCAAATTATCATGCATATCGCAACGTTCAAGAGAAAAACTTACTGCCTCGGTTAGACGGACAGGTAACATCGTAGAAATGAAAACACAAGTGTGTATGTATACTTGAGAAAACTGCAATATTCGCGTATTGGGTAAATTCGTGTACCCTCGAAATAAAATTCAGAATAATGCTCAGTAAGCCCGCAACGCATCTCCATTTGTTTGCTGTGCAAATCGTAATGAAGAATATTATAAACCAGCGAGCAGTCAAAAAATTCACCACCCTACCTCCCTTCCTCCCTTACTGATGCAAACGAAGGAGTAAACGGAAGAATTTTCTCGAGTGGGAAAAATAAAGGGTGAGAAGAAAAGTATACATTGAATGTACGGACTGATCCCCCTTATTTTGCACATGAATGCAGAAATTATTTAAACGCTTTATTCAACCTCGTAATACTTGGCTCGCTTGGTCTTTTTCCTTTCATTCACGGGCACTCCCTTATACTTTTTTTTTTCTTCTTTCTCCTCATAATTAACGGATTTTCCACCTCAACGGGGGGATGCACTGCCGAAGAATTTCTCCGATTATCCCGCCGAGCTCGGCTGCGTACATAAAATAAGTGAAAGAGGGCTGGAGGAAAAAATGGAATTTATAAAAAAAAAAGAAAAACAGGAAAAAGTAGCGGAAAAGGAGAAGAAGAGACGTCGCCCACGAGCTGGAGTGGGAGCCCCGTGGTGATGGATAAGAGAGAACAAAAGGCCAAGTTTCAAGAAACCGCTCTCTGCACATCTGCCGCGACGTCATCGGTCTTTTAAAGCCAAAAACACGGGAGGACGATTGCCTGTATCCCGAGACTCTTAAATTAATTTCCCAGATCGCTTCGTCTTGATTTTTCCTCCAACCGTGCCTTCGCTTGACGGGGCACGATGGAATTTGGTTTTTATACACAATACAAATTTTCGGGCCTTTGAAGGAGGGAAGAGAAAAAAAAAACCGCCGAGAAAAGTAAACAAGACACGTTGAGCTGATTCCGTCGTCATCGAGTTTGCTTTGCGCGCGATTCCCCGAAAGAAAAGTCGAGGCCGCGCTGAATTTCCAAAAGAGCCCAAAAAAAAAAAAAAAAAAAAAAAAAAAGAAGAAAAAAGCGTCGAACGGAATTGAAAAATCAAAAAGAACCTCACGACTGAAAAGTTGGGTACTCCGAGCAAAAACTGTATAAACAATTTTCCAGCCCAGTGCCGGCTTGCCAACTCCCACATCCGAGACACAGAGGGGGAGAGCGAGAACGAAATCTCAAAAAGTCGAGTGCATCGTTAAACTGCTATTCCTTCCCGGGTGTGCACAAAACACGCTCGAGGTTTCTCGCGCGGGCGAGAGTATCTCTCTTTTCTTTTTCTTTTTTTTTTTTTGTTCCAGTTTAATCCTTTGCGGATTTCCGGGGCTCTCTCGAGTGGCCGCATCAAGTTTCCTCGATGCCGGCTCTTGGCTCCTGAAACTCGGGAGCTCCGGTGAAAAAAGACGGGCTCCTCGAACAACGAAGCAACTGCTCAGCCCCTCTTCCCACCCATTCTCCTTCCCGATTAAATAACATTCAAGCAGCCTCATACCACCGTCCAACTTATTCCCCCAAATTCCACGAGATATGCTATCGAACGAAGCTCCTGACAATCAAGTTTCATAATTGCCCTCCCCAATCCCTTGCAAATATACACACATAACAAAACGTCCCGGGGATGCAGGTACTAATTAAAAGTCCCTCCCCGGCAGGAGCCGAAAAGCCTTGTAATCATCAACAAAGCCTTAATCCGGTCTAATTAGCCCTCCAACCCCTAAAAAGTGACTCGTCTTCCTTCCTATCCTCCCCCCCCGCCCCCCCTCGCTCTCGTTTCAGCTGTCGTCTTGCGTCCTGCAGTGCGGTTCTTTTCAGCCCGGGTGTCGCCCCACCCCCTGCTCGGCAGCTATGGTCTCGCGATCAACTCCACACACCCATACTTGCTCTCCCTTTTTTTTCCACCCTTTTCCCCTCCCTGCTAACCCTCTCCCATCGGCATCGTCGTCGTCGTCGCTGTATCAGTGGTAGTGGCACGTATACATAGCACAGCTGCGCGCGCGCGCCTTCTCTCTCTCTCTCTCTCTTGGCTTCGATGCAAGGGGGAAATTGGGTCAGTGGTGGCTGCCGCTATACCGCCACTGCTGTTGCTATTGCGGTGGCTACAGGGAAGGAAGGAGCGCCGAGGTGGGGTCAGCAGCAGCCAGTCGGAGAGAGAGAGAGCGACGGCTGGGATGAAATGATCAACAGGAGCAAGAGGAAGTGGGGGGGTGGGGTGGTAAAGCGGGGTGTAAAAATAAATTTCTAAAGGCAGTAGCAGCAGCGCGACTCGGACGTTATTGTTGTAATTATTAATAAACTCCCTGTGCTTGTACCCCATGCAGTTTGAGCTCGCGGCTGAGGTAAAGGGAGTGAGATGGCGCACACATGAAATAAGCGCCGTTCGCCCTGCTATCGATGAAAGATCCTTTTTTTCCTCTCTCTCTCTCTCTCTTTTTTTTTCACGCTCACGTGCACGCGTTGTCTTTTTTTTTTTTTTTTTTTTTTTTTTTGCTTCATCCCACTTCCTCCATGTGCACGGTTTTTTTAATCATCTCTCTCACTGGCGCGCGTCGAACGTGTCAGAGCTTGCAGCCGAGAGGAGCTCCAGCTTATCCCTCCCCCCTCTTCCTTTGGTCCGCGCTCACTCTTTTTTTTCTTCTTCTTCTTTTTTTATTGTGCTCGATCGCGCGAGGGGTTTATTTTCCATCCGTTTTGCTCATTATCCTATCCACGGGGTGATAATGGCCTTCCCCAGTTTGCCGCATCCACCACCAATCATTTCATTGGTTTCGTTATCATTTGTGAAAAGGACCGTTCCTCCGGTACAAGTTATAAGCAAACAAAGAAAAAAAAAAACATTTTTTTTTTTTTTTCCAAAAAGCAGGCAATTTACAGCTGCAACAAAACGATCCCCCTGCCCTACCTAATGCCACGTTCAATCGATTAAACAGCAGGTGATTGCACCTGGCTCCGGCACGCGCTTTAATTAGCCCGCCACTACGAGCTTCTCGCTTACGTCCAAGTCATGACTCCAGTGTCGATTGGGCAGAGCCCCGAGATTATAATAATATGCGTTCGCCGGCTTATTGTTTCGTCGTTATAGCTGCGTTCATACCATCTGCATATATACGTTTACGTTTTCCATCATCAAACATATAACATGAATATTTTTGTGTACAAAGTTTTTTTCTTTTCTTTTTTTTTTTAACCCTCTTATTTTTTAACAAGTTAGAATCTACTCAGAAGTCAATTCCACCTCGAGGAGTACATTGTGCGGGATATCATCGTCATCGTTATCGTCATTTATATCCTGGGGGTGACGAAAGCCTCTTCGCGCAAATCCCTCTTATGATTTTTCATTGTCTCGTTAAGGAGGTGTCCTTTTGTCCCCGAGCACATTGTGTCTCCGAGCGTGGAGTCGGGGGGGTGGTTTTGCTGTGTCCTCCCCCCGCGTTGTTTCTAAGCTTTTAATTTCTAAAACACCTCGAGACGCGCGTGAGGTTCTCTCGCTCGAAATATTTACGTTTGAATCATTTTTTTTTTTTTTTTTTTTTTTTTTTTCACTACCAGGGTTACAGGTTCACAATTTTAGAGGTCCAAGAATCACTTTGGGTCAGCGACGCGTGCGAAAATCCGTGATAGACGAGACCTTTCCAACTTGTGAGAGGAGAAACGAGAGCCACAGAAGGTAGGCACATATATAAACGCACAGGTATAACTATGTACATTGAATGGTAACGAGGGAAAGAGGCGGTATATCGATTGCCTGAGCATCTTCCTCCCGGTGATCTCGAGACTGTATCGGCGTGCAGCCCTGCCCCCGTGTATGTGTGTATACGTATGCCAGTGGCTCGAGTGCTCTTTGTTATCGAGTGCGATTTATCGACGCGCCTCGTCCCTTTATCTTCTCGCTTATGTTGGAGAGACAAATAAAAAAGTAGAGGGAGTGTGGCGGTTAGCGACACGCGTTAGACCCCCTGATTGCCGACAATTGCACGGAGGGCTCGTGGAGGAATTTTTTTTTTCCACTAGAAGCATCGGGCGAGGCTTTACGAAGCACTTTGGGTTTTACCACGAACTTTATTTGTGGCTCCATTCCTTTCCCCTGGCTGTACACTGTCTGCTATCCCTTTTTTTTTTTTTTTTTTTTTTTTTCATTGTTTCTCAATGGTTGCCACCGGATGCGAAATGGAGCTTGAAATTCGGCTCTTTAATTGTTGTACAACGTAGACTGTATGCGCTGTGCTCCAAGCGTCGTTATTGTTTCGGGGCAATCGGCTCGTTTCTTTTTTTTTTTTTTTTTTTTTTTTCTGGGGAAGGGGGGTACAGCTTTTTGTTTCAATAAAATTTCGTGCTTTCAAGATGTTAAAAACAAGCTGGTTTATCCTTGAAATTTACGCGTTGACGTGACTGACTATAGGAGCCACGTGTACGAAAATGTCGAAAACTTTAAATTTTTCTCTGATAATCTTTGGACTGGCAAACAACGGCATCTTTGGCGTTGGACACAATGATCCTTGTAAGATGGAAACAGCAGTACAGAGAAAAACTGCGGTACGAAGGAAGCAACGGCGCAAAAGGCCAGAGGAATTACGCTACTGTCTCGTTAATTCGCTCGCGATGTTGGATGTAAGGTATGACCGCCTGGATGCTGCTGCTGGCACTGCCAATTTTTTTTTTCTTCCACTGATCGTAAAAATGTTGAGAGGGAAAAAAAAAAGAAAGTATCAGCAAACTGTACTTTGGCGTGTTTTTACGAGGTACGAGTGGAGTTATGACTTTCGCAACGCGTGACGATTTTTATGCCTCGAGCACGCGATTCAATGACGAGCCAAGACAGACGAGCTTTTTTTCCTTTACGTCCCCGGTTATTTTTCACTTGTGCACTAATGGTACTTTTGTTTATCTCCAGAGTAAGCAAGTCTACGGAGGCGGTGCAACACGAAATTCTCGGAATGTTCATTTCACCGGAGGAAAAACCCGGGCTTTCTGAAAATAGATCCTGCGTACGCGCAGGCATGTATGCCAGTCAAAGAGGGGTAGAAAAAGGCATTATTATCATTATTTTTTTTTTTTCCAAAGCATCCAGATAGGCAATATGGTGAAAAACGAGTGTCCGTTTGTTCGAGCGATTTTCCCTGCGGACGAGCCGAAGAACGCGTGTGCACGCGATAACAGAGGAGAGAGAGAGATATCATCATTTGTCAATATTCCTTGAGCCAACGAGCATAGGTTGCGGTGAGAGGAGCAGAGCCGAGATAAATGGCATCGTCCGTATATACGAGCAAGGATGGAGGAAAAGGCACCGAATGCTTTGGTTATCACGATCCAAAGCGCTCGAAAATTCCATCCCCTTTACTTAACTCTCCCTACCCAACCAAACCAAACCGCAGGACGGTAGGGAGAGGCGGGGGTCTACTTGATTCTCGCGGTCGCGCTCGATCGACTGTCGCGGTAAATCCATCGAGCTGTTTTTGTTTTTCGCCCCAACCAAGCGTGAGGTCGTTCGGAAGTCTACTTGGGCTTCTGGTGCCAATTTCTCATTCTTTCCCCTGTATGGTCTCTTCGGCGACCCGTGATTGAAACACAAGGTACATGTCCACGAAGCTCCCTAGCAGCTGCAACTAAACCGCCGTGAGTACGTATATAAGACCTACTTTATTGACAAAACGAAGAGACGCAATGATCTCTACGATATTTTTCGGTGTCTTTTCCCAGAAGGACCGCGTACACGCAGAAGGTTCCATATTAAAATTTTTTCGAGCACAACGAGTTAAAGAGTGGAAAGGGGGGATTTCCGCTGCAAACAAACCATAATTTCTCCAGTCCCTGCCCCAATGGTCTTCCCTTTTTCATGCATTGTTGGTCCAGATACGGCTGATTTTCCGATAGGCGAAAATAAAGGACAATAGTCTGGAAGAAAAAGAGCGTCCGAGTGAAAGTAATCGCGGGCGACTTTTCTCTCCATCCCCGTGGGTATACGACATACCACGTGGCAGGGTATAGCACAAACTGCAACAGCAGAGGGATACGCTCGTCGTTGTGATTTTTGCCTGGCGGTGGTGAGGGAACGGGTAGTATTTACACACACACACACACGAGCAAAAGTTATGAGGGAAGATTGGAGGGAAAAATCGAAGGAAAAGCTCCCGGTCATCTCGTTCCCGGTGCGTTTTCAAAAGCAGCCCGATCAGCGTAATTAGCGCAAAGAAACAATGCGGCCGATCCGTCACTTGGGAAAACACACGGAGCAAAGGACGAGCCGCTAAAGGGAAAGGAACGGCGGGGGGGGGTGGAGAGAGAGGGAGGAGGAATATAGGTCGTCGGCGTAATATTCCGAGAGAGCGCTCGTATCTCGTGGACCCGGAGGGTGAGGATCGTTTTGTTTTGCTCGTGCGAGAAATCGATCGGGGCACGGGCAAGACGGTGAAATCATCCCCCGCACGAGCCCACCCACCCCCTGTATATACTTATCTCCCGGCCTTTTTTCCCCCTCTCCTCTCCCACGAGTGTACACATACATATGTACATATATACACACACACACACCCCACCAGGGGATGAATTTTTTATTACTCCTCGTCAAGTATTAACGACGAGCGCGCGTGTCTCTTTTTATCGGAACGGCGAGTTTGATGTATATACGTACGTACGTATACTATATTGTATTCGAGGCGCTGAATAAAACAAAATATCTTTGAGCGCGTCTTTTTCTTTTTTGCTCGGTGGAAAAGGAGGGGGGGAGCCTCGGTGACGACAGGAGAAAAGATCGAAAAGAGATTTATTATTTTTCATTCCTCCTCTCTGGCCCTGCATCGGGGACTCTCTTTCTTTTGGACTCCCGAGGGGGCTGTATATTACAGTACTTGATGTGTGTACACAGTGGAGACACGTGTCTCTTCTTAATTAGGACGTTATGAATGTTTCTGTTTAATTAAGTCAACCGGACAAGGTTGGCCTCTTATCTCTTTTTTTTCTTCTTCTTTGGCACACGAAAAAATACCTTGATACAAGTACGGCTCGCCAAATCCTTTTCACGCGGATTCCAAGGGTAGTTGTATGGCCTGTAAGGTAATCGCGGCGCTTTTATATGCGGAGATTCTCATACAAAGGAGGTAGGCCAATCAATGCGAATGTTAACACGGTCGTCTTATAAATTATCTCCCAGAGGACAACTTACCTGGTTTCGTTAAAGCTAAACAAAAAAAAACAAATTTTTTTTAACCGTCCTACGATCTCACGAGGGTCCTAAATCCCGGGTATTGTTCACACGATGGAGTAAACGAAAAAGCTGCAGCGTGAGCACAAAGCTAATACCGGGGCGCGAAAAATTATAATGACAGAGCCTCTGCCGAAGGTGAAAAATGAGCGACTCCGGGAGAATACATGTTTTTTTCAACTCCCAGTAGTCTCCTCTTCCACGTACGTACTTATTCCAGAGAAAAAGGCTGTTATCATCCTCGCGATTTGAGATGCCACTTTCTTCCTCAAACGTGCTCTCTCGATTTTATTTTTCTTTCAACTCCAAATGGAGTTTAGTGCCCGAGTTCAAGTTCCATTATCGCAATAACAATTAAAAAGAAAAGAAGCAATAATCATCCCGAGGGTCCACTTTGCACTACCGAATCTCGCAAAGTTCCAGGAAACGAAGAGAGTCTCCGAAGCTGTGCGCGGTCTATACATACACCGCGTGCTTACACGTGCTGGATCGAAAAAGGCGGGCGGGTGGCGGTGCGCAAAAACAGGGAAAATCATGCGGAAGCAACGTACGGACGGGTCGTACAGGTGTGGAGCAAAAAAATAAAGGCCTCCACAGAGAGGGGGTTCTCCCGTAGCATAGCTCGGAGCCATTGTCTACGAAAATTCCTCTGCCACGGCGGACCAAACTTTTTCTCCGTTAAATAGGGCGCAAACGGTGGCAAGTCCTCCACCCCCTCCCTTGCAACCGCGCACATATACTTTATTCCCCCCCCCCTTGTCGTCGTGAACCACCCAGCCCCTCCTGGCCACCAGCAGTTAATTAAAAGTTCGCGATTCCGGTCACTCGGTCGGGATTGTGCTGGAAAAGGAAGGAGCGTGCACCAAAGAAACAGGGAGGAAGGAAGAAAAGAGCCGGGAGGAAAATACAGGGGGAACAATAAGGGATCTCGGGACGAGGGGGGGGGGTGAAAGCAGCAGCAGCAAAGGGAGGGTGCATGCGGCGCTTCTAATTAGGATTTTCGGGGCAGGGAGAGGGTGGTTGTGCGCTGTTTGGCGGAAAAAAAAAGAAGAAGTAGAAAGAGGAGAAAAAAAATACAAGAGAGGGAGCAAGAGATTAGGATGCGCGGTAGACCGCGAGAAGCTTTTCTTTCTCCCTAACCGCTGCCATTTTTTTCCTCCTCCTCGCTTGTCCATTACCTTGTTTTTTTTTTTTTTTTTTTTTTTTTTTTTTTTTTTTTTTTTTTTTTCACCACGAGAAGGCTTGCAACGACTACCTCCCTTTGGGCGCCCGCCACGCTCAAGGTCAGTCAATCTCCCCCTTTATCTCGGTAACTGTATTTTGTTTTTGTTTTTTTTTCTTACTTTTCTTCCCTTTCTCTTTACTGGGAGCAGTGTAGTAGCGGTGTGGTGGTTTTCGTGGCCTAGATAGACGGAAAAAAAGCGCTCGGTTTCGGGAGTATAAACAGGTGGACGAACAGGCTCTGCCTGTCGTTTCACCTTATCTTTTCAATTTGGTTCTCTTGCGCTTTGGCGGTAGATACGGGTACTACCCTCAGTCGAATCGTTACCAAGCCACATTTTTTTTTTTTTTTTTTTTTTTCTTTCCTGGGGTGTCTCGCAGATTACATGAGCTCAGGTGTCACGCGTAAAGTATAGATTGGCTCGTTTGATGTCGATGTATTTACAGCTGGGTTCGCTTACTTGTGGATTTGTATTTTCCTCGGCAGACTCGAAAGCTCGATTGAAAACAACTCCCGAGTTTCAATCGAGCCAACATTTGAAGAAAGCAGTCAAAGGGTGTAGTTAACTTGTGCGAAAGTTATTCCGACCAGGTGCATTGCGAAAAAAGGAGAAGAAAAAAAAACAGTGTGAAGATTGGTCCCAGATTTTTTTTTTTTTTTTTCCTTCAAATTACAAGCCTGTGCACGCTCGAGACTCGTGACTCGACTTTCACCCGACGTTTTTGGCGCAAAGTTTGTACTTTTCTCACGAGTGGGTGGATTAATTGGAGGAGAGTCTCGAGCTACAGTTGAAGATTCTATTTTCCCCCCGGCAGCGAGAGCAAATGAGAGCACGCGCGCGGCCATTCTCTCCCCGGCACAGTATGCTATACATATATTTTTCACAGATCGCGCGAGCAAAACTCGCGCAACCGTGCCAAATGCGAAAATTTATCCAACGCGCCTACAATAGAGGGAGAGAGTAACTGCGTAACTCCTCGCCACACACCCGATGTTTACGAGTATGTTGCGCCGTAAACGCCGAGTGGAAAATTTGTTTGGGGTATCTCGAGGAATGCCCCCGAGTAAACGGAACGAGTACCAAAAGGCTCGACCTAGAGAAAAAATGAGCCAAGGGGGATGGGAAAGTAGTTCGGCGTCAAAAAGCGCAAAAAGATATCCACCAAACGGGGGTGATACCGGCGGACGGCCTCCAAGACAAGAAGAGTGCGGGGGCAAAAACGCGAACGAGATTCCATCATTCCACCCGCGGAGATGCGTGCGGTTACTCGGATGGAAGTACACAAACGAAAGAGGCTAGCCGGAAGGGCCGGGGAGGACGAACGAGAGGGAGAGAGGCCGCGTAATATCTCGGGAGGGAAAAATAGCGAGGGGGTGGAGGAACAAGAGGACGAAGGGCAAAGAGCCGCGCGGAAACAACAATGCCGCCAGACAGAACGTAGGCCGTGCTCCGTATCTCTCTGCTCTACATCTCCTTGCGCGTGTGTGTGTGTGTGTGTGTTCGTGTGTCCCTTGTTTCTCGCGACGTGGGGCCCACCCACCAGTCTCCACCCGAACCACAATTTTCCTTTTTTCTTCTTCTTCTTCCCTCCTCCAAAGCGTATGACACAAGTACACGCAGAGTCGCGCCTTCGGGAGGAGAAAGAAAGGGGAGACTCCCTCCCGTTTTGCACTCGTTAACCCATGCGGCTACACGGGTGTTGTATACATGTATACATAGTGGTGGTGGTAGTGCCGAGTTGCAGTTGTACACGTGTATTCGGTACAATGTGGGGAGTGGGTGGGCTAGCAAAGAATGTTCGCTGTGATGACTGGGTGGCCAGCGGGGGAGGAACGCGTGCCTTCTTAATTACTCCTCGGGGAGGGGGGGGGTCTCGTTACGGCGTGGCTCTACACACTGTGACGTGCCGCTACCGCTGGTGGTGTTACTCGTGGTTTTTTTTTTTTTTTTTTTCATACTTACTCCTCCTCGTCTCTGTGATTTAATCCAAGCTCGCCGGCACCCTCCCCCAACCACCGAATCAGAGCACGCTCTCTCGACACGCTTTGTTTTCGTTTCTTCCTCTCTCGGTTATACTTTTTATCAAAACTTGTGTATCGCATCGGCATGAAATTTCAAGCTTGACCACTTTGTTTTTTCCACGATGATCTGTAACCTAAGGCGTACCTGTATCCAATGAGTACTTCTCACTTTTTACTTTGGCTGCAATGCATTGGTTTGTCGAGCAGTTTTCATTGTCCAGATCATAACTCTCTTCGGCCAGTAAAGTCAGGAGAACCAATTTTTTTGTTTTCCCCCCATTCCCGTTTACCTCGCGCACCGTAAACATCCGTACAATCAACTAAAGAGCACGTATTGAAAGAGAGAGAAGGAGAAAAAATAAAAAAGAAGAATCTCGTGCATCCTGCTCCAGCCGAGGCATTCCGAAATCGCGCTAATGAAATCCGAATTTCCGGGCCCTGGTGAAATCCCGCTCGCGCATTAATCTCCCGAACAGGCGAATAATTAGATTCCCGTCCGATCCCTCGAACGCTGCTGGATTATGCCGCCTTCTCCTCTTTGCGTCATCTGCCGATGATAAGGGCCGAAAGAGGGAGGCCGAAGGCAGATATTCTTTGCGAGTGAGGAAATAAGGGGAAGAATGCGAGCACAGCAGCCGATAGTTGAAGCGCGGCCACCGCATAAATACCCCACACATACGCATGTATGTGTATACAAGTGCAAGGGGGAAACCGTATTTTTCGTCCTAACGAGGAAAATAGCCCGCGAAACTGACTCTCCTCGTTCCTTTTTCCACTCGTGCGAGCGCACTGATCCCACAAAGCCCCTTTCAACTATACCCTCGGCTCCCCGTTTGCCCATTAACTCTGGCTTTTGCCATTTTCTTCCAATCATTTATACACCTATATATATACAGCTGTGGCGTGTGCCAGACTGATCTTCCATCACCGCGCGTACACACGCGTCTCCCGAGCCACCGGCCGGCACTGTGATTCTCCCTCTGTACGAGTGACCGCGACTACGGGTAATCCCGAAGCCCGTTCGATTAAACACGTTTCAACCCCCAATAACCCAATAACCCCCGCCCCGTGTAGCCGGTAGGTGCCCGCATCAAAATCCACCCGAAATCTCACGCGATACCCGGGGAATGCCCGGCTTACTTGGACCGAGAACAACTACAGTTTCACGTAATCACTTACCACCCGAGCCCACGTATACACATCCGTGTAAGTATATATTATGTCGATTGTACAACGCGCTATAAAACTCCCTCTTCCATTATGCAGATTCGCGTAAATATTCACTCCGCGCCGTCTATGCGCTCCAGTGTTTATACCCGCGCTCTCGCTTTTGTATTATTCATCGACGATTTACGAGCCCACCCCCACCCCCTCCTATCTACGGGTAAGTGTATATATATATATCCGTGTAAGTGTGTATATTTACCCGCGTGTACGTGCGCATAATTGCCGAGGCCATGTATATATACATATGATGTCCATCATCATTACATATCCGTATAGCAGCATCTCTCGCGTTTTTTCTCTTTTTTTTTTTTCACCATCCACCCGTAACGTCGGTGCACCCCTATACCTTGTTGTTGAACGCATACTCTATAGTCCCTAAATCAACGTCCCGTGGGAGTGTATCTCTTCCGTGCATCGCGGACAGCCCCGGCCCCTCCATACCTACATAATCCTCGGGGCTAATCCCGCTTACCATCAGTCTCGCAGTTCCCTTTCTCCCCCACGTACACACAAATAGAGACGCGTTGGTGTATTGTTATGCGAGTCTCGTTCGTCTGTTTCTTGGTCATCTACTGAAGAAAGGAGGGAGGCACCTCCCCCCCCCCCACATGTGTACACCGTACCGGAGGAAAAGCTTGATCGCAAGCGCTTAATCTCGACTCCGGAGCGATTACGTTGGATTTGTTTTGAGCCCTCGACAACTCACTTCCCTTCCTCTATACATTTGAAACTTCTGCGAAAGGTCTGGATCCAGGGGCAAAGGGTACGAATCGTTACGTCCCGCGACAAGGAAGGGGATGAAATTGCTACCATGTATCCGTATGTTGGCGAGAGTGACAGTAAGCGTACAGTGGGTAAACGAATTGCGTTGCTCTTATTTGGATCACCGGTGGGGTATTCGAGGGTGCACGCGCGTGATATTCAATTTGGAAACTTTATACACGGGCTTTCGTGGTGCGACAAGTCTCGAATGCGCGTTTTTTTTTTTCGCACATTTATCACATCGGAAACAAACAGATAAATACAGTTGGAATAGTAATAATCCTTAGATCCACA
Organism: Copidosoma floridanum; assembly: GCF_036245765.1. Lineage (NCBI taxonomy): Eukaryota > Metazoa > Arthropoda > Insecta > Hymenoptera > Encyrtidae > Copidosoma > Copidosoma floridanum. Next base: position 5,163,499 of record NW_028321896.1, read on the forward strand.
TTCAATTTGTAACGTTGCCATGCATTGTATGATATAAGTGTCTTTGGGTCGGGGCAAGGATATTATCCCAGATTGGCCGTAATAGTCGCGCGTGGACCCGCTCGGTGAGGGCGTGTAGGCAGGATTAAAGGGCTAACTCGGCTCGAAGGCCGTGACTTGGGTTTTAATGACACGGAGACCTGCATAAGCACCGCGTGGCCTGTTTACCGTGCCGCGAGGCTCTCGTGAAAACGGCCACTTAAACACGCACCCCCTTCCGTGTTATCCCTCTAGTTACCGTCAAGTTCGTCGTCGCGCGAGGCCTTGACTTTTGTGGAAAAACAAAAATAAACAGAGGAAGACCACTTCCACGGAAGGATACAATACTCTCTTACTTCGCCAAGTAACCGTGCTCTCGTGTCGCCGTATGTATGGAAGATTTTAACGAAGCTCGAGAACAAATGTGGTCTTTGACGCTCCCGCATGTACATATACACAAGGGACTCAAATTATACGTATGCGCTGCGCTTCGAGTGAGTTTTGTGTTCGTTAAACGGGTATCACGTGTTTTTACTTTTAATTGAGTTAATCGCCCGCAATTTTTTTTCCGTTTGTTAACTCGCACGGACGTATACTCCAAAGAGTGTAATTTGTATAAAGTTATATAATTTCTTCGGAGTAACGTCAATGTGGGGGGGGGAGGGAAGAAGCAAAGGGGTACACAAACTGAACAGAACAGGGGGGATGGAGGGAAGGGGATGGAGAGCAAGTGTAAAACTGTAATTTGAAACGGTAAAGAGCAACCGCAGAAAGGACGAGTCACCCCCTCCTCCTGCCCCAACAGTTGGGACGAAGTGCACGATCCCGCAAAGTGTGCTCGTACCGCAGGAGGAGCGAGGGAAGATTTCGCGAGGGGCGAGCCATTACTGTAACCCCTGCATTAAGCTATATACCGGGGGGTAGAAACAGTAGGGGTTGCTGGTGGTGGTGGTCCTCCGTTCAAAAGTTACAGAGGACACAGTTTTGCTGCGGAAACGCTTAGGAAAGGAGAAGAAGGAAGAAAAGGAGGAGCCCCTTTGTGTGCCTCGGGAGGGCGCAAGATGGGAAGAGGAGCATGAAAAAAAAAAAAACAAACAAAATAAATAAAAAAGGGAAAAAAGTGTACGGTGCGGCACGTGTATGAACGACGACGCACAGCCTTTGTTTCCATAGGCCACATTATTTCCAGCCCTTTTCTTCCTCTCCGCGGCTGCACCACAGCCTTTTTCACCACGTCCCTCACGCTGCTCTCTCTCTCTCTCTCTCTCTCTCTCTCTTCATTTATCTTTTTTTTTTTTTTTTTTTGATTTTACTGTTTTGTTTTTTTTCAGGCAAAAGGGAAAAGAGGGATATTTTTTTTCATCACGGCAACGCTCGACACTCCAGCATGTGAATTTTTGGAAACGGACGCGCCAGCTTTCCTTCTTTTTATTTGGGAAAAGGTCGCGTGTTTCGCTAGTCTTGTTCCCTCTCATGGAAATGAGGCTGGAAAAAAGGATGGGAAAAAAAAAAATAAAAAACGGTGACGACGACGATTCGAGGGGGATAGGTGTATTTTCGTGACAAAAAACTTCGAACTACTGACCTTTTGTCAGAAAATAAAAAGTGGGGCTTTTTTTCTCCTTTTTTTCTAAATTTTCCCAATTTTTGTATTATTTAATATGGAGCATACATTGCTGGGGCATTATTTTGTTGATATTTACATTTACAAGCATCGTACGAGATGCGAGGCGCCTATGGCGAGGCACTTTTGTTGATCGTTTGGTTAATCATCCATTGTCCATAAGCTACGTAAAAATGTATAAAAATACTGTACAAGATTTTTTTATCTTCATGTATGACCTGAATCATTGTACTGAATATAGAAAAAATGCTAAAAATGTTCCTTGTGCGGAATGGAAAAAATTTTGTGTGAAAAAAACGTGCAAAAATGTAAAAACAATTTTCGAAAAAATCATCTCATGTATTAAACCCTATGATACATATTTCGTGTTGATCAAAGGGTAAAGTAAAAAATATTATCAGAAAGAATGGATCTCTCAGAGCCAAAAAATCGTAGTTTTCCTACCTGGTGTCACTGTCATACGTATATATGTAAAAAAAAAAAAAAAATGAATAACCCATGAAATCTCTTTCAATGTAATTTACTAAATTCAGTGATGTCCATTCGTGCAAGTGTGCGTATTTGAATTCGTATTCAGTTAAGTATTGAAAAATATATGTACAGTTAAAAAAATTGTTAATTCTATAATACCCATTACAATGTAAAAATTTCGTCTGTACAAAACATCCTGGAAAAAAAAAAACATTGAATTATAATTATCATTTATGCATAAATTAATATGGTCGATAAGTAATCACATAATTTATAATATTCTTCATTGAATACCGATAAATCGCCGAAGTGAGCATTGCCATTCCTAAAAATAATCGATTTCTCTCTTGATTGTTTTGACACTGAAAAAAATATGAATGAAAAAAACGTGAAACAATGAAAACACACAATAGTACTTATGGTGCATCCACACACCCACAAACGATTAGACGTTATCGATCGGAACAATTGCAAACAGCACACATACAAGTGGACGAGCGCATGGCATGCAAATTAAACACCCAGAGAGACAATTGAAGAAAGAAAAAAAAACAGATGGATGGAGAAAAGAGAGGGGGAGAAAACCAGGTAACGTTCATTTTTGCGCATTTTCTTGCTCGTCGCTTTTCTCCCGATCCACACACGCGGAGACAGCTTGGATTAATCCGGCGATGCTTTTTCGCGATCGAGCGAAACTGAGCCCGACTCTCTTTCTCTTCCATCTTTTTTTCTCCCCCCTTTTTTCCCCGTACTCTGTTGTTGAGCTTGAAAGCTCGCACTGACGCAATCCACCCTTCGACGCGTATACCTCACGAATCAAAAGGTCGCACAATTCAGTGACGCTTCGAATCGAGGGGTTCGCGCGGCTTTTATTTCACTTTCAGCTGCACGTTCGTTGCGTTTATTGATTTTTCAAATTTCACGTTTTTCACAAAAATATACGATGAGGAACCAACATGTAGCTATAAAGTGACCGTTTATTTTTTTATAAACAAACAAGTGGTCAAGATTTGGCCAGTGCGGCTCTTTATGGATACTGACACCAAGCGCATGCATAGCGGATTGTTTAAACATAATGTTTTATCCAATTGTTTTAGGAGTAATGGTTATACGCGGGACCAAGTACAGCATAATATATATGGTAATAGTAGTGGTATGGTATTCATCATGTCATAAAATTATCAGTGACACCACTCACAGTCACTTTTAAAACTGTTGTAATGCATCTAAACAAAATCGACGAGCATAGGTATTGCAGGAGATAGGATCAGTATTTAAACTGTTTATTTTAGTTGTTTTCCTCATATTAAAGGTTTTCAGAGTATCATTTGTCCATGTGGAAACGATTGCCTGATTTTCATAACATGACAGAAATAAACAATCAAAATACTACTATCTCGTACAATGCTTTTTGATTTTGCTTATACCAGTTATAGCAGTTTTAACAGTGGCTAAATAAGTGGCGATACCTTTATTCACAATAATATGAATAGTAGTGTACTAGTATGAGAGAAAAATATATAGGGAAATAAAAAAAAATTTTTTAGTTAAAATGAACATTTGATAATATTGTCCCTCTGACTTGTTGATTTGAGTCTACTGCATAAATTTGCTTGAACTGCATAGTTATTTATTAGAATGTAGTAAATAATTTTTATGGTTGTTTATTTATTTTAAAAAATTGAAGAAATTTTTTTCAAGTAGTTAAGTTTTGTTTGAATACGATTAATTAAAAAAAATTAGAATTAATTTAAATGATACGTAAATACGTGTATTGTTTTACTTATTTATTTTGTTGATTAAATAATAAAAATAAAAATAAAAAATCATCTCAGCACAGCAAATGTTTTATTTGCAACAGTATTTACAAAATTATATAGTTATCCAGTTGCTGTGCGAATAAGAGCTTTTTGGACGAACTAATTTGGAGTATACCAACGTTACTTGAATAAAAATAAATGACGATTAAATTAAAAATATACAACGTGTACGAAAAATATTGTATGCAGCGAAAAATCATTATAAGGGGCAATATCAACCAATTTTTTTTAAGGGCTTTTTACTCCGTATAGTGCTGTTCCCTAAATTATGTATTTTTTTCTCATACTCTCCCTTTTTATTTTTCAAAACAATTTCGTCATGATTGTTTTCTCATTATTCCTGCATATTTTCGTCCTCTTCAACTAAAAAATCATCCCCGTAAGTCATTTAGCTCATGCCGTCATTGCTTAATTGTCGTTGGCAGAGCTTGATCGTCACTTGTCACGAGTTCTCTTAATGTAGTACAATCTACACCCTGTCAATCTACAATTTTTTAAATACCTCCACTTGTCCTATCGTTCTCTTTTTTTCAACGTAGACTTGAACAACGGCTGTAGTGTCATAGACATCGACCATACGCCCAATTGATTTTACAAATCGGAAATATTTTATTTATATTCTGGTGTATTGATGGTACTGTTGATAATTTTTTTTCTATTTTTTTTTTACCATCCTTTTTTTTTTCGTTTACAAATTCGTAAATAATATGTGTTACAACTCATCGATAGCGCGAGAATAATATTTGTGTGTCACCATTACCGTATTGTTTGCGGATATAACTTTGATTTTCGCATTTTACCCCTTAAAATAAAACAAAGTCCAATCGAGCCCATTTTTATTAGCTGTTTCATACAGTGGACGTACAGAAATAAAGGGATAAACCGATACGGGTACCTAATTCTCAAAATTTTGGAAACAGCCAATAAGAATGCCTTGCTCATGGAGGACCCTCGTGAATTGTGAAAAAAAAGTGGACGAGTTACTGTCAGCTGCAACACCAGTAACTACTGTGGTAAAAAGCAAAAATTAAAGTGGCTGAACTCCGGATTACTGCTTATCAGCAGCTGTACGTCCGATTGAATCGATTTCGTTTAGTCATCTCATCATTGTCACAACCATTGTTGCGATTCAGGCGACAAATATTATATTTCTCTGGCGATCGTAAAAAAAAAAAAAAAAAAAAAAAAAAGAAACTGATATATCTATAGATAAAGCACATGTCATAATGTTATAATCAACAATACGTAAAAAATTCTTGTTTGTGCAGCTGGTGACAAGGGGATAATAATTACGCAATATAATTATGTACAGCATCAAAAAATGAACATCAGAATCTTTTGCTACCAAAAAATCATGATCATCATCATCATCGTCATCATCTAAAATGCTTAAACACGCTGAAATAAGGAAAGAAAGAAAGAAAGAAAGGAAAAACAAAAAAACAAACAAAAAATCATTTTCCAACAAAGTTAATATTAGGTGTATATTGTGTCATACTTTCACATATCGCACTGTGCAGCAAAACTCGTCGTCGAATACAATAATTATTTTCATCCTCATTGTACGAGCGCACAGCGAGCCAAAATGAAAGTTAATGTGGCTATGTGTGCAGTTTTGGTTGGGGCCATGGGGAGAACCGAAGTTTAGGAGTACAGAAGTTGGAGCTGTAGAATGGCGCATACGCGTGTGGTTATCGTCTACAAACTTTGCTGTTCAACACCCCCCCCCACACACACACACCCATCAACAACCCTTCCGTTCGGCGGAGTCGAAATTCCTCGGTCAAAGGGACTCCCTACCAACCGAATGGGTGTATATATATATATATATATATATATATATATGTGTGTGTGTGTGTGTGTGTGTGTGTGTTGTGTTTGCCAGTTCTGTAAAGGGAGATCTACGAGTATCTCGTATTTTCTAATGTAAAATTCCGCCAGCGTCTCGCGACAGTGTACATATACGTAGATAAAACATTCATATGCATAAAGATGCTTCGCCCGAGAGTCTACGTGCCCAACCATATTTCAAAATATGTAAGATTGCGCGCCCTCACGTATATATATATATACGTGTATATCTTCAGACGAGACGCACACCCTTTCCGGTCTCCAGTGGCGGTGAAGGTATATATACGGGGCACGGATAATGAATTGGACGCCGCTGTCGTGGATTGCATTTTTTCAACGTCGCGTGCGAAATTATCTTTGAATAATAAATATCGTGTCCCATTTTTTACGTATAATTTTTTTCAGATGATTTAAAAAGTCCTAAGTCTTATCAAAGGTACGAAATTTTGATTCTTACCTAATGACAATGAAGTGTATACATATGGCTTGGAGTCCGTGTAACGATTAACAAACGACATTTAAAGTTAAAATCGAGCTGAAACTGTGGATAGTCAAAAACTCTTTTGTTGGATTTTAATCATCGTCCTTCAAAGCCTAATTAGCTGTAAAATTTACATGCTTCCTTTCAAAAAAGTGTTCATTCTGCACTCTGTCAAAAATTCACCTTCATCCCTATGGATACGTTCGAAACAATGGGATGACTTCCGTTTCAAAAAAAAAATGTCCAATGAAATTCGCTGTTTGACATTCATTTGAGCATCTTTTCAATGCTCTCGTGCCCCGAAAATTGTCGCGGTCGTGTACCAATTAAAAATACAAAAATCCATCGAACCGCCAACAAACCCAAAACCAAAAGGCTTACAAACTCGTTATCCCGATCATTGTTGCGCGAGGGGGCATACAATTAGATTTAATTAACAGCGATCCCGTTCACGGCCCCTCGGAATCACAATTCACGGGGCAAAGGTGCAGCTCACCGAAACTCAAACTAATATTAATTATGAAATCTTACGTGGAAATTTTGAGGCCTCCGAAACAATAAGCGTCGGCCAACAGTTTCCCATTGAATGGAAACAGCCGATTCAGTGCCAACATTTCCGAAATAGCAAGGGGGAGCATAATAATATATACGTATACGTACAGGTACAACCTCCTACGAGTAAAAATTGTTGTCCTATCAAGTTTCCACGGCACGGCTGTACACGTGGAAGCTTTCCCCATCTGAATTCGCGTGGTGTGTATGTATATATGCACGCGAAGCATAAGTTTCGTGTATCGGGTTCATGTAAATTTCTAATTTGCAACGCGATCCCCGGCCCAACCCCTTTCTTTTTCCCTCGCAGTCTTTCTCCCCACTAGCTGCCCACGGCGAGTTGTAACTTATTGTCCGACTGGAGAAAAAAAAAAAAAAAAAAAAAAAAAAAGAATTCCTTCCGCTCGCCTCTTGAATAAAACAGGGGAGATAACGTTATAAGGTTACACGCGTGCACGCACCCACACAGTGGCACGAGGAAAACTTCGTTACGGCCTCGGAACATGATACGAGTGCACGAGCAGTGCCTTTCGGGAAATGGTATTGTCCGAGAGGAGATGCAAATATCTATACACATTATGCTCGTAAATACGTGGAGAGAGTCCGAGCACGGGAGGTCCGGAGAAGAGAAGTTTCCGGGGGAGCAAATAAAAAAAAAGGACTCGGATGTTTCGACGTTTCCTTATTCTTCCACGAGCGATGAGGAGCACGCCCCCGTCGTTGTTATTCACTTACTTCTCCACATCGAGACAATTTCACGAAATCGATCGGCTGAATGGTAAGTGCGCCCTTTGAAACTTTTTCTCTCTCCCCTTGTCTCTGCTATTATTGTACCCTCCACTCGTCTCGTAAATAGAGCCCCAACTCGGGGATGCTTTGCTCTTCCACTCGTGTACGAATTCCGTTCTCGTGCGGCTAAAAGTGATCCCGGGCTCCGCCTCCTCCTTTCGAATCCAAAGTACGTATCAAAGAAGCTTCCGATCATATGGGGCTGGGGGGTAGCAAATGGCTTTTCCGAAATTGGGGGGGAAAAAGTTGTGGGAATTAAAAAAGCCGCGATGTATGTTCCATCGGCTCCTTTGCGATTCAAAGTTCCCGCTGTGACATAGTTTTTCAACAACGGCTCCTCCGCTGATGACGAGCGACGCGCATTTCCAAACGAAAAGTCCCTCTCCCCCGCGAATCCGTCCGAATCTTTGTTGTCGCTGGTAAGGTACAAAGTGGGTGTGCATGTGTTTTTTGTTCTTCTTTTGAAAAATGCCGAGCACGTGTACACGGAACTTGAGAAAAATTGCCCCGAAAGCGGAGGAAGAAAATACGAGCGCATCTGTCGCGAGGGTTGACTCGGAAAAGTTTGCAGGACGTGTTTGACGGTGGCGCTCTTCGAGGAAACGGCACAAAGCTAGCAACGCGAAGGAGCAGAGGGAAAAATCAACGTTCCTTTGCAAGCTCGGAGGAGCATTTTGTCTCAAAGGGGCAGAGAAAGAGAAAATAAGATGAGGGGCAAAGGACCCCGCGACTCATAAGGGGACCCGAGGTGGAGTGAGGGTTCGGCTCTTGAATATTTCGGGAGGATGCGCCAAGACAGCCGTATTGCGGTCGCGCCAAAAGTTCTATGTACATAATATACGCGCGACACGTAACGAAGCAGTGCAAGGCTGCGAGGAGGTAAACCGTACGGGGCGAGTTGATTGCTCCGACGTGGGCTTCTTGGATTACGGAGACTCGTCCTACGGCGGTACGAAAAAATCGGAAGGGAAGGATATACGCGCCTGGGTACGGTGGGATCTTGCGTATACCGGCGTAGTTTTGTGTGCCCGTGGCTTGTTGTTGTGCCAACTTGTATCGACGAGAATTTATCGCCGCTGCCTCCGACAGGCTTTTTACCAGCTCGGTAGCTCATCCGAGGGGTGTTTGTTTTCCCCCAAGCTGGGTTAACTTTGGAGTCCTACTCTATATAGACCCTTTTTTTATCTTAAGCTCCGAAGCGATAAGAGTCACGGCCTTTTATGAAATATGTTGTTTTTTTTTTTTTTTTTTTTTTTTTTTCATCTGGGGCGAACTATTTATCAAAGTTTCTAAAGTTTATCGGATAAACAGATAAAAAACGTCTAGTAGAAAATACGTTTTTAAATCCTCGAGTTTGCAGTTCCTCCAGAGAATGTCCGATGGCGCGTTGTTCCGGAATTACCTCGACAGAGGTATTTAAAAGAAGAAGAAGAAGAAAAAAAGAGAGAGAGAGAGAGAAAATGTATCACGAGATGATCGATAGACGGTATCGGATCAAGAAGCCACTCTGGCAGAAGCCAAGTCCTTCAAAGAAATTGGTCCTCCAAGAGGTAAAGAGGATGCCAAATTCCGACTACAGCGATGCCAATAACCATGTCTATCGTCACGTTGGGTGGACTTTTTCCAAGTTCACTATTGATTCTTGTCTCTGTTGTTTTCAGTTTATCCATCAAGTTTTCCAAAGTTTGACGATCGGGAAAATTTCAGAAAAACATTTTTTTTCCATCCGCTGTCCTTTCGATGGCACTCAATTCTTCAAGTGCTTTTCGGAGTTTGGGCAGAGCGAGTTTTACAAAGTCCACGTTACTTGGCAAACATTTTAAATGTATACGTGAAGCGCCAAGGCAGACAAATAGGAAGTGTACTGTAGTAGAGCAAGCAGTACAGAAAAAGATGGAATGTCTACTTTTAATTTGCAAACAAGTAAACTTATTAAAAATTTACACTTACTACAACTATTAGAAACTACAACTTATTAGAAACTTACACAGCAAGTTACTAAGGAGATAGTGTAGCTACCATAGAAGAGTCTGTAAGTACGCAAAATAATGTCATTTGATGTTGGGTAGGTTTATTCGTGTGGGCTACGAGCTACGTCTGACGTAATACGGACTGTGACTACTGAAGCGTATAAAGGTACGTATCCATACACTAGACTATGCTAATATGTAACAAATGTTGGACTGTTTGGTTTAGACGATTTGTAAAACATGTTTTTCATAAATAAATTCCACACGATAATTCACAGATGAATTTATAACGGTAAAAATATAATTAGTTTGACAGATTGAGCAATATAGGTACAAAACTTTCGTTCTTATTCGACGAAAAAACTTTGCTCAATTTATCACGCAATGCAAATCCAAGGGAAAAAATTGCACAATATTAAATTAATGTTACTAGATTGATCAATTTAAACTTTTAATCGAACGATGATATTTTTAAATTCGTGATCTTCCACTCAATAATGGATTTCGTCGTTTGGTCGCCAAACAAATTGCAACAAACTTCAGAAATACCATAAAAATCATTTAATTTTTGCGCGGTAAACTATTAACTGTAAAATATGAGTCGATCGGATAGAGTGTGGGTAGGGAAAGAGAGGATTGAAAAAGTCAATATTTACGGCTATTGGCTTTCAGGGGGGGAAAAATCTAGACTCTCCAGGGGGGTATGGAATTGGATACTTTAGCCGGGAGGTGTGGTTATTATCTTTCAAGCTGCTCCTGTGGCCGTACATTGAACACGTTTACACTGTTCTTTTCTTTATCGTCGGTATTTTCATTATCAGCTAAGATGAGAGAGATAAAAATCTTGGTATACTCGTCCACGGTATTTAGCGTAATTTTTTTTTCATTTACATTGTTCAATGATTGTATCGTGTGTTTTATATACGTACTAAGATTGGCTTACATTACAACAAACTCTACGTCTCGATCTTCGTACAGGAAATTTATACTAAGTAGCACAGAGTAATGTTTGTATGATATCTTAGAAAAAAAAGACTTACAATGAAGAGTTGCTACGTATATGTCTATAATCCATACGAATACCAAGACACACAGTAAGAACGAGACGCAATAAACATTAACAAATTAGAAAGAAAAAACATTTACTAGACATACATCAGTTGTGAAAAAATTGGTAGGGGTAAATCTAAACTGTATACATATATGTTATGTATACTCATACGACATAGTGCAAACGTAATCGATGAAAATAACCATGTATATAGCTCCAGAGACTTTTTCAAACGAAATACAAAAGTGCAGTAAAAAACAATGTGAGTGTGTGCAAAGAATTACAGAGAAAAAAGACAAGCGGGGCCTCGAGACCAGACCTTTCGCCCCCAAAGTTTTAGTTTGCCCACGAATTATTTCTCGCTCGTTAACATACCCGCAGTCGACTCGGCTTGTACACATGCATTGTGTGCGCATTGAACGGGCCCGATTGTAAATTATGCATGTTTACGAGGCGCGAAACGTTTGCGCGATCGGCACTGGAAGTTTTCTCGTGCACGTGTTTGTTTTTCGTCAGACGAGCGAGAAGCGGGAGACAAAATCTCGCGCTGACTTTTCGAGACGCGCGCGCTCGTGGATAAATATTTATGGCAAGCCGTTTGTGTATACAAAAACAGATGGAGAATTCAGTGGTGCACGAATTGAGGGCGTTGCAAATCTCTGATCTCGTGGCTCTTTGGTATTAGAAGCAAAAAAAGGAAAAAAAATTATTACGGAATAAATTTATTATTACTTGGAGTGAAAAAAAAAGGTTCATATGCAAAATCAGTACATCTACTTGAACAGAGAAAAAAACAACCGATTATCGGGGGTGGAAAAAAAATTTGTACTCGTGACAGGGTATCGTGATACTTGATGTAAATAACTGGCAATCCAGAATATATTTACAATTTGTGTGTCAATAGGAAAGTCGATTTTATAAACAGAGAAATTAAAAAAAGTAATAATAATAGTAAAAGAACAAAAGTGTGGAGGGAGTTACTAGAGTTAATCAATCAAGGCGTGGCAGAGGTGCGTTTTCGTAATAGACTGAAAAGTATAATTAAAATTTATTAAATTGAAGTAGCTAGTAGTAAAAGAAGAAGAAGAAGAAGAGAAGCCAGTGAGAAAGAGAGAAAGAAAGAGAGATGGCAAGCACAGTGAGAAATGAAAAATCATAGAATGAAAAAATTGCGACTAGCTGCTACGAGCGAGGGAATAGCCGGTGCGTGGACGAGTGATTGTGACGGAGTGAAAATTGATGAAAGCTCAAAACTAACGAGGCAAAAATGAGTCAGGGTGGAGATAGATGGGTAAAGAGTATTGAAAACTTGCTCAGGCCAGAGTTTTGGTGAGACGTGGAAAAAGTGACGAATGAATTGTGTTTTGATGACGAGAGGCTATTGTTAAGTGACGTGCAAGCTGGTGAGAAAACAAAAAAAAAAATTAGCCAAGTGAGGAAACAAGATAGATCGTTCGATTTTTCAGCAGAGTTGAATAGAACAGTATAGCAGTAATAGTTGGTAAGTTAATTTTACAGTATAGTAAGTAAGTAAGAGCCAGAGAAATTTCTTTTAGTTGGATGAACTTTTTCGTTTTCATCATGTTTTAGTTTTCCAAACAAAATCGCAAATAAAGACCACCTGTGTGAAAAAGCTTAGTTGAGCCAACTAAATTGTTCTCTGTGTAGAGCGAAAGACGAAGCGAGAAAAGAGTTTGCCCTCTGAGGCTGACGCAATTTTTTTTTTTTAATATTGAATCGAGCCACTTATCAGCTAGCAAAGTTAAAATTTTTATTCATTAGTACAACACAATTTTTTTCCATATTCATGTCTCATAATATAATAGAGCGTATTTTAATTGTTAATTTTTTATTTTTTGAATTTATTTATATTTTTCTTCCACTGAACTTTATCCAAATAAATTCGTTTATTTTCAATGTACAAAGCCATAAAGCAAATTTATAAAATTTTCGTCAACAATGAACTTTTGATTTTGCAATTGAAATGAAATTTTTTTTTTCTATAACCCACTGAAATTCATGAATGGATAATGACTTGTCATAAAGACAATTAGGTATGCACGTAAAAAGTAAGGAGTGCCCGGTAAAATTACCATCCAGCTTTATTGGAGTCACAAACTTTTGAAAACATCCGCAGAAGCTATATGAAAAAGAGAAAAAAAAATTTGCGATGAAAGTTTTTTTTTTTTTTTTTTTTTTTAATACAGTGAAACAATATTTTACTAGAGTCACGAAAGTAATCTCAGCCTGCGATAAACGTTTTCGCAGGGTTTTAAGAAAATGCACTTTTTCTTCGCTAAGTAGAAGCAAACTCTTTTCTTAGTGCATCGGAGTAATCGTGAATGGTGCTGCTGAGCACAGGAGTGGTTTTTCAAGGAGGGCATGTAGGAAAGAACAGGAAGAAAAAAAAATGAAAACAAAAGAGAGAACAAAAAAATACAAAAAACAAACAAAAGTGTAAAACAAGAAGGGAAAAAACTGAAAACAGACACATAGATAGAGAGAGAGAGAGAGAGAGAGAGACATAAAGAAAAACAGCGGAGAGGAAAACACGCAAATAAAAAAGTCAATGTCGAATGTACGTGTGTATGCTCGTGTGTCGCTTGTGTTGATGAGTACGTGTGCGTGTAAAGGTGTGTTTGTGTGTCATCAATATGAGCATTGCTATTGTTGTGTGATTGTTTTTTTTTTTTTTTTTTTTTCAAACTTTGTATGTATATAATGTTTTGTATATGGGATTGCACAGGGGAATAAAAAAAAATGTTCAACTTCAACATGATCAAAATTTCAAGTTTTGGTTGTTTTTTTTTTTTGACTAATTGTTAGAACGTGTTGTTTTTTTCTTTTGTTTTTTGTTTTGGTTTTTTTTAAATTTCAGTAAAACTTACAACGTCAATAATTTGCATAAGCGTAAGGCCGAAGCTCAGCCGCAGGGACTCGGACTCGTTTTGGACCGGGCGCTCCAGCACGTTGTACGAATCCAGCAGGTCGTTTAGCAGTCTCTTCTCGTGAGGACCGCCACTTACCAGTCCTGATACCGAATATTCATACATGTATTCTTCTCGACAATGTTTTGGATATTTTTTTCTGCATTTTTTTTTTTTTTTTTTTTTTTTATGTGAGGTTTTTTTGTTTACTTATACGTGTACCGTCGTTTTTGTTGATTAAAAAAAAAAAATAATAAAAAAATAACAATGATGCAATAATCAAAACCCTTTTTTTAAAAAAAATGGAGTACAGAAACCATGTACAAAACGTGGTAGTGATGGCGTTGTCGCATTAACCCTCTTCTTTTCTTCACTTGTACGTCGAGTTTGGTGAAAAAAAAAAGAAAAAAAAAGCACTACAAAATAAAAAAAAGATGGTAAATAACGAGGGAGAGAGAGTTGTCCTCGTTGCCGTGCTCATTCGAGAATGCGTACGTATATGCGCGCGCAAGAGCTACAATGTACGTAAACTTGGTTGCAAACGTCCGCAACTCTTATCTCGAGTAGCGTGTGTTGTGTCTGTTATTTATTATTTTTTTTTTTTCCTCGTCCTCTCGAGGCTCGCTCGGCTTTTAATGGACTCTAAACGACTCTTATTGTCATGGCTTCGAAAACTTTGCTCGCTTTTTACCCGCCCAAGCCGTGCAGTGCCTTCACTCTCTTCTTCACTTTTCCCTGTCGAAATAATTGTTGTAGCGCTATTTCTGTCTCCCGAGAGCGGAAGGGGAGTAAGTAACTTTAAGAAAACGTTTTGGCTTTTGCTCTTTTTTTTTTTTTTTTTTTTTCTTATAATAGCGATAGCACGAAAATTTATGGGGCACGAGAAGCAAGTAATGCGAGCGCGTCCTTTCATCGAGGAAAAACACATGATTGTGGATTCCAAGCGAACCGAGTTGGAAAAATACGAGCTCGCACAAAGACCACAAAACGATGTGTGCCATTTAGAGATGGGATCAATTTTCACGCGGGTTTCGAGATAATTCTAATGTCCCGGTGACTATCGCTACCTGTCACATGTATGTTTACAGCATGCGGAGGAGCCAAGTTTTTTTGTTTTCTTTCATATATATGTGCGTGTATATGCATTTAAATTGAAGTATCGGTGTGACGTTTTTGTCTCACACTTTCTCCTACTGAGATTGCAAAATGTATACCTTTTCACTCGCGGAAACGGTAACCCGTTTTCAAGCTTTTGGAGCTTTTTTTCAGTTGTAGGTACTATTTGCGTATGACATTTCCAACCAACATTGTTTCGCGCAAATGTACACTTTGTTAAATAATGGCACTGTCATCGTGAATGCAAATCCGCTCTCGCTACTTACACTTCCGGATTCATGTGCGATAAATACACCAGTCTCAAGTGATTCCGGAGTATCGAAAAATCCCATTGACCCACTGTTGTAAGCACGGAAACTATTAAATTTATCATCCACGTGGAGACAAGTACATGTACAGTGGCTATTGCGGTGGACAACTTTGCCGAACGGAATACCCATCGATTTCACGTCCCACCCCACGCAGTCGTCCGCGAGTCCTGGAATTTAAAAACTGCTGAATCGAGCGTGTTCGTGAGAAAAAAAAAAAAAAAGGTCACGCGCCCGTTCACTTAATGCATTCCCACAGTCTGGAAGGGGCTATACGATTGCCCGGCGGTTCGGCTCGCGTGCCGGACTATGCATGTATATACACAGTGCCTCCTCAGCCGGACACTCGGACCCGGCAATTTCCGGCCGCGCCGGCTTTACTGGCCACTCCCGCCCCTCCTCGCGCGAGTCAAGCTACCCACCCCAGCCCCCCTTCGCCCCCGGAAGTAATTAAGAGCCGTACTCCCGTGGCTCTTCCCCCCCGGACCCACGAGGATTACTCTTAGTTTTGGCACGAGCTCGCCGGCCATTGGTAAATGACGGCTTGCCGTTTTTCTTTCGCCTGTACCTACGACTTTCCACTTTCTCGTCAATCCCCCACCCCTTTTTTTACAGGTAGGTTTATACGTCCGGCGCATACGGTGCGCCTTACGTTTATTTCTGGATCAAGGTATTTTTTTTTTTTTTTTTTTTCCTCAGCTACGTCAATACTTGCGATTAAGACCACCTTAAGGATTATGAGAGTATGTTTTTATACGTACAACTCTTGGAGTGACGCTCAATACAATACTTTCGAAACGACAAATAATAAATCCACGCAGGAAAAAAAAAAAAATTTGACCTCTTTTATTCATAGTTGGAGACAAAGAGGGCTGCGAGAATTTTTTTAAACTGTCTTTTTCCAATGAAAGGGAAAAAAACGCCTTTTTATACTTGGCATAAAAAATACAAAGATCTCACTGCGTTTAAAAAATAAAAAAAAAAAAAAAAGGGCAACTCGTTCCCGAGGGCAAAAAAATGCCAACAATACCGCAATACCCAAAAGTAATTGTAACGAATTCTCAATTAATATGATAAATCGGATGGTTCCGACTTTCGCTGGCAAACGCATAAGCACAAGTAATTACATGACAAACAAAAGCAAGAGTAAAACCTCGTTTATCGAAACACCACACGAGCAAAAAAAAAAATCCTCCTCGTGACCGACTTTGTCGCGAAATTGATTTTTAATTAAACCTCCTCGTCGAACTCTCCAAGGTATACGCCCAAGCGAAGATGAAAGAAATTATTAAAATAATTAAAACCGATAATCCACCCAACTGCCTACGTAGCGGCTACCCCCTACCCCTAGATCCGCAAATGAGGCGTCACGACAAAAGCGCCATTTCAATTAATTACGCAATTACTGCAGTGCTTCTTCGCTCTTATTTATTCCCCCCCCCCGTTTTTCTCTGCATCAATGTTGTCATTATTCGTCCCGATAATTAGCGCGTTCAAGTATCATCCCCTGCGCGCGTATACCTGTACATTGTATTTATAAACCTAGGAAAGAGCGATCATACTTTGGATCAAACTAGGGCGGGAGCACCTGTACCTGTAGAGAGAAAAGTCCAAGTTGCGCGTAAAAAAGTGCAATTAAAAATCAATCTCCCGAGCGCGGCTAATAACTAATTGCACTCGAGTTGGCCTCCTCGCGTTTATTTATTTTTCCTTCTTACTTCCGATAAACTTCATTTTACGCGACGCGAGGGGAAAGCAAACGCGGAAAATGAGCCAAAAAAAAAAAAAAAAGACCAAACGCTGCAAACAAACACACATACGGATAGAGAGAGAGAGAAAGAAAAGCGTTATACGAGAAAGGGGGGATGGGGGGTGCAAAAACAAAGAAAAAACACGGCGCACGTTCGGAGTTTGCGAAAAATTGGAGCACCCAATAAGCTCGGCGAAATTATACGTGCACCGGTACTATACACTCGGTTGGCTTACATACGTGTGCGGACGTATATATCCACCACCGTCCTAATTTCAGGGCAGGAGGGGGAGGGGAATAGGCTAATCGCGACGTTGGCAGAAAGATATCTCTCGTGGTGCTTCAGTATATACGCGTTTATGTTTCTCCTTCCGCGCGACGTCGCATCCTTATCTCATCGAAATTCTTCTTTCGCTCGTTGTTTTCAAATACCCTGCTCTTCCTCTGCAGCGCTCGGTTGCACCCTATCCCCCTCGACTTCGTTTACAATGTTTTTTTTATTTGCCCGCGTAATTTACCTTCCTCCCTCGTTGATTGCACCTGCACGGATGCCCCTCCCCACCATACCTTTCCAATTTTTTTTTTTTTTTTCGTTACGCAGACACTTCGCACCGTCTCTTTTCCACCCTGCGACGCCGGTAAGAGCACATTGTCGTCCATATCATGCCGTACGTGTGTATGTGTAACGCAGAGTGAAAGAAATCCCTTTCGATTACAAACGTGTGTACTTTGGGGCTTTTACCTCGTTCGCGCGGCTGTTTCAATTAGCTCGCGAGTGAACGCGGTGTTTATTGAAAGCGTTTCGAATCGGCGAGCAATTTGCAACTTCCACACACTACGGTCCGAGAAAAACTTTTGGAGCTCCGTGAAGTTCGTCGAGTTATTACGAAGGTATCAATAAGTGAAGGATAAAAACAATGGGCTTAAAATTCATACAACACACGGGTTGACAAAATCGCGCGCTGCTTTGATTCCCCGTGATTACAGGTGTTGTAACCGTGGGGTGCGCGCAAACCGTCAAGCAAAAAATCTACTTGCATACCGTCCTCGAAAAAGTTGTTCAATTTTAACTCGACCCTTCTGCCACGGTTCAATCGGCATATGGACAAAATAGAGGTGATAACTCTTTACTTTCGATACGTCTCGAGACACGATATGTGGTACAGTACCGCCACTATGTATACTCGAGGACAGCAATGTTTGTCAAAGAGACGAGAAAGCGTCTTTCTGCAGTCCATAAGTTCATGCGAGATTGGCCCTCCTTGTGAACGCAAAACGTATTTGTTTTTTGTTTTTTTTTTGTTTACCATAGTAACAGAATCGGCTATAACCACGAGCAAGTGTATACATGCCTAGGGTGCGCAACAACCACCAGGAAAATTCATCCCCCCCCCCCCCAACTCGACTGTACACATATATACCTTTCTAGCAAAACTAAACTCATAGAAGACGCGCTATCTCTCGCCGAGGCGTTTATCTCGGCGTCAAGTTCACGCGCACGGCAAACTCCCGACCCCCCGTCATCCTGTCTCCCGACGCGTAATTTCTCTCTCGCACCAACCCCCCCCCCTTCGTACACGCCGCAGCATAATATACGATGAGAAAGAGCCAATGTACACAGGGTATGAGCATCGCTCTTTCCCGCGGTATATATACACACTCTATACCCTTTACCCCCTTCTGCCGCCATAATAATACACTCGCGCGTCCACCCCCAAGGAGTCTTGCGCGTAATTTCCCGTATCGCGTCCAGTATGCATCCGGTATACGTCGCTTCGAACCGAGAAAATACTACATGTGTGTACCAGTGCTTTAGTACGGCTGCTGATTATTTTTCTAAAATGAAGCCCTAGATGAGCGCCACCTAAATGTATCTCGTCCTTCCAGTATGTTGTTGTTGTTGTTGTTTTTTCATTGTTCTTCCCCTTTGAAAGTAATAGCCATTAGCGCGCCAGCTGGAAATTAGTAAACGGGGTGTGCAGGTATTATCGGAAGAGCCCCCCGTATCCCAACGCGGTGTATATATAGGTACTGCACGAAGCAAATCCGAGAAACGAAACACACGTTGCGCGCGCGATGGTACTGTAATACTATACCAAGGGGGGGGGGGGTGGGGGCGGACTTTGGCACAGTTTCCTCGTCAGGGCCTGACCTACTGGCGCGATTATCGATTTGCATCGCGGCGCTTAGCTTTTGGCAACGGCCCCTCCTCTGTGTATACCTATACGTACCGCGCTGGCTTTGCCCATACTTGTGTATACATGTATACCGTATAGGGGGGGCAGGGGAGAGGGCGCTTTTCTCAATTTCCAAATTGGCATTACTCGAATATTATTATTTTTTTCTCGTTTTCGTCCTTTTGAAGTGACTCCCTTTACCCCTCCCCTCCCCCAAACTTGGTGGGAGATGGATGGATGGATGGGGGAGCTCGGCCGCGCTTTCGGGCGAAATTGAAAAGTACCCGAGCACGTGTGTATTCCGTGCTCAGGTTTTTTTGGCTGCACACACGGCCACGGAGATGGGATGGACGACGGACCTTGGCGCGCGACACCGGTACCAGCTCTCTTCGTAAGTACAGTTTCAAACTCGGCTTGTGGTGCCCACATACATACAGAGAGTCAGCAGCAGTGCGACACGCACCAGATGGTGACGGCGAATTTATATAAAGGAAACGGATAGATGCGACTCCTTATGTATACATATATGCGAACGTGTGCGGTTTAATATCGGTGAAATGCTCGGCAGCGAGTATCACACGGCCCGAAATCCGCAGTCTCCGCGTGTAATTTGAAACGGACGCTTTATGAGTTTCGCTCGTCTCTGCTTTTTTTCCGGCCCTACTGGTTCCTTCTCCCCTTTATTTTTTTTTTTATTTTTTTTTTTTTTCGTTCCATCCTGGGAATAGTGTATACACACATACGACGATGACGATGGTGTGAAAAATTTGGGCTGGGTGACGAAGCGCACTGTACATTATACATATGCAGAGGCTGGGCCGACGACATTCCCGGCACGTATTTAATATGTGAGGTGGAGCATACTTTTCGAGCGAGTACGTTATGGGGCAAAACGCAGGCCGCGCCGTTGTGGTGAATTTTAAGGAAAACTTTTGAAAATCGAAAGAAAAAGAGCCACCCCACCCAACGAAGGCCATGGTTGCGCGAGCGCTGAATAAACAACTTTGGACTATACACTGGGGACCATTTGCCGCGCAATTTTTCACTTTTGAAAATCCCCCTCGAGTTGACAATCACGTCCTACCCAATTCAATCCGAAAAGTTGTTTGGTCCTTGTGTCTATGCGTTGCTGCGCCGTCACGCGTCCAAGAAAAAGCAAAAGAAGCTCTTAGACCAAAGTTCTGGAAACTAGCCCGCGTGTACGCCGGTCCCCAAATCCTCATTGGAAATGGATGCGGCGTCACTCGGAAATGAAGTTTCGTAAGAGGATCCCGTCGAGACGACTACTTTCGCGCCCCTGCAGTGCCAAAGTTACAACGCGCATCAACGACACCAAACACACGGGCTAGCGGTCGTTGGCGAAACTCCTCGATCCGATTCCTCCATGCGCGCACACGGGTGTCAACGACACGAGATAAAAAAAAAAAAAGCTCCCTTCGGCTGCAGGGGTTTATTCCGGTTTTGGTACCCAAAGAGAGCCGGTACGCGCACGCGAGGTGGGGGTCGCTGAACCGTGGAAAGCCGAACGGTGTTCTTGACTGCGACGGTCTCTCGCGAATATATACGTGCCCCTGACACGTAGGCGCGCGGTCGATCGATCCGACCAGCCGGCCGAGACAAACTGTTTGGAAGTGTACCTCCCTCGTTACATCCCCTGTACGGCAGGTTCAAAACAACGTGGAAATGTGTGCAGGGTTGAATTCTAACGGAGATTTCACTGTGCGTGTCCTTGGTTTTTCGTCCCACATGGGATCCGGGTTTGGTCGAGGCGGGAGGGGTCTGTCTTTCTCTCGGATGCGGTGTGGACGAGCTCAGGGGGGAGAGTCAAAAGTTTTGATTTACGGGTCTCGAAAAATTCGGGCCCCTTCTGGTTCGTCGTAGCGCGCGCGATCGTCTCTTCGCTCTACGGCGGGGGTGATACGAAACAAGTGCGAGTTTCCGGTTTCCCACCCTCCTTCCGGGATTTTGGTTCGAGCAATCCGGTGACGCGGGCGTCGCGGACAGCTGCCGGTGCTTGCAAGTTCCGCATCGTTCTCGCGAGGGTGTGTGTAGGTACTTTTTTTTCTCCTCCACGTATCTTCCACCCCACGCGCGAATTTTCGCGAGATGCAATAATTTTGGTGTCGCAAATCCTCTCATAAGAATTTCCTATAACTGCAGTTATTGTACATGTATGCAAGAAAAAAGGGGGAATTTCCCGAGTCCCCTTCCGAGTATTAGCTCCACACTAGCAGATCGGTCGACTCGCACTCAATCTCGACTTGCCACCTCTATAAACTTGCAAGCTCTCGCATGTACGTGCGCCCTCTTGTGTGGCTCACGATTATGTCCCTAATGACGCCCACACTAGACGTGCAGCCAACGAGTGAATTAGACTGCTTCCGCTGCTATGGCGCGTATATAATGACAACAGCAACAACTCCGCAAGCTCAACAACGCCGTTGACGACGGCACTAGACCGCTTGACGACTCTCGTTGGGCCGCGCGACGAGTGTCATTGATTTCGCCCATCGACGAGCAATTGGAAAAGACGGGGGGATGGGGGGTGCGCACAGTGATTAACCTCGTTTGCTTTCTCTTTCAACCGAAGCCGAGGATACCTTGGAGCAGAAAGCTCGCCACGGATATTGGCTTTGATGGCTTCGGAACAAGCCAATCGCGGACCAAGGAGCAGATAAAACGATCACCCCCGATCTCTGCTCCCTTGCGCGCTCTACCTCTGACTCTTTTGATCCGTCGTATTTTCCGACGCGCGCGCACCGGGATGCTTAATCGAGTCTCGGCGCAAAGGCGTGATTTCGACCGAAAGAGCCTTTTCCGCGGTCTTATACCACCGACCGATCCTTTTTTTCCTTCCTCTTTTCTCACAGATTCGATTCATCGAGAAAGATCGGTAATTTTTTTTTTTTTTTTTTTTTTTTTTTTTCATCGAATCGAGACGAGATTGCTTTCTC
Organism: Copidosoma floridanum; assembly: GCF_036245765.1. Lineage (NCBI taxonomy): Eukaryota > Metazoa > Arthropoda > Insecta > Hymenoptera > Encyrtidae > Copidosoma > Copidosoma floridanum. Next base: position 5,185,358 of record NW_028321896.1, read on the forward strand.
ATTTTTTTCTACTTTTGTCACTTTTGCCATTGCAAACAAGTATTCGATTATTCCCCCGACTCGTCGGTGTATTGTCCATGTTTTCGGCAAACATCGCAGGCGCTCTCTTTGACAGGAGGATTACGGTACAACCGTTCCGCCGCAGATCTATGAATCATCGTTTCAGCCCCTCCCAACCCACCCTTCGGTGCACAATGAACGTTTGACGCAGCTGTGCCTCTGTACACAGTAGTATATGCATGCTCGTCGATAACAGAGAACGGCATCGATTAATGCACCCACTTTGTTCACATTAGTAGGGCAAGTTCCGAGATTCTCTCCCCCCCCCCAACCCACTGTTTACTCTGTATTTTCTACGAGCTTGACGTATTGCTAACGCTTTGTTTTTTCCTTTTTTCTCTTTTTTTTTTTTTTTTTTTTTTTTTTCATGTTTACCAATCGACCGATTAATGTAGACATGAATAATCAAGCTTTGAAAATTATACCGAAATCGCAGTGATTAATGGTTTTAATGAGTTTTATATCTTTGAACTTCTCTGGTCGAAAGTAGCGCTTTTGCGTTGTCGCCTACGCGCGATCGGACGGAAAATCGAGCGTATTACTGTTCACTTAATCGGGAGCAAGTGTGCGTCATTTTTTTTTTTTTTTTTTCCAACTGTTTACTCGCACTAATTTTATTGAAAACTCATCGAATCGAAAATTTGCCTTTGAATCGAAAGCAACTACACTTTTCTAATGAAACTCGCTCGATGGAATACCTCCCAAGAATTTATTTAGCTCATTTTGTCGACATCGCCTTCCGTTGGCTGTGCAAACAATGTTTGCTCTGTTTTTTTTTTTTTTTTTTTTTTTTTTCAACGACGAAGCCTTATTAAACGCCATTTAATCAGTCACTTGATTAAAAAACATCCTACGCGTCGGTCTGACCAAACAGAGGCTTGTACTACTGAATTTTCTCATTAGCCGTATAAAAGCGTGCCACCTTCAAAAAATCTCAATGACAACTCTAGTTGTTAATAACAATACTAAGTTATCGCCCACTACACAAAGAGCAACGATAAATTTATCAACTAACGCAATGTCTGACCAAACCCGCATCTATACTACTTAAAAAATTATAGTACGAGAATTCGCGAATAAATGCATTTACACGATTCAAACGTGTTTGAACAAGATGGGTGGGACAAAATAACACCAACAGAGCAAAGTTTTCGCAGCGCCCTTTAATTTATTCATAATATTATATGAACGGTGGAATGATAAAATAAGTACCAAAAGTATCTCGAGTGTGCACGAACGAAAAAAAAAAAAAATATCTACATCGATTGTTGCGACGACGCCATCCTACTAGTATACAGACACACGATCTCAAGATCAGATTTCTCAAAAAAAAAAAAATAAATTAAAAAAAAAAAACCAAACAATTGAAACACTTTTGCGCATATCAAATTGTCCGTCAACTTGCGCGTCTCGAATGTCTCAACCGTAAGATACATTTCTCCAATATCTCCATTTCTCGACATTCGTAAGTGTACATAAAATGTATTGTCGTAGCGTAATGTCGATTTCGAGAAACGTAAACCTTGTATCAGTTACAAGTGTCGGTAGATCAATGCTAGTAGATAATGCACCAGTAGATGTGTAGGAGTGTCCGTGTATATAAACACGAGTAGGTTGTGTGTATAGAGGTAAAAGTGATGTATATACGTAACAAACTGTTCTTCCCTCATCTTGTGATCGAAGCATCTATAGTTGTAACGGTCCATTGATTTTTTTTTTTTTACTTTTTTTATTTTTTCGTTTCCTGTACCTTTGATTGCTTTCAAATTTTTCACCCTTCGTTTGCATTGACAATGCGTATCTCACGTGTTCACAATGCATGTGCATCGCACAAAAAAAAAGAGACAAATACACGATGGTTCATACACGCATCATCTTGTCCCTCTGTATGCCTGTGATATTTACGTGTTTGTGTGTGTGTGTGTGTCGGTTTTAATACATAAAACCGTTTCTGTATCAGTGTTATCCGTCGATTTTTCATCATCCATTATTTATCTTGTGATATTTAGCTCTTGTTTGTTTAAAACAAGCCGAGCACATAATATTGATTGGTGTAGCACATAATAATATACATAATTATCATTATCATTAGGTATACACGAATACATGATCGGACGAAGGGGTGAATTTTCGTGATGTCTTAGTCGATATACACATTGTCTGGTGTACATCGTTCGTGACCTTACGTAACTAAATGTTTATGCGTGTAAAATCGGTAGTGTTGGTGTACATGTTTTGTGTGAATTTTCGCGTGTAACGCACTCGTACTACAGATGGCGATTGACTGGCCACGCGTGAATCATCATTCAAACACTAATCTATACTTTTTCTGTAGTCGTAATGCACCGGCAAAAAACGCTCGCCCCCTCCCTGCAACCGGTCCAAGAAAAAACAAACAACCCTCCTCGCAGTTTGGCGTAAGCTTTCAAAGTGATTGTTACGATTTTCAATTGGACCACGGTTAATTCGATTGACTCGGGATAAAGCTCCCGATTGCAGCGAATGACAATCAATGTTCGTCAAGTTTTCACGCCAGTGGGGGATAACGCGGGTCTCGCAACAAAAGCGCGATCATTGATAAATCCCCTGTCGGCCGATGGAAATTCAATTCGTAATGTCGTTTAATCGCGAAGCCAAAGCTAACACGTTCAACCGTGAAAAACTGGCAAACAAAATATTCGGGCTCTCCCAAAAATAGAGTTACATCCAAGAGGTCTAAGCGTACAATGAACAAAGTGTACTCGAGCTCTAATGTATAAAGGGGAAAGAAACATCTTGGTTTGGACACCGGTGTGCCGGTGAGCTAATCCGAGGGAAATTCTAACGGTCCACGTGAGAGGGAGGGGAAAAGAGAGCGGGCGTGGGAATGCCGTTTCGACCGATCAACGACTCCGGGCTGCCCGAAAGGCCCTCGCTGCTTTTCATTTGTCGTGGCTCGCGCGCCGCGGTACTCGAGAGAGGGGGTGGGTATGGATATGCCTCCCCCGGGAGAAAGAGATGCACCGGCGAAAGTTTATCTCCCCGGGCCACGCGCCTTTGTTTTCCACGCGGGTGCGCGAGGGAGGGGGGCATCTAATCCACGCGTAGTACCAGCTCGGGCTAATTTAATGCAGTCTCGCTGCGGCGGCGCCTGGAATACGTGCGCGCACCACCTCCGTACAACCTCGGACTGTGTTGCAGGGGGGGAGGAAGGTATATAGGCCCCACGAGTTTTCGGCGAACGCGTATATAGGTGTCGGCGCGTAAAGCACCGATGGTTGATGCGAAAGCTGCTTCCAGCCCCCTCCCTCGTTACGTCCCTACCGAGCCTACACGTACACGCGCCCTTTTTACCTTCTGCATATTGTACCTTCGGAGAGCCCGTGGATTTCGGCTGGGCTCCGGGAGTGCTTAATTCATTAAATTGCGCCCTGCTTTTACTTGCTCGACGAGCGGGTACGAAGCCCCTTTTCTCTCTCTTTCCCTCTTTGCGAATGTCTGGCACTTTTTTTCTGGTGGATGTAATATGTGTTACGTTGTTTTTTTTTTTTTTTTTTCATGACATGGCAGGCTGGAAAAAAGAAAAGGGAAAAGGAGTTCAGTGGTACGGACGGTACGCGTATAACCGAGCCGGAGCCGAAAGCGGTTTTCGATTTAACGAAAAATTCCTCCGGTTAATTACTCGGCGCTTCGAAGTATACACGGAGGGGAAAAAATAAATAAAATGAAACAAAACGTATGGTTGGACCAACCGGTGGAAACTCAGTTGCCCAAGTCTCGGGCAAATCTATCGGTTATCGGCCCCAACCGAACAAAAAGTTTTCAATGCTCAACTAATTTTTACAGCAAACAAGCCAACTAGTACGTTTTTCTTTTCCCGTACGATGGAAAATACGGCGGTCATTGCAATCTATTGTTCCTCCCTCGAGTGGAAGACGAGAGATCTTGCGTAAGAAAAGTTTGTCTGCAGTTTTTTTTGCTACAGACTTTTTCAGGCCTTGGTACGTGTTTTTCTTTTTTTCCGTATCCTTGACGCTCGTTTTTTCGCGGCGACGAGACTCCGTTGGCTCGATGGAAAAAAAAAAAAAAAAAAAAAGTTGGATGAATCGATCGGACGCTGAAAGTCGCGCGAGGTGGGCGCATAAATGGCAAGGACTGCGGGAGGGGAGCGCGAGAAAAGTCGGTAAACAGAGAGAAAGAGAGAGAGAAAGAGAGTGGTATCGAGGTAGTTGTGGGTGGCTCGAAAACCAATATCCTCCATCTGCCTATACTCCCGAGGCTCTGGCTGTTGTTTGTACACGCGTGTACACACGATTGAGGTGGGCATGAGGTCGTGTATACCATGGCTACACACTGACTGTCATATATATCACTTTTTGTAGAGAAACAAGGCACGCCTGCAGGCTCTTCATGTAACCGACAGAGCCCAAGTAGGATCACGGGAGAAACGAGTGCCGTTACACCATCACGTGGTTCTCAATTTTCTTTCTTTTATTTTTTTTTTTTTTTTTTTTTTTTTTTTTTTTTTTTTTTTTTCATGGGATCAATGATGATTTGCTCAAGCGAATTTGATACACCGGAGTTTGTATATATACGGGGTGCCTCCCTCCCCGCGCTGCTGAGCCGGCAATGTTTGATGTTTGTCGACCGGATGAACTGGGCTTCGCCGGCGTTGTTGTCGCACAGTCTTGTCCCGCGCATACACTCTCTGTTTACTCGAGCTAAGGTCTTCCCGGATAAACGTTGATTCATGGCGTCCAGGCCTACCTGAATCTGTTATATGAGGAATATACAGTCGCGACGAGGAACAGAGTGTTACAATATTCCTGAACTGTTGGTTACTGTTTCTACTGGTAAAAGGAGACTCTTCTCGCGATAGGAGCGTGGAGGTGTAAGTATCGGGCAGCCGAAAAAAAGTTGGGGGGGGGGGGTTGTAATTTGAAAAGATTTTGTCGGGACGGTTCTTTGGTGATTAATGTCGGAAGGAAAATTGAACAAGTCACGGACGCGTTTGTTGCCGCGGTAGCATCGGAGTCGGAATTTTTAATACCTATACGTTTGTTTTACTCAACGTAATTAATTATCAACTTTTTCTCGTAACTTTGGAAATACGTTCGGGTTTATTTATAAACTCGAGAGATTATCGGGGAACAATATAAGCTGCGCATTATGATGAATGCACGTGTTACTTTTGGAAAACTTTCAATGATTTTTCGACAACACGTGTAAAGCAGCACACTGGGACGAAACTTTTGCAAAGTAATAAATAAAGATATTTTTGGCTCTTTTGATTATTTATGAGAAATGCCGTTCGCATAATTATTTATACTGCATTACGCAATTTGTCACAATACCAAATTGCTTTTCGGAAAAAAATACGCTACAATCAATTAATCATACAAAACTCTATCGTAAGATGTTCCAACATTTTTTTTTTTTTTTTTTTTTTTTTTTTTTTTTTCATTTATAATTCTGATGGAAGCACTGTCGTCGAAAAAGGAAAAACAAAAAAGGCAAAAGCATCATCGGTGCAGGTTTCAAAGGAGGGGAAAAGGGAGCGGAAAAAAAAAATTATTTCCATAAGTTGGGGGAGGCTGAATTCCCAACAAACAGACCATCAACCCTAATTAATGAAATTTCCGTGGTAAAAAATGTTTCACCACGGGCCACGTGCATATATATGAATGCAGTCAAATGTGCACCCACCCGAAAAGGCTCCCAAAGTATACCTCAACAGACCCTTTTCATCTTGAACCCCTTCGCCGATCAAGTTCCCCGGAAATCAAACAAAATGGATCGTCAGACCTCGGAACAAACTTTTTTTTTCCTATCCATCCCTTACGTCTCCCTTACACGTCACACGTACCACTTACACACAGACGCGGTTGACGTTTACGCGCGTGCACCAGTCAATGTATCATCCGTACGAGCGTGTGTGTACGAGATCGTGTGTTGAGTTTATTTGTGCGGGTATAAAAGTCAATCTGTGCTCGTGTCGGACACGAGAGTCATTTTTCTTACTTTGAAACGGGGGCGATACATGGGTGTCTCGCTGTATCGCAACACCGACACGCTCTTGTGATGTTTGTATCGCTTACTTCAATTACACGTCGCAAACAAGATGACAAATTTACTTCCGGCCCACGTTTTGTTCATTCCAACGACCAACCGCTTTACCGTGCACGTATATTGATGGTAATAAAGAAAACTTTGTCGTTATAGTGACCAAAAAAAAAAAAGAAAAGTACACACGTTTAATGAAAAATTGGACTAAACCCGCGACCCGACGTGTTTTACGGACATACACTCGCAAAAGTGGACCCGTACCAACTACCGTAATCAGTATCGTAGGAATCACGTGAACACACTGCCATCAACCGGGATGGAAAAAAAAAGGCTTTGTCGTGAGAAAGCTCGCGCTGGTGACTGTGCTCCCCCGCACCTCTGGCGGCTCGATCCATCAGCTGGAAAAACTTTTGCTCCCCCCTCGCGAAAACAGAGGGAGAACAGCGTCCGAAAACATACTTGGATCGCTCCGTCCCTCCCCCCAACGGGCTAGTTCCTTTCTCCGAAATAAAAAAAAAAAAAATAAAAAAAAAAAAATAGCTAGCTACAACGTCGTTCCCCGTTTCAAAGCTCTCCCCGATTATGACCTCGTGTCCGTGTGTCTCGGTGCGTACACGCGCTCCGCTCCCGCGCGCACACCACCGCGCGAGTAAATAAGCAAGTTGATGGGTGTACGTGCACGGTTAACGTGCCCTGTAAGCTGCAGGAGCGGAGCGTTTATACGAGCGCGTGGTTGTGCGTGTGCGTGAAGATCGACTCACCCGACGCAGCCAGGGCGATAGCCGCCATGAGGGTCCAGCCTCCTTTCATGTTCTACCCTGCTCTGGCTCAGGAAGAACGACCTTTGCCGCCGCGCGGCTGCCTCTGTTTCGGCCCTCCCCCGCCCCGAGGGAGCAGCAACAGTCGAGGAGCGAGCGGGCCCCCTCTCTTTGGTCGTTGCTACCAACAACAACGACAAACGGGAGGACTAGACGGGATCAGGCGCTCTTCATCTCTACCTCGTGGCCCCGGCTCTCCTCCTCCTTTCAGCGCACCTTCGTGCACGCCCAGCCGACGCAGGTGACAACAAAGGAGATGCCACTCGGCCGTAACGACGCTAGCCTCGTGCCGACAGCTGCCGTTTCAGCTCCCGGAGCCGAAGCCGCCGACGCTGGCATTATCGCTATATATACCACACGGTTGTGTTGTATTTATATTATCATCGCCGGTCTGTCACTCGGGCCCGGGGCTGCTGCTGCTGCTGCTGTCGTCGACACAGCCGGACGAGCAGCTCCAACGGCCAGCCTCGACGTCGCTCCCATCCTGCGGGTCCACGGATACTTTTCACCAATCGCGCTGGCTCACCGAATTAAACAGTCGCACTCATCCATGTCGCGCGGCACTCGCGAAACCCTCGACCCCGCCAACTTGCGTGTAAACTATCCTCTCCCAGGCGGAGAGCGACGAGAGAAATGAACGAGGGACAAGGGGGGAGGGGGAGGGTGGGTAAAGGAAAGGAGAGAGAGAGAGAGAGAAGGGCAGGCGCGCGTCCGTCGACGCAAATCGATCGAGCTTCAACGTGTATCAGAATCGCAAAACCCGAGAGAACGAGGGCTCACCGATGATGACAACCCGCGCGAGAGACGCGTATTACGTGTACGCACGGCTCTCCCTCTCTCTATCTCTGGACTGTACTCTCGGTTTCGTCGGTGCGGGTGTACGGGGTGCCGCTTGCGTCCGACCAGAGCACGACCGTTACTACTACTTGTCTCTGTTTTCCAAAGATCTATCGGACGGTCTGTCGCTCAACGAAGCGAGCCCTGCCAATGGCTGTGCGTGAGCGTCGAGTCGTGGCATGCCAGTGTGCCTGGAGAGGAGAGACAACGTACGAGTGCCGAGGATCGCTCTACCCGCGGACTTGTAACAATTGCGGTGGCGGCTCGGCTGCTACCACCACCACGACGACGACTACTACTGCTGCTGGTGCTACAGCGGCCAGAGTACGGTGGCTATGCTCCTCCACCGCGGGGAGATGACGGGGAGCGACGCGCGCCGCAATCTCCCCATCCCCCTACCCCCACTTCTCTCTCGCTGGCTCGCGAGATAGCTCCCGAGAGGAAAGGGAGGGGAGTACTGGATTCTGCTCTCGCTGTTACTCGGAGGGATGCTGGAATGGAAGCGCTGCGTCTCTCTCTGTGGCCTATGTTGGTGGGTGGCGAGAGGAGCAGGGGGGGGGGCGATGGTGCTGCTGCGGAATGGGGTGGGCGAGAGAGAACGAGGATACGACAGCTGGCTGTGCGTTGCCTATACCTCGCAAAGGGGAGAAAGGGGGAGGTGTATGGTACTCCGGCTCCTCTACTACCCTACTATTGCCGATGTAAGCTGGCGGTATGGTGGAGAGGGTGGCATACGCGTACACCAGTTCTCTTTCTCAAGCTCCGCGCGGGGGATACGTGGAATCTGCTCCTCTTTTTTCTCTCTCTCCGATTTTCACCTCACCTTATTACACTCTGCGCCCCTTTGCTCCGTCTCCCTTACTTCCCCCACCCCCACGTACCATCTGCAACACGTGTACTCTCGACCCAGGCTCTCTCTCTCTCGAGTCTGTTTGTTTTTTTATCCTCTTGCCCCACTCTGCGCATTAAGAGGGAACGATCGGTAAAACTAGGGATCCGAATGAGAGGCCAAAGAGAAAGAACTCGGATTTCAAGCAAATAACGCACTCCCCGAGCGAAGAGCTTTTTATTCGCTTCGCTTCGCTTCCACTAACTCGGACCTATACTCCTCCTCCTCCATCCTCGGCTCCATCTGGCTTCTAAAAGCTCGATTCTTCTCTCCTTTTTTTTTTTTTTTTTTTTTTGGGGGGGGGCGCACTTAATATCTACTCATACTACTGCACAGAAAGCAAGATACACCCTTGTGGTATTTCTTGTTTTTTTTTCCCTTTGTAGAAATAACAACAAGTCAGCCAAGTATACACGATTTCGAGTCACTTACCATCCCTCTGTAATTTTCAACTCGAGGACCGTGTGGAAAGGAGCGCGAGAAAATCCGCGTTATAACAGAGAGAGGGACCGAAAAACGGAGACACGGCTTCGCTGCGGGACATCGTGGCAATGTTTGCGCGAACGTCTTGTCACGGAGGGGGGCGGCTGGCGAATCTTTTTTATCTTTCCTCTCGCCCGCACACCTTCCTTTCTTCTGTTTCCGCCATCCCCCCTCCTCGCCAGACGCTCTTGTCGCCGTACATACACACATACTTGTAGATACGGCACAGAGAATTTTTAATTCCCCGTCGCTGTATATTACCCTCGTACGTGTACGTAACACCTATATGTGCGCCTCGAGTGTGGAAGCATCCGTCTTGTGGACTGCAAGTTCGGCCGTATCGTGCACGTACACGTGTGGCTGGAGGTTTGTTTGATTGTAAAAGTTACCCTCAAGAGCCAATACGGATAGGCGAACGTGGCTCTTGGGGCGAAATTTCAAGCCGCCCGTCGTCGTCGGTGACTATTTGATTGGAGTTTGCTGGATGAAACTGTTGGAAACAAACAAACCTCGAGTTGACTTTGATTCTCCGTCCCGTCGTCTCCTTCACTTTTCATTCACGTGCATTGGTTCCGATTGAGCATAAAAATGTACACGAGACCTCCTGCTTCAACGAAATAATTACAGCTCACTCGTACCATCGGCCAAGACCCCTCCAGCCCTCGAACGAGGGATTAGAGCTGATTTTGCTGGCGTTGCTGTTACTAACGTATTTAGGGAGCGTCTAGTTTTTACACTTTATCGACAAAAGGACCTCCGATACACGAAAATTGTCGAGACCGAATGGAATACATATACACGTGTGTCTGCGTTAAACACCGAATTTCCCGAGTCGACGATCCCTCTCCCGTTGTCGCCCTTCGCGCACCCACCCAACTCCATTAGCAAATTTTCCCGCGCCTGTTGCCCCCCCCCCCCACCCCTTGCCTATCCTCATCCCGCAACTCGACTCTGACGGGCTTTTCACCGTTACTTCCTGTCCCCCGCCGTGACAAGAGGCTCCTTTGACGTCGCTCCCCGCGGCCAGTGGAGCACGAGTAACGCGCAACCAGCGCGGGATAAGAGCCGACGAGCTGCGTAAACACAGTGTGCCAGGGGGGGGGGGCGTCGGGGCGAGGGGGAATCTTCGCCATGGCGGGATCGATATATATGCCACGTGTGCGCATGCCTCGCTGTCCAAGACATGTATATATATATAAATATGTATTAATTATGCATCCTTGGCGCTTTCGAAACGCCGCCGTGCTATCAACTTGACTTCTCGTTATCCGTCGCCACGCATATGTATGGGCACACGTGGAGCCGATCTTCGTCGCTTCCTTGGGCGGAGAGACCTTGTTAGACGCTTTTAACTGGAACTGCGGGAAAATCCAGATGGGAGTAAGTCCACGAGGGTGAATTTCGAGACTGGCAGGTATGGTTGGGGCTCCGGCCCGCATGGAGCTTACACGGTTTGGAAGAGTTGAGCCGAGCGCAAAGCCGTGCTTATTTGTTATGCAGATTAATTGAATGTGTCTGGTACTGTTGGAGCCAAACAGATGTGGGCCTTGGGGATTTGTGTGCGGCAGAGGTGCATTGGGATACGTTGCATGCGAACTTGGACACCGACCATTTATTATTGTTTATTGTTGATTTTCACTTGGATTATCTGAAAATAATTACAACTTTATAGGACGTGTATTTATACAACTTGGTTGATGTTATTCACAAAGCTCTTTGCATAAGTAGTAAATGGGTCTCAAAAAGGTTGTTTCCTCGGAGAGACTTGGTTTAGCAAAAAATTTTAACGATTCACTTTCGCGTGCAAACATTTGTACAAGTGCGTTGATGCCGAATAAAAAGTGTCTCCTTTGGTTTCATCGTCTTTGGGGAGGTCGTGATGGAATATTTCCGTCAACATCAAGCGCAACGGGAATTAAAAACAATTTTCAAGTAGATGCATACCGTATTTTTTTTTCTTTTTTTTTTCGCGCAAGAAAAAAGATGTCTTGTTTCCAATAGTTTGATAATAGATCAAAGGCATTGCTTTTCACGATTAATAGGAAATTTAGTCCTTTGTAGGGTTTCACGAGAATTTCAATCACACTTGCCCTAAATCTTTTGACTCTGCCGGGTCAAAAAGAAACTTTTCATATCGGAAGCGAAGCTAATTCTTTCGTGTACGGAATCTTTAAAATTGATGCATGCAGGAATGCAAGAGGAAAAAAATCTGAGAAATTCCTCATCGAATTCCAAATAAAATAATATACGTTATGCTTTAAATTTCTATCATCTTCTTTTAAGTAGTGAGTCGATATGAAATGTTTTTTTTTTTTTTTTTAAGGATAAATGATAAAAATGTAAATTCGTATCAATTTAAAAGACTAAATTAACAATCAAAAATTAAAATATCCGACTAAATCAACAATCTGTAGGTACTTATCATCAAATTGAATTCAAAGATTAATTCGTCTGCAACGACGAAAATGCCAACTAACCAAATGATCTGCCTCATTTGAGCGAAAACAAAGTATCACTCCCTAATTCGATCCAATTGGAACTAATTAATTCAAGTCGCGCGTGAACACAAAGAAGTTGCCAACTAATCCAACAGTACCTCCAGCAAAAAAGAAAGGCACCCTTAATTTCAAATTACCAATATAGATTGCCAGTGGCAAAAAAGCAGAAAAAGTGGGGACAACAATCCAAGTAAGATATCGCCTTTCCGCGCCATTGAATAAGTAGTAAGTGGTCGTGTATGGTCAGACCAGCTTGAAACCGGGCAGTCTGACCATACACGGCCTTTTACTGCTTCCACAATTTTTTGCTTGTCCTGCATGTATAAGAACATATTTATACTCCTTCAAGTGTCAGAAAAAAACTACCACTCCCGAACCCTCTTGACTACAGCCTATAATAATCCTTCTCCAGCTGACATGCTCGTGCAAAAAAATTCAATAAATATGCGCACGAGCAATCACCTCCGTTTCATTTTCTAGTCGTTCACTTTTTTTTGTATCTTTTTCTTCATATTCAGCTTCCTTCAACATCGTTTTTTGGTCTGTATCACTTAAACAACAAAAAAAGGGGCAAAAAGAGCCCCCAAAAGTTAAGTGATAAATGTTTGGTCGCCAGCGTTGATAAAATTTCCGTCATCGTGCCTCTGATTTCGAAAGCTGATGAGTATGCGGGGCCGTATCGCTTTTCTACCCCATAAACGCACGCAGGCCGAGCTCCTTTCGAGGATTAAGGTCTACGGAGAAACAAGAGCGAGAATTTCCAAGGGCACCCGGATTTTTTATCGACAGCTGAGTTGCGTCGGCACTTTTACCTTCCTTTTTAATTTTCTTACCCCTCAGAAATTTCGAAAAAAAAAATTGAAAAAAATCTTTCGAAACAACCAAACTCCATTTGCCTTCGTTACACGGATATCAAGACAAACTTAATTTCAGATGTGAATAAATCTTGCCGAAACTTCTAAAATTCCGCATTCTCGCGCTTACCCCCAAAATGAATATAACTAGATTTAATTGTGACAAAGTACACGGGTACCTACGACTCGCGATGTAAACTTGTTCCCCGAGTCATACATTTCACGAAGTGCTGCCACGCTCAACTACTATACGACATTGTGCATTTCCAAAATTATCCGCAAGTAATTTTTCATCCGCAAAAACCCACGAGGTGTGCTCCACTTTCACGCGAAAGTATCAATTATTAGTATACGTATGAAAGTTGCACAAGTACACTTTGAACGCAACGAAATTGCGGCATCGCTGAAAGAAAAAAAAAGGGCGCTCGAACGCTCTGTAGTGCCGATGCATACATTTAATAGGGCTGTAATCATACGAGGCATGATCGTGCGCGTAAGTACGTACCGAAAAAAAATTATTTACAAACACGCAGGTACAATATATAATACGGATCGATGTTGTCCGCATCGCTTGAATATTTCATAAACAAAAGCCACGAAAAAAAAAAAAAAAAAAAAAAAAAAACAAGAATAAGAAAGCCGGAGAAACATTTTTCGGGGACAATCTCGTCGTTGTGGATATACGCATGTACTCTGCGGTCGCGATTAGAGAGCTCGCCCACATGGGAAATACCGCATCGGCGTTTCAGCGCCCGCCTCGCCGATTTACCGCCGAAGGAACGAGCGAAAATTAAATAAAGCGAGACTCACGTCGCCGCGCTGATTTAAAAATGCATCCCTCACCCGTGTTTTTTCGAAATTCAAATCCCCGTTGCGGTGTGAGCGCGCAGTGCCAGAAAAAGCGACACACAAAGGAAAAGATGAGAGAGGGGGAGAGAGAAAAAAAAAAAAATTCCTCCTCGTGCTCCACTCGAGCGCTTATACATTTTTATGAAGGAATCAAGATGGTAATGGAGTCCGGGGCGACGATCGACTTTGTATGTACAGTCCTCCGATTAGAGGCGAATTTATGCGCGCTCCCGTTGCATAATAAAGACCTTTGCCGCAGAGCCTTCCCTTTTTCTGTACTCCCTTTTCGTCCGTCGGGGCGAAATCGAGCTATCGCCAATGACGAGGCCCGAAGGTGTTAATTTTTCATTCGAGTACCCCTTTATTTTTTTCCCCCTCCCCCTCGACCCTGATTTTTAGCTGTATCGGAGGCGCAGGAGCCTCGAATCGGCAACATCCGCAAATGAAGCTCCGCTGCGAGGGCATCAGCTTCGAAAACTTTTTCCCGGAAAAGAAGGAAAAAAGTACCTAAAAGCTGTGGGGGAAAAAAAGAAGCAAGTTATTGCGGATACCTCGTTTTTCCGGATCGCGGGGGTGGGATGGGGGGGTGGAGAGGCCGAAACTAAATGATGGGAAAAAGAAAGTTTCAGTGCTCGCTCCAATCGGGCCATTTTTAACGAAGTTACACGCAGCTTCGAAAGTTGCTTGAGGGGGATGGGCGCAAACTTTGCCAACGAGCTCTCCGTATATACACACGGCGAATGAGGAGGGAGCATCGTGAAATCATTAGGCGCAAACGGGCACGCGAGCGCGAATTCGATCGGGGGGGGGGGGGGGTTATCGCTATAATATCGAGCAATTATTGCATCAACCGGTCGATCTCGCGTCTCTCCCTACGTATATACACGCGCGCGCATAGAGTTAATTAACTTTGAGCTATTGTTTGTTTATCGGGGTTAGACTCGGATGGCCGAACTACTAACGATATCTCGCGTCAACTGCGCGTGCCGATATACGTGTTAATGACGACTCGTGCGGCAGTTAACAACCACGTCACTACAGTCAATCAGCTGCATATGATTTCAGGACACTCTGATTTAATCTGGAATCATCGTTGTAGAAATGATATTTAGCTTGTAATTAACCAATGTAACGTTATTAGTTTTCCCAGTCACGAGATCCCCGTGAATTGATACATGAGGCTGTTTGTTGACAACTATAATAATAATAAAAATTGTTGGAACTCCAGTAAAATATTTGTAAAAAGTCGCTCAAACATGAAAAATGTGTTTACTAGTATTTCAAGAAATATTTACGTGTAATAAGAATGTCTAAAAATAAGATTTTCGGACAAAATTGATTGTGCATAACAAATGTACTGAAAGTTAAATCTATGGCGTGAAAGTAAACGTACTTTCCTGCGTACAAAGTAAAAATGACCATTTAACGTGCACGGTAAAATTGGATGTCCTTTCTTTTCCAAGTTGAAACGGTAATTTCTCCAATACTTGGACTATATCTCTCACCCAGCCAAATTATCCCGAAGCGACAAATCCAACGAAACAAATACTCCATCCCTTTCGGAGAGCTCGCGAAAATCAGCAGAAACCAAATACCAGGATACTTCTTACAGTTAGCTGGTATTTCGCAATTCCCCACTCGGTGAAACGCGAAGTGCGAAAACAAAGGCTGTGGGCGCATTTTTCCCCAGCAGCGTCCCATCGCCCTCGATTGCTTTCGGAATCGATTTCGCACAGTGGAAATGCTAGAAAACGAAAATAGAACGTAACACTTGAAATTCCTCGCGATCTTACGCGCGCTGTTTTGCATTTCCACCCCTGCTTCCTCCTCTTGAACTTTGCACCCTTTTTTTTATACCAATGCATCTTAAAGTCGTGTGTTGGACACCAAGCGGGTCGTTTGTGCCGTGTAAGTGCACCTACGGTATGGGTTTGTGGATTTTCAAGTGAACAACGGCAAAGGGTGGGGGTGGATGTGTGCGGCTGCAGGACAGTAGCCGAGCGGGAGAACTTCTATTGAATTTTTATTAGATTTCGACGAAAAGTGGAACACGTTACGCTCGCCTGCCCGTTTCCTCCGCAAAGCCCCGGCAGAACTACCCCCCCCCACCCCTGCTTCGTCCCTCTAGCTATAGCCTTTCCCTTTCACCCAAATCACAACGCGACTTGCAGTTGACGGGGCTGCAATCGAGACGGGGGCCCTGTGACCATTATCTCCCTTCCCATGTGGGATATTTCTTTTTTTTTTTCTTTTTTTTTTTTTTTTTTTTTTTTCCTCCCCAAAACCCATTTTTCCCCTTTTCTGTGTATTAATTCCGGCCGTTTTTCAAACATAACAAGGACGAGCTTTACCGCGTATACATCACGTCGAGTGGCTCTCCTTATTTCATTTGGCGTTTTTCGTGCGGTTTATCCGAGGAACCGGAGACTCGACGTCATTTGCCAACGCTGTCGTCTTTTTTTTCCACCCTCTGTACACGTGCTCCAACTCGAGACCTAATAAGCCCGCCACTGTGGATTTTCTGAAGCTATTCAATTCCTCGTCATGATGATTTTTACCCACGAGAAATCCAAATCCTTATACGATGGAACTTTGAAAGTTTTTTTTTTTTTTTTTTTTTTTTTCTTTGGTGCGCAATTAATATCGAATCGTGTAAGAAGCGTGGGAGATCTAATGAAACTTCTGGTGCACCGGCTCGTGTCAAGGCTGCCACTGCGACAGTTCAAAGTTTTCCGGAACAAAGTAACCAATGACTTCGATTTTCGACTTCGAAATGATTAAAATAGTTTTCCCCGCTTGTTATGAAATTTACGTAACGTTATACGTATATAATGAAGGAAAATTCGAAACTATACACAGTTATCCAAAGAATTTTCATTAAACTTTGGCAATTTTATCCGTCGGGAGGTTCGCGCGCTAAAAATACCTCGAACGCGACGCTAAAACCGCGAACGCCGGCCAACGGGCCATTTATATAAGCTGCCGTTAGCACGAGTCCCCCCCCCTTTTGGCCGCGGGTAATTTTATTTCCAAGTATTAACAACAATCGTGTGCAAATATATGTACCCACGCGTTCCGTGTGTTTAGTTGTTTGTTCGCACTACCGCCGGGGCAAACTGTAACGCTCAATCTAATTTCATTGGTGGAGAAATGGAGAGATAATTATACGAGTTCCCCGCGAGCGGGAGAAATTCCGGCAAAGTTTTCCGCTCGGCACTTTATCCCCGTACTTGGCTGGCTTCCCCCTCCCCCGCCAACTCTTCTTCTCTTTACTTTGGTTGATGCTCCTCTTCCGCGTGTCATTTGGGCTTGCAATTTTCAACTGGAAATACTTGATGAACAAGTTGCCGTTCGGGAGACAAAAAAGTACTCACCACTCGATGTTCCCTGATTTACTTTCTTTGCTCGGCTGATTTTCATCATTTTTTTCGTTTTCCTTAATTTTTTCGCATTTTCTACATGCCATAGTGTTTTTATATTGAACAAACAAAAAATTGGCCGTTTTTACATGCAAAAAAGAACATATTTTGTAGAATCCAACTCCTACAATTTTAACTTGAGCAAAATACATACTTACATGAATAATGTTCCTAATTTTGTAGTTCTTTTTTTTTTTTTTTTTTTTTTTTATACGAATACACCTTGATTGTTATTGGTGATATTAATTGACTTTTAATTTTTTCCCTTTAGAAAAACTATGAAATTATAACTTTTAGAAATATTGGTGTTCATTCCAATTGCGTTTGTTTGGATCTAAAATTTACGAATTCAACACTTTGCTGTATATAAGGTGTTTTATATTAAATTATATTGTAAGATTTTATTTATTTCATACATTTCACCCGAATATATCTGAACCAAAGTGTTTAATTTCGTAACATATTGCGATTATATAAAGAATGTTTCAGACTTACTTTTTTAATTTTAGGTATAGTGCTATTAAAAATACACATAAATACATATAGTGTGCCTATCGTTTTTTTATGCACGATAAAAATGGCATGTTCGTAAGAAAAAAAATAAATTAAATAAAGGTAGGGAACGGAGATACTTACACACGCAAATTCACGCTTGACAAGTATTGCGACGTTTTACGATTTTTTAAATCTAAATCAAGCCTTTTTTGACACGAGAGGACTGCGGAACTTGAAAAAAAAAAAAAAAAAAACTTATTACACGTACGTACAACGGTACGTGTGGATACATTTTGAAGAGGATGCGCAACGCGAGAGTACAAGTATAAGTATAACTGTAGCGTGTGCTACTTTGTTAAAATTTCCCTAAAAGAGCGTTGGTACTAGCAAGAAAGTCTATACTGCCTGCAGCGTTAGTTTTCTCGAAACACTTTTAAGGAAAATCATTATTCTGAAACAGAAATGTTACTTAAGTTCGCGCATTAACAGGGGGGATAGGAATTAAACACAAAATTGCGGTCGTGATTATATGGGGATTGAAAAAAAACATCTTGGACTTTTTTATTTGTTGTATATGATTGTTCCTTAAAATCATAACTTTACCTTAAGTTTTAAATACCATGTGTTAATTATAAAACCTTGTCTTAAACGTAAACTTGGAAGCTGTGGGCTCAAATGTGAAGCTTGTGTCTGAATCAATTTTTTTAAATATGCATGCTTCGTTGTGGAATTGGTGAGTTATTGTTATGGCAAAATTAGTGAAAATTGTGGCAAAGGATTAAATAACTGAGAAACCCTTTTTTCTTTTTTTTTCAAGCACAAGTGTAGCGAAAAAAATTTCAAGGACCATACTTCGAACTTTTTTTTTAATGCGAAAAAATAATAATAATAATAATAATGCGTTACAGAAGAACTTTTTGACGATACGTAAAAATTGTTTCTATTAAATCTTTTATTACATTTTTATTATTGATAGTTAATATTTATTATTTGTTCAGTATATTTATTCTTGTATTTCAACTTTCATTATTTTTTACTGTTATATTGTAAATGATAATCAAAAGATGAACAGACGGTCATTCATGATAATAAATTGTTAGGTGATAAAACATTTTACAACCCCTTTTTTTACAGTAGGTATGTTCTTAGTAATTTAGTATATGTTAGTACGATGTTTCGCCACCTACTGGCATGTTTGTCAACCTCTTGTTGTGACAAGACTCAAGTATCTCCAGATCAGCTCCAGATCGGGATTTTTGAGCAAATCTATATCACTTCGCGATTTCCATATCAAAATAATAGTTGTTAACTTATATATTGTTTAAGTGAATAAAGAAACTTTGAAGACGGTATGGCTACGTTGGAAGATAAGTCCATATGGGAGGATGGCGAGGTATTTAAGTGCATTGGTTAAAGTATAGGTTAAGTTTCTCACTGAATGACAAGCATTTATTTCGTAAACAGACAATGATTTTAACGATTTTAACAAAGACGTGAGCAATTAGATTTAGTTTTCGATCGATTTATCGTTTTTATATTACGTACAGAATACTTTTAAAAAAGATTTAGTTTTTTGTACTGTCACTTTTTCAAGGATAACGCTATTTCTGCAGTGATATACGTTTCTTGGCACTAGCGAACGATAAAAATGTTTTGTAACTTTTGCAGGAAACTCTTCGCGAAGAAGTTCTTCGCATGTCGACAGATGAAATAGTATCGCGTACACGTTTGATGGACAATGAAATCAAAATAATGAAGAGCGAGGTGATGCGCATCTCACACGAACTCCAAGCCCAGAACGACAAAATCAAAGAGAACACAGAAAAAATAAAGGTCAACAAGACGTTGCCCTACTTGGTTTCAAACGTTATCGAGTTGCTCGACGTCGATCCACAAGACATGGGCGAAGAAGACGGAGCTGTTGTCGATTTGGATGCTCAACGCAAGGGCAAGTGTGCTGTGATCAAAACATCAACCCGTCAGACGTACTTTCTTCCAGTGATAGGATTGGTGGACGCCGAGTCTTTAAAACCAGGTGACCTTGTGGGAGTTAACAAAGACAGTTACTTGGTTTTGGAGACATTACCTGCTGAATACGATGCTAGGGTCAAGGCGATGGAAGTTGACGAACGTCCGACGGAACAGTACTCTGATATTGGTGGTCTTGACAAGCAAATTCAGGAACTCATTGAAGCTGTCGTGCTTCCCATGACCCACAAAGAAAAGTTTGAAAACTTAGGAATCCAGCCACCAAAGGGTGTCTTGCTTTATGGACCACCAGGTACCGGGAAGACCTTGCTGGCAAGAGCTTGTGCAGCACAAACAAAATCCACATTCTTAAAGCTAGCTGGACCTCAGCTGGTGCAGATGTTCATTGGTGATGGTGCCAAACTTGTCAGAGACGCCTTCAGTCTTGCAAAGGAAAAGGCTCCTGCAATCATTTTCATTGATGAGTTGGATGCTATTGGTACCAAAAGATTTGACTCTGAAAAGGCCGGTGATCGTGAGGTCCAAAGAACCATGTTAGAGCTCCTGAATCAATTAGATGGTTTCAGTTCTACAGCTGATATCAAAGTCATTGCTGCCACTAACAGAGTTGACATTTTGGATCCAGCTCTACTCAGATCAGGAAGATTAGATAGGAAAATTGAATTCCCTCATCCAAATGAAGAGGCGAGAGCAAGAATCATGCAAATCCACTCAAGAAAAATGAACATGTCGCCTGATGTTAATTTTGAAGAATTGGCCAGAAGTACAGATGATTTCAATGGAGCTCAATGCAAAGCTGTTTGTGTTGAAGCCGTAAGTTTAGGCGTTATATAAAATTTAAAGTTTAATAATCGTACTAAATAAATAATGAAAATAATCGTTTTAGGGTATGATTGCTTTGCGTCGTAATGCTGTTGCAGTAACGCACGAAGACTTGATGGAAGCAATCAACGAAGTACAAGCTAAAAAGAAAGCCAATCTCAATTACTACGCCTAATTTGTTGATATTGATATTTTTATTTTAAAAAAATAAGACATTTTATAACTTCTTATACTGTATAAAATAAAATTAAAATAAAGTATTTGTGAAATTAAAATACGAGTTTGTTAACAAATTTAATTTTAATGAAATTACTGTTTTTTTTTTTTTTTTTTTTTACATTGAAAAAATTTGAATATTACTTTTCACAAGTTGTATAAAATATAACATTATTCAGTTTTGTAGTAATTATACTAAATAAGATATACATAAAGGAATTAAGACAAAATTCCACTTAAATCTATTGAATTTTGATTTTCCTATCGCCTCCTACCGCTCCTTCTTCTTTGCCTGAAAAATCAACATTGTTGGCGTAAATAGGAAAGCATTTCTTGTAATACATAATACAATAAAAAAAAAAGAGAAACTAACTTTTTGGGTCCTTTGACAAAGCACCAATCTACTCCGATTGGCTGTCCAAGAATTTCTGTGCCATTCAAAGCTTCTTTAGCTGCAAGGGCTTCTTTGTACGTTTCATACTCTACGAGGGCATAACCTTTGAGAAAGCCTGTTCTTCTGTCGAGATTTAGATGCAAATTCTTGATCTGCCCAAATTCAGAAAACTTGTCCTGAATGTCATCTTCTTGAGCTTCTTCGTGCACCGATGTAATAAATAAAATCCAACCCTCTACAGCTATAAACAAAGAGTAAAATTTGTACTTACCATTCCTTATTCATGATAAAATAAAGTATAAAATTGACAAATATTTACATCTCTGTGGACCAGGCTCGTTGTCATCCTCAACTACGTGCATGGACTCGTAATGACCAACGTCATCTTTTGTGGAAACAAGTTCTGCACCATGCCCACGACCTTTTCTCTTTTTTGCCTTCTCCTTCAACCTTGCAATTCCCTCTGAGGTAACAAAAAATAAATATGCATTTATTGGTGCAATGTATAATAGAAAATGAAAAACGTTATTTTTAGGTTAATAAGGAAGAACAGTAAACTATAAATAAAGTATAACACTCACGGTCCCCCTCGTCGTCGACCTCGAACTCTTCCGCATTGTCGAGCTCCAAAACATCAGCCATCGTCACAGGATTTGAAGTACCTCCTGATAAAACAACAACCAAGTATTTTACAACTTTATACGACAACCGACAACAAAACAGACGGCGTGAGTGGGGAGGGAGGTGCCAGCAATGACGACGACGCTGCTGCTGCTGTCGATCACTTTAAATAAAATGGCGGTAAAATTTAAACAGTGTTGGTCCGGCGCTCACTTGTCCTTCAAACTTTTTCCCGGTGAAAATTTTTTTGTTACAATGTTAAGGCAAAACAAAAACAAAAAAAACACAATTAGGTTAGGTACAAACTTTTGGCAAAAATGTCTTGAAATTCCAGTTTAAAATGTTTCGGTGTATTTATTATGATCAGAGTAAGTGATAACATTCGTTTCGTGTTGTTTATATTAGGAAAATAAATAAATAAACAATGAGATAAACAGAAGTAAAACATGTTTGGAGTTTAGAATGGCAACAGATCCGATGAGCGAAGCCAAGCCAAGTAGTTCCAGTAGAAGCGAGGAAAATGCCAGTGGGGAAAAAAAGTTAACTGTTCTGGAGTCGCACGGCTACACGCTTGGCAAAACCATCGGTGTCGGAACTTATGCCTCCGTCAAAGTATTTTTAACGTTACATATTGCATACACATAAAATCCATTAACGAATTACCCTACATTTTTTGTATTTCACTGCTAAAAAATAAGTCCAACAACGGTCTTTCGATCGATAATTGGAAAGCGTAAAGTGCTTTTCCCTTTCAATTTCCCGTCTCCTTGTCTGTTCTCGTGAAAAACGTCACTCGACCCAACACCACAACGACACCAAGTATACTTAACGTTAAATTTTCAGATCGCTCAGTCTGCTAGACACGGCCGAGTGGCAATAAAAATTGTATCGAAATTCCAAGCTCCCAGCTCGAACCTGAACAAATTCCTCCCGCGCGAAATTGAAGTCGTCAAGGGCTTGCGGCATCCAAATTTAATTCGATTTTTACAAGCGATCGAAACAACGCACAGGTGAACAAAAAATAATTAAAACAACATCACTCTCGCGAGATCACAAATATTACGTGTCACAGCCTGCATCCTTTTGAACCCGAAATAATGTTCATGTTTTCTCGGGTCAAAAAATGTTTAATGACTATAAATATAACGATGCAACATAATTTATTATGCATGAGGCGGATTCTCGTTAAGAAAATGTTCATGCACCAGCACATGCAGGCCCATACTTACTAACTGGAATGTGAAAATAATTGTAGAGTTTACATAATAATGGAGTATGCGGAAAACGGGAGTTTGTTGGACGTAGTGCGACGCGACAAGTACATTGACGAGGACCGCAGTCGACGCTGGTATCGGCATTTGTTGCTTGGGCTCGACTACTGTCACGAGAGAGGAGTCGTTCACAGGTAACGATCGATAAATCATCACCACTGCAATGGATAATTATTCATCTGTTGATCAATACTAGCTTCGAGTCCTTTCACTAAGATCGAGGTAAACGCTTTGACCGGTATTAATCCGGTTTTTTTTTTTTTTCAAGTAACAATTATCGAAACAATTATTCATTCCAAGGGGATGAGCTGTAGTATTCGAGCTTCGAGTCCGTGTCCGTGGGCATTTAGAAATTTTACTTTTCAACAAAGTTTTTTCGTGTGTATGCGCAGGGACGTCAAGTGCGAGAATCTGTTGATGGATCGGCACTACAACCTGAAGCTGTCGGACTTTGGCTTTGCTCGAAACCAGATGCAGCCAGACAACGGAGTGGTGGCCCTTTGCGAGACCTTTTGCGGCAGTTTTGCTTACGCGTCGCCCGAAATCCTTCGGGGTATACCCTACCAGCCGCAACTGTCGGATACCTGGTCCTCGGGCGTAGTGCTCTACACTATGGTCTTTGGCATGCTGCCCTTCGACGAAACCAACTGGTCGAAACTTCTAAAGGTACCTGCTTGAAGGTATACCTATTCAGCCGGAATACCTTTACATTCACCGTACGATAACTCTGTGTAGCTCCAATCGATTATATTATTACCAATGTCGTTGAGAAAATTTGAGTGTGCGCGCGTACACTTGAAATCGTTATTCAAAATTAAAAGTGTCAATGATACGTGTGTAAAGCAGATAAGGTGAAAAATTACCTGTATATAAACGCGAATGAAAATTTAGCAGGTGCAGAGCAAGGTAGAGTTTCCAAAATCGCCGAAAGTGTCGGATGGCTGTCGCAAGTTGATCTTGCGGATTCTAGTGCCCCAAATGACGCGTCCAAAGATCACGGAGATTTTGAAGGACCCGTGGCTGGCCGTACCGACTGCGACAGCTCAAACGTCCATAGATGAGATTTACGTTGTGTGTTGAAATCCTGAAAACAAGCTCCCAACAGCTTCGTCGTGAATTATTTATAATTATGTTCTTCGTTTCAGGGAAAGGCATCGACCAGTAGATCGTCGAGTAAGGTGGAGCACAAGAAGTCACAAAAATCGAGAAGAAGCAGCAAAATCATGAGTAACGAAGATTCGTCCAAGGAAAAACGGTTTAAATCCGAGAAAAACGACGAGGAGAAAAAAATCGATAACTAACTCTGCACTGTATGCTGAAAAATTAAAAAAATGGCAAAATGTTATACATTATGCGGTAACTGAAACTTACGTCGCGATTATAAATAAACCAACGAATTTTTTATAAATATATGTTTTTTATTTCTGTTTATAACATCATACTATTATCTGGTACTTTAGTATTTGTAATAACTTTAACAAGACACAAATATTAGTCCTTCAAAGTACCAAAATTCGTGTCTCGTTTACTATGTACATTAAAACTTTTCATGACTATATTCGAGACAAAATACACCTGCCAAGGTTATTAACATCCCTTGTAATTAATATGTTTCAGCACCTTGATAACATGCTAAAAGAAAAAGATCAATAAGCCTATTATGCTAGCACTATTTTCGGATGCTATTTGAAAGGATGTTTTGATACAATGCTGACATATATTTCACAAAAATTTCTTTTTAAGTACTGAATATAGGAAACTAAGACTTTTTTTGAAGACTTGAGTTTTTAATGTACGCAATGTAAAAATATTTTTATGAAATAACAAAGTTAAAAATTAAGATAATCCCGCACAGCTTGTCATTACCATAAGACGTACTTGTGTAAATATTCTATAGAAAAAAAGTTTTTACAAATATATAAATCTATTTTAACAAATAATTTTTCGGTTTTTGGTTCCTGTAGGAAGCTTTTTTTGTAACAAAGCACTAAATGCAATATTTCGGAAAACAACTGCAATGCGATTCGGTAACGGTTCAAGAAAATACTTTGCTTTTCATATTTTTCTTATAGCAAGGCTAGCTTCGTAATCGAAACCTCGCGTAAATGAGTAGCAATATGGTGCTGAACATAAATAACCCTGGTGCTGTCATCTTATTGGTGTCCTCCTCGTCCTCTAGAAAAAAATTTGTTATTTTGTAAACTGATAAACAATATTTTTTAAACTTATAACTTTTCACATACCAGAAGCGACCTCAGTCTCCCAATCAAGACTTCTTTCAATACCTTTTTTCCATTCAGAATAAAGCATATCACGTTCTAAAAAATATTGTTTTGCTGACAAAGTGTGAAATTTATTAATTTAACAGTATTTAATTTATCTTCTATTGCATTCATACCGTTCTCCGATATTGCTGGAGTAAAAGTATCACTTGGTACATTAGCACCTACGTTAATATCCCATTTTTTAATTCCTTCTGCAGAGCCAGCTGCGATTGCAACTCCTAGCGCAGTTATTTCACACATCACAGGTCTCACTATAACGTGAAAGTATCGTGGCTATTTTAAAGATTTATAAAGCGTATTTTGATAAACTATTGAACACCTTGGAGTTGAATGAATGTATATTTAACTATAAATTTACTAAGAGCATATATGTACGTTTGTACATTTGTTGTTTCTACTAACCTACTGGTACGCCACAAATGTCGGCTTGCATCTGCATAAGAGCATTATTACTTGTCATAGCACCATCGACCAATAATTTGGTTAAAGTCATGCCAGTGTCTTCTTTCATGGCTTCAAGAATATCACGAACTTGGAAACAAACTGACTGGAGTGCTGCTTTTACAATGTGACCATAATTAATATCTTCTGTGATACCACAAATAACACTGGATGTTTTTATATCAAGATTAACTTAGCTATGTATTTCACTTGTATTTTATAATGCTTGAACAATTCAATTACCTTCTAGCATCTTTTCGCCAATAAGGAGCATAAAGACCAGAAAAAGCGGGAACAAAAATAATTCTATTATCTGTACTGAGTTTTTCAATAATAGTTTCAGTTTCCTTCACATCAGATATCACTTCAAGATTTTCTTGTAACCATCTGACAATAGCTCCAGCTATAGCAACAGAACCTTCTAATGCATAAACAGGATCAGCTTTTGGCCCAAACTGATATGCTACTGTTGTCAATAAACCATGAGCTGATTCAACAATCTGCATTCAACAATCATCTATTTTCATAATACGATTTTTTTAGATGGTTTTGAAAAACGAAATGTAAAAAAAATTACTTTAGTTCCAGTGTTGTATAAAAGGAAACATCCAGTTCCATAAGTACTTTTGGCTTGGCCATGCTGGAAGCACATTTGACCAACAATAGCAGCTTGTTGGTCTCCCAAGCACTGTTATTAATATACAAGGTATAAGCTTCATGATAAAGTTGATATAAAGATAAATATTCATCTGATAACTACCCCTGATATCGGAATACCCTGTAAAACTCCTTCATCTATGTTGCCATAGATTTCAGATGAACTACGAATTTGCGGCAGCAGACTTTCAGGAATCTCAAAGAAAGACAACAAATATGGATCCCATTTCAAACTAACAAGATTCATTAGCATTGTTCTAGAAGCATTTGTTACGTCTGTACAGTGGACTCCTCCTTTAGCTCCACCTGTTAAATTCTGCAATTGAAGTTTGAAAGAATTACTGTGAATACAAAATATGTTACAACTTATTAAAATGCAAAAAATTATACCCATATTAGCCAAGAATCTACAGTTCCAAACATGCATCGATTATCTTTGATGGCCTCTTGAATTTCACGTACATTTTCCATGAGCCATTTCAACTTTAATGCACTAAAATAAGGACTTATTGGTAAGCCACAAAGAGATTTGAGATAATCTTTGTTGTGATTCCTAACTTTTTTTAAGATTGCATCAATAATTGTGGTGGTTCTCATATCCATCCAAACTGTGTAAAATTATTTTTTTTCAATTTGTGCCTTTCTAATGTCAAATGAAAGAATTATTTAATAAATCATAACCAATAGCATTGTACAACGGCTTTCCAGTTTGACTATCCCAAACAATAGTTGTTTCTCTCTGATTCGTGATTCCAATAGCAACAATATCAGCTGGATTAATCATCAGCTGTTTTAAATTTTCTACAGTTTGATTGAGACATTCATGAACAGCTTCTAATATTTCTATTGGATCTTGTTCAACCCATCCTTCTTGAGGATAAGAAAGTTTCAACTTTTTTTGATGATATGTCAAAACCTCGGCAGTATTAGCTGTAAATACCTTAATCAAAAATAGATAAAAGTCTTTTACTTATCATTAATATAATAAGAGTATTATTTATCTAACACTCAAACAAAATATGATGGTTTGAAAAAAAAAAAGTTAAAAAAAAAACCTTTCCAAACGTCCACCCTAGAAGTACAGTAAATTAAAAAACATTAAAATTACCAGGAATCTTGCACTACTTGTACCCTCATCGATCGCTCCAATGAGTGGCCCATATCTATTTCCACCAGTAGTTTTTTCAAACATGTTTTCAGTCATTTAAAGTGTATTATTTTTTTCTTATGCAAACTTCTGTTAAACCACTAGAAAATATAAAATGTAATGAGAAAAAAAAAAAAAACAAATGGATAGTTTTTAACGTAAAACACACTAAAAAATAACCTAGTCAAAGATTCTCCAGTTACTCACGAACTTTGATAGCAACTCGAGAGATTTCACAGTAATTACAGTTCACATACAATAACTAACAATAAACATACTTTTTCTCTTGTGCAATTTAATTAATTGATGTATTCAAGTTAATAGACAACATTATATTTTCAATAAGTATCATAACACCGCTACTTAAAACACGTACGTGATTTATCCATGTATATTATAAAATTTTTATAAGCCTTATAACATGAGTAGAATATTTATACTTTTACAGGTCAATTTTTAGCTAAAAATAAATTGTAAACTTGCCGCAAGTAGCATAAAAAATGTCAACTATTTATCGTCTATTTATAAGATTATTTGCGGCTGGTTTATAATTGATAAAGTGACTTTACTGTAAATAGCAGTAATTATTTTGATCAGCGCCATCTAGCGGTCATTATTTTTTGGCCAAAAGTGGCTCCTAAAATTCTCAATCAGAGCAATCAGGATTAGAGCTATTTAGTCAATTATAAACCAGCCGCAACTCATGATGAAGCTATAAAATAAAAAAATAACAGTACGTGTGTTTTTAGCGGCAAGTTATCAATCTACATTTATTAGAAAATTCATTTTTAAAAGTACAAACACATAGGAGGTCGATTTTTTGGTAGAAAATAGATTGCTAACTTGCCGCCAAAAACACACGTATCGTTATTTTTTTATTTTATAGCTTCACCATGAGTTGCGGCTGGTTTATAATTGACTAAATGGCTCTAATCCTGATTGCTCTGATTGAGAATTTTAGGAGCCACTTTTGGCCAAAAAATAATGACCGCTAGATGGCGCTGATCAAAATAATTACTGCTATTTACAGTAAAGTCACTTTATTAATTATAAACCAGCCGCAAATAATCTCATAAATATACAATAAATAGTTGACATTTTTTATGCTACTTGCGGCAAGTTTACAATCTATCTTTTATCCAAAAATCGATCTCTACAAGTAAACAAATATTCTACTTATCTTATGTGGCTTATAAAATCTACCATATTTACAAAATTACAATACTTTGGATTTTTTACCATTAACTCATGGAAGCACAGCCCTTTAACTTTATAGTTTAAATAAACAGTTAACTTATATAATATGTACATACCAAGGTTTGTGTTACAGAAATCTTGAACAACGATCAAATATATAAGTAAATTAATCAGTCTAAAAGAGACAACTGAAGAAAAAAGGACTGAAAAAGAAGCACAGTCACACAAAGAGTCTCCTAAGAATAGAGCATTGGATCACACTAAATAAAAAATACATTTATTACAGAGAAGTAAATTTTAAGTATTATAAATAAACAAAGAATCCAACCCTCTCTGATTAAGTGAGATCCAATGCTCTATTTTTAGGAGACTCTTCCTGTGTGACTGAATTTCTTTTTTAAGCCTTTTTTCTTCAATTGTCTCTTTTAGACTGATTAATTTACTTATATATTTGATCGTTGTTCAAGATTTCTGTAACACAAATTTTGCTATTTACATATTATATAAGTCAACTGTTTATTTAAACTATAAAGTTAAAGGGCTGTGCTTCCATGAGTTAATGGTAAAAGGTCCAAAGTATTGTAATTTTGTAAATATGGTAGATTTTATAAGCCACATAAGATAAGTAGAATATTTATTTACTTGTAGAGGTCGATTTTTGGATAAAAGATAGATTGTAAACTTGCCGCAAGTAGCATAAAAAATGTCAACTATTTATTGTATATTTATGAGATTATTTGCGGCTGGTTTATAATTAATAAAGTGACTTTACTGTAAATTGCAGTAATTACTTTGATCAGCGCCATCTACCGGTCTTGATTTTTTGGCCGTAAGTGGCTCCTAAAATTCTCAATCAGAGCAATCAAGATTAGAGCCATTCAGTCAATTATAAACTAGCCGCAACTTATGATGAAGCTATAAAATGAAAAATTAACGATACGTGTGTTTTTGGCGGCAAGTTAACAATTTATCTTATGCTCAAAAATTTATATTTAAAAGTATAATCACATAGAAGGCCAATTTTTTGGTAGAAAATACATTGTTAACTTGCCGCCAAAAACACACGTATCGTTATTTTTTCATTTTATAGCTTTATCATAAGTTGCGGCTGGTTTATAATTGATTAAATGGCTCTAATCGTGATTGCTTTGATTGAGAATTTTAGGAGCCACTTTTGGCCAAAAAATAATGACCGCTAGATGGCGCTGATCAAAATAATTACTGCTTTTTACAGTAAAGTCACTTTAATTATTATAAACCAGCCGCAAATAATCTTATAAATAGACGATAAATAGTTAACATTTTTTATGCTACTTGCGGCAAGTTTACAATTTATTTTTAGCTAAAAATCGACCTCTACAAGTAACTAAACATTCTACCATGTACATAATGTATACAAACTCAGTCTCAGACCTGAACCTGACAGACCTCACTCAGCTCACTCTGCGTGCACGTAAGTAGTGTACATAAGTCTACAGATACTTACTAATTACTTGTATCAATTTGAAATCATAGCCGAAGTAACGATTAATGAACCAGTCAGACGAGCAGGATCACAATTCGGTTGCGGTAATGCAGCACAAACCTCGAAGAAGACCTAATATAGTTAATGCTGCCGGTCAACCTCGCAAAAACAAAACCAGCAGTAGCATCACTAATAATAGTGTATCGCAACCTCATGCAACGACAACAACAACAACAACTACATCATCAATAACAATCACTACAGCAGCAACAACTTCGACCGCAGCTACTGTAGCTGAAATGCGCTGCCTTGGAGGTTTAGCCTCATCCTCTGGCTTGAGCAAAAACAGTGACAACAATACTGGAAACATATCTAGCTTGCCGGATCACATACTCGAGATAATCATGTCACACTTGGATCTTTATACTCTGGGTAATTGTCATCTAGTTTGCGAAAGGTGGTACAGGCTGCTCAGTTGTTACGAGAACAATGAAATCTGGCGTGTTCAGTGTAAAAAGAAGCTACATGACGAAATCTTGAGTTCCGAGCTATTGTCCTCACTGTCAAGTTTTAAAGCTAAGCTCAGAGCCCACTACTATGCCTGGAATCCAAATGATTGCTCCAGAAATATCTTCACCAAGTTCAATGATTTTATGCTACATAGGTCAGTTTTAAATATTATTGTCTGTTTAGTGTTATAGTCAGATGAATGTCAGTTCTAAAGTATGTGAATTTTTTCAGAAATCCAGTTGCCCAGAGTACGGATGCTTGTAGAGGAAAAATTGGATTTCGACATGGAAGGCATGCCTGGGAAATCATATGGGAGGGTCCACTTGGAACTGTTGCTGTTATAGGCATCGCGACTAAAAATGCGTCTCTAGTCTGTCAGGGATATGTGGCTTTGTTAGGATCTGATGAACATTCCTGGGGCTGGAATCTTGTTGATAATAATCTCTTGCACAATGGAGATACACAAGGGAATTATCCTTTCTTAAACAATGCTCCAAAGTACCAAGTATGCATTAATTTAAATAGTTTTTTACCCTTACTTAAATTTATGAGCCATGTACAAAAATTAACAACCACTTATTTTTTAGGTTGGAGAAAGAATAAGAGTCATACTAGATTGTGATAATAACACGTTATCTTTTGAAAAAAATTATGAATTTCTTGGCGTGGCGTTCAGAGGTATTTTTTCATAGTTTATAAGTACTCATTATCAACCAAATCAATTTTTTTTTGTTTTTTTAACAAAATGGTATATTTAGGCTTACCAGACAAGAGGCTGTATCCAGCAGTATCTGCAGTCTACGGAAACACAGAAGTTTCTATGGTATACTTAGGTCCACCTTTGGATGGGTAACGTACTTATGCAATATGCAGTATTTAAAAGCATTTATTAACTTTATTGTGGAATACTGAATGAATGTTGTGCATTGAAAATGCCTGTATGTCGAATTGTCTTTAAAATATAAAGTACGCGTCGACATTAAGCAAATATTGTTAACCAACTTAAAGTATCAAAATGTCAAAACTTTTATGAAAGCATATTCAATTTAAGTGCAATTATAAAAAAATGTTATTGTTGCATTATTAACTGATCTATAGATTTTGTGATTCAAAACGCATTTTCAACAACATTTATGTTTTTTAAAATATTTTTTGTGGTCAATGTGAACTAAGTCATTTATTTTAATTAAGTATTGTTTTAAGCGTGTGCATTCTAATCTGTATATACTTACACATGTGAATTATTCAAAACTCGCATAGTTTTGTAAAAAGCCTTTTTATTGTTGTGATTAAAAAAAGTTACTATAAATTAATGGAGGAAAATACGTAATGTAATTTATACACTAAAGTATGAAGTTTATATTAAATTAATCAATTAACGTCACTGTATAAAAACTATTTACAGATTAATTATTACAAAAATATCGGGAACTTCTGACATCCAAGTATTATGTCATTGGTTGTAAAAAAAATAAAAATTAAACAGGTGACAAGATTTTTACGGAACCAAAGTACATTGCGTTTACATATAAATCCTCTTCCACTCCTACATTCAATCTTAATGTTTTTTTTTTTTTTTTGTAACTTTTGTACAAGATTATGTACTAGCAAACACCCACCCTGTGAAACAAATGTTATTCCGTGTGCAGCTGAAGTAAACATTATCAAGTACATTATTTTACCTAGTTCAGTCTTTATCTTAAACTTAAAAATGAAAATATTTATGTGGTATCTTTGAAAGAAACAAAAAAATATATATATATTTCGTTTTTCACTGTGAGGAACCAAATGCTTATTTCCATGGAATGCTTTTCAACTCCCAACTTTGTTCATCATAGCCCGTGCAGGCTGCGACAACCGGGCCCTCGTTCTCTTTGGACGGTCTCTCAAGACACATATCGGACGATACATGTTTGATTATTTTTTCCTGAAAGAATACATATGAAACATTTTCTCAAAAAAAAAAAAAAAAAAAAATAGTACGCTGTCACCCACTTTTTCAACGTGTTGCCATTTTTGGCCGTTGGCGTTACTACAAGCCATTAGTTTGACCTTGGGTTTGTCGTGCCTTTCGTCTCGCTCGGGGGCCTCCAGACACACGCT
The DNA here is from genome assembly GCF_036245765.1 of Copidosoma floridanum. NCBI lineage: Eukaryota > Metazoa > Arthropoda > Insecta > Hymenoptera > Encyrtidae > Copidosoma > Copidosoma floridanum. The sequence continues at coordinate 5,217,723 of NW_028321896.1, forward strand.
CTCGTCCGTCATGATAACACCGTCCTGCCGCATCACGAACATTTGACTGAGGTTCGGCGGTGATATGCAATCTTGGAAGGCTGCCAAGCCCAAGGGCTGCGAGTACAAGCCCTTGTTGATTGGCCTCATAAGACACTTATTCGAGGATGGATGAACGATCTATGAAAATTGTTGCTTTTTAACAAACTACTGTAAGCCTTATATTGAGGTTGTATTTGTTTATCAGGTACCTGTCCGAAAAAACGATCGTCTTTCGGAAAAAAGTGATCCGGCCAAACGTTATCCAAATACCATTCGAAACTCTGGCACTTCAATCTTTCCCTCAATACCAATCTCGATCTGATTTGCTGCTTATCGCGTACGCGTTCGGCCTCTGAAATTAATTTTTGCAAAATTTACAATCAACCGCTGCATCATCTCTACTTTTGGCTTCTCATCGCCGACCGGTGTCCACCTTTACCCCCTTTAATCGGAGCAAATACGGCTACTTTGCAAATTTTCTGGGTGCGAAGAAAATTTTTAGAAACACTTGTACAGATTTTTATGTTTGCAGGCTTGGTTTATGTATCGAATATCATATAACTTTTCTTGTACGCAAAAACAACCAAAGTCTGGGAAAAACATCTTTTTCTAAGCTTTTGATTTTTAAAATTATCCGCATGCTCGGTGAGTACTTTCATTTTCCAGAACAGAAAAAAAAAATGGCACTATACAATTGTTTTATAATATAAAATACGCAGACTTTTTCAGAATCCGCGCGGACACCTTCAACTTGGACACCATCACATATGGGGTACTACAAAGAAGTGCACTCACGTGGGTTGAACTTGAAGTAAAACTTGCCCCAGTCGTCCATCCAGACGAGAGCGACCCTCGCCAGGTTCCCGTAGAGCACATCGTCCACGCCCCCGGGGAAGGTGTAGGGCGAGGATTTACGGAATATGTGGCCGACATGCGAGCAGGGGGCTATCTCGACGCTACCCCCGCACTGCCAGACCCGAAAGGACAGCTCGAGGTTCTCACCGCCCCAGATCCTCATGCGCTCGTCGTAGCTGCCCAGCTCGAAGAAGTAGTCGCGCTCCATGGAAAAAAGGCCCCCGGCCATCGCCGGTGTCTTGAAGGGGTCGACCGCGTTCTCGCGGCGCTCGCGCAAAAGGGCGCCGTTCAGCATCAGCCATCGAAAGTGTAGGTCCCAATTGAACGCGCCCCAGTGCAACTCGAAGGACCTACGAGATTTTTTTTCCCGTTATTTCTCGACAGCTTTCAAATTCTCGATCGTCTTGACGCAACTTTGTATCAAGAGGAAAAAACTAAACATAATTAATGCTCGCACGTGTCTGTTGGTCATACAGATCACCCGCCAGACGGCTGATCCAATTCTTGAGCTTGAACTTTGAACTCATTGGCCGAAAAGCCGATAAAAACGTAAACAAATCGTTATCACCATCACTTATCGTTATCACGTACTAATATATATATATATATATATATATATATATATATATATATATATATTATACATAACGTATATGCACCTAGTGTAGCCGAAGGTATCGTCGTTGATGATGTCGATCACTGGTGAGACGACTCTCGTTCGATTCTTAAATATTGCTTCCAAAAGTGGCTCCAGCCATCCTGAAACAAACCAACGGATCAATCGACCAGTTGAAAAACAATTGCACTCTATGTATACAATTATACTCTCGTTCGTCCCAGCCGACAGAAAAATATTTTACCATACAATTGTACCGAATCGACACGTGTGTGCCGCGTACAGTATTATATACAAGAAGGAGCTTACCTACCAGCCGTACACTCACAGTGTGCGTCCAAAAAAGTCAAAACGTCCCCTCGAGCTTGACTCGCGCCCATCAGTCTCGCGTTAACCAGGCCGATCCGATTGGCCGATCTCAGCACCCGCGTCGGTACCTCCAGCAGCGCCACGTACTTGTCCAACGGCCTTCTCAGGAATTCTACAGCAACATATACGTATATAAATATTATTTATCACAAAAAAAAAAAAAAAAAAAAAAAAATCTAAATTATTGCATATGTATGAGGTATACCTCTGTCACTGCTGTCGTCGACGAGGATGATTTCCTTGAGCAAACGCTTGGGCGATCGGTTGATCACGCTGTGCACGGTGCGCAGTAGGGTGCTCCACGCCTCGTTGTGAAAAACAATGATGACCGACGTGGTCGGCAGATCGGATAAATTCGCGTACCTCGACGTGCACCTGCGGCGAACAACGTCTTGTTTGATTACTACATACATGCAGGTACACTATATACATATTGGACGATTGGGCTCTCACGCGTATAATGTAATGATGCATCCTACATATATATCAATTACACGCCAAACGAGCACGCGAGTAACTGTGTATACGTATAATATTATGGTGTAGCGCGTACATAATAGGTGTATATGTACTCGTGTGAAAAAAAAGATATATACATGATGTTATAATATAGGGCTTACATTTTCTTCCTGACGTCCGGTAGGGATCGGTTCAGCGGTATCCTGTCGCTGGCCAACAAATTGTACCGATTGATTTGAAACAACTGTTGCATCAACTGAAAATCCTTCGCGGGTATCTGAACCGGTGAGCCATTGGTTCCCTCGTAGGCGCGCGGATCGAACATATTTTTGTTGATCAGCTCTGTTACGCGCGTGGGATAAACCGTTAAAATATCATTCGATCGTCACTCTGTCCTACTTTGTATTGCGTGTGCGTGATCGGTATATCAAGTATGTACGTACCTTTTGTGATGTTCGGAACTTGCAACGAGTCCATGGAGTTGCCGACGTAGTGGCCGACGACCACGTGCACGCCCCGCTTGTCGATGTACTCCCTTTGCCCTTCCGACAGTCTGACCGAGCATAGAAAACGACGCGTTTTTTGTATACCAAGTACAGGAGAACGGAGGGAGAAAAATTAGAAAATATACTCACTCCAGGTGGACGAAATCACGGGTCGGGTCGTACCGCGGATCCTCGTTCTGGCCACTTTTGGCGAACAGCAGCAAGCCACCCGCGGCCAGGAGCACGAAAACGAGCACCGGCCACGCGCGTCGCATCCTCGTCGGTCTCGGCCACATGTCCTCCCTCTCGATATAACACCCACCTCTGACGATCCAATTCAAGCTACTCCTTTCCCGAAAAGTCTAGTTGAAAGCTCGATCGGTACGACCATGATTGATTATACGTATACGATAATTCGAGGGCTCACCGGTCTTGGTGGCTATATAAGTGTATAATTGTGAGCTCGGCTGAGTTTTTCGGGCAGTGGATATGAAGTAACGTTCGGGCGCGCGCCTGTTTCTTATTCTTATCGGCTCGGCGGGTCATCGCTGCGGTTCAGTGTCTCTGTTCGCGGACAACTTGCGTATCCGTGACATGTCCCCGAGGCTGAGATCGTCGGACAGAAAATTTATTTTTAAAATACATGGGCAATTCTTTCTCGACTATCAAGTGTGCCTCTATCATATGGCTATACAGGCGCGTAGTGTGGCAATTGTGAAACATGTTTTTTTTTTTTTTGTTTTTTTTTTTTTCCTCAAAGTACCAATGTACATCTTAAGATCAATCGACAACGAGAGATCGCGAGAACATATTATAATCGCGTTTCAATTTATGTATGCAAAACCTACTCGCGTACGTGTTTTTCCTTACGTATAGCTCCCCACAAGAGCCCCTAGCTCAAATCAACAACATCACGCGTGTAACTTTCATTTCGAATTCCCATTGCGTGCAAATGAGTAAATAAGTACACGACCGATCGAGCGTTTTTGCGTGCAATATACATGTATAAATAAATGCACAGATGGCCGTGCACGCGCTCGAGTGTACATCGGTACATGTTGTAAAAGAAACATCATCGCAGGTGCAACCTGTGTAATGTACCCATAATATTATATACCCTCTATATATACACAGGTATAATGTATACGTACGATGACTACTGTACTCCTGAGAAAGGCAGGGGGAGAGGAAAAAAATGGCAAATTACCGTGATACCACCGCAGTATATCTGGTACAGGGAGAAGCGGCGGCAACCGCGGTCCGGTCGTCAATTTGACTTTTCCGCTCTCGCCGCATCCGCGCATTCTTGTATATCGTTGCTCCTCTCGATTTCTGCTTCCTTCTTTTTTACCTTTCCGAGGACAATGTGCTCCTCTCTCTCTCTCTCTCTCTTTCGAGGTGAGCAACACCTAAGTGTGCGCCCGTACCCTCATCCTCTGGTAGTCGGAGCCAAGCCGAGAGAGGTGGTACATGTATACACCATATATATATTTCTCGCAGCTCGTTATAAATGGGCTGGACTGGCTGAAACAATAGCGGGAAAGTGACTGTACGTATAATATTACAGGGACAACAACTTGCCGCTGCTCTGCAGTTATACATACGCGGAAAAGAGAAGATCCAGTGATACACACAATAGAGGGTGATTTTTCGGGGTGTTGGGTATCTCTCTGTTGTTTTTTAAATTAAATTTTTTATTGTGGGATGACACAATTAAGGAAATTACTCGTTGAATGGCAAATCGTGAATTGTACACCCGATCAGCATTTACGTGAATTGTTGTTGTTGGTTTTCGTATAAAGATTCTTTGCTTTCAACGGTTGTACGAGTAGAACTACATGTATCTATATCTCAAGAAAGAAATGTTATGCACCACCGTTATACTTGATGGTGGTTTTTTTTGCAATTTACGTAATTGACAGTAAAATCATGTTAAGACTCGAGATTAGATTAAAACACACGCAGCGACGTTAATGAGCAACTCGAGAGCAGAGGTGAACTTATTATATCAATTAACCGAGATTGCCGCGATTGCGCAATTTTTTTTTTCTTCGCTCCAACGTGTAAATGTCACTATATAATTTTATATATATATATATATATATATTCTCCATGCACAATTATTACGTTGGAACTGTTTTTATTTCTATGTCCCCACTAGTTTTTCTTGCCATTTCAGATGTTCGTTGATATACATACGATGAAGTTACTGATAATAAATCGTTACAGGAAATGTTTGGCAGCAAAGAGAATCATCGATCTTTAGTTTACGCATGCATACTTGGTAAAAAATAAATTATAATCTAAATCTGTCAACGTGTAGCTACGTGCCACTAGTGAAACAAAAAAATGTCACAAAAATCGGTTTTCGGGCCATACCGATTTTCATCGATATAACAGAGGTATTTGAAAAAAAAAAATCAATAAATACTTACCAACCTGTCCGATGACGAAGAAACGGTGGGTGAATCACAAAAAACCACCAACACCCAGACCGTACTATAATGTATCGTTCATCACATGCGGTGGCACACTATAAATATGACGTACAAGGCATTACATTACTCACGTACGCGCGCGTATACACCTACACCTCCAGGCGGAGCGACAAGATCTCCTCCTCGTTTCACTTTCACGCACGCTCTCCTGTATACCTGCCTGTGTCTCGCAATAGGCGAAAAAAACAAAATCACCGTGTCACTCCCGACGCGCCTCTTGTTTCTCACATTAGACTCCAATAAAAGGCAAAAACAAAAACTGGCTCTTTGCGAGGGAAAAAAAAAAAATAATAAAATAAGACTTAAAACGCGATAAAACAAGTATGTATAGCGAACGGATCGCGGAGCTCCTGCGAACAAACTATCCCAACTCGGAATGCACGACGCACCAAGAGAGGAGCCAGGTCGGAGTGGCAATGGCACCGGAGGAGCAGAGGGAGAGAGCCGACCCCCTCGCCCAAGCGCGTTTCCTTTCCTTTGCCGATCTCGATGCGGGCTGACGTCATCGGCCGTGGTGGGACTTACTCCGAGAGAGAAGAAGGGGCTTATACGCGACTAACCATATAAAACGTGCAGGTTTGTTTCATACGGGTGGCATGGCTCGGGAGCATAGGTGGTGTATGTCTAATGCACGGCTGTGTGTTGTACACGAGCGAGCTTACGAAAAAAAAAAAAAAAAAATAAGATTTGGTTTTAAAAGATAAGGTCTTAACGATCTTTATTTTTATTTTTTCGCCACTTAATCGGATCGGCATTGAGCTCCGGTGCAGTTAGAAGATGTAGATCAGGTCGTAAAGTGAGGCGCGATATCGGTAACATTCCTTACCGATCTTTTTCACATTTTTGTTATCAAACACCCAGAACATAATGCGGTGGTGGGCCCAAAAAGGCAATCAACAGTGCTAAAAATAAGCTCAATAAAAGGCCGATCGATCGAGATTTGTTAGATTGAAATTTAATGTATAAAACCTGCAATTTCAAAGAATTAGCTTAGATATGCTTATAGTGACTTTAGATCTGGATATTTTGTTTTTTGACTCAACAAAGTTCATCCAAAAGCTCGTTTGTGCGCGCTACATGCGTTATATTTTCACCCTCTGAGTAAAAAGAGATATCTATGAATTCTAAAGGTGTGAAAAAAAAAAAAAACTAGTAATTAAAACTGATCACAAGTGAGAATTTTTCGTAGAATTTTTCAGATACAACGCACATGCGTGTATATATAAGAAGAACAGAGAATTGAGAAACTGGTATAGGATAGGGAAGAACGCGCCGAGTCGAGGATATATACCGAGAAAGCGATTAAATAGCAACCCCCACAGAGAGCGAGGAGGTATGCCGATACCCATGTACATACTCCTCACATCCTTTACTGGGTTCGTGTATGCGTACGTGTACAGATACGTGGGAATAATGATTATTCGACCGAGCCTAGGTTTTTTTTTTTCCTTTTTTTGTGACCGGCGTAATTGTTTTCCCAGAATTTGCCTTGCCACATCCCTGAGGGTACGCGTCTTGCCGTCTATACACGGCATCTTCTTTTTATCACTCTATGGAATGCTTTAGCCGGCAATGAATCTCTCTCGACTTGGTTCTAATAACAAGTGAACTCGATACATACTACACATATACTTTTTTTTCATTCGTAAAATAATCGATTACAAAAACAATCAATGTCCAACCGAATTGTTTATTTTTTTATAAACCGAACTTTTTCATCATTTAAATGTATTGTATGCGAAGCGCATGATAATTTTCCTAAAATTAATACAAGTTTTAGGGTTTTCACGGCAGATAAGGTGATAATTGAAACTAAAAATAGGTAAAATATTACGTGATTTTCACAGTAAGTATATTAATATTTACACACTCGTATTGCGACTAATTTTTTCAAACTATGCCCGCTCTTTTAAAAGCTCCCTCTGTCAGTGTTCAATTTTTTTTTTTTTTTATCAATTCGTGTGACGATCCTAACATCTTCAAATGAATTTTATTTTGTGTCCATATACTTAAACATAATTGTAGTGAAAATTATGGTTTTAACCATTATTAAAATTAGTACGAGGAAATCAATACATTTTTCTAACTTGTTTAAACATATCAAAACGTATGTTTCTGTTACAAATTGACCAAGAAATCGTTAACGAATGTGACGCAAATGAACATGTGAATCTCGAACAAATTTATTTCAGGTCATGTAATTTTTCACCATCAGTTTTCTCATCTCTTCCATTCACAACCACTCCAGTTCCAAGAAGTTATTGATGTAATTTTACTTTTCATTGTATGCCGGGTTTTTAAGTGTAAGGGTGCATGTACATGGGCGTCTTAATGTCTTAAGACTGTAAGCCAAACCTATGGCGGGTGATTCAATTCAAACTGACGTTAACTGAATATTGATATAATTTGTTTTAAACAAGATAATAGGCATCCTGTTCATAACAAAACTATGTTACGTGATTGCATTATGATATTGGAAAGATATTTAGCCACCAAAACTAAAAAAAATTTTGTTAACGCTGAGTCGTTCAAAAGAGAGGTTATGTTGAAAAAATTATTGTATTAACATGAATTGTAGAAACTTTTCAATTGATGCCTTAAAAATGTTCTAACGTTATAATGTAATCAGGTTACATAGTTTTATGATGAATAAAGTGTCTATTTCCTTGTTTAAAACAAATTATATCGGTATTCAGTTAACATCAGTTTGAATGAATCACCCGCCATAGGTGTGGCTTGCAGTCTTAAGACATTAAGACGCCCATGTACAGGCACCCTTACTTTCCTGTAAATACAGTTGAACGATTTCCAGATCGGTTCAACAGTGATGGGCGACATAACAGAACTGGCAAATCTTGCTGGAGACCAAGAAATTTATTGTGATGTAAATACTGAATCCTCGTCCGTGATGAACTTCTATCATCGAATTTTGAATGTTAAACGTGTCAATTACATTGTAATTATAAAATAGTGAAAAAAATGTATTATTTATGAAACTACGGTGCCCTACTGCAAAAATGGCTCGAAATTAAGTCTCAAAAAAAAAAGTGTTGCGGAGCCGCGGAACTTGAAGTAAAAAATGAGTCTAGTAACTTTTTTTTTTATGGTGGGATAAAACCGTTCAGTTGGATGCACTGATAGTCACTAGCTAGTCTTATTGCGGCGATATATGGGCGATGCTTGTTTGACATAACATGCTTGTTTTTGTTTATGTTGTTACGTATACGTGTCGGAGATCGGAGCCTACAAACGTCAGTTTGCAACTTTAAATGTCGCAGACATACATTGTTTGGTAAAAATTCGATTATTATCTTTGATGTTATTATTTATGTAAACATCTTTCATTCGCCAAACTATTTTTACGAGTGTTTCTATGTCGATCATAATATATTTTTAATGTTGTTTGTACATATCTTTGTACTTTTTATTGAATAAATCATGTTGTTAACCTTAAACTTAATATTCGTTGTGTGTGTTCACTTTTAAATTAGATAAAAAGATTTTTGCGATGGAAGATATATTAGAGCCGGAGTTAGTGTGGGTGGATGGCAGATGTTATAGATGTTGTGACAGTTCTGCTTGGTGTCAAGAAAAAGAGCTGCAATCTTATGTTGAAGAGGCTTATGAACCAGATTATGGATCGAACGATGAAGAATCTTGCGATGCTTCCATTGAAATCGTACCAGTGAGGGGTGATCGTTTGGAACACAGGTTTTATGTGAATAGGTGCACTTGAATTTTTTTAATTCAGTTAATTTTGGCTGTACTTGTACCAACAATAAGATAACTTTATTGTCGTTGCAGTAATTTTTATCGTTTTATTATTGGGTCTAAGGGAGCTACCTTAAAACGATTGGAAACCGATACAAATACTGTAATCACAGTACCTAGACAAGGTCAAAATGGTGATATAAGTAAGTGAAATGATTCATCGTATTGCTTATGTCCAATACTTGCTAAATATTTATTTTTTCAAGTTATTACTGGAGCGAACCGTAGAGACATTTTTTCTGCAAGGACAAGAATTGATTTGTTGATAGAAACTTCTAGAAGTAAATTAGAATTTACTCATTTCATTTCAATACCAGCCAACTTTGATGAAGTAAAAGGAAATTTCAAAAAATTCAAAGATGATATTTTAGAAAATTGTGGCATAGGGGCAAGGGGGATACAGGAAGAAATATTTCAAAAACCAGAAAAATTGCACCTTACTATTATTATGTTGGTTTTATTGGACGAAGAAGATCGGACAAAAGCCATTGAAGCTTTGAATACTTGCAAGACTGACATTGTCATGTAAAAAAATTTTGAAGTAATACATACTGTATTAACAATTGAGACAGTTTTTTCATGATTCAATTAAATGTAGGCCAATTTTGAATAAAAATGGACCAATAGAGGTGGAGTACAGAGGAGTAGAAATCATGAATGATGATCCAAGAGAAGCCGAAATATTATACATAAAGGTTCATGATGAGAGTGGTTGTCTTCAACAAATATCTAATAAAATTGCTGATTACTTTATTGATGAAGGTAAAACTTTACTTTTTCGATGAAAGGATCTTTTTTAACGACATATCTTATATATATTGTTTTTTTTTTCAATAAATATGTATCCAAGGTTTAACAAGAAGACAGTACGATAGAGTAAAGTTGCATATGACAGCAATGAATACACATTTTCTCTTAGATGAGACTCAAGGATATCAAAAACGAGGGACGTTTGATGCATCATATGTCTTAGAAGTAAGAATGCATTCACGTAGTGCACTGACTATGAGTTAAAAATAAGCATATATTATATGGATAAATAATTATATATTATTTTCTTTCAGACACATGAAAATACTTATTTCGGAAAAGCTATGCTCACTGAAATTCATCTGTCGTTGAAGCATACGAAATCTGTAAAAAATGGCTATTACTTAGCATCGTCTAAAATTGTGTTTGATGATTAGATAAAGTAATTATGACCTTTTTGTCGACTCGCGCTATACAATGAAAATGGGTTTACATGAAAATTGTTACCCGCAATACGAAAATTATTAACATTTTTTTAAAAAGCACCGCATTGTGGAAGTACTACCACCAAAGGGTTGTATTACACTTAAAAGTGTTGAAACACTACAGAGGTATAAAACAAAACTGATAGTTTTTTCAGAATCGTTAATTTCCTTCATACAAATATGTAGACGGAAACGCGACAGTCGTCCGGCCCCAGACCCGAATTCCCCCTCCCCCGAGGACTCGCGTCAGACGAGCTCCCCAGATCGACCGATTCACTCAGAAATAATGTGTCGTACGGTATTTCGAAAGCCGAGGGCCTCGATCTATCAATGCATGCGTCAAAGACGCCTCTATTTTGAAGCCACACAGAATACAAAAGGTGCCCCCCGGCTGGACGGTGTCCTCCGGTTTCTCCTGCAAGAGTCTGAACTTGGGTACCAACATATTTCTCCCATTACTAACCGTTCTCAGCAAATACCTCGCAGCCATTTCCCGGCGTCTAAAATACAGAGTCTCCAAAGTCGCAATGTGATGGAGAGCATTAATTGGGGTCGTATTCATGCATCCGAGGGAGATTCTAAGGGCGGTGTTTCGAACAACATCAAGCCATATAAGTAGGTATGATAATGTGACTGAGCTTTCGTCAACGTGAGGTGTGCGCTGCTTATCATGTCTCACGTGGTCATCCCCACCCAAAATTTTCAGCGCAATCAGTCGCAGAGCAAGAAAGCAATAAGCTACATCTCACCTTTTACGGAGTTCGGTGTATTGCCGAAAGATAAGCAATGCGTGAACGCACGTAGAAGTGACGCGTTAATTTTTCCTTTGGACAAGTCTGTGTGGTATTTTTTTTTTTCAACTCCTATGGTTCAACATTTTTTGTTATTATTCTTCAAGTGCGGGTTAAAACATTAAAGTTACAATGTTTGGCGACAAAAATAAATCCACCTCCAACAATGTGGCATATTACCACTCTTACAAGTACCAGTCCTTGGATCTTTTACACCGTGAGTGATTATCATGCTTTAGTCTTGTTCACCTGCTTGTAACTCTTTTCTCTCTCTCTCTCTCTTTCAAAGTTACGTATAAATTATTTTCACTTCAAGTCTGATGAAAGTTTTCGGCATTTTGGAAATTATTTTTGTTCTTTAATTCAATGGCAATTCATTTGGATTAAGATCAGAACACCCAATAATGATCTGGATTAACTTTCAGCTTTGTTTTATATCTCTTTAGTGTTTAAGCCCGAAACCCGAATGGTTAATTTACTTAAATAGTATTTAAAGTCTAACTTTACTGATCATTTTCAAAAAATACATACGGATTGATTATTATGATTTTTGAGCAACGTAAATGATGAGCGAACTTCAAGCACTTGCTCAAAGATAGTAACACTTTACAAACAGACAGTGTAAAATGATGAGCGTACATGGAACGTTTTAGTCATTTGAATACAAATTTATAAATAAAAAACTTTTCTAGTGTTGATAAGTTAAAACGCCTTCGTCGAAAAATATACTTTCTCTTATCAGCCTGTCGTCATTCATACTTTTAAAAACAAATCGCAATACAGAAAATAATTAATAGCTGACTTTATTGGTCATTACGAAGAATAAGAAAAATTCTAATTGATACAAAATGCTATTTTAATAATTTATTTTCTGTTTGCGTGGAGAAAAAAAGTATGTCTTAAGTTATTGTTGATTTTTATCTCAGATAAGATTGTATGTTTTATCGCTAGACCACGAGGCTTTGGGAAAACATTTAACTTGGGAAAACATTTAACGTGAAATAATACTGAAAGTTCATAAGAAATTATGATTTTTTTTTAAATGCGATGATGTTATTGATGATTTATCATCGTTGTAGTGAAATAATATGTTCAACTTTATTCAGAATTTAAACATTTTTATTCGTCAACTTGGTGAAATGGGAAAACAGGTTAATAGAGAGTAAAATACAATTATTTTACTATAAAATGGTTGGGTAACTTTTTCTTGTCTTTTATCAACAGTGCAATGTTTGGATTTCGTAAGAAAAATTGCAGATAAGATAACTATTTAGCGCTCGAGAAGGAGCTGTCAACGGAACAAACAAAATCACAAAGATTTCTAACAATCTTGACGAGAAAAGCTATACGGGTGCATTGAAACAGGGCACTCATACGTGACAATCATTTTACATTTTCCGCAGTTTACACTTTTACAAACCTGCGCTACCTACATTTTATTTTTTTTATAACAATTAAGCCTCAAGAAACTGCAGCTACCTCATCGTAGATTTACCAATTTCACTATATGTACATTCCTTTTAGACAAAGGTTTTTCTTTAAAAATTAATTTTGTTGCTATATCGCTCCACATCATCACCTGTTTACAATGAAAGGAAGTCTATAATACTTACTTAGTAGGTACACATCAGATAACACATCATTGACGTACAATTTTATCGCAGTTCTCGATTTTTCAAGTTTACTGTGCGGTTCAGCGCATCTTGTATTCCCTGTCTTTGTAGAGTGCCAATAATATATATATAAAATATAAATTGTCAATAAACGAAAATACCAAAATCACAGAAGAGAGCGACAAATAAAGTACACTATGTGTGCACTTACACGTGCCGATTCAACAGAGCGCGCCAAAAATTTCGAGCTTTCGATTGTTAAAACTCTCCGCACGCGTAAAAATATATATGCATGTGTGTTTGTCTTGTTGCAAATTGAAAGTTGCGAGAGTCAAACGAGATCGCGATCGCGTCCAAAGTCCAAACGCCAAATAAATTGCAGTATCCACGAATATAACAACACGGGAATAATATATATACAGTGTTAGATGTGAAATAAAAAGTATAGCATAGTTACGATGGGCAATGTGTGCTTATATACACTTTTCTCTTGCAACGTATCGCGATAAAATTTGCGAAAATATTTATACATCAGCTGCTACCCGGGCGAGTTACGATATAATTAAAAATCAAATTAAAAAAAAGAGAAGAAAGAAAGAAAAATGATGAACGACACATCAGAGTACTGCAGTGTTTCAGTGGGTCTTTTATTACACTTGAGAGCAATACAACAATCAAGACCTTGGCAAGCGCAAAGCTTTTAGCGTTAATTATTATCTCGTTGCACCGCAGTCTCATGTGCCCACGATAAACGAAATGAAATTAAAAAAAGGCCCCACTATTGAATACCGGTCGAACTACTGCATGCGTATAAATGCGAAGGCTCCCTCGGTTTGGCTGTCAAATTTACATAGGTATGTGTTTTACATTACATGTATATATATATATATATCCTGTTCATTAAATGCAAAGAGAAATTTAATTATCAAAAGAGGCGTAGCAATGGACTTCCTTTGAAAAATTAAATACTCGATCGAGGTATAAGTGAAAAGAACAGATGCTCGAATACAATATGCTCATTCATTGCTCATCGACTTGTTTGAACACTGTAAAACATACTTATAACACATTAGCGGAAAATGTGTCATTTGCAATTAAATTTAAAAAAGACGCTCTTTTCCACGCTGAAAATTATTTCATACTTTTAATGTAAAATGTTACCTTCACATGCAACGATTTAGACGGATTTTCATCAGATTTTTAGTTGATAAATATAAACATATTCATCCAGCACACAAAAATTTTAAAACATACATACTCCAGTTTGGACTCATTAATTCAATTGCATTAATGTATACTGATTGACGTCAATTTTTTTTTTTCTGCTTTTACTTTCACAGGCATTGAAAAAATGCATGGCATTAAGAGAGTAGTTGTTTTTTGCATGCTCACAATGGTACTTCCAACGATGCTGCTTATAATACCGTTGTACTTGAAAAACAGTGTCTACGCTGATGTTCAGTTTGCCGTGACTGAATCGGATATCGTGGAGATCACTGATGGCATTTCGCCGATATTTTGTTCTGCAAGTGCCATTATGAAATTTCACTTTTATTTTTTTAAATAAAAAAAAACAATGTTGTTCCTCGTGAAATTAAAACGTTTCAGAGATTCCGAAAATTCGGGTTCTCAAAAAGCTTAGCTGGTCTAATATATAATACAAGCATTTTCTAACATTGTGAAGGAGGGTTCTGAAGTTTCGGAAAAATCTGAAATTTTTTTTTTCGCTTTTCAAAGGACTACGAAAATTCAAAGGGCACGTGCAAAAAAACTAATAACAAACTATTTTATTTTTAGGCGCATCGTTTGAAAATGAACGAAACTTTTAATGCATTTCAAGTGTCTAGAAGACCAGAAAAGACTTCGTACAAAAAACACATAAGACTGAAAAAAAGTATGACCCTACCGGATGATACTCTCGAGTATTGGGGCTTCTATCTGTTGAAGGGCGCAAAAGTGGTACTGTCGGTTTGTTCAAGGTATACGTTTCTTTGGGAATTTATAACTTTTTTTTTTTGTTGTTACGATATGTGCGTGAAAACATTTTAATTTTTTAAATGTGGGCGAAAGTGCGATAACTTTGGCCACTTTAGTTCAAAGAGCTTATTGTATCCATAAAAAAATACGTTTTACCAGTCGCATGTATTATATCGTAGAAACAAATTAAAATGGTTCCCTTTGATAAGAAAAAATTCTTGTTTACTATAATAATAGCGAGGTGGAGAAAAATTAGAGAACATAGAATGTATAAACAATACAGATATATAATAATTATTTTTCACTTTACTCTGCGTTATTTTCGCATGCTGTTAATTAATTTTTGTAGCAGTGTGCGTTATACTCTTCCTTTATTTTTAACCCATATTGGCTTTTAACAAGTTTGGTTCAAAATTGAAAAAAAAAAAAAAAAAAAAAAAAAAGAAATTACAATAACTGACAAAAAATGTTTATCACAGGTTCGAAGGTGCATCCATTCTCGTGGTCAAGGGAGAAAGGAATTTACGAACTTGTGGTATGTTGGATCACAATAAAAACAAAGCAAGGGCTTCAGGAGTATTTATCCCCGAAGCTAAGCAACAGGTATGGATGTATAATATAGCAATTGGTCAAGCCATTTTTTGCGAAAAAAATAACAAATATAAACGCGTATGCCGTAGGTGAAAGTTACTTTTGAGTCCAATGCCCAAGAAATTAATTCTAAGGAGCAAATTTCGAGGAAAGCAGAATCTCATAAAAATCGCTTGAAACAAACGTCGAAGAAAATCCAAGGAATCAATGCGAACATGACTGTATCATCAATGGCAAATACGAATTCATCCGTGAACTCAAGTAGCGCGGAAAAGGAAGAAAATTCGTCGGATGACAGCAAGGAATTGGACGCTTTTTTCAAAACATTCGAAGCAAACGTGACGAAATACACAAACGACGAGTTATCGCCAGGTTCGGAAAATACGACAAAGTCGTCCGACAAAGCGAGGCATCAGAAAAGCAAACAGTTGAAGCTGCAACCAGAAAATGACGATCCAAACGTGGAATCGGTCATTCATCGGCAAAAGCACAGAAGGAACAAGGAGACTTTGAAAAAAATCAAGGAACAAATGAAACAGAACTTGGAAAGCAAGGATGGTGGTGATTTGGAGGCGGAAAACGTTGGGAAAGAGGAGGACCCCGAAGCGGCTTACGCGAGGCAGAAGCGAAGCCAGGAGCCCATAAAGCCCGAATTGCTGGATAGAGGCATCAGGCACGGCGGTAACGCGCAGAATTTCGCTGACGACGATTCCTCAATATCGAGCTTCGAAAATGGCTTGCTGCAGTGCTACGAAGGCAACGTTCTTCTGGCTCACGAGTTCAATTCGTCGAGGGAGTGCATGGACGTGAATTACTTGCTGGACGGGAATCAGCACACCCAAGCGAATCACAATATTACCGAGGACGGGTACTTCTACTATATATTTTACAGTGACAATGACATAGTATCGAACGATATTCACGCGGTCTTTGATATTTACAAGCCTACTTTGCAGTACGAAAACGTCACCAAAGCTTGCATCAATAAGACGGAGTGTATTTTTCCCTTGCCGATCACTTCGATGGACAGAGTTATCGTCGAGGTGCCCACAAGAGATGGAATTGATCACGAAATCGATGACATATCGGTTCTCGTCTCCGTATGCGTGCCGCGTATGGGCGTTTACGCTATTTTCCCAATCTCGGTGATGTTTCTCATACTGGGTTGTGCTTTCATGTAAATTAACATGTGTCAGACTGGGAATTTGTACCGAATACATTAAATGCGGACTCTCGAGCAATGTGTGAAATCCTACGGTTAAACTAAAGTGATATTGTGAAAAATGCACAATTAAAACACGCATGTGTGTAAGAAAGAGAGAGTATTTTTATATAACATATGTGTATAGTATGAACATTTTACATTACACACAACATATTACGTTTTTATTTTAAACATCTCGTATTTAGGAAATATATTTTATAAATAAATTATTTTTTAAGTAACGGAACGTATTTGAAGTACTGAACTTATTAAAAAAGAAAAAAGAAAAATGTAATTTCAAATTTTTATAAGGTTGCATAGAGGACAACAGGGCAGTGATCACTTCCAAACACCTGGTCTCTATTTATTACGTCACAAACTTTGTTTTTAATCCTCTCAGAGACGATGAAGTAATCCAATCTCCTGTAATCGAAAATTGTAATATTGAGTACTTATTTTTTTATTATTAAATATGATTCATCAACAAATGACTCACCAGCCAATGTTTTTGCCCCTTGCATTTCTAAAATATGACCAGAAAGTATAGACTCCAGTTTTTTCAGGATACAAAAATCTGAAGGTATCTACATAACCAGCATTCAGAAAATCAGTCATTCCTTCTCGCTCTTCTGGAGTAAATCCAGCATTCTTGGTATTTGTTTTTGGATTTGTCAAATCTAGAAAAATTATTAAATAATGTTACTGATAGTACAGAAAAAAAACTTTGTTATTTAGTTTGCAATTTTAGATACCAATTTCTTGATGAGCTACATTCATGTCACCACAAACGATAACGGGTTTTTTTTTATCCAAATCTTGAACAAATTTTTTAAAAGCTTCATTCCACTTTAAACGTTTTGGTAAGGTTACTAATTTATTACCAGCATTGGGAACATCTGAAAATTTTCAAAAATATTCAAATAATCAAATTTATTTTTAAAAGTGTCTAGTATAAGTTTTTCACTTTAAAAATTTAACTTACAAACATTTAATACGTAATAGTTGTCATATTCAGCAGTGATGAGTCTTCCTTCATGATCAAACTCATCATTATTCAAACCATACGAAACATTGAGAGGTTTCTTTTTAGACAGCAATGCCAATCCGCAATATCCAGCTTTCTTGCCTGAACACAAAAATTTTTAAAACTTTATTCCATAAATATTAGAGAATTCTTTGAGCTTACTGTCAAGAAAGTAATGTTGATATCCTTTCAATTTTACTTCATCAGGTATCTTCTTTGTTTCACACTTAGTTTCTTGCAATGCAATGATATCAGCATCTTCTTTTTCAAAATAATCAAATCCGTTTTTCTAAAGTTGATAATAATAAAAAGTAAATAGAGTCATTAACCACTTAATTTATTATCAAGTTACCTTTAACAATGCTCTAATGCCAGAAACGTTCCATGTGCAGATTTTGATATTGTACTTTTCCCCATCAGCATTATTTTTGTCACAATCAAAGTTTATCTCTTCAAGTTTCGTCTCTGTTTTATTCAACAGAGCCTTTGGTTCTGATTTATCTTCCACCTTCTTCTCAGTTTTTTTGGCTCGTTTTGGAACTGGTTCTTCAACTTCACTGTCACTACTGTCCTCCCCATTCTCAACTTCATCTTCATCCTTCAGTTTACTCTTGGATACTACTTTCTTTGACGTTTCTTTATTTTCCTCTGATTTCTTAGCAGCCTTTGCCTTTAAAAAATATTTTGTTTGCTGATTGGTTACTTAAAAATTTTTTATAGATATTTTCATTTGATTGTACAATTAATGCAAATTTAAAAATGTTGTGATAAAACGATTACAAAAACATAAAAAAACCATGACTAGTCAATAACGGAACGAGAGGCGGCAAAATTCTTTGCAAAAACTATCATAAATCGCAAGTAAATTTGAATTTTATGTTACTGTAACAATTAATGTTTAATATTTTAAAGACAGTATGGAGAAAACAGTTCACCAACCTTGGTTTGACGACCACGTTTTGGCGGCATCGCAGCGTCTCTAAATAAACTCGAAAAAGGGTATCCTGAAACAATTTTAAATTGTTGATTGTTTGAAAACAACAGCAAAGGCCTCGTGGTCCCGGTTTTTTGTCTGTGTTCTTGCAGCCGTAGTACAGTTCGTTTCAAACAATTCAAACTATCATAGAAACTGTACAGAGGGAAGATTGATTTCAGAAAAATCATATTCGGGGAATGTTTTTAAGTCATAAGAGTCGATAAGATAAGTAGATAAGAGGTCCTCAAATCAGATGGCGCCAGGGGTGGTAGTCTACGAGGGGAATTTTCCCCCGAGTTTTAGGGGTAATTTTTAGTTCAAAATTCGTAGCGCGAGATGGCGCTGATCCTAAAATGCACTAGTATAATATATATAGTGTAGTAGAGTAGGGTAACCCAACGGTAGTCCCTCCCCAAGTCCCAAGTCTTAAGGTGCTCTGGGTGTCAGGGTGTAGGTGTGGATTAGGGTTACTGTAATTTAAATGTTAGTGGAGAGTCTTTCAGTCGTGAGGGACAAAAACTACGAAAATAGACTAGAAAATAGCGAGCTTCGATGATTTTTCTTTTTTTGTTGCCGATACTATAATTGTTCAAGCGGGTACCAAAAAACATCATCGTTGAGACTGGAAAAAAATACGCGAAATAAAAAAAAAAATAAAGTCCCGTATGTGCATTTGTTGTCGAGTAATTCATTTTGCAATTAAGAATAATGAAAGCGCAGCAGGCCAAATCGGATGGCGATGTCCGTATACATAGCAGTGCGTTGCCAGACTTTATCGACGTAGCAGAGCGATTTCTCAACAAATATTTTGGCAATTGATGTCTATACTTAATTATATTTTTTTGTGTATCTTGGCCTTTCCAAAGTAAACATCCAAGTTTCAATAGTCTACACAAGTAGCAAGTATAGGTCAGGCTCAACAAATAAAAATATTTACCTCACCTTCTGTTGGGCCTATGATGGACTTTTTTTTTTATTCTTAAAAAAAATCGGCGTAATCAAATGCATTCGATTCCAAACCTCTATGTTGTTGAATAACAAAAAGCGGTTGTTTGTCAATAACAAAAAAAAAATTGTTAAAAAATTTAAAAACTCTACTTAATTACAGATGGTAATACCTATCGATTGCAATTGGTTTTATTGAGATTTATTTTTGGTGACAGAATTTACATTTATCTAAACTTTCAAATTAATAATTACGCAATTGGTCGCCATATTGCTTTCGAAAAAGTAAACTGAGCACATTTTGTTATCAATAATAATATACCTACCTATCTAATACCCACATTTCAACAATGAAGCATATCTTCCCTCATTTTTTCTTATCTCTTTTTTTTTCGCTTTTTATAACTATGCCGCATGTTTTCATGAAAAAATAATTTTCAACTCTTGAAAAAATTCATACCTACACGTCAAATCACTGACTAACTTTTGCACTTCACTTTTTCTCTACAATGTTTCATTTCCAAGATATATTGCAAGATAACTGAAAAAAAGGTAAAAAAAAGTATCTTTCAATATCGTTTACTCCAACATGATGGATCATTACGTGGGTAATGGCCTTCCGTTTTCGCCAGATTCCCTTAAATTCCATCCAGAGGTACTCAGGAAATTTAAAAATGCACTTTAATATAAATTATAAAAAAGCATATAACACAGTGAATTATTTGCGGAATCTTTCATTACTTTATTAAAAAACATATAATAAATACTAAGTATATTTGTAGTTGACATTGCAGTCTAACTTTGTACACGTTAAATTAAGCAAGCCGTATTTTTTTGCAGACGCTATAGATACTGCGTTGTGCCAGTTATACACATGCAGCTTTGAGGGCAGCTTCTTTATGTTTGTGAAGTATTTCACGCAGTTTCCTTGTCAGTTGCTCCAAATACCAGCAAGTCATTGGCTACTTTCACTGCCTTCAGTGTTGTTATTATAGTGTCAAAATCTTTTGCATGGTAATAATTCAGAAGGCTCGTCCTCAACTGGAGTGGAATAATAACTTCATGTTCGGTTTCGCAAGTAGTAGCTTTTTGGCAAAAGTCTTCAGCAAGTTTTGATACTTGATTAGTTATTACTTTTGGTGATTCTGCTACTACCCTGTTTTTACGTTTTACTGAATTGTGTTTGAGATCACTGTTGCTGCTTATTTGATGGATAAAAATTATTTACAAATTATTACTTTCCTAAATAAATTATTATTATCGCGTTACACGAATCATAAATATATGTAAGCTATAGAAATATTTGTCATAAGAAAATATGGCATCAGGAAAAAACTTGTACGTATATATAATTCGAAAAAAATAATGTATTAACCTGTTGACTGATTGCACTTTTATTTTTCTATATAAATGTCCTTAATCGTTGAATTTTACGAATATTGACAGATTTCTGTTGTACACACATTTTGGCCAAATCAGGTAGAAAGGTTGCCGTTATCGCACCGTTTGACCTCTAGTTTTGTAAAAGCATTTCATTTTTTCTTATACAACTTCCAATCGTTTCAACATCAAACAACGGCGAGTTTAATACACCTAAAATAACGAAAAATCATTTGTTAAATTTTTATTTTAAAATATTCGTATTACAATGAAAATTTTTTCCACTACCTGTGTTTTTAGAAGTGTTTTTAACCTCTGCAACTTGAATCTTGTTACCTTTTATCAATTTTTCAACTTTCACTCTTCTTTTTTTTTTTCCTTGAAATGGTCCCAATAGCCTGGTTTGCAATAGTACCACAATCGCTAGATTTTATTTTAGGTAGAATAATACGTTTTCGTTTAGAACCGCATTTTATTTCCATGATTTGTAGGTGATAAATTAAGTACACAGTATGAAACACTGAAACACTGATAGTTTAGCCACAGCCAGCTGACGTACGACCACTGACCTACTACGTGCTAAATGTGTGTTATCACTTATGACGTCATAAGCCTGTTCACTTGCCGATGGTGTGATTACAGTAATTTTGAAACTATATTGTACAAAAACGGCAAAACGTAGTTACATTTTTTTAGAGTACCGATTATATTTGATGGACATTCTAATAATAGATTTTAATGGGAGATTGGGTGTACAGCAACACCTCATAGGCAAACGAAAATAATTGTTTCTCATTAAATTTTATGAAAGTCGTTGACTGTACTTTTTTTTTTTTTTTTTTTTTTTTTTTTTTAATCATCTATAAGGCAGAATAGTTCTAAATATTACGCGATTGCTATTCATGTCATAAAAAATATTTTACGTCAATTAATTTTAAAGTACAAAGTAGTTTGTTACGAAACATATCGCAATTACGTTAACTCAAAACATTTGATCCAACAGACACCAAAAAGGTAAAAAACTGTAAAAGCCCAAGTGTGTAAGAAAAATTGTAATTAAAGAAAAAAAAGAAAAGAGGGACAAACATGAAATTAATTAAGGAAGCGTTTATTTATTAAAAATGTTCGTAGCATACAAATATTTGCAAACGCAAAAACCCCACGTGCATCTGACCGTTCGCAAAACACATGACAATTTGTAGATATACAATGACATATTTACTATATAATAGCAATATACATGGAAAACGAAAATTTTCAAGAAAAAAAGTGCAAAACTACTCTATAACCATCAAAGGCACGGTCAGAGACACTACATGTAATGTATATAATATGCGATACAATATCAATCAATTATTGTAATGATTAGTAAATATATGTATCTCTTAAAACCCAAAATATAGAGGCGTAATCAGCAGCCACATGTAAATAGATTATGTACGAACGACGCGGGCGCACGAGCGCCTCGTCACGTAGTAGGCCACCATCGAGATAAGCAACAATGATATGCCTCTCGTCGACTCCGACGCAGCGGTCCACTCATTCAACCATCGGCCCCGGCCAACAACCATCACCCAATGGCTTTCTCCTTCGACACCTTCACCGATAACCGATTGGCACTGCGGTGGACCACGCTGATGGTCACCGTCGCGATGACCAGCGCTGAAGCCCACCGGGGAGACGATGGTGATGCAGTGCGAAAAAACAACAACAAAGTAGGGACGTTTGTTCCCCCGTTTCGGGGCCGGTTCGCAATCAGTGGCCGGCACCGATGACACCGGCGCTCGGGCCCTCGGCGGTGCGGGCGCCACTGCGAAGGCCACTCCAAGCGAATAGTCCCGCGTCATTGGCGTCGATTTTCTTGAAGTTGTGCACAGAGTAGCGGTTGTACAGGCCCCAGATGCTGTTCATCAACTTGCTGTTGTACTTGAGCGGGGTGGGCTCGCGACCTGCAATTTGCAATGTATATGCTTGAGATTTTCCATGGTTCGTTGCATGGATTGGAATTATAGGACATGACTTTTTTTTGTTTTTTTTTTTTGTTTTTTTTTTGCTTGAGATGTTTTCTGTTACGGATAACAGTTTAAGAAATTAGCAGAAGCGTTACTTGGTTTTTTTTTTAATCTGCACGAAATTATCGGTCGTTACCGTGGCGGTACATAGTATTGGCACATACGGGAGATCCCCGGGAATTATTTGCAGAAAAAAGTAAGTTGCTTCGTTATCGCAACTGTTCCGCAGCAGCGCCTCGCGATTATTTTCTCTGCCACAGCAGAGTGCAGTAACGTGCATCAAAATTGTCGACTTTTTTACACGTAAAACAAATTTCGTGCCCAATTGAGCTCGTCTATGTATGCAGTAACAAATTAACGGTGCACTCAAGGTGTAAATTTAAATAAAAAAATAATGACACTTTTTGTTTTAAATTTCACCAAACCTAAGGATAAAGTTTTTTGTTCCTCGCAGTAACGCACACGTATACATATGCATGTTCTTTCATTTGGTATTTAAGCTCCGTAGCGTATTTATACATACAGTACATTTGCAATGGGTACAAGAGAAAGTAATGGCACTGATTGCATAAACTTTTTACTGCGGTGAAAAATGGTACGTGGGTCATACGAAAAGTTGGATTTTTCGCGTAATTTTTGTTTTTTCATTGTTTTTTTTTTCCAAACTTTCGTTGCTCCCATAAATAGGTATATCAGTAACGTACCCTCTTGTAAAACCTGGGAGCCGGAGCCTTTGCCGCCCCTCTCCTCTCCCTCTTCGCGGATCTTCTCGACAAAGGGGACTCTGCACTGCTGCTTTTGCTGCTGGAAGCTCTTGCGCACCTGATAAACCGCAAAAGCGCTTTGTGGAACAGCTGACATCCTATTGCATTCTACGGATGGAAAAATCATGGAATCACACGTTACATACGTGTTAAATTAATCGTTTCGACGTGACATTCGTATTATATATAGAAAATAAAAATGTTATATGTGTGTATACGAATCCTCACCAACACCGATAGCTTCGAGCAACGATTTCTCGATCAAAGTAGCGATTTCCTCGCGCAGTTTGTTCCCCGCTAACTCCACGGGTGATCCCTCAAACCACATACAGACCCTTTTCTTACTCTTGGACGCGAAATTCAGCCTCTCGCGGGAAAAACCTCAAAATTGTATTGCTGTATGCGACGATTGATGGTACTTATATCTTCAGCTTTGGTATATATTTATCCGTGTGTTAACGTACACCAATGAAAATAAGTGTATATCGATCGAATGTACGTTCCAGAAAGAGCTGACTTTTTTTTGTTCACGCGTATACACTCTATTCACGATGCGAAACAAAAGAAATGCACTCCCGGAGCAAGTGGTATTGCCCTTATATCGACCTATTCGGAGGCTGTACAAGACTTTGTCCTGCAGATACGTATATTTTCTATAAATAGTACAACAGAGCCGAGAAAAAAGCCTCAGTCACGGATACGTGCGTGTACTGATTGTGAAAAAAAAGTAAAACGCGCACACAACACGATATAGAAAAACTTTCAGATGTAGGTAGTTGTCTAAGCGAGTAAGCGAGATGCACTGCAAGTGTGTAACTGAATCGAACGATCGGTTGGCTAGCCGATTTATAAAGTTCTCGCCGACCACCGGACTCGCAAGCTATACATCACGTGTCTTTTCCCTTATCTCTCGCCGAGCGTGTGTCCGAACGCTCGGGGGTGACCCGTCGACGCGTGTATATACATAGACGTCTCCACGTCTCTTGTTGTTTCTTTTTTATCCGCATACTAAAATCGTATACATATATATTTGTCTGCGACTCGCGCTGATAACTCATCTCCATGGGGAGTCGTTTACGTGGACGTGTGAACGATTTAAAAAATCGTTAATTTGTGATTACGCGTCAAATAAAACATAAAATACAAGTGTTGTCTGTACCTTTACCGCAAACAACACATGATTTTCCGTCAAAGTACGTTTTTATTAGTTGTTGAAACACATTTATTTAATAAAAACTTACTTAAACGTTGCGATACTGGTGGACTGGAAATGTAAATATTTATAAATTTTAACCCAATGCACCAGATAACATAATATAACGAATAAAAATAAAAATAAAATAAATAAATAAAAGAAAACCCTCTTGTTGCAAAACTGTAAGCAATTAAACGAATGAGTTATTTGTGTCAATATCATTCATTAAACTTGATCGAAGTATAAATTTAAATCAACATAAATATGTGTAAAAAATCGGAACGGCTAAGCGAAATTCGTGACATTAATCATGATTGTCAGTTACTAATACCATAAACGTATTAACGTAATAAAAAAAAAAAAAAAAAAAAAAAAAAATTATCTGAAGCCAGTGTACTACTAGGCAAGTATTAGCCACGTAAAATAGTTATGTATAATAATATAGATACACCAATATGAGCACACTTTCCTTGAATTCGAGCACATTACACGTAAACTGCCGTAAGCTTGGGCTTACGCTCGCAAGACGTCATTTTCTCACTCGAGTCAGGGTTATCTCGGATGTATATGCATTTAAGTTGTCCTCTATGATAAGAGGAGAAAAGAAGGAAAAAGCTGGACTGAAACTTCACTGGATGATCTTGCTTTGTTCTTTATTTACTTTAACCCTGTTTCGTTCGGTCAAAAGTATACAACTTGATCAGAGTTTTTCTTCGAGGGGGATCATCGACTTTCGCCATCGATTGCAACGGCCGCGTTTGCAGGGCTTATATTAATAAGCAAGAAGATTCATGTGTAAAATAAAGGCGGTTATTGGCTGTTGCAAGGAAATCAATCAGAAAATACCGTGATAGAAAAAGTTATTTATTTGCTAAAAATATTATGCTTTCCGAGGTTTAAAACTACATGGTTTATAAATGATTTTATTTTTGGAATAATTATGTAAAAAATTTAATTACATTATACCGTATCCTTTTTCATTATTAAATATAAAGTATGTACACGAAATGATATTGTTTATGGTGTATTTGTTGCAAAAAAAAAAAAAGTTTAACTAAACTTGTGCAAATGAGTTTTCACTCGTTTTTTTTGCCTAAAATTTTGTACCTAACTCTTTTTTTTCTCAATTTAAAAAACTCCACTGAAAGTTAGTCTGTACGTAAAAAATAATTCTCGACTCTAGTGTAAAGTAGAATTAACTTACTCTTGGAAATTTATTTGATTGCTCATACTAGTAATAAATATTTGGTCATAAAATTTATTCAGATTACACTACGATTGATTAAAGTATTATTAGCTCGTGCAGTGATGCAGTAAATACATCATTCGAATGATAGACAAGAGAGTACTAAAATATTCGGTATAATATTTAATATTTAGAGAAGAACTGGATTTTTATTAGTTAGTAACATCTAATTTAATGATTTTTTCAGCTGGATGTGCATTTGACGCCATCATTCAAACATTTAAAACAATTTACAAATAATGCTTATTATTTATCAGTATAATATTAAATTACTTTACAGTTTATTGTTAGAGGCAAGAAAGTATGTTGTACATTCACGTGACGAAAAAAATTTTACTCGCAAGTGGTGCTAAAAGAGATTTTAGTATCTCCCACTTTGCATGTGTTTGCTGAATTATGTAAGAATATGGTACACGGTTATTGTTTTGAGTTGTCTTTATCTTATTTACTCGTATGACTAACGTTAAACAACTTATTTATAACTCTCGCTCAAATTTATTATAAAAAAAGTTCTTAGTGGTTGATTAAGCTTATTTTGACAGTAATATAATTTTTGTAATTAAAATTATAACCACTGATGCAAAAGCATTGTGATTGATGTGAATAATAACCTGTAAAAACAAAAAAGTAATTGCTATAATTCAATGTTAAACCAAATGGCTACAAAAATCTGTTTATAAACAATAAAATAATAAGTTGCAAGTACAAATTTCAATCTAACTTACTGCTTTTTTAATAAAATTATTGTTGACAATGTTAAATATTGAACTACAGCAGTAAAACCACCGAAAAAAACATCTTTTATTATGAAATTTTTTAAATTGTTATTTTTAAAAATCCAATGTTTTAAATTTGTTGGTCAAATGTTATGAAAATTGTTACATTGACAGCCTGTCAAAAATATTAAACAATAAACAATAAGAGTTATTTCAAGAAATAACAAGCGTCATGACACCTCTTGGGCGCATAAAATTACTGAATCTTTTTTTAATTTAAAGTTGCCTCGAACTTACAATCAGACGAACTGCAACGCCACTTTGACAGTGAATCAGAATCACTCAAGATGAAATTAGCAGCTCTGCACATTTGTTTTATTTTAACAGTACTTTTCGCCCAGGGACAATCTTTACCAAAACATGGAACAATCAAGGCTGTGCGTATTTTATATTAATAATAGTACTTTTACTAAATTTATTTATACATTGGAAATAAAGTTTATTCGAACAATGTCTAATGTGATTAAGTATGTATGTTTTTTTAGTCTGAAGTTACTTTTAAAGGAGAATCAGAAGGTACTAACCAAAAAGTAAGTAACCAAAATGAAATTCCCGACATCGAGGCTGTAGAAAGATACATATTAGTCGTACCCACTCGATCTCCTTGCCCGAAATGTCATAGACTTGATCGCAATGAAAGATGCCGATATATAGTAGGTTGTGCATGAAGGTAAAAAATATTTTCCAACGGCCCCACTATTATTAGTACTAAAAATTTTCTAGCTTTATATTTTTACGACTTAGATGTTAAAACTAAAATTTTATTTGCAGGTGCCAAAATTTTTAAACTTTCTATGGAATTGTATTTACTAAAATTTGAATAAAGACTTTGAAATAAAAACATGTAAAATTCTTTTTATTAATATTTTCAACGGTGAAAATCAAATAACACTGAATTAGTATCGTAATTTTAAATAAAAAACTCAAAATAAATATACAATACGAAAAACATCAAATTTTACTATCTTATCAAACACGTTAGAAACCATGATCTAGATAACTCAAAATCAAGTATTTATTGTAAAGTACAATATAACTATACAATTAATTATATGTTGTCATAAAAATAATGATGATTTGCCATCAAGGAACTTTTGCTTGTAAAACTGATACGACGTTTTTATCAAATAGATAAAGTATTATTGTCAGACTTTATAAGACGACATTCTTATCGAGTCAGTAGCATAAAAGGAATTGTCTTGTATGAATCTGTCACTACAGACAATTGTGTAGTCAAAACCAGTGTTGTTTTTTTTTTTTTTTTTTTTTTTTTCAAGTACACGAGCATGAACAAATTAATTATCTTGAGTTTGTGTATTTGTTTGACCTTCACCTTAATCCAAGCTAACCAGCATGGAGAAGATTATTCCAAGGTTTGAACACGTATTTAATTAATTGTTTTTTTTTTTTTTTTTTTTTTTTTTATTTGAAAAATTGAACATACTTTGAATAAAATTGTTATATTTTTAGTTTAAAAATCCAAAATTATTGGCTGTATTGAAAGATTACAACGAACACAAATCTGAAAGGTCTCCTTACAACATCATAGATCCACCAAGACGCTGTCCACCGTGTTACCAAAAAGATCGAAATGGAAAGTGCAGGCACATCATTGGTTGTAAAGAATGAAGGTAACGCAATGATTCTACGAGGTGTACAAACAACTAAATTTATGTGTATTGTGTAAATATACGCAGTTCTTTTGAGTGAAAGAATCTTTTTTTCTTTCAATACCTATTTTCTTTTTTTTTTCTTTTTTTTTTTATTAAATCATCAATGAGCGTATCTTTCTGCAACGAACATCAAATCATTAAAACTTCCCAAACTAAATTCATACAAGTATAATTTTACTAACTCTATTAAAGCTTGTTAGTCTTTGTTAGTAACTTTGACATCTCCACTATCAGATCCGTGAAAGGTCACAATATAATAATTTACCAAGTAAAAAAAGTTTAATAATCAAACGATTTGGCAAGAATTTGAAAATAATAACAATAAAATCAATTTAATGTTTATTTTATTTAAAAATCAAAGACGACTTAACATATACTGTATACCTTTTTTTGTACAACCGTATTGATTTATTCTTAAATAAAAAAATATACTGGCCAAAAAATTTCCGCTTTCATTCAATATTACGTCTTAAAAAAAACTTTAAGCCTAAAATAAATACCATGATGTTAAACATTTGCTTAAAAAATCCTTGATGCCAAAAACTTACTCGCTAATCTCCCAAATTATGGACGCATAACTTTTTTTCATGCTACAAAATATTTTCATAAACATGAAATGCTACATCAGAGGAAAACAGTTTGTGATTTTGCTTATTAAAAACAATTTTTTTTCATCGTTCATCACAATCTTATGTTATAAAATTGTTTTGAATGACAAGAAACAACCATTATTTAAAAAAAAATAACAATAAATTAATTAATTAAATAAAAACAAATAAACAAATATTTGTAACAAACATCCGAAGAACAATATGACGTTGTGTATTACAAAGGAAAATGTTAACTCGATGTACCTATTCCACAACGTAACGAAATACGTACAACGAAATTGCGCAAGACAGCACAATTAATTTTTCGTACGTGCTCTTTTCGCGAACTCGTTGGAAATAATCTTCGTAGGATTTCCATCGGCGAATTAAAAATCAATCCGTTCGCGTAAAGGCATTCAAACAAAACAAATCTTATTTTTATCCTCGTGTGCGTTGATATCAAAGAGATAAGGCGCGCTAATGAAACAGTAATCGATAAAAGAAATGCACTTTCCTGGAAGCGACGTAAAAAAAAAAAAAAAAAAAAAAACTTTGCAAGTGTCAAAACACTTTTTCGCTCAAGCGTGCAGATTAATGAAGAAAAAAAATGTAAAATGACAAACAAGCGATCCTGTATACACGGTGCCACGCATCCCACGCGAGAAGTACCAGAGCCTAATATACATACGTCTTACGTACAACGCGTCAGGTAAACACATCACATAATACACCATATATTAACAAGATTGGCGCAGAAAATTGCCTGCAAGCACCTACACCTGCTCACGACTCCTTGCGACTCCTGGCTCTCGGCCAATTACGTAAACCCTCATTGGTGTATATGCACGCCTGCAGGTATAACGGCATATAAACGGCACGCATCGCGACCCCGCGCAACAGCCTTGCAACTCGCGGCCGAGGGACAATCATCGTTCCAGCTTTCAGATGATAATTAACGCGAAGGAGAAAACAAAGTGGTAATCTCGTCCCCGATCTGGAGATGCTAGAAATCGATTTTACCATTTTTCCGTCACTGTTGTCAATCAAAGAGTCGGTCGCGCTGATTTTTCAACATTGTTAAACAAACGATAACGGTCCTTTGCCCGTGGATTTTTACAGAAGCACGTGGCACAAGTACAACCTTATTGCTCTTATCTTAAAAGCGAAATTCCAAAAGTAAGATAGATCTTAAAAGTGCGAGAACTCTTTTCGAGAAAAATCAGAGTGGAGCATGAAAATGAGTACAGATACCCGCGGGTGTGCGCTTATTTATAACTTTTTAAAACGTTCCCTATTGGGGGCGACAAAACCCCCTGGGAGTCGAGCACCTCGTGTCCCCTTGGAAATCTACAAATCGGAGTACGGCTTCACCGTCCTATGCGCGCCATATATATATTTTCACCCCGTAGTCGCGCGTATATGCATATATATATACGTATAAGTCGGTAAGTAAGTGAGCGAGTGTAAGGAGGACCGGGGGAAAAAAGGAAGACGGTCTAGCTAGCCGTCGGCTTATCGGATTTCATTTGCCGCAGAAACGCGGTGGCGCGTATATAGACGGATCTCTACAAGCAATGCTTATATCACTTGCTTTGCGTGTTTCGGCGAGCGCACCGTTTGTTTCGTCGTTCGCTCGCTCCCTGTGCGCGCGTGTGTTAAGTATATACTTAATTGATATTGTATTGTAAAAAGTGACGTTCGCGCGCGTCAGCGATCTTTCGAGGTGCGATCGGCAAGCTCGCCGATTTTTTGGCCGAACGGCCGACGTGAGGCCGGTGAAATCGGCACATGATGGGATGCTGTGGCGGTGTGCAACTTTATTGATTGAATTTAATAATACACACGTTCGTAAGGTGCATTTATCAAATTTAACACAATTTGCGAACTGGACCAAAAGACATTAGTACCGCGTATACCCAACGTACAGAATTATCAAAAGAGTATATGTGGGTATATAAAATCTCAAGATCAAGTTCATACCTGTACACGAGATTTTCCCATTCGAATAACACTTCGGAGCGAGACGAATAGTGCATTGACATGAGCAGCAGGTATTACATGGGGTGTGTAACACGATAACTCCTGTGCGTGCGTGTGTACGTGTGTATTGATTACGTATGAGGTGAGCCCTTCGTAACTGCAAAATATATAATACTACGCGTTTGAAGATTGAGAATAATTTTCCATTAAACGCAGACGATCCGAGGATACAATCGATCGAATTGACGAATTCTTCGATTTTTATCAATCCATCGGGTGACGACTGTTGCTTATGTCACCAGCGAATTATATAAGCCAGACGAGAAAATGCCATTTTTTACGATTTAGCGTGTCAATGCCAAAGGTCTTGCGAAACGTCGCTGCTTGTTTTTTTCTCTCTTCTTCCATTTTTCCATTTTTACCATTTTTTTTGTTTTCGTTTTACCCGTCAATTAACTTTTACATTAAAAATACAACCGATCGATGGATGATAAGCTAATCAATAACTCAACTACCTTACTACGCTCGCAGCAATAAATGCCAAAAACCATAAATTAAAAAAAAAAATAAAAAAAAAAAAAAACATAAATGGCCGGCTACTCGAACTGGGAGATCTCTTACCGAGCTTGACACTATACTCACGATAAGCAAAAGCACAAGTACGTGCATTTACACACGTATAAACAAGCGCGTACAAAATAAGCTTATCGGCCGGTTGGCCGATTTTTTATCGCCCCCGTTTTCTCCGAGCTCCACCTTATGCGCTTGGTCACACTCTCTCTCTCTCTCGATTTCTTCTCTGCATCATCTGTCGTTGTTGCGTTGAGGTACAATAACAAGAAGAGTTGAAAAAAGAAAGAAAGAAATCATGGCCGACCCGACGATACAGACCTTTTGCTGTCACCACAACAATCGCACGGACATGGCCATTGTTATCATGAACGAGTTCAACTCGGACGCTTACAACACGGTCTGCATGGTTTCGTCGTTTATTGGCATACTCGGTGCCATTTACCAGGTGATTTTTTTTTTTTTTTTTTTTTTTCATTGTTTCTTGATCGATATTGTTTTAGAATTGTGGGGTTTTTTTTTTTTTTTAGTATACAAAAAATTGTTTTCGCTCAATTTTACGTTTCATTTAAAATTTTTCCAAGCTTTGACTATACAATAATCGAACATGGGCACGGATACTTTTGCAAAATTTTTTCAATTATTTCTTATAGTGCTTAAACATTAAATATTTAGTTACATTATAATATCTTAAATGCATTGCGTTTATATGTTGAAAAATTTTTTTTTCATTAGCATTATATTGTGAATAGTGATAAATAAAATAAAATATTGTTCCATCGCAAGAAAAAAATCAAATTAAATCGTAAGAACAAAAAAAAATGTATGTCAAGTATGCTGATAGTAATAATAATAAATGAAAAAAATTTACCTATGAAACGCAGATATTGCCCCGACAAGAGTCAAATATTCCGCACAGGTGGCAAGGATTTTCTGCAGCCAGAGGTCGAGAGATCATCATGTGGCTAGCTTTGGCCGATCTTTTTGCTTCGTTGGGTACGTATGTATACGCTTTTGCGACTTTGTGAACAATTTATCATAAAGCAATGTATTTATTACTCGATAATATAATCAATCAGGTGTCTTCATCCGATCGGCACTTTGGATGAATTTCAGGGCAATCATGCCGTCAGCGGATGACACGTCTAGCGTTGTCTTTTGCGCGTTCACATCGGTAAGATGAAAGCCGCATGAGCGAATCAATGTTTCGAAAAATCCTTCAATGGGTTGTGTGTTATTAATTTTAGGCGTGGGTACAGTACTTCTACATGGCGACGTGGATCTGGACGTTGTGCTACGCCATCGACATGAAACTCCTCTTGGGCGAACGAGTGGGACGGCCACTGTTGTATCACCTGTTTGCATGGCTAAGCCCAGCCTTTCTGACCACTTTCGGTCTTTCCCTATTGTACTATCCAGACGCGGAGTAAGTGCCTTTTTTACCAATTTTTAATGGCGAGGTAAAATAAAACAGCCAACAACAATCAACGTATGGCTTTTCAGCTGCCACAGTTTGTCCTCGCTGTCCTCGGCTTTACGGCGCATACTGCCCAACTACATAGCGACTTACGTTCTTCTCTTCACCGTAATGTTGGTCAATCCTGTTTTGTACCTCCTGTCGTCGAGTGACTTGAAAAACGTCGTCACCTGCACGATGGCACAGATGACGGGCAGGGAGAGAAAACTATTCCAGACTGTAAAACTCAAGTTCTTCATGACCAATCTCGTCTACTACGTTTGCTGGCTGCCGAACGTGGTCAACGGAGTTCTGCTGTGGACTTTGTGGTTCAACCTGCCGATCAAAGTAATCATCACTCTGTGGTACATAATGGTGAGTTGTGTAGATGGTGACAGCATTTGTAAAAAAATATATACATATATTTAACAATGAGGCGAGAGCAACGTATTTTTTTTTTCTTTTTTTTTTTTTTGCAACGACAGGCGGTGACGAATCCCCTGCAGGCGCTGTTCAACGCGCTCGTTTACAAGAGATGGGGCGGCCGGGAAAGATTCCGGATGGAGTGGTTCTACAAGCTAAAGAGGCTCAAGTCGAATTATTTCAAGCACAGCGCCGACAACTCCGAGGCGAGCGAGTCGTCGCCGCTCGTCAACTCGCGGCACAGAGCCACGCCGCACACGAGCATCAACGGCTCCTCGTCTCTGTGAACAAAAAATAATTACCTGTGATACTTATAACTACACACCCCTTACTTGCCTGCAATTGTGACACTAATTGCACAGCGCATTTTATCTTTTTCTTTCCTTCGCGGATGTTGTGGGGTTTTCGAAGGAGCGAGTCGACGCGTCGAAAAATAACTTTTTCTGCCAGTACAAACTCGTAGCTTTTTAGGATATTACTCGGAAGACGTCAAGAAAGTATGTGTGTGTGTGATTGTTACGTATACTTTTATTAGTTCCAAATCAGTTGATGAGGTGATCACCTCTCAGGGTTTTGTTTCTATACAAATTACATATATACATAGAATTACATTCATGGTATCTTTTTATACAGTTAACAAATTAATTTTCGTGCGTCGCCCTCAACACTGTTTCGACAGTTCGTGGGTGCAGTGCAAGGCTTCAGTCTGGACATCTCAGTTTACGAAATGTGACTTAGATGTCGAGTCGGAAGCCTGGCAACACACGTACAATTATACATCAGGCTGTTCTAGGGCGGGTTTGTATTTCCTGCTCTACAGGTACTTATCATGTGGAACGATGTACTTGGAAGCTTATGGAGATTCGTAAAAACCTAACGCGGGATATCGATCATATCCCTTTATTTTAAAAATTTTTTCTCGTAAGTGCTAGAAATATTTAGCGCAAACATGTCAAAATAAGCTCCTTATGTACAGGATTTTATGGTATTTACTAAAACTGATTTGTATGTTTTTTTTTGTTTTTTTTTATTTTTATTTTTTTTTTTCGTTGCCGTCCATATTACTAATAATTTATTTAGCACCTCGTAAAAATGTATTATTAAAAATATAGATAGTCATGGATTTTTTTTTTTCTTGTATGCAAATACAATTTCTTCTATAGTATTTTACTTGAAGTTTATGTGTTTTTTTTATCCTCAGATCGACAGGATGAATAAGTTTCCTAATGAAACAGTCAACAACTCTTACTAAACAAAAATGGTGAAACGCTATTAATAATACGCTAAAATTCTTAAAAGGCTTAGTTACTAAACTTTATCAAACGACTCCATCTCCATTGTTCGATGATATACGTATATCACAATAAAATAGTAATCTAAGCCATGTTTCATGCTCTATTTCAGTAGAAAAATATATAAAATTAAACAAGAAATAAAACTTACAGATCAATACCGATGTTTATATTAAAAAAATACTTTGTAAAAAATCTCATTACAATGGAAAAATTCGTAACTTGATAAAACACTTTTTTTTGTTCTCACACAATTTCAAGCACTTGAAAACATTGTTAAAATTTAATAATCACAGAAAGTATCAAAATCGGATATGCTAATTTTGATTTGGCAATCAATTTGTGCTAAAAATTTGTAAATAATGTTAAAGTACAAACAAATAATTTTTGTACCGTGTTGTGAGTAATTAAAAATTTTAAAAAGCGTTAGAAGCACAAGTTGAATGATTTGTTAAATACAAAATAAACGATGCTTAAAACAACTATACAGGGAATTTCATCAGGGTGGACGGTTAGAATTTCCGAGAGTCAAGGATGTGACGTCACGCACAATCATTTCCGCTATTTTCCACGCAGATTCTTCTTTTACCTGAAAACGATTGAATAATATCAGAATTGTTCATAAAGTATACCATTGATGCGCGGAAATGACGAAATTAACCTCATCTTGCTCTATATGAACAAGTTTCTTCACAGCTCTAGATAAACGAGATTCTTTTTCATTTTTACGCCACGGATCAGGATCAATTTCAGTAAAAAATCGGCCTAAATTATCAACATAACCAACACTTAAACTGCAAAAATAGTTAAATTTTAATTTGACAATTTACAACGTGTAAATTATGTTTATAAAAATTTTTTTTAATTACCTAGATTTATTTCGTTTCCACAAAGAATCAGGATCATAAAGTTGTTTTGTATCAATGCTCATACCACCAGAGACAGATGAAGGATACTTTAATTTCTTTTTCTCTGCATTGCTACTATGTGGTGCGCCAACTATAGCACCACTTACCGAACTTATTTCACTACTGCAATCAGATTCTAAAATTTTGATGATTACATATGCATTTATTAACAAACACTGATGTAAATTGTAAAAATTGAGATCAGATTTGATATTTTTAAAAGTATACCTGCTCTTCCTATTGAAGGATGAAAATTTGGGTATTGGCTACTTTGAACACTGTTAATCAACTCGGACAAATACTTATAATATAACTGTGATTGTAAAAAAGTAGGAAGATAGTGCTAAAAATATTTATATACATGAGAATTTGTCAATTAAATTACAGCTACACAATTAAAATGCATTCATTACCTTATTTAGATAGTTATAAACAATGTGACATGGTCTATCAAAACAGTCTGGTTGAGGACCTTTGCCATCTTCTCTACAAATATTCTGTTCGACTTGGAATCGAATTTTGTCTGAGAAACCTAATGGCATAGTCGCCTGTAAACTAAAATACCTACGAAAATAAAAATAAAAGTTTATGATTGTAAGCGATTTCGAATATTAAAAAAATATTTAGAAAAGGAATTTTTTTTTACTTGTCGTAAATTATAAGAGCATCTGTTTGAGCTTCATCAGGGTCAGCTGAGTCTCCTTTCTCTATCAAAGTTTGTTTGTAATTTGCTGCAGCCATCCAAAAATCCAATAGTTCTCTTTTATTTTCTATTTCCATAAACTGTAAGTCAATATACATTATTGATTGGAAAACTATTGGTCAAAATAATTTCATGAGATATACCTCCATAAAATAAAAGAAGGCTGTTTCATTATACAAAACATCTGATAACTGTACATCTCCACTGGTCAAAACATCAATTTGATGCTTACAATGAAAATCACTTCTTAAAAAATCATTGATATACCTGAAAAATTTGTTCAAAATATAGGATATACCACTTGCAACTTTTTTTAAGCATTGCTTACTCGTTTTCTAAGATTGTATATACAATATTCTGAACATCTGATAAAAGATTCACTAGCAGTTCCGTATTCCCATTCTCAATTGCTTTCTCAATATTTTCCTTTAATTTTCCAGAGATCCGATTTGGTCCGAATTCATCTTTAATTAGGTATTTCTTGTAAATTCGTAGTGCATCTTGGTACAACGATGATCCTTTACATATACAATTTTTTTTGTCATCATTATTTACTATTGGACTAATCTTTGGGTAGTTGCAATTGGATTCAACTTTATTTATAAAACTCTGCTGAAGTATAAATTTAATTGAATAACTTCTCTATCATTAATTAAATTGGCAAAACGTGTGTTATCTTACCAAACTTTGATCATTATTATTTACACTACTATCTAATGATAAGACATCAAGTTCAGAATCACTGACACTATTAGAGATTATACTGCAGGCACATTGATCAACGTCATCCGAATCACTTGTAAAACTTTGAAGTTCTCTTGAACCTTTGCAAATATCATTACTATTTTTAAGATAGCCCTGATTATTATAAGCACCACAAAGACATTCCATTTCCAGCCAAAACTTAATCAGTGCCATCTCTTTTTTAGAATCCATGAACTGGATGAAATAGCCAAGGGCACTTTTGTCCGACAGGATTTCTGGTAATGTTTTGGAAAGGCGTGAACAAAACGACTGAACCTGGTTTTTCTCATTTTCAAACAGATCATCTTCCTCTTCCTCCTCGAAGCTGCATATTGAGGCTGGTATTGATACCAGGGAAACACCCACAAATCCATCTCCAATCGACTCCCTTGGACTTTGGGACTTTGCAGGTGAACTGTGTGAAGATTTAGGCCTATCTCTGTGTCCTGAGAATAAAAACAAAACATTTGCATATGATGTCTTCCAACAATAATTATTTAAGGATAACAGTAAAAAATTATTGACAGATTGCATGGCGTCATTTCGGCTCTTGTTAGGTAAATGACGTATCACGTATTACTAAATAATTTCCGGATAGAAATGTATTGCTGAGCTTATACACATTTTTATTTATACAATGTAGAGAGGCAGAAAAGAGAAAAAATAACTATCGAAATCGAGGTTATGTTGGTGTGTGTGAGGCGTTTTGGAGAGCAACAATAATTACTTGAATATGCAAGCTGTAAAGCTTGAATATTATAATGCACCCGAATTAATATTGCATTATTGCAAATTTATTTACCAGTAGCTTTTTTAAAGAACTGGAGCATTGTGGGCAAGCGAAATCATTGTAGTCCTGGACCAAATTGACGTGGAACAGCTGTGCTATGATTATTGTCCAGCCAAAGCTCTTACTCTTTTTATCTCCACTAGTCCATACTATAATTATAAGTATGCTTGGAATTATTGGCTTTATTTTAAATATAAAACTTTTTGCATCAATGAAAGATTTAACTGTGAAAGCACGTAAAAGTATACTTAGTAATAAATAATAAAATTTTAATCAAATTAAGTTAAAGTTTGGTGTAACAAACCCAACTAATAAAAGTAAACAATCAGTGTAAGACTTTTAATAATGTCACATTGTTTGTATGCACATATATAGGTGTATATGCAATGTTGACATACCTCCTCGTGATGATGACGACGTCCGCCGTTTTTGGCTGAACCCTCATCATCACGGTCGTAATTTACCCTTATGATTTACCCACTTGTTCACACTATCTAGATACACTTCTAAAATTTTGTTTTCTTTCAACTTACGGCCGTTGTTGATAATAAGTATGCACACTTGTCAAAATGAGAGAAGAGATCGGATAAAATGATGAGTTCTACTTGTAGGCTGTATTCCGCAAATGCTGCCAGCAGTTCAGTTACGTATTATAGGTCGTGTCGTGGTAACGCCGCATGGTCGGGCAGCGCTAGCGTCAACCTGTACTAACTGTCGGTGGGTTCCGCATGTCAACAAACTTTGATATTTTTTACTGTTTTCGCTCCCATGCCATCTGATATTTCGGAGTTTGTTGACATGCGGAACCCACCGACAGTTAGTACAGGTTGACGCTAGCGCTGCCCGACCATGCGGCGTTACCACGACCTACGTAACTTAACTGCTGGCAGCATTTGCGGAATACACCCATAGTCCGCAGGCTAAGTATACGTCCTTAACCGCCTTTTTCACTAACGTTTAGAATAATGATTGAGACAATCAATGATTGTATCATGAGTTTTTGTATAAAGTTCAATTTATACAAATAAGTTGGTAAATATAGGCACACATAATTAATATTTAAACATTTTAAGCTGTATAAATATATAACATAGATTCCAAATATGCATTATTACCGCTGGAATATGCTAACAAAACCAAATATCCGTCTTTCTCACCCAGCAAAATAATAGGTATCTGTATAATCCTGTATCAATTTATTGCACACATGCGAAATGTTCAATGACAGTAAACAATGACATAATTTCAAACTTTACTTTTAACTCTTCATTTCACACGTAATTTTACAATGCAATTGATAAATTATTATTCATACAAAAGTATTAATATTCTTATAGGAGGTCGATTTTCAGGCAAAAGATTATTTGTAAACTTGCCGTAAACAGCACAGCCAATGTCAACTTTTTATTTTCTATCTACACAACTAGTTGCGGCTGGTTTTAGCGTTTCAGATTTCTAAACTAAAAAGTGGCCCTAAAATTCTGAAGGAAAGCTTTAGATATTTTAGGTCCTAGAGCCATGTTGTCAATTATAAACCAGCCGCAACTTATTTGACAGATACAAAATAAAAATTCAACATTTTCTGTGCTGTTTGCGGCAAGTTTACAATTTATCTTTTACTCGAAAGTATAAATATATAGGAGGTCAATATTCGTATAAAACATACACTGAAAACTTGCCGCAAGTAGCACAAACATCGTTAATTATTTATTTTGTATCTATTTCAAGAGTTGCGGCTGGTTTATAAGTGACTAAATGGCTCTAGGGCTAAGCTGCCTAAAGCTCTCCTTCAGAATTTCAGAAGCAATTTTTGGCCAAAAAAATCACGACCGCTAGATGGCGCTGATCCTAATGATTATAACTACTTATAGTAGAGCCATTTAATCAATTATAAACCAGCCGCAACTAATTTCGTAGATACAAAATAAATAGTTAAAGATAATTGTGCTACTTACGGCAAGTTTGCAGTGTATGTTTTATACGAATATCAACCTCATATAAATTTATACTTTTGGGTAATAGATGAATTGTAAACTTGACGCAAACAGTGCAAACAACGTTAACTTTTTATTTTATATTTACGAAATTAGTTGCGGCTGGTTTATAAGTAATTAAATGGCTCTAGGGCTAAGCTGCCTAAAGCTCTCTTTCAGAATTTCAGAAGCAATTTTTGGCCAAAAAAATCACTACCGCTAGATGGCGCTGATCCAAATGATTATTACTACTTGTAGTAGAGCCATTTGATCAATTATAAACCAGCCGCAACTAATTTAGTAAATATACAAAATGAAAAGTAAACATTGTTTGTGCTGTTTGCGGCAAGTTTACAATGCATTTTTTACACGAATATTGACTTCCTATATATTTATACTTTCGGGTGAAAGATAAATTGTAAACTTGCCGCCAATAGTGCGAACAATGTTCACTTTTCATTTTGTATTTATCTAATTAGTTGCGGCTGGTTTATAAATAATTAAATGGCTCAAGTATAAGTGTAGTAATAATCATTTGGATCAGCGCCATCTAGCGGTAGTGATTTTTTTGGCCAAAAATTGCTTCTGAAATTCTGATGGAAAGCTTTAGGCAGCTTAGCCCTGGAGCCGTTTAATCACTTATAAACCAGCCGCAACTTTCGAAATAGATACAAAATAAATAATTAACGATGTTTGTGCTATTTGCGGCAAGTTTACAATTTATCTATTACCCAAAAGTATAAATATATATGAGGTTGATATTCGTATAAAACATACACTGCAAACTTGCCGCAAGTAGCACAATTATCTTTAACTATTTATTTTGTATCTACGAAATTAGTTGCGGCTGGTTTATAAGTAATTAAATGGCTCTAGGGCTAAGCTGCCTAAAGCTCTCTTTCAGAATTTCAGAAGCAATTTTTGGCCAAAAAAATCACTACCGCTAGATGGCGCTGATCCAAATGATTATTACTACTTGTAGTAGAGCCATTTGATCAATTATAAACCAGCCGCAACTAATTTAGTAAATATACAAAATGAAAAGTAAACATTGTTTGTGCTGTTTGCGGCAAGTTTACAATGCATTTTTTACACGAATATTGACTTCCTATATATTTATACTTTCGGGTGAAAGATAAATTGTAAACTTGCCGCCAATAGTGCGAACAATGTTCACTTTTCATTTTGTATTTATCTAATTAGTTGCGGCTGGTTTATAAATAATTAAATGGCTCAAGTATAAGTGTAGTAATAATCATTTGGATCAGCGCCATCTAGCGGTAGTGATTTTTTTGGCCAAAAATTGCTTCTGAAATTCTGATGGAAAGCTTTAGGCAGCTTAGCCCTGGAGCCGTTTAATCACTTATAAACCAGCCGCAACTTTCGAAATAGATACAAAATAAATAATTAACGATGTTTGTGCTATTTGCGGCAAGTTTACAATTTATCTATTACCCAAAAGTATAAATATATATGAGGTTGATATTCGTATAAAACATACACTGCAAACTTGCCGCAAGTAGCACAATTATCTTTAACTATTTATTTTGTATCTACGAAATTAGTTGCGGCTGGTTTATAATTGATCAAATGGCTCTACTACAAGTAGTAATAATCATTTGGATCAGCGCCATCTAGCGGTAGTGATTTTTTTGGCCAAAAATTGCTTCTGAAATTCTGAAAGAGAGCTTTAGGCAGCTTAGCCCTAGAGCCATTTAGTTACTTATAAACCAGCCGCAACTCTCGAAATAGATACAAAATGAATAATTAACGATGTTTGTGCT
Organism: Copidosoma floridanum; assembly: GCF_036245765.1. Taxonomy (NCBI): domain Eukaryota; kingdom Metazoa; phylum Arthropoda; class Insecta; order Hymenoptera; family Encyrtidae; genus Copidosoma; species Copidosoma floridanum. The sequence goes on from NW_028321896.1 coordinate 5,259,412, forward strand.
ATTTGCGGCAAGTTTACAATTTATCTATTACCCAAAAGTGTAAATATAAGGGAGGTCGATATTGGTGTAAAACATACACTGCAAACTTGCCGCAAGTAGCTCAAACATTGTTAATTATTTATTTTGTATCTATTTCAAAAGTTGCGGCTGGTTTATAAGTGATTAAACGGCTCCAGGGCTAAGCTGCCTAAAGCTTTCCATCAGAATTTCAGAAGCAATTTTTGGCCAAAAAAATCACTACCGCTAGATGGCGCTGATCCAAATGATTATTACTATACTTATATTAGAGCCATTTAATTATTTATAAACCAGCCGCAACTAATTTGATAAATACAAAATAAAAAGTGAACATTGTTCGCACTATTGGCGGCAAGTTTACAATTTATCTTTCACCCGAAAGTATAAATATATAGGAAGTCAATATTCGTGTAAAAAATGCATTGTTAACTTGCCGCAAACAGCACAAACAATGTTTACTTTTCATTTTGTATTTACAAAATCAGTTGCGGCTGGTTTATAATTGATCAAATGGCTCTACTACAAGTAGTAATAATCATTTGGATCAGCGCCATCTAGCGGTCTCAACTTTTTGGCCAAAAGTGGCTCCTAAAATTCTCAATCAGAGCAATCAGGATTAAGGTAAAACGCCCAATACTTGGACAAAACTGAAATTCAGACCGATACTTGGACAGTGGAAAATCAGTCATTGTAGCAAATAAAAAAGAGATATTTTAAAAAACGTAATAGATTAATATTGCTATGATTATTATTGATGATATACTTGAATTTTTAAAAAAATTTCAGCAACATTTAATACATGCGAATGATTCTAAATTTCACCGTAGGCGCCATAAGACTGCGATAATTTTTCTCCGTTTTCTATGATTTTGATAATAGGTAATGCTCGTTAAAATTAATCCAATGCATTTGTATAAATGCTGTATGGTATTATTTTACAACTTTTACATTAATTAACAATATTTCTAATGTAATCGTGGACAAAAAAAATTTTTATAATGTAAAATTAGCTGTCCAAGTACACCTCACGATTTCGTAGTAGTTGGACAGACGTGGAGCTCTTGTCCAACTTCAGGTCATAGGCACAAAAACGTCGTAGCCAGTACATGGACATACAATCAAAGTTGTTTACCTTTTAACGTAGTTAATCTTTTATGCGAATTTTTTAAACAAAAGTGTATAAAAAGTGAAGTACTTTGTAGAAAAAAAACACTTTACTAATCAGTTTTGTTGTTAAGGGGTGCACCGCTTTAAGAAAATTGTTTTTTCAACATTTTTAAAAGTTAACCTCCAATTCACTGTAAATACAGATGAAGTATGGGTTCTGAAAAGAGGAAAAATGTTTTTAAAAAAATATAAAATAATGAAAAAGAACAAAAGTGGAGGTCATACAACAAAAACAAAAAAGAAAAGTAAGAAAAATTATAGTCTTATTAAAAATAAATCTTAAATAACAAAATTAAAAAAAAAACAGTAAAATTGGTTTTACACTATCTCACTGATAGAATAATTGAAAAAACTGAGTACCGAGGTGAGAGCTTAATTGAGTTGGATAATTCGTTTGCTATTGAAGAGATGCAGTTCCTTCTAAAGAAAATTCAAATCAAGAAGGAGAAGTGCGATTCCTCACAATTGAAAATGTTGAAAATCAAAATGCACCCTGAGGGATTTATCTTGCATTTAATAAATTATTTTTGGAAAAAAGATTAATAATTTTACTTACGAATTTTACGTAATAAATTTGTTATTATTTATCCCCTTCGTTAACATTTTTTCGTTATAAGGTATTTATCTAAATACATACTTTAGTTTTAATAAGTACTTGTGCCTTATCGTAATTTATACAACTGTAAAATCGTTTAAGTTAGTATTGTCCAAGTACTGCTTTCCAACTTGTCCAAGTACTGCAGCATTGTCCAACTTTTGGTTTTCAAGGTTGTCCAACTACTACGACAGTCGAGAATGATTGTCCAACTACTCCGATAAGTTGACATGTTTTAAAATGTACGATAACTATTATTTAAGAGCTATTTTAAAACATTTTTTGTGTGTTATATAATCCTAAGGCATCCTAATTACAAGTAATTATTTAAAAAATATGGAAGTATTGCACATTAACTTCGGAATATGAGCGTTAAAATTAGTTTCGAAAAATCTGTCCAAGTATTGGGCGTTTTACCTTAGAGCCACTTAGTCAATTATAAACCAGCCGCAACTTGTGGTGAAGCTATAAAACAAAAAAATAACGATACGTGTGTTTTTGGCGGCAAGTTAACAATCTATCTTTTACTCAAAAATTTATCTTCAAAAGTAAAAATACATAGGAGGTCAATTTTTGAGCATAAGATAAATTGTTAACTTGCCGCCAAAAACACACGTATCGTTATTTTTTTGTTTTATAGCTTCACCACAAGTTGCGGCTGGTTTATAATTGACTAAGTGGCTCTAATCCTGATTGCTCTGATTGAGAATTTTAGGAGCCACTTTTGGCCAAAAAGTTGAGACCGCTAGATGGCGCTGATCCAAATAATTATTGCTATTTACAGTAAAGTCACTTTATTAATTATAAACCAGCCGCAAATAATCTCATAAATAGACAATAAATAGTTGACATTTTTTATGCTACTTGCGGCAAGTTTACAATCTATCTTTAATCCAAAAATTGACCTCTACAAGTACATAAATATTCTACTTATCTTATATGGCTTATAAAATCTACCATATTTACAAAATTACATTACTTTGGACCTTTTACCATTAACTCATGGAAGCACAGCCCTTTAACTTTATAGTTCCAATAAATACTTAACTTACATAATATGTACATAGCTAAATTTGTGTAACAGAAATCTTGAACAACGATTAAATAGATACGTAAAGTAATCAGTCGAAAAGAGACAACTGAAGAAATTTACTTCTCTGCAATAAATGTACTTTTTATTTAGTGAGATCCATTTGCTGTTTTTTTCGGTACGTTCACTCTTAAATGTTATACATACCTTAGAGTAGGTAATGAAAGGTACTACAAACTTACAGTTACTTTGGTTACAAATTAAACAAGTTTTAGGCCCCTCTCAGATAAATCGTTTGAGAGTATCGTTATTGTGGATTAAAAAAATTGTCGATAAGAAAGATGTAAAAAGGGGTGTACAGATTGTACTTAATATGTAAATTGGACGTAAATTGGAGTATACGTAAAAGTGGCCCAAGTTATCGTGGACAGTACGTCATTATCAGTATATATTCTTTATAACTAATTTATGATGAACTATTATTGCATGCTCATTTTTATTATCAAACCTTCGCACACTATACTCTATCGTTTTAATTTTTAAAAATTAATACAAAATTTGTATTTGAAACGAAAAAATAAACATTACTTTTTTTCCTATTACATATAGATTATAAACAGAGTTTAAAACCCGGATCGAAATGATTTAAAATTCAAACTTATTATTATCAATGCATCAGCCACCGTTAAAATTATCGTATACATGTATAACGTTAAATGTTGGTGTGCACATGATGATAACATATTAATTATCCATAAAGTTGAGAATAAACAGGTTTATTGATGGGTTTAGTGAATATGTCCATGTCGTATTCTTGAAAAACTTTCGAGAAGGACTTAGAAAGGCATATCATCGCAGTGCATCTAAAAAAGAAGATGATATGAACCTAAGTATAACTACATGTATACGTGGACAACTGCAGGGCGTTGAAACTGGTTTCGAGTTTTATATGGGTGGAAAAGTATCTTTCGTTCGAAAAAATGGAAGTCAGTGAACTTGGGGGCCCCATTATTTCGGAAAAGATTCGAATGCTGACACGAAAGAGCACTGCATTCGAAACACGCATTTTATATAACGTACTGCTCACATAGTTGCAAACTAATTCAATTTGTTCTCTTTTTTTTCTCGAGCTCAGCATTTATTTAAAACCCTGAACTTTTATTATTTTTTACATACTGCCCAAAATCGGTAACACAATTTACGAGCTGCATTTGCCGGGGGCGTGGATTAATCTTATTAGTTTCGGGATTGTTTATCCGAATCGAGCAAAAGTTATAGCGATCGGTAAGTTATTGTGGTAAAAATCACACTCCAATTCAATATATTCCTGTGTTTTTCATCGATAAAATCACAGACAATAAGCCTATATTATATCTTAAAAAAAAAAAACAAACAAGAGCCACATCAGACAATAAAAGACCCAAAACATTGAGTTTCCAAAAAATATAAGCCTCTGCTCTTCTTCGAAAACATTGGAAGGTGATCCTTTGCCTCACAATAATAGTACCACCGCGTACTCGGTAATCATAGCCCGAGACGAGAGTGCTCGCTTATGGCTCCCAGACGTGTCATTATCATCATATACCGCATGGATCGCGGGATCACATATATTATATCGTCTATCTATACCCTATCATCATCTAACGACCGCTGGAGAAAAGACCTATCATCCCCCGAGCGACAAAATAGCCCCTCTTTCCCCCCGAGCTCGCGCCGTCCTTGAGACCTTGAGGCCCAGGATGATCCGATTGTATAAATATATACATATATGCGTAGATGCTTCTGTGATGATGCCTTGGAGGAGGAGAAAAAGGTCTTTGGCCTTTCGGCCGTTTGCCTGCGAGCGCTTCACGAATACCGGTTTTCCTCTCCTGTATATTCACTCGGCTCCTGCCTCTATATCCCACACATACCTACAACCAACCCATCCCTTTGTACATACGTATACGTGTTTAGTTAAAAATAAGCTGCACACAAGCCAAGAAAAGAGAGTATAGCCATTTTGTGTACATACATAAATGTACTTGTATGTATATATGTACCTACCTGCCTGTCGTTGTTGTTTCGTCGTGTATGCGTGAATGCTCGAGTCCTTCGGCCGGTCGTTCATTTTTAAAGCGGCTTCCGTAGCCGACAGGTGCAGCGACACGCCGGACCATTCGGTGACTTTTAAAACAATCGGCACAATTAACCAACTGTAATTGTACTCGTACAAAATTGAGCCATGGGACTGGGCGTCACGGGTCTCTGGCTGTTGGCTGGACTATTGGCCGGTTCCACGGTTGCGAGACATACCGATCCCAAGGGCGCTACCTACGATCAGAGGCAGGAGGGCAAAGTCAACGTTCAAATCGACGTCAAGGACGTCCACATCCTGGCCCTCGTCGACTCCGACATGCTCGAGGATTACACGGTGAGTTTTTTTTTTTTTTTCTTTCTTTTATGATGACAGGGGATTATATGGTTGACGATGAACGTTGCGATATCTTTTTATGGGTTGCAGAACTACGACTACGCGTACGATTACGCGGACTTTACGATAAAGCCGAGGCCAACGCCGAGCAGGCCATCCACCGCGAGTGCGAGCACCACGGAATCGGAGGATGAGTCAATCCAGACGACGACGGTCGCTTCCACTCAGGTGACCGATCGTAATTTAACGAGTCTCGGCGAGATCGGCAACGGTACGACCACGGAATCGGCGACGAGTACCGCTGCTCCTTTCGAGATTGGTACGGTGGCGCTGACGAATAAACACTGGGCCGAGGATGCGGCAACGAGCGATCATGTCGAGGGTAACAAGAAACCGATTTCCGTGTCCCAGCCAAGGCATCGGTGTCCCTATGGCTTTGTCCTCAAGTCCGGGAAGTGCTTCAAGCGACGGATGGCTCTGTAGGTTATTATTATTCACTGCTATTCTTTATTCCTTTCTTTCTTATTATTATCATGGTTGTATTTTCTATTAGTTTCTTCACTGGTGTATCTTGTAAAAAAAAAAAAAAAAAAGAAATCGGTATCGGTACCGTTTTTTCTAGGGTACGATCGATCGATCGATATCAATAGTAACGGGATAGTGTTGATCGTACCTTTTACTTGTAAAATTAGAGTACACACCAAAACTCCCGCTTATGTTTCAGGCCGCGACTAGCCCTGATGAAATTGGCGCCAGCGCTGTTGAAAAAAACGCAGATCGGATCCGCATCCTAAGCAAGGAAGCGTTTGTAGATCATCGTTCGAGGAAAGCAACGAAACGGCATCACCGATGTGAAGATACGATTCTACAAATATACACAGTTTGATATTCTTTTCAGCTACTCGTTTGCGCGTACGTGTGTGTGGGCATTAAATAATCATGTAACATACAATAAAGTTCCTATGCGTGTTGTACATTATAGCATTCCTCACAATTGCACATTGTTATAGATACATATCTTTTTATGTCATGTAAAATAAAATTAAAGGACAAAATTTACAAAACTAAGAAAGACATATTTCATTCACGACACATGTACAGTCCCATGCGATGGTTTATCATAGTATATAACCAAGATCATACCAACATCATCCGGTGTACGTACCAATGTAAATTAACCACATCAAAAGCGTTAAATGTTATTACCATGCTATATGCGTACAGGGTAGAAGACTGACGAGAAGATGAAAAAAAACCTCTCTTCCTCTCTCTCTCTCTCTCTCTCCTGCATGGTAAAAAAAACAGAGGGAGAGAAGCTGCGTGTGTGAACGTCCATACCTATGTATATGAGTCGGGAGTAGGTACAACCTGCAAGCCCTCCTCTTCCGTGATGTGTTACCGCATCGAAAACCCGAGGGGGTCCCTCAGTCGTTGCCGAACCAGTGCACGCGACGCACGAAACTCGAAACGCAGAGAGTTACGATGCTGATACCGATTTTCCTGTGTGTGGCAGTTGCGATGAGCCAAGCCGCCCCAACGACCTACGACCAACGCCAAGAGGGAGACGTCAACGTCAAGGTCGACCTGGACAATTTCGTGATCCTCATAGCCCGGCAGGTTCCCACGCTCGACGTCTTCGGGACGATGAGCCAGCTGCTGCTCGCCGATTCCAAGCACTCGCAGGTCGACTCCGAGAGCAAAACCGTCCCTGAGGACGAGGTGGCGACCAAACCCGTGGAGGAGGGTAACACCGAGCAGGAAACTAGGACGATCGGCCCCGTTGCCGGGGAGGGGGAAAAACTGCTTGCTCGAGGGATCGAGGAGGCCGCGAGGAAGGTAAAGACGCCGGGGAAGTACAAGCTCGTCGAGGCCGTCGAGGAGCCTCAGAGCCTCAAACTCGTCGGCGACGCCGTGGAGAATTGCGGGCCCGGTAGGAGTCGCGATCGGTCGGGCCTCTGCGAGGAGGACATCGGCAATTAGTTGGGACTCTTCATTCTTCCTTTCTCTCTCTCGTACTTTAATTTTAGGGCTCAACTGTGGTGTTGAATATACACTCTTCGCTTTATTGATGCCATTCCGATTTTACGGATATCCCTTAGATCGGTAAGAATGATATTGTTTTACATACAATATTCAATGCTCCATACGACTCTTTCGTTTTTTTTTTCTTTTTTTTTTTGGTCTGAAGTGCGTGGTGATATTTGTTATTTAAGAACGCACATAAGTATATGTGGAAAATCTTTGGATGCAATAATAACATTAGTTTTAGTAATTTATTCGTTTATGATGCGATGCCTTACTGTTGTGTAAATATCTTATGATTCAATCGAAACGATAAAAAAAAAAAAAAAAAAAAAAAATTGTCAAACAGAGGATCATACTGTACTGCGAATGAATCGATGTACTGATCATTTTTGTTGCTCGCCGATACACGTGTAATGACGCAGAGTAATATGAACGCGCACAAAGAGATACAGATGAGAAGAATCTTGTTGTAAGATTGCACGACTATATATGTATATATTTACAATTATATCAATGTATAGAGTTGTTCATACGTGAGGCTCTATTTATTTTGCAAGTAAGTGCCTATACTTTGAAACGATTTTATTTCGTGTAGTATATTATTGTGTACGCAAAACCAATCATTGCTCTCTTTATGAATAAAAAAAGTGTTTTCTAATGAAACAAGGTGTACGTAAACATTTGTTTTTCTTACTACCAAACCTCTACAGAATTATACACTATTATGAATAGTATAAAATTATTCTTCCGAATGAAAAATTTGAAATTTAGATTCGATTATCACGATGACATTTCGCAACGAAATGTATAATACCGTTTGAATATAATAAGTCGTCAACGTATACACATACATGTAATTACTTTTGAATGAAAACACAAAGCAAAGCCATTAGCCTATGAATGAAACGAAAAAAACATACATACATATGAACGTATGCCGTTACGGCATTAATTCCATCTCGATCGAGACAGCCCAAAGGACCGTTTTGCCATTTTACAATTATCTCCTCTTTTTTTTCCCCTCCTATGATGAAAAGATCCAGCCGGGCTTCGCTCCATTGTTACACGGATGATTAATCAATGTTTTCGGTACGTGAAACTTGACCGCCCAAGGATAAGGTCAAGGCATTTACAGTACCGAGATGATTATCGGTATTAAATCGAGAGCTCGCACCACGTAAGACGTGTTTTACGCTCTTGTACGCGTATCATGATGATTGATAGATAGACAAGTGTGTCGTGAGAGCGTGCCTTTGTGAATTTATATCTATTTTTTTTTTTTTTTTTTTTTTTTTACAGCATGAAATCGTTATTGCTATTTATACGGATAAGTATACGGAATACGGGGAAACGCTTTGGGTAAGATCGGCAAGGCATCGCAAGCGAAACGACATCAATAGAGAGCGGAAAATAGTACCCAGGACCTAAGGTAACTAAATGAATGACAGGTCGCATCTAGTTGGGAGAGGGGGAGGGGTAGAAAAGGCGAGACAATCAAGTGGGAAGAAACTAATCGGCAACTAGCGATCGGTTGAAATCGATTCGAAAAGTTCAATCAGCTCGTTATGTACGGATCTTAATGAGGAAAAAAAAACTTACAATTGAAATCGATTGATTCATTTTAACCGATCTTATCGGCTTTAATCCCCCCTATGTCTTTATAAGCAAGGTATCTTACACACCGCACACAAGACGAGAGTATAATGAGTGTGTGTATATGATGATAATGAAAAAGGTAACGATGTCGTAGTAGTAGAGGAATGACACTAAACGTTGAACAGTGTTTTCAGAGGAAAGAGCACAAAGAAGAGCCGGGGCCAACGTCCTGCGACGGCCCCTTACCGATCCTTGCAACACACATCACGCATTTTCTGCAAACTCCTCCACGAGTAGGTACACATACGCACATGTATACGTTCTTCGTCGCCTCTTCCAATATACTTTACTTCACCCTATATACATACACGCTATGAATAAAAAATCCTCCTCGCCCCAGGATATACATACTTATACACGGATACACGCGCAGAGCTGAGAGCGCTCACCCCCTTCGTACACACTTGCGTGTCCTGAGAACGAGTCCTGCTGAAGCTCGAGGTTCAACGTACCATATACCTGCGCAGCAGCTCTTTTTTTTATTTTTTGGCCATTTCGAAGATCCACGTTGGAGAGGAGAGAAGACAGGATCAGGTTGCAGGTATAGGTATATATAGGATATTGATTTTGTGGGAGATACACGACGGGATCTAACTTTATAAAACGACAGCGAGGAGAATCAAAATTAATGGCTCGAATAACAAGATGATATACATTATAATCGAGCTTCGAGCTTTCAACATGCCAGCCAGTGCCAATCTCGATCTGCTTTCATCATTTTGGGCCCCTCCAAAGGTTTTATACTCTGGAGAGAGGGACCAAAGGCCTCGCGAAAATATAAATGTAAAAACACACCCGCATGCATGACAATATATACTTATACGTACTCACTCGAACTCGTATGGATATGGTTTTTTTTTCCCCATAATGGCCCATAACATCAAAACGCAGGAGATGGTGTATATACGTGTACAGGATGGGGGGTACCACTAGAGGTTTATGCTCGGAAAGTGGCAGCAGTAGGGGAGATGGGAGGATCGAGGAAGGGTTCTTGTATACACGCGGGGTTCTCTCTCTCGCGACGCACAACAGCCGCGAGCCTCGAGTCGGCAGGACACACACCTATAGGCTCGTAAGGGACTTGCACACGTATAAATATACGCGGAGTTGATCGTTGATTTATTCATTTACTTTTATGTATCACCAATAATACACATTTTTTTCGTAGAAGATCGAGATAAAATAATGGAGTTGGGCATTAAGATGACTCTGTTCTTGTTGCTGGTGGCTGTTGTTGGAGTCAAGGCCAATCCTATGATGATGAATTACGCGCACGATGCTTCAACTCCCGAACCAAAGAAGGATCCTTCGATCGACCACTACGACCAGCGCCAAAATGGCACCGAGAATTACAGGGTGAAGGGTAATTGTTGTTTATCTTACTCTGCAATGGGTACTTTGTTTTGTGATGTGTGAAGTGATTGGTGGGGGGGGGAAAAAATTTATCTTTTTCCAGTCGACGGATTGGTGTTTATCTTGGCACCGGCGGACACGCTTATGATGGGAGGGGCGACGATAGAGCCAAACTTGACTTCCTTGTTTTCCGATCTCAACAAGCCCAAACCAAAACCGGAGAAGGAAAATCTGTTCCTCAAGCCTTTGAAAGCTGACAAGGATGACGTACCGAAATCTGCCCACGTTGACACCTCTGCTGCTGCTGTACATTACAATAATCGCAAGTGAGTTTTCTTTGACTGGAAAATGATTATGGGTGATACTGAATTTTTTTTTCTCCCTTACAGACCAGGGCTTCGCATTTCAAGCTTTATCGCGCCGTTCATCAACCGGATTCGCCATGCTCAGTAGATGACAAGTTAATTTAAAAGATCACATGGTATTGCGTAAATATATGTTCAAGAAAACGTAAATTATTCATGTAATAGTAATAAGTTAAATTTTAAGTGATATCGATCGGTATTATATCTTTGTAGATGATTATTGTATAAGTGGTGCGCGTTTGTAAAGCAAAGAATATATAAATAAACGTACTTTTTGTATGGAAAAAAATTTATTTGTTCTTTTTTTTTTACTCTCAAAAACTATAGTAATTACACATTTTAATCGATCGTTCCTTCTCCATTAGCACATTTCTCGCAATCTTTTTGTTCTCTCTATTTTTTTTTTTTTTTTTTTTTTTTCTGTTTTTGGTGTGGTATCTCGTCGTTACAACTGGTACAAAAATGATACTATATATGAGATTACACATTTGACTGTACAATCAAAGCTCGTTGGACTGTTAAGAAATAGTTTGACTGCTGAGTTTTTTTTTTTTTTTTTCATTTAAACACTACAGATGAAAAATCAGTTCTCTGTACAGCGAAGCAAGAAAGCAAAAACAAACAAAACTTTCAAATTAATATCATAAAAAACTTATGTTTATATAGTTTATGCTTCTGTAGCGAGGCAAGTTAATGCAAAAGGCCGGAAATTAGCATGGAAGCTCTTTACCCAATGTAAAAGATTAAAGTAATTTTCTTTTTTTTTCTCTCTTTGTATACATCCTTGGTGACCCATCAAAAGTATACTTATCGACACAGTTCATCGTGTTTCATTTTTTTTTTTTTTTTTTTGTCTGTAGCTCACATACTAAAACTCACTATTCACTATATACAACTACCTCAACAAATCACTGATACTTTTTTTTCTCTAACAACCACGTCAAATCACAATACGACACATTTTTTGTCAATTCATTAGCATTTTGTTCGTTCGTTCGTTCGTAACCCTATCTATACGAAGAAACAACTTTAAAGTTATTTGATACGTATTTTTTGTTATGTACAATAGAGGAAATTAAGAATTTTCTCAGCAAGATCGCACTACATATTTTCAAGATACCATTTAATCTAATTAATCTAATCAATTGAAGATTAGGGTTGATAACCTGTATCTTAGGAAGAGAAAAATTGACTCATAGAATTGATAAAAATAGAATCCTCTACTTCAAAGCTTTAAAAGCACACGCTTGACGACAAGAGAACAGTCGCATTGGCATTTTGATCACCATCTTTTGATTCCTCAACCACACGTTTGTCCTTCTCCGCACCATCAACAATCAATGCCTTCACATCGTTCATCTGCACAGTAAGTACAAGGTATAACGTAGTTGAAAATGCATTATTTAATATCCTTATAATAATACTATGTTCACCTCTTTTATCACATGTTTGCAATTCTCGATTATGCTGTTTCGATCATCCAAACCGTTGCTTAAAACTCCTTTTTCAAATTCTTTTGAGTTTTCTGCAGTCTTTTTCTCAGCTAGAAGCATCTCTAGCCTCATTTCCAAATCGATTCTGAAATAAATCATTCATCAATAAAGATAATGTAACTTGTTTTTCATACATAAAAACTACATACTTATCGTCTTTTAATTCTTGAATGCAAGTGTCGTTGTCCAATTGAATGATGCGTAAAACTTTCAACAATTTAGTGACAAGATTGTCAACATCAATGACTTGATCTACAAGACTAGTGGCTGGACAGTATTCAGTCATGGGTAGCGTAGCTTCGGACGGACCGTTTTCTGATTCGCTTATCGATTCGCAATTTTCTTCTTCTTCGTCTTCGACCTGAAATCAATCCGTTTTATTGCCATTTGTTAAGAAACAATGCAATCAAATGCAAACACAATGAAACACGTACTCTGCGTCTATGCAGTATGGCTTGCGTTAGGTTTGTTAGGCTGCTACTAGACTCTCCGTTAATATTAACACTTTCTTCGACAGTTTCAGGAACATTTAAGACTCGTCTGAGCGAATCAGAACTGGATACCATATTGTGTGAATAGGTGTCTGGTAAAGGAACATCTTCTAAAACACTTTCCATCATTAGGCAAGGTTCTGTTTCAAAGTCGAGAATATCGGACGAAGATTCTATGCTCAAGTCTAAAAACAAACGAGATATTAGTTCTACTGTATTAGTTTCCATTTAACGCAATAAAATGTAACGACGAACCTTTTCGTACAACTTTAGACGACTCGGAGGATTTCTTTTCACTCGTGTGTTTGGTCGCAAAAGGATGCGTTGCAGCATTCCTGATAGCTCCAATAACAGCCGAAACAAAAGAACCTCTCTTAGGACTCGGTGTGCAGTCTTTGATACTGTGCTTGGAACTTACAGGGCTCGACTCGATGCTACTGTTGCTTCTACTAAAGGCTTCATTATGATAAATGACGTCCTGTAAAACAAATCATCGGTTGGAAAAAAAAAAAAAACATCATTTCTCTTTTACTGATCGATGCAGATCAACTCTAAATACCTCAAGATCTTTCTCGGAAATATTGTAGGACACAATCAACTGATCCACGAGTGCCTCGAGCCGACTTCCGAGCCCCGAAAGAGCGACCGAGGCACCAGACGCAGCCGCTCCTTGCGTGAGCAAAAGCTCCTTGCTCCTTCTTTCGACGGCATTAAGTTTCATGCTCAGCGACAAGTTCTCCTGTCGCCTCTGCTCGCTGATTCTAACGAGATGCTTGCACTCCTCGGTTTGTCTTTCCAATTCTGACGACAGTTTTTGCATTTTTTCATCCTTCCTCTTTAACTCTGTTTCCGACTCTTTCAAGGCTGTTTCCAGAGTAGCTTTCTCCTCTTGCAAAAAGTCTTGCATCTCCAAGGACTCGGCTTCCAATTCCTGCTGCTGAAGGATCAGCTGCTTCTGTGCAGCTATGTTCTTTTCCAAATCCTAAATTTGCACAAAACACAAATAATTAATGGTCCTCAAGTGAAATTTGATCAAGTGAATTTGCATCTTACCCTGCTCAACATCCTGCAGAGCGACTGCAGATCAGCAATCTCGACTTGTTGACTAGCAAGAACTTGTCCTGAAGATTGAAAATGAGACTCCAGCTCCAAGAAACTATCGTTCCCATCTGCAAAAGCAATCATCCGCGTTTAAAACACCTCAAATTAAATCCTAACTTATCAGGAAGGATAAAACAAAAACAAGTAAAACTCCACGCAACCTGCATGCTCCGACTGCGGCGTTCCCAGCATGGCCAGAACCCTCTGGGCGTTCTTATCCAACTCCTGCTTGGCGAAAGCGTGGTCTGCCTGCTCCTCCTCCAGCTTTTTTCGCAACTCCGCGACCTCAACCTTGAGCTTCTCGTTGTCCTTCTTCCTCACCTCGCTCTCCTCGCTTGTCTTCTTCAAATCAGCCTTCAGCCGTTGCAAGTCCTCCCAGGTACCCTCCGTCTGGCTGGGTCTCTCGGACGTCTCGACGCTCTCGGGATTCGGAATGATCGTCGCCACTCCGGCCAGGCAGTTGTCGATGTCCTTACCCGTCAGCCCCGTCTGTACGCTCGTCTCGTGGTAGATCCGCGTCCTCTCCGCCATCTTCTGCTTAGGATACGGCGGCAAGCCTTTGTGCTGCGGCCCGTTGATACCATTGCTCGAGCCATTGATGGCTTTGCGCCCCAGCAGCCTGTTGAGACTGGCGTCTCGGCTTCCTGACCTGCTACGACTCGCCACCGGAGGTTTCTCAGCCGCTGACTTTGGCACCGCGAATCTGGTGCTCCTCGCGCCCGCCCGCGGCAACGTACCGTAAGCGTCCAGGGTCTTGGTGTCCATGCTGACGGCCATCTTGTCCAGGAAGCGAGCATTTCTCGTCGCGTCCGGCCGACCTCCGTACAAACTTGTGCTGCGACCCAGGGATTTGCGTCCGTCCTCGGATGGTGTGGAGTTCGGGGTGCCCGTCTTCCGGGTGCTCGCGCGCGTGCTCGAGCCTCCTCTGGGAGCCCGGGCGCCTGTCCAAAACAGTCGTTTTAGTTTACTTTTGAAATTACCGTTGTCCATTTTTAAACGAAAGTTCTTCAGTACGACCCGAGAGCCACTCTGTACCTATACCTATAGTATATTCTCTCACTATTGTCTCCACACGGACGTTAGACGATACTGAATCACTTTCAGCCAGAGTGTGCCGGTCATTAGCACTACCTTATCGCACAAAAACACGCGGTCGTATATAATTATCGTGCTCCACGAGATTGTATACTATTTACGAATAAGCGTTTCCGAAAACTCTCGTTACAGCACCTGATAACACGTATATGATAGGATAATTGTGTTTTGGAAGAAAAACATCGAAACGTACTCGTGCCCCTGCCGCGTTGCGCCGCCAGGTCCTTGTTGATCTCGGTGGTGAGGGCCGACGGTAGCGAGTCCGGTCTCGTCCGGGACCTCGAAGCCGCGGTGCTCGCGGTGACGCTGCTGCTCCTCGTGGTCGACGAGTTTCGGGCAACAGCGGCCAACGAGCCGTCCCTCGTGCCCTTGGCCGACGACTTTTCCCTCGACCGGCCCCTATCCCTGCTGCTGCTGCTGCTACTCGTGACACTCTGCGACTTGGTGAGCACGCGCGGCTTTGCCCTCGCGCCCGTCGACGTCGTGCCGTTGACGATCGCACTGGCGCCGTTGCGCTGACTGCTGCTGGTCCTCTGATGCGAGTCGGCCGTGCTGCTGCGGGAGGACGGTCGATCGATAATTTTATTAGGCATTTTCGGTGCAGGAACGGGGCAAGGATTTTACGGTCTCAAGTGTCGTTTCGCCGCTGCCACGCTGATGAATTTTTCACTCCGAGCGAGCGAATAAGGGAGAGAGAGAGAGAGAGAGGTGGGTCAAGGGTGCCCGATAAAAATCAACGGTTCAGCAGAAATTGCGCGCTGAGAGTGAATAAAACAAAAAAAAAATAGATGATGGAGCCATTAGGCAAGTAAAGAACGGCCTCCAAGAGGAAAAAAAAAGAAAAAAAGAGGACACAAGCGAGTAAGGGTATATAACGTACTAGACGACGGGTTTCTTCTTGTTCTGGGCCCCGGGAACGGTAGCGGGCCTCTTTTGCGGGCAACGAGCTGCTGAGACGCTACCCGCGATGGAGGAGCTCTCGCTGCCGGCCTCGCTCGTACCCTCGGGCCGGACCCCAACACTGGCCGGGCCGTTGGTGGTGGCGCCGTTGGTCGTAGCTGGGCCGCTGCTACCACCGCTGAGGCGCATGTCGTCGGGCAAAGTGGCGCAGGGGTCCTCGTAGACGGAACAGCAGCTGACGAGGCTCGAGTCGCACGAGGCCTCGTCCAGGCCGTTGCAGCTGCTCGCATAGTCGACGCTGTTGCGGCTCTGGACCTGGTTAGAAATATATCCTTGTGACATTTTTTTGTTTGTAAATTTCCAGATCTGGATGAGGGGAAAAACGTATACGCACCCTGGGTGGCTCGGCGGCGCAACCCTCGACACCGCTGTCGCTACCATCCTTGCCCTCGCCCGGGTAATCCTTCTTGTCGTTGTCGGCGACGGGCGTGCCGGTCGTCTCGTCCTCCACGGGGATGTTGGCCCCGGAGCCCGCGGACGCCACGGTAACCACGTGGATGACCGTGACGTTGCACTCGCTGTCGTTCATCGCGTCGCTCCCGTCGAGGGAGGCGCCCTTCGGCTCGACTAGGCGATCCTCCTCCTCTTCCTCCTCCTCTGCCGGCATGCCCGAGTCTTGGCGCGACACCGTTGCAGCGCTCTCGTGCACCGACAACTGCCAGAGAGTAAGTATACATTTCATCATACATGCTCGCGTAGGAACAGGATATTTGGGCCATTTTTTTTTTTTTTTTTTTAACGCGACTCTCGAAGTGAAAGCAATCACGCGGTCGTGTTTAAGCAAAAGACGATAGAAAATAAAAGACACTCAAGATTCGGCGCAACGTGAAATGTGAAAGGTTTATACATAATAATATATTGCGGGAGAGTCGATGTACAAAAAAAAAAGGAGAAATACATCGCGAGCCACGGTGTAAGTATCGGAGAAAAAAAAAAAAAATAGGTACCTTGTCAGCCTCCTCGCTCTTGACTATCAGGTCCATGACTGGGCGGCAGCTGGACGTGGTTCAATCCAGACGTTGTTTCACCACGACGAAGGCCGGGGGCATTTTCCGTTCTTCTCTTCGCGACGACGGGGCACGGCTGGCCGGTCCCGCGAATCTGCAACAGCAATCGGAAAAGGGTGTGTTTTTGAGTATACATACATGTACATTGTGGGTGTATTGCTCGTCGGTCCTTATTGTCGGAGGAAAGCAATTTCGAGAGGTGCTCCGGAAGGAGACGCAATTTGGGTTCGATCGGACCTATACGAGCAGTTGATTCGTATAAAAGGGGGGAGTGTTAATTCGATTTGTAAGGGGACTTTGGTCGAGATGGAATTTTCAAGGGAGCGTCTCGCAAATAAAAAAACAACGCAAACAAGTAACGTTTTTGTATTTGCGCGTGATGGGGAGATAATTTTCGTAAAAACAAACTGAAAAATCCAGTCGTGTAACAAAATTTTCCATTTATTGTTTTTTTTTTAATTACTAAAAATAATACTGCAAATTGCTAATATCGTCGTAACAAATCCTACTATATGCTTACTCAAGTAATTATCTGTTTAAAAAGGCATTTGTTGACTGATTCATATTATAATATGAAAGTTGCAAGAAATTTTCAAGTTTTCTTATATGAAGTAAAGAGTTTTGGAAAAAATCGTAAAGATAAGGAAAAAAAAGGGGGGAATTCCAGTTGCAAGTGCCGAAATCCACGTACATTTATTGTTACGCACGTACTTAAATACACGATGATATTTACGTGTCGTACAACGATTATGAAGAAGCCCGTATCAAGTAGTTCCGAGGATTACCTATATAATTATCAAAAATGGCATTTCTTCCAAAATGGAAACGTATTACTATTGTTACTGATTGGTTATTAATCACCTAAAAAAAAAAAAAAAAAAAAATTACCAGTAATCCACAATGGATAAGTAGGTGTACGTTTCTCATCCCTTGACAAACCATCCAAAAACGACAACAAAGCACCTGTATGGATTTACTAAATGCATATACACATACATATCTATAGCTAGCCCTTGTAGGCGCGGGAGTTGCGCGTAAAACTAATAAGTAACAACGACACGCGAGAAAAGAAAGCTGCACACGAGGGACTTCCCCTCTTCCCCCACCCCCCAAGTTTAGCGATGAAATCGACACTCAATGCAAGGTCACCTATGCCGTGTATATGTATGTATACGCTACCGATTTCTGCGTCAAACAGACGATCCACTTGTACAATACCTACTCTAAATATTTTGCGCTTTTTGATTTTCAAACTTATTAAAATTGTATCAGCTTTGAACGATTATTTTTATTCTACCGAGTGCAGAAATCTGAAAAAAAAACAACGAAAAAAAAAAAAAGAAAAAAAAAAAAACAATAATAAGAACGAAGAAGAAGAAGAAGAGATAAAGCGAGCGCGTACATAATTGTATGGATGTACGTACGTATAATTATAGATACGCGAGTGTGCACCGAGGGGAAGTACCTGACGAGGCGCTTCGTCGATTGGCCGGGGCCTTCGGCCAGCCGAGATAGCAACCGATTCATATAAGCTCCGCGCACACCGTCCCGGTTCCACAACGTCGGCCAACCGGTACTCTCGTCGCATGGACCATTTTAAACACGCGCTCGTGGGTCAAATCTCTGTTACCAGTAGATAGAGATAAAATATACTATACTCGAAAAAAAAAAGCCGTCAAGTCGATTCGTCGCGGGGGAGGAAAAGGAATTGATGGACCGATGTTCCGTCCAAGAAGACATTCGAGGAGTGCGCCCAACAATTGTACAGCAACAGCAGGTGAGTGGCGACGAGCAATAAAACTGCACACTCGTGTAGTAGCCTTTCATATATAATATATATTTTCTTCTTCTTCCTCCTTATGTACACTTGTAGATCCCTCGTTAACGCGGCGCGGTAATATGCGGCAATTAAGGAACGTAATGGCCAAGGTGCGCGAGTGCGTGCGCAGGTACGATTTTTCACTCGATCCTATATTTGTTGTTCTTCCAGTGCTATAATAGTTGCACAATCATACATGAAAGAGAAAAAACTTTCGGCGCTCCCGTACATATATACATATACTGCACCTATGTTACCGCGTCAGAGCGACCGGCCGTATAAAAAACGCCATTGTATCGGTATACTCAGCGTCCGTAGTTCGGACGAAAGAAGTCACGCGTATGAATTCGATAACCCGAGTAATTGTAACGGGCGCACAGGCAAGCTTCTCTCGCTCGCAGTCGGAAAAATTGTTTCCCCCCCCCCTATGGCGGGTGTAAAGCCGAAAGTATGGGGATGATGACTTTTTGTCCGCAGAGGGAAGAGCAGCCGGGAGCGGAAGATGAAGGACGGGCAGCCTCAGCAGAGCATACCGGAGAGCAAGCACCTGGCGGGGGACGGCGTGCGCCTGAAGATGCCCGTGAACCGGGAGAGCTTGTGGATCGAGGGGGACGGGTGTAGCGTGGAGATCCAAGTGAACCACGGGCTGGTGAGGGTGACGGGGGACGGGTGCCGAGTGCGCATCGAGAGGAACCTCGGCCGCGTGGATTACGTGGGCGACGGTGGACGCGTCTACCTTGGGCTCGGCTGCGACGCTGACACGGTGACGTACCGGGGGGACGGGGGTATTGTCGAGGCGGGCAACAAGGGCCGGGTGGCTGTAGGCGCCAGGAGGTCGCGCGTCGTGAGAAACGGCAGGCTCGTGGTGACCGAGGTCAAGGCTAATGAGACCACCGGGGACGAGTGCTTGAGGATACAGACGGGAGTCAAGCCCGGGGCTAGGATCAGCATCAACCTCAACGGGGTGAACGGCAAGTGCGTTAACGTCCACGGGACGACCTGCTGATGATTGGGTCGAGAGGATTTTCTTTCTTTCTTTTCTATTCTGCTGTACAGGTCTATCAGATATTATTGACTCTGCTATTGTCACGACGGTATTATACAATTTTGCCAAGCCCGACCTTCCACGCCACTAGTGCCTCTACTTATATTATATACTTTACTTCCGTATACGTACCTACCGTGTACTAAGTGTTTTGTGTGTTGTCGACGAGGTGTGACGTAATTGTGAATAACACACGTAATCTCGGAGAGGACGGGGGGAAGTCCATACCGAGACGACAAACAAGCTAGTGATAATTATCTAAGCTGAGAGGGGGGGGGGAGAAGGAAAAACAGCGGTAGCCAAACAGATACATAGCTACATGGATATCGCGGGACGCAGTTGCAGTGGTATGGATCTGACGTGGTCGTCGATGATCTGGACGATTGATTTTTACGGGTGACCGCAGCCGGGTTTTATTATATATAGGGTATAGAGGCGGAAGTTGGAACAAACAAAAAAAAAAAAAAAAAAAAAAAACCATGGGAGGTGGTACATAAACTTCATTTTCCGGTCAACGATCGACATCGGCAGCTGATGACGATATACATAATATACGGGGGCCGTCCTTGGTATGTGTTTTGTACATCCTCCAAATAGTGATAAGCCTGTGCGTGCAACGATACGCGCGATGGGTTTTTATGTTTATATAAACGACAGGCAGACTTTGATTGAGAGATTTTTGTCGACGACTGCGTATTAATTTTACTTGAGCGTCACGCATCGAATGACGATTGTTGCAGACAAACGAGTTTGCATAGGTAATTAACTTTCATGTATATATACGTGTAATATATAATGTGTACGAAAAAGACTGTTAATATATATATGTTACGTATACATTAGGAGCGTGTAAATGGTAGCAATAAATATATTATTTATTCAAGCCGATTTCCCTTGGAATTTCCTTTTTCCCTCTCCCTTTTAAATCCTGTTTTGTCAAAAGTACACCTATACAGTTGTAAAACAAAAAATTAAGATTTTCTCCGATCTCTTCTACCACAAAAGCTGTCCAATTTGCGAATCGAGCTGCTTCCAAGTGACGCAGCGATAAAATCTTTTCCTCTATGTATATGCATACGGCTCGAGCCTCTTCTTCTTCTTACGTGTGTACGGGACTACGGGTAGCACAGTTTGGGTAATATTTGCGGACGAAAAAGGCATCGTTGTCGAGAGAATTGCGGTCGGGCGAGAATAAAGTGGGAGTCGTGCAGTCCAAAGAGGCCATCCGATCCGACGTTCATGTAGCAATAAAGAGGCAACCGACATGCACTGCACTACTGGCGAATGTCTCTCCGTTGCACTATTTCATAGGTATCTATATATACACACATGTACGTGTGAGGGTGAGGTGAATAAAGGGTTGTCGGAGAGAGAGAGAGAAAGGAGACGACCTACTTTTTATCATTTCTCTGATTTATTAAAACTTCGCCGCGGCTTTAGTGAAACGAGAGTACGACACGCACGTAATATATCGTGTGTATGTACAATATCATAAAACGTGGACGCATGTTTTTGCAGGTATAAGTGTGGCCACGTACCTTTACACTTATTTATAACACCTGACTCTCAGTTAGCGTTTGGCTAATCAAGTGCGGAGAATTATAAGTATAGGAATGCACCTTATACGTGTGTGCGTTGATACTCTCCGAGACAGCGATACTTATACTTATGTATATATATATATATATTATAATATCCCCATCAGTACGAAAGTTTTAGCTTCGCGTATATTTATATACAGTACAGCTGTATGCATCATCGCAAAGAGAAAGAGCAGGAGTATAAGGTGGTATCTACTGGTAATAAAACTCTGCTCCAATGAATGATAGAAATGCAGCTTCTTCTTCGGCAAATCATCGTTTTACCTATCACGTGTGGAAATGTACATGATATTATAGCCACGGGAAAATTATTTTTTCGCTGCCTTGGTCGGAGAGAGAAAATTTCATCCTCGCTTTCATCTCGGACCGAGCGAGGGCTTCGTTCGACGGTAGCTTCTTCTTTGCTGTGCACTGTATATACCACATATATACCGTGATCTCCATCATACCTCTTATATAGGTACTTCAGAAAAAAATTTTACTTATCACAGCACAAGAGACTCAAAGAGAGAGAGAGAGAGAGAAGCGGATACGTGCCGTAGATAAACGAGCATCGTGAACTCTCGGTCGTATAGGCATCAGTGTCCCCGCAGGATGTAATAATGATGTCGCTTATCTATGCCTCCTCCTCCGCGCGTTCGAAGCAATAATAAGAAGAAAAGTATAAAATTGTGTTGAAAAATCACACGTTTGCGCGTTTACAACGTGTCTGTCTGTATGTACAGGTATCGGGGATTCACCGGCAACGTGTCATGTATATATCTGTTGTTGAAAAAAAGTGCGCGTGAGCAGATTTATCAAGCGGAGACTCTCTACTTTTCAAGTTTTTTTTTTTTTTTTTTGTCTCCTGGTGCCAAGGTTAACAAATTACTTACCAAGGCCCGAAGGATCATAATAATAACGAAGAGAAAAAAAGAGAAAAGAAAAATTTTGGAGCCGCCGTCAAGGTGATTCGGATGAATAAAAATGGCTATTTTTAGAGATACCCGCGCCCGAGATTGTTTACATCATCTTTCCTTCGTTTTTTTTTTATTTTTTAATATCACATATAGAGAGGAAACGCAAGAATTTTTAACGTGTTGTAACATTATCACCACGGGTACACAAAAGTACAAAGTGCAAAGTTATACCCATATAGTATACATGCGAAGAAAAATGTGAGAGAGATCTATACAATATGTAAGTGCATTGCCAGCGACGCGGAACACGCACTCGTGAGTGCTGTGTTGCGTGCGCGTAACCCATACATATATGTTTTCATAATTTATACCTCGCAAAACGGATAATCTCGCGAGAGAGGCGTGCACATACATAAGTATGTAATGTAAAATATACAAAATTGCCGTGTGCCCCGATAATCGGAAAAATACAAGCGAGAAAAACAAATATTTCGCGAACGCGCGAAAGTTAACTCTCGCTTCTTTATTTGGCGGGTACTGCTCTGTGTGTGTGTGTGTGTGCAAAAAACAACAAAAATATTCCTCGGTTCGTGCAATGTAATATTATACGCGTTGTTCAGGTATACGTGATTCGGTACATGGTTTATTTCGTTTAATCATCACGTGACCAAAATGCAACACAAGTAAACCACCTAATACGTACATACTTATCTCTGCAGTATCGAAAAAAAGTGTTTTCTATTTGGTCGCAATGAACGGTAAAGGCGTTACGGAGAGAAAGTGCACCAGAGAGCGTCCGACAGAGAAAATATATTATACGCGCAAGGAATGCATTATACTGCTGCTTTGCGTGTAATACGTACTTATGATAGGTATATGTGTATGAAAAAAAAAAAAAAAAAAAAAATTGGGTTGCATAACCGGTCACGTCGCGATATTGAAGGTGATGATGTACATATACGTATACATGTGCAGCATCAGGGTGGTGACGAGAGGACTTTCCGATACATCGTCGCGTCTCTCTGACGTATACCTTGTGTATATATCATATTGTGCTGTGTACTGGGTCAAGGTCGTCCGCGGCCTCGTGGTGGTTATGCGCGGCTGTATAGATATATCGGTAATTATCATGTGCATGCGCATGTGTACATTATATCGCTAATACTCGATCATATACATAATATATACATATATTGAGAGTAGCTCTTCGCACGCGCGCGCGCTTCCGTTATGTATAAGCTCTTGTATAACATACATTATACGCATACGTATAGGCTAATAATGCTGAGTAGTCGGATTTATTTACATATTTTTTGAATGTGAAGATAGTTTTAATATGGAAAAATTATAAAGTAAATGTACATCAGACGTGTCTATTTTTTTTTTTCATTTGTCGATATAAATTACTTTTTCATGGAAAAAATGTAGATTAAAGGAAAAAAAAATAAATAAAAAAATGAAGAAACAAACAAGGTTTTTGCAAGTATAATCAATCCCTTTTTCCTGGACGATAAATAATCCAAGACGTTGTGCGTGATCTGTCACTGCTCCTCCTTTTCGTGTACGCTTATAATAATAATAATTATTATTGTACCATAATGAGGTAAAAACTTGAAGTGTAGCGGAAACAAATAAAAAATACATCAAGTAATATGTAGTTACACCTTTATTCTTGGATAATTTCACGAGTACAACCAATGGGTACTTCTTATCCTGTAATTGAATGAAATCCGCAATTACACGCATCGGCAGAGTCATAACAGCCCCTAAGTATCTTTTTTTGCGAATAAATTTTGCAAACCAAAAAAAAAGTGTACTTGGTGTCAACTGGCGAGAAAAAAGGGTCGGCTCTCTCTCTCTCGTCTGGAGTTGGCAAGCTGCAACAGCGGTGGCATATACATGTAATACATATATACACGTACAAGTAGGTATAGAAGTGTCCTCTGAATTGGAGACGCGATTAGTGCCCATTAGGCCGTTTGTTTCAATAAACCCTCAATTATTGGGCACGAGTGCTTCACAGGAGTGCCTCGTTTCGTACATCAATTTAATGAACGCCGCGCGACCCCAGACGTCGAGGAAGCAGTCTATAATATACGTATATGTGCACAAATTGAATTCAAACGCGATGATTTATTCTAAAAGTGTGTAATTTTCAACGCATAAATACGATGATGATGACGAGAGAGATAGAAAAGGGGGGGGGGTTTCGGCAAACATGAAACGGACCGTTCCGGCAAAAAAAACAACAAAAAAACACAAGCCTCAACATCGGGGGAGTTGTCGCTGCCGAAAAAACACGCAATTCTCATGGACGCACAAAAGGAGCCTCTCTGCAGAAATATAAATAATTCAGTATAGCGCGTATATAGAGGGAAGCAAAACAAAACAAACGTACAAGAAGGCAGAGAAGAGAAGAAGCCGAGTCGGAGCGTCCAAAGCATCGCGTATACCACCGACGCCCACGTACTTTTTAAGCTCCCCGCGTGTATGGGGCATTGGCGGCGGTAGCAAGAGGATCGCCCCCCCCCCCTTCCTCCGGAGAATTCTACAATAGACGGTACACCATCTCGTCAGTAGTTATACATACAGTCTGATATGGTGATGTGGATACAGCAGTGCTTGCACAATAACAACAATGACGCACAATAATCGTGCATTACGAGTTTCTCTCTCTCTCTCTTCTTCTCTCGGCCCTTCCTCCCGATCGAAATAAGCGAGAAGTCGTCGTATAGCGGTATGGTCCGTCTGTGCGACACATGTCTTAGCCGTGCGAACGAGTGCGCGCAAAAGTTAGCCCTGGAATCACCGCGTCAGTTTCCTATATATTTATATACTCTGTACACGTAAAACGTGGTGTCTACGGGGCGAGCAAAAATAAATGACGTATACTAATGTACTAGCAAAAGAAAAAAAATTCGGGGAGGAGTGCGTCCTATACAGGCCCAAGTGTCGATATATTTTTACGATTATTGTAAATGGTTTTTAACACAACCGTGTAAAATTTTCTTTTCCAATTCGTAGCATAACAATAATATGAACATAATATGCACCCCGCGTATATATTTATATACACACGTGTGACCAAACACGTTTCGTGCCGTACACCGCACTGGCTAGGGCGCAAAAAATCTATGGAGTGGCGCACAAGAACAAAAATGTGGTAAAGTACTCTGTGCGATTATACAACAAATGCAATGTCGAATCAAAGGATCGATTCGTGAGCAATAAAAGAAACTCGGGCGCGACGCTGGCGCATTGTGCCGATGAGGGAAGAAAAAAAAAGGGGTTGTTGCGCAAGTACATACAGACGCATACAGACCCGTCAAACCGTATGATTATATACAACTGTGCTCTGTGGAAAGTAAATTTCGAAAAACATAAGGGGGGAGTAGTTGAATGGTGCTCTTGTACGCATTTATGCATATATGGGTGATGAGTATAGGTCCGATGGCTTCGCTTTACACACGTTTTGGTGACGATCATTGTTTCTTCCCTCCGCAGTGTAAGGTATAATTATATAACAAAAGCAAAACATGGATCGCCCCGTGTCTCGGTTGTGTACGCAAAGTTGCACGTGTATGTATAGATGTGCGTACAACCCAGCATGTATTTATATTGTTTAGTTCAAAGAGGGTGGTGCGGAAACCCCAACGACGATAAGTGGCTTTTGTCTTCATCTCGCACAATGTATAGGTGTATATATATACCCACTCGCAGTATTGTACTTGTACTCTCGGGAGTAATATGATGATTCTCTCACTTGCTCAGAAATCGATACGTTTGGTTTGAATTGTCGAATAACCAACCATACATATATATACCTTTGGTGCTTGCGACTGACCAGGAGAACTTTGACGGCGATTCGAGACTCGTAAGGTTTATTAGCTGAAACGCCCCGAAAATTTCTTCGCATCAGACTGCAAATGAAAACTTATTTTTTTCTCTGTATATATTCTGAAAATGACCTGTTTGCACAAATGGTTGCTTCAATCCTCCCCTACATACACATATGTATAATTGTAGTTTGAGCAATACGCATATAGGTGAGTACCATTACCATCGTGGTATGTAATGTAATATAGCGCGTGAGTATACCCTATATGAACTACTTCTGTAAAAACGAAGCAATCAAAAAGTCAGTCCCGGTGTACACCGCGAGAGATCGCGTACACATGCACATGTGGGTATATATATACTTACAGCACATGAGATCCCAAAGCCAACTAGCGTGAAAAAACACAACAGTGCTTTCAAGTGCAGCGAGCGAGTGCAGTAACCCCGTCAATAAATTAAATAAAGAACGCGCGCTGCACAGAAACACCGAGACGAGAGAGAGAGAGAGAGAGAGGGAGTTTAAAAATAGTCGTGCACAATCATCATCATCACCCATTCGATAATCCGATCAGGCGCCCGTGTATGTAATGCACATGTTCGGCGATCTCATTGACTGTAACGCGCGTAGTCGCCATTTGTAGCAACGGATAGGAGGAGAAAAAAAAAAAAATTAAAACAATACATATTATGACAGGCGGATGAGAAAAATAATGTGGACGCGCGCGCGTTTCGTGGACCTGGATGGTGCTGGTTTGCCGCTGATGCTCGTTAGCAGCGTCGCGCCAGAGGCCGCCCGCTAAATGGAGAGAATAATATATATATATAGTGGTCATGGTATACTAAAAGAGACGCACGTACGGGGACACTCGCGAAACAAAAGGGGAAGAGGAGGAGCGCGGATATTATAAGAATGCCTGCACAGCAAAGAGCCTTGGGAATGTTCTTGCGCTAGTGTGGCCCCACCTCGACACAACTCCCAAATATTCTAAAGCGACAGAGGGTTCATCGATTTCGGTCTAAATGGCCCCACGTGTCATAAAGAGACCGAGAGTGCTATAAAGTGGGATTTGCGAAAAGCATTTTTATACCTGTGTACTCTTGCCCGGTGCAGGTGCAGGTGGATTTTCGAAAATATTGCAGGACTGCTGTATACTTTTTCCTTTCTTTTTTTTTTTTTGTTTTCGCACGAACGGTGAAAATAAAATTGCAAATGAGGTGAATGCAGCGCTCTGAATTTGGCTGTAAATTTCGATCGCAGGACATATTGTGGACAAAGAAAAAAAATGGACAACAGGGCAGCTCAAAAGTGAAAACGTTACAACCATCTAAAATTTAAATTATACTTTTAAATGTGTGTTGTACTCTTATACACGTAGGAAATTACAACAATGAGCCAATTATACGAATATATTACTATGCAATAATGTTGTGTGTTAAATTCTTATACAATACGATATCATGTTGTCGTGAATCACCTGCACGTGACTCACCGTCGTGCGATTAATAACCTGACGAATATACTTAATATTTAGTAACGCAGCGACACTATAATTACGTATACCGAATCGACAAAACATCCACCAACCCTCTTAAAAAAAAAAATAAAATAACAAGTACGACGTCGTATGTCTTTTATATTGCACAGCTCTTCGGAAACAATTATTCTCAATATTTGGCTCTCAAAAGGGAAGATAAATTCATTGGAGGCGCAAAAAAAAAAAAAAAAAAAAAAAAAAAAACATAGCCAAGGCTATACGGTTCATCACCGTAAAGCTATGGTTTATTGTACACGGAAATCCTACACGCGTCTCAAATATAATATGTGAGTGTACCTTATCCCTTCTGGCTGCTGCGCTCTGTGATTTTCTCTTCTGTTATCAAAGTAACGGGAAACTCTTTCCCCCGTGCAAGAGGACGAGAAAAAAAAAAAAAAAAAAAACAAAAAAAAACAGTACATGCATATACCATATCATACAACTACAGCATTATCTCAAAGTGTATCGTTGAGAAGAAGAAAAAGAAAAAAAACTCGTAAAAATGTAGTCATCGTGTGCAAGCTTGAGTTTATAGATAAAACACACGCGAGGGGGGGGGGTAACCCATCACCTATTAGCGTATACGTAAGAAGGGAGCCACGTGGTAAATGTATATATATATTAAAATATCCTCGTAGAAGTTACATGTAACACGGGAGGAGAAAGAGCTGCCCTATTAAGTGCGCGCACGCCAGATAGCTACTTATAAGCTCTTTACATTATCATGTATATATACTTGCGTCGTGCGCTCTTTAAGAAGTTGGGTGCGTGTGCACATATAAAAAAAACACAGAGGAAAATGATTAAGGGGTTGTGGAGAAAGAAAAGAGTAGCGAGTGAGTATATATACTTGGTATACACTTGAAAGGAAGATGAGGCAGATGGAAGAAAGAGCCGATGCGTGTAAGTAACGCAGTACGATAATGATAACGCCGCTGTTTGATAGAGTATGCTTCCTTTTTTTTTCCTCCCATTCATCTACAAAAAAAAAAAAAAAAAGAAAAAAAAAAAAAAAAGTATAGGTACACTCGAGAGCGTCGCGCGTGCGATATTGATCCTCCCCGAGCGAGTCCACGCGTAAGGGTAGATCCACATCGTTCCTGATTTAGATGTGCAATTCGTCAGCAGCTAGTCAGCGCGCCTGTGTAAAAGAATAAGAAACAAAAAGACCGACGAATAAAAAAAAACAAAAAAACTCAACCGGGGAGTATTTATGTGTAGCGCGTACGAAAAACACATACCCTGGATGTCAACGACCACACCACTGTACGTATAGGCAAGGTATATTATAGGTACGAAGAAGAAGAAGAAGAAGAAGCGAGCCTATAGGAGGTCTTTGGTATACGTATGGGAATTCGGGGGGACGCATACCACCGAGGCCGTTTACCGAGGGGCTCAGCCGCGGCTCGTGCGACACGCAACGACCTATATGCGCTCATTTCGCGCGGAAAATCCTCACGTGGGCCGTGGCATGAAAAAAAAAAGAAATTTTTCATTTCCCGCGCACATATTACAAGTATATACATCTCTGTATGTATACCAAAGACGACGGCGGAGCTTCTTCCGAAAGTCTTCTCCTGCCAAGAGGAGGGGACGGGGTGTCACGCAGCCCTTCGACGTATATATATTTGACTTTCACGAGGGGGAAGATTTGCGGGGAGGCTATACATGGAATTTATCGTGTCGTAAGTACTTGTGTAAAGGGGTGTAGGGTGGCTCGAGCTGATGACTATATACCCCATGTACGGGTGCATTGAAAACTCTCGGGGAGCTATATAAGCGTTGGATATTCATCCGAGGGCGTGTATATAAAACGTAGAATCCGTCAGGGTCGCCGCGTGGTTTTACTGGTACGGATGATCGAGGGGGTGGTGGTGTATATGTATACGTATTACACGGATGCGGGTGGATTACGCGACGCTTGATGGCTCAATCGCGGGTCACCATATATATATACACACAGTTGAGTCGTGCGCGATACATTCCTTAATTGATTTATAATATAATATAGGCTCGTGCTGGTATAGAGGGAGATTCGGCATTAACACGTTTACACAATTTAATCCGATGAGTCTTGATTTCTTGGGTTTAAAGTATAAATTTCGAACTGAATGCGCACGGTAAATCGACTGTTTCGGAAGATGTATCATTGATTTTATGTATACCGATAGTAGTATATTAACGGTATTACCTGTATATATCAGTATAAATTGTAAAATACAATTAAATGTTATACGAGACTCGTGTCGTCTTCGTACACTTTTGCTTGATGCACAAGCTTTTCATTTAACATGTGTAGGTATCACATAGGCACCTATTTATTTATAGGTATTCCGTAGCGCGTACATGCATATATAAAAGGTACTACGCAGACAATGCTAACAAGATGTAATATTCTTGTCCTTCCGAGCCCCATATATATAGCTGCTTGACAAATTGTCGCTACCTCGCGACGGCCACTTGTATACATAAATACATACTATATATATTATCTTTTTACCTCTTTGTCATTGTAATTTTTGTCATATAAAGTCCATCAGGTTGTCTAATATATATAATAGCCAGATACAACGTCAAAATGTAAGTACTTTTTTTTTTTTTTTTTAAACTATTTAATTGATGGTTATAGAATGATTTATTTCATTCCATGTGACTTGGAATTATTTCACAAGAAAGCGCAACTTGTGTACTTATCCGGTACAACGAGACGCAAAAATTCGTGCACGGCTATGTATATATAGATGCGTATAAACAAAACTGCGTTACACCGTATGCATAATATATACAAGTATAATCATTGATGATTATTATTTTTTATTTATTATTATTTTCAATGGCCGCTACAGTACATCGTATGACTTGTGCAAACGATCAAGAACCCCACCAATATACCCGTTTAACGATGAAAAGGCAAAAAAAACCCAGCCAAGCGGTAATCCTCTTTCTGCAAACTCGCTCTACTTACATCCGATAATCTCTCGATAAACGGTGCTCGTATACCAGTATAAGTACAGCCGGGCTAATAACTCCTGTAGCTCGACGGTGACAACCGCAGAGCTATAATATCATAGGTATACACTCAGTACTCTACCAGCATCGCTCGAGAAGAAGCGCACGCAGCTGCGGGAATAATCAACGCTCGGGCTTCTGTCTTGTATATTACTTCTTCCGACGTAAGTAACGCTCTATTAAAAGTAAAAGAAAAAAAAAACAGTACAAAGGTGCGATTATCGGAGTCTCTCTCTCTCTCTCTCTATCAATATACATACGAGGAACACAATATAAATATTATACCTAAGTATTCGGAGGCGGTAAAGGAAAAGGAAGTATATAGATACGAGGTACAGCAGTGCGCGCGTCACGTATATATCTTTCGACGATATGATACATGTGTTGCCTACGCAAGGTGAGTGGGTGGGTATATTATATACACGGGTTTCATTGATAATCGCAACGCGCCACCTGATACGTATACATATATCATATACATATATATTGTATACCTTTACTCTCTCCCTCGTAGCAAAATGAAATTCATCCACACGGCAGGGAGAAAGAGCCTGTTGACATTCGATGCGCTCACCGGGTAAATGATCCTTTTTTTTCCCTTTGAAAGGCTTGATGTCGATGATCCTTTTTTTTTTTTTTTTTTTCCGCAGAAGATACACACACGGTGCGGTACATGCCAACGGTGCAGTGGGGGGGGGCATGTATATAGGTATTCTCAGTTAGTTGAGTTAAGAAACTAGCATATTTTATATAAATACATATACTTATAAGTAGCGCGAATCGAGGATTACGTGTATGTACAAGTTTTTTTTTACTTTTTTGCGGGAGTAAGTATATACTTGCCTAAGTACTGATTTGTTCGGTGAGCTGTTACAGTTGTCGTTTGCACATAAGTAATATACAGTTGAATCGTTGCAAGGACACGCAACAACACACCGACATCATATTGTAGCCCATTTTATTGTTATGCGTATTTGGACTCCATTATTTGTATAGAACTATAATTATTCCCGTCTCATTAAAATCCAAATCGAGATGTATACGCGTATACTTTTGTATAGATATTATTGCAAACAACCTCCCCTCCTCTACGTAATACGTAGGTATATGTATAACAATACCAAATCCGTCCATCACGAGAAAGGCAATTTACGCCGGCGATGAAGCGTTCGAGTATAATTTTGAGTTTTCACCGTGAACATGGTTAACTATACACGTGCAGGTACTTACGGGTTGGAAGATAAAAAGAAAACACGGATTTTTTTAGCAATTAGTTCGAGTGTGAATCGGAATCCGATCGCCTTTCGCAACGTATACTTACATATCAGTGCATTGTGTTATAGGGTATGGAAATTCGAGATTTGTGTATATCAGCTGATGATATGTATGTTTCGACACGTGCGTGTGCGAAATCCAATACAGAAGCCGTAATTTTGAGTGATACTTAATTGCCAACGCAACTTTTTATATTGCTCGGATCACTTTTTTTTCTTTTTTCTCGCAAGTAGATACACGCATCGATACCTTTTGTAACGAGCCACCAATAGCATTAAAAAGTACACTTGTCGTTCAAGAACGGCATATACCCTGGCGTTATTTTTAGTCCACCAGGGTTTTCTTTCTTCAAAAACACAGCGCGAAAGCGCTCGACTTTCCCAAAAGCCTCATCATCATCATCATCGGAGATCGTCTCGGGTGTAGCGAAATTTCCCGGGCGATAGCGCACACCCGTTACACTACACTATAGGTGTAATATATACCCAACGCACACGCCCACACTATACTCTCCGGTACGTGTATCTCTATAAACGAAAATGACTAACGAGAATACACGTACACGATGTATAATGTCCCTCCCTTTTCTCTCGTTTTTTCCATAATGGTTAACTATCCGCGGGCCATTTAATGAATCGGCTGTTTGAGCGCGTTTAATAATCAACCGTGCCAAACTGGGACTGCACGATCCGCGCCGCTTTCGAGAGTAATGAACGTGACGTTCGATATGAATCGTGAATTAATTGCCACGTGGGTATACCCATCTTGCGATAGTCGATTGTTTCCTTCGCTAATGGCAAATTGATGTTGCTGTTGTTGTTTGTAGGGTGCGGAGGAGCTTATTATCCTGTATACTTATATATGTACCTATACACTACACGCGAGTTATGACCGAGAATGAGTTACTTCGGGGAGGAGTCGACAAAAAAGTCTGTACAGCCTGGGCAAAGAAAAAAAAAACAAAGACGTGGGTGACGAGAAAGGAGTGAGTATCGGATTTGGCTACGCGAGACAATTGAGAGGCTTTTTTTTTTTTCATCCAACCGGAGGCACTTACTCGAACGCAAAAGTATTTCTCACATAATTATGTATATACATATATTTTATACGTAAACAAATTAACTCTGTATACGTAGATGCAACTATTTAATGTCATTAATAGGTACATGGACCAACGAAAAAACGCCCCATTTGAATATTTACCCTTCAGAGCTACTATAATACCTGTATACGTGTGGAAATTAACAAAAAATATCTTTGGTTTTGTTCCCCATTAAAAAGAAAATTTTTTTTTAATTTATTAAAATGGAGGACAAAAACGGAATATTTTTTGTGGTTTTTCTCATATAGGTACATACTTGTATATACTTGCGTTGGAAAAAGACACAAATAAAAATTTGTCTTCAAGTTTAACGTCACTTTTAATCTCTGGTCAGTGTTTTATGAGATAATGTATAATATACGGAAGGTAGGGAAGTATATGGGATGTAATCTTGGTACTCCGTGAGTTATAATACATATACCATGTATTATATTCTACCGAGACGGAGTTAAATTAATTCCTCTCTCGTTCAACACACATCGCAATCAATTGTGCACAATAGAAACTGTGCAATCTAGAATTTTTGTTTTTTCTTCCTAGTATGTACAAAAAATATAAAATGTCAACCGAGAGTATCGGTGCATGTCGTACGAGGTATACGTATAATAGGGGGGTAGGTAGAGGAATTACCAGCATCCGCGCGAATCAGCCAACTCGCGCGCGTTGCTTCCTCCTCTTTACGAGCTTTACTGCCTGCACGCGTATATACACATATGGTACGTATATCCGACGACCACCACTGCAGGCCTGCCAAGATAAATAATTACGGGTGTAACGAAGGGTGAGAGTGAGAGAGAAGGACGCGGTTAGTTGGTTGGATTTCGTTGAGAAACAGTTTTTGCGAACATGCGTATAACTTGTAACTCGTTGTAAGTACGTTGATGGCCGGGAAAAGAGAGAGGCTGCAAGTACACATAAATATAAGAATTCAACGAATGTACAGCATTGACATTAAATAAAGTAATGTAAGTACAAACATCCCAGATGGTTGGCCAACGTACTGTAAAAGAAAAAAAAAAAACATACGAACGGCTGGCACATTGTTTGGGCTCTGGTTCTCTTATAGCCTCCCCCATGTATAAATACGTGTGTATGTACCCCCACATATATATTTTAATACGCGTAGGTATAACGAATAATATACTACATTGTACGTGTATCCTTTGAAGAGGAGGATCCCTCTCTCGGAGACGCGTAGTCTCCCTATACGGGGGAGTTCCGGCTGCTGTGTAACGGTGTTCCTTTCTTTTTTCTTTCTGTTCCTTAAGGTTTGAAAGGAGAACGAGGAGGATATACTTAACCTGAGGAGGACGCTTCGCGCAGTCTTACATTCGACGCTCTCCTGTATAGGTCATACGTTCAGAGAGAGAAGGTCGCAATCAAAGGACGTAATATATAATATAATGTAGGTGTATAGGCTGTTCGTGACGACGGTGAACCGAATACGGATCATGTAATATATCGATTGCCATTATTTCTTATCGGTGTGAGGTGTACAACATGTACATGTAAAAGGGGCTGTTCTTCTTCCGATCGATTTCCAAAGGCACACGTATCACTTTGAGCTTCGCGGTGGAGGCTCCATTCGAAACGGGCCATAAAAAAAATTCGCGTTTCTTTTTTTTTTTTCCCCTCCACCGAAGCGGCCCGTGAAATTCTATTTGCGGCTCATCGGTTCGGTAAACCGTGCCACGCGGACGTCTTTCGAAGTTTATCTCTCGCGGTGCTTCTCTCTCTCTCTCTCTCCACATCTTCTCGCGGGTTGCAAGCCAAACATGCGCGGTTTTGCGCGCGCGCGTGCCGTTTCCTTCCCCTTTTGTACACACATTTGATACCCAACTTGTTTCCCTTTTTTTGCTCGTACAAAGTCTTTCGATTTCGCAGAGCCAATTTGAATAAAAACAACATCTTTCGTTCCAGAGCATGCACACGTGGTCTTGCAGCTTTTGAATCTCCCAGTGATTTCGTTCGCTCGACCCCGCGGACATTGAGAGAATGTAAAAAGGCGCTTCGGGACTTTCTCGAAATTTCTGCGAGAGAAAACCGATAGTACGTATAACATCCGTTACACATGTATAATCCAGCGTCGATGATCTAAAATTAAAACGATTCGTTCGACGTGTAAGTACAAAATAATGCAGCTGCACGCAGGGCAAGTATATATATGTATACCGGATTTTGGGGACAAGGGCGGTAACAAGGGTGTGCATGGGCCATGCAGGGGACTACGTATATACAAAAATAATGTGTGTGCGACCGCATATTACAAATACACGTGTACGCAGTGTGCACGTTACGTGGACAATCGATAGACTTAGCTTGAGCCCGTACACCTTGCCTGTAATATATGTATATACCTACGCGTGACAAGATGAATAATCAGCTGAGCAGATGGGGATCACCCAGATGGGCGATCTTGCGAGAGAGAAATTGGACATATACAGGTATAACGCGTTTTCCGGGAGAGTCGTTCGTCTATATAATGTATGTTGTACATTAATTGAAGTTTCGACCCGATTCTCTTGTAGGTACTCGATTATTCCCGCAAGTATACTTACCTGCATGCATACAAAATTATGTCGAGGACGCTGTATTGCTGTAAAGAGGTCTAAATTCTCATCGTCTTTGGTAAAGGGGTTTTTTTTGTGTATTTTTATGTTGCAGAAAATAATATATACCCTACACGCGTGTGTATATATACGGGAGTTCGGTGACACTTTGATCTGGAATGGCGCGTGATGCAATCGGGAGGGATTTAAATATACCTAATACCTACTACCCACAGCGCGCGTTGGATTCTCGAGATTCTTTAGCGTGTTCGTCTCTCTCTCTCTGTCGTTTTGACAAGCGGTAATTTGGGCGAATCCCCGCGGTAGCTCCAGTTCCCCTGGAATTCTCTGGCCACGCCGAGTATTTATTTTTACTCTGGCACTGTGGAATCGCAACCCTACTTGTTATAGAGCACTAATGTTTGTTCGAAATTTTTTGGCACAATAGACCATAGGTGTACACTTATCTTGGCGATGAACAAGAAAGAGACGACCTTTGAAATTTCTATCGAAAAATTTATCGGCAACCCCTCTCGACTGTATCATCAAAGGGCTTTGTTTAGCTTTTTTTACAAAATAGGAGTAGTAGTGTCATGTGCACAGAGGGCAAAGTCAGGCTTTAAACTTGAATTTTTTTTTTTTCAGCCAATTGTTTGACAGAACGTCTTGGAACATCTCAAAGTTCCTTCATTCATTAATATAAAACAAACACCACAATACCTCTGCACACGCACTGTTTACGTAAAAACTCTTTCATTCTGTCAAACTCTGAATAAAATGTTTTGATAAAAATTTTTAACTCAACGAGATTATAAAAAAATTAACCAGTAAACGATTCAAGAGTCAAAAAGTAGATACCTTCACAAAACAATACGCGCAATAGACCAACAAACGAATGACAAGCGAATTTTTGCGCAAAAAAACATTCGACGGGGACATCGAAATCAAATGTATATTTGGCTCCGCACAAAAAAACAACTGCAATGGCTCTATGGCTCGCTTTGGCCGCAAAGGCACAAAAAACATCTGGTCATGGAGCCTACCCGAGGAGGGTGAAAAAAAGAGCATAGTTATAACTACGTACCTATACAATACAGTGGATTGTTTATCTTTTGATCTACTATGCACACACCATACTACAAGCCCATAATCCCATATTGCCCGTATACCACCATCAAATGCGAATGTTATAAATACATACTACAGCAGTCATTTCTTCTTCCTTCTTTCTCCCCCATCATACGCATCCATTTGTACGGTATTCACACACACATGGCGTGCACGAAATGAATGCGAATGAAAAACTCGACAAAAACGAACGAAAGAACGTAAGATGTACGAGTTTATACAACAGTTTTTTACTCCTGGTGCTCTCACTCTTGACAATAATATGTTTACGATTAAAAAGTGCTCCAAAATGTACTTTGCACGCAGTTTGTCTTGGTGAAAGAACCAGAGCTGCGTTCAAAGAAAAAAAAAAAAACAACAAAATAATAGGAACGTAAACAACAAGTAATTCTCACCTCGTTCGTTCAGACGATGGTGGAAGATACCTGCATGTCGAGAGGATAACGAATATCCTGGCAGGTTATGTATCCTCGGACTGCTACTGCAGCGGCAACCCTCTGCGCATCGAGAGGTATTGCAGGATTTGTTATAGGTGAACACCGTTTTTGCTACTACCCTTCTTTTTTTTTTTTTTTCTTTTTACTCCCTCGTTGCTCTCCTCTTTTCCTTCTCCCACGCTGCAGCTACAAACAGCCACCGGCGGAGATCGATCCGCAGGAATCTTCCTCTTCCTGATGTATGGGAAAGCACTAACTGAACGATGTAGCTGTTTTACTTTTATGCCCAATACCAGGTTGCAGGATGTGATGTATTTCTTATTGAAGAAGACAATAGAATTTCGTGTACAATGAATGCTGACGAATAAACGTATATACTCTTGTGGTAGTTTGACCTTATTTCCCTTTTTTTCAAGAACTCGTTACTCGTACTTATATATCCTTACGTATTTACAGAGATGGGATTGATGTGTGATAACAATTGGGTAAAATGTAAAAAAATGAAAAATTTACAGGGAAAAAGAGAGCGATTGTCGCGGTTCGACTTCGAATGACCGCACGGCCAACGTACGCACGCACACTGCTTGCGAAAGGGGAATCGGACTAATCGGAGTTGGGAGTTGGGAGCAAGGCTCCCAGATTTTAGGGAGTTCGCCGCATGCGCAGTGCGCAATCACCCTTTCTCTATAGAGCAAGCTGGAGCGGGAGAGTCCCCCTACCCATACCTTTAACCTAAGCCCCGCCCACTTCTCACAACTTAAGTATGACATCTTGTCTAGTAGGAGTACAATCGACGATAGCCGCGCGGGCTAAGTCTTTTGCCCCAGCCAAACTTGCCAGCTTTCGAATCTCTCTGATGATTTTTTTTTTTTTTTTTTTTTTTTTTTTTTTTTTTTTTTTTTTTTTTAATGTACGTTATACATAAAGTGTTACAACACGTTTATGTAAATAATTATATGTATAACGTTTTAATAGTAAGACATAATTTTAAAAAATACTATGTACAAGACAAGGTGAGTAAAATTATAAAACAAAATATTCGTCACTTATTAAGGAAATAAAAACATTATTATTTAGTGAGTTAAGTGTCGAATTATGATAATTAAAGTATTATTTAGTATTTAAAAATTACCAAACGACACGTCTTGATCATTGTTAATTTAATTCACTATTACATTAAAAAAAACAAGTGCGCGCGAGTCCACGAGCCAAGGATTCACGCTGAATACGCGCAAAAAGTAAACAAGACCAGTAGTTCACAGCCTTGAAAACAAAGTATATGCGTTAAAGTTTCGCATCTGCAGAATACGTTACAGGGTACAATACATATGATCTACACTACTATTTTTTGTTGACTAACTTTAATTCCAGTTTTAAAATGTTTACGAAAAGAATAATGGTTCTAACGTTGCTACCTTGACGTCAATTAACCCTGCAACTTATGTTAAATGATTTTCTTAATTTTGTTGCCTAGTCCTTGTTTTCTTTATTTTTATTTATTTATTTTTTTCTTAATTTCGAACGTGAATGTAAATAAATTACCGCGCGCGTAATGTGGCCACAGTAAATGTGCCGGTCTCAAGCCTGGAGAAACTACAGAGAGAGCGTGCTGTAATAAACATACTCTAAGCGAAAAAAAAGTTGTTTACTTATTAAACAACAACTAAAAATTCATATATTTTATTAATTATACTGTCTGAAATCAGCATGAATTTTTTCACTATTTTTTGTCGAGTGATTTTAGGATACATATAGAAAAATATTGAGAAATTGCAGCATGAGCTTTTATGGCAATCCATATTTTTCGACGAGACGTATTTCCAAGAATAAATACTTGTAGCGAAGTAAGTTATTAATGATACACGAATCAAAAAAAAGGTCGTGCAATTCGGGACAGATTAATGTATTAAACAGTGTTGCTTACCGACCATAATAATGTAATAGTGAATTAAATTAACAATGATCAAGACGTGTCGTTTGGTAATTTTTAAATACTAAATAATACTTTAATTATCATAATTCGACACTTAACTCACAAAATAATAATGTTTTTATTTCCTTAATAAGTGACGAATATTTTGTTTTATAATTTTACTTACCTTGTCTTGTACATAGTATTTTTTAAAATTATGTCTTAGTATTAAAACGTTATACATATAATTATTTACATAAACGTGTTGTAACACTTTATGTATAACGTACATTAAAAAAAAAAAAAAAAAAAAAAAAAAAAAAAAAAAAAAAAAAAAATCATCAGAGAGATTCGAAAGCTGGCAAGTTTGGCTGGGGCAAAAGACTTAGCCCGCGCGGCTATCGTCGATTGTACTCCTACTAGACAAGATGTCATACTTAAGTTGTGAGAAGTGGGCGGGGCTTAGGTTAAAGGTATGGGTAGGGGGACTCTCCCGCTCCAGCTTGCTCTATAGAGAAAGGGTGATTGCGCACTGCGCATGCGGCGAACTCCCTAAAATCTGGGAGCCTTGGTTGGGAGTATTCATTCGGAGTTACCGGAGCAGAGAAAAAAAAAAAACGCCCCAGTGGTCTTGCCGCCGCCGCCGAGACCGCCAGAGATGCAGAGTCCATTCCTGCGCACGCACGTGTTGACCTATTGGTGATTTCTATGAAACGACTCCTTTGATTGAAGGGCAGATTCAAAGGTTGTCTTAGAGAGAGGGCTTATTTAAAAATTTTTGTTCTTTTTTTCTAACAACTACGGTGTGATGGTATGCATGGAAATGTATTTGTAATTGAAATTTATCTAAATTTTAACTAAATAAAAAAATGTATTCTTCTTATCATTTTTACCCATGGTTACACTGGAGCTACTAAAAAACGTATTTTTAGCCAACAGCTATTCTTGTCTTATAATTATGGTATCACAGTCATCTTATTTTTTTACATAAAATCCTTCATAGCAGGTGTCATGGTCATTAATGCCGCCTCAAGGTCTTTTCTCTCTTTTGCGCTCTCCATTTTGCTCCACATTGACTCCAACTTCCTAGTCTGGTATTTCTAATGTGAAGTCAATGCTGCATAAATATGTTTACTCTTGTACTAAACACTTTTGATAATTACCAAAAAAATTTACCTTGATAAACATAAAACAATGTTTCATGGTGGCTCCAACGTAAATAATCTTTACAGAAACATGTTTACCTCCAACATCAATGATTTTTGGAACAGCTTTTAGCAAAAAATTGTGTGGCCCATGACGTACTTTAATCAGTGCAATTCTCGTGTGAGCGTTGCAATACTTTGCTTAAATAATATTAACAGTATTATTTTAAAATACAAATTAAAAAAAAATAGAGTATAAAAGCATGTTGTACCAGAAAAGCCAGCTTTTATCGCTGCAGTTCCGAAATCGCCGTACATCTCCCATACCTTCCTATGAATAGCTTCGTGTAAGGCATTGGTTTTTAAATTCAGTGATTGATCACCTTTATTCTTAAGAGACACTTGAACTGTTAAATATCTGCAACAAATGTTAATACTATTAAAATCTATGTAAATTCAACAGAAGTAAACAAACCATCACCTGTTCTTGTAGCGAACCATGTTGAGGTTAGAAATCGACTACACATTTGTTTCTAGGTTATACTATTTATTACATAAACTTGCGTACAATACTATATAGGCTCACTTTCTTTGCTTATAGAAATCCTTTTAAAAACAGAATACTTATGGCATCCAACTTTGAAAAATAACTATTGAAAAACTGACGCGATCAGATCACGGATCGTGCGGTTGATTGTGACGTCTGCAGTAGCAGAACACTTATGACATATATATTTACCGCGGTCGAAAATGTAAACAAAGAGATACCACGTGTTTTTGCAGCTTTGGAGCAATAAAAGGCTCCGGTTCGTTATCTGACGAGAGATAAGATTTTTTTTTTTTACATTGTGATGCAACTGATAAGCGTTTTTTTCATGACCGTCTGTCTTATCTTGCAATTTAGTTTGAAAAATGTTGATATTGGGTCAAAGGATTACTTTTCCAAAGCTTTTTGAAGAGACAATGATTTTTGTTTGCCGAGAAAATTGTCATACCTTGCGGTACAACAATAATATAATAATCGTGTGCTTCAAGAGTTTAAATAAACGTATTATTTAAACTTGACTGACTATGCCTGTGGATATCGAACATACATTTGCGTTTGAACAGTCTTATCTAGAGGTCATGCCACTGCAAACAGTTAATTTAGTCATGATTATGTCGCAAAAATATAGTAAATTTAAAGATAAAGGGATTTTTTTCGTTTCAGACACAAGCTCAGTTAATGCATGCATTCATACAGCCAAGAAGCTGACAGCACCACAATTGAACTTGGTTGAAAATTACTGCCCAAAGAGTGAAAAAAATGGACTATTTTGTGGGTGTGGATGTGGGAACAGGCAGTGTTAGAGCAGCTTTAGTAGATTCAAAAGGAAAAGTCATAGAAACAGCTGTTCATCCAATCAAAACTTTCAATCCACACACTAACTTTTACGAGCAGTCTTCCAATGATATTTGGTCAGCTGTTTGTCATGTAGTTAGGGTAAGGCTTTATGATATTTTTCGTTGGATAGTGGAATTTTGAAATTAAAACAACTTGTACACGTATTTTTTTTTAGACAGTTATAGCAGATACACCCAAAAAATGTATTAAGGGGATTGGATTTGATGCTACTTGTTCCTTGGTTGCAATTGATAAAAATGGTCTACCTGTTACTGTCAGTCTTACAGGTGATTAATTTTCATATGATCAAATATTTATGGATATATTATTGAAATTATTTCATTTTATTATAGGGGATGATATGCAGAATATCATTTTATGGATGGATCATAGAGCTGAAGAGCAAGCTAATTATATAAATAAACTTGGCCATACAATGTTGAAATATGTTGGGGGAAAAGTGTCGCTTGAAATGGAAATTCCTAAATTGTTGTGGCTTAAACAGAATTTACCAGATTCTTGGAAAAGAGTTGAATTCTTTTTTGATCTTCCTGATTTTCTGACATGGAAAGCCACAAGTATTGAATCTAGGTACTTTATGTTACTAAATTAAAAATTTTATTAGCATACAGCATTTAATTAATCAGTAAATTTATTGTAGATCTTTGTGCTCGTTAGTGTGTAAATGGAACTTTAGTGCTGGACCAATGGGAAAGAATCATTGGAACACTGATTATTTAGAAAAAATCGGCTTGTCTGATTTAATTATTAGTAATTTTAAAAAAATAGGTAAATTTCTTCAACCATGTACCTATTTATTTTACAATTTTTTGGAAATTTAAATGTACTCATAAAATTATAAAGGTCAAGATGTTAAACCTCCTGGATATCCAGTGGGCAATGGCCTCTCTTTAAAAGCTGCCCAGGAATTGAATCTGCTGGAGAACACTCCGGTTGGTACATCAATCATTGATGCGCATGCCGGCGGTCTTGGGATGCTGGGCTGCGCTGCACCAAATATTTCTTCTGATTTTACAAGTCGATTAGGTGAGATTAATTTTTTTTTAATCGAAAACTAAACAAAAGTTCATCACGTATTTGTATTCAAGGTTTAATTTGTGGGACATCAACGTGTCTCATGGCAATTAGTAAATATGAAATATTTGTTGATGGCGTGTGGGGACCATATTATGCTGCTATGGTACCGGATTTATGGTTAAATGAGGGGGGACAAAGCACGACAGGTAAATTGCTTGATCACATTATAGATACCCATCCAGCTACAACGCAGATACAAAAACAATTGTCTTCTAAGATGTAAGTGTTTGCAAGAGTTTTGAAAATCTTAATGTCAAATATTTTATGCGTTGATTTTTGATTTTAGGCACATACAAAATTATTTATCTTTGCTACTAAAATCCATTGCCAAAGATAAAAAACTTGCAAACGTGGCGTATTTAACTGAAGACCTCCACGTTTGGCCTGATTTTCATGGAAATCGTTCTCCTCTAGCAGATCCGACTTTATGTGGAATGGTAAAATTAACGTTATTTAATAAACATTTGTATCATGTGCATGACTAATTATTAGTTCAACAGATAAGTGGCCTAACTTTGTCTACTGATGAACAGAGTTTAGCGATTTTATATTTAGCTACCATGCAATCATTAACTGTACGTATTTTTAAAATTTCTCTTCTAAGGAACCCATTCAATGTTCAAAAATAACAAACATTAAAATTTGCAGTATGGTACAAAACATATTTTAGAATCTTTACTAGAAGCTGGTCATAAAATAGAATCTCTAATAGTGTGTGGTGGACTAAGCCAAAATCCCTTATTCATTCAAACTCAAGCTGATGTCCTCGGTTTACCTGTCCTTTGCCCTGTAGAAAGTGAATCGGTTTTACTTGGTTCAGCAATTTTGGGAGCTTGTGCAGCCAAAACGTTCCCATCAGTTCACGAAGCTATTAAAGCTATGGGAGGATCTGCTAATGTTATCAAACCTGTCACTGAAACTTATTTGTAAGTACTTTATTTAATTTTTTTTAATATGAATATTCACAATGTCAATGATACAATTTTTTATTTCTTTTATTTAGATTTCACTGCAAGAAATACAAAGTATTTAAAAAAATGGTTCAAGACCAACAAATGTACAAAAAAATAATGTCAAATTCATCGTAAATGTCGTTTATAATTTTATACGTTTTCTTATAATGAAAAATTATTCATTGTTAAGTGGGTAGTAGATAAATATACTTTTGATATATTAGTGAAAAACGATTTATTTTGATAAACATATACAAAATATACGTACAAGAATATACGTTTACAATAAAAAAAGTTAATTTTCATAATTCTTGTGTTATTAATAAATTAGCGCTCATTATTGCTTCATTGATCACTCATGAAAGGCACAAATTGCAACTCCTCAATCTCAAAGTGGAAAAAAAATTGACACACATAAATTCATTTAAATTATCCCCTATCAAAACATTATTATAATAGTAATTTATCAATCTATAATTACAAACCACCTAGAATTTCTAAAATCACGTTTCCACATGACAGTAAGTAACTGATTTGAGTACTTTGGTCAGAGAGATTATTTTAAAAATTTTGAAAAATATAATTTTTAACTTACTTAAAACCCAGCATTAAGAGTTGTGATTGCACTTGCATTGATAGAAACGTTTTAATAAAAATTATTTATAAAATTGTCTTGATTAAACTGTATATTCCTTTTTTTTTTTTTTTTTTTTTTTTTACAATTCAGGACTTAAAATAAATATTTTAGTATGATTCGATATGTTTACAAAATAGATTAAGTAATATATTTTATACTCACATCAACATCATTATAACAATAAAGGAATATTTCACTGGAATTGAAGAATATAATGCTATTAAGACACTTTAGCCTCTCTGGCTCAGTATGTGCTGTAAGACTTACAAAGGCAAAAAACCACTGATTTCTTATAAATTCTCTAAGTAGTTAACAGTTGTAATTAAACATAACTCAAGT
Source organism: Copidosoma floridanum (assembly GCF_036245765.1). Lineage (NCBI taxonomy): Eukaryota > Metazoa > Arthropoda > Insecta > Hymenoptera > Encyrtidae > Copidosoma > Copidosoma floridanum. The sequence continues at coordinate 5,303,885 of NW_028321896.1, forward strand.
TATTTAAGGCACTTGTGTGATTTTTGATTGTGCGCGAAATGTCGTTTTGGAAGACTTCTTTTCTCGCTTAAACTTTAAATATCTCAGAAAATATATAACTCTTACAAATAGTCTCTTTCTTAATAATATTCCTAGCTAAATAAATTATTTGAAAAGCTCAAAATAATACATTTTTAAATTTAAACACACAAGTTTACGTGAAAGGAAAACACTCGGCAATGTGTTGTATAATGTGCTCAAAAGCACTTGCTGGGGTCGTAGCGAATCTTTGTCTCCACAAGTGTAGATAAAAAAATTGCAACCCCTGAGCGCGCGTGGTGTCTTGAATATCTTCACATACTTCAATCCCTGTTTGCCATATGGTTTCTGTAACGGTATTAAGTAAACATTACAAACTTAATCAATGTAGTCGCTTAAAAGTTACTTTTTATCACAAATGACTGACCAATATTATTTAAGAGTTCATTCTTTCCAGGAGTATCATGAGTTTGTAAACCTTCAAGACTAACAACTTTGTAGTCTTTTAATTCTTTCAATGACTCATAATTGCAGCAACGAGCTTTCTTATTTGCTATGAGATAACTACCAGGTTTTGCATGGGCACAAATTTCTTTTAAAGCTTCTTCAACCATACCACACTTGGTTGCTTGTTTTTGATTTTTCGCATTTTTCGGAGATATGGACTGAAAATTTTTTAAAAATTGTTTATAAAAATTTTGTTGTAAATAATATATAAATAATAATGGTTCATACTTCTGGATTAGCGTTCATTATATGCATCCACATTCTAGGAGGAATATCCTTTACTTCAGCCATGCACAAAATGGTATGACAATTATTATTATTTCGTCTTTTAGTAACTGGAGCGTTAATTAAAGTTTCCGTCATATATCCACTAGGATATTCGTCGATAATTATAATTTTGTCTGGGCCACCTAATATCCATTCATTTATATGATTAACCACATACAGTTCAGCTACTTTTGCTAATTTTTCGTAAGTTTTTCGAACAACAAAGTGTTTTAATCCTGAAATGATATAATTCATTGAGAAAGTATAGATTAAAAAATTTAATTTGACTACTAGAAAAGAACGATGTTTACCGAAGAAATAATTTTTAATACTGACCTAAGTATGACACTACTACTTCAGAAGGTGTAAATTGACACCAGGCAACAATGATTTGCATACAGATTTTCAGTTCACACTTGATTTGTAAGAAAAATGAACTGTCCCTGATGAATTGTTTTTTCTTACAGTTAGTGCAATACCAGCAATATTTATCAACTACTCTGGAGGGTTGCCACGTAAGACTTTTGCCATTGCAGCTTTCAGTTAGGCAGTTCATGTCTGATCTGATTAAGCTTACTTCCTTCAGCCAGAGGCACAGCTCTCCTTCGTGTCCGTCATTGAGCATTTTTTTCACTACCATGTCATATGATCCTCCATTGTCGGTAAATCTTTCCGAGATCTCTTTGGCATGGCTGCTTAAATGGAATTTAAAATTTTAAACCTCTTTGACGATACAACGACATAGCCTACTTGATTAATGCAATAGGTATAATAATAATATAACCTCGCATGAAGAAATTAACAAAGTAATGGACAGATCATTATGTAAAACCAAATCGTACTTGAAGAAAAATCTCCATTTGTTGTTACATAAAATCCTAAGTTTTTGATAAAAAAAATAAACTGTATTTTTTAAAACAAAATCTACGGTCATAACAGCCAGGCTCTTATTAATTGAATAAGCATCCTGTTCCCCCAACAACGGCGGGTCATGGGGAGAGCGAATAAACACTTACCATGCCGAGCCCCCCTTTATTAAGTACATCTTATTCAAACTTAATACATGCTGGAATGCAAGTAGTATTACCATTTCTTATCTCGCTGAATAACGTAAAAGTATGGTAAGAAAAAGTAAAAATCTTTACTGGTATTAATAACACGTAGGTATACCTTGTGTCCTTGGGCTTTAAATCAGTGTTCTCGGATTGTTGCTCCATTGTCTCCATTGTTTCCATCGTCATTTTGACACTTTTGCCAATTTATCGAAGAAATATTACTGTCTCTTTTGCCTAATATTATTATTATTATTATTATTATTTGATAGTACTATCAAAACATTATTACATACGTCGCATGGAAGGAATCAATTGCATGTGAGCACACACTGTCCACACTGTAAGTATGTTGTATTGTCTGCAAAAGCTTAGTTTCGTATTTACCATAGAGTATTCTCTATGGTATTTACCCATAATACGCCCATGCTATACGTATACGTACACCTATAGGTGTATATGATGTGTGAATCAATAAAAACAACACAAAATATACCTAAAAATATTGTTGTACGTGGATGATTCTACATAAAATCATCCCTACTGTAGTTCATCAATTTGAACTTTGAAAATGGATTATTGTGCTTGATTTCAGGATTTATACGTTTTATTTGAAAAACTGTATGACGAAACTTACAAAATGAACTTGAAAACAAAACTTTTCAAAATCGTGTCCATCCGGAGTAAATTGAGAAATCCTGCTGAAAAAAGTTTAAAAGCAGAAAGAAATTAGTTTTTTTCAATTTCTTTCACCCTCGTTAGAATCCAAGTTAAATCAAGGTCATAAAAGATTTTATTTTAATTATTCTATAAATCACATTTAACGACTAACTTTTTTGTTTCAATAATGTCGTATACTATATTTACCATACCGTGGACTGAAACTGAAACTTAGAAAAATTTGAAACCCTTTCCTTCACCCGTGTAGCGCTGTACTTAGCTAAAGATGTCATTTTCAGGACTGAGCAAGCGAGAGAGAGGCGGTGGAGTGATGGGGGTCAGTGGGGATGAAACCCCCCATAGAGATATTAGAATTCTAATATCTCTATGTGAATTATGTGAAACCCTGATTCACACAAGCACACATGGCTTTGGTTCTTGGCTCTACTTATTCAATTAAGAAAACTTAAGTAGGTACTAGGCTAGTCTCCGTAGCGGAGGTGCCGATAGTGCCGATCTATTAGACCGTATATACTCATTTCATGGGTGTAATCCGCAATCGCCACCAGCAGTTGCTTGATTGGGGGGCGATACTGTCGATTTACTGCTCGTGGCGATTGCGGATTACACCCCATACAAATTAACTAGAAAAACTTGGTAGGCTGAGTGTCCGCTGCGGAGGGTCTATTGGAGCCGTTCTGTTAGACCCTCCGATCACTTTATACAAATTCCATAGGAACTTGCGAGGCTATAGTGTCCGAAGCGGAAGGTCTATTGGAGCCGATTCATTAGACCCTCTGATCACTTTATAAAAATTAAATTAAAAAACTTACTAGGCTAGTGTCCGTAGCGGAGGGTCTGCCAATCTATTGGACCGTACTCATTTCATACAAATTAACTAGAAAAACTTGGTAGGCTCTGTGTCCCAGCGGAGGGTCTATTAGAGATTGGAGCCGATCTATTAGACCCTACGCTCACTTTATGAAAATTCAACAAGAAAACTTGCAAGGCTATAGTATAGTGTCCGCAGCGGAGGGTCTATTGAAGCCGATCTGCTAGACCCTACGATAGAAATTCGCTTGAAATACGAATGAAATTATATGAAAATACTACGTGACATTATTTAAAGACCGACAACCGATAAAAGAGTCATCACAAGGACCTACCATACCGACCTCAGGTATCTTTGAGATGGACTGTAAACTTGCCGCAAATAGCACAAAAAATGTTAACTTTTTATTGTCAACTTATACGATTAGTTGCAGCTGGTTTATAGTTAATAAAGTGGCTCTACTGTACGTATAGTAACAGTTATTTATATCAGCGCCATCTAGCGGTCATTATTTTTTCGCCAAAAGTGGCTCCTAAAATTCTCAATCAGAGCAATCAGGATTAGAGCCATTTAGTCAATAAAAAACCAGCCGCAACTTATGATAAAGCTATAAAATAAAAAAATAACGATACATGTGTTTTAGGCGGCAAGTTAACAATCTATCTTTTACTCAAAAATTTATCTTCAAAAGTATAAATACATAGGAGGTCGATTTTTTGGTAGAAAATACATTGTTAACTTGCCGCCAAAAACACACGTAACGTTATTTTTTTGTTTTATAGCTTCACCATGAGTTGCGGCTGGTTTATAATTGACTAAATGGCTCTAATCCTGATTGCTCTGATTGAGAATTTTAGGAGCCACTTTTGGCCAAAAAGTTGAGACCGCTAGATGGCGCTGATCCAAATAATTATTGCCATTTGCAGTAAAGTCACTTTATTAACTATAAACCAGCCGCAACTGATCTTATAGATGGACAATAAAAATTTGACGTATTCTGTGCTATTTGCGGCAACTTTACAATATATCTTTTATACGAAAATTTACCTGCAAAAGTGTAAATATGTAGGAGGCCAATTTTTAAGTAATCTTTAAAGCCCAGAGCTATTTTAATAATTATAAACCAGCCGCAACTAATTGTCAAAACGTGAATTAAAAATTTCACGAAGTTTGTGCTGTTTGCGGCAAGAATAAAATTTATGTTTTACCTAAAAATTGACCTTTTTATGCACTTATACTTTTTCTTTTTATTTCCTCACATATTTATAGATTTTTAGGTAAATAATAAATTGCAAACTTGCCGCAAACTATGTGAACTACGTGAACTTGCATTTTAAATTTCTCAGATCAGTTGCGGCTGGTTTATAATTGACTAAACGACTCTAGGCCTTAAAACTCTGTTTTAGAATTTTAGAGGCCACTTTTCGCGCAAAAATGAAGACCGCTAGATGGCGCTGATCCCAACAATTATTGCTATTTACAGATAGAGCCATATAATAGATTATAAACCAGCCGCAACTAATACTGTAGATGGACAATAAAAAGTAAAAATTTTCTTTGCTATTTGCGGCAAGTTTATAATATATTTTATACCCAAAAGTCGACCTCCCAAACCATATATGGCTTATAAAAATTTTACTTAGTCTAGCCACTCTCCCCAGTAAAAAATTAGCCTTCGAAATCCTTGAGAAAATTACCAGTCAACTTTTCCAATAATAGGCGCCAATTTTTAACATTTTGACGGGTATTATATTTAAGACCAACGGAAAAATCTTGCTCAAAATCATATAAGTAGGTGTATCATATTGGTATGTCATTGTATTTTCACGCTACGAAGTGACGGCTGAATTTGTTGGTACACAGATGATTTATCATGAACGGGTTGAATTGTAGTGCTTTGATTTAGTTTACATTGGTTATAGCGTTTTATTTGTCGAATTAGTTAATGGTCGCCAGTATCGAATTAAGATTATTTTTCAGTTGGAAATTTGTGTCAACAATGACTGTGCCAGTAAAATGTGGTGTGGAGATGAAAAAGATTAGCGGCTCTATACCTTGTACCAAGGAAGAACTTAATCTCGGAGTTACTTTAAAAGGAGGGCAAAGTTTTCGGTAATTTATAATCACTATCAATATTTAAAACTAGGTATGTCAAACGTGCTTTTTCTTTGGTCACCTTATACTGGCGTTTTCACCAACTACGTTATTTTTCATTAATCAAAAGTTACTTTGTTTATAAAGAATGAATTGTGATCTTCTTTTACACAAATATTTTATGATAAAATTTCAATAAGCTAGTAATTTTTTAATGACATATTGTGTTTACAAAAAGGTGGACAACGGAGGAAAATGGAAATAATTACAGAGGTGTTTTCAACAGTTCTGTCTGGACAATATCACAAACTAATGAAATATTGACATACACAATGCATGGGTCTTTGCATAAGGATGTAAAATGTCATCATGTATTGATTAACTACTTTCAATTGCATGTACCACTAAAAGAACATCTCAAAGTTTGGTCTGAAAAAGATAGTTATTTCAAAACATCTTACAACGAAATCGGCACCGTTAGAATGTTGAATCAAGATGTTGTTGAGAATTTATTCTCTTTCATATGCAGTTCAAATAATAATATTTTACGGTACATTATTACTTATTTACATTAGGCTAAATTAATTATATTTTAATTGAATAATTTCAATAAACTTTCTAGGATATCTGGGATGGTAGAAAAACTTTGTAGAATATTTGGTAATAAAATATGTGAACTGGAGGGTCAAGATTATTATGATTTTCCAACAATAGAGGCTCTTGCAAATTCAAAAGTAGAATCTGTTCTGAAAAAGGAAGGTTTTGGATACAGGGCAGGATACATACACAAAAGTGCAGAGAAACTTGTGACGCTTGGTGGGAGAGAGTGGCTTTCATCGTTGAAGAAAGAAAATGGTTCAACTTATGATAATGCCAGAGAGAATCTCATGTCTCTGCCTGGAATTGGCCCTAAAGTAGCCGATTGTATTTGTCTAATGTCGCTCGGCCACTTGGAAGCAATTCCCGTTGACACTCACATATTTCAAGTTGCCTGTGCCAACTACATGCCTCATTTAGGTAAGCAAAAAACTGTCACTCCAAAAATTCATCAAGAAATAAACTCCTATCTACGCGAGATGTGGGGCCCTTTAGCTGGCTGGGCTCAGACTATTGTGTTCTGTGATAAAATTAATTCAACTGACAAAAGGAAAAACAAAAAGCGCTCTGTGCCTACAGAAGACAGTGTTAAAACCAAGAACTCCAAAAGATTGGTGAAACCGTAGTTTTTTACTCGGTATTTCATTAAATAAATATTTTTTTATTTAAAAAGAACAAAACGTATGTACGAGAATGAAACTTATTTTTTATTAAAAAATCAACATTATAAACTTATTTTTTCATTACTTTTTTCTTATATTCATAAATATGAATACAAAAATGTAAAAGTGTTCTTAGTTTGCGAAACTCACATTTAGTAAGCAAATAATTTTTCAATATTGTGGCTGTCGAGAAATAGCGAGATGATAACGAGAATCACTAGTATCACTCAGATGACGCTGATTATGAGCTATGTATAGGCTTTATTTTGTTAACTTCAGTCATTAAGAGCGAAAAAAATATTGATGATACAAGTCCTTACAATACTACGACGTTGCAATGTGTGTTGGCTGTTTGTACCTCAAAAAAACTGATAGTTAGCCCATAAAATATACCAAAATAGTATGACTTATTGCACTGTTTTAAAGATTGGCCGGAAATTTTGAAGTTTACTAAAGATTCATTGTTAAACAATTAGACAAGAAGGCATTGAATTTTTTTTTCTACTAAAGCACTTGCCATTATCATCCAGTTGCTTACTTCATGAAGCAGCGTTTAGCTTGCATCTGACACGGAATAAGTATATGGTGAAAGGATTATTAAACGTAAATGGGTGTACGTATTTTTTTTAATTTTATGGTCTTTTATTGACAACATAATGTTACAAAGCAATAAATCGTGTCTCGAACGGAAAACAATTTCCGTGAGTTTCAAAAAAGATACACAGAAATAATTATGACGAAACACTTTCGTGGGTTCACCCGTGGAAATGATGATTGGGAGGGTCGGAGATGTGTAGTTATATGCGTAAAAATGAAGGATAAGTATAAATAAATAAATAAAAGAAAAACGATAATTCAGGAGCATGTATCTATAATTGGGACATCGGTATATGTAATATAAAAAGAGACACAGCATTTTAGAGGATTAGGCCGACAGGCATTCACATGTCATGCATTCGATAAAGATAACACGCGCGAGCGGCTAACGCACGAAGGTACATTTATATAATATATATACTTAAGTTATAGATACGCACACATGTTACCTTACATTTGTGCACGACGGCAAAATTGCACTTGCACTGGCGCACTATTCTTTCCTTTCTTTCTTTTTTGCAACACTGCATCGTGTCCCATAATCGAAGTATTACACTGTGGTTAAGTATTATACACAATACCCAATGCTTTTTAACATCCAATTTCTATAATTTACATTCTCGTTTACGGTCTTAAAAGAACATTATCATATTGTATCGTAATTAAATAATCGTGAGTATTATTATCGACGATGATATTACAAAAACTCAACTACTTTTATGTCAAAACATGTAAAAAAAGTCATGACTATGAACAATAATACGACTATCGTCGCGTATTTAAACGTAAACAAATTAAGGCAAGTTTTTCAATATAGCTAAAAGAACAACAATAATTGTAATAAAAATAATAACACGTTTAACGCATTACTACATTATGTAAGAGAAAATAAAAAATAAAAAAAAAATAGTACATTAGAATTTTATGCGCAAGTTAAATTACAAAATTTAATTTAATAAAATCAATGAATCTTACAGACATTGATTGAAAGAAATCAACTAACAATATTAAATGTTTTACATCTTACTTAATGAATTAATCAATTAATTATTTACAGTATAAGAAATCACACGCTCTGACGCTTTCTTGAAACAAAAGTAACTCATGGTATGGTAGATCCAAAACTAGTTATTTCACCACAAAGAATAATTTATGCTTGAACGCTGTGCTTTTCACAAACTATCGTGAGCGAACCCTTTGTTTTAGTGAAAAAAAAAAAATAATAAAATAGAGTGCTTTTTACAGGCAAGCCAGATTTACGAGAAATTGAACTTTTCACACTGGGCGTCCAAAAAAAATATGATTTCCCATCGATAAATCGTTAGTCTGTACCAGTTTTTCTCAGCCTACTTACCGATCCTAAAACGTACTAACCATGTATTTACAATTGAGATCGACGTTTTGCATTATTTATACATATTACCAACTATCACACTGTTGAGCTGTAATCATCGACGTGAAACTTTTTCGAAGTACATTAGTATTATATTGTCGATTGCTGACATTAAGTGATGTGCATTGAAAAAAAAAAAAGGTAGAAATTTAAGTTTTTATTAATTAACGTTATAAATAGGCAAGCGTATACACAAAATCGTTAAAATCGTTCCATTAGAGATCCCAGGAAAAATTTCATTCTTCTAAGTTTTAGTCAATTTCGCGAAAAAGAAAAAAATCGATTTGTCATGTACAGTTTGGAATAAAATTAATGCGATTAAAACTTTACAATGAGATCAGGAATCCCGAACCGTAACATAAGTAAATTACATAAAGTTCACGTTGGTAGTTAGAAGAGCATGTCGATGAGAAACAAAAAAAAAACTTTATTGTGTGAATATACATTTTATTGAACGTCGACTGCGTGAAATTTGAATGTGCCATTGTGTAACTCGGTAACAACGCGAGACCATGCAATGGTCCTCGCAACAAATAGTATTCGGTTTTCCACCAATTTCCATGCTTTGCACGATCAATGAAGATCCTCTTTTCATATTTTTATATTTATTTCTATTAGTAAAATAGTGGCAGACAAACATTTTGTTTGTCAACAGCAGGCATGGTGCGTTCACACATTATAATTATCATTATTTTTTCTTTTGTTTCGGAGCAAAAATTCAGACTCGATTCTACCTTAATCCACCCAACCTCGACAAAACTTACTCCTTTATTATCATCATCACGTATTTCCCCCAGCCCCCAAAAAAATGCGCATCTTACATATATTATACCCGTCGATCTCTTCTCTTACATTATTAATTATTCTTATTTGTCTATAGTCAAGTCCTACGGTAATTGTATGTAGTATAGGCTTTTAATCACCCTCTGGCGTCTCCGACTCGATGACCCTCGAGAGAGTAACGAAGAGACACTGTTTAAAATATATCAAAACTCAATTTTTTTTTAAGTTTATCCCTTTTTACAAACGATCCTTGATAAATTAAGTATGGTAGGCAATACAATTTCATTTTAACTCGCATTACACCCTTTGTCTGTAAAAAAAAAATCTCTAAGTTGGTGTCTCATCACTCTCTCGGGTATTGCCAACTGCTCCGATTAATCTTCGGCCGCACTTTGACAGCTGATGATACTTTTTTTTCTTTCTCAGCGCGATCTGGCACGCCTACGAAATATGATCAGCCTTATATCGTTTTTTTTTTTTTTTTTTTTTTTTTTTTACGTTCCCTTGTTTTTTATTTTATTTTTTCGCTTGAATTAAATATTAGGAATATCGGCAGTGAAATTCCAATGATAGACACACGCGACGGGCAGGCAGAGCTCTCAGTCTTGCGCTGCTCTATCCTTTGTATATATTACTCGAGGTACTACTGCCGGCGTCGGATTTATGGTTCGGATATTGATACGTCTCTACCAACTCATGGATTTTAGCATTTTTTCGTCCTTATTGGAAAGCTTGTGCAAAATTATACTTCTGTAATAACCACACTGTAATGTTGTCTCATGTGTATATGTAAAAAAGGGCCAAGAAAAAAAAACGGCATACACTTGACTAGTGGCGTACCGACAATACTTCACTGTCAAAACTCAATGTTTGTAGTATTAATCGGGGAATCGAATCGTATCCTTTAAAAGACTTAGTCATTACAATCTTATTGCTACATTTAATAGTAGTATCGACTTTTTACTTTTTTTTTTTTTTCTTTTTATTTATTAGCTACGAGTCTTTAGCTTTTTATTGTTATAATTATAAGTCGTATTGCTTAAACTACAGTGCGTGTTTCGAGAAATATTCATGTAGTAAATGGGTGAAGAAATTAACAAAATTTTATTTTATCAAATTTATCAAATTAAAAATCTTTACAAATTAAAATAAACTTTTCATCGTGACATCCAGTTTTAACACACGGATTATGAATATATAATCTTAAAGTAAAAAATTATCTTAAAAATCATGTAATTTGATGAATTATTGTACATTAACAGCAGAGTAAAAAAAAAAAAAAAAATTTACAGTGGTACAAAAAAAATACATATAAAAAAATTAAAATTCAAGCTTCTAATGTTCGCAAAACTAAAAATTACAACGTAGATATTTCTTAATCCATATGTGTACAGACTTAAGTTTACGTTGTGCAATTTATAACTTGCGCTCAGAATCTCCACATTGCACTTTTTATTATAAAAAAGCTAGAAAAATCTCCCTCTAAAGCTAATCCTCAAAAACTTGGGTAATCAATAAAAAATGACAAATAAAATACCTATTTTGCACAGTAATCGAAACGAAGTAAATATATCACATTTCTATCTAAGAAAAAAAAAAAAAATACGTATCCCGCTCGCGAAACTAATGTACACTTATATCGTAACCCCATAACTTAAAGGTTGAAAAAAAAAAATTGAATAAAAAAAAAGAAATCACTTCTATATTTATATATAATGTATATGCAGTCCAAAGAAGAAGACTTCGATTCCCCAAGCCCGCCATCAATTATTGTACACAAACATAGTTATCGGACAAAATACATACTTCACATCGGTCGTACTCTAATCACTGATGCATCGACCGATCTCTCCTTTTTTTTTTTTTTTTTTTTCGAATGTGTAGACAAATACATGTTTTATGTGTACATGAATGCGGTGTGTATGATTGCATATTTTATTTTCGAAATCGTCGTTCAGGGGTGCCCGTCAGCAGACCGCCAAGCGAGTCAATATTATCATTTCCAGAGGGAAAAGAATAAACAATCAGGGCACCCCAGAGCTCGCAGCCGCGACAATACTCCGTTCTCGTCGGCGACGCTCATCCTCGGCGTCGTCGGCGCAAGAACTCGATCTACATGTGTTTGTCTGTACAATAAGTAGGTACAATTTGTCGATGCTCACCTCTGCACTCGCTCACATTTCTGCTCTCGATTTGGAAAAATATCTCGACCTCATTGCGGCTTGTACAATATTATATTTTACATAAGTATATCCATAGCGACGGCGATCCTCGATCGAGGGCGTCTCACCACCTTCAATGTGCTCATCAAGCTCAAATTGTATACTCACATAATAATAATAATCATAATAACAATTACTATTATTATCATTTCAATAAAGATTTGATGTATTGAGTGTCGTTATACATCATCACTTGTACACATTTATATTTTCTCGTTAGCTTCAGTTGTTTTTTTTTTTTTTTTTGTCGTTAAAATTTATATTACTCTGTTTTTCTGCGCGCGATAAAATTCAACGAGTGGACGCGTCTATCTTTGCTCCTTCTCTCTCTCTCTCTCTCTCTTTGACTTACTTTTGCGCGCTCTTTTGTTGTTTCTTTCTCCCAAACGTACGCACGCTTTCTTCGTCCACTCCTTTCGATTTGTTTGTTTGTTTGTAAGCCGTATCGTTATAATATTATTATTATTATTATGATTATAAGTATAATTATTATTATTATTATTATTATTGTAACTTCTTTTGTTTCAATATAATAATCCGAATGGTCCGAAAAAAAAACACAAGAACGTCACTAAGTTATAAATCACAAATAATCACAGACTTTCGTTGGTGGCTCGACAAGATACGGTACGTGTATGTATTTGTGCACGCACGCATGCAAGGTGTCCAGTCGAATATGAATGGAGGGCAGGGATAGGGGGATGAATGATGATAATCCCCCGCTGGGTCGAGGCGCCAGCGTCGTCGCCGTCTCTTCCTCCTCCTCCAGCGGCTCTCGCGATAGACGCTCCGGCGATCTGTCATCCGGCGGATGCCTACTCCACCACCACCTCCTCTTCCACGTGACTGTGGCTTCCCTTCCGGTTCTACTGTTCTGGCGCTTGCAAGGATATCCGTCGATGATGCTACTCCCAGCCATTCTCCTTGATCATGTGGGCGAGCTCGATTATGAACTTGCCCTCTTTGTACTTTTGGCTCGACTCGAACGCGTGCTCCTAAGCAAACGACCACTCTTTGGTAAGCATGTACTTATCGATAGATCTGTTGTTTGCCCCACGCGATCCACGAAAATAAACAATTCAACGACAACGTGAACGAACCGCTTGTATGTATAATATAAGGTAAATACCGCGAAGAGCGAAAAATCTCTCGGACCAAGTTGGAGCGTGGCCAGGAGGCGCCGACAGCTTTCGCAAACCGATGCCGACAATGTAATGATAATAATGAAAATCGGTTGTAGGATTAAACAGTGTTCTTACGTATTTCCAGCCGAGGGTCGTCTTGCAGCACTCGCAGTAGATGTCGGCGACGGAGTGCAGACCCGTCAGCAGGATGCGCTCCTCCGAAGGCCCCGTACCGACGTTCACCCTGTAATTGTCGCGGTTGGGAGGATTAGTATCGGCAACGACGAGAGTGTGAGCGCGTTTTTTTTTTTTTTTTGTTTTTTTTTTTTTTTGCGACAAAAGGGGTAGGAAAAACAAAAATGTAATCCACTTACACGGAGTTGAACAAGTAGGCGCGGCCCTGGCTTCCTTGGAAAGACTGAAAAAGAATAATATCACGCATAAGTAGGTTTTGGGAATTAATTGTATGATTTTCTAATGAAAAGCAAGCGATGAGTCGAGAAAGTTTCCAAATGTTTGAGTTGGTTTTCAGCAGAGGAAGGAAAGAAAAGAATCATCATCGTCGTGTAAGAGCCATTTAAAATTCGTAGCAAGCGAAAGAGCATCGTTATAAATCAGAGAATGGGTAGAAGGGAAAAAAGAAAATTTAACCCAGTTGCCTGTGTGCGCGAGCTGGTGGTGGAGAAAAAACGCGGTCAAACTTAATGAAATGATATGATAATGTGCACACAATGCACTCGCGTAGTCGAGTGTCTGACGAGTAGCGGCTATTACTACTTGTTAAACCCGAATACCCTATATATTATGTACATGTGCGAGTGACTTTTTTTTTTTTTGCTTCCGTTTTTTTGCCGAGACGGATATCTAATTACCGAGTAATTGTTGCTAACACATGTAATAATAATTGTTAGAAAATTCACTTTTTCGTTCAGTTTGAATAGTTTGAATATTTTCTTCATTTCAAAGTTTAGGATAAACAATTTCTCTTTTCCTTCCCTCGAGCCGTAAAAAGGCAAGTTAACATCGAAATATCCCACAAAGGAAATCCGATAACTCAATTTCCCCCAAAAAAATCACAAACCGCTCTCAAGGCTTGACCGGCGACGAAAAGAAAAAGAAAAAAAAGTGAATGACAGTGGCATACCTTAGAGATGAGTTCGTCGTGATTGGCGAGGTGAGCGCGGCAGTGGATGCACGAGTAGGTGCGGTGGCAGGACGGCAGGTAAGCCTGAAAAGTCTTGACCATGATGCCGGGCTGCTTCGTCCACCTCCTCCTCGAGGGAGAGAGCTGCAACAGCTGTTTTGGGGTCGCGCGGCGTGCACCATACGAGCGCGCTCTCGACCCGGTCCCTCCACCGCCTCCTGCGACCCGTGACTATGATACCGCTAGACCCGATACTTTGACGACGACGATGGCAGCAGCAGCCGTGCCGACACCATCACCCCCGATTCCAGCCCGGCCGGCCCAAGTTGCCCTCGAAACGACACGGGGGCCCGCCTCCAGCTGCTCTTGCAACGGCGTCGGTCCGTCTGGTTGTGCGGCTCCGATCAGCTGTCGAGCTGGTTCAGGCAGCGCCGGCTCGGGGACACCTGTTGTTCGCACAACACACCGCCATATTATCATACATACACACATATATATACATATACGTATACATCTGACGGGGGATGCGCGTAATGACGCTGATGGACCTCCTCTTTCTTCAGCTTCTTTGTGCTGTCGTGTATCGAGGGCTAGATTAATGTGTATAGGGAGGAGGGAGGGGGTGACGCGGCCGCGATGAAAGAACCACTCGGCTCTCTTGTGCCTGTATCTGGGTTAGAGCTCTCTCTCTTGCGTGTTCGTCGTCGCGATTTGTGTCAGTCGGGCAGGGCATTTTTTTTCTCTCTTCTTCCCTTTTTTTTTAGGCAGGTATAGGTGTACATACGTGCATTGGGGTGTTTTTTACTTCTGCGGGAGATTTCGTGTTGGTATATCGAGTATCGAGCCAATGGTGTACGTAATCGAGTTTTTTTTTTATACTTTAACAGGAACAAACAAAGCGTTCGAGGAAGGACAAAATCTTTGGCATGGACTTCTCACGTGCCTATGAATATTTTTTATGCATTTTTATTTTTGCCGTACACACATTTTTCAACTTTTTCAATTGAAGAAAAAAAAAAAAAACAAAAAAACTAAACCCACACAAGTTAAGATTAAAAAGAAAAACACTGTCACTCTGCAGCGGTAAGGTGTCCTATAATCTTAAAAGTTGTCGATACGCGTCAAAAGCTCGCGAATTATCGTTGAAAAGGAGATAAATAAAGGAGGTGGGGGGAGCGGAGAAAGGAAATCGAATGAAAGGAAGGAAAAAAAAGGTTCCCGCTGATAAATACATTATGCGTTTGTTACTCGATTAGGCCGTAAATTGGGAATCAAGGAAATCGCGGCTATACCCACCACCAGAGCACGCACACACGGCGAAATATTGTGCTGCGCGTAACGACGACGAGGGCGTATGTATATATTATGTTGTGCGGCATATCGCGATACGAATTACATAGATACAGCTGCGCAGTGCACAATTGTTCCGACAGAGATGAGGCACGTGCCACATGCACCGAATAGGTATAAGTATATACACTTGAACGCGATGGGCCAATAAAGCTCGCAGTCACTGACACAGAAAGAGGTGATTTTTGTATTAAGGACACGTGCGCGACCCAAGAATCTACAACACACATAGCGGCCAACCATACGAGCTCGCGTTGACTTGGCCCAATTGCGCTTTATGATACCACCTATACAAAGTATGTGGGTGTGTAGGGGAGGAAGAACCCCGGGAGGAAACAGTACACGTTCAAGCTGGTGGTAACGAGATCTTTCTGCTGTTGTCGCCTTGGTTGGACACCTTATGATTTCGCGAGCCCGAATCTTTTATCCCGCGCCCGCTGAGATTGATGATATTATTGTTACCTCTCTACATGTATATTTTATACGTGGGGCGGGTTGGGATTTATTGTTATTTTTTTCGGATTGGAACATCTTTTTCGTTTGGGCTCTCGGTTACGTCGGGCTTGACGTAAAGATAAAATTAAAAAATCAAATGTAAAAACTTGAGGATATTTTATATTAAAAAACGATAGAAAGAAAATTTTCTTCTAAAAATACACCATCAGATCCTATAACATGTAAGCTTATCATAGATTTTCAAAAAAACTCCTCCCCTAAAGCTTTGCACCGTACTTCAATCAACGAATTAAAAATTAATAATAATAATAATAATAATTCGCCTTAACTTGCATTTGTAGGAAATACAAGAAATAATCATGTCAACTATATCAACCGTTCGGCTGGATTAATCTTTCACGGGCGCGAGAGACCGGCTATTACATTGTTCATCCTCCCATTTCTAAGATCTTTGCGAGGATCTTTGTCGATAAGACGTATTTCCGTAAATCTTAATTCATACATATTATTGTTTAAATTACTATACGCGGTAGATCTAAGCGCTGCAGCGCACTGGAACAAAAGAGAAAAAAACGGCCTAACACAGAGAAATCACGTCCGACACTTGCAACGGAATCGGCCCACGTAGTTCGAGAGATACTATGATTTCATCTGTATCGTTTTCCACGCACGTGGATAGTATGAGTATTTACATTTATACAGCGATGACAACGATAGCACAAGCAGCGGCAAATCGATCCGTCGATTTGTCGGGGGAGTAAAGGAAAAGAAGAAGGTCGAGGCGCTCATCTCTCTTTCTCGCGGAAACTCAATTCCGCGCGTGGTAAGTCCTTTGAAAGCCATTATACCTAACGCAACGCTTGCTGCGGCTAGAGGAGTTTATTGAGAAGTATATAATACAAAATCCAGGCAGTGCGTGCCTGCTTCGCGCGCTCGCTCGAGTGTCAAGATTGCCGAAAATATATTATCAGTTGTATTGGAAAATCTCGTGTTTTTGTACGCACTCACTATAGGGATTGCATTGCGCATTGCGAAAGGTATAATATTTGAGATTCAAGAGCGACGGCATCTCTTTTCAGACTGAATTTTTCGCAAAGTTCGATGACACGTTGTTCCGAATCACGCGTGTTTTATACATGAGTACGATGGGATATAATATATGATTGATAAATTTTCGCCAAAGGAAAAAAACTCAGATAATTGGTTTTCACGTGTGGGAAAGCATCGTTATACTCAAACCCGCCCCACGGGGAACAAAGAAAGGACAGAGACGGCATTAAATGTGATTGATTGCGATCGCGTCCGGTATCCTTCGAAAGAGATCGAACTTGGATATGTATACTTTACTATACACGATCAATTCAATCACGAGCGCCGCAACTGGCAGTCCAACAACTCATGTGTACGCAAGTATACTGCGCTCATGCGTCAAAACGCACGTGCCACCTATACGTATACACACACATAATATGCCAATGCGACTGCAAGGACGCGGCGAAGCGAAAGATCCATTTTATGGATTAGCAATCTCTTGAGTGTGTTTTTTTATCGTTTCTCTTCTCGATTTTTTTCTCTTCTTTTTGCTTCACGCGCACAATAAGATTTTTCCTCGTCTCACCGCTCGAATATAGTACAAGTATTTTATCGAAAGGAGAAAAATGGCGCAATTTCTAACCACGACTCGTATATACCTACACCGTACAATGCCGGTCCGAGAGATACGGACGCCCAGAGATAAAGAAGGAAAAAACCGAAAGCGCAACCACAAAAAATAGTCGAGGGGGGGGGAGGAGATAATTGTGCGTATGATATAATTATATACGCTGGACGTGTAACGGGACAATATTATTGTAAGCGGTGTGCAGCGGTACCTACAACTTATCGGTCAATCATTTTTATACTCACCGACTTGGTGCGATCGCGTAATGTAAAAGCAAACGACTCGAGCTGCTCTGATATAATATAATATGAAAACGTTATCGTTCAACGGTACGTATACAGTATATATTATATATTTGACGAATTCGTGAAATGTAACACGCCTTTGAATGCCATGTACATTATATGTGTGTATTATTACCCATTATCTTGAGCGTGAAAAGGGGACTATTGCGTACACATTTTCATGTAATACCAATGATTACGAGTTTATGGGTTGCTTGTAAGTATAACCATTATCTCGATATAATATCACTGTGTAACGTAAAAAGTGTCTTTTTTCTTCTTTTTCGACGTTACTGAAACATAACTTATATACTTTTTGACTATCAGTTCAATTGTTGCAAGTACATACAGAGCGTTTTATCAGGCAAATACATATTTTTGGTCTACTCGGATTTTATAGTGTACTGATTACTTTTTTTTTTTTTAATTTATCTAATGGTTAAAAAAAATATACATATAGATTTGTGTTAGCCACAAATGTCGTGGTACACGCAAGAAGACCTTGAGTTCTCTCGTTTCGTATACACCGATAGTACATGTTGTTTTAAGTATACCTACGTAAAACAAACACCGTTGAGGCTGTTATGGATCCGTTTTTAAATTAACTTGGGGATATGATGAATGAGAAAAACCAAACGAGAATATGACGCGCCATCGGATATTTTTCACATAACTATACATATACACGTTCAGTTCAAATTCTAATTAACGAATGTGTATGTTTTTCCCTTTTTCAGCTCCCGCACTTACAAGGGAGAAGGAAGTAACAGTCCCCATTATCCTCGTATCTCCCCGATTAAGGAAGAAACCAAGACGTTGGCTAACGGAATAACAACCGGCCGCTGCGACGACAACGACCAAGGAGGGTCTACTTCGCGCGGAGGTGTTGACCCGCTCCCAAGAGCAATCATCGTCGCAATTCACTCTCAAGGAGATGTGACAAGGGGAGACGCCACAAGATTGTATATTGTACATTGAGATAGCGAGAGATGACCCGCGTTTGCTTTTCCCACACAGGTAAACGAGCTAATGATTCATGTGTACTCACGTGGCTGTGTCGAGTCAAAATTTAATGGGTAAGGTTTCCAAAGTCATTTGCTGTCTATGCTATAATTAAGTAAAAGCCGCGTTTTAGGATACCGTGGGGCATGGATATACATGTACACGAGGTGGTGCGTCAAACAACAATAGCCGGGAAGTTGAGAGTCGCACTTTTGACGCGTGTATCTCCTTTTTCAAAAGTTTGCGTCCAAGAAACTTGTTGCTACGGCTTTTGCTACGCATGTACTTATATATTCAAGCTGCTTTTTGCCGCGTGTGCGTAATATAAAGGCGACGCCAAAGGAAAGCCCCCCCCCCACCCCTTCCATGCGTCATATCGTATGCGGTAAGTGCACTCATTGCTTACTGTTGGATGCATTTTTACGTGATTTCTCGTCCAGCCAGTCCGGAAGACTCGTTACGGTCTATTCCCTCCCCACCTCCCTTTTTTTGTTCTCTCTTTCTTTCTCTGCTTTGAAAGGTGTAAGTTACGTGTCTTTAAATATCTCTTGTAAGGCGATGTACATGAAGATTTGGCTGAGTGTGTGTGTGTGTGTGTTTTGGCTTTGTTAAACATATCGTGAAATTTTGTGTATTCTTTACGTTTAGTGTATTCACTTCCTCTCGATAGATAAAACAATGTACATGTAGGGTGTATTATAGAAAAAAAAAAAAAAAAAAAGAAGAAGAGAAAAAAATGTACTAATTATACCTCAAAATTAATTGAAATGGCTATTAATTATCGCGGACACCCAAGCGTCTATCTGTAGACGTCCGTACTACATGCCATGTACAATAAGGTGGAGAGTGACGAGGATAAACTCTCAATTCAAACCAAAAAGGTAGGTTTCCCTCCTCCCCCTCCTGCTTATTGACTTGGAAATGTCAGCCGAGACGAAGGAGGGAAATTAGTCCTCCCCAAATCGAGTGGCAATTATAAAATTTAGAAGTCAAATTCGGCCTCGTCACCGCACCCGTATACTTATAGCTTCATTTGCAAATTATAAATCTCACGCTGTAGCGTTATCCCGAGCTTATTCGCGTGTGCTCTTTCCAACACACGCGCACACGCGCGCTCGTTTTAATTAACAGCAATCGTTCGGCGAGCCCATGTTAAACATTGTTTAATCGTCTTTCACGGATATGTATGTATAACGTGGTCGGTCTGGAAACACAAAGCGCCGAGGCTCCCTCGAACGAGAAGTATATTTTTATTTATTTATTTATTTATTTGCACGATAAACGGGCAGATGCCCTTTACAATGTTCATTAACACTTGTTGGGTAACAACAATCATGTGACGGCACATCATCTTTATTTGACACAAAAAATAAACTCAAATAACTAGCAGATTCAAACAATAATGAAATAAATCCTTATCAAAAGTAAAAAGGAATGGTTTAGCAAGTATAAGAGAGAATTAGGTATATATATATATATATATATATATGTGTATGTATACATGAGTATACATGAAAGACGGGATGAAAGAGGCAACCTCGTTTAAGGCCCGATGCTTATTGACTGACTCCACGAGTCTCTCTAACATGTATACGTATATATGATATATTTGTGTGTGTACTTTCCGCGCATTTTCTTCAGCCTATCCTGTATACGATATATCATAGTGTACACTCGCGTGATTTTGCGTTTTTCGTTCGCGTCGCTTTATATATATTGTAGACAAAGAGATCCGGATGAGAGTTGTGTAGATGTAAAAATTTTCCGTGCTCGTCGTCAGGAGCTTCTTTGTTTTTTTATTAGATCCTGTGTGGGTATATTATTTATACGCGCTAAAAAAAAAAAAAAAAAAAAAAAAAAAAAGATGAGAAGAGCGAGGAGAAGAGGACACCGGCACACGTGACGGATATACTTGGAGGAAGCCTGACGCACTCGCCTCTTTCTTTCACTCGATGACAATCAGACGAGTATATGGTATCTTCTTTTTTTTTTTTTTTTTTTTTTTTTTTTTCCTTTTAGTCCCTACAATAAGTCGAGACTCGAAAAAAAGCTTCGGTGCTGGATTCTTTGTGGGGATTTGTAACGCGAAGCGATAAAGAAAAAAAAAAACCGTATAGGATTGATCGATACAGAACACGTGACGGACGATGGGACGATGGAGTAAGTCCTCAATTTGTAGATGTAGGTAAATTATGAATATTATATGAGGAAATCCACGAAAAATATCCTGTTTTTGTCTCCCATTTTCATAAAAAAAAGTTTTTGTAGGCATACCTTTGAAACCAGGCTCATTTTCCTTGTAATGTCCTGCACTATGAAAAAAAAATTTTTATCACGAGTTTCAGTGAGGATAACACTCTTTTTCCACGATTCTCGTGTTTAAATTATATCCATATAGATGATACGTACAGATGTACATGATATTAGCATGTAAATCACTGAAAAGAGGAGCCACCCTTACTGAAACTCGTGAAAATACGAGTAAAATGAGTCCTATCTCGAAAGTGTGCCTCAAAAAAAAATTTTTTTATCACAAGGGGGAACAAAAACGGGATATTTTTCGTAGATTTTTCCATATACAGGATTTTACGCTGACAATGCTGTATGTTTGCTCGATATTTGCATTGGATACACGAAGAAATATCCGCAGGACGGCTGAGCGTGGTGTGCATAAGTGAGCCAGGTATTTGTTCGCCTCGGCCGGCTAATTAATTTATTTGCTCCCTGCAAACATGCATTGTATATATTATCATCGGGCGTGCATCCGGGTCGGATTTAGAAGGTCGTATCGAGAGGGGTTGTCTGTTAATTGACCCAACTTATTTTTCCGCTCTGCGAGTTGATAAAAAAAAAAAGAAAAGAAAAGTTTTTCAATAGAAGAAATCATTTCTACAAAAGATCAATGGGTTATTGGTTTGTTCAATGCTGACGCGATCGCGTGTTCTGTTCGTATGTCGATAGCTTCAATTTTAGCATTAATTTCGACAATCAAAACATTCAATAATCATAAAACTACACTGATAAAAAATATTTATCACTATACGTACAATTAAATGAGCATCTCAATTTTCTCTCTCGAAATCGATGAAAAAAGTTAATGTACTCATAATTGCTAATTGTTGTTGACGCATATTTGCAACTGCAATATTTATGCAAAAGAGTAGAGCGCCAGTAACAACCCAATAACCTCAAGCAGATGCTGATACTCCACAAAACAGAATCATATATACCTAAGCTTCGCGAGATTCAATACACAATAGGATGAAAAATATTTCCTTGTTATTGAACATTCCTAACTCTATACACCTATACTTATGTCGAATCCGCGCAACGTATACGTCTTATGCATTCCGTATGTACATCGTTGACTACATATGTATGAAATTAAACTGTCGTACGCATACAATGTACATCGAGCAGCCGGGAAGTGGTTACGCGATTAGCCACCACGTGCACTCGGTTTCCTCCCCCCCCCTTTTGGCCCAGGTTTTAGCATATATACGCCCACTTCACGCCACCCGCTATAGTAGTCGATTGATTATACGCGCATCGATCGGAGATTTGCATGGGCCATTGGCATTTGCGTCTACGCAGAGGAGAGTCGAGCAAAACAGTCGAGAGCGCCCGATTAATTTAAACTCGTGTGTATTACATGTATATACGTATACGTATATAAATATATGCGAGTGAAGATTCGCAGCGGGGGCTCGAAAGTAGTATACATGCGTACGTATACGCGAAAACGTAAATATAAACAAAGTCACGCACGCGTTATCTGCGGCGTTGGGTGTTATTTTTATCGAAAGCGAGCGCGTGTCGTACCGTTGATAAATAAAAACTAGTGATAAAGGGGGAGGACAACAACAACAAAAGTTGAGAAAGGCCAAGAATCTAAGACTCGCGTCGACAAATGATACGCGAACAAAAAGAGTCGAGCTCGTGTGTATGAGTATCAGGTGATAATCTTATCGAGTCGCGCGATTCGAAGCTTCCTCGAGAGATCTGCGGGCGGTATATTTTCACAACAATAATCACTCAGCTGTACGCAACCTCGGCGTGTGCGAGTTTTTTCACTCGCACTGTGGAGTTTTGCGATAATCTGTATATGCATCCGTCGAGTGTCGCTGAGTTGACGCTTTGTACGAGGGAGAGAGATAAAAGCGGCGCGAATCTTCGATCGTACGCGGATGTATTAATTTATTGCGAGGCGAGAGGGAAAAAAAAAGTGTCAATATCCGCGCGAGTGCCCAGATAAGAAGGCAAAGATATTGCGCAGAGCAACTGTTTTTTTTTTTTTATTTTTTTTTTTACCGAACCGCAAAAAGAAAACGCGCGCGTAAGATGCACCCCGTGTGCGATAGGTGTAAAGCTCAGCGAGTCCTATTTTTCTTTGGTTGATCATTCGATGCCGAGTAGCCAGACAATTTGGGAAAATTAATCCCGCGATTCGCGAAACCGGCTGTATTATATTACAGAGTTGCGTAACACAAAATCTGTAAAATTGCCACCTCCATGGAAATTCTTTCGCACAAATATTTTCACTGCTAGAGAAAAGGGAAGGGGGGGAATCAAGTCCAAAGAATTAAAAATGTTTTTACTCTTGAAAAAAAAAAAAAAAAACGCCTCAAACGAGATAACTTTCGAAGAGGAGAAATGACACATCGATCGCGAAACTGCAGGCTCCTCGATTACCGTAATCTCGAAATCAATAGCGAGGATTACAACAAATTTCGCGAGGTGGTGCACTTGACAACGCCTGATAAAAAAACATACCCAAGCTATAGAGCGCGCTCACTTTCGTTCGGCAACGTCACGTCGGATCGATGGAAAAAGAAACGTCGGCGGCGTAATTCAACGCGAAAGTAGGTATACTTGTACATCTCATTCACCTGTGCAGGGGCTTATTATAGATTCCCGGCATCTCGCGCACGAGGGATGCGAAAAAGAGAGAAAAATGTGAGCACAGCACGTATAAATATACATCGCGGAGAGAATCACGGCCACACTCTGATGCACGACTCGGCGCGGGTTTATAAATACTCTCACGTGCTTGCTGAAGCTTTTTCACTCTCTCTCTCTCTCTCTCTGTGTTTCTCTCGAGAGGAAGAGTCTTTTCAGAGGTGCCGGCTTTTTTCTTCCCTCAAAGAGCTCCGGTACTCCCGTTGCAACTTTTCTCCTTGGACTCGTATGTATAATGGGTGTACAAACCAGTGCATAAAAGAGGACACTAGCTGAGCTACGTAAGTTGGCATTCGGCACGTTCGGAATGCTAAGGAATTATACGTGTGTACTCTCTTAGTTTTGGTCGAGCGAGCACGTGCTCGCATAATTTTGGAACATAAAACTCATCAAAAAAATCATCTTCAGCTTTTTTTCTACCTCTATCTCAAGTGCCTTACTTAATTTTTTTTGTTTCACAGAACTTGATTGTCTACGCAGTTCACGAATAAATATCTGTGCATGTGTCCGTGTGATTGGTCGAATCGACCGAAACGTCCGAATGATATACATTTCCAAAATAAATGAATTGGGTTTGCATGAGATATGCATGACGTTTATTTGGCATGTGTACATCATTTCGGATTTTACAATAATGAATGGGTACAAAAGTGTGAAAGCAATGACGAGCCAATTAACCTGTGATGATTAAATATTTAAGCACCGAAGGAAGGGTAACGAAAGGCACGTGAAAAATTCATTAAAGACACGGATATAGTATGTGTGCGCGGATCAAACAAGATTTTTAAGAGGCACAAACGTTTTTTTTTTTTTTTCCTTCGACTGTACGTAAATTTTGCCCAGAACTTTCGTTTAGGCGTTTACAATCATGTAATCGCACTGATCGTCCAAATGAAAGAAAAGGGCGAATGACTAACAATACTCGCAGTGATACATTTCGGAAGCAAAAATAATACGCAATTTTCTGATGTTTGGAATCATTGGCAGAGTAAATATTTTTGCGGGACGAGCGAGAGAGAAAAAAAAATAGTGAAAACGACAGACCTGCGCAATTAACCCGAATATCGCGAAAAGAAGAGTAGAGCCGGATCTACGAAACGCAATCGAGGCCGAGCGATTGGAAATTCTAAAATTGATATTTGCGTTTGTTGTTTTTCCACCCCGTACAAACAGGGTGGAAAATTATGAAAAATAAACAAACGCGCGTACCCCATCCTTTTTTTTTCATGCCAATCTGCAAGGTTAAACTTGACGAGCAATTATTAGGTGCATGACTGGTCTGTCCTCTTCAGGTAGTGATGGATCATTGTTTACTTTCCTTCTATACACACCTGCCTGTGTATTGACTTTTTTTCGACTCCATATCGTACACTCACGTTTCACAACACACTGGTCAACTCATTTGCCAGTTTACACAGATGGGTATGTGGACATCTCGAAGCTATGAAAGTTTTCATAATATTCAGTCGCACGAAGCCACTAAAGTAAATATATACACCTGTATGTATTTTTTGTAAGCAGAAAGAACAACCCATTTCTAGTTAGTCTTCTTATATGGCCGTGACGGGATAATTATACAACAAGTACAGCTCCTTCTACAAACTCAATGTCACAACTCGCTACATCTTCTCGCAAATGTTTCTTGTGCTCCTCGACTATTAAACCGGGAGGTTGTTTCAAAACAAAGCCTCGGAACAATTTACGTCGACACAACTCCCAGGACACTGATTCTCCCCCCGGGAGCGTTACGGAATTTTTTTCACCACTCTTAGAGGCGTCATCGAGACATGAGTTGTACTACTGACCACACCTCATTAGCTGAATGTGCGTGTGTGTTTTTTTAACGATTTCATTGATTAAAATTTTTTTTTATGAAATTCATACAAATACATACCTAATACAATCCAATTAGGATTATTAACTTTGAATTCAATTATAAATAAAGTATACAACGTATTATCTCGTTTTTTTTTTCTTTTTGTTTAATCACTTCATATTTTTGCTACAATTGCTTCCAATATAGATCACGTGATCGGACAACGGCCACTTCAACATCGACTTTTTGATACGAATGCAGGATTTCTCATGTTGTCGAAGTAAATGGTAAAACCTTAAACATTCAAAATACGATTCGACTTTGGCCCGTTTATGTCAACAAAGTCGACGTTCGTTGTCGAGCTGCGACTAAGGCAGGCAGCGTCTAAATTTGGCGTGCACGAATCGGTCGAAAACGGCGAGGAAATGCTGAACAATATATTTCCTCCTTTTGAAGAACTTTGTTGATGTGTATGGCCATTAAAGATTACAAAGTACTGTACGAGTGATCAGTTAGGAGAATCAGACCTTTCAGTCCCCCCTTTAGTATAAAGTTGAATTTTTTTTTTTTTTTTTTTTTTTTACTTATCTATTTTCCTTTTTATGATGATTCGAAGGATTACAACGCAAGAGAAACTTTTGAAACGTTAACTTTTTCAACATTAAATCTACGCAAGAGTATCAATACATATTTGAGAGTGGAGATTTTTACGGATTTTTAGTCTTTTCCATAAATTTAAATATCAATTCAATACATTTTGTTTGAAATGATCCATTTTTTTCATTGTACAATAAGTACGACGTAGATTTTTTCCTCATACATTATTACTTTTATGGTATACAAAAGACACAAATATTATATTAGTGTTTCCATAAAAGCTACTTATGACGTTTTTAAAAGTTGGATATTCCCAAGTTAAAGCGTATAACATATCTATGAGTCTACCAAGTGATACTTTTTTTATATATTTAGTAAGCACAATCAATTTATAACAGTTTACCGTATCTCAATTGGTAATTACAATAAGCTTATTTTTTGCACTAGAGATAAGCAAAAATATATAAAAATTAAAACAGCAAGTACTGCGGATGGCATCATTCGCTAAGACACGGAAATTTCTTACAAAAATCCATCAATGCACAGATCATTATCATTTTTGTGCAGTTTTATAAATTCGTTTGTCGTTAAATTTATGGCTGGTGCACTCGATAAATAAAGCACCCGTAAAAACCAAGGGACCGAAATTACAAAATACTCGTAAGTACCTTTACCTAAGGGATAAAAGCGCAATTTCATGTTTTCCTCGAACCTCAATTTCGTTCTAATCTCAAGATCGTGTCTCTCTGCTACCTCACTCTTGCGTCCACATATACTTAATGGTTATTTTTAACCAGATGTACGTGCAGCGAAGAATATACATACACGAAGCGCACGATAGTTTGTTTTTTCTTTTTCAAGAAGATGAAAACGGCTCACGGTTGGAGCAAACGAAAAAAAAAAAAAAAAAAAAAAAAAAAAAAGGTCGGGAAAACGTAGGCGGTTCTGGGCGAAGAAAAAAAATGCCCACCGATTTGAATGTATGCAAATGCGTGACCTTAAGCCAAGCCTCTTTCTCTCTGTTGTAGGTATCCATGCTCCTTTTTCTTGGCTGCAGTGTGGATCTTTTATGCAGATGCGCCGACCGAGATATCGGAAGAGATTGAATAAATTATACACGTGAGATTCGTTATTTTCCACGAATAGGCAACATGTAGGAGAGGGCGGAGAAATTCCTAGGCAATACATCAGGAGCGTGCGAAAATGCAAGGTTTCATTTTTCCCACACGTTTACGTGCACAAAATACACTATGAGTTCCGGGCGCACAAAAGTTGATGATGAAAACCATTAATTGTTGTGTTGTATAAATCTAACAATGACGAAAGATAAACATACGAGTTTTAAGGGTTGTTTTCATCCTAGTACTATAACACGCTATGATATACGAGGACAGACTTTCAGAGCAAAGCAACTGATTTGAAATCCTTGGCGAGGGTGATATGGGCGAATTATGCGCTGCACGAACCTGCCAATTTCGCCTAATTAAAAGATTCGTTAGGGAAGAGGGTCTTCGGGACGAAGGGTACAGAAATGCCTTTGAAGTTTATTTTAACGCTTGATTAGACTCCAACGCGTTTATGCCAGGCTGTTTTCGTTCCTGCGAGCAAAAGCTCTACTTTGCGAAGGGAAAAAGAGCCGCGTTGGGCGAAATTACGCGCTAATCAACTGAAATTTCAGCAAAGCGAGCCTTCAGCTTTTAATGAAAACTGCATGTAAACACGATTTTCTCGACCGAAATGATTAATTTTTCCTTTCGGAAGTAATTACCCTGAAAAAGTGGGGCATCTGCTGCTTTTAGGCGAACTGGAAAATAAAATATTATACCGTCCCTTTCAAGCTGATCTGGTGGAAAGTTTGAAAGTCAGTTTTTTTTTTTCAGTACACTGAGAGAGAAAAATATAATAAAAATTACTGATAATCTGGTATACCGTTTGGTCGTCTAGAGACTTTTTACTATTTAAACAATAATTTTTCATGTTTAGAAGAGTAATTTTTGTGGTAAGTACTGTGATTTCATTGTTTGTACAATAGAAGGTACTGTCCAAAATGCGGTAAAAATTAGGTTGGCCAAAGTAAAATGTCCCTAGACGACGGAATGACACCAGATTACCATTCTAGCACAGTATATTTTTTCTCTCAATGTATGACTCGAGGCGTTTGGGTATTTATATTTTTTTTTATAAACTAATAATTACCAGCCCTTCGATCGATCCAGTTAATGAATCGCATGGGATCGTTGCATGTGCGTTGACTGAGCAACGAAATCTAAATTGCAATCTCTAGGTTGGAAAATGGAGCGCAACAAAAAAGCCGATATCCCACGCGCGTTTACCGAACAGGACTCGTGATGGGAAGTTTTTCTCTCACCAAGTGCCTTTTCACGTGGATCCCGTTGCGCTCATGCAAAACGTCGTGCAAAGAGAAGAAAAAATAACCCCCCGCTGTTCTCGCGAGAGCTCCCGTGTGAGTTTCCCACATGCGCTGCTGCTCCGCGAAACACGCGCCACGTACATACTCTCCCTATCGACATCGGCTGCATTATGCAACGACTCCGGGAAGTTGACTCGAAAAAGTCTCGAGACCCTCCCCGTAAAGAGAGGATGCGCATCGAGACGAGGTAATTGATGTTTAATGAACTTTTTAGTTTGACCGACTCGGATCAAAGTTTTCAAAGTCACAGTTTTCCTACTTACAATCGGCCGGATTTCCGTCACACATCTACACTGCGGATTGTTTGTACAAAAAACAACGAGGTACATATATAGGGCCCAACGAGCCGGTCCAATAACTGTACTGTTGTGGAGCTTAATTCGGTGCTTTTAGCGCAAAATAAGTGCCAAAAATTCACGAGCCCTTGGATACGTGCCCGAGGCTTTCGGAGAGTTGTGACTGCGGGCGCGCACGCGCGTAGGAGCCCCTAACGAGGTGATATAATCACGTATACACCAACGCGTCGAAGGGGAATTTACCGAGATTTACTTTACGATCATAGCCTATAAATCCATTCGGTTTAATTATCGCACGCGTAATTTTGTACTTTCCGCCTTCGAGCAAATGAGTCTCCGACGATGACAGTCGGTACTCTTCTTTTTTTTTCCCCCTTGTCATTACGACAGGTACAATCTATCGAGCTCTGATGTTATTATACGCGTAACGTGCGTTATTGGGAATTTAATACCCTGGTAAGTTTTCCACTCGGTGAAAGTTAACCAAGAGTAGACGGATTGAAACTTTCTTTTTTTTTTTTCCTTTGTGCGGGGTATCGCATAATAGCGGGTTGTCAAGCGCGAGCTACTCCTCAACGTTCGGAATCTCAATAGTCTCTGTTAATAACTAGGTTTTGCTATTATAATTACCAGTATGATGCTACCCGTGTATTTTTTATTTGAAAAATCAAATTCACTCTCACGTTTATCATTTTTAGGCAACCAAACTCTTTTTCTCTCTTGAAAAAGGTACTTAAATATGGAGTACATTGACG
The DNA here is from genome assembly GCF_036245765.1 of Copidosoma floridanum. NCBI lineage: Eukaryota > Metazoa > Arthropoda > Insecta > Hymenoptera > Encyrtidae > Copidosoma > Copidosoma floridanum. Next base: position 5,333,443 of record NW_028321896.1, read on the forward strand.
CGTGCACTCGCACGGCTTTCTCTCTCGCTTATCTGACGTATGCACCGACTCTAGCACGCGGTGTCTTTTGTTTATTTTTGCACGCGACATTTGCATATTGTGCAACGGGGCATTGAAAACGTGGCAGAGCTAAAGCGCAGAGTTCGGACAGTGTTAAGCAGTGATAAGCGCATCGCGGAGCTCATAATGGGGCATAATTTTTTGTATATATTATGTTGCGAATGTGAACGCGTTATTTTGAAAATTAATAAAAAGTTCTTTGAGAGAAATTGATTCAAAAGTACAATTGCGTTAAATTGCATTTATTAGATTAGGCACGAATGAGCGATCACACGGAGTGTTAGTCAATTTAAATTAGGCCACGTGTCATTGAGCTGCATGAAAACCCATTGCTCACCCGCTGCGCAATTATGTATACGTTGCTTTTGTTATATGCATGTATATATAATGTGAGAGAAAAGTTTCATGATTGCAACACGAGATAAAAGTTTGTTATCTCTCATTGAAAAAAGAGGGGGTGTTCAGTTTAAAAAGTAACTTCAATCGCTAACGTAACGAAACGCACGCACTTGCATTCGAGTCGTAATCTACATAGTTTATATGGCTAAATATAACGTTATACGAAATCTTATAATATTCACGCGAGAGATTTTGTTTTTTACGTTTACCAAAATTATTTGACAGATAAAACTGACAAGTTTAAAAATCACGTATCAACGTATAATGTAAATAAGACATTGTGTGTAAAAGTAAGTGTACTATTAATAATAAATGAAGTTATGTTTAAATCACACCAATATAAACAAAATTAAAAAAGTAGTTAGTGGAACTAATAATGATAAATTACATGGAAGTTTATGTTACTTTTGAATGAACTCACGCGCGTATGTGATAAATGATATCGTTGATATGTGAAGTAAATTACTTTGCTGCAGTCACACAAAAGTTGAATAATCGTTATTCATACGTAATAAATGGTGACACTGAAATTCCACCTTTTTTTAAATCAAAACTAAGGGAAAACATCAGACTATACTCGTTTGATGGTTCATGCGTGAATGTGTCTTGTCTGTCCATACCTCGAACCGTTCTACTGAAACATGCAAAACATTACAGTATTCTTTTAATTAATTTTAGTATAGCTTTGCTATGAAGTAAATAAAATTAGAAAAACAAACAAAAAACTTCAAAATGTTTTTAAGCTCATAAATCGATACAAAAGAAAGTTTACAACCAATTTCTATTATTTTTTTTCATAAAATCGACAATTGATCACTCGCTGGAAAGCACAATAGCATGTAGTAGCACATCAATGATTCAGCTAAAAGCTGTCTTGTTCTCGTTATCCTTACCACCACCAAGTCATCAAGCGTACTCTTAATTTATTAAAACATCATTACTGCATGGGTTTCGACTGGGTAAGGACCCACGTTCCTTTTGTTCTCCTTGTAAAAACTACACACGATGTCGACTCCCCTCATATCTCTTATTGTTTCACGCGTCCATCTCCGGTTCCCCCGCGACTTGCAGCTTCGAAAACCGCCGACACGCGATATTTAACGGACAAGGAGACGTTCGTCGGCTGTGCAATTTTGGGCACGACACGCACGCACGGCGGAGAGTTTCCGCCGGAACATCGTTGAAAACGAGTACCTTGTCTTTGCCAAAACGAGCACTATCGATCATGATTATATACCATGTACTTGCGTCAGACAGAACAATTTGAAGGATACTCGTTTCTGATCGTATGACATCTATGCGCGAAAAAAAAAAAAAAAAAAAAACTTGAACCACCTTTTATTCTTCCTGTTTTTTTTTCGGCTCGCACGCGAACGTGTACAGTTATCAGTCACTTTCCCCCATGTACGGTATATAATACAACATGGATATCTGGGTAAAGGTGTGAAAACGCTTTTTACGTTGGATTATATCGCGGTTATTATTGCGCAACTACTGAAAATATCGCGCGAGCAACCGGTCGGACTGTAAAGATATTATATCCAAGAGAGACGGGATATAGGACAGCCTAAGCTTATACACGCCGATTGTGCGACAGTAAACCGATCGCGTTCACGTGTACCTGGAGAATGTGTGTACACACACTCTACGTAGTTTTACAGCGGCGCCTAAAGTATAATATGCACTCGAAGCTTGTATAAAGCGCAGCCACAGCGTAGCGGGTAGTAGAAACAGCCAAAACAGCGTCAGACGGCACGGCAATAACTCGATAAAACAGTTTTAGTCGCCTCCCCCTTTTTTTCCAACGTGTTTTCGCATATACGTGTGCACTTGTAAAAAGCCCTATCTATATTTACTTACCTATGAATCGATGAGAATGACCATAGTGAATATCACGATGGGAATTGCGCACTCGTGTTCACACACGGTTGCAAGGGGCCGTGAAATTTTCAAGGGCGCAATATACGAAAAGGATAAAAATAATTTTCAAAATACCAATGGATACTTGGATGGCAAAAAGGACATTTCGTGGGTATATAATTATGTATACACACGTACGTCAGTGTACATCAAATACAGTAGGGTATAGTCTATAAAAGCTATCGAACAAACACTTGGAGAGCTCCTGATACGTGCAGCAGGCAGCGGCATAATGTGGGTGTTATGTGACCGAAATAGCCGGCTAAATATTTAAGCGGAGTTTCCAAAGAGAAATTAGCGAAGAAACAAGGAAATAAATAAGCAAATAGCAAATGTAGGTATACTTAGGCGTCTACATGGTGCAGTATACAAGACGCGCGCGCGCACAGCTGACACTTATATACGTTATACGGTCGATCAGCTGGTGTACAAAAGACGCGGCCATAAGTACTTTTGTAGTCTTGCACAATTTCGACCAACTGAACCCCTGACAAATCAATTGCATGCACATTTCTATATACTTCAAGAGGAACTAGTACTATATGTATACGGAACCGACGCAAGTGTGGTGGTGTCGCTCGATAGATTCACTTTCACGGCGGAGGGAGAGAGTAAGTGTATAGTATAGAAAATGTATGGAGGTGGCCTGGCTTTGCCCCCCCCGCTGAGGATCGATCCGAACAGACGCAGCTACGTTATACGCATAATTCGACTGTAGGATATAGACACACACGCTCAAGTGCATAGGGGAGCAAAAGAAGTCGCACTTCGTGATCATCTGATGAAGTGGTGCTTAGGATACGCGGCTGATGGTGAACACTACTTTAAATGTAGTGGTGTGTTTGAAGTGCAGAGCAGAGCCCGATTCCCTGTACACATGTACCGAGAGGGTTTTGGTGCACTACACGAAGTTGGTTGTGCCACAACGTCGCACTCTCTTATTGTCTCATTTTTCATTGTTTATCTGCATAGTAGTTAAACGTGTTTTCTGCATACGGCTGATTCGTTGCTGCGTGTATACGACTATACGTTTGAATTTTCTGCTGTTGATGTTAAGGAAAACGAACGACGGCGCAGTGACCCAGTTATGGAAAAAAAAAAAAAAAAAAAAAAAATCGAGGGCAATTTCGATGTAAGATGCGTGCCATCGGCGAGTTTTCCTGGGCAGAGAAATTTTTTGCTACATACATCTTATGATGGGCAAATTTGATGTTTGATGTGTAATTTTTTTTTTTTTTTTTTTTTTTTTTCATATGTAGATACGTACACGTTTTTGCCGGGGTGCTCTTGCAAAATTGATTAATTGCTCTGACACGAGTGCGCGGCCGTGTGTAATTTTTTCCTCCAACACCAAAGCGAATGTATAAGTATACATGTACCGTATTGGGTACTGTTGAGGGAAAAAAAAAAAAAAGAAAAAAAAAAGAAAACGATCGATCGGTGCAGTAAGTGCAGGTGCAGCTTTCTAATGACGTTTCATCGGCTAAAGAGCTTCGCGCAATAAACTCCCTCGAGAGCGAATCGAGAGACGCGGTGATGACGCGTACGTGTACCTAGGATTGCGTCACACATGTCAGACGTACCAACGACGGCTACATTTATATACTTGGGAGAGTTATTTTTACGGGAAGCGGCTCATAAAGGCAAAAGGATTTTTTTTTGTACCCCGTGAATTATTAATCCGAGAATAATGACCAGGAAAGTTGCTGGTTCATTTTTTTATTGGCAGCGGTAACTTTTACTCAATAGCGGAGGCGAGACTATATCGTACAAAGCGGCTTTTCGGCTCGTATTTCAAGGACTTGCGTCGTCCTGTTCCGAATTCCCGAAACGAATTACCGTCCATTGTGTTGTGAAATACGTGCAGAAACTTGACTCTGCTTTCAAAAAATAAAAAAGGGTATATATGGCGAGCATTTAGTAGTCCGTATTCGTTATCCAGAGATACGGATGGATTTCTTTTTTTTTTCTTTTTCTTTTTTTTGAGCATCAAAATAACATATCCCGTACGCGTAGCTTTTTTTGCTTTTCTTCGCAACTTAAACCCAGCTTTCGGATGAGTAGTGGGGGAGTCGAGATTTCCTACTCGCGAACCATATGACGATAATAACGATGATGATGATGAAATTACTCTGTGCGTTCTAATTGAGATGATGGAATAAAATCGCTCGAATTTCCGAAGGAAAGTTTCAATTATTATATTACAGGCTTCGTTCGTTCGAGACGAAATGAAAGTCCCCCTCTCTCCCATTGTGCGATCCATTTCGAAGGGTCTTTACGGGAAATTATACCATCGCTAAAAACCATACTTGGTGTGCCACAGATTCGAAGCATCGCTGAAATTCTATGTGAAATATACGGGTATAGATTACCGCGTTGGTCGTAAATGTTTTTTCCTTCACCACGTAAACACCGGATGCATCCCATCGCCGAGTTTCGCTTTTACTTTCGTGCCCTATTTCCCTTGCAATTCGGACCAAGTGCAGTTCTAGAAGGAATGGGAGAGTATAAAAAAAAGTAACCACTCCAAGGAGCGTGGAAGGTCGTCGGCGAGTGTGTAGAAAACTCGGTGCTATAAAAGTCAGGTGCGTAGAGAGAGTGGAAAAAACAATACATATTTTATAGTTACGCGAGTTTCTTGATTTTCTACATGGGACGCGCCAGGTGCTGTTAACCCGATTTTCCTGGACACCTGTTTTTTTTTTCCCTCGCAACGATGCACACCGGGGTTTTTACTTTCGAGCTTGTTCTCTCCTCGGAAACGATTAGCGGAGAATGATGGTGCCCATTGTTTCATTCCTTCTGTCTGACGCGTCACGATGCTTTGATGTGTTATTTAGGTACCGCAGTGACGTTTCACGCGAGTTCGCGCATAAACGATGTTTTTCAAGGTCGGGCAAAGATGTGGAAATGTGTAATGAGTGTGTATCGTTCTGTATCCTCGTGAATGTAAGTTTAAAATTTATTTTTTATTTTTCATGCCCTCGTGCAGTAAACAGTACATCGTGAAATCTTTAAGTACCAAAGCGACCATACTTTTTACTAAAGTAAACTCACGGGTGTCTTACAGCATCCCCGCCTCTGCTGCGTCGTCCTCATAACTCACCTGAAACAGAACGAAGAAAATGAATTAACATATGTATGTATCGCTAACGCGTTTACTAATGAGTCTGTATGGCATTAAAAAAATTGAATAACCATCATAACTTGCGCTATTTAGCTCATCTCTGCTGGGTGAGAAGCCGATCGAAAGCCGCAAATGAGCCGCGCATCTCCGCGATTTACTGGAAAATGCGAAACTCGTTTTCGAAGGATACACCCATATACACAGCACACATCATATAGAAATTACCAAATAATTGCCGTCACTCCCCTTACCAATTACCACCGCCCTCATAACCATCCCATTTTATCCCAAAGCGCCATCGTGCAATTTCGCGTATCTCCTCTCCTACCATCATAATCGTCATTTCATCGCCACACACGTCGCACACGTGAGATGTAAAAATAAAAAAGCAACAAAAAGAAGAAGAAGAAAAAACAACCCTCGTCGATTACACCCCTACGTAAGGGCTCGTTTCACCGTATCCCCAACAATCTTCCCGCCATCGGCGACTCTGAGCTGCCCTCTCGAACTCTTGGTTCGATTAGACCCCTCCCTACACGCGTCGGAAGGTAAGTGTATATAAGTAGAGGAGACGCTTTTTTTTTTTTTTTTTTTTCCGTCCTTTCGTCCAAGACAACGACCCCAAGGATACCCCGGCAGAGACGCGATGAGCCCAGGAGTAAAACAAGAAACTCTCCCGCGGAGGAGTGCGTTGCACTCTTGCTGGGAGAGGAGGAGGAGGAGGAGGAGAGAAAAAAAACGAAATCGAGACTATGGCGCGACGGTGCGAGAGGTGTGCGCCGCATGCGATGGCAGCGGGGGAGGATACAATATTTTATATGTTGCTCGCTATATATACACGTGTACGTAGAGCTTCTTCTCTCTTTTCCTTGTTTTTCTCCTTCTTCGCGACGATATACACGTATATTTCATTTCGGGTCAACGGCCCTCGGTCGTCGCACGCACAGACCGCACTCTCTCTCTCTCTCTCTCGTTCACACTGCTGTTTGTCTTTTTCCCTCTGCTTTTTCTTTGCTCCGTTGGCGCGCCAATCAGTGACACAGAAGGAGGAGGAAAATAGAGGATATCGCCGACCTTAAAACAACAACGCCGCGTCCTTGCGAGCGACGCGAAACCTCTCGCGCTCTCCCCGGCAGATACACACAGTGTTTTTTCATCCCCGCCTTCGATCGCACTTGTTTTTGCTATCTGTTGTTATTTTTACCTCTTTCGATTATAATTGCCATCTCTCGCCTTCTCTTGTTCCACGTTTGCCGCCCTACCCCCTCTCTCATATGTTTGCAATTTTATTATTCGAGGATCTCATGTATACATACGTTCACGTTTTGTTGGAACAAAATGGCTCTTCTTTTTGCAGTGTGACGAGATGTGGATGATTGTGATCGTTTGCCAATTTATATATGTTTGATCACCCCTTTCTTTTACTTTTTGTGTTCCGTAATTGTTCCATGAAATGATCGATCAAGCATTTTTTATTATAGATCAACTTTACAATTGATCAAAATACCATTCGGAGTGGAAGGAATTTGAAGGGGCAAAAATTCTGCAACATACACCGAGACACGTTTAAAAAACAAACGTCTCTTTTTTCCCCCCTTTGTTGCTTTTTTACTTCCTTTCCTTTCTGCCTATACATATATACACGATCTTCGCACTGCGCATCGCGAATTTCTTTGTTCCTTTGTTATTCTCCTCGCTATACGTGCAAGCATCGGCACACGTTTACTCACCGGCTGTTATTTTTATTTATACGCAGGTAAGTTTTTGTGCGTCCAGTTTTTGCGAAAAGCTAGCGGAGATCGCTATTAGGTGCACACAATGCGCGTATGCTCTTTTTGTTTTTCTCGCTATCGCATGTTCATCTCGGCCGAGTATTACGTTTCCATCAATGATCAGACGACGACGATTCAATCGTATAGTTGCAAATGAAATTCATACAACTATGCTCGTGGTGCGGTTCTCTGTGAGCAAACTTGTGCCAATCGATTAACGATCACCGATCTGTGTTCAAATAATTCAAGCTATGCAAATCCTAGCCGCTCATTTTACGTTTGGCGCATCTGCATTGAGGATACTATTGTGCTTTTGTGGGAGAAATATCGTGTTTAATACACAATTACGTTTCAAAAGCCAAACCGAGTCTATTCACAAAGCCATTCAGGTTTCAGATGACCGAATTCGTTAATGGCCAAAATCGGGGACCCGGACAATCCATTTTTCTCCGATCCTAAGAAGTACCAAAACGTCCCCGTGTATATATGTATGTAGGTAAGAAATATAAAAAAGCGTTACTTTTGTCAGACTAGATCAACAGGGTCTTTCATCATTGTATTGGTGTAGAAGTTCGTGTCCCGATTTAACGAGTATATGCGTATATGTTGAAATCGTGCATGAAAAAAACATGTTTTTCTGCTGCTAGTAGTTGGAGAGGGAGTCGTCTCGTGGTACCCTGGGGAATCAGGACTCTGTTACCCCTATTGGAGGCAGGCATACGGACTCTCTCTCCGAGTCAAGAAAAAGGGAAGGGTTATTATCCGTTTTTCCTTTACATTCGGGAAAAGGTGTTAGCAATCAACTAGATTACAAATTAGACTATTGCAGTATGTTTATGAAATTATTAATTCGATGAAAAAATGGTTACTCTGTAAATTATGAGTTTGCTAACTTGAATGGTAAAAATCGGATAGTTCTTTGAAGGTTACTAAAGTTGTGTACCAAATTTGTTATAGTTAATATGTAATGTAGTTGTTTGCTAGTGGTGTAGTACGTACTGGTTGTCTGTGATGATTCTGGCTTGTAATAATATTTTCACTAATTTCTATGCATTAATTCTAAACTATCCTAATGTTCAACCTTATGTTTATCTAACATTATATCTGAATTTAATATTTCAGTTAAACTGTTCCCAGTTAAACTTTTGTATCTATGGTTGTAGAAAAATATTTTATTTTGCATTTCCGGTCAGCGTGGGCCAGCGTGCATGTAAGTGAGTCATGCATGGTCGTAGTACCTTAGCTACGAGCATTCTTGTAGGTGATTCACCTCTTTGCAGATGCACGTTGGCCCCTGCGTTTTGTATTTTAAAATTGGCACGGAAAGATTTGAAGCAAGAGGAAAAAAAATTAATGTGGATACACTGATGTTACAGTATGTATATATACACATTGTACCACACACGCTCATCCCCTTCGGCGAGCATAAAATGTGTAAAAAAATAACCCTATCTACGGTAGCCTCGCGTCTTACGTTTCCGTAAGACTCCCACGTCGTCGCGCCTATACGTATCCATATACTGGGTCCGTACAAGTACATATACTAATACACGTGTACGAGTAGAAGAAGCATCGGACATCAAAGAAGAAGAAGAAGGCTAGCGCTCCAATAGTGCACTCCAGGGGGCCATCTCTCTCTCTCTCTCTGTCTCTCTCTCTTTTGTTTTTTTGCACCTCTCTCTCTCTCGCTCTGCACCAAACGGGGTTAACGACACACCTTCTCTTCCTTCTCTTCCCCTTCGCGCCTCTCGCGTTCGCGCGTTTTGACGGTACGCGAGGGGTAGGATTTACGAGCTTGCGACGCTCGATCTTTCCCTTCCAATTTTAGCTCCACGATGCTCTTTCTCTGTACATCTCACTCGAATCGAGTGTAGATGAGGCACGTAAAACGCGATCGGGGCCCACATGCTGTATATAAGTGCCAATACTACACATGCACAATACAAGTGTACAGAGAGTATTTATTGCAATGGGAGATGGGATTTATCAATACAATTTGTTTATCTCACTGCAATAAAACGATATTATCTTTTCAAACATACAATACATTAAAAGAGCATCCGCAGCAGCAGATACGTAATGTGTTGTTATACAAACATCATATTCCCGCGAGTAGTTGGTATATAACATTTTTTCTAGGTACTTGAATTAATTACGCGATGACACAACAACGCAGCTGATACACGTACACGCACGTACCACCTGTACATATATATATATATGTGTAATAATATACAGCATACGGAATCTTATGGATAACCGAATAATTGCGGGCGCGGTGCGTGTTGCGCAAGAGCGTCTTGTATATTATATACCCCGTATCGATACCACTGGTGATTTCCAAATTTAAAAGGATATCATCTGTGCGACTCCTCCCCCTCTCTAGCCCTCGAGTATTGTGTCACAGTTCCCGAGCCCAAAATCATTAGATCGTACATATATCTGGCGCATTGTAAGAAATCATTGTTATTTGGATGTATAAATACGAGTATAAATATATACATAAATGAACGTAAAAGGGAAAGAAAAACGTACAGCAAGAGTCTTATATTTCACCTACATTTCACTTATCGATCAATCACGTGGGCGAAGACCCATTGCGGACTAGGCGCGATTATATCTTTTCATTCATAATGAGGTCTCTGCTCGCTGTGTACATGACGTATATATACATAAGACGACGGGGAGGAAGCCCCGTGTTGTACAGTAGGTAAGATATAATATGAATAATACAAAGCGAGCATTGCCTCGTTACGTAATTTCTCTTGGCGTTTTGTTATACCTATACTTGATGGATTTGTGGGAGGGGGGCCAGAAAAGGAATATTTTTCAGAATAGTGGACAGATCCAACGGGATAATCATTTACCTGTGCGAGGATAATATTTTATGATAAAGGGGCTCGACGCAGTGTCTCCTTCTTATTTTTCGATAGGCAGCAAAGTGCAATAGACTTTCTCTCTGTTCTCTTTTTTTTTGCGCAACGTGTGTCGTAAGTGGATAGTACATGTATTACAGGGGGGGGGGGCTGTACGACGAGGAGGAGAAGGAAGCCTGAAATCGACGTTGTTATATATGTACGGACTCTGTACTTATTAATGCAGGTATATACGTATACGCTCGTGCAGACGGTCGCTGGAGGTCTGTCGAGTGCACGTAATGTTATAGTGTAGAGGCATTGCACAATTAGGTCGTTACTTAACACGAAACGACAACCACTGCGCGAACGAACTCTGTCGAGCTCTGCTCTTTCTTCTTCCCCCGTGTGTTTACGTATACAGCTTCTGAAATTGAAATTTTCATAGCTACATGGTCAATTTTTTTCTTTTGTCATCTCTAATGATATGGTTTTTGAAAATCAACCCAACTGTGGGCCTGTTGTTCGACAAAAGAAAGTACCTATACGTTAGTTAAACGTACTGTTTTTTTTTTTTTTTTTTTTTTTTTTGAGCAAGAAGAAAATTAACTGTTGTGTTGCTCGTCTTTAACGTTATTTTGGCAACTGTTGGAAACGTAATAAAAAAAGTGGAGCTAAAAGAGAAAATGAAGGTCGTGTGCCATTAATGGTAAAGTACGGAGTAATCGTGTGCACTTGTGAAGAGAGTAAACAAAAAATAAACTTTGAAGTCCGGTGGAAAAATATAAACAATCATTTGGCGTACAATATTCGTAATAAAAAAAAAAAAAAAAAAAAAAATGTCACACGTCAAACAATGATTTTAATATCAGGAGCCGGAGAAAAATTAAATTTCAGAGAAATAACGAGCACTTGACTTGAAATCTATACATTGTTGTTGGTATACTCTATTGAATAAACTAGTCGACGGAGAACACGCGATGATGATCATGATGCAGCACATCTTTAAACTACTCTGCAACGTACAGTCGTATACTATACTGGTGGACGTAGCTCATGTGCAATGGGTTGCACGTGCAGTGTACGCATGAGGTGCATTATGGAGACACACAGAGATCGGAGAAAAGGAAGAGGGAGACGATACTTGTATACATGTGTGTACATCGCGACGTTTGGAAAAGCGCAGCTGCGACACGATGAAAAACTCTTTGCAAGCAGTGTACGCCTGTATCACACATCTATATGTATAATACCTGCGCGTACGGTGACATTGGCACGGGTCGCGAGACCGCGTAATAGCTTTTCTATACCGTGCCAGTAGTGTGATGTGCAAGTATTATATTATATATATATATAATGGTTTATACGTCCGCGAGATCGACGCGCGGAAAGCACTAGCCTGTTCATCGTCAGCTGTTTGCTGTACTTATATATATGCATGTGCAAAATAATGGTTGTAATTTTTTTTTTTACTGGTACGTACACTTACATCCTCTGTACGTGATAATGTAAACGGTGAGTCACTTATTACCATACATCGACGCTTCATTGGCAAAGAAAGCGCTCACTCAAAATTATTTAAAAAAAAAAAAAGCTTAAACTCAGATTCAGATATTAAATGTGAGTTAGCCCTTTCTTTGACCGATGTTGTTATATGCATGTAATTCGAACGTGATTTATACATATATATCATTAGAATTTGCTAATGTGTATAATTATGCCACTTAAATTGAAATCATCGCAATACAGATACACTCTATGTATACACTACTATTTAGCATGATGGCTTTGATGATTATGGGCGAGGCTTGATGAAAAAAAAGGTGCAAATCAAGCATACGTTATTACTCTGCGCTGCAGTCTGGCTGCCTTGACATGCAAATATATACGTAAGCTTGATGGTTGCTAGACACCATTGGTGGGTGTACATAACTTTTGCCTTGAATACCTTTTGTGCGCGCTGATACAAGAGCAGCGCCGACAACAGAGGCGCACAATGCACGTACATATGGACACAGAGAGCGCGCATACACGATCGGATGCCTGCGTGCATACGTACCGTTAATCCGTGAAAATCGCGCCGGTGTGCCCGGCGCATCGTGCGGATGCACATAAATACCGTGTGCGTGCGTTCGAGCGTTGGGAAAAAATTCGCGCCACACCGGGTCGCCGATCGATCGATGACCCCGAACTCTTTGCAAGCTCGGCCGCCGCGTGTGTGCCAGGTGCACGTGCGTGTATACGAGAGCTTTAGCTCACCTCCTCCCTCCCTCCCACCGCGGCACTAATGATGATTGACGATGAGCAGTTTGGCTCTTGCAATGGTGTAGTCGTGTTGGGATGACGTTGCGCGGGTATAAGATTTTTTTTTCGAGAAGACAAAGGCGACCACGCTGGTACTATACATGTGTGCACTGCAGGGAGAAAAAGTGACTGGAGCAATGATACTAATGGCTCTCCCCGGGATGAATCTCTGGGTTTTCTAATTGCCGAGGAGTTACTTGAAATGTCTTTACACTGTCATTCGGGAAAAACAAGAAATTCATGTATACGGTTAACAAAAAAGTGCGTTGAGCGTCAAATATTGTATATAATATAATATGTGTCTACTTTTCTTTTTTTTTTTTTGTACGCTATACTCTTTAAAGAGTCGATTTTTCGAGCCTATAGAAGCTTTAGTTTCTTTAATTGACTGTTACAAGAAGTCGTTAGCTATGAAAGTTGTATGACACTGAAGTTCGGAACGTTCACAAGACACTGCCAATCATATATATGTAAGTCGTGAAAATGATAATTTTCCATAATTATACCCGAACCAAAAAATATCATATATGTGCCTATGCTAACTTCCAACTCATTCCAACTTCTGAATTTCATAACTCGAAATCCAGAACGAAGGCCCCGCCAAAAATGATACACATTGTTTATTATTACATAAACAACGTATAAAAATTTTAATATCAGAAAAAAAACGAAGGGGCGGGTGAGTTTTCAGCGATTTTCCACCTCACGCGTATATCGAGAACGGCCAAAGTGCGACTTCTGGATTTCATAACTCGAAATCAAGAACGAAGGCCCCGCCAAAAATGATACACATTGTTTATTATTACATAAGCAATGTATAAAAATTTGCATTTTATATGTATACCAAGAACCAGAAACATACCACGTGCTGTTTAATTGACGGATGATGATAAAAAGGAGATATTGGCTCTATTTGTATAAGTTTATTATTGCTCTGTTATCGTTTTTCTGATGTTCATACTAAAGTCCCAATTGTAAAAATCCAAATTTTACACGATTTTTATGCATAGTTTGAGAGAGAGAGAGAGAGAGAGAGAGAGAGAGAGAGACGTGATAGTTACAGGTGCCAACTGGTCGTTAAGTATTGGGTATTAGGCGCCGCCACCTTGCTTATTAATAATCGATTAGAGTTTCAATATTCATTCCGGAATGCGTGGATTCCCGAGTAATTACAGAACTATTAAGTCGCTGTTATTGTCAACACAACAGTGTCAATCACCAGAAATCAAAATAAATTCATTATAAATCCATCACAACACTACGTACGTAACGATAATATATTTTTAACAGTACACGTGCATGTATTCCGGTTATATTTTATATTAGAGCTGGTTTTTTTTTTCAGTTAGCTGAAGTATCGATTACTGAAGAGTATACGCGAAAAGCTCGCATTGTTTAAAACGCACGATCGATCAAAAGAGCGATTGTACATCTCTCGTGCGCATCAGCAAAGTCAATCAAGTCGAAAGGGTTGCATAGGTGTACAATTACATTCATGCCGACGACGTATGAGCGGTTAATTGACACGAGGCAGATCGGAAACCTGCAATTCCACTTTGAGAAAGTACCACGTCATTTTTCCCACAACTGGCTCCTCTCGTGTGACACTGTCGCTCGTTCTCTCTATAGGCGGGATGTACCGACTAAGCGAAAAACCTTAAAAATTACTCATCGACCTCACATTTAGCAGCCCATAGTTTATACACCAAGGTGGCATTACGTAACTCGTCCGAATAAACTCACGGCGCTACGTACCATTGTACAAACAGAACGAGGCTCCGAAGACCGAAATCCGTACTCCCTCGGTGTACAGTGAACAAACAAGAAACCAGGCTACAACGGAAACTAATCTAAGCCCGGGATCAGTACAAATACACACACAACGAGATAATCTACTTTCTCGGCAAACACAACACAACCCATACGCGCGCGCTTCCAGAATTTTTTTTTTTTTTTCTTCTTACAAGCAGATCGACAGAGACGGGGTGCCATTCGTGCGGACTCTTTTTGTCATTATATTTTTGAATGAGACTTCCCGTTTTCTTAAAAAAAAAAAAAAAAAAAAACAGAGGATTCCTCGCGCGATCGATATTTTACCTGCTTGCGGTATATTGTATTTGCATCGCGTAACAATAAAACCACAGATGCAGCTAGACGGAAAAAAAAGATGCCCCATCGAGCAAACGACGACGGCGTATTATTAGGATCGAAGGCGCGTGGCGTGGGCACCCGCATCGGAGAGAGGGGAATAATGTCAGTGGCAATCGATTTCTCAATCGGCGCGCATTTTATTATTATTAATAGCTCGCGGCCCAAAAAGAAAAAAAAAAAAAAACTCAATGACGCGTGTATACATATGTTGCACGTTATATACGTCCTCTGCCTCTCGGGCGGACGCGGCACTAATGCATGCATTAACGAACAATTGAACTTGCGATACGAGCTGCAGCAAAGCGATGATGCACAGGGCATCGACGACACTATAGTCTCTGCTATACACAAGCTCGACCAGCTGTGCCGTGCGTTGTGTATACACTTTATTGCACATGTTGCACTCGCGACGGAACAAAGGGATACGAATGGAAAGAGGAGCAAGGGGAGGGGGGAGTTCAGAGTCGTAAAAAAGGCAAGTATATACGTATACAGACTATAGCGTCGTGCTTTTTCGTCCATTGGTGGAAATTTGTGCCTTTTTTACGTCGGTCCGATAAAAACCGAGCCCTTTGTCTGCAGTGCACTGTCGGGAGCACGCAGACGGCGTCGTGAATTTGAAATTGAGATTCGCCTGTGTGCACAGCCGATAGTGACCCACGTGTATAACATCTGCGTGCTGTTTCAACTCGCAACCAACTGTTTCTCTGCGTGTGCGAGAAAAAAAAAAAAAAAAAAAAAAGGAAGAAGAATAATGCAGTTTACCACATCAATTAAGGATTATACTGCGCTATGATTTTCTACAAATATAGGAGTAAAAGCAAGAGCAATAAGTATGCCCAAGTCCTCCGAAGAAGTTTTTGTCCTTTTCTTTATTCTTTATTGAAACAGCTGTGCGATGGGAACGCAAAGCGACCGATTCGGAGAAGACAGACGCGCTGAGAAGATGCATGGCATACTATGTATAGGGAAACTCTTTTCTATAGGTTCACGGTAAGTTTGTGCCTTTTTTCTTCCGCGTTAAATACACGCAAGCCCGTACTGTTCGGGATTTCTCTCTAAATAATATTTTTTTACCAAGTGGGTTTGGTTTTTTACATTTTTATCTATCCTAGCATTTCCTTACTTTCGATGATTACCTGCATGGGACGGGACGAAAGGAAATTTAATTAGCTGATGCGTGTAACGAGGTCCAATGGAAAAGTGATCGTGAAGTGTTGTATAATTATTACACGCGCGAATGATCGATTAATTTGTTTTTCGTTTTTCGAGGAAGTTAAGTAACACAGCACCGATAAGTCGACGAAATGTACGTTTAGTTTGTTTATTTTTTCTTTTTATTTGCCAACAAGGAGGTCGATCAACAAGAAAACGCACTCGTATTTTTCTTATTCCTCGCACTTATATAATACATGCTTAAATACTTTGTAAAATAAAAATTGGTAGTCAGTGGCAATGATACAATCATCGACTGTACACGTATGTTCTTTGACAATGTCAATTTGTGAATAATCGATATAAATTACAGCAATTGAATGACCAGGAGGTGGAAGGGAGCTCGCTCGATCCGTCAACCGCAGCAATCGACAAAGAAGCTTTGAACAGCGCAGCTTAACCACTGCAGGTATATAATTAATATCTTCACGGTCCGTATATGTACAGTTTACAACATTTACCTTCCTCCTCCGCATCTCGAGGCGTCATTGATTTTTTTTCTTCTTTTTCCTGAATTCAAAACTGACCTCGCGATCTCGCTTTGTATACATCGTGAATCATAATGGCAACACCAGCGCGAGTATAATAGAAGTTTACATAACACGAGAGAGAGAGAGAGAGAGAGAGAGAGAGAGAGCGGCAAATGAAGGAGACACTTTGTTATTCATGGACAGATACTTCATTGTAACTGTATAATTATATTTTTTATTATTAATGTACTGTGCACGGATAGGTTTAACAATCAAATGGACATAACGGCGTCTCTGTTTTTGCCTTTGAGAGATAAAAGGTACGAAGCACGCGCAGGAGTGAAATAATTTATTTAACGCTTTGCGTTATGTGTTGGATTATATAGATACCTATATACAACAACACGTTGCTGTTACTAGGAACTCTGGTGCGTGATTTCTCAACGGGAAGAGAGGGCAAACTTTATTAATTCAAACGGGCAAACACGGAAATTTCCTCCAAGCGCGATTGTGTGCACGTATGTGCGTAAACAGCAAAAGTTTTTCCAAACACCGTGTAATTTGTGGGAAATTTTCCACTTTTTCTTTTTGGTGAGCTGTTACGCTCGAGGGTGGGAGTTTTCAAAATATTTTCCCAGCGACCAATGCCACTGCGGGTTGCCATGAGTACAGCTTAAAAGAGTAAATTTGAAGATCATTTAGGTAGAGTTATCGATAGCTATTCCTCGGTGCGTGGGTACCTGGTGTGAATTTTTGGAGGTAAATAGATTTTCGAAAGGTTTTTGACGTGGTTTGGGTGTTTGCACGAGAGAATATCGATTGGGTCGCGATGAACTCGGTGTTATTGATAACAACTGGTGAAGCGCGAATTGGTGATGATTGGAAGGCTAATGTAGGAGCTGAGAATTCACGAAATGCAAGCTATTGATTTCGTCCATGACAAATTGAGTAAAACTCCAATTGGAAGAGTGTATTTTTAGAGCGAAACTACAACTTTGTACACGGTAAAGCTGACAGTAACGTTGACGCTAAAAAATTCAAAAGAAAAATACAATGAAATCACAACGTTAAGTGGTGAATTCATTTTTTTACACAAAAAAATTGTGCTACAGTTTCCTATTTTGTAAGGGGTCGTTTTACGGTAAGTACGAAATTTCGCAATGATAAAGAAAAAACAAAAAAAAAAAAAAAAAAAAAAAACCAGTTTTACTTTGCAAAGAGAAAAATCCATGCAAACATTTTTTTAAACACAAAAAAAAAATCTCCCAGTCATGTTGGTGAAAAAAAAGGGGGACTGGGGGTAAAGAAAACCAAGGTCGCTCTACATTTCGAGCGAAGCAGCACCGCTACCTCATTGCACTCTCCCTTTCAATCTCCCGCAAAATCCATGGAAAATTCATGAAAGTTTGCGCGAGTACTGCACCGGGAGTGCCCTCTCGTTAAAAATTCAACTTCTCAAACACACTTGCTCCCAAAAAGAAAAAAAATGTAAGAACAAATTCAGCAGAAACCAAGAGAAAGCGCATGTGATCAGTTTGAAAAGTTAAACTCACCTGCAGTCGATAGCCACGCGCGTATCCGAGGCGCACAAGCCCAGGCCAGTACCTCCTTGAATTAAGCGAAAAGGCAAAAACCAGAAGCCAGAAACACGAGCCAGAAAGACCAAGAAGAAGGACGAGGAGGAGGAGGAGCGGGCGCGTGAGTTCATTCGCCTTGCGTGGCGGCTAAAATCCGTATACGCGCGATGGAAACACGAAGCAAAGAAGGAAAAAGAGGGAAATGAAAAAAAAAAAAAAAAAAAAGAGAATACACATTACGGCGGGTGGAGGAAAGGCTCTCTCTTTGTTTTTCCCTCCTCGGGACGCGCCGGTGTTGGGTTTAAGGACGACGCGAGGTTAAAAAACTCGGGTCGGGCGCGAGTTCACAACTCGGCGGTGCCCTCCGGAGGAGAGGAGGCCGCCTGTCTGCCCGACGACAACGCTGTCCGACCATGGCCGGGTGTTTATGGTATGGTCGTGGGGGGAGAGCGTGTGTTGTGCCCGTACACATGTATAACGGGAAAGCTCGGAGATAAGAGGAGGACGAGGAGGTAGGTGGTACAGCTGGGAGTTGGTTGGCCACCGATGGTGTGTATAATGAACGATTCCACGAAAAAAAAACTGTTTTCTTTTTTTTTTTTTTTTTTTTTTTTTTTTTTTTTTTTTTTTTTTTTTTTTTTTATTATAAACGAACAAACAGTAGTGCGTGGTTAAAAAAAAAAATCACTTGTTTTGCGTCTTTTATCTAGGCCATATTTAATTCGATGGATGGGACCAAAATTGTTATTGGCGACCTGAGACAAAGAAAGATTTTGCAAAGCTTCGACAACACGTTTTGTAGGGTTTTCCTAGACCGGCCCCAAGATGTTATTAGCCAATTAAACAAATTGCAAAAAAAAAAAAAAAAATTAGGAGAACCAGTAATAAAAAGGGTAAATTTTCCCAACCCCGTATTAGAGGAGATTTTTCGCGGAGTAGCTCTCGTGTACTTACACGATGCTTGCCCAGCAGTATAGCGGCTCGCTTGGTTCCTGCGCAGAGAGAGCAGAGCTGGCACGCATGCACAGATCAGCACCACCAGCACAAAGCCAGAGAGAGGGAGAGGGTGCGAGGAAATTCGTGCAACGCTAGGGGCAGCTGACGAGACGACTCCCGTCAGCTGAGCAACAGCAGACCGAGTTACCCCAGCTCCCTCGCTCTCAGGAGTATTGTATACATACATAGGTAGGTACTCTCTCTCGTAGACAAAGGAAAGTTGGCGAGCCGTGTATATATGTATGACGTACGGCATCTATGGGTATACGTTTGATACGTTTATTACTGGAACATACGTACAGAGATGTGTCGAATTTTCCATCTCGTCGAGAGTACAGTATTGGCCTTGTTGCAAGATCATTCGTGAATAATTCATTCGCAATACATCAGTATAGGTACAGGGTTGGCCGATCTTTCGGTACGAAATGTCGAAACAGTGCAGCTTTTTTCGTACGCGTTTCCAGGCATTTGCCAACAATTGCAGTTTTACCGCGCAATGTTCACCGTTGATCGTATCGCGCATTATTCTTAAGTTAGAAAAACATCCGATTATTGTTTCATATCGGTTTATCGGGATTTTTATCGCGATGGTGAGTTCACGCGTTATATTATATGCGCAACATAACTTTGCGGATGCTAATTACATTAATTTCATCGATCTAAAGACAAATGTTTCCTTGGCAAACTTATACCGTCAGCAGCTCTGCACGGACGAAGGCGCGGGGCACGTTTTTTTTGTTCGTTCCTTACACGCAACGAGTAGTTTTTACGATGCACACGACAAACGTGTGTGTTAAATTGCTCGTCTCGCAATCTTTTGTAATATAAAATGTTTGTTTATTTTTTTTTCTTCCTCGCATTTTACGCCACGTTCGACAACGCGCCTCTGTTTAATCGAACGTTTTTCACAATATTTATTCATTCGCGAGTCCTTTCCTCTTTACGCAATACATTTCTATTGTTAAATATCTCATTATTCATGAAAAAATGTTAGAACTTTTGGTTTAATTATCAGTTTTAGTGTTATACAGTTATATATTTGTTGAAAAATAAAAATTCTGCAGCAAAAGGTGTTGAGAAACAGTCATTGATTGTTTTTTGTAAAAAATATTTCGTAATGTCTTTGCAGCAACATATTTGTACAGAGGAAAAAAAAAACCAACAATAGGTGCACTTGGCCCACTCGCGCCTAGGTACAATTACATTCGCGAAAGAAAACTGCAGCACAGCTCCGTTAGTCGTAACCTATTAACGATAATTGCGCGCCGGCAATTCCATCGACCGAAATATCAATTACGAACTTCCCGTAGCTTCAGATGAACGATCGAGAAAATTGCATTCACTAATATATATATATATATATATATATATATATATATATATACACATATATTGTACACACATGTGTGTCTGTGTATGGGGACAAGAGGCGCGTAACCAGCAACGACGAGAAATCGACGGGTTTTTTTTTGTCGCGCGTACGTTAATGAAAAAATATAAAGCGTTTTACAACTCGTACGACAAAGGCGAAGAAAAAAGAAGTCATTTACGGCACGGGCTAACGATATTTTAACGTTTGGAAAACGAGTACAGATAACATCAGCTGACAATCATAATGGCCCGAATGTCAGTTGCAACGACGAAACGATAAATAAAAAAAAAATTGATCACACGCAAGTCAAACACGAGCTTTTTTAAAAACCATCGACAGGGTGAGAGGGGGAGCTTACAGAGCTTTTTTGTTTTATCGTTTGTTCGTGCGTACATTTAGAGTAAATAAAGAAGAAAAAAAGGGGTAGCAGAGCAAGGGAGATGATGTGAATGGCATCCACATGGAAAATCCCGTAGGACAGAACAAATAAGACTTCGGAGAATTTTTGCAGTTTGTGCCTTTTGTAGAGTAAAAAAAAGGCTTTTTGCCGAGAAAAAGGGAACACCTGTACAGAGTGGAGTGTTGGTACGATAAAAAAAAAGAGCTCCTAGAAACAGGGACACAAAAGAGTCAGGCCCGAGGAGAAAAGTGTGGCTCTCGCGCGTGAAACCTCGATATAATCTCTTTCTGCCTAGAATACGTGTGTGCGAGTACCCATGTGCGGAAAAAAGCTTTGGCCACACACAAATATAGGTACATAATATTATGTGTATGTTCCCCTTAAAATAAGTTACAACTACAACTGCAGCAGAGAGTGAGTGCGCGTGTCAGTGGCCTAGTAACGAAAGCACTCGACCCCATCCTATACCTAGTATAATGGCAGTCCCCCGGACACTTTGTGCTTTTCTCTTCTTCTTCTTCTTCTTCTTCTACTTTATGGCCCTTCTCATTTTCTGCCTCAATACGTGTATCTGTATATTCTCCTTACGTGCTGAGGAATAAGACAGAGGAAACACTCACCTCCTGACAAAGTTGGATAGTATAGGTGTAGGTGCAACTGTAGGTATAGATACCTATACTTTTTATTGTTGTTGGATGGGTTGAATCGATGTCTTGGCGACAGACTACCTCAGCAAGGTAGAAAAAAAAATGGTAGAAGGGAGTTTTTTTTAAGGATAAAATATGCATGATACGAAGAAAGTGGGCTTCAATATGTGCTGAAGCTCTGGTTTGTGTATATATTTAATATCAGGTGATTAACGGGAAGAGGAAAAAGCCCACCGTTCGTCTACGCAGCACTTTGTTTACAATCAATCTACTTTTCCCAACTGATAAGATAAGAGCCGCGGGGAGTACAACAGAGAAAGAGAGAGAGAGAGAGAAATTGAGATAAGAGCGGAGTTAAGTGTAACAACAATTCTAACAGTTGGGGGCCACAGAGAAAAAGAGAGAGACGGAGGGAAAACATGGGAAAGATTGAAAATTTGTATGCGTGGGTGTTACATATTTTTCTTCTTCTACATCTCTGAAAGACAAACAAATAAAAGAAGAAAAAAAACCGAACTTATATGTGATAAAAGAGTATAGGAAAAAGAAAAAACAGAAGTGATAGAAAGAATACGTACTCTTATAACGAGCTTCGAACCAGGCTTTCTTCTTCTTCTCCATATGCACAGTATACTTACATTAATGCAGCGCAAGGGAGAGATGGAGCGAGAGAGATATCGAGCGCGCGAGCAGTGAATTCAATGACCTGTCGGCTAATCCTCTCTCCTTCTCGCGTTTGCTCGGGTTTTTTGCGCTCGAGCTCATAATAAGTATACACATGCATTTATACTTATACATTTGCAACGAAATTGCATGCACCAACCGCGGTCGCGGCTCACTATGTGCACTTGTAATAATGTTGCGCAATTCCAAGCGCATGTGTACAATACATAATTATATTTATATACATAAGCTCTTTTTGTTGTTGCGGTATGGCTTTTTTTTTTTTTTTTTTTTTTTTCCTTCCAATCAAACGAAATTAACGTTTAAGATGCCTATAAGGTCTGTACAGCACATAATCATGAAAACTGAGTGATCGGTTTTTAGGGGTAAGAATAAGTTCAGGTAGATCTATAAGTATATATGTGATAGCTTTGTTGTCGAGATTTAAAGGGTCGCGCGCAACCTCCTGCTTTACCCCACCGCTCGCGAGATGGAATAGCGAGGGTGAGTTGACCGAGTTGACAACAACAGCAGAAACGAGCTATATGAACACACACTTATGTATTGTTATTATACGAACCTCCATATGTAGTATCCGTGTACAAGCAAATTTTCTATTGCTGTCTGAGCTGATGGTGATGGCGATCCTTGTACTGCACGGACTGTAGTCGATGGTGTTGCTGTTGTTATTGTTGTGATACACGGAGAACGGAGCAGCTGATCGGAGGATCACGGCTGGCTTGCTGCTTCGCGACAGCCGCTGCCCAGCAACGTCTCGTTCGAATTGAATAAAAGATCGTAGGTAATAGTCGACGAGGAGCAGATAATCGTGGTGATGGACAACGACGACGACGAGGAGCCAGATTGCTTGCAGCTATTATTCGTCCCTGTTTGCTCCACCGTAACGACCATAATATCTTCTCTCCTTTCCACTCTCTCACTATACTTTTTCTTCGTTACTTTTTGTATATAAGTAGGTATTTTTTATTAATTTTTCTTCTTTTGCACGTTGTGTCTCTCTGCGTATATAGCACTGATGCCCTCTCTCAGCTCTTCTTTGTTCTCGCTTTTCTCAGCCTCCCCTCCTCCGTAGATGAACTCCGTAGGTCGTCCTCTCGGAGGAGAGAGGTATTGCACTGGCACAACAACGAAAAGTAAACAAAAACAACATTGACACCATACCCCGCAGTCAGCACAACAGGTTCCTTTTTTCCTTCTGCTAAAAAATACACTTTGTATAGGGTATATAATATTTATATACTTACATGTATACGTATATCATACAGTCGTTGTCGTCGAGGGAGGAAAAACAAACTCACTTGTAGGATATATACCTACGGCGCACTATACACCTATACTAACACTCAATAATAATATATTGTAAAATCCGACAGACAGAATAATCTTCTACGAGCACAGCGTGCGAGAGATATAGTGCAGTGTTGCTCTCAAATCACGAAAGAACTTTCTATAGTGGTCAGTGGTTCTACTTGTACGTTGTTGAGGTTGAAGCATCGCAGCAAACGTCAAACGTAGATTATAAGATATCAAATCAGAGTCACTACACTCTGCAGTGAAATAATGCGTCGTCGTCGACGACAACGAATGGTTATGCACTGCATGTAAGTATGTACTCCAACAGAGAAAGAACGCAGTTTGAAGAGAAAAAAAAAACAAGCCAAACGTAAAGAGTTAACTCGAGCTAATATCGGCTCCGTCTATCCGAGCCGAGCGACCGTCGAGTCGTACACTGCTGTCTGTCGCGGTTCTTCGATTTATTCCGCGCGCGCCTCTGTCTTTCTCCGGCCCCTACCCTACCCCAGGCAGCCCCAGACTTCGTATAGGTGATACGTGATACACCACTGCTGTACACATACATATACATCCTATCTCTTTCTCTGTTATATACACCCACGGACACGGAGGCACGGTGCTATCACCGCTCACGCTCACCCACTGCTACATGTGTGTATGTATAATCACCTCAATATTTCGCACAGTACGCTGCTACGCATAGTCTCTGCAATCTCTCGTTCTGGCTCATTCACGATATTCTGAACGGATCGGAGAACAACGTGGGAAGTTTGTGATTAATTGTAAAAAAAAAAAAAAAAAAACTTCGCTACTATACTTATAGAATTTCGTTAATGCCACTTACCTATTGATGGAAGGTATAAGTTACTGCTAACAAAAAATGTATAACAAAAAAAGTATCTATAATAGAGAGAGAAATACAACGGTATATGTATAAAAAAGTAGACCAAAGAAGGATAGAGAGAAAAAATAACACAGGGCAGTTCAGTTGACGCGCGCGCATCTTTTGTTTTGAGAGAGATGGAGAGAAAAGAAAGAGCGTGCGTGTGGAGAGAGTGGACAAGTGTGGAGAACAAAAGAAAACGGAGCGCAGCAACCGGCATGGGATAGTCGGCGACTGCTTATTATTTCTTGACTCACCTATATCCTATATACGTTTATTTTCCAAAACCCATACCAGATGTGCGGGGTGTTTAGGACATGCATTAACTATTGCTACTTTCAGGTGGCGTTACTTAAATGTGCTTTTTGTTACAATTGTTACAAGTATGTTTTTATATTAAAGTTAAAAGGAGAAACTAACAGTGTGTTCATAGCCCATGAAAAACAGAGAGCAGACGGATTAAAAAAAAAAATACAATAAAGCGCATGCGCGAGACTTGGATTTGAGCATCAGCGCCATCTAATGATCTAATGAAATAGTATTTTTAAGAGATCCTGAATTTATTCGAATCATATGGCAATTAACCCTAGCTGAATTGAATTAGTAATTTATAGATATAGCCCGACAGCACCTACACTAAATACCATGCATTTTATTTATTGGAAAAATTTCGTTTCACTTCTGATTCCTTTTTTCAACTGTTATTACCTTAAGATCTAATAATTAAACATCTCGTACATACGTACAAGTATATAATGGATCTAAGGACATGGAAAAGCTGACTGACTTGAGTAAGTGCTTCAATTGCGAGCACCTGGGCAAGGTATAATTATACACAATGCACAGATGTGCACGCGATGGTATTTTTTGTAGGTATTTATTTTAAACTTCACTTTATTCTTTTTACCGCTTCTCACAAAACTTTCCATTCTTGTACACGCTCTTGCGGTCACTATTCTTCATCCTTCTTACTTGACTTAAATTTTTTAACATTGATAATGCGGCAGTAGCAAGAATGATCTGTTTCAAGGGTTTTAGAGACAACTTCTCTGAAAAAACAAAATGGTACCAAAAATTTAAAGATAAAAAAAATCATAACTTTGAAATAATAGTAATGAAAAACAAATATCTTTATTAATAAATTACTTGGAAAAAAATTACTAACAGGGTACAAAGTGTCGAAAAAAATCATCAATAACAGTCCCATTGTGTATGTATTATTATTAAAAAAGATCTACACAACTTCATAATTAACATGTCGAGGAAAACATTACCAATTTGATTAGTATACAGTTTCTCCATATAGGTATGTATAATATCATGTAATGCGTGATTTTTTCCATAATTTTCGGGCGTCCCATCTGGGATTATTTTCACCATGTGTCTGAGGTATACAGGACTTTTTACAAGAATTTTTCATTGTTAAGTACCTTTAATTATTTTAGAAATGATTAATTTGACCGTTTTTTTTATCGATTACCATTGTTATTCTTGAAAACGTCGCTCAACTGTTTACACATTGTCCAAGTTGATTTTGCGATATAACATTTTTTATCGTAACAAGAACAATAGACGAGGGGTTCGGCAAAAAAATCAATCTTTTCTAAATTACGTAAAGGTCATTATGTGAAACATTGATATTTTACCAGAGCGAAAAAGAAACTCAGTGAATGGCTAAAAGAAAACGCGTACGTCTTAATCGCACGTGTTATTCGTATATAGTATATTATATATAGCTATCGTAGCTACGTGGTCTTAGAACAAGTACTATTTTACAAGTGAAAAATGCAAAGCGCGGCTTATTTATAGAAGCACATACAACTTTCGTCTACAACATCATCCGTCATTGATTTTCCTCGCATTCACTATTTCAATTATTAAAACTAAAAAAGACACGATCTACAATAACTCTTATGCGTAGTTAAGCGTTCGTTTTTTTTCTTTTAACGCGATAATCCATCTCGTTTTTCGCCCTTACACCTAAGAGCAATTCTCAAATTTGAGATTGCAACGAGAGTGAGAAAAAAAAATCAGCTTGCAAAAGTTTATTTGTACACGTACATTCGATCAATCCACGAGCAAGTATTAATTGTAGTGACGCTTTTTTCCTCTCTCTTCACTCTATTACAATATCTATACACTCAAATACAAAACGAGCGGAATCATCTATATGGCCTGAATATTTATATGTATATGCAATGGCGCACTTGAGACAATTTATTAGTTTTCATGTGGAAAGAATTGTTGTCACGAAACTTCGTCTACAAGTCTTTTTCGTTATTCTAATTTTTTTTTGCTGGTTATACAGACACACTTGCCAGTCGACTATACTTATGCGTTATTCGCTTTATTGAATGTTGGTTGAGAAAAATCGTTATAATGTTGTTAATATAACAAATAAATTGTATCATAAGAGTTCATCTTCGGTTTTTGCAAAATTTAATTATAATTGTTTGGTTTCGTTGTGTTAACAAAAGTTTTTTCCACAATTATTTACCCAAGTATGACTTATGATTATTTTGATTATTCTCACATTACGTAACAAAAAAGGGCAACTACAAGCTTAGAAAAAAAACCTAAAGATGCAAGTTGTTTATTTTCGACTAATAATCTGTTACTTTTTTACGCAAATCAACAACTTTAAAATTAAGGTAAAGCTTTAAAAGTGCAGAGATCTGTTTGATGATGCAAAAAAGGTGAGAAAACAAAGATGAAAAATAAAAACTCAACACGAGGCTGAAGATACTTGAATATAGTGATTACTTTTTTTATTCTTATGTATAATATATTTATTTTGAAAATAAATATACTACAAACAGGTATAAATGTATATCGTTAGTGCTTTGAATGCACCTCTAAAAATGTTTGATGCAACGATCACTGTTAATCAAGACTCTGCTAATATATAGATTCGTTCAGTATTTACAATTTATTTACTGTGAGCCATTCGTTATTAATGGTTTCCTGTCAAGGAAGCGGACCTATGATAAAATTACACTTTGTCAAGTATTGTACAACTAAAATAGCCTGAACAACATTGCAGATTTTAACATGCCCTATAGTATTCCTGTTTTTTGTTAGTTTTATCTTGTTTTCTTTTCAGAGGAACGACAGAAGCCATGTTCTAATTTATTAGTATACTGACTTTAATGAATCTGACTATGTAAAGTAAAAAAACGTCTTGCATTTTGATCACTTCCGTATTTTTTGTTTTGTTTTATAAAATAATTACTTGACTCATTAAAATCAGTAATGATGTATGAATTTAGTGAAAGTCATATTTTATGCTTGTAAAATTCTAAGTTTATAAAAGTAATCTAAATGTCACTATACAAAACAAATTGGCTTTTTTTGTATATATAAGCGAAAAAATGAGGAAATATGAATGCTGTACAAATTATCATCCTCTCGGATGAAAAATTAAAGTTTTTAGCATTCAGTCACGTATGCAGACTAAATGCAACTGCTCCCTTCAACGTCTAAATTCAAAACTGTTCTGAACATGTTCTTTGATCTGTAATATTTTTATAGTATTTAGTCTTTTACTATTACACTGTATTTTAAAAGCGTATTATAATTCGCTTTATCTTATCCATAAAAATAATTTTATAAAAGTTACGCTCCCAAAATAAGTTATTGTTATCACTCAAATGATGGTAAAGTAAAATGATCATCGAGCGTTGATTCGTATATTCACAACTGTTTTACATAATTAACAACTTTATAATTCCAAACAAAATCAGTTTTTACAAAGTATGTGATTGCATATGTTTCAAGTGATGTATTAATGAAATGGATAAACTTGTCTATGCAAAAATGGTGGTTTCACGACGTTTGAAAGATGACACCCTGGTGAATAAAGGTTTCTCGACTATACTCCTTTTTTAAAACTGCATTGATCGATGGAGAATTTAACGAGATTACAAATAGTTCTAATTCTTTGAATAATGTACGCATTAATGGATGGTGAATGATCTTGGTAAGCGGGATTAGTCTTGTGACATTTTAAAGCTTGTATCGCTAAAAGTACGCGTCAAAACGTCATACGCGAGTTGCTTTACCTTTTACCATCAATCTTTTGCCGAAATGGATGGTTCGTTGGAAGATGACGAGTAGCGTACATTTTGACACTGAAGAAGTACCTGAGGGATGTTCTATGGTATGTTTTACTAGACAGTAGTATCAATTCTTTACCACGATCTATAAGTTGCCAGTATCAAGTTAATATCTCACCGATGAGATACCATTCGAGAAGAATTAATATTACCAAAAGAAATACTTTGATTCATAAATATTTTTTTCAAGAAAATAATTAGTACACTCATTTGAATATTATAGGATCACAGATAAAATTTTAGTGCGTTACACATCGAATTTGTTCCCAAACCTTCAACTAACATGTTGCTTAGTGCTAAGATAAATATGTATGCTTCTGTAAAAAATTATAAAGGGAGAGTTGACAAACTTCTATTTGTATTGACTATGTAAGAAAGTAGGTATATTTACATGTAATACAATTGCTCTTATTTAAACAGCATTGAATATATGTAATCACATCTCTGTAAATAAATTTTATAAAAGTAACTGTTATAAAATAAATGATAAACAATAAGAACGGAATTTTTGAATAACTTTTCCTCATTATAATATTATAAAATGATACATCACAAAAAAATTAAGTTTCTAACGGAAAAAAAGTGAAAAACAGTTTTTCTTGGTTTTACAATTTAAGATTTGTTTTTTTTTTTAATTTTCAAATTTTTCAATAATTCAAAGACTCACTTTGAGAATGTGAATTTGTGAAGTCGCATGAAAGGATTTACGACAACGTGTTGCACCACTCCGATCCCGGAAGAATCGTGGGAGCTTTTTTTCAGATGCCCTGCAGGTTCGTTGCAGTGCCACCCACCTCTCTTTTTTCATTTTTTTTATACCTCTCAAAGAGAGGGAGAGGTTAAAAAAATTATTCAAACTCATTCAAATTCATCACGTAGTAGAAAATAAAGTACGAAAAAATCTTGTGAATAACTTAAAGTGGTTGTAATTTTTAAAAACGAATAAGCACGCGCATTAGAAGTATCTTTTCTTATTCAGTTACTCACACGATTCTTTAATACTTTAAATCATCTACAATGTAGTAAGTTTCAATTGAACAAAAGATTTTCAGTAGAGCTTTTTAAAGGTGGAAAATTATAACCGATATTCTTAAAGTGCGCGAAGAAAAAAACTTTTCTCAATGTGAGGAAAAACCTTTGTAATGCAGTAGTTGAGTTGAGTTAGTTTATAAGCCGTTTATTTTTTTAACTCATCAAACCTTGTCATTCTTTCACCTTTCATACTTATCTAAAGTACATATTTATAGGTAATATATGTAAAGTATATGTAAAACATTAATATACGGTTACTTTTACTTCCTTGTTACAAGCCTTACTTACTTATGTATAATTTGTTTAACTTTTTTATTCAATTTATTCCCATTGTCTCTCAAGTCTGTATATGCTCTTGTCTTGTAATAAAATTGATTACCTTATACTTGGAAAATCTCTAAAGATAATAAATATATCTATTGCGTTACTGTTAGTACAAGAAAAGTGCGGCACGTGCAGAGGGTTCGGCAGTGGCAGCCGGCGTGGGTGCGCTAACGAGAACTCGAACTCGATTGGCTAACGATCGATCATTATTCGCGAAAGCGTCTCACATGGTGACGTTTAACTGTATTGCTTTAGTATCAACACATGTTTGCTGTTGCTGTTGTTGCGCTTGCTGCTGCTGCTGACTTGTTTGCTGTTGCTGGCTGGCTTGTTGTTGTTGGCTAGCTTGCTGTTGGGCAGCTGCTTGTTGTTGAGCAGCCTGTTGCTGAGAAGCTTGCTGCTGAGCGGCAGCTTGCTGTTGCGCCTGAACTTGCTGCTGTATCACTTGCAGCGCTATCTTGGTGTCGACTTGACAGTTGTCAACAGTGATTACCTGGGTACCGCCGCCGTTGGCAGCGTTCTGGGCCGCTTGAGCAGCTGCCTGAGCTGCTTGGCGCTGCTGCTGACGCAGTATACTAGGCGGCGGGTCCATGTGCTGGCGCTGGTGAAGTAGCAGATGGTTCTTTTGGAAAAAGGCTTTGCCACACTTGTCGCAAACATGCGACCTGATGTGACAGCTACCATCCGTGTGTCGACGCTGGTGCTGCGAGAGGCCGTGCTTTTGGGCAAAGCCACGACCGCAGTCGGGACAAAGGTGGGGCCTAGGCTTAGGTCCCGAGCCAACCGGTGGAGAGGTCTGGGTGGCACCGTGCATATGGCTAATGACTGATCCTAGCGGACCATTTATCTGGAAAGGAAATTTTTTGTCAAAAATCATTGTAATACCAATGCTCCTACATTATTACTATTTAATGATCTTTAAATAGTTTTCACCAAAACCACTGATTAGTTAGAAATACAACACTTGATAAGGATTTCTATTTATTTTGGAAGCTTTTAAAATTCAATTAAAAAAACTATTAATCTATTACCACTTAGATTGAATTCTGTCACTTAACCAAAGGAATATTTTAGATGATAAAAGCATGAGGCTGGTGTTGCTAATACATGACACGAGGTCTTGTTGCGACTGACAAAGCGTCTATTTACCTGATGTGCAACAGAAGTGTTTGTGAGAAAATGTCCCGATTGTTGAAATGACGCAGCAAGACCACAAAGGTCAGTAACAAGTGTTCTATCCGCCGAATGTAACCTTAAATGCAAAGTTTGAGCCTCCTTGTTTGTAAATTCCAATCCACATTCCCTGCAATTTAATACACAAAGCGTATTAATCCAACTGTAAGCATGGAACAAAAAAAGAAATATATCTAATGTGAAAACGGGTGAATAATTACCGGCATGTAAATGGTTTAATATCTGAATCAGGATTACTGCTATTGTGTATCTTGGAGTGGGCTATCAAGTCGGGTTTTCTAGAGAAGGCTTCTCCGCAAACCGTGCACGCGAAAGGCGTTTCGCCGGTATGTAGGCGCGTGTGAGCCATCAGAGTCCTTTTTTGCAGGAATTCCTTGCCACAGACTGTACAAGAGTGAGGTATCCTACCGTGGAGGCGGCCGTGATTGACCAGTTCGAACTTCCTCTGGAAACTCATGCCACAGTCGGGACAGACGAACGGATGCAAACTGCCGTGGAAGCGTGAATGCATGGTCAAGTGTTCCTTCTGGGCAAATGATTCGCCACATTCTTCACAAACAAAAGGCCTTTCACCGGTGTGGAACTTGCTGTGCGTCACCAAATGACGCTTCAGAGGAAAAGCCTTGCCGCACTCGGGACAGATGAAGGGACGCTCCCTGGTGTGGACTCTGGTATGTGTGACCAGATGGTGCTTGAGGGTGAAGGATTTTTTGCACTCCCGACACTGGAAGGGCCTGTCAGCGCTGTGTAACAGCAGGTGAGTGTGCAGACAGTGTTTGTGCGCAAAGCTCTTGCCGCAATGCACGCAGATGTGGGGCCGCTCGCCGGTATGGACTCTCGCGTGGGTGGTAAGGTGGTGCTTTAACAGAAAGGACTTGCCGCACTCGGTGCACGAGTACGGTCGCTCTTTTGGGACACGCGCCTGAGAGGCGATGTCTTGCTGGGTCTTGACTTTCGAATCGATCGGACTGGTGTTTACGTGGGTGAGAACGTGACCAAAGTGTGCCCCGGTGTCACTTTGATTGCCCGGCACGTTGTTGGAACTCGTGCCGGTTGCTGCCTGGGCGCGCTTCATCAAGATCTCGTTGCACTCCTCGGCGGTAAGCTGAAGCGGTCCGAGGGGCGTCATGAAGTGTTTGCTCATCGCGTGCTTGTCAGTGGCAAATACCAGGGTGTTTGGAAATATGGAAGCCGGGGCGCCGGCAGTGTGGTGAGCGTCGCAGTTGCAGTTGTGCTTGTCGCAGGTCGGCGCCGTGGTTAGCGCGAAGACCTCGTGACCGTGCTTCTTGGTGCGCACGTGCGTCACGTGAGCGGCAGTCTGATTGTGACTGCTGACCGTTGTTGAATGACCGTGGTGGCTCGTGGTCGTCGGGGTGGCTTGCTGCTGGCACGCGGCGTCGCTCATAGCGAACATGGTCGTCCTCCGAGCGTGAGCCGCGCTTCCACCCGAGCTGTTCTGCTGGTGCTGCTGCTGCTGTTGTTGTTGCTGTTTGGCGGATTTGATGTCAATTTGGATCTTGGGGCTGCTTGTCTGGTCTTGGTTGTTGTTGACCGCGGCATAGCTGATGGTACCGGCAATATTGTTCTCGGAGGGTGTGGGTTCCCGGCTTTCGCTGCCGGGTCCGCTAAATGACCATGCGTAGCCAAACCCGGTGCCGGTATTCCCGGGTGTGGTGCACATGTTCGTCAAAGTGGTGATCGAGGCGTTGGCCTGACTACTAGCTGTCGTAACGCTGGGCTCCTCGCCGCTGTCCGTAGTCAATACATCTTCCGGGCCAACCACCTGCTCCACGATGACGAACTGGTCAGCGGGGAAAAGCTTGTACGGCTCCAGAGCAAAACCGGTGCTGTCACGCTCCAGTATCGCAATGATAGCGCAGTTTGTTCTGCTGCTTCTGTCTGCTGTTGTTGCTCCTCGTTGTCGGTGCTGCTTGGTCTGGTGGCCCTGGCGCGTCAACGGCGAAGTTCATTATCTGCGATGGCCCACACTCCGACGTCCCGTGCCGTCCGTTGTGCGCGCGTCAGAAAGGGCCACGCGCCAGATATTTTCAAGCCAACTTTAGACGCACGTCTCGCCCTAGGTGGAGCTTGCACGGTTGCCAGGTTGGAATCCGGAGCCTTGGCTTACGAAGCTAGGCGGTACTCCAGACTACTCGTGCTCGGCGTCGCCCGATGGGTAACCTTAAAAAACACAACACACAACTCACTCTTTTTCCTTTTTTTTTTTTTTTTTTTTTTTTTCTTTTCTTTTCTTCTTTTCTTTATTCTTGATCTCTCTACACCTCCTAGCGAAGCAGCTCTGTGCGGCGGCGCGGCGCGCTCGCGGCTTTGGAACGAAAGTGAAAAGAGGAAGCAGCACGAGGGGAAAGGAAAAGAAGGAGACAGACAGAGAGCAGACAGGCCGCTCCGGCTAGCTGAGCTAGCTCTCGCGCGCGCGAGCCGATTTTAACGTATGCGCAAGCGCGAGCTCCGGTAAAATTCTCGTTGCGTTGCCGCTGTGCCTCGTCGCCCGCTGTGTGTTGTCTTTCGTGTCCCAATATTGGCTAGCAGCGGCAAAAGAGAGAGAGAGAGAGAGAGAGAGAGAGAGAGAGAGAGAGAGAGAAAGACAGCCAATTTTCTGTATATACTCACTATGCAGACTTGTCTTTCGGGTCCCTTGCGGAGGACCGGAGAGGCTCTGGCGGTGAGGTCGAGGGGGAGGTTCCTTGCGCAGATCCGCCGATCGCGATAGCACGGGAGAGAAAAAAAAAATAAAAAAAAAGCAAACCCCGAAATCGTAGCCGCTGCTTTGCAGGGCCACGTTGATCCACCGTAGGAAAGCCTACCTCCGGCGCTTCTATAAGGCAAACTTTAATGCGTGCCCGTTTGGCGCCAATGCCGGTTTCCTACCAAAAATCCTTAGCAATAAGTTTCGCAACGATCCAGCGTTGTACGTACGAGTGGGTGTGTGTGTGTGTGTTTGTCCGCCCAGAAACGGGTGGCGCGCCTAGAGTCCCCGGTACTTGACTAACAACTCTCGGGCCAGTTGAGGCCAGCACCAATGTTTATTTATTTATTTCAGCACGACTGCGGGCCTGGACTCTCGGTAAAGTCCCACCTCCTTTCTGCCTTGGTGCAGGCCTCTCGTTTCTCCTCCGGCCATGAAATAAAGCGGCTGCACTAGCTGCAGGCACGCTAAACAACGCACATGGACGCGCGTCGTCCGGCGGGCCCCGCGGCTGGCCACCTCGTGCCCTAAGCACAACAACACACCACCACGCACTTGCCGAGCAGAGCCAGCCAGAGTTTAGCTAGCAAAGAGCTACAAATATACAACACACTTGCTCTCTCGCTACACCACTGTGTCTTTAGCCGCACTCTCACACGGCCGAGCACGACCGTACGTACGTAGGTACGTGTAACGCGACCGAGTTGTGTGTTTCTCTCTCGTGCGCAAGTTAGCATATATATATATGTATAGATACAAGTGCGCGTACACGCGCGCAACTCTCTCGCAACACCGATGTTGTAGATGACGATGTCGACGACGACGACGACGACGACGGCTACAGCTACGGCCGCTTCACAAAGAAGGAAAGAAGGTGTAGGGGCGGCGCACACACAACGCTATGGCCTCCTCCACGTACAACACCTACCTACCACGTACCACCTACTCTCTTGATGTTGCTGCTGCTGACTACTCTCTCTCTCTCTCTCTCTCTCTCTCTTTGTGTCGAACCTACAACTACCACACCACTGCGCCATTATACGCGGCTACTCTCACAGCTCGCTTCGTTTGCTGGCTTTCCTTTCACCACCCATTTTATACCCTTGCTTGTTACACTAACAGAGCTGGATTTCTCTCGTGAGCTCGAGAGAGAAGGAAAACTGGTTATTATTAGTACCTGTATATCTATATGTATGCCTACCTATACCGCAGGCGCACACACTGACATCATGGCTGCTTCTTGCTTGTACATGCTACTTTCTGATAATGCTGATATTGCTTGATGTACGCAACGCAACCGCCTCTCGCACAGGGAGATGGTAGTTCCGTCTTCTTTCTAGGCGTGTTGGTGCGCGGCTGCGCCGCCCGCGTGGCCAATGTGTACGAAAGAGAGAGAGAGAAAGAGAACACGGTACCGGGCACACATCACCAACGTCCTGTATTACTGTTTGTAGTTTGTAAGTGTACAACCTAAATAATATACCTACATGCAAGCTTTGCCGTGTCAAGACTGTCAAATCAAGTGACTCGACCGGCTTAAGCCGTAAGTTCCAAGAGTACTTTAACGAGGGCATATTCTTGATGGAAACTCCATTGAGCCTGACGACTGACGGCCATTTTATGGTCGTGTGCGTATTATAATATATATATATTACAGCTAAAGTATATTGTCGTTATATGTATATAAAATTAAACATACGAATGAAACGATCGTGGGCCGTGGAGAGAGAGGACGATAACTTTAATCGGGGATCCACTATTGCCAACCACTTGACACTTTTGGAGGGAGTCGTGCCTTACCGGAAATCCGTGGCATATGAATCTCCCTAGCTGTTGTTGCAGGATGTGTGCGGTGATTTTTGGATTTTCATTTTCGTAAGCTGGTAACAATGTGTCGATAATTCAGAACTCCTGTTGATAAAGTAGAAAGCTTTTGGACAATGGTCTATATTTCATCAGATGGTCAAGCTATCGGCACACTAGTGTTCTATCGGTCGTTCAACCGACGCATGGTAACAAAAAACGAAGAATCGTTTTAGCAAATACAAATAATTTTCTAGCCAACTTTTGATGAATTTCATTTTATAAATTTCACGTGTGACTCTTTTATGCTTTTCTCAGAGAGTTTAAGAACATAAAATTGAAAAAAAATTTTAAAAACGCTTTTTCATTTTACCTAAAACTGTTATAAAGCACTTGTCTTGCGATTTTAAACAATATTTCTCGAGTTATATACTTACATTATTGAAAAAAAAACCACATTATGCTGAGGTTTTAGTTTTTATAAACATTCATGACATCTTTTTTTTTTTCTGCCGTCACGATCGCCCCCTTACACTGGCAATTGCAAAATTCATTACACAAATCAAGCTGCTACAGTCATGTGTGTACTAGTGTACTGTCCTACGCGATTTAAGTTTTGCTCGGTTTTGGTTTTTGTCATTTAGGAAGAATTATTTTGTTTCAAAATTATTTAGTTTGAAATCCATCCGTACGATATTTTGTAATCATTCACGCAATTCGTAACGATGTGATTAATATGATTATTTAGTAATCCAGCAAAATTGATGGCAACCTATCTAATTCAATACAAGCGAAAATTTTCCACAACATGTCTGTAGAGATACAAGTTTTTGAGCATTAAAAAAAAAAAAAAAAAAAAAGCATTTTCGTATTCAAAACCCACAACATACTCTCGCCGAATGAATAATCGCATCATTGTGTAATAATAAAAGAATATAGTACACGCGAAGAAAAAAATAAGAGGAAAGTCGGTCGTTTCCCTCCCAAGCCATACACAAGGTGTTAACGAATCCCCAACAATGTGTATACTGTTTGCTGAGACGTGAGCTTGTTTTTTTTTTTTTTTGTTGTAAACAAAAGTATCTGCACCTCGGACATTTATTTTGTCGAGCCTGCACCTTTGGAACTTTCTACCCTCCATGAAAAGTATGCAAAACTTAAATTTTCGAGAATCAGCTTCCTCTCCGATCGTCTTCTTTAGCCGAAAGTTGTCGAGACCGCGCGAACGCGGCGCTGCAAAAGATTTATCGCGGCTCGTAAGAAAATCCGCACCCGCTGCTCTTTATATGTATATATTATACGGTGTCCTTTATTCCCATTCGAGCTCGTCGACTCGGAAATAATGTCCATATTTTTGGCCGTATACACACATATATATATATATATATATTTTTTATATCATAGTGCTCTACGTCCGGCTCCTTTAATATATATTATATATATACTACTATTAAAGCCATCGGCTCGGCCAGATACCATTAAACTCTCACAAAACCGAAAACAATATCAAGTCGCGAAAAAAAAAAAAGAAAAAATCCTCCCTCGGTATCGGTGACCCCCTTATTACACTCTCTCAGCCGATGCACCCCTTTTACGAGCCGATGGTGGATGCTTCTGACTTTTTTACGAGAGAGGAGGGGCCGGAAACCGACTTGCACCCACTCCATCCCTTATACTGAGAGAGGCGAAAAAAAGTATAAGTATACTCATTGTACATCTGTGTGTATCCATGTACATTCTATACGCGTATAGTCGCATATTATATATGTACACATATACGAACAAATAGAGTTAGTGATGCTGTTAACGCGGGATGCAAGTATAGAGAGGCAGCTCAATTGTCACAGCGAAAGGGAAAACTTGATCTTCGTGAGTTGTCCTGTAATGTACTTTTTCAAACGGTGCGGGACAACAATGGGTTATTGGGATTTTCTTGTCATTACATGTACAAGCGAGACGTATGCCACAGTTTCGTTGTCTCTATATACCTATTTATATAACGCGCACAGATGTGAGAACGAGGAAGGGAATTTTGGATTTCGGAGGAAAGAGCGATAATACTTACTGCTGCAGCGTCGAGTATCCCACGCGTGCATTATATATACTTATTATGTTATTGTGCAGCTCTTCGATGATCTGAGCTAGCGAAGCGTTAAGAGATAGATAGGTGGGTTGTGTGGGCTCGATGTTGTGCACACGAATATCACGTATATAACACACGGTGGTATATCTGTATATATTTCCATGCTCACCCTCGCACACACCCTTCGCTTCTCGTGCACCGAAAAGTACACCCATGCATCTACAAATCTGTAGTCACATATTATATAATATATGTATACGGTAGTCACCCCCTCTATACATGCATCTATACCTATACAACTGTACAAGTGAAAAAGACGGAGGGGCCATTATTTGTACGTACGATTCAATTTTTTTTTCGTCCTCGTTGGCCATTCCTGTCGGGGACACTCGCACGGATATACCAAGAGAGACATTTTAATCTTTATGACACTCTTGTGTGCGTGCGATTTAGCCATTACCGATATCGTGGAGAAGTTGCGGCGTCTTTCCCAATTCTCTTCTCTATAGCAAGTACACAACGTTGAACCATGCACACAAGTATTTTTCGGGACTGAAACTGTATACTTACAGGGTGGAATCAATCGTGTAGGGTATTCTTTGTTCATCGTGCGAGGAAGCGTCACAAACAATTTTTTTTTTTTTTTTTTTTTCTTTTTTCGATACCACTGACATGTATATATACTTGTACGGCTGGCGCGCGTATAATTTGTGAAAAAACGTTGTACAGGTAAATTTGTACCGCTGGAAACCGAATGGCGATCGCGAGAGTGAATTTTCGAAATTGATTGTGGCTTTTCCGCTCGGTCACCCCTGCGCCGAGACGGCCTGTCTCCAGATGGGCGACGACGTGGAGTAAGCGCGGCTATTTATTCTTCGCGGTCTTGTTGGTCCCTTTGTCAGCGAAGAAAGACGCGTTTACGACACCGGCTGGCCTTGTAATTTCGACGCTCCCTCCCTTTTTTTCGGTCCTTCATTGGGTTCGAGAAAAATGATCCGGGGTCGTGGGACAAAGGAGAGGATAATATATTCGCTGGCTAATTGAAGGGGATTGTTGACCATTTGTCAAGGATAGGTGCGTATTTTTTTTCATTTTTAGTTGAAAAATATCCAACACCGTATGAATAAACAAGTCGTACGTTGGCGCGACACGTCAGCAAATAACTTCCCATGTAGGGAGTGAAAAGCTTGTACCAAATAGACGTGTACATACAAGTATGCGCTAATCTCAAATGACGCGTTTCGCTCAACAATTTCAAGTGCGTATATGTGCAAACAGGAATAAAAATAATAGATATAGATCAACTACGTATTATCAAAGCGCGCTGTGTTACTTGTGGCTGTCGGATTGCTTTTGATCTTGAATTTCTACGAATTTGCGTTCGTTGGTGCAGTATAGTGTATCCACGCCTTGGAGAAACAATTGCCATGTCTCGCGTGGATAGCGTCGTGAGAAGCGATATGATTGAGGAGAGAGAGAACAATGAATTCGTTAAGCCTTTTTTTTTTCTTCTTCTTTAATCCATCACTGTTTGTTTGTGTGTGGGTTCGGTGTGGAATTTAAATGTCCCTGATGGCAAATTTCTAAGAATGTTTTTTAAAATTTTTTCATTTATTTCTCTTCTTTTTTCCGTAACTGAATTATGCATCTCGGAGCGATCGTTTCTCGAAATGCGCGGTTGAAAAATGGAAAACACGTTTCTCGCGTGATTACAAGTGTCTCTGCGTTGCACAAATAAAACTATTAAACGATTTTTGCGTCGCAGTGCATAGACTTAAAAAAAAAAAAAAAAAAAAAAAAAAAAAAAAAAAAAAAAGAGCGAAATGACTAATGGTAAATCTTATTTGTAGGATCGAAAAAGTGGAAACTTATACTTATAGTCCAAGAGTGCAATTTTATATTTTTAATAATCCGAGGAAGGTATGTCATTTCCAGCGAAAAAATATTTTAAAAAGTAATAAAAAAAGTCGTTCGATACAAGATTCAAAATTTATTAAGTAACTCAATAATAATACATTTAGTCTTCCCTATCTAATTAACTGTGTGCCATTTTTGTTAATGGTCGATGTAATTATTGTTTTTATTTAAACAGAAAATTGCAAATAAATCGACGGAATATTCAATTTTTAACAAAATCATGTGTAGTATTTCTTATATTGAAGACATGATATTTGAAATCTTAAATTTTGATTATGAAATTGAATGCACATTTAAAACACCAAAACAACAATGTCGGAACAAACAAAGATTAATCGTCAATACTTGTAAAAACAGTGGAAAGCAAATGTAAGCTTGGCTAACATCAGGTAATCTCGAGCTGCAAAATAGATTCTCGACTCATACGCCTAATAATCATATCCTTCAACCCAATCAGCCTTAATTGCATGTTTATCACTTCCCTACGAATGTATGGCAATAAATGACAAGGCTTGCACGGCTAATCGATAATATCGCGTAAAAACAAAATCTTACACGTAAATATATCGATACGTCACACGACCGAGACGCGTACACATGTTTTGCACTTTTTACAAGCATTACCTTACAACATATGTACAATATCATCAGAGTGGCGTGGTTTTAAACGTATCACATCTTTTGTTGATACGTTGCACGAGACGTGCAATCGTTATATATATGTGGGTCGGTCGCGCCAACTGGTTCGATATTCCACGACGATGACGTTCTTAGTGTTGTTGCATTACGTACTATTTTTCATATACACACACGTATATGAAATAATCGTTCGATGTATCGTCGCCGACACGTTATCGCACACGATTTTATACGAGAGATCGGCGACTAACCGATTTATTTTATTTTATTTTTGCTCATTTAAATATTAATTTTCCCGTCCTGCACAGAATGTTTGTATGGTATTGTAAACTGTGGACAAGTCCCGCAGCCACACATTGTTCCCTCCGTCCACGATATATTCGAATAAAAATCCTGCGCGTTAAGGTCAGCGAGACAGTTTGTCTTGTCAACCACGTGACGGAAAAAAAAAAAAAAAAAAAAAGAAAAAAAGGAACGACGCTGTATGCGCTGAGTTTGCCAAGTGCACTTTCCACGACTATACGCTACCCTGCTTTGTCAAACAATGCGACTATTGAGCAAAGTCCCGGCTGGAAAGGTCGTCGTCCACTTATCATACAGTACAGATAGATACACGTGAATAAATAAATTTTACAAAGCTCCGGGCTGTATGTGTATACCGTGAATAATAACATATCGCTGCTCGGTATATCCTTACTGGCAGGATTCTTGAGATAATTTCTTATCAATGTTGAAATCGAACTTTTTATACGAGAAATCAATTTGTAAAGGGGCGCAGGTCACCACAGCTTTCGGCAAAGATTCGAATTGAATGAAGGATCGCTTGGATATGAAAAAATCTCGAGGGAGATCAGGGACAAGTTCGCCCCTGTACGAGGTATCATCATGCGTGACGACTCGCGCGTTGTGCCCAACGTGTAGCCGTACAATTCGACACTAATTGATTTTTGGTACAGAAACGGCAACGGTAAAGGGGACACTCGCCCTTACTCGCCTATAAAATCACCCGTCGAGCGATGCATGACGCCCCCCTCGCTTTTTCACCGATGCGTATATTTTCGAACTTTTCGTTGCATTTTTCGAGCAAAGAGGGCCACATGACTGCGTTTCCATTGGAGGCAACTGTTTACAGGCTCGTTCTCCCCATCTGACGTCTTTGTTGTTGTACTGTATTCAGGGAAACTCGGCGTAACATAAATATACACATGCTTTTGTACCCGACAACATTTTCACTCGGACAAATGTGTGCATTGTGTTGCTTTGCTCCCTAAAAACTATTTTGGCTACCATACCGATTCAATCGGATACTGGTTTTGGCTATTTATTTACAATTCCGTTATAATTGTTAACAACAAACCATGTATTTCTTAACCATGTATTTTCTCGAGCCAACTGAAAAGCGCAACGCGAAAGCTCGTGTAGTCTACCAGCCGCGATAACGAGATGAAAATCTGCTCATCGGAAAGTTAGTCGAAACGCGGTACAATCGGCCGATTATGCAAAAATAACAGCGTCGAGAGGAGTTTCGCGCGGAACATTCGCAAACACACACGCACCGGGGAAGAGGGAAAAGCTCGCGGTAAGCCCGTGGGTCAACAGAATCGGTATAATGTCTTTTGCACCGTCACTAATTTGCTTAAAAATATACCTCGGTCATCGGTTTTATCGATTCACAAAAAACCATTAGAACCACCAGTTTTGTTGTAAAAAAACAAAAAAAAAAAAAAGAAACTTCGAGAGAGAACAAGGAAAACTAGGGACAGGGAGAGTCCGCGCAGGAACTCCCCCTATACACCGAGTCCAGCG
Organism: Copidosoma floridanum; assembly: GCF_036245765.1. NCBI lineage: Eukaryota > Metazoa > Arthropoda > Insecta > Hymenoptera > Encyrtidae > Copidosoma > Copidosoma floridanum. Next base: position 5,375,188 of record NW_028321896.1, read on the forward strand.
GTCCGCATCGAGCACATCTGCCCGTTATTCCCCCGAAAGGAAAAAGGTAACGCGATACGTATACAACACGTATTACATCCTCATCGTTGGGTACCACGGTGTATACACAATGTATTAGGTATATTAGAGCGACATCAAAAGGGAGTATTGCCAGCGCGTATACATAATACATATACATACCGACTCCCCGGTGAATTGTTACAATATGTCGTATACGTATAAGCACCCGCGCTTTGTACACAGCGTGCATTCCCGAGATGTAACGATCGCGCTTCGTAAGAAGCCCTCTCGCACTGCAGCGCACACGAGCGGGGAAAAATCGCGTCGGGAGCTTTTATAACGGTGTTGGGCAATGTTTCGCGTTTGGGGTCCAAGGAAGAGAGGATGGGGAAAAAAAGCTTTTTACGCGAAAAACAAGCACTTGGATGTTCGCACGAGCGATTGGCTGTTGTTATGTTTTTTTCCCCGAGCCCTTGCGTATACATTGGGTGACGAAACGGCGAGGGCCGAGGGATAATCCGCGGCTCAATAAACGAATCGAGCAATAAAACGGACAATCGGGAGTTCGCTTCGGAGCGACGGAGGGCGACAGGGGATGGGGTCCACGGTGGGTGCTCCAAACGAGAAGAAAAAAAAAAAAAAGAAGCGAAAAGCTGCGGAGTGGTAGAGGAGTGTGGGGTCAAGTCTCGCCGTTGTTTTCGCCGCGGAAATTACACGCGCGGCACGCGGCAATTGCGCAATTATCACGGCGCGCGCGGGGAGAAGAGTATTACGAAGTGGGTGTCGCGTGCACGTATTACGACGACTGCAGCTATATACGGACTTAAATGCACTCGAGTGCGCTGCTGGTTCGGAGTGGGGCGTTGTTGGCCATCTCTCTCTCTCTCTCTCTCTCGACTCTTTTGACTCGTTTTTTAAATAACGCCACTCCCCTTTTTTTTCGTTCCTTCGTTCATTCATCTGCTGGTTTGTCTCATTCACTCACTCTTATGAGCATGGAATGTTGGACCCGAAAAACGTTCGACAGGCAAATTACCTTTTATATATTTATATATCATTGAGAATTACTTATCTAATGACTTTTTTTTTTTTTTTTTTTTTTTTTAATTGTGTAGTATTAAGATCGCACGTGTGTAATGATCAGTAACTCCGTTCTTCCCTGTAACAATTCCAACTCTCGGTCGTTCGAGTTTTTGTCGGCGCTGATTGTGGCTATTAACACTCGAACGAGCAAAAATCGGCAACGATCGCCACCCCCTCCTCCCTTTCCTAAACATGAAAACCAATTAAGTTGGTCGGAGCATTTATTGGCTCTGCGCACACAATTAGTGATGCTTGTACTTTTTTTCTTTCTTTACAAAAATGGATTTTGCCTTCGCGGTGGCAGGGCCCGTATAAATTCACATCGTGGTATATCCATACATATTATATAATGTTAAGCGAAGGCTTTCCTCTTGTTTTTTCTCGCATATGATCACAGGAAGCATCGTCTCGGTGGGTGTGGGCATTTATGGAGATTTCGAAGGATTGCTAATGAATAGGAGGACCAAGTGTGTTTAAGGGATCAAAGTAGTATGGTTTTTAAAACTCATTAAATCTACAAGCTTTTATGTTGACTAAAAATTTTTTTTTTTTTTTTTATATTTTTCAACGAATTTTCTAACGACATAGCTGATGATTAATATGGCTCGAGTGGTGATTGAAGTCTAAATTAATCGTAATCAAAGGCATTTAATGTTATACAGTACACAATGCAATTGAAGTCAGTTTAATCAAATCAATGCAATTTGAAAATTATAAGCACGAAATTTTGATTTCATTGAAAGTTGAATAAATTATTTGCAATTAATATTTTGCAAGGTAAGTTTATTGTCATACGTATACTTGTATATACAGTGTTTTCATACCCTTTTCAGGCTCAAAACTTTGAGGTGGCTGCTTGCAGAGCTTCTCCGTTGGTGATGTGTAACTAAGGGCTTGGTAAACAACCTTCGCTAATTTCGGTCTATTCGTTGAATATATAAATAGTAACTATATGGTTTTTTTTAAATTTTAAAATTTTTAAATTCTTTTTGGTTTTCTAAGCTTGAAGCTACTTGTTGATTTTCGGCTATACCCTTTCCCTCAAAAAAGAAAGTCTGATCGAGGTAAGAAAGGTTTACAAGATTTTTAATTTCAGATGGAATAGAGTCCTTCTCCTTCACTTTCTCTTTGAGTTTTTTTTCCCCCTCTACTTGTTATTTCCTTTTCTTTTTCTGAGGTAAGTTTTATTCTATTTGCTGCTCCATTTGTTTCTCAAGCTCGTCCCATCTAAAGTTATTCATATTTAAAAATAATATACGTACCATTTTATTCCTCCAAATAAATATTTTTGTTTTTACTTTTTGTTTTCATCAGCAAATCGTAACAGACGCCACATTGTTTTCCAACAAAGGTACCTCCACAGTTGGGGCACACGAGGTAAATCCAAACAAACTCCAAGTGAGTATAATTGGCGCATCTATTTGGGGGGGTCCAAGTCTATTTTCTCTTTACGTCTCGTATACCGAATGGAAAACACCCACCGTCGAAATAAGCCTCTCGACGAATTCGCGACCACAACGCGAATCCCCAAACGTGCGCCACGTGATGTCACTGCAGTCTATGAAGGAAAAAAAGTAGGCACAGCCATCGCGTGGCTGGAAAAAGTACCCCCACGGACTCCGCGAGCTTGATTCAGATGGCCATCTTGAGACTGAATGAAAGAAGGAAGAAAAACTCTTTCTTATCCAACTCGTAAAAACTCATCCCGAATTTTTGGAAACAAAAAAAAGTAGCCCACGAGCTTCGATCGGTCCACTCGACCAAACGGAGCCCAGTCCGAATTCCAGAAAAACCACACTTACCGGTACGAAAAAGTGTATGGAAAAAAAGAGAAGGAAGCAAAAAAAACCCCCAGAATCTCTCGGTGCCGAATAGAAAAAAAGGGAGAAGAGAGAAAGAGCCGGGTTCCCTCGCCCGGTGAGGAGAAAAAGGCCAGGAAGTCACAGAAAAGGACAAGAAAGAGTAGGCTGCACTAGAGCGAATAGTATACAAGGGGAGGAGAGCCGCTGAAGGACCAGGGCGAACAATCGCTGCGTCGGAGGACCCTGTGCTCTTTCTCTCTCTTCCCCCCCCCCTAGAAAGGCCATAGCTCTTGAAGCGTCTCCCCTGGTGTAGCGGTTAAGTTGGAGAGTAGGTATTATGCTATAGGATATATACCACAGTCACCAAAATGCGGTGGAAAAAAAAAATGGTCACGGATACAATGCCACCGAGGGGTGAGATGTATTATGTACTCTTTCCTTTCGACAATTAATTTCGATGAGCTGGTGATGCAAGTGACGTACAGGGGAGCATTACATTTTTATTTTACAATTGGCGTGATGCCGTTGGGGCTTCTTTTGTCTTCCCAGCGGCTCTTCGGTATGCATAACACACGCAATATCACGTATATTACCATGTATGTAAGAATTAAAAAAAATTGACAATCAAGTGGATAAAAATCCATCGTTTCCTTTGTTGTTGTGATTGAATTAAGTGCAAGTTGTTTATATGATTGTGCGTATAAGATACGACTTACCGGTCGTAAAATTACCTCGATAAAAACCATTTGGAACTCGATTAATTGGACCATCATCGAGGGAACAAGGAAGTATATGAGAATCGATTTGGGGAGTAAAGAGTCGCCGATTTCCATACCGAGTGATTTACGGTGAGGCGATGGCGCGAGCCGCGCACACAAATTGGGCGGAGAGAGAAAACGACGGGTCCGAGCATCCGATACCTACTTACACTGCTCGTTTTTTGCGCTTTTTCGGAGCATCTCGTAAGTGCGTGTATGTGTGTTTTTTTCCCTTCCCATTTCTCCTTCTCCGACGATACTCATCTATATACCTGTATGTAACGAGAGAGAGAGTCGGCAAACACCCAATAACCGTCCATCTACGATATGGGTATACAATGTCGACATCACGCCACTTTTCGAGCGGGCCACGACCACGTGTGCCAATCGGCGTGTATAGCGCCGGCGATCGCCGATATCTCTCTCTCTCTTTCTTTACCCGGTTAATGCATCATTGTGTGCATGTATACAATACACATCGTGTGATCGAGCGAGGGGGGAGGAAAATCGGTGTTTCCATAGCCTTATTGCGATTCAACTTGTTGCCCGATAATCGACTCGTTGTTTTAATCGTTTTGAACGACCGGTACATTTTTTTTGTTGGGGCATCGGTCGTGTTGTCGTTTGCTCAATAGTGGTGGGTCGAAACATTTCACGCGTGCATTTTGTCTTCGGCATCGACACATTTAGTGTTTTGTAATAGCAATAACTCGAATATAGTAGAGATCGGTAATATTTTTCGCTCATCAGTACAGGGTTTATTCGTAACAAGGGTTAATCTCAAGTTTCCAAGATCACTCATATTTTGCACAATCATAATCACACGCATACGTACATGCATTTTGAAAATTTCACCCGATTTTCCGAAGCCGGTGATCGGTTGCAATCGGAAAAAATCAACCTTTGGCGTACCATCAGTTTCCTCTGTCGGCTAACGTTTATAGATGTAATATAGTATCGTCGTCGTCAAGCTGATGCTTGCAAAATTTATCGCATTACCAAAAGGGGCCCTGGAGGGAAAGGGGAGGGAGGAAGTTGAACTTTCAGCAAGAGCCTTGGAATGCAATGCCGAAGCTCGGAGCGACGATCTCTCGAAACCAAAGTCGAAGAGATGCTGACGCTTATTCGTGCGTTATACAGTTCATCCGTAGTGTCCGGAAATTCCATACTTTCCCGCTGATAGATCGAATCGGATGGAATTTCAGATGGTGCTTTGTAATTGATACGTCAGCTTAAAGCTTTTTAATTTTTGTCTTTTAAAAAAACTACACAGATATATGCGGATTATCGACTGTGAGCGTAAATTAATATAATACAGGTATCTCGGAGATAAAAATAAAATCGGTAAAATAGGCTTGTTTGATCATGGACATGAAAAACCATGTGCTGTACAACAATGGAGATAATGATATTGCCGCGAGAGGCCGAACAACGAGCGCTTGACGTGGTTTTCCCCCAACTCCGCGGAACGTTTATTTCGGGCGTAATGTCGGTAATGGTCTCGGCCTCTACAGCAGTGATTTTTTCTTCATCTCCCTACATCACGCCAAGAGTTCGGAGAAAACGATTTGCCCTTTTTTTTATAATTTTGTTTTTTTTCTCTTTTCATCCATCTCTATAGTCAGAACCTAAGTTGATGAACTGATGAATGAACGCGTTGATCGTGCATATATTATATATTCGTGTGTGCAATAATATATAGGATTCGCAAGTGCGTATACTTTGCATATCTCTCTTTGCATCTTCCAGCCGCTGCCTATACTAACTAATCGTCTGATATGTCCCGAGACGTTAAGCGTCGACAAGCGTAATTTTAAAGTCGGCGTGACGATTACTGATTACTACACGGCTATATGTGTACTCTCTAAATTAGAAATAGAATTACTGATGTTGCGTGTGAAAAAAATGTCATCGTGAGTAAAGTTTCGGAAAAGCATGTTTGAGTTGTCTTAGTTTTGTTTTGTGTGGATGTGGTGTGTGTTGTTCTGTACTGGCGGATCAGTGTACTTTTATCCAGGTGCTGGCAGTGTATGTAGGTACAACCCTCGGGGCGGATGAAGCAAAGTGTCGTTATTTAACGTATGGACTCGACTAATTACTATTTTCTATTGACAGATAAGCGAGAGAAAGGCGATTCTCTTCTGTTTGTAGATGCTGTTGTCTTTTTGTCAGTTTTATTTTTATTTTCTGCTCAAGGGGTTTAAAACGTCGAAAAAGTCAATCATATTGTTGGTAATAAATAATTTACAATAAACGAATGCAATGGCTTGACTTGCATTAAACTAATAGGGTGAAAAATTTTACATTATCGGTGATTTTTTAGCTCACCGATCATTTTAAAAGAAAATCAGAAGAGTGAAATTCTTTGTAGTTCAACTAACAATGCTGTAATTATCCCCGTAAAGTATGTCGAACTCGAAAACTCACCCGTTTTGGGAAAAAAAGGCAGAAATCACCAACACAATCGTCAATGCAAAATGAACGGCTCGCGCGTGCAATATCATGCATCGATTATTTTTCCCGCTACTCGTCATCTAAATAATTTTCCCGGTCCCAAAAAGCTTCTACGTGTCCCTTAACCCAAAACTCGATTCGCGGCGCGGCTAATTCGGCCCTCGCGAGACGACGACAGTGCACCAACGGTAGCATGCAGGCGACGATGAATAATCAATTCGCGGGCGCCCCATTTCCCGCGTCTTTCCTTCCGTCGACATCGTCGTCTTCCCCGTGTAGTACGTGATGCACATCATCCACTTTGATATTTACAGCACACGATCGACTATTCCCACGATCAGAGGATGAACTCTGTCGAACGATCGGCAGACGCTGTGTACGATCGGCAGAAAAAAAAAAAGAAAGAAAACACGAGGGAACCCAAGAGGTGCACTTATACCAGAGGTGCACCGCTTACGCTGTAATACAACATTTGCGCGATTACTCCTCGATTTTTTTTTTTTGCTTTGTTTTTCCAACGCGCAATTTTTCGTAATGATGCATAAAACGATCTCGGGTGGCCGGTTGAATGGCTCTCTGTTTCGAGCGGGAGAAAAAATGTTGAATAACACTTTCCATCTGCTGTTCGACTCATTGGAAGCCCATGTGAGTCGAGCCCGTTTTTTTTTCTTTGTGTATAAAGTGCAGCTTCATTAGGGTTCGTCCGTAACCGGTGTATACTTTCCAATCACGCTGATACCGATCTGCGAATTTTCCAAAAGTAGAAGAAAAATTGTTTTACCTACGATCGCAACACTATTGCTTATGCAACGAATCGATCTCTGCGATCCTTGGCACTGAGCGACCATATGCTTATGTACACACAACAGGTCGTAAACTTGCATTGTCACCGTATCGCATTGAAACAAAACTGGCCATTGAATCCATTTCGTTCGCGAGAGAAAAAAATCAAGTGGCTCTACCCTACTGGCATACGTATGTATTAGTAGTTATACCCTTATACTTGGTGTTGGAGTTAACTTCTTATTTATTTTTGTTTTTCCTCGACAGCTAGAGCGTTGGTTTTGCGAGAAATGCGAGCAAAAGTCTTGAAAATCGAGGGGAAAAAAAAGTCGAGATTTCGCGTTTTGTAACGACGGAAAGTGAGCGAAAGTGTCGAATCGCGGGTGAGCGTTTGATTACCGGATACCTACTTTCAGGCAATTCGCGCGACTCAATTCGTATATAAGTGAGCACTCGATTACGCGCGTTGCTCTGTTGCTCTTGTTTTTTTTTTTTTTTTTTTTTTTTTTTTTTTTTTTTTTTCTTTAACGTATCTATCGATAGGGTTGTATCGGAAATGACTCTTAGGTGAATCGCACGGTCTTTCTGGTAGTACCTTTGTACTTTTATAGTTCGTATACAAAAATAACTTGTAATTGTCGATACGAAATAACAGTAAGATGTCGTTTCTTAATGTAACTTTGATGTGTCAATTAACAAGCTTTTGAACATAAAAAAGTATTGTTGATAACAACAAAGAGGTCAAAACAGGTTAAAACCAAATGAGTAATTGTCAAAAATTTGTAAATTTATCTCTGGTACCCGTAACACCTCGCTTCCATCGCTTTGCTATTTTTTACTTGAAATTGAATAAATTTCCACTGTAAACTTTGCAAATAAACCAGTTTTTTCGTCAAACAAGTTGTTCTTTATTTACAATAATATTTACGTGCATCGCCATGTTATGTGTTACCGATGAAGCGTCACAAGTTACGTGCGTAAAATTATAGTTTCGCGCGTCAGACGCTTTTCATAATCAGCGTGACGTTTGCATGCTGCAAAAATAAAACAATCGTTTATCTCAATCTGACAATGATTGCGCGTAAAGATCGATGATGCAAACCTTCTCTCACTAGGCCGTGTGCGAAGAAGACAAAGTTACCGATCTCCCGGAAAAATCGGCAACCCACACGTATGTGCGGTAAACAAAGGGCCATTTACACCGCTCCAAAACGAACGGACAAGGAGGACACTAAAGGGCTCGCGAAAGAAAGCGCTCCCTGGTCCCGCGAGAAAAGGAACACTCTTCAGCCGTAAATCAATCCCATCGTTTCGAGAGCGCGTCCCTCCCGATTCTCCGCAAATCCCGCGTATACCCACTAGCTCAAACGGCAAAAGAAAAAAAAAAAAAAAAAAAAAAAAGGCACATCTCCTAGACGAGTGTTTCTGATCAACCGATCTTCTTTCGAGAGAAAAGCAAGCATCAGCCAGAAGAAGGAAAAAAAAACGCGAGAGGCAAAAATCGGGCGTCGGCTAAAATTGGCGAATCCTGCGTTTGGATTCGCGGGCTCGTCGCTCACGCGATCGCGCGCACATATACACCCACTAAGCACACGAGCGTCGAGATAGAGAGAGAGAGAGAGCCGTCGTCGCCCCCCGTCACGCTCTACAGAGAGGTAAAGTTATAGGTGTATACTACAGAGCGGTTGCCCAGGGAGTGGTGGGGCTGGCTCCCCCGTGCGAAAGAGTGGACCGAAAAAGCGAGGCGCCGAGCCGGCAGACCGACAATCGCACCGGCGACGCCGCACAGACACGATCGGTCCATACAATATATACCCACTTTGTACAGGGTAGCGCTCGAAATTGCCGATCTTTTTGGAAACAGTGGATAAAATACATACCATTGCCTTTTGTTGTTCGTCGGACCCGTGAGACCTTACCGATCTCGATTTTTCGCGTTTTTTACAAGGCTGGCCGTTCACACGGGTGTGGAAAAGTGCGAAAGATCGGTTGTGCGATCGGGTGGTATACCGATGGCTGGGACGACGGTACTTTTAGCTCTGGTGCTACTAGGGCTGCAGCTCGCAGGAGCTCAGCCAGTTTTACCACCGCATTCGGGGATGGCCGAGCCCTTTATCCTTCTTAAATTGTCACCCGACGGAGAGCTCCAGAGGCTCATTAAATTCAACAATACCTGCGCCAGGGAAATAACGCTCGATTGGGGGTGAGTTGACGATTTTTTTTTTTTTTTTTTTTTTTTTTTTCTTTAATTTGCGAAATTGCCGAGTGTTGAGTAATGTATGTGACTGTCATTCGTGATAAGTATAATTGCAGTGTCCACCCGATCGACAGATTGTTCGTGGAGCTCATTAATATTAGTGATAACGAGCTTGTTTTTCGTTGAGATTGAGATACAGCGAGTTTTCTTTCGAGCGGTTTTTTGGTCAAGCAATCAAGTCAATTAAAATTTAGTAGTAATCGATGATTTTTCTATTTGGATAGAGATTATCAATTGTAGTTACGATATTGGGTAATTTGAATGTCACGTGAAATTAATATAAATGACAATATTTACCGATAGAAAACACATTTAGTAAATGAAGGTTGTCACCAGTAAACATAAAAATTTTGATTTTTATAGTACAGTTGTGATATCACTACTATATATCATTAACGCGACTTGGCGAGACGTTTGATAATACCATGTTATGTATAGTTAACTTTGTGTGTTATCGATTTGTCTCGTTTCAAAGAAAAAAACTCTATGGTTTTTTTTTTCAATCTCTCTTGGATACGGAAAAAAATCAAGTGAAAGTCAACTCAAGTCAAAACGGCGGAATAAGTAGTGCGATTTATTCGCAGTTTTGCGTGAGAATTTTCCACACCTTGACCTTCGCTCGACGACAAATGATGCTCTGTATTGCACAGACCGTGCGTCGGACTATCAATTGGTATATCGGTGTCCATGACGCGCCGCTGTTTTATCATATCTTCCGTAGACGCGAAAAAAAAAAAAAAAAATACATAAATACTTAAACGTAAACCAAATCTTTTTAGAGAGTTTATACCTCTTGGAAATAAATTTTTTTTTTTTTTACCAAAATTTAATGATTTATCCTTTTTGAAAAATTGTTTTTACAACACTTCGTATACTTTACTGAACGAAAAAAAATTTGCAAAGCAAAAGCAGTTTTTTACAAGTTTATCTAAAAGGCTTTGACGCACTGTTTATGTTTGAAATAATAATAATAATTTCTCAAGCAAGTACTGGATTATATGTGCTTGATCATAAAGTTGAAAGAAAAAAAAAAATTGTAGCACAAGTAATACAATCGAGTTGTAGAGAAAAACAAAAATTGTCGAAGCTTCCCTGCATGAGACGCTCAACAACTTTGTAACCATTTTCGTCACGAAAACCCGTTTGAAACGAATCAGCCCAAACTCTTTTGCATCCGATTGATTTTCGCGCGCGCAATCAGCGAGAAAACCAGATCAGATGGAGCCAGAAAAGCTCGCGAGAGAAAAGCCCCCGTAAGCCTGAGTAGTTTCCCGAGTCGTGTGGATGGGGGCGAGGGTAAAAAGAAGCCGAACGAAAAGACACATACCCGATCCATCCGTCAGATCGAGAGGCGACCCTCGCACGCTTGTTCCTCCAAATCCGAAAAGTGGCAAGCAGAGGATTAGAAGAGCCGCGCCCGACCGCGGACTCGTGCTCTCTGTGTATACCCCATGCATACACATCCACTCGTTCGGCACTTTGCGCTTACTTCCCCCCGCCCCCTTATTTTTCCTTCTCCCTATGCTATAGGCATAGGTACTTGGGTGTTAATTCTCTGCTCCGTGAGTGCTTTTCCGTATAATTATACACCCTCTCCTGCGCAATCGGTTTAAAACTCCCTCCCTCTTTTTTTCATTCCGCCGTTGGCTCGATGTTATTTTAATCTCTGATGGACTCCGCGTTGACGAAAAACTTTGATTTTTTTTATACACCCATATCGAAGCCGATACGCGTGTGCGCAATCACTCGGCTTATCAAGAAGCGCTCGCACGTGCACCGATACCTATATCGATGCGCACCATCAATTGCGTCTATACCGATCTTTTGGTTAATGCATCGCCAAGGGAAAGTTGCATTTATTGCGTACAAGGAACATCTGCATGTATATGATATAGTATACATAAACTCACGATAATGTACCAATTTCCACTTGCAGAGAGACACCCCTGACGTTGCGGGAGCTTTGGTTCGAAGAGCCGAGCGTGAAGGTGACCTTTTATTACCGGAAGCACGACATCACCGACTGCACGGTGGAGCCCATCAAGCCCGACGATCCGTACGAGCGCGACGTCTGCGGAGCCGAGCTGCTCTGGGCAGATCGGCAACAACAGCAACCGGTCGCCGTCAACGTCAGCCGGATCGGCAACGTCAGCGACGCCACGATCGCCGAGGCGTACCCGTGGATGCTGGCCTCTGAGCCGGAAATGCGCCAACGGTGCAGCCTTGCCCAAGACGCCAACCTGTAAGTACACTTACAGTACATGTGCGTATATACCGATTTTTGGTGCCCACGAGGCGCTCGTTTCGCCGCGGAACCGTACAGCTCGACCGATGGCCAATTATTTCAGAAATATGGCACCGGTCCGCCGGCCTGTATCGGGTTACCGACAAAAACGAGCGCGCGACCGCGCACACACGAGAGAAGAAAGGGGCGCGTGACACTTTCGCGAACCGATTCACCCGGCAGTGGGTGTATACACATGGGTGACTATATGCTTCACTAAATTATACCCGATTCGCCGTTACTCGCTCGAACGGCATTCAAAGGTATTATGCACGGGACGTGCGTGTGACCGTGAAAAATGATAATCTCTACGATCGGCGCGCGAATAAATCTTCTCCAACTGTATTTACGGGGAAAATTGTCACGCGCGTGGGATGAATACGGCGTGAAAAGGGGAGGAGAAACCCACCGATTTCCCCTCCCTGGGAAAGTAATACGGTCCCCCTTTCGTATGAAAAATCGACGCGCACCCCATTGCTTCGACAATTAGCTGGACAATGGTAACGGTTTTCTCTCTCTCTCTCTCTCTTTTGGCACAAAAGACGCGGAAGAAAAGGCATCGCAGAGCTCGAGGAGGAGAGCGGCCTGCAGCCGTTGGTGGCCGACGAGACCAAGAGACAGAAGCGGGGCATCCGCGAGCTGGTCATAGCCCCGGGGACAAAGTGGTGCGGACCCCACAGGTCGGCCTTCAGCTACAAGGACCTCGGCGCCCTGGACGGCTTGGACAGATGCTGCCGGCGTCACGACCACTGTCCGCAGGCCATAGCGCCCTTCTCCTCGAAATACGGCCTCTTCAATTACATGCCCTTTACCCTCAGCCACTGTAGCTGCGACGAGAGGTGAGTACACGACTGTACATACCATTGTGGCCTTCTTGTTTCCAATATTTCATACTTTTCCAACGCTTTGTGCTGTAACGTTATGGTTACATCGTTGATCTTTTCGTTTCATGGCTTCTGGTGGTTTTCCATTTTAACATGCATTATTCTGACAAAAAAAATTAATTGTCCTCGTTTTTAGATTCCGAACATGTCTAAAAATGACGGGGACCTCGTCGGCAAACGTCATCGGCAAGATATTCTTCAACATGGTCCAGACGAAATGTTTCGCGCTGAAGCCGGCCAAGGTGTGCGTCAAGAGGTCCTGGTGGGGCAAGTGCGAGAAACAAAAGTACAAGAAACAGGCCTACCTGCGATACAATACTTCTTATTAATAGTTTGGACGTACTAGTAATGACAAAAGCTCAGTATATCTTCGATTATCTGCATTTTGGGTACCGAATTTTAGGCGGAGCTAAAATTTCGGTGCTTGTGTTTTTTTTTTTTCCCCTTTGTTACTGTGTAACAGTCGATGCGTGTACCAACTTTGTTTTTTTTTTTTTAGTTTACTAGGTACGAAATCATTACATATTTTTTGTTTTATTTCGTTTAGTGTACGTAAAGTAGTAGTAGTTTAAATTTAAACCACGACGATAACAGGGTGTTTTCGTACTTAATAATTCGCATTGTAATACTTGTACTTGATCATACATATCAAATATTTTTATTTTTTTATACATTTTTACTGCCGTACCTTTGTCCCACACCTTTGTCTGTACATATAGGACCTGATTTTACATAGATATCTTGCGTCATATTATTTATCTCATATTTTTTCCGTCACCTCTATCAGTTTTTTTCTTAATGCGGCTATTTTGTAAGTGATAAGTATGTCTCCTTTTTAAGATTTCCTTATTTATTTCTAAGTATTGTATCACAATTTATAGATAAATTCTGGAAAAAAGTACCTCGAGGCAGCTGGTTGTTCAAGGTCATTTTTGTACAAAAACAACACAAAAAAAGTCTACCTCTCGATCAAGATCGACTTTGTGATGGCTAGCACACCACTTACCGAGCCAACGATCGCTCTTATATATATACACATCGAAAACATTAATTTTTAATCGATTAATTTGTATACTTGCGTGTATGCTTGCGCGAACGCAACGATATAATATATGAGTCATGTGTGAAAACTTTTGTTAGTATGTTTCTCATATTTCTCGAGATGATACATATTAATTTTTTTTTTCAATATCAATCAAACTGTTCAAACGAATGATTTCGATATTTTTAATGCTGTGGCTACACATATTTATATTCAATTAAATTTGATTCGAATGAACAACTCTTATATCATATTTAAAAAAAAAAAATATATGTCATGTAGAGGCTAGAATTATCAATAAGTATATGTAATAATTTTGTCTTAAATTCGAAAATTAGTAATTCGTATATTTCTATATGAGTTAAGAGTCATATAAGTTTCTTGTTATACTCCAGAGCTTAGAGGCGATTATATAGAAGTGGAATAAAAAGTTTTTAATTTTTTTCAATAATAATTTTACGGATCATTTCTTTGTGAATCAAGAGATTCGAATTTTTTAGTGTGAATTTTGAACGGAATAAAAAAAATATTTTACCTCACTAAAATTTTTGTCTGGTATTTTAATGTTTCGTAAATTACCAACCAATATAATCAAACGTAAATTGTAGATAACGGATTTCCTGTCTTAGTGACTGTCACAAAAAAGAAAAAATTTTTTTTTCTGTTTATTGTATTTTAAATTTGTAGTTGAATTGCATGTAACGAATCAATCACAAGAGATTATTGCGTTATTCACAAAGAATTTCAAGAAGTTCATTTATTAAAATAATTAAGTAACAATGCAGAAATTATATCTTTGCATTGAAGCTGTAATTTAAAAAAAAAACATCTAGTCGGACTCAAATGAAATTATAACAATAAATCATGACAATATGCAAGTTAGATATTTGTACACAAAGTAATGGATACTGTTAACATTCCAATAAAGTAGTTATTCATTAATAGACGTAGTGCAAAAACAGGGTATTTCAGCAAATAATGGAGATACATTTTACTCTAAGACAATGATTTCGTAGACAATATAATATGCATAAATGAATTAATAAATTTGTAATGATTGATGGAAGATTTTTTTATTTGAATAGGAATATTAAAAATAGAAGGATATGAAACATGATTTTCTAGTTGTACTCTGAGTGAAAAAGTAGACTTATAGGATTAACATTAATTTCGTCAAACCATATTTTACCTTCATCAGTGTAAATATGTAAAATAATAATCAAGTTTTTTACTCTATTCTTGAAAATCCACTGTAAACTGGAACATTGAATAAAATGTGTATTGCTTGATCATTTTAATTATTTTTTTCAAATAATTTTATATTTTCAATAAAACACTGCTGCCTTTTGAAAGGAACAGCACAACTCCAAGTTTTACGAAATTCATAAAATTTACGAAAATTATGTGTTATTAATAATTCGTGACAATTTAATTTTAATTAGCAATCAATAAAATACTTTTTTTTTTTTTTTTTTGAAAGCTGGGGAGCAAGCTTAGATGCTTTGACGATTTCTTTCAATTATAAATAAATTAGAACAGCTCATCAACTTTATTAAATAAAAAAATACGGTAGTGCATGACTGTTTGCTCAACGTCAATTCCAAAATTTAGGACACGGTTTTTTTTTAGATTGTTGGTTGAAGTTATCATTGTTTTAATTAATTTTTACTTAATTATTAATTAGAATTATATATTTTAGAGGTGATTTTTTTTAAATCAACGCTTATTTCACTTCAGATGTCAAAAAAGATAACTACTCTACCGATAAAATTTCGATTCAACTATAATATCGACTTAGTTTTATTTATTCAATTATTACAAACAATTGTAGATTGTAAATGTCTATAATAATTTTTCATTTTTTATTATTTATAAGTATTGTCTAGTCAGTTATTCAGGAAGCTGCTACATCATTATTGTAAAATTTCAAGTCTCTCATAACAAATAGTGGTTTTTAAAATGATTTTAAACAATTTTTTTGAACCAAATTAAAACAATTTTTATTAAGAGGATAAGAAAAAAATCTTAAAGTCTTGGGTACATTTTTAAAGCCCATACAGAAGAGTATTGGGTTCAGTTATTTCGACATTGAATAACTATTCATATTTTGAAACATAATTTGTTGAAAAATAAACTATTGCAGTAAAAAAACATTTTTATTAGTAGGTTTTACTTGGTAAATAAAGTGCTTCCAAAATTCACTGACTTACTAGTCTCTACAGTCTTAACGTAACATAATATATTAAAATTATAACTGAACATGTAAATGAACGAATCCAGTGTATTCAATATATGCTGTAAAATACTTAATTCTTGGTAATGTATTTAAATAATTATTTCTTCATATTATATGGAACATTGTATTTCTCCCTCAGTTTATTAGAACAGCGTTTAAAACAAGGAAAAAAAAAGTAATAATAAAAATCATACTCTAATAAATATGTTGAAAATTACTTTTACCTGTACTTACACTTATTATCAGTAAAAACCTTTAGATAGTTACCTACACTAGTTGATACTTCTGGTGTCAAATTGGCTGATGAAATAATTTAATTTTCCGTACAGAACAGATCAATTTAATTTTTTTTTGTTCAACGATTTTATCACAGTAGCGAAATATATATTGTCATCATGACTGTAATTAAAAGTTGGAGCCACGTATAATCACCGATTGTCATAACATTAATGGCTCTCGACTTGATATATACACATTTCAGTAACTCTTTGAGTCAAGTCTTATCATTGTATAAACAAATGTCGAAAGGCGCATTTTTGAGTTTCAAGTTATCAGCACATCAAGTCTTACATGATCGGTACTTGCCTGCCGGGCTGCCTAGTTTCGCGTGGGAGCCTCCGTCGCCTGTCGTAATTTATAGAATATCGCAATGGGCTTGTCAGTGTTGATGAGTCGTATGGACCGTGAATTCATTGCGGAGTTGATGAGCCCGTCAACAGTTGCACCGAAAAGTATCGGCTATCGATGAAATGCCACTTTCCATCGAAAAATGTAAGTTTTTTTTTTTTTTTTTTATACTTTTTTACATCTTTTGTATCATTTTTCGGTGATGTGAAAATAAATAATTACTTGTTTCGTTAAAAGGCTCTCGTATCCCGCAACGATGGATCATGGCCATTATGTCGTTTTTTGCCCTTTTCAACGCGTACACCCTGCGTATTTGTCTGTCCATCGCTATAACCCAGATGATTATTCCTCGCAACCATTACGAAAACGCATCTCGCGCTGAAACGTGTCCCGAGTACGGTGACTACGCGTCAATTAACGTAACCACCGTCACCAAAGGAATCTTCAACTGGAGCGAATATACCCAGGTCTTTTTTTTTCTCTCATCTATATATACATCATCATCATCATACTACGATTCAATACTCACGTGGCAGATAATAAATAACACGAGCGAATATTTTTTAACAGGGAGTCATCTTATCGTCTTTTTACTTTGGATACACGATAAGCCAGCTTCCGGGTGGCTTCGTTGCGGAAATAATTGGCGCCAAGCACACGATAGGCTTGGCAGTGTTGTTCACGGCCATATTGACAATCGCTACTCCGGTGGCAACACTTTGGGGGGACTCTGACGCTCTTATAACGATCCGTTTCTTCATGGGCCTCTGCGAAGGGGTCATCCACCCCGCGATGAGTCGCCTCCTCAGCTCGTGGCTACCCCCCCAGGAAAGGTCCACCATCACCTCCTTCGTGTTCAACGGCATCAAATTGGGCATTCTCTTGTCGTCGATCGGATCGGGTTTGATTATCGGAGGATCGAGCGACAATTGGCCGCACGTGTTTTACGTTTTCGGCTGCATCGGCATCCTGTGGTACTTCCTTTGGGCGCTTCTCGTTTACAACACCCCCAAAGAGCACCCGTTCATCACGGAGCGCGAGAAAACGTACTTGCGCGAAAAAATGTCGGGCATCACTCACGAGGACGTACCACCGTTTCCCTGGAGGCACGCGCTGCTGTCCAAGCCCCTTTTTTCCCTGCTCCTCATCCAAATCGCCTTCGACTGGAGTAACTACCTAATCGTCTCGGACCTCCCGAAGTACATGCACGGTGTCCTGAAGTTGCCCGTTAAATTGAACGCCTACGCCTCGTCTCTGTACAATGCGAGCGCGTGGGCTTTCAGCATATTCATGTCGTGGTTGTCCGACATCTCGATAGAAAAGCAGCACGTGTCGAGGACAAACGTCAGGAAAATCAACGCGAGCATTGCAAGTATGGGACCCGCGGTGTTTTTGTTGTTGACCGTGTACGCGGGTTGTGACGTGATTTTGGCGGTGTCCCTGGTAACATTGGGGCTGACCTTCAGCGGCTGTTTTTACCCGGGGATCAAAGTCAACGTGATGGACCTCAGTCCCAATTATTCCGGGGTTCTCATGGGCATCATCAACGGAATCGGGGCGATCGCCGGTATACTGGCCCCTTACACCGTTGGCGTTTTAACTCCGAATCAAACCCTCGACGAGTGGCGGCTCATATTTTGGATCGTGGGTGTGGTGTATTTGATCGGGACCATCAATTTTTTGCTGTTTGCCAGTGGTGACGTTCAGCCGTGGAATGACCCCACGTTTTTGAAAAGGAGAGAAAGTCATCATCAAGTTTTGGGTGAAGGTACGGGTTTGATGGTGCGCGAGAAAATTAACTTGTCGAGAGGTCCAACGTAAAAAGCCCCCACGTATGTATATGTATACTTATGCTGGAACGAGTTTTACCTGCGATCGAAAAGTCAGATGAATATTTTCACTTGTCGCGCGAGTGTTGACAAAATATTTATAAGGTGAGACCTCATTTACATGCATATAAGTGGCTTCGAAACTCATCAAATTACTAGGATCATTACAATTAATGTAAAAATTGTTGTGTATTTTGTATCCGGCTGCCAATGAGATATATCACGACATACACTGTATCGGGGGGGGGGGGGTTTCTGTTATCAAATTTTACGCTTTACAGGTGCCATATAATGTATTCAATGTACAGTGCCACAAAATATGAATAAATAATTGGCAACACAAATTAAAAAATCTTTTTTTTTTTTCTTTTCAAATGTTCAATTCTTTACAAAATATCATTATAATGTACGATAGGCTGGAAAAATATATTAGCCTTTTTAGACTAACTATATGTTTTATGTACATTAAAGTGACGGTCAGAATACAATGTTGAAATCAGCTACCAATAATATCTCGATGGTGTTTTTCTTCATTGATTTTTATTCGATTCAACGTAAACAAGTTACTTACTCATGTTTACCATTTTTCAATGCAGGTGTGGCCAGTCTTATCGCACGTGAATGGGTGCTTTTCATAATTTATCTTATCACACTTCATTAGTACGGAAAATTCGTAGTTAATAAAAAGCAACCTGGTGTAAAATATTCCACGAAATTTTTGATGACCTCCTGGTCTATAAAGCTGTTGGTAATCAGTGTGACGTCTGCTCTATTTTCATAAAGCGTTCATCACCTCTACCGTGCGTTGAAAAACACCGACTTTATTGAAGCACGCGACCTGAGTCCGGCTCACATCTGACGCGGCAGTCGGGAAGTATCAGTTGGCTCAACGAGTTCTCTCATTCTTTCGATTTCGTGATCCAACAAAGAAACTTATCGAAAAAACTTTATTATATTTGTGTGTTAACTTAAGTGAAGTGTCCACCGCATCTTATTTATACGTAACTCAAGTAAGGTAATGATTAACAATTTTATCCTTTTTTTTTTTATTTTCTCCTCATATTGAAACTGCTGAAATTTCTATTTACTTTTCTAACGAGATACATTTATGATACATTCACTTTTACGGATACAGCGGCACTGAATACATTTTTCGCGCTTTTACTTTACTTGACCTTACAAATCTTATTAAAACATTTTTACAAGGAAATTGTAATAATAGCTCAACCGAGGAAAATTCAAGAAAACGTATGAAAATGTGCACGTTGACTAATTATAATTTTCTGTTACGAAACTGAAGAATATGATTTACAAGCGACAAAACAGTAATCTTGCATACTTGGTGATCGAAATAAAAATAATTGTACACAATTTTAATGCATCACCTTACATACCCTGTTTAACTCTTCTCTTTTTTTTTTTTTTGCAATGATTATATAGTAAGGACGTAAAAAAGAATACCTTGTACATTCATTTGTACTAGAAATCATGTATAATTTATGTTGGTGTTACTGTCAAGTTAGAACAAAAAGGTAAAAAAAAAGGAAATAATCATTTTTTCTATATGATTTGTGAGTAAGTAATGCTTAAATGTTGAACTCGTGGTTATATTGTTATATTTATAAACAAATAAAATAATTCTAGAGTGAAATTCCGATGATAAAATTCCTTCAAAATATGTTTGAAAAATTAATGTAAAAAGCAACAGACAATTGCTTCAAAGAAAACAAAGCTGCACTCCTGCTATGTTTTATTTTTCAAAGTATCCTTTACAATCTGCACACAGCATCTTTTATCTTATCTTTTATAAAGTGCGATACTCTTATTTGTCTCGCAACTATTCAACAGCCTTTGAGCAGATTCTTGTGAACCGATACTTATCGTCAATCAAACACTTGACTCGGAGCGTCGGAAAAGCTGATGATCAATGGCGCCCGTACTGATGAAAAAGTAAAAATAATTTCGTCATGTTGAAATATATAAAGGATTAAATTATCCCAAAGCTCGCCAGTTACACGATACGCTCCGTAAAAATGTCGTCAGCTCTGAAAGTTTGCTGTGAGTATTTTTTTTTTTAAATAATTCAATTAACGGTACTTTTAATAAACAAAATTTCATACGAACGCTATATTTCGATTCGTACAAAAATTTTTGCGAGACTTTTCATGTTACTGCACTTTATCTATCGCGTTAAATTAAGCGTGACCTTTTTTTTAGGTGCTCCAATCAACCAGCGCTGGATTCTAGCTCTGATGGAATTTTTGGCCCTCGTAATGGCCTACGGTATGCGCGTCAGTTTATCCATCGCTATTACGGAAATGGCAAAACCTGTACAAGACCTGCGACACCACGACGATACCTGTATAGCCGACGTGGTTAACAACAATGAAACTATAATTCATAAAGGAACGTACAATTGGGACAAGGACATGCAAGTAAGCTTAGATAACATATCCACGGGTTATGAAACATTTGGGTGTATTTTCGAATTAAGTGCAATAAACACACAATACAATAAAACTTCTCTCTGCTGGAAAAAATTAGCGTTGTACGGAATTGAAATTTATCATCGCGTTTGAAAAAAAATATACATATTATCAAAACAAACTAAGTCTATGAGAGTTAAGAAAAAAAAAATTACCACTTCAGAAAGAAGGATAAAAACTATCAAAAATCATTAAAAAAACCGAAATTGAAAAAAAATTAATCATAATATTTAAAGAACGATTTGAAATTTGTTCACGCTTTGCTTAATCTTTTTTTTTTTTTTTTTCCGCCAAGGTTACATTCCACGGTCACGTGTTATTTTTTCTTTCTTCGCGTTTCCATTAGATTCATTTCTATTGTCACAACTTAAACACAGTGACAAAAATGTAGATAAGACCATTTTGTTTTTCTGTCCTCAATCTATGTGTTTTCGCGGCCTTCCCGAAAGGAGTGCCCCATCCATAAAAGAAAATCGCCGTCTCACTCGTATCGTCGGTTGATTAGTCGGATCTTCTTCTGAAAATCAATGTAGCACGGAATACCGTGAAGACTGCATACGCCGAAACCCATTGAATCTTTTTGTAAATATTCGCATCAGTACTTTCGTATGCACAATTCGACAGTGGCTATACAATACAGGAGTGAAACAATACGTCAAGTTGCCCATCTTTATCTTTCTGTTGCACAACATATATAGCGGTGCGAGAGTCTTGTATTGCTGAATAAACGTTACTATGAGAGATCATATATATATATAAAAGTGTAACACTCGATTGCTTTTAAAATTTTGATGAAACCAACAGCGAGAAAAGTTATTGTTTTCTACTTGGCGTCTAAAACCCTTTTCTTCGTACATCATGTCACTCACAAAAACTTCAACAAATGACAAATTCTATCGATAATGGAAGCCTAACTACAATTAGGGACGCCATTAACGGCTGACGCTGCTGAAAGGTGTTTAATCAAAATTAATTAATGCGTTCATAATTACTTCCACTTTTTAAGTCGATAACTTCCTAATTCGTTTGATTTCGACTGATTTCGTTGGAAAAACAAGTACTTATGCAGCGCCTTATGCAAGTTCGTCAACACCGAGGACGTAAACAGTCGTCCAAATTTTTTCCTCCGCCAAAAAGCACCTGTATGAAGCGGGGGTTAAAAAAAATATTGGTAAAAAAAAAAAAATAAATAAATAAATTTAGAGCTCTCTTTGGGTACTTTATTGCGCATCATGAGTGATGTTAGCTCGAAGCAGATTATCTCTCGTTGCAGAGAACGGGATACTAGTACGTCCTCGTGTACGCGACACCTATCTTTTTATCGTCTTTATTACATCGAATGTACGATATTCCACACTTTGCGTAAGCACTCGCGCTTCCATACGTACACGTACATGCTCCGTGCGGATAATTATATCTGTACATCCTTTGGCATACTTCAGCCATATAGGCGTGTTTGAAATGAAAATATGTTTCAGTTTCATATAGTGTGTACTGGTGCTCGTAAAAATCTGTTTTGTCATCCTTTAGTGTCACAAAGTTTCAAAGTATGACCGTAAACATATATCCATACTTAATAAAAAAACCATTACCCTTTTATCAAAAATACTTAAACAATCAGTTTTTCCCGTCGATCTTCTCTTCTATTTGCCAGCTAAATCAATTTTTTCGTGTCATAATCACTTGGGTCGTATACTTTATTTACGTCTGCTTTCTGTCATTCGTTGAAAATTTTTCCTACGCTTCATCTTTTTCCCTTTTTTCTGACTCCATAGAACTGGTTTTCTACTCGTTCTTTCATCACTTTTTCATCCATTTACTTTCCTATAACTTTCCAGTTTTTATTGCTTTCTTCGCCTCCCTCTTGATCCGTTAGGTCCGATCTCTATACGTTTGGATTGTAAATGAAAAACGATTGTCATTCCTCCATCCACATCTTCTGATACATCTATCGCCAGAGGCGTTGTTGGACACTTTCCTCGATCTCTCTTTTCACTCATTCGTTTACCAACATTTTATTTTGTTTCCCGTGACACAATAGTTTCGCATTCTCTTTTAGCCAAACTCTCCAAGCACAATCCAAGCGATGCGAGTATTGCAGTGACCCTTTGCTTGTTGGAAAATACCACTTCGTGATATTACTAGACACATTATTTTACAAATAAAATATACCTCATCTGCATCCAATGGAGGACTCAACAGATGATACATTGTGTTTTGAATTTGGTGTTTAACTACGCGATGCTTTAGCCTCTATACGTATTGACAACTTTTGGATTTTTGTTGTCGCGTCATCCGATGCAGGAACTTCTTTCTCGTACGCGTCATAGGTATGTCATGACACTCTTTTTTACATACTCGGCAATATAGCAACGTGATATGTTTTGATTGTGCAGATGCGAAAAACATATATTCACTCCCTGCAGTTCAAGAGAAGGATTTAACGAAATAACACTAGTGTGGGAGTAGTGACTATTACCAACGGTTTCCAAAACATAATTCAGTTATTATTCTTTGATGAAAAATTACATTGTACCTCTTGTAATTTGAACAACTAGTAGGATTAGTTATGAACAGGTATAAAAGAGAGCTGTTTTCGAATTCGTGTAAAAAAAAATAATCTATAGCTTTTCTACTACGCATATTCGTTGATTTTTTTCTCCAACAGTTTTATAAAATGATATACAGAATAATTAGATATTTTTGTAACACAAAAAAAATTTCGTTACGAGTCTATCATTATTCCGTACAACAAAGGTAATTGGAGTGCATAAAAATCTAGTTTTTCGTTATAGATACTCATTTAAAAATATTGAAAATATAAAAATTAGTATCGTAAAAATCTTAGCCTATCAAAAACTGAACAATGTCCTCATTAGACATTAATTTAAATGTGCACCAAGCGTCATTAAAATTTCATTATTGCCTTAATTTAGGATATACATAATTATCTTAACACGCTCGTCGACTGCCGTGTAATCAACATCCTCATTTACTAATATATACTACTGCTACACTGAATTCTCTTGAATCATAATACTGTTGAAAAAAAAAAATTGCTAGAAATTAATTTAGTTTTTTTTTTTTTTTTTTTTTCAAGTTTAATTAAGCATAAGAATCGTATTATTTGTGGTTTTTTTTTGTTTTTAAAAAAAAAAAAAAAAAAAGTTTTAACATGCGGAAAAGTTGAGGCATTCAAACGTATTCATTAACTTTATTTACCAGAAAAAAAAAAGAAAAAAAAAAGAAAAAAAAAACACTAAACAGATAAATTTTCCCATGTGACACAGGGCGTGATCCTGTCCTCTTTCTACTGGGGATACGTCATCACGCAGATCCCAGGAGCACTGATCGCCGAAACATTTGGCGGCAAGCACACGCTCGGCTTGGGCATCGTATCCACGGCAGTGCTCACGTGCTTGATCCCGATGGCCACGCGCTTCGGCGACGCTCCGGCCCTCATCGCCCTCCGGGTTCTCATGGGACTCTGCGAGGGCGTGACCCTCCCCGCGTTAAACGGTAATTCCCACATTAACCTGCTCATTCATTCGTTCAAACGACAATCTCGTGACGATTCACGTGCTTTTCAGTGCTCATATCCCAGTGGACGCCCCCCGACGAGAGGTCGAAAACCGGGTCCTTTGTGTACGTGGGCGCGCCCCTCGGCACCGTCTTCGCCACCGCGACCTCCGGTCTTCTCCTAAAGTACTTCGACTGGCCGATCGTCTTCTACTTCTTCGGCATCCTTGGGGCACTGTGGTACGTCATATGGATCGCCTTCTGTTACAACACCCCCCGGGAGCACCCCTTTATATCGGACAAGGAGGCCCAATACTTGGAGAACGAGTTGTGCGAGCACGTCCACGTGAACCCGCCCTCGGTGCCCTGGAGGGCGATGCTCACGTCCATGCCCATGTGGGCCCTCATAGCCGTGCAGATAGGCCACGATTGGGGCTTTTACACCATCTCCTCGGATCTGCCCTCGTACATGGCCAACGTCCTCCTGTTCAAGATCGACGAGAACGGTTACCTGAGCTCCCTGCCCTACGTCGGCATGTGGCTGTGCTGCGTCCTCATGTCGTGGCTGGCCGATTGGCTGATAGCCACCGACCGCATGTCCAGGACCAACGTGAGGAAACTCGGGACGACCCTCGCGTCGATCGGCCCGGGGGTGTTCATCGTCGCGGCTTCGTATGCAGAGTGCGACAAAAAACTCGTGGTCACCATGTTCGTGGTGGGGGTCACGTTTTTGGGATGCGGGATCCCGAGTCTCAAGGTCAACGCCCTCGACCTGAGCCCGAATTACGCGGGCACGGTGATGGCGGTCAGCAACGGCTTCGCCGCCTGCACGGGGATCATCACTCCCTACTTGGTGGGCAAGATCACGACGAACGAGAGACTCAGCGAGTGGCGCGTCGTCTTTTGGATCATTTTTGCCGTTCTCATGGTCACCAATGTGTTTTACCTGATCTTCGCCAGTGGCGAGGTGCAACCGTGGAACGACCCCCAACTCGCGGAGGATGAGAAAAACGACCGGAAAAGAAAGAAAAGCCAGGGCAGCGCGCAGTAGAGACTTTTGTTCCTCGATATAGTATTTATTTGCATTGTATACATACTTCATTCGATCGACCCTTTTTTTTTTTTTTTTTTTTTTTTTTTTTTTTTTTTTTTTTTTTTTTTTTTTTTTTTTTTTGCTCGATGCCTACCTCTTGAAGGATTTGTAGCTTGTTATTTGTACACCTTACAGTGTCTTAACATTATTTATTGTACGTTTCCGTGCGAATGATTTCGTTAATAGTTTACATATAAGACATAAACACTGTGTCTCGATGTAACAATGAAAAGACTTTTTTGTATAGTTTGGATGACGGTAAACATAAGTAACAATTTTACGCAAACGAGATTTTATGAGTTGCGTGTACACGATGTTCATTTCGATTCTACTTATTGTTCGCTCATAGAAAAAGCTTCGTATCGGTTGAAGGTGGAGTTTATAAGTATACTTATGAACATTTTAGAAACATGTTTCTTGGTGCATGTGATCAAAGTAAGATATCTGAAAAAAATACCCGTCTCTTTCTCTTTGTGCGTGCATGTTATTACTTACCTTATTGCGATGTTTAAATAAAGTTTTTTGCGATATTTATAGTAAAAATTTTCCATTATACTGTTAATGATTATCAAACGTGTGGATTAACTTGATTTTTTTTGTGTTTTGTACGATTGTCATTAACAAAATACTTTGTCTGATTAAGTAATATATGATTAATAACTTAGCAATTATATTGATCTAACCAAAAAAGTATGACGAAAATTAAAAACAATTTTTTCAAATAAAAATTATAACAAATTATAATTTGAGGAAGATTTTTGTCAATTTCGTTGACATTCGCTAATATGAAATATATATTTATTAATTATATATGCTGTTGTACATGAAAAAAAAATTTGCATCCTCTTTACCAACACTTTACAAGCTGTACTACGTAACAAAATTTTTCCAAATTTTCACAGGGCGCGGACTTTATGACGATGTCTGTACAGTGAGAGGAGATTTTTGATTGACTGAAAGCGTATTTATTCATGCCAAGGGCGAAACACCCGAATGGCAACTCACCAAAATTACAGATTAAAAAATTACAATATTAAATACACAATGTTACTACAATAAATTGTTACAAAATTAATGGCGCAGATGAACATCCTAAGTATACCAGAACAATAATACTTTGTAATCGCAAATAACCTATTAAAACCGACTAAAAACGAGGAGAGAGAGAGAGAGAGAGAGGAGGAAATATATTTTATTTTTCATTATTTTAACAATATGTACTCGTTAACTTGCAATTTGATGACCGGGATGAAACGCGATCGCACGTCTCTATACTACTGGAACGTAACCCGAGTCTTTCTCTCCTAGCCAGACGCAACTCGACATCTGACAAAATTCGTCTCTTGCTGATCGTAATCTGATCTTAGATAATGCCACCTATGGATTTTTTTTTTTTTTTTTTCTGTAAACTGTAATCCAAAGTTACTGGACTTTCGGAAGTCCCGTTAGAGCCGATTTTACGATTATGTTCGAGCTACACAAGCTTCACAGTACAAACAAGAGAAAAAAATGCCACTAGTCATGCCATTTTTACAACTTCGATAAAACACGCTCCTATCTTAAGTTCCGTTTTCCATGCATGTACGTATTTTTATTCATGCAGTGCTGGCAGACCGAGTGTACGGATAATAAAAAAAAATAGTCAAAGCATTTGAAAAAGTATTTAAATGTTTTACAATAAACTTCAACACCTTAAATGTATTACACTTGTCAATGATAACAATAAAATTTTTCTCTACTTCGGAATGTAAATGGTGACAAATAAAAAAATGTTCTCCATTTGCTAGGAAAATCATGTGCATCGTAAGACTATTCTGGCATCCTTGAAAAGATAAAAAAAAAACGTGTAATTCCAGAAGAAAATATTAATTTATATACTGATGTCTTGAGTGTATGGTGTTTATTATCATACGATTCCGCAACACAAATTAACATTTGTAGAGTATGCTTGAGACATTCAAACCAAAAGAATTTTAATTAACACCTTTTTTTCATAAAAAATTCTGGTATATGAATTATTGTACTCAAATAAATATTTTGAGTACAACAAATTTTACAAATTTTTTAATTTGGATACACAAATAACTCGGGCCTGGTAGTAGGTAATTTTATTAATTTATTGTAGGTCATTATACATCCCAGATTTTTTGCGCATGATATCAATCATTTTTTGTGAGATAAGAATATAATTTTAAAAAATTTCTCAGTCTGACTAACTAAACGTACGTGGGTTAAATATACCTATGATATGAAAATTATCGAGAAAAAGAATAATTTTGTTTGTTATGAATATCTTTGGGTAATAAATTTTTCAGATTTCAATACAAAGAAAAAGCTGTACAAAAGAAATGTCGATAAAATTCATGTACTTTATTGACGTAAAAATGAAAAACAATCACTTTAGTTGTAAAATCTTACATTCATTGTTGACATTAAAATGGCGACCTTGTTTAACATCACTGATAAGGTAATCTAAAATTGAAGTTCGTGTCTTTTGTTGAATTTGATGCTCCTTCCCCGTAAGCACGTACAGCCTGATAAATTCGATTTTCATGCCAAATGAATCAATTGTAGTCTGTGATGAGCACGTGTAAAAAAAAAAAAAAAAAGAAAAACATTCCAAACATAATGAAAATGTATACGGTAAAATCCATAAAAAATATCCCATTTTTGTCCCTTATTTTTTAGTAAAAAAATTTTCATCCGAGATAGGACTTATTTTACTCGTAATGCCATGTACTATAAGGAAAAAAATTTTGAAGACTGGTTTCAGTGAGGGTGACGCCCTTTTTTCGTGATTCAAATATCTACAAATATCATCCTTACAGATATAATTTTAACATGTTAATCGCGGAAAATGGGCGTCACCCTCACTGAAACCAGTCTTCAAAACTTTTTCCTCATAGTAAGTACATGACATAACAAATTAAATGGGCGAACAACTTTTTTTTTTATCAAATGGTAGACAAAAATGGGATATTTTTTGTGGATTTCCTCATATATTGGATATCCTCGACTATTATAATTGATCGGCTCCTCCTATTGAAAATACATTGAACTTGAAGTAGCGCCTCGTTCCAATTAAACCACCTGCGCATCTTTGATACTCAATCAATCATACACACATATTGGCATTTCAACGGGTCCGAACTTTTAGGTCAGGGAAACTAGTTCGTCGAGTACACCGAAAGAAATGGCTTAAAAATTCCTTACGCGAGTGCAAGCTGGTGTTGGGAAAAAAAAAAAAAAAAAAAAAAAAAAAAAAAGTTGCAATCGTCAATTGGACACGATTTACCGATTTGTGTGGGAAAACTCGGCGTATATTATTCGAAGGATAACTCGATACCGCGCGAACGCAGCGCTGGGAAGACGCAAGCACTCGGATCGAGAAAGTAAGTACAGTGCTCCGGCTTAGCTCGAGTAAGTATACGCCCATCCAAGGCCGGCCTCTCGTCAATCTCGTCGTGCACGCCTCAGTAGCAGAGATTAGTAGGGAAATTGCCAGTGCCTATGCGGTAGAGAGAGAGTGTCGCTTTTTTTCCACTGATTTGAGCGTACCGTCGCGGCAGACCAGTCGAACTATACGCACGTTTACAGCAGCGGAGGGGAAGACCAAATGTGCGTACGATAGGTACCTAGTTATACTGTCAGTACTGTCAGTAGTATCTTCGGAACATCGGCAGCAGCACTGGTTTAGCGCAACTAGGTATATACTCAAGCGATGGAATCGTACGAGTTGCACGTATAGCGCGTAACTGCGCGTGTTGTATCGGTCACTCGCGGGCTTTTGATTTAAATGCTGGTTCATTGTCTTTGCGAAGGTTTATCAGTGCAAGTGAGACGCGATGCTGCCCACTTCGGCCAGTTGTAAGTAATCCGATTTTCTCGCAGTAAATATCGAGCTTCGCCTCTTTTCCTCCCGATAGACAACTATGTTGGGATCTCCCCGCTTCGTTCGAATCACAGAAGCGCACATTGTTCGACGAGTCTTTTTTTTTTTTTTTTCCTTAAAATTAACGTTTTGCGTCAGGTATACGCATCCAGCAAAGATGGATATTCGCGGTGATGGGTTTCTTGGGACTGTTCAACGCTTACGCGATGCGCATCTGTCTGTCGATCGCAATCACGGAGATGACCGTGCCTGTGAACATCACCGAGGAGCTGATCGACGACACGTGCCCGGATCTCGAACAACCATTAACGAGCAACGCCACTGTTGTTTTACCACCGCACAGAGGCACTTACGTTTGGAGCGAGTACACTCAAGCGAGTATTTTTTTCATGTTTTTTTTACATCCATCGATGTCCCTTGTAGAGCGGATCGTATGGAGTAGTCGAAAAACCTCAAGGTTACATGGTTCCGGTTGGAAAGGAGGAATGTTCAAAAATGATTGAGTCCTTGTTTTCTCTACATTGTATGTTTGTTTGGATATATTTTTCAATATCTTTTTTGCAGTCAAATATGTTTTTTTTTTTATTTTAAAAATAATTTTGTACGCGAATTATGTTGAAAAAAAAAATTTTTAAGTTCGAGTTCCTAGATTTCATTGTTTATTTATTACTTACATTTTTACGTACCATTGAGAACGAGGTAATACTTGTGATCGATAGCTAATTGATCTACTTTGATGGGTCAGTGTGTCTTTTTCTTTATAGTCATTTGATTAATTCCGTTTCATTAGCTAACGCATAGAAATATATCAATGGATGTGGATCAATGATCAAGCTGTACTTAAAAATAACGTAACGAAAAATATTAATGAGCGTGGTAACGATTTACATCATAGCAACTGATTTCATATGAATAAATTAACGACGAAAGGAAATTCCGTTCAAATTCTTTTAGTTAATATCGAAATGTTTTTATAATATTGCGAAAATTTATTGATAAAATAAAAAATCCACGTAAAACGGTTATTAAAAGACTTTTATCAATATTAAGGTGTCATACTTATGTATGATTCAGTATAAAAATAAAACAAACAACTATTCATAAAGATGACAAAAAATGAAATGATAGCAAAGTATACAATTATATAAAGAAAATATTTTATTCTTTTTGGACCGACATGGACTTTAACTTAAATATGCTTGCAATACTATAAATTTTAGTTTAATCATTGATTTTTATGGCAGCTGGAATAATGTAAACATAGCTAATTAATAAAAACATAAGTAATAAATAGGGATACATTAAATAAAGCAGTTATTTAACAAGACAAAAAAAGAAAAAATTTTTAACCACTAGATGAAAAAAGTTTTTTATTGTTTACAAACACAAGGAATAATTAATGTTGGAAAAATTGCAGGATAAATAGATTTAATTATATTAATATTGAATTAAAATATGATGTATAAAAAAATAAAATTAACCATGTACACCGTGATATACGAACACACACAATAGTAAAAAAATCTTCTTGGTAAGATATTCCATCCTGCACTGGATTCATGCAAAAAAAATTCCGGGTACAAAAAACAATAAGCTAGAATTTAATAAAATAAATGACACGCGACATGTTTCACTACATCAATTGGCTTACTTCGGATTTTCTATCGATGCAACTCTGCGTACATTACATTTGATTGAAGTAATTTTAGTGATTGTAGTAACCAGTTTGGGGTCACGCGTTTATAATTGTACTTTCGAGTCCGTAACTACGCGTGCAGGATAACATTTTCAACTACAGTATGCCATTTTTTTTTATTCCATAATTACGCATTGGAATCGCGAAATTTGCATCATCACGTCTTCGACTCGAAGCAAGTATTATGAACTATAGTTTTTAGTCATCGACTTCTCCCGTTGACAAAACAAAACTTCAACTCTGTAATAAATTACTCATAAAAAAAAAAAAAAAAAAAAAAAAAAAAAAAAAAAAAAAAAAAAAAAAAAAAAGAGCACCGGTAAATTATCACAAAGCATTTCAATGTGCAACTTGAAAATTGTAGATAGGCCGAGCACGTTTAACACTTTTTCGATACGAACTCGCTTTTATACACACAAGTATTAATGCATTTAAATTATATTTAAAACAATTTGCGACACAGGGTGTGATACTCTCGTCCTTTTACTGGGGATACATATTCACTCACATACCGGGTGGACTATTGGCTGAAAAATTCGGCGGCAAGTACACCCTCGGCCTCGGAATATTCTTGACCGCGATATTCACGACTCTGGTGCCTCCTCTGGTAAAATGGGGCAACTCCACGGTCCTGATCATCCTGCGAGTGCTGATGGGCTTTAGCAGTGGCGTCATCTTTCCAGCGCTCAACGTAATATCACAATCTATATTGAATAAATACGAAGAAAAATATAAAATTTTAACTTGAAAAAAAAAAAAAAAAAAAAATCCTGAAAACAAAAGGTAATGACGGCCCACTGGGTCCCACCGAGCGAATTGGCCCTGATAACAGCGGTGATCTTCATAGGCGTCGATCTGGGCATAATCGGCGCGACAACGATATCCGGACTGATTCTCCGTTACTCGGTCATCGGCTGGCCCGGTGTCTTTTACTTCTTCGGTGGTGCTGGCATCCTTTGGTTCGTACTCTGGGTACTTTTGTGCTACAACGACCCCGAGGAGCATCCGTTCATATCGCGCAAGGAGGCCACCTACCTGCGGGAGTCGCTCAACGAGCACACCCACAAGAACATGCCGCCAGTGCCGTGGGCCCACATTTTCAAATCCAAATCCTTTTGGGCGCTACTGGCAGTGCAAATTGGCCACGATTGGGGCTTGTACACCCTGGTGACCGATCTCCCCAAGTACATGTCGAGCGTGCTCCGGTTTTCCGTCGAGTACAATGGCTACTTGTCCTCGCTCCCGAATCTCTGCTCCATCCTGTACTGCCTGGTCATATCCTGGGTGACCGACAAGATGATCACCTCAAAGTGCCTTTCCAGGACCAACGCTCGGAAGATCAACACCACGATATCGACCATCGTGCCCGCGTTCCTCATCATCGGAGCCTCGTACGCCGGCTGCCACCGCACCACCGTCGTCGTGCTGTTCACCCTCGGGGTGATGTTCATGGGTAGCAGCTTGCCGGGGATCAAGGTCAACTCGCTAGATCTCAGTCCGAATTACGCGGGCACGCTGATGGCTCTGACCAATGGGATAGCCTCGTTGACGGGCATGTTGACGCCTTACCTGGTTGGCGTCCTCACGCCCCGTCAGACCCTCAGCGAGTGGAGGCTGGTCTTTTGGATCGTTTTTGCCGTTTTCTTCGTTACCAATACGATTTTCGTGATGTTCGCGAGTGGAGACGTGCAGGACTGGAACGATCCCGTTTTCCTCAAGGACCAAAGTGATAAGAAAAACAACAAAACCTGATGCCTGGGAATGAAGTTTTTTTTTTTTTTTCTTTTTTTTTTCAACAACTTTGTTACTGGTTTTTTTTTTTTTCTCCAGAAAGTTTGAGTCCACACTTGCTTTGGGTCGTTAGTTATGAGGCGCTGAGAACCACACGAATATTTATGAAAGCAATACTTATTACAATTATTATTACAAATAGGCCGCATCGCTGCTGAAGAAAAGACGTTTGTAAAAATGTTTTTTTTTTTTTTTTTTTTTTTTTTTTTCTTGTTACAATATTTGTTTCCTGTGAATTTCACAAATGAAGTGCAGCAGATATCCGTTAATCAATTTATCTATTTATAACCATGAAATGTAATATCCGAGAAAGCAGTGTTGATATCAATGATGGCTGATCAGTTCAAAGAAAGTTAAGTAGAACGATACACTTCGATTGGCAACTAGATTGACAACCTGTCAGACGTCTATCATCTTCGGTCAAGCTTAATAAATTTAAATGCAGTGGACAGCACAGACTAGCGAAAACTGTGAGCATTTTTTTTTTTATGCATCTCGTGACTCGTTATGATTGAAAATAGTGCATCAGTAGAAGGATAAAGTTTTTCATTAATTTGGCTGAATGATTTACTTTATAATAATTACCAACTTTTGTTACGCAATATTAATGTCAAAGAATTTTTAATAGGAGCGATTAGTTGTTTTTTAAGTTTGATGAATGTTATCTTACACGTTTGTTACTCAATAATTATATATTTTATATCTATGAAGTATAAAAAACAAAAATGTTAACAAATGTACGATTTTTCATTTACGAATACCTATAATGTTTACCATTTTTTATGAATTAAAAAAAATTTATTTCTACACACCTATGCTTAAAATATAAACCAAAAACTTCGGAAATCACTCGACAAAAAAATCACACTTTTCGTCCCTGGACTATTGATTATATTCAAAAACTCCTGCCTTACACGTTTTTGGTAAAAAATATACGCATATATTATTTATTTATTTTTTTAATTTTCAATCAAATTCAAGGTCTGTAAGTTTGGTTATTACTTTATATCGCTAGTATATAGTAAAAAACAATTGTATTGCATGATGATTAACAAATCCTGATGTTTGACTATTGTTTAACTGTATGAATCATATCTATTACTTTAATTACATTCAGGACATTCATCATACATAGCCTTTTCTGTAGGATCTTTCTGTTTTAATAGGGTATTTGTAACGATGTCAGAAAGTCACATGTAAAATTTGAGACCGTTTCACAATACCGTTTTTGTTTAAAATACTTTAATTTAACACATAACCATATAAAAGAGTCACATGAAAATTAAATTAGTATGAAAATGATCGATCCAATTCGTCCAATTTTTTTTTGCATGACTTAATACCATAAAATAAATATTATGTTATATTTTCAGAGGGATTGACAAGTTATTTTTTCAATAAATTAAAAAAAAAAAAAAAACGGGTTCAAATTCATGTACACAGGTATACACATCCATGAAAAACAGTTGCTGGAGTTGCTGCATGTTCGCTCTCCCCTCACTGCTCTCTAGTTTCGCCCTTTAACTGTGATGAACATCCTTAAAAATCGAAAAGAAAAAATTATGCATGTTTAGATGAACTATTGGAAAAAATTGCAATTCGAGCATAAAGAAAACAAAAATAGCAGCTGGTGATTGATTTGTGGATATTTATATAGTATCATGACTGTGTATTGGGAGGTCTAAAGTTTTGAAATGTCACGAAATTTATGGAACACTAGTAATGCACGCCTCTATAAGGTAAGGTCCACTAAGATTCGTACATTAATGAGCACGAGACAAAACTAAAATATCCAAAAAAATGACTCGGAATAAAAGAGATTTTAAGTAGAGGCAAGCTAAAAATCGACCAAAAATACCGCACCTGCAATAGTTCATGACTCATTATTTATTTACGGCTGTTCATCAATTCTCCGATAGTTTACTTCGTTTACAATGGCATGCAGTTAACGAGGAAGATAATATCGTCACGCTATCAAAAAAATATTAAAAACTTTATTTTCCCTACCTCGGGGCATTTTTTACAACATTTGGACGTTTACTGCACCCTTGGTACGAAAAATATATATGGGCGCCATCCAACCGAGGCTACCCTTCGCAGGCCCCACGGGCCGAAAAATAACACCGGTGGCTTTGACGGAAATTACTGTAGTGCACTTTGATGTACAAGAAAACAATTTTTTCCGCCCTTGGGTGGTTTTGGGAGGCTGGTACTTCCTCGGGCAAAAAAGCAGTTTTCCGATACTCGTTCGAAAAGTCTCCTTTACGAACCTCGTTACGGACCTCGCCTTCGGCTCGGGCCTTTGTTGCATGTGGGTTGGTGGGATGCTCAGCTCATGGCTGGCTAATTACCTGATCGGTAAGCGTAAAGTCTCCATTACAAAGGTCCGCAAGATGGGCTCGATCATAGCATTGCCATGTTCCGCTGCTTTCATTGTTGCTGCCTCTTATGCCGGCTGTGATCGTATCCTCGCCATCGCCATGATGATCGTGGCCATGACCATAATGGGCACTGCTTATCCCAGTGTGATGATCAATGCACTAGATCTGAGTCCCAATCATGCCGGCTTGTTGATGGCACTGACGAATGGTGTATCAGCCATCACCGGTGTCGTGTCCCCCACCATCATTGGTTACATAGCACCGCATCAGACCCTCGTTGAGTGGAGGCTGGTCTTCTGGATACTGTTTGCCGTTTCGTTCATCAGCAATTTGAAGTCTATTGCAGCTTGAGTGAAGAAAAAAAGGGAGTGCCATAATTTCTGCGTAAAAAGTGTCGAAAAATTATCTCTCTCTCTCTCTCTCTCTCTCTTCGAATGCATGAGTGTATATTGTGCATACGTGCAGCTTGTGTGCGCTTTTAATTTTTATTTTTGAGAGTTAAGACTTGGGTGTTGGTGATCGTCTGAGGTTTGAACGCGTAAATCGATCGCGGGATGTTTAAACTACTTTACAAGACCATAAGAAAACGAAATGCGTACTTATCTGCTGTGCGCATGAAGAGCACTATAGCACTCCAGTGGCGTATAATTGTAATTCGAAATGTATAATTTGCAAGAGAGGTTATGCGGGGTCCAGGGGGTGACGCTCCCCATGG
The DNA here is from genome assembly GCF_036245765.1 of Copidosoma floridanum. NCBI lineage: Eukaryota > Metazoa > Arthropoda > Insecta > Hymenoptera > Encyrtidae > Copidosoma > Copidosoma floridanum. The sequence continues at coordinate 5,410,800 of NW_028321896.1, forward strand.
AGATACAAGGAGCTTCGTCCCAATCAAATAAATGAAGTAATCGTTCTTTAAAAAAATGTAAAATAAATTCCTGTTCTTTAAAAACTATAAATAAACTCAATTTCATTAAAATTTTATTATTATTGTTATTTTTTTTTTGAAAATTTAATAGACAGTTTAAGTTATTTGATTTTATACAATCATTACACAGCTTTGAATAACAGAAACTGTTATATTTCACCTGTATATGCATGAGTAAATCTAGTTCTTTAACCGTCTGATTATGTTATATTACAAATAAACAATTATGATTAACCACAGTTTAAAAAGTATAAGGACAGTCTCCATGAGATATCTCAAAAAGAATCTCAGCTCAAACCTCTTATGAAAATTTCCAATTGCTAATACTGATTGTAAGATAGCAGCATAACGAATTCGTTTACAGCTATCCTGCGCGATTCTATTTTTATTGTTTAATTCCTCTCAATACTCAACCCCAGTCGAATATTCTATCTCACAATACTCGTCCTTTTTCGACCGTATCTTTGGCCTTGGAAAACTCTGATGGAGTTTCATTGGGATACAACTCTATTCAAACAATAAACGTCTTTTGTACTGTAAAAGACGTGTTTCAAGCCGTATCCATTACTTAATCGGGATCAGTCTAAACGTTTTTACAGATGTTTTTTCGATCATTGCAAATAAGACTTCGCAAAAAATCCAAAAACTTCCACCACTTTGGTTTGTCCTTGGTAGCATTCTCCTCCGTTTTTTCATCTTTTTCCCGTAGAGTACGGAAATCAAGCTGTTGGTTTTCGATCAATCCTTTCAGCTCTGGGCACAGGCAAACGTTGTTGTCGAACAACTTATCCAGTCTCACCTTTACTTTGGCTTTCTCTACGCTGCACTTGGCATCTCCACATAGCCTCAGGAAGTTTGTGCGGCATTAATCAGCCAACTGATCGGTGGGTCCTGATCTATATTCGTTGCTGTACAGTTCTTTGTTTGCACCTCTCAGAGATTTGTACGTTCCGAAAAAATCTATAATACCTTTCGGTGAATTTTTACTTGTTTTGCCGAAGAACAAGAGAAGATACGGTCTTAAACTCAGCTCTTTTTGGAGCTTCGAAAAGTACTCGTGCAATATAATTATTATATTGTTAAATTAATACCTAATTGTCATATTTGAACGCAAACTCGAAGAAAAACGAAAACTCAATTGCCGAGCGAGACGTTGGCACTACTACGTCCTCGAGGATGGTCCGAAATACGCGTTCGCTCGTGCACAACTGACAAAAACCGCACTTTGTTGCTCTGTTTACGTTAATTTTGTCGTCATTGGTACTTACTTGTAGCAAGTTGCCTCATACGCGGAATGTGTTGGAGACAGTTGGAGCGGCTTCTGTTGCAATGATCATCTTGGCCGCAAGCTTTGCACAGTTTCGCTTTGTCACCATCTATCGTCGCAGACCCAGTCGACTCGTTCGGCCTCTTGAACGCGTTAATCGATCGCGTGATGTTTGAACTACTTTCCAAGATCACAAGTACCCGTAGTGCGTATTGTAATGATATGAATTTAATTATAATTTGAGGATTATAATTTAAGCTCTTTAACATATTTTAGTGCATGGGATGAAAAAAAAAAAAAAAAAAAAAAATGACATTTACAAAAAAACAGCGTTGTATATGTATTGCTTGTCGAAAAATGAGTAAAATTTTGTGTTTACAAACAACGAAAGTAGCCTCCAAGAATGAGATTTCCTCGTGCTGTGGCTAAAAATAGAAAATTTGGCGCCACTTTTGCTCTCGCTCAGATGCACGTTTAGCTGAACTCGAGATCGAGGCTTGCGATTGATTCAAGTGATTCTGATTTGCTGAATTGAAGAGCTCACCGGTTAAATTGGAAAAGAAGATCGGACAAACGCGGTTCAATCGTGCACGTGGTATCTAAAGCTCGGATAAGTAAAATTTAAAAATTTCAAATTCCTGAACATCGCAGTGGCTCCAATTGGAAAAACTATTGGGGTGGTTCATGTTTATAGTCATAATATTAACTCAGTTTTTTTTTAATTTAATTACCAAGTTATTAAGCAGTTATAAGTAAATGAGGCAGTTACCCTGTGTAGAGCAGGTGGATTCAGGATTTCTTCGAAAAAATCTATTTTTTCATGGAAACAAAAAAAAAATGCCTAATGCAATCGGAGCAAAATCAATTGAATCTCACGTAAGTATTGTTAGTATCAATCATCAGGTTTTTCTGCGTTGCAGTGCCTATCTCTCTCGCGGCGAGTGCACAATAGTTAATGACATAGCCTTTCTGCCCGATCTCGGGACCGATATCTAATGCGCACGTGGTCGTCTCGACTTTTTTCTCTCTCTCTCTCTCTCATTCTTTCAAAATTACTTTTTTCCGCTTGAAAGGTGTTTTTAAAAAGGTGCCATTAGCATAACTTACGTGAAATAGCGAGTTTTTAGTAATCCTGACTTGTCTTCTACCTCAATTAGTTAATTAAAGCTTTAATTTGATGATAAATAAATCTAAAAATTACCGATGACCATCTTTTGTTCAGAAGTTTTGTGTGTGAGTGTTAATCACTTTGTTCATACTTATATCGATACGAGCCACAAAGAGGGGCTTCTTGCGTGCCGGCCAAATATTTGGCTTGCTCTATCTTTGCCGCTCAAGAGCCAGATCAGCCAGAAGCTATGAGCTCAGCCAACAAACTACGTCTCGGTTAGTTGTCTCTGTGATCACCGCCGCGACTCTCGCGTACACCTGTTGCGGACTAAGATGCGCGCGAGAAGAGGACTGATGGGAGCGTGGCAGGCGTGTTGTGAGTATTTCATTTATCATTATTGTTGCTATCTTAGTAATAATTATTTTTATTTTTATTATTATTATGATTACCGAATTTCAACTCATTTTTTTTTTTTTTTTTTTTACAAATTTTTTATCCATCACCAGTGTATGCGAGAGATATTGTACAATGTTACGAGTAGTGACTACTTACCTGTGATTTTTATAGATCTTTTTTTTTTTTTTAATCTGGTGCTTGCATGTAGCATTCAAGTGACTTAAATAGACGTAGCAATAGTTGTTTCTGTTGTTGTAGTGGAATCCAAAAATGTGTCATCAACCTTGATGGTGTACGTTAGATTTTCCTAAAAATACTTTTTAAAATATTTCCTAGCCGTTAAAAAATCAAACTGGCTAAATTTGAAAGCCTTTTTAGCGTGTGTAATAAGTATATTATAGAATAGTTGAGAAAAGTTTAATTACTGTCGTGATTATGTACATATACATAATAAGTATAAATTAATGTCAACTCGCTATATTTAATAATATTCTTGACAAATGTAATGATTATCACGGAGATAAGTCTTGTTAGCTGTCAAAAGTTAATTTTGTATTGTTGACTAATAATTTTAAAAATTTCTCAAAAAAATAAAATTATACATACACGCAATTAAATGAAGAAGTTAAAAGTCTGTAATTAACAATTTACTTGGGTTATACATACAAATAAAAAAAAACAAAAGATGTATACACACTTTTAAAAACGTTATCACAACGATCTCCGAACTAAAGGTTGGAAGAACTCATTGTTCGAAAAAAATCGATTAAATTCTAATTTTCATGAAAACTTAATAACACTTGAGAAACTTTAAAACAAAGCGAAGATTCAAGAGCTAAAATCAACTCCAGTACAAAGAAAGAAAATTTAATGTCCTTTTAATTATATTTAAGCAGTAATACTTATCTATAGTTCAAAATTTATCAGTGTGTGCTAACACTAATGCAAATATTTTTACACCTGCTGGGCACGTGTACATTTTATCAAAGAAAGAAAACAGCTAATCGTTTTCTGTAGAATAATTGACTTAATCTTTCAATTCCACAAAACTCTATTTAGTCACAATCAATAGTATTTATTTATTTTCAATAAAGCCTTACGAGGGTAGCACACCAGTTGCCGAAACGTTCCCTCTTCTTAAAAAAAAAAAAAAAGAAATAAATAAAAAAAAAAAAATAAACAAAATAACTCTTGTCCCAAAAGATCAAATACAATAAGATTTTATATTTAGTCACGTAAAGTTTAAGTAAGATTAGTCGCAAACTCGTCATTGTATCAATGTGTAAATAATTATCCAATGCTTAATAATGTGTTGACACTGTCTTGTCACTCCCGTCAGGCGTGCATATTCCTCAAAGATGGATCTTCGCTATCATGGGTTTTTTGGGTCTTTTCAACGCATACGCCATGCGCTCGTGTCTGTCGATTACCATAACCGAAATGGCAGTACCACCAAAACGAGCGGAATCACAAGACGACACCTGTCATTTCGAGTTCAACACGACGATAAGTAGCAACAGCAGCAGCAGTGCGATCGAAAGTGTTTTCAGAGAAAAATATTCATGGTCCGAACACACGCAGGCAAGTTTGCAAATTAATTGTGATCCTATCGATAACATTTTTCAAATTTAATTTCAACTACATTATTACCACATCAATTTAGCGATCTATGAATAATGCACCTGATGTACGTACGTGTACGGACAATTCAATAATACTTTTTTATAATTGGAAAGCCTCGGTTTCGTCATTTCGTTTGAAACGAGTATTCACTTGAAGAATAATAAATATGTTTTATATATTATGAAAAAAAAAAAAAAATATAGCCTGTTCTATGATAAAACAATTTACCAATGGCTGTCCACGCGGAAGTTCATTGAAATCGCTGATGATGAATAAAAAGAGTTTTTTTAATTGAGAAGTTGTTAAGAGTCCAGAGATCGCTAACGAAGTCATTAATTAAATAATGCCTTTACGTTGATAAGTTTGAATTGACGGCTGTGCATCTAAATGCATCCTACTCGCGTCACGCAGTAACAATTATTCGAGAGAAAAATACTGCGCTCAATAAACAAATCTCTTCTGCCCAGCTGCTGAACTTGCCCTACTTTTCTTTTTTCAACACATTGTAAGATTATCGGAAAATTTGAGCCTTTTTACTCCTACATTACAAATCGACAAAAATTTATACTCAACAGGGCATAATTCTCTCTTCCTTCTACTGGGGCTACGTTCTCACGCATCTTCCTGGCGCTATTTTGGCTGGAAAATACGGAGGCAAGTACACCCTTGGCCTCGGCATCCTCTTTACAGCCATTTTCACTCTTCTGTCACCCACTGCTGTTTACTTGGATGGCTCGAGGGCACTGATAGTCGCCCGATTTCTTATGGGACTGGGGGAAGGCACGACGTACCCTGCCATAAACGTAAGACTGATTTAAATTACAGTGACATGCCACAATTGGTGGGTGAAAAAATAATTTTTGTAAAATTATCTTGTTCGACAGGTGATGCTCGCCCAGTGGACACCACCCAGCGAGAGATCGAAAATCGGTTCATTCGTTTATGCCGGGGCACCACTGGGCACCGTCTACGCAACGACGATCTCGGGCCTGATATTACACTACACCAGTTACGGCTGGCCCGCGGTCTTTTATTTCTTCGGTTCTGCAAACATCATCTGGTTCTGCGTATGGGTGTTCCTGTGCTACGACAAGCCGCAGGAGCATCCCTTCATCTCCGAGAGCGAGTCGAAATTTTTGAACGAGCAATTGAGCGATCACACCCATGAGAAGCCTCCACCCGAGCCCTGGAGGCACATACTATCCTCCAAACCCTTGTGGGCCCTGATAATCGCCCTTATTGGGCACAATTGGGCCTGGGCGACCATTGTATCGGATCTGCCAAAATACATGTCAAGCGTGCTGAAATTTTCCATCCAGAACAACGGCTATCTCTCCTCCTTGGCTTACCTTTGTATGTGGCTGGGTAGTTTGGTATCTTCGTGGATAGCCGACTGGATGATGGTCAGGGGATACCTGTCCATCACGAGCATCAGGAAATTGGGAGCATCCATTTCCCTGATCGTACCGTCGATTTTCATAGTCATGGCGACTTACGCGGGCTGCGATAGGGTTGCCGTGCTAGTGCTGTTTAACGTTGGCATGGTGTTCATGGGAACCGCGTTGCCTGGCATTATGGTCAATGTCTTGGACCTCAGCCCAAATTATGCGGGCTCCCTCATGGCGATGACGAATGGTATTTCGGCGCTTACGGGCATCGTTGCGCCATACATCGTGGGGTGTCTTGCTCCCGAACAAACACTCAGCGAGTGGAGGCTGGTCTTTTGGATCGTGCTTGGGGTCGCCGTGTGCACCCAATTGGTATTTTTGCGCTACGGTAGCGGCGAAGTCGAGTATTGGAATGACCCGGAGTTCGTGAAAGCGGAAAGGAGGAAAAAGGAGGAGGTGGAGGAAGGAAAACATTAATTGTTTTTTTTTTCAACACATTATTTCTTTCAATCGCAGAGAGAGTGAGACATTATTACTACTTTTTTTTTTTTTATTCTTTATTTTTACCCAAACAATATTATTTGTATACATAGTGGGTGACATTGTAAAATACAATGATATTAAAGTTACGAGGATTTTTGGGGATATTGTTGTTAAATAAAATTCCTTGGAGTAAAAGGTGTGTGTTATGTGTAATACATTTTTTATGTTTTTACACGTGATTTCAATATAAATATGTTGGCTCTATGTACAATTTGCAAAAAGTACTTACAGTGTTAAAACGTGTGTAAGTATTGTAAATTGTGCCCTAATAAATCTATGTATTTTTAATTGTAGTGGATTTCAAAAAAATGTTAATCGCCGTCTGTTTACATTCATTTATAGATATATTATACCACGATCTATGTCATTGAGTAATGTAATATTATAAATAATATTTAATTTTGACGGTCATGTTTGTGGATTTTGTTTTCTTTTTGATAACGAAGAACTGCAAGCGCCTAATATGTTTACTATGTGTATGCAGTTAAGGGGGTGGGGTGATACGATATTATTCTGATTGAAAGTAAACTTGCATTAAAAAAGTAAATAACTAACTACACTAATTGAGCCCCAAACACACCTTTAGAATAATACTAACCGTTGTATGTTATATCGTAGGTATTATCATCATTGCACGTAACTTGTTTGTTGAAAAAATTACCGGAACCACCACAGTGACGAAAAATTGTATAAATACAAATAGCTTATTGCGCGCCCTACATTAATATTCTATTGAACATGGATTTCGTCATTGTCTAATGCATTTATACATTTTTTATAATATAGTAACCACTTAATAAGTATAGGGGAAAAATGCATAAGCATAGTTATAGAAGTATATGATTTCCATATCAAATAAAGTTATCATTTTATCTTTTACTTTTTTTATAAGTTCAAGTTCATATGTTTTAATAGTCTCTTTGATATTAAAATAAAAATAAAGTATCTTGTCGTCTTATATTATTTCTGTTTCTGAGTCGCTGACAATGTTAGTTTCCAAATTAGTTTTTTCCTATATTTTTCTTATCTGTCTCTAAATATTGTAAAATTGTATCTTTGTCTCAATGTATTGATCATATCCATAAAATCGCATTTCCTAATCACTCACCTGTGTCCAATCTGTTTCAATAAAATATTTTTTAAAGTTTATTGTTATCGTACTTAAATTTTTTGTCTCTTGTTTACGTTATTAATATCTTCTCGCACAATCTCTAGTATTCCTAAGTATATCTCTGTTCTCTATTTCATCTAAGTCTTTCCACATAATATTTTATATCCTAATATTTGTATTAATTACCCTCTTAAGCGTGGGTAAGAGTTTCTGTTATAATTATACGGAAATAATTTACCTTTAAAAAATGAAACTAGAATTTAGTTGATCGTTCATGTTATATGAATTCAATAAAATAATGTACATGAATCATTTATAAATTTTAAAACATTTATTTGTAGAAATGCTACATAGGTGTAAAGTATAAGAGCCAATAAAAATCATCTAATAGGCTCAGTTTTGTGGCAAACATTCTTAGACGAAGATTGTGAAAACTCAGATTATTCAATATTCTTTTAAATGAGTCGATCAATCTGTGTAGTCGTTTTCAATTAAAAAATTTTATTAGGCCATCTGTCACATTTTATAAACTCTTATATGTGGACATTGATTATGCACCGTAATACACACTTTACAAGTTTGGTCTGCTTTTAAAACTAATATCCATGTAATAAAGAAGAAGTGAGCTGTAATTAAATTTAATTCTAGCATTTGTCGTCATGAAAACAATTAAAATTTTTTTTTTTTTAGAATACTTAATTACTATTTTTTTTCTCTTGTAATTTTATACAGATCTATCAATTTTTTTTTTCTAATGTTGATAATTTTAATGACGCAGTATTAACTGTCACAAATTGTCTGGAATAACAGGCTGAATGAAATCACTACATTAAAAAAATCACTCCACTATTTAAACATGAGCAAATACATCCCATGGCACATATATTACTATAGGTCACCGTTTCAAATTACTTAAACACTTTTTTTAGATTTAATACATTTTTGGGGAACTGATGGGAGCATTGCGGTCAGTGTATACTCCACCGGATATTATGCATACTGTTGGTCTGTTAAGTCAATTTAATGATTGTTATGATGGTACTACATAGTGTGAAAAGCTTCATTATCTACTAGGTAATATTGGAATCAGAGGATACATAGATGCTAACTGGAAAAGTGACAATCTGGATCGACAAACTCACGCAGGATATGTTTTTATGATAAATAAATTACTTGAGTGGTGATTTGTATAAAATTGTCTTGTTCCATGATGATCGTACTGCCGAGTTATTATCGCGAAATTCGTTGTCTTCATCGAAGTAAGCAGGTTGATTTGCAATATTATTTTGTCTGCCAAAATATACGAGATAACAATTTGTTTTAACGCATGTTTTTACGAATCATGTAATAGCACAGCGAATTTCTAAATAAAGTGCTTGCGTTATAATAAATATGTAAAATGTTTAAGAGATTTGAGTAGAATGTACTGAGTAAAACGTGTAATTTGCGTTGAAGACGCAATGTTGAAACTATTAGGTAAGTATACACGTCAATGCAATTTAATTTGAATTTTTACACTGTTCGCCCTCTTTGGTTCGTGCATCAATACCATTTGACGTGCGATGCGTATATTTAATCTGATTTTATGCAAAAATTTATTTTATTTAATTAGATTATGTTTTCATACTTTTTGTCGTGTCTCACGCTCATTTGGCAATAAATAATAATTATTTTATCAACTATTAAATCGTAATGTAATCATATTTCTTTTCGACAAAAAATACCGACAAATGCTGTGATTTGTATTTTTTTTTTTTTCTTCCATAAAATTAATAAATTTAAAAAAAAAACGAAATAAAAGATGATGAAGTTAATTGTCCTGAAGTTGGAAATATTGTAACCAGACAATGAATAAAAATGTCTAAAGTAGCCTAGCAATGGGCTGTGAAGCGCGATATGATTTAGCGGGGAGCTTAAGCCTAGCCTGGCGACAGTACGAATTGCGAGCTCCGATGATGAGCTTGCATTTCTCGTGAAAGGCATGATTTAGCCGTTGGAAAAGTTTACGCGATCGCGTACCTACTCGAACATCAAGATTAGCTAAAATGTACATTTGTTGTGCACTGGAATTTCAATGTTTACCGATGAAATTTTAAGCCGTACTCAAACATCAAATTATCTCGTGAAAATGAGAAAAATGGCAGGTGCTACTACCAAGGTGTTATCTTATCTTTTGGCATTGACATTGCCCTTATTTTTATCCTAGAGATTCGATAGACTGAACTTGCTGGAGGTGAGAAGCCAAAAATTATATAAGCCTCATGATCACTTCGTCATTATTATCAAAAGAAGATGCTATCGAAGTGGAGCAGTAGTTGTAAGTATAACTTGTAGTACTTGAGTGTTAATATCAAGCAAAATCCGTGTTAAAATATTCAACTTGGGACAACTGCTGTGCCAAGTTGTGCCAAATTTTTTTAATGAGACACAAATATTTAATTATTTCTTTGGCACGAGTCTTTAATAATACATTGAATTGTTTTTTAAACTTTGTACAACATAATATCTAAGGTAAAAATTAGATTGACTACACGTTTAAAAAACTTACATTATCTTATGATAACGAATATTTTTTACGGTAACATATTTCATTAAAATTTTCTGGAACGTTCCTTAAACGTACTTAAATTTAGTCAAATTTTTATGAATGAAAATAATTTTTAATTATAAACAATAACAAATTAGTTTATGAGAAATAAGTACAGAATAACAAAAAAATTAAATATAAATAAAAAAACGGTGGTCTTTCAGGCATGAGAGCTAATCGAGAGATAGTCATCTTATCTACTTGGCCAGAAAAGATGATATACCTGATACACAATTTTCGTCTATTAACGTATACAACTGCTATGTGTTTTTTATTCTCCTTATTTAGAGCTTTATGATGGAAATGCAAATATTTTGTTAGGATAATATTATTTATATTTTTCATAAATAATATTTTCTCAAGTTTGTTTTTAGGATTTTAACTTGGGCTCTAATTATGATCTCAAGTTCTCACTTTTATAACAAATTTTATAAACAATTTTTAGTTAGTAAAAATTTAGATATTTCTTTTACTCTGGTCAATACGATAAGATGCTTTTTTTAACTCTTGTTGGTTATTTTTTATAATGAAATTACGTCTGAAACAATTAAAAATCGTTTTCTATAAAAAATTTTATGAAATTAAGGTAAATTTTAAAAACGTTTTAGATACGTTCCGAAAGCGTTTAATGAAATTCCAATCATAATAATTATTCGTGGATAAAAAAAGGATTCTGAACGTTTTGAAAACATTTCCAGCTACTTTTGAAAAACGTTTAAATGTTGCAAATTTACGTTTCTGAAACGTTTAGAAAACGTACGGTGCTATATGGGTAAGTGTGACAACAAGTTTATGAGAGGTCCCTACAGTCGACAAACTTAGCATAGATAGCGTACTGTGGCTAAAAGAAAATTATATAAAACAGGTACACCGATAGATATACATGCTGTATATTTAACATTGTGTACTTTGAAATAAAAATTGTATTTATAGGAATACTATACATAATTTTCTCTTCACTGCAAAACCTACTTTTTTTCGTTCATGTACCAAGTTCAGCATATTTTTTTTTATAGCACGCTTCGTGTTTGCCAAAATTCAATGTTAATGATTTGTGGAGAAAACAGTGGAATATGCTGTTCTCATAAATTTATGCCTCGTTTTTTTTGCAATAAAGATTAAATTCAAGAGTAATTTATTTCCTAATCTTTTATTGAAAATTTAATATCTTTGATAATACATCACTTATCGAGATACAATTTTTTAATTTTTCTTTTTCATTACATCGTTTACAATTAGATTTCGGTCTTGTAGAGTATGAATCACATTTATTGCAGCATAATTTACAATGCAAAATAAAATTGTTAAAACGTATTTACATATTTTCCACCCCTGAAATCATGCGATGAAACAAGCATCTTGATTACTTTTCATGAATGTTAATACAGCTCTTATAAATTGAAGTACCTCAACTCTATCAAACCACTTATAAGTTATCATTGAAATCATGATTTCATCTATACTATTAAATAATACATACGACACATTATCCTTGACGTGCATTCGTATCAAGTTCAAAGTTTGCGTGTTCTAAATTGATTTACGAAATGTTACACGTGAACATGACACATTTTTTTTTAATCAGGACAAAAGTTTTAGATTTTTTTTGTACCGTAAGGTATTTTAACTTCCATGACATTCACTGCTTGATTTCAACAACTTTTTTAACGTTTCAAATTTAGTTATTACGAATAGTATTTAAAAAATGTATATTTTCTAGTGCTTTGAAAGTTCCAAAACCTTTTGTTTGCATCATTTAATATTACCAATTTTAAAGATAAAAACAGCTGTTTAAACATTAACGATACAAAAATTTATTCAAAGGCACGGGAATTTCTCAGCGATGGGTATTCGCCATAATGGCCTTTCTTGGCCTGTGGCTGGGCAACGGATTGCGAGTCGCTTTGTCCATTACGATAACAGAAATGACTGTACCCATAGCGGAAGCGACGCATCAACTCGATGATACTTGTGCAACCATTGAAAAGCCAGTAACAAAAAATGTTACCACCAACACCGATTACCTGTACGATTGGGACGAGTACACGCAAGTCAGTATTTCGTAAACTTTAAATAAAAATCCCTGCAACAATAATATCCTCATCCTCTTCTCTTTAAAAAAAATATTCTTTTGTATTTTTGCAGGGCATAATTCTTTCATCGTATTTTTGGGGCTACGTACTACTACAATTTCCCGCCGGCTTCTTGTCCGAACGCTACGGTGGCAAACACTTCCTAGGCATGAGCGTCCTCATCCCCGCAGTACTGACATTCATCACCCCGTTTTGCGTGGACTTTGGCGGGGCCGTCGCTCTAGTGGTTCTTCGGGTGTTGATGGGTCTAGTCAGTGGTGCCGCGTACCCCGCCGCGGGATCTATGCTCCCACGCTGGTCAGCCCCGTCCGAGAGAACAAAGTTTGGAAGCTTCGTGTACTCCGGGGGCATGTTTGGCACCGTGTGCGGCAATACAATAGCCGCTCTGATCATAAGCTACTCTGGCTCGGGCTGGTCAGCTGTTTTCTACATATTCGGTGCCGTTGGGATGATATGGTTTCCCTTTTGGATGGTGCTCTGCTACAATAGCCCCAAAAAACATCCCTTCATCTCCGAGACCGAGTTGAAGTATCTGGAAGAGACATCGGAGAGAAAGCAAAAACCACCACCGGCGCCTTACGGATATATTTTTCGATCGATGCCAATGTGGGCGTTTGTTACCGCGCTTTTTGGAGTCGACTGGATTTACTTTACGGTTCGTCACAAACACCTTTTCTCGATCTTCTTAAGGAGGATTTTTTGTGCCATTTATTATACGTATTTTCTAACTCAGAGTACATTTACCGTAGATGGCAACTGATCTGCCCAAGTACATGAGCAGCGTCGTAAAGTTCTCGATCGAGGACAACGGGTACCTGTCCTCCCTGCCCCACTTGGGCGGCTGGATGAGCTCGATTTGCAGTTTCTGGATCCTTGACTACATTGTGGGGCGGAAATGGCTGAAACTAGGCTCGACCCGAAAACTGATGGCTGTTGTGTCCTTGATAGGACCAGCTATATTCGTGCTGGGCGCTTCATACGCCGAGTGTGACCAAGTGATGGTTGTCATGATGTTTGTCGTTGGGGTGACACTTTTAGGAGCGTCGTACCCCGCCATTGTGGTCAACTCGATGGATTTGAGTCCCAACTACTCGGGGACGTTGATGGCCATTGGAAACAGCTTCGCTGCTTTGGGAGGTATTTTCACTCCATACGTTGTTGGGATTCTCACTCCCAATCAGACAATTGCCGAGTGGAGGATAGCTTTCTGGATTGTTTTTGCCACGGCTGTCCTGTCTTGTGTGTTCTTTTTGGTGTTCGGCAGCGTGGAGGTACAACCGTGGAACGATCCCGACTTTTTAAAGAACGAGGGCAAAAAGCGTGACTTGGAAAGCACGTGAGATTTCTCATGCGAATGTTGAGAAAGGACTATATACGATTTGTGACAATCGTTTAATATTTTTGTAAAACGATGATATGTTAAGTGGTAGAATCACTGTGCGCTGTTTTTTGACACTCAACGTACCAAGACTTTAATTTTTAGTATTCATAATAATGGTATTATACGCCTCGTAAATCTGGGTGATTTTGATGGTTTACATATACCCTCGGAAATAGATTCTTTCACAACTTGATGTTAAGAACGAATTTATTTCCGTGGGTGTATACAAGGGCGTACAAAATATTGATGTCGAACAGCAGGTCACTTGTTTGAAAGATAAGCTCCGTATTAGAATTACAAGCTTTTTTTTTACAATTTATTGAGATATAAAAGTTTTGTTGTCGCATAATCAAACGAAGACTACAATTTTTATAGTAAGACCAAAGAATGTGTTAATGTTCATACTAAGTTCGCATGGTTGGTAAAAGGCACGAATAACTATCAATCAATGCGAAATAAGCATGCAATGTCCAAAGACTGGGCTTATTTTATACAGATATTTCTTTAATCGATAGTAGTGGTTTCCTCTTGATGAAGATACATTATTACAATGGATAGAAATAAAGTAATAATCACAAACCTTACGTTTATTATTATTTTATTTCTATCCACAGGTATACTTTTATTAATAAAAAGATATGGGCTGACATCGATTTGTTACGCACCAATTAGAGCCCCGTGGCTAAGGTTTTAGTTTCAGTTATTGCCGCATAATGCTTTTTTAGATAATAGAATGGCGCTAAATTTTCGCGCTTTGCTTTTGAACACGTGAAATGGTTAAGGTTTTAGTTCCAACTTTAGCCACTTCATCCTCTTTTGTACGGGCTCTTCGGCTCTTGTAGTCGCGGCTCACCTCAAATTGTTAACTTATTTTATCTTACCAGCCAATAGGAGTTAAATCTTTAAATATCCCGTGCAACTATAATCAATGTCAGCCAATTCTAAATGAACTAAAAATAGTTGCGAACAAATCTGTTTGGAAAGTAATTTGTAGCAGTTTTATGATCAACCAAACGGTGTTTGTTACAATCGACCACACGATCTGATAGTTAAGTAAGGGTACCAACTTACAACTTTACGAAAACTTACGAAAATTTCATTTACTGCGAACATTTTGTCAGAGTTTTATTCAATCTTTGGCATTGTTCTAGGTGAATAAGAGCGCGTAAACTCGAAAATAAGACTTAGATGTTTTTATGTTACGAAAAAGTACAATAGTCCAGTTAAACTAACTCCTAATCAAAAAGTTGTTCTGCGCTACTACTTGATTTATAATATTTACAACCTTTCTTCGATAAATAAAAAAAATTGTAGGGAAGTGAAAAAACTTTTTAAAAAATAGTGTACTTACTAAAATATAGATAGCTTAAATATTTCAACAAAATTACGATGCAAAAAATGGGCCTGTAACGATGGAATGCGGGTAGTTGACTTTTTATGAGAAACGATCGATCCTTAGAAGATCTGAAAAAAGTATTTATGAAAAAATTGAGTCGAAAAATCAAATGGCAAAGATAAAAGTGGATAAACGTATGTAATTTGTATATATTTTTTAAATAATTGTTTTAAAAATGAAGAAAAAAAAATGTTAGTTACAACTGTAGTTTTGTATCCAAACTTTAATAAAAGATGCCTCACCGTTTCAATGAAATACATTCTTGCAAGCACCTCCACATTGTTTCTTCAGATAAAGAAAAAAGAATTCGTCGCATCGTCTATTGTCTTATGCCAGTGCTAAGTTACCTGGAATCGCACAAAATATTCCAAAAGAAAGGAGACCAAATAAATCTTGTCAGTCTCGGATTCCTACGATCAGTTGAAAAAATTCGTCAACAAACCTGGCATAGGGATATATTATAAAGACACGATAAGTATACGCTCAGGTTTAACCCAAGGTCAAAATCGCGTGCAAAAGAAATGGTCATTCGACACGCACGAGAGGAGATTTTGTGCCGTTACCTAATCTCTCCAAGCATATTGGAATGCAAATAGCTATTCGAACGTTGGAACAATAAAAGAGAAAAATCTCAAGAGCCGCATGTTGCTGGTAAGATAGTTTAACATGACGAAAGAGGCATGGACGAACATCACGAGAGAGAATTTGTCTCGATCAATATGACTCTCCGGGGGGAACTTAAGTGCGCGGCTTTGTGTCATGCGTGGAAGTCCGGAATGACTATTGTGTGTAGGCGCTTGCTTATACACCACTTGGCTGCTCGTAAGAGTGCACGAGTGGTAGTTTTTATCTTGTACCCCTACACCTACTCGCTAGACTCTCTAGGTGCTCTTGTGTAAATTTACTATTGGAACTCGCTCAGTAGGTATTTTCTCTTCGACAGCTGCGAGTACATTATCACTGTAGATCCGTGGGTTAACAAAAGTGACTCGAGGCTCGACAAATTGACTGTGAGTAATTTTCCGAATCACGTTTCATGCAAGGATCTTGCCGTTTCGATGGCTTTACGTGTACCAACTTTACTTTTGAAAATAGTTCGATTTGTGATTTTTACTACGGAAATTGATTATTTCTCCCATGGGAAATTGAAAATTATGTAAACTCCAACACATGTATGGGTAACAATTTATTCATCTTTATGAATAATTACCAACAGACGCGCTGAGCAAGTTTTTAAGGCTTAAATTGTCTAGTGTTTATTGTAATATCTTGCATTTAATATGATGGAACGGAGTCAAATAAGCTGTATTACAGACGTATCATAAATTACAGATATTCTTTACCATGCACGGTGCAGGAGAATAGTTGAAAAATGTTTGAAAATTAATGAGCAATTAAGAAACGAGGGTTTTGAAAAATTTTGTAAGTACCTGCATCGCTTTTTTTTATCATACTTTTACGAGCTATAAACGAACACTGCTTAATGACTGTTTAGCGCGCGAGGAACAGATAAGCAGTTAAGCGATATATGGTCAAATAAGGCAACGTTCAGTGCTTTGAAATATAAAAAGGTGAGTTTGCGTGGCTTTATTGTCTTTTGAATGATGTTGAAAAATTTTCACTTTACATTAATTTTCGTATTGTTCAACGCATTTCTAACCTGTATTTTTTTCGAAAATCTCGTGACTTTTGACTGCAATAGACGACGCTTCTCAAGCGGTACCCCATGTTTTCTCTACATGACACGTCCTGCTCATTTTTAACCAAGTCATATCTAACACGTTGGCACTGAAAAATTAATACGCATTTAATTAATCATTTTAAAAAATCGAATGTTTATATTCTATGGATTTTCTTTTTCATTTCAACCATTTAAACATGAATATTTTGAATTTTTTTTTTTTCAATTTATCATCAAATTATTTTTACAAATAGGAGATCGATGTTGTTTTCGCTCGAGATAAAAATCGTAAAATAAAAACCATGCTGTCGTCTTGGACCGGTTGCTGTGAGTAACGAACAATGTCTTTGCAATCGCAACACTTTTTACCAGTTATTCTTCTCAAATAATTACCGTAGGGACAGAGATAAATTGTTAACAATTTGTACCCGAAAAAAGAGTACATATTACAACCAAGCCTCAGTCAAAAAGTAATCAAAGAACACAAAATATTAAATACAATTTTTTAAATTACCACCCCCGTTACTGAGCATAGTTGAATATATATATTTAGTTTCTTCCTGTACGCTTGACATAAAATATATATTCAGTATTAATACACGTAATTTTTAGGTTCGTGCATATCGCAGCGATGGACATTCTCGATAATGTCATTTTTGGCCCTCTGCATTGGAAACGCGATGCGTTCCGTGCTCTCCATCACCATAACAGAAATGGTTTACCCCATCCACAACGTCGCGAATCAAACTCACGAGAGATGTATCGCCCCGACGGAGCATGGCCCGGATAACGCGACCGTGGCCTCCTTTGGCGATCGTTACCATTGGGACGAGCTTACCCAGGGCCTGATATTGTCCTCAATTTTCTGGGGCTACGCCCCGACCCAGTTCATCTACGGCTCGCTGGCCGAGCGCTTCGGCGGCAAGTACTTCCTGGGCCAGGCCATTTTCATACCATCGCTACTTACTCTGGCAACCCCACTGGTCATCGACTGGGGTGGCTCCACCGCCTTGATCATCATCCGCATACTCATGGGCATGTCCAGCAGTGCCATGTACCCATCCGTGAGCTCAATGGTCCCACACTGGACCACGGCCAAGAACCGCACGAGATTTGGCACCTTCATCTGCGCTGGCTTCATCCTCGGCCCAGTTTTCGGCACCGTCATGCCAGCCCTCATAATCAAGTACACGGGGTCCGGTTGGCCGGCCGTCTTCTACTTCTTCGGGGCCCTGGGAATATCGTGGTTCCCGTTCTGGGTGCTGCTCTGCTTTAACAACTCGGACGACCATCCCTTCATCACCGACCGGGAGCGCCGGTATCTGCAAGACAGCATAGAGAAGGAGGTGTGCAAGAAACCACCGCCAGCCCCGTACGCCCATATATTCCGATCCAAACAGGTCTGGGCCTTCGTCATTGGACTGTTTGGCTGCGACTGGGCTTACTTCACGGTTCGTCACCAACACATTCTTTTCTCTCGTATATTATAATCTATAATCATCTATAACTCTTACTTATAGATGGCGACCGATCTGCCCAAGTTCATGAGCAACATCGTCGGGCTGCCGATAGACCAGAACGGCTATCTGTCGGCGCTGCCGTACCTTTGCATGTGGCTGAACTCGACCCTGAGCTCTTGGCTGGTCGATTGGGTGATAGCGCGAGACCTGATGACGATAACCAACGTGAAGAAGCTGCTGACCGTCGTTGCGGCCATTGGGTCCTCCGGCTTCATTCTGCTCGCCACTTACTCTGGTTGCGACCTCACCCTCATCGTGGCGTGCTTCGTTGCCAGTATAACCCTCATGGGTTGCGCTTATCCCAGCATCATGATGAACAACCTCGATTTGAGTCCAAACTACGCCGGCACCCTCATGGCCTTTGGCAACGGCGTGGCCGCGTTGGGTGGGGTCTTTTCGCCTTACCTCATCGGGGTGTTGACGAAGAACCAAACCATGGCCGAGTGGCGGATGGTCTTCTGGATCGGGTTCTTCATTGCCCTCGCCTCGAGCGTTTTCGTCGCATTTCACTCGAGCAGTGACATCCAGTACTGGAACGATCCCAACTTCGAGAGGGACGCGAATAAAGTTGTGACAAAGCGCACCAAGAAAAAGTACGCGGGGGATGGGAAAATCGATACCGCAGTTCTGTGAATTACTATTACGTGCATACTAATTTATAATAAAACTCACCGGTGCATACTTGGCGAATAACATATTTTTTTACGTTTCAATACATCAGCTGAAGTAGGACGTGTGCTTTTGTTGACAATTTTTTTTTTTTTTTCAATACCACTAGAGTGTCTTTTGTCAGTTCTCCCGCAGTTATTGTTACTAACATCAAGTGTGTGCTCAAGGTTTATTGTCATCTGAAAATTTGGTCCGTCGAGCAGATGAAGAAAAAACAGTATTTCAGAATTGTATACTCATAATTTTTGCTACCAGAATACGTGTGCTTCATAGAACCCAATATAATGAATGATATGAACAGTTGAACGACTTAGATGACATCGTCCTGGCTATAATATTGATGTGTAAGTGCTGTCAAAAATTAGACATGATAAAATATTTATAATCTCGTTTGAATAACAAATTGTCTGTGGATATTGTATACCTTTTGTTTTTTAATAATGTTTGTATATGGTGCGAGTGAATTTTAAATATTTTAATACTTGAGATTTTATTTTTCTAGTGTTTAAAAGACATAAATTTGTAATAATTTATAATTTACGGTTTTTGAAATTAAATTCACAATAAAAAAATTCACAACTTTATTATTTTTTATTGTAGCTTAAGCTCTCTTCCCTTATCAGAATCCAAAATTATTCATTACGTTTTAAATACTTGTATTCTTAGACTATCGAACAATTAAAAACATTCGTACACATATTAGTATGTTTGTTTAAAAAAACAAAAATGTGTACTTCTACTTTAAAAGAAACTTCCCCTTATGAATTAATAAATAGATTTTGGTAAAAAAATTTGTATGCACGTAAAAAAATATTAGAAGCATAAAAGTGGAACATTACATGGTGATAATACATTTGACAGTAAAATATTGCATTTAACTGTACTCACAGATATAATTTACTTTGTTATACTTGTTTTTAAGAAACATAACATTGATATCTTTACTAAGAAGTAACTGAATTTACTTAAAAAAGAAGTAATTAATTATACGCTTATAATTTTTTTTATCATTACTTTGTTCATCTACCTAAGTTTTATCTACCATTTGTATAATGTGAATATTTTCCATAATTTCTTTGTCAAATTAAATTTTATCACACATTATTAATAAGGTCCACCATGTATATTTAAAAAAACAACTGATTTGAGAGATCTAATCAATTAATGCATCCTTCAACCCAACACCGTTTCGGCATTCGCTCAATAGCCAATCTACTCGGATTTAAACCAGCTCAAAATTCAGCTTGGTGCTAAGCTATTTTTTTTTTTTTTTTTTTTTTTTTTTTTGCTATATATTACAAGCTTACTCCACTTAAGTAAAAAATTATTTAAATTTTAGTTGAATGTTTAATCATATTACATTGAAATCTACAGCCACATAAAGCAATAATATTTTCAACTATAAGAAGCTACTGATATATATCTTGGGAAGGGTAAAGCATTCAGAAAACCTAATTGAATAATCTTGGTTAAAGTACCTCTCTCTTACATCCTGAACAGCTGAATCCTTAGCGTTAAATCCTACAGAGTCCCATAGGTCCGGTATACAGTTGAAATCAAGATGCTATGAACATTTATAAATTATGATGACGATTAAATTTTACAACATGCAATTGTTTCTGGTTGTAAACACTCGTCAAAAAAATTAGCATCTACTCATTCTTCACCCTAAACCGATAAAGCGAAATTCATCTGATGCTTATCTTGTTCATTTCACGTAAACCAGTGGGTTTCTCATGCGATTAAAAGAGTCATTGATTCATTAAAAAATATACGTGTACATGGGTCATTTCACAAAAACTGCGATACTTCGAGGCGTAACATGAGATTTTCTAAATTCAACCTTTACATTTGTTTTCGTTATTTTTTTTTTATTTTATTTATTTTTTTTTTTCTGTGATGTGTAAAGTCCAATCAAGCTTATTTAAACGGAAATTTGTTTTAATTAAAAAAAAAAGTATTATTGATACATTTTCGGCTGAAATTTCTCAAGTCCCAGTTGTTTTACTGGGGCAAACGTCCTTTATTTGCAACGACACTGCGACTCGACACATAAAAATCGATCAATTTATAATGTCCCAAGAATTCATTTGTCTCGCGCAGTTCTAAAGTGCCAAAAGCCGGCCCCACGGCTAAAGCGTCCCGTACTTTTTTAAACTAATTTTTTTTTTCTTCTAAACTGCAAGAAATGGTGAAGTCAGTTCACACCGTTCAAAAAAAGTTCTACCTCGCAATAATTAAATCCACCGTCTTTAAAAACACAATATGATCCATGTAAAATCGCAATTTTCGTGAAATGACCCATATACGCACATATTAATTGAGCTCGACGCAGCTATACCGAGGAGACAAGTAATCCTGACCTTTTGGAGCACCTTCGGCCGATCGAGCTGCTATTGAATTACCTACTCGGTTCTTGATTGAATGCTCACGTCGATCGTTTAGTACTCATGACGTATCGTTTGTTTTAACATTGCGTCATCCACTACACAGCGTAACACATGTCACTGCAGCAGTACATACATGTACCTATATGTAATGGGGCCAATTAATTATATTCATCGTTCACGAAATTGCAATAATAACATGTGGCCCGTCGTTTTATCTCCGAAAAACGCAGGAAAATGCCTTATCTTGAACGTATATTGACACAACTAAAACATTCAATGGAATTTATTAGACGTGAGGAATCGAAGAGGGTATATAAATTTTGACGGTAGTAATACACCTCTTTATTCCCCATGATGCTTTCGTCGTGGAGCTCTTGCTGTAAGTAACGTTATGATATCTCGAGTTTGTTATTTATTCGAAATTAACGTTTTCATTGGAAAATTTTGAATCAAGAAAAACTGGAAATACTTTGCTCTGCTCATTTTTTTTTTCTTTTCTTCCATGCAACAAATTTATTACAAATAATAATAATAACACACAACTTTCCCGAAGGCGTGGGAGTTTCCCAGCGATGGGTATTCACCATAATGGCCTTTTTTGGTCTGTGGCTGGGCAACGGATTGCGAGTTGCTTTGTC
The DNA here is from genome assembly GCF_036245765.1 of Copidosoma floridanum. NCBI lineage: Eukaryota > Metazoa > Arthropoda > Insecta > Hymenoptera > Encyrtidae > Copidosoma > Copidosoma floridanum. Next base: position 5,432,654 of record NW_028321896.1, read on the forward strand.
CATTACGATAACAGAAATGACTGTACCCATAGAAGAAAAAATAAATCAACCGGACGATACTTGTGCAGCCATTGAAAAGCCAGTGTTGAAAAATGTCACCACCACCGACACCGACTACCTCTACGATTGGGACGAATATACGCAGGTATGTTGTACATTAAAATGTCCTTTCTCCGTAAAAAAAAAAAAAAACTTGATGAAAATTGTCATTTTTGCATTCCCTTCAGGGCATTGTTCTATCCTCGTATTTCGTTGGGTACGTAATAATGCACTTCCCAGCTGGCTTCCTCTCCGAGCGCTACGGTGGCAAGCACTTCCTAGGCATGAGCGTCATCGTGCCCTCCGTACTGACTTTTTTTACCCCAATGGGCCTAAAGTACGGTGGGGCTACGGCACTTACGATTATGCGGTCCTTAATGGGCCTGGCCGGTGGTGCCATGTACCCTGCCGTAAGGTATATGATACATGTACAACCAAACATCAAAAGAAAATTAACCTTCGAAAAAATACGCTGTGAAGATAAATAACGAACGATTTATCAACAGCGCCATGCTGCCCCGTTGGTCAGCTCCAATCGAGAGAACAAAATTCGGAAGCATCGTGTACGCTGGGGGCATGTTGGGCAACGTGTGCGGCAACACTATGGCCGCTCTGATAATCCACTTCTCGGGTGGGGCCTGGCAGGCCGTTTTCCACATATTCGGTGCCGTTGGGATGCTATGGTTTCCCCTTTGGATGGTGCTCTGCTACAATAGCCCCAAAAAACATCCCTTCATCTCCGAGACCGAGTTGAAGTATCTGGAAGAGACATCGGAGAGAAAGCAAAAACCACCACCGGCGCCTTACGGACATATCTTCCGATCCAAGCCAATGTGGGCCTTCGTCATAGCGCTCTTTGGCAACGATTGGGCCTACTTTACGGTTCGTCGCAAACACCTTTTCTCGATCTTCTTAAGGAGGATTTTTTGTGCCATTTATTATACGAATTTTCAAACTCAGAGTACATTTACCGTAGATGGCAACTGATCTGCCCAAGTACATGAGCAGCGTCGTAAAGTTCTCGATCGAGGACAACGGGTACCTGTCCTCCCTGCCCCATCTGGGCGGCTGGATGTTTTCCATATTTTGCTTTTGGGTCGTGGATCGCGTAATGGAGAGGCAGTGGCTGAGGCTCGTTACCCTTCGGAAACTCCTGACCGTGACAGCCATCGTGGGCCCATCCGTGTTCATCTTGGGGGCATCGTACGCCAAGTGCGACCGAATGATGGTCGTGATGATGTTCGTGGCTGGAATGACCCTCATGGGTGCATCTTACCCTGGCATCTACGTCAATTCAATGGATTTGAGTCCCAACTATTCGGGGACGCTGATGGCCATTTCGAACGGCATCGCCTCGGCCGGGGGTATATTCACGCCGTACATCGTCGGGGTCATGACTCCCAATCAGACAATTGCCGAGTGGAGGCTCGTGTTTTGGATCATCTTCTTCGTGGGCTTGTTGTGCTGTACGTTCTATTTGATCAACGGGAGCTCGGAGGTCCAGCCTTGGGACAGCCCGGACTTTTTGAAAAACGAGGAAAAAATGAATGCCGCCAAAACGCCGTACAAGGGAGAAATCGTTGCCGTCAAAGCCACCATCAAAGCCATTGACACCGAGAGTGCTTACTCGTAACTCTGATTTTATTGGTTCGAAACCAATGAAATTAATATAATTGACTCACCTTTCAGGGATTTTTCATCGATTCACTGGTTAAATTTCTGTTTCGTGTTGTGAACTATATAATTTTAACTATTTTAATCAGTGAACAATTCACTGATTCGGTTCAAGAGAGAAGATAAAGATCTCTTTGTTTGTTTTTTTTTTTTTTTTTTTTTTTTGTAACGACCATGTTATTAGTATTTTTTCTCTTCTAATCGTTGCAATTAAATTTCGAAGAGATTTTGTGCTATCCATCGCTCAATAGCAACGAATAGCTAGGTTCATTATCTTATTTCATCAAGCAACTTTTCTCACGATCATCGTCCGAAATTTCGGATTCATTACATCACCTCCTACTTGTAAATAGCTCGTGAGCGCGTGAAGCTTGTGCGTATACCAATAAAAGAATATTGTTTTCACGATAACAATATTTGTAAGTGTAGCTGATATTTATGTATTAATGTGTGTGTATCGATACAAGCACTGTTAAACGGACTTTTACACGAAGTTCTAGTAATTACTGCTTAAATGCGTCGCTTATTCAATTATGTAAATAAACAGATGAACGAATCGGTTATACTTACGAAAACTGATTAATAAGTTATTGTTATTCATGCAGTAATCAACCGAATAATTATCTACCATTTCATTTAACTGTTTTATGTTCCGCTGACATTAAAGCTTTTTTTTTATTACTTGGAGATCATGTGTAAGTTTGATTTTACGTCAACGCCAGGTTTGGTGTAGCCCCACTTTTCTCCTACCTATACTTTGAACTTTTTTATCAGCTATGAAGATACAGTAACGACAGCACATGGCAGATCAATCAATAACACCTTTTTAGATCAACTATTTGGAATATTTCTATTTTTAAACGTATAAAATGTCCTAACTACCAAGGTTTCTTATCTTGAATATATTTTTAACGACAGCTTCGAAATTTTCAATGAATTTTGTAAAATTGTATTGTGTGCAAGGTGCTAAATGTCAAGGGAAAATTCATTGCCACACATATACTATTATTAACTATATATATATTATTAACTAGAAATAAAAAATTACCCACGAGTAGAAAAATATAAAAGATAAGCTATCCATTTCGAATTAGATTCAATCTAGATTCAACAACATTTAATTTAAAAAAAACCCAACCCTTTGTAAAACGATCGATTTTGCAGGATTAAATATTTTCTTGCTTGTAGCTTATTTTATATACCCTTTTGGACTGTTTCACCCACTCTGAATTCAGTTAGAGTCTGTGAAAGTTGACTAGTAATTTTCTCAAGGATTTCGAGGGCTAATTTTTTACTGAGGAGAGTAGCTGACCTTATGAAATTTGTAAAAAATCAGTTGAAAAGTTGCCGCAAACAGCACAGACAATCTTAAATTTTTATCATCTATCTATAAGATTAGTTGCGGCTGGTTTATAATCGATTACATGGCTCTACTGTAAATAGCAATAATCATTTGAATCAGCGCCATCTAGCGGTCTCAACTTTTTGGCCAAAAGTGGCTCCTAAAATTCTCAATCAGAGCAATCAGGATTAGAGCCATTTAGTTAATTATAAACCAGCCGCAACTTATGACAGAGCTATAAAATAAAAAAATAACGATATATGTGTTTTTGGCGGCAAGTTAACAATCTATTTTTTACAAAAAATCGACCTTCTATGTATTCATACTTTTAAAGATAAATTTTCGTACAAAAAGTAGATTGTTAACTTGCCGCCAAAAACACATGTATTGTTATTTTTTTATTTTATAGCTTCATCATAAATTGCGGCTGGTTTATAATTGATTAAATGGCTCTAAGCGCTAAAGCTCAGTTTCAGAAGTTTAGGGCCACTTTTTAGTTCAGAGATCCGCAACGCTAGATGGCGCTGATCCAAATGGTTTTGCTATTTACAGTAAAGTCACTTTATTAGTTATAAACAAGCCGCAAATAATCTTATAAATAGACGATAAATAGTTGACATTTTTTATGCTACTTGCGGCAAGTTTACAATCTATCTTTTACCCGAAAACTGACCTTTAAATCCACAAATATTCACTTATCTTATGTAGCTTATAAAAACGACCATATTAACAAAATTACAATACTTTAGACCTTAAAAAGTTTAAATATTGACTCATGAAAGCACAGCTCTTTACCTATATAGTTTTAATAAGCAGTTAACTGATACAATATGAACATACCAAGATTTGTGTTACAGAAATCTTGAGCAACGATCAAATATGTAAGTAAATTAATCAGTCGAAAAAAGACAACTGAAGAAAAAAGGCTTAAAAAAGAAGTTCAGTCACACCAAGAGTCTCCTAAAAATAGAGCATTAGATCTCACTTAATCAGAAAAGGTTGGGTTCTTTGTTTATTTATAATACTTCAAATTTACTTCTTCGTAATAAATGTATTTTTTATTTAGTGAGATCCAATGCTCCATTCTCAGGAGACTCTTCGTGTGACTGGTCTTTTTTTTAAGCCTTTTTCTTCAGTTGTCTCTTTTCGACTGATTAATTTACTTACATATTTGATCGTTGTTCAAGATTTCTGTTACACAAATCTTGGTATGTTCATATTGTATCAGTTAACTGCTTATTAAAACTATATAGGTAAAGAGCTGTGCTTTCATGAGTCAATATTTAAACTTTTGAAGGTCTAAAGTATTGTAATTTTGTTAATATGATCGATTTTATGAGCTGTATAAGATAAGTGAATATTTATGGATTTGAAGGTCAGTTTTCGAGTATAAGATAAATTGTAAACTTGCCGCAAGCAGCATTAACAGTACAAACTTTTTATTATCTATTTATTAAATTAGTTGCGGCTGGTTTATTATAAATTAAATGGCTCTACTGAAAGTAGTATAATAATTATTTAGATCAGCGCCATCTAGCGTTGCGGATTTCTGAACTAAAAAGTGGCCCTCAACTTCTGAAACTGAGCTTTAGCGCTTAGAGCCATTTAGTCAATTTTAAACCAGCCGCAACTAAGCTTGTAGCTATAAAATAAAAAAAATAACGATACATGTGTTTTTGGCGGCAAGTTAACAATTTACCTTTTGCACGAAAATTTATCTTTAAAAGTATGAATACACAGGAGGTCGATTTATTGTAGAAAATAGATTGTTAACTTGCCGCCAAAAACACATGTATTGTTATTTTTTCATTTTATAGCTTTACCATAAGTTGCAGCTGGTTTATCATTGACTAAACAGCTCTAATCCTGATTGCTTTGATTGAGAATTTTAGGAGCCACTTTTGGCCAAAAAATAAAGACCGCTAGATGGCGCTGATTGAAACAATTACTGCTATATACAGTAAAGTCACTTTTATTATTATAAACCAGCCGCAAATAATCTTATAAATAGACGATGAATAGTTGACATTTTTTATGCTACTTGCGGCAAGTTTACAATCTATCTTTTACCCGAAAACTGACCTTCAAATCCATAAATATTCACTTATCTTATATAGCTTATAAAATCGACCATATTAACAAAATTACAATACTTTAGACCTTCAAAAGTTTAAATATTGACTTATGGAAGCACAGCTCTTTACCTATATAGTTTTAATAAACAGTTAACTAATACAATGTGAACATAGCAAAATTTGTGTAACAGAAATCTTGAACAACGATCAAATATGTAAGTAAATTAATCAGTCGAAAAGAGACAACTGAAGAAAAAGGCTTAAAAAAAAAGACCAGTCACACGAAGAGTCTCCTGAGAATGGAGCATTGGATCTCACTAAATAAAAAATACATTTATTACGAAGAAGTAAATTTGAAGTATTATAAATAAACAAAGAACCCAACCTTTTCTGATTAAGTGAGATCTAATGCTCTATTTTTAGGAGACTCTTGGTGTGACTGAACTTCTTTTTTAAGCCTTTTTTCTTCAGTTGTCTCCTTTCGACTGATTAATTTACTTACATATTTGATCGTTGCTCAAGATTTCTGTAACACAAATCTTGGTATGTTCATATTATATCAGTTAACTGCTTATTAAAACTATATAGGTAAAGAGCTGTGCTTCCATGAGTCAATATTTAAACTTTTTAAGGTCTAAAGTATGGTAATTTTGTTAATATGATCGATTTTATGAGCTGTATAAGATAAGTGAATATTTATGGATTTGAAGGTCAGTTTTCGGGTAAAAGATAGATTGTAAACTTGCCGCAAGTAGCATAAAAAATGTCAACTATTCATCGTCTATTCATAAGATTATTTGCGGCTGGCTTATAATTAATAAAGTGACTTTACTGTAAATAACAATAATTATTTGGATCAGCGCCATCTAGCGGTCATTATTTTTTGACCAAAAGTGGCTCCTAAAATTCTTAATCAGAGCAATCAAGATTAGAGCCATTTAGTCAATTATAAACCAGCCGCAACTTATAAGGAAGCTATAAAATAAAAAAATAACGATATGTGTGTTCTTGGCGGCAAGTTAATAATTTATTTTTTACAAAAAATCGACCTCCTATGTATTCATACTTTTAAAGATAAATTTTCGAGCAAAAGATAGATTGATAACTTGCCGCCAAAAACACACATATCTTTATTTTTTGTATTTTATAGCTTCATTATGAGTTGCGGCTGGTTTATAATTGACTAAATGGCACTAATCCTGATTGCTCTGATTGAGAATTTTAGGAGCCACTTTTGGCCAAAAAATGATGACCGCTAGATGGCGCTGATCCAAATAATTATTACAACTTACAGTAGAGCCATGTAATCAATTATAAACCAGCCGCAACTAATCTAATAGATAGACAATAAAAAGTTAACATTATCAGTGCTGTTTGCGGCAATTTTACAACTAACTTTTTTACCCAAAAACTGACCTTCAAAACCAGAAATATTCTACTTATCTTATATGGCTTAAAAATTTTATGTAGTAGTTCAGCCAATCTGCTTATAACGTTTTATTTGTTGAATTTATTAATGGTCGTCAGTATCGAATTAAAATTATTTTCCAGGTAGAAATATGTGTCAACAATGACTGTGCCAGTAACATGTGGTGTGGAGATGAAAAAGATTAGCGGCTCTATACCTTGTACGAAGGAAGAACTTAATCTCGGAGTTACTTTAAAAGGAGGGCAAAGTTTTCGGTAATTTATAATCACTATCAATATTTAAAACTAGGTATGTCAAACGTGCTTTTTCTTTGGTCACCTTATACTGGCGCTTTCACCAACTACGTTATTTTTCATTAATCAAAAGTTACTTTGTTTATAAAGAATGAATTGTGATCTTCTTTTACACAAATATTTTATGATAAAATTTCAATAAGCTAGTAATTTTTTAATGACATATTGTGTTTACAAAAAGGTGGACAACGGAGGAAAATGGAAATAATTACAGAGGTGTTTTCAACAGTTCTGTCTGGACAATATCACAAACTAATGAAATATTGACATACACAATGCATGGGTCTTTGCATAAGGATGTAAAATGTCATCATGCATTGATTAACTACTTTCAATTGCATGTACCACTAAAAGAACATCTCAAAGTTTGGTCTGAAAAAGATAGTTATTTCAAAACATCTTACAACGAAATCGGCACCGTTAGAATGTTGAATCAAGATGTTGTTGAGAATTTATTCTCTTTTATATGCAGTTCAAATAATAATATTTTACGGTACATTAATACTTATTTACATTAGGCTAAATTAATTATATTTTAATTGAATAATTTCAATAAACTTTCTAGGATATCTGGGATGGTAGAAAAACTTTGTAGAATATTTGGTAATAAAATATGTGAACTGGAGGGTCAAGATTATTATGATTTTCCAACAATAGAGGCTCTTGCAAATTCAAAAGTAGAATCTGTTCTGAAAAAGGAAGGTTTTGGATACAGGGCAGGATACATACACAAAAGTGCAGAGAAACTTGTGACGCTTGGTGGGAGAGAGTGGCTTTCATCGTTGAAGAAAGAAAATGGTTCAACTTATGATAATGCCAGAGAGAATCTCATGTCTCTGCCTGGAATTGGCCCTAAAGTAGCCGATTGTATTTGTCTAATGTCGCTCGGCCACTTGGAAGCAATTCCCGTTGACACTCACATATTTCAAGTTGCCTGTGCCAACTACATGCCTCATTTAGGTAAGCAAAAAACTGTCACTCCAAAAATTCATCAAGAAATAAACTCCTATCTACGCGAGATGTGGGGCCCTTTAGCTGGCTGGGCTCAGACTATTGTGTTCTGTGATAAAATTAATTCAACTGACAAAAGAAAAAACAAAAAGCGCTCTGTGCCTACAGAAGACAGTGTTAAAACCAAGAACTCCAAAAGATTGGTGAAACCGTAGTTTTCTACTCGGTGTTTCATTAAATAAATATTTTTTTATTCAAAAAGAACAAAATGTATATATAAGAATGAAAATTATTTTTTATTAAAAAATCAATATTATAACTACACAGTGTACAAGTGTTTTTAAATTGCAGACATAAAATTTAGTAATCAAATCATTTTGTTGAGTTATATTTCACTTTTTCTGAAGCTGGGCTTTCGAAATTTATGTCAATAGCGATTTTATTTGTTATTTAGACAGTAAATCTAGTAATCGTTTCTAACAACATTAAAGTGATCTTGTACCTCTGTTAGTCTTTTTCAGCACAACACAATGTACTTTCATTGTTCTATCATGATTAAAATAATTCATTTACATAAATTTATCGGTTATACATAAGAAATTATCTATTTATTTCGAAAGATAATATGTTCTTATAAAACATTTGGGAGTCATTAAAATACTGCCATTTTTCATAATACAGCACATATCAAAATTCAAAAACATAACGAAATATTTAGTGCGTTAAAAAATAATGGATGACATTCAGCTTGTCTCAACGTACATCGCTTTGTAAAGGGATCAATAATATGTACCATTTTTGGGTAATTGACAAGCACGAAATCAATTATAAACAGTATGGTGGACAATTTTTTATAATTGTCTTATTTCGTAACACTAAATTACGTCTTTTTTATTTTGACCTATTTTTTTTTTTTTTAATATGAAAGAGTTTTATCTTTATAAGCATAGATATTTATAAGTAGTAACAAATAAGTATTTTTTATTGATTTCATAGTCATAAATTTCCTGAACAATAGTAGATTTTAATTTAATTCATTCAAGAACTGCCGTGAATTCTCGTTTCGTATTAAAATACTTATTTTTCTATATTTTAATTTGAATAAAATTGTAAAATGGTCGAGGAATAAAAAAATTATTGAAAATTTGATAAATAAATAGATCAAATTGGCACACTGAAAACGACACTTTTTCTATCTAGATGAGATTTCAAAAGTGTGACAAACCATTCAACTAGATCCAAGCATCAGTTTTTGAAGTTGCAAATCAGAAAAGTTGTCCATTTCTGTAAACTTCCTTTTCCTTCTCTTTCGACACTGTTTCATTGTTACATCGGAATCATTTAATTGTGAATATTCACTAGAGAACTTATCATCTTCATCATCATCATCATCATCATCATCATCATCATCATCATCATCATCATCATCATCATCATCATCATCATCATCATAATCATCATCATCATCTTGATTAAAAGGAATTAAAAAAAATTATCACATGAATATCTGAATTAATTAAACGTAGGGTACAAATAATACTTACATTTTTTCTGAAGAATAGCTGCAAAAATACTTTTTGAAAGATATTTGAGCCCTGGGAAGGCTGTATTTAAATAAGCTTTGTGAGATGGTCTAAGTACAGCTAAGCACTCTGTCTGCAAGGAAGCTGGTATTGAAGAGCAATAAGTGATTCTCATTTTACTTTTTGCTGCTGTGGAACAGACCATGGGATATAAGTTGAATCCCCTTAGTCCAGTAAATGCAATACCTGTAAACAGTACATAATTTAGCACTATGACGACATAATTAGTTGTAATTAATGGGGATTGCGATAAAGGCCATTAATTTTCTGCCAAGAATAAACGTTACTTAATAATTTTTGAAAAATTATACCAAAGTGCCAAAATGGTTAGATGATTTTATAAATAGATGATGTTTAACATACTATTAAAAAATTACATGAATGTGTTTATACACTTACCAAGTGGTTTGCGATTGAGAAAAAATTGTAGAACACCCTTCCATGTATCTAAATGTACTCCAACCAAATCATCCTTATTAAAGCTACCTTGGTAAGCTTTCATTTGACCACCGTGTTGTATACGACCTCTGTATGAATATCCCCAGGACTCGCTATCCATACCAAGCAGTGACTCAAATCTGTCTGTTGCTTTACGTAGATAAACCTTCTTTGTACCAATTCCTACCATCTGTAGATATCAGACATTATTAGCACAACCGTTTAAATTACAACAAATACTAATCATCATTAAAGTAGCTGCAAGGTTAAACTAAATGTACTTACCACATCTGTGCCATAGATTTGCGTGAGCATCTCGATTTCCCAGTAGTGATGTCTGTTCTTGGATAAGATTTTGTTTCCCCTTATTGCAGCGGTGCCATTACTGAAGACAGGATGGAAATTAACCTCTAAGCTCTTTTCATCCAATTTGAGCTTATTAGTCTGAAATTTGTCGTCCCATATCCACTCGTATGCTGAAAAACGCAATAATAAGCTGTTTACCAAAACAATAACATTCACTCAAGCATGCACAAGTCAATGTAAACAAACAAACAACCCTATTTGAAAAGTGACTCTATCCTCATTATTTTCGTCATTCAAATTCTGAATTATTAAAGAGATAAGAACTTAAACCATCTAAACATTTTTAAATGCACCCCTGATAGATTGAAAGTTAAAAGTAAGTACTCACAGCTATTATTTTCGCCGCAGTGGCAATCTGTTTCCTTGCACTGATGATTACTCATGTTATTTGAGGCCTTAAAATTCTTGAGCTAACAATTTTTTAAACCCCTTTTTTCCAGTTCCTTATACAGTAAAACAGTAATTGTTCGGTAACGGTAAAAACTTCCACGTGTTTACTTGAACGCAAATCGCAGGCCGCACATCAGTAAACGCGCAAATGAAAACACCGAACAAGCCAGAACAAGCACTGACTGTGTATATACTTAAGCAGTATACTGTAAGCAGCCACAGCATAAGTACTTACAACGTGGAGTGTCCAAGGACTAAAATGTTTTACTTATCAGTGACGAGTCACTATTTGAACACAAATCTATATATTCATGTTGCACACACGTGCACTAAACAACGTGACAGTATTATCGGAAAATATGCTCATTCTGTAAGCGTACAAATGAATAAAAAATACTTATTTACTTACAGGGTCTGACAAATAAGTACAAATTTTGTATTGAGCATGCACTTTTCGACAATGCAAGACGTTGAACGACCAATGAGCGACTGCCGTCGTGCAGTCTCTTCGTCTGCTGCCGTGACCTGCAGAGGTGCAGAAAGTTGTAGAATTTCTCTCTTCTCTCTCTGACTACTAGCGACACTAGCGACACTAGCGACACTAGCGTGTATTTTGAGTTTTGAACTGCTCAAATTGAGCACTTGAGCCGCTTGAGCGCTGAGAGTCGCAAACCGCGAAGTTTGAATTCTTGAAGTAATTTATCGTATTAAAACACGAGGAACAACCATAACCATAAAATAAAAATATAATGATAAACAACTATCATATTAACAACTATTGAACAATCTTAAAATCATACTTTATGTTTATTTGTCAAAAAAAAATTTAAGAATTTAAACTTCGCGGTTTGCGAATCAAGGTACGGCGAGTGTACCTACAATATCAGTGACATCTATAGGTTCCAGAGAGTTCTAGATAGTTAGCGAATTTCTCTAAATAGCTTTTATTTTATTTTGCTTGCCAGCAAGTCTTACGTAAGCTGCTCCGTTTTACTATAGCACAGAGATACCTTTATTAATGGTTGCTGTTCAAGAAATTTATGTATAAAAAAATTCAAGGTAACCGTCAGTACCGATAGATACAAAAATAGCTATATTCAGCCGTATCCGTGTATATTATATGTACTTAATAAGTACTTGAGTTAAATAAAAAAACTCTTGTGCGACCCGTTGGCCCATCAAAAATTTTACGAAGAAAGAAACCTTTTGCTCTGACTCTCATTGTCTCGAAAAAGTTTTTTTTTTGCATTGTTAACTCCACTCAACCGTGGACTATAAAAAACGGGGGTTCGCAAATAATATCTGCAGTCTTATAATTGTCAACATACCGTGAACAGAATAATTAAAATTAAGTAGCTCCAATACTGTCCAACATATAGTACATGTGTGGGAGTTTTCTGCAATCGTCACATTCGTCACCATACATATATACATATATATACTATTTTGACAATACTTGTACCCTCAAATGGTACAATCATTTTCTTTTCAAAGGTGCATTTATATATTTTGATAATGGAAACGCAATATGTTGATGTACCTAGTTACCGCTTATTAATTAATTAAGTAGATGTTCTGGTAGGCATATAAATGAACAATACTTACTTTTTAAAAAAAAAAAGATTATCAAGGCGGACAAGGATACATACCAACATACCTTATCGTAACGTATCGTATAATATCGTTGCATGAAAACGCTAGATAGAGCGTCGATTCATTCAAATCGTTTTTAATTAAATCATTGAATTGGCGTTGGAAAACTCAAAAGTTCGCCGCGTTACCAATTAACCCAAGTTTTTTCACATAATACGTGAATGCAGCAAAATAATCAAAATTAAGCGTATTTTATTAAATAATTGACAAGCTTCGAATAACGATTACCTATAACCTTCCGCGTCAAACACATCAACTTGAAAGCCAGTGTGGATTTTTCAAGCAATTTTCCACACCCCTTTCAACGGCATGCATACATTTATAGCTATCACTGTTTTCATACGATTTCCTATTTTATTGTTTGAAATTCAGAAATCCTTCGACCACCCAGTAAGTAATGTTAGTAGTGCTCAGTTTACCACGGTTTTACTTGCACCATCCAATTTTTAGGACTAGAGGAGTACTGCGAACCGTCGAATTCTATTCTATTTCAATTACTTATCAATCAAGATCAAAAACCAACAAGTTAGTTGGAAAATCTGTTCTACAGTTCAAGTTTTTAATTTTTTTTTTTTTTTCCCCATTTGATGAGCGTCAGAGAGCATCTCGTTATTTTTCCACCCTCAATCGAGTCAATTGAGATTTAAAAAAACAAAAATTGCTCTCGGCACAGAAGAAAAGAAAAGAGTACCACGGAATCGGTATTAACTTCCCGGCCAATGTTTCTTGATCGACAGTCGTTTTTTTTTTTTTTTTTGTTTTTTTTTTTTTTTAACGGGACCCCGAATCTCGGTCCAACCATCATTCATCAATTCGCTTGATACTCGCTTGAAAAAGCCGTCGAGGCTTCTTTTTTTGTATTTATTCCAATCCAACGTGCCCATCAGGTAAGTATATAACCGTCAGCTCGACGTGATGTATACTTCAACGAAAACAAAAATTTATTTACGACCTTTCGTTGTGTATGCTCCGTGCACGGCACAAAAGGAAAAAAGGGAAAGTGAAGTGGCTTTTGTCGTCCGTCTGTCCATCCGTCATCTTTAATCCTTTGAGCTCTGTTTGCCCACACGTTCCGAGCACACTTTCACCTATACTTTACTGCTAAATATGTAAACCAGTTTTTCCCTTATCTTTACAAAGCACGGCTCGAAAGTCTGCGTCTCTTCATTCGCCCTAGGTTCAGTGTTGAGCCCAGATTTCCTTGCTTTCCCACCTTTCTTAGTACACTTGCCGGCGAGACTTCATTGAAATGTCCAAATGGTTTTCCACAAACAGTTTTCACTCTGATCATATCATGATAGGTCATTTCTCGAAAAATAATTTTAGTGACCCTCGTCATGTCTTGTCGGATTTTGTTTCAGAAAAAAATAACTTGTGTTTGGTAATTGGTCGCCTTTTCATACGAAAAATCATTACTATCATTACGCGACGTATTTTAGATAAGGCGGTACCTATCACCCATAATCTATGCGTGTTTTTTCATGGTTCTATCGTAGAAGCAAATTAGGGTAATTTTTCTCTTCCATGTATATAATAATAGACGTAACGACAGAGTGAATTGATGCTTGTTTCGTTGCAATGTTTAATTTTGTTGATCGTCAAAAAGGAATTGTGTAATGCCGCCCTCTTAATTATGACAAATTACTGCCATCACATGGTTGTCTTTGTTATTTTCACAATAAGCTGTACTTTGTACGAGCAGGTAATAAATCAGAATTAAATTTAAGTTGAATATCTTATATACGTCGATGGTGCAATGTATTCATACTTATTTTACCATTTATTCGTTCTTTTCCTGCGAGGCGTTTTTCATTTTTTGTCTTACCAACAAAAAAAAAAAAAAAAAAAAAAACATCTTATTTCAAAGACAACGAACAGAGAAAATTGAGTTTTCAGGTAAAAATAAAAGCAATATCTCGGGGTGTAGGTACGTAGTGCGATGCACTTGGGCGCGAATTTTTTCAAGCTGTGCGCTGATCAAATGCTCAGCTGGAGCTACATAGTGCATCAAAAAAGAGAGAGGTTGGGCTGTACTACCTATGTATAAGTATAAGACAGCCTTTTATCTTCTTCATTTTCTGCTTCGCACTGCAAAATTAAAGGATATTGCATCGGAAATTCGCACCGCGGGATATACGAACTACTTACTCCGACTTGATTATTCGAGCCTATATATTTATAAAGTGAACCGCCTACTTGTTATGCCAGATGATACTATGGTTAAATGTATCCAAGTTTTCTTATTTAAGAAAAGAAAAGTATCTGTTGAAATGGTAGAACTAATTTTTTCTTATCAACCTTGCAAAATAGTATAAATCATAAAACTAAGTGAAAAATCATTTTGCAAGGAGATTTTTTAAAATATTGGTTGTTGATCTTTTAAAATATTTATTTCAGTTCTATTTCTTATTAATTAGTAAGTCTTTGTAGGTGATGAAGTTTTTTTCCGATTTGTTTTTTTTTTTGTTTTCAAAAAATTTTGTTTAAAAAAATTCATACAAGTGAGGGAAAATGTTACATGTGCCATAAAAATTCGTCATGTGCAGCAAACGATAGAAAATATCGAGGGGGCGAGGCCGTCTTTTAATCACACTAAAAAATAATCAAGTTATAAAAAAAAAGAAAAAAAGAGAAAACAACCAAAAGGTAAGTCTTTCTGTAAGGCTCGTGCAAATTTTTATCTTCTACAGGACAACACGCGGCTGTAAAAAGTTCCAATGAACTATTTTTATGACGGACTCGCGTCTCAGGTGATAAAAAATGGTCTGAACTCCAAACGGAGAAGCATCGCGCGTTTTCACTGAATCTAGACTTTACTATTTGTTTTGCTGTCTGTTTGTTAGTGTTTTTCTTTCGTATTTTTTCAAACAAGCGTGAATCAAATTAATTTTTTGTTTGTTTTATACAATAAATTATAAAATCCATTTGTTAGAATTTTTGTGAGCAATCAAACCACGAAAAATTTACAGAGATTTCTGATAATCTATCAAAAAATCAAAATTTTCGAAGTTGTAATATTTAGAAAATATTTTTCAGAAAACAATCACAACAAGGGTTAACATCGTTGAATTGTTTGCATTTTTAATTTTGAAAAACAATAAATTGCATGAGAAAAACCTTGTGAAGAAAGCATCGAAGTACCAACAACTTTTGTGCCTTGAACTGTACAAATTGTTCCTTGAAGTTTCAGTTTTATCGGTTGTACGCAACTCTTACCTATACCAGTGATCTACCGATGTTATCAGCCATGTAATTACCAGAAAAATAAGTAAACAACAAATAAAAAGGGAGGGAACAAAGGAAGGGAGAGAAAAATCACCACGTGTGCCGTAAACGAGCTTCTCGATGAATCGACAAATGAGCGGGGTAATTTTGATAATCTCACTCACGTGTGTATGTAATATTAAATCAAACAAGCGCTTTTATATTTATTTTCTCCAGAAATAGTGAGGCGTAACGGTATTTCGCCCACCGCATGATACAAAAAAGAGAACACAGCCAATGTTCTCCCACTCGGCTCTACAATCGTACTTTTATTTATTTATTTTTTCTTCTTTTTCGACCTCTACATGTAGAATAAAATCATGCTCGTGTGCATACATACATACGTACACTTAACAATGGGTAAGCGCAATTTTTCTCCTTCCACTTGGTTATTGCGTATACACAAACATACTCAATTGTACATGCGTTTCATACGCGCATACCAACTCGCTCGCGACTTCAATCCGGCGTCGTTATCAAAAAGCACACACAGACATATCAGGATCGCGTAATCATCGGTTCTGCAGCTGGTGCTATCATATTCCTCTGAAAAAAAAAAAAAAAAAAAAAAAAAAAAGAAACAACAACTCTGTTGATACTCGCTTTCGCGCGCAAGAGTATTGATTTTATGCGGATGCATTCGCACATAGGGATCGTACCTGCACGTGAAATTTGAAAAGAATCGCGAGCTCGAGGGAAACGAAGGAAAAAGAGAGAACCACGCGTGCTCCTTGAAGCTTTTTTTTTTTTTTTTTTTTTTTTTTCTTCTCGGCTTCATTGTATTTTCCGTTTTCTCGTGGATATTTTTTTGTTTTGTTTTATTTTCCACTGTTGCACACGTTATTCGATGGTCCGCAAAGTTTCGAGTTACGATTTTAGAAAACAGAGGAGAATAAATTTCACGCGAGCCCGAGTTATACGGCAGCGTAAGTTTTCCCTCCGAACTTCCTTCGCAAGGGCCCGGGGATATTAATTTTTGTTAATAACTCCGCGGCTGAGAAGATAACATGTGCTCACGCGCTTGAATGGTCGAAATAAATAAAAGGAATAAGAGTTTTCACGAATAAATGGCAAAGATATAATATGTTGTTTTTTTTTTTTTTTCCGTAAGTAGTAAACTTAGCGTGCAGTGAAAGTTTTATACACGGTGCAATGTTTACTGCGCAACGTTTACATACAAGAAATTGCCGCAAAATAGAGCTTGTATCTGGAGTTGAAAAAGAGCGTTTACGCCAGTCACGCCCAATAATCGGTAGTTACGTAAGGACTTGCATCAGACGGTCATACAAAAAATCAAGGAATGAATTTTTTTTCAACTGAGCTTGAAAACTGAAAAACGAAAGGGTGTTTCCTGTAATTATTTATTCTCGGGAGTTTACTTGGATTAATTTATAATTTAATGAGAGGAAATAATTGCAGGAAAAACTTTGTTTCGACGATTGAACGGATCGTTATATATCGATGCCAAACGCACCTGGAAATCGACGAGTCCTCAAGTTTCTCGAATTAAGCCAAGAGCGAAGCAAAAACTTTGTCAATTCTCATCTCGTTGAGATTCCACTGCAAAATACGGGAGAAAAAAAAAAGTTAACGAAACTTCGCGAGAGAGCCTCGGGTGTCGCGACACACCTCGGAGCGCCAGTAATTTCCACGTTTTAATTGAAAAACCGTGTGGTACCAAGGAAAAAAAAAAAAAAAAAAAAAAGAAAACTGCACATTAGATCAAGCAATTGTTTTTGCGTGACAATCTCGCCCCAACAGCTGCAGGACGCCGGACGTCTCTTTTACCAAAGTTACGCGCACCGCCCAATTTCCGCAGACCAGACGCGGATAAGCTCGAGCGCGTATGCACGTTTGCATTTATCGCGAGCCCTAATTAGCGCGCCCCGCCTCCTTCACCTTCGCCTTTTTTTGCCCCGTCGACCTTCACTCGTACGAAAGGGCTTGTGAAATCGTCATTTTATTCTCGCCTATAGAGTCTCAGGCCGGGTAGTAAGGAAAAAAAAAAGTATCACACGACACAGAACCGCATAATACACGTACAATACGAGCGTGTGCGCGTTAATTACACGCGAACTTGCGCTTTTCTCCCTTTTTCCCTCGCTCCTCTCGAATACCTTACCCTTTTCCATTTTTTATCGAACAATATTGGCGTAACGGTGAATTTACAGCTTTTTGCTGGAAAAAAAAAAAAAATGTAGTATTATTAGGCGTGCTCGCATGCAAAAAAACGGGGTAGTACGGGGAATGCGCCTCTTGCGAAAGTATCATAGAAAATTCCAATAAAATTTCTTCTCCGTTCGTCTGATAACCCAGCGTGAACCTTTTCGCGTTACGTTTCTTTGCCACATATCCTCCTTTTTACATATGTTTTCATAAAAAAATGTATATTAAACTTGTTCACAACGCGCGTATTGATTATTAATACTCGATGTGTGGTTACACTTTGTAAAAACTCTCGCGAACGCTCGCTACTTATAATAATAATTATTATTATTATTATTATTATGCGTGTGTGTTATCGGCAAATGTAGCAATTATTAGCTAATGTAAATTGTTTAAGCACTCGCTAGTTTTCTCTCTACTAA
Source organism: Copidosoma floridanum (assembly GCF_036245765.1). Taxonomy (NCBI): domain Eukaryota; kingdom Metazoa; phylum Arthropoda; class Insecta; order Hymenoptera; family Encyrtidae; genus Copidosoma; species Copidosoma floridanum. The sequence goes on from NW_028321896.1 coordinate 5,450,739, forward strand.
CCTAAAGTGATTCGACAAGTCGTGCGGAATAGTATGTTATATTAATAGCTACGCGTAAAACTTTTTTTTTTTTTTTTTTTTTTTTTTTTTTTTTTTTTTTTTTTTTTTTTTTTTTTTTTTTTCAATAAATTCTAACAAGATTCTTTAATAATATTAACTCGGCGCTATAGCAACCTTACAATTAAACGCTCAAATATGGCTATTGAAATGTGCATGTAATATATTTACGACTCTATGTATATGAAAAAATGTCACAAACCCTGGCGTATACTCGTACAATCCCATTTATATGTTTACTCATATAGTTATTGACGGTACACATTTACACTCAATACATATCTATATACTTACTTTGCAATAAAAAATCTCGCGTTTAATCGTTAAAGTCACGCACACGTCCGGCGTATCACACGTTACCCATTAACAATGATAAACTTTTCCACGTTAACGTAAATATATATTATATACAATCTCGGATTGAACCAAACCTAGCCTGCTTTTTTTATACAATTTTTTTTTTCTTTTTGCGCCTTGCAATAGACAATAGACTCGTGGGGGGGTTGCACTCAACCCTTTGGTACTTTTATGCAGGTATACCACAATCCACCGAGAATCGATTACCGCATGCAGTATTAATACGTATATTTTATATATAATTTGGATGCCCCGCATCACGAGAATGTACATAACAGCAACTCATTTGCTTCTCGATCCGATTTAGTTGTAATCACACACCTTCATCTTCGACTCACAGGTACGCAACACACGCTCACACGTATATACATGCATTTAGACACGCGAGATCGTCATGATAATTATACTTACTCCCGAAGATGCTCGAGCGCTCCTACTTTATTCTCCTTCCCACCCCGTTTCTTTAGCACACCCTCTTTTTTGCTCGCAACGCACTTTATCAGCTAAATCATGCACATCCCAGCTGCGCTCAATTTGATTATTATTATTTTTTTTTTTTCCGTACCGATTTACCCGAGTTTTTGTTTTTCGTCATTCAACCAAGTCAAAAATTTCGTTTCCATATTTATCGGAAAGCCACGATAAAGCTATCGACAGAGAACAAAAAAAAAAAAAAAAAACGAGAGAAGCGTTTTTTTTCCAACTCCTTGTGCGTCGGACACGTTTCAACCGTGCTCTCTTTTCACTATTCTTACTACGCAAGTCAATCGATCTTTTCATCTATCCATAGCCCGAAGCTCGTTTTGCCGAAAAACCTGTTGGACTGGGGGGGGGGGTCACGCCTCGCGAGTTGGCATACATACACGAAATCGGATTACCGCACACAATAATTCCGGAAAGGAAAGTCATGGTGCCGAATATCGCGTGTGCACTACGTCGCACCTCGCTCCATACATGTATAATATTTTTACAACACGCGTATAGTACAAATGTATATTATACGTGTGCCCTTATCTGATGGATCGGCGAGAAAGTGCGTATCGATCAACGTTTTGTTTGTTCGTATCGGTATGGGTTCTTCGCGTGATAATTACTGTGAGTATATAATACGCGCCTTCTACCAACCCACGCCGAGAAGCCCAGAAACGCTTGACCCACATCTGGCCGACGAATTAATATTCACAACCGATAATCCACCCGACGGAGTTGGGTATCGCATATAGTACGGTTACATCCATCATGCCCCGTTTCGCCTCGCGAGCATATGCACATGTATATAATACTAGTCAGGTGGGCATGTTATAAGGATCGTCAAGTCTGTATTGAACAAATGGTCGGCAATGTTGCGTGGAAAAAGGAAGAGGGGACATATAGGTACAGTGGGCCAAGTGTACATGCAGAGGGAGAGAGTAACGAGCAGGGAGTTCTTTCACGGGGAAGAAAAATGTTCGTTCCAACCCGGCACGGGAAGAAAATGAGCCTTGTTTTGTTTGCTCGACGCGGGACGTTGATTGTTTGTTGCTTCGAGTACGCTATAGACGCGACAATTAGGCAGAGTTTTTCATTATGTCTTTATATGATATCCAAGGTGGGAGAATCGCGCAAGTTTGACAAGATGGAGAACTTGCCGTGTGCGTCTACCTGAAATGCCCCTTCATTTGCGTGTGTGTGTGTGCGTAAGCTGCTCGAATTAACGCCGTTCACAGGTAGCTGGCAAGCGCGTCTAGTTGATTTTTCCCCCGGCAAACAAATTTTTTTTACCCCACCCTCCCGCGCTCCCCGGTAATTTATCTCGCGCTCGTTCGCGCGTAATCCTCCGAGGCTTATCAAAATTAATTAACCTAGAGAGAGGGTAGGGGGTGGGTTTGGCCGCCCCGCTGCGCTAGTGCATTTAATTGACTCGCCCACGGAGGCTCTTGGGATCCTCGAATCGCGAAAAAGAGTCGTTGGGTGCATCGCAGCTGCGGAAAATCGGTCGAGAGGCCCGGTAAGTAGAACAAGTGCGGTTGCGGTAAGACGCCAGGGCACGAAGGGAAGAAAACTAGCAGTTTACAAGCCGAACACGTAAGCCGCGTAAAAAAGAGAGACAGGCATTTAAGGGGCGATTGTTATTCCTTGGCGTGTGTGGTTGTGCTTTCTCTTGTATCGACTATACTCTCGCGTGGATGATGCTGCCCCCGAGGGAGACTGCGAGCTTTTGAAGGAGCTTACGTGTCATCGAACCTGCCCTTCGGTCAAACAAGTTGGAAAAAAATTGTACTCGCGATTTGAGATGTAACCAATAATCCAAAAAATGAAGGATAAAGATCTGCACTCGTCGGAAATCCAATTGGAAAGTGCGTCATGCACTTGAGCTTGCAAGTTCACGTGGGAGATTTTTACCGAATTCGATACTTGGCCGTTCGGAGAGAGAGAGCAGTGGGATAATTGTTGAAAGGGCAAGTGGCGAAACACCGAGGGGATGATGAAAGGAGAGAGAACGGGCTTAAAATTCAAATGGCGTCCATTGTGGGGAGAGCGAAAAAAGCGTGTAGTGCTCGGTGACGCGTGAAATTCCATTTTGAGGCAATGTATAGGTGGGCGTGAAAATAAAAAAAAAAAAAAAGAGAGAGAGAGAGGCGCTCTTGCACCGTGAAAGGGAGCCCCGATGAATTTAAATGGTAATTAAGGCATTACGGGGGCCTGGAGGGCGGTTTCTTCCGGAAACGATCGCTTATGATTGCCTCTCTGGCGAGCTTTTTTCCATCGAAAGCTTTTTGTGCCTCGGCTCTCGATATTTTTTCCTTCGCCGCTATCGAGGGCTTTTTCCGGAGCCCATCGCCGAGGCAGCATTTATTATTACAGGAAACAGTGCATGAAATTTCGATTTTGTTATCACGCCACGCACGTCTGCTCGTCCAGCGCGTGATGGTATTCATTGGGTGAGATATTGAATTTCGTGTTTGGTTTGACTCGCACATATTAATAATTCATCGGTCGAATGGGCTTAGCATTTATTAAAACGATACCGTTCGCCGGCGAATCTCGTATTTTGTCCATTAAATCGCAATATCGAGTGTACTTTGTTCAACAGCACGTAAATGACGCATAAGTATTGAAGATGATTATTATTTTCGTGATTGAAATTTTGCTACGTCATTCCACCCCTATAGCGCCCGAAGCACCGATAGATCATCAATTTCGACTGTACTACCGTCGAGCCGGCCGTCGGGGTTAATGAAGACCTCTTCATTAATCCATTACGTCAGCTCTGTCAATTTTTTCACTGCGTCCTCCAATTTCGGGATTTCAATTTTAAAAACTGCCCCTCTCGATCCGCGTCGAATTCGATTACCCCTGTAATTTCGTTTTTCGTGTGCCCTGAAACTACATTCGGACCCCGCGGCTAATTGATTAACCTTTTTTTTCCTGTCATACAGCAAAAAAAACATGCTTAAAACCTTCTCTTATTTCGAAACGTGCAAAATTTCAAGTGAAATGATAATAAAAACGCAACGACAATGTGTTTTTGTTGTGCGAGATGACGTACGCGCAGTCAATTGTCCGTTCCGAGCCGAGTGCACTCGTCCAACGGAATTTACGAGCGAGCGATGATTAAATGATTTTGTCTGCTTTCTTTGCAATGAATTGTATCGCTTTGTATCAGGATTATTCATTTGGCTTTTTCAAATTAATTGTCATTCTTTTAAAATAAATAGCAATTTTTTCATGTTATCGAATGTATATTATTTACGATTATTTTATTATAATATACCTAATATACGCGGTGCCAGAGTTTTCGACAATTTTACGTGCAATCGAATTAAAATTATTGAACCACCCCTATAATCCCAACGAAAAAAAAAAGAATAAAATTAAATCGCGTTCGGAAAAGTACAACGCGCATCTCGAAACTCAATAACATGAATATTGAATTCCCGTGCAAACGGTATTCGCATGTAAATTGAGATTCGGTTAATAAAAGAAAAAAAAAAAAAAAAAAAATCAAGAGGAATATACTCGAAAATTGTGAATCGAAACAAAATTCGCTGTACGCAATTGACAAAGAGTTCTACGAAAGGGTGAATAAAAAAAATCCGTACGACCGCATCAAACTTTGTTTCATTTCGCAGAAAAAGCAAAGCTTTGAAAAAAAAAAAAAAAAAAAACTCATCATCAATCGCTCACCCCCTCGCATGGACTTGTGAAAGCATAATTTCTCGCGAAACGTAGGCTGTGCCAGTGGGCGTGGACGAGTGATTTTTATCTGTGTCCTTGGGCCCACGCGCTTCGTACCGTATGCGTATACTACACACGTTTCCAGACACGTACACGTGCGGTGCTCGCCTGCACCTCCTCTATACACGTATGTGGATTTCGCGAAGGAGCCATCAAGGGCTCTCTTTTCCTCTCGTGTTCCCTTACGGAGTATTGAAGTAGAGTGTACACAAGAGAAGCCGTACGTGCACACGTTGGTGGATGAAAAAAAAAAAAAAAAAAAAAAAAAAGGGTAGACGACATACATTTACTCACGTGGAAACCAAAGGTCTTTTTTACGAAGAGGCGAGACGCTTTATCAGCATCCATCTTGGGTTCTCCGCTGCCCTTAAGCCACAGCCCAATACGATGCTTCTGTTGCACAATTAAGTACACCTTGATTTTAATTTGTGGCCAGTGGACAGTTTGAATATCGCATGGCGTTTATTTAAATTTTTTTCTTTCCAAAGAATGTAACGATATTCCACTTGAGATTTTACTTTTCCACGTACTTCATATATTTTTTAATCGTTTAAAATGAAAACAATAAAATAAGGTGGAAACATTCCTATTTATCCGCGTTGCTTTGAGAGCGTCATAAAAACAAGTGCGCGGATTAAATGGTTGGTAATGATAAAGAAACTTGATTTTCTGAATAAATTGAAAGATTAAAATGTCCCCCGTGCAATGGTTCTTTTCACAAAAAAATCTAGTAACAAAAGACGACCCTCCGAGGCATTATGAATATCGCAACCCAAATGAATGGGGAAAAAAGAAAGCATCGGAACAAACTCGGAAATTCAACCTGTTTTCTCGTGCACATCACAGTACAAAAGCTTTACGCGGAGGGGGGGTCTAAAAGGAACACTTATCAAGTCAAGGAGAAAATTCCAGTGGGGAAAGAAAGAGCGGGAGAGAGAAAGAGATAAAAAAAGTCGAGTGAATAAATTATAGTGGCCTGCAACAAAGGGGTATATTCCAAGCGGCGATTAAAAGCGCGTGTGTAGGAATGAACGCAAAAATGCGAAACACAGGAAATCTCTACGTTTCAGTGGAACCATCGGAAAAGACGTGCTCCATCAGGAGGTTCGCTCTTTCATTATTTTTTTAAAATTGAATTCGCGGCGTTATAATCGTTTTAAACGCACCCGAGTGTTTTTTGATACACGTTTACGATGATAGCCATATTAAAAAAAAAAAAAAAAAAAAAAGTTCCATTTTTCCTTGGAGGAGGGGAGAAATGCACATTTCATCATGTGTATGTGCAAGATGTTTGCAATATCCTCACGTGCTATTCAAAGATTAATGTGCATCATTCCAGTCCCGAGCGACGAGTTTTAGTTCATCAAAACTTTCGCCGCGAGTCATAAATGACATTTTACCTGAAAGTTCGAAGAATCGAGGGTAAAAAAAAGACACGACTCCATTCCATTCCTGGTTAAACGGACAATCAAAGCCACGTTTTCTAACGAGCTTAACGAGCAACGCTCGATCTATACGTATACGTACGTCACCCACTGACGATTCGCCGCATCGTTCTTCCCAAAGTTACCCATCCCCCTACGGTTCGCCGCACTGGTTACCGTGGCAGGACTTATTACTCACTCTGCTGGTTAAATTTTTATGTAATTATCTCGCCTTTCCCGATCCCACTAGAAAAACGCCCATCCATGCGGACATCCCTTGTGGAATGGTACCGTTTCCTTTGGCTTCCAACTTTTTACTCGACAACTTCCGATGGGGCACGCAGAGCTTTAATAACTTTGTCCCCTCCGTTTCTGCGCTCATTGTACATTCCTTTGACTTTGAATTCCCCAAAGCTTCTTTATTTTTTTTTTCAGGACTCTTGGGGGTGTGAAGTAAAAAAAAAAAAAAAAAAAAAAAATCGGCATACGGTCAGTCTGCGGACGGTCGTAAAACAGTAACGCGATCGCGACTTTGAGCTTCTGTTTCCTGCAAACACGAGAAGGGAGAGGAAAAAACAACCTTTGCCACAATACTTTTCGCTTTGTATATCCGCCAATCGAGGGCCAAAACTTTGTTGTTGTTGTTTATCGAGCGACAGATTAAAACTCGATCGTTTTTTTAGCCAAACTGTAACTCCCACGTGACTCTTTCAAAGAAAACTTTTAACCCACTCGAGCTACTCTGCATACATTCGGTGTACACCTTATCAAGTAAGTAGATTATTATACGCAAGTCCATGCTGTGATTTTGCGCTCTCGTATATATTACACGGTATTGTCGTCAGTTGGAGGGAAAATATTATTGGACAGCAGTGGTGGTGTGGCAAAAATTTTGTTTCACCCCGTCGTTCGAGGTCGCACCATTGGGACGACAAATCATTCGCGGGAGGTACACACGGAGGGAGTGCCGTATTTCCCGCGTCAGATTATTATCGTTAGAGTCTCGAAAGAGGAAACGAACGGAAGGAGCTGCGTGGAGGAAAAAAAAAGGCAAAGAAAGGGGGTGACTTTTCACGCCCGTTGGCTCGTAAATTCCGCCACCCAAGTGTATACAGGAAAGTGTTTCCTGGGGGGGGGGGATGGAATCTCAATGGATGCGGTTGAGAGGCGGAGGGGGAAGAAAAGAGACGTATTTTAATACAATAACGACGAGGAGAGGGAGAAGAGGCGAGCCCACCGAGAAACTTTTTCCCCCGGCTCACTCTCGGCAAAAGTCAAAACTTTGCAGTTGGTGCGGATACTTACGCACGCGGTGTGTAGTTTCGAGAAATCAGTTGCGCCCATCCTCTCTCTTTCTTTGCTTCTCCGTACAAATATATACTCAAAGGAGCCGCTCGAAATACGAGCAATGCGTAGCTTTCGGCGCATCCGATGGACTCAACCGAGGATTTCGCGGTAAAAATGGCCCCTTTGTGCGCCAACTTTCTTTTCCCCTCTTCACTTTGGAGCGAAGAGGAGTGGCGTGTTGTTGCAAGTCTGCGAGAAAATTCAATTAGTGGCCAAGATGGGAAGGGGGAGCATCGAATCGAGCAATTTAACCAATAAATAACCGCAAGAAACCCGCTTCGTGGTTTTGCCCCTCCAAGAGGAACGAACAAACAGAGCTCCGTCGTACGGTATCGGGCCAATTTTTATCAATCGGAGCAAACAGTCTTGCGGTTGGCCCGCGCGTGTACAAACAAAAAGGGTAAACAAATGTGAGGAAAAAAAAAAATCCTTCCCAGAGAGAAAACCCAAAGAGCTTGGGAGACCGAGAGGAATAAAAAGAAGAAAAAAAAAGGAGTGTAGGTATAAGCGCTCGCTTTGTGTGGAGTAGAGATTCTTGCGCGTGGCTTATCGCCTGTACGTGTGTTTGGTCGAGCTTTTCCTTTCTTCTTCTTGTTTTGCGATGAGGAAAGCGGGATCGAAACGAGGGTGAGAAATTTTTCGGGTCCCAAACCGATAGCCTCGAGAAATGTGTCCGACGAATCAAGAAAAGTTTGGAAAAAAGCATTATTTTCCAGAGCTTTCGTAAGTGTATATACATACCCACGCGAGCGAAGCGCGCAAAAAAACTTGATCGTCGTCTCACTCGAGAGATGGACTTGGTCTTTTTCTTAGCTCTATCATTCATGTGTACACATTAGGCCAGAGAGTATAGTTGGGCTGCAAAATTGGTTGCAAGCTGTAGGACAATGTTTCAATGCACATACACTTGACACTTGGGTTATCTCGTAGTAATTTTAACATCCCCTGTGGCGTAAAAAAATAAATTCGTTATTCATCCCCTCGAACACTCGGCGTATGTATACAATGTACATTTACAACTATAGATCGAAATTGAATTAAGGCATCTCTGTTGAATTTTCTCTTTTGGTACTCGAACATTAGCTACACCGCGTGACGCACGCGTTGTTAAGTTAGTTATTATTTATCTACGGTAAGCATGCATGTATATGTATAATTACAGGTTGTACGGCAAACTTTCACTTGTCAAATCAAAAACGAGTAGTGTCGACCCCGTGGTATATAGAATGGGTGTTCAAACAAGTTTTCGCGCATACGTAGCTTTTACTTCGGGAAGAAAAATGGTCCGATTCGCTGACTTAACAGTCTCGTCTTGTTTGACTTCACCCACAAACGACAAATATTTACAGAGACAGATAGACAGACAGACTCGTCGTCTGCTACGCCGTTTGTACACAAAAAAAAAAAAAAAAAAAAAAAAAAAAAAAACATCCCCCGCCCGGCGACCGGTCCCTCAAGGGGTCAAACTCTGTTTTGCACCTGTTCTCCATCTCGATTTTCGTGCGTGTGTTTTTCTTTCATCCAGCATCGCTTACCGAGTCCGAGTGGTAACTCAAGTGCGGCACCATATATGGTGGTACAAGGACGAAACTTTGCCCATCCATCTATCCGAAGCACTTGCGACCATCATGGATCGGCAAAAAACCAAAACGTCCATTCCCACCGTCGGATGTGCAAAAGAATAAAGTACTCGACCGTAACCGCGGTACAACCCGATTCAGCGATGCTGATCCAAAAAAATCGACGACGGAGTCAAAGCCAACACACGTATACACACACAGGTATTTTTTTTACACTACATGTATAGACACACGATAATAACACCGAGGGGTGTACGATATATGTATATATATATATACATAACATATGTATTATACAGGTCGTATTGTGCGTTTTTTCTGCAATCGTTAATAATCGGTTTGTTTCCATGGCCTGCGGAGGCCCCGTTGTGTGTGTGTGTGTGTGTGTGTGTTTACAGGTGACAGCAGGAGCAAATCGTTCGCCGGGCAGGCCGATGCTAGACTTGGGTGACCTGAGTGACAGTGTGATTCGTCGTGTGGCCGTTGTTGTTCTCCGCGTGTTGGGGCACCGGCGACCAACGGCCAAACAGCTTCCAACGGCAGAACAATTGGTTGAACGTCTGGCGGAATTGACGGCTCATCGCGCAGTAGAGGATGAAGTTTATCGCCGAGTTGATGAGTGCTAGGATGTCCATCACTTCGCCTGCAAACACGAAAGATGTCATGGTTTGACAACGAGGCTTTTGCACATGTATACTTTATTTTAAGTCAATCAGTTTGGAAATCGTAATTTTCAAGGGCCACGTGTCATTAGGTGCCATCCCCTAAAATATTGACCGAAGGACTTTCGTTTTTTTGTAACTTATATATAAAAAAAACTCCAAGTTGATTGAAAACTACTCCTGAATTCTCGACCATGAAAAGTACATCAGGCTGCTTTTAAAGAAGGCTCGAGACGGTCCTTTGTCATCCTTTAACAAGGGCTCTCTGTGCGATGTTTTAGAGACGGAGTACCTACTGCTACTCTAGTGGTAGAAAAATACTCGAGTGCTTGTCTCTCTGATAGAAAACTATACCTACAACTAATGTTTTTAACGATGGCTTACAACTTTACATAGTATATCTACGTATGTGCGCTCAAGTTACATTATTTAGCTTCTGGACTAGAATATTTTGCAACAGTACTGTTAAGCACCCTCCCAAAATAGGAACCAGGACATATATTATTCCGTCTCTCGACTGTACCTATATACTTACGCGTAGATGCGAATTTGGTGTTTGATGATTGAACAACTAAAGCATACGGTGTTGACAACTTTTTTTTTCTGCTGTGCTCTTGATTAAATTACTTTGGCAAACTCTAATTTTCCCTCGAAACTGTTAATTTTTTTTTTTTGTAATAACCTTAGTTGAGTTGTAAAACAAAAAAAAAAGCAAAGTCCCGTGTATTTGTGAAACAGCAAATATCGTACACCCCTAAAATTGACGTAATCACCATCTACCCCCATTTATGCGTCAAATCAGCCCTTCAAACTTTTATCACGCATTAGTGGAAAGCGACCCTATCCCGACCGCGCGACACACACCCAACTTTGAGACTGATTGCGCGGAGAAGGAGCGCACCTGTTTGTGGAAATTTGTATCTGCGAGACATTAGCCGACCCTCCGTAAGTGAGGGAGAAACAGTCGCTTATCCGCACACTTTAGTCCAGAAGGTTAACTTTTCGAATTAAAAGTTGTTGCTGTTATTCTGGCTTACGGGTTTTGGAACAAAAACAAAAACATCACGAAACAATGTTACGATGCAATTTTTCTCATTGACGTGGTGGTGTTCGCTTGCGTGAACAAGGTGCTTTAATCTGCGTTTGATCAACATTTTGTGAGGTACGCAAAAGCATTTATTCGTTTGCTTAAAAAATTTCGAATACATCCAATTGAAAAATTCCAGATTTTCCTGCAAAAAGCGCCCTCAAATTGTCTCGTTTGCGCGTCTAACTTTGGGTATTTTTTTGTACACGAGACTCCAAGTAAAATCAAACGACATCTCTACACGTGACCACTGAGCGCATCCAAGGGGTGGTTAGCTCGGTTGAAAAAGGCGGTTTCAAAGTACGGCAAAAACCACCGTTACGGAATAATCTCGGGATTTTCTAAACCTACGAAACCATACCGTATGAATTTTTATGTCGAGCCACGGTAGTAAACCAAGCAAAATTTTAATACTTGGATGTTTAGCGTGTTCAGCATGCAAAGTACGCATACGTGACGGAGTAGGAATATAAGTGCAGCACATTGAATACGTAAAATTTTGTGGAAGAGGGACTGGATGAGAGGAAACACACCCACACATTACGTGTACACATTTGCAGGGAAAAAAAGGAACTGTGAGGGTCGACGAGTTTGAATAGCGCGTTGTATTATTATTATTTTTTTTTTTTTTCAAGGATTGGGAAGAAATCCATGCTGTTGTTGTTGCCCTTGGACGTAGAGGAAAGCCGCGTGTCCCGGAAGTTGGATATTTAACACACTTGTGCTCGGAGGTGTCTCCCGAATTCATAAACCCATATGTATTTTTGATATGAACATTAAAAATAGAAATGTTACGTTTGTCCACCAGCAACGACATATATGGTATTCGAACGAGTTGTGGAAATTATTTTTCTTTTGTGTGCCCACATTGGTGCAAGTTATATGTATAAGGTATGGAAAACATTTACGAGTTATCAGCTGCGAATAACATTTTTGGATTGAAGCCAATGTAAATGTAATTCAAAGACTTTTTAGTGACGTTTTTGCAAAACTAAGAAAATCCCCCCACGATTCAGTTGCCGTGATAGCCAAAAAAAATCCACCTTGAAAATCTCCAGGATGACGTTGCCGAAATTCCTCTCCTCCCCCAAAATTGGCCCGAAATATCCAGCCCCAGACTGAACTGTAGGGGGGGAGGAAAAAAAGGAGGTTATTATTACGTGTATATTTATAAACTCGTGTAGGTATATATATAACACTAGTTTGGGCCAAGAGAAAAAGCAAGTTTTCACCTTTTCGATGGCAAATATGATAAAAGGAAAGTTTTTCTCTATCCGTGGCTGTTTCCAGCTCACACGTTAACAACACCGGGCAACGAACCGGAGGAAAGAGCGCGACTCGAGTTTTCAGAGACAGTTCACCCGTTTTCAAACTTGATAATGATCAATTTCTTTCTTTTCTCTATCTTTTTTCCTTTTTCTTTTTTTTTTTTTTTTCTTTTTTTTTTTTTTTTTTTTTTTTTTATCAATCTCGAGAAGCGACAAATTCAAGCTTGTGCCTTACAATTTTCTTCCTCCCCCGGGTGCATGTGGTCCAAAGAAGAAATCACCCCCTCGATGCATAAAAATGTCTTTATTAGGGCGCGATTCGAGAGTCGGCCACGTGCTGGAAATCAATAGCCAAGAGAGGCAGGAGGAATAATAGGTGGGAGGATTCCACGCGCCATCCGGCACGTGTGCTATACGACGAGAGGCACACATGCACGCGCCCTTTGATTTATAAATCTCGCCGTTGTGTTACCCACTCCCTCTTCGTTTTTTTTTTTTTTTTTAACGATAGTCTCTGATGTCTGTTTTCCGTGCGCGGTTCGTTTAGCAATTTTTTTCTCTTCCTCACTGTGTGCAGATATTTAACGCGTTGGTCGAGGAAACCTTAGACTGTTTACTGTTTGCGTTTGTCATTTCGCGTGAAGCGCTTGATGCGCTCGGTTATCTAGATAGCGCCATGAATAATGAGTTTTCGAGAGCTAAGTGTACGTACAAATGGGTGTCTTGGGCACATAAAAGTATGGGACAAAATTTTCACGTGAATTAATACAACAATACTCTTTTAATCACGATGTGCTTTGCACTGCTTGTCAGGCCCCGATGACGTTGTTGGCTTTTTACTAAAGGGGAGGGGGTTGAAATAATCACGAGCTTTGTCGACGGATGGGCGATCGTCAAAAGGAAGGCTTGGCCTGTTTTTTCTCCAAACAAAACGCTTTGTGAGGATTTACCGAGAATATACGTTTTTTTTTTTTTTTTTTTTTTTTTCAACAATCTCCGTGATATTTGCTCAAACAATTTACTCATTTCGACTTTGGAAACTTTTTTGGTCATCCCGAGCTTAAAGTACTCGTGAATAAAATAGGAGAGAAAACTATGGTGTAAAAAATATGAGGGGGGGGGGAATACCCGACAATGGCCCCTGTCAAGCGAAATGAACTTCTTACTCAGATTCTGGGGCAAGCGCAGAAGTATTACAATACATCTCATTCTCCGACACTCAACAACCATCCCTCGAGAAGGTCGAAGAATCGCCGCTTTGAGCACATCTCTCGGCCCGTCCCACTCTCGTCTGGCTCATTTTGCATAAAGCACACCGACCCAAGAGAGAGACAGAGAGTGACCTTTTTTTTTTTTTTCACCTCAATATTCCGAATTGCAGGTACACGCGCAAAACTCAATATCCGTCGTTCTCCTTGCAGGAACGACAATTATCCTTCGGCAAAAAGACAAAGTAACTCGTTTACCGTGTACACACCTTTCGGCCTAAGTAAAGCGTTACGCGCGCCTTCACGAAATCCGATAAATCAAACCCGACCCCAGTACACGCCACCCCTTCCCTGCTCGAGCGGGAGAAATATTAGCGCTCGATTCAATTTCCTCTTTCCTTGCCAACTACCGCGAACGCTGCAAAAAAAAAAAAAAAAAAAAAAAAAAGAGCAAGGACGATCGATAAATGTAAACAAACTGAAAATGTCACCGAAGGTATATCGCCAGCCCGAAAGAAGAAAGCTTGTTTTTGTCGATTGTCCTCTCACTTTTTTATCGTCACCTTTGCGCGTATGCCAGATCGATAAGCTTTCATTACGATAATGCCGATACGATCGCGCTCAGCGGCGCGCAATCATGATAATATGGAGCGTCAGTCCGGGTCTAAAAATATATGTATTATATTTCCAATCTACTGATGCGATCGACGAGAGTGGATTGCTCGATATGTTTATCCGTGAAAATTTTTATCGACGCGCGTGTCAATCTTGGTCGAGTGTAACATCACGTAACACTTCCCGCACTGGGTGGGGGGTTATGCATCGGCTACTCTTTAAATTTGAAATAATGAAAATTTCACTACTTGGGCGAGTGAACGAGATTTTCACTGGCGAAATAGTAAAAAATAAGGGTTGTTTTTGGGTAGCACCCAGTAGATATAAGTTTTAAATCTAAATATTTATAAATAATCCAATAAACTATCTTGATCCAAATGAAGATAATTGTGTAACCTGTATGTACATTTATTATTTTGAGTGGTACCAACAATTCAGTCAACCATTTAATTTAAATAGTATAATAATAGTATAATATGTTAACTTGGTAGTAACAGTGGATATTCACTATTTCGCAGTTAAATCCACTATTTTACAGTTTATACATGCACTATTTTTGAAAAAGTTGTATACTTATTACTATTTAAAACGTAGAGAGTAAACTTTGAGGGGAGATTTTGACGTTCGAAAATATATTACTTACCATAGCAAAACATGTTGTTATCGCGATTCAAGAAAACGAAACAACAAAGCCAAACTCGTGCACTACTTGCAAATACTCCAGGAGTTATGAAGCAGCAGTGATGTATAGGAAAACTAAGAGAATTCCCGGGCAAAGTCAGTCACGGTACGAGCGGAGCTTGCAAAAATATTCCCCGACTTTTTGACGAAAGGAATTCCCGGGGCTCCCTTTTTTTCCTTCACAAGTCCAGTGCTGGTAGTAGCAGCAGCAGAGGAGCAGTCGAGCGGACCACGTGGTAGTTTTGTCAGGCTTGTCAGCGCGTGTCTACGTCGTCGTTATTTCATCCGCGGCTGGACGCGACGTTAATTACAGAGAGAGGGGCGAGTCGCTTTAAGTGCAGGGGCGAGCGAGGGAAGACTCGGGGGTGGGGGCGTTCGTTAAGTTCACTTGACTTTGCGACACCGTTGCCGTTGAGAGAAGGCTGCGCGAGGGAGAGAGGATGTAGCTGCGAAAGACGCTCTCTTCGCTTCAAAGCAACTGTCCGTCTTTGAATTTTAGCAGGTGGATAAACTCGAGGACGCGCGACAGAGGTCAAATTAGCTGTCGAAACTTTTTTTTTCTTTTTTTTTCTTTATTAATTAGGTTGTTTTGGAGAATAATTTTCATGATATTTGTTCCAGGTATGCAGTCGAATTTCACACTGTTTGCTAGATGATAATATTAAAATATAAGTCAAAAATATCATAGATATATGTATAATATAGTTGCAAATTTTCGTATAATCTTGAGGGGTGGGCTAAATCACGTAAAGGGTAGATCACGTATTATTATGATAAAATTGATCCCTGCATGTGTATAAGGACAATTCACTGTACACGTATTCGAAATAAAGGGAAAATGTTGTTTTTCATAGCACAAAGATGTGCAAATTATTATTATTACTATTCAGGAAAGCTATAAAGTGAGAAAACTTGACTGTCACAGATTTAACACGCTTACACGTCTGTAAAATCTGTGACAGAAATGTTTTTCTCTCTACAGATCTCTACGAAAAAAATTGCTTAGCTCAATAGGTTTGTCCAAATAGTTTACGAAATATCGGTTTGTTTTTTCTAAAAACGTTTATCAACACTATACTGTACTGCATTTTATATAAAAAAAAAAAAAAATTCAACAGTATGAGTTTAGTAATTTTATTTTTTCCCACTCGGTGTCGATCATCGTTATGACATTGACTTTGTGTTGAGACCAACGAAATACATATTTGCCACCCTGGGATTTTATTTGTATACTCCCTTATTGGCTCTATGTTAACTTGTTGCAAAAAAAAAAAAAAAAAAAAAAAAAACTACGTGTTGACATGTAACACACAAACAACATATGGTTTAACAACCATGAAATTTTTTTCTCTAAACCTGACCGAAAAACACCGTACACCGTATCACTTTATTAAAACCGCAATCACGTAACATTCATAACAATCATAACGAACGTCACGAACCCGTGCAATAAGTAAATATGTATGCATGTATACCTAACTCGATCGGATATGCACTGTGCAAAACCATTTCCATAATTCCATAAGTAATATACCGGCTGACCATCAACTTACCTGTACACAACTGTACATGGCACTTGTATACGCTCGGTGCATATTAATTATCTCTCTCTCTCTCTCTCTCTCTCTCGCAGCAACAACACGTGAGAGTGTTATGTAGGCACGTGGCGTGCAAGGGTAAACATCATTGGTCCCAAAAGCGTGCGAACTCTTGTCCATTAGTAAATCGCTTAATCGCCCGTTAAGCCCCAAATACCAGAATAAAGCCATGTGTATGCACTATCTTATATATATGTACACACCATATGCTTTTTGGTATATCACCCCCTACACACACACACATCCAGTAATAGCTGTGGATGCGTCGCGTTTGCGAATAAATTTGTCTCGTAATCCCCTCTCGCCGATTTTCGCGCTTATAAGCCGCTTAAAAGCTCACAGCTCACTTTGTGTGCACATCTTGTGGTTTTTTAGCTTCAAAATGGGCTCCCATCAAAACGCCAAACAAGACACATCCCTTATAAATTCGCGAGCAATTCAATTGCGATAAATTTCGATTTCGTTGCCGGTCGCCACCGTAAATTTTCAATCGGCCACGTACATCGTCTCTCTTTCGTTTCGCGTTGCCTTTCTGCAAGTCCTTACGAGCAAAAGAATCCTACACCAGTCGATCGCGAGAAACAGTAGTCGTCGACTTGAATACAGCACCCCCATCAATCTTTCCTCCCCTGGCCCCTCGCCCTTAGCTGTTCTCTATCGCTTTCAATGATCCCCCGAGCGTAAATAATATCACCATCATCATCTTCAATAAACTCGAGATGAAGTCTCTGGGTCTGTATAAATGTCGACGTGGGACAAGGTATTAAGGTATACATTCGCTCACCCTTGGAACTGTGAAAAAGGATAAAAACTTTAAATATACGAACACGCACGTGCGTAAGTGTGAAAGCTCGTTGCGTGACGTCCATACATATACGCGCCGTAGGTGGTGGGTCATTCGATTTTCGGATGAGCACGAGACGGCACACGTACAGAGGGATATGTGACACTATTTTTGTTTTTTTGCCCGATGTGTCTTCCGGGTGGGTATCAAAAACAAGGCCGAGGTGATGAAAATAATTGTATCGACGGGGCTGAAGACATTTCACGGGGAGGGGTATATATATTGCGACGCCGCGCACGTAGGGTTTTGTGGATTAAGATGACTCCGCGGGTGACTCTCGCCCAACTTTCTGGTCCAAAATGGGGCGAACAACAACCAAACAGTTTATACAGTCCCTCGGCCAAACTATACGTACGTACGTGACAAACACGTACACCCATCCGTTTCCCTTCTCGGATGTTTCGGTGAAATGGAATTGGGGAGGGAAAAAAAAAAGAAGAAAACAATCCACGGTGTTCCTTTTACTTGTGTGTACTATAGGTGGGTAGGTGAGATTCGGTGGGGGCAGATGCTCGTATGACCCCATCGGTTTATTTTTTTCCTCTCGAGCGATCATGCCTCGAAAGTATTCCCCAGAGAGGAGAAGAAGAAAACGAAACCCATTTAAGCTCGTTCGGTCGGTTGGTCATACACTCCCCCACGCGGACACAGTCCCGTTCCATCGGGGGGTTCAACTGTGCGCGTCGTACACGTGAGAGCTGCGCTTCCACGGTAAAAGCGTCGGAGATTCGTGTCGCCTAAATATGTATACGGAGGAGGTGGGAAAGACAGCCGGGGGTGGAATTTCGGAGACGATCGGAAAAGTTTTTTCATATGCACGGGAAGGTCGGGTGCTCCACTTACACGGGTTTTTTTGATTTATTCGAGCGTCAGCCAATTTTTCCCGTCAAACTGTACAACTTTGATTTGAATTTCGGGGCTCCCTCTCTTTTGTTCTCTGATGTGAACGCGAAATGGTAGCAACGTCGCTGGAATTATATTTTTCTCTGCGCCGCACCATCGCGTTGTTATAGGCTTTTCCTGTGGTCCGCGCAGCGCGTACACTTACGAAAATGAAACAAGAGAGCTTTGCCTTTGCTTTCGACGAAATAAAATGGCACACGGAACGAAAAAAAAAGGGGAGGTGTGTGTATATAGGCACGCATTACGAAGGCAAATGAGTTTTCGTGCCCCAGGGGCAAAAAAGCTCTTCCAGTCCCCGCGCGCTCATCGGATTGGTGTTGTTATTGTTATTATTTCGGGGCGAAAGATACGTCCCTCTGTAGAGCGCCTCCTTTCTCTCTGTAATATTATTTTGTGAGCCACTCGATACGTGGCTCTTATTAGTGTGGATAAAAATTACTTTACAACAATAACTATAATAATAATTGGCAGGTGTGTAGGTACTTTTTACGCGGATGGAAAAAAGTTATTCGTTGGTGCGTACGAGCGTTTAGTGAGTTATAGTTGACGTATTTGTAGAGTCAACTTTGCTCTGAGCACACCCACAGGTAAATTTGGAGTTTGAAAAACCCCGTGGTACACGTGTATACACGTACATGGGGGTGGAGCTGGTTAACAAAGTTAACTCAATCTCAACAACTTCTCTATTTCGTTACTGCTCATTGCGTCGCGTGGGTACGTATTTCGGCGTCCAATGAAGTGTATTACGGAATAAATGCGGGCACAAGTGGTAATGACCCCCTGCGGAGGAATAATGATGCATACACAGCCAGCGTTAAAATAAGTTCTTTTTTCTTGATTAATATCGATCCCCAACGCGAGGAAAGTGAATTGTTTTCCATTATCTCGTCCCGTGTATCGTTAATGGTGATGTTAAACAAGAGGGGGGGGGGAGTAAACACACACACACACCCACACCAATGTGCCCACCGGGTGAACGTTGCTGTTATAATAAATTGTCAAAGTTGCCGAAAAGAAAAATTGTCGTCGACGCATACCCTCCCCCGAGGAAATTACAGATGAAGTTGGCGAGTAAAGTTTCTCAAAACATCCCGGCGAATACGCTCGTGCTCGCTGAGGCCATGCAAGTATTGTTTTTCTTTTCCCTTTGCGCGTAATTTCTCCTCCTTCTTCTTAAGTTGTACAGCGAGTACTTTTGTAAAACTTTACGGCGCAATCAACGGGTACATCGTTTGTGTTATTGTAATAGGAGGGGCGGGGGGGGGGGATTAAAAATCACCCCCAGAAGTCCCTGTGACGTCAAAGTCAATTCGGATGTTGTGAAAAATCCAACTCGGCGAACGCCCGACACCTACGCACGCTCAGTCGATTTTTCGTTTACCGCCTTTCCGAGTCCTCGCCCCCCCCCCCCTTTTTTTACCTCTGAAACGAAATAAATTGATACAGAGCGCGTCGATACGCAGGAGCCTCAAGGAGTCAATAAAACTCCATACACGCGGAGAAAAAAAGTCCGGCTGCGAACATAAAACTCTTTTCACGCTGTACACCGTAAAGAACACACGTGTGTGTGTGTCTCTCCCACCCCCTCTACCATAGTGCACGTAAATCCTGTCGTCTCAATCGTAAAAAAAAAAAAACGCAAGATCTTCCCCCTTCGGCCCGTCGACTCTCCTCGTCCTTTTTGCCGACTCCCCGTAAATTCATTAAGCAGACCCGCGACACTTTCTCTCTCTGCTTACTTCTCAAAGTAAAACTCGAAGGGCAAAAGTGGAGTTTGTTCTCCACCTCTTGCCGAGGAATACCTTGATTTTTGGATTTATATACCGCAGCTATACGCGTTTATTAAAATATTCCTCCCGTGTATGTACATAGGCTAGCTCTGAAAACAACAATCATAAAATCCTATACATGAATTATTCGACCACATCCAATTCCCAACATAGACATCAACTGGTTTTTTTTTTTTCCTTTTTCCCCCCCTCTCTTTTTGCCTATCGATTGTTATTTATAAGCCAGTGAGTTCCGGTTTTTCGAATGAAATAAAAGTGCCGATACGCATGCATATATATCGCCCACACACGTGGATTTATTATTATCACGATGTTGACCCATTTTTCATAGCACAGCTCTCTTTCTCTCTATATCGTCCTCGTTCTCGTTACTCATAACTTATTTAATACGACAGATTGTTTATTATTATATTATTATTATTTGTTGTTGTTTTGCACTGCACCGTCATACCGGCATTATCCAACAATAAATTTGAATTTATTAGGCTTGATAATTTTCATTTGCTCTCGATAAACGCGCGATCCGATCGATAACCCGAATACACTCGAGTCACGCGTTTGATACTTTAGTCTATACTGCGTGAATGTTCATTTTGAAAAAAAATGCATCATTCAGTTGAAATTATTTTCATCCCCCTCGCTCCCTCCTGTCCGATTCGTAATAGCTATCACTTACATGCTCGCAGAAGCGAGTATCTTCGAAGGATCAATCTAATTTTTACTTAGTCTAATACTTTATCATCGATAAAGGCATGGTCTGTGCCTATTACGTATAATACGTGCTCTGTCGTCTACTGTTATGATAAGTATAGAGCGTCTTTTTGTTTTATTTCCGGGAAAAAGGAAGGGGGGGGGACGTTGTTAGACTAATATAGGCGTAAATCAAGTTGTGAACCAACAAAAACGATTCGCTGCGCGTGAGTGACATTACGTTTGGGGGTCATCGAGTTGTTGTTTCCTCAATCGAGTTTTGGGTGCTTTTAAGATCGCGATCGATGCATTTACCCTGTAACGGGGTAAATTAAGTACAAAAGCTCGAGCTGAACAGGTTTCGTGCTTCCGAGCTATTATACATCGGATAGCCGAGCATACGCTTTTCCTTGTTTGCTTTCGTACATGTAGCTGCAATAAGAGGATGCTACACGGTCGTGTTTTTAGACTTTAGTCCTTTTTTAGGTGTACCGGTTTATAAGGATACACGTTTATGGGTTAATCTTGTTTTACGGAAAAAATTGCTGTTTCGTGTATCTACCAACGTCTTAATAGCCATTTAAAATCATACATCTATTAGTTGGCATTTTGTTTCATTTTGTGACCTTTTTTTATATTCAAATGTCAGTTTTTGTTTGGTCACGTAGACAACTCTCAAACATTTGAATAAATGACAAAGATCGTCTGAAAGTGTCGTAAAAATTCTTTACAATCTTAGATTTTGATGCATAGCTGCAGTAACAGTATAAAAAGCTCGTGTCCGCGAAAAAACAGTTTCAGATTATCGATTCGTGAATTGTAGATGTTAATCCAAGTACGTGTGATATATGCTGCCAATCGAATGGTGATGCAAAATTCTTATTTTTTACTATTTAGAGATTAGTCAGTGTAACTTTATATTATTAATGTTTATTTTTAAAATAAATGATTAAAACGAACATTTATGTATGTCTTTTGAACACGACAGTAGAGCCCAAAACCTGAAAGCCTCGCGTAACTCGGAAAAATCCCAAAAAAAATTATAAACATCAAACGCCGGAAATCTCTCCCTCTCAGAAATAACACACATAATAAAATAACACTTTTCATAAAATTACAAACACTCCCCTCATAAACATCTTTTCCACGATAACGCCGTGGATCCGAGCCCTGGCTCTTATCAGAAATGAAGTCATTTAATATATAAAATTACGAAAATTAAGAGCCGCGTGATAATTAATAATTAGCAATGCAAAAAAGCCTGCGTACCCGCACGCACACAACGCACACCCCGACAGCCACCGAGGTGGCGATAAATCAGTAAGCTGGTCTCTTAAATTTAATTTGTAATCACCAGCACACGCGGCTATTATACCGGCGCAATTACGCGGACAAGTCCATCAAGTGGAGTTGCTGGCAGACGACGAAAAAAGTGGACGTAATCAGTCAAAGAACTGAGGATGAGCCGCCCCAACGTATGTGCCCAAAGTCCTCGAATCTAGTCTGCACGGCACACGCTATTTCCCCGGGGGCACTAAATCATGCGCGGCTAGTTAAATCACAACATTATAAACATGCATCGGCTCTTGTATACGTGTGTGTCCTGTGTATATGCAGTGGCTTACAGTTACTTTGACGCGACGGCCAAGATCTGCGTATACATACATGCATGTTGGTAACTAAACAGACGCGATTATTGCCACAGTGGCGGCAGCAGTAGAGCCGTGATTAACTTTTGCTGTTCGTGCTCTCCTTCTTCTTTCGCCTTTTTTATGCGTCCACCTTCGGGATATATTATGCACCAGTTTTACGATCGAGAAACGCGTTTTTTTTTTTTTTTTTCTTTGTTTTTTCAAGAAAATAGGCACAAAAATGTTTGTTGCGTTTTTCATTGACACCAAGGGCAAACGTAAGAAACATGAATAACCTTTGTTTCAAAAACTTGCAGTTACATCCTTATTTTACTATTATTTTTTTTCCAGCGCCTGCAAGTAAAAAAAAAAAAAAAAAAAAAAAAAAAAAAAAAACTTCTAATCGCGTGTCCGAGATAAATATACGACGAGCGTGCTAATGCTAATTAGCCTCCCTCTGCTGTGTATAAAGCGCAGGTTACACCTTCGTGATCACAAGCGTGGACCGTTTGCTGCTTATCCTTTTGTTTTTCAATTTTTTCATTCCGTTCTCGTATTGGTACGTGAGTTCGTTTTGGTGGTAAATTTTTAGTATACTAGCTACAGTTCGTACCTTTTTTTTTTACAAATCACTTTCTCAGTGATTTTCATATCACTTGGTTGATTTTTATTAGTACGAGACGCTTGTACGAGAGTTTGATCGTTATATGCAACATCTATACTTTGTGGCTATTATTTTTTAATCCACGCCACTGAATTTTTAATTATTGCTGCAACAATCGCGATCGCAGATGATATTAAAAAGATTAAAACATGTACAATGCATATTATTAACGAGGGCAGTTTATTGCGCAACGTTGAAACGTTGTAATAAGGCGCGTGCTGATAATTCGCGAGCAATTACAGTGTGCAACATGCTATGAAAAAAAAAAATTATTTTCAAATTAAAAAAAAGTTGGTTGGTTTTTAGTTTTCCTTAACTTCAGCGTCGATTTTTCTTCTCCTTCCCTCGCAGAATTTTACCTTGATCATTAGCAAATTCAGAAAAGAACCAGTCAAGTACGAAATTTCACCGTGTCCCCCCCTCCTCTTAGAAAAAAAAGACCCTCGACCTGCTTTTTTTCTCCTCGCAGTATAAATAATCGCTGTTAAATCAACCGATAAATTCCATCATCTTCGTCCCGCGCAGCAGTGGCACAAGCAGTTTTCAGCTGCCACCTTCTTTCCGAGAGCGCGCCAGCCTCCACGATTATATCAAGAATTTATTACGAGTACGCGATATATGCAACCCACTCGTGGAAGAAAGGGGGGAGGGAACCTCATTGTCATTTTTATTGAGCTTTTCGCACGAAGTACTATATGCGCCTTAGGTGTTTGACATAAAAAAAAAAAAAAAAAAAAAATAGGGACAACTTCCGTGTGATTCTCATTTGAAAGACGCCTATGCTGTCATTAACATTTTTTTTTTTTTTCCTTTTTTTTCAATTCATAAGCTTGGCCAATGAAAACAAGGGACGTGTTAATACGCATTATAAAAGGAGACTAAAAGCTTTTTGTGTAAATACATGTATACGGTATGGTAAGGGTGACTTACCCTCCTAGTGCCGCGCCGTGAACATTAAGGTTTATTAGCGCACATGTGCCGAGAGAGCTCCTGATATCATCAAGCTCGTAAAACCCGTGGTGTTACGTATATACGTGCGAGTTTGGTTGAAATTTGCGGGGCTGTGGTGTTAAGAAGTTTATCGGCTTGATGAATTTTCGACTTTGCATATAGGTAATCGATCCTTTGCGGCACATGTATATGGCTACTGTTGATGATTGCTCGTGTACTATGGTCATGCCGAAGCTCCTTGTGCGTGGGATTTGTTGACGAAAGTTAGCGTGCACTTATGGAAGCTTATGAGCTTGGAGTTGTTGATGTTTTATGCGTTGAAATTTTGGGCTTTTCAGGCGTAATATAGTCATCCCAGTGAGTGTGTTGAAAATACGTCTGCGTGGCACATTGGGTAAGATTCTGGATAAATGTTTTATGCAAATCGTAGATTTTTGCAGATAAAATGTAAATATGCTATAGTAGAACTACAGCAATGAAGAGTGTAGGTTTTGGAAGATGTCAGATGGCAATTGGCATCGTATCGAAAAGAAGTTGATATTTCATGGATGGCAGCTTCTGATATAAAGGGATTAAGGTGTGAAAAATTAAAAAAAAACTTTCAGTTTTTTAATTAAAATTAAAACTAAAATGTAAAACTGGTTTGTGCGTTAATAATACCAATATCTGATATATTACCGATATTCGAAAAACTCGAACAATATTCAGCTTACCTGATGTAATTACAAAATGAACAATAAAATATACTTAAGATAAAGAATTGTTTTACTACACACATGTATAAAATACTTAACAATTTCTGAAAATCGATTGACGTCTTTGCTCTACTTATATATCTCTTTTCAGCGGTAAAAAAAAAAAGATTTTTTAAAACAGCTTATGTTGACCTCTATTTCAAAGCCATTTGTCGTTTGACTCAAAAGCTTTAATTAAAAAATGGAAATTTAGTGGAATTTTAAACCAAATTAAGTTTTTTTAACCAAACATTTTTCTTAAATTTACGCACAGACTATACTTTCTACTCGTTAAAAACAGTGTTGGATGAAAAAGTAAATCGCAAATATATAGGTGTGAAGCATAAAGCTATCACGTGCAGGTTACGCGTACGTGCACTACGCAACAAAAATACGCGAAGAAATATTTTCGAAAATTTTAGTTTTATTCGGCATCTTGTTCAAGTAACAGAGTATTTTTATAGGTAATTATAAAACATAAAAAATTCCAAGCTAACGTTTCAACCTATTATGGCGCAACCCTACTCAGCGAATTCGTTCTTCTGCAGATCGCATTGAAAAAAGAAGAGTGGATCCACAAAAAAAAACAGATCTCTCGCAACTCGCAAGTAATAGAACTACTATGCGATATTCTCTACCCGTATAAAACTAGGTTTCCTTTGTTCCACTCATTTGACGAGTAATAATAATAGTAAAATGCATTGTTACATCCCCTTCTGTTGAATACCCGTGAAGTTTCTCTTTTCATTCGCACACGAGCACCCCACCAGCATTTACAGTCAAAAAATATCTGTTTTTTTTCCTTTTTTTCCATATGTGCATCTACCGCTGTCTTTGTTCTGCGAATCGAAGCAAGGACATCTCTTTCTCTAGCGTCTCTTTTATGTGCTGGTCTCGCATAAAAACGAGCAATTAACCGTGAACGAACAAGGATAATACTTATAACTGTGTCGAGTTTATCTGATGGTCCGTCCACACGAAGCTACGCGTTAATGCACGTCTATTAAAAAACCATGCGAGTGTATAATTTTATTGAACCGCACGATGACTTTGAGGATTGATAAGGATTTCATAGCGTTGGCAATGCCTTATCGATTACTGTATTTTATCACCTCATCATGTGCTATCGCGGTGTTAAAACTATGGAGTGAGTTTTATGGATACTAAAATTTATTACTCAAGTTTGATCCACAAAATAAAAATCTTAATTAACTTAGAATTCGAAAACACACAGCCACGGCCGTAAATGTACGGACACCGTGAAAGTTTTACAACATTATCAAATGACAAGTACGACCAACAATTTTGATTACCACGCAGTCGTTTGAAGGGAAAAGTAACTTTTCACCGTGTAATATGAACACGAGAATCAAATATACTGTAGAGTGAGGGTGAGGTTATAATAAAATCACTTTGGCTTACTACAGCTGGCTATAATATTGTGAAAGGAAACCCGGTGCGCTTTGCGTGGTCAAAACATTAATTATATGCAAAGGTGTATACGTATCTCATGTATATTCACACGAAGTTCAAATGGATAAGCCACTGTTCGCAGGGGCGATGATAAAAGCTGAATAATTTACTTTACGCGATAATTGACTCTTGCTTTTTGTCCTCCCAAAATCTAACGTTCAATGAAAGTTTCATCTTTTGATCGGGCTAGAGCATACATTGGTTGTTACAGTAATAATTTTTTTTTTTTTTTACTTCAGATAGATGTTTTGTATAAACAAGACTTGGAGAAAACCGTTTTAATGTTTTATTTAAAAAAATATTACGAGAAATATTACAACTTTGTGCAGCAGTATTCACTGTTATTTTCTTATTTAACTCGCATGTCCGTAGCAGTATGGGCAGTATTTTTTTTACATGTCATGGATCATAAGATATTGTAGTACACTACAGTAAATTCCAATTTAAATTAATAGTTTTTTAATACAGATCCGGTTAGGTTAATTTAATATTTCCGTGCCCGTCGATAGCTCATCTTACCTTACTCGTCTGTCTCTACTTAATTTTGAAGACGAAACTGTTTATAATGGATGATAATAAGATGCAATGTAAACATAAAAATACTCAATCACTTCCTTTGTCTAGTTTTGCAAATTGAATCAATAGATTTTTAATATTGGGAAGATAACGTCCCGTCAATTTCTCGGCGTCCGTCAATACCTTATCTTACCTTACTCGTCTGTCTCTACTTAATTTTGTATAAATGACATAGATGAACGTACTCATATTCTGTAGTTTTCTTAGAATATTGTAGAGCAAAATTATAGATAAAATGCGCTCGTCAATGTCTTGTCTTACTTTATTCGTCTGTCTCTACTTAATTTTGTATAAATGACATAGATGAACGTACTCATATTCTGTAGTGTTTTTAGAATATTGTAGAGCGAAATTATAGATAAAATGCGCTCGTCAATATCTTGTCTTACTTTATTGGTCTGTCTCTACTTAATTTTGTATAAATGACATAGATGAACGTACACATATTCTGTAGTCTTTTTAGAATATTGTAGAGCAAAATTATAGATAAAATGCGCTCGTCAATGTCTTGTCTTACTTTATTCGTCTGTCTCTACTTAATTTTGTATAAATGACATAGATGAACGTACTCATATTCTGTAGTCTTTTTAGAATATTGTAGAGCAAAATTGTAGATAAAATGCGCTCGTCAATGTCTTGTCTTACTTTATTCGTCTGTCTCTACTTAATTTTGTATAAATGACATAGATGAACGTACTCATATTCTGTAGTCTTTTTAGAATATTGTAGAGCAAAATTGTAGATAAAATGCGCTCGTCAATGTCTTGTCTTACTTTATTCGTCTGTCTCTACTTAATTTTGTATAAATGACATAGATGAACGTACTCATATTCTGTAGTCTTTTTAGAATATTGTAGAGCAAAATTGTAGATAAAATGCGCTCGTCAATGTCTTGTCTTGCTTTATTCGTCTGTCTCTACTTAATTTTGTATAAATGACATAGATGAACGTACTCATATTCTGTAGTCTTTTTAGAATATTGTAGAGCAAAATTATAGATAAAATGCGCTCGTCAATGTCTTGTCTTACTTTATTCGTCTGTCTTTACTTAATTTTGTAGAAACGACACATAAAAACTTAATAATATTTTGTAGTCTGTTTAGTGCAATGAATTCCTCTCTATATACTTTCTAGCTTAGCTTATCTTGCTCGATCGTATTTAAAAAATTCACCAGTACATCAACGACCTCTTCCTCACACAAAATTCATATGATGAAAAAGTCCGTCGTGATAAAATCAGTGCTCGCGAAAGCGAAAATAAAATCGACTCGAAAAGAGTAAAAAGGAAAAAAAATGTCCGTTAAATCCCTGAAAATTCCGTCGATAAGCTCGCAACCGGGGCGTCAAAATCCTCCTGTTGCAGCAGCCGTGAATATAGGAAAGGGGGTATAAAATCCAGAGGCGCGCAAAAACTTTAATCTACCAGCCGCAGCCACGAACCCTCCCGCGCACCTCGAAGAGACGATCGCGAGAGCTCGTTAGAGCCCAGAGACCGGAATCTGCTCGGGTGCAGGTATTACACGCGAGACGCCAGAAAAGATAGTCGTCCAGCTCCCGCAGGAGCCGGCGCTCGATAAACTCTCCTCTACGCGCGAGTACGGGGCTGTTGCTGCTGCGCTTGGCTCGTATAAATGACACTCAGGAGGTCCTTCCTTTCTCTTTTTGCGGTTCACCGAATGAATAACCCAGACCAGGCGGAAAAAGAGGAGCTGCGAGATTAAGTACCTACGAGCATGAAAATAACTCGTGGCTCGTTTGGCACGTACGCGTTACGAGTGAGATTCAATGAGAGACACCTTACGCAATACAGAGCGCTGATTCGTGATCCTTATTAATAGCCCGCTGTGACGTAAGTGGTCGTTTCGTTGTGCGTGCTATAATATGAGCCTCGTTTTTTTAGCGGTTATATGAACAGCGTTTGCACATACGATTTTAAAAATGCACCGATAAAGAAGAACCTTCCCAGCTGTGTGTACCATTGAAACGAAATGACAAAGTGTTTGCATACTTTGGCGAAAAATAGATCGCTCGGTCGATTCATTGGCGTCATTGCCGCTGGATTTGGTTTTGTTTGTTTTTTCTTCCCCGCCGTGGTAGCTTTCGTAGACACGAGTGCACTTAAACAGTTCCAGAAATCGTAATAGATCAACCGACTCATTTTCCCAACAATAAAGTGGATTCCTCCTTGGAAAATTTTCACGGCTAAAGAGGAAAATAACGAGTGGGACGTGTGCATGAAAAAAACAATCAAGCACTTGAAAGCCTCGACGAAGAGTGCCAAGTTTTTACGAGGTTTTGTGAAAGGACAGCCCCTGCTCCTAACCCCTCGTTCGTTAAGGGATTCCTTGAACTTTACGATGTTTAACCAGAGCTTGCACAAACCCCGAATTGATAAGCTCCGTGGCTCTTCTGTGCGTACAGCAAACTCCAAAGATCGAAAATGGAGATAAGGGGATGTTGAAGCGATGAGTGTACGTGTGCACGCGTGATGGTAAGCGTCGGGATGATACTCGTGCTTTTGACTTGCCGAGTTTATCGGTTATTGTTGGAGGAGGAGAGCTGCGCCTGTTGTAAACTGTGGTCCACGCGAGTGTAGCATATTTCCCGTCCATTTCGCGTTTTCATTCGAACGGAGGGACGAAAATTTACCGAGCCTGCGTGGCTGTGTTTAATGGATTTGTACGCAGGTATTAGCTCGCGAAATGTTTCAATGGCGCCGTTAGAGTGTGACTAATCGCGTGGGTGTTGTTGGTGGTTTAATGGGGCTGTTGGATCGGTGGACGATTGATGTGTTGGTAGGCTCTTTTTTTCCGTGATGAATTATATAGCGCACGATGGATCGGTTCACCACTTGATGTATGGTATTTCGTTGTTTTAGTTCCTTGCAATGGAGAGACAAAATTAAACGGGATGTCATGTTGGAAGCGTGTACGTGTTTTCCTTGCCTTGGGCGATCAAAGTTTATTGACTCGCGTTAACCCAGCACTGGGCTTATTTTGTTTGCTTACAAATCATTTGATCTGATAATAGTTTTATTTTTTTTTCTTTTAGATTTTCGAAAAATCTTCTTGTTTTGGATAGTCATTTTTCTTTTTTGAATTACGTTTTTCTTATTCGATGATTTATCTTGTACACGACGCATCGACTCAAAAATGGTGTATGGTACCATTGGGTGATTATAAATTTTACAAATATATTTATAGAGCGTTTTTTATTTTGTCTCTGCATCGACCGTAAAACTTGAAAAACAAAAACGAAACAGGGATAAGTACAATTTGTGAGCACGTGATGAAACCTAAGAAAAAGTCTCCTTAATATGGGGTTGAAAAAAAAAACTAGCCTTAAATAAAATTTTCATCGCCTAAAATTACCAACATCGCCAATGCGTGTCCGTTAAGTACATTAGGCAGTCCATAAAAAAGATCCCCGGAAAATTAATCGGATCTCGCGAGATTAGCGTACTTGCGTCATGTACTCTGACTCACCATCGAGCCTCGCTCGCTCACACAAAGAGCTTTTCTCCTGTACAACGCGTGTCCAACGCATCCAAGTCCCAAAGCCAATCGCGACTTCTGCTTCCCTCTTCCGGCCGTGGCAGGCATAGTTTGGCATGGAATTACAAAGTTTCGCGCCACCTGATGTTACACAGGTGCCACACGCAGCTGAACTCCTTGTTTAGCAGTTGCCTAACTGAATAACACCCCCCTCCCCGTCCAAAAAAAGGCAAACAAAAAGAAGAGCCAACCATCCTTCGCTCTATTCTCTTATGGAAGATAACAAAAAAAAAAAAAAAACTCCACCTCATGCACCGCGCTATCTCGTCTCTCGTAAAAACGCAAATGGGGTTTACGCGACGGCAACGGCCCCGTAACCTCCCACCTCCTCTCTCTTTCGTCCTATAAACTGCTGAATATTCCAGGTCAAATGACGTTACGTACGCGTATACAGTGCGTGGTGTGTGGCTTGCTATTGTATCCCGTCGAAAAATGGTTTTCTTTTTTTTCCTGTACGCCTGCCTCTCTTCCTAAACAGCATCATATCACCTAAGTGCACACACACACACACACACACACACACACACACACACACAAAAGGGCACGTGTCGAGGAAGATAAATGCGAGGACCCACTATCTTTTCATTCATCTTTTTCTTCTTCTTCTTGTGGCGCTGTTGAGTTTTCCCACCCCTGGATTTCGAGTACAACCGAGTCCTAGCGCGCTAATCATAGCTGTCGTCTCCTAACATTACACATATAAAATGAATCAGGAAGTATTAGCGCGATCTTACGAAAGCTTGTACGGATGGTTTCAAGTTCTTAGTTTCGCGAAGGAAAGGTGGAAAATTTATTATTAGAACGCGAAAATTATGCGACAATTGTACTCGTAATAAAAGCTCCAGCAAACGTCTAGGATTTCTGCCCCCACACGGAAGTCTCATCGCAAGAAGCAGACGCGGGCTCTATCGCTTACCACATATATAAAGACGAGCTACAGGACGCTCCCCATTTCTTCGATATGGATCTTTTAATGGATTTTAATGGGTTGGTAGTAAGGGTGGCTTGGATTATATCTCGCCTGCTAGTACAATCGGAGTGCATCCGAGTAGCTTGATTTTGTTGTTATTTGCAGGGGGCCTGTGGAGTAATGGACTTTCTGAAATCATCAGATCTTGTGACTACGAAAGCTATTCATGCATTACCCTAAATGTACGAATAGAAAGGTGTGTGGACCAGAATATCTTTCATGAAAGACTAATTGTCACGTGACGACTGAGAAATAAAATTGTGAATTCAAATTAAGTGGTTTGAGGTCAGTTTAATTTGAGGAAAAAACGTGATTTCATATTAATGTCGTAGCCCATGTGCCTCGAGCTTTTAAATAAGTTCACATGATCTGCTGCTCGCTTTCAGTCTCCCGAGTGTCTTCTAATGGAGATTCTCCTCCTCCAGCTCAAACTATGTAATATACTTAACTCACAATTGTACAGGGGTCTTATGCTAAGTAGCTCCTGAAACTCTTCGCTCCTTCCTTCTTAATTACAAACCAGCGAGGATCAAATGTGCCATCACTCTATTATCCCTTGCACGAAATAAGTCGGATTTGCATGGACGAGTGCACTCTGTGATTTTTATTTACTTTTTTTTTTCCACGTGGAATTGGAGCGATTTCAAAATAGAGGAAAAAACAGATTGAAACGTGCGTGCGTCAGCACATCCAAGACAATCCGCTCGGCTTTGACATTTAGTTGGCCACTCGGGGATGAATATCGAGAGAGCTGTCACGTTTGTTGCGTCCAAGAGCTGAAACAGAAAATTTAATCTCGATTTCCTAGGAGAGCGAGCGTCAGCAGGAAATATCCGGTTGCACTCGTCGTTTGTCCATCGTTTGTAACGCAATTACTGTTGTTCGATGTTGTGTCATCATAATTAACTGTTATACTCGAACCGTAGTATTAATTGGTTTAATACAACAGTTTAATTAATCACTCGAGTAAGGAGAGAAAGCGATTCAATAGTACAAATTACATATGGTCAGGCGTGCTTACGTAACTCGTAAAAAAGCTTAGGTTGCAGTTTCATCTCTTTTCTAACTTTACAAAATTTTTTAATTATATCGTGAAAATTCAATTAATTAGTGCAGTTTAAAGTAAAAGGGTGATTTAGTAGTATAGGTCCGATTTTATCAGACCTGATAACACTACCTTCTGTAATTTGGGAGTGCAAGTTTTTATTGGTTGCTTTTTTTTTATTACCTATTGAAATCTCATGGAATATCTGATTTTGCATGAAATGAGGTATTTTTAAGTGGAAGCACCTAACACACATATGCACGCAAAGCTGGCTATGAACCTGTCTGCTTGAAAAAAAATCTAAACGTACATTTTCATCTTTTTTGACCATAAAATAATGCTAGAATAACGTAAACAACTTGAATGAAAAAATTTAAAACATGACTGGCAGTGTCGAGAGAAATGGTGATCAATTAGTATGGACTGAATATGGTCGGACACACTGAAACATATGTAGCTGTTTCCTGAAATATTCTCACGATTTTTATGTAAAAACAATGATAAAAATGACTCACATATGACAACTTGATAGATCACTTGTTTGAAAAGAATGGGCGATTAAGTAGGGCAGATTAGATATGGTCAGCCGTGCTGATACGGCTCATAAAAATGCTTAGTTGCATTTTCATCGCTTTTGCAAGTATAGTAATAATGTATATTACTTGAATGCATAAATTTAACAGATGACTGGTAGTGTCAAGAGAAAAGGTCGTTAAGTAGTATAGACCAAATATGGTTGGACATAAAAAGTACTTAGTAAAATATAGCTCTATTCTAAATTTCTAACGACTTTAATATAAATGATAAAAACTACTGAAACATGAAAACTTGATGAATCATTTTTAATTTAAAAAGAAAGTATAATTAAGTAGTACAGATCTGTTTTGGTCGTACATTTGAAAATTTCCTTGTATAAACCAAAAGAACGAATTTCTATTATTTGTTTTTGTTGAAATTTCGAAGATGCTTTAGCAATACTAGAGCGAATGTCGCATTTTTCAGTAAACGTAACAAACGTAGATGTACGCAAAATGCGCTATGTAGTTATTGCATGTAAAAAAAAAAATTTTAATTACATTCTCATCTCTAGTTTCACTATAAAGCAAAAACGTAAAAAACAATTAAAAATGATTCTAATGCAAGCGTGGAATGAACTACTCGTGGAAAAAGAAGTGGTGACTAAGTAGTACAGACTAAATATGGTCAGACACAATAAAATACATGTAAAAGTGTATGGATTTGCATTTTTAACTTTTTTTTTAAATTCCAAAAGTATCTTAAAACTATGAATATGAAAATTTGAAGGCCCACTAACAATGTAAGGAATGAAGAAATATTAAGTAGTATGGATCTGGTTTAATCAGACATGCGGAAATACATGTGAAAACGTGCATAAATTACATTTGTATTTATTTTCTGAATCAGCAATACTAACGTAACAAACAATTCGATAATTAATTCTTACGAAAACGTATAAGGTGAAACGTCGACGAAGTGGTAATGACCAAATATGATCAGACATGCTTAAACACGTGTAAACACTATACAAACTCAAATTTTTACGACTTGCCTGGTCACAATATATTATTATTTTTCCATCAACCAAAGGGCCTCTTTACTACATCGAGTGAGTTTTTTCCTCTGTAAATCTGAGGAAACTTGACGTGTATTTAAAAAAAGAATGTTATGCAACCTATCTCGGCCCTCTCTATAAAAATTCGTGCAGCTACATTCGGTAGCAAAGCCGACAAACAAGTTGAATTTCTTATTCGTATATACTTATACTTTGCATCGCAAAGGCATCCGTAACTTTAACGTATAACAAAAAATAAAAATTGCTCGTTCCTCTTGAATACTGGAAAGATACTACGAGTTGGCAAAGTACAAAAAGACTCTCTCATCCTCCTTTTTTTGACACTCAACTAAAATAGTCCGAATAATTTGACACGAAACTTCACAAGTATCCGAAAACAAAGGAAGTTAATGGAGCACAGGACACAATACTCTCACCCTATCCCTTGTACACCGAGTCGAGTGGCCAAACTTGTGAGATCCAGATAAGAGGCTAGACCCCCTACCTCCTTATCGTGGACGAGAAAGGGCTCATGGATACCTAGTTTTGTACGGGTCCCTCGTTGATATCATCGATTGATGACACCCACCAGAGCAGGGATACGATATGATCCCTTGACAAACAGAGATACGCTTACGTGTGCGCTACTGCTGACTTTTTGCCGGCATATGTACAGGGATATCTTGGAAAGGAGAGACTCGTCCCTCGAGATATCTGTTGGAGCTTTGCTTTTTCGCTTCTACTTTAGCTTTTCTTCGAATCTCTCCTTTCTCGCTTCATGCACTTTTTGCGAGCCGGGATTTGATCTTTTGTGGGCGGGCTCTCTCGATGATTTTCTATCGACTGATGGAGTGGAAGTTTTTTAGACACGTAAAGAGCTCTGAGTACCACTTTTCGTGACTAACAATGGTTTTTCAACCGGACGATGCTGCAAAACGATTGAACATAAAAAGTTGAGCGAAATAATAGCTTCTTATCAGCCCCGCATTTTCAATACAACCGCAGAAAATGTGATTGGCTGTTTTATTTATTTATTTATTTTATTTTTTTTTTTTATGAATCTCATAAATCGTTATCGTCCATCATTTTATGCGAATAAAAACAGTGCCCTCGTTCACGGTATAATTTAGGAGACGAGAAATTTTCCATCGAGTATAACCGAGCTGTCGTATTTTTGTACTTGTTTCATTTTATTTTTAGAACCAGCAGCAAGCTTTCAGTGGTCTCTTGGTGCAATTGACAGCTTCTCCTTGGCTTTATCAATATTACTAGCTGATGTTACCTTACTCCAAGGGGTACAGAGAAAAATGTACCCAACAAAGTAAAACGAGTTGTATTATTTTATTATTCATCGTAAGATCAGTGTCATTCATCCCACAATAGTATGATACTCAAAAATTAATTATAAACAACCTTGTTTTGCAGTTTTCAATGAAGAAAAAGTCGCAAGCAAAGGCGGGAGGGAAAAAGGAGAAAAAATACATAAGCCGTGTTTTTTTTTTTTTTTTTTTTTCTCTAAGGAGCCACTTAAAAGTTTGTTTATATAGAATCTTTTTATCCCTAGTTTGCATCAAAACGTTTCTTTTCCGTTGGTAAGTAGTCACCCGTTAAAGTAGCTTTCAGTAAACGTCAAGAAAAGTGCTTCCCCTCGTTCGAGCAAAGAAAGTGTAGTGCGCTCCGCGATCCGTTCTCGATGTATACGGATACTCCCTTCAGACGATACTTTGAAACTCTTTTCTCGCACGTGTGGTAACTGTTGTTTGTGTACAAACAAGCAAACGCTGTGTAAAACCAAACAAACTACCTGAAATGCACGTAGTTGTATGAATGACGCGTGAAAAATGTCACAGCCACCTCAGGTATCATATATCCATACACCAAAGTCACCATAGAAATCAGAACAATGGCTTCGTACAGTTGCGGCGTAGAAAATCGGTGGCAAACTGCTTCCTGTGCCGGTTAATTTACTATTCCCATCGAATTTCCATTAAATGTATACGTACGGGGGTATCGGAATACGCACGTGGCAAGGGTTTCCGTTTACGACTGCAGCTACTATACACTTTCGATAATCACTGATATCGCCGAGCTCTCGGATGGGTGCTCGGGTTACCCAAGCCCGTGGCGTCCATATATACCGTTCGGTAAACCGGCACCATTCGAGAATAGTTTGAATCGCCTATACACTCGTGCTAGAGACACAATGTGCCCGCCAATACCTGATCCGCGTGCCATTGTTCGGATTATTAGAAGAAAAAAATGAGAGAAGCTCTGCGAAGCCGAAATTGGGTCATTTGATTTTTTACGTTTACGATCACCAATGCCTAATGAGTGTACTCAATGGAAAACCAAATCGATTTATCATCAGTTGAAACTCATTGATGCAATGTTTACTAGTACCAATATTTTTACAAGAAATTTATATGTCTCGGTATAAGTTGTTTTTCCCACGCTAAAGGGCTAAAGTCATGCATTAAAAAAAAAAAAAAAAAAAAAAAAAGTATACTCCATCCAAACCTGCGCAAGCTCGCGAAAGTTGATGAAATGCACTCGAGTTCTCTTACCGTACCGAGCGGATACGATAGTCTCGGTTTTGCGGCGTATTTATCCGTCATCCAGCCAATTAAGCGCCCACATAGCCCGCACTACGCGACATCCGGCGTGAGCGAGGTTTCCAGGCGTGAAAATATTTTGCCAGCGGCGCCCGAGACAATGAAAAACGAGCGCCGATGCATCGAAAACAACCGGAGACGATGGAGATACGGCGCTCTATTCCCGGAGAATCCGTAAATACCGATCCGTCTTGTCGCGCCGATTCTTTTCACCCGCGAGTAAACAAACAAAACGGGACGGGTTAAAATTAAAACCCCCCCCCCCGTGGAGTTTGTTGATTTTTCGCTTTGAAGGCCGGAGAGGCTTTCCATTGGATTCCGTGTAAAATATCGAAGCCCCGGGGGCGTTTCAACAATGGCTAAACTCGTGCAACGTCGAGCAAATATTTATCCTCGTTGTACACACGTGTGCGCGCACAGAGTATGTAGGCAAAAAACGCGAAATCGATCCACCTCCCGTTACACCGGCAAAGTGCGCGCTGGACACTCGATCGCGCGAAACGCGACACCCAAGCCCCGCGGTTAAGGACAAACAAAAGCTCCGTAAAGCTGGAGGTAGGGAAAACGAAAATTACCCAGCTTGAGGTAGCAGGTGTTGAAGAAGGGCTTGCCGAGGAGGCCGCTCAGCAGTCCCATCATCCCTTGGGGGAACTCGGTGAGGAGGAAGAGCAGCAGCACCGCCAGGAGCATCTTGGTCGTCCGGTCGGTCTGTTTCTCCTTGTCGATGAGCCGCGAGTGCTTCCGCTTGCGCTTCTTGCCCTCGGCCACGCTGGCCGACTCCTCCATCTTGAGCATCGTGGTCGTCGTGAGCTTTTTCCGGCGCTTCTTCGCCTCGACGAGGGCGAGGATCAGCCGCCGGCTGAATATCGTCAGCGCCAGGCAGGGTATCAGCTTTATCACCACCCCGTACACCCACAGGTTCAGGTCCTCGAAGCCGATGGCTCGCGCGCTCTCGGTCATCGCGACAAAGTACAGGGTCGTGTTCTTTGGCTCCGCGTCGGTGCTGTTTGTATCCTGTTTTCCGTGGAGTTGACGGGCGGTCAGGTTGACCTCGCAATCGTTGGCGTCGAGCAACCTGTTTTTGATCACTATCTCCGTGGTGAGGTACATCGGCGAACAGAGGAGCGGCACAATGACGTACGCCGCCACGATGGCCATGATCGTCCTGCGGTAGCTGCACCACTCGCGGTTCTTTTGCGGATAGGCGACCGCTATGTAGCGCCACACGGCCAAAGTCACGGTCAGCCAGATGGAAATGGTGTGGAAGATCTGGGCGTAGTTTGAGTGAAAGAGAACAAACAGGGCCCAGCCGTAGGTGTAGGTGTCGCGTTTGGGCCTGTGGTAGAGGTGGGTGTGTATCACGTACGGTATGTACTCGATCATGACGAGCAGATCGGCGACCGCGAGGCCCGTGAGTATCGCGTTGGTCGGCGAGGACATCTCCTTGCGCGAGAGCACCGCTATGTTCAGGCCATTGGCTATGGAGCCGAAGGTGCAAACCAGCAGGCTCACGTAGCCGTGGATCGAGACGTAGCGCGTGTGGAAGGCGTCGAGACCGTGGCCGCACGTGAAATTGTACAGTGTCTCGTTATGCATGGCTTTTTCTTTTTTTATCCTTTTGAAAAACTCTTTCGTTTATATCGGTAACTTTGTCACTGTGTACTTTTCAGCTACGTTAGTCCCTTCTTGCGACACCTCATTGGAAGTGGGTCAACCCCGTTCAGTTCGATTTCGCGCATCTTACCGATTTTTCCAGGGAACCATAGGAAACTAGGGACACAAGTTAGTGCGTGCTCTGTCCGTTATTTCACTGTTAACTCGACCCCGAAATTCACCAACCAAAAGATCGGTAAAGGACCATCGAGGTAGACTCCCTTCTCGGCAATCAGGGCGCGACTGTCAACCACATCACGAGGATCGACGCGTCACCATCGTCATCCCGAACGAGCTTCTTTTACTGTGTTTACATCGACTGGAGCCGGATGGTGAGCCGTAAGTGCCACATAGGCGCGCTTCCGAGCGACTGAGGAGTACCGCGCGCGGGCCGACCGCCACTAATACCGCCAACCACCTCCCTCCCGCTGTAGGTTCCTATACCTACGATGCCGCTGCTATACTATATGCGCGCAAGCGCCCTCGACTGCTTGATGTTGCGTATATATTATATACGTGTTTTTTGTTTCATACGTATATACAGATACATGTGCAGCGTGAGGATGCGAACAGTGTGGGTGTGGAGGAACCACTTGGCGATGATTCTCCTCGTCGAAACGCCTTTTAACGCTGGCCTTTGCAGAGAGTAACGGCGTTTTTCGACTGTATGCGAGTCGCACTCTCGCTGATGACGTAAAATTAATTTCAACTTGCGTTTGGATGGATATTTATCGAGCGATTCGAGGGATCGAGGGGAAGGAAACGGATCGCCGCAGCGCTACGGTGTCAGAGGGAACGTAGCGAGCGTGTTTTGTCCCTTGAATTATTCAGAGGCGGTGGGCTTACAAATTAGCTGCAACTTGTATTGTATAGGTACTACCGGGACAGGGTATATTCACTACATACAGAGACGTGATTGTACGAATCGATGTAAGACTTGATTGATGGATATCGAATCGGTTCTTATTGAGGTTGACAAGGAAAATTCAATAAAACAAAACTATAATCCATCGGGTGGGTGTGCAATCAATCCCAAACCAATCGTTCCCCTTTAATATAGGGCACTCCCGCGGCACAGGGCTAAGGCGTCTTAATTTTCCGAGACTATATATTCGCCTCTGCTTCGACTCCTCCTGATGATGTATGTACGTGCCGCGACAATAGAATTTAGTTCACGCAATCTCATTAGCGAACCTGAGGGTGCAAACAAATACATCCCCACACGGACATGATTTCCTTAAATTAAATGCCGGCTGGTGGTACGACTTCTCTTGCGATTGATTTAAATGGAGAAGAACCTTTGGATGAAACGCGAAAATACATACTCGTGGGTGAATTTTTTGTAGTGCGTCTTTACACATCTCCTTTTATCAACGACTACAAATTTTTCTTGAACAGAGCTTTAATTTAAAAAAAAAAAAACAAAAAAAAAAAAACAAAAAAAACCAAGGGTTGTAGTGATTTTAAACGCAAGTGTAGTGGGCATCAGGAGCTCGTCCGAGTGTAAATGTGTAGGTAATAGGTACATGTGTACGTCCGAAAGTTTGAATGTCCACGGGGCACATCCCACTCTTGAATATTTAAACTTCACTAGAACAAGGGTGGACACGGAAAACGTCGTGTAGGTACTTTGTTCAATTGTGCAATAAATCACCCATTTGTTAACACGTTTTTTTTTATTTTGTTGCTCAAAAACGTTGCTACTCTCTACACTGCAGACGTATCGTTTCAACACCGCTGCAGCAGCAAACGCGTGAATTATCCATTGCACAGCCGCAGCTAACAAAGTGTTTCTCATTACGAGCTTCGTTTGTTGTGAAAAACAGTGGAGCTTGTCAAATGAGTTTTAACGATCGGTTAGGCACGAAATAATTACGGGTTTTCTGTACAAATGGGGAAAATCCCCCTTCGATTAGTTTTCATCGGGGGCTTATAAAAAAATAAAAACAAACTAATGTGGGCCGAAAAAAATAATAAAAACACAAGGCAACCAGGAGTAAAATACACATGCTGGTAATCGAAATAGCTGCCAGACTTGGCTGACGTGGAGAGAGAGGGAGGGAGAGGAAAAGTCCGATAACATCGTGATGCGATTCTCATCGTAAAACTGTCTGGCCGACGGAGGGCCGCTTCCATTTGTCATGTCGAAAATAAAATCCTCCGCTTATACGTGTACAAGTTATTTTTTGCCCCCTTCGTTACATACAAGTGGGGGGGGGCAGGAGGGGTCGGGCAGAGCCAGCTGCTTGAATCCCGGGGCTCTGGACACGAGTTGTACATGTGTAAGGGCGTTTTCCGCCTTTTCGTGCGTATAGGTGACAAGCTTGAATACTAAACGTCGGCAGCGCGGTCCAAGCGTTACCGATTCCTGATTCTTTGCCGAGACCCATGTCTTTTTGATCCAAATTTCTTTTTCTGCACTGGTGGCGCGTTTCTAGAACTGTTTCTTTTCATTTATTCTTACCTCCCTTTCTTTCTCGTCCAAATGTTTGCTTATTCAAATATGGTCAGTCTTGAGCAAAGTCCAGCTGTAGCTACTCTGTACTAACTATACTTTTTTCGTGTTACTATTATTTTTTACAAATTTTTTTTACAAATTCATTGACATAAATCTCTTTTGTTTAATTTAATTTCGCTGCGAAATCTATAAAAATTTAACAGCGTAGGTATTGAGTATATTAGGCTCGTATTTAGGCCCTTTGTTCATTAATTTTAGTGCATTAAACCATTATTCATGATAGTATGAGTTTTCACCAAATACATGTAAATCATCGCTTTTAATTTATTTTGTGGATCATAGAGGTAATTATGCTTATTTATAAAAAAAAAATACACTGTTTACGAACTGATGATAACTGAAAGTAAATTAAATTATTTTCAATGTTAATGAATAAAAAAAAATCCTATATACATCTTCATGGATTTTTCAAGATCCAGTGGGCTCAATGACGACAAGACCTCACGAGCAAAAAATGAGCATCACCATGAGCTTAGCATTTTTTTGTTTCGTTGGTAACAATCAAACATTTCCGTATGGGTTACTTTTTGTGTTGTTTTTATTTTTCCTCTTACCCTTTTTTTTTCTGATGGTGCATTTATTCTCTCGAGTAGTAACGTTTTTTTTCGTACTCTTTACTATGACACCTGCTCTTTACTCCTCCTTTCGTTACTTCGTAGGAAAGAAGAGGAAAAAAAAGAAAAGCTAGCGAAAAAGCAATTTGTCAGACAAGACGAGGACGATGTTAGTTTCGACGTCGTTCATGTACCTCTGCTTCTCTCTCACTGGTACTAGACATTACACACAAAAGGTTAAATGTCGGGATATTCATTGCACGGATACTATAAATGCAACGCCTCACAAAACTCGATGTCGTAAGATTTTTTTGGACTACTTTTTGACGTCCATCGAGCCTACTTACGTATAGTATCTGTGTCATAAAAGAAAAAAAAAAAAAAAGCTTACCTCAACGCAAAAAGCGTCCATACGTAGCACCTCGCACATTGAGCTCTCGTATTTCCTCTTTTTCTTCCATCTTCCACGGGACATGAAAATAAAGGGAAAAAAGAATACGTGGTATAGACCAGCGAGGGCTGCCTGACGGCCAACCGAGAGCCTACTCATGTCAGCTGTTTATTTATTATTACTGTTATTTTTTTTTTTTTTTTTTTTTCTTTTCCCCACCTCCCCGCTCACTGCCATCAACCCACATCCATCCCACGAGGGTATGTATACCCCCGCAAACGCAACTACTGCAGCAGCGATGGAACTCTTGGCAGCGTTATGCCCGAGATACGTGCGGTCGCAATGACGAAATCCTATACACACACACACACACGGCAAGTGCTGGTGGTGGTGATGGTATAGCTGTTACCGCCGCCACGGCTTTTGCCCTTGTGTTTATGTTTTGCCTTAGGCAAGCCGAAGATGTTGCCTATATGGAGGGAATACTGCCTGAGATGCTCGAACTCTAAGGTTAACGAAACAAGAGGGATGATCAATATTTTGCGGCTTCTCGACAAATTTTCAATGCACCTGGTGTCGGCCGCGCACACTTGGATAAACAAACAAAAAAACACGTTTAACGCGTTTTTACGCTTCGTCTCATCAGTCGAGTTGGGTGTTGTTGTTCATTACATCTTAATCGAAAAAATCGAGGGTGAGCGGAAAAATTTGTTTATTACCGTTCGACGAAGGTTCACTATTACATGTAATATATTCAAAGCCTCGAAATAAGAGGGGAGAAAAACCAGGTCGTGGGTCTATTATCCTGTTGCGTATTTTTTTTTTTTTTTTTTTTTTTTTTTTTTTTTTTTTTTTTCATGCATTGCTTCACGGAGCTTTTAACGACTGCAAGACAGGCCGAAGATTGCGGTCGACTTTTTTTCCCCTGCTCTTTTTCGAATATGTTCCGTACATAGGGAAAAAATTTATTCAAAAACATATTTTTCCGTCCCACGAGGTGCATAATGGGTTTTTCGAAAAACAGAGTTTGATTTTATATTTGATGTGAAAACGAGCGTCTTTTGGGTGGATTCAACGCTCTCCGTCGAGTGTAGGATTACTTTTAAGGAATTTCGTTCAAAAACAATAATACATCAGACACATGATAAGTTGGATCAACAGTGTAAGTCGCATAAAGTCACGCTTCTGTTTATCCACAAATAAAATTACAATAGCAAACGCAGCTATATTTTCTTGAATCCGAGCGATGAAGTGTCAAGGTTTTGTCGAGTGCTTTATTCTCGTTGGAGATTTTCGAAGGCAACGGATAATCTTTTGAAATCATCCAAAAACAAATTATGCTGTGTACACGAGAAAGCTTTTGTGAGTATTAACAAATTTCTTTTAAATAATAATTTGTATAAAATACTATTGCCTAAGTAAGCATAAATTGTTTTTTTTCATCCCTAGACTCAAGTATTTCACAAAAATGGGTATTTATCGGGATGTGTTTCATTACTCTTGCTATTTTTAGTTCTTTGCGAAGTGTCTTTACCATAACAATTACCCAAATGGTAATACAAAAAAAACAAGTTGTCAATCAAACACACGAAAGATGCTTTGAGGTAGAAAAAAGTCCAAACAATTCCAACCCCTTGTTGGATACTACAGTACCACTTTACGATTGGGATACTTATACGCAAGTAAGTCTGCGCGTATTGGCTAATAATCGTTTAGGCATGTGTTATCAATGTTGTGTATACAATTGTTCCGGAAAACAAAAGTAAAAAAGTTTGATTCGAGACGTATGCGATTAAAAATCAATAAATTTTCACATCATGCAAAACCTTGGTTTAAAAAAAATAGTTGTCTTTAAGTTATAACTGCCAATTAAAAATGTCTTCAAACTTTGGAGAAAGTGGCACAAAGTGGGCAAGCTAACGATATTTTTATCTTATTTTAAAATTCGATTAAAATTTATTATTAGCGTCATTCAAAACCCTTCAATTTTTCAAAAAACTCTCCATTTTTTTCCATATTAGTATACTTACATCCAATATAATATTCATATAGTTATTATGTGTCCAACATGAACAGGGTTTAATATTGTCCTCGGTGTTCTGGGCATACGGACCCATGCATTTCGTCTACGGGCCATTGATTCAACGCTTTGGTGGCAAGTTTTTCTTGGGACAAGCAATTTTCCTTCCCTCTCTCCTGACCACTTTAATTCCATTTGCCGTCAAATGGAGAGGATCGACGGCTCTGATAGCTTTGCGCTTCCTTTTCGGTTTGAGCAGTGGTGCCATTTATCCAGCCATTGGTTCGATGTCACCCCACTGGCTACCATCGTCCGAACGCACGAGTTTCGGCATTATTTGCGCTGGATACGAAATCGGTACGATACTGGGATCCATCATCCCCGCCCTGATTATTAAGTACTCCGGTTACGGATGGCGCGCTGTTTTTTACTGTTTCGGCACTCTGGGCGTCATTTGGCTTCCCTTTTGGATTTTACTCTGTTACAACAACCCGGACGAGCACCCCTTCATATCGGACGAGGAAAAAAAGTTTTTACAAGATAGTACGAAGCACGGCTTGAACAAGACGACCCGACCAGCTCCTTATCGGCACATCCTCAAATCCATGCCTTTTTGGGCTTTCACGATGGGACTTTTGGGAACCAATTGGACGTACTTGGGTATATTTCTACCAACAACTAGGTAACGACTAGAGTAACATATTTTATCGAGTTCTTTTTTTTCCATACAAGGTATGGCCAACGATCTGCCCAAGTACATGAAAAGCCTCGGACTGGCCATCGACAAAATCGGCTACGTGGCGGCAGCTTCGTATTTCCTGATATGGTTGAACTCGGTACTGTCATCGTGGCTGGTAAATTCAGCGCTCTCCAAGGGGATGACGACGGTAGGGAGAATAAGAAAAGCCGTGGGTTCGATGGCAGTTCTTGGACCGGTGATGTTTATTCTTTGCGCCTCGTACGCGGGATGCAACGAGCACCTCGTCGTAGCGGCGTTTGTCATAGGCATGACGCTCATGGGCTTTGGTAACGTCAGCGTTAGCGTGAACCACCTAGATCTGAGTCCCAATTTTTCCGGGTCTTTGCTCTCGATTTCCAACGGACTGACCACCCTCTGCGGGGTCGTGTCGCCGTACATTGTAGGCTTGATGACAACCAATCAGACGATTGCCGAGTGGCGGTCGGTCTTTTGGATCAACTTTGCCGTGGCCATGGTCACTTGTGCTTGTTTCGTCGCTTACGGCAGTGGAGAGATTCAGTACTGGAACGATATGAATTTCAAGAGAAATGTCAAGACTATCGAGAGGTTGGATTCACTTTAAACTCGAGAACAGTTTTATCTCGAAAGGAAAAGAAAAAAAAAAAAGGAAGAGTTTAGCTCTCACTATCAACGTGTGTAAATAATGATGAGATAAAATAAAGTTGAATGAAAATAATGAAATCCCGGTGCACGAAGATGCGAAATTGTTTTTTTTTTTTTTTTTTTTTTCTACACGATTCCTCGTTGAAGGTGCAATCAAATGCGTTAATTGATAAGCCCGAATGGTATTTTCCACTCTTGCGTTCGTGTTTGGATAAGTTTGGTAAATAATGAAACAGTTGCGTGACCACGGAGTTTCCTCGTTGTAACGCCAAGCGATGAGGCACAGTCTCGTCAGACGTTGCGATTTCAGAGCACACCGAGATAGTGGGCGAAACAT
This sequence comes from Copidosoma floridanum, assembly GCF_036245765.1. Lineage (NCBI taxonomy): Eukaryota > Metazoa > Arthropoda > Insecta > Hymenoptera > Encyrtidae > Copidosoma > Copidosoma floridanum. The sequence continues at coordinate 5,495,687 of NW_028321896.1, forward strand.
AACTCCAACGTCACAGACTTGCTTGAACGACTAGATATTGGGTTATCCGCGAGTTTTCGTGAACCAACGTGTAGAATGTTCGTGTGACTGATAAAAAAAGTTCGCGATTTCACGTGTACCCGATACCATGGCAATGACACCAAACTGGTGTAAGTATATATAGTGTGCCACCGTATAGGCAACGGTGAATAATGTAAAGTGATTGTCCTTAGGTTCGGTTATTCCGCAAAGATGGGTGTACGTGTCGTTGGCCTTTGTAGCTCTGGTGATCGGCAACGCCACGCGCTCGGTTCTTCCCATAACGATCACGGAAATGGTCGTACCGATAAGAGAAGCCAGTGACAACCACACGCGCGACAAGTGCTTTCGACCTGAGAGCCACGTCCTGGACAGAGTGCCCGCTTCGACGGATTCGCTTTACGACTGGACCGAGTACACCCAGGTAAACGGCACAATGATCCTTCTGTTTGCGTGACTCAAGAGAACTCACTTGTTTTTTTTTTTTTTTGGCAGGGTGTGATTTTGTCCTCGATTTTCTGGGTGTACGGGCCCATGCAAATAGTCTACGGTCCCCTGATCGAGCGCTTCGGGGCCAAGTACTTCATGGCCCAGGCCGTGTTCGTCCCTTCGCTGATGACTTTTCTCACGCCGTGGATCATAGACCAAGGAGGGACGACGGCCCTGATAATCGCTCGTTTCGTCATGGGCGCGTCGAGCAGTGCCCTTTTCCCGGCCGTGTCGTCGATGACGCCCCATTGGACCACGCCGCAGGACCGCTCAAGGATCGGTTCCTTCATATGCGCGGGCTTCAACCTCGGACCGGTCTTTGGCAGCGTCGGACCCGCCCTGATCATCAAGTACTCGGGTCACAGTTGGCCGGCCGTGTTCTACGTTTTCGGGGCCATCGGTATGTTATGGCTGCCCTTTTGGCTGCTCCTCTGCTACAACAACTCGGACGAGCACCCCTTTGTCGGCGAGCTCGAGAGGAAGTACTTGCAGGAGAGCCAGAGGGGCCAGGTGTCGAGGAAACCGCCTCCACCGCCCTATCGTCAAATTCTCAGGTCCAAGCAGTTCTGGGCTTTCGCGATAGCTTTGCTGGGCTACGATTGGGCCCTGTTTTTGCTTTCTTCCGATTTGAATAAATTCATGAAAAACGTCATCGGACTGCCCATCGACAAGAACGGCTACGTGTCCGCCCTGCCGTACCTGTGCATTTGGCTGAACTCGCTGCTGACCGGCTGGCTGATGGACCGTATCCTCGCGAGGACAGCAATGTCGGTGACGAGCGTGAAAAAGTCCTTCGGAGTCGTGGCCACGATCGGCCCGTCCTTGTTCATCGTGGGTGCCTCGTACGCCGGGTGTGACGCGAACCTCGTCTCGGCGAGCTTCATCGTGGGCATGACGCTGATGGGCTGCGGCTACGTGAGCATCGTCACCAACAATCTCGACCTCAGTCCTAATTACGCGAGCACCTTGGTGTCCATAGCCAACGCCGTGGCGGGTATTGGGGGCATAGTGTCGCCGTACCTCGTCGGGGTGTTGACTCCCAATCAGACGATCGGCGAGTGGAGGCTGGTCTTTTGGATCGGGTTTGCGGTCACCGTGCTGACCAACGTTTTTTACTTGAGGTACGCCAGTGGCAAAGTGCAGAGCTGGAACGATCGGGATGCCGTAGAGCCGGTCGAGTTCGAGATGGTGCTGAGGAGCCGGGAGGACGGCAAAACTCGGGGGATGAACGAACGACGGGGAGCGATAAGTCCATATCTTTGATTGTACAAACTAGTTTTCTTAGGTTTACATGAACTGCCGATTTGTACTAAAACAAAAACAAACAAAAAAAAATGGTAAAAAGGAAATTTGATTGCGATACTGCGTTTGTGGTGTTTTTAATGCGTGCAAGGACATAACGATAACTCGATTGTCTCGGGCGGCTTGTCAATCGAGGTGATCGATGTCAATGTGGCTTATGAGTTCCCATCCCCTTGGTGAGCTGCTGTAACAAGGGAACTCCGCATCGTAGCGCAAAGTCAACTTTGTCGGTGTGTGTGTATGCTCGCTGTTGGAAATGTACGAGTGAGTGAAAGAGCGAGGAGAGAGAGAGAGAGAGAGAGAGAGGGGGAAAAAAGACAGAGGTAGAAGTAAAAGTTCGTCACGACTTGGCTGCAACTCGTGTGAGTAATTGACCCAGAGAGACAATTTTTCACCCTTTACGGAGTTGGAGATCGTACGTAGGCGAACAGTGGCTCCGAGGCTCGTAAAAAGCCACCAACTGAGATTGCAAAGTAACTCGTTATTTCGTTTTCTTCCTCCACCACCTCCCAGGCGCGTCTCGAAACCTGCAACGTAGCAAATACTGATCGGTTTTATAAAACTCTTGGTTTGGTTTGTTAATCGTTCAACTCTACAAAAATCCTTTTTTTCCTTGCTTTTTTCCTCCATTTGGGAAAATTACACATTTTCCGCTCGACAAAGTTTCACTGGACCGTGAATCAGAAATAATTACAGAGATTTCAATTGTCCGCGATTCCGTGTCAATTACCGTAATGTCAAGTCCCGAAGATGTCACTTGGCTTAAAATGTACAACTTTTCCTGTTAATGAAATGGTAGTTGTCATAAAATTGAGCGACGCCAAAGTTGGCCCGGGAGATCAAAGATAAGCTCGAGCCCCACTTACCCGCGAATATTGCTTCGCCGCCCTCTTAAAACTTTTTCCTCCTCCTGCCCCTTTAAGTCGGCTTGAGAGAAAAGTTGGCGAAAAGTAAGCAACGGCACTTAAAATAATTAAACGCATAAACAAGCCCCCGTTTCGTGTCGTCGACGCTGCACGTGCTACACATCAAGGGCAGAACTCGAACGGACAATATTTCATACAATGGCGCCGTTTGCGAAATAAAATAAAATAAAATAAAATATAATAAATGGGGAGCGAAAAAATTGTCGTTGACCCACAGAGAAACGATAACGTGGGAGCTTGCCAAGAGGCGCTCGCTAATGCGAATGCAAATGCTCTTATTTCGTGTCTGAAGAAATAAACGGGCGCTTCTTTTTCTTCTTTGCGGACAACACGAGAGGAAGTTTATACCGTGACTGTAGTTTGATCGTGAAAAATTGATTTCTCGATGGGATTTGTTGGTCGTCGGGAGAACTTTGCTTGACTATATAATCACGAGGAGGACGTTGGCTGTAGGATTTGATGTTACTTCAATTATTAAAATTCAGTGGATACTTTGTTGTTATAATTTGTTTCATTGTTTCTAACGGTGTCGCCCAGTGTTTCCGTGAATTGACACAAATGTATATTATTTACTTCAGTTGCGCCAATCTCGATTTTCGTTCAGCCCCGCGTACCTGTCGATAATAAATTAAAATGCACATGTCGATAATCATTTGTATACCGATGCTATTTGGTTGCACGTAAAATTTCTTTGACAAAAATATTACAAGTAAAGCTCAAATCATTGTTTATCACGGAACGTTGTACCTATACTTTCCTTGACGCGAAATTTATTGTATTTCGAGAAAAAAAAAAAAAAAAAAAAAATTTATTTACGACACGTTTGTTAACCACGCGATATTTTTCCCACAGCTGAACCAATAAATCTCCGGAATATGTACAAATATTTCTCATCGTCAAAACGTTGTTATCGGGATTTCCGTGTCATCATTTAATTGTCGATGCAGCGTTTAATTATTCAAACTACCTGTTGCCATTGCAAATACATTTGTTTAATTGCATCCTCCCCCACCTCCCGACCCAACTGTTCCAGCGTGTGTATGCAAAATCAGATTTAACAATTACGATACAGATGAAGATTAAAAGTGTTATTTTCTTTATTGCGGACGCAGAAATGCGCGTATAAACGTATTTTCACAATCCGATGCACTGAGAGAAAAAAAAATAAATAAAAATTATAGAGAATTTCCAGCAAAAATTACTTTTTTTGCACAGTAAATTTGATGCATGCTGGCAAAAAAGAAAAAGTTATTATTTTTAACAATGAAGATGAAAAATTTTTACTGTTGTAACCATAAGTTTTGCTTTACGAACCATAATTTCAACTGTTAAAACAATAATAATATGTGCAGAATGGTAATTTTTGCTGGAATTGATCTATAATTTTTATTATTTTTTTTCTCTCAGTGTGGTAAATGACGCGTAAAGGGAATTCCCAAAACACGTGACTCCAGTATTGACTTTTTTGGTTTCACCAAGCTGAACGAGCCACAATTAAATAAACCCACATCCTATCCTCCACACCTTCCAGCTTAAAAATGAAGAAAATACGGCAACGAAATTTGCGACGCAAGGCTTGCTCGGTTTACGGCTTTTACGCGTCGTCCTAATCGTATTTCATTCCTCGCCCACGCGCACGTACACTCGCTTCCATACATATTCTGTACCCTTTCATACGTAACGATACGCATATATGTACATAGAAACACGTGTATATATATAGATTTGAGCACAGCTGTTACGGGTGCCTCCTGCAGGTGCAAAAGCGGTTTCCGCGCCAGCACGATGCAGCGAGTGGAGTATCGAGCGCTAAACACATGGGTGTTCCACTTTCATCGTGATCGTCCACTGTACGTGCGAGTACATGAGTCACCGTTGAATGTGTACGGGAGAGTAGGATGACCAAAGATAAGCTCTGCCCTGTGCTTGCAAGCGGATATGGCACTCAATCGCCGAACAGTCCTTTGTCGTGGAAATTTATCAGAGTAGACAGTGCCCGCAGTTTTTTGCACTTCCTTTTTTATTGCCTTTGCGGTTTTATCAGATATACCTGAATTCACATGCAGTGAAAAACTTGATGGCAAGAATGGCCCCCAAGTTGCCATTCTTGATAAAGTACCGGTATTTCTTTTTTTTCGGAAGCTGCAAACATTTTATTTTCTGACGGTTTTTGTTTCATTCAACCGTATTTTTCCTACCGTTATTGCGACAATCTTGAGTGATGTAGTACGCAAAGGGGCCTTTTTCTTCAATACATACGTTTTTATTGTTTTTCTCTGCACTAATTATACCAACATCTATGTTAAAGCTTTCAAAAATATATATTTTTTTCCCAAGATAAACCACTGAATCCTAAATAAAACTAAGCGAATGATCTTTATACTGATTGCAACGATGATGCTATTACGAAATTTTTCCCTTTGCTGCTCATCAGAAAATAATCCGTATAGTGTATCTCTACAAGCCCATCGAAGAGCTAACCACTCGAAATCGTTGCGTCTTGGCCCCACGCCAAAGTGGTTCATTTTTTAAAGATGGCAATGGAAAATTGATTCAGTTGACCGTGACCCATGACCGTGATGTAATAGGAGAAAAAAAATTTTTTATTTCAGACGAGTTAACATTTGTTTTTTTATAAAAAACCTTTCTTGAGCAAAGTACTCCGTTTAGTAAGGTATAATTTATCTTGTTACTCAATTGACTACATTTCGTTGATTTCGTGCTCAAACCCAGTCACTCGAGCACCAACCCCAAAACTCGATTGAAGAATACTCTCAGCTCGAAACATTGAATAATTCATTCCCGTTTCCGCATAATTTTGTAAAGCCGTTTATTAGGCATGCGAATAAATTCCAGAGCCTTCCATATTAACATTCACGCCTTCGTTTCATTCCGTTTATTCCGTTTTGAGCTTCCCACGCTAAAGGTGGATCGATTGCACAAAATTCACAACTCGATGTGTATATATATAACCATCGCGCCGTGGCAAATCGTCCTTTTGCCTGGCTTCGAATGCTCTTAAAGGCAGCGTTGATTACAAAAATAAGAATAAACATTGGCTAAAAGGTACCTACCACCCCGAGGTTGTATTTATTCATCAAACGGTACACAAATGTAGGTAGGTACTGCGCGAGGCTTCGAAAAAAAGCGCTCGTGGCTCGGAAAATAGAGTAGCCCACCACTCGGCCGTGTGATTGCATACCCAAGTAGCAGCGAGCTGGTGTATAAATTTGTTACGTACCAAAGCATCAGTTGTACGCAGGTACACAAATCGACCGAGCCCAGCCACGTGGCTCTTGGCACTTGATTTTTCCTCTAAATATCAGGTTCATCAAAGATTCACTTTGCCTGTGCCCCCGGACGCTCTTGAATTATCAAGCTCGTCGGGAGGTTTGCACTTGGTTGTCGAGAAAACACAAACCGGAGGGAGCATGATAATTACCGTGGCTCATACTTTTGATTGGATGCGCGTTTGCACGAGCTTAAAATTCCCTCGGCTGTTTTAAAAGCGTTTCCCTTCACCTTCGCGGATCGGGGAGAATACCGTTAACGCCGAAAATCAACAAGGTGCGCTTCGTTTTGTCTGCAAGGGCCTTTTGATATCAAAATATTATTTCAAACAGTTTGAGTGGATACTTTACAACGTAATTCTTCACCGTAAAAGTTTTGAGGAAGAATTACTCCCGAGTCTGGTGAAACAAGGCCGAATGTAGGCCCTGCGAGTGTATTTTTTGAGAGAAATAACAGCAGAGGAAAAGCAAAGACGCAGCCACAGCTGTGAGCAGTTAACCGAACACCCATTGCGGTGGCAAACGCATCCTTGGCTGCCACCCTCCGACGAATTAAACTTTGTTCTTGGCTATTTTTCTTTAGTAAAGAGCATGAAGACATGTTCCAGGATATTAATCGAAGGAATAATTCATCTTCATTGTAATGAAGTATTTTGTAATTTTTCCTGGATGATAATTTACATCGACGAAGGCTGATGTTGCGAAAACAAGCGACGAGCCATTACTTCGCTTTACACAGCCTGCACTGGTAGAGTCAGTATCCGCTTCAGTAGTAAAGGTCCGAGTCTAGTCAGACATTCGATTCTTCTCCAAAGTGACCGTTAGCTACAGCGAATCGGTAAACAGGATAATTGCCATAAGCTGAATGAAATATGTGACGCGCAAATAGTCTTTCCTGCGAAACCGTCCGATTCATCCGAGAAGCCAATTTAGCGGACAAAGTCGGGTGTCGGGTCTTGTCTCTCAGGACAAAGGCGCAAATTGCAACTTTCCAGCTCTTGGATTGACACGGCAGGTACTCTCTATTTTAGCTCTATTACACGAGCGCTTGTTCGTCCATTCGCTCGAATAATTTAATGCTTGCGCGCATCTGCCGCCCTTTTTGACGCTTCGTTCGTCGAATGACAGAGGAGCTACACTTGACCTTTTTTTTCTGTGATTGAGCGTAATTTTCAAACGTGCATTTGCACCTATCTAATTCTCTGTTTAATTTCTCTACCGATAGACGCGCTTTTTTATTCCGCAAATACAGTTGAATTGACGCGTTAAACGGAACCCTCCCACGTTGGACACCAACGGAGTTAATTTCAAGAGCAGTTTAAAGGGATGAAGCTGCGTCTCATTGATCCGAACTCGGTGGTGTTGGTAGGTGGAATTACGCTTTGAGAGTCGGACGGCGTTACAGGGTTTAATTGGCTCCCTGTCGCTAGTTGTGGCTCGTCGAAATAAAATTGCTTCGAGTCGTAAAGGACCCACCCTTCCTGGTACATCGTGAAAAATGCACCTCTTAACTTTTAGGTTTTAAACACCGGTCTCGGAGTGTTGTTTCGGAGTGTTTTTTTTTTTTTTTTTTTTTTTTGTAAACACCAGAGGGTGTGGGAAAATTTTGATCCAAAATATTTTTAGTCTCTTTGATTTTTTTTATTAATTCCTTCGTAGCGGAGGGGAAGATCGGAATCTGTGAAAAGAATTTTATGCATCGAACACACAATGGTATGCAAAAAAAAAGGTACCGAGAGAAGGAGATTTTCAATAAAAATTCATATCGGTATATATTATATACTCGTTCGGAATTTTCAGTAAGAAATAAAATAGAGAGAACGAAGAAAAAAACTATACGTACAAATAATTCGGCTGCGACTTTCTTGAGAAGATTAAAAATCGTTTTCCCGGACAAAAGGTAAAAGGACTTTTCAGGGAAGCAAAAAAAAAGGGGGGGAGGAGGGAAAGTCCATTCACGGACGCAAACAGAATTTTATTGCCTCACGCTGTTTGGCGATGTACAAAATTGAAAGTTCTCTGTCTCTTTCACGCGCTGGCTGAAGTACTTTTTTCTTTGCTCTCAATCTTTTTCAATCTCTTTCATGTTTGTTTCGACACACACCTATTTTCGAATGGGCCCTACTAGGATTAAAATATAGAAAATTAATTAAAAACAATCCATTTTCATGAAGTAACACTCTTACGTGCGATCGATGGTGTATTAACCAGCAGTAGCTCGTTAATGCGCGAGCCGTAAGTGCCAACCGGCTAATGCTTTAATGGATTCAACTCGGTTTGGTCTATATATATCTCTCTCTCTCAAATAATATGATGTAGGTGTCGCTTAAACTCCTCTGTAATAGCAGTTGGTGAGATAAAGTTAAATTAACGTAGGCAGTAGATGTAGAGTCGCAAGCTCAGCTAGTGGTTCAATTAAAAGTTATCAACAATAGCGGCTGATTTCAAATTACGTATGAATGCCCTACGATGAAAAGTTGGGCAGAAAACAAGCTATTTCGTGTTTATATTTCGCTTCAAGCGAGGTTTTTTTTTTTTCAAAAAAGGAACCTTTTGAATATATTTCTCGTACGGAATTTCGAGTTGGTATGCAGAGTCCCGAAGGACTTGGTAATTGAGCTCAGTTGAGTGATCCCAGAACTGTTAAAAAAAAAAGTCCCTCATAACTGTGTATTATGATTCTTTTATATTATGCGGACTAGTCTTGTATACATAAATCAATACGTAAGATAAGTATGAGAAATAGAAATCAAAAAAATATTAAAAATTAACAAGTTAAAAAACGCATCTTAGCAGTATTGTTTGTTGAAAATCTTATCTGTACATGTTACCTATATAATAATAAATACCAAAATTAATTGATCTTCGATGTCTCTAAAGTCGCAAGGTAAACGACACCGTTGCACTGTTTTCGTAATTTTTTAAGTACAATTTACAACTGGAATACGAAAATTATAGTAAAAGCAAGTTTAAAAGACGTATTAAAAAATGAAAATTACAACGAGTCTCAGGTAAGAAAAGTTTTTGAAACTCCACCTCATGCTAAGGGGATTAAAAAAGACGCTAACATGGCTGAAGTTTGGGTTGAATTTATGAACACGGTATTATACCGAGAGCACTTGTCAGGCTCGAAACACGGATTGGAACGTAACTTTTGGGATTAGTTTCCTTGTGTCAAATTACGAAAGAAGCTCCAGAACTGCAGTCTACAACTCCCTCTCATTATAAAGTTGTAGCGAACAATCAAGATTCTTTGTTTGAGTCATAATTTTGTTTCGGACGTAAATAAAGAAAAATGTAAAAATTTAGAAATTAAAATAATTTTTTTTCGTAAATAACAAAGTTTTTGTTTTTTTTTTTTTCTAGCATCTTACTTCGGCAGCACGTGATTCAAATCAGCATTCACTCGATACAAATTCACTGTATTTTTGTTTTATAAAAATATCTTAATCAAAATCAACAATGTGGTCTCTTTTTGCGTATACGTGGACAGAATATAAGGAACGTGTGGAACAAAATGATAAAAGAGAAAAAAATTTGTTGAACACTAAAATGATGCCTGAGTCGAAGAGCACGAAACTCGGCAAATCCGTGCGAAGAACCATCTCATTTCTGGAAGAAAAAGAATTTTGTTTCCGAGTGTGCTTCAGAAATCATGGCGTTCTCGCGAGAATAGAAGGAAATTTCGACACTGGGTTCGTCAGAAAAGAGAAAAAAAGAGAAGCGGAAGATGACGTGGATACCAGTGCGGTATGGCTTTGGCACTTTCGATCGCGAAATGTTTCATGCGGCTCTGTTGCGCCTTGGGATTATTTAACAGTGCAGCTGCAGCCGACGAGTTCTCTTTTCGCTTTCTCCAAGTGTGCGTGTGCTCCTATTACTGAAATTTTCATACATACACTCCCAAAAGCACATCCATCTCCTTTTCCCTATACTCTTTTTACGTTTTTCTCACGCCATCTCGAATATATGGCTCCATTTTTTTTGCGGAGCGCGATTTTTTGCGTAGCTGAAATAATATCTCGGCACGGTGTATCGATTGACGTTTTTGTTCCTATTTTTATCGGGAATCGAGACTAAAAAAGTAGCTGGATAATTACTGCACAGGTATTTTGATGGATGTTCATTATTAAAATTTTTTTGCGCGCAATACATTATTTTAGGATCGCTTTTCGATATTTTAATGCTACAGAGCTGTGGTTTTAAGTGAAAGAGTATGTACTTTTATTGATTGTGCGGGAATTAAAAACTGTGGACGGTTCATGCAGATGGGAAAAATTTATTTTCGCCAATACAACAGCGATGTCTGACTGGACTTGGTCTATTCTACTTAATCGGAATACCATTCGTACAAAGGTACTCTTACAATAGTATTATTTCAAATAAACAAATGAAAAAAAATTATTTGATTCGATCATCAGGTAGCAGGTAAAATCCATAAGGCACGATAAGAGATACAGAAACAAGGTTCACGCCAGACGTAAAAAAAACGCCTCGCGCAGGCTCGCATGAAAATTCCATCGGGCAACTTTATACCCGCGAAATCGCCTAATTTATCGTCGCCGCGTGCCAAGAAATCCCCCCCCTCCCAAAACGGGCGATTAAAACACACACGCGTGTACAATATTAAATACACGGTTCAGCTATAATTCACGCGCGATATCCCTTTCGCGCGTATCTTAATCCTTAATTAATACGATTTACAGCCCAGTAGACAAATGACTCCATATAATATATGAGGATCTATTAGTTATTATATAGTTAAGCCGAATCTCGCGACCATGTAAACTGCGGATCGAGCAGTGGATTAGACGCTCCCCACATGTATATAATATGTACACCTCACGGTGCGATGATTCGTGCGAGTGTCATCGCAAGGCAAAGACACGCCATTTACCGCCACTCTGGGCTATAATTGCAACTGCCTGCGAGCGGCAATCAGTGTAATTCGTGCAATTTGTACGGTGGTTAACTATGGGGAGCAAATGCGTATACGCGGTTAGGTAAAAGATCTAGGGGGAGGGAAGGGTGGTAACATAGCGTCGACGATGATTTTCCGAGTGACGCATCGCGTATTATCTAGCGCAAACAAGGTTGCGAGTGATATACGACGGAAAGAAGAAAAAAGGAAAAATCAAACACCAATATGTTGACAACAAGCGGATTTTCCCTTGCTACGTTCTCCAGTTCCTCGTTTACTCGTTTCTACGTATGCAGCGTATTCTTTTTCCCTCAGTTCAATCACCTGCACTGTGTCAAACAATCTACTCGAATCGTCAATAATATCACAGAGTTGCAACACACGTATATAAGTTACACACCCCGTGGATAAGTTATACAGCCGACTGAAGAGAAAGACGAAAGGTGTGCATTGGTTTTCATCGCACCCACACTCCCATCAGTCTGATCAAAGGCTCCCGGCACGGTGTACCTTGAAAGGAGAGGAAACTGAAAAACTAAAAAAAAATAAAAAAAAAAAGGAAAAAGAAAATCCGAGCGCAAACAACGACTCCCTGAATCCTATTCCCTAGATTCCATTCCCTACGTGTATGCTTCTCTTTCTCTGCTTGCATAACGCTGCACATGTATGTATACATCACTGGCTCCGTACGCGCGATTCTGGTGCGCAAACATGATTTCTCTTTGCCTACCTATTGTACTGTACGACTGAAAAAAGAAGCTCCGATGGGCTTGCGATGAGCTTTTTTATACAGAAAAAAAAAAGAAAGGAATCGAGTTCTTTTGAAATAGTTCTTTGGAAAAACTGTTGACCCAACCATGGGTCGGATCGATCGATTAATCACAATCGTCAGCCTTCGCGTCAATCTAACGTGGGTGCACCACCATTTTGACTCGCACGTATTGACTGATGAACACACAGGGAGCCTATTACCTTGTTCGCCACGATAAATGCAGCGATCGTCGAATTCGACAGCTCGAAGCTAATGGCACACCCACTCTTTGAGTAATCATGTTTAAGTGATATGCCGTCAATATAGAGTAGATACGTATGGCTACGGTTGTAAGTCTTTGCCAAAAACAAACCTGCACTGACAAAGAAGAGGGGAGGTTATAAGAGGATATGTGCCGAGGAAACTGTGCCAGTTGTCATGATAGAGAACAATATCCTCACCAAATAATGCAACATCATACAGTTGATGTAAGTATTGTAAAAAAAAAAAATTCGCTGATAACCATCTGATTTTGTATTCTCCAACAGGCAAGAGCCTTTTTTCGAAAATATTCCATTTTCGTAGGCCAAAATTAGGAAACTTATCAGTTGTACTGCCAAATTACTGGGAAGGAGAAAGAATCGGGCAGCACTTTCCTACTTTGCAAGCAAATTTCCCGCTATGTCATCGTTATATCATATGCGCGAGGCTTGTACTCTAGGTAGCGTCTGATTTTTTTTTGTACTGGCGGCGACGGCCGTAATCTTTTTTTTCTGACCATCCGATTTGGATCCCGCTTTTTGTTTGTCTTTGCGAAAGGTATACTTTAATCTTCTTCTTTTTCTTGATGGGCAGATTTTCTAAAAAAGAAATTTATGGAGCTTAGATGACTCACGGGGGCATAGACCGGAAATTCATTTAATTTCGACCCGCACTCCTTTTTTCCTTCTTTGTTTCCTCAACTGAAATATTAATTAATCGTTTCGATTGTAAACTGTAAATCCACGAATAAAAGGAATTTTCTTTCCCTTTCGTGCAAAAATTTACAAAAAACTCAATAAAAAATAAAATACATGTACTGTACAATGGCACTTACAGTTAAATACGAATAAATCGTTGAATATTCGAAAGTTCTTCCGAGTGCGCGTCATGTTTGTTTTGGCTTGAATTATTGCTAACATTTACATGCAAAACGAACGCACTTGCCACGGGTGGTTATTGTTTTACAAATAAATAAATCAATAAAGTTCATCATCAAATAAATCATCGAAGCAACAGTTTATTTCGAGGCAAAAAATGCTCGCTTACGCTGCCGACTGAACCCGTTCAACAGTCGCTTTATTTGGGGCCAGATATTCTGCGAATCGAAGAACCCAGACTTTGTTGCACCTGCCTACTTTATTTAAATTTCTCTAGGACGGAGTCTTATACATCGTTAGGGGATGGGGAAAATGATAAACATTAGTTGTCTCTGACATTTTTTGATATGCATTTCCCCCATCTCCTCACTACTTAGAAGCTCGCGAGCGCACACGTGCGGCAAAGTAATCCAAGCGGACAAATGGGTGGCATTAAAATTCTCAAAGCCGAATATCGCGTGTGCTCGCGTTATCTCAATTAGCCCCGTTATACACAAACAAGTTAGTGTGTGTGTGTGTGTGTGCGAGGGTTGGAAAAGCCCTAAGCTCGAAACGGACAAATGATCCTCCGCGTGATTTGTCTGCACTTGCGGTAGAGATGGAATAATTACATCCCAGTGTGGGTAACAATAATTTCATTAAGCGACCGTGAGTCTCACTATAAATTGAGCTCCTTTATCTCTATCTACCTCTGCCTTTTGTGATAAGAAATTTTATCGACCCTAAGGATTCGTTGTCTTTTGTTGCTCTGCAGGGCACACTTGCACATCTTAAATGTTTATCATTGAGGAAATTAACCTTTTTCGATACACGATTCGAAAAAAATAGCTATCATCGTACGATCAACGGTTAGTTTATTCATCTAAATATTGACGTACATCAAATTTTTCAAATCACATCTGTAGTTATCATCGAAAATAGTCTTCGAGATAGGCTCTGCTTCCTCTAGTACGGTAAGGGCTCGTCATCCTCGTGGCATGGTTTCTTCGATACAAGTGTGATTTCTGAAAAATTTCGAATAATCGTATTACCGGACAAGTTTACGAATATCGGTTGGAAAGACCATCTAACATATTATTCTTACGGTGGCGGCTGCACTGATTGTGACACCTTATAGCTCCCATGTTGACGTAAGTCCTCTTGTCGCTTGCACACACTGGCATGTACTCCAGCGTGTTTGGACACAAACAGGGGCATGGTCCTTCAGATTCGATTGTCAGTTCTATAATAAAATGATTCATTTATGTTTAAAGTTTTTATGCGAAATTTACGTTCAACGTGATAATCTTGCGTAGATGATGGATCAACTTACTCTTTCCTTTGCACTTGTTTTCACACCTCACCTCTCCTTTGTTATTGTAAGTTTTTCCATCACTAGCACAAACTGGCTTATACTCGCGTGTATTAGGACACGAACAAGGGCACGGTCCAAGAGATATAATTTCCAAGTCTGTAAAAAAAAAAAAAAAAATTAATTGTAGTAAATTAACTATCGTATGTTTCGTATTTTGCAACCATGGTTTTACATAAATCATTCAACTTACTCTTTCCCTCGCACTTGTTAGCACACCTCACTTCTCCTCTGTTACTGTAGGTTTTTCCATCGCTGGCGCACACCGGCATGTATTCTTCCGTATTTATACACAAACAGGGGCATGGTCCTTCCGATACGATTGTTAATTCTGCAAAAATTGAACAGCAGAAAAATTGTATTACATTAGTTACACATAATGTTTCACTACCAATCATATTTTTAACATAGATGCTTCAACGTACTTTTTTCCTCGCACTGATTGGCACACCTAACTTCTCCCGGATTACCATACGTCTTTCCGTCGCTGGCACACACTGGCCTGAGCTCCTTTGTATTTGCACACAAACAGGGACATTTTCCTTCAGATACTATAGTCAAGTCTATAAAACAATAAAATTATTTCATTATCCCTTTATCGCATGATAACGATAACAATGATATTTTCACTTAAACGGTTTGACTTACCTTTTCCCTCGCACTTATTAGCACATTTAACTTCTCCAGGATTACCGTAAGTCTTATTGTCGCTGGCACACACTGGCCTGTACTCCAATGTATTTGCACACAAACAGGGACATTTTCCTTCAGATACTATAGTCAAATCTATAAACAAAGAAATTATTTAATTATCTCTTAATCACGTGATTACGATGACAATGATATTTTAACTTAAACGGTTTGACTTACCTTTTCCCTCGCACTTATTAGCACATTTAACTTCTCCCGGATTACTATACGTCTTTCCGTCGCTGGCACACACTGGCCTGTACTCCAATGTATTTGCACACAAACAGGGACATTTTCCTTCAGATACTATAGTCAAATCTATAAACAAAGAAATTATTTAATTATCTCTTAATCACGTGATTACGATGACAATGATACTTTCACTTAAACGGTTCGACTTACTTTTTCCCTTGCACTGATTAGTACACCTAACTTCTCCCGGATTGCTATACGTCTTTCCGTCGCTGGCACACACTGGCCTGTACTCCAATGTATTTGCACACAAACAGGGACATTTTCCTTCAGATACGATTGTCAAATCTATAGAGAGAGAAGGAAAGTAATAAAAAAACGGCACAATGTACCCTTACACAATGAGCTTACAATGGTAATTTTTTGCTTACTTTTGCCCTGGCACTGATTGGCACACCTAACTTCTCCCGGATTACTATACGTCTTTCTGTCGCTGGCACATACTGGTCTGTACTCCTTTGTATTGACACAAGGGCACACGGTTGTTTTGCTTACCTCAGTCGTATCTAAGTTTGCGTTGACTAAAAATACTGTAAAAAGAAGCAGGTGTTTGAACTTAACTGCATGTTGACGAGCATATTGGTGATATACTATTACGCAAGAGGATGTGACTTACCGCAAAAGGCAGCAAAAATAATCACTGACTTACACATTTTTAAGCACTGAAAAAAAAAATTTTAACATAATATTTAGATATGTGATTTGGATTATTTGCAAGTCCTGGTTCGAAACAAATGATGAAACAAAAGTAAAGGTTACAAAAAAATGAATAAATAGCTAGCTGATGAAGACTTTATAATTTTTCAATAAAGGTACTTTGCAAAATGCAAGTTATTGATGCAAATAAAAATAATGACCTTAGATCAAGTAAAAAAAATTTTTTTATTTTATGAAATATTTCGAAATTTTTTTTTGTAATTTCGAAACATTTGTTGAAGAAAAATATACCTTTTCGAAATATTTCAGATGCACAATTAGTTGTTTTACAAGACAACTCAAACTCTGTCAAACAACTGAAGTAACTTGAAGCAGACGAGAGCTTTTATATACACGTGAAATGAAAGTTTCATCGAGATAAGAAAATTTTTTTGTAAACACTAGCAATCCCAAATAAGTATCCACGGTAAGAAGGGTTAAAATCCAGGGGCTTTTCCAATTATTCATTTTCATATCTGCATGCACATCATTGTGTACAGTGCCATGTTTTTTTATTTCATTTTTTATTTATTAGAATGAATAATCGGGAATGCCTATTATTTTTATCTTTTGGCAAAGAATTCGATTAAATTCTAATTATCAATACATGACATGACTAATTATTTTAATACATTTTGATATGCATAAAATTAAAAAAATGCAAAACTTGATTTTAATATATGTATAATTATTTCGTTTTTTTAATTTGCGTATTTTTAATTGATACCACCATGTTTGACCGCAAGTGTTTTTGAAAACAACAAAGATAGCCCTCTCGGTTTGGATGCATTTTTTAAACGTAAACATACTGCATGATTATGACTGTAATATCTGAATATTGTTATCAAGAGACTTGAAAATAAAAATAATTATCTCAATAATTCTTTTTACTCTCAAATTGATCTTCTTTTTGCTTACTTGGAGCTTATTGAGCTAAAGTTTTTCAAAGTATTCTATTAAGACTTACCTTTCGTCATCGTGGATTTCCGCGAACAATTTCATCACAAACATCTAAAAAATTATTTTAAAATAACTATTTACAGTACGAAACAAGGAATTAAAAATAGCGCATAACGCAAATATTTAAGTCTCCGATGAATACGAATTGGGTATAAAATTGGGGTAATTAAATGTTATGCGACGTGTATGCGCAACTAATGTACAAATTATGAGTAATAAATTAGAGCAGTTTCTTTTTAAAGATGAACGTCACTCACCGTTAAATTAAGTTACTTGGATCGGCAGTAAAGTTTTTATAATCTCGTAGTCATAAAATAAAGTTCACACTTGATGAAAATACATCAATAAAAATACAGTTATTAACTTTTACTTTTTTTTTTTTTTTTCTTATACTTCCTTCAAATGAAATCAAGGTGCAATCGCATTGTGTATTATTTATTTAGTTAAAAAAAAAAAGTAAATGCTCCGCTAGAAAAGATAAACCCCAAAGTTGTACATGGAAACGTGAAAAAATTCATTGCAAAACAGCAGTAAAAAATCATAAAAAACGAGAATTGCATTAGAGAGCTGCATATTCCAGAGAAACGATCTTCCACCTGACTCGGCTTATTTTTCTGCGCCACGTGAGTAAAAAAGCTTTAATAATGTGGAACCTCAGTTCCTCCTCCGATTATCTCTTTTTGCGAGGTGGCAAGAGGAGGAATGGACCGTCGACTCTGTGCTTCCCCGTGTTCTCAAGTACAGCAGCACCATCATGAAAAAGCTCATTTCGTCCTCTGAGTTTTACATCAGCGCAAATGCTCTGGTTTAGCCGCGAAACGTCCGAAAGGAGCATAGCAGCGAGAGATAAGGCACCTTATTAGAGGATGGAAATGAAGAAGGAGTAGCGGGAAACACAGTGAAATTTAAGTTGACTGGGCGAGCAAATGATTTGAGAAAGATTCCATCACTTTAATTTCCCGAGAACCTTTACAAATGAGTTTTCATAGTGAATTGAAGCTCCTAGGGTTATGCACACATTTATCGCTTTACAGAGAATCCAACGTGATCTAAGGCGTTTATCTTCCTGTGAAATCTCCATCCGAGGCAATAAAAAGCCATGTAGATGTATCGATGTACGATCGATTTCGCGTCTTGCCCATGTCTCACCATCTCGTAATAATGGTACATACGAAGCTTTTTTGTCCGGAGGATAGCACCTCTTATTTCTCAATACATGACGTAAAGGGCCGTTTGTATGCGTCTACGTTACTCTTCGGTAGGTGTATATATGCAAATGGATTACGGCACGGATCCAGTACCGAGCCAGTGCATAACAACAACCATAAAATGTATCTCTATGGAATGAGACGATGGCAATGATATTGTCAACGATAACAACAGTATTTTTCTACCATTATTTAAACTTATAACCCGATAACCCTTACTTGACCACATGTAGTTGCGTTGATAACTTGTAAAATCATCCCTTAAACCTTAATTTATTATTTATGCGTGTAATCAACGAACAAGTTACAAATTATCGTCAATCAATTACAGACCTCTGTTTAGCTGGTACCTACACATTGCGGCACAACTAATCATAAAATAATCATATCATTCAAAAATACATGTTGTTTTTCCTGTTACTTTGGTCAATACAAATCATCACAAACACTTAATGCTACTTGACTTGCTACTTCTGTAGCAAACGGGCGGTTTCGAAATATCTTTTCAGGATAACTATACAATGACATTAAAAATAACTTTCCAAGTGAACAACAAGCCCAAGCGGTAAGATATACAAGCTAAGAAGAAGAGGAAAAAAATTGTATAAGAGGAAAAGTACCGATCTCACTGTAATGTTAAGCGTGGCGTACAGGATATCAATAAAACCGGTTTGAAATCACAGTCATGATATTGACTCATCAGCGTACGATATATCAGTTACCGACTGTTCGTTGCAGTACGCTGGCGGACCTCTGTGTTTCTTTTGTCAACGACATGTCCAGCAACGTGGTGATGATTATACTTTTTGCCAGTGTGTTAAGATTGTTTAATGAAATGCGCGGTTGTAGTGCTGCTCTGGTTAGAGATGGTGACAGTTACTACGTCAATTGCGGCAACGATGACGGTAAAACTGCCCGAAACGGTGATAAATTTAAAACAAAACCAAGACCCAAGAGGTGCGAGAGTAGTACAAACTTTATTGTATGATTACAGCCGATATCGTTTCAATAAGTATTTTTTAAATCTACCCGATGTCTTTTCAGCACTGTTGGTGCATCGACCACGCCAAAGCTTACTTCGGCGCAAATCGATGCCAGATCGAGGTTTCATCCATGCGACCCTCGTTTTAGCAAGCCGGAATGTTGGTTTGATCCTCGTGATTGTTTGCCATTCGGGTACAAAGACTCCGGCATACAAGCCGCTCGTCGCTGCAAATACAACGAAGTGTGGATGCGCGGTGCGTGTCGTTTGAGAGACTGACAACTTTTAAATTCATGTGCCACGCACGTCCACGATATTTTTTTTAATGCATGTGGCCAATCGTTGAGTTTTCGCAATGAATCATTTAAATCCATAGTTTTGTTTTATAATGAGCAAATACCTATGTATTGTGCGAGTGAATACCTTTTGTATACAAGCGTCTTGATCGTAGGATAATACATAAGAGCGGACGAGGGAAAAATCGTTAAATAGAAAAAGATAGATATCGATGAATACATCACGGAAACTTGTTTTAAATCATATTCTCACTCTTTCAGCATTTACGTAAACGGCAGTAGTAACAAACAGTTCGTCAGAGTATACGTAGGTCGATTTTTCCTTCTTCTACCAATAAAATGTCTCGCATTGCGGTGATTATGTTACTTTCCATGAATATGCTATGGTTTGTCAATCTTATGAATGAATGTCTTGCTGTTCCGATTGACGATGCTGGTGACAGTGATTATGAGAATCGTAGTGATGATTATGACAGTAACCATGACAGTGACAATACAAACGATGATGGCAGCAGGAATGACGACGATAGTAACAGTGACGATGCTAACCATAAAAAAAGTGCCAAAAAATTAGTAAAGAACAGGTAAGGGAACATGAAAGGATCCAACATAATCATCCCTAGATTAGGTTGTTGGGATGTTTTTTGCTCAAGTAACTATATGTATGTTTAGCAGCCCACACACGAGCGGATCAATTAGGCAAGAGCTCACGGCGGAACAGATTAAAGCCAGATCACAATTTCATCCAATGGATCCTCGTTACAAGAGGCCAGAGTGCTGGTTTGACCTTCACTTGTGCACTCCGTCAGGTGGAGCAGGAATTTTTGCTGCCAAGCGATGTGGTCTTAGTGAGGTTTGGGTCCATGGTGCTTGTCGCCCAAAAGACTGAATATCGAAACTTTTGGAAAAAATTTTCTTCCTTTGTTTGTACTATGTTCTTAAGCGTCAAAATAATATATGTTTGCGACAAAGCCAACGTTTTACCTATTGTTGTTATTTTTTAAATTTATTTTCAAAGAAAGGATGTTAACCATGCCTTATTTAAGGATAAAAATGTAAATGACCAACTTAGTTTAGTTGCGTTATACTCTTTCATCGTAAGTAAAATGTGCATTAGTAGCTTATCTCTTGATTATAAACGTCAGTTGGAATAGTACTGAAAAGGGCACTATTGAAAGGAGAACCCTTTACTTGTTTAGCATGACAAAGTTTATCACTTGCTGGTGCAAAAGAAACTGGTATCGAGTCTATTGTTATCGTCTTCTTCTGTGATATGAGAGACTTTGGAATTCAAGACCTCAGCTTTACCCTTCTCTCCTGGTCTTTTGTATTTTTCCCGTTGTGTTCGTTAGTTACTTTTTTCTGCTCGCGTGGCTGAATAAAAGAGTCTGTCTCGCCTCGAAACACACAGGGCCAACTTTTCTCATTTGAGGCGAGGGCTCGAATACAAGGCAGTGACTATCTGTTCGAAAGTACCTTTGCAATTCTGCCGGTGCTCGAGCTCGTCAACTTGTACTAAAGCACAAAGACCAAAATAATACTTCCTTTTTCTTTTAGCGATGCAACTCGATGACACAAAATTTTTGCGATAATATTACGTAATAGATTAACTTTGTGAGACTTTTTCATCCATACGTATATATAAGTGGTTTATTGGTACTTGATGGTGTATACACTTGTTCAAAAAATCAACATCGTAACATCTGAATGTCTTTGAACGAACTTCTAATGTTCCACTAACTTATCTATACCATAAGCCAATCGGATTTTAGGGCAAAGTTTTTAAGTAAACCTTTGAAGAGTCCATTAGTGCTGATATTCCGCGGAAAAGATGCCAAACGACAGTCTGCCAATACAACTGCGTGAAAAAAAGATACTCTGAAAGAGAAAAAAAAAAAAACCTTATAACTCACTTGAATATGCGTTGTATCACCTTATAATATTTTCCCCATGTACCTAATATTGAAAAAAAAAAAAAAAAAAAAATTCAACAATGGTCCGTGTACCAAGCAGTAGTTGTGACAAAGAGCATTAGTTGTTGTGTACGTACAAAAATTCATCAATACGCCAAAGAGGTGTTACGCAAAGCCGTAAAAGCACTGCATGATAGTGCTTGCGTGCACGTGAAGCTCTGCCTTACAGTTGAAAATTCAATAATCATAAGAGCTAACTGTACTTCAGGATGATGAGATGGGTAGAGCTACGCTGCAGTCATCTCCCGTGCGCTTGACATGGGTAATTCATGTGTGCTCTTTGAAATGGATTTAGACATTCCTGCTCATCCCATATACATCATTTTTCTCACTACTCGGGTAAAAATATCAATGCTCATCGCTATAAAGTTTCATTCAATCGTATTTCAATAAAATCCGTTACTTGTATTCCAAGGGGAACCCAATTTTGGTGCGAAAAATAAAAAAGAAGCAAATCTCTATTCCAAAAAAGATAACAATAACCCACCAGTACCCTTCATCATATCGCGCACACAATCAATGTAGATATAAATATCGCGTTTGAAGCGAGCAACAACAAGGTTTGCGTAAGAGGAATGTTATAAATGATACACGTCCTTGAATCGCATTGACTCGCGTGTACCCTTCAAACACACCGCCAACATTCATCTGTGCACCGCTCACTGCAATCATGAAGTATTTAAATGCACGCGCGCATACATACGCGATGAAAGACGAAATGCACGCGAGAGCACCATCATGTGTGTGTATATACACGCCTGTACAAGGCGCGCAGTGATAATTCAGAGAGGCCTAATTCACAAACGGACGAGGGGGGCCGGCGGAAGTGGCGGTCGTACAGTGGTAATGCACAAAGCCACCGTGCACGCGCATATATTATACATAGCTACGCAGAGAGTAGCCGCATTACGCGCACGTCTTTGTACTCTCCCAAGTGCGTCGTTGCATACTCGTGTCTTGGCATCTATGTAGTATACGTATACACATATGGCCGCAAATTCCGCATGTAGTACACATAGGTACAGGTACATTCAACGCGGCAAGTCCTGTTAAGTGGACCTCCTGCGCTGCAAATTTCTCGCGAGGCCCTCCCGACACGTGGTGAAACTTCCCGACATTTTCTCTCTTGTTGTTTCTACGTTTCTCGCGAAACGTACTTTGGTTCGTCATTTTTTAATTGCCAGAAGAAAAAACAACACGCCGTTTGTCGCCCGTCTTGAAAAAGAGAGTTAAAAAAAAGGACGTATCTTTTTCCCGCTCGAGGATTCCGCAGCTCTGGTAAAGCACACACAATAGCTTTGGTCCGTTGTTCCTCTCTCGTTAACGTCACGCGCCAAGTGCGGGGCCTTTTACTTCCGCTTACTCCAATTTTTTTTTTTTTTTTTTTTTTCTCCTCCCTGTGGATGCACCCCCTTTCCGCTTATCTCTTGCCCAACTTTCTATTTTTTCCTCTCGCAAAAGCGTCACATATCCGAGCACGCGCGCCACCGTATATACCCTTGTCGCTTTGAATCGCCGTTTCGTTTCAGAGCGGCAGTGGTAAAAAGTCCGTCCGACTTTTTTTATCGTATATTTTTTCGTGCGGTGTACTTACGTTCTGGCGGGACTCAAAAATTACCAAAAAAACACGCGCGAAAAGATGAATTGCCAGACAGGCGTAAAAGTATACATTAAAAGCTCTACACTACCGCACGTCATAGCAATTTTTCCGTTCTGAACGTGTAAGTTGGTATCACGCATGGTGAGGCTTTTTTTTTTTTTGTTATTTTTAAAGTGATTCCCGTATCCATAACGTCGAGTTGATTAAGTACATATATACGTATACTTACGCGTTTCGTAAAAACGTGTTGGTTGTGCAATACGATGTATACTTATCGCTCACGTGACGGCCTGTTTGATAGGCACAGCAGCCGAAAGTCTCATCAGTTGGATGCTTTGATTTTTTTTTTTCCTCATATCGTATACCATTGTAAATCATTAAGGCATCACAAATTTCATATGTACACATAGGTTTTTTTCTCGCCAAGATGGTCTCGAGTATGGATGGCAAGTAATACACGATATTTTTCAAGAGGATTTTTCACCTCAACTGGTTTCTGTTGCCCGCGATACTATTTATCTCTGTGTCTCTGTCACGAGTACTAAAAGAGTTAACCACGAAAATAGTCGAAAAAAGAAAAAAAGAAATAAATAACTACTATTCCGTAAAGACAACTGTTTTATCGAGAAAAAGTGAAAAAGTCCGCGGTAAAAACAACAACAGATAGCATTAAAAATTTGCTCAATTAAAATTTATCGGAAATTCGATGAGAGAAAAAAAAACACTGTTGCACAAACCATCGCGAACAGCGATAGAGAGAGCATGTACTATGTCGCGTTATTATCTGGAATCCCCTCGAGATTCATCGAAACGGCTCTCTCATGAGTTCGGGGAATCCCCTCTTTCCCTCTCGATTGCCATACTAGTATAAATACATATACCTACCGCGGGCATAGATCAATCCTCTTATCAGATCGATTTCGACAATTTCCCGTGAAAATACGCATCCAAGGGTGACTCCCTTTTCCCCCATCATCATTCTTCCTCTCTAATTTTTTTTCTTTCTTTTTTCAGCGTCAAAGTCACTTGTCTTGCTCCCGTTGTGATTATACACGGGGAGACGTGTCTTCACTTTCGTATATTCCACTACTTTCTCTCGCTGCTGATGATGACATATTTGCGGCTGTACAATGAATACAACGGTATCAATCACGTGGATAAGAAAAAAGTGTGGGCATGAAAAGTTTTTCACTGAAAAGTTTTTCGCGAGTGGAAAAAAGGAAAAACCGCATGATTCTCGTGCACACAGGTAAAGACGTAGTGCAAATAAACGTTTGTACGCTCGTATCGACGCATCAACTCTTAAACAAACAAACGTACTTACAGACGCGTACTGCTTGATTCAACTTATTAATCAAACAATCTGAGCTCCTTTGTACGATTTCTATTGAACGAATTTACTTTTGCTTTTATTGCCATGGTGAGCATTGCAAGTATAAAGTTCGAATGGAAAATATAATTTTTTTTTTAATTTTTTTTATACTTTCTACTTCAGTTTGCGCGTGAGTTTTTCATGATTTTTATAATTACCACCGGGAAAAGCATTTAATTTGTTTATTTTCGAGTTCTGATGATTCACAATTAGAGCACCCAATGAAATATCTATCTTGTGAAGGGAAAAAATCCGTTCGACATTCCACGTACTTTTTATGCTTTTTGATCCTTTTCTCTTTGCAATGCAGTTGTGAATACAAATTCCGGTAGCCAGGAAAGGAATTCTCTGATATCCAGGTAAAAAAAAAAAAAATAAAAAATAAAAAAAGGAAAAAAAAGCACGGTAATTACTGTGCCTCCTCGAAACTTAAACGAATTCTCTTGTTTTGCGCACAATTTTTCGAGCATTTTTGCAGTTCCACGTATCGCAACAGCATTTCACGTGAACTCCGTTTACGTTTATGATCGGCTGCTGTATATTTTTGAAAATAAACTTAAAGGCCTGAAGGCTTGGTGTGAAAAATGGCGTGGAAAATTAGGAGGACAACCCGGAAGAAGGGAGGATGGTCCAACGGGCGAGTGAACATGCGCTCCGTTCCGGCTGGGGGACTTATTGAATCATAACCCGATCATAACCCGCAGCGTTCATCACACGTGACTCGCATGTTATGCAAGCCTCCATACGCGAATTTTTTTATCGGAGGGGGGCCTAGGTGAGTCGCCATGGAAACCTCGAATGCAATTCGCCTCCCGGAGCTCGAATTCGATGTCCTCCTCTCTTCCTCTATTTTATATTACCAAACACACACCGAGTGGGTCTCCCGTTTTTCTCAATCAAATTTTTTTTCCTCCCTCGCGAAACTAATCCACACACGGCCGGCATCGCTTCTCAAACTCCAAGCTTTTTCGGGAGCAATTGTTATTCATTCGTCTCCCAGCCGTGCAGTCAATCCTTTGGATTTTTATGGTTATTGTTTTCAGCTCACAACGAATGTCCGATTGGAAATCGTTACTCTCACGGAATGCTCGTCCGATTTATAGCCTCTCTCGTGGAAGCAAAAAGTCAAAGACTCGACGAACGGAAAAATACAAACTTGGCTTTATCGGCCCATAGATAAAAGCAAATCCTCCCGTAATTTAAAATCAGAGGGAGATAATTTTTCCGAGTCCGAAGGATCAATTTTTACTCGGTGACCGTAAACGATGCGAAAATGATCTCGTTACATTAGCAACCCTTACCACGCTCCTATGCAACAGCCCGAGTCATCCAACGCTGCATTCTCGTTTCCCAACGGTGTATAACAGCTAATTACCGGTATTTTATTAAGACCCCACTGGACCAATACAAATGTGCTCATGACAGCAGAGTAGCATATATTATATACTTGCGGTATAAGCCTATGCTCTTCGTCCGATGAGGGGGAAGGGAGGAGGAGTTGCCGCCCTGCGCCATTCGTCTCGCCGTTCTCGTTCGGACGCCGATTTATCCCCGCCGTCGATCAGCATCAATTGCAGCAGAGCCACTGGGAATCGGGAAAAATACAACACGCCATCTCCTCACCCCCCACCCCCTTTTTAACTCCTCTGTACGGACAACCGAGTGATGAAACGGGGAAACGTGAGACGCACGGCTCGTGACTTCCTCTTTTCTTTCCACTTGGATCATTGAGCCGAAACGTCGCCATGCGAAAACGAAGACGTAACAGAGGGTCTTTATTAGCGAACCAGCAAACAAATGGTCAATAGCATCGAGAGTGTAAGGACAATTTTTTTTTTTTTTTTTTTTTTTTTTCTCCTGACCACCCCTCGATTGCTCATTTAGCTCTGCTTTTGCCCCACTACCTCTCTCTCGAGCTCTCACTTACTGTATCATCGTTTTGTACACGATCCAGGGATATTTATGTGCACAGCAAACCGAGTGCGAGCTCCTCACGCCCATTTCTCGAATTTTCCCTCCAACCTTTTGTCTTACCACGAAAGATGAGGGCAGTGTCCAAACGAAAGCACCCTCTGGGCTGACGGAATATTTATACGTCATTTGCAGTTGTCGAATGTGGTCAACGGTACTCGTCTACTATATTTTACTAGCTATAAAAAAAAAAAAAAAAAAAAAAAAAAAAAACTACTTCCCTCGTTTCTGAGCCTGAAAACTGGGTGATCGAGTTCAATGGAGGGTAGTAAGTTGACACCCCCGTACAACGTCCTATTTATCTTTGGATATTGCGTGCTTGGGCGCAATCGAGCTTGGCCTTGCACTTTTCCTTTATAGACTTGTAACGAAGAAATAGAGTCGTAATAGTCGTTCAGTATACGGCGAAACATAAAAAAAATTGTACCAAGAGGTGGGGACAAAGTGTTTGAGAGGAAAAGATGATTTCGATTAGTTATTGGGAAAGGTAACAGAGGGGGGAGATGGATTTTTATATATCTGCGTAAACACAAGCAGTGATAAACAATGTGCTCTAGCTGTTTTTCAAATTGTTATTCATAAATACCGTGTTACTCCGAATGGTAACGTATTGTGATAATTGTAATGTAAATCGTGGGAATAATCATTGCAGTGACAACGTAAGTGATGATTACATTGATCACAATTTTTTTTACCAGTATTTTTTATCTTGATACTTGATAATACAACTCTCTATGCACGTTAATGTCGAGCTGGTGAAATATAAATGCTTGTGGTAAAAAATCGACTGTATTTGTATAGTTCAATTTTACTTTTGTATTTGAAGACTTTTCCGAGAAATCTGATCGTAATTTCTTGTTTCTCGCCAATAAGTTTAATCAAAGGTCAAGACTTGGCGCACGACAAGTGACCTATACAGTGTCATTAAAATACATATATGTACATATGCGCCTCTTAAAATTGTTCGAAATCGTCAATTGGATGGTTTGCTTAAAAAATAACAAGGAAGAAAAAATAGGTTTCCGGCTATTCAAACCAAGAGTAGAAAAAGTCGACAAAGTTAGGAGGGGAGGAGGGTACAAAGAGTTTAATTGCTGTACCCAGTCTTGAGTTTAAAACTCAAATAAAACAGCACAGCAGCTGTTATTTATTAAAGACTCGAGTTGCGGTCGAGCAGTCCACCTGAAACGTATATATACTCATACAATCGCGTTATATCTTTGCGAAACAAGTTTTAATTAAATTTCATGAATCTCGAGATTCCGTGTTTGTGGAGTGGCGTCTTATTTATGTCTCGAGTAGCTTGAGATGCAATAGAAATCGAGAACCGAAATTGCACTGCATTTTGGTTCTTTTTTCTTTAGATGATTGAGGTTTACTCATTTTTTTTTTTTTTTCTCGAGTGCAAGCAATGCAAAAATGAAAACGAAATTTCTCATTAGGATGTACCGGCATGGCAACCCAGAATTTCGACATTTTCGACTCAAAGCTCCCAGGTTGAATCAGCGTTTCTCCAAAATTCCCTCTTAAATTCCACGGCAGGATTTTCCGCGAGCACTTTTTTTACGCTAAATACTCGACTGTACACCTATATACACCGTTCACGAGAATCCAGCCGAAATTCGATTTGCAACGTAGGTAAATGGTAATAAATAGTATGCATAGGGTAGCGATAACTGTGGTAGTAAAGTGTATGAGTGTGACCACTTAATAGCTCCGGGAGCTGAAATTATTTGGCCCGGGATTCGCGGCATTCAACCAAACTCGAGCCGCGCAAAAAGGAAGCCCTCGAATCGCTTTAACCCGTTTATCGGTCGGTGGGGCACGGTAAGTGTACCATACATATTTATGTGTACAAGCGGGTGGTGGTGGTGCAGGTATGCGGCGTGATATTCCTGGACCGAGGCGCTCGCGCGGACATTAATTTTGAAGTTCAAGCATTGCCGACGCCAAGTTATTCACCCGATAAATGCGGCTTGTGCGCGAGAACGCGGAGTGGGTGAGGGTACGGGAGTTTTTTTAATCGCTTGATCGATGGATCGGTAAGTGATGATGTGTTTCTTTTTCATCCCAAAAAATAGTGCGCGTTCGAGTGAATAATCAAGGACCAAAAATGGAAGGCTAAAGTAATTATGTCGGTCTTTGCATTGTACGAGCGAGTTTATTACCTTTGAGAAAATTAAACCGAAATACAGCTTTAAATACGTTACGGCAAAATATGACAGTAACGTCTGGGAAATAACGTCCGCTTTTTTATCCCTGGAGACGAGAGAGTTTTCACTTTTTATCAGTTGATGGAAATTTTTTTTCAAAGAAGTTGGCAAATAAATACTATCTTAAACGCTTCATATCATTTGCTCCCTTTATTTGCTTTGAGTTGACTAAAGAAATTGCAAATGGGCTCAAAAAAGGACGAGCGTTTGTTGACAGATGAAAAAAAAACGGAAATGGAATTTTCAAGTTGAAGTAGACGAGAGAAAGAAATGATGGATAGTTGCTTAAAAAGTAATTTAAAAGAAATACCGAGTTCGAGAGCCAAGATGGATTCAAACAAAAATTAAATCACCCCGTGGATTTCGAAAAACGAGTCCAATATATCTCAGGGCGAATGTATCTGGGTTAAGTACACAAATAGTACAGGCGTGCGAATTAAATCTGTGGAAATTCCTGACTGTTAACTCTTTTAGAATGTAAAATAAACCGGCGTCTAAAAAGATTCAGCTGGTATTGCATTAGCATAATTTTTAAGTATCACATTTATGTAAATGAAACGCGAGCTCTATGGACGGTAATTACGGATGAATTGCGGCTCTTATCTACATAAGAATTATTAAAGCAAATCATGAATAAGTGTGTGATCGAATGAATTTTAAAATGATCGGCTTTGATTTTTAATGAACTTTAGTGGTAAAAAATTTAAATAAAGATAGAATCAAAGAATAATGCCAAATTTATTAGCTATTGGCTTTTTCTGTATTTCTTTAAAAAAAAGACAACTTTAAACAAAGCAGTTTTTTAGCTAAAGACACAGTGATGCGTGATTATGATTCAAATGAAGCTCATAAAAAAATTTTAGAAATTTGTAACTACAATCTTTGCTTAAAGTTTTTCCTGTAGGTGGTGTTGAAATTTACAATAAATGTATTGGTTGATCTATGAATGGTTAAAAGTAAAAACGAACGTAAAATATGGTCAACAGTAATGATGCCAATATACGTAGATTAGTGACTTGACATGTATATTTGTTTATTATTAATACAACTCATGACGTATACAAAAATTGAACTATTTCAAGATACACTTTAATGAAGGAAATAAGTAAGTTATAAATATACCTTTTAATAAAAAATTTTTATTCAAAATGTAAAGTAAAGTTTATGAATTTTAATTTATATTTGCGAAAAAAAAAGAAATAAAACGAAAAAGAAATGTATAAAGGAGGTATTGAGGCACAAATATTCAGCACAAATGGTGCCAAGAAAAGGAACTGGTAATTAGACAAAGAAGTGGGTGGGGACCCCGAGGACAGTGATAGAGAAAAAATAAAAATAATCTGAAAAGAAAGAAAAGGCAGCATTACGAGTGAGCCAGAAAATTAAAAGGGGAAAAACTTTGAGACGCGGAGAATGTGCAATCAGTTGTTACGAAAACAGAAAGACGACTGAATGGTAAACGAAATTACACGCAAATGAAAAAAACACGAGTGCAAGGAATTGTTGATCGAAACCAGTAGCGTTTAATGAAAGCAAAAAAAAAAAAAAAAGGTTTGAAGAATTGGTGATGGTTCTCGTGCGAACGAATATGCGTTCAACAGAGAGTGGTCGGTAAGGGTTTATAGATGCGGGAATACCGAAACTACCCTTAATCGCACGCACTCTAAACCGGCTAAGCTCGTAATGCACTTCCAGGAGCAACGATCGAGTTTGTCAATACATTACTCTGTCCAATGTACAGTATAGGGTACACGCATAGCGAGGTACAGTTGGAGTGCAGAGTCATTAAGCTCTAAGTTCCCCGGACAAGGACTTCCAACGCAGAGCCGCTGTAATACATTGTGTAAGGGCAAACCCGTACTCTCAAGGGCACACGTGTCGTATTGATACGTTGTTACAGCGAATGATCCTTTTATGGTAAATGGTAAAGCTAACGGATTTCACACAATGGACCTTTACTGCTTTAATAACAGTAATCACTTTATTATTATTATTATTATTATTATTATTATTATTATTATTATTATTACAGATAGTAAAAATAATTATGAAGTTACAAAACAATTACAATCACATTGAAAGTCGTTTTGCTCGTTTTCAATCGTCTAGGAACAAGGATTGTACTCAACGGTAATAAAACATTATCTAAGGAAATTACAGTCCCTTGTATATTTTGTCTCGAATCCACAACAAAAGTTAGCAACAAATATTCAGCGTTAAAGTAGTATATTTTTTTAACACTATTTTTTAAGTACACTTTTGTTAAAATGTTTGTAAAATAAAAATTACGCACTTGGAACAAAGTATAAAAAAAGAGGAAAAAATAATTTCGATTAACCATTGTGTAACGTCACATCTGTGAGACAGGTTTCAAGTAATGCTAGTATATCCTCGTAGCATCTATACGTAAACATCAGCAGTCATGAACTGTTCGTTAAAGTGAAAAGGTGCTCCTTCTCTTGATGTAAAATGTCCGACAACGTAAAGATAATATTACTTTTTACAATTGTGTTGCATATTTTGTATGTAAATTATGAGTGTCGTGCTGCTTCAATAAAAAATGATAACGATCCTTACGTCCATCATCACCGCAGTAACGGTATTGGTAGCAGTAAAAATAACAACGATAATCAAAGAGATGATGAAAACAATGATGATAGTGATGAAGAAAACTATAATAACATAATATTGATCGGAGGATTTTCTCATTCTTTTGACTTTCCCGATGCTGATTATGAAAAATTCGACCCAAGAACAATGAAGCATATTTATGTACGTTTTCGCAATGATGATAACAGTGACAACAATTATACAGACAACTTTGACGCAAAATCAGTGAACAGCAGGTACACTTGGGAACGTTTATCGATATTTTTATCATTTACATATCGTTTCTCATATAGTAGAAATGAGCGATTTTCGACATACACTTTTTTTAAATGACTCGATTTTTCAGCATCCCCTTCGATAGACTTCCCATGACTAACTTCACCGCAGAGGAAAGAGAATATGTGTCGAAACGTCATCCTACCGATCCTATTCTTAAAAATCCGTATTGCTGGTTTCATCGTTGCCCTGTCCCGTTACCATCGGTATACGCTTCTCATAAATGTCCCGTTGATGAAACATGGATACACAATGCATGTCGCCCGAAAGACTGATGAACATGGATTTCTTTTATTTGGACAATTGAACTAGTTATCTGTGTATAAACAATCGAGAAATTGTGCCAGAAGAATTTTAGTTTTTTATCGTTCATAACAGGTTTATTTTTTTATAAAGTTGCTCAAAGTTTCAAATTTTTGGGATGAAAAATTAAACGCTCAAAACACCTGAAGACAAAAGTTTAAACAATTTTTTGGATTTATTACTTTATAGCTGCAGTGCAAATATATTTCTTAGCGGTCAGAGTAAAAACTATGAACGTCGCGAGCAATGAATAAATTATAAAAATAGATGGATAGAAGAGGAAACAACTGCACAAGAGGAAAAAAAAATTAATCTCGGCGAGTTGTTACTTGATAGTATTGTAGCATGGATAAAACAGGTTTTAAATTACACTAGTGTTCTTTTATAAGATCCATGTTAACGTCAACAGTAATGAACAATTCGTCCAAACGAATGGATAGATTTTTGCTTTTTCTTTCAACAAAATGCGTAACAATGTAGTGATTTTATTACTTTTCACGAATATGCTGTGGTTTTTAAACGTAATTCAAGAGTATCATGCTGCTGCGATCGTTGATGGTGACAGTGATTGTGTCGATCCTAGCGTGAATCGTTGTCATCGTGCTATTTATGAAAAATTTAATCAAGAATCAATGAAAAACATCTATGTCCATTTTCCCAATGATGATGCGCATGATGAAAAAAAATTCGACGCGAAGTCGGTTAACAACAGGTATGGAAGCATAAAAAATGTTCAGCATGTTACAATTGAATTAAAGCTAGTTAAAAGTAACACGAGATTTAATATAATATTATATCCATGATAAAATAATACCCAATAATTCAGTATTAGCCAATCAAAAAGTGAGTGTCTATGGAATTTTTCCATCTCAAGCTGTTCCGTTTTTCAGTATCCCATCGGGAAGATTTCCTTCTTGTTTGACTCCAGACGATCTTCAATTAGTATCATTTATCCGTCATACGTCGAAATTTCTCACCAAGCCATCAGTATACGCTGCTCGCAAATGCCAAGCCAATGAAATATGGATACACGATGGTTGTCGGCCAAAAGATTAAAGACTATTTATTATAACCATTGCATTTGTACAAATTAATTGTTATGTGTCGTGTGAGAAACTGATTTGCGTTGTAATTTGTTTTTAATAGATGACCATCACTTGAGATGGTCGTATTTACTTGTAGTTTTATAATAAATCATAAACAATGAAGCCCCAGGCCACGTGTCTTGAAGTTTTACTCAACAAAAGCGACATTTACTACAAAACGGAGATTTAAAGTACATTGGAATACACATGATTTTGCATTTTCTTACTAATGGATGTAAGATCTAAGTAGTTCTTGTTCAAAGTATAGTAAAATTCTACGGGCGTAGTAAAACTTGACTCAGTCGTAACACTATTAACAGAAAAACACCGGGGATAATTAGTATACTTGAACAACAGACCGCTGATTATGGAATATCACAGCATCGTCTTGAGTTGCGCAAGTTACACTTCAAAACAGCTCCTGGGCCCATCTGTACCAACAGGGAGATACTTGTTTGCCAACGGGTGGGCGAACTTGTTAACGAGATCGGCTTTGGCGACTACGAGAACCGAGCGAGCGTGACAACGTGCGCAACTTTTGGCAAAACCAATATCAGCTGAAACATTAAAGGACATGTGCCACGTACGCGATCTGGTGAAGCTGATTATCAGACACTTGATGACTCTTGCCCAAGTAATTGTAGGATATTTATGACTTTTTTTTTTATTGTATTTAATTTTTTTTTCAACAATCGATGAACTACTAATGTAAATTATTAAATTACAAACTAAAGTAAACAGCTTTATTTAATTCTCATTATTTGCAATGTACGTATCTTTTTGATCCACCAAAAAAGAGGATTAAACAAGCCATCCTTCACATCAAAAGTCAATACTTTCTTATGACTGGATGTATGCCGAGTTGACTATATGACGGAGTCAGACAAGACTAAGCAGTAAAAGTACTTATACCGAGGTGAGTACTACAATTTTCACGTAAAATCTACACAATAGTCACTAGGACATTAACAACTCGTCGACCCGCAACGTACAACAACCCTTATTGGATTATTTTATTGAGTTGTTTGTTTATTGGATGATCTTGGGGACCAGGTTGGATTACACTTTGGCAGCCATATTGAGTCGTTATACGTTAATTGGGCCACTTGTCTATCCCTCGCGTCTTTGATCTCCACCACAACCGGAGGTTGGTCCAAATGGCTGCAAAACTTTGAAATTATCGATGAAACCGACGAAAACGGCAATGATTACCCCATGGTACAAGATGAATTGTAAAATACGACTGAATTCCAAAGTTAGCCCCGTGTATATAGCACTTGTTTCAGTACAGGTGGGGCTTTGTCCCCGTAAACAGCTGAGCGTAGCTTATTCGATTTTCCCCCGCCCCCTCGTTTTCCCCCCGTGGCGCTCGCGGTTGCGAGAACTTGCGGCTTCCACGCCTAATTTCTCTCGGATACGCCAGTTTGAGCGACAATCTTGAGCACCCGACCACGGCGAGAGAGAGAAAGAGAAACGCCGTGTTCCACTGGCTAGCTGTACACGGTGAGTGATGAAATTGCGTATTCACCCCGCGATCTCTGCACCCCTTCCCATATCTCCGGAGCGAACGACTTAATTGAATGCCATTGTTTGGCCCCCACTCCATTCACGGAGTAGGCGCTCATATAATCGGATAGGGGAGGAGAATGCCAAAAGTTGAAATGGAAAGATTGCGCATCGAGCCGGTCCTCTTTTTTCCCTTTTCTCATTTGCGTTTGCTAGACGCGCACGGTGTTTCAATGGGAGCCCCACGAGTTTGACGCCTGAGTTTACAATCGGCTCGTCGCAGGCTTTGCGTGTTGAATCGTATAACTGAATTTTTTATGTCTTTACTGGCTTTTTCGTCAAAGTGACATTTTGTTTGCAAGGTCTAATAATTGTTCTAACTAAATGTATTGTTCAATCAACTAATAGTGGATGCCCGGTTGTCCCCACAATGGGACTGATTTTTTTTTTTTTTTTTTTTTTGTGTAACTACACGTACGTAGAATGGACGTAATAAATCCTTTCGGATACATGAGGGAGTCGTCCGAATCTTAATATTCCGTAGAGATGAAACCGATAAGCCTGGGGTATCGCAAAAATTTGCCTCGCAATTGCCTTTTTTTTCTGTCCGTCCGTCTGGCCGGTTCTTCTGAATGTTTTTTTTTTTTTTTTCCGCTACAGACGTGCACACAATACGAAACGAAAAAACACTACGAGGATGATAAAAACAGACAGAGAGAGAGAGAGAGAACAATGTTCGGAGCGAGAAGTAAAAAGGTATTTTAGCGGCGTTTACGGACAGATAGCCAAGGGGAGTTGGACTAAAAACAGACGTTGCAAAAAATATAAAAGTAAATTTATCCCCAAACAGGGGGGTGCAATCGGTAATTACAGCCAGGGAGCAAAGTAAACGATAAATTAGATGAGCTTCTCTAATGATATAATGTTTTTGTTCCATTAATGGGAAAAAAGGATGATAAAAAAATTAAACGAAGAAACAGCCCAAGTATGTCCCTTGTAGTTGTGCACACGTATTTCTCTTCTTTTCAAAAAAAAATTATCTCTCGTTAAAAAACTGCAAAAAGGACCACGAAAAGTAAATTCGGCCAAGGTACTTACAGACATGCTGGTCTTGCGCGGCGGCGACAAGCTCCAAGGCTCCACCTCCTCTGCCTTGAGTTGGCTCGAGCTGATCCAGCAGAATACGAGCCATGCCCCGGCGGCATAATCATAACGTTTAATCCACTCGAGGGTTCACTCCTTGTTTGACAGTGTAGACGTGGATGGCGTTTTTATTTGCTCTCGATAGCATGAATTAACCAAAAAAACAAGTTTGAACGGATTTATAACAAAAAATAGACGATTTTATGCAAAAAACTTAACTTTTGTTTTGATTTTTTACCAGAGCAAAAGTGTGATTATCATTGTTGTAGACGTACGAAACTTAACATCTTATGTTCGATTAAATTGGCAAAACATATACTGTACATTCTATTTTTTCCCATTTTCATTTCTTCTCAATAAAAAGTATGACATAATTTCATTGTTTAACGATCTACTTTACGTGAATCATAACTACTTAATAATAGTAGTAATGGTATCGTATAGGGTACAATGCAGTACACCACTCCCGAAGGGACAAAAAGTAAAGAATGTCTCAAATCTCTTGTGTATGTGGTATGAAAAGAAATGTATCCATCAAATTTGAGCCTAATTGGATGTAAGCTTTTTGTGGTCGTACTTTGTGCTCCGGTAAAAATATAAGGTACTCCTACGAGGTACAAAAGTACAAAAGTATCCTTCCGAGTTCGCTCTCCTGCCTTTGTCCTCGTGTTTTGTTAGTTTTCCTGTATTTATAACTCATGCTCGTTACGTAGGCTTGTACATGCGGGTGAAAAATTTTCCGAGGAAACATACATTACGAGAGAAGATTGAGCGGGAGAGAGTAAATAAAAAAAACTCTTGCGTTGAACTCCATTTGTCCGACTGCGTCTTTCAAGCTTTTACTTATGTGATACGATTAACAGTTTATTGCAAGCATACACAGAATAACACAATACGAAAAAAATTTCTTTTGATGATTTGCTTCTCAATATATTAACTCTTGTATTTCTTTCTCGTTTAATTTATCTTTCGGGTAATAAGTACAACAAAAAAACTGCTGTTCTCGCTTGGAACCTCTTAGGAAAAAACAAACACTGCAACCAATCAACTAAATTCTTCTTAAGATATTAAAAAAACTTTAATTAAATCTTATTCACTTTTACTTGAAAAAAAAAAAAATTTGCACAAAAATAAAAGGCTACGCCAAGATTTTTCTCATTAAAAAACTCGCAACTTTGCCCAGGTTTTAATTCCCGTTCTCTTATTAAAGATTTTCCAAGCGATCGCCGGCATGGCTCTGAAATAATTAAAAAAGCGCCGGCTATTTATATACCAGACGAAAAACGTCATGAATCACGTAATAAAAGGGTCACTGTGTCGGCGTGTACGGGCTAAATTTGGACGTTTATATCGTTACCGCCGAGTTGAGACGTCGGCTTTGTACGCGATCGATGATAACAAAGGCATCAGCGTTTATTAACAGCAAAGGTATCGCTGCAGCACCTGGTAAGGACCGTTACGTATGGGAATGTTGTATGCAAATGCTCCGCGTGTTCATATACATGCATGGCGTGATTCATCGCTCGTCCAAATCAGCTTGTGGCCTTTGTCTTGCTTAACGTTATTAAATCAGCTGGTGTTTGGTACTTCAGAAGAATTTATTCGTTTACAACGTGAAGTGCTTATACATCAGTAGTAAATAGTAAGTATTCCAGGTAGTAGTGCATTAATATCATTATTATTTGATATTTTCCTCCACTACAAGTAATTTTGGTTATTCTTGTGGTGGATCAGAAATTTTTATGGACTTATATACATATACATATATATATAAACAGTAGTTTTAGTTCGGTTCGTGCAAAAAATGTAAAAAGCATAAATTGAAAAAAAAATTTCCTCTCGGCATGAGTATCGAGTAATAAACGAAAAAAAGTTTAGTAGGTACAGATAATTAAATTCCAAAACTCTTGAGGGTAAAGTTTTAAATTGACTAACCCCAATTTCCATAACAAAATCAGTAAAAGAGGGAACCCTTGATGACGAAAAAGGCCTCGCCGGGAAGATCAATCCAGTTACTCCTTTTCCCCTATATTCTCCTTGGTAAATTAAAAAAAAAATTCAATCATAAAGACCGGAACACAAAAAAGACTGTAGATTTTTTTTTTTCTTTCAACATTTGCAAACAGCAATTTCTGAAAACAAGCATATTCAGAGTAAAAATTTCTAAAAAGAGAGAAAGCGAGGGGACGGGGTTGGGGAAACGTGTATACGCAGATGAGGGCAAAAGGAGGGTCAGGGGAGAGCTTAACTTCGAACAAAGGCCGCATTCTCGTCTGCTGAGTTAAAAGCCAGTCCCCTGCGCGCCTATAAACATGCACCACCTTAATGGCGCAGTTTGCGCCGAGCTTGCAAGCTGCGGCCGCGTCGTCACGTGCTTGCGGAAACTTTCGGCGTGTGGTGCAGCTGTCGCGGCACGTGTGTGTGTGCTCTTTCGTTTCGTCTCTCTTGTGGCGGGTAATATCTTTTTGCGCGAGCTCCAACAATTCTGCACTTATCGGCTCTTAGGGGGACTGTGTCTATGTTTACGTGCCATCGGCCAATGAAAAGTAAAAATTGATTTGATGGAGTCATCCTGCTTTCTTTTTTTCATGCGGGACAAGCAAAGATAGAGACGAAAATATTGCGGAGATGGGCAACTTGTAGTGGACGAGGTGTAATCAATATTTCAAAAGGCAGGATAAAAAATAGGAGTTGATCACACGAAAGTGCATTTTGACGTAAAACTCCAATATTAAATATTAATTGGGAAAATAACAGTATAAAATATCCATGTGCCAATCCATGAGCACTTTTAGTGAAAATCTTGCGTCAAATAAATCTTGTTAAAATTTTAAAATTAATGACCAAACTACAAAGCCGCTGGTAAAAATCGAGTGCGGCTCGTAAAAGTGCCGTACACGTTTAGAGCATAAAACGGGCTCTAAATAAGTATTACCGAATGAAAGATAGCTGACCTAAATAAAAGCAGAGGAAGAAGCCCGTAGTGCATGAAAATTGAATTCTAATAATCATGGGATAAAACAATACCTTAAAAATACATGGTCTAAATGTTGATGTGGTACAAATAACAGTATACTTATCTTTGTCTTGAAACGTCAAAGTTTTAAAAAAGCACGTGGATGTACGAGAAACATCGAACACCTTTCCGTATGTATAAAACTTTTGACAAACGCCTCAACGACACCGCTTACTTATTAACACGGTGATAAAAGCAAATCATTCATCCTCACAAAGCCCCGAAAACGCCCACACAAA
Organism: Copidosoma floridanum; assembly: GCF_036245765.1. Lineage (NCBI taxonomy): Eukaryota > Metazoa > Arthropoda > Insecta > Hymenoptera > Encyrtidae > Copidosoma > Copidosoma floridanum. The sequence continues at coordinate 5,534,265 of NW_028321896.1, forward strand.
AGGCTATCCGGGAAAATTTCCCCGGCCACGCTTGCGCCCATACGCCGTAAGGACTCGCGTGTCCTCCGTAACCACGCATGATACGTGCGTCAAAAGCCTCATCAATTCTCTCTCTCTCTCTCTCTTCGCACTCCAGTGTTGTTCTCCCCTCAACAGGATGCGCCGCTGCCTCGGCAAACTTACCTATAAGCAAAACTTTCTTCCTCCCTTCCCCCCTCGGCTCGGCTACCCCCTCATACATACGCGCGCAGTGTCGATCTCGTAGGCTCATAAAACATGTAATAACTCGGGGATCCAACTCCTCCCTCTACTCCCCGCCCCTGGAAACTTGGACTTGCGTGCCCGGACTACTGGCTCAGCCTGCGGTTCACCGCCCACGCGGAGGGAGCATCGCGCGACTCGATGTACCTAAAGGCCTCGGGAAGATATCCCGAGCGTACGCGGGAGCTTGCGCGTATCGATCATTCCATCGAACTTGATTGGCCGGGGTTTATCACACGTATAGGTGTAAGAGCATTCCCGTGTCCTTAACTTATCGATTTTACAATCAGACGAGTTTTACCCTCCTCGCGATACGTGGCCCTCGATCATGGTCCCATCACTTCGGACCCCCGAAAAATGTACCATCAGAGTGTGGAGTGGAATAAAAAAAGGAAACGTTGGCTCGCGTCTGATAACGAGTTGTAAAAAAAAAAAGTGTCGGGGACGCGGCTTGACCTGAAAGAGTAAGTGTGGAAAGAGGGCACGAAAAAACGCAGCCGGCTCTTTGTGTCTTGGACGCGGCTCTCTCGCGCGTCCTGCGCTTGTTCTTCTCTCGAAAGCTTTTTTTTTTTTTTTTTTCCTTCCATGAAATACTACCACGTGAGAAAACACATTAAATTACAACGTTATTTTGTTCGGAATGGAGTCGACGATAAATAACAGGATAGTAAAAGAAGAAAAAAATTCATCCCCTATCAAAGTATCCGTATACATATATATATATACACGTGAAAACAGCTCTTTCATTCGCTTTAATTGAAGCAGAGTATGTGCACATTGAAGGCAAATTAATGCTGACAGCACATACGTTAAAGCTCTATGTCGTTCGTCAGTTGGGAGTGCACGTGTTTGGAAAGCCTTCCATCACGCGTATACAAACACATGGGAACGGCTGAAAATTAGCACACTTGCCCCGGTGTATTGACGTGAGAGATACGTCGACTTATTTTAATAGACTTGTTTATTTTACAAATTCACATGAAATGGATTTTTTTTTTTTTTACTTCCTTTTTGGGGTCGACTTTTTTCCCTGAAGTGCCCTACATTTTGTCAGAGAAAATATATGAACAAAAAATACCTATGGTCCACTTGCACTATACAAATCAACGTCAATATTTATTTCAGTTATCTCAGTGAATATCGTTCGATTTTTATGTGGTTAGAAATTTTCTTTCCTCAAAAATATAAGTCTAAGAAATTGTACCTAATAATGAAAAAAAGTTATTTCTTCCCCTCATCATGGTATTGATATTACCATAGACTTGTGTTAGAAAAAATTCTGTCCCCCATAAAAATTTATGTTTCAACTTTCTTGTGATTGTAAAAGATTATGACTTAGGTACATTCCCTAAAAACATTACGTATTTAATAATATCCTCCCCATTGATTTGAAAAAGTTGAAGTAAATTTGAAAAAAATAATTAACAAATCACAATATTTTCCCTGACCAAAATCGTAACAGTCATAATATCTTGTAAGCAAAAGTTTATTTTTTGCCTTAAATAATCCACTTGTCTAGTGGTTATGACAATATGTACTATAATTGTAATTACTTTTGTTCAAATAACAATACTGAAATACTACTGATAAAGTCAAACATGAATTCTGAAAAAAACATCATTCATGACTGAAATTTTTTTAACTGGAATATGTTCTCTAGTCCCTTAAGTAAAATCCCTCCATAAAGGTAATAAATGTACCAACTTTACGAAAATCATGAATCTCTATTTGCTTATCTCACCATATATTTATTTGGTAAATAAAGTCAGAAGTTTAATTAAACAGTTTTCAAGGAGCGTGGGACGAAAGGAAACAAACATCATACTGTACTTTTTGTGTAAATATTTTATTTGCATTTATTCCAATAAATATCTGAACATTAAACGTTGCAAATACTAACGGTCGTTTACGTCTACCACTTTTTGGCTTCTCCACTTCTTTCTCCGTTACAATTGCAATAATTGAGTATACAATTAATTTGATAGTATAGACTATCGAAAAAACTCCTCGAAACTGCAGATATTAGTCAACTGTTCGTATTTTTTATTCATAATGTTAATAATCATTTTCTAATATCTACGTTTTCTCAACTATACACTTTATTATACGCTTTGTAAGTTGTTTTCAGTTTTTTATACATCTGTAATATGCATATAATAACTATAGTAATAAACATAACAAATAATATAATTACAATCACAACATCAATAATTAAGTGCCTGTACATCTTTTTCACCTACTTTTGGCAATCGATAAACTAAATAATTTGAATTAATTTTTCTGTTGTGTTTGCATTCTTTCTCCACTATGTATGTTTGTATTGAGTACTAAATTCATTTATTCATAAAAAAAAAAAAAAAAAAAAAAAAAAAATTATGACTAAACATCCACGTATACGCCATTTATTGATTACGTTTCCTTAGATAATAAACTTCAAGGTTCATTTTTCTTTTTCACGGATTTCCTACCATAAAAATATTCAGTCGAACGCACTTAACCATTGCACTAAAACAAATTCACTATTATTTACCCTTCTTTGACTCTGAAAAATCTTCGCTTCGATGATACTTGAACTTCAGGATGACGAGACGTGTAAAACGGAATCCGCAAAAACAACCTGTAAAAATTTTTTACTGTGGTTTTGTGTGAATAAATTCCGTTTAGTTATGCGAAAATTACTTGGTCTGAAAAAAAGAGGTGGTTTTAAAAGGTGCTTCATGTATGTAATATTCAAATAAAGGAATCAACAAAAAATAAATAGTATCATATTTATTAAAAAGTTACTCATTGTGCTTGAACTAAAGTATATCACGTAGATTGAATTTATGAAATTGATTAAATTTAATAATACATGATTTTCCCGCTAAATTTTATTTAAAAATGATCTTTCTTTAGAAAATACTCAAGTGACCAGTATAGGTTGCCAAAAACAGAAATAAAACCACACATAGTATAGTCATTGGTGGAGTACATTAAATAGTTTCCCCCATACGCGGTTGATTCGTTCGATAAAACCGCACAAGGAGCTAAAATGCTCGAATGAAATCAAGGATTCCGCAACTGCGCATTGTGGGTGAGAATAATAATAACACGTGCGGTTCAAAGGGCTTATCCAAGTGGAACATCGGAATTGAATAAGGGGTCAAGATTTAACGCCCATCGCGGTGGAATTAAGGAAATGAAAATTTCGAAATTCAATTTACGCGAGTTAATTAAGCCCAAGATGAAGTAGCGCTTCTCCACTCGTGGCAACTGCCGATCGATCTTCAACTTTACGGTTGATGCAATAGCGTGCGATGCGTCACGCCGCTGAGCTTTCGGAAACACAGGCCAGACATCTGGATTTACGACCAGACAGAGAGCGAGAGATGGTAAAGCTCTCGCGTGCCATTTATACGCCGATTTCTGGCCACGATATTTCACCGAACCGATTCCGCCTTTTTGCGCCTGTCTGGCTCCTGCGATCGGTCCGAGGCAATTTTGAGGTCTCGCTAATATAAAAACACGAAGCAACGGAATTTATTGGACGGCTCTTTCAGAACCACCAGCATATCCAATTCTGTTTACGCAACTACGTGCAAGTTTAAATCTTTGCCATTCTTTTTTTACACACTTTTCTTCAGACTCTTTTACTTGGCTTCGTTTTGTTGAACTTTGCTGAAAATCGGGTGGGCGTAGCCACGGATGGTTCACTTCGGGCTTTCTAGCCTGTAACCACTTTGAGTGAGACAGATTGGTTTCATTCGGGGTTTTTTTTTTTTTTTTTTCAGTACAAATAAAAGTGGTTTTATAGGGTTGGGGGAGAACAGAAATGGGGAAAGCTAAATAAAAGCTCGAAAGAAACAAAGATTTTTGTTAAAATTTATTTAAAACAACATGAAAAGACCAATTAAAAAAAGTGATTATTCAAGATGAGAATTCAATAAAGTTACGACAAAAATTCATACAATAGTCATGAATAAGGAAAAATTATTAAAAATAAAAAAAAAAAATTAACAAATATATGATCGCAATAATATTTAAAAAAATTCTATGGAAACATATGCTTATAAAAACAAAAAATTTGATTACACACGTAAAACAAACTCCTTGTACCTGCAAGCTCAAAAGTTATTTTTTTGCATCAAATATTCAATAGCTACAATTATTTTTTAATGTAATCAAAATTTTTGCATAAAATACAAGTATAACTTTTTTCAAATGTATGTTTTATGTTCAAGGTTATCGTCGACTCATCAAACTAAAATAAACATCCACATAATATGATGTCCAAAAGAGGAAAAATCACGTGAAGCAAAGTCATAGTCAAACATAAAAGGAAAAACTTGAAAACACGCAGGAGCGTGACAAGCAACTTCTACGCCTCTCTGGCTGCTTGCTATACCCTCAAAACTACAGCATTGAAGAATGAATCACAAATCGAGGACGTAAAATGAAGACACGGACCGTACATTATTCTCTCGGCTTCTCATCTCCTTCTCTCTATATAGTCAGGTTTTATGACACGGCTCCAAGACTCCGTGACTCTTTGGCTCGAAGTTCGAAGCCCTGGGGACTACCATTGTACAGTTTAAGTCGTCATCTTCGATGCCGGGAGGAAGTTACTGCGAAAGTTTCTGCCTTTTGCTTGACCTGTTTTAAGAAAATCTTCGTTGCCGTTCGATTAAGCCGCCCCCTCAAACCATTTCTGCTGGATGACGATGGTTCAACACGCCTGATTACGCTTCACGAATTTATTGTAATCATCGGGATTACTTAATAATCGAATTATTGTGTCTTGGACGTAAAAATCTTGATAGGTTCTTTTTTTGATGATAATTTTTATCGGAAAAAAATTACTTTTGAAACACTTGAAACAAGGGTAAATTTTTTGGTTGAAAATTTTGAGCAAATGCAAGTTGAAAGGATACATAATTAAATTTTTATTGAACAAAAATTGGTACTCCAAGAAACTTTCAAAAGGTACATTATGAAGAGTCAGCTAGCAAACAAGCCAGAACTGCATCACGATTCCGAGAAAATTTTATACTTCATATTCCAAATATAAACGAAGCTTCCAGCTTTTTAATGGACAAAATATGGAACGGCGGCTAATTAACTATTGTTATACGTGATTCCGAGGTTTCATGGAATCATTCCAATTATAGAAGAGCTTAATTATTTACGCTTCAAAAGAGTCTGAAATCCCCCCATTGATTTTGAATTTTCAGACAAAACTTTGTGATTAAAAATATTTCTTGGCATTTCCATAAACTTCCGGAGTGCTGACTGCAAGAGAAAATAGAAAAAACCGGAAAGTTTGACGGTAAGTAGTGCTGTTGAATCGTAGATTTTAGGCTGCAATGACTATTCAATGGACGATTCATCGCATAATTTTTGTAAAGTCTTGTACTTACATAAAAATAGAAAAAAGAAAGACTATGTTCGTTTAGATACAGCAAATTATTTGAATGTAATTTACTATGGCTGGAAAGTGTATGAAAGATGTTTCAATAATAAAGACAATTAACTAATATAATCTATTTTAATTTATTAATCTTTACTCATCTTGTTGAATCAACCTACGTGTCTTTTATGTGAGGAGTTGGTAATTTTTTTCATATTTTTTTCCATTTTTTTTTTTTATTTTTTTTTTTTTTTTTATTAATAATACCATTTCTAAGTAACGTACATAAAATTATTATTTTAGCGCCCTGGTGTTTTCGTTAATGTGTTAAAGCACATAAAACTGCAATTTAATCGCATGCTATTTTTCTTCCAATACAACCGTATACAAAAATGTGGGACAAACCATTTTTTCGCATAAATTATGTAATCAACTGCCGAAAATTTTGATGCAAACACATTGCACAACTTCATCTGTGATAAGAATTTAGAAATTTTTCAAAGAACATGATTTCTAATTCAAACAAAAGTATAGAATATTATTTAAGTTGACTTCAATTAAGATAAAAATAACAAAGAATAAAATTTTCTTAAATCAACATGACTCGATATCAATAAATATTTAAATAAATATATCGATGTTAATTCTTTTCTTTAAAAATAAATTGCTATTATAGATGAGCAAAATTAAAATTCTCAAGAAAAACCATCAAATCGTTTTTTTTTTTTTTTAAATTGTTATACTTAGGAACTCGCACATTGCGAATACATAACATATGTTTTGGGTGACATTAGACGATTTTTTGGTATGGAAAATAACAGTTTCGCAGTCGTTGTCTTGATCGATTAATTTGGCCACTTTTTTTATGCTTTCATTTTTAATTCCTACATTTATTATTAACCTGTTTTTCTTTAAATTTTTTTTTACCAAAGTATGTATAACAATACAATAAAAGTTTTACATTCAACAAATTTTTTTTTATCTGCTTCTTTTATTCGTCAACATTTTACGTACTTTCGCCTTGTGTAAAATGCGTAATGTATCGTGAAATTGTTTAAGTGAAACTCACTACTATGTATAACTTTTTTTTTTTTTTTTTACTTTTTTTTTCCTCAACGCTCAATAGTAAGTATATCACTAAAATGTTACAAATGAAACGTTAAAGAACAACAGTTTATTGTAAGCTTTGTTTTCAATTAGTGGTTTTTTTTCCGTACGCAAATAACTTTTTTCATCAAGTTAACTAAATAAAGAAGATAAAGAAAGGAAAGCTAGACAAATTGGTCTTGCATTCACAGTATTTTTGACAATTTAACAGATAACTAAAATACCACAAGCGAGGAAAAGAAAAATAAAAATCGAGACCAAGGCACAATGAAGACTCAAATTCACATAATCTATTCCGAGCTCCTGCATAAAATGAGGCAATATTGCAATCAGAAAAAAAAATAAAAATTAAGAAAACGCGTATACTCACGTATTACATTTTTTTTCTTTATTTATTTTTTTTTTTTCTTAATACGCGTGTAGAATCTATATCACCTCGGCGCATTGTCTCCACCGCGCGCCTGCATAAAAACTATACACATAACGATCGTACAATATAATGTGTACGTGTATACATACATTGTATTTTACGCACGCGACACTAAAACTATTTCCGACGACATAGTCTTGCTCTACAATATCAAGACTCGCATGCTTTTATTGCAACGCTATACGCAACCCTTCTCAGTTATCACCTTTTTAATCTTTCGTACGCGTCGAAACATCTTCATTTGTCGTTTCCTTTTATTTATTTTTTTTTTTTTTATTCTTTAATAAGTATTCTAAGATCGTAAGGCATGGAGTATATATTAACTATTGTATTTCCTTTGTTTATTTGCTTTTTTATTCTATGTATACGGGATTGAACCAACAAACGCATCTCTCACTTTGTATCGATTTTTCTCTCTGCGCTCTCTACACCGAAAAAGTACTCGAAACGAAAGCCCGCGTCGTTATCATCGAAAATGTACTATTGACATGAGTTATTATTATTATTTTTTTTATTGTATTTTTATTACTTTACATTTACGAAATTTAAGCAAGTTCCAAAATAAAAAAGTTTATGTCGAGTCAACCATTTGTTTTCTTTGCTTTTCTGTTAAAGGACACTTTTGCATCGAATAATTTTCCGGCTGCATTCGAGCGACTAATATAACTGTAATTGGTACACTTTAAGAATAATATGTATATGTATATGTAATTCGTTCGAGACGAACGCGCAAGTGACTTCGTTGGTAACTAGAATGTATTGCTATGTTTTCCTTTCCTTCTTTTCTTTACCTAAATATTCATGTGTAAGTATGCGTATAAGTATTTATTTCGCTCGCACACACGCGATTTCTTAATTGCATATGCGACCGAAAGTGCAAGAATAACGTGCCATCAAAGCTTTCGATGTCTGTTGAAATTTAAGAGTAACATTAAATCATTGAAACAAGACAAACAATTTTCTCTTTCGCTGGTTTTTCAATTTTGAAAAACAATTTGTATCTTATCGTTTCGGTGTAATATTTCAAATTTTTCAATAAATGGGTTTTGGCGAATCGTGCAATGATTTGATGAATCGTTCGATGCTGCAAAGTAATTTTTTTCGTCAGAAACCAATCAATGCGTCGCGACTATTATCAATCACTCGCGCTTCGACTTTTTGACGACACGATGCTCCTTTCCTTTGGGTCGTAAACATACACTTGTGTAAATATACTTTTTTTTTTGTTTGTCCCAAGTATTTTTTTCGCATCGACTAACTATGAAATGGCCTTAATTAATTAGAAAACTACGATTCAAAGACGTCGCCACGCACGTGCTAAGGTTCGACAATGTCATCACAAGAATTTTTTTTTTTTTTTTTTCAGGCTCACTTTTATTTATTTTATTTCTCATCGTCAACTTTTTCGACTTCCTTGATATTTATACTGTATAATTAAAACTATAACAATAATTATAATGCGAGCGACGGGGAATAATAATTGCCCAGCGCGCTCGTATTTACAAAGGATGGTCCTACTAAGGTCAGGCACGACTCAAATAATTATTTTATCTTATCATTATCATCATTTTTCGTTTTATTTCATATAGAATAATCATCGTTCACTTTTTTATATTCATGTAAGAGTTTTATTGTAATTTTTTACTAAACTATTATTATTATTATTAATATTACTATTAATTTCTAGTATTTGTTACAACGTCTGCGCGATACGCGTGTAATCTAACTTTTTTTTTTTAATCGGTAAAAATTATTTCGCAGGTTTAATAGCTTTTGTTTATCTTTCATAACACTTCGTAATAACGTTCATTGATAATATTCTCTGTTCAGCGGACGATGATTTTTTATTTTTTTATTTTAATAATTAAGCTACAGCGTGGTCGGGCCCCACAACAATAAATGGAAAGCAACGGCGCATTTATACGCGCTTTGGCTCTCTCCTGCTTAACAGGTGATGTATTATTACTGATTTTTCTGAGCTTGCATCGTATATGATTGTGGGACGAGCAATTACCGAACAGGAGCTTAGTAACTGTCCATTCGATACATTTTCGGAACCAGGATTGGTGGTAAACATTTGCAGCTTCATTTTTTTCAATTACAAGAAAAATCCTCGAATAAAGGTAAACTGCACAACATAAATTTTCGAGCTTCATTTCGTATAATGTGTCCGATATTTCATTTTTTGTTTTCCTTCTAAATTTTGGTGCGATTTTAAGTTTGATTTTAAAAAATCAAATAAAATAAAACTAGCTTAAAAATCACGTCTCGCTGAGATAATCCGATAATTCCGGTAGTGTTTAAGTACACCTGTCCTTGAAAACGCTCAATTATCGATCATGTGTTTATAAAAGCACGAAGACGAGTGAAAAAAAATTAGGAAAAGGAGAATGAATGTATCAATAAATGTGTTGTAATAATCGGAACAAAACGATTATCGGTAGTCCTACTATTTTTTTTCTTTCACAAACAACTATTTTTCAAATCATTGTTTTTACTTTAGTTTAAATTTACGTAGGCCCTTATCAACACGTTTATCTATTCGTTTTTTTTTTTTTTTTTTTGTTTTTTTTTTTTTTTTTTTTTTTTCAAGAATTTTTTCCGCGCGTTCTCCTTATATAAAATCATATATACTCTATTTATGTTACTTACATAATTATGTTTATTATCACCAACTCAACAAATAAATATTCTAAACATAATATATATATATATGTATATATATTTTTCTTCATGTATATATTAAATATGATGAATATAATATGCTCTCCCAACAAATGATGTAACTTTTCATGTATATATCATTGACGCGCATCCCGTTTTTTATTTTATTTTCTCATCTTTATCATAAACAGGACACACCAATATATATTCATATATATATTGTAATAATAATTAGGCTGATCTATGTGAACGTTTTTTCTACCCTTGTATCCCGGTTGTCGGACCTTTTGCGTGAGCGCCCGTTTGTTTTTTCTCAATCTTTTTTTTTTGCAACTTTATTTTATTTTTTATTATTTTTTGTCAACCATTTCGACACTCCTTGTCACGGGCTTCGTATTTTTCCTGTTCAATATTTCTCATACTTCTAATCGCGTAAAAAGTACCCATCATTTAAACGATTTGTAATTTCACTCGTCCCTTTCTGGTTTTTTTTTTTTTTAATTATTAGTTTTTTTTACATACTAATATATTTTTTTTTTTTTTTTTTTTTTTCTATATCTTCATCTGGCGTGAAAATCTGTAAATTATCTTCACGTTGTCGTCGACAGCTCACAGCCAATCCAAAGTGTATATTTTTCCGTCTACGCGCTCAATCACTCCTCGTAATCCCATCGCCTCTTTCTTTCTCCGATACATTTTACTTACTTCTCGAGCCGAAAAATTTCAGTCACACGCTCACACAAACTCTCTTTCGCTTTGAATCTATGTCGTAATTGTATAAATAATTATTTATCATTATTATAATCCTGTATCACTAAAGTTCGTTTAATATATAATGTAAGAGGGCCGTCGAGGAGAATGAAAAAGGGCTTGTCGACGACAATATAATTTTTTTTTTTCCTTCTCTGTTTCTCTGCTCGACAACTCTTTTTCTTTCTCAATATTACCAGCCTCGACGCACCTCTTGTTTCATTTTTATTTACGAAAACTACGTGAATAGATATACATATACATTTTACTTTTTATTGCACTAGATGATGTGACTCTTACTCCCAGAGAGGGTTAGACGCTCAGCAGCTTATTTCTCTACCTCTCTCTCTTTCTCTCTCTAAATATATATATTATCTTTTTTTTCATCATATATGTATACTATTAACGAGATAATATAAGCGTGATTGTGTCTGTATGTTCACGTGTCTGAGTTTTGCGTCGTATAAACTGTTTGTGTATGTATAGCAATGAGCGTGTAAGTAATGTGTAATATGCATCGTATCAACGCTTAGCGTGTCTATATAATCGCGCCCCTTTTTCTGCTCCCGACGGTAAAAAGGCGCCTCACAGCCGGATTTCTCACATTCGACCGTTTCACTCGCACTCGGTGTGTGTTTCTCTTGTCTCTTTTTCGTTTTAATATTTTCTCACTCGCTGTCTTTTATTTTTTTATTTATACAACTATTCACTTGTTTATTTAATCATCTATCATTGCTATTATAATAATTATATATCTGTTTTAAATCCTCCGCGCTCATTGTAAAACTTGACAAACTCCGCTTTCAATGACGGTCTGACGCTCCGTTGACCTGTACTACTTGCTCGCTCGCCCAGCGTACTTTGATATTTGTTCTCAAGTACTTTGGACCGTTTACGTGAAAAGCCGAATCTCACAACGCCCTTATAGGAGACTGACTCAACATTTGATAGATACGAAGGATAAGTCGACTGTGCCTCCGGTAAATTGTCAACAATGTACACCTCGTGTACTCACCTTAAAATTTTTACAACGAAAATACAAGCACATTATTTTCCGATCCATGACAGTATTATTTTCAGCGTTAGAATTTATGTTTAATCTACAAAGAAGAAAAGAAAAAAAAAAGAAAAAGAAACTCCAGCTAATACGGAGAGAGAAGCGCCAGAGTCTCTCGAATGCACGGTCACGCGCAAGAGCTCAAGGCGCTTTCCCCGAATTTTCTCGAGAAAGCGATGCTCCCGGATTTGCGCGCGCGTGAATTTGCATCCGGAAGATCGTTAGCGCTGTTGCTCCGCGCGTCTACGGAGCTTTAGTCTCTTTCGGCGTCTCGCGCGTTTTTGTTTTTGTTTCACGTAACTTTTTTTTCGGAAGCGCACGGAATCGTTAACGAGAGGATCGTTGCGTGGATGATTTGAACGACCGGATGATAAATAACTTTCTTTTTTTTTCCTGCTCGGAGTGTTATTTAATTATGTACTCATTAAGAAGGAATACACGTTAACTTGTTTATAATTATTTAGCGAATCATATATCACACGATACTTTTTTTTTTATCACGAATAGCATTTATTATTTCTCTAATTTAATCGCGGAAGCCCTAGAATTATTTTTTAAGACCCTACTGTGTGATAACAATAATGTTAATGGTAATATATTATTATTTTTATTATATGTACACTACTTTTCGAAGCGTGGCGTTAATAATAATAATAATTTTAACGACAATTTATTTAGTATAGAAACTATGTTTCATCATTACAGCCCAATAGTTAAAACGAAATAACAGAAACCAGCGACTCGACAATTTGCTCCGTTGGAAAGAGAAAAAAAAAAGAGGACAAGTTGCTCGTGTTGAGAAAAAAAAAAAAAAATAAATCAATCAATCGATTAAACAAAAAAGAATTATTTTTATTGACATGAGAAAAAAAAGTATCGGTAACTTTCATTTAGATTTATTTATCTCAGGTTACAAATCACAGCGCCCGTTCGAAGAAAACGAAAAAAAAAAAAATAAAAAAAAATAAAAATAAGGAGCAAAACAAAGGAAATCGTAAAAGTTTTCACAACCATCGATTACGTTAAAAACGACCGCCCGCGGCGCTATACAGCCCTACAGGTAAATACTATAGTATGGACAACAAAGTTGCGCAAGAGACCACGAAAATAAAACAACAATAAAATACGCCCGAGAGCGTATACCTACACAACATGCGTATACATATGTATATTTTTATAATCATATATACTCAACGAAAGCTCACTATTTATTAGGAACACGAAAAAAGCGCACAGGAATGCGAGATGACGAGAGAAAAAAAAATCATTGCGCTTCCCCCTTTCTATTCTTCCCCTACGTTATGTATGTATGTAAATCACGATGTAAACCGTAATTAGCAACGCAAACGGATTACTCGTCGCCTGGTCTCTCGACTCGTTTAATTAGAAACGAGAAATTATACGTCACTGCGGTGAGCAACTAAGATATTCGACCCATCTACCTTCTTTCACCTCTTTCTTTCTTTCTTTTTTTTTTTTTTTTTTTTTTTTTTTCTTTACCTTCTTCGAATTCCCGAAGCGTTTAATTCGAAATGTTACATGTACCTACGAATCCTTTCCTACCACTTACCCAAGGCACAGTACACGATCGTTCTTCGAATCTCTTTTCCAAAGTAGTTTGGGGAAAAGCTTTTAAGCGTCTCTCGGCCGTTGAGGAAATCGGCTTTTCGGGTATACAGACAGATCGTTCCGTTTTTATACACACGTATTCGTTCATGTATGTGGAGCGCAGACAGTCATTTCAAACAAACGTCATTCGATGCAAACGGACATGTTCTTGGGGCCTATTTAATTTTTTTTTTTTTTTTTTTAGAGTGGCTGTCGGGTACACTTTAAAATTGTTAATTTGCACGAAAATCTTTCAAACCAATCAAGTCACAAAATCAAACCACTCTAAGACTTGAGATTTTTAAAATCATTATACGCGTTAAAACTGTATATAATTGTAAAATTTCGTGACTTTAAATCTGCAAACTGTAGCGAGAATGATGAAGCTTCGCATCGAAGCACGCCGATCTACACTATAGGTACAGGATCACATATGAAAACTCGAATCGGAGCAATCGGCATCACACACGAAATCGGGAATGTTCGAGATCTTGGAAAAATTATATTCCCACGACGAAGCATGAAAATCTACTTTTACCCTTAATATTACAGTTTCAACACGACTATCGTATCACACGTGTGCACGTTCTCTTCTAATGGTATATCCATGTCGAGGGGGAAAAAACCATCCCCAAGATCCGAAAATCCCGGCAACGCTACCTAGGTATTATCACAAATCAAATATATTATAATTAAACGTCCAATACACCACTTAATCAACCACTAAACGGTCTCTATCCCAGAAAAATAAATAAAAAGAAACAAGAGAAAGAAAGAACAAGCCACGATTTAAAAAAAAAAAAAAAAAAAAAAAAAAGTTTAGAAGTACGTGGCAGCGGCGAGAGCCGAGCTCGCGGCCTTTATACTCGCGCAGAGCGCCTTCCGCATGGCCCCGAGTTTGCCCTCCTCCTCTCCCACCTCCCGATGCTGCCCATCCAACATGTCCTCTTCGTCGTCGTTGTCCTCATCTCCTTCGTCTCGTGGCTGCCGGTTGCGGTCGCGCCGCTGCTCCGACCGGCCAGCTCCGACTGCTGTTCCGCCGAGTCCGACTCACTTGTCCTCGGCCTCCATCTTCGGCGATGTTTCCGTATCTTGGCGCTCGCTGAAACAGACCAGCAAAACAGAGTGTTTACTTTACGTCATCCCCATGGAAACATTACAACTGTTCCACATCCCCATGGAATTGAAAAAAAAAAGGACTCGCGAATTTCACAAGTTTTATTTTAAGGCAATTTTTTGCATGGGATTGCGCTGCAACAACAAATCAAGTGTCCAAAGATAACTCTGAAAACTCAAGAATTGAGGGGTACCTGTACCCGTTCGTAGTTATCGTATAAGGCAAAAGGACGAAATGTGCAAGTCACCTGACGACAATTGAGCCGTACTGGAGGTACACAGGGAAAAGCAGCCACGTAGCGGGGAAAAAGCCATCAGGCAAGTGTGGCTAACGACGCGTTGAACCGGCGATCCATCTTTCGCCATAATAGTGTCCCTCGGCGCGTTTTGTGGGTTGGCGCCCTGGCGAAAAATGTACCGCTGCAGCGGAGATCGGAATTTGAGGGCGCGGGGTCGCTCGCTTCGGTGTAAGGATTAATTAACGCTTCGCAAATTCACAGCTCTCTGGTTACACCAATGGGGGGGGGGGGAATAATTAATTTCAAAAGCTGTGAGGAACTGGGATGCCGTAGCGAAGAGAAAACCAAGTATATGTGATCAATGGCAGGGTAAAAAGTGCGGTATAAAGGGCTCAAAGTGATATTTTCCAGATAATATTGAGCAACAGTTACGCGATGACGGTCACTATGATTAGGAAATCAATGTACGACAAGAACATAAGGAGACATTTAGGTTCAAGTAATCATGTAAATCTGATAAAATGTACCTGAGCATTGAGTTTCGTCTACAGGGATTTGGTCCTTTGCTATATTATTGCTATATTACTCATGTTCTCGTTTGATGGCAAATATTATGTATGCATATAAACTCGTAGGTACTTGAACGACGTATAATATACGCATACGATGAGTGCGCTTGAAAAAAAAAATTGAAAAGAGACACAAATGACACCAGAGGAAAAGATCGATTTGAATAACTATTAAAATAGCTTACGTACATCGTGGTACATCTTTGAAACCAGTTTGAAATCAAACTTGCATTTTTTTCTAGCAGCCACGTAAATGACGGTAGTAACGAACAGAGCGACAAAGTGAGTGCACGGATAAAATCTTCTGACATGACTAACAACGTACTGGTTGTGATTGTCGTTACGAGTATGGTGTTGTTTTCAAACACGAAATGTAAAACTCACGCCGCTATTATTAAAGATGGTGAAAAGGATCATGCCGGTCGTAGTGATGATGAAAACCGAGATAGTGACGGCCACAATGACAGTGATGATAATTATAATCATGATAAAAAATATGACTTCAACTTAACTTACAATAGGTAATATGAACACTTGCTTTTTAGTTTGCCAGCTATTACAAATCTGTATATAAATCTGAAAAAAACTTCATTAATATTTGTACATTGTACAGAACTTATTTCCGAAAAGTGAAGAGAGAGAGAGAGAGTAGAGACAAAACTTCAGATTTTCAAAATTGATACCAGACTTTTTCAAATCTCATTCAATAAATATTTTTCAAGTACCAGTTAGTTGTACGTAATTGTTAAATAAGCGTCCCATAAATACGATCTTATAGCAACCTTAAACTTTATGTACAGTTTAAGCAATTGCAGTTTCATGAATAGTTTTAACTCTCTTGTTTACTCTGGTGAGCTAATTTTTAGCATTCCTCACACGAGCGGATCAACTAGGCAAGAGCTCACGGCGGAACAAATTAAAGCCAGATCACAATTTCATCCTCGTGATCCTCGTTACAAGAGGCCAGAGTGCTGGTTTGACCTTCACTTGTGCACTCCGTCATATTGTTCAGGAGTAGCAGCTCCTCAACACTGTCAAGATAAAGAAGTATTGATACACAATGCCTGTCGCCCCAAGGACTAAAATCCTTGACTTGTCAAAACTGTTTTACTGCATTCGTACAACTAATAATTTGCGTATGAATTGTGTTCCTGCTTTTATCGCATATTTTTACAGATTTTTGTACAGCTTGGCATTGTAAAATAAATTATAATCTAAATGCACGCATTGGTTTTTTGTAACGAATATTTTTCATAAATAAACTCTGAAACGTGCAAGAAGATTTTGTAAACATTCTAATTAAAATGCATGGGAAAAAAACATCATGTAAGAGGATGAGATAGAATTGAGCATTGTACCTAGACAAAACCGGTTTAAAATCATCCTCTCTTATACTAGTAGCATCATCGTAAAGGACATCAGTAACCAATTGTTTGTCATCGTCCACTAGTCTTTTGTAGCAACATGTCTAGTAAAGTAGTGATGGTTATACTTGTCACGAGTATTTTATGGTTTTCAAGTACAGTTCATGTTTGTTCCACTGCACTGATTGAAGATAGTGACAAGTTCTATGTAAATTTTTGTGTTAACAGCAGTGATAATACCAGCTATAATTACAGTGTTAATGATTGCAGTGATAAGTTAATATCGAGTAATCTTCTGGTAACAAGCGAACGTATTCTTTACGGTCGATTTGTCTTCCACGGCATTAGAGAATGTAATCTGAAAATGGCTCGTGGGTCATTAAACCACGTGGGCGAGTTGACTTGCAAATTGTATAACGTCGTAATATTGTTAACTGTTTGAACTAGTAGAAAAATTACCGTCGTACATTCATCGATACCATGTAATCGTTCAAAAGCACATCTGAATTTTGTGTATAAGCTATAAAGGCAAGCATGAGAAACTGTTGTTTAAAAAACTACAGTGGCCTGCATCGTTCGTCCAAGGCCTAGATAAACTGCAAAAAGAATAATGTCTCTTAATATTTTACTAGTTAAGTCACTACCGCGTTTAATAACCATCAGAGAACGAGCTCGATCACGTGTTTTAATGACCTACGGCAGTCACCTTGACCGTACGATGTTTTTGCCGTGGAAGCCAATTCGACACTAACTACATTTATTAAAGTCAACTGATGAATTATGTTATAATGGTGATTACAAGCAGTATAACACAATATCCATTTACAACAGGTTAGAAAGCATTAATACGCTTGATTTTCAACATGAATACTTTTTTAATTTCAGTAATATTCTTCATTCAAGTTTTACTCTAACTTCCTTATTTTTTAGCATCCCAAACATAAATGGATCAACGACTCATGAGCTGACTTTGGAACAAATTATATCTAGATCTAGATTTCATCCTTTTGATCCCCGTAACAAGAATCCGAACTGCTGTTTTGACATTAATTTTAGCAGTTTGAGATTCGGTGAAGGGGTAATATCAGCTGCTCATCGATGTAATGTCGATGAAAATTGGGTTCACGATGCTTGTCGTCCAAAAGACTGAGGACTTTTTTGTAGCTTCATATCTTCTTGCCAAATATATTGATGAATTTAATTTTACTGTTTCTTAAATGGATAGATTAGTTAATATGATACAATAAATCGAAATTATAATATAAATGTTTTTTCCTTTCAAAACGAAATGTTTTATAAGATTAAATACTTACAAATCTTTTGAGCACCCAAAGAAGTACAAAATAGATGAAAAGAGAAAAATCAGCAATCACGAGGATAAGACTCATTTTAATAAATCATCAAACTTCTTGTACATGTGTGGTACATCGGAAAAACCAAGTTAAAATTATACTCGTGTACTCGCTTGAACACATAAATAACGACAGTCATGAAAAGATTGTCATTGTGTGTAGGTACAACATTACTATACTTGCAATGACATGTCTAATACAGTATTGATTGTGATAGTTGTTACAAGTAAGCTGCTGTTTTTAAATACAGCGAGTGTATGTTGTACTTCTCTGATTGAAGATTGTAGGTACTTTTGTATCGATTTTTGTGCTTGCATTGACAGTAACGATGGCAGCCATAACGACAATAACAATAAGTGCAATAGTGGTGAAGAAAATTACGACATGCAATCTATTTACAATAGGTAGGAGAGCATTGAAAAATCTAAACTTTGATTGTGTTTTATAAATGTCTTTCATTTAAACTTGTCTTCTGTACGACCAATTTATCAGTATCCCTTACGGAACCGAATCTATCGAGTCAAATCCTACAACAGAGCAAATAAAAGGTAGATCTAGATTCCACCCTTTGGACCTTCGTTATAAGATACCAAAATGTTGGCTCGACAAGTGCATGGCTCATGGAGGAGGTGGATACATAATACAAGCTGCTGACTGCTGTAAATCTAACAAAGTATGGGTACACAAGGCTTGTCGCCAAATAGACTAGATGTTGATCTTTCGAAAAATTTTTGCTTCATCATTCGTTCGCTATTAATACACAGATCATTGCGTTAGGTTCGTATTTTGTAGTAAGTCATCAGTAAAGCTCATGAAATTTGTTTACCAGTAAATATTTTTTACGAATGAACTGTCCGGTGTGAAAATAAACACAACGAATTTTCTAAGTGTGAAGAATCAAAATTTTAAATAGCTAAGGAAATGTAAAACAGTTCGTCGAAAATGTAATGATTGTGATACACTTGTTACGAATATGCTGTAGTTTTCAGAATGTTTGAATGTCACACTTGTGATTATTTACATGTCAATTTTTGTGAAGCCATTTAATGACAAACCTCACTGACAGTGATAATAATATTATCAGAGATGGGGACAGTGACGATAAATGCAATTATGGTAGTGATGATAAAAGTTATGATGGTAATAAGGATGACATTGACAATATTGTTACGAGAATTTTAGAAAATAAGACACAAAATCAGTTTATGACAGGTGAAAAAAAACCGAAGTATTTTAAACTTGATTCGTTGAGTTTTATCAATATTTCTCAATTGAGTATCCCAACCTGCCTGATTTATCAGAATCTCTTACGGTAGTGGATTAACTACGCTTACTGTATAAAAGAGATTGATGTGCTTTCGAAAGATTTTAGCCTATTATTCTTGTAAATAGTTCAAATGCTGAGCTAGGCACTGTAAACATGCCAACATCTTATTGTTTCAAATAAAAAAAAAACATCAATGTCATTATATGGCGGTCATCTGTGCAGACATGAAAAAACATGGTGCTTGTCGTCCAAAGAAATGAATACGAAAAAAATTCCCTCAAGTACTCGAGTAATGTTCTATGGCTCCTTTGTCACACTTAACATTTGAGTGCAGAAATTATAACCGATGAACCCTTACGTGGTGTAAATCTCTCTTGGTCACCATCAATTATCATCCCGATTAGTTGTTAACGTCATATCTGACTATTTCCATCGAACGAATTTTCTCAACAACCCGCATTGTTTTCACGTGATATCATGAATACTAAAAGTTGGCTTTCAGTGTCCCATAAAATATATTAGTTAATATGGACCACACTGTAGACAGACACTGTACATACATATTATACATCGCAACAAGCGCAGATGAAAATCACTTATGCTTACAATGTAAAAAAATATACGTATAGGATGAAAGTTCACGTGTGTGCGCGCGTATACCAAACGATCGTTAAAAATTAATGGACGATTAGGTACATTTTGGCCATCGCACCGGTCGATGATGTAAATATATGTTCAGGCAAGCGCGGAAAATCCACATTCTGCTGCAAATTATTTGCA
Organism: Copidosoma floridanum; assembly: GCF_036245765.1. Taxonomy (NCBI): domain Eukaryota; kingdom Metazoa; phylum Arthropoda; class Insecta; order Hymenoptera; family Encyrtidae; genus Copidosoma; species Copidosoma floridanum. Next base: position 5,554,215 of record NW_028321896.1, read on the forward strand.
CCCCGGTACCTATACAATAACGCAGGATCGAGCGCTGCGTCACGACCCACCTCGTTTGTCACTCGTATACCCGTGTACCTCCCGCTATATATACCCGTTGTTGTCTCTCTCTGCACCATAATGCGACGCGGCATCGGCTGGATAACTTTGGGAAATTAATCGAGTCGATTTTTTAGCGTAATTAGTTTGAGTTTTCTCGTGCTTTTATTTTGTGTAATAAAGACCGACGCGTATACGGGTACGTATACAAATGATTGAGGGGGTGTACACACTGTGGGGACGCTCGGAATAATTTACTGGCTTTATTTCAAAAATTTTGTAAACCCCCGTGCTACTTAATTACTGCTCTGCAAAGTGAATCATTGAGGTGCACTGGGAAGATTTACGAGGGAAGATTCAAGTTTTTGTGTAAGGAACTTTGAACAAAAGTTCTCGACTGTTTGAAAAGAAATTAAGGAGAAAGTTGACGGCATAAGAGAAGGATGGTTCCGACCGGCTCAATATGTACAAATCGATGTTCGGCTGATCTGAATAAATTTTTTACCACTGCAATTCGAGGTATATATACATAAGACACGCGCAACTCAATTAATTATTCGATCCTGTCGCGAGTTTACCGTGAAATTTTACGTGGTCGGAGTCAACGAGGAGGGGAATAAAAAAAAAAAAAAAAGAGGGAGTGCCTCTCCGGCGGCGAATAATTACGACAGTGAAAGGGAGGAACTCGGCCCAGCCGCAATGAAAGTGAATCATCCGAGTCAAGCTCGGCGGCGCTGTCCGAGTTCCTTTTTTTACTTTTATTTTCCTTTCCGTCGTTCGCGAGTTAAAATACCTCAATCGCACGACCGCACGCCGCTGTTCCCTGAAATTTAATGAAGCGATGGAACTCGCCCTTTAAAAAAGAAAAAAAAAAACGTCGATGATGTCGGTCACTCGTTGACAAAAAAAATTTAACGAAAAATTTTCATCCGCTATCCAAACTCTTCGACCCACAAAAGGGAACAATAATGGCCCGAAACTTTTTCACTCGAAAAACCGAGAGAGAAGACGCGGTACAATAAAACCTGTACACTGAATAATGAAGCGCACGTAACGTGCACTCTAAAATCTCCCTGGCGGTCCTCGCACGACGAAACGTGCATCCTTGGCTCTCTCAAGTACACTTTTATCTCCCCAAGCCTTACGTTTTCATCTCCTCTTTTTTTTTTTTTTTTTTTATCTTTCCCTTATCTCTATCTTCGTGTACACACACGCGGGAACTTTTTTTTTTTTTTATTTTTTCTTGGGCGAGGGTAAGAAAAAAAATATATATACAAATGATCCGACGACGGGGATTAACAACGCCTCGGGGACATGTTGTCTGCGGCAAAGATCACCGGCTATAATTGTACCAGAACATGACGTATCTCGAAAAGTAAATTCCTTCGACGACGCGCAGATATTGTATGTGACTTAGACGAAACGCGTTTCTCTTGTTTTTTTTTTTTTTTGTTTTTTTTTCGTTTTTTCCTCCCACACGACTATCTATCTCGGCGCTTCCGAGATATTTTTTTCATCGATGAAAAAGCCATTTGTCCCGCGCATCGTTTCTCAACGCTGTACACCATTACAGATTCACCGTAAAATGTGCACACAGCCCGAAAACATACGAGATCAAAAATATACTTCCCAAGCGCCGGAACCTCGTGGTAGACGAGTTAACAGGGTAGAGACGAAAAGAGCCGTACTCCATCTCGTTGCTCGCGACGCGTGAAATTACCGTATCCACACCACCGCAGGAGTCACATACCTTTGCTAATTACTCGCGCGCTGCTGTTATGCACCCACGCGGGAAATAATAACGCGCGTCTCGGGGTACACACTTTTCGCCTCAGAATTCCCTTTCGTCTAACACCCCATTACATCCTCTGGCACAGGCACGCGAGGGTTAGCCCTTGTACGTAGAGACCGGATAAATGGGTTTTGCGAGTAAGCCGTGCAAGTGAACGAGATCATACGGGGCAGGTAATGACGAAAACAATTTGGGACTCGCGACGCGACCCCTGAAGGCTTCTCCGGTACATGGTAATCTTTTTCGAGAGAGAGAAAAAAAAAGAAGCAAATTACCGAGTTTTGAGTTCGGTAATGGCTACGACGACGCGTTCGCGGAAAAGTTTCAAAGTACTCGACAGCCACGTGTACATAATATGTTAACCCTTTTTTTTCCTCCCCACTAAAAGTATGCGCGTACGCGGAAGGGAGTGCCTCTTTTTAGGATTACAAATAACACGAGAGTCCCCTCTCAACCCATTATTCTCTCGCTATCTCGGCTCGAAAAAGAAATATGACGAAAAAAAAAAAAAAAAAAAAGTGAAACAACGAGGTAACAAATGTAAAAAAAAAATTAATTAATTCAAGCCTCCTGCCTTTATGTCTTTTTAAGCGAGGTAGGTGCGACTAAAAAATTTGTTTAATGAAAAGAAGCCTCCGCTCGTTTACGCATAATTAAAACCGAGTATTCAACGTTTCATCTCGCGCGCATTTTAGACCGTACGTGAAATTCAAATGCATTCGCACTGTGCGCAAGGGTTTTTTTTTTTTTTTTTTTTTCATCATTATTATCATTATTTCGTCCTCTTCCGCGTGCTCGACTTATTACACACACATCCTCTTCACTTTTCATTTTTTTCTCCCCGTATTAGCCGAGACCGTTGTCGTAAAAACGGCAAAGGCAAAACTTACAGCAGCCGGAGCGAAAAATCATAAGCAAATTTCCGGTTTTTGGGGGGTCGTTCCTTTACCACATGCGTCGTCGTTGGCGAAGCTTTTTCACGGGAGGAAGAAAAAGAAAAAAAGGAAAAGAAAAGATCCACGGTAGATTTTTCACGTACAAACGTCAGGTCAAATGTCGTATACGGAGGGACGGGCACTCACGCGCGACTGACAGACTCGAGGAAGATGAATTTATCCATCTTGGCCGCCTACACGGAAAGAAATGCCAGGAGGGGATTAATTTCAAGGTGCAAGCTCGTATTGATTGATTTCCGGCCCAACCTTGCGCTGCTTAATAAGGAAAAACGTCCGAACGAAGAGGAAAATTCAATTAAAAAATAGCTCGCGTGAAATAATGTATACACCCGAAGAATCGGCACAAAGAGCATATAAAAGAGTATTTCCGCGCGAAAGGAGAATCCCCGCTTTCCGATCCATAAGCTGTTGCTCCTAATCGATGGATCGCAAATTGGCCCCCCTTGCGCGTGTACCCACTTCCGCGGGCGGCTGTTCTCGGGACTCCTCGAGCGGATTAATTTGAATGTATACCCCGACAAAAGCCGCGGCGATAGACTCTCGAGGCCGGTTCGATTATATCGAGTGCAGCCTCGTGAAATAATGGAGCAATCATCGCAAGCCTCGGCCGGAGATTGCCTGCTCCTTTTCCCTCCCGACGCGCTCCGTCTTCGCAGCTGCTCGGTAAACGCGGATCAGATTGAATTTGGGAAAAAAAAAGAAAAAAAAAATAGCAACGCCATCGGAAGGTCTCTCGGGGTGAAAAATAAGGTTAGTTTGCGCGTTCCGCGAGATTAAGCGCGTCGGCCGGGGGTGTACGTATACGCGCGCTCAATCTCCTCGAGGACAAATCGCCCGCTTAACCCTTTTTTCGCGAGTTTAGCTCCAAACGGATTTCCTTCTTTTTTTTTTTTTTCTCCCTCAACACACGCAGAGAGAGGAAGAGGAGAAAAAGCACCTCGGAATAATGAAAATCTTTTTAGCGCGTGTGCCCGAGGTGGAAATTGAGCCGGTGGCGAGACTCGGCGAGCTAATTAGAGAGCGACCGTGTCGACGACTGATTAGAGCTGCGAGGGGACAAAAAAAAAGTTACGGGTACTGAGCAATGACTGTATAAATCCAGACAATGCCATTTTGCATTACTTTTATCGACTCGACTGATTGTCATTGCCACCGAAGGAAACTCTCTATTTTGCAATGGTGTACGTATAAAGATGATTTTTTTTTATCTCTCGTTTAAACGTTACCTCCAAAGGTAAACGTATTTTAGCTAAAATTTACATTTCACCGAGTACATGTTTGTCCTAGAAGTATTCATCAAGAGCACAGTCGAGCGGTAATAATATATACCCAGCAATAAAACTTGTAATGAGAAAGCTGGGACATTTAAAGGCAGGCAAGGAGAGAGAGAGAGAGCAGAGTACGGGGAGGGGGAGGAGAAAGGGCGTCTTGTAAATTTCCGCCTCGAGGAATAATGATAATAATCATCGTCGTAATATCGTTACAATGCTTTGGAGGGAAGGATTTCGTGTCTATGAGTTCGGGCAAGTCTGATGAGCCTGTGCGTACGTATTATAATGAAACGACGCGGGAACTATCCAGCTCTAAGATGCTGTAGTTACTCGAGTTAAATAGTCGTGAAATTATAATTTTGCACGATTTATAATTTAAGTTCAACTACGCTTACCCCGGCCTGACGACTCTTTGTCATCTTATCGTTTAGAATTACAATATGCACTGTGATAATTTAAGACAAATATTTAAGGTTCTAAAATTTTGCGTAAAAATCTGTTTGGTATGACCTTTCATGAACAGGGTATTTCAATGGTGTGGCATATTTTTACACGCGATGCGATTACAATGTTTGTCACGTACTTGAGTATGGCATGTGATACTCTTGAAAAAATGTTCAGCTCCTATAGTTTGAAAGAAAAGATCCCACAAGGAAAGGTTGAAAAATATCAAACGCAAAAGCGTCGGTGTAAAGATTCGCAAGAAACGCGTCCAACGTAGTATATGCCACGTCTAAAGTTACATAACGACGACAAACGGAGAAATGAATAGTATATACGTGCACGATAAATTTCTCCCTGCCCAAGGTGGCTTGCAAACAATATTTTTCCCGTAAACAAGCAGCTCAAAGCGTAAATAAAGCCTTGCAATAATTTTCAAACACCGGCGATAAAAGTAATAAAACAACGCGTAATGTTATCTTCAAGGCGTACCTATGCGCGTATAACGCGTGACCCGAAAACTCCCTGCGTATATTACTCCCCCTCGCCGTCCCCGCCACCTTTTCTCCCTCGATAAGGCAAGCCTGTGGCGCACATAGATCTTATTGTTACCATTATTATTTACCGTCTCGAGGCTTCGGCACATTGTAATCGATGCACTTGGATTTTTACCTTTTGTGAATGTATACCTGTGAGCACAGGCGGGCACTTTATCGGGCGCATTCATCATTTCGATGTTTCCCCAATGCTTGGCAGCTGCGTGCCCTCGTACAGCCTTTATTGGCGCCATGAAAGCTTGCAAGTGCCCGAAGAAAGGGCGCATTTTTCTTAGGAAAAACGGGGCTGTGTCTTCTCGCACGTTATAAAATTAATTTTAGAAAATCTCGAAATGAACCTTTTGTCCTTTCTATTAAAATGACCTTGAAAAAAAAAAATTCTGATGCTACCTAAACGGTATTCGCCTTTCAATCATCTCTAAGGCCTACCATAAGAAGACAGTGATTTTAATATAGTTACGAGGTCAAGGGGTTCAAGTTTAAATCTATAACTACGTCGAGCAGACTCGTATAAAGATCGGCCAAAAATCTTTTACGAAAAAAAAAAAAAAAAAAAAAAAAAAAAAAAAAAAAAAAAAAACCAATCGCTAAAGGATTGCATGAGTTATTTTGAATGAGAAAAAAAAGGATGGATAACTTTACATATCGTAAAATAAATTGCCTAGCTCTTGTCATCGCTGCGTCGCCTCAGTTAAGATTTGAATCACGCGTTTTCTCCGAGGTGATGTGTGTGGAATTTTTTTTTTGTCGCTCCTCGGGGTATCTCACGTTTTAGCAATTCAGGATAAGCACTCGGCTCCTTTCAGAGTCTCAACTTCCCTCCGAAATAAGCGAATACACCCAGCCATTACTGTGTCTAGCTCTTTTACTTCTTCTGTCTTTCTATTTGATACATGTACGACGAAAAAAAAAAAAAATAAAAAAAATAAGAAGAAGAGTGTGGACACGTCTCGAGATAAAAGCTTGCGGGTGATACTAAAAAATAATAGCCAACCACCAGGTTTATACAAAATTATTTTCACGATTTGCCAAGCTTTTATCAACGAGATACGATAACCAGAGCACGTATACATATATTTTTTCATACCTTCCTTGAGCAAAAATGTTCTCTAAAAATGTATAACCGCAGATTGAATATCATCTTTCCACCAGCTCAACTCAAATATATACATACATATTTTCCGATCGCGCTTCCCAACCCCGCCCACCGTACACGCGCAAACAAGTGGCAACCCCAACTTCCTGGTCCTTGTTTTTTTTTTTTGTTTTGTTTACTTTTTTATTACCATTACCAGGAGTAAATATCTCATCGAAATCTGCGGGTAAAAATAAAGTAACAGCAAAAAGGTTGCCAACCAAAAACGGTGAGAGATCAACATGAAAGCTAGCACGATATACTTGTCGGCAAAAAAAATTATCGAAAAATGGTTATTCGCGCATGAAAGATTTCGATGACAATTTTTGTGTTCCCCGCAGCTCATCTAGTTGGAATTTTCCAATAAAACACATGTCCCCCCAAAGGCAAACATTCCACCCGATCCTCCAAATGATTCTCTCCCAATTCCAGGCCAACAAACCTCAATGGTCCCCTCGCAACAAAGAAAACACCCCGAATTCCAAAGATGTTCGTTCTCCTTTTCATCACGTGCGGATGATACATACGTAGGTGACACATATAATCCACACGGAGCAAAGCAGCTGCGTATTACCTACTATGTGCTCGCGAGCTTTCAAAATTACTCTGCAAGCGCGCCTGGTTATTTAGCGCACCATACGTATAGGCGCGTTGAAGCTTGGGACGAGTCGATGAAGGGGGGGTACCGCACGACCGAGCAAACGTGTGTACACACGCGAGCTGAAACGCAAATGAGAAGGGCACCGGAGCGCGTTGATGTAGCTTCAAAATTACATGGCTATGCGCTTCCCACTATACTGACGCTACGCTGCTCTCTGTGGGTGTGCTCTCTCTCTCTACGTGTATAAACGGCACAAATAGCTTCAACTTTAAAGGGAAATAATTACTTTCGCTTACATGTGACTTTTTTTGGCCAAGGGTACGTATAGGTTCATCCTCGAATGAATACCTTCACATATGTTATAATTATTGAGGAGCTACTCGAGCATGGGAGAACCACTATACGCGCTCTCTGCCAGCACACCCGGATCAAAGGGACCAGATTGGAATACGCGTGCGTGCAAAGATGTTGTACGCGTAGTCAAACGTGACTAGGGAACGTTTGATTTTTTTTTTTTTTTTTTTTTCCACTTGCACGCGTGTACAACGCACGTGGAAGTTCGCGTCGACGAGTGACACGTTTATGAGTGGAAGAGAAGGGGACCGCGGCGGAAAGGGTTTAGAGGATGGGAGTCGAGTGCGCGTCGTCCCCTTCCCCTTTTTTTTCCACTTTGCGTTTTATGGTCGACGACAACGGAGTGACGAGGCGGACTCCGGGAAAAGGGAGGAAGATTGAAGAGGATCGCGCGTGATTTTTCGAGAGCAACAGAGTGCAAAAAAAAAAAAAAAAAAAAAACGATGCACTTTTGGAAAATCATCGGGTGTATGCATACGGAGTATCATTTTCTCCTTTGTTTGAAATTAAAAAAAAAAGCAGGATAGCTCGTCTGTGTTCTTGAATCGAAACGACCTTTTGCCAGAGTCCCCCTGTTTGTTCGGCGGGGATGGCTCGATTGTACAGCTCTAAATACTTTTTTTTTTTACAGTGTTTACTCACTCTTTTTTTTTCTCCTCCCTCCCATCTTTTGGCTTTATGAGAAATCGATACCAAGAACGACCGGCGACCCCCTTTTTGGAGTGGATATAATATATGCTCCCTGCGCACTCGTACATGTGCATCAATATTGAAACTGTCTCGGGAGACCCTTGGAATTTTTGTTTGTACTCGAAATTTTTTTTCGGATTTTCAAGCGATATTGTACTCGCTTTTCAAGCGTACACCTTACAAAGTCATACAAAGTAAGCACAGGACGAAGGAATTCTCGATCATCCAAACATCCATCGCAGTTTCTTGTCGACAACTTTGACGCGTGGTATACACGATGGGGTGGCATTATGGGTGTAGAAAATTACGAGGATAATAAATATGGCTCACCAAATGTACCGGATGGACTTCATCTTCAAGGCCGTGGAGTTTTCCTTGCACTTGTAGGCCAACACCTGTTTGACGCTGCTCACGTCCACCGAAGGGAACCGTGACGTCACGTACGCTGCAAACAGACAAACGGGACATTGTTGCTATTGTAATGGACAATACATCTTCTACCCTCTTTCCGTACTCTGGTACGATCGCGCATTTGCAGGAGCCACAAAACGTTGCAAAAGTTGGTAAACTCGAAAGAGGCACAGTCGGGATTTTTCAATAAAAACACGGGCTGGACGCTTGTAAATCAGATCGATAGGAGGAAGAAATTCAAGAGGCGAGTCGGGATGATGGGTTTCTTTGTTTTGAACGCGAGGGCAGAGAGTTCCTTGGTTTTTAATTCGCCCCGAAAGTATTTTTCCGGGCGTTATCAGCGCGATTCATCAAAACACCGTGTAACAGCTGGCCAACGAAGCGCGAAAGAGGCATTCGGGGAACCAAAAGTTACGACAGTCTCGGGGATTTATGCCCACCAAAGCTCCCGCAAACTTGTTTTACGGATCGCAGAAGGACATGAGCTCGTGCGCCGTTAGATTGAAAAAAAAGGGGCACGACAATAAAGCACGTATCGACGATTCAACGATTAGCGCGGAAAAATACGGATTAGCCACGCGTGTATTTCTCGCGGGTCCGTGATCACCCACTTCCGACGGGAGTCACGACTCTGATAGCGCCGGGGGGACGAGAAATAGGGGGTACGCGCGTACACTGTACGTACGAGTCGTTGATTTTCCGAGAACTATATGGTTCACAGTCACGCGTGGGAGAGATAGTCCCAGATATCGGGGAGGGAAAAAAAGGACTCGGACTGCAGGGCGACGAGGAGAATTGGCTGATGCAAGCGGGCCGGAAAGCGCGGATAGTGTGATTTTTATTGGCTCGATTTTCATTGTTTTTTTTTTGTTTTTTTTTCCTCCCGTCCTCTTTGTGCCATTGGTTTTATCATCGGTGCATTTTGCTTTGTTCGCGAATAAACAAAAGAAATAACACTCGGCAAGCGGTAATAAAGTGCGTCGAGTTTCATTGCAAACCATAGTGATGGGCTTTGTTGCGCGATTTGCAGAAAAAAAAAAAAAAAAAAAAAAAACCAACAAACAAACAAGGAAAAATTCTTAGCACCCGTTTGCAAACGAGTCCACCAAAAGCTGGCAATTTCAAAGGCAAAGCCGCTGAATCGCCCATTCAACCATCACTCGCCACCCAAAGCTTAATTTTCCCTTCTGATTCGCGGTACGTGAAAACGCAAATGGCCGAACATGGAGTCGCCGATTTTCGTCTCTGGATACGCTTTTGGTGCAAACGCGTAATAAGCATGCAGAGTCCACTTCACCGCACGGGTACGTGTACGCGGACGGGAACGGACGATTTGACCCGTTGGCCATTCATTCGGATGACCTATACATCACTGCCGTTGGAAGTAGATATAAGTTGTTATGTGTAATTCACGACGTTTACGGAGAAATAAAAAATTGTCTGTTCTAAAACTCGCGTGGCTTGGATACGCGCTTCTTTAAAACGAGTTTACGTGGATCCAAAGTACTCTCACCACCTGGGGTCCGTGCGAGCCAGCTGAGGTGCGGCAAAAACTTTTTTCTCGCTACGTGGGGACGGCAAAAAAAAAGACACCACGATCCATTAATCGTCCGACTTTTTTGTTAGGTATAAGAGAAAGCATGGGTTTTTCACTCCATTTGAGATCTCGATTTCGCGTGAAACGCGTTGCTTGGAAATTGAGATGAAAAAATGAAGTAAACTTTAGGTGCCGAGGGTCGCGAAGAAAAAGGGGCTCCGGGGAAGAGTTACGAAGACGGGGGAGCGTGGCAAGGCCAGGAAATATATACCACCGACGCTGGAACAAAAACATCCTGCGTAAACACAAGCGCGAAATATAACACCCGGCCGGCCCCCGCTGCGTGCGAGATGTAATGGACTTTAAATTTTAGCATCGCGCTCGTACCAAAGTGAGATGAGAAGTAAAGAGGGAAAAAATGGAGATACTCATAACGAGCACTTGAAAACGTTGAAAGAGCGCGTAGGGTCGATTAAACTTTGATTGTGCACCCAGCGTGAAAAGTAACGCTCATCAGCCGTAACTTTCCATCCATAGCGGTAGGCGTAAAAGATCACCTCGACGAAAGAAAGAAAAAAAAAAGTTCGTAACGCGAGCTTTCCTCATTAGCAGCGAGCATTAAGCTATAAAGGAAATTTAACGGGCTTGTAAGCGCGTCCATATACAGAGGACGTGACAATTTTGCAAATATAATCACTACTGACCCACTGTTGCGCTAATGATAATAATGGCAATGGCAGCGAGGGTGTACTTACATATGATGGCTTGAACTTTGGCCTTGTCGAGGGCGGGCTTGACGGGCCGCTCGGTGGCCGTGCCCGCGCGGCTCCAGCGTTGGCCCGTCACCGAGCACGTCGCCAGCTCCGTCGGGCTGAACAGGATGGCCGCGAGGCCTCGCGTCAGTTTCCTGTAGTCGCTCCACTTGACCGCGCGCAGCTGCTCCTCGCACACGGCCACACCCTCGCCCAGGTGGACCTGAAATCACAAGTTTTTTTTTGTTTTTTTTTTTTTTTTTTTTTTTTTTTTGTTTTTTTTGTGAATTTTCATCGTCGCAAGCTGGATAAGGTGCAAGGCGCATCGCACGTTGACCTGTATCACTTGAAATGTCGGATCGGCGTTTTTTCAACGATTTAACTGGTTTTCAAACTAAAAACCATTCAAGTTTTCGTTACTCATCGTAAATCACGTTTTATTCGTCGCTGTGTGTGGGCGTACTTGCGTTAAAGTGTAGCCCACGCACGGTAAGAAGCGAAAAAAGTTGGCGGGGAGTCCAACTTTTTTAATGAAACGCACTTGAGAGAGGAGTCAAAGATAAAGGGCTAATAACAGCTTTTGAGCTCCACAAGTTTACCCGACGCCCAGCTCGATTGTCTCGCGAGACTTTGTTCTTTTATATCCCGAACACGCGTCTCTTTCGAGCGGATGATAAACGACGGGCAAAATTAATAACTTCTCGGTACAATTGCGGTGGAGCATGAAAAAAAGGGGGGGGAGACAGAATATAACATATCTCGATGGGAATTCTCGATACCAGACAACTTTTATTGGGGCGCTATGTTCGCAAAAAAAAAAAGGCTTTGATGCTCGGACCAGTGTTATTTTCATGTCCACATGGCGAATATACACTCGTAGAGAATTGAAGCTCCGAAATTTTTTCACGGCAGCTACGGAGAGGTAAAAAGAAAAAAGAAAATCCCTCCGAGCGAGGGGGAAAACTTCGGATATATTTACAGGCGTGCGAGGAGGAGATAAGTCTGTACACAGGCGAAATTGATAAATCGTGGGATTTGCAAAGGTACCCCTCCGGCTGCGCCTATTTACTTATTCTTAACTCCTTTGGAAAAAAACAGGGGGAGAGCCGTGGAATGATACTCGAGTCTGCTTTGGCTCCCAGATTTTTAGGCCTCCACGTATATCGTCTACGTACACAAGTGCTTTGAGGGAATGTTTTGTTTGATCCGATCATCGTTTTGACGCTTGTTTACGGAATCACCCTTTTTTTCGGGACCTTGCCTCGTACCAGCATCAATTGGCTTCCCCGTTGAAACAAAAATATCGATCTCTGGTACCCAGGCTCGACGACATAGCCATCTGTGTACTCGTAAATTCTTGAAAGAGCCAATTCGTATACATATTCGGACAACCTTGACGAACGAGCCAACGTTACGAGGAGTAGCCCTGAGGAATATCGAGTTACTTTTCTGCTTCCCTCGTACCTCCGATCGACCCTCTTGTGACCTCTACGTCAAACTTTTCAACGAGTTGGGCATCGTCCGTGTTATGGCTTTTAGAACAACAAAAAAAAAAAAAAAAAAAAAAAAAACCTAAGGGGCAACATGGTGAAGTCGGTATCGAGACACGATGTACGAGGGGGTGAATTAGAGCGACACATGTTTGGTGAATCCTTTGCTACTTTGGGAAATAAAATGCCTTTTACAATGAAACATCGAAAAATGCAATTTTTTTGTATATTAATAGTGAAATACATGATATACTCGATAACACTCGGAATGTTACGTTCAACCATCACCACGCGTCATTTCACAGCAAAATTATTGGGTTACGTATCCCATGCGCGTGCGAATAAAGGGATGAAGAGAAAAAAAAAAAGGGAAGAATAGGAAATTTAACGCGAGGGGGAAAAAAAGAGATCGACTGCAGGACAGTATATATAAGAGGCGAATCCGGCTCCCCGAGGAATTTCATATTCCGATCAAATGTGCTCGAGGCTGAATTTACATGGCTGGTGTGGGTGGGCACGTGTCGTCTGCTGCTCCCCTTTTTCATCGCCGACGACGGTATAGAGGTCCCAAAGAGAAATTTCTTTTTACCATCTCCGACAACCGGATGGTAAATGGCGCTATGATGTTTCGAGTCCCTTTCCCCCTCCCCCCTCGCTCGCGACGGGTTGTTTGGGTTTTCGAAATCAGCCGTCGTCGCGCGGTCAATGTGAAATTGGGGGTAGGAGCTCGAAAAGTTCGAGTGAAATGGATGTTTTTACCTCCGCGGCAGTAAATTTTTTTTTTCTGTGTTCTACTACGGCAATCTCGTGCGATGTACCCAAGGCAAAAAGTAAGTGGGTTAGTCGGAGAAGGGGTTAGCAGCCGGGGTGGCGTCGAAAACGCGCATAAGTTTGCCTCTACGGAGCTGTTTCTCCCTTCGGCTCTCGCCGGACAGGGTTTTTCTCTGATTGCAAGACATGAATTTTTCTCCTCGCAAATAAAAACCCGACAAAGGACGAGATGAACGTTTTTTCTGATCTACCGTATACGGTATTTACCATCCAAAGGACGAGTAAACAGTGAGGGTTCACAGTTCCGTTTGGTAGTGGATGCAACCAAGTCGACAGGGATGTGATGCTGATTGATAAGCAAAGTGTACATTTCATACGTACCGATCATTAGGCCGCGTGTATCGGTAATCGATGAAACAAACGAAAAAAAAAAAAAAAAGGGACGAATCTACTTTCGTGACGGATGGTAATTTATTTCGGAGATACCGAACCGAAAGAAGGTTTCCCTCCGCACGAGGGACCTGGGAGGGGTGGTGTGGTCTTTCGAGCCCATTGGTCATTTCGCATTAATGTATAGGTACACGTCCAAAGTTTCGTGAGTGTCGTTGTCCGAGTGGAAGATCTCGTTCGATTCCTCAACAGAACAAGCAAAACAGGGGCGTCGCTTCCCCTCCCTCGGGCCCCATTTCTTGCACCCCCGAGGGGGGAGGAAAAAAAGAACCTTGAGGGTCAATTGAAACCCCACGTAAACTGGCATGCACATGGTTGGGGAAAAAAAGGAGGATCAAGAGGAGTCCCGGGCGGGGAGGGTGAAGATCCATCTTCGCTGGGACGAGTCCACGCCGTGAGATAAATAAGAGTCCAACGTTATTCCACTCGACGTCGAAAAATTGCCAAACAACGGGCGGGCAAGATACCGCGCGCTCGGAGTTGAGAAAAATCGCCCCGGGAAAGAGACTACGCGAAGCCTCGTACCCTCGATGCGCAGCAGATAAAGGAAATAGAGGACGAACGACACTGCAATGGGACGAATTTATGTCCGAGGATCGAGACGGCCGGTTTTGGCGCGACACGTACAGCTCATCCCCGCTCGTGCGCGCCAGACTTCTCCGGCACTTGACGAGATAAGGCAAAACGGCGGTCACGTGCCCCAAGGCTGGACGGAGGTGCGGACCGGCTAATCGCAGCAGATTGGATATAATTAATAACAGAGCATCCGGGCCAATTAGGTGTGGGGGGTGTGGAAAGCCGGAATCGTCGGATCATCCCCGCACGCGCTCGGGACGAATGAGTCGAGGTATAAACGTAACGAGTGTCCGCACGAGTGCCAATGAGTTATTGTCTACGAACGAGGAAGCCCGCCAGCAAGTTTCAAGGCACCGGTTTGCCGATACACGCTACCTCCAAGTTTCGCTAGTGCCTTTCCGCGGTGCTATAATCGATCGGAAGTTGGCCAAGAGCGGGAAACAAGTTGTGGGGTACGTACGACTCGCACTCGCGCGGTCTACAGATTTGCGGCCCTCGCGCATGCAGATCCATGGTCGACCCTTGTGGTGGTACAGGATTTACTCGAACTTGCAACCTCACGGTTCTTTCCCGCATGCCTACGCCGTACGTGCCTTTTTTCCTTCTGGACACGCTCGTTGCGATTAGAGCTCGTTACATCGGAGGAGGAAAAACTCGGGGGATAGGAAAGTTGCTTTCTAACGGAGAGCCGGTACGTGCTCGGGGCCCCTGGGGTGGCTTACCTCTCCTTCCTTCGTGCTGGGCTTTCTTTTCTTTCCGGGATCAGATGCCTCAGCGGATCCATTGTTTTCCCTATTTCAGTGATTATATTCTCAAAGTGCCTCGATCAGCGGTTACCACGCGCGACCCAAGTATAGGGAGCTTTCGTGCGAGTTTATAAATATATTGCGTGAGTGTGTGTGTTACAGAGCGGTGCAATCGATGGAAATGATTTCGTGGGCTCGTTTTTCAGGATGACCCCGCGATTCTCTGTTCGCTGGGTGTGCGTCTGACCAAACGTACGTTTTACTACTTGCGTTTTTTTTCGTCTATTTTCTCTCGTAAAATGATTGTTCGGCGAAAATTATAATTCTTGATGGATGAACTTACAAGTAGCTGTACATTGTGTGTGTGTGTGTGTGTGCGCTACAGAGCGGTGCAATCGATGGAAATGATTTCGTGGGCTCGTTTTTCAGGATGACCCCGCGATTCTCTGTTCGCTGGGTGTGCGTCTGACCAAACGTACGTTTTACTACTTGCGTTTTTTTTCGTCTATTTTCTCTCGTAAAATGATTGTTCGGCGAAAATTATAATTCTCAATGGATAAACTTACAAGTAGCTGTACGTTTTCAAGCCTAAAGTGTTTAAAATTAATACACGAAGAGCCGCGCACTTCCTCAATGTCAAATGAAAAAAAAAAAATAAATAAAATAAAAAAAAAAAACTTAGCTTAGCTCAAAATAAAAAGTAAAGTTTGACATGAATAAAAGACTCACCACACCGTCCGCCGAGACAGCATCGTCGAAGCCACGGTATGCAGGCATCGCCGGGGGCGTCGTCCTCATGTCGAGTGGCAGCCAGTCACCCCTCGAGGGAGAGTTCCCGTGGGTCGTCGGCTGTTGTTGCCTGCCACCTCGGATTCCCAATCGTGGTCTGCCACGTCTCACGCGCCGACTTGCCGCTGTTGCTGCTCCCGCCGACACTGTAACAATACGCCAAACGCGCAGCGCGCCCGTGCCACGTGGTACATGTATAGATTTGTCAATGTGCCGTTTTACCCACACCATTTCATCTTTTTGCCCATTCATTCATTCACCCATTCACCGCGGTTTTAATGAATCTTTCGATGGTTTTCCTGCACCTAACGAAGCGAAATAATATTCAGGGGGAGGAGTCGAAATAATTTGGAACAAATAGTGCAAATTCCAAGTGGATTGAGCTCGAATATCCGCAGAGAGTAGCGCGCGGTTTATGAAATTCCGATCTGGAATCCACGCGCTCAAGTGATTTATTTCGCATTGATGATTCGGCTCTTTGGAATCATAATTTGCTATTTTTCTGTCTTTCTTTTTTTTATAATAAATTTTCAATTTTCCAGTCTGAAATAGATGTTTGCAATGATTATTATTGATTCATCTGCTACAAAAGACGCTCGTACATGCATAGACCTTTACCGATCTTTACCGACGAAGGGGGATTTTTCAAGGCTAATTTAACGTTGTAATTAGCAATAATGGACGGATATTTATATAATACAATGTATCGTGAAATTTAATTGCCAGGCTAATTTAAAATGAATGCCGATCAGGGCGAGAGTTCTAACAGTGACGGAAAAAACACCTTTCACCCCAATAAATGGCCATTCATTAAAAATTGCACAAAAAATAATACTCCTTTTACTTATTTATTCTTCGCTCGTGCAGTGTCGCTCAAAAAAAAATAACAAAAGGAAAAAAAGAGAGACGCAATAAATAATCAAAGCCCCGTTTTTCTCGCATCACGTAAATCGTCAATTTTTCAATTTTCCCTCACCCACTCGCGGGTAGTGCGCATCGTTTCATACACCCCGGAACTTTTAATTAAAAAAGAGCTCGAGAAGATTTCCATTCGCCGACGCCTCGTCATTCAAACGACGTGTTGTTGTTACTGTACAACTTTTTTTTTTTTTTTTTTTTTTTTTTTACTTGTCACCACGCTGGTGTATATTATACACTCGGACCGTGAAAAATTTCCAGCGTCCGGAGAGAGACGCGGTCCCGAATCACTGCCTCTGAAACGGCGAAACGCGTTCTTGGGCATGTCCCCGCCATAAAACTGTCAGAATTTCGCGTCACGACGTTTGTTCCGGAAATTTTATGTCCGCGAGTTTATCACCCGCTCGAAAGAGCCAGCGCCTCTCTTCTCTCCGTCACCTGCACACGGTACACATCCAGTCGCACAAGGACGAAAAAAAAAAAAAAAAAAAAAAAAGAAGCTGGCAATACCCACATTACTTTCTCCATTTGACGGGAGCTGTAATCCCTCGCGCGCCGCGTCCCACGTGTAAGTATATGTATATACCCAGGGTATATCCAATCAAACTACACCGACAGGTACATTATCACTTGGGAACTTTTCCGGCCGCTCTGTATGCACGTCGTCTACCGCTCGCTTCCCTCCCTCCGCCCCGTCGCGCACAAGATGGATAAGCCCGTGTAGGGATCGTCGCGTGGGTTATTCATCGACTCGATCGAATGGCTGAGGCGCTTTTGGATCGTAGTTTCGTACAGTGGCGCGCGCTTGCGGTTTGTCATTGGTACCCATATAGCGCGGAGTGGAAACGGGAACGGGTGAGAGGCTTTTGAGACGTAATGGGGCGCGGTGACGGAAGTGACGAAGCTGTGTCGATTGTTTCACGCTTTTTTTTTCGTAGAGGTTAAAAAGTAGTTTGATTGAGGACAATAAGCAAGCTCGGGACACGCGTCGAAGACGGATGAGGAACCTTGACGAGGACCTCCTGTTTTTGTGTATATGATTTACGGTGGTCGTGCAGTTTCCTTGTACATAATATATAAATCAATCGCGCGGCAGAAGAAACAGAAAAGAATATTTTTCTACGCGTACAGGTGCCATGGAAGTAATTTTAACACCGTATCCGACATCAGCAAGAGAATGATACAACAAGCACATCATTGAATGAAAAAATTCTCTCAGCAATTTAGCGATTTTTTTCCTTCAAGTAACTTGATTCCATTTTGATTTTTGAGAGAATAGTTGATATTGGTCCCAAAACTACGTCACGAGCAGCTTAACTCCTCGTTGAAAATCAAACTATTTTTTGCTAAACTAAATTTCGAATTCAAAAATATGCAAAACCATCCCTTGAAACTGCAACGACAGGATGTAACACGAAAGGAGCTTGACGAAATTGCATTCGCTGATCACCGCCGCACTGCAGGTATATAATGGACGAGCGAGCCACGGAATCGTCAATAAAGTTTGATCGGCGCGGGGAGAAAATTAACGATCATTCAGACTACAACACGCGCTCGGATCGGGATCTCGTTCGGTGCGATAATTGGCCACCCTCCCCCCCTCCCTCCCGCCACGTGTTAGCAAACTACAGGGTTCGATCGAGCGATTTTCGGCAATTTCCATTCGTCGAAATGTTCGCCTACTGCAGCGCGCGCGGGAATCTCCGATTATATATACTTATAACAAACTGACGCGCGTACCATTTTGCCGGGAATCCACCTCTACGAGGAAGGGGTGCAAAGAGGAAATAATATGCATGCCAGTGTGCATACGTATATATTCGTACGCATCTGCAGTTATGCGCTATCGCATAAATCACGCCGGCTCGTCGGTTTAACTCGTTTGTGATTTATCGCCCTGTGCGGTGCATTATTTGTTTTCACGACTACTTTCTTCCCCCCCCCTCACCCTACCGTGTACCCTCTTTCGAAAAAAAAAAAAAAAAAAGGAAAAGAAAAAAGAATCCTCGCTGCGAAACTTGATGAAAATACCTTGTGTACATGTGGCTCTGCGCAGACTGACGTAGCAAATTTTTCAAAAAAAAATTTCGTTGTTTTCGCTCAAACGGACGGAAAAATGATCATCGAGTTTTGTACGCAATATTGTACACGAGCAATTATCAGCGATTCTTTGTTTAATCCTTTCCATCGATGTGTCGATGATCGAGTATACCCAATACGGAGAACAATTCATCAGTGACCGTGTAATGATAAAGGCCCTCTATTTCTGTAACCTACTCTCGCTGCGCTATAACCCCGTGGTCATCGATACGGGGCCATTTTTTCCCGACCCACGTTATTTACGAGCCAAGGGCCTTCATTTGTATCCTCGTATTTTTCTACGGCGTCAAACTCGGCCGATTCGATCGAGGCAATTGTTTTTTCCCTCTCCAGGACGTATCTATATTTTTTTTTCGCAAAATTATTACAGCCAAGTATATATTACGTGGACTGCTCGGTACGAAAACAATAACCACAGCTGATCGTTTCTTATCTCGACGGAATTTATCCCCCTTTTTTTTCGTGTTTATGGCTGAAGAAAAATCGATGGCAGGGGGACAGAGATCCTATTAAGTAGTAACACGTTTTCACGATTGAAAAAAAAATATATATATTGACATGGTGGACCAGGTGCAATTCGTCGCAGTGGCGTGTAATGAAATATAGCTGGGGGCACATGGAGGGGTCGTCGAGGCCGATAACAAAGCAACGTGACGACGAAATAATTCCTGATTACACGTGCACGGGAGCAACGTTTCCTTTTGCCTTATTCTCTTTTCCTTCCCAGGGAAGTACAGAGCGGTGCTCAACGCCACAATCTCGAGCAATAAATTTGGACGGCGTTGATTGGCGTCACGTGGTATGGTAATGGCCGGCCCATGGGGTCGTTGACGAGTCTGTCCCGAGGAGGGCGGAAGAAAGCAAACCGCTTGACATGTATGTTATTGGCTCGTAAATATTTACGTTGCACCGGTGCTCTATACCAAAAATGACGCGTCGATTTCAGGTGTTTATGAGTCCACGAAAATTATCATACGCTCTCGAATTACTTTTTTCGATGAAACGGCACTCGCAGAGATACACACGTACACGACTGGAGCCAAGCCACTGCCTCTCCGCCGCTGTTTAATGACAATCTTGTACGTATATGTAATATGTAGGTCACGCTGTTGTCAGATTTTGATTAGATAATCGCCCGCTTAGCATATCAATGCCGTACCTGTGCATGTTGTGCCATGCGATCTATACACGCCTCGCTCTGATTTCACGACGGATACGCACATTATACATGCAACATATTAATACTGTACGTGATAATTCACGCGTCCCGACCCATTGTCGACGTTAAGACGAAAATGTACATACACGGTGTTGCGTCCGGTATTTGACAGTCACGTGATTTGATACCGAAAAACAAGCCCTCGTTTCAACCTTTTGACATAAGTAGTCTTAAAGGTGATAGGCTACTTTGTCGGAATTTAGGGTCCAACGCTTTTTTGACGGGTCAAAAAGCAAAATTTCCAATGACAAATGTAAAAGAACAATAACAATGATTAAAAAATAGCCCTGTATCTGAAAAATATGAAAAAACAATTTGCGTCGATGCGGCACGGCAATCGAGAACACATTGAAATATTTGTGAGATCCAAATCAGCGCAAACATTTGCACAGTGAAATGTCGGGGGGGGGGGGAAATGAAAAACCACGATAGCCGCGTCGAAGGAAGAAAGTATTGATAAAGAAAATCGATCGGAAGCCAATCTGTTTAAGATAAGGAATCCCCCTCCCCCCCATCTCGAGTGGGTGAATCATCCGCAGGGTGGACGGTACAGGAGAGCATAATTTTCCAAAGGCAGATTTCATTTACAGAAAGTGCGCGCTAGTATTGTATTCCAACTTGACTTTTATAGGTGTGCTCGAGACGGGGAATGGTTTATGTGGCACACGTATATTTGCCGAGAGAAAATTTCCCCGCTCAAAGTATAATTTCGTTGGTACGGCTTCAAACGATTGTTTGCCCTTCGAAAGATCTCTCTCGCTTGCTCTTTTGGTGGGGATGAAAGTTATTCGCTGAAAATAGAATAAAAATTTGCGAAGATGAAACACACGCTCGCACGCATTTATACACAAACATACGATCAGGCGTACACTCTCATTATACACTTTCAGTTGGAGAGAATTTTTTTTTTTTCGACTACGTAGAATAATGGAGCAACTACATCTACTGGAACTGATGGTTTTGTTTATAATGATGATGATGATGAATCGTAATAACAACAATCCAAAATATATACCATGAAATTTTTCTTTTATTCGTTTTTTATCTGAACACGGTGACAAAAAGACAAGGACGATTTAAATGAGTTTTGCGTGAGTTTTTTTTTCTATTCCTTCTCCTTCATCGTTTTCGCATAATAATGAAGTTACATGATATACCATACAGAAACTTGTGACACTTTTGTTTATTGTTGTTTTTTTTACTACAGCTTGATTCAATATGATTTCTGAATTGTTTTTTTTTTTTTTTTTAATCGTCACGCGCAGTTTTACAAAGGAGTCGATATGCTTCGAATCGAAAGGTATTTTCGTCATTTCAACAAAAATGCTTACAAAAACGATAGCAAGTGTACCAACAACAAAAGAGAAAAACGAACACCAACGTTTTTTTTTTGTTTTTACAAAAGTAATTGGATTACACTATCATATCAATAATACAATGATGATAATAATAATAATAATATGTTAACAAATATACAAATGGTGAAAATAGTACAAGTATAGCAATAATAATAGATGAAATTCTAAAAATCAGTCTTATAGTATTCCGAATGAAGCCAGGCATGAGTTTTCGCAAGAGGTGGCGGATGGGGGGAAAATCGAAAGCTCGAGCGCGCACGCGGGGCATCCATAGTCAATCACTAGCTCGAAAATCCCATTCGGAATTCCATCAAAACCCAACATCGCAACAACGCCGGTTCATACCGCACTTTGCCCGCGCATAACTACACAGCTGCTCCGATTCGCGGAAAATCGCTGTATGCTTATATCAATGCGAATCGTTATGGGCGAAACGTATAGCTTTGAGCACGTAGGGGAATAATTAAACAGACAATAAACAGCTTTCGATCGCGCCCGTCACGCCCCTTTGGCCGAAAAGTAGGCTAGGGAGATCGAAGGCACATCCACGACCCGGCAGATGTCGAGGTTGGTATGATATTGTCACGGACGCGAGCACACGAGTTACCGATGTGTAGTTACGGCGTACGTGTCGTTCCGCCCTTGCCTACATGTGGAGCGCGAAAGTAGTTGTGTAACGCGCTCGGGGCAATAATGATTGGTCGCTCGCGCGCCAGCCTGCTCCCGTAAATTAGTAGACCTGTACGGTATCCGTGTACCATTATACACCGCCTCCGCTGTAGCGATGGCAGGGGATGTGCAGAGGGGCTCTTGCGGGAGATGGAAAATTATCGGGTCCCCGTACGATGCTGCTTATTGTAATGATAGCGTTTTCCAGGGACCGGACTTTGGTTGCACGTTGTTTGAATACTTCTCGGGTGGCTTTGCTCGAAAAGTGCGGTCGCTTCGAGGAGGTGTTTTGGGAAGAGCGAAAAAAAAAAGTCGGGGAGGTACGCCGAGGGAGAATTTTCAGATTGAGGACAAATTTGGCTTGTCGGGTATTTTCATGGGAGGCCTCGCGTAAACAGCTCGATTTGCGAAAACGACGCACTTTCTTTTGTCTCGACGAGTCTGGTGGAGGACTAAAGGAGCAAAAAGAAGACAAAGGAAAAAAATCCCGAAACTGGGTTAACACGGATAAACGCCGCCATCAAAACATGATCCTCCAACGCGTGACTTTGATATAAGTTAATCGGAGGACGTAAAGACGTGAAGCGCGACCTATTCTCGGCGTCTAGGGGTGTTTCATCGCGTGATTTTCTTGGGTACATTGTTACCATTCCGACGAGTGAGAGACGACGCTTTTCGTTGTCCAAAGCACAATTGCTCCACTATTTTGTTCAAGTAAACGTGCCTCGCGCAGACTTTTTTTTCAAGATCCCCGATGCTCGCGCACACCGTGCTATTACCAAGGTACCACGATCTTTTGTACCATCGAGCTCACTCGGCTGTACATTACAACTGTATTGTTCGAGCGCAAAAACAACGCAGCATTGGAATACGTACTCTCGACGACGTTTACAAAGTATAACTTGCATTACGTTATGTATAGAGGAGTAATGAATGGGGGAGACCGTGAGCCTAAGAATAAGAAAACGCCCGGAGGAATGCGGCGTTCGCTTACCTTTGCACTCTGACAGTGATACTCTTGCGAAGCTAAAAAAAAGCCGTGCTATGAAAAAAAAAAAAATACGAGCTGTAAATTAAATATGCCGCCGTCAGCAGGGAAACTCTGGCGGGAGTTGGGGGGAAAAAAGTGTCTGTAATCTAAAAAACGCAGTAACATTCGTCAACTCAACACGATCTGCGACCGCACTTTTCGAGCCCACGTAGAGCCATAATTCACAATACATCGGCGAGCGCGTGCGATTTTACTTTGGGATGTGTTTTTTTTCCCACCTTCCGTCATGCCTGTCGAAACTCACTTTTTTTTTCTCTTTTACATTTTTGCATTTTCATACTCGTATCAACCTATATAATACTTATACTTAAATTAAAGTTGTATTGCAACACCGATTCTCTCATACCTCTCGCGTCGAAACGCGACATCGCTTTGGTTTCCCATCGTTTGTTTACTGATTTTTGTTGCTGCTTTTTTTTCAATTTTCCTTCTTTTTTTTTTTTTTGTTTCTTTAATAACTCGAAAACTTACAAGATACTTAAACGTTACAGCGTGCTTAAACGCAAGTTATATCACCGCGACGAGTGTAAAATTCACTTGTGTTACTTCAATTGCATTCATACTCTGCTGTATTGATTTTTTTTTTTTTTTTTTCATCTATGCGTATTTATATTATTTATATTTATATTTATTCACTCGATGGACGTATACACATCCTCATCGCATCGGAAATTTCGAAGAGTTACTCGTTCAACGGAATTTATGTGCTTGCATATTGCACTGTTGCACAATACGCTGTACCAATGTAGTAAAATTGTGTTTGTTGTTGATGGTGTAAGTGGGTACATGTTTAGTGTCTATATCATTGCTGTCGTAATTTTGATGTGATGCTCATTCGACGCGGGCGTCTGTGCGTGTAAAACATTGTTACATTCATATTATGCTATTTCAACAAAAATAATGCAAATATTCGATAGTTGATAGAGTGTATTTCGTACGGATGAAAATGTTGGGGAAAAATGCGCGAGACGCCCGCGCGAAATCGATCCAGTCCGATGTCCAAACCAAACCCTCGTGCTACCCCCAGCACAAATTTAAATCATCTCACTCTGACACGCATCGCACTCGCAGCATAAAACTTGCGCCTCTCTGTGATATAAATATCATCAGTCGCACTTAAATACTAAAAAGAGTGTGTGCTTACAACTATAGTACTCGTTTCTTTTTCTTTCAATTCTCAAGTATTTTTTTTCTTTCTCGTTTGTCTGCTTGAAATGTCAAATATTTACCTTTTTATTTTTTTTTTACCTTATTTTTGTTGCTTTTTTCAACTTTTAATGATTAGTGTCATGTATGCGGTAATCATAATAATGTTGACAATAATAATTTATACTTTTAATAGTTTATACGGGCCATTATTCTTTTTGCTTTATTTTTGTTTACTGTGTTTTATTTATCACTTATTTCCTTATTGCATAAATAAATTTACGCTTGTGTATGTGTGTATGGAGTCTGTGACTGTGTGACAAGTGATAAATTTAATTTTAAAATGTTTACATTACGTTTTACACGCCTTGTTTTCACCTTATTTATTATTATTTTTCAAAAAATTATTTCGTATAATTGCGTGGACGTGGTTAAGTGAGTACTTGGATGTACGTGTGTGTACGTGTGGTATAAATGTGCGAGTTTGTGTTTACCTTACATAAATTACCTTGGGTTATGCCACGATTCGAATTAATACATAGGTTTCATTGTTTACTTAACTTTTTTTTTTGCCATTTACTTAGGGGGAGAATACAGCGTGGATTAAGTTTAATTACTTCGAAGCGAATAAATTTAATTAATACTCGTTAAATTTAACCTTATTATTTCTTGTTATTTATGCTTTTTCATAAGAAACCTAACCGTTACTTGATTTTATTTTATGTTTTATTTTTTTCTATTTCCTATTGCGATGAATGTTCCGTTTACATTTTTTATTATAAAAACGAAAGCGTGAAAAATTTTGACCGTCGGTATACATGCCAAAAAACGAATTTTGAAGAACCTTAATATTTTTCTCCGTAGACGTTATACGGTCGAAACGTGTCAGCGTTTTTACTTGATTTTTTTTGTCCCCTTTTTCCTTCATTCATTCCGAAAATGTACCGACGTAGGACTCGAAGGATCCTGATCGACTATCGAGCAATTTTTATTCATCTTTTTCTTTCGTTTTCGAAAACCCCGAGCGAAAATTGAGGAATCATAACGGCGAGAAATCCATCGAAAAAAGCTTCTAAAATATAGCGGGTAGCCCTCTACTGCTACGTACATCGCGAGAAATAAGGGATATTCTTTGTAAATGCAGCCACCCGCGACGCAATCTCCCTTTTTGCCGCGTATGAAAAAAAGTACAAAAAAAATATACAATCATAAAATATATATTGCGTATACGCGAAAAGTAACGCTTATTCGGACAAAGCAATCGGGGCTGGCGTTTATTTCAAGCGGAACTCTCACCACTACCTGGTATGCTCCTATACTCCCATACTGGTGAGCTCCGAAGCTTTCAACTCGCACTTTCGTCTTCAATAAAATGAGCCATTTTTGGGCCATCCAAAGGATTTTTGTTTTTCTTGACATAATGTTCTCATTTCTACTTGGGAATAACCAACTATGGACTTTGTCGTTTGACCTTCGGTCACGATATTTTTGACAATATCATACGATACTGAATGACAATTTTAAAGTTAGCTGGAGCGAATACGAAATTTCCAACTGGCTGTATAAAGTTATTTTTTGTGGGATGTCTTCATTACCTTTACCAAATACAACCTACAGCTCTTGAAGCTTTGAAACCAGGTGACGATAATTAATTTATCGCTCCTATGGGATTAAATCTTCAATTTTAATAATAGACTCGCGCGACGACAAAGTCCACAGTCCATAGGCAGCAAAACATTGGTAAGTTATTTTTAAAGTGCGAGCCATCGAGGGCTTAAATTTTGTTCAGCGATCCTATTTTCATCGCAAACAATCTATATGTAGGAACGAACCTCCTCCGCCTTCGTACAACTATATATAAATATATATGTAACGCGAGCGCGACTCCCGAAAAAGGCATGTAGAAAAAAACCGATGCGGAGGAAGGTATGAAGAAGCGCTGCTACCTTGTGATTTTTCGTACAAAAAGTGACTAGAAACAGGAGGAAAATTCCCGCCTATTATCGAATAATCCAACCCGCTTTCGTTTAATTTTTCCATCATTTTTCACCAAATGGGCATAAAAGGCCTAAATGTGTTAAAAAGGGGGGAGATGAGGTAGCTCGATTTTTCATCGCAATAAAAAAATATACTTTTACTACGGCCCTTGTCCGAATAAGACTCTAAATGAAGTAAACGCGCCGTGCGTTCGATCGCCTAAAATAATTGTACGGCGTTATCAAAGTGCTTACAATTTTAAGAATTAATGCTTTTTTTCTTCTTCGTCCTTAAGACTCAAGTTACGCGCCTACGACTATCATAACTATATAAAAGAGTTGCTCGCGCTCTCGGACTCTCGGCAAATTTTTTTTCTTATATTTCTTTTTCTTTTAGTTATATATGTTTAAGAAATAGAGTCCGGGTTACAGTGCGGAGATACAAATGCTTACTTGCTTAATTTACATATTTACAGGACACAAACGAACGTACCGATCATTTTTTCTTCCTTTATTTATATTGGATATCTCCAGGTGTTGGTGATTTTGTTTTTTGTCGTCGCTCATTCGCGGAGAAAAGTGTTACCTGAGGGTCTTTAAAAATTTTTTTTTTATTATTATTTTTACTCGTCTTCTTCATTTATCGTTCGAAAAACCGTTTTTTTTTTTCCTAAAGGTACAAACGCTGTCGTTTAACTTTTTATTTTTATTTTTTTTTTTCATTGCACAAACGAAACGACAATTTTACAAATTTACAAGCTCAACGCGCTCTCTCGTCTTTACATTATCTACCAGAAATTTTTTTATTATTCCAAAATACGAGCGCGTTTTATTTCATTTCTTTTTACACCGAAACTAAATTTAGTAAATTTTACAAACCTCAACGTTTTTTTACAAAATTTTTTTTATCTTACAAGAATTTTTTACGTCCCAACACGTCATCACGCTCCATTAACACTTTTCTCGATTTTTGCATTTTTTTTTTTTTCTTCTTTCTTTTCTTTTTTCTTTTTTGCTTCCTCTTTATTTTCTGGTTCTCCGACTTCTCCAAAAAAAACTTTATCGTTCCACAAAAGGTTATCCGAACGAAAGTACATACTAAAAAGTTGCGTGGCTCATTGTTCGTTCAAGATGCACCAAACTGTGATCTCGTTCATTCGTCAGTTTTTTTTTTTTTTCTTTTGCCACGCCATGCGCTCATGATTTTTATTTCTTCTTCTTTTTCATCTTTAGTCTCTTTTTTTGCTTGTTTTTAGCTTGTTTCGCACAAATTTTGTCCCGTGAGTTTTATTCCTTCCATTTTAAATGATTGTGATTGAAAATTAGCGACGTCGGTCTTTGTTATGTGGAAATTCCTGTTTACTGTGAATGTTATAATAATCGGCGGGTGGTGGTGGTGGTGGTGAAAAGAAAATTGAACAAAAATCCAAACGACCGCGAGGACGAAACAATAAGCAGCACTTTGTGAAAGGCAAAATAAAAATCTCTGACAATGTCACACTGTGAAAAATCGACGAAAAAAAATTAAGGTTTTCCTGCAAACCATGTCTCGTGTGAGTATGTGTGTACGTGTTTGCTTGTATGCACAATATCCGCAAGACACTTGAGATTGTGTCGATCGTTTTGTTGTCTGTTGAGAAGAATAAGTATGTAATATAACTAGTTTAACCGGTTTAATGCCCAGCGAAGTCCAGCCTAGCTGTGTGTACGAGGATTCGCGCGCTCGCCCTCACATATAGCTCGCTCTGTTTTTTTTTTTTTTTTCTTTTTCTTTTACACTTGCATTGCACGCGCACACGTGTGCTCGCACGTCCGTTTTATTTTGTTGTGTTTGATTGTGCTCTGTAAGTATAAGTGATAAATTTATGTTGCGTCCAGCTGTGCGTGGGTACACGTTTTGCTCTGAAACAGGCGGTTGTAACAAAAACCCTTACGATTGGTAAAACAATATCGTTGCGATGGTGGAAAATGTGACGATTGCTATTGGCCCAATTGACCGATTAAAACGATGCCGTATCATAATAGAAGTTCCATTGACGAATTAATTTTCACTGTCGAATTATTTAATCAAACGACGCTCGATAAGCACACAAGGATGTTCGCCAAACAAATGGACCTTGTCGATAAAACTCCCGCCTTTGTTCCTCGATTCGGGACTAATAATTTTGCGCGGCCATTAATTAAATTCTGTTGTCCAAATTTGTCATACGCATCGCGCTCACACCGGCAAAACCGAGCGAATTACGCGGACAAGCAATTTCGTGAATTCAGCAAAGTTATTTTCACCCGAAATTCGTCAAATTCGTCGCCTCGAAACATAACAGTTCGATTAGACACGCCGATGCATCCGTGCAATTGAAAGGATCGTTTCAACCTTTTTCAAATGAAACATGGAAATTTTAATTCAACGCCCTGAAACTAATGATCCGTAAAAATTCAGTTGCAAAAAGTAGTGCTTGGCAACCACGTGTACCTACGCGGCACGTGTAACTCGTGCTTGAAATGTCGAACGTGTAAATGTATCGTGTGCGTGGAGAGCATCAATTAATCCATCCTTCTCGTGCCTTTTTTTTCCTCCAAGGGGAAAAGAGAAAAGGAGAAAGAGGGGACTGTGTTCGGACACCGAATCGCAGAGTCGTTTTTCTCGCGTTGTCTTACGTAAGTATTTTTTTTTTTTTTTTTTTTTTTTTTTTTATTGTTGTTTTTAACGAAAGCGCGTAACTCGAGAGCGGTGCCGTGCAACACCCGCAACCATAGCTGGATGCCTGTTCAAGGCCTCCTCTGCCACTCGAGAGATTCTTATATAATTTATATTCTCGCGCTTTGCTTCTGTATACACGTACAAGCGGTATGGATACGATTTCCAAATATATTATACGTAATGTATGCCAGGAAGAGGCATCTGTGAATTTCTTTAAAAAAAAAAAAAAAAAAAAAAAAAAAGAGGTCTATGGTGAAACATCTGCGATACGGGGCTCCGAGCTCTTAGTCCGCACGTAAGTATATTTCTGTGTGTATGTGTTTACCGACGACCACCACAACCTGTACGTAGACATTGGCGTCGTCGAGCGTATAAATAACAATATAATGTATATGATATGCAACATTTATAATCTAATCCTATTTTATTTCTCGTATTCTGCAAAAATTGTATAAAAAAGATTAGCTCTGCTTCGCGCACGCTGGGCATCTCATATTTGTTACAATAATATAATGATGATCATAATAATAATAATAAATAACCATTTGAGTACTATTGTAAGGGTTTGTAATTGTTTTTTTTTTTTTTTCTGTTTTTTTTTTCTACTAAAATTACTTTGCACATATAACGGAGAAATCAATGATGTGCTTGATGCAAATAACATTGGTCGCGGTCCCTCACAACGATCGTTACTATTATTCGTTTTATCACACTGTTATTTGTTGTACGTGTATCAATGTAAAAAAAAAAAAAAAAAAAAAAAAAAAAATCAAGGTCAAAGAGGAACAGACGAGGGACACGGGGGGGGGGGGCAGAGGAGTACGGGAGATGTACCTACAATCAACAAAAACACGATGCGCTGTCGTACAAAAACGTCCCTTATCAACGTAGTAACAGACCTACTTATACATAATAAAGTACAAAACTAATCCCGTTTGCATCATTGCTAATGCTTATAAATATTTTTGTATGTGGTTGCGTGTGTGTGTGTGTGTACATGTGTGTGGGCTTACAATTAACATTCTGTTAAAACACGATCGCACGTAACGTGTATTTACGTTAAAAAGAGTTCAACTGCGTTTAATGTTTGAAAAAAAAATCTGGTTCGTTTACCTTATCCTCCCTTCGTTCAAACATGCATATATATAAATGTTCTGAGGTGAAGCGGCCGCGCGCGCGCGCCAACGCAGTCGTTGCGCCGGAACCGCGAGTGCCGCGGATTAACGTGATTATTTTAATCTATGAATCATCGACCGGGCGCCTTTGTATCAATTTATATTTTATTTGTTCAAAAAACAAAAAACAAAAAACAAAAAAAACAAAATTGGATTCATACGTAAATATATCTCCCATATCTCGGTAATCTATTGTACAGCTGCTTAAAAATCTTTTTTTACCTACTTAGTTTGATTGTTTGTGGACTTTTTTTTTTCGTACAAATATGCGAAGAAAATGTCATCATATTCATTGTTGAAGAAAAAAAAAGACCGCGCCCCGTGTGCTGTACGACACACACGTACCAAGCGCTCGATAAGGGGTGAAAAAAATGCACGGGCCTGCGCAGAAACCGATTGCACACTCTGTTTCAACCCTTTGCGTGCGAGGGGGAAAAAAAAACGAGTTTACGGATGTTGGGGGGAAGGAACGAGTTCAATCTCGCTTTTTTACGGATTCCCGTCGGCCTTCGTGTCGTACAGCACATGCACGCGGATTTTTCTGCTTGTGATTATGTACATTGTTTTTATTTTTATTTTTTTTCTTCCCCTCAAACGTACGTAACTATTGTCATCTGTAAAATATAATTATAAAAAATCCCGAGTTGTACTGCTTGGTACTACATGGCTATGGGAAATGCGTTGCTGGCGCCGACTTGAACGCTTTTTTTTCCTCACACCCCTTTCGTTTTATCGCCGATCCGCGCTGATCTAGCCGATGCTCCCCCGTATAAGTGGTTATTACAATATATTCTTGGTTTGCGTAAAAATTATGGTAGTAATAAGTATTGCCACTGCCGTGGCGTGTTTTGATAACGAGGCACGTGTGTATCGTCAATGAAATCACTATTGCGAGCGAGCGAGAACTGCCGATGCACATCATTTGATTGCCACATATATATATATATATATATATATATATATATATATATATATAAGTAGTATATTATGTACCGGGAGAACGCGATGCTGCAGCGGCTTATTACTCTTATTGGGTATACTTATAGGCTATTGTTCGCGCGCGTGTCTATGCGTGTATTTATACGTATCCAAGGCGGTAAATGTTGATGCGTCTAACATTGCTTGACTATTGTAGTATGTATAAAAATGTAGTAAAAGTATATTTATATAGCCGTTTCGAATTTTTGGACGTATCTATATGTACATGTACGATATTTATATGTTTATGTATAATATTTATTTGTTTTTTTTTTTTTTTTATAAATCGGTTCTTCCCATTTGTGCCATTTCCTGTCGTGTTGGACGCAAAAACATTTACTATTTACAAACATATATTATTTCTGCTGTGACGTGAACGGACGTGTATATCCATAAATACAATGAATGTGATTCGCGTTAATCGCAATATGACCCTGTTTCAAAATTACTCGTCTTTGAAAAACCAAAACAACCTGTTGCCGTTTGACATTTCGATCTGTAGCTATTGTTATTTTTTTTTTTTTGTTCTCATTTTATTTTATTTTAATATCGTTGTTCAGTATCAAACTGATTTTTGCGTGTGTGTACACCGAAACGTTGGAATGTTATCTTCACGTTTGTAAAAATAAATTGCTATTATCGTTAATCGCGTGGTCAGTTCAACTGATTAAATTATCCAATAGTGTATGTATTATTCTGTAATACAAAGTTGCAGCTATTTTCACAGTCGTCGCTACTTAGGCTTGAACTTTCAAAGCTCAGTATTGTTGTAAATAATAAACTCGTGAAAATGAAGATCACATTCCAAAGAGCACCATTATTGTTACGTTGTGTATTGGTATAGTAATAATAATTAATAATAATAATGATGGTGATATAACAATTGTCTGTGAGAACGATACAGTGACGCGTGAGGAATCGTACGTTGTTCGCAGTAAAAATTCAAACAGGTCATATCACACGTCGGACGAGTCGGCGAAGCGTTGTTTAGTCGAACAACATGATTTCGCTCGGCTCAGTTATGCCGTCTGTAAAAAAAAAAAAAAAAAATATATCTGTCGCGCTGTTCTCCCGTGGAGTGTCCGGTAAAAAACAAACAAATTGCAGAAACCTGTATTAGGAACTAATCGGTCTCGAGTACTTGCGAAAAGTACGTGTATTGAGAGCCGGTGCCGATCAGAGCGGATCATAAAAATAGACGGGTGCGCTCTTATCTGTTCGCGCCTGAAAAAAAAAGCGCCAAGTCTCGCCTTTCTTAATCATTATTATTACTTATGTTTTAAAAACTGCACGTGTTCCTATTCATTCATTCATAATTGAAAAATTTGTTGCAATCACGGTTTATTTTTCTGTTTTACTGTTTTCACTTCGACAATAATAAATATCACTCTTTATGCTTGATCCTGCATTTTATTGGCTTGCAGACGCACATGGAAACGTCGAGTTCTGTGCGCATCCCTTACTTTTTTTTTTTTTGTAGTTTATTTATTTTTTTAATTATTATTATGATTATTATTATTTTTTTTTTAATTCGTGTGAAAAATATATTGATATTACGAGCCTATTATTTCAATTGTTATTCAATTCTGCAATCGCGCATCGCGATTATTCGGCAATCAATTATTAAAAAGTAAATATAATACTCTGTAAGAATATAATATTGTTGTAAATATCTGTAGTCTGTGTAACACTGTATAGCATCAAATAAAACAACAAGTCTTGTTCATTTATCATTAATATCCGGGCTCTTGTGTATACGGTTTATGCAGTTGCCAAGAGAAAGTTACCTATTATCTTTATCATTAATAATAATCAACCGGTACGAGGTGGGGTGGCTTCTCCACCTTCGTTATTTTTATTTAGTTATTCTTATTTCACTCTTCCTCGTTACTATTGTTCGCCGCGTGTCCCTTATAATTCGTTTTCAACTCATTGAGTGTAGCTCGCGACGAACAGGCACGGGACGATCTCCAATTCGCAAGCAAAAACTAGAAACTTTCGGAACGATTACATCCCTTTTTTTGCTTCTTCTCGATTCCCTCAATTTTTCTTTTTTTTTTTTTTCATTTCCTCCTCCTTTCAATTATATCTACATCACTCGTACGTACGTCGTTCATCCTGCGACTCATCATTTAATTGCCTGCACTGGCGCCTTTTTACTCAATAGCGGGGATCGTTGGTGTTTGTATATATAAATATGAATGTGTGTCCGTGTGGTTTCGAAATTATTTTTCAAGTGAAAAGTGCGAGGGTGTGCCTCATTTTTGTTTTGGGTTTGTTTTTCACGTGCAGTGTCAGGCGCTCAGTGACGCCAACGCCGGTATTCCTCGAATACCTTCATAGTGCCCTTATCGTTTTAAATATTATCAGCCTTGTGGGTTCTTTTGTTCTGTTTCTTAAATCGTATTTCTTAAAAACCTCGCTCAGTCGATTTTATCCTATACGTATAATCGTAAAAAACCATTTTTTTCTCATATTCCTTCGACTCTTCAACGTTTTCTGCTCTGAGCTGCGACAAACGTTTTTTTAGGACGTCACATTATACGTACGCAATAATAATAGTTTGAACATAAAAAACACAAATACTCGTAACGCAATAAATAACCTAACAATAACGCATCGACGTCCGATGACATCAAAGTATACAAAGATTAAAATTAGCATATACATAATATATCACAATAAAAGATACTGGGCAATTGAGCGAAATAATAAATAAAACTCTACGAAAACTAGATTTACTAGGTGTAAAACTTTTTGCGCGAGGGTTGAATTTTCGATGAGTTTCAGGAGCTTTCGTAACATTGTCATGGAAGTACACAAGTTGGAGATATTCGTTTGAATAAGACACGAGAGTTGAGCGCAGTAAGTAACCGGACCGACGTGTACTTTCATCAACGAAAGGAAAATCGTAAGCACAAATACAACGAATCGATTTTGCAAAACAAGATCGTCAAGCTTATATCGGTTAGGAGTCTATTTTAACTAATTAGTTATCTTGTCTATTATAATATTATCGGCTTGATTTGTACTGTAGTTTCATTATCATTTACTTATACAATTATAATATACTATTGTTAATATGCGACGATCCCCGCCTCCCTCGCGCTCCTCAACGGGAAACGGAGGCAGGCACAACGTGTAAAAGTGAGCACCATTGGTTGAAAGCTGTTTGACAATCTTGCTCGACAAAATCAATAGCGCTTGGCTCCTGAAACTCTCGACCGCCTACGTGCAAAAAGATCTACAGCACCATCCGATGATGATAAAAATGATGATGATGATGATGATGATGATGATGATGATGATGATGATGATGATGATGATGATGACAATGAAACAAGAGAGAGAGAGAGAACGTAAAAAAAAAAGAGAGAGAGAGAGGCTCTATTAGTGAAAGGTCGCGTTAAACTGCAGCATGGCTCCGGCGAAGGCCGGTCTGTTTGGTTTGACGTCCAACTGGCTGGCAAGATCGAGACCGTAAGGCGGCAAGCCATCCCCCAGAGCCATCGAGCTAGCAGCCATGGGGGTACCCTGGAAGCGCAACCGCGGCTGCTCGACTGTCTCAATGCTCGATGGCGTGGCCGCTAGTTGCAGGCTCTCGTCGACGGACACGCTGCCGACGTCGTCACCCAAGATCTCGTGCTTCGAGTCGATCGGCGCTGACACCGACGACGGTGACGTCGACGCAGACGACGAAGTCGCCGAGGTCGGTAGCAGCAGCGCGTTGTTAATGGTATTGTTGTTGTTGTTATTGTTATTGCTGCTGTTTGTATTGTTGTTGTTGTTGTTTATGACCGAGGCGACCGATATTGCCGGCTTGAATTCCCGGAGCGAAGCGATGGCGAGGCTCATGATGCTGCTAGTGCTGCAGCTGCTGCCGCTGGCTGGTAGTGTCGTCGTGCTGAACTGCTGGTGTTGTTGCTGCTGTTGATGGTAGACGTTGTTGTCGTCCGGCGGGCGTTGGACAACGCCCACCTCGTGGAAGCTGACGAGGTGGCGCTTCAGGTAGAGCTTGGTCTTGAACGGCTTGCTACATAGAGGGCATGAGACACTCTGGGGGTTGTGGATGAGGCGCATGTGCTGCCGCAGGTTGGACAAGTTACTGTACATGCGGTTGCACACAGGACAGGGGCGCGGGTCCAGCGAGTGCAGTTTACGCAGGTCAGCTGCAACACACACACAATCTTGCTCTAACCGAGGAGACGATAGCAGAAGCCCACAGCAATAGCACGTTAAAATTTCTTTTTTCATCATTATTATTTTTGTTTTCTCTTCTTTCTTTTTTTTTTTTTTTTTTTTTTTTTTTTTAATTTCAATTTACTTCAATTAACAAAATAATGATACAAAAATCGGTAATGAACATATGTACATAAATATATATACATAAAGAAATAAATTGAATATACTTATTTGTAACAGTTATAGCAGTAACAAATGAAACGCGTTTTATTAGTAAATTGTAATATACTTTGTAATTTTGAAAAAGAAATTTTGAAAATTTCGATATTGAAAGCTTCATTGTTATCATTATTGTTATATGCACGCGAGACGTTACAATGAGACAACAGCAATTAAAGAAACAAACAACAACAAAATAATGAAAAGACAAAAACAAAAACAAAAAACAGATAAGAAAAAAAGTATGAGATAATGAGAATAATTAACCACCCACCACAGGACAGCAACAACCAGCGAACGATCTCCCTATTAGCACTACACCCAGTCATTGCGCTTGCTGCCTGCCAGCTCAACCAACTCGCGTTCTCTCGTCAATTTTCATTTTTTGTTTTTTTTTTCTTCCTGGAGAGAAATATCAATTTTTTAATTATTCCATTAACATGCGTGACATTTCTCTCCGTTCGAGGGAACGTTTGAGCTACAGTCGATTGAGGTCACTATTTTATTTCCGTTTGTATTTTATTGAATTATTTTTGTTGTGTTCGAAATTATTATTGAATCTTTTTACTCGAATTAATTAATGCAACATAAACTACAGAATATTGAAAGACGAGATTGTTTATTACAATTTCATAAAAAGATGAACATATTTTCGCGAATAATATTATTGAAAACTGTACAAACGAGTAAATGCTCGAATCGACAATACAAAAAGATGTCAACAAAAAGGTGACCTTAGTTTTGACTCTCCCTCAAGGATATAGGCAGGTGCAACGAGTGTTTTTAAACTGTTTATTTCAAATTTTTCATGATTTTGTTAATATATTTGTCTTTAGATCAAAAATACAAAGTACTATACATTTTTCATCCACCTGTCCATATCTTAGAAACAATAAAAAACGGCGATGAGACGGTTTTCTTCTGTAGTTAAGTAAGCCAATTCATCCGAATTTCAAATTAATTTACACAAGCACGATACAAAATGATTTGAAATAAAAAAAATCTTCTTTCGTCATTTTTTTACTGAAAATTTTATAGAAAAGATTTCTATAAAAAAACAGAAAAAAATTTCTTGAATCGAATTTAATGTGGGTACCTGCGGAATCGATAAAATTGATGCCAGTCATCAGAAAAGCGGTAATTTGTTGAAATTAAAACACGACATAACAGATGTCTATCACAAATGAATAATGCATCTACTTGAAGTAGGGAAAATGTGTACATTAGTTCTGAGATGATGAAAGCAAAAAATGAGATGATGATAACGATAGCTTTTTTTAAACCAAAAATTTTTTTTATGAAAAAAAATGCCAAAATTCTAGTGTTAAAAAAACGTTAAAAGCGATCGTTTGTTAGCATTTTAATAAATTTAATAAATTAATGCTATTGAATTTGAATGCGTTATTATGTGCTTTAATGAAAAGGAAATCTTAATTGAGACATGTTCACGCGTGATTGGAAGCATGAAAAAAATAAAGACATTAATTATTAAAGCAAAATGGGCTCCCAGGATTTCTTAATTATGTACACATATAATGAAGTATATTTTTGTTATTTTTCTGTACATAAAAAATTATATATTTTCTCAACTAAAGTTTTTCATTGAATTAAAAATCAAACTTTAGTAAAATCTTTCATTCATCTCACAGCGGCTTTTTTTATAGCTGCAAACTGCACTCTGCAACGGACTCGTGCCTGTAGAAGCAGCCTCAAGAGTGTCAAATGTCTCTCTCTTTCTCTCTTTCCTAACGCCTATCGCAAGACCTACCGATCTACACACGAGCTTACCATTTCAAACCGTCAAGGTATTTCTTTTTTCTTCTCTTCTCCCTCTCTCTCTTTTTAAAACTCTTTTTCTTCCTCTCACTCCCTTTCGTTCCGTTTCTTTTCATCCAACATTCGTTCACTCGCTCACTTGCTCTTTCTTTCTCTCTCTCTCTCTCTCTCTCTCTCTCTCTTTCTCTCAACTACTCACATTCAATACATGTGATGTAAACGGCTAGGTTGTTGCTGTTTGTAATGGTGCTCGCACTACTAAGGTAACAATGTCAATGAGTTACTCACCTTGCTGCTCCGGATTTAGCTCTGTGTTTCCATGCGACGGCCCAGGCATTCCTCCATCCATTCCACTGCCTAAAAAAAAGAAAGGAAAAATAATAATAAATCGAAATTTCGCCAAAATCTTATTTTTAGAACAAACCATTATAGTTATAAAGTTTCAACCTACTTTAGGTAAGAAATTTTTTTTTTTTAAGAACGATTTAGATTTTACATGAGAAGCATCAGGTAAATTAAATTTTGAAAGGTTATAAATTTGGTTTTAATGATTTCGTACCAGCATACGTTGATGGATATGAAGGTAAGACTTCCATTCCTCCATCCAAACTGAGGAAGCCTCCAGGTAATGTATTGAGATCGTGTTTCGATTCTTCATCACTTCCATACTCTGGCAGTTCAACTTTTGGCTGTTGGGGCAGAAAAAGAATTCATGAGTTTATGGTTTTACCAATCGCCGTATCATGAAATAGAATCGTATGCGACCTGCACGTAATCGACATCCTTGTAGCAATCAAGCTCGACTTGAGGTTCGATGAGTGGTCGAGAGCGAGGTGTACTGGTGGCACATGGTGGTACAGCAGGTGCTGGACTAGAGATCTGAGGTGAATCACTTCTTTTGCACAGCCTTTTTAACGGTGGAGGGCTTAACGGCGGCGTTTTACTGTGCTCGTCATCGAAATTCGGCGACACAGGGCCACGTCCATTGGGGGCACTAATATTATTGGCCCTCAAATGCTGAGACAAAGAATCGTTGTTGAAAATTTGATTGTAAGATTACTTTTAACACATGTTTTGAAGTAAATGCTCGGATATTTTCAACAAGTATCTTGAAAAATTACCTTTTCGTTGTGCTGGTTACTGCTCTGGGAGTCAGTGAGACCGCGGATTTGGAGAGACTCTGCAGTTCGCAAAAACGTCGGAAGTTCTGCTTGTGAGATGTTAACTTCCCCGGCATACATAAATTCCAAAAGAGATTGTAGATGCTCAAACTCCACATCTCTCATGAAAATTATCGGATGATTGCAAGGATTTGTCTGAAATAAAATAATGCACAGAAATCAATCACAAGTACTAAAATTCAAATAACTTCTGACACAAACTAGAGTTTACTACAAGTGTATCTAATTTTGGTATTAGATATCAAGTGTCCCTGAGTTATAAAATGTGCTCATGCAAAGATAAAGAGTTACATAACTCTATGGCTATGGTGAGCATTATAAATGAAGCTCAATATTTTCCTAGATATGATTCAAAGCAATTACAGCAACATCTGCAAGTTGCCAAGACACCTCAGCAGCTTGCCAGCCATAAATAAATATAATTTCACCTCTAAGAGTAATCTATATGGGTATGCTGTTTCCTCAAAAACTCAGCATAGCAACACCAATCAATCGTTCAAATATCTATATCTATTTATCTTGGCCTGAAATCGAAAAAGGAATTTCAACTTCTCAAGTTTGCTATTAAACAGCATTCTTAGTAACAGCTGCAAGGACATTGGTAAGCCTATACATGGTTTGTAAGGAATGAAATCTCAAAACGTTTTAGAAAAACTGCGTTTTTATCATAATCATATCCTTATAAATATCATTGTCAAGAGTAAAACTTTTTCAACTATTTTTAAAAGCGTATATGTAAAAAATATGGCTAGAGATATGCTAGTCCGATAATCATGGAATAACGCAAGCAAGGACTAAAAATGCACCAGTAAATATCTCTATATCTGGTTTACAAGTCAGAAAGAGATGCCACAAAGACAGACATAGACAGGGGAAAAAAAAAGAGGGAAACAGAGCTAGGCAGTGGGAGAGCGATGCATGCAAAAAGAGCACCCAAAAGAGGGAGAGGAAAACATGTAGGGTAACGAATGGCAGGAGGATCATGGGTGCAATGAAGTTTGGGGTGGGGAACATTGATGAGTAAGAGAGAAAGAGACCAAAGGGAGGACGGAATGAGCAAAAGGGTTGCTTTGGTAAAGTACTCGATGTGTAATATACATTGATTGCGTATGTGTATGCGTGTGTGTGTTAGTGAAACGCCAGACAGAAAATTTCATGCACACAATTGCACCTGACATTTAATCTGCCTATATTCCAGTACCATCGCTTGCTGATACTTGGCTGTGTATTATTCATACACAGGTGTGTTTGAAAATATCCCATGTGTGTCCAATCAATATCAGAATTAATAAGGCTCAGTAAAAATAATAATAATAAGTAATAATTAACTTTGAAATGTATACACGTCATGTTTTCTGTATACATCTGACAACGTATCTCTTATTACAAAATTAAAGAAATAAAAAAAAACCATATGTCAAACGTGTATTTGTTTTTGCAATCAATATTTGCGAATGTACTTCGATTTTCCTGGTACGGTTTTACCAAAATCTCATAAATCCATGATTTTGATCAAGTATAAACATGTATTCGTATTATGAAAAAATAAAACATAAAGCTGAAATACTCCAGTTTGAAAAATCAACTGTAATAACCGTGAAAAACTAATAATCGCAAAAAGGAGGAGGAAAAAGAGTTTTGAAAAAAGAGTCAATTTTTTTGCATAATTTTTAGCAGCGTACTCGATAATAATGATGGGAAAAAAAGACCCTAAATGGACAAACAGACAGACAGACAAAATTCCACCACCCCTGTACACAATACATGTATGTCTACGTATAGGTATATGCACATGTGCATGGCAAAAGCAAAATGTGAACAGCGAAAGCAGCAGCGAGTTTATAGCGAGCAAGTATAAGCAAAAATGGCAAAGAGGAAGAGAGATAGCGAAAAAACAAGGGGGAAACGAGGCGTAGAAGGAGCGAGAGGGGAATTGGGGAATAAGCGTCGGGGCTGTACACAAAAAGAGTAGTGCACGGGTGCGCGAGGGCATCGAGGGGGAGAGACGACACATCCATCCCTAAACTAAAAGGGTTGGCCCTCATGAACGACCCTCTTTCTGTCTGTCTTTCTTTCTTTCTTTCTCTCTCTCTCTCTCTCTCTCTCTCTCTCTCTCTCTCTCTCTCTCTTGCTTGCTTGCTCGCAATGCTCAGCTCGCTCACCCCTCGTGTCTCCAAATGGGGGCAAGCACATGATATAGGTAAGGAGGAGAGGTGGGGTAAGAATAGGATGAAAAACGGAGCAAGTGGCCCGTGGAAAGGAGGGAGGGAAGCAAGGGGTACAACAGACAGCCTATACAGCAGCATATGTATGAAGTATATAGAGCGGCAAGTAAGATTTTCTAACCTTGAAAAGCTCCTTGAAGTAGGGACTGCACGCCGAGAGTACGACCTTGTGAGCCTGGAGGCGTCTGCCGTCGCAGGCAAAGGTAACGTCGACAAAGTCCTCGTCATCGCGCAGCGCCTCGAATTGACTCGTTATGTTTGCCTGAAAGTTGTTCCAACGCAAGCAGAACTGCTGCTGTTGCTGCTGTTGCTGCTGCTGATGATGCTGTTGTTGGCTGCTATCCGTCATTGCGTGTCTCGCCCAGCTCTGCGGCCTCCTCCTCGCCTCCTCCGCAACCACCAGCTCCGTCACTGCTTCTTCCTCTTGTTCGTCTTCTTCCTGCACCTGCTATGATCACCTGCTGCACCACCACCACACCACCTTTCTCTCTCTCTCTCTCTCTCTCTGATGCTGCTAACTGAGAGGCACCAACTAAACACAAACACCACAACCACCACGACCACAAGCTTTTGCTACTACTGCTGGTGATGATGACGATGACGCTCGAGGCTATAGGATCTGATCTTTAGTCCGACGAGGCCCCCCTGTGGCGTCGTCGTATTTGGTGTTATTATATGTTGACGATCACCACAAACAGCAGCAGAGCTGCTCGGCACACACTCCTCTCTTTTTTCCCTGTCGCTACTACCTCTTCGTTCTCCACGTCCACACGCACTGCACACACTGCACACCAAAACACACCAAAAGCTTCTCCCGTTCTGTTCTGTTCTGCTTCTGCTGCTAATGTGCTATGGGTGTATACCTATTTACACCTCGAGCCTCGAGCCTCGAGCCGCCGCCACCATCGGCAGCACGAGTCAAGTCAAGTGTGCACATGTAATCTGTAGAATGAATGTGTGTGTGTGTGTGTGCTTGCTGTCTGTCTGAGTGTCTGCTATGTGCTATCTGTCTCTCTTACTCGTGTTGTTGCACACAATGGCTATAGCGTGCACGTGCAATATATTATATAGATAGTTCAGCAGTGTATTATATCTCCACCCCCGCGCCGTTAACGGGAACACGACGACTTCCACTCGTGCAGCTCCTCCTGTGCTGGGCAGCCTCGCCTACTGCTGGACTGTATGGTTTGGCGTTTGCGCATGGACTGGGTTGTTCTCTTTCTTTCTCTTTCTCACTCCTGATATCTGCCTATGCTCCTCCTACACACATGCACCAGCTCTCTCTCGCGCACCTATAAAATACACCTCTCCAAAAAAAACACCCTACTGATAGTGCTGAAACTGCTGAATACGTGGTTCGTCTGAATCCTGGGGGGTCTCTCTGTGCGTGGTTGTACGATGGGGCTGTACGACTTGTATTTTTAACTCTGGGTAACTCGATTGCAAGCTTGTTTCACTCTTCTCATCGTCATGCATACGTATGTACCTGTAAAAATGCAAAATGTTTCACATCAATTAAAAGGGAATCGATGGGGGGGGGGACAGAGGGAGAGGAGGAGAAATTAATAATGACAACAAAAATCGATCGACAGGTTGGCCAACGTCGCGCGCGCTTACGATACGTCACTTGCCACTTGAGAGCTTGCGGGGGGGGGGGGCAGCCAGTGTTCAGTCGGCGGTCGTGTATTTTTTTTCATTTCTATCTCTGTATAAGTAGCGATTATTACAATGACTTTATTGTGTTTTATCTGTAGGATGGGTTTATTGTTTCTCCTTTGGTTTGTCCGAACTGAAAATAACACCGAGGCAAAGTGACAAAACCCATATATCCGAGCTTTCGCCCGCCCTCGTTTGCATTTCCGGTGGCGCTTGTGCCCGCATATTGGCAAATTTCAGTTGTATATGCATATACTATGACCGCCCCCACCCACCGCCTCACCCCCGTAGTAGTATAGGTAATTTGATAACCAAGCAGATTTCCCAGCCATCGATTCGTCGAGCCTGTACGAGCCCGGCATTTTTTCCCCGCACAGTAATGATATGCCGTCATTTATAAAAAAAAAAAAAAAAAAATGTACACCACTCATCCCTACGTCACCGTTGGAAAATTAGTTCATCGATGTGATTATCCTCGCCTGGTTTGGATTGATGCTCCGAAATAGCCATGGCGAACGTATTTCTAGTCATCGTGCATTACAATGATACACGACTACACGTGTGTGTATAAATTATATAAATGTACACTCATACATTTACGCAGCTAATATTGATGTTTATAAAAAAAAATGATTACACGGCAATTAATTAATAACCGTGGATACACGCGCAATTAACCAACACCAACTCTCTCAAGCGAGATATAATGGACGGAGCGTCGGTTACATTTTCGACATCGATTTCGAACACGATAAGAAAGTTGATAACGTTTTTTTCCATACTGCACATGATTCTTCCTTTATTTTTTCATTTAAAAAGTGAAATCAATGATTCTCTTAGTGTTTATAATTAAATGGATGACTGTACCGTTCAATAATTCATTTCATACAAAAATTAACATTACTCGACAACGATAAGATTGTATCTCCCGGAAATCGTATGTTCGACCGCAACAAGTAGTTCGAAATACTAAAACCGCGGTCGGTGACAATCATTCCAATTAAAAAACACTCAGTGCAAGCATGACTCGAAATACCGGAGTAAAAATAAATCATCTCAGCTTATCCAAGTCTCGTCATCGCTCGTGTGCGTTCCACCCCAGAGAGTTTGAATTTCCCACCAGCTGCAAGGCGCTTTCCCCGCCTGCGGGTTGGCAGACCTGCGCACTTTGCGGCCGCCATTTTCTTGTGTGGTCGCGTAGTCTGCTCGTCGTGTGTGCCCGCGCGCGAGCACGCGCGTTCGATTGACTCCGAAAATCACAAGTGTATACACACCACTACTGCTGATTAAAGTTCCAAACTCCTCTCCTTCTCCTCCCTTGATTGAAAATCGCGTAACATGTTGGTTGTATGGACCTGCATGGAGGTAGCGAAGGTATAAGCATCGGTGCTGGTGCAGGTGCTGCGTTGTGCTGATGATTGGCTGAACACCTCCGTCATCGGTCTTCTCTCGGGCGGCTGGCTGCACGCGACGAGAAGAAAAAAAAAGTGAGAGAGAGAGAGAGTGCTGGCAATTTCTCTCTCTCGGGCAACTCAAGGTGTGTTATGTTATATCAAGGAGACGGTGGAGGTATCGTCTTGGTGCGTCGCCCTATGGTGTTTTCCATGTCGAGAGTCAAGGCCATTCTGAGGTTATAACAGTCGAAGGGCCGTGCTGCTGTTGGTGGAGCTCCTTGTGAAATAATGATGCTCTGGTGACGTGCATCGATCATCGGATAGATATATAAACAAACCCACGCTGTACTCATACATACCTACGTCAATGGTTGATGTGCTAACTCTGCCTAAGGTGTCTATTATTGTATTACTTGTGTGGTTATGTGCACGTCGAGCAGCAACTGCGAACCTCATCGCCGTCGTCGACGTCGGCGAGTCGTCGTAACGACTGCTACAACGACCACTACGTGCACTGACCATCAGCACCAGCAGAGGATCAGCAGTGTTACAGGCTACCGCCTCTTTGACGAGGATGCGTAGCGAGGCTCAACACATCTGTTACACGGTAGGCTTCGACTCCTTTTTTTTTTTTTCTTTTTTTTTACACCCTGTGACGAGGTTTCGTAACCGTATTTCTTTTCTTTTTCCTTGTATAAGTACTACAAAGTCGGTATAATAGTAGTACGTGTGCAGAACGATAGAGGCTTACGATGAGTTACAACCCTGTTCCTATGACCTTTCTTTATTATTACCTGTACATTCCAAAGCATCTTTTGACAGTCGTACCTAACTACCTACTCCAGTACATTTCTCCCCTCGTCTCTCCGATGAGGCTATACCTATGGGTGCAAATATCGATGAACAAGCCAGTGTGGGTACACCGAGGAGAC
This sequence comes from Copidosoma floridanum, assembly GCF_036245765.1. Lineage (NCBI taxonomy): Eukaryota > Metazoa > Arthropoda > Insecta > Hymenoptera > Encyrtidae > Copidosoma > Copidosoma floridanum. Next base: position 5,598,429 of record NW_028321896.1, read on the forward strand.
ATTAATTTAGCAAACAAAATCTTCTGGCATGTATCATGCGTGCCTATTTCTCTATGCATTGCTCTTTTGCGAAACAGATCGTTTAACCCAGTTCCCTCTCCGCTTGCTTCCCCTCACATTATGTGCTCCCTGACATTTGACACTTGCCGCTTCATTTGCGAGCTGTTTATATACGCTTTAGTCAATCATTATTTTTCATACCTTACCAATAATACGCTATTCGAACAATTGTGTATTACTTATCCTCTCCGTTCCTATAAAATGTATATACATAACATATAAGGTATACAAAACAAACGGACGTGCATTAGTGATGGGCACGTCGTCTGCTGTGCTTCCACCCACTCTGCATATGACATAGGGGGTTGCAGGTATAATGGGTGTACAAGTACTCGGGACGAGAATAATAAAGGGGGTCTCGAGTACTTGCTTACTTGCGCCTTTATTTATACTGGCAAAAGAATTCATACATACATACATACATACATATTAAACGTTTTTCTTTTCTCTTGTTGCAATGTTGCGTGATAGTTGCACGAGTTTTTTTTTTTTTTTTTTTTTTTTCTCGTTCCTTTTTTTACCCGGGGGCTGCGCACGTTGTATAGTGTACTGTTCTGTCGGGATGATCGATATAAAGTCGAGGAGCGATCGTTTCCTCCCTCCGTGCTGGAGTTTGTTTACGTTTTTTTTTTTTTGTTTTTTTTTCCAGCTACTCGGCATAGCTTACATAATAGAATCGAAGATCAGCCAAATCGCGGGGGTGGACCCTGTGAAGCGGATGAACGAACGGAATCGCTGTTAACCTTGACTCGGCCGCGATGCTCCTAGAACGCCCCGAGACTTTAACCCCAGCATGTATATATTTTATATATATATCACCAAGTGCACGAGGTTGCGCATGAGCTTGCAATGTGTGTGCCTGTGTTTTTTTCACCCCCATTACGAGGTGATGAAAGTCGTGGGTTTTTTTTTCACGTCTGTAGTATTTAACAGTGGCACTTGCGTGCTTGTCCTTGAGCTTTATTTTTATTTTTTATTGACAGCTGATTGGAATTTTGTTTAAGTGCGGCAGTTGGGTTATTGATTTTCAAATATTGACCGTCACGTGGGGCTACTGCTGGAATTTTTTGTGATCCCTTTGTTGGACATGGATGAGCTTTTTTTTGTTTATTACATGTATATTGATGTAACGGCTGAAATATTAAGCCACTGACACACGTTTTAAGGATTTTCTTTGAAAGAATAATCACTGCACAGCGTGTAATTTTGCATATACATACACTCCACTTTAAGTAATCGATAAGTCTCATTAGAGTAAAGTTCACGGGTATTGTATTCAAGGACCCGCGGACACATAACTTCCCTAATATTTTTTTTACCTATTACTATGACATTATGTCTAAGTTACATGTTAGTTTAAACTTGTGAAATAGACAATTCATTTTAACTTGATTGATGCTTAGTGATGAAAAAAAAAAAAAAAATTACACTCTCCCTCCCTAATACACAGCCTTTACTTTCATATCGTTTTCAATAGACCCACTTTGTAGATACATGTTTTTGGTTATTGTCATACTTATTTAATTGACGCACGTTAAAATTCACAAAAAATCTCCTGTACGGTTCAACACAATAATATTTTTTTTTCTCGCATGCTTATGCAGCCTATTCATATGTATATGTGTCTTGATATCGATGATTTCTTTTTTCGTACCTTTTTTTTCATATGTCAGTCTTTTTTTATACATAAAAAAAAAGAAAAAAAATGAAATCACATTACCAGAACTTAGCTACAGTAGCTGCAATTTCACTCACACTCAGTTTTTGTGCATTTTCAGTTGCTTCAGCGCAAGCTCGATCGGTGAACACACTTTAAGGTTTCTCCCTAGCGAGGGAAACCAGGACATCCATAATACACCATCTACCCGACGGTGAGTGCGAGTCTTAACGCTTACTGCTTTTCAACGACATCTGCATGCGTCTGGTATACACCTGTACGTTAACATAGTAATAATAATTTACCCCATCAATCACGAAGCAACAATAGTCAAAAAAAAAAAAAAGAGGCAAAGCTTTGTTGTCGAGCTTGATAAAGTGAAAGCTCTCTCGTGACACGCGTAGAGAATATTACGCAATCTTTGACTTCCTTCTTCCTGTTGTACATAATTATATACGCGCGAAAACGTGTTTGATATCTCGGCCAGGTAGGGCAGACACGTATACTACACGAGGGTCAAGAACCGATGACCTTGGGAGAGTCACCCGAGTTCACTTTTTTTTTCCGGAACTGACTTTTCGCGTCTCGAGTGTCTGTCTCGCAGGTGGCGACAATCGCTCGCCGATACCTCGACAACATTTTCTTCTTAGCTCGTAAGTAGTTTGTTGGTCATTCAAGCGTGAGTGTGTGCTTAATGTTCACCGCGACATATTTTCAAGTATGGCTTCGAGCTTGAACGATTAGCGCAAAAAAAAGTCATGATATATTCGAATAAAAGCACAACAACAATTGTATTTTACACTGCATTGTACATGTCGCGAATAATATATATATATGCACTTCAAGCCCGTAAAATGTAAGAGTAAAGTAGCCAAATTCTATGTAAAGGTGTATGAAGTCACGTGAAAAAAGAGAGAGACATGGTCCGGGTGTAGCGGGAGGCAAGAAACGACGAATAGGTACCTATATGAAGTGGAGCTCGTGAGGCACCGTCGTCTCACCGAGAGAAGAGAGCAATTTATTATCGCCTGCCGTTGCCAGTAGGTGGTGGAAAATCAACGCACGCGGATGCTGCACGCGTTAACGCGACGAGAGAGAGAGAGAGAAAGTGTGTGAATTGCTGTGTCTCTTTTTTTCTTTCTTTTTTTCTTAATAAATACGCGATGTCGCGCTCCAAAACGAGATGAAAGAAAAGTCTTACAGCTGCGGACGTGACAATAGCGAAAGCAGGAGTTTCTCGGTGATGTCATCGCCTGCTTTACGTGTCTCCTTGGTTGTTCGTGTCTGTCAATTTTTATGGTTTTTGGCCACTTGTTTTGTTTTGTTTTATTTTTTACTTTTTAAGAGCACACGTTTTTTTTGTCTGTTTGTTTTTCACTCACTCGATTCATTTGACACAGCCGGCGTGTGGACAGTTAGCGTGGGCGTGTGTTTTATTCGTTACCGAGAGAGTTGTCCAACTTTTTTTCGATAGCGGGCTCGCGTACAAGTTGTTTTTTTTTTGTTTCTCCCCCAAGTGTCGAGTGTGCCATTGGACTTTGATAATAGAGGAATTTTTTGTTGTTCAATTGTTTGGCGATTTTCGGTAACGCTGCGCTTGCATTCAAAGCGTGAGGATTCGCATCGCGATGAAAATTATAACATACTTAATCAGCAGCAATGCGCACTTGGAAGAAATTTAACTTTTCTTTCCCAAAGAGATCGAGAATCGAGATCGTCAACAAGAGTGCCATTTGGTGTGTACAACAGGCACACCAAATGATCTCTGGATACGGTGACCGGTAACGTTGACGCGATCGCTTTTATTCACAAAGATTTATCGCACAAGTCAATAGATAATCGATTCGAATCTTTCTCACTGCCGACCCTGTACAAAGTATCGCGAAACAAAACAAAAAAAAAAAAAAAGTAAAGTTGACGCATCGATACACACTCATCCGCGTTGCCGTATAATTTACAATTTTTCACTTTATAGGCCTGAGTGCACGTACCTATACATAGTATAATATACTGACAGTGTGTGTTGTTACGTAAGGGAGTAGTCTATATAACATCATCTCACCGTCGTCGATGCACACATGCTTACAAGAGCAACTCGATCCACCACCGGCTCTGTATACTTTACGTATATTTACATACGCTCGCACGTGTGAGTTATTAACCAGCGTAGAATATGTTGTTGCTTCTCTCTGATGTATCGTGAGTAGCTGTCGCGTCTATTATTTCTCAACTACTCGCGAGCGAGAGTTCCGGATTTTGAGACTTTCTTGGCCACAGGTGATGTATTATATAGGTAGCTCAACGCTCCCTTACAGTCTCGACGTTTTCGTGTCACCACCACCACCAAGTGCGCGCGTGTTTTACAACCCCAGGAATAATACGCATTTATTTATGCGCTCACTCCCGCGCTATTTCCGAGAAATCATCTCGGACTGGGTAAAAAAAAAAAGTCCGATGGTGCAGTTGTTTCGTGTTGTTCTTGGCTCGTCATGAGATTTATCGTTTCGTACGCGTATAGTAGTGCGCGGTTGTTGCACCCTCACGGTGACATATTATACGGTTTTTTTTTGTTTTCCCCTTAATCAGGAAGCTTTTGTCATATCACTTGAAAAAATAAACATTGAGCAACGCGACAGATATATATCCAGACAAATAAATGTAAAAATGTACCTATGACACGACGCACGATCAACAGAGGTAATCGATTCTCGTGAAACATGACTGACGCGCGACTTTAAAAACCATCCCAACATATAAGATACGTATAAAATTAAAAAACGAGTGTAGTAGCAGTAATGCGATACGTATCCCTTTAGTATTCGTATCCTCTAAAATGGTGTACACGAGAGAGGCATCGAAATATAAAAAAAAAAAAAAAAAACCATAACTCTAATACGTGTCGTTTCTATTGTTTCTTTTCAACATGGTTCGTGTAGAAAGGTGAGGCGATCTCCCTCGTCGCCACAGCTGCGTCCAAGCTGGCCGCCGTGGAAGATGTGGGTCCGAAGCGGCCCGAAGCCTTACCGACGACCGCCTCGATAAGGGTATCACCTGCCACGAGGGCCACCCTGCAGGCCCTCAAACTCAACAAATTGCCAGCTAGGAGTTTTCGCGACGCAGAGACCATTACAGGTACAACCAGTTTTATTTGTCTTTTCTAAGTTTACTACAGTATTATCATGTACAATCGGAGCTGGTTCGGGACTTTGATCGGTGCGGGTGGGGATTATACTTTTTGTTTCTTACAGATAGTTGATATTTCCGGTCGCTGTATGGACTGAGTAATTCATGCACATGTCATTGCACATCGTGTAAATACGCGTTAGAATCACCTTCGAATACGGTGGAAACGAGAAAAAAAAAAAAACACCCGCTATTCTACCAGTTTTCCCAAGACAAAGCACGCGCTGATCGCTATTGTATATGATATGGGACTCAAGAAGAGAAGCCAAAAGTCGAGGGTATAATATACGCAATCGTTGCACGCGCGAACTATCGTCGAATGCGTACACGGTGCAGGTGATGCTCTACATGATACAAACATCGAGCTCGTTTTGTCGCCTCGGACAAAAAAAAGCGCCACCTCGGGTTTTGATTTAAAGTGAGCAGCTGTCTTCGACCGAAGCGTCGATTTATTCAATAAGTCTTACTAGCAGCGCAAAGTGCATACGTACCCAGCAAGACACACCTAAAACTGCGCCTTCGAAAGCAACTTTCACCCGGCCGAGGCACAATTAAGGAATTAAGTTCCCACAAAAGCACAGAGCGTCCGCGTTGTTATCTCGTCTCTGAAAAATCAGTTTCCCGCGCAAACGCGCGCGCAGGCAGAAAAAATCTGATATGTCCCTCGATCAACGCGACGCCCGTGCAAATACCAAGACGCGCTATTGACAAAAAAAACACCGGCGCGCGGCACCCCGAGGTGCAGAGCGCGGCACGCGCCGCCTGTATGACACTCCGTCCTCCGGGCGCGTCCACCAAGTTTCGTACGGGATGCGGAAACACGAAACCACAATGAGCCACTGCACGATGCACGTCAACGCGGAATGTCCTTCGAAATCGGCAAGCCAAGTCGACGCCCAAGTAGAAACTGAGTGCCCGTGTCGCTGCTGCGCTCCCAGTCGCCGACGTCGTCGTCGTATACCTGGCGTGCACTGCAATACACAGACAGACAGAGTCCATGGTGTTTTCCCATTGGCCGAGGGAGCAGCGGGGCGGAGAGCGGTGCGGCGGACAAATGATGATTACTCTCCCGGCTGATGCGGGGCGAGGTAGAAGAGGGGCACCCATACATATAATGTTCCCCGGGGCCCCCGGCTCTCCGCCATCATCATTATCATTATCTCCATCGCCGTCGTTATACTCTCGCAGTCGTCGTCATCATCATCATCATCGTCATCATCATTACTCGTCTTGATGCGCGCATGGAGCTCCGTGTATATATATATACTGCAGCTGTTCTGCCTATACACGCGTACACTCGTTCTTTCTAAATTCCTCCTCATCATCATCATCATCATCGTCGTCGTGGTCGTATAGTCATGATCGGTGCTCCCTTTGCCCGGCATCGAGTCCTGGGCTCTCGTGGTAATCATCATTATCGTCATCGTTATCGTTAATACTCCGTCCCCGCTCATCATGTATATAATATACATTTATATTGTACACCGTGAGCAACCTCTTCTGCCGATCGTTATTCTTTTCTTCTTTGTTATTCGTTTCGCTTCGTTTCGTTGTTTTTACCCATCACCTGTGCAGAGTTGATGGCCCCGAGTTTCCGACTGCCCCACCTCCGCAAGGACGACGATGACTACGCCGGGCACGTATTATACAACATTTTTGCCATCGTTACGTGAATTATTCGAGGGAGAAGAAAATTAAAAAACTTTTAAAAAACCAAAGGAGAATACAAGCCTCGTCGAGAGAGGCTCCGTGCATTATTTTCATTTCGAGGGAAGCGCGCGCGCGATCGCGTTATATTTAGCGCTGATTTTGCCGACGGGACTATTATTGGTTCTCGATTGCGAAAACCGAATAATGTGGTCCGAGGGGGAAAAAGAAATGTTGAGGTCTTCCTAAAAAAAAAAAACCCCTCCTCCCCCACGCTGCGGTGGAAATTCCTCGTGACAACGGTCGCGTTGAATCACGCGTGTGTGTGTGTGTGTGTGTGCATGTATGTATATATTGTGAGTACTTACTGGATAATTATGGTAATAATAATTATTGTTGGTACCCGTGAAAAAATGCGTGTGCCTACTCCTCGACTCTTGAGATGTGTGCACGTATCGTGAGAGAAGGAGTCCAAACACCAAGCTCTTCCGTCCGATCAATTTGTGCGTGTATCACGTGGATCGTACCGGTCAGCGCTGAAGAAAGAAAGAAAAATCGAGCTAGTTGCGCAACTTGCTCCTCGCACCGAACGCGTACGCGCGAGTCATGGGCACACTCGGCACTGTAATTTAATATTCGTTTTGCTGGGAGGTGCCGTTTGTAACAGCGCTATTATACGTCACGTGACCGCGGACAACCAAAGATAACAATGCATGTATAGGAGCAGGCGGAGTTGGCGAATTCACGCGAGTCCGAATACAGTATTTCCCCGTCGATTGCGCGATGACGCGCTACTTTCTTTCCCCCCCCCCCCCTGATTTTTTTTTTTTTTCTTTTAACGATGGAAACGATAATCACGTAGCGTTCACTTGGGCTAATCGAATAGTTGGGTTGATTAATAGTTCGATGTATGTGTTTGTCGCGCATGGCACGTGTAAAATATATCGCGTCGATAAGGTGCATGTATACGTATTGTAATTACACCGAGCGCGAACCGTTGATGTGTCAACGAGACGTCGTTGGGTTTTTTTCCGTCAAAGGTGATCACATGGAAACTCACGCGTGACACAACTGTGTCGAAAACCACCCAGCTGGAGCTAACACTGTCCGAGGGTGGTTCGTTCCGAAGGTGACGATATCTTTTGATTTCGAAACCCAAACTGTTGGTTCCCAAAGCTCATTCATTTAATTTGTACAAGAGCTGAGTTGTATGATATACCTAATCGGTTCGAAGCAGGGAGGGTATATTAATTTATACCTACTTAGACTATACATGGGTGTAACGTACATCAACTCGTTTACAATCGCAATCCTGATTATTACCATCCACGCGTGTAACGCGCATCACTTACACATAGTATTGTAATGTTAAATCGGCGTTGAAACGCGAATCGTTTAACGAACATATTATTATAGTCGCTTGAAAATAAAAAAAGAAAATAAGAACAGCTTTGATTTCAATTTTCATGTGCTTGATCGTCAAACTTCTTTTGTTTGGCCCGAGATAGTAAGTATGTATACACTCAAACGGTCGTTAACGAGCCTATGTACATGTTACATTTTTGTCGGCCCACCACGTATAATTCTCACGTACACTCAGGTAATGATAAGCCATACATTGTTCTTCGGTACATTTTTTGTTATTGTTATCATGACTATTTTATTCTTTTCTTACTATGAAGATCGTCTCATTGTCCAATGATTTGTGCAACCTCCTGTTTTGCGCGTACTTTTCTATCGAATGATTCGTCTCATCTGAATAACGGTTGGAAATAAAAATGTAAAAAATTGACGAGCAATAACCCATCAGCCACCGTCCGGATTTTTTTTTTTTTTTTTTTTTTTTTTTTTTTTTTTTTTTTTTTTTTTTTTTGAATTTCAAACGCTTCCCCGACGCTGCTCAAAGTACCCATTTTCACCTTAAATGCTTCTGAAAACTGTAATTGCTTGAAATGACTCAAGTACAACCGTATAGCACTCAATGGCGGTTTAAAAAAGCGCCAAATGTATGCTTATCGCAGGTTTTCGTTCGTTATCATGCTCGATCGGGTATATTTTGTACGGGAAATCACTTTCCGAAATAACGCCCAGGGTCAACAATATTCCTCCAAACTGCAAAACGGCACAATATAGGTAAGCAGCACCGCGACTTTGGCCAGTCCTCGGAACTATGGACTATGGGTACCAAGTACTTACTTACATACTTACGAGGGAAACGCGTCAACTAAGACAATCTCGTGTTACACGCGCGTACGGCAAAAAGCCACTTATATGTACAAAATGTGTTCTTATTAATTCTCGGAAGGTATGGGACGACCCTACGTGCGCCCAAGTCGTTGGTCGGTCGCCAACACAAGGTATATATATGTAAGAAAAGGAGCCGGGTGTCTATTTTGGCGCGTCTCGCGCGGGGCCCTCCGTCTTCGCAGCTTCCCCTCCGAGAGTAGTAGCTGTCGCGCGCGCGGAAAGAAAACACGCGCCCCCCACGAGCGCGAAGAAAGGGAGAGGAGAGATAAAAAATTTCTTTCGTTTAATCGAAAAAGGGCCCGCACGCGTAATCGGGGAACCCCATCATCCAAGCCGAGTAAAGCCGAGTAATGCGTGTGCGCGGAAAAGTCGGCTAAATACTTGTTTTTCTTTGTTTTTTCGGTAGATACGTAGGTAATCCGTTGGGGAAGCGTCAACGCGAGGCGATACGCACGCGGGCTGATGGGGTGCCGATCAGATGCTGGGACGCCCATAATTCAAGACTGGGCGTCCGCTCCAATTTTCGCTCGAGACTCATTCCCCGCTGGTACTGCACCCGCGTCGGACGTACATACATAACCCAAGGTCCCCTGTGCGTATGTACATACCATAATATGTACGTGTGTACATCGGGTACGGGGACTGGGTGACGCACGTGCTCCCATATAATATATGCTTTATTGGGTACCGAATGCGTATATGGTAAGGTATTAGTGGTGCAGAGAAGAGCGAGACCGCGGAGGAAGAAGTGTGTCGGGCGGTGCAGGGTGCAGGGCTCGGTTTTGCTCGGGCCGAGGGAAGGGGATTATGTCATTGGGCGCGAGCGCGAGAGCGAAGAGGCCCAGGGGCCCGGCCAAGTTCAAGGACGTCCAAGAGAAGCGCGAGGCTATACTTGGGAAATGGCGAGACGGTAGGGCTCGTATATATATATGCTCTATGTGTGTGTGCTTTCTCTCTCTCTCTCTCTCTCTCTCTCTCTGATGCGCGTAGTTTTTTTTTTTTTTTTTTATATACTTTGATAGCGCGGATAATCGCTCCGCTTGTTAATTTTAATGTACGCGCATGGCTCGCGCTTGATCGCTATTTTTTTTTTTTTTTTTTTTTTTTCTTTTATTCGTGATTAATGAGTTGAAATTCTAACGAGCGGTAACGACTTGATGCGTGCACAATATATTTGTGTACCTGTATTTTATGTGCTATTATTATTATAATGATTACTGCTACTTTTATTCACTATTTTATTTTTTTGACACTAACGCACGTTTTTCAGCGAATAACCAATAGTGATCATGATGATAAAAAAAAAAAAAAAAAAAAAAAAAAAACAATCGAAGGAAAAGGAAGAGAGGCGTTAGGTAAGCGCGCCGGTATATGCATGTATAATGAGATCATCGTGCGCGGCTGGTCGTCCCGTGCAGTTAGTGCACTATGGGCTGCTGCTCTCTTTCCCTCCAACGACGACGACGACCGTATTCGGGCCATTTGGATGGACGCGCGAACGTGTATACATATACGTATATATGTGTACATACAATGCGCATCACCAGAATACCCGTGTCTATTTCGGGCTCGGCCCAATGTCATCGCTCCGCATCCCGAGTGCGACTTGCACCGAAAAGCAAAAACGTCGCGTCGCTGGGACGTCCCCGGGTTTCTTTACCCCGAAACTGCGACCACTTATCGCTCGTTCAACTTTTAAATTAATAACCGCACAGCGTGTACGCAAACTGACCGCTGCTCACTACCTGCAATTTTTGGCAAACAAATGCACCGATAACGTCTTTGTCGTATGTAAGTATAACGCGCGTGAGCGAGACAATCGAGGCGTTGAGCATTTGTTGCGTGCTTTTGCCGATTCGCTTGTGAAAACCATGTGTATTGTTTGATTCCCTTGAACGAGCGAAAAATCCTTTACGAATGTTAGTCAATAGTTTGTATGGATACATTTTCCTGCAACAAGAGGTGATTCGTAGTTTAGAGCATACCTGTAAGTCGATGGAAAAAAAAAAAAAAGATAATGCAAGCGTGAAGAACGAACATTTTGATGATAACTGAATTGGGAAATTTTTTATTTCATTCGTCGGCTTTCACAATACGGTTTTTTTTTTCCCAACTACTCGATGTACTCACATTTGATAATCCCACATTTGGGATTCACAGTCCAAATGAATCTTGCAAAATGTTAATTGTATGTGGACCTTATGAACCTGAGATTGGGGCAACCTGATCTCATAAATCTACCGTTAAACAACATCGCAAGGGAAAAAAAGAGCGCTCGCGCTCAATATGTATATCGGGGGGGAGGGAAACCGATGCAAATTCGCGTATAATGCACCATAACATAATCCTCAAGCACACGAATTAAGGTCGGGCTGATTTAGTGCCTGGCACATCACGCACAACAAAATCGATACAACATCGTAAAGCTGCACGCGGTGCACCGTTGGTTAACGATAATTTTTTTTTTTTTTTTCCCCCGTCATTTGTATACATCTATACGGTAAACGGGAATAGGGTAGGATATGCAGAAGCTGGTCGCGCTTGGGTATGCACATAGAGACTAGAAAGGGAGCCAGGATAAGTAGGTGCATAGAGGAGCGAAGCCTCATTGGTCGCGTTCCATGCACCTATACGTGCCCGTTGGAGAATCCAAAGTGAAAGAACTCATTTGAGCGCTCATGTCTTCTTGTTGCAGAGGTGTGCAGTAGGGAGGAACTGCCCGAGGTCGAGATAATCAGTCTTCTCGAGGAGCAGATACCGAGGTACCGTCTCAGAGCCGACACCCTCACGGAGTTTCAAGGTGAGGTTCTACCTCGAGGACATTTTTATTGCTTATTCAATGAAACTGCCTCTTTGGTTTCTCTGGGATGACACGTTGTGTACATGTTTTAGGGTACGATAACGCCGATTGGTACGTCCCTTCGACCAAAGTTCCATTGGAGGACGCAGATCTGCAACTGTCGCCGGATCAGATCCGGGAAACACTTAACTATTTCAGTGAGTACCAACATATTAGTCGGTTTTCTTTTCCCTATACGAGTGACTTCATCAAAATTGAGAAACAAAGTTATCAGTCCGCGTTAAGCGGCCGAAAGTTTTTAATGGCTTTATTGATGTCGAGTATTGATGTCTTTTTTCGATTGTAACGGCGTTGAGAAACACTGACGAATAATAATTTCCACATTTACCAAAGTACACGTGTTTAATCGCGTTTTTTGTATCATTTTATGGCTAAATTAAGCTTTGCACTAATAGGTTGCCTTATCGAAACACACGGTGCCGTCCTGCTATGATAAAAGGTGATTTACTGTAATTAGCCGGTCATTTTTTTATTTATCGAAAAACACGTATCCTCGCGGTTAATAACAGTTGTTCGGGTTTTAATGGCTTTGACCTCTTTGGGTGACTTGTCAAACGTATATAATTACGATATGGAAAAATCTTGAAATTCAATGTACCGACGGGTAATAAGTTATCGGTTTTTACTTTGTAACTATCGATTTATCGTACCTGCGTACAAATTTTTTATTTCTATGTTGAAAGCATAATTTTGTCGATAATCGATTGATCATAAACGCCAAATTCATTATCATCTACGCGATTTGGAATGAAAAGTTTTGGATGAATAAAAATACTTGGAAAATAAGAAATCAATGTTATCTCGATTTCGATGATAACTTATATTGAATAAAAAAATTCAAACTTACAATATATAAGTATGAATAAACAAAGTGTCAAATACGTCCTTGAAGCTTCATTAAAAGTTGTATAAATGTACAGCTATAAAGGTAAGTACCAAAACTAAGGCATCAGTGAACGAATCCTTTCACTGTTGCCCTCATTTTTGTATCGAAAATTAATGTACCTGCACAACTAAAAATTGTTCTCAATCATCTGGAACTGCACAAAGATACTACACGACACCTTAAATGTGCACTGAAGAAGAACCGTTACCTACAAGTGCAAAGAAGAGCGTGGAAAAAAGTAATTCTTTACAGAGATGTTAGTCCGTTTTTACCTCGATGAAAAGTAGCTTATCGAATATTTCCCCTTTTTTTAATGGAAATTTGTTTTTTCCATTTTACGTCAGTAGCCTGTAGCACTCGTAATTTTAAGCTCGAATTCTCATGTGTGCTTATAAGGAAGTAAGAATCAACGTGTGTGCGAAAGAAATTATTTTAATTAACGACCTGCTATTGTGTTCTTGTGATTGTTTTTTTGCACAAGAAGAGACACGCTGTTCATGACGAATGGTGTTTTCAATTGTACTCATGAAAGTATAATTTTTTAGCAGTATGAGTGTTACGTGTTGCAATATTTGAGTGTGAAAGATAATCGTTTTGACCGTCTTGTTTGCCAATATAATGGCAAATTTAAGCATATCAAATAAAAGATCGCAATATTGTATTGAAAAATATTATTATTGCAAGTAAAACCGTGCAGTTGTGGTTAAAAAATTTTTAGAAACCAACAATCATTCAACTGTGACAGAAATTGTATAAGTTTCTTATGGATTTCGTTGATGTACAAACTTACCTTGTCAAAATAGCTTTCCAACAATCTTGAAACATTACAGTTGTACAAATTTATGAGAAATTTGAAGCCAAACTTTCGTAAGTACAGTAGGTAATTTAAACAACGAAAAATCATGTACTTATTAGATGTGACATTATCAGTGAAATATGATGGAATAAATAATCAGTCTCTGTTAAAAAAACCATAAATGTTGAAATCACAAGTGTCTGTCTGCCTCCATGTGAACTTTGCTACTTATAAGTCTGTTTTACCATAGGAGAGCGGCCGACGTTGATTTATCACGACTAATGTTTTATATAAGAAATGAATCCAGATTCTCACGCAGTCATCATCAGTTTTTGTAAATGTAATTTACATATAATAGGCACAAAAATTTCTCCTGGACGCAAAACGTTGAAACAGCAAAAAAAAAAAAAAAAAAAGAACAATCCAACCACGTATTGTTCACACAGCGGATTAAAAGGCGCATTAAGACCTACTGTGCATCGCAATCACATCTTGATGAACGTGTGGACGTATATAGGTACCTGCAATGTGTCTTTTAAATTTGAAGCGAATCTCACTTATAATAAACAGCGAGAAAAACTATGTACAGCCTGTCACTGTGGGTTGAGGGGGGGGGGATGATCATAAAGAGTCACGAAAGCGCGATCTCATTGTTATAATCGCATTGCCTCGATTCCCTCTCTCCTATACTTATTATATGCCCCAAGCGTGAGAGACTCCCGCGATCCTGCGTTCTTTCACCTTATATAGGTACCATAATGTAAGCAAGTGCTCCTTTAAGGAATGCGAGCTATACTTTTATTTATGTATTCGCCAAATTGCGCGATTCTCCTTTGCGAAAGTATTGTGTACTCATGTACTTAGTTTGTTTTTGCACTTGCTTTTCTGTGTACTTGGGTGTATAAGTATACTTTGAATTTTGGTACAAAGGTGTAAATTTGGATAAACGTGTGCGATCCCTTGAATTATGCAGCGCTGTATGCTCCGGAGGTGCAAGACGGGCACGTACGTTTTACAGGCGCCGACGAATGGCTGTGTACGAAGAATAATGGGAGTCTATTTTCGAAATAAGTACTTAGTTATTTGAATACAGAAGACCAGAGGATGCGAGGGGTCTATATGTTCAAAGGGAATGGCTGAGATTTTTTGTCTTCCTTTTTTTTCAATCAAGAGTTCGTCTACTCGGGGGTTGGGTTAATTGGAGAAGGATGTTCGTGTGTTTCTCGTTTTTCGATTGCCGAACAAAAGCGAATGGATTTCTCTTGGTTTCGCAAGATTTTTTCTAACGAGGAGTCGGAGAAGTTCTTTACCATTTTTCACGGCGGTGGTGTGTAATTTAATTACTTTTTTTTTTTTTTTTTTTTTTTAGGTATATAATTTTTCAGTTAATAATTGTAGACGAAAAACAACGAAAAAGTGGTATCCATAGATCCACTAGCTTAGCTTCCGTGCTGCATAGAGAGTTGTAAAGCTGTCAATATCGGAGCGGACCTTTGTCACATTGGGCAGACCCTTCCTTTTTTACCTGGAAAAGCGTGGACTACGTGATATTTGGCGCGTAGCTCTAACAATTCAAAACACTGTAGATAATCATTGTAAGCACACGATTCGTTAAAGTTTAGATGAAAACTAAAAGTAAGAAATGTAATTTTAAAATCCTCCAGTGATAAAAAGCGTGTATTAAGTTATTCCTTTGCACAAACTGCGTTCAAGCATCCCAATAGGGGATACCCCGACCAAATAGCTCACAGCACCCGTTACCGATCCGAAATGTTTAACAGATTGCAGTCTTGTTTTCCCGTGAAAAAAAAAATGTACAATTTTGACTGTAAGAACATTCGCTCCTAAATAAATAAATAATGAAGGAGTTGGCCATACGTTGATAGTCGCATCGTCGCCGACTGACGTAGCAAGGGTTTCTTTATATACTTGACTAGCAGCCCCCCGTCTCGGCTTCGCCCGAGACTTACTAAATAAAACACCGTAGTGTGTTGACACGTAATGTGAAACATTTTTAGTTAGAAAATTTTACACATATTCCCGATACATCTCAGAACAAAAATCTTCTTATTAAAAACATATTTTTTCGGAATCCATATAGTTTATTTGGTCAAATAATAAGGTGTACAAATTCAAAAAAATAGTTATGCTGAAAAGTACTATGCGTTCTTTATGCAATAAAATAATCGATGGCTATAAGAAGTTGTTGATTTGGTTTCTTCTGTGTAATTCACGAAAAGGGCTATTTTTTAAAGCTGTTAAGATTTAAAACCCCCAAAAAATTTATATTAAAAAAAAATTGTTTTTTCTCATATCTCACAATTTTATTACCAGAGCAACAAAGTCCTGGACCTTAAACCCAACATTTTTATTGCCACAAAAACACAAATACATTTTCTACTCATTAAAAAATCTGAAGTAGGATCTTTAAAGATTTCAAAGATTGCTGTGAGGGTACAATGAAAAGCTGATCTCTCACGTAATAAACTCTTAAGTTGACGATTTTGACGCTGCTGTTTCAATCTCGATAAATTTTCTGCGTCAGTTTCTTGACGCCTCAAATTGTATTCATTAGATACATTTGAGGTTTTCTTTCCAATATACCCTTTTGCGACTATTGGTATGCTTACGACTTTTATGACCCCTAAAGGCTATTTTCAGTCAACTTTGTTAATTTTAATACATTTGTTGGCAAGGTAGTTCGACGTCCGATGGCCCTAAAAAAGACCGGTGAGCTTCTTAAGTTAACTCTTTTTTCACTGCAGTTAACAGCAATTGTGACTGCCTGGATACCTCAGGGTGATCTTATCTGGCTTACTGTTGAAGACCCAGACTGATTGGGAGAAAAATTACAAAGTCCGAAGCTTTGGGGCTAGTTGTAGTGCTCTTTCCCAACGTCTCCCGGTATAACGTCAAAGACGTTGGTGTCTAAAGCACCTTTTTTATTTTGCAGATTTAGTTGTTTTGGTGATCTTAGATGGGGAGATTGGTTAGTGAAACTTGTCCAGTGGAGGCTGTCCCGTTGGCTCAAGTTTTTTTTTCCTTTATAGCTGTTATAGGTTTGCCCAGCGCAGACCTTGGAGAGGATCAGTGATTCCTGGTTGAATGCTTAGAGTCGAGAGGGTAATATAGAGTCGTCGGTCACCGGGTTTCCCAGCCCTGCGAAGAACAACTCCGCAGGTGACGTCTGCCAGTGAATAGCTGACTTGGTTTAATAGTGCCCGTCTTTAGTTAATATAGTCTTTTAGTTGACGAATCGCTTCCGGAAATGGTAATAAAAATGTATTTGTTGGCAAGGTAGTTTACACTAAGGTGGCCCCTAAAAAGAACCGATGAAATTGATGGTTAAGTAGGGAACGTAAATACTTATAATGGCCCTAAAAAGCGCCAGTGGTGAAACTTCCAGGCTATTCTTTATTATTATTCCTGATGATGAAGAGCTGGCTACGGGTTGCTTGATTCTTACCCTGGGAGTCTCGATGTACGGAGACTGTGATGGAGGGAGGTACGCCGCTGACCAAAGAATATCTCGTCTCGGGTCGTTCCCCGGATAACCAACTGCTCAATTGCTCATCTTTAGACGGGAACATGTGGGTAAGCGCGTTGGGGACGCGACTACCAAGAAGGTAGCCGTTGTGGCTTCCCGTGCCCATCAGAGCTGTTTTTCCTTGCTTACATTTGTAGCCACAAATTCTCTAACTACACCAGGTGGGATGGTGGGACTGCCACACATCTCTGAAGAGTTGGTGCAGATTGTGCTCTGGCTAGATATGTATCCTGGTATTCTGGCAGAGTCGGCATCGGTTGGAATTAATTTATTTTTCTTTGATCGCACTCGTCGAGATTCAGGGTGAAGGGACACTTGGGTTCCTTCCCCCTTAGAGAAGAGTGTCGTCCGTAACCGGGATACCCAGCTGCAGGACTATCACCAACATTCTCTGAACAGCTTGATGAGCTGCCGAAGCTCATCTATACAGCTAACGATACGCTCCGGCCTATTATAACCACACTTATTTAATTATGTTGCAGGTAGCTTCGATTTTATGTCGACGCCACCTAGCGGATCTTACTGAACTAAAGTGAAACGCTGGCGTATTTTTGCAAAACTTTGAGCTTATTTATTGCTATTGTTATTAAATTTTTTAAGATAAAAACTATACTAAAACCATCTAGGAAGTATCAAGAATCAGTGTGCAAAATTTCAGCAAAATCGGTTCAGTAGTTTTCGCGGTTAGCGATTACAACGGTTTTAGCGACTTTGCTTTATATATTAGTAAGATTCATCACAGAAGGATTTGCCGTTAAAAACGTGACTCGCATTCGATTGCGCCTTTTCTTTCTCCGCAATTTAATTGTATAATCACCCAATATCGTATATGGATAATATATATCTGCTCGCACGTGTAATCAAAACAGTGTGAGTTTACATTTATGTACGAACAAATAATATACGATGTCGCATTTGTGTCCCCCAGCTCTCGCAGAGGATGTTACTTACATATTTTGTTACCGTGCTTTGCTCGATCGTGCGCACAAAACGTATAATAAGTATTTCTTCTTCTTAGAGAAAGATAGAGCAGAAAGGAAAGAGAGAAAGAACGAAGGAAAAAAAAAAGAGTCAAGCGTGCGCGCGCTTCTTCTGTAGTTCTGTTCTGCACACATTATACTTATACCTCCTCCGGCTCCGGCCCTGAAGCTGCGCTATGTGTACGGCTCGGGTGTGCATGCCAGCCAAACAGCCGTCGACGAGTAGTCGCATTCGTGGCCTCGTCGCGGCTGCGCGCATTACTCCACCCACACATAACTTGGTGCTAAAATACAAAAGTATCATAAATACCTCGTACAATACGCATTTCTTTTTACATCTAACTCTCCTTTTTTTTTCTTTTTTTCTTTTTTTTTTTTTTTTTTTTTTTTTTCTTTTTTTTATGTATAATTTTATTTGTGTTTTAATCACCTACCATGTGAGAGTGTTCTCTCTGGCGTGGCCTTCCGAGTTAAAGTTGGGTAATCGGTGACAAACCGAAATTACGTATTATGCACTGCTGATAACGTGCTTCAGTGCGGACACTACTTGTACGGACATGTGAATTAAACAACTATATAAAATACGCGCACACAGAAGAGTTGACAGAGAACTGTACTTTTTAAAAATTGGATTGACTGTTATATCTCGGCTCAAGGAGCAGAAGTCGCCACCACTAGTACACCATTCAATAAAATACACGTACTATAAATAGGAAAAAGCGTGCTCGCGTCACATTTGTGTTTTTTCTTCTTCTTTTTTTTTTTATTTTTAATTTCCTCAACGTGTTCACACGCGACATTGCGAAAAGTGGGAAAATACAGTGCGCGGGTTTCATCGATCGACGCTCTGTGCGTGAATAATTAACTTGTCATCGTCGAATACTCGCATATTTGTAGATATCAGCCGGCGTGGCCCACATAATTATTATATACACGCCTGCCAGTGCGAGGGTTAGTATTCTGCTTGAGTTTATAATTATAATTAAAAGCACATAATATACCAATATTTCGTGTAGACATCACGGGGATATTGTACGCACGCAAGAGCAGAGTGTAATGTCATTAATTTTTATCACCGCACTATCAATGATGAATATATAGGCTCGAGTGATTATTATCTTATCTCGGACAGAGGGATGACTGACATAACCTATAACTCTCTCGATCGTTCCTTCCCCGGGTGACGTAGCTGGTCGTCGTAAGTACTATATCTCTGTGACATTCCTCTCTTGTGCGCGTACAGTTTTTCCGATAGCAGCAAGCTGGAAAAGAGCTCGTGCACGTGACATTTTCTCTCTCTATTCTATGGTTACGTGTTGTAACATTGTAGAAGGAACATACGCGCATACTTATAATTTGTAACTTTTGAGATTTCCGAATAACAAACCGTTGTTGCTTAGGTACTTAAGTACTTACTTATTAAAAATTGGAAGTACTTTTATTTATGTCACGTAACCGAGGATTAATTCAAGCTTGAACTTTACGATCGTTTGGTTTTACGTGTACCTATAGTTTCTTCAGTGATAAAACGATAATAGTCACGATAGTTTCAATAGTACATACATACAATGGTTCAAATGTACATCAATGAGAGTCTAAATTTAATGTCATGTAAATGCAATGAGGAACCAAAGTACTTAATCTCGATAATTAATAGGTGTTATTAATTTTTCAGAGCATTACCTTTTTTTTTTTTACTGTTAGCAATTCAGAGATTCTGTTAATACAAATAGTTGATTAATTCACCCAATAACCCACATTCCGAATGAATTTTTCATGTATGCCACCTGTTTACACGATGAACTTAAATCAGACAGGCCAAATTATGCAAATCAGAGTCGATTGGATTTCTACGTAGAAAAAGAAAAAGCTTGAATTTGAAAGTATGGGTCGTTGATGACGTTTTCACAATGTAATGGAAAATTGAATTGGTTGTCACGAGGGTTTGATAACAAAAAAAAAAAAGTAATCAAGTACGCCGACGTCGATATTCCGAGGGTGCGGTGCTCTTAACGCCAAGTCTCTTCCATTTTATCTGCCATGCAGCAGCTTCTACTTACTTAATACCATCGAGTCATTTCTTCTTTTACTTCTTTGATATAAAGGTATTTGTAAAAGTACGTTTGTTGTACACGTAAGTTTAGGTATCTGCTAGTATAAAATTTTATGAGATCGCGGGTGACGCGCTCCACGAAAGTAGTACAGTGTAGATACCTAGGATAATTCAAGGGATGATTGGAGAGAATTATAAACGCTCAAGTTTTACGTGTGCTGTAATTGACTTTTAACCAAATGATAATTAAAGCAACGTATTCGATACAGAAAAAAAAAAAACCCGAAATTAAATTAAGACACGCGATGACACTGTATCGTGCGGAGAAAAACAAAAATAAAATACACCTCTCAGAGCGAGTTTGACTGAAATGAGTTTTCTGTGCGTCTCGAGTCGCTAAACTTTTAAAACGATATTTGTCCATCTCCTTAGTTAGATCTTTAACGAGCCGACGTTGGTGCAACGCGCAATCGTCACGAGTACCCACGTCATTTCTGAAAAGAAAGAAACATTTTAAAATCCGGAATCCCTGCGAGGAAAATGTTTTTTTTTTTCAATCTCTACTTGATTGTATAATTTTTTTTTTTTTTTTCTTGACGAAAATCAATCAACTGCACAAAATTACTTGCCTAAAAGCCCTCATTTCCACGCGCACGTGAAAAATACCCTTATTAAACTGCAATTGAACGTCACGGAAAATCACGTCCATACATCCCATTAAGTCAGCGCGGGTCAGTTCTTGAAGAAAAAAAAAATACCTAATAACACGTGCCGTCCAATCTACCGGGCTAATTTAACTCTGCGTCCTCGACATGGCTCCTCCGACGTTCAGGGGGAAAAAAATACCTTACCGTAACGAGCACTCGCACTTATTAAGTATACACCTTTCAACTTGAATCGCAGTAAATTCAGAGACAGATCCCACGCGTGCTTTCACAGCTTTCGTCCGCTCCGTTGGCCGTGAAACCGACGCCGGCGAAAATAATAACACTCGTTTCGTCTAAACACTGTTATTATACATTCCTGCAACAACCATGGTATCGGTATAAACGAGGGGGAAGCACAACTTACACTCTCCAACTATGGTAAATTTTAAACATTCCCTTTTTTTTTTTTTTTTTTTGTCCCACAACGCGAATGATCCACCAATCGCTCGGATCGATCAGCGCACAGTCTATTTTGGTGTGTACACGAAGGCGATGCAATTTTAAATTACCTTCCCGCACTCGCAACACTCCGTACTACTCTGTACGTTCTTCCATGATCGAAGCCAACGGGGGAACGTGTGAATAGTTTGGCTCTTGATACCTTTTACCCAACCGGGCGCAGTTCACACGGATCGACAGGAGGCCGGTGTTTTTTTCGAAATCCCAAAGATCTCAAATCCCCGCACTTTCTTTCGCACGAAAGTTTCGCGAGGCACGTGCAACGCCAACGTGAGCCCTTT
This sequence comes from Copidosoma floridanum, assembly GCF_036245765.1. Taxonomy (NCBI): domain Eukaryota; kingdom Metazoa; phylum Arthropoda; class Insecta; order Hymenoptera; family Encyrtidae; genus Copidosoma; species Copidosoma floridanum. Next base: position 5,619,792 of record NW_028321896.1, read on the forward strand.
CCTCTCTTTGAAAACGAGGAAAAAAAAGATAAGACCATCGAGCACGAAACGGTGGGATCGTGTGCGTGGCTTTGCCTGGGAATTGCCCTTCTCTCTCTCTCTCTGATATGTATACACACATTGTTGCGCGACGCGCCAGCGTATAATATCGACGAGATCAAAGCCGGCGCAGCTTGTCGCGACGAAAATTCTCATCTGTCTCCATTTTTCTATACCGCATCTCATCGAAAGAGTTTCACCAACGTCATTACTTCTCACACCCGCGAGTCTAATGAGCTATGAAAATTGCAAACGCAAGGGTCAATTTTTCTTTTCTCTCGTATTGCGGTGTGCAATTTTGATCTGACTATATTGTTACAATCGTGTACACCTGGCACTTTCGAAACGTGCCATTACATACACACACGGCTCGTCGAAGAAACAGCTCTTTATAAGCGCGAGGGAGGTGTATGATTTACGGTCCATTAATCAAAAGCTCAAACGGATCTGTCGTGCTCGCGAATCAACTTCGTCTACGTGTTGTTCCACAGCAAAGAGCCACATAGGCCCAGTTTTTTTTCATTCATACAAAGTTTCGTAATTGCACTCGGTAAGCCCTCGGATGGACTCTGGTGTATATGTTCAGCCTCGCTTGATTTATCGGCGAATGAATCGCTCGAGACGAATGAATCGAAAGTAACATCCAAAGCGAGTGGCGCTCATTGCATAATTAGTATGATATACAGGTGATGGTCAATTAAACTCCACATTCCATATCAACTTTGATTGGACTCATGCGCGAATATATGGATTTTATTTTCGTCGTGTCGTTTATTCCATCCACGTACCATTACTATGTTGGAATAGTTATGCTCTAAAAATGTAGCTGATGATGCATACTCAGACTCGAGGTGGGGAGGAGGTTAGTACACCACCTTAACGGTTATCACCCCGAGCAGGGGACATAAAACACTATAGAGCGAATTTTACTCATCGGTATCTCCTTTAACAAACGTAATACACGTATATATTATGTACAGCTGCAGTTGTCGACCGAGATGGTTTATTTTCGTCTTGAGCAATCAGTAAAATCGCTTCGCAACGCCTTTGGGTCGACTCGAATATATATACTTACTACACATCTCTCTCTCTCGCTCTTGGCGCTTCCAATTTCACGCCGTTCGAGAATTCTATAATGGACAACTCCGTAGCTGCTGCACATAAAACGGCGCTAGTAGCGATAATGGGGTGTATCTATAACGGTAATTGAATCGTCGAAAACTGATGCACGTCCCTCGCGATATGTTCGATTCATTCGTGTTTTCGTATACAATGTATACGTGGAAAAGTGGAAAAGAGTAGTGCTGCAGTCTTTATGTTTGACTGCAGCATGTAACGCGCGGGAACTTTCTTATATCATGCGAGCGGGATGAGGCACACGTCATAATTTAGAAATCGCGCACGAGTTCATTAGCAGCTTACATCTGCTCTTCTTCGTCGTCAAACGTATATATATGTATATGCACATAGAGGTATGTTACACATACAATTCCGAAAGATTAACGTGTAGATCGAAAAAAAAAAAAAAAAAAAAACAATTCCCGCATAGCAAGTGCACGTACGGGTGAATAAATTTTTTTTTTCCTCTCCTATCGGATCGAAAATACATATCGTATCGTGGTAAATAGAAAAATTTTACTCTCGCGTAAGCTTTATTACCAAAAGCAGAAGACTTTTTTTTTTTATTTTGCAAACTTGCGGCTCGAGGAATGTCGGTTTTTTTTTATACACGCTGTAAATGTATCCAGGCAAAAGATGCCCGTTTTTATCCAAGTCGTCGTCTTACAGCTACTTTGCCAAAGGTTTACCTGTAATTCTCTTCTGTTTGTTTTTTTCTCTTTTCTTTTCGTTTGATCAATGACAAGTGACGAGTCACGAGTCGTATAATACAACAACATTGAACGCGCGGTCTTATCGATTTTCGCAACATGCGGTACTGTATTGTATAGTTGGCTCGTGTCGCGGTGTCGGTGCAGGTGATCAAGAATCTCTTTATCTAATCAGCCATCAGTTTTGTGCAAAGGGATACTAATTACCAACCGATCCTCGTCAAACAGTTACGATCCAAAGCGCGCCGCAAGTGATAAAATCATCGCGGTGTATTTTATATTATAGATAAATATCAGGGTTACCCCATATATAAATACACCCTATAGTCAATGTGAGTTGTGATTGTACAGAAGAACAACTGGAGCTCTCGAACCAGCATTTTTTTTTTTTTCACAGACAATTAGCATACTTATCCATACGAATAAAAAATAATCCCGTGAGTCTACCTTCACGCTCGCGTTTGTCTCGTTTTTTCCAATTATCTGGCATACTCGAATTGTAATATCCAAGTGCTCCGCCATTTTAATTACCCATACATACTCTCTCTCTCTCTCTTCCCGTTAAGGTAACAACGGAGATTAATAGTTATTAATAAATTCTTTTCCTAAACGAGCTGCAGGTGTATCACGGAACGCCATTCGAGATAATAGTCGCGGTGTACTCCCATGATTGGGGTAATTTTCGCAAATCGTGTGTGTTTACAGTAAAACTTAATCGCCGCTTATAGAGTCGTTATTGAAATACAATTAAATTACAGGTATAGGGAGGAGCGGAGGGGACAAACAACCTGCACACGATGGATATGTACATCCATCCCCCGTATAGATCGGGTAACACGAGACTCGTTAAAACGGTGAAATTTCAACGATACGCGACCCGCGTACCCGAGTTTGCTCGCAATTATTTTTGTACACACATATAAGGATACAGAAGGGCAGCCAGGGCGGAGGAAGGGTATATAAGAGAGATAGAGAGCGCGTCGACAGGGCGGAAGCCACGCAAAGTAGCAGCACCGATCGTTGCAGAGTATAGTTTTGCTGTTTAATCCGACGCCGGTTGACAGGGTGCACGGGACACCCGACGCCTCCTTGGGCAGAGGGGGATGATAATTGGTCGCCAGACGTCGGTGTACAAGAAACAGGTATATACTTACACAGACACCGCTGACAGGTCATAAAGGAAGTGCGTGCTGTTTACATCACTACTTATGTATAATATGTTCCTTCTTGTGTCTTATTCTCCTCTCCTCGTCTTTTTCTTTCGAAGATAGGTGTATCGGAGTGGAGTGTAGGACTCGAGTTACTTGGCACACGAGAGAGAGAGAGAGGCTGTAGTGAAATATGTATACTCGGCTGTAATTTTTCAAAAATTTTAATCCCCGACGCGTGCGAAAGGAAAGGGAGAAATTTCTCGTCTCTTTGTTATTGGCGATAAAAAGTTCCCGTGCGTGCATCTTCCGGAGCCGAGACATTTGTTGTCCGTCAAAGCCGTCGTACCGCGAAAAGAGATGATGATGATGATGATTCGACGCGGATAGGTGGGTCTTAATTTCACACGTCAGCGTGAGAGGCGACACGTAAGTACCCACTATGTGGACGTACTATATTGTAATACGCTCGGTAGGCAAAACTTGACACTCCAATTGGCGTCGAGGCGCGAAAGGAGTCGAAAAGGAAGGAAAAAAAAGGACGGCTCGCTCCAATTAACGCGCAAAAATATCCATTACGACGCCCATGTACGTGTGTATACAATATATATATGCATGCAGCGGCTTTCGCTAATTAACAATCGGGCAACGGCAGAGACGTTTTTTCATTGTCCGCTCGCTGATGTGTGGCTGTATATTAATCGTTCATCTTTTCTTTTCTTTCCCCTCCTCCCGTTTTTTTTTTTTTTTTTTTTTTTTTTTTTTTTTTTTTTTTTTTTTTTTTTATCGTGGCACCGCCAGAGGGAAAAGAAATCATCACGAGATTTTCCTTTCTCGGGCTCTGATGATAATTTTTCTTTTCGATTAAGATGCGAGGGATTCTCGCGATAATTCCGCAAACCACTCGTCGATTCATCCGTATGGTGCCAGCTCGATCTTCGAGTGACACGATCGTATAAATTATTGTAAATTTTCAAGGGAATTTGTTTCGCTCTCGCCGTCCACCGTCGCAATCACCGATGGATGGCCATCAAAAGAATTTTTTTTCATGTCATCCTCGTTCCTGAGATAAAAAGTCTCTGCGAAGAAAGGAAAAAAAAAAAAATAATTACATTCCGATGGAAGAAACTTCACCTCGCCAGGAAGCACACACTCGCGCAACAACGAAGGCTGGGGGGGGGGAGGTGGCGAAAGGCGCCAACGCGTAATAAGTACAATACTCTCCCAGACATATCCGCGCATCTTTTTACCGAGCGTCAATCTTGTACCGCAAGTCAGGCAAATCACTAGCCTCTAAGTGCATAATATACACATTATAAGTACCTACTCCATGAGCCATCAGTTCCGCAACTGTACAAGAAGGAGGAGGAGGAGGAGGAGAAGCGAAATACTGTATAAAAAGTATACTCGGACACGCCGCATTGTTCGCGCTCGACGGACCAAAACAGAGTCCTCCCGAGGCTCCGTACTTGTTACCCCCTTCCTATTTTTTTTTTGCTCTTCCTCGCGTGACTATGAGTAGGTATATATTTTTACACGCGTACTTCAATTATGGGTTACTTGTTGCGTCGAGTAACAAACGAGGCTCTGTTTGAAAAAAAAAAAAAAAAAAAAAAAAAGGAGCTCGTTTCCCCGTGGCACGTGTCATTTTGTCCATCTCGAGGTAAATCGTCCGTCCAAGCGGCCTAATACTATACTCTAGTTTCTCGAGACCACACGCGGAAATTGGTTCGGAAGAAACTAGGGCGAAGGACTATGAGTATACATCGGAGGCACTTTCTTCTTTACTTCCTCCTCTATTGGTCGCCTTTCGTTTTTATTGTTTTATTTGCTCGTTTCGCCCATCTGTCGCTCTCGCAGCTTCCCCCGAGTCCTCCTACGGGCTATTGTTTGTCTCTCTTATATATACGCCAATGTCGCCAATGAATAAGAACAATCTCGTAAGTGCAGGACCCCCCAACATTTTCCTTTTCCATGGGCTCTTTTTCTCTCTCGGCTACTTCAAGCAAGTCTTTCCGGGCAGTTTATCGAGCAACAATGATCTCGAAATTACCGTGTGAAATTACCAAGTGGCATTATTTTTCCAAACCCCTTTGGGAATCGACAACTCGTGACTAGGCGTTTCTTTGCGGTTTTTAATCATTTGGTTCGTAGATCATTCGAAAATTGGTCTTTCATTTCACGGTCCGCGTAACGTGTAACCCGTAGTGGGTGTGGGTTGGCGCCAGCCCGCCCATTAAAAGTTATCTTCTGTCGGTTGTACATTCGTTATTTTCGAGGTAGCGTCTTGGCAAAATCAAACAACGAGAGAGGGAGAATTCTCTTGAGTGTATACACATCGAATACCACGCGTATCGATTTCGCGTAAAACCCTGTAGTTCCCAGGTAGCAAAACCGCAGGGGGGGATGTATTCATTTTCACCGGAGAGAAAATGTTTTTAAAAAACCTACACGCGTGTTTTCTCACGGGACCAAAGCTATACCTGTGTGTATAGCACCGTATCGTCTCTTTTTTTTTGTGTGCTTCCAGGGCCGGAAAGGCCAATGGTTTTCGTCGTCAAAATAATGTTTTCCACGCGCGATCCACGTTATTAACTTCCGTCGCTTTTTTGCACGTCCGTCCGCACTTTTCCATCGATCGAGCGGCGGATGTGCTCTTACAGAGAGAGAGTCGCGAGATCTCGTACAGAGAGGCCATCGTCTCCGATGGTTCACGGCTCCTAGAAATGTACATTGGCACCTGTGGGGTATACGAATAATCAACCGGACTGTGAAACAGCTCGATCGACGAGATGAGCTTGTTTCACCTGCTGTTACTACAGAATCTGTTTTTTTTTTTTTTTTTTTTTTTATTTATATATTTCATCTCATTATTCTCAGGGAAGGGGTGTGGGAATTTTTTCCACAAAAATTAGAACGGGTCCTTTTATTTCCCCCCGATTTGGGACGCCAGCAGCCCGAGCCAGAGGGAATTTTTATCTGGAGCAAGCGCGGTCACCGGTTTGCCAAAATGTCTCCGAGTTATCGGCCCATGGCTGTTGTATTGTGTGTGTATATAACAAGGCCCTCCCCTCCCCCCCCTTTTTTTCTTATATAGCGACGAAAAATGTCCTTCCGACGTGCCAAAGAATTCAATCGCGTGCGTTTCATTGCGAAAAAAAAAAATATATAAAAGAGCTCGAAACGACTCTCTTCCCGAAGCATTTTTGTGCCAAAACGTATCAATATAGACTCTTGAGGTGTACACGTGTTTAATCGTTTTATTGAAACTATCGATCCGACACATGAATATCATGTTGAAGCCATCTTTCTCTCGTCTAGACGAAAAAAAAAAAAAAAAACCAACGATCGTAAAAAAAAGGGAGTTAAGTAACCATATGTACGCACAGAGAGAAAAACGTGTAAAAGGATTATTCGCTTCTAGAACAAAAAAAAAAAAAAAAAACACCGGCAAAGGGAGCAGAGTATCGGCGTTGATTATGCACGTATTTTCCGACGAGAGCACCCGACCAAAGTAACCAGGTGGCATAGTCAATAGACCAAACAATAGACCAAAACAGGAGACTCCCAAAGGAAGACGAGGCTCGAGCGCCTACGGTAGTCCGAACGATGTCATGAGCCAGGACGGGACTACCGCAACCAGGACCAAGACGACGAGCACACCCCGAGGGAACAACAGCAGGGGCGAGTCCTCGTTCGAGAGCCTAGCCCTCGATGTGTCCGGATTCGGGGCCAACTGTAGCCTGCACGATGACGACTCGTCAGCGAGTACGACCAGTGCGGCTGATGGAGTCAAGCCACCAACGTCGTTGCCGCTGCCCGGCAAGGTGACCCGGGACGAAGCGCTCGAGAGGCGTCGCAGACCCTGGCTCGGGCGGCCCAAGGGCAGCAGCGAGTGCGAGCTGTGGGACGATTATGGGGTCGTCGAGTTCATGGAGCACGGGCTCGCCAGTCCGGACGAGAGCACGCCCGAGGACAGGGTCCAGGCGATGCGGGAGAGCCTCGCCGACACCGACATCCTCGAGGCCGAGGGCGAGCTCTCGGATTTTCTCTTCCACGTCGCCAGGACGAAACACGGGAGGATCTACATCAGGGTCGTTAGGACCCTGCTGCTCAACAGAGGTAATATTATGTGCCGCTCGTATATATAACTGCCCTTCTTTTTTTCTTCGCTCTTGGTTGTCGTAACGCGCGGGTTCGCCAAGTACATTATAGGTATACCTGCGTATCATGTGCAGTTCTTCCGGTGAAACGGGGGAACCAGCTTTTTTCGCGTGGAAGAAAAAGTTGCACCGCGGACACTCTCTTTCTCCGCAATTTTTGCAATCCAACGTGTATGATCAAGTATTATAAATATATATGCGCCCGGTTAGGTGTATAGTTGAGCACAGCGCGCTTTCGCGACGCCGCAATAGCCTGCATTTTAAACCCATCTACTAATGAATCAAATGTCGAATTGCTATATTATGCGTAGGTGTGTGTCAGCTACTTTCATTTCGGCAATGAGCACACCGTTACCTATATATACCATTTCACTTCCCAGCAACAACGTCTTCATTGTGTATACGTTCCCCTTTTTTTAAAAGAAAAACACTACACTGCACTTGTATAGTACTATGTAATCCATATCAGCGCGTTTTTCACTCCAAGCTCATTTGGTCGATATAGCAGGTAAGTATATTCCCGGTACGGTTGCTCAATTCTACGGATACCCGATTAATTTATATACCCGATTAAGGTGTGCGCACACCGCAAGAGTAACCCGATACAATTACCGAGTCGTATACCATCAGGTTTGCGCGACAATATATTTATATAGGAGGGAAAAATAAGAAGAAGAAAAAAAGCATGCACTCCCGCTCTGTGTGATGTATGTGTATAAATATTAAGTGCGGTGCTGCAGAGTTTAACCGCTCCAACGACCGCTTAACCAGCTGTGGGCTTACATCGGGTGAAAAAAAAAAAAAAAAAAAAAAAAAAAAAAAAGAGAGATCGATGAACAATAGCTGTCGCTTACACCCGCGTAAGCGATATACATCGCATGTGCATCGTCACAGACACCTCTATGTATACGCACTAACGATAGGATTTAAGTTATAAGCAAGCGATTGTGTGTTTAACACGTTTTCTCTCAGGCAACATATATATGTGTGTGCAAAGTAGGTATGCGCACAAATATCAATTGTGTGTCGCTGTACATAATTACCACCTTTGCAGTTGGGTTTACCCACGCGTAGGTATACGAGTAATATACTGTTAAGGGGTTATTGGAAGCGGGAGCAGAGTGCAGGTCGTTGTAACGATGTTAATTGCGTGTAACGCCGCATTAAACGTACCGTTGCTCACTGATGCGGCTTGTGTTTTTTCTTTAGTCGCGCGGGAAAAAAAAAAAAAAAACACGTCTCATTGATTTATCCGCGTGTAACACAATTAGCTATATCACATTGCATTTGGTATTACTGTATATACTTATCATGCGTCCTTTTGCGCGCGTGTGTGCTTATATACGCTATTATATGAATATACATATACACATGTGTGAGCGCAGGAGAGTACCGTTTTCGAGCGGTTGTTTTGTTCTCTGTACTTTTGCATGCCTGCTTTGCAAGAGAGATAGGGAGAGGGAGAGAGCGCGTGCACACGGTTAGTAATTGATAACGCAATTATCCGGCACATCAAGTTGACTGATTTTCCACCATATACTTATATATACTTGATTTTGAAGTAACGTTATATACCATACATAATGTAAGTATACGACTATGGAGAGGATGCACGGTATGTTAATCAATTTATGATTGCGACATGTATATCATCATCGGCATACCATATACACAGCCCAACAGCAACGTCCCCTTCATATTTTTTCATAAATGTATACTCGTGTGGATCCGCAATGATCCACGGGAAAACATTTACCATTGGGAAAGAAGAATAGGAAGAATGTGTAAGTAAGTAATCGTCATTGCATTGCCTTTCGGGAAAAGTTACCCCGAGTTGAGTGCATACCAGCAGATGTTACGCAATAAGCGTCATTTCTTCGCTATAATGACATTACAAATAAAAGTACTTGTATATATACCTGGGACCCAGAGTTATCTACGTGTGCTTTTTTTTTTTTTTTTTTTTTTTTAGTGTGAACAAGTAACTGTAAAATGTCGGGACTGAAGATAATGAAGAGCTTGGTGTTTGTAATAGGTGGTATATTACCCTATATAACAGGAGGATATACGTATATATGAAACAAAAGGAAACAAATTAAATAAAAATACAGCTTAAGCATATACCTACCAAAGCTCAAAGCGTACCGCTTCGTCTCCGTCGCTGTTGATAATGAAAAGAAGAGGAGGGGAGATTCTCGTTTTTGCTTTACGGCCATAAGAAGATCAATCCCGCGGAGAGCACTTCAGGCGAAGGACACGCCAACAGACTATAAGCAAAAACCCGATGATGCGTCTGGATCACCGGATGACCTTCTATATAAGCATGTAGACGCTCGAACGATAATACGTATACCTACGATTCATAAGTGCAAGACATTTGTAGTGCGCCTACACTCCAAAGATTTATACTTATTTGTGCTGCATCATTTTAAACACGAGTCTTTCGTGTAATATTGTACATGCACATCACCTTCGAAAGCGGATTTGGAAAAGCGCACTGTTACGATGGTGACGTAACGCGTTACAGAATCGTTCGATGCCTAGTCGTATATACAGTTGGCCAACGATAAATTACACGATGTGCATCCCTGTAGCACTTTAAGGTACAATACATAGTATATAGATTGTGTAACTTGCAGCGCTATATTATTATTATGTGTATACACGTAAAATCGCTCTCGTGACGAGATTTGTCTAATATTTTCATTTGATTCGTCATTCGCTGTTATTTTCGTTGGTGCTTCAAGTAACTGTGCTTGCATGAGTCGAGACCGCGGGGCAATGCACAGAGCGCTATACCTCGGGAATTGTTTGTATTTTTGAAAAAGTATCGGCCGTTACATTTGTGTCTGCTCGTCAAACCCTGACTCCGATGCCGATGAGCATTCATTGGGTAAAACAAACTATCGAGTAACATACCTACTTTGTTTTTTACCAAATACATCATCTCTCGTACAAAGATTTCGTTGACAAGAAAAATTTTCCAACCACACATCAAAACGAGTATTCCTTCGTCCTCCTCTGGATCAGTTTGCAACTTTTCAAGGGAAAAAAAGTGCATACCTTCGTACAAAACCAGTTCGAGAAAACACGCCTCGTCATTTCCGCCGAGAGTGTTGTACGGTGCATCGTATCTCTCTTTCTTTTCATCCCGACTCTCTGCGAGATTCCTCGACTGCGAGTGCAAGAAGACACAAAAAAAAAAAAAAAAAAAAAAAAAACGAGGTACCTAACAACAAAAAGCCACAAGAGCTCATCAGACGGCCGTCACAAAATACGTTGGTACGTACAATGTAAAGGAGAGCAAGCTCGAAATTCGCGCGCTGGATCAAGCTCTCCCCGGAGTTTGCGCACGAAACGGTGCACACACCACTACAATTATTGCTAGATTTCCCCGCCAGCAGTATTCTCTTTTTTTTTCTTTTTATTACATTGTACTACAACATGCAAAGTTGTGTGCGCGTGTCTATGCGATACCCTACTAAAACTCGCGACTGTGAGTCGGTGGGTCACACGCAGACAGAGTTTTCATACGTAGAGCTGCAGACGCCTCTCTTTTCTGTGACCCACACGTACACCTATATACACAGCGAGAATGAGGTGGGGGGGTGGGCGTCGTACACGTACACGCGCGTGTGACGGATCGATCGGTCTGGGCGAGAGAGAGAGGGAAATATTGTGACTTAGTCGTCGCCGAGCGGGTTATCCTGCAGCAGCCGCGCACTGCCGCTAATAATATCACATAACAATATAATTACTTTATATAATTGCCATATCCGCCCGATGAACCTCACGTCCGCATCGATCTGTCGAACCGTCCGTGTCTTGCACCTGTCCAATTTTTACACATATTACCGTTCGGCTGATAAACTCGTCCGGAGACTATATACTAATATACCCACGGTGCTGTGCTTGCGACTGTACGAGCCTCCCCTCCTTTTCTGTGTCTGCAAGTGCTCGTGTGATACATAAACACCTCTCATGGTGAATAAGCTGTTGGTTTATAAATATTCTGTGCGTGTGAAACAAGTCAAGTTTCGAGTTATCCGCGTATACAAGCACGCAATTAGGTATATGTAGCGTAATCGACGATGACGTCGTGCCTGCTTTATTCTCAAAATCGGCGGTGCATGCGTTACACCTCTCGTTACGCACAAAGAGAAGGGATAATGAACGAAGCAACGGAGTTCCAGCCAGAATAAGTGCCCGAGCTTGCGGAGCTTTTGCGCGTTGCATTGTCCACCACATAACACATGGCATGTAAAATCGGGATGGTGCACGGATGCAGCTGATCGAAGGACACACGTAACCACCCTCTGCAATAACTCCCATCTGCCGAGAGCAGGAGAAGAATAAGGTGGTTTGGGCTTCTTTATTTCCCGCTGCTGTACGTATAGTGTATACTGTCTGACAGCGCCTCGCGAGAGAGGGGCCAGAAACTCGCGTTTCTCCGGATTTTTTTGCTTAATGGTAATTATATGCAGTTTACGATTAGGTTCTTTCTTCAATCATCCACCGATTATTCATTAATTGTCCACTTGATCGCATTAGCCGGAAAGCTATGTATATACTTTATTTGGGTAAGATAACGTCGAGGGGTAAATATATCTCGCAACGGTGCGACTAATGTGTCATTCGAGCTGATTGAACAGAGGAAGAGGTAAACAATATTTGAAGAAAAAAAAAAAAAAAAAAAAAAAAAAAGGCGAACACGGTCGAAGCCGGTGCCAGGGGGGTGCGTGCTCGAAACGCAGACGGTACGTAAGCTCGTGCCGGCTCCCCCACATGGGCTACGAAGAGAAAGACTCTCGAGGGTCTCGTTTCGCGTGCACATGTAACACACCGTCATCGCGTATACGGTCCGAGGGCGCGTGCGTCGCGTTTTCAAGTGCGAAGGCCACCCAGACAAAAGTACCTATAATATAGGGGTATGTGCATGGCTTGCGCGAAAATGCAGATCAAAGCTCGCCTCGATTTGGAGAAAAGGATCTTTGGAGCCTTTTATTTGATGCAGCAGGTTGATATCCACGTGGGAACGGACCCCTCCCCCTCCTGCTGATTGCACCGTCAGTATAATATAGTACGTAGTACACAATATATATGGTTTGTTATACATGGGCGCGAATGGAGGGTACGGCGCCGCGGGTGGGAAAGTTTGAACGAGGAGAAAGTGATTTCGGGACACCCTTCTCTCAACGGTCGGTGGTCCTATTATGTTTTCCGATTTTCTTTTCTCAGGCCTATACATTTTATATTGGCGTTAATCGACGGCTTCCCTCCTCCTCCTCCGCTTTCTCTGTCCGTTGCTTTTATTGAAGTTGATTGTGCACGGAAGAAAATGACATTGAAGTTTTTTTTTTTTTTTTTTTTTTTTTGTTTTTCACGCTCTCCTTCCTGGAAACGAGATTAAAAATTGATGTTTGTTTCGTCGCTCAAACACGTTCGATGATTTGCCGAAAAATGATTAGCGCGCGGCTTCTTTCTGTACTCGAATATATGTATACATGGATACGTGTACATGTATAACTTCAATGGGTAACGTATAGCTTACGCAACACGGCGTAATTACGTTTTTTTTTTTTTTTTTTTATTGTAAGTGTATATATATTTTCGCTCGTCTCCTTGATTCCGCGTTAATTCAGTACGACTATTGACTCCTCTTTCAGGGATTTTTTGCGGTTGCGATTACATTTTATGTGTTGTAGATTTTTTTTTTTGTTTTTTTGTTTCCACCACTAAATCCATCCAAAAGTGTCGTCTTGCTCAACCTCCGCTCATTTGAGGCAAAGTGTTTCGCAAAGACGTGCAACTCTACCCTCCCCCTACACTAGTCCTTTTAATAATGCAGACTCGCCCGCTATACGAGCCATGCACTTGCCCATCGATCTTCTCTTTGAAAATAGACGCGGCGCTATGTAATATCAGGTACACCCAAACGATCCCAACTGCAGCCCAGAGTTGAATCTCGAAACGTTACACACGACTGCTTACACGATGCAATCATAAGTAGAGAGAGAGAGAGAGAGAGAGAGAGAGAGAGAGAGAGAAGCAGAAACGAGTTGAGGCTTCCCTAATAAGTTTTTTTTTCTTCTTTTTTTTTTTTTTTTTTTTTTTTTACATAATCGGTAACTATTGCTTTGGCCTGTACACGCGATCGATGGGACCCTAATGACTTTGGTAAAGTCAAGCATAACAGCATATCAAAGTGTGTTATGTACCTACGTGTATATGTCATACGTATAGGTATAGGTTTACCTCGTTCACCTTTCGCTCTTACAATCGAAGCTTTGTCTCATTGGCTCGTGTGATGTAATAATAGGTACGTATATATACTTACATACATACAAGTAATGTCAAAGTTGAAGGGTTCGCGATGAGCTCCGTGTAAAGGGCGCGTTGCATATTACAAGTGCCTATATACCCACAGTTTGGATTGTAAAAATAAACGGACGATTTATTTCACTGCCACGCAAATCGTTAGAATCTGTATTTCGTGGTGGGTTACGCAATTCATTTTAAAACTTCACGGATTATCGTACGAGTCACGCTTACCGATAGCCTTCATTAAAAGTACAACCAACATACGACCGGTAAAAATTATAGCAACAACAAAACCGGAAAGCAATTCCGTCGCATAACAGTATATCCTTCGCTGCTCGGGTATATGTACTTGAATCCGCACAATTTTTTTTTCTCCAATTATAAACAACCCATAGGAGAGATATCTATTGTTTCTCGATTCTCACATGTATACGCTCCTGTTGATAAGAAATCGCACGCACGTATATTACATGCATTATTAGGCGCGCCCTTGACGGGATCACTGCCCTCCTCTCTTCGTTCCTTGTACGAGTCGATTTTTTTTATCATTTTCCCTTTTAACGATCGTCGAGGGATCCTCTCGAGAGCTTATCTCTTCCTTTTAATGAGCTATATATACTGTGACAGAGGACCACTTTTTATGTCCTGATAGTTGTGAAACCCTCTGGCATCGGGTTAGGCAGTGAAAAAGGGGAAAGCCTCCAAAGTAATTTTCAGCTTATTCGTAAGATATTGTGTACATTCGAAAGCCTTGGGTAAACGATACTTTTACTTATATACGTATGAGTATAAATAATATAGTAACACGATGAGATGGCATATAATGAAAAGGACGAGCGCGTCTAAAGTAATAAATAAAATCACAGTAAATTGTTTGTTCGCTTGATGAAAAATCTCTCAAACGAAGCCCTGACATGTAATGTATATAATACTAACTTGAAATCGGCAAAAAGCGGCCCGACGAGGCGTCAGCACGGACAAAACCGCATACTGGACGGCAACCGGGACATCAGCCATTCCTCGCAAACACCGTCTGCCGCTGCTGCACCAAACAGCAGCCGCGCAGCCTGTGCCGCCAACCTGGACGGTGATACCGATCAGCAAGAGGAGGAGGAGGAGGATCCTTACGTGTACGACGAGGAGATACCGCGTACCGAGGCGGAGATCCACCGCGCCTCTGGCCTACTGCAGCTGTCGTTGTCCTCGAGCAGCCAATCCTCCGACGCGACCACGTCGACATGGACCTGCCGGTCTTGCGGCGCCAACACCGGCCCCGGCACGCCGATCTTCGTGCTCAGCTCGCCCGGCAACACGCCCTGTATACTATATACACAATATTATCATCACACGTGTCAAGCTTTAATGACATTAAAAACAGAGCACCTGTTTTATACGTCTTTTATTTTTCTTGTTGGTTTGTTTTTTTTGTTGTTGTCATTCAGAAATCCGATTCCCGATCGTTTTATTTACTCATTTACTCTCTCTCTCGGAGCACGACACAATGATTCGCGGGGCAATTAAGGGCGCCTCGGGCTGAAAGACGCATGAATCGAGGGAAACCGGGCACGAAGAGGCGGTATCGGGACTCGGATTTCGATGTGTGCCGATTTTGCTTGTAGATTGTTTTGTGCAGGTATATCCATACCTATACATTCTACTAGCGGTAGAGCTGCATTCGCTGTTGGAAGAGTTTTTTTTATTTTTTTCAATTTATGCAGCTTATTTACATATACACACACACCTGTAACGCGCACACACGCGAGCGAGTGCCTTACATATCCTTACAATCTTTTTTTCTGAAATGTGCAAACGCTCTCTCGGGTTCATTGAATTTTTCTAAAGTATATTTATAGGTATAATGGTGCAAGAATCGTCGGAGGAGAATTTTGATGTGAGCACTGATTTTTGTTTGATCAAGGACTTGTGCGAGATGTATGTTTTTAATATTTCATGTATGTTTGTTTGTAACTGCTGCTTGTCAACAATAACCTGTTGTCTCAGGATTTAAGTTTTTTTTTTTTTTTTTTTTTTTTTTTTCCAATCTTAACAGGTGAAGTTTCTCTGTTGTTGAAAAATTCTTCACTCTGTGTGCACTACGTGTTTCTCTATACTGTATGGTTGTGTATCTATCGTCGAAGATTCTGCACGCGTGTACCGATTTACAAGCTTAAGACCACGTGTCAATTCCTCATCGAAAAAACAAAATAGCTAGTCCGGCAAAATCAAAAGCGACGCGCAATTTTTCCCACGCACCCGCTATAGCCCATTTGAAATTGGAGCACACCAGACCATTTGAGGTATTGTTCTAGTTTTCCCAAAGACTTTTCCGGAGTAAGTACATCGAAGTTGAAGGATGGAGGAGCAAAAAAACTGTCCAGCCAACTAAGAGAAGAGCTAAGTATACAGAATATAAAAGCCGAGCGTATAGAAAACGAGATCGTTTCGCGTGAGTCACGCGCTCGTGGTAGGTATATACTTATAGGGGCGACGGCGAAACGAGACGAGAGATGCCTTTTCTCATTGCCGAGGTCGCGTCTCTCTCTCTCTTTGCGCACACGTACGTATATATACATATATAAGTATAGACATGTTGTACCGGATCCAGCAGCTAGTACAGATGACTTAGGATCGCCCGGAAAAGTCGATGTGAGGCCTCGCGCGCGGATGAAATTCTTTCCACTCTCATTAGTTTCCCTTTTGGCGAGCAACATCTCTCTCTCTCTCTTTTTTTTTTGTTCTCACGCGCGCGCTCGTCTTTCCCATTCTTCGCACGCACGCCCGATAAAGAGAGAGAGCTACTTATGTTAATTTTCCACGCGCGCACGCACCGGAAACCTTGTGATTCTGCGTTTTACAGGTGAGAGATGAGACTGAATGGGACGTGCTTCTTTACTTTTTTTTTTTTTTTTTTTTGCCGATGGAATTTCTGTTTTCTTTTCTTCTTCCCGCTCGTGCATGGCACGCTTGTTTTGGCATCTTGACCATTGTTTTTTTTCTCGCGATCCAGAAAAATTTGTTGTCAATTGATTGACACTGGACCACTTGCTCAAACTTGGATCTCGCAAAGCTTGCACTTGCGAAACTTTGATGGAATTTTTCGTCTGTAACTACAGTCCGCGTGTGTGACCTTCGACTCGAAGGGAACGAGAACGTTGATTCTTCAAAAGTGCCAATCTATGTGTATGCACAAAGGGTGGAACCTTGCGGGAAAAAATGAAAGCGCACGGACAATAGGAGATGTAACAAAAAGGAAGCCGTGGCTGCGTTATCGTTTTAAAAATAGATGCGAGTCGATGCAACCCTGTGGTCAAAAAAATACGTGCCACCCTCTTGTGAGTGACCCATAAAATGATATAACTTACGATTCCTCTTCGTTGTAAGTACTATTAGAAGCGAATCTTTTGATTTTATTGCTCACAAATGTATAGAGCTGGGCTTTTTGCGTCTACACGTATGTTTGCTGTATTATGTAAACAAGAGATGATTATCATGAAGCCAGTGTTTGGTTGTCAACTGCAATTTGGGTTCTGGTGCATTTTCTGGCCTCGATTGCGATGCCGAAAAAAAAATAAAACCAAGTACCGGTGCTTTTATACCTTGTACGTGTCGAAATATCCCGTGCACGCGTGTGTATGCACGTATGCGTGCAACAGAGCCGTATGGGTCTGAATCGACTGACCCCAAAAACGCGACTCCCCTCGTTTATATTCTGATTATAGTATACTGCGGTAAAATTACAAATCACTAGGTACAGTTTTTTTTTTTTTTTTTTCTCTTATGAACTACATACAATGTCGTTGCTCGTGCACTAGAAATCATATTTTTCTTTATCGTTTGAACAACAGCAATGCAATAATAATAATGCATCGCTTTTGCGAGACATACAAGTTGATCCGAAATCTCCGAGAACATACAAGTACGGCACAATTATTGTATACGACCATCACGTTTATAATTCACAGATTTGTATGCACACCACCTTTGTACAACTATACTATATGTAAGCTCCATACTTTTTTCAGTTGTTGTTGCTACTGCTTCGAAGCTTAAAAAAAAAAAAAAAAGGACGTACTTGTACACACAAAAGAGAGGATTTAAAAAAAACACATGCAAATGAATTTAAATCGAAAATTCCAAGTTTTGTCGAGATACTCGAACAAAGTTTTCATCTGTTTCAGTTCTATGCAGCGACCGCGTGAGCCAAATGACCAAGACTTATAATGATATCGAGGCAGTGACAAGGCTTCTGGAGGAGGTGAGAAACGAACGAACGAAAACTCTCGTGCGCCTTCATTATACAATTTATTTTTTTTGTTTTTCTCTTTTCTCGGGCAGAAAGAAAAGGACTTGGAATTGACGGCGCGAATCGGCAAGGAACTCCTCTCGCACAACCAAAAGCTCGAGACGACGGTGCAGGAGCTCGAAAACGAGCTGAAGAACGCCAACGAGAAGATAACCCAGTTGTCGTATGAAGTGGGCAAAAAGACCGAGCTGATACAGGTGCTGACCAACGATGTCGAGGAATCGGGGGAGTCGGAGGCCGGGACGCCTACGGGCCTCCGGTGCATCAACCTCGAGGTCATGCAGCGCAAGATAAGCGGCCTCGAGGACGAGAACAAGCAGCTGAGGAACGAGTTCACCAAACTCGTACACGAGACCGATGATTGCGAGGAGCAGGAGGCCCGATTACTCAAGGACGTTGCCAATCAGCTAGGTATTATTATTATTATTATTATTATTTCCATCATTATTATACGACGTACTTCCCTGCTCTATGAGCGGATACTCTCCAGCACGGTCCGTCGACACGTGTTTCGTCATTTTTTTTTTTTTTATACACATACTCAACTGGCAATCGAGAGATCCTTTTCCTCTGTGATTCAATGCAATTGACTTTCAACAGCCAACGCTAACATGGAGGTGGACGGCATAGCCCTGGAGCTCGAGAGGCAAAAGGAGGAGAACAGGCTGCAACACGAGCAGATCGTCAACCTCTCGGCGAAGCTTTCGGAAACGGAGTTGAGGTTGGCACAGCTGATGGCGGAGCACGACGAGGTCGGCACCACGCTCGTCATCACGAGGGACAATCAGAACGCTCTGGCCGACGAGCTGGCCAAGTTCAAGGAGCAATACGCCGAGGTGCGCTTGTCGTTTTACAAAATCAGGATTTTATTGGCCCTTTGGCGATGTGTTTATTTTCCTTTTTCCTTTCGCAGGCTCTAAACATGTTGGCAGAAACGCAGGACCAGCTGAAACAACAGCGCAAAAGGTCGATGCCGGTCGCTCGAGGTGGCGCGCTGTTTCCTTCGTTGGTGGCGGCCCCGCAGCCTGACTCTATCGCCATGGAACTGGAGTGCTCGCTGTACTCGGAATCAAGCTTGGATTCGGGCATCATTGCGGACAGGATGTGAGTGATTGAGCCATTTTTCACATCCACACTGTATGATTGATCCGTATTGACTGTTGGTTCCATAATTTTCAGCCCGCCGTACAAGAAAGCGTTCGAAACGGTGAGGTGCGCGTCGAGATCTTCCGCAAACGCGAGCACCGACGGCCATCAGTTTCCACGGCTGGGCTCGATGACAACATCCACGCTGTCGAGCGGCTCTTTGGGACCGCGTATGAGTACGGTTATGCAGGCTCGTGGCAAACACATCAACTCGGCGTACCCCAGTCTCGATTCTACCGGCCACAGTGACAGCGAGTCTCTTTTGACCGACATCGAGGAGTACCCGTGAGTATCTCGCACGATGATTATACTACTTTCGATTGAACTTGCATTAACGATCATCTTGTACTTACACGTTTTTTTCCCCCAGTGGTCCCCAACAAGCCGGTATTCCAGGCGCGCCGGGTGCTGCCGATCTCGAGGCTGCGTTGCGGCGTCTGACACCAGCCGAAGTGATGGCACGACGTGCTTGTCTCAGCACGGGTACCGGTTACACCTACGAGTACGACGGAAGTGGTCAGTCGCCTCCAAACTACGTTCCGTTTGGCTGTCGCACACCCGATAGTATTATGTCGACTGGTAGCAGTGGCAATCTCAGTGGCTTCAGTGGCAATAGTTCCGCTAGTTGGCGGCTTCCGGAGAAACTGCAGATTGTCAAGCCTATCGAGGGCTCTCAGACGCTTCATCACTGGTCACAGCTCGCCACGCCTTCCCTAGGCAAGTAGTGTTTTTAATTTTTAATTCATCGGAACATGGGGGATCGATGATTATACTGATTCACGGTTCATTTAATCCCATGTAGGTGGTCTACTGGAAGACAGACCAGGCATAAGAACTCGCGGAGGTCGAGGGCTCGAGGAACTAGGTCTGCTGACGTTCAGTCTCACGGACGTCGAGGAGGACGAGGAGTACGCGAATCCAGGCAAACTCTTTCAGGACACGGGCTCGGTTTACACTTTCACCAACAGCACTGTCATGCATCCGGACGATCACACGATCCTCACCGGTAGTGCCATCTCAAGCCGCGTCACCAGCCAGCCCAACAGCAATCTTAACTCTGGCGTCAATACTCCACGCACTCTCAGTCGGCGCAACTCTACCTCAACCTTTTCCACAACACTCGGGCTGGCGAAGATGCTCAACGAGCGCGGCATCGCAGCGGTCACGCCCTCGTGCGCTGCCACACCGACCGCCGAGAAGAACTTCTCGCCTACGGTAACACCCTGTAACAGCCCCGATATCAGCCCTTCGCACTCGAGGTCGGGCTCGCCTGTGCCCGGCACATCCTCGATGAGGCACGGTGGACTCACCAGCGGTACTGAGCTGCTGAAACGAACTTTCGGTGGCGAAGCATTTGGGCAAGGTCAGATACCACAGAGTGGACCGCTGACGCGAAGGTCCCGGCGAGACCGCTTAGAAAGGATCCAGGCGGTCGATGGAGATCCGAGAGTGATGGAGAGACTTGGCACGAGCATGTCGCAGCTGGCGATGCCGGGCGCGCTTTACGCCCGCCGCGAGAGTTCGATGGCTCACCTGACCTTTCTCAAAGGTTCGATATCGTCGGAAAAGCTCGACTCCGAGCTTGACTCGTCCTCGGGCTCAAGCAGCCCAAACGACGACTCGCGCTTCGACGCCTCCTTCGCTACTGGCAGGGACGAGAGGTCGATCGACATTGCCGAGGATTATGTGGCGCGTAGAGCCGCGCTGAGACACAGGCGCAATGGGCCAAGGAGGCCGAGGCCCGATCTAGGCCAGGTGAGGCCGCTCTCGGGTACGGTGCCCGTCACAACAGAGTCTGCCCCGCAGTCGGCGCTAGGCACTATTAGTTCGCTTTTATTTGGTCGCAAGGGTGGCTTGTTTTAAACGCAATTAGGGTAATGCCGTACGGGATGCATAACCTGATTAGGAGGAATTAATTGTTGATTTTGATTGAAGACAGTCGAACTGACGACTGCTTTGTACACACTCATTTATTTTCAAATGAGCAATATTAATTGACAAATTACTGCCATATTTATGGACTGCGTGTAAGTATTATGTTGGTTACGTAATCTCGACATTATCGTGATAATCACGTGCTTGAGTGAATGAAAAGTTGCATTGAGAAAAATTACTAAAAATTTGTTCACATTTCTTTTTTCTCTAAGGATGCTCTACAAATATTTTCTGTTCATTGTTGAACTGACGTTCCTTATTTATGAATAAAAATAATTGCGAACCAAAAATACTAGATAAATATAACTACTTGGTTCGAATTAATTTTTCGTAATGTGATAATTATGACAAAATCGAATGTAAATTTTTTAATTAGAGCACTTCTACTGCTTTCAATCTTAGCTCCTAATCAGGATGATTCCTGTCTGCTTTTCGTTTACCTCAATACTTCTAGCAGTCTGATAGTTTTGCACTAAAAGAAAAAAAAAAGTAGTCGACAAATTAATTATCGAACAAAAGAAAAAAATCCTTCGTTACGTTCCTCCTCGCGACGTTAATTCGTCGGAGAATCATTTAGAGGGATTATTTACTTTTGAATTGCGTTTTTCCATTGATTAGGGGATATTATAGACTGTTGATTTTTTTTTTTTTTTCGGCACGAACAGTATGTTACTGAGATTATTTTTATCTTAATTTTCATTTACGACGTGAAAGCATTTTATGTAATGTAAAATATTATACTGTCATGACGAGTAAGACAGATTTCAAAGACACACTAAAGCTTCCAGGAGCGGAAATTGAATTTTTTTTTTTTTAATTTAATAAATAAATTCTTTTTTGAATTAATTCCTCAATATTGTAAGTTTACAAGTAAATAAGTAGCGTGTGATACGTTTCCTTATTTACGATAAAAGAATAAATAATTTCGTAAAAAAGCGCTACAATGATTTTTTTTTACAACTACTACACTAAAAATACTTTTAAAAAAACGTTCAATTTTTTTTTATTGTTGATTAGTTATGTATCTTTAGTAGAAAAAAAAAATTTTTTAAATAATGGTACGCATAAGTGTTGATAATGTTTACCGTTAAACGAAAAAACGATGTAGAAAAAAATTGAGAATACGAGTTTATATTAATAGCTGGATTCAACGAAGAAGAAAGCTATTATTTGAAGGTGGGATATAGTGCTCACCTTCGGCTGAGGCCTTTTATCATGCTGTAAGATATGAGCTAAGATTATTTGAAAGTTGCGACGAAAAAAGCGTGTATGGCAGAACGAAGCGAGCATTTTATAAAAATGGTGCATTAAATGGTAGTTTGAAACGAAAAATAAGAGAGAGATAACAAAGTATTTTCGAAGCAAAACGTGATTTTGTATGTACAGACATTGTAAAGTGGCAATGAACGAGGTAGGTATGTGGGTCCTTTTTAGATTTTTGTGTTTGTACAAAGAAAAACAAGAATCCTTATCTGACACTCTTGTAGTTAGAAAATGAAATCCTCAAAAACAGTTACAATTATTACGTATCATTATTTATGTAAGTTGCTAAAAAAATATTTTTACTCATGGGTGACATCACATTATTGTTAAAATAGGCCTCGAACTTATCTCAAATGCAGTAGTTGAAAATTTATAATTTTTCCAAGCGAAACAAAAATTATACTACGCAATAAAAACTGATCGTGTGTGTACTTATAATAAAATTTAGTGCAAATTTTTTTTGTTTTTGATTAACTTATGGATACATTGAGTACTAATATACTATTGTTGGATTAATGACCCTCCAAATATTATATTTACTGAGCCATGAAGTTTTGTAGGTCATAAGAGTTTGAGTTCCAAAACTACTTTTTCTCTTCATTTCATCCTTTACATCGCCTGAAATTTAACTATACACGATTCACTACTTTCATGTCTTTTTGTGATGGACTTATTTTTAACATATATATCTGCAATGCAGTAGATTACTTTAAATACGTCTTATCAAATTCACGATTTTCAAGTCGGTTGTAACTGACGTGTTTCTAACTCATATTTGTAATGCAGTAGATTCCTTTATGTACATTTCGTTAAATTTACAAAATGTAATTCAGGACTTTTAAGTCTTTAGTAACTGACTTGTTTCTAACACATATTTGCAATGCAGTAGATTCTTTTATGTACATTTCGTTAAATTTACAAAATGTAATTCATAACTTTCAAGTCTTTAGTAACTGACTTGTTTCTAACACATATTTGCAATGCAGTAGATTCTTTTATGTACATTTCGTTAAATTTACAAAATGTAATTCATAACTTTCAAGTCTTTAGTAACTGACTTGTTTCTAACACATATTTGCAATGCAGTAGATTCTTTTATGTACATTTCGTTAAATTCACAAAATGTAATTCAGGACTTTCAAGTCTTTAGTAACCGACTTGTTTCTATTGCACATTTGCAATGCAGTAGATTCTTTTAAGTACATTTTATCAAATTTTTTTCTCGCAGTCCAAAGTTGTTTTTATCTTCTTGGCCTGAAAAAGATAAATAAAAACTACTTCTTTCACCTCAAAAACCTTCACGTTTCGTGATCATCATCTCATGTAAGCAACAAACGTTGGTATTTTTTCTACTTTAAATAACTTTATGTTGATGGTGCTATCGTAATTGTTACGATTGTAAAAAATTAACTGTTACTGTTGCCTTTAAATTTTTCGATGGGATATTTTCATCTTCTACCATTGTTTTTCCATTGAGATATATCTCTACAAATTCGCATTATTTGCTTCTTACCTAAATTGTCCTTGCATAAACTACAAAAATTGATTTTGGAAATATTCCCTTATCATACCTTCATTTTTTTGAGAATTTTGTCGTTCGATTTATGTATTTCTTCATGTGTTCTCCAAGTTTTACATTAAATGTGGCTTTACCATTTTTTTTATGTAAGTCAAAACGCCTAACTCTTGCTCATGAGTCAAAATTAATAATCAATTAAAACGATGGTGTATCTACTTAAGTATGACTTTTTATAAAAGTTGTAATTACATGTGGATTATGGTCCAATATTTCGATGCTTCTCCCGCACTCTTATCAGGGATAATTATATATAATTGCAAGTAGGTACGCACAAAAAGCCGTATGGGTCGCTGATCACTCAGTTACTTACACACACACTGTGTATTTCATGATAAAAAGTTAAAATAACAAAATGTTACACTAAACAGACAGAACTGAGATTCACAGCAATGTTGACAAAAGAGCCTGCCTCAGTTACAAGTCTGATTATTTAATTTTAATTTTAATTGATCATTTACCATTTTTTAATTTTCTTTTGATGACTACATGTCGATATTAATTTCCAGAGTGTAGTATCATATAGTATCAAATCAATGGCCAATCTGTAAATGAGACCATTTAAATAGAAGATTTAACAATACTTCATTGGTAGAAATAATAAAAAAAAAACAATAACATGGGAGTAGAAAATATTTCTATTGGTTGAAATAATTCACTAGACTGAGGCTGGCCCAGTCTGATCCTCCCTGCTCCGTCACTGTTTCTCTTAACGGTTGAGGTATTTTTCCCCGTTAAATAAATTTTGCTTTAGCAACTACCTTTATCAAATTTGCACTATACTTCGACTTGAGCAGTCTGGTGACTTTTTGCTCAATTTTTTGTTTAATTATAAAATATTGCCCTAATGAAAATTAAATGTCATGAAAATTTCTAAAACAAACCGTGTCTTGGTCATTGTAGGCATACTCCGCAAAAAAATTACAAAAACAAGAAAACGTTTGCACTAAGTTTTATTCCTTTAGTTCGTATATCTGCAAAATATAGAAAGCTTAATCAATATCGATTTTTTTAGTATTTGTTTTAAAAGGTGTACTCGCTTGGGATTACATAAATAAGAGTAATGCCGTCGGGCGTGTGTTTATTCATGTCACGATAATACAGCAGCGTCAGCTATTGCTGGTCTTTGATCATATAGAAGACTACGTGCAGTTAGCGTCGTCTTGCCGATAAACGGTGATGCGAAATCGTTCACTTGTAAATAATTTTTAAAATGAGAAAAAAATAATGTCGATGATAATAATTATATTATGAACAATATAAAAGATAATGTACACCATTGGTTCTTATGAGAAGACAGAGCAGACGTGACGTGTCGGTTGATGTTTCTTATTTTTTTTCGAAGCTGCTGACACACTGCAAAGTTCTGTCCACATATATGATGGACGATAGTATGTACCAGAAATCCTTGTTTAGACCTAACCAAACGCAGTCTTGTACTTACATAAAAAACATTATAGACCTGTGGTATGAGAATAAAATAAGTTAATTGAACAAAAAACATGTGAATGTCTTCTTTTATTTGTTTCCTTGAAGTAATAAAGTGAAAATAATATAGTTTGTTAAAAAAAATGAAAACCAAAATTACGAAGCTGAAAAATTTGAGTTTTTTTTTGTTTTTAGAATTCTAACACCAAAACACATTTTAATTTTATAATAATTCTGCGTTAGCTTACTGTGGTTCCCTAATATTATAGTACCAAACTTTTGAGCTATCAATAATTTTTTAGAATATGTAATCCAATTTTTTTCATTTTTAACTTAGTGCTACTTTTTAACTCTCATTTTATTTACTGCAAACCCCTTTTTACTGTAGCTTTACAATTGTCTTTCAACTAAAAGTATATTATATTATATTAATGTAAATAAATATTACAGCATCTACAAGAACATATACCTTTTAATGCAAGAAAAATCATATTATGTACAAACAATTTGTATTACATAAGTACAACAGTCATTATTCTCCAATATCTGCATAAGTGGACATCAAAAAGTCTTTGCTTTGCAATAACAAACGATAAACGCATCTGACAATCAGTATTTCGTAACTTGATAACGAGATTCTCATCCAAACTTGTCACGCGTGCAGTGAATTCGAGAGAAAAGCTGGATATCTGCTGTTGTCAGTCGTTTCAAAAGGAAAAACCTCAAGGCTCGACGACCCACTCTGGCCACTTTTGTATCTGAGCAAATACCAAATCGCCAGGATTGACCGTAGGCCGAACTTGTCGTGCTGCAATGACTTTAACGTCGTTTCGCAGATATCCCCGGTTCTTGCCGCATATTATGAGATCGTGCGCCGCCTTCAGAGCCTTGTCGTTCACTTCTCTCAACATAGTGATCTCGTGCGTGCCGTTTCGAAAAGAATCTATATATGATAAAAAACGAGGAAAACATTTGCATTTTAACAACAAAATTAAGTACAACTGTACGCGTATTTCCAACTCGCGATTTTTTTCAGGTCAGTAACAAATAAAAACCCTTACTGTGATAGTAGCCGATGAAAGATATTGAGATGGACTTTTTGTTGTACAAGTGCGTGTGGGCACCCTCCATGAACCAACCGGTACCCTCATACACGTTACCGTCTCCGCCGACCATGAACCTGTCAAAGAATATACCGATTAGCGCGTTAAAATGCGATGTACTTAATACATTAAATGCCAAGCACAACAAGTATATATCTCAGTATTTAACGCGCAAAAAGCCGATAAGTCAGTTTATATATATTATTGATGCATATATATGTACTCACGAGTCACCAATGTCGTTCCAATGAAGGTCATCCATACGCGAGTCTTGTATGCCGCCTATGACTTTGGCGCACTCGTTGAAGCTGTAACAGTCGGTCGATCGGGTTTGGTGCATTATAACGTACGGTATGGGCGTGACCAGGTAATTCGTCGCCTTGTAACGCCGGGCTCCCCATAATTCCTTTTCCACGATCTTCGGACATCCGTCTATGTCTATTCTTGGAAACAAAAAAAAACTGACACGTATTGCACGATTGATCGCCGATTTTCCTCGTTCTGCGTCCTTCGCGATGATTTTTTGCGTACACTTGCGTGCTGTGTAAAAATTATAGCTCAACAATCCTTACCAGCTTTAGAAAAGCCGACGATCAAGATGAAGATGATGCCAGCGGAGCACAATAAATGAGCTTGCAATGTTGTTCTCATCATTTTATCGATTATTTATCGCCGCAGGAGCTTCTTTTCAAAACTTTCCTATCGAAATCACTTGCAAATCCCACAAAATAATCAAAGACAAAAGCGTGAGCACATCGTTTCGAAAGTTCAACCGAGGGAGCCGTGCCGCGATCGAATGAGCTCGGCATTTTTCTGCGCGTGGATACAAATACTGCTACTTACTTCTTCCGTTATTATCAATCGGAGGGCGTACATACTTATACGCACGCGAATGTGTAATGTCTTGTTACTTACTTGTAAGATCACAAAAAAACGAGAAGATTAAAGCTATCCATGCAATAACACTTGCAACCTCTACCTAATACAAAGTTTAGTGTTTACAAATGCAATAATTGCAGAACTAGACATCATCGCATTCCGAACTTTAAAAAGTACCATATTTCTTTTGAAAGTAATTCACTCGGAAACCTTACTAGGCTAGTGTCCGCAGCGGAGGGTCTATTGGAGCCGATCTACTAGACCCTACGGACACTACATACAAATTCACTCACTAAGTAGGCTAGTTTCCGCAGCGGAGGGTCTATTGGAGCCGATTTGTTAGACCCTCCGCTCACTTTATAAAAATTCACTAAGTGTCCGCAGCGGAGGGTCTATTGGAGCCGATTTATTAGACCCTACGCTCACTTTATAAAAATTCAATAAGAAAACTTGCGAGGCTATGTTGTCCGCAGCGGAGGGTCTATTGGAGCCGATTTGTTAGACCCTCCGCTCACTTTATAAAAATTCACTAAGTGTCCGCAGCGGAGAGTCTATCGGAGCCGATCTACTAGACCCTACGGACACTAGGTACATACAAATTCACTCACTAAGTAGGCTAGTTACCGCAGCGGAAATTTAAATTACTTGCTGGTGACGAAGATTGCGGAAAACACCCCAAGCGGCGTTACCACCGCGACCTACGTAACTTTACAGCCTCTGATTTTATTATTCTGGTAAAGAGAGCACGGTGTAAGATGTACGTGAAGTTATGTGTAGTAATTAAAGAAATTACTACTAAGTAATGCCATATGGTCGATTTTATTAAACCATATGAATATCTCTATTTTTAGAGGTCGACTTTCGAGTAAAAAATAGATTGTAAACTTGCCGCAAACAGCAAAAACCACGTCAACTTTTTATTATCTATCTATAAGATTAGTTGCGGCTGGTTTATAGTTAATAAAGTGACTTTACTGTAAATAGCAATAGTTATTTGGATCAGCGCCATCTAGCGGTCTTGATTTTTTGGCCATTGGTGGCTCCTAAAATTCTCAATCAGAGCAATTTGAATTAGAGCCATTTAGTCAATTATAAACCAGCCGCAACTCATGGTAATGCTATAAAATGAAAAAATAACAATACATGTGTTTTTGGCGGCAAGTTAACAATCTATTTTCTACCAAAAAATTGACCTCCTATGTGTTTGTACTTTTGAAGATAAATTTTCAAGCATAAGACGTATTGTTAACTTGCCGCCAAAAACACATGTATCGTTATTTTTTCATTTTATAGCTTTATCATAAGTTGCGGCTGGTTTATAATTGACTAAATGGCTCTAATCCTGAATGCTCTGATTGAGAATTTTAGGAGCCACTTTTGGCCAAAAAATAAAGATCGCTAGATGGCGCTGATCCAAAATAATTATTGCTACTTGCAGTAAAGTCTTTTTATTAGTTATAAACCAGCCGCAAATAATCATATAAATAGACGATAAACAGTTGACATTTTTTATGCTACTTGCGGCAAGTTTTTACGTCAATATTCTACATATCTTATATGGCTCATAAAATCGACAATATTTACAAAATTACAATACTCTTGACCTTTTAGCATTAAATCATGTAAGCACAAATTAATTAGTCTATTAAAGAGACAACCGAAGAAAAAAGGCCTGAAAAAGAAGCACAGTCACACGAAAAGTCTCATTCAAGAATGGAGCATTGGATCTCACTTGATCAGAGAAGGTTGGGTTCTTTGTTTACTTATAACACTTAAAATTTACATCTCTGTAATAAATGTATTTTTCAATTAGTGAGATTCGATGCTCCATTCCTAGGAGACTCTTCGTGTGGCTGCTTCTTTTTAAGACCTTTTTTCTTTAGTTGTCTCTTTTCGACTGATTTATTTACGTGTACATTTGATCGTGATTTACGATTTCTGTAACACAAATTTTGTTATGTACAAAAGGTCAAGAGTATTGTAATTTTATAAATATTGTCGATTTTATCAGCCATATAAGATAAGTAGAATATTGATAGTTTTGGAGGTCGATTTTTAGGTAAAAGATAAATTGTAAAGCAATTTAAATTAAGTGAGATCCAATGCTCCATTTTTAGGAGACTCTTCCTGTGTAACTAAACTTCTTTTTTAAACTTTTTTTCTTTAGTTGTCTCTTTTGGACTTATTACTTTACATATCTATTTAATCATTGTTCAAGATTTCTGTAACACAAATCTTGGTATGTACATATTATATAAGTTAGCTGTTTATTTAAACTAGAAAGTTAAGGGGCTGTGCTTCCGCGAGTTAATGATAAAAGGTCTAAAGTATTTTAATTGTGTAAATATGGTAGATTTTATGAGCCGTATAAGATAAGTGGAATATTTATACTTATTAGGGTCCATTTACAGGTAAAAGACATATTGTAAACTTGCCGCAAAGAGCACCAAAAATGTTAACTTCTTATTATCTATCTACAAAATTCGTTGCGGCTGGTTTATAACTTATAAAGTGACTTTACTGTAGATAGCAATAATTATTTGGATCAGCGCCATCTAGCGGTCTTGATTTTTTGGCCATTGGTGGCTCCTAAAATTCTCAATCAGAGCATTCAGGATTAGAGCCATTTAGTCAGTTATAAACCAGCCGCAACTTATGATGAAGCTATAAAATGAAAAAATAACGATACATGTGTTTTTGGCGGCAAGTTAACAATACGTCTTATGCTTGAAAATTTATCTTTAAAAGTACAAACACATAGGAGGTCGATTTTTGGTAAAAAATAGATTGTTAACTTGCCGCCTAAAACACACGTATTGTTATTTTTTCATTTTATAGCTTCATTATGAGTTGCGGCTGGTTTATAATTGACTAAATGGCTCTAATCCTGAATGCTCTGATTGAGAATTTTAGGAGCCACTTTTGGCCAAAAAATAAAGACCGCTAGATGGCGCTGATCCAAATAACTAATGCTATTTACAGTAAAGTCACTTTATTAACTATAAACCAGCCGCAACTAATCTTATAGATAGATAATAAAAAGTTGACGTGGTTTTTGCTATTTGCGGCAAGTTTACAATCTATTTTTTACTCGAAAGTCGACCTCTAAAAATAGAGATATTCATATGGTTTAATAAAATCGACCATATGGCATTACTTAGTAGTAATTTCTTTAATTACTACACATAACTTCACGTACATCTTACACCATGCTCTCTTTACCAGAATATTAAAATCAGAGGCTGTAAAGTTACGTAGGACGTGGTGGTAACGCCGCTTGGGGTGTTTTCCGCAATCGTCGTCACCAGCAAGTAATTTAAATTTGCGCTCTATACGTTACCGTCTGGGTCCGTACCATATAACTATTTTTCGGTATATTGGCCTATGTTATAACATAGGCTCGTGAAGCAAAAAAAAGTTACATGGTATGGGCGTATGGCCCCAGGTCAGTAAGTCAACAAATATATTCCGTAATCTGCAAGTTAAAACAGCAGACGACGTGAAAGTCGAGAAAAAAGTGAAGATTTCATCGCTGTTGACTGTCGTCTGCTATTTTAACTGGCCAGATTACGGAACAGAACGCCAGTTAATTCAAGGTAGTTGACTTACTGACCTGATGGTAGCGTAGAGCGCAACCTTAAATTACTTGCTGGTGACGATTGTGGAATACACCCTATAGCTAGATAGCGCTGATTTTAAATTGAATAACTTCTGATGTATAAATTGATATTATAGGTATAAGAGTTATGTCATAACTGAGAAATATATATGACAGTGGTGACGGCAGTGTTGTTATTTTGAAAATTTGCAGACCAAGAGCTGATATCTGCGAAGGTAGTTAAAAAATCTAAACCAGCCGCCACTCTCACCGGAATTTAGAAACCAAGCTCCAATATAAGTGAAGATGCGAAATATTGTTTTTGCCATACTTGTTTCATTCTGGTGAAGAATTATGTGGTAATTAAAGTGGGACCACATGGTCAATTCAATAAACCAGCCACAACTTTAACATAAAAATAGAAAATGAAAAGTTGTTTAGAAAAATAATAGTTGTGACAAAATTTTATTTTTTACTTGAAAATTGACCATGGATCTATTTTTTTTAAAGGTCGAATTTCAAATAGAAGATAAATTTTGAGTAAAAGATAGTATTAAATTTTGCCGAAAATGGCATTTGTTTAGAGAACTTTTGATTAATTATGTGTTGGGTTATGTTGCGGCTGGTTTATAAAGTTGACTTTATTGTACCACTTTAATCACCACATAACTCTTCACCAGAATGAAATATGACAAAAATGTTTTGGATCTCCTCGAATTAACAAGTTTTTTAGGTCTGATGAGAGTTGCGGTTGGTTTAGATTTTTGACCACCCTCGGACAGGAGTGTGGTTGAAAAAGTGTCCGGAAGTCACTGATGGGCTCCGCCATTTTTGGGACTGACAAGAGATTGACACTAAAGAGTAAAGTGAGTTAAGCTCTTACTTTAGTAGTATAGTAGTTTTTTATTGGCTTAGAAAAAACATACAGCCACTGAGTATACACATAACACAGTTCGGAGCTTCGAAGAGTTCGAAGCAGCACAGCAGCAGCCGCCCAAGTCGTCAGACTAGACTTGATCGGGCCAGGCCAAACCAAATGCATATAGCTAGATTAGTCAGACTGTTGGAGTTTGGAGTTCGGTTCGGAGCAGAGATTAGTCGGATTCAGAGGGCATCATTAATTTCTCCTCGACTGTTTTGGTGAGAGGAATTCCTCTGCCGGCTCAATTTTATCGTCCCGCGTTCTATAGAGACTATAGTCTCATTTTTTTATCGCATACTTATTAATTTACCGAAAGTCGCCTAATCGGTGCAATCGTTGACAAAAATCCACCTTACTGTTGGGGAGAGTTCACGTCAATTCAATTAAAAGTGCGTTCATGTATATCTGTACAAGTGCGTGAGGCGAGGCGAGAGGCAACATATTTTACAGTACATACATACAACACGTCAGTGGTGTATAGTAGTTCTAGTTGTAGTACAGCAGAGAAAAGCAGCTGGTGTATACGAGCCAGCTAACGTTGACAATGGCCTACGAAACTAGTGAGTATTTTTGTGTCATGTATACGTAATTACCTTGTGTTCAAGTTAATATAATACGGACATTACTACCTACAGGCAAGCTACAGGTTGTACTTACGACATTAGCATTGTAATAAGATAATGAGAAGTTTATTTCACCCAAGGGCCTGTGTATACTTACTGTGCATGCCGGCACACGCCATCTCCTCCCACATCATATAAAATATTACACCCTTATTCTCGATACTTTCTATTGTTTACTATTACCCTTTTCCTTTTATTTCGGACAGTTCCATGACTTTTTTACAGTACTTGCTGTTAAAGCCTATTTTATAGAGCGACCGTTATCCTTGTGGATGTCAAAAATACATTTTTCAGATAAAAAAATGTTTACATAGCGAATGGGAAGAGATGATAAGGGAACAAACACACACACGCGCGTGCGTGCATAGGCATCACACGACCGCTGCAGTTGTTACTTTTTTGGAGCTCTGAGCTCTGTGAGCGATGAGTCAGATAGAATCGAAAGCTCTGTACTTATAAGTGGAGTGTGTTTTCTCGGAAATGATCAAAAGGATACGACTATGTAGGGCACTATACAAAAGTTAAGGTCAAAAAGCTATTTTTTGATTAGTTTTTGTGATCATTTATTTCATTACACACAGCTACTTACGTCCGCGCCTCTATTCGTTGTTTCTCTATTATGTATATCATCATTACTATGTCTAATTTCATTCATCTATTTTTGTATTGTACTTACTATGATGTGTGAAATGACGCTTTAAATTACATCAACCATAAACAGAGTCGTCAGTTTTTAATTTCACCAGCCAAATTGTTTTTTTTTCCTTTTTTTTTTTTTTATTAAAATTCTTTACGAGTACATTTTTTGTCGTTGACGATGACGGCTCATCCGGCGATACTGGTTTCGAGATGCTCGTTTATTTTTCACTCTGAGGGTGAAAACGCTCGGTGCCCTGCTCTCTTTTTACATTTCGATACGGGTTCGTCGTCCTGTTGAAAAAAAAAAAAAAAAAATAGCTTTTACACTTTAAATGTGAATCAATGAACATAACACTTTGCAGTGCTGTTTACGCTAATCACCAACCTAATACTTACTCACTTACACACCTTTATCTCTGTTCATCAGTTACGGAATTGACTTTTTCAACTGATAGTGTCGAAACGTCAAGACAGTGAAAATTCGTTGCCCAACGTCAGATTGCGCTTCTCGTAAAACTAAAAATAATCATGAAATAGGTATAGGTACACTCGGCAACTGACGCAACGCCATGGGTGGAGGGTACATTTAGTTAGTAAAAAAGTCTACACGAGTAACAGCATGATTATTACGCCTAAATGGATCAGGAGCACCGGTGCTGTGTCCTAATCATAGATGCCCGTGCAACTTATGGAGTTACAAAAATAGTTGCGGTTGTAACTCGCGCGCGAGAGCCGCGTTTTGGTTCCCTGCCAAAAGTGAGAGCGAGAGAAAAAGAGAGCATTCGTGTTGTTTGAATTTTATTAGGGCGTGTCAATGTTGTTTTTCACATTTTTTTCAAGCTCTCCAATCAACATTACATAATTGAAACATCAAAATTAATTCGTTTTGCTGCTTTTCTCTCTCTCTCTCTCCTACTCGCACTCTTTTAAACTAGCTAAACTTTTGTTTTCACTTTAAATACACATTTCGCGCAATAAATACACCCCAAGTTATTTTTGTCTTTTGGAACACGCGCATTTCAGATTGAAAACAGCGCGTAGTACACGTACACAAGAAATCTGCTCGTGTAATTTTAGAATCGGCCGATATTATATTTTCTTCCAGAGTACATATTCGCGACGCTGCCGCGCACCCAGAGGGGCCAACCACTGGTACTCGGGGCCGATCCAAAGGGGAAAAATTTTCTCTACACAAACGGCAACAGCGTCATCATTCGCAACATCGAGGTATGTGTGTATTTATATGATTTCACGTATGCGTGAGTATATAGTTATTTTTTGTTAATTATATACCAACGACAACGATATTTTTATTTCAGAATCCGGCTATCTCGGACATATACACCGAACACTCGTGTCCCGTAAACGTCGCCAAGTACTCGCCGAGTGGTTTTTACATTGCTTCTGGAGGTAAGAGAGAGAAAGAGAGCTTTATAAGTGTACAAAAAAGGAAACGAGCTTGTGTAACGCAACAATTTGTTGACACTGACAGATCAGTCCGGTAAGGTGAGAATCTGGGACACCGTGAACAAGGAGCACATCCTGAAAAATGAGTTCCACCCGATCGGTGGCCCGATCAAGGATATCGCCTGGTCACCCGACAATCAGCGAATGGTCGTCGTTGGTGAGGGCCGCGAAAGGTTCGCACACCCATATATCAATACACCATTGCACCGCAGTGGCTCGATGACTTTTTTTTTTTATTTTACACTTCAAAAATCTATCGCGTTCGTTTAGATTTGGCCACGTGTTCATGTCCGACACCGGCACGTCCGTCGGGGAGATTTCGGGGCAGAGCAAGCCCATCAACTCCTGCGACTTTCGGCCGGCAAGACCCTTTAGGCTGATCACAGGTAGCGAGGATAATACGATCGCCGTTTTCGAGGGACCGCCGTTCAAGTTCAAGTACGTCGTTGGGTGCCCCAAAGACGTATCGGTTGACTTACGTATATAATATTTCGCATGATTTCAGGATGACCAAACAGGATCACACCCGATTTGTACAGGCGGTTCGCTACTCGCCCTCCGGCAACTTGTTCGCCTCCGCTGGTTTCGACGGCAAAGTTTACCTCTATGACGGCACGACTTCCGAACTCGTCGGCGAAGTTGGCTCGCCCGCGCATCAGGGAGGTGTTTACGGGGTATGTTGAGCTGGATTGTTCGTTTGGTATTTCTCGTGTCTATTTCAGTTTTCGAATGAATCGTCCTTTTTAAACTTTTTAAAGGTGGCTTGGAAACCCGACGGTACTCAACTCCTGACCGCCTCGGGAGATAAAACTTGCAAGCTCTGGGACGTCGAGACGAGGACTCTCGTCGATGAGTTCATTATGGGCAATACGGTTGACGATCAACAGGTAGAATTTTTCAACAAAATAATTTGAAAGTTTATTTTTTTGCTGACGAATCGTACGATTTAGGTGAGCTGTTTGTGGCAAGGAAATCACGTTCTCTCTGTATCACTCAGTGGCTTCATCAACTATCTTGATCTCAATAATCCACTCAAGCCTCTGAGGATAGTGAAGGTACGACAAGTGATTTTTTTTTTTTCAAGTGTATTCAAGAATCTGGAACAAATATCGATTAATGTTTTTGGTTTCAGGGACACAACAAACCGATAACAGTATTAACAACGAGCCAAGACAAGAGCACGATATACACAGGCTCGCACGATGGGTACGTCACGAACTGGAAATCGTCGACTGGTGAAAACGATCGCGTACAAGGCCAGGGTCACGGCAATCAAATTAATGGTATGAACGCATCGGCCGATCTTGTGTACACTGCGGGTATCGACGACACCCTCCGAGCGATTGACATAGCGACTAATTCGTACGAAAACACGTCAGTATTGAGGCTGGGTTCGCAGCCAAGAGGACTCGATATTTATAATGGTTTAGTTATCGTTGCTGCTGTTAAACAGGTAAGACGATTTCTCGACGGATTTTTTGCTATTATAATATTGCGAAACGTTTCGGAAGCGTTTTCAGTAGAAAAACGTTTCGCTTATTGCTCAGTTTAATTTCTCAATGGATAACACATGAGGAATCGTTTTCTATTTGTAGCTTGTAGTCACTAAAGACGGAAAGAAAGTATCGGGCTTGCCGATCAATTACGACCCCTCATGCGTGACCGTTAATCAAAGCAACGGAGATGTTGCCGTTGGTTCCACTTCGGATAATAAGGTAAATACATCGTGTTGTAAATTCATTTCTGTATCATACAATTTTTATTACATTATGCAACCTTCAACGTGCAGGTATACGTTTATACTCTGGACGGCACTAATCTCACTCCAAAGACTGAACTGGAACACTTGGGTGCCGTGACTGATGCAGCCTACAGTCCTGATAATAAATACTTAGTTGCCTGTGATGCACACCGCAAAGTCGTTCTTTACGTCGTTCCAGAGTACAAGGTGAATAATTGATTCTTTTCGAAAAATATTAAACCCTCTAATGCACCAAGGCTTAATAACTACCAAGCTTATATTTTTAATGCTTTCTATTAACATGGGGAATCGCAGAAGGTGAGTAGGGTTCGTTCAAAAAACTGTGTATTTTCATAATGAAAATATTGGATATTTTTTGTACTGCATTAACAGTTTCGGTATCAGTAAATATGCATTTAAAAAAAAAAATTTTTTTCCAACGTTTAGTTGGCGCACAATAAGGAATGGGGCTTCCATAGTGCAAGAGTAAACTGCGTGGCATGGAATCCAGAATCATCAATGGTAGCAAGTGGAAGTCTTGATACTACAATCATTATTTGGAGTGTGACTAATCCCGCGAAACACACGATTATAAAGAGTAAGACAAAAAACTTTTTCCAAATGACTTGATATTTTACATTTTTGTTTATTCTTACTTTATTTATGCAAAAATTCGATTTAAGATGCCCACTCACAAAGCCAAATCACTAAGCTCGAGTGGTTGGACGAAGAAAGCGTAATTTCCGTTGGACAGGATTGTAACACAAAGATATGGCGTGTGGAGAAAATCTGATTGAACTGAAGCTAGATGGGAGAACCTGTTTTGATAAGAAACAGCTTTATTAACAACGGATGCATTTTATTTATTTCTTACTGATTCCTAGCTCGCAAATCACATTGTATATTATTTTTAATACAACAATCGATATACAATCATTGAGATAATTTAATTAGTCCAATTAATTATTAATGACTCATCAAGTTTTAATTTCGATTACTTTAAAAATCGTTTGGACAGTGATTCAAGTATACTTATAATTTAAAATGCCTATATCTGGCTATGACAAATTATTGTTTTGTTTTCACCCTTTTTTGTTATATCAACTATTAACTCTGACGTGAAAACCTTGTTAAAAATGAAAATTTTGTATCGACTTAAATTTTATAAACTAAAAAAAATATCAAGTTCCAGCTCTAAGAATTCATTGTCTCGACCATCCGCAACTAAAACAATCTTCTAAAACGAGATCCGCCTTTTTAAAACAAATTAACGACAATAACAATTGAGCAAACAAGCAATAACAATATTATGAACACTAGGGGGTCTCTTTAAGGAACTTTTGTTTGCCTCTCCCTCGACACATAACTTCAAACAATTGTTTTGGACGTTTCATTCCATCGTCTCGAAAATAACATAATTCTTTCAGTCAATGTGATCCCGGACAGAC
The DNA here is from genome assembly GCF_036245765.1 of Copidosoma floridanum. NCBI lineage: Eukaryota > Metazoa > Arthropoda > Insecta > Hymenoptera > Encyrtidae > Copidosoma > Copidosoma floridanum. Next base: position 5,657,363 of record NW_028321896.1, read on the forward strand.
CTTTCCTGGACTACTTATTGACTCTCCACCCTTGAAGTTATGTTGTCAGTGCCAGTGGAAAGGATGCCTTTTTGTTTATATATATATTTTTTTTTCTTTTCTCTAACGAAAACACTTTACACTGCAACAGAGTCTTTTAAACTTGTGTTAGGGCTTTGCGGTGCTGTATCTCGCTCGTTTTTGCGCCGAATTCACAGGATGACGATACGATACGTGCTTCCTCAGAGCATCTCGGGAACGAGACACGTGAGAGCACGCTGCGCAGCTGTACGAGCTGTTGCTGTGCGTCTCCATGTGGACTCGCAAATTGTACTGGTTGCTCAGCTGCTTACCGCAAATAAGGCAAGTGACGCTCGTCTTGTTGCAGCTTTGGCTCGATCGATTGGCCGTTGTGCCTGCACTAATAAAGGACTTGAAATTCGTGTCGGTCAGCTGCAGTGGCTTGACATTTTCTGGCAAAGGGCTTTGGCACTCTTCCTTTAAAGTAATGTTACTTGAGTGTCCAACGTCGATTTTATTGAAATTTGACTTATTCTTTTCCCTCTGATTCAATTTAGCGTTGATGGAGTAATAGGGCTTTGTTTTAACACTACACGGGAGATCATTGAGTTCACTGGAGTTGCTGGGATCAGGTTCAGTTTCGAGACTTCGTTCGAGATTTTCCGACGGAAAGTCCGTGGCGATAGGCTCCATTGCTTCGTGAGGCTCGGGCGTCAAAATTTCATCGTGTTCCTTCGGATCGTTTTTTATGGGTGGTTCGAATTTTTCGGACGTGTGGAAACTTCTTTCTTCAAGCGGAGGAGGTGGATCTAGTGTTTGATTGCTTTCGTACCTGGACGCTCTCTGAAACGTGAAATATTTTATATACACATATGTTCATCAGCATAGGTAACTTACAGCTGCGATTTGCAAAAAAAAAAAAAAAGATCTATCATCGCAACGTAAAAATAGCTTGCTCGTTTCAAAATTGTACGGCATATGCATACCTACTATAAGGAGTATTATTTTAATTTTTCTATAAATTTATATTAAACACTATTAGTCAAGTTACAAATATGTATATGCTAATAAAGCAGATAAACGATATTACGAAAAAAATTCTTAGTTCACCAAAAAGCTTGACTTTATTAAAGTGTGAAGCTCGACGATTTGTAAAAAATTAATTGAAAAAAAAAATAATAATAATAATAACACAAAATACGTCGAAAGAGCTCAAAATTGATGTATGAGTGAAATATAAATGTATATAGAAAACAACACAGCGTTATCTGTACCTGTTGAGCAACTTTCTACTCGTGGGATAGGATTCCATTTTGGGGGGTCATCCGTTTGCTTGTTTAGTTCTTGCTCACTTTCTTGCAACACACACAACGATTCTTGATCTCGTGGGTATCGTTTGAGCATTCATTATCATTGCTCGTTGAGCGAATGACAGTGAATGTGCGTGCTTAAGTCACCTGAACAAAACAACGACACAATCGTTTGCTTTAATTTTGTTAAAAAAAACTGCGGTATGGCAACAGTAATTTGTTTTATTAAGAGAGGCACTTGGAGAAAGATAAAAAAAAAAGAAAAAAAAAGACAATTAAACATGGCGTTTAAGAGAGGAAAAAAAATTAATCGATAAACATGCAGCATGCAAAGAGGATTCTGTTGTACAAAGAAGGAAAAAATGGGAGTAAGTACAGAGCTTGAGAGGAAAACGAGATTTAAAAATCAAAATTAAGACTGAAAGATTTGTATTATCAACAATGAAAAAAGAAAAAAGTACGATAAAAAAAAATAAAGTTGTCACAGAGTGAAAAAAAAAAATCAAACATCAAAGAATCCATTACCCCAGCAATATCTGCCAATCCACGAATGTGCAGCGTGTCCGCCATCGCCAGTAGGGCAGGAAGTTGTTCTTGATAAATGTTAACTTCGCCGTTGTACATAAATGTAACCAGGGCACAAAGATTGGCGTACTCCATCCCAGGTAAAATAATCACGGGGTGCTGGAGCGTATTCAAATCCTAAAATTTAATACAATTCATCGCGTCAATCGTCGCACAAAGCGTACATGATAATATTATCATAAAATAAATGTAATAGCTAAAACACAAGCGCGCACGTAGGTGTATAAAAATATTATATTATGTGTACCTTGAAGAGTTCTTTGAAATAGTAACTACACGCGGAAAGGATCAATCTGTGGGCATGGATGTGTCTCCCGCCAGCGCTGAGAGTGACGTCGGTCAGGTAGCCGCCGTCAAGAAGCTTCGGCAAGGAAGTGAGCAGTGTGTTTTGGAAGTTGTGCCAACGCAAACAGAACTGTTGTCCCTCCATGATTATTTGTGAATACTGAAAAACATTACATATTATATACACGTGTGCACATAATTTTAATATACGTTATTAATATTTTAGTACTTATACAATACTATTATCATCTGTTTGTTCTAGATTCCAGACATTATTTATCGCAAGCTAGCATACATATAGTACACACAGCCCCATAAAGTATAAGAATTAACGCGAAGAAAAAAATAATTCCTCGATCTCATATATACTATATAAAAAAAACACAATCACACCGAGTTGCTCTCGACCCAAAAGACTAAACGAAATAAAAAATACTTAAAAAAGCAGCTCATTTGAGCAAAAAAATAACGAAAATTAAAGCTCAACTTCTCTCGGAGCTTTGCAAAACTTGTACTTTACAGTTACACGTACGTATATTATATACAAATAAGTACATGAGTATAAGAGCGTGCGACATATATAAGCGTCCTCCGATGGCCAATTCTATTTATTTAATCGACTCGAGAGCGAGAGCATCAGAGAGGCCAGAGAGTAGGTGTGTGCACGCGCTCTTGTATAGGTAGCAGCGAGCCGAGCTTGCAGAGAGAGAGAGAAAAGTCAGGTTCCAGCCAATTCTATTATTGTCGCAGAGCCGCGGCTGGAGCAAGGTAACATTTCGACACACACATGTATACATGCATATACACACCACCCATCAGGCATGCCAGAGAAGAACACGAGAGCTTGCGCTGCCTACTCTCTTTCACCCGATCTCTCTCTCCGTACGTTGTACGTATATGCATACAACACCTGATGTATATAATAATAATACATACTACATACATACTCTCATATCACACATACACGTTCATTGTACATATTATTTCGTAGGCCGCCTTATTGCGCACATTATAATAATAATGTGCGTACATACGCCCCTTTCGTCATAATGCGCGCTGGGAATTTGTTTTTCTCTCCTCGACATCTTGCAAGAGGCTTTTATAATTATAACGGCACAACTGCGCGTACATTCGAAAAAGCACCCTCCCTTCTTACCTTATAACAATTAATATTATGACGAGAGAGAAAAACTGGATTTTTTCACACAATGTACTCACGATCTTTTATTCTCGCACTCGTTGCAAACTGCGTTGATAATGATAATCTCGAACGCGCGCGCGCTTGTGTGTTCATGCGGTTATATATGAAGGGGGGAAAAAAAAGTAAGGAGAAAAAAAAAAGGTCGACTGGCGCGTTTTTGAATGAGGTAGCGACTGAGGGGTCAGTGTATAATATATATAAGGTTGCGCGGCCTTGTTTTCCTCTATAATGTTTTTCATTGATTATATACATACATTTGTGGTGGTAGACACGCGTGCTTCTGCCTTTTTTTTTTTTTTTTTTTTTTTTTGTATTATCTTCCTTGTTCTCGATGATGATGCTGCTGTGAGCGGAGACAACGACCGAGAACTATATATATACTTGGACAGAAGTGGTGCACGCACTGCTCGCGCAAGGGGTTATCGTCTGACTGGCTATGCTAGAACTAGAATCGAGCCACGGACTTATTATTGCAAGCTCGCGCGCGCGCTCTCTCTCTCTCTCGTTCTCCACGAAAACAGGGGTTCGGAGGAGGAGGAGGGAGCTTTTTCCAAATCGGCAGCCTCGGAATACATATGATGATACGTATATATACGCACATTATAAAAGCTCTCTTTTTTTTTCTTCGCTTTCAGGTCAGGTTGGGCGAGCTTGCGGTTTTGTAGTATACTGACCTCTCTACGTGGTGATGGATCATCCATCGATTACTGATTATTTTCATTTATTTTACTCATCTCAACGGGTACTTACTGTTGTTTTTTCACGTTTTTTAAAAACAATATCCTTCTAACTTACACTTAATAGTGTATGTATGTGTTGTAAAAATTATAAACAATGTACACTCAATCGACGTTGATTATCGGTTCATTGGTATACAAATTGATCGTTTCGCACGATCTGACTGGAAGCTATTGTGTCTTTTAAGAGCTTTTCGTCAGGGAGAGAAGGTAATGGCCATGGGGTAGATGATGATGATGAAAGGTATAGGCAGGTGAGATTTTATGAATCCCTAATATGTTACAATTTTTGCGTTTTACCTCAACTTATATATGTTTTCAGTTGACTGAAGAATTGGATTGTAGTCCTGCTCAAAATTCGATGATCAAACGAACTTCTAGTGAAGTTTACTCGTATATACACGCTCATAGTTTTTAATAGCATTTAAGAATATAATGTTATGTGAAACAGTTTCCATAAAATGATAAAGTTATTAAAAGGAAACAAAAATCAAAAAATTTGTTCTAATGATTGCGAATTAAAAAATGGTAAATTTCATTTTGGACATTATTTTTTGAAATTTAACACATCACTCGCAGAAAAAAAAGTCATCATGGATGTGTAAAGTGCATGAAAAACGTAATAACCGAAACTATACAAAAATGTATTCACAGCTTGTCAAGTACAACATAAAACCGTTATTAATTAATGTCTTGATCAAAAGAAAAAATTTTCCTAAACCATATTAGAAGCAATTACTTATTATCAATATTGTTAGTGAGGGACTGCGGGAGAGCGAGAGAAACAAAGTGATTCGCATTTAAAGGATAATTTTCATGTTTTACCATTGTAGAAAAAAATTTGCATCAAGGCGTCTGATCGGTCTGATCAGTTTAACGGCTTGCCACCGGCGACACGAAGAGGCGCCTTTATTTTCAAATGCTTTCTCTCTCTCTCGCTAGTAGATATGATTCTTTTTTTACTTTTTGGCACGTTGGCAGTATTTCTGGACTTTGTTCCTTGGTTGGGATAGTTGGATTTCGGTTTACCTACTTACACTTACTTCGTTAAATTCTTATCAGTCAGTGCAAGTGTGCAAGTCAGTGCTTGCTCACCTTAGCATGACTGTTCAGCGGTGACGTGTGCTCAGCATTTAAAACCGGGGGAAAAGAGGGTTAAGTTAGAAAAAAAAAAGTTTCCAACGATTAGTATAACTTCTAGTCTTTCAAGTATCATCAACATGCTAACAACTGCAGTTAACAATAAGAACAATAACAACGAGCTGGCGGGCCGAAATGGTGACGTACGTGACTAAAATTCCTAAGTATATTACTTTGTTCAGTTATTATCCTATCTCGCCACCATTCACCGATTCGTCAAGATAATTCGTCTAATTGGGAATTAAGTTCAATACACGTGATATGCAGGAAATTTTATTATTTATTTCGATTTCATCGAAATCCTCGAGGAGAACTCTTTCATGTTCTCGGACTGCACTGCATGTATTTCTAAGAATGCGCGCACATGGCTTTATGTCATAAGTACTAGGTGAACGTGCGAGAGAGTACCTGATGCAGGTAATTATGAGGCATGCCTACGTATATGAGTACTGAATGACAACGTATTAAAACTTTTAAAACTGATGTGTTCTTGAGAAAAACGAGGTACTTGAGCTAAAAAATACCAAGAAAACGTTTTTTTTCATATAGCCCAATCATATCTTGGTGCTGTGATCTGTGATTCATTTCATTCATTTTTTTGAGTAGCGTTGCCTCTTGAAATAGTAAAAAAAAAGTCGATCTGAAAAAAAAAATTAACCAACCCAAGTACAGTGGAGGCCGTTTAATTCGTTGAGCGGGAAATTCAAACATTTAATTCCCATTGGCTGGTTCGATCACATAACCTCTTTCATTGCTCAATTTTATACTTCCCGCTCAACGAATTAAACGGCCTCCACTCTCCTCTCTCCACTGTACACTGTACTTATACGGTAATGATGTCAGATTTTCTTTTAAAGCCTTGTGCTGTTTTTCACCCAACATATTTTGACTTTTGCGAGCTGCTCTCTCAATCTTTCTTATTTTTCTTTCCATTCGTTTTTATGAAAGTTTCGGAGAAAAAATTAGATTTCAGTTAATTCGAAAAATTCAATCGTTTACAATGGTAATTCTCCATGTCAAAAAATATCCACAGATTGTTTGGATCTCGACAAAAAGAAAATGGACTTGAGAAGAAACTAATCGTTTGTTAGCAATTATTTTATTCAAGTTATTGAAAGATCAGAGTAGGGTTTTTAAAAAATGTTAAAAAATCATTTAAATATATTTCCTGAACCAATAAAAGTTTATGACCATGTTAATTCCGAAAATAAATATCGCGTGTAAGTGTAATGAACGTTTTGAAGAATTCAATAATGTGCAAAAAAAATTGTAATAGGTACACCCATTTTATTCAATTTGCCAATCTAACGATAAACGAGGTATTAATCACCATAAAATCTACAACGTTAATTAAATAGACTTACTGTCATTTTATTCAATACTTTATCCGCAGTTAAATTTCACTTCGATTATATTTCCATCGACCAAATCAAGTTAGATCGAAAGAACGCGTCGAAGTCGCGATAAATTTCGAATCGACTTGAATCGCCTTTCTTTAGCGGGATATATATACATATATGTATACCTTCAAGATTTAGTTTATATACCTCTTTATACCCTGCCGTGAGTCGCGAGCCACATCTCGCTTCGGCTTCACCCATAGTAAGTATATAAATAAATACTCGAGGTGTTTACAAAAAAAAGTTTCAAAGTCAAGTTAAAGTTCTGTTTTAGTTTAAGCTTCATATTATGTTCGGACGTTCGTGTACGCTATATTATACCGACTGAATCTTAGCTTTGGCTAGTGTGTTGAGTGTTCTGTGTGTCCTATAATTAGTGCTGCAATAAGTTGTCGGGCATTTTGGAGAACCTGTCACCGTCATCGTTGTCGGAAAATAAGTGTAGGGAAAGAAAAAGAGCCACAAGTTGTTTAATTCATTCGTTTGTAGTGCCTGCCACACACCACCAGTTTAACACGTACCTACACTACCTAACATGTATTCATTTCTCAGATAGGTCTACGCCCCAATACAACAGCCGTTTCACTCACATTTTTTCCGTGGAGGAAAATTTTTCATGAGAGCCTATAAAAAATTAATTTCTCTACGAAGGAAAAGTGACTTCTCGGCCTACCTCTCTCAGATGTGTAAACTTACCCCTTAGTTTCCTCTAGATTCACACACACCTTTGCTGTCCTATACTATCATGCTACCGATAATACCGATCCAGCAGTAGGTATCCATAACTCGGAACCTCGGACGACCGATAAAAACATTGCGCATTCTCTCATCCCCCTCCCCTGTATGAGTACGATAGTCGTCGGTCGTCGGTCGTCGGTCGTCGGCTCTCCGCAAGTGCTCCAAAGTCCATCGTACAGCCTCCTAACCTTCGTCGTGGAGGCCACCCGGAGCATTTCGTGTGGGAATTACACATTAATCCTTGTCACGTCGGGATCGTTGGTCTCCTCTTCCATAGGTGCATTTTTTTTTATATTTCCCACTTCTGCTACTTAATTCTTGTACTTCTCCGCGCGCTCGCGAGCAACACGAATAGCTCTCTTTCTTTTTTTTATGAGTAGTTATACCTACTTACATCTCTCTGTCTCTTTTTCTCTCTCTTCGTCGTGTGTCTGTCTGGCCCCCGTCCGTCTGAGCTTCATCCGTCTACCCCTCCATTTCCTCCTCTACGAGGAAGTGTTAAGTATATGTACACTGTACTAATACATACCTTTGCGCCTACGTCCCCTCGCGCCTACGTAAGCTTCAGAAATCGTGCCTGTTCACTCTAGTCGTTGTCGTCGTCGTCGTCGTCTAACTGGTGTGGTGTACGATGTATTCTCAGACCTTACATACATAAATCATATTTTCCGTTGATTCACGTGCTCAGGTCGTGCAAAGACCTCGTGTTCATTCGTGCGCGTTATTCTAAAGTTTTATTCTTGATTGCGTGGCTACCTAGTTCAACTTTACAAGTATACTGTCACCAAGATCCCCACATTTGACTCTAGCTCGTTTGTGTCTGCTTGAGTTCTGTTTGCCTCTGTTTTGAAGCTCGATATCCATAGAATTTTGTTTATTTATTTGTATTTTTTTTTTTTTTTTTTTTTTTTTATTAGAAAAAAATGAGTAGCTCTGAAGAAGTCTCTTGGATATCTTGGTTCTGTGGCCTCAAGGGCAATGAATTCTTCTGTGAGGTCGATGAGGACTACATCCAGGACAAGTTCAACCTAACAGGACTCAATGAACAGGTACCACATTACCGCCAGGCACTGGATATGATTTTGGACTTGGAGCCAGGTATGTTGGATAACTAAACGCACTACTGTTTTTTGTTGTTGTGGCTGTCATAAGTTTTAGTAAATATGTTTTTTGAATCAGATAATTGCGCGTGATTATCAATTGATAAGTGTTAAAGATAAAGCAGTGTTCAGTATAGATTTATTGGTATATATTTCGACATGTATTGCACATACCTGTCAATAAAGTGTATAAAAATAGAACAAAAATGTTTCCAATATAAGTCACCAAGCATTGGTTCAGATATACTATCTTTAAGCACCGTATTTTCTTTTTAATCATCATAAGATTGTCTTCAATGTTATAATTTGTTATACTCTAACTAATCGTCATAAAATTGTTTTGTTTTTAGATGAAGATCTCGATGATAATCCTAATCAATCAGATCTCATTGAGCAGGCTGCAGAAATGCTGTATGGATTGATCCATGCTCGTTACGTTCTCACAAACAGAGGTATTGGCCAGATGATTGAGAAATATCAAGCTGGTGACTTTGGACACTGTCCGCGAGTCTATTGCGATTCACAGCCTATGCTTCCATTGGGACTGAGTGACGTGCCCGGTGAAGCTATGGTAAAAAGTTACTGTCCAAAGTGCATGGATGTTTACACACCTAAAAGCTCACGACATCACCACACTGATGGTGCATACTTTGGAACAGGGTTCCCACACATGCTCTTTATGGTTCATCCCGAATATAGACCAAAGCGTGCAGTAAATCAATTTGTACCAAGGTACGTTGCTGTTATACTTTATTAGTATCTAACTAGAAATGATCTCTAAATTTTGTGGGTTAACCGTTTACTCATTTACACTGCGTTTTCACGTATTAATGTACACTATTTTTGCAGGTTATATGGATTCAAAATTCATCCTTTAGCTTATCAAGTTCAACAACAATCAGCAGCTACATTCAAACAACCACTCAGAGCAATGAATTACAACAACGGAAAGCGCTAAGATCCATTTAACATAGTCTAGGCAGAAAAAAAAGCAAAACTTCTTCACACTAATTGAAATGCAAATCTTACTTTCGTCCCTAAGATTAAAATGAAATGAAATATTATTTTTTATATATGATATCTCTCAATCTCTTTCCTTGCGTCAAACTGTGACGCTAAAGGCAACGTTAGAAGAATATCGTCGTTCAAAGCTATTTCTCCAGGTCTCGGGCAATAATTCTAACGTCAAAGAGAAAAAAAAGAGAGAATTGTACATTTAAATTTTTTTAAACTCCGAAGTTATAGACAGTTCTTTTTTTTCCTAAAAATTTTGACCGCGGGTCTGTGCGTGTGACCGAAATATTATTGTTCACATCAAGGAACGTAACATGTGCAGAAGAGGAAAGCTTAAAGCAAGCAAAAAAACTGATAATAAAATTGATCATTAAAAAAAATAAATATATACCTAGAATAATAGCTAGGATACAAGAGCAAAGACAAGAAAAGTAGATTGTATTTGTCTGTACAAGTCACACGCGTCATTTATGGTTGCTGCCAAGTAGTTCCTAAGCTCAAGAATGCTTTCTACTGAATTCGAAAGTCTGACAAGGAGCGCGCAGGTAGCATAAAAGAAACTTGATGAAATTAATAAAAATATAAGTGAAATGTGCATAAGCTAGATTTCTTAACCGTGAGGCGAAAAAGAAAAATAAATACGATGTTTATAACAAATTTTTTGTTACGATTCTTTTTTAAGTCGGTATTTGATAAATTTCCATTAATATAAAATATATAATTGATGCGATAACATTTTTTAATACAGTAGTGGAAATTTGTCAAAAGCTTGAGACTTGAAATCTAAATTTTATACAACACTTAAATATTTAATGACGTTTTAAATGTTCTTACAAATATTTGTGCTTATTATATTCTTTTACTTTAGTAGTTTCTTTCTGGTTTTCACGAAAATTTACATCTAGTTATTTCTTTTGAGTATAAAACAATGACGTGTGAAAAAAATTATGAAAAAATAGTAAGATGATCACTGTTCGAGTGTTTGTTGATGCTTAATTAAATTTAATTAAATCGTCAAAGAATGTGTGGTTTGCGACTGAGAATTGTATTCCTAGACTCGCAGATTCAAGCAGTAAAGTATAAGACGCGTGAGAGAAAACACATGCCTGTTATTATTGTACCGACTAAATTAAATTTAGAGGGTAAAGTTTTTATTTTACTATCGTTTATGCTTTTGATCTTACAGTCGGTTATTCGCGCCACACTCTTTACATCGAGATTTGAATCCCTCTTTTTTATAGTCTTAATATTTCTCCTTTTTCGAACGTTGTTAATTCTTGGTAAATAGTTAGTTCTTTTACATTTACTCTAGTATTACTATTCCCTTAATCTCTATTTTAATTGCGATTACGTTCTTACAACTCCACTTTTATTTATTACTTTTTTTTTAGTGCGAGTTTTTTGACGAGTATGGCACGAATCGCCAACTGAAAGAAATACAAACTTTTTTTTAAACACATTTTTTATTGTAATACAAAAAACATAAACGGCTTTTCTTTTTTAAGCAAAGGACCCTTTGACTAGCGAATCATTCATATTTTGTTCATACACAAAATGTAAATCGATCTATAAATTAATACACGACTTATTTAAAAAAACAAAAAGCAAATTGTCTTCTCATTAGTTTATTTTTATAAACCTCTAACGAAATGAAAAAAATTGTCCAACAAAATTTATTAACAACTTTTGCATCCTTCCGTGTTACATTTGAATTTCTTTACCTACGCAAAACAAAACTGTCGTTTCATTGGCCAAGAAAAAGAAAGGGTGTTGCTTTCCATTTCAGCCAATGAGCGCGCGGCTTTGATTTCAAAATTGTGTCCGAAAGACGACGGAGACCGGTACGCTACTGCTGCTGCAATTCTGCAATTATTTCAAAACAAGCATGCATGCAGTAGTAGGTAGTGGTTTGTCTTATAATCTCATAATCTCATTCAAAACCTAATTTTTGAATTGTTAAGTACGTACTTATAAAGAACTCAACCTGCGTTAGGTTGTGGTTTGGTAAAATAATTTTAAAGTCTAGGTAAATGCCATGGTGGGTGGGTTATGTTATGTTACTCTGTAAAAGTGATTTCAACAACCCTTTTTGCGTGAATTCGTTGAGACCAAAAGGTTTCGTGTGCTTTGTTGTGTTGTATAAGTGTATGTGACAGGTGTGCAACTGTGCACGGTCTTGATGGATCAACGGCAAAAAGATCAGCCAACAACAAAGAGCTTCGTATATATTTTTTCCATAGATTGCGGTACAAAGTACCTGTAGGTGCATTTGGATAACGTCAAGCTTTTTAGCGTTGCTTTCGAAGTGGATATTCGAAAGAAACCGTCAAATTGTTGTTGTTTTTATTGTGAGTATTTCATCTGCATGCAATGTTGCTACTCTTTTGCTCAAGATTATTAATGTTTGTTCTAAATAACATTACTTTTATCAACATTTTTGGTTTACGTCGTGATTCATGCAACTCGTTGATTTACTTTTTCAGTTAATCGAAATGGAAGAGCAATCGTTTCACGAGAAAGAGGAATTGGCGGAGAGTTTGACTGTGCATCCGCAGCCAGAGCCGTGGGTCAAATTCAAACCAGTGTTGGTAAAAAAGTTACTCGCTGAAATGAGCGATGATGATTTAGATGACAGTGATGACAACGGGACTCCAAAGTCTGAGAACTCGGATGATGAATCGGACAATCTTGACGGCTGTCAGCCACTGTCTGAAGAGTGCACCAGCGATCTAGTCCTCTCAAATTTGACGACACAGACAAATGTTCAAGTGGATATTGCTGTAGGAGGTGAAATTGTCGAGAAGTCTGACACCATCCAGAAAATCAATGACGTTGTAAGTGTCAAAATTACGGAGAGTATTGAGTGCAGTAAAGGCGTTGACGATGCTTTTGCCAAAAGTATAGAAAAAAGATCAGTTTCTAATTCATTTTTCAAGGATTCTTCAAAAGTGAACGAGTGCACAGCAAGGACTGAGGAAGATAAGCTTCTCAGTGGCTCTAAATGTAGGAGTTCTAAAGAATCAACAGAACCAGATGGAAGTTTACTGTCTCGATGGCAGTCACAGATAAACATAGACAAGAGAAAGTCGTTGCCAGTTAAAGATCAGAGTGAGCCCAGCATAAAATCCAAGTGTACTCCTGATCCCAAGAGATACTCCCATGGTGTAGCGTTTGGTCACACTAATGAGAGTCAAGACAAGTATGGTCACCAGTATGAAACTTACGCCAATTCTAAGGAATCTCAGGAACCGAGAAGATACTCTTCTGCAAGTAGTGGCAAGTTGTACAATACCAATAATGAATTCATGGATGATAAAATATCAGCATCTGTAAAGATGCCAGTCGATCAAGCAAATAATCGTAGGACTAGCGCCGCGCATTCAACATTAAATGTAACACATGGAGTTATGGATACACCAATGAAACATCTGCATGGATCTACAAGACCAAATCCTTGTACGTCTCACAGAAACATTTTTCAAACTCCTCAAGATAAAAACGGCAATGAGTATGCAAAAAATCCGATGCAAACTCCAGCTACAATATTTTCACACAGCTTGTCCCAAAGGCACATGGCTCAGACTCCAATGCAAACTCTAATGCCTGTTGGTAAAGAATCCACGCAAACTCCTTCAAATCGAGAAAGTATGCGAACTCCTGCAACCACTTGTGTTCAGTCACACAATGCTAGGGTTGAAAGACCCAAGTACGTATTTGTTAAATTGGATTGGGATAAAAATATTATCTTACATATGAACATTTTTTTTTCTTCTACAGATATTATAGTGCAGAAGGTAAGGGTGTTCGTAGACCGTTGGCAGAAACAATGTTCTCTGCTTCGCTTCAAGGACCTCAGCTCCCAAGATTGCAAGAAACCCCGAACGAGTCTCAATCAAGTTTGCCAACCACAAAAGATAGCAACGGTGCTCTGGCCCATGAAAATACTGGCGAAAAGAAACCTGTGTGTTCATCGCACGTAGTTCATGAGACTAAGGAAAACAAAAATCCAAACACTCATGACTTTCTCAAAAGTGAAAGCCATTCTAGTTATCAGCCAGCAATTAAAAATTCTGAGAACCACAGCAATAGTCAGCCGTCAACGCATAGCGGACATTCCTCTACCGTGCAACCAGATAACAAGCCAAAGACAGATCATCATAATTCATGTTCTAGCAGTACTAGTGGGCACAGTTCAAAAAGTCACGACAGTCACAAAAGTAGAGAAAGTCTAAGTATAGCACATCCTTCTGTTCCTGCGCAAGTTGAACAGATACCAACTGTACAGTATACAAAAACTCATCAGAATAATGTATACAACTCCAGGCAAAAAATAATTACTGTTCAAGGCCAGCAGTATTTAGTTTTGAGCGTCATAGGCCAAGGTATGAGCGGAGAAGTTGTGAGAGCTCAAGATTTATCAAACTTAGACTTGAGAGCAATTAAATGTGTCAACCTCAACAAAATGGATAGAGAATCAGTTCAAGGTTGTTTACAAGAAATCTGTATGCTTGACAAATTGAAAGCACCTTGTATTGTACACATGTACAACTTGTAGGTTTCTTCTTTAACTATAAAATGATGTATTTTCTCAACAGATGAATTAATTCAGTGTTTTCGAAATTTTCAGTGAAGTAAAACAGCCATGGGTTTATGTTGTAATGGAAATAGGTGAGATAGATTTGAGTCGTCTATTAAAATCTATGTTGGCAGAAAAGAAAAAAATACCGCTATCCATGATTCTTTATTATTGGACCGAAATGTTAACCGCGGTAAAGCACATTCATGATAATGGTAATCTTTATTTTATTACAATAATTTTTTACTTACAAAAACTCGGTGTTACATTCAGTTAAAAATATTGAAAGTTAAATTTAAATTTAATCTTAGGGGTCATTCACTCGGATCTGAAACCTGCGAATTTTTTGTTGGTAAGAGGAAGATTGAAATTGATCGATTTTGGTATAGCATCAAGCATGAATCCTGATATGACATCTGTATTGAAAAATTGTTCAATTGGAACACTAAATTTTGTGAGTCCAGAAGCTTTAATGGACGTGAATGCTGGTGGAAGCGACTCTCCAAATCAGAATGTTAAATATAAGGTAAATGAGAAACAAAAAGGAATCCCGGAAGAAATTGAAGATTATTTTTAAAAAACCATGATTTTACAGATAAGTTACAGGTCGGATGTGTGGTCACTGGGCTGCATTTTATATTCTTTAGTTTATGGTGTCACGCCTTTCAACCACATCCGTCAGCAGTGGGGCAAAATAAGAGCAATCACGGATCCAAAACACAAAATAAATTTTCCTACAACTAGCGGGAACGAACCCGTACCGTTGATTATCATAGATGTACTGCGCAAGTGCCTTCAGCGCGAGCCCAAGGCAAGGCCTACAGTAGCTGATCTCTTGGAGATCCCTTATTTGCAAGGCGACATAAGTCGACCAATAGTTCCTTCTGTACCGTCAACTATTTTGTTGAAAATAAAACAAGCTTTATCTGATGATGAATGGAAAGAATTCTCCGAGGTTAGTATAAATAGCAACAAAAAAATTTTCATTACTTTTTTATAGTAAAAAATAAAACCGAACAAATCTTTGTTTTAGGCGTTTTCTAAAATGTAGACGAAATGGATTGATGAAAAAAAAAAAAAAATTTCAAACAAATCGAACAGTTAAAAGTGTACAAATAGTATAGTTTTGTTAAATAATGTAACGGTTAGATTTATACTAAGGTGAGTTCGAAATGATCGCACCTATTTTTTTACAATAAAAGCTTCGTAAACTTTTGCCTTATATATTTTTATAGCTAGGATTATAAAACTCTCGCGAGGTGAAAGGTATGCTAATGACACCATGATTATTTTTAGATTAAAATATTGTATCACTTTATTTTCGTATGTATAGATGATTACTATAATAAAATTAGTGTTTATCGCTAACTTTACAAGTTAGCACACTTTTTTAATCAAATAACAAGTTTTGTCATTGTAGAGTTATATCGAAGTTTGTTATCTTATGTTGCTTTCTCATGCGTTAGAAAAGCTTTTAATTTATAATTAGGTACTCCATGAATCGCTTGACAAGGTCATGTGTCAAATATTTTGAAGTTATAAATAAGGGTACTTCATCTTAGAAAACGAAATTTGAAACAGTGCTCAAGTACAATGTTTTTTAATCGTTCAAAAATTAAATTACATCATAAAGACTGGTTTGTATTTTGCACAGTTTTAATTTTCAAAGTTTTTTTAGCTTTTTAAACATTTATTTCAAACCGAACTTTTGAAATATTGCGTAAAATTGGGTACAACTATTTTTTGTAAAATCTAACAAAAACTTACAATAATCTGTGAGCTAACTTGTCATGTACTCAATATTTTGACAGCCTAGTTTGATTTTGTGGGTGATTATTGCATCAGTACAAAATTTAAATTGAACAAAGATTCAATCAAGTGAATTAAAAAAAATTAATAGTACAGATTTATACGAAATTGAAAATTTAATGAAATGATTTTTTTTTATACTGTAAGTACTGTACATTTATTGCCGATCATTGCAAAAAAAATAAATTTACTTATAAAAATCATGTCTTGTTCTAACATATACTTTTTAACAGAGACCTTACTTCTAATTAAGCTAGTCAATCTATTTAATGCTTAATCGATCCTACAGTTATTAAAGAAAAATAAATTTCATACCATTATCTATATAAATATAACAAAACTTACACAATATACATATTCGATAAAGAAGCTGGCTTTGATTTTTAAGGGATGCACAATATAACAATACACAAAGAACATAACAGATTGATTTGCCTTAAGGAAATAATATTGGTGATTTCATCAATCCTTAATGACTTACACGTTACACTATTTAATTGATGCTTAAATGTAACATTTATAGTCTGACATAATTCAAATACCATTGTATTTATAAGTGGCAAGTTTGAAAACTTTTTCTATCGGTTGCCATCAGGTTAAATAGTTCGGGATATTTTGTTTAGCAATATTTTTTGGGAGATTAAAAATAAAAAAGAAATTAATTTAATTTCCTAATACACTAGTCTCTAAAAAAAAAATACGAAGTGCAGATTCTATTTGATGATAAAAAAAAAAATATCCATAAACAACTGCAATCAGTGTAGGAAAGTTGAATTTTTTTTTTTAATTTTAATCTCTCGCGGCATACAAAAATATTGCGTAGTGAAAAAATTTCATGATAGCATTTGTTACCTTTTGAAAAAAGACAGACACGATGAAAGACGAAATTCCATTGTGTGTACATAAACGAGTTTTTGTTCTTTAAACAAAATAAAAAGGAATCGCATTCTATGTGCTACTAATGCATTGTGGTAAGCTGCCAATACTGTAATAGTCGTTCTCCTTTAGGCAGTGCCATTGAATTGGGCCGTTCAAACGTTACCATAATATCCTTAATTTTATTTTTAAGCTCTCGGTCAAAGATGTGGCTTCCAGTTTGTTCGAGAGCTGTAGCCATGTCATACTCTACACTGGGCAAGGGTTCGCGGATGAAGCGTGCAGCCGTGGCCACGCTAGGTAACATATGGCACTGGAGAGATTTTACTTCCCAAAGGCTACTTTGCATGGCATTACTTTGTAGAGGATCGCGCTCTTCCATAAGGTAAGGGTCGTTGGGTGCTGCACTAATTTCATAAGGTGATATAATCTTGCTACCACTACTGCCAAGTGGTTTATCAATTAATCGCTTTAGACCTGGATGGCGCATCAGTAGATTACCAATAAATAGTAGAATTATGCGAATATCTTCGGGTGGTGCGACTAACGTTAATCGCGATAGTCGTTTTGCAAATGCAGCAACTAGAGCTTCTGGCAGATGCCTGTTAAATGAAATAAGTCAACATAATATGGTTATTAATACAAAATTCGTGATATTTTGAATTGTAGAATACTTAGAAACTATAAAACTTACGTGGAACTTAAGAATATGTCTGATAAATAAAACAGTCGCGCTTTGTACTTTGTATGAAAAATTTCTGGTTCAAACATCGAATACAGTTTGGTAAAAATATTTGGATAGTCTAAGTTGTGCTTTGTGACTAATATAAACACTCCTTGTAGCGCCAATAAACCGATCGGACCATTTGCGTCTAGAGAATCCATCAGGAAATCTGTCATTAATATGGGTTTATCTAATTGAGACATAACTCGCTCCAAGAGAACAATTAGTAGTTGCTTGTGCAATTGTTGTGTCACTTCCCAGTGCATAATGCACGACCACACTTTGTTTAAGGCTTTTTTTGCAGCAGCGTGATCACATTTGAATTCCCCTGAACCTTAATGAATAATTTAAACATGAGTATTTACGTACACAATTAACTGCAAAATATAAGTAATAGAAAAAATCCAAGAACCTTGCGGTCCACAAAGTAAATCTTGATTACTGTCGCTACTTTCTTGGGGCAGAGGCAACTTGTGTATGAAATCTAATAAATTCTTAATGTATACATTGTGTGGTTGTCTCTTTGGAGTGAGCGAAGGAAGGCTCTTCCATGTGTAATGCAGAGCATCTACATAACTAGAAATTTCTTGAAATCTTGTTATAAGAGAAACGTTATCTCTATCTGGTGACAAAATTTTCATAATAATTGATTTTAATCTACTCAGAGGAAAATAATATTCAACATTGTTTACTGGCTCCAATGGAGATTTTCCTTCTGCTGCCATTAATTTAATAGCAGTTGATAAGGCTTGTGTTTGTACAGTTGGCCTCGAGTCCTCCATGGAGTTGAGCAACTTGTCCCAAACTTCTTCATAACAATTTCTTAACCAGTTGACGTATCTAATTTCTGGTGTTGGTTCTAAAGAAAAATATACTTTAATGATGTAATTGTACAATTGCTGTGACTGTGTTACCAAACTACTATGTCAAAATACATAAATGAAACAATGAAGACTGCAGCAAGAAATATAAGTAATGATTAGAACACAACATTGAAAGGTATGAAAAAACACGCTATCCTGCACAGAGGAAAAGCTTTGAGCATGGATCACTGAACTATTCCCGGAATCCTACCTGAAATGGTTAGGGAGATGGTGCGTTCCTGGTACAAATCACCACGGCGAAGCAATTCCTCGAAAATGACTTCAATTGCCATGATACATGGATTCGGATGGCTCTGCAACACAATATATAAAGAATTGAGCATCAACGATAAAAAGGTAACCTCAAAAAAGCAAACGCACTCGAAAGAAATTCGAGGCCCTTTGCTTTGTTAAGTAACGTTGGGCTGACCTGCCACATATTGAGAATGTCCAGCAGATTATTTGCATGTTTGCGAGAGCCCAGGATCTCCTGGGCCCGCTGTCTGAGTAACTTCGACGTTGACATCTTTCAGTTCCACTTGACGTTCCGCTGCCTCGCGGCTCAGCCTCGGAAAAGATTAGAGTCTGCTCTGCTTTGTATTTATATACCTATATATAATATTGATTGAGATTTGAGAAAACACTACTTGCCCTGTCTAGCGGAGATTTTCATGAAAATTGAAAAATATGAAAATGTGAAAACGAAAAATGAAAATAAAAATCATGAAAACGAAAACAAAAAAACGATTTCATTAAACCATATAGGTAGAATATCTTTACTTTTAAAGGTCAATTTTTGGGTAAAAAATAGATTGTAAACTTGCCGCAACTAGCACAGTCAATGTCAATTTTTTATTTTCTATCTACACGATTAGTTGCGGCTGGTTTATAATTAATAAAGTGACTTTACTGTCAATAGCAATAATTATTTGGATCAGCGCCATCTAGCGGTATTTATTTTTTGGCCAAAAGTGGCTCCTAAAATTCTCAATCAGAGCATTCAGGATTAGAGCCATTTAGTCAATTATAAACCAGCCGCAACTCATGATGAAGCTATAAAATAAAAAAATAACAATATGTGTGTTTTTGGCGGCAAGTTAACAATGTATTTTCTACCAAAAAATCGACCTCCTATGTATTTATACTTTTAAAGATAAATTTTCGAGCAAAAAATAGATTGTTAACTTGCCGCCTAAAACACATGTATTGTTATTTTTTTATTTTATAGCTTCATCATGAGTTGCGGCTGGTTTATAATTGACTAAATGGCTCTAATCCTGAATGCTCTGATTGAGAATTTTAGGAGCCACTTTTGGCCAAAAAATAAATACCGCTAGATGGCGCTGATCCAAATAATTATTGCTATTTAAAGTAAAGTCACTTTATTAATCATAAACCACCGCAAATAATCTTATAAATAGACGATGAATAGTTGACGTATTCTGTGCTATCTACGGCAAGCTTACAATTTATCTTTGAGCCAAAAATCGACATGTAAAAGTATAAATATTCTACTTATCTTATGTGGCTTATAAAATCGACCACATGAAAAAAATTACAATCCTTAAGCTTTTTACCATTGACGTATGGAAGCACGGCCCTTTAACGTTATAGTTTAAATAAACAGTTTACTTATATGATACGTATTGTGTTACAGAAATCTTGAATGAAAATCAAATAAATACGTGAATTTATTAGTCTTAAAGAGATGACAGAAGAAAAAAGGCTTAAAAAAAAGATGTTTAGTGACACGAAGAGTCTCATAAGAATGGAGCATTGCATCCCACTTAATCAGAGGTTTTTAAGATATAAAGAAAGTGAAAATTCATAATTTTATGTTAAGGGTTTGTGTTTATTTGTAAAATAAAGAAAATTTGTTAATTAAACATAGAGCTTTATTTGTTTTACATTCAACAAATAATTAATGACGATTATACAAGCAGCTCTTAAATCTTATTGTAAGTCTGCAGAAGCTGATCCTACCAATCCTACCTTGATTAATTTTTTAATTAAAATGACCTTGTATGTATGTACACTGTTAAATGATTTTAAATATTGAAAGTTAACAAGTTGTTTTATTTAATAAATTCATTTTGATTAATCCTCAAAAATAATGTAATGGTCTATGTTGGATTAAAAAACTTTCAGTGTTATGTTACAGTGCAATGTATCACACATTCATGTTGTGAGGTTTCAATATTACAATAACAAAGTTTGATAACACACAAGTTAAAAGTCTCAACTAGCATCGTAAATAGAAGAATATTAGAGAAATTTGTGAACTAATAAGATTTACTAACGAGAAAAGTGACACATAAATCTTGATAAAACGTTTGAATAAAGCAATTGTTTAAGTTTTATAACTTTTAATCATAACAGTTGATACTGTAAATATGCATTTGCTCCTTTAGAATTTGGTTTTTCCTTGTTTCAATAAAAATTTGTGTTACAGAAATCTTGAATTACGATCAAATGTAAACGTAAATTAATCAGTCGAAAAGAGACAACTGAAGAAAAAAGGACTGAAAAAGAAGTACAGTCACACAAAGAGTCTCCTAAGAATGGAGCATTGGATCTTACTAAATAAAAAATCCATTTATTACAGATAAGTAAATTTTAAGTCCTATAAATAAACAAAGAACCCAACATTCTCTGATTATGTGAGATCCAATACTCCATTGTCAGGAGACTCTTCGTGTGACTGAAACTCTTTATAAAGCCTTTTTTCTTCGGTCGTCTCTTAGACTAAAAAATTCACGTATGGGCTTGATCGTTATTCAAGATTTCAGTGACACAATACATATCATATACTTAAGTTAACTGTTGATTTAAACTATAAAGTCAAAGGGCTGTAATACTGCCTGTGCTTCCATGAGTCAATGGTAAAAGGTCTAAAGGTATTGTAAGTTCGTGAATATGATTGATTTTATAAGCCACATAAGATAAGTAGAATATTTATACTCTTACATGTCGATTTTTGGATCAAAGATAAATTGTAAACTTGCCGCAGATAGCACAAAATATGTCAACTATTTATCGTCTATTTATAAGATTATTTGCGGCTGGTTTATAATTAATAAAGTGACTTGACTGTAAATAGCAATAATTATTTGGATCAGCGCCATCTAGCGGTATTTATTTTTGGGCCAAAAGTGGCTCCTAAAATTCTCAATCAGAGCAATCAGGATTAGAGCCATTTAATCAATTATAAACCAGCCGCAACTTATGATGAAGCTATAAAATGAAAAAATAACGATACGTGTGTTTTTGGCGGCAAGTTAACAATCTATCTTATGCTTAAAAATTTATCTTCAAAAGTACAAACACATAGGAGGTCGATTTTTTGGTAGAAAATAGATTGTTAACTTGCCGCCAAAAACACACGTATTGTTATTTTTTCATTTTATAGCATTACCATGAGTTGCGGCTGGTTTATAATTGACTAAATGGCTCTAATTCAAATTGCTCTGATTGAGAATTTTAGGAGCCACCAATGGCCAAAAAATCAAGACCGCTAGATGGCGCTGATCGAAATAATTATTGCTATTGACAGTAGAGCCATACAATAGATTATAAACCAGCCGCAATTAATTGTATAGATAGACAATAAAAATTTGATATTTTTTTACTATTTGCGGCAAGTTTACCATCTATCTTTTATTTTAAAATCAACCTCCAAAAGTATAGATATTCTGCTTAAATGGTTGAATAAAAGCGACTATATGGCACTACTTAGTAGTGATTACTCATTTTTTGCTTATTTCACTGAACGTTCACCTCTTTTTCCATCAGGCAACAATATCAGCCTATGGCAGCATTTGCGGAATACAGCCAGCTATATATAGGCATATAGCGTATGTATACTCCAAAAAAAACGCAAACACGCCGTGCAGAAAATAACCATAATTTTTGTTTATTGTGATATTTGTGATAACTTTAGACATGAAATGTTAATTTCTCCCTCGATCAAAAGAAATAAATAGAATAGAATAAACTACAGCGATCAAGAGTATAAGAGATACTCGCAAAACAATGGCGAGCATCAGTCATTGTGCTTTTTCTCACGACACTCAGTACCTGGCCTTTTGCGGTACAGATGGTAAATTAAAGATTTGGGAGACCTCGACAAACCGCCTGAAGCAGGAATTCGTACCTAATCTCCACCTGTCCTCGCCCTGTAGTGTCTTGGAATGGATCACCGTTGGAACTCAATCAACCACAGCGGTAGGGCCATGTGTTGATCACTTTTTATTTTCAATTTGTACCTGAGATACGGTAAGGATTCCTGTTTTAAAGAGATTAGCGGTGAAGTCTTGGGTGGGTTTCATCTCCAGGGCATCGGTCGCGTGGCTTAAGATTAAATGATGTCGAATTCACAAACCCGGCTTCACGTGTTAGTTTCGAGGTTAAGATTTTTATACCGAAATGTCAATCAAGTACCGAGGTTATCTCTTTTCGAGTAAGTATTTAGACTTGAGTCGTTCAAGATCAGAAATGTGATCATTCTGACTTAACTTAGGAGTAGCTCGTTTTGTGGTAGCAATCGTGATTTGACGCATTTAAAATTCTTCCTTTTTTTTTTTTTTTTTTTTTTTTTTTTTTTAAGGAAAGTAAAAGTACTGTTTTATAACTTACGCACAATAATGGGTTGTCAAAGACAGATTATAGAATTACAGTACAAGCCACTGAATAAACAACTACATTGATTAATTATTTTCAAGGCTTCACCATGGAAAAAACGCAGAAAGAAGTCGGTGAGCGAAGATGCAGAACACAAAGAAATCATTGCCATGGGCTCAGCAAATGGAAGCATCAGCCTGTATGATATTTCTACTTCATCAATCAGCGACAAACTTACAAACGGACACAGTTCAACAGTCACAGCACTAACATGGTCTCGTAATGCTGGATTCTTTACAGCGGCAGAAGACAAACACATAATTGAATGGAGCTTACAAGATAAATCAGTGAAATGTAAATGGAAATCAGGTAAAGCTACAGCTCTCACTGTTTTGCCGGAAGGAAAGTCACTGCTGTCTGGAGATAAAAAAATAAAATGGTGGGACCTAGAAACCAAACAGATCCTAGGAACATTCACAGGCCATGCCAATCAAGTAACTGCTTTAAGGTGTGCAAAAGTTGGTCAAGAAACGAGTTATTTATTTAGTAGTGCTAGTGGTGATGATTATCTTAGTGTTTGGTCCCTAAATGAGGTGAGAAATAATAGTTACTACATGCACTCAACAATATTGCCCTAACAGAGTCATGTAAAAATAAAAAACATTTTTGTTTAGGTGAAAAAAGATAAAATGCCAGTAGGAACACTTATTCTACCAGACGAGGTTCTTTCCTTCTCCATAAGAGCCACAAAAGAATCACATGTCATGGTTCTGTCAGTCACGAGGTCAGGGCATGCACAAATTTTCAAATATCAACCAAATGGCACTTCTACCAAACCAAGTAAACCAACACTGAACGTCTGGGTAACTGCTGATGCTGGACAAAAAGAATCGGTTCAACAAATTCCTATTCTAATAGCAAACTTAACGGAAGATTTAAAAATGGTGTTGGCATATGGTTCATTTTTGGGTTTGACTATAGAAAAAGTTGAGCCTGACTTTTCTGATGGAGTACAATGCCTTGTTAGAACAAATCTTAAGAAAACAAAAGAAAAGAAAGAGGAAGCGGTTACAAAAGTAAAAAATTTAGATATTAACAATGACAAAGTAGAATATATTGGACCAGCAGATGTAGGATCATCGACCTTAAAAAGAACGAAATCTGGTCCTGATTCACAAATCCCATTGCAGAGTAGGTTAGATAATTTAAGTTTAAATGCAGAAGCAAGTACTCTAGATAGGACAACGTCAAAAGGTGATAACATGGCACAGTTGTTAATGCAAGGTCTGCACAGCGAAGACAAAGACATTCTGTCCAGCGTGCTGCTAAACAAGAGGGAAAGCGTTATTAAGAACACAGTAGCCAAGCTTCCTGTTCAGGCGATTGTTCCACTACTAAAAGAACTCACGACAATGCTGGGAGGAAAAACTTTCCCGTAAGTCAACATTAGCAATTCGTATTATCCAAAAATAATTTACAATTTTAAAGAATTTGACACATTATTTTGTTATCAGGAGTAAAATAGCAGTCATATGGTTAAAAGCAATAGTTACTACACATGCAGCACACATGATTTCTCAACCAAGAATTCGTGACGCCTTAGCTCCTATTCTTAGTATAATTGATGCAAAACAAATGCTTTTGGCAGATTTGTCCAAGTTAAAAGGAAGAGTTGATCTCGTGGTATCACAAATTTCGAGATCTAAAAAGCAGGACATAACTGATGAATGCTTGTTGGTTTACCAAGATCAAGGTAAAAAATTTTCTGTACCTACTTATTTTGTCATATTATATTGTCATTTAGTGTAACTTTTTTCCATGCTAAATTTTGTAGATTCATCAGAAGAGGACATCGACTTTGGAAAAGTCGAACTTGGCAGCGAATCGGATGATAATTGGGAAGAAACGTCGGATCAAGAAAGAATGCAGGAGGATGTAGAAAACGGAAAATCTGACGAAGATGCCTCGATTTACAGTTCTGATTAAAAGTTGTACGGTTTACCGTACACCTTCTCCTTGAAGACGGCATAAGTTCCATTGTGTGAAAACTGTGTAAAATACGGAAGTTGTCACCTCTTTTTTTTTTTTGCCAACATTTCAACTTTCATTTTAAAAACCTTCAACTCAGCTGTGAATTGTA
This sequence comes from Copidosoma floridanum, assembly GCF_036245765.1. Taxonomy (NCBI): domain Eukaryota; kingdom Metazoa; phylum Arthropoda; class Insecta; order Hymenoptera; family Encyrtidae; genus Copidosoma; species Copidosoma floridanum. The sequence continues at coordinate 5,682,481 of NW_028321896.1, forward strand.
ACACAAACAGTGTATACGAGATCACTAGCAAACGTAATTTCATTATTATCTGATTGAGGTGGTAAACAATGTATTTAAAGCGCACTATAAAATGTATTGCAGTTTATTACCACAGCAGTTGATTGTTAAACGTACAAGTTTTCAGCTAGAATATTTATACGTTTGTTAAAGAAAATAAATGTCTTAATTTTTATTGATTGTGGCATTGCATTAATTACCTTCCTTTCCCACCAAAATCTCCGGAAAAGCATAAAGAATAGTAAATAATTGAGGAATGCGAGTCAGCGATCTGTTAAGGGCGAAGGTTAGAAACAATGAAACAATTTACTTCGTCTATTCATTTTGTCCAACTTTCGCCCCCAACAAATCGCTGATTCATATTCCCTAATTATTTACAGCTATGAAAGGCGCAAAGAATTCTATACTTGATTAAGAATAGTGGCTTAAATTTAAAATTTCGATAAATAACGAACTGCTAGTGTAACAAGGCAGTTTTATATGGATCTACTGTCAATAACAGTTTTTCGGAAATGGAAACTCAATAAAAGTAAATAATGCAAAAGTGTTTAAATAATGTAATTCATATATTTAAAATTGGTCGCGTAAACTTTCAGTAAGAATCATTCAACGAATGAAGCTATCTGTTCCGTTGGATAAGATAAATTGGCACTTCTTGTTTGCACTTGATCAGTAATAAAAAAAAGTTCGTCACTTTTTCAATATAAAACATTGATTACATTTTTGAGTAATTTCACGTATCGTGACAACGTTTGGCACGATAAAGTTTGAAAAAATGTACGCACCAATATTGGTAATGAAAATATGTTTGCTCAAACTTGCAAAAGAGCTACTAACATTTAATGTACCATTTTCAAAAATGAGAATCTATCCGTACATGCACATCAATCTCATAGTAGTTGGAATCAGTAGTCCATGAGTTGTGCGTTTCATCGATCGCTTACGACTGCCGTATTAAAATTTTACTAATACGATATCTATCGCATTCACTGATTCGTATGAAACAAGTTTTTATAAAGACGTTTACATAATTTCAAACTCGTAGCTTTTAATTTAGATAATTTGTCTATGTCTTGATAATAAAGCACTTTTTTATCATTTTTTTTTTTTTTTTTTTTTTAATTGTAATTATACGGTTCGTATTGAACAGTTTCGAGGATTGCAAAACTCAAATCTTCGATAAGTGCTGAAAAAGACGGGTATAAATCAAACTGATAATTGAACGTGGTACACAAAAAAAGTGGATAAATTTATACTAAATATAACGGTTTCGCATTGAAGATATAAACAATGTATCAGAAATATTATTACACACTTAGTGTTGAAATAAAGTTAATTTTGATTTTTATCTACAATTTTTTTTTTTTCTTTCAATATAAATAAATATTTTTAATTACATTGAGAGAGATGCTTGAAAAATATCTTGTGAGTCCAATTTTACATGTATATTGGATTTATTGTATATATTAGATTTTATCTACGTACACACGTATGTGTAATGAAATTCAAAAAAAAGTGTCAAGTAATAGTATTAAGTTTTTTATGTATGTTTGAAATGGATGGTGATAAAAAAGAAAGTTAAAAGGTCATTGAATTACAATATGTGAATAAAAAATATATTGGAACGATAAAAAAATTAATGAATCAATGGACCTACAGGATAAAAAAATTCCTTGATTTTCCCTTTTTTCATTATAATTTTTAATGCGATTTTGATTAAGTTCTACGACATGCAGTTTTACACAAATACCGAATATTTCTAACTACAGGAATCTTAAGGGAAACTCAATTTTTGTAATGCGTAATTTTTTTGTATTTTATCGAGCTTTGATGAGAGCGTACAAAGTACAAACATTTTTACAATATTGTACTTGTTTGTTATTTGCAAATCGAACAAATTTTCAAAAATAATTAACTATTCTCAATTTTGTATTTTCCAAAAAAGTATTCATTAAATTAAAATCATTTTTTCTAAAATACTAACAACTTTCTAATATTTATTGAAGTGAAGTATGAAGAGCTTCATTTTTATTTAATTGATGTTTATTTCAATCAAATAAAATTTATTATTAAATAAAAATAAATAAAAATGGAAACCAAATTGTTACTAAGTCCTATGTATATATATGTGCTTGTTCGAAAAGCTAATAAACACGCTGGTCAACTAACGATCTGTCAACTTCATTTTTTTTTCGCACTTTCGACGCTATTGCTTATCGTATTATTATAAAGAATACATATACTTTCTCTCTTTTTTACACACACAAATTCATGCTCACAAAGAGTCAGCAAACAACCTGTTTATATAAATCCTCAACGCGACGAGATAATGAAGAATAATATTAGTGCAAAATTAGGAAATCACACAAATCACCTCTATCTTATTTTTTCAACACTCGTGTTGCTGTTTTTTGGGTGATTATAACGCCCCGAATACGATTTTTTTTTTTTTTTTTGGTGCCTCGAGCGTTATGTGGATTCGCGCGATGTTAGATTATAATTGACCTTTTTGTTTCATCAATTCAGATCCGTTTCGGATTATCGCTTTTCTTTATTTATTTATTTAACGGTTATTAAAAATTTGGTGATATTTTTTTTACAATAGTACACAAACAATATACTAATTTGAATTGATTATTCATAAAAATGCTTTTCATCTCAAAACTATGCAAATACATTTATAAATGAATTAATGCAGCTGATGGGATAAAATTATTAATTTCACCAATATTTAACGCTTCTACAAGTCGGACGTAAAAATTATCATAATTTAGAATACTATTTGAAGCTCACTGTCCTTAAAATAAATTGATATTTATAACTTATCGAATCAAGAAAAAAAAATTTTATTTTATTTAAAATGTCATGAAACGTGTAAATATTATTAATAATTAATTTTAATATTCCTTTATACAGCAATGATGATAAACCTAATGCAGAAAACAACAAAATATGCAATACTTCTGTAAATTGTAAGAGTCAATTTTGACAAATGATGCAGTTTGACATTCAAGATGTTTAAAAAAAAAAAAAATTTCATTTACTTCAAGTGATAATAATTTCTACAAGTATATACATGTAATATGAGATCATCAATTGATATTCCAACAAGTAGATAGAAATAATTCAACTTTTCAGTATAAAGTAATACTACTTTGATTTTCACCAGAATAAAAAGTATAATTACAGTACGTGATTATATTATTTTTTTTTTTCAAATGTATTTTGATGTTTCTTGACTGAAATTCTCACAAGTCACTATTTTCTATACATTTTACAGATGGTGAAATAAAAATTTTTTTCCAACATAAAGTTATTAGAAGGTATTTTTTCTTACACAATATTGTATCTACAAATTATGTAATTATGTAATTATTTTTATTACAACAAAAAATAAATTCTGAAAAATAGTTTACACTACGAAAAAAATTTCGTTTTGACGAAACCTACAAATATTTTTTTTTTTTTTAACCACGCAGAGCTCTAACATATGAAACTAAAATTTGTGATACAGCAATAAATGTTTTTAAAACAACATTAACAAACAAAACAAATCACCCTCTTCAGTCTTATGAATAATAAAATATAATTCAATTTCATAATATTAAAGTACGAAAAAAATTTTTTTTGGTTCAATAAAAATTGGGTCGTAAGTTATGTTTTTTGTAAATCTCCAACTTTTCTTAACTAAACAATTGAAAATGTCTTGTTAATAAGCTACATGCGTATGACTGATTTTTTAACTTTTTGAACTCTACATAATTAATGTTAGTAATTTTATTCCCTTCCATTAAATTTATTGAACTTGGAACCACCAAGTTTTTACATTAAAACGAAGCTTATTCAATACATACATAAGAACGCGTAAAGGCGAAAAAAAAACTGTTTTGAAAATTATTTTTACTCAACTCAAATTTTGGTCTGATGAATTACTGGTACTTTGGATTTGTTATAAAAGTTCAGAAATACCAGACAGACACATATATTTGAGAATTAACCAAATTCGATGAGGTCCTTTTTAATTGAGTTAGTGCAGTACTTGTATAACTACCTACGTAAAAATGGTAAAAAATGAATAAACGATCAAATGGATGGCAATCGAATCGACGTCATTGCAAAAGCCAACTCTCGCGGCAGCCAGTTGTCGGGGAGTTAATATCATAAAACAAAATAAAATAAAATCAGCGAAAGCGCGAATCGCCCAACTGGTGTGGTTACGCAAGTTTTCGAAAATCAGGCTCCCTCTCGCCCCGTGGGTCAGAGGGCATCTAAGAGCGCCGTGTACAGCGGTGTATTGGACGCGCTTATCTCCAACGAGCCGGCAATTTCGGCGAGTATAAAAAGCCCGGCCGATCGGACCGAGAGCATTCGCTTCTGCCCCAAAGTTGAGGGTAAGTGCACCGGCAAGTAACTCTTGGCGGTCTTTGGTCAGCCGCACTAGCAAATCATTAAAAAAAAAAACAACAACAACAACAACAACAACAACAACAACAAAAACAACCCTCGAGATCACGAAGATGATGCGTAACTGCATCGTTTTCACCCTGTTGGCCGTCTCCTTGACGGCGGCCACAGGCTACCAATACGAATACTCGTACAAGACCTACACCGCCGACGTGGATTTCCTCCACAAACAAAAGAAGGTCTTTGATCTCCTCGCCTACGTCGACCAGAACATCATCACCGACACCGAGTACTATGAGTACGGTCACACCTTCGAGCTGGCCAACCACATCGAGTACTTCACCAACCAAGTGAGTTCACCGATTGTCATTCTCATATTTTTTATTATATATTATACAAAAAACAAAAAACCTTCGACTTAACGTCCCAAATGTGTAACGTAAAAACGATGTTTTCGTCCAGGATGCCGTAAGCGAGTTCCTCGAGTACTGGAAGTCGGGTGACTACCTGAGCCGTGACGCCCTGTTCTCGTACTACAACGACGAGCACCTCTACGAGATGAAACTCCTTTACCAAGTGTTCTACTTCGCCAAGGACTTCACGACCTTCTACAAGGCGGCCTGCTGGGCCCGCACTTACATGAACCCCGGGGTGTTCCTCGCCGCGTTCACGAACGCCGTGACCTACCGCAGCGACACCAAGTACATCCGGCTGCCCCTCATCTACGAGATCTTGCCCAGCATGTTCTTCGACTCCAAGGTCATCCGTGACGCGTACAAGTACAAGATGAGCCACTGCTACAACAAGTACTACAAGGACTCGTACGACATGGAGAACGCGGTCGAGACGTACTACGTGTACTCCAACTACTCGGACTATTACAACTACTACGGCGCCGCATACAACAACGAGTACAAGCTGAGCTACTTCACCGGTGACATATCCCTCAACGCCTACTACTACTACTTCCGCATGGCCTTCCCCTTCTGGATGGACCTCAAGAGCTACGACCTCCCCAAGAGCTTCCGCGGTGACTTCTACTACTACATCCACAAGCAGATCATGTCGAGGTATTACCTCGAAAGATCCTGCAATGGTTTCAACGAGCTCGATTACTTCTCCTGGGACAAGATCAATTTGCCCGGCTACTACTCCGACTACACCTACGCCAACGGCATTCCCATGCCCAAGCGCGACTGGTGGAACTTTGTTCCCTACTACAAGGCCAAATCCGTCGAGGTGAGTTTTGCATTTTTCAGGCATATGTACGCGTGTGTTGTACAAGCTCTCATCCTTAATATTCTCTTGGTTGTTCTATATATACACATATAGTACATCAAACTGTTGGAGACTCGCATCTACGAAGCCATTGACTTTGGCTTCTTCTACAACGAATCCGGCAAACCGGTCGACCTGTACACCCAAGAGGGCCTCAACTACCTCGGTAACCTCATCGAGGGTAACTTCGACTCCGAAAACCTCCAGTACTACGGCTCGTACGATGCATTGGCACGTAACATCCTCAGCATGAACTACGAATCCACCAGCAAGAACTACTACATCCCGAGCGCCATGCAATTCTTCTCCACCAGCTTGAAGGATCCCGCGTTCTACAGGCTCTACGACAAAATTGTCTACTTCTTCCAGAGGTAAAAGACCACGCGTGTTGGACCCTTTTACAATGGACATTGCCAAAATACAACAATATATCAATGTTGTACAATTACCATGTGTCCGTAGATACAAGAACTACCTGGAGCGCTACAGCAAGGAAGAGTTGGACTTCCCCGATGTGAGCATCGAGGACGTCGAGGTCGACAAACTCGTGACCTACTTCGACGTAAAGGACTATTACATCAACAACGCCATAACCGTGAACAGCTACAAGGAGGGCAAATCCTTCAACATGAAGGCCTGGCAGTACTTCCTCAACTACAAGCCCTACACCTACAAATTCTCGGTCAACAGCAAAAAGGAGACCAAGGGTATAGTGCGCATCTTCCTGGGACCCGCTTACGAGGGTGAACAGTACGTCGACTACTACTCGTACTTCAGCAAGTACTACAAGTACTTCTTCGAGCTCGACCAGTTCGAAATTGGCCGTAAGTTAGCTCATCATGATCATTGACACGTTGTACTCGGGATGGTTGTGATATGTTATTATTATTGTTATTATTATTTTTTTTTTTCTTTTTTTTTTTTTTTTCTTCCCTTACAGTCAAACCCGGCATGAACACCTTCGAGCGCAAGAGCACCGACTCTCCGTTCTTCTACAACTACAACTCCCTCGGTAGCGACGCCTACTACAAGAAGATCATGAAGGCCATCGAGGGCAACGAGCCGTTCACCTACGGCGAGACCCGCTACGGCTTCCCCAGCAACCTCATGCTCCCCAAGGGCTCGGTCGACGGCATGAAGTACAAGATGTTCTTCTACATCAGCCCCTACCAGGAGGGCAAGGTGTACGACATGCCGTTCTACGGCCAATTCAAATTCTACGGCCAATCGTTCGGCTTCCCGCTCGACAGACCCATGAACCCCTGGTTCTTCAAGCTCCAGAACATGTACTTCAAGGATGTGTCCATCTACCACATCAAGGACTACAACAGCAAGTACTAAACGCCCGGGCCATACCCGCTAGAATTACAGCTTCCCCCATAGGCATGGACTTTGTGGACTTTGCTAGTTGGCGACAAAGTCTACATATGTGACGAAATCAACAAGACTTGATAATATTTTGTTATAATTAATTTTTTTTTTTTTTTTCACTGCTGTTCTTCACGTTAAATGCTCATTAACGAGGACGATCGTCTCTCTTATGTTGGGAGATAGGTCTCCTTCATCATTGAATACACTAGAAATAAATGAATAATTTTATTTTAAAAACCATACACATACATCTTGTTCTTTGATATATTTTTGTCACGCAAAAATATACCATTACCCTTCTATCATCTTACATAGTTTACTTGTATATAATATATGTACCCGTATGTGGGTGCATGAATTATTATTACGATGTACCTATAATGTATACTTCGATACGAGACTTACCAAAGACTTGTTTCGTCTATACATCTCATCTCGAGGTCTCAAAACAAAAAATATTCTTTAATCTTTCGAATTTCGAAAAATCCAGTGACCATTTTCCGGTACACTGCATACGCCTAGAACAGTAGTACTTAAGTAGTATTCGGTATAAATTGCAACAATACAGACATTAAAGTACCACTTTGGAATACAAAAGAAATTTAAACAACATCAGTTAGTTTATGAAAACAAATACTTACGAGTATATGTAAAAAACAAACACACTATTACTCGGTAAGAAAAAGTTAACGATACGATAAAATTACCATTCATTTTCGTATGCTATATAATGGAAAACGAAATGGCAAAGACATGGATCTTTCGTTGCAACTGAACCTGTCGTATGATCATCATATCAAGAGATGTGTGGCAACAGAAGAGATACGCTAAAACGTTTGTCCGAATTTTTAAACATTATAATTATTAGATAACAAGGGAGGAAGATGAACTACTCGTGAAACTGTAATTATTTAGGTTTAAAAATTATAAATAACTATTTAGGCTAGTCTTCGAACTTCAAAAAGTATAAGCAATTCTCTACGCGTGTTTCTGTACCGAGGAACCCGGTGACTCTAACGTATATATATATATGTCGTTATGCCATTTAGCAATTGAGTAATATACCACATATACTACCAATAAATCAACACCTATAGATAATATTAATTCGACTATCACCATGGACATATGAAATGGAAAACGTGTCTATATTTGTAAGTTCACTGATGCGTACGAAAGGTAGAATTTTTTTTTTAATAATTAATTGAAAAACCAGCCATTGTACTACCTCCTTCAAATAAACGAGATACATAAACACAGTAATTGGCAAAAAAAAAGAAAAGTTTTTTATCGGTGTAACTATACTTTGAAAAGACCAACACACTACCGGCCAATGACCAGCGCCAAACCTATTTTGTATACATAGTAAGTAAATGCTTCGATGTATACTTGAACAGAGGCTTTTATCTTCAACTTTGTATAACTGTTACGATTACTCGTTTATCATTTTCAGATATTTTAAAAAGATTTTCCCAAAAACCTACTAAACACGTGTTTCACATTTAGTAGTTTTTAATGAGGGCATATATATGAATTAAACACTTATTTTCTCAACTAATTGATTCCAAACTAAACAAGTAGACGCAACCGTAAGTACAGTAAGGTAAATTTGTCCCAAAATTTGATCTTTGCGATGTCGAAGAATCGCAGCCGGCACTTCATATTTAATTGTGGGATAATTAAAATTTCCAATTAAAATAAGTATTTAGAAAATGTTCGAAATATTTTGTTTGCATACTTTTCGCAAAAACAACCCTCCCCCGCTGAAAGAAGAATGAATAATCTGAATGTACTTCAAAAAGACTACAGGTATCGCTTTGACCATAGTTTGGTCATGAATCAATTTTTGCAAAGAACTTGGCAGCATCGCAACAAAACTCAAATTAGGTATTTTTTTTTTTTATATATATATTTACTTAGGTACAGGAGTGACTCCAAAAAAACGTGTATACTTGCAAAGTGCAATTACAAGATAATAAACAAAGTAAAAGGGATACAATGAAATGTAAAAAAGATTGGTAGGTACATCTCGTTAAATTAGTAGGTAACTTACTGTTTCATTCTTTTTCAACTTGAAAGTAATAACACTAAATTATTATTATTATTATTATTGTTATTATTATTATTATTATTATTATTATTATATGGACGAAGTTAAAAAGTTAACATGTATGCCTGCATTTCTCGAATAATGTATGTGGTGTTTAACTATGTATAAATAAACACGAAATATTTTCCTCAAATGGCTCTTGTTTTGATAACTTGATCATAAAATTAAGTAATTAAATTCATAAGCACAATACATGTAAGATTAGCCAGCTACAACATGGTTTGTGTCAAATGGATTAGATAGATTCGAGTTTCTAAGACCAAATAGCGGAGTAGGGAAGATCAAGAGTTTTTTTTTCAAAAGTATACTGCTTGATCTCGTAATACAGCCAAGTAAAAACGATGCGGTTTGACATTAGGCCCAACCATGTCAATTGGTGCGGGACCAAGTGGCTATAGCGATCAGTTGAATCAATGATAATTGCGCGAAAAACAAAAAACTTGATTGGCATTTTGCGGGTTTTACGCAAGACCCGGCGCCTTTTGACCACCCGAGATGCTTGTTTTCAAAAATACAGTCTTCGGCCAGCAGCACTTTATCTTCAATTTACGTAATCGTTCGAATTCCCCGTAAGAAAACTAGTATTTTCAAATCATATCTTATTTACACGCGTCTCGCAAAAACAAAAAGTTTGACCCCGCGTCAAAAAGTGTATCAGCTTATAATATATACACACATTTCGTAGGTGTATTTTACTGTTTTTATTTTCTCGTGCCAATCAGTTGTATCAAAATATAATGACTAATATAAGATATTATAAGATAATATAAGAATTGTTGCTGCTCCGGCACTTAATCCGATTACACACAATTTGTCCAGAGCGGTCAAACTTGATAGTTCGATTTTAATCGATAACAAAAAAAAAAAAAAAAAAAAAAAAAAAAAAAAAAAAAAAATTTGTACGTACTTGATTGTTGAATGTTTTTCCCAAAATGTTGAAAAATAAACATGATGATCTTAAAACTTTGGGGGTAGTGAGGCGCAAGGTTTGAAAAAAAAACTATATGCAAGGGAACGTTAACTTTGCTTGGGCTCAAAATAACAAAAAATGAGTGTGCACAGGAAAGTCTTAAAAATCTCGAATGTTCGGTGAAGCAATTAATTCCTTATTTTGAAAACATAAGATGTCTCGCTCTGACTCGCTTCTTCGTGTATGACCCGTGTATTTTTTCGACTTATTTTTCCACAAAAATATACACTGCGTGTTGGCCAAAGTTTCCGTACACGCATCAGAGCTGGATGATTGGTATGGTCGCGATCACCACCACCGTCGCAATTATGTGCTCGTATAACGTGGTACGTCTGGGTGACAGTGCGACATTTGACCCCCACGAAAGCGATGTCGATTAAACAACACCTCGTAGATTAAGCGTAACTCTTATAAAGCTCAGGGCGAGGCCTCTGTGCCATCAGTTAGCGGCTATACTTGAGGTACCCTCCTCTACTTATTTACCAAACGAAATCATACACCGTCCGACATTGCATCATCCAATTGGTTCATTACTTTTATATATTTCTTCATTTTGTTTATTTCGCGCTCCTAGGCTTGGAATTTTTTTTTTTTTTTTTTTTTAACGGTTTACACGTCTCTAACAGCACAAAGTGTTTCAAGCATTGAAAATATTTTTGTGCGAAAAAAAAAAGAAAAACAAATAACTTTTTGTCTCCTTTCGCGTTAATTTTCAAGCAATACGTGGAAAATGTTTGGCGATCCTATTTGGACCCCAATGCCTTGTTGGTTAAGCTTCTTTATAGTAGTCTTCTAGTATTTAAATAAATAAAACTTATTATTATTATTGCTAAAAAATATTATAAAGTAAGTTAACGCTCCATCTTGAGTGCTGCTATTATCTTGTACGAGAAGCCATTAAAATGCATGGGACGTTGTGTGACGTTTTCAAAATGATTAAAACGATTTTACAACTTTATGACAATTGTCTTTAATTTTTAAATGTCACATAGTTTTGGACCCGCGTTTAAATAATTTTTTATCAATCAAGCGTGTGACAAGGTGGATACCGAGTCAATCGATTCCATCAATAAACGATCAATCTTTTGTTCTACCACCCGACCAAGATAAAAATAAATCCGTAGTTGATAATATTATAAGTACAGTCATGTAATCATTAACACCGAATTTCCCAGTTTTGCGCTTGCCCACATCATTGCCATTAACTGCTTGTACTGTAATGCATCCACCAGAGCTCATTCATCTGTATTTTGTTGAAATAATTTTAATTTTAATTTTAGGCTTCGATTAGCACAAAAAAGAGAGAGAGAGAGAGAGAGGGGGAAAAGTAAGGAAGAAAGGACAAAAAAAAGCCGTGATGCTCGGTAGGCTAGTACTTTTGTCGGTGGTGGCCGTCGGTTGGGTGACGGCCCAAGCCTACAAGCCGGAACACAAGATCGAACACACCGCCGACATGGACTTTTTGCTCAAGCAAAAGCGCGTCTACCAGATCATGTACCACTCCAACATGCCCGAGTTGAAGGCCGAGCTTCACAAGGAGGGCCAGGAGTACGATGTCGAGGCCAACAAGGACAACTACACCAACAAGGTATATTATTTTGGGTGTATATTTACATTTTTGGATTAAACAAGAATAAGTATGTATACCATATCGATTTTGCGTCAACTATATAAAATCAATCAAACAGTTACTAAAATCATTAACTTATGGAGCTCATTACGTATTCATACATCCACTTTCCTTGACGAAAAAGAAAAACAGTCTGGAAATTAGATTAATCACTCCGAGAGAACAAAATAATGAATATTAAAGAGAAATCCCAGAAAATATTACCATTTCGCACGGTTAATCCGATACAAATTGGCAAAAAAGGAAAAAATTGTTACTTTTAATGGTAAAGATTATTGTTTGAATAGTCAAAATTATGGTTCGAATAGTCAAAAATTCCTATACGGGAAGGTAAAATTTATCAACCAATCCTTTTAAGGTTTACTGTTCTAGCCATAATTTTAACTGTTAATAAAACAATCTTTACCGTTAAAAATAATAATAACATTTCCCAACTGTGAGGAAAAGTAATTTTTGCTGGAATGTCTCCATAATTGTTGTTCTTTTTTTTCCTCAGTGTACAAAATATGTCCAATAGAAGAGAAAACAATTAAAAAAAAAGTATGTTTATTTGCATGAACTTTCAAAATATACATGTTATTTACCCAAAATGAATTATCCCGAATCGTATAACTATGTATGTATGAATGACCTCTGAATCGAAGTGCGCAATATATATACACACGTGTAATGTTCTTGTGCCATCAGGAGGTGGTAACGGAGTTCCTGCGTCGCTACGAGCACGGCTTTTTGCCGAGCGAGGCCGACTTCTCGATATACCACCCCCGATGCCTCGCGGAAACCATCGCCGTGTTCCGTTTGCTCTACTACGCCAAGGATTTTGACACCTTCTACAAAACGGCCCTATTCTGTCGCAACCGGATCAGTCCCTCCGTGTTCAGCTACGCGTACTACCTCGCCGTCATCCACCGGCCGGACACCAAGTTCATGAAGCTGCCGCCCCTGTACGAGATCACACCCACGTACTTCTACAACCGCGACTTGCTCGAGAAGGCGCACCATTACAAGAAGCACGGCCAGTTCGGTGAGTTGAAGTACAGCCAATTAAGGGCAGAGCATGTAAATATAACACCTTTGTCCCACCCCCCTGCAGTGCCCAAGCACAGCGCTGGCTACGACGCGTACGTCATCCCGTACAACTACTCGAGGGTGTCCAGCGAGTACGACTACGAGCAGCGGCTGGCGTACTTTACCGAGGATATCGGGCTGAACTTGTTCTACTACTTTTTGCGCAGCATGTACCCGTTCTTCATGAGTAGCGAGGAGTTCGGCTGGCCAAAGTACTTCCGGGGCGAGGAGTACCTGTACGGCCAGGACCATCTATTCAACCGCTTCTACCTGGAACGGTTGAGCAACGACCTCGGCAAGATCGAGGATTACGACCACAGTAGGCCGTTCTATCCGGGCTACTGGCCCTCCCTCGACCATCCTAATGGACAACAGTTCCCATCCAGACCCGCCGACGCCTACTTCCCCAGAGACAAGTACCAAAAGATCAGGGTACGTTATTTGCACCTATATATTATATGTACATCAGAGCGCGCGGTGGCTCAGTCGGCTAGGTCGTGGATTGGCACGCGGGGAGACCGTGGTTAGATTCCCGGCCGATGCGACTTTCGGGCAAGTACCTCTGTGATTTCTCACTTGTGCTTTTTCACCACGCAATGCTCCTCGAGGAGGGTTTAGGCGACCTCCTCGCAGCATAATTGCCTAATTTTCCCCTACCCCCCTCCCAGTAATGGGAGGCCTCCCATCCCTTTCCTTGTCCCTTTCCCCAGTGCTAAGTGCCCATAGTAGTGCCCTTATTAAAGGAACCGGACGTAGAGCACTATAATATAAAAAAAAAAAATATTTATATCATCATACTTTTACATGCGCCTTATTTAGTGGCAAAACCCCGGGGCTAGAATAACGATTATTTATACCTGCATCTTGAATGTATGAAATATCCGAGAAATCATCATTTGAACGGTCAAGTTCTAAAAAACCGGGAATATATATATTATCGAGTTGGAGCCATTTGGGATGAATCAATGCGCATCTTCACTGGTATAATCGTGGGTGTTGAGCTGATGTAGAAACTGAAAACTAAAAAATCGAAAACCGTAAATGTTCAGGAGTTTGAAGAGTACGAGTCGAGAATCAACCAGGCGTTGGACTCCGGGATCGTGTACACCAAGGAAGGCAAGACCGAGAAGATCCTCAACTATGGTGGTATCAACATCCTCGGCAACATGATCGAGGGCAACGCCGACTCGTGCAACCCCATGTACTACGGCAACATCGAGGCCCTCGGCCGCAACATCATCGGCTTCGGCTCGGACCCGGACACGAGCAGCAATCTCGTGTCCAGTGCCCTCGAGCATTTGGTGACGAGCGTCAGGGATCCTGGCGTCTGGAGGCTCTGGAAAAGAATACTCAACTTTTACCGCAGGTTAGCCCACCCAAAACGTTAGTATTGTTTATCGCGTTAATTGTACATGTTTATTATCATTATCCCCCGTGACGCGTCGCAGGTACAAGAAAAACCTGCAGCCCTACAAGCCCGAGAAAATCCGGTTCCCCGAGTTGAAGATCGAGTCGGTGACGACCGACAGGCTCGAGACCTTCTTCGAGCCGTTCGACGTGACGATAAGCCACGGGTTGCCGATTGTCAGCGAACACGAGGCCAAGGACCACGTGGTCCAGACCCGGCAGTACCGTTTGAACCACAAACCCTTCAAGCTGTACATCAACATCGAGTCCGAGAAGGAGGTCAACACCTCCATACGCTTATACTTCGGTCCAAAGTACAACGTGCACCGGCAGGAGGAGAGCCTTCAACAACGTCGCCCCTACTTTTACAGTTTAGACATGATTCTCTACCGTCGTAAGATTATGTTTTTTTTCTATACATTATTATATATATGCATGAGGCACAAAGAGCACTTGTATGATGTGCACACACGTTGTACACGGTTGCAGTGAGCCCCGGGATGAACAAGATCGAGCGCGACTGCAACGATCTTTTCTTCACGGTGGAAGACAGCGATCCGAGCGAGGTGTACTACAAGAAGGTCCTCGACGCGATAGCGGGAAGCGGCGAGCTCAAGTACCAGCAGGTCGTGTACGGTTTTCCGCAGCGGCTGATTCTGCCGAGGGGCAGACCGGAGGGTATGCCGTATCAGTTATACGTGCACGTGTCGCCGTTGGAGAGCGACCCGTTGTACTACTGGTCGCCCACAATTGGCGAGTCGCTGCTGGACTCACGGCATTTCGGCTTTCCCTTGGACAGGCCCTTCCACGAGCACGAATTCCACGGACCGAATTTCTACGCCAAGGACGTGCTCATTTACCACTCGATGGAGAACGACGTGGGCTATTGATTCGCGCATTGTTTATCTCAGGAACGGCAAATTATTTCTTTGTCGTTTTCTTTGTCTCTTCGTTAACACAAAAAATAAGACAAAGCTGATTTCTTTTGGTTTTTTTTTTTTTTTTTATAAATCGTACAAGTTTTTTTTTTTCGTTACGTTAGTTCCTCTCGAGGAGTTATACTATGTTGCTTGGATTGCTGTCATCGGTTTACCATACGCTTGTTTATAACGTTCAACATTTCATGAAATTAAACGATGATTATTGTACGTATTAATATGATTAAACTGTTCAAACGAGTATACCTTCTTTTTTTAATCATTTTCATTGGCGTTTGAACGACTTGGGGCCCCCCAAAGGACGAGGACAGGGACACCACTTTCTTCCACATATTAACAAGAAAAATGCCTTGCTCGCGTTTAACGCGGACAAGCCACGGGTACAATGTGAGACCGACATGGATTGGGAATAAACAGTGTAGGCTGGAACACTAAAAATATACGTCATCGTTTTAGTCGTGACCCACATCGTGACTTGTGTAGTGTGACTCTTGGACGCGTTTTGCAAATCAGCACTCTCTGCACCACCACCGAGTATACACAGCTTGAAACAACTTTTTTGAATAATGTTTGAGCACGTTCGCCTTCTGAGAAAGGGCTCAGTTAACAATACATACAATATGTATAAGTACAGGGACAAACAACAAAAGCCGAGGATTGTGGTATACCGTTCGTCGGGGATGAGCCTCTTTGTCCCTAAATGACGCTGCAAATAAAAAAAAGTCTCATGTTAAAATGAATACCGATCATACGTAACATTTGTTTCAAAACGAATTATGCGTTGACATTTTACGCGATAAGAAGATATATAAGAACTTTTGTTTTTTATGAAAATGCTTGTGGATCGTGGGACAATTTTGGAAAATAACGTTAAGAAAAGCATCAATTTTTAGGAGGAAACAAAAAAAATTGTTAAAAATGAAAAATCGTTCCGAAGGCATGACGCAACGAGTCGGTAAATACCTAGGCATTATGCATGCGGTGTGTATATAATGTATTCGGCATTGTACATCGAGATATGTACTGTTATGAGCTAAAACTGTACAGTTAGACGTAGCAGGAAAACAAGCAGCAACGACTCTGATGAGCAAAGACTTGAAACTGAGAGACCCACACGTGTATGTGAATAATAATACGGTAATGAACGCCTCCGAGGCCTCATATGCTTTATAATTTAAATTTCCATTGGATGATCGCCCGTATAATTATTAACGATCAATTTAAAATTAATGACGTATCGTTTTACATAATATGCATTATAGATTTAGTTCGATAATAGCCATATTGAGTCTAAAAATACAATACACATATATTTGTTTACGCCTTTGATGTTTTTTTTATAACTGTATATATAGGCTTTGTTGAACAATGCTAGTATGAGTACTTTCAACGGAGAATTTGTGAAATCTGCCTACTCTGCAACTATCAATTTGTCGTAATGGCACGTGCGTGTGTTTTTATTGCAATAACACACGATTGCGCCAAAAATATTCACGACAGAAGACTAATTATAGCTGTAAACGAGTACTCTTGCGAATGTCAACGTTGAAAAAAAAAAAAAAAAAAAAAAAAAAAAAAAGAAATTTATTTACACTACTTAGTCATCAAAACTTGGGACTTGGGTAAGCGAATCGTCTCGCTATTTTAAAATTATACAAAAAAAAAAAAAAAAAAAAAAAACAACGGAAGTTTCCATATGACTGAACTGTTACACGATCTCTTACAAAACACCTGCAGGTCCATCGAGTCCCACAAAAAGCGTTATACAGAGAAAAAAGTTTTCAACTGCCCCTTCCTCTCGTCGCTCGTCCAAGTCAACGAACTTGAACTCGCTCGAACGAGAACGTCATATATATATACAAAAAAAAAAAAGAAAAGAAAAAAAAAAACAGTCACCACTATGCCACTCGCAGCGTGTTACATATATACAAAAGGGTAGAGCCGAAGCGTCAATGACACCGTCCACCGACCCTTGGGCGTATAAATACCTATTGTGTACCGATACCCGCAAATTCTGTCAGGAGTAGGCCTCTCGACTTATTTTGGTCAAGGTCACAGATGATGGACGTCACCCTGTACCGATGTATAAGTATGGTTCGGTAGCACACACGTAAATATACGCACTTGTGCATGTATATAATATTATGGGGCCAGAGGGGGGAAGGAAGTCTCGGGGGCAAGAATGTGGGCCGTTAGCCGGAGCGAGTGTGCACACCTGGGAGCTGAGCGGCGCCTTAGTTTTCGTTCGAGCTTGCGCCGGTTAACAACGCACCGAGACCCCGCAAGGAAGTCCCAAGGTGGAGGATTTTTTTTTTTTTTCTGGCCACCGAGTACCTGCCGCGGCGAGTCCTCGCCATGGAGTTCCGCACCTTTGTTGTGAGTATACGGTGCGATTTTCTTTCGGGGACGCCGATTTTTTCTTTTTTTTTTCCGCATCCTTTGACACTCTGAACGAGAAAAAAAAAAGAATCGTACACGCGAAAGACAACAGGTGGGTATTAAAATAGAAAGGCGAGAGAGCGCGTTGTTGTCTCTAATTTTATGGTGCAAGCACGGGAAAATCGGCATCATCCCCGCACAGCGCGGCGTCTTCAATCACGATGTTTAATTGCCTCGAAAGCAAGTCCATATATATTGTATACAAAATGTATGACTTTCGCTCGCCGCGAATCAAAGGATCAACACTTTCGCAAAGTATACAACTTATACGTTTCCGCAACAATAACTCAACAACTCTGGTATAAAATTACGCCCACGAGCGACTTCCGCTTCCTCCTTCCGAGCCGTGCAGTGTGTAATGTATATACAGAAATAAGCTCGGTATAATGTGTATCCGAAAGCACCATGAAAAACACAACAACGCGTGTATAGGGTACGCGAGTTGAAAAAATAAAAATGAGGAGCTTCAAACAACCAAGCCTCTCTGCGTTACATTGTACAATATAACATAATATGCCAAAGAGCGTCTGTATATATTAAGGTTTTTTTATTGCGTTCGTGAAAAACCGGTTTTTCGCGGATCATCGGCACACACTCGCGCTCCGCGGGCCGTAACTGTAACGTTGGCGCCGCGTTAACGTCCCGGAGACGATATTTTACCGGCTCATCTAACGCCAAGGAGTCTGCGTGGTTGCATCCATACATGATTGTAGAGGATATATTATATATGTATTATACGTGCAGGCTCCGTGCTCTTCGGGCAAGTAGGTTAAACGCGCAATGCCACGTAAATATATTTATATATCCTGCCCCGCGGTTTTTCGCGATTCAAAGGATATATTTAATGTGCCTGTGCATGTGTATAATTATGTAGGCGCTGTGGGGTGAACGATTGCTTGATTGTTTAGACGCGCTCGAGAGAGATGCATTTGGCTGTCCAAAGTGGAGCGAAAAAACCATAAAATCGGTACACAAACGAGGAAAGAACACGGTGGCACACATTTCCCGTGCATCGTCCGTATATATATATAGGTATGGATATACGCGAAGACAGAAATGGGACTGTGTAATACATGTACATTAGGTATATACATACACGTTTCCAGGAAGATCCACAATGTTAATTTACAATCCACGAAGGTATTAATAAAATTGATGGATGCGTGTCCAGTATACATACGGGGAAATGGGTTGCTTGTTTTTTCACGATTACAGGAGAGAAACTAACACATACATTACGTACAAAGTAAAGTGGCAAGTGTGGCAAAGTAAAATGTGTGCAATTTTCCCATTATCGGTAATACATATATATTAGGTATACCTACGTATATGTAACAACGTGAATTATCAACTGTTGACACATTGCGTAAAACCGATATATATATATACATATATATCTAATTAGCTATTTTGGGGTCATTGCCCAATATATGATTGTGCTGAAACGCGTGTACCTCATAATTGACAATATTTTTGATTTTTTTTTTTTTGATTTTGGTTGCTCGTTTGTTGGATTGTTTTAAAAAGTCGTTTGATCATATATACGTTTGACGTTTACGGTGACGGTTTAGGCGCGAGAAGCCGATGATTGCCACAATCGGGGTTATTATGTAAATCGTTACGGAAATCAGAGAAAGTCGCCGCGGTGGTTCGGTAACCTAGATCAAAAAATCATAGTCGTCGCGTTGTGTACCAATAATTATATGATCCCTCCTCCTCTCCTCGATACACGAAGCATCCGGAAACGCGGGGCATTTTTTCTGTCACAATCAAACCTCAAAAGTTACAGCTAATTCTTATACTGTACGTTATAGAAACGAAGTCATTATTACATAAAAATACCAAGCTTACGTAAATCGATTGACACAAGCGCGTAATGGCAAAAAAAAAACAACAACCATACATATTAGGCATATTGTAAAGAGGAGGAGGAGGAATGTCCTTTTGAACGCGTTGCTCGCTCGGGGCGTTCCACGGCTTCTTACGATGCTTTGCGAGTGTGTGTATAAGTAACTATGCGCATGAACCGGGTACCGTTAACTTGTTAAGATCACGCGGTTACCATATATGTAGATATATGTATATATATATATATACACAAACGCGAAAGAGACACGCGTTTGTATATATCTATATGGCACAAACAGGATTATATTCATATATATATATACGTTTATGCAGATATGTATATATATTATACCGGTGTGCATGTTAATTCGCTTAACGGGGACTGTCTTTTGCTTCGCGCGTAGGGGGAGGAGATCGAGCATGAATGAGTATTTGACGAGCTTATCCAAATGATAAATACATTAGCGATTGACAATTGATCTATTATACCCACTACTCATATGGGTATTACATAAACATGTACACAGGTCCTATGGATTATTGTTGGTGGCTATAATGGTCTCGCTCTTTTTTCGCAACGTCTGGTGTAACGAAAATACACGTAGGATGAAAATACGATTGGATGCGAAAATTAATTTATGCGAGATAAAAGGTGTAAGAGCTCCTATCGATTAAACGGTACATGGAAAAAAAAACCTGTGTGATAAGCGAGGTGATAACGATGCCAACTCAGGCTCACATTGTATACTAAGATGTTTAATTGCTCCGAAATAACCTGTTGGACCTCCTTTTGCCACAGAAAAGAAGGAAGATAAATCGTATATGTCATGGTGGTGGTCGAAGAAGGAGGAATGCCGCGCAAAGAGAATAAGGATATTACGCGCTGACGGTTGCTGTTACTTTATTGCGGTCACGCGTACTTAATTCGCTTCATCCCGTGCGCGCGTCTGAGTTGTACATACCCAAGTCATGCTATTTCGAATCGATCACCGTGCACCTATCCGTGTGGGGCTAATAAAAATAATAACAATTGAAAAAATTTCCATTTACTCGGGGCAGATGATCTTGCTTTGCGCGTCTTGTTTCGCCGATGACTCCAAGGACAAGGAGACCAACAGCGTCACCGACAAAAACACGATAGCCGACGAGCCGCCCGAGGGATACTACGCCTTTGTGGAGTCGCCGAACGCCGAACCGCCGAAAGTCAGGCCGCCACCCTACATCGACAGCGACAAGGAGTGCCGAGGTAAACATATATATATATATATATGAATTTTTGCTTCGGCCGATATCGGAAAGAAAAAAATAAAATAAAAAAAGAAATTCTTTCGTTATTGCAGACAATGGCAAACAGGGCAAGGGCTTCGTGTCGATAGACAACATATGCGGCGATCTCAACAAGGGATACATCCCGAGGAACCCCATGAAGCACTCTTTCGCTGGATCCTCCTACCCGTTGTGAGTATCATCTATATCCGTATACCTATTTTAAATTTGAATTTGTGAAAGAACGTGATTTTACGTGACGATTCGCAGCGAGCTCATAAGGAACCACACCCTCAAGTTCCTGAGCAAAGCACTACCGATCCTCAAAGCCGACGACTCCCTGCCCAAGGTCGCCAAAGTTCAGCCCTTCTCGCAAAACTCGTGAGTTGTCGTTAATTGTTTTACCACAGTTTGTTTGATTATATAAAGTATACGATCGAAAAATCGGTACTGTTCGAATTTCAGCGTCGATACCGATCAGAAGCGCAGCTTAAGGAAAAAACGCTCGGCAAACGAGCAGCTGAGCGAGACGAGCCGCAGCGGCAGGAAGTTCTGCGAAAACGGAAGCGGAGTGTAAGTATTATATATGTAACGGCGCCTAAACGTGTGTTTTTCCGAACCGATGGACGTATATATGTATTATACCCATATTAAAAAATGGCAGGGTGTGCATGCTGTACAAGGCGATTCAGGGCGAGCCGTTGGGCCAACCGGCGGCCGAGCGCAGGGACGAGCCACCGGCTACGAGTGCCAACGTGGAGTATCGCCAGCGGACGCCGAGCCAGGAGAAAACGACCGAGTACACGGGACCCCCGACCCCGTGTCCTGCCAAGGTCGAGTACGCCACGCCGGTATTTGCCAAGAACTACCAGGGCGTGTGGCGCTACGTCGTCCAAATACCCTACGAGGGGTACTTCACCCAGACGATCGAGGTCACGCGATGCATGTAAGGATCTTACGATTTGTTACAAATTGCTTTTCACGGCTTATGCGATTGCTAATGGGGGATTTCTGATTACCATTTCAAAACGACGCTCGTACCGTGACGTGGGGTTTCGTTACTCGAGCAAGCTATACGTGTTATCATCGTGCATCGACAGGTTTCAACAATCGCCAAATAATGGAGCGACGCGTTTTTCGTTTTTTCTTAGGCCGGTTTTAAACATTTTTTTATCAACTATCGTACAACTTGAGACACATGCACGTAACAATAAGAGATCGAGACTTGTATAGGGAAGGAGATGCGTTAACAAATCACCCGTAATAGGTGTAAAGTACGAATTTCGAGGAGGGACAATAAAAAAAATCGACTATCTTTGCAATTTTACCGTAGCCAACGGGCTTATTTTGCAAAAAAAAAAAAAAAAAAAAAAAAAAAAAAAATCACCAAATGCTCGTGACACGTACAAAATCCAAGAAAAACTCTCGTTGTTTACCATGAAATGAAACTGTTTATCTTTTCTTTGTAAAATAGTAACGCGACAAACAATAAAAAACAAAAAATACTTATCTTCCGGAGTAAATTAGAACAGTTAGTACACGCCGACGCGTGCCAGTGCGGGGGGGGGGGGGTCACGAAATCTCGAATAAACACAATGACCATCGTATAAGTACTCTACGAAACAAAACAAAAAAAATCAATCTCGCAGCCAATCGAGATGCCACTACCTGGACGGCGGTTGCCTGTCGTCGCCCCGCTGGACGAGTCTACTCGTGGCCGAGATCTTCTACCCGGATACCTTCCTCGAGGAGAGCCCGAGCGGCGGCCGACTACCCGGACCGCCCCGTGACCCGGTGGCTGGCTCCCCCCCGCCGGTCCAGGACTTCCAAAATTACCAACAGTACCTGCAGAAGCGAGCCGGCGAAAGCGAGGCCCGCAGCAGTAGCGGTGGTGCCAGCGGAGCCAGTGCCGGTGGACCGGTCAACGGAAGCAACGGCTCCCAGGCTGGACCCCATCACTGCGACGGTGTCGACGACATGGGCTGCTTCCAGGTATTTTTTTACGTAATTTTAATAAAATAATTGTAGATTAAAAAAATTTTTTTTTTTTTCGTCTTCAACAAACACCATAGTTTCTGGTTAAAAAAAAATACAATAATACAATAATAAAAAATAATCCGTGTTTTTCAGGTCCGATTGTATTATGACTGGTTCCTCGTGCCCGGCAGCTGCAAGTGCTGGCGTCCCGATTACTTCAACCGTTACTTTCGCCGAAGCAACCCAAGCCCGGAACTGTAAATCGTGATGCCCTGCTTCGTACAATCGACAATCGAATCGTCAATTTCTCATCTGAACGTCATTTATTTCATATCGACATCGACAAAAAACAAAACAAAAAAAAGATAGAGACAAGAAAAAACATGCATCTGCTGGTAGTGGGAGGGGGGGGGGGACGTGCAGTATTTTGTGTGGAGGTTGCCGTTGTGCGAGACGGCAATGACGATAGCGGTACTTTATACTCCATTTGATATTTCTTTTCGTTGCGACGGGCAAAAAGAGACAAAGAGAGATTAAGACGGAACATTTGTAAAAATCAATAATTATATGGTTTAAAATAACGAACGGAAGAATCTCGACACGACAGGTTTATACATAAAAAAATATATTTAAGTAGTACGATGACGAGTGTCCAAGTTCTTTCGTTTTGACTGAATCGTGGGATTTATCATAGTTGTAAGCAGAGACGACATCACAAGTATTGGTTTTTAAAGCTCATGAAGAACAAATTCGTCGGGGCTTTCGAAATCACGTGATACGTCAAGACGAACTATTTTATTATTATTATTGTATTAGTTACTCACTTTTTACCATACGCTATTATTATTATTTTTATTTTGTAAATAAAACGAAAGTTTATGAAAAATTTGATGTGTTCATTATTTCATCTTTTTTTCGATTTCAAAAGTAATGATATCATATGCGATAAAAATTTATATTAAAATATGTGCGGATCGATAGATAATTAAACATGGAACAAATCATGTTTGCTTTTTTTCCAATCTGACTGCAACAACCAAAAGTTCTACAGTTAAAACTAACACTTTAGATGGAAAAAAACTATTGTTTCCTTATGATCAGAATTAGAAACCGTGATTGGAAGAAAACAAAATTTTTGACCTACTTTAAGCCATTTTTTTAACTTTGGACGATTATATCCAAATGCGATTCATACTGCGCCTTCAGTAAGAAAAATGGGGTTCGCACCTGGTGACATGTACCACTGGATATACGAACTATTTTACTAAATCTTTGAAAATTTACATTTTACACTAGCGTATTTCGGGGAAAATTCGTGAATGTCTTGGAAAAACAACTATTTCGTATGGCACATCTTTATAAAAGTTTTCAAAAAATATTACACACCAAGAATGACTAAAAATATAAATTTTTGCCATTAAGAAATTTATTTTTTTACGACTGAGTGTCGAATATAAAAGTCGTAGATGGTAAAAAAGTTAAAAAAAATACTTTTAGTATTCCATGTTTTTTTTTACCTAAATCCTAAAACTCTAAACGAAAAAAAAGGCATTTTTAATCAACCGAGAAATTGTTTAACAGCGTTAAACTTTTTTATTTGACATTTTTAGACAATCCTCTGTTTGTAAAAGTTTTATAACTTAAAAAAATACAACTTTTTCACATTGAATAATTTTTTCATAATAATGACATAAACATTTTCTAGGCAATGATAATTGTTTTATAGTAGCTGACGTTTCTGGTTGATATTTTAGAACAAATGATTTGACGCAAATCTTACAGGTTTGAAAAAACACAGCTCTTTAATACAAAGCAGAAATTGACTCATAAAAAACCATTTTATCAAAAAAAATCATAAAAATGCGTATATTAATAACTATTCAAGCATGACTGCTGCACTGAAAAAAGTCACGTAACTTTTCAAGTCGATACAGTCAAAAAACGTTTTAAACAATGGAAAATCACATCCAACTAGCTTTGTGACTTTTTTGCTACTTTAAATCATTTATTTTCTCTGATATATAAAAAAAAAAGTTTAAAAATCACCAGAAATCGTGAAACAGTATGAGTCAACAGAAAGTACTTGGTAATAAACTTACAAAGAATCAACGCCTTTTCATACAGATAAATGTGTCAATTTAACGTTTTTTTAAACATAAAACGTTTTAGAGTACCCTTACCTTGCAGTTATAACAGTAATTATGCAATCCATACCTTTTCATAAAAATCGTATATCCACGAAATAACAAAAAATGAAGAGAAGAATCTGTAAAAAAATCTAGTAACTAAAAGCTTCATAAATATTGGCTCCCAAAGCTTTGAGCTCTTCGCTGAGTAGCAGTCTTTGCAGCCAATCGGACGGCAAATCACCACACGTTGGATTCTCTGGCACCTGGCCATTTAAAATTGGAATGATCTTGGCCATTGGCATTGTTACAGAGTTCAAGTTTACAAACGTGTCGGCACTTATGCTTGGACCATCAATTTTAGCATTTTGATTGAAGTACTCAGATATTCTGTCAATTAACAAAGCAAATCCACTTCTCAGATTGGTTTGCATCAAATCTTGGACTTCCTGGCTCTCTAAGAGATCCAGAGTTTGTTCCAACAACTTGGCAAGTGGTTTTTCTTTTTGGTTACTTGAGACATAGTCTGGAGCAAAGATATAGGAGGAAAAGTTTTTCACTGGATCATGGCGTTCTGTGATCGATATCGTGGAAGTTATTGCCCAATAGATGTTCTGCACGTCACGCAAATGCAATTTATCCTGAAGAGAATAACTGGATATGATTTCTTTGACTTTTTCCTGTATCACCAGTCCTAGATTTTGTACTCCATCACTAATCAAATAGCCACACAACGACAAGTACTTTTCTTTTATACTGTCAGTAACTTTCTCTGCACTCTGTGGTGATGTGTCGGGGATCTTGTAATCTTTGAACATGCAACCGCCTAACACATTTAATTGTATTCTCAAAGTAATAACAAGCATGGTGTAAGAATAAATAATGGTTGCAGTTCTTGAGATAGCCAGAACGTTCAGAGTATTCCATGCCGACACTTTGTCTGGCACACCAACTCTCAGGTCATTAACAATTTTCTCACAGTCAAGACACTTGGTGATAGCAGTCCTCAGATTACCAGAAAGCATGAGCACTGTCTGGTCACATGTTCTTTCTGTGCTTTCAAAGTGTTGCCTGCGTCTGCTCCTTTCGAGC
The DNA here is from genome assembly GCF_036245765.1 of Copidosoma floridanum. NCBI lineage: Eukaryota > Metazoa > Arthropoda > Insecta > Hymenoptera > Encyrtidae > Copidosoma > Copidosoma floridanum. Next base: position 5,708,423 of record NW_028321896.1, read on the forward strand.
AACTCATTTACTTCCTTCTCCTGCCATTCTCGGAGTTTGCTTCGTGCATACCTGGCCAATATGTACAAGGTACCCACAAATACTCCACCGAAGAGAAATTTTCGTCTGTGGTTATAAAAAAAGTTTCTAACCCTGGCAAACATGACTCAATTTATTTACTGTTTAAGCCTTCAAGTATCACGTAATTACCATCAACTTTATTCCTTTGCATTTTCTGTGATACTTTTATTCAAACATTTTCATAACTGATATCGTTTCTTTCATAACTTGGTTGGAAACTTAATGCTGAAAAACGTTGCAATCGATTGTTTTATTAACTATGTTTTTTATTGTACATTAATACACTTAAGTAGCAAAAATGAGAAACTAACCTTGCAAGAACAGAAACAGGGTTTAATATCATATTAGATTTTACAGTTCGTCAAGAGATAACAAGTACTTACTACGAATTAAGAAAAAAAATAATATTCATAAGTAATATTAAGTAAACGTATTGTACTATATTGTGAATATATTGTAATCACGCACGGTAACATTATTCGCTTATTCGCTATCTTCTGAACAAGTCAACAAGTACGCAATTAATAAGTATACATACACTCACAATCCTACATAAAAACTCTAATTGAAACATTATACCGTAAAACTAAAAATAAATTATTTTTTAATGTAGTACTTCGAGCCCTTTGTATTAGAACCTGTTTCACTCCAAAATCAACTCCAAACTCAGAAAATTTTTATTTTAAACAAATGCTTGTGTTCGAAAAGTAATGAGCGATTGTTTTTAAAAAACTTTTACTCCATTTTTAAACTTTAGCTTATACTACTTATACTTGAGACTAAAAATTTATGTTAGCGCATAAATTCTGAAATTAAAAATTTTTTGTCTTAATACAGCATGCCTCGCCCAATGTTTTTTTTTATCGCTTTTGAGGGACTCTTGATGTGACCATTTTCGTGGAGTAGCTTCTATACGCTGCTTAACAGTAGTTATTGTAGTTAAGATCTCGGTGAAGCATGGGAATAAAAACAGCAAAAAATATTAAATTTGTTGTGTTGATATGCGGCACCCACCGACATTATATGAATATGTAACTGCCTGGCAGCATTTAAGGAATACAGCCTCTGATTTTATCATTCTGGTAAAGAGAGCACAGTGCATGTGATATACGTGAAGTTATGTATAGTAAATAGTAATTATAGTAATCACTACTAAGTAAGTAAGTAGTGTCATTGTCGTATGGATATATGGTCGTTTTTATTAAACCATGTAAGTAGACTATCTATATCTTTAAGGATCGATTTTTGGGTAAAAGATAAATTTTACACTTGCCGCATTAATAATGTTAGCTTTTTATTGTCTATCTATACCATCAATTGCGGCTGGTTTATAATTAATAAGGTGACTTTACTGTAAATAGCAATAATTATTTGGATCAGCGCCATCTAGCGGTCTTTATTTTTTGGCCAAAAGTGGCTCCTAAAATTCTCAATCAGAGCAATCAGGATAAGAGCCACTTAATCAATTATAAACCAGCCGCAACTCATTTCATAGCTATAAAATAAAAAAATAACGATACATGTGTTTTTGGCGGCAAGTTAACAATCTATTTTTATCAAAAAATCGACCTCCTATGTATTTATACTTTTGAAGATGAACTTTTGAGCAAAAAATAGATTGTTAACTTGCCGCCAAAAACACATGTATCGTTATTTTTTCATTTTATAGCTTCATCATGAGTTGCGGCTAGTTTATAATTGATTAAGTGGCTCTTATCTTGATTGCTCTGATTGAGAATTTTAGGAGCCACTTTTGGCCAAAAAATAAAGACCGCTAGATGGCGCTGATCCAAATAATTATTGCCATTTACAGTAAAGTCACTTTATCTATTATAAACCAGCCGCAATTGATTGTATAGATAGACAATAAAAAGTTAACACTTTTTGTTCTATTTGCGGCAAGTTTACTATATATCTTTTATACGAAAATCTACCTCCAAAAGTATAAATATATAGGAGGGCAATTTTTAAGTAATCTTCAAATCCTAGAGCCATTTTATCAATTATAAACCAGCCGCAACTAATTGTATAGATGTAAATTAAAAATTTACGGAGTTCGTGCTATTTGCGGCAGGAGTAAAATTTAAGTTTCACCTAAAAATTGACCTTTTTATGTACTTGTACTTTTTCTTTTTATTTCCTTACACATTTATAGATTTTTTGGTAAATAATAAATTGCAAACTTACCGCAAACATCACAGACCGCGTAAACTTACATTTTATGTCTTTCAGATCAGTTGCGGCTGGGTTATAATTGATTAAATGGCTTTAGGTCTTAAAACTCTGTTTAAGAATTTTAGAGGCCACTTTTCACGCAAAAATGAAGACCGCTAGATGGCGCTGATCCAAAAAATATTACAACTTACAGTAGAGCCATGTTATCACATATAAACCAGCCGCAATTAATCTTATAGGTAGAAAATAAAAAGTTGATATTTTTTGTGCTATTTGCGGCAAGTTTACAATCTGTCTTTTATTTTAAAATCAACCTCCAAAAGTATAGATATTCTACTAATATGGTTGAATAAAAGCGACTATATGGCACTACTTAGTAGTGATTACTATAATTACTACTCATAACTTCACGTATATCTTACACTGTGCTCTCTTTACCAGAATGATAAACTCAGAGGCTGTATTCCGTAAATGCTGCCATCAGTGATCAGTTAAGTTGCGAAGGTCGTTGCATGGTCGGGCGGCGTTACCGTCAACCTTAGTCAGTCAGAGTATAAAATTACATTTAGACAACTGACTTAAAAACTATTGCTGAGAATATGAATAATTGAGTAAAGGAAGAATAATGTACACAAAGTTACGACTGTTTAAAAAATATTTTTTACCTAAATGTGCATGATTATTAACATATAAAGCGATAATATATCCTATTTACAAAGTATATACATTATTAATATTTCATTTTAATAGTGATTACAAAAAACTAGTGAACTTCTGGAGACTGTGAAAATAAGACAATAAGAACCCAAAACTGCAGTAAAGTCTGAAAAAGTTTATTTTGATTGAATAATTGTAATGAATTTCCTGTAAAATTTTTGATGTATTATTTAACTTAGTACTCACTATGTAAATTACTACGAAGATTCGTGCTAGTGGATATCGTCTTAAAAATACACCCATCCTCACACCAATTGCATCTAATGACGAGTAAGCTCGCTTTACCCGCCTAGTAACACCAGTATCAAAAGGACTTTCTACTAAAAAGCTCGGCAATAAAGCTTTGGCGTCATCAGTGTCGTTGATACTGTTAAAAGTCAAATTTTGCCTCCATTTTTGATATTCGTGCTGAAAAAAAAAAAACATAAATAAATTATTAAAGTTGTGACGATTCTATTGATTAGTCAAAGAAAACTTGACAATGATTAAATTCACCTCTAGTTTTTCAAGTTGTAATCTCAAAGCATTTCTGTCCGTAGTTAAATGCTCAAGCTCCTGTTGTTTTATTACCAAAGTTCTCGTTAATGTAGACAAGCGCATTTCTACTTCCGAATTTGGAATAGCCGAAGATGAAAGACGTGACCTCAGTTTCGAGATTTCCGATTCATGCTTATGGAGTGTTGCAGAGAAAGTATTTTGCTGCAGAACCAGCTCTTCGTGCAACGACCGAACTTCTTCGCTTCTGAGCCTGGCATCTTCTTCAGCATCTAATCGTTTTGTTCTCTCAGCAGCAACGGCTTCTCGGGCTTGAATACTGGCTTCTATGGCTTTCTGCCGCATTTTTTCAGAGTTCAGTTCAGCATCTACTGAATCTTGACGAGCTAAACGAAGTTTTTCGCGAATTTGTCGATTTTCTTCTATAAGTAATTCACGTTCTTGCCTAAAGTACACAGATTAACAAGTGAAATGATTTTGTGCTGTACAAATTATAATATCAAAACCAATTACCGTAACTGATCAAGTTCAACTGAAACACTTGTGTCTTCAATTTCAGTTCTATTAGAATTATTTCTTAAATCAGCTATGAGCTTATCTCTTTCCTGTAGTGTTTTCATAGCCCTAGCTCGATGTTGTTCAAGCTCTGACTCCACAGAACTCAATTCATACCTAGTTTTTTCCAACGTTGAGGTAAGATCTGAAATTTCTCTGATAAAGCGCGTTCTTTCTGAACTGAAATTATTAATTTTTTCATGAAGAGCAGCTATCTCTTTTTGGTGCTCTAACCTTAGCTGTTGTTCTTTATCCACAGACTTAGGGCTACTTTTTATGGGTAATCGAAATTTGATTTTTTCAACATCTTCTATGAATTATAAAATGAACGCTATTATTTGAAAAAAAAATTATATTCCTAGCTAGCGTAGCAAGTATTTACCATTTAGTTTTGGGTATTCAATTTCACTTGGATCATTATTCTCAGTTATATTGCTTTTATCAATATGATAATTGTCAGGCTGATTATTGCTTGAAATATCTAATGATTCATCGATTATGGAAGAACTTTGTGCTGCTCGATCAAGCCATGCCATTGATTCAGAGTGCAGATTTAAAGATCTGTCCCCATGGGCGGGTGTAGTTGGTGCTGATAATGTCATTTTATTTGGTGTGAATGGACCTCTGTCCACAAAAGAATCAGAGCATCTGTAGGTATACAGAAAACGTTTGAATCGTCATACAATTGGAAAACGAACCAAAGTTAAATGTACCATAAGTAATTTAAGTATATGCACGGTAGAAAAAAAAAACAGTTGTATCAACCATGAATAAAACACTACTTGAAGATGAGCAGGTGTATAGTTTATCCTCACCTCTCTGCTTCATCTCGCAGAAACTCCTCAACTGTCAAATTGGAGTCGGGCGGCAGTGATCTAACCTCTAGTAGGCTTGACTCCAGCGAATTTTTATCATCCTTCTTGAGCACCGCAGCCGTACTTCTGTCGATATTGTTCAACACCTCCTCGGCTTTGCCAGCCAAGTCTGACAACCAGGCCATACTCCAAACTGGCTTGTATGAACGAAAAAAAACAATAACTACATGCACTCCCTGTCACTGCTATGGATAATCATAGCTGAGCTCTGAGCTAAAACTCTGTGACTCTGACACGTCAGTCTCCTCGTTTTAATAGGTAAGTCTCTACATGAATTCTCCGTGTGTACATACTACATACTTACACGGCTGCGGTCTTTCGTTTGCAATTAATCAGCTGGTCGACGCCATCTTTGGGAAAGTCGATTTTTTGATTTCTGTTTCTTCTTGTATTTTATAGTAACATTTAAGTATATACTTATGGATGCATTATACATATTTTGTTTCAAAATTATTAAATTGCCAAGTGCTGGACAAGCTAAAAAGACGTTATATAACTGACGAATTCATCATGACTCCAAAATCACACATGATCGATTCTCTCTCTCTCTCTCTCTCTCTTTCGACCTACATCTATATCTTGGTCTTTTGTTTTGGTAAACAAACAGACGACGCACTGCTCCGAAATTAATGTCAACGAGTGTATATGTTGACACACACATATATATATATATATATATATATATATATAATGTGTGGGTGTATGTGTATATATAGATTTGCTACTTGTTTTTGACTGTAATATTACGTTCACCTTTTCTTATAGCAATAAAAGTATTCAGGATTTTCAACAAATATTATTGGCTGGTATCTGTTTATTTACTTTTCGAGATTTCAATAACCTCCGATGTGTATTATTAAGTTCACAAAAAGGTTATTTATATTGTTTTGAAAAGAAATTTATCTTAATATTGTTACCTTGTACGTATACGTACAAATTAGTGAGCTTTATAAAAAGGGAATAAGTAATACACCGTAAACTCAAACGAAGTCGATCCCTGCCTTCCACCATGGTTGCTTTTGGAATCATGTATAAATTCAAAGTGTATGGAGTTTTTGCACAGTAGAAGTTTTTGATTCAAGGATATATCCAATTATAATTGGGGACTTTCTAACGGGACTGAAAGTATATATATGTAAATATGTGTACATACACTTGTAGGTGTATATATGTATATATGCGATGGTAGAGGGCAAAAGAGAATGTTGCGTTGTATACTGTAAGACCACTGTACACGTTTTATCTTTGAATATAAGAGATAAAATAGGAAGTATACATGCAACTGTAGGCTGCATAGCCGTACAATGTACCCGGAAAGCTACTCAACCGAAGTAGCAAAATGCACCGAGTAAGTGATAATTGACGTTTCATCGATCGATTCCATCGCGGTTGCTGCCCACTGCATATACAATGGAATAGGATAGATTTGTTTGCGAAATACGTGGTACTGGGGAAAGTTATATGTGTGTATGTAATCCTGGTTTTTCGGCGTTACATACTAGAAGGGAAATTTTCGTTCCCACAAATAATAAGATTGACGCTTTCTATACATAATAAGCGCGGACTAACGAACGCCTTCTTGTTATATAGCAAGAAGGTGCGGTGCACCTTGTAGCAGATTTTTAACTTGATAAATGGATAATTGATACGATAATACAACAACTTGTTCTCTCTAGTCCATTTCTCAGTGAAAAAAAAAAAAAAAAAATATTACATTCATATGAAAATATGCACATCTATACTTAACTAAATTCAGGCAAGAAGGTGGTAAATAATGAATCGTCACAAGATCATATTTTTTTCTTTTTGTATATTTTCTTTTCAGGATAACTTTAATTTATCCCGTGTTTTTTTTTTATGAAAAATAAATATATATACTTTGTTTTATTTATTTTTTGGTATAACAAAAGATACGTTATCGTATATGTTATAATATATCCTAACACGTTATTATAATTTGTACTGAGAGCAAATGATATACAGAGAATACTGATGAAAAACAATATGATAATACACATTAGATTTGTTCAAGCCCCTTTTGGTTCGGTTCGGTTCTCTTAACAAAATATACCTATATGTATAGGGAACCAAACAGAACTGGTTCTGTATATATAGGTATATTTTGATAAGAGAACCGAACCGAACCAAAAGGGGCTTGAACGAACCTATTATAATAAAATCTCTTTGATTTTAACATGTATACATACGTACGTATGTTTATGTATAATATGTATAATCACGATTTTTTTGCGAACGAACGATTTTTATCGTTTCATCGCCTACACGTATTAAATACCTGTGTTACAACATTTATTAACTTGAATATTTTTTTGTCTTCGCGAAAATGGGGGAAAAAAAAAACTGAAACACAGAGAAAAAGTAAACTGTACTACTTTCTTCTTAAATGTTTCATCGCACCTGTCATCTACGTTTACACAATTTTTACGTTGATAATGTATCCTGTATTGTGTAAGTATAGTACAACCTACGTGGTAAACTGGTAAATAAGTGTATAGGCAACACAATACATGAGTATGTATATAAATAAAAAAAATGATCATCTCCTGCACATGCAAGCGAAGAAAGATCACGTTGCACATAATTGTATGTACAATATTATCAATCTTAAAGACCATGAGAGAGTATAAAATAAACAAATGACGTGATTTAGTTTACAAAATGAGCATTAGGGTGAGGGGGGGGGGCCTTACGAGGGCCATGATTTGTAATCGTGTGTATCGGTAGTTGTGTAAGCACGTGTGAGCTTTTAGTACCAGATGCGGTAATATACATATATTATGTATCAATAACAATACTTTTAACGACACATTGCAGAGTGAGGGCCTCGATCGGGCACGCACACACACACCCAACGCATATTATTTGTTTACTTCTTCTTGGCGGCGGCGGTCTTTCTAGGCTTGCCCGTGGCAGCGGGGGACTTCTTGGCGGGCTTCTTCGACTTTGGCTTGGGCGGCTTGGCGGCCAGCGGCTTCGAGCTCTTCTTCTTGGGGCTACCGGGCTTTTTAACCGTTGCCTTTGTCTTCTTCGCGGGCGTGCTCTTCTTGGGAGCAGCAGACGACGCGCGCCGCTTCTTGGCCGGGCTGAGCTTGAAAGTCCCCGCTCGGGAGCCCCCGGCCGAGGTAGCCTTCAAGTACTTTTTGATGGCCGGGGTGAGCTTCTCGACGTCGACGTTGTGGTTCGCGGCCAGGTAGCGCTTGATCGCCGCCAAGCTCGAGCCTCCCGACTCCTTCAGCCCCGCTATCGCCGACTCGACCAGCTCACCTACCTTGGCGCTGCCGCTGCTGCTCTTCCTAGCCGCGGACGGTTGCCGGGACTTTAATCTCTTGGCCGCAGCCGCCTTGGCTGCCGCTGCTTTTTTCGCGGATGCCACGGCCGCGCCCGAGGGTACCATGGACCTGCCAACCATTATGCTCTACCGACACTCCGAAACACGTGCACCTACTCTTTGTTTTGATTCGGAAAGCTCTTGTCAGACTACTGCAGCTGATAGACGCGCGAAAGAGCTGGCAAGCGGAGAAATAGTAAACACCGCGGCGGCGCGGCGGGCGGTAGAGATGGGACAGCGCGGACCTCGCGGAGAGTCCCCTGTGTTCTGGTGTCTTTGGCGCGCCTTCGCGAGCTCTGTCCTCGGTACGCGCCGTCCGTCTTCTTCGGGCTTTTTTCAAGGACGTGGACGGGATATCGCGGCAACCAACGAGCGTGGCATCCGACGTAAGGACCGGAGGCACAACGGAGACGGGAGTGCCGGGGCGCGGACCGATCGGCTCGGAGCTTGCGGAGCTTTTTCGAGAGCGCGCTTTTCGGGGGTCGTCGCGGACCCCGTGGAAAAAGCGGCGCCCCGAGTCGTCCAGGAGTGGGATTCGGGTGGAACTGGTTGGGCCAAGTGGAGAAAAGACGGGGCTCGGGTGGGAGCTTTGGACGTGGACGGTGGGGTAGCGCGCTCGGCGCCAAAGTGCCTTTCTCGCTCTCGCGCGGACAGAGCGGAGCTCGAGGTGTCGCGCGAGCTGCCGAGCGTGCGGTTTCTTCCCCCCCGTTGTTTGCCAAAATTTTTGCACCCCCTGGGATTTTCCGTTTTTCGACCGAGGAACGAGCTTTTCGTTGGATTTGACGGGGGTAAGGGAAGATAGTGCTTCGGTGGACTTTGACGGAGGCTCGCGTTTCGTTCGAGTCTCTCTCGGAGGCAACGTTTGGTTTGGGGTTGATTCAGGTTGCCGGTGGTTAACGCAAACACGGGTGGTTCAACGGTTGGTTAACGACTTTTTTTTAAAACTATAAGTGTTTTTGGCAGTTTTGAAAGCTCTCGTTCTAGACCGATTTTACAAGAATGATTATTTATACTTGTTTGCGATGGTTCGATTTTCGTTTGTTTCTCGCGTAGATTGCGGGTACTTTTGAACCGTCATCTCCATTCCATGAAAATTGCTTAGCAATTGCAGAGGATCGTCAAATTTTTGACCTTTATAACGGATACGAGATCGAGCACGAGATCGGTATTGGGTATACATACATACTCCGTTGGTCAATTTATCGTTATGGATCATATAATATGTTTCGAAAGCTATGGAAAAAATCGATAAAATCGCGACATCGCACACAAAAAGGATGTTGTTCGAAATACTGAAATACAATATAATTATCGTACATTTATCTTCACTATGAGTTTAATGCAATAAGCTTGAATATAATTAAAACAGGAGACGCATTTTAAAACGTGTCAACTGTAAGTTGTTGAATAACTGTGCCTTCTTTGCCGCTCGATTAATTGCCGTACATGCAATATGCGCTACCGCAAACATTGTACCTGGATGGTCGATCGGCTGCCAATAGTCTCTGAACAATATAGTGATAATTATTGAATTACGAATGTAATTTGACAAACGAAATCGAGAGGAGATCGGAACGCTGCAATACCGATCCCGCGTAGATCGCTCTCGCTCTCCAACGATGGGAGCGGCGATAAAAGCGACCATCGAATTGCACCTCGCAAAAAATAATATAAACAAACCAGACTTCTGGTAAAAGCTCTACGAGCACCGTCGAAACAACGCACGGAGAGAGCGCGGATTCGTCGGGTGTTACAAAATTAAACGATAAGGCAACAACCATCTCTCGGCAAGGGGTGGCAGAAAAATCCAGCTGGTCCAGCTGATTGTTATTGTTAAAACGCGTGCATATACCTATACCGTGGATATTCACTTGGATGAGAATATCTATACCTGTATGAATTGTCGCTCTCGTATTGTAACCAATTTCCCTGCACCCGTCACCCCACGATCGCTCTCCCTGTGTGTGATAAGTACACACCCGCGCACTTTCCTCTTCGTAGATTTGTAGTTGTATGTGCATATATGTATATACATAATACTAAACGATTCAATGAAAAAAAAGAATTATTAACACGCTCCCCCCTTAACCATCCCCCTGATGTTTTTTCTCTTTCTCTTATTCCCCCTTGTATATTATGTATTTTTATTTCTCTCTCCGTCCAACAAAAGCAACAACAGAGAGCTCTATTTTACATACGGATGTAGGTGTAGGTACGTTGTACGCTACAGGTACGTATAATACGTATATGCACACGAGTGCACGATTTTCCGCACACGCTGCAAGCTGCATTGCAACAATGCGTTATACAGGTATACCGCGTGCATCGCGAATCGCACGTGTGACTGAAATCTCCACCCGTCCTTGTCTCGCGAAACGAGCGCGGACGTCGGAGAGAGGCCTCGCGGCTCCGTTGCACCGACAGGCCGCGCTTTCCGCGAGCCACCTGGTTTTCCCCGACAGTCGTGCCGACGATTTTCCGACGCCCCGTTGGCCCATCCCCCAAGAATTTCCCGTCGAACGGGAGCTCCGATGTCTCACCCGATCGACGATTACGTCGAGCCGCGGTTGGACCGAAACCGGCAGTCGCAATTTGCCCGCCGAGATGGTGTCGCGCGAGCGGAACAGCCGCGCACCGCCGGGAAAATCCGAGATTTTCCGGGACCTTCGCCTGGGAGGGGCGTTGGATGCCATGTCCTCGGCCGGCCAAAGCTTTCGAGCTTCCTGCGGTGCAAGTTTTTCGGGGGAAAAAGGCCAGGGCTGGGCGCTAGGATATCTGGGAAGCCGGGCGGGCTGCTGCCACGACTGGGACGCAACCAGACGCAACTGATGCCATCGACTGGCTACTGCGCTTTCCTTTCATGTGAGGGACACACGGGTTCCAAGGGAGAAAAGCTCGTTGACGGTGTTTTTTTTTTCCCCATCTTCGGGCGGGGCAATGCGAACCCCATCATGGAGTTCCGAACTTGGATGCTGATGTGTAGCACATCGTTTGTTTTTCACTGTAAAAGATCCCGGGGGCTTTCTCGACGAGCGTGTCCTTCGACATTTTTCAACCCTAGTTCCCCCTATCTGTCCGAGCTTGCAGGTGAATTTTTCAAAATGTCAGTTTTTTTTTTTTTTTTTTTTTTTTTTTTTTTTTTTTTTTTTTTTACTTGTGGACGATTAAGTTATCAATTCGCAAAGAGTTTTTTTTTTCACTTTTCCAGTTAATAGTGTTCACCGTTGATGCAAAAATAAAAGCGTGGCGTTCATTCGGGATACTGAGCTTGCAAGCACACGAAGAGTTTGTAAATTCCGATGCATCCCGTACGAGAGATTCGACGGGTGCACCCAATTGATATTTTGGCAAACTTAAGAAAAAAAGTCCCGATTGAATGTTGTAATTTAAAAATTTTTTTTTTTATAAAATGTCGCCATTCGAACAAAGCCATTCACGCAAAGTCGGATGCTCTACGCCAGTTCAGATAAAAAACGTACGAGCTTTTTGCATTTTTAAACCTTTTTTGCTTTTTTCTAAATTCAATTTGATAAAATCGTCCGTATACTTACCAGTAATTAAAGAAAAATCGAAGAAAGTAACGCAAGCCGTAAGCTCGGCGCGCGTCGCAGTTGCTCGTGTCCACCGCGTCAAGCGCACAGTATTGAAAATCGCAAATTTTCAAAATTTCCCTGAAAGCTCGACCACCCTGAGCAACGATTATCAAAAAAACGCACCAACTCGCGATCGCAATCAAACATCACCATCACCCGTAGCACCAAACAAAGCGGAGGCAAGCGACACTCGGACCCTCTTAAGTTTAAGCTCAACTTCCGCTCGACTCGCGAATCGGACAAAAACCATCCCAACGGTCGTCGAACGACGCTTTCCGATCCTTCCACGGCGGAAAACTCGCAAAATCCCCCGGGGAAAATTTTGCCCACAGCCCCAGGAAGAGACTGATCGGGCCGCGACCGACGTTCCGCGAGACGCGTCTCATCGCGCGCCGAAAGCTTGACAGGACCGATCCACCCGATCGACCGTGGCTCCCCGGCACCGCGGCCGATTTCCAAAATCCAAAGCTCCCACCCGAGCCCCGTCTTTTCTCCGCTCGGCCCAACCAGTTCCACCCGAATCCCACTCCTGGACGACTCGGGGCGCCGCTTTTTCCACGGGGTCCGCGACGACCCTCGAAAAGCGCGCTCTCGAAAAAGCCCTCGCCGCGCGCCTATCGCTCGACCGATCCGGGAGCTTTTTGCGAGGACAACAGCCCAAAAGCTCGAGGCGTCCGTGAAGCCAAAACCCCCCGGAAAATGAACCCCCGGAGCCTGGGAAATCCAACGCGAAACCGGCAAAGCGTACCGCCGCCAGAGCTGGCTGAGATGCGCCGAGAGTACCAAAGCACCATGGCCTCTCCCCGCGGGCCGCGCTCCAATCTCACTTGCGCAAGCCCGGCCGTTTTTCGGGCTACTACTTTCCCGTCGCTCCCACAGTCAGTACCTACTCTGTGCACGTATACACACCTTATATCATACCAACAACAACAACAACTAGGGGATAATGGCAGACAAATCGGTAGCGGGGGGCAGCGAGGCTCAGGTGGCGTCGTCGGCTTCAAGCCCGAAGAAGAGCGCATCGGCGAGCAGCAAGGCAAAGAAGCCCCGCAGCAAGCCCACGCATCCCCGGACCTCGGACATGGTGGTTGCGGCCATAAAAGCCCTCAAGGAGAGGGGCGGCAGCTCCCTCCAGGCGATCAAGAAGTATATAGGGGCGACGTACAAGATCGACGCGGAGAAGCACGCGCCGTTCATCAAGAAGTACCTGAAGGGCGCCGTCGCCTCGAAGGAGATCATCCAGGTGAAGGGCAAGGGTGCCTCAGGGTCGTTCAAGCTGTCGGCGGCCAAGGCCGAGGGAAAGCCTGCGAGCAGGAAGAAGAGGCCGAGCAGCCCGGCGAAGAAGCCAGCGGTACCGAAGAAGCTCGCGGTTCCCAAGAAATCGGTGAAAAAATCGGTAACTCCGAAGAAATCGGTTGCCGCAGTGGCTAAGAAACCGGCCGCCGCGAAGAAGCCGAAGAAGAGGATGAGCGTCAAGAGCGCGGTGAAGAAGCCCGCGGTGACGGCCAAGCCGAAGGTTGTTGCGGCGAAGAGGAAACCGGCACCAGCCAAGAAGCCCGTGGCGGCCAAGTCCGTGAGGAAACCGGCAGCGAAGAAGGCCCCGGCCAAGAAAAAGTAGACGATGGCTCCACGGTTTCCCACCACGTGTATATTTACCTGTACATATATGTATACCTGTCGTACTAGAAGAAGATATCATTAATTGTAGGAATAGAGGGAGGGTGCGATGGAGATTCGCAAACGGCCCTTTTAAGGGCCATTACATTTTTTTCTTTCCTTTTTTTTTTTTTTTTTTTTAATACAACAAATATTATATTTATCAACTCTGTCTCTGCGACGCGTGTACCGATTAACATTGTATTAGCCGTCGTCGTAGATGCAAGTATTATTATTGTTATATTTAAAACATATACATATATAACATGTGTGTTCGATGGAATTAAATTATTTTTGTTTTGTATACCGATATCGCGTGAATTTATCATTTCTATATCCTGTTGTCACTTTTCTCCTGCATCCTTAAAATCATACAGCCGTAGATACACGTATGACTTTTCTTAAAATTTTATTGAATTGACGTTCAATTATTGTTTTGTAACGACGATAAGAACAACTGGTTAAAAATGGTCACAGCTACGTGCATAAAAAAAGAAAAAACTAGGTAAGGATAACATGTACAGCGGACGGGTCCTCATTGGCTTTTGGTTCGACAAGCTTCAGCTCGAATCGGTGAGTATTTGCGATTTTCAAAAAATCGGTATTTACAAGAAAAAAAAAAAAAAAAAACGTACAATTAAAATTATTGCCATAACCTTTTTCGCTGCTACGACGCGTTGCCATGCAATATGTGCATTAAAAAAGAATTATCCTCGCAATATTAAGAATGTATATAGGCTTGTAAAAAACGATCAACACGACGGCGATCTCATAAATAATGTATCGATATGGGTGCAATCCGATGATGATGCGTCGAAAAACCTTAATAGGCTTTTGAGAAAAAAAAAAAAAAAACATTGCTAATTATGCGAGATGTTGTTTTTTGAAAATGCACAAGCAAGTCAATGGCACTTGAATAATTTTTTTTTTTTTTTTTTTTTTTTCTAAATTGTAACAATCATCAATTGTACAGACTTTAATAACGATGACAATATAATCGAAAATAAAGTATACCAGATGATCGTATGTAGCAATGTTCATATTCACGCGTACCCAAACTATACCGCATCATCACGTGAATCTTATATGTAAGGGTTAAAATAGTTATAATTATGATTGTAGGTTGAATAACGTAGTTTATAGTTATCATTGATATAAATTGATATTAAGTCGACATGACGATACGTCATATTGAAAACTCCTGCTGTAACACAAAACTTTCCGTTAGACGTGATCACTACGTATATAGGTATATACGTGCTCTTAAGTACAGAATCGGGGGAAAAAACTAAAACGTCACGAATATGCTACGTGTATCTACGTGGGCGTGCCTATACGAAATATTTTTATACTATACACTCGAGCATTTAAAACGTTTCTTCTTTTTTTTCGTACACGCGTAACTATTTACTGTCTTCCTTGTGTAAAATTGAAGAACACAACCCCCCTTCTTCATTCCCAGGGTAATCCCTCTTGACCTTGACCTAATTACGAATACCTCGAACTTTTTTTTTTTTTAAATAATGTTCATGCATGCACGTATCCTCAACTCAAGTATCATCACTGAATTCTCAATAAATTCCGGTTAACAAATTTTTCAATTTATTTCTATAAATTCTTTCATTTTGTTTATTTATAGTCACTTCGTATAGCACTTGTAAAACGAGGATTAATATTCTTCATTCTTGATCATACAAAAGTTCTCGAATAGATTTGAAGTGACATCATATACTGATTCATTTTATTTTTAGTGAAAAAACAACGAAACGTGTAAAAAGCCGTCGACAAATTTCATAATTTTTTTTTTCAATTTAAATACATTTGTATTAGGAAATAATTGTATCCAATACTCCATTCATTATTTCTTTCACTTTCATTACATCAATTTACAATCAATTTTTATCCTCTGTTAAGATTTATAAGATAAACTCGTGTAGATTGTTAGATATCTAAATGGAATTTAAAACGTCTATTTACACTAATAAAGAATATAAATATACTTCGTTATTGGAAAAAAAAAAAAATAATACTTTGATGACTTAAAAATAGTTAAAACAATTGCAACACTTGGAAAGCTAATAGGTTTTTTTGCTCTATAGAATTACGAAGAAAAAAGCGAGGATAACTTTTTCGAACCAAATCGAAAATTTCAAGTTCGGATCGGTTAAAATCAATTGAGATCGGTCGATAAACTAAGTATTTAGACTTTCAACACCATAAAAAAAAACAATCACCAGCATCCATTTGCCATGTATTTTTGACTAAAAAAGTCAAAAAGCCTTTAAACCCACTGTACCCGTACACCAGGAAAAGCGAGCCAAGGAAGCCGAGCGCCTAGCCCGAGGCGAACTGCCGCACCAACGCAGATCCCGGCTTGTACGCGTCTTCCGCGAACCCAAGACCATACCTCGGCCGCCCGCGGACGAATCCAAATTCATCAGGTACAACCAGCACGTGCTACTGCACGCCCCGGAAATCCTCGACCTGTGCCAGTTCTTCGCCAACAAGACCGGCTGCCCCGGCGACCTGACCGACGAGGGCGAGAAGCTCTACGGACTCGTGCTCGCTGCGACCGCCTCACCCGTCGACGTGGCCGATGGCGTCCGCAGGATCGAGGACGGCTGCGGCGTCGCCTGCATCGGTAACAAGATCCCAGCTGCAAGGTCGGTCTTTCAACTCGTGCCCGCAACTCGTCAATCCCAGCCAAACAGCCTCATCAGCTACGGAAGCGTGTTCTTCGTACAGGTGACAGATCCTGCAGTGCTGTGTAATATACCTACTTCGCGATGTGTGATTCTATTTTTTTTTTCAGCTTGTCCACGCCAGCGACGCGCTCTACCTGAGATCGGAGCCACCTCTCGTTGACGGTAGGTTCGCGCCGAGGTATCACAATCCGGTGCGCTTGAATCGCCTCCGGGACTGCTACGCCAAGTGGCGAGCCGTTCATTGGGACCGGAACCAGAGGTTCGAGACCGAGGGCGAGCCGGTGTCCCCTTGCGAAAGGTGAATTTTTGTTGCTCGCCGTCGTATCGAATGGTATCAATATCAAAACACACTTATTGTTGCTTTTTTTTTTTTTTTTTACTTGCAAAAATACTTATTTATTTAAAAAATGTACAAATGTCGTTAAAAAATAACCGCGATACGGGCGTCGCTCGTCTCAATAATATCATGTCGTTATATAGAATCCTGTACAACAACGCATATAAAAGTTTACATGTTTATAGAGAAACATAATTAAAGTTACAATGGGTACGTTGCGCCTCAAAGGTACAACGTGGGTTACAACATTTTTAAAGTCAAACAAAACTTAAAAATAACAAAAACAGAAAAAATAAAATAAAATAATAAAGAAAACTTACAACCAAGCGTGCGTCGTAAAAAAATGTGACAGAAGAAAGACTAATTAAAATGCTACAACATTGGATCGACAGGATCGTCATTCAGCACGTGATGACGAACCAATGTTTGGCCGTCGAGCATCGCGATTGGCACTGCAGCTTGCTGGGATTCGAGAGCGGCGTTTCGGTGCACACGTACAGCGATTTGTACCACAACGAGACCTCCGAGTGCATCTGGAACATCTTGGCTGAGCCTATGGATGATGACCATCATTCGGCCCACTGCCGTATTAAGTCCTCCTCCTCCTCCTCCTCGTCGTCGTCGTGATTGCTATGTATACTGGACATCATCGAAATATACAAGCGCGTTAAAAAAGTACAAAAGTTAATAAAACGTATACTGCCTAATACTCACGGCCCAGTTCTACTCGTCAAAGTGAAAACTCTTGTGTTTCTTTTTCTTCTTCTTCTTCTTCCTGTCACTGCTGTCGCTCTCGAGCTTTGGCTCCTTGTCGGGGTCCATAGCTCGCTTGATGGACGATTTGTGGTACTCGTCGCTGCTGCTGCTCTCGTACAAAGCCAAGAGTCGCCTGGAAGGTTTTGCGGCCTCGGCACCGAGCGATCCTTGATTCACGTTGTCTCCGGAGCTTTTCTTCGTTTTCGCGGGCTTCTTCTGCTTCTCTTTCGTTTTAGTGGACTCTTCGTTCACGTCCTTTGCTGACGGTTTTATTTCATCCTCCAGATCGATGCAACTCGTTTTGGCCTTCTTTTTCTTTTTTGGAGTAGGGGCCTCTATAGCTTCCTCCGAATTGCTCTTTGACTTTTCTTTTTTACAAGGCACTTCAAAAGTTACCAACTCCGGTTCGTCCACTTCCACCTTCGATTTAAATTTCTCCTCCGAGTTGGTCTTGGCTTTTTTCAATTTTTTCTTCTCGACGACAGGTTCTTCTTCCGCTTCGCGCTTTCTTTTTAATTTTTTATCGTCACAGTTTACATCCACTGCCTTCTTTTTCTTTTCTTTTTTCTTTTCTACTTTGACGTAGTCTTCGTTCGATTCATCAACCACATTCTGCCTCTCCTCGACTCTGTTTTCTTCGTGCTCGTTGCTTATTGCAGCGGAATCTAAATCGTGTCTGGATTTTTTCTTTCGTTTTTTCTTCTCAATTTTAAAATCGTCTACGTTTATTACTTCTGCCACTAATTGTATTTCTTCTTTTTTCTGTACATTACTAACAATTGTGTCAGAATCTACATTATTCTTTGTACTGGATGATTTTTTCTTCTCTTTTTTCCGTTTGAGTTTGGCATCATCTTCGTCCAACCTATCAACGAGTTCCTGTATCTTTTCAGTTTTTTTACTTTTCTTGGTATTATTTACATTTGTATTTAGACTCGATGTGCATTTTGAACTAAGCTTTTTCTTCTCTGTACTTGATTCCGGCATTTGTTTTTGAACCAATGTATTTTTATTAGGAACATTAGATTTTTTACTATTATACACAATGTCGTTGGTCCTACTCTTTCTATCATATTTTTCATCTTCACTGGAACTAGAACTGGCATCTATTAAATTTAATTTCTTTAATTTTGAAAGTTTTTGAGCTGCTGTTACTGACATAAAGTGATCGCTAGTATCTTCATTAATGTTATTCGATGCAGTTTTCATTGATGGATTGCCCAATTCTGTTATCATGGACTTTTCATCACTTTCATCATCACTTTTAATATCGAAACTAACGTGTTTCAATTGCTCCGGTTTGGATTTTTTTTTCGAAAGTTTTTTAGTAACTACTTCACTTTCAGAGCTCGTATTTAGGATACATCTATTTTTTTCTTTTTCAGTCACCTCATTAGATTTCTTGGATGTGTGTTTTTTGCTTTTACTTTTGTTTTCTTCAACAGGTTTCAAAGTTTCTTCTTCATAGCTTTTCATCAAATCCAACCTTTTACATTCTTCTGGCAAATAAATTTTATGTTCTTTAATGTCTATGTCACTATCACATGTATTTTCTTGTCCGTTAGATGCTACACTGCTAACTGCTGAAGGATTTTCTTCATTTTTTCTATTTTTTGATTCTTGAATGTCAATTGGTGTTTCCCTGTTCAACTCTGTTTTTTCTGTTTTTTCTTTCTTTTTGCGTTTTTTCTTGTCAACTTTTTTCTTTTCGACATTATGTTGATCATCGTGGGAATCACTAGAATCCAATAAATTAAGTTTTTTTACTTTTTGCAAACACTCTACGGTTTTCAAAGGTACATTCGCATCATCATCACTAGATGGCAGATTTTGAATTGGATGGTGTGGACGTAGACTAAGAGTTTTTTCTTTAGACTTTTTTATCAAATTAAACTTTGCATTTTCATCTGGGACATTAATTTCATGTTTTTTTGTATTTGTATCGCTGTCGCGAATATTTTCGTGAACATTAGATGCTTTATTGTTGTCAGTTGTTAAATTTTTTTTACTTTTTCTATTGGTGATTAAATTTTGAACATCTTCATTACTCTTAGCATGTTCTTCCTCACTTGATTCAATGTTTTTTAGTTCTAGTTTTTTCTCACTGTTTTTTGCTTTCTTTTCACGTTTGTCACTGTCAACGCATCTATTCTTTTCACTATCACTATGTCCATTTTCCGAATCATTGGTCAACAAAGAAAGCTTTTTTGTTTGCTGAAGGCGCTTTTTGGTTTCAGAGGATCCATCGTTATTTACACTGCTGCCATCATTATCTCTGCTCTTCAAGTTTTCAAGTTTTAAATTCTTCTTTTCTTTTTTCTTGTCTAGTTTTACATTGTCGGCAGTTAACTCAACAAGTTCTTGATTATCTTTATGTAAGTTAAATAATTTTTTTTGAGATTTCTTTTTCGTCTTTTCTTTACTGTGGATATTCGTTTCAGTTTCTTTCATTACTTCAACTTTTTCTTCTTTTTCTTCGTTAAAATCTGCAATAGAATCTGAACTGTTCAACATATTATTTGTAACCACTGAAACTGCATTTATCGTTTCCGTAACTGTATCTGTGGTCCTGAAACCAATTTTGTCTTGCTCCGAATCACTTAAATTCCCTTTTAGTTTATTCTCTTCGACTTTTGGATTTTTTGACACTGGGCTTGTCAAAACTAAATTATTCTTTGATGGTAAATCAGTATTTTTCTTCTTCGAATGTTCTTTTTTTAAAAAGTTATCAATCGTAAACTTATTTTTTACAGACTTTGATTTTTTGACATTTTTAACTTCATCCTTTTTGATCAAGTTTGAACTTTTTTGTTTTTTCTTTTTTATCTCATCATTATTGTTATTTGTTTCTGTTCCTGGCATTCCTTCATATTTTTCTTCTTTCTTTTCGGTACAGTCTGCAATTGGATCTAAATTGTCCAACGTGTTATTTGCAACCACTGAAACTGCGTTTATCGTCTCCATAACTGTATCCACAGCACGTGAACCTTCGATTTCTTTTGGCTTTGTTTCACTCAAATGAACTTTTGTTTTTTCTTCATTGACTTTCGATTCTTTTTCAGCTGGGATCTCTACTAAATTGTTCTCTAACGCTAAATTAATTTTTTTCTTTGGGAGTTTCTTTTTCGTAAAGTTGCTAATGGCAAATTTATTTTTTAAATGCTTTGATTTTTGAACAGTTTTAGTCACTTTACCATTCATTATTGGTTTTTTATTACTTTGAGATAGTTTAAGAATTTTCGACTTTTCTGTAGTACTTTCAATTTTGTCATTTTTTTCTTGATCGAACTCAATTATGTTTTCTTTACTTGACTCTTTAGATTTTTCGATTTTTTCTATAACAACAGTAATTTTTAAAACTTCGTTTTTATTGCACGCTTCTTCAATGGCATTAAAAATCTTTTGTTTATTCGATTCTCCAAATATTTCTAATTTTGTAATGGACTTTCGACCTTTTAGTTCAAGCTCCGAGTGATGGCTATTTTTAGAATTTCCGTTCACATCAAATGATAAGTAAGACTTAGTTCTGCCGTCACTAATCTGAGAGTCATTTTCATGATGTTCTTTCTCGATGGCGCTGATTACTTGTTCATATGATTTCCCAGATATTTCTGATTGCTTTAACACAGAATTTTGATGGTTTAAATTCCGTGCCATGCATTCATCATCTTTGGGATCCACATTATTATTCAATAAAGATGTCTGAGATTCAGACGAGCTAGAATCATCTACATTTTCATTATTTTTTTCTTCAGCGACACTCAAAACTTCTTTGCTATGTTTTTTAGAAATTTTTGCTTTAGTAACTGAAGGAAAATTTGTATGTCTAGATACATCATTCAATAGAGATATCTGAGATTCAGACGAGCTAGAATCATCTACATTTTTATTATTTTTTTCTTCAGCGACACTCAAAACTTCTTTGCTATGTTTTTTAGAAATTTGCGTTTTTGTAACTGAAGGAGAATTTTTATGTCTAGATACATCATTTAATAGAGATGTCTGAGATTCAGACGAGCTAGAATCATCTACATTTTCATTGTTTTTTTCTTCAGCGGCACTCAAAACTTCTTTGCTATGTTTTTTAGAAATTTTTGCTTTAGTAACTGAAGGAAAATTTGTATGTCTAGATACATCATTCAATAGAGATATCTGAGATTCAGACGAGCTAGAATCATCTACATTTTCATTGTTTTTTTCTTCAGCAGCACTCAAAACTTCTTTGCTATGTTTTTTAGAAATTTTCGCTTTAGTAACTGAAGGAGAATTTGTATGTCTAGATACATCATTCAATAGAGATATCTGAGATTCAGACGAGCTAGAATCATCTACATTTTCATTATTTTTTTCTTCAGCGACACTCAAAACTTCTTTGATATTTTTTTTAGAAATTTTCGCTTTAGTAACTGAAGGAGAATTTTTATGTGTAGATACATCATTTAATAGAGATATCTGAGATTCAGACGAGCTAGAATCATCTACATTTTTATTATTTTTTTCTTCAGCGACACTCAAAACTTCTTTGCTATGTTTTTTAGAAATTTGCGTTTTTGTAACTGAAGGAGAATTTTTATGTCTAGATACATCATTTAATAGAGATATCTGAGATTCAGACGAGCTAGAATCATCTACATTTTTATTATTTTTTTCTTCAGCGACACTCAAAACTTCTTTGCTATGTTTTTTAGAAATTTGCGCTTTTGTAACTGAAGGAGATTTCGTAAGTCTAGATACATCTGTAGTGCATTTATTATTTTCTAAATCGTTTTCATTCAATGAAAGTTTGGAGGTTTCAATTGTAACATCTTGATCTTCGTTTACGGAACTCTTTTTTCTTCGTGCAACAATTGATGCAACGGGCCTAATGTTAACTGTGAAAGATGGGTCCTCATTAATATGATATAATAAAATGGATTAAATAGTTTTAGAGAATCTTGATGTATACTTACAAGCTTTAAATGCAGTTTTTGATTTATCACTAGTTTTAAACAAACATGAAAGAGTGGGACTAGCATATTTCTGAAATGCTTCGTATTTGTCATCTCCCAGCGTCAACGTGGTTTTTGAAAAAGAAAATGGTTTGTTTTTCAAATTTTTATCAAACACCTAAAATATAAATAAAAAAATACATCAATTATATTGGCAACGTCAAATGAAAATTTATTAGTCTGTGAACTAACGTATTTAGGAACATCAAGAAGAAATATTTCATGGTCATCAGAGGAAAAGTCTTGCAAGGACACTGTGGACGTACAAATCCCTTCTGATAAATGGTCTCTTTCTACAAGCTCAGATATCTGAAATATATCAAAACAACGTATATACCTAGATAAAATCGGAGTTTAACTTATCCAATGCAATTGATATATTTTAGTTCTTACCTTAGTTATTTTTTTTCGCTTTAACTGTTCCTGATTCAACGGTATTTCTTCGTCTTCAGTTTCTGAACTCTTACCAGACTCTGATGCAGCAGTAGAAGCTTTGTTAACACCATTCCTTTTTTCTGTCAAGGAAATTTTTTCAGATGATGGAAACATTTCTTCTGATTCAATATTTTGAATTTCTTTAATACTATCTGTTGTACCTGACTGTTTACGAGAATCTTTATCGTTTATTGTGAGGGACTCTCTTGATTGCTCAGATGTTTTTTTCACAGGTGATTTTGAAGGTTTTGATTGTGTGGATGTATCTTGGATTGGGTTATTAGATTTTGATAGAGTTAATATGAACGATTTATCAGAACTGGAGTCACTAAAATGTGGTTGAATCTTGGATGTATTCTTTTCAGAAGTTTTAGATGCGTTACTTGATTTGGAAACACTAGAATCATCAGATTCTGCATCATGCACAGTCTGTTTTTTGTCATCTTCATTATCTTCGTTGGAACTAAGGCTTTTATCTAATAAACTTAAATTCCTGTACTGTGAAGGTCTTTTGGATGCACATGTTGACTTAGACTTATCACTATCACTATCACTATCACTATCACTATCACTTGTGTCGTCCAATTTTTTAGTAACATCCATTCCAACTGACTGGTTCATTTGCTCAGGAGTTTTGGATTTTGGTGTATCGGATTCATCTGAATCGGAGTAACTATCATAGCGTTGTTGTTTCTTAGTCGGTGTAATTTTTTCTTTAATTTTACATTCGTTACTTTTTTTGGAGGAATTAGGTTTTTTAGACCTGGAATCATTCATAGGTGATTTTTCATTATCTGTTTTGTCTTTAGTCGAGTTGATACTATGTTTGGCCAAACTTAACCTTTTACGACGTAATATTTTGTCAGCTCCTGACGACGACGATGACGACGACGTGGATTGATCATTATCATCGTTGTCACTTTCATTACCGGATTTTTCCATAATATCTATTTCACCTCGCTGCTCATAAGAATTTTTACTATTTACAATACAATCATTTCTTTTGGTGTCATGCTTTCCTGCACAGTGTTCAAGTTTCTGTTTTGTAGGTGATTTATGAACTTGTGTAGAGGTCGCCAGTGGGACTGGAATTTTAGATTTTGATACGTTAGATAAATCTGAATCCGAATCTGAGTCACTTTTGTCTGCTGATTTTTGAGTCAATACACTTTTATCCAAACTTCTAGATCTACCATTATTAATTGTGGACACATTAGATTTTTGAGATTGTAAGTCATGCATGGCACGTTTTTTCTTATCTTCTTTGGCTTTGTTTGGCCTAATACCATCATCTGATGAACTCGAATTTTCATGCTGTAAAAGTTTTTTAGATTCTGATGTTGACACGTAATTATTGCCGTTCATACAACCATTTCTACTACTTGATGGTTTAACTGAATCTTTGTTGATAAATTCTTTTTCATAATTTTTCTCATCATCATTTTCATCACTCTTGTCAATGAAATTGTTCAAATTCATATCTTGGGAAAACCCATTTGCAACTACTACAGTTTCTTTAGCTGGATTGTTGGATGATATACCACATAAAATTGGCAAACGATTTGCATGTTGTTCAATGTCACTATCATCACCATTTTTGTTTGTATCTGATATTTTGCTAGTATCTGAAACACTGCTTTCCCTACTTATTCTTTTCTGAAATCTCGGCAAAATATTTTTTTTACTACTTTTATTGTCTGATTCTTCACTGCTTGATCCATAATTTTTTGATACTGTCGTTTTTTGAATGTATTTTTTCTTTTTAATCTTTGTACCACCTAAGACAAGACTTTGTCTTTCATTACTTACACCAATTTCAGATTCACTGATGTCCCACAAATTGAGTTTTTTTGCTTTTTGTAAATTCTCTACGGTTTTTAAGGATACATCGTTATGGTCACTGTCTATGCTATCATTACTACTGTCATCAGTGACATGTGTTTTGTGTATAAGAGAACTTTTTTCAGAAACAATTAACTCCTTTGGGTGAAGATTCATTTCTTTATTTATCCTGGTTTTTGGTGACATACTATCTACATCAACTTGAGTGTGATGATCTCCTACTTCGTCTCTTCCATGTTTTTCATCAGAATTTTCACTTGTTGAAATATTATCACTTGCAGAGATTTCATTTTTTTTTACTTTTTTTGACTGCGTTTTTAGTACTTGAGTCAATTTTTCAGACTTTTTAAAAGATTCTGCATTCATATTTGAATCTGATTCAGATCCCTTTGTACTGTTTTCTTTAATCAGTTTGTTTTGTACCAAGGTATCATACTGCTGCTGTAGGAGTGGCGATTTGCTTTCTTCCAACATTTTTTTAAATTGCTGTAATTTCTCCATGTTCTTTAAACATTGACTTTTGGTTGTTTTATCTTCATCACTACTTATTTTTTCAAAGTTATGTAAACCATAAGATTCGTCACTGTTGTCTTGGATGCTACTTTTTTTATTTACTGCATTCAAAGATTTCGTGTATTTTTCATCATTATTTTTATAACTTTCAGATTTCTCGTCTACCAAATCATATAAACTTTTACCAGCAACTTCAAAAACGTTTGTTTTCTCTTTTAGTATTTTATTTCTGTCATTATTTTCTACTATTTTGTACCTTTTGGATAATTTTTCTTCCCCAATAATTTTTAATGGATTTTTACTGGGCACCTTGATGGGCCCGTCTCGGCCAATGATTTCACGTTTAGGTTGATTATTGTCAATTTTATTTTCTGTGCTTTTTAATTTTTTATCAACAGTTTTATACTTGGCGTTATCATCTGCTACATCTTCATCGATGCCGGAATCTTTGGGTTGATTCAATTCTTTGGGGACATCAAGTGGAGGTTTCAATGCCAAACTTCTTCTGTTGTGGATATTTTCCGTTAACGTGTCAGAAAATATTTTTGTACTTTGAGCTTGAAAGTCACGAGGAATAAATTCATCCGACGATTCGTCTTCCTCTTCAGTTAAAAACTTTGACGAGGCCGTATCTAATTCAGTTGCCAAATTTCTTTTGACATTGCTTGGCAACTTTTTGCTTACTATTTCTTTCTTGGCTTTGTCACTTTTTTTTGAAATATCTTTAATCACATTCTCATTATCATAATTGTCAATTGTAACACCACAATCATCACCTGCAAAAGTACTTGATATTGGTTCACTAAATCTTGTATCCGATTTTGGACTTTCAATCAAATAATCCTCGTCTTTGTACTCTTTTAAACCTTTTTTTTCCACATGAATCCATTGAAAACACTCATCATTCTCATCATCAGATTCAACTTTGGTATTTACACAAGAAGGAAGAGTAACATTATAAAAATTTTCATAGACACTATCATTATCATCATCATATTCACGGTCATCGGTCACATCTTCATTTTCTGCGACCCTTTTAAGAATTTTTTTCTTCTGTTTGACGAAATCTTTGTACTTCCGGATTTTATAAAAGTCTTTAAACTTTTGGTTGAAAAGTTTTGTACTTTTACTAACCTTGACTTTTGACGATAACTTGTGTTCCAGTGAATTATTTTGAATACGTTCAGTTACTGTGTTAGGAACGACATGCCAATAAAAATCATTGTCAGTGACCATTGTTTGAACAATTTTACATTTAGCACTGGTAAGTACACCATTCGTTTGGAGAATTTCTGTAAACAATAACAAGGAAAGTTATTCAAGGTGACACTTGATGTAAAAATTGTATGCAAAAGTAGTTTTCGAAAGTGTACAAAAATCAAAATGAGATTTTATATTAAAATGTGTTTAATTTTATTACGATCAATATTAAACTTAACTAACCTCACTTTCTGAATAAGTTTCTTGCCGTTTGCCACAGCGAAGTTGCAATGTTTACGAGTACAGACATGAAAAATGAGTAAACATAAGAAATACTAGCTTTTGTTAGTGGCAAAAAATTTTTCTTCACTGTTTTGATGTAATGAGCATTGGAAAAACGGCGTGATTGTTTCCATTTTGGAGGCTTATAACGTGCTGAGGACATGAGTTAAAATAGTTTTTAAAAAACGGTTTAAAATAATAACAGCAAAAGTAACATTGCCGGGAACTAATGATGCAGATTTTAGATGGTAAATATAGCTTTAAGTAACTCGAAATGTTAAACGTAATTGCTAGAAGTGCCACAGAACACGATGTATGTACTTAAATGTAAATAATAAGCTTTGCTTTGAGGCTGAATTGGCTGAAAGTTTGAACGCTATAAGCTTAACTGAATTGAAATGACGGTAAGTACGTTATATTAAACACGTGTTTGATCGTACTGTCGACCGACCGTCCGTGACCGAAAATGCCGAAACTGAACTAAACTCTCTGCTCTG
Organism: Copidosoma floridanum; assembly: GCF_036245765.1. Lineage (NCBI taxonomy): Eukaryota > Metazoa > Arthropoda > Insecta > Hymenoptera > Encyrtidae > Copidosoma > Copidosoma floridanum. The sequence continues at coordinate 5,735,453 of NW_028321896.1, forward strand.
TGGGGAGTGTAGGATCTACTACTATTTACACTTACTAAGTAGGACGAGATGGGAAAAGAAAAGTGAGCAATGAGCACATAAAGCAATTTAGCAAATAAAAGGGAGGCATAGGTGTACTGATGCTTAGGACAACATGGTAAGTATGTAGCTTATACATACACAACATTTTGATAAAGTTACGCAAATGTATTTGGTATTTTGTTGAAAAATTGTGAAAATAGTAAAATGCATAAATTGATAACTTGATTAAATTATTTAATAGTATTACTTTCAAAGTTTACCATCTATTATACAAGTAAGTTCTTAATTAATTAGTTAGAATGAAAACAATATTGATAGTACGTTTAGACGTGTAACTGTAAATTTTAAATACAATCACATATAAATTGTCATTATAATAATAAAAAAAAAAGAATAAAAAATAAGTTATTTTTGTTTGATTAACGAAAACCGCTAGTGAAATTCACAAGATTTCTCTAGCGCACGAAGAAACAAAAAAGTGATTGCGCAACAATCAAATCCATAAATCGACAAATCTTTCAATTATACTCTAAGCTTTTTTGGACGGTGCCTTTTTAGATATGGCTTTTTTCTTGTCAGTAGACTCGGTCTTCTGTTTCTTATTGGGCGAGGAGTTTTCTTTGGCCACTTTCGTAGTTTTTTTCTTGACGGGTTCCTTCTTCTTCTCTTTGGGTTTTTCGGATGCGACCTTCTTCGGCTTGGGCTTCAGTTTCAGCGGGGCGGCCAGCACCGGTACCTTCTTTGGCTTACTCTGGAGCGGAAGCTTGAAACGACTCCCCGAAGATGCTCCGACACCCTCCGTGCGCGTTATCCATCCTTGACGTTCACCGTCAACTACGACTTTTGCCACGTTCTTCAAACGCTGTTCTGTTGGCTCCAAGTGCGCCATCATGTATTTCTTGATGGCAGAAATCGTCGAGCCTTTGCGCTCTTTTAGAGCACCGAGTGCATTGACTACCATTTCTTTGGTGGAAAGGTTGTGCTGAACAAAATAAAAACAAAAAATTGTCAGTTAAACATCGCAGGTACTTAATAAACCATAATTCAAAATAATAGAAAATGCCGGCAATGCTATTTCTCTTTTGAAGTTGTTATAAAAAGCTACCATGGACAAACGTGTCAAAACTTGCAAACGATTACTCTTGCTCGTCTAAAACACGGTCGTTGCTTTCCTTTGCCTTCGAGGACAACGAAAAAAAATTTAAAAACCAGATGTGCATTTTAGGCCATGATGTCTCTAGAAAAGTCAAAATACAAATGCAAATGTGATTTCTTTTCAGTAATATGACCGCGAGCGACACGAGAGCGCGTGCACGAAAACGCCATTTTTAAAACAAAAGCGAAATGTTCGTGTTGACGAATCGAAGCTAATTATATTTACAACTTATTAGTTTGTCCGTTATTAGACTATTAATCGTTGTGCAAATTAAATTTTTCACAACTATGCGACATCTAATAAATTCGAACGTGCAAAAAAACTGCTTCCCGATCGAGTCAAAGCCACGATAATCCGGAATACAAATAAATTTCTAAACGCCAAATGAACTCACCTCCATTGTTTTAGAAGAGGAGACTCTAGCTTTGTCGTTGGTAGATTTAACTGATGTTGACGTGCCCTGCTCCTGCACTTTATTTCGAGGTTTGAGCGTGATTTTTGCTGTCGCGGCTACCAATTTTTCAATGGGTGATGTGCCGTCCGGAATCGCTGCTTCACTGCTACTGCTGATGACTTCGGAATCGGAAATATCGGAATATTCGGATTCGGAGGAGGCGCTTTTCTTCTGATTCTTCTGCAACGACTGCAACTTCGATTTGGACGGCGGCCGCGGCGGCGCCGGCAACTTCTTTTTGCTGGCTTTGCTGCTACTTTCTGCTGCTGCTGCTGGTGCAGGGGGGACTTTGTTTACAACTTTGTTGACTTTTTTTGCAGGAGCCGCTTTTGGCTTTACTCTCGGAGGGCTCTCCTCTTCCTCGCCACTGTCTTCTTGTTCGAACGATATGTGTTTTGGTTTTAAATTGTAAGTTTTGGGATCTGATATTTCATTCAACAAATTCGAGACGGTATAATTATTGTCGTTGTCACTACTATTACTCCTATCGGAAGCATCAGAATCAGAATTAGAACTCAAGTCCAAGCCACTCGATTGCATTGTTATTTTTTCAAAATTTTTTTTAAAATGAAAAACTGCAAAACAAATTAATTTTAACTCTCTCACAATGATAGTAAAACGTAACAAGACAGTGATGAATTATGACTACCGAGGGTAAAGCCTAAACACCGTCAATATTAGCAAGATAATAAAGTGTGTGTGTTTGTTTATACTTACGTTAAGATTCTAACATTTATAACTATGAACTTTGAAAGTCCCAAGGTAAAACTCTAAAGTAGTTTCTAGTTAATTTACCTAACGGTCAGCGTGTCAACATTTGTTTTCGAAACTAACAGGGTACTTAAAGAGAAAAAATAAAACAAGAAAACTTTAATTTGAATTTTGTAGGACATTTATTATTCTTTTTTTTTTTTTTGTTTAAAATCTTGCACTATTTTTAGCACAATTTTTAGTATAAAAATACAATCTACCACACAATAGAAACGAATTACATAGTAATTAATATATGGTAGATTTGTCAATCATTCATTCATTACTTACGATGAATAAATGTTTTTAGGACAACTTTGTTGATAATCAACAACATAGGAAAAAAACTTTAAAAGTATTTCCTACTATAATAACTTCTAAAATGAGTAAGAATCGTATATGCATGAACAATATTAAAAAAAAAAGAAAAAAAAAAAACAAATTTAACAATTTAAAAAACTATGAAGATAACGACTTCTTTATTGTGATATCTTAATAAATTGGCTAATACAATAACTTATCCATATAAAAACATGCTATTAACATCCTCACATTTTCTTGATGTGTGTCTCACACTCAACCATATTATATCACGTTTCATGTTTCAGTGGGTATTTATTTCCCAAGAGTCACTTCCACTGCTGTTAGTTTTTGAAGAATGTCTACTGAGTTGTGGCAGCTCAAAGTGCCATTTGGAATTTTCATCCACTTCCAAAAGGTTAATACTTTCATTCTTTAAAAATGGAGGACGTGCTTTAATACCAAGAGTTGTTGGTCGTTTTTCAGGGTTTTCATCTAGCATCATTTTCAACAACTCATACTGAAAAAAAAAAAAAAAAATAAAAAGGTTGGTTTAATTGTACTTTGAGAAACTACATTAATGATTATTACTTGACAAAATTTACCTCTGCAGGATACTGTAGGGAAAAGTTTTCCGGAAAAAGAGATTTCCTCAGATTAGTTAAAGCAATAACTCTTTCCATTTCTGTTGAAAAAGGAATCAATAGCTCAAATAAAATAATCCCAAGAGAATAAATATCCACTTTGTAATTATAATTCTTTTCATTCATTTGCTCTGGAGACATGTAAAGATGAGTACCAACGCGTGCAGTATGCACACGCTTTATAATGCACATTTCATTGGAATCACAAGGTGTGTGAACACCATTGATTCCTTCAGTCATTGCGGTGACCAGACCAAAGTCACCAATTTTAATTTTGTTATCAAATGCGAAAAAAATATTGGATGGCTGCAATAACAATAGTAATGATATTAATGATAGTAAAAAATTGTTTCAACGACTAGGAATAATATTGTGATTGGAATTGCAAAAGCACCTTTAAATCACGGTGAATCAAACCCTGCAAGTGGACGTATTCTACAGCATCAACAATTTGCTCAAAAATATTCAAAACTTTTAAATTATTGCGCAGAGAATTCTGAGTTTTAAGCCAATCCCTTAAACTCAATCTTTGACACAATTGCATCTGTATGTACAAAAACATTTTCGCGTTCGACTTATTGCTGTCCTTTCGTTTCCTTAAATTTAAGTTTAATTGCGACCTTCTTTCCGCGAAATCTGTACGTTTGGAATTTCCAAATGCAATGGAATGACTTGCTTTACTGAGCGTGTGATTGGAATCTGTAAATATGACGGAGTGACTTGCATCACTTTGCTTTAAATCCATGTGCTCGGTTTCTTCAAATATAACTGAGCCACCTTCCTTGCTACTCTTGTCTTCCTTACCATTATCCGATATCGATAGATGCACACTCTCTGTATTCCTCGGCTCAATGCTGTCTTCATTTTCACCTTCTGTATCTTCATCGTTTGAAGGTGCATCAAAAACAATAAAAGAATCGTCGTTGTCTTCATTCAGCTCCAAAGCTTCACGTGCGCTGTCAACAGATGAAGGATTACTGGGTGGTACCTCAATATGAACCGACGAATCAACAGCCGATGATTCCGACGTGAAATTCGAGTCGGGAAACTTTTCGTGATTTGACCAGCGTTGGTCGTGTTCTTCTTGCCACCCTGCCGGTGGACATTCCAACCACGCACTGAAATAGCGAACGATGTTGTGATGATCCAGTTTAGCCAGAGCTTTTACTTCCCTCATGACTCGCTCTCGAGAATATTGACTAGAATAAGATCGATTAATTCATGAAAAGCACAAAAAACAGTTTGCCAGACATACAATTGAGAATCTGTATTACATACCTATTGGGTAAGGCAATTCGTTTGATCGCATAGTTACAATCGTCAAGCTTATTTCTGGCTTCGAATACAATACCGTAGCCTCCACGACCTAGGCAATCGAGGGGTTCGTAATCAGTCAAATAACGTGATTTAAAATTGCCATCGCTATCTTCGGATTGGGATAAGCGAGTTTCATTTTGTGGATCAACAACATGCCGCTCAACAATCAAAGGCTAAAAAAATATTCAATAGTGTGAAAAATATAAACATCATTTGAAAAAATAAAATGAGTTATCGGTAATATTTACTGGAGCAATGGCATCTTTGGCGTTTGAATATAAATATTTCTGTGACAATAAACAGTGGACCACAAAAGCAGTAGTTACAGAAATCATTAATATTTCAAACCTGTAAACAAATGTCATTAATATTTATTTGGTTAAGCAGTTCTCTCCTCACTTTACACTAAATTCAACTCACCAGTAGTACCAAATAGAAACGTATATAACTTGTATGGATGTCGCAGCTTCTAAATTTTCTTCTAATGAAGGTTCTGAGATGTTTTCTAATATATCTTTAGGTCCAGTTCTATTGCAATGACTGCCTGCATCTAGTTGCATCTGTTCTTTAGAATATAAGAAAAAACCATTTCCTACAAAGCATATTGCCAAAAAAAGGAAAGAAAAAAGAACTGTATTAGTATTAGCTGCATGAATATAATTTTTTTTTTTTTTGATTGTCCCGACCTACCATTCACATACTCTGAATTGTACAGAACAGACATGGCTGTTGTGCTACGAATTTCACTCATTTCGGTTTTCATATTTTCGTTATCATACTCAACATCTTTGGAAAACTCTTTAAAAAATTAAACTTATAAGATATTTTTCTTGAACCAAGGCATAAAAAAATGCACCATGCAATTAAGTTTTCACTCAAACACGATAAAAGATTAAGTAAACTCTTTTTCAAACATGGTCACATTTTTACTAAAACTAAAATAATAAATTACTTACCAATAGTGGGATATGGGCGCCAAGGATAATTGATCAATTTTGTATCAGAAGCTGTCAAATCAACAGCTTTTCTGAAAATTGGGTTTTCTTGTATATACAACTGTCTTTCATGCATACCTATGTATAAACCTGGATTTATGGTGAACTCTGAACCTATGTTAGAATCCAAAATTGAAGAATCGAATAAGTTGACTGCTTTTAAAGGCGTTATTTCATTTGAAAGTACTTGATCTTCCCTCCAAACTGTTACCACTGGCGAATCAAACTAAACAATTTTAATTTTTTTATTTTCATGCAATTTATAAAATTTTCACATTAACAAAAAATGAATATTTATAAATTACCTTGTATTCCCAAAGTTTTACAGTGGGATTGTCTTTACTGAAAGCAGCAATAAGCCCTTTTGGAATAATAGCACGAATCTCTATTTCTAATGTTACAGATGGAGTTTCTTCATCGTTGCAATCAATATTTGCGCGAGGTATTATTGTCAAATCGTGTTGTCCTACACTGAAGTTCCACCTAGAGATTCAAAAGTAATAATGTCGTTATTATTATTACTACTACTACAATTCGAACAATAAACTTAAACAAAAAAAAATAATTCACCTTGATCCTATTTACAATACAATTGCTAATTGACGTAGATTAAAATTTATATACCTTTCAACTCCAGATCTAGGTTCACTAGCTCTGACAGTATGCTGATGACGTCTAACAATTAAAACATCTTCTTCTACTAAATTGTCTTTCTCAGTAGAATTGACACAACTGTTTATTTTACATTCATACAATATTTTACCAGTTGAAGTAATTATTCCTGTAGGATAAGAAAATAAGTTAGAGATAAATAATTTGATAGATATAATTGACGTTTTCAAGAACAAGTGCTTACCGTATGTTTTAGTTTCTTTACCACCTGAAAATATTAAATCATCGGAATATCTGAAGGATGATTGTAAAAGTTGGTCCATTGACACAGGAACAGACTCGAGATTTTCACCATCAAACTTGTACAAGCCACCATTCAGAGTAGGGATCAATCTTACCCACTGACCATTGTTATTTAGCTAAAATTGTTATAACGAAATTTTATATAGCTTTCAACATATTTCAATTTTTTTTAATTTTCATACACAAAGATTACTGTAAATGTGCCTACATCTCTTTGGTGAATATTAGATGAAAGTAGAGGTTCTTCTTTGAAATCTAGTGACCAGACTTTTTGGCCCTGTTGTGAAGTATCTAAAGCTGTAAGTTTTCCATCCAGAGTACTAACAAATAACAAACTAAAAGAGAGTTTATATTAACGTTTTTTTAAAAACGTCATAATATAATATAATATAATATAAACTAATATAAGCCAATTTTCTACTGAATTGCAATGTAAACAAGCCAACAAGAACTAAAAAAAAGTTCCAATGAGGTAAACTGAATAAAGCGCGCCAATGACTCGATGACTCATACTCGGCTGAGGGCACAGTGGTTTTGTGTATAACGATTCCCGGAAAATGAGTTTGAATGAATAAAAAAAAAAGTATCCCTTTAATTGTCGAACTCATAAAAGTTGACATATAAAAGATGGACAAAACAAGAAAAACATGAAGATATATTCATTTATGCAGCTCATGCAACTGTAATGGTGAATTTTGGAGTGCTGGTATCTAGCTGAATCTGCTCATCCTTGTATGCAAGTGTGTGTGGTCGTATGGATGTGTGCTTATATGCACACAGAGAATACTTTGAGATTAAAAGTAACGTTTATCAAATGAATTACATCAGCGCACATTAGCTATACTTAACAACGGCTCGTTCGACACGATTTGTATTATCATCGCAAAACAAAACAACATAAAAATCAAACGAAAACAGCTTGGACTTTGCAGTTGTTGTAGTAGGCGGCAGCATTACAAAAAATAACAATCACGAGGCGTTGGAATAAGAGAAACGAGTTGCTACAACATTATAATTTACCTCCGCGATGGCTTAGCTTCCGTGGAGTCCTTGCAGAAGGGCAACTGCCTGATTTCCGCAGCAATGCCGAACAAACAGCACTGGATCAGCAAAAGTATCAGGCCGGCTACGAATCGACTCATCTTGGTTGCAATTTATTTGACCTTGACGTCGGTTCTGCGGTTTTATTGCTGCAGGTTTCATGAACGGCTAGTGCTGCGCGATAATATCTTTGTATGGCAACCCATAGGTGCAGGTGGACCAGCAGAACTGGTGACCCAGCTGCTGCTGATGCATTTTTTTGGCTTGTCAACTGCGATGAGGCGTCAGCCTTGCAGATTGAAAAAACGATAAAAAAAACTTAACAATAACACTGGGTAAAAACGCGCACGACACAGACCACCGTCACCCTTGGTCACCCGGGATACAGTACGTGCAGGGACTACAGGTGACGAACGAATCGCTAGGTCCCGGGCGATCCTAGGTTGTATGGTACGACGTTCAATAGTTTACACACGACACACGACAGTTAACTGGATAACAGCAGAACGGGCTCTAAATAAAATAAATTTAACTAATAGGTATACGCAGGCGCAAATACACGTCAGTGCATGTTTTTTTAGCCTTTTCTGCAATCTGCTGTCTGCTCCGCGGAACGGCTTTGCATCTCTCTCTTCAAGGCGGCAAAGATTTTTGTAGAATGGCGGAATATGGCCCTCCGCAATGTTATGCATTTGAGGCGGGAATATTTAATATTAAGTATTGGTAATGGATAGTAATGTAAGAATGTTTTTCATGGTACTTCTTCAATTTTTTAAATAAGTATGTGAACTGAATCTTAAACTCTTTCACAGTTCTATTGCTCCTCCTGCAGTTCCACCATCATTCAATATTTTCAGATATATTAAAGCCATAAGGGTTTAATGATAATGAACCAATGTTTTTCACGTTATTTTGGTAAAAAAGTTTAGTTTATTATCGATTATTTAGATATCTTTTGAATACAAAAAGTGACAATTCGAAAGTTTTCACTTGAAGACTAATACAAGTTATAAAATGAGAGGTTGAAAAATAGTAAAAAATTAAGACAAACGACGTAACTTACATGGCGCGTTAATTTAACAATTGCTACTTACATTTTCTATAAGATCACCTAAATTAACCATAGTAAATCATATCAACACAAAGATAAATAAAAAAATAGTCGCCTATTCGTTGATCACCTTCTCTAAGTGGCTCTTTAATACTTTCAGCTGATGTCTGGTTTCCTCGTCCAATACGAGATTCTCCGAGAGAGAAGCATTGAACGGCAGCAGAGACACAATATCACCGTTTCGTAGTGGCACATTGACATTGGCCGTTCTCTCGCTAACAGTCGTAGAGACGAGGAGTGGACTGCCCTGGGTACTGAATACCATCTCGCCATTCTTGGGCCGTCGTAGCACGTTGACGGCCGAGTTGAACTTAATTTTCGGAGTAATAGTAAAGCTGTTGGTCGGCTTGTTCTGGGGCGTCTTTAGCATGTCCAGTTGCCTTTTACTCTGAGACGGTGTACGGATGGAAGGCTTCGTCATCTTATCTCGGGACTGAGTACTCCTCGACCTGCGCTGCTTCTTGGCCTCGGAAGGCCCAAGCTTGGATTGGCCATTGGTCATTGGCTCGCTCTGGTAACCATCGTCGGAGGTCACAGTCGTGCGCTTTGTACCGTTGCGCTTGACAGTGCTCTTGGGCAACCGGCTTGAGGACTTAGCCACCGTTCCCGGCGTCTTAGGATGCAGGTTCTCCTTTTGCGGACTTGGCTCGAATGTCATAAGTTCATCCAGTGTCATGGTTTGGATTTCAGTGGGAAAGCGGTTCAAGGCCATTTCGATCATCATGTCGAATTTTTCCTGCCTGCTTTTATGCTCCACTTCAAGCTGGTGGATCTTGAGCTGGATGAGCCTGTTGCAGTTACGTATGACTTCCTCGATATCGGTGCCGTTGCCACGACCTGCTCGTCTCTGCTTTGTGCGAGGCATTTTGGTCGTTACTTACACGTCGACAATTCCTACTGCTGTTATTTTTGGTTGATGTTACTCGACAACCATCCGGTATCAATCGGATCGGACGGCCTGCACTGCCTTCGCCACTATGGTGGTTGTGTTGTTGTTGTTCTGTACCTGCAAGAAGACAGTTGATAGGTTAAATATCTTTCGTGCACTCGTACGTCTACCAATAAATTTAACTTATATTTATGATTGCTCTATTGAATCAACAAAAATTCACGTAAACACTGACACTTTATCGGATGCTGGATTCAGTTGAGCTTAGATACAGAAATAGGATTTTTTGATTTAGATTTATTAGTTAGTTTTTAAATGTTGTGAAAACAAACACATGAAAATTCTGACCGGAAAATTGGCTCAACTAACACAACACGCCTTACGCCTATCAACGGTCTCTTTCAGCCGTTCAAAAATGCCCATTGAGCAATGAGCACTTGCAAGACGCAGACGCAAGACAACAAACGCTGAAACGCATCCCCTCCTCTTTGGGTAAGTTCCCATCGAAAGTCAGATTCGAGATTCGATATGAAAATGGCAACGCTGCCGTCACAGAACGTCAAGTATGGTATATTCGGGGACCGAGATTGGGCGGCCACAAGAGAAGGTTGGTTCTCATTGGCGGTTTTCACTTTTGTAAATTATTATATTGTTATTATAGAGAATTGAATTAAAACATCTTGTATGTTTAATAATACTTCGTTTCCTTGTTCGAAGATATTTACTGGTAGTACCTCTTCTACTATACCCAGATGATGCCATCACCCAATCTCGGGTGTATTCCGCAAATGCTGCCAGCAGTTAAGTTACGTAGGTCGTGGTAACGCCGCATGGTCGGGTAGCGCTAGCGTCAACCTGTACTAACTGTCGGTGATGGGTTCCGCATGTCAACAAACTCCGAAATATCAGATGGCATCATGGCATGGGAGCGAAAACAGTAAAAAATATCAAAGTTTGTTGACATGCGGAACCCACCGACAGTTAGTACAGGTTGACGCTAGCGCTGCCCGACCATGCGGCGTTACCACGACCTACGTAACTTAACTGCTGGCAGCATTTGCGGAATACACCCATAGTCCGCAGGCTAAGTATACGTCCTTAACCGCCTTTTTCACTAACGTTTAGAATAATGATTGAGACAATCAATGATTGTATCATGAGTTTTTGTATAAAGTTCAATTTATACAAATAAGTTGGTAAATATAGGCACACATGATTAATATTTAAACATTTTAAGCTGTATAAATATATAACATAGATTCCAAATATGCATTATTACCGCTGGAATATGCTAACAAAACCAAATATCCGTCTTTCTCACCCAGCAAAATAATAGGTATCTGTATGATCCTGTATCAATTTATTGCACACATGCGAAATGTTCAATGACAGTAAACAATGACATAATTTCAAACTTTACTTTTAACTCTTCATTTCACACGTAATTTTACAATGCAATTGATAAATTATTATTCATACAAAAGTATTAATATTCTTATAGGAGGTCGATTTTCAGGCAAAAAATTATTTGTAAACTTGCCGTAAACAGCACAGCCAATGTCAACTTTTTATTTTCTATCTACACAACTAGTTGCGGCTGGTTTTAGCGTTTCAGATTTCTAAACTAAAAAGTGGCCCTAAAATTCTGAAGGAAAGCTTTAGATATTTTAGGCCCTAGAGCCATGTTGTCAATTATAAACCAGCCGCAACTTATTTGACAGATACAAAATGAAAATTCAACATTTTCTGTGCTGTTTGCGGCAAGTTTACAATTTATCTATTACTCGAAAGTATAAATATATAGGAGGTCAATATTCGTATAAAACATACACTGCAAACTTGCCGCAAGTAGCACAAACATCGTTAATTATTTATTTTGTATCTATTTCAAGAGTTGCGGCTGGTTTATAAGTGACTAAATGGCTCTAGGGCTAAGCTGCCTAAAGCTCTCCTTCAGAATTTCAGAAGCAATTTTTGGCCAAAAAAATCACGACCGCTAGATGGCGCTGATCCTAATGATTATAACTACTTATAGTAGAGCCATTTAATCAATTATAAACCAGCCGCAACTAATTACGTAGATACAAAATAAATAGTTAAAGATAATTGTGCTACTTGCGGCAAGTTTGCAGTGTATGTTTTATACGAATATCAACCTCATATATATTTATACTTTTGGGTAATAGATGAATTGTAAACTTGACGCAAACAGTGCAAACAACGTTAACTTTTTATTTTATATTTATGAAATTAGTTGCGGCTGGTTTATAAGTAATTAAATGGCTCTAGGGCTAAGCTGCCTAAAGCTCTCTTTCAGAATTTCAGAAGCAATTTTTGGCCAAAAAAATCACGACCGCTAGATGGCGCTGATCCTAATGATTATTACTACTTGTAGTAGAGCCATTTGATCAATTATAAACCAGCCGCAACTCTTGAAATAGATACAAAATAAATAATTAACGATGTTTGTGCTACTTGCGGCAAGTTTGCAGTGTATGTTTTACACGAATATCGACCTCCCTTATATTTACACTTTCGGGTAATAGATAAATTGTAAACTTGCCGCAAACATCACAATCATCGTTAATTATTTATTTTGTATCTATTTCAATAGCTGCGGCTGGTTTATAAATGATTAAACGGCTCTAGGGCTAAGCTGCCTAAAGCTCTCCATCAGAATTTCAGAAGCAATTTTTGGCCAAAAAAATCACTACCGCTAGATGGCGCTGATCCAAATGATTATTACTATACTTATACTAGAGCCATTTAATCATTTATAAACCAGCCGCAACTAATTTGATAAATACAAAATAAAAAGTGAACATTGTTCGCACTATTGGCGGCAAGTTAACAATTTATCTTTCACCCGAAAGTATAAATATATAGGAAGTCAATATTCGTGTAAAACATACACTGCAAACTCGCCGCAAGTAGCACAAACATCGTTAATTATTTATTTTGTATCTATTTCAAGAGTTGCGGCTGGTTTATAATTGATCAAATGGCTCTACTACAAGTAGTAATAATCATTAGGATCAGCGCCATCTAGCGGTCGTGATTTTTTTGGCCAAAAATTGCTTCTGAAATTCTGAAAGAGAGCTTTAGGCAGCTTAGCCCTAGAGCCATTTAATTACTTATAAACCAGCCGCAACTAATTTCATAAATATAAAATAAAAAGTTAACGTTGTTTGCACTGTTTGCGTCAAGTTTACAATTCATCTATTACCCAAAAGTATAAATATATATGAGGTTGATATTCGTATAAAACATACACTGCAAACTTGCCGCAAGTAGCACAATTATCTTTAACTATTTATTTTGTATCTACGTAATTAGTTGCGGCTGGTTTATAATTGATTAAATGGCTCTACTATAAGTAGTTATAATCATTAGGATCAGCGCCATCTAGCGGTCGTGATTTTTTTGGCCAAAAATTGCTTCTGAAATTCTGAAGGAGAGCTTTAGGCAGCTTAGCCCTAGAGCCATTTAGTCACTTATAAACCAGCCGCAACTCTTGAAATAGATACAAAATAAATAATTAACGATGTTTTCCTACTTGCGGCAAGTTTGCAGTGTATGTTTTTAAAAATTCAATGTTCTGGCTTAGGTAAAATATGCCTATTCACATTGAAAGCGCAACTGTATTATTTTTTTATAACAAATAGCCATACTCGCTGTCCGAGTAGTATTTTGTGAGTTTATCTTTTAATGGTGCGAAGATGGTGATTTTCGTAGCAAAGAAAGAAATTTTTTGCGTATGAGCAGTTTTCTCATTTTGCTCTGCGTGCAAACTGTGTACGGCAAATTATTTTTTAAGGAAATGCAGCAGACGATATAACCTTTGAAATATTTATAACATAAAAAAGAAATATCTATGATCATTGCAAAATGGTGAGTATAACGATGTGTGCATTTATTTGAATTGTTCTGTTACACGTGTTGTATAAACAAGCTTCGTTTTTAGAAGTAACAGCTTAGTTAAAAGTGAAATAATGTTTTTTGTTCATTCAAGGCCATTCCAGTAAAGGATGTGACATTGCCCAAAGAAATTCCAGAATTATTGTTAGAAAAACATGCCAGCTACCTTCTTTCCTATGGAATGAATAAGGAAGATTACGTGAGTTTAAAACTGAATGATGCAATCACACCAAAGTTTGGCAGGCTTTAATGACTCTTTTTTTTTCTTTCAGATCTATTGTATGACTGAGCATCTCAGAGTTTCTGGAATGTATTGGGGATTGACTGCACTAGATCTAATGGGCTACTTGGAAAAGACGAATAAAGAGGAAGTCTTGGAGTTTATTAAAAAATGTCAACATGACTGCGGTGGAATAAGTGCAAGTATCAGTCATGATCCACATGTACTTCACACGCTTAGTGCTATTCAGATTTTGTGTATCTATGATTCCCTTGATGTTATTGACATTGAAAAAGTTGTAAAGTACATTAAAGAAAGACAACAGCCTGACGGAAGCTTCACAGGCGACATATGGGGTGAAGTAGACACAAGATTTTCATTTTGTGCCGTTGCGTCTTTAGCTCTATTGGTAAGTAATTTGTTAATTTTAGTACTTTACAAAGTATCACGATAAATTGAACGAAATATGGTTTTTTCAGAGACGTCTTGACGCAATAAACGTTGATAAGACTGTTGAATTCATAGTAAGTTGCATGAACTTTGATGGTGGTTTTGGTTCTAAGCCTGGCTCTGAAAGCCATGCAGGTTTAATTTACTGTTGTCTTGGAACTTTGTCTATAACTGGTAATAAGTATACTCGTTTTTATTTTTCAAACCTTTAACTAACTTATTATTTTTACCCTACAAACATTCTTTTTTTTTTTAGGCCACTTACATTTAATAGATCCAGTAAGATTGAGCTGGTGGCTCTGTGAAAGACAATTACCCTCAGGAGGTCTTAACGGAAGACCTGAGAAATTGCCAGACGTGTGTTATTCGTGGTGGGTCCTTTCCTCAATGTCAATTTTAGGATGTCTACATTGGTTCAATAAGCAAAAATTGGTAACTATCGCGATTCAGAAATCTAGAGATACCATTAAAAAAGGTTGTTGACAAAATGCTTTTGTATTTTAAATTCACAGATAGAATTCATTCTCTCTTGTCAAGACACAGAAACCGGTGGATTTAGCGATAGGCCAGGTGACATGGTCGATCCTTTCCACACATTATTCGGTTTGGCCGCGGTATCCATGCTAGGTGCTGACAAAACACTAAAAGAAATCAATCCTACCTTCTGCATGCCAGAGTATGTGATACAACGATTAGGCTTGAAGCCAGAGCGCCTAGCCGACCAGTAAAATTGTAATTTATAAACTGAAGAGACAATTTATCCCAATTGTAAGATTGACCATGATGATAACGAAAATCATTGCAATAATAAAATATTCATTATATATTTCATAATTTGATTTTTTTTAAGTGTTGTGGTGGGGCTAGGGAAGGGGGTTGGAAGAAGTACATTTTTAAGTAATTAACTAATTTATTGTTTATTTTATGTAATAATGATGTATGTGCTATCAGTAATCATAGTCAATGATTGCTGAACTGATCTCGACGTTTTGACAATGATTGTTTACCAAATATTCAATACTAAAGTTTATTAACAATACACGTTAATCGCTTGCTTGCTGTTATTCTTCTGCTTGCGCTACCTCTCGTTACAATATATTTTTTTATGCGTCTATCAGCCTCGCTCGTACATGCGATTAGAAATAGAAACGTGGCGTATAGAAATCCCTTTGATTTATACAATAATCGACATTTTCTTTTATTTGTTAATTTCATTTCTCCCGGAAGTTTCGCTGATTTTCATTTATCTATCCTTTCAAGGGAACACGTCGCTAAGTTTCTAGAAAATGCTGAGAGCAACTCTTAGATAATAAACCAACACGCTTACTAATATACATATTAAATATACATATATATTATATGAAAAAATTGCACAACTTTATTAAAAAAACATCTGCAAAATCAACATGTAGGAAGATACTATTTTTTTTCATTAGTCTTCTCTTTGTATTTATATAATATATATATTTATTTATCATTTATGTATACGAAACAATAGGGAACTCCAAACCTGATCTTAATTAACAATAACTCCAGCACTTTATAAGAACTTAGAGGTCACGATTACATATTTATATTACGTTTTGCATTTCATTTCTCTTTTCATTTTTCATCTAATTGTGATCAATGCCCTAATTAATCATTACAATTAACAGTTTTATTATTCATCCAGAAAATTTACGTTCAAGTTAATAATACTCTCTTGTATATTTTTATCTCAGACACTCTCGTACAGCTAAATATTCTCGACAGACAATAAAAAAGCATTTTTTTTTTTTTCAAACTTTATTTTTACTTCTGTTTCGATTAGTTTTTCATTCGCTAATGATTATTTTACTTTAATTTATTCATCCCGCGGATACTTCGTGATTTCTCACATTGCTTTCTTTTGCTTTTGCGTCGTCTTACAAAGTAATTTCAGCGATACTCTCTTCGTTTTAAAAAATCTCTCGACTTTTGCGTTAAAAAATGTTGTCGGTCTCTTGGATCGTCGGCTTGATTGAAAAGTCGCGTGTCATAGTAAATCGACGTCAATCGCGTTACACGTGTACGTGATGATTTATAAACTCGTTTGAATACTCGAAAAAACGTGTATGGCTTAGTTTATGCGTTTTTTTCATCGTAAAAAAGTTTTGGTCAATTATTACTTTAAAGTACCGTTAAATTCCTTTAATGGCAGCATACAAGACAATGTCGTAATCAAATATAAATCTAGAGTATTATACAAATAAAAAAAAAGACAATCCTCATCTGGCAAATAAAAGCACAATTGAGAGTTTATTCGTTAGGTTTGTTATAAAATATAAACGCGACATTCCGGGGTGCGTATACGCGAAAGTATTTTGTAAGACCACTTATTATTATTTTTTTTAATACTTCTTTTTTTTCATTTTTTATTTCTTTTTTTTTTTTTTTTTTCATTTTTTTATTCATTTAACAAAGTGGCGGTACTAAACTAGTTATTGTATTTCTTTTCATACAGCGCTTTTTTTTCATTTGAGGGAAGACACGTGACGACGTCTCATGAAAACTCGAAACTCTCTTGTAATAATAATATTATAACACGTTCTCTCTGCCTTTCTCTCTCATCAACATCGCATCATCTTTCTCTCGAAATGGCCTCGGCGATAGCAACTAGTTTTTTTTTCTTCTTCTTCATCATCATTTAAGGAATAATGCAAGACACGACGGGACGTTACATATACAATAATGTACGTATATAAAGGATGAAATGGTTTGCAAGTGGAGAAAAAAGGGGAAAAAAGGGATGAATAACATTGTTGTGCATGAACACTTTCGTTGTCCGGACTTACAGCGAGATTATCTTTGGTTTAGTTTGTTATTTCTTCTTCTTCTTCGTATTATATACTTAATTATTTTTACGAATTGATTTATTCCACAACGTATTATTTATCGCGTTAAAATAGAGCAATCGTAGTTTAACTGCTCGTTGCTAAAAAGAATAATTAATAACAAACTCTTTGATTTCGTCCACGAAATAACGAACTTCTTTAGTAAACTTTTTTTTTCTTTGCTATGATTTATTTTTTTTCGAATTTTGTTCGATATTTATCACCCGAACGACATATAAATACTTTTTATGTAAATGTATATTTATATTTATGTATGTGTATTTATACATGTATATATATATATATGTATGTGTTCCAACTATATTGAAATTGCGTATGTATATATTTAAAATTCAACTATAAAATAAAAAAACCAACTCACACCCCCAAAAACTGATCTACAAGCTCGGAAAAGTTCTTTAAGGACTCGCTGTACACGTTTAAACTTTTTTGCCTTTTCTCATCAAATCAATTTTAACTGCAGGATACGATCAATAAAATACTCTTCTGGAATACATTAAAAAACATTCACAGATATATAATTTCTCTTTTTTTTTTGTTTTTCAATACGCAGTAATAGTTACAATAAAATTTATGTTTATGTTATTTTTTTTCGTTTTTTAAAAATTTTTTTATTATTATTGATTTTCCAAGTACAAAATGCTAAAAAGTAATCCTCCAAACTCGCTTTCTTTCTTTTAATTTTTTTTTTTCGTTTTTGTTTTTCAACTCTTCGCCTTTTCTCAATTCTCACTCTTAACTCAGCTCGCATTAGAAATAATATTTATTATGTATAATACATTACATAGAAAAAAAGGGAAGATCTCAGCTCCCTCCCTGTATGCGTGTATGATTAATGTGTCGGTAATGCTTTCATTTTAATTTTAGTCCATTTTTCATCCTTTGCCTGTATGTATAATATTATGTAATGTATGAGTATTTATATATATTTATACATACCTGTCAACTCTCACACCTTTAATTTCTTCTCTTTCTGTATCTTTATCATTAGTTTTTTCATTTATATTGTAATTTTTATTAAATTTTACAACTATTAAGTATACCGCCGTTTCGCGAGCGAGACGAGCGAAGCCTCGGCTTATGCATTTGCCCTTCAGAGAAATCAGTAGCCTCGTTCGCCTCACACGCTTCATCCAAATCTTTGTTTAAATCTTTATGCGTTTATTTATTTTTTTATTTGTTAATTTATTTATAATCCACTTTTAGTTTACTTTTAGCTTTTCATAGTTTAAATCGTTTAATTTACCATAAATTGTTTATTATTTAATTATTAATTTACTTAGTGTTGAATTGTTCGCTCGCTCCATTACAATTATATACTCACGACAGGTTGACTAGTTTACAACTCTTTTGGCGCTCACTCGTCCAAGTTTCAACTTCTCTTTTTCAAACTCTCGTTTGTCGAGAACCATGTAAGGGTGTGTGTGTGTATAGACGATTCGTACAACATGTAGCGCTTCGTACTATTAATAACCATCGATCGGCAATTAATATAATACTTACGCGAACGCGTACTTCATGTATGTATGTACAACAACAACGACGACGACGACGGCAACAACAACAGCAGCGTAATGGACACGGCAGTAATGGTATTGGTTGATGATGCCGATGAGTGTAGTACAACAACAACATGGGCTCCTTGAAAAGTGCATGGATGATTGTGTTGTTGGCTCACTTGCCCCGGTATATCTCAATGATGCGGTCCTGGTCGACGTACTCGAAGATGTGGGGCGCGTCCATCAGGATACCGATAGTGCCGAGCGTCGTCACGAGGAAGAATATGTAGAGCTGCAGCCGATCTATCACCATAGCCACGTACTTCCAGTCCTCGCGAGTCTATGATTTATGCCGCAGGGAAAAAAAAAACAAACGATGTGGATGATTTAAATGGAGGAAACGTTGAATGAAAACGAGCTTTGAAATATCTCTCGCTCGCACGTGAATTTAAATAGTTGGCATGTCGTTAATTATACGATAAAACGTCAAGGGCTCATTGCACAAGTATTTTTTTTTTTTCACAAATCGTCTGGATTGATAAAATTCAATTGATAGCAATAATTTACGGCTCGTTAAGTGCCATTACTATTAAAGTTATTAGGATAACAATAAATGAGTTTCCAGCATACAATATAGGTATATAAGCTGTTTTGCGGTTCCGACCATTAGCGTATTCATGTATACTATATACGATCAAAATGACACTTTGTTCCTAAGTATAGTAGCACCTATATAATACTTGTAATTTGTGATGCGTCAAACCACGTATAAATAGGTACGTATTGTTACGATTGTTGGCGGGGAAAAAAAAAAATCTCACCTGAATGTAGAGGTCCTCGTTGCGCAGGTGTTCGGCGATGAACTCGACGGCCTCGGTGGCCTTAGCCGCCTCAGGACTGAGCAGGACCGAGTCCGAGCTCTCGGAGCCTCGTCTGTCGGCGAGGGCGTCGCTACCCGGGCCGGCGGCGCTCGAACCCCCCGTGTGATGGCTCTTGCGGT
Source organism: Copidosoma floridanum (assembly GCF_036245765.1). NCBI lineage: Eukaryota > Metazoa > Arthropoda > Insecta > Hymenoptera > Encyrtidae > Copidosoma > Copidosoma floridanum. The sequence goes on from NW_028321896.1 coordinate 5,755,006, forward strand.
TTATCTTGCAATTCGGGTGGTGCAGGTCCGACAGCTCCATCATCTCCATCTTTGGTTTGCCGAGGGACGTGGGCAGGTGCTTCGGCAGCTCGGTCGGGCTGCCCGAGTACGTCGAGGTCGGCAGTGTCGCGTTCGGGATCTCCATCATCCAGCGCAGCCGGGTCTTCTTCGGTCGGCGCATCAGCAGCAGGGCCGGAAGGATTTTCAAGAAAATCCTGCGCTCGTAGGAATTTTTTTTTTTTTTTTCACTTATCTACTTGTACTCATCGCGACATTTTTGATTCGTGATATATTTTGGGATTTTTGTTAAGTATAGAAATAGTTTTTCCATGGGCGTTTGAAAAAAAAAAGAAAGAAAAAACTTAGTCGCGATCAGTTGTGGAATATTTTTCGAAAACGTTTATATCCGTACACGTGCATTTGTCAATTTAAAAGAAACGGAAGAGCACTCGAGCGGAAAGAATTGGAAATCAGCGTCTATACAGCACAGTAGCGGTACAACAAGAAACTACGGTATTAAACTCGAGAGATATATACATATGGAAAGTACGTGGAAGTCAGCTGCTGAATTAAAATTGATTTGTCTGCAATCCGAGGACTCGCGCGCAAAACCAAGGATGAAAAAAAAAAAAGGGTGAAAGAAACATATAGTGATAAATGAGTAAAAGTCAAGACCTTCGAGTCATTTGGGGCATCCGGTGAGTGCGGGGTCCTCGGAAGTTCCAATTGATGATGATGACCGTCACCAAAATACTGACGGTATTCATGATGAAGGTGAAGAGGAGATACTTGGCGATGAGCGGCAGCACGAGCGATGTAGGCGGCAATATTTTACTTACGAGCAACAGGAACACAACCAGTGACAGGAGAATACTGATTCCTGCGTGACAAATACATCATATATATATTTTTTTACGTTTATTAATGAAACATTTATCTTTCCATCTCATCCATAACATCTATATACCAGCGATAAATACACCATCTCGTCCAAGGATGGCGTGTAATCGATTTTCAATCAAAATACAATTACCCAGAAAATATCGGAACTTGCGCATAACTTTATTAAAAGAAAAAAAGGGGGGGGAGGGCCTAAAGCAATCAACAGGTAATAAACCGCGTTAATGGAGAGAATATCGACCTACCAAGAGTGACTTTCTCGCCAGCCTCGGCCGGCAGGTAGAACACGAGGACGCAGAGAAAGGAGATGAGCACAGTCGGTAGGATCAAGTTGACGGTGTAGAAGAGCGTCTTGCGTCTGATGATTATGTAAAACGTGATGTCCGTCTCTGTGGGCACTTCCTCGTAAACGTTCAGGAAAGCCGGGACGTTGATGATGTCCCAGGTGCCGCTCTTCCAATAATCCGACAGGTCGACAAAGTTCTTGTCGTTGTAGAGGGCCAAGGAGACCTGGTCGCCGTTGAACGTCCACGAGCCAAACTTCATGATGCAGGTCTGCTGGTCGAACGGGAAGTAGGTGACGTCTATCGTGCAGCTGCTCTGGTAGATAGCTGGTGGTACCCACAACACTTCCCCGTTCGGGTAGATCAGGACGTTGCTCTTGTAACGCACCTCGTAGTTGCCGTCGGCGCTGATTTGAAAAGAAACCAACGTATATTCATCGTATATTGACGCAAAGAAATTTATTTGTTCGATTATTCCGTAGTCATATAGCACGTTTCGATCAATTTACGCTCATTCTCATCGAGTGAAAGTTATTTGCTTTTATCAAAAAAAAAGGGGCGTGTTCCACAGTTTGCAAACTTATAGACGCTAGATTTTTTGAAAGTTACACGAAAAACTTACTTATTGAACAGCACGACGTCGGGCTTCCAGACTTTGTCGGGCGGCAACCGCAGGACCGAGATCCCTCCGTAATCTGCCTCGTCCCACTGCAGCTGGTAGTCCGTCCAGACGAAGCGCAGCCAAACGTTGGACTTCATAATCTGGTTCTTTTCGTTCTGCAGCACGTTTCGTTAATAATGTAAAATCACGACATCATTTTTCGAAGCAAAAGAAGATAAAAAGTATGAAATCTGTAAAAAAAAAACCCCGAAACGAACGCTGCGAGGGATGTTTTGTGGAAAAAAAAAAAAAAAAAAAAAAAACAAACAAATACGCAGAATCGCGAGCTGAACGAACAAAGTGACCTGTAGACACACGCACACATGAATATACGAGTGGCATACACGCCCAGAGCGAGATGCTGAGTCCACGTCCGAATAAACAAAAAAAGGGAGTGGACGTATATACAACAACGCGAATAAGGAGTAAGAAGAAGAGAGAGGGAGGATGCAAGAAAGGGGTGTGGGGGAGGATGTGTGGGTGTCTGCAACACACATATACACGTACAAGCGAGGGGGATGAAATGTATCTCGGCGGACTATAAATCAGCAGGGGGTAGTCGCTACAACACCATAGCTATATGCATATTGTGTATTTTTCAGTAACAATACATTTTTTAGATTTTTCGACAATAGTAGGAAAAGAGAGTATATATATATATACCTAGTGCAGTAGACGCGTTTGTAGTGTGCGACGCAAAGTTGAGAATAACAATAAATAGGGAGGGAGGAAGGAAAAAAAAAACAACTCACCACGTTGATAAGCTGGACGAAGGCGAGGCCGAACTTGACGTTGACTGTGTCGGTCATGTTTTGCACCGGCCTGATGAGCTTGTTGTAACCGCGGAACAGGTCGCGCACCAGCCTCTCCTCATCCTCGGAACATCGACCTATGCGTTTATATATTTTATGATTTATTATTGTATACCAAAACTTACATTATCGTGTACATCTGTCGAACAATCAACCTCGAGAGGTCCATACGCGTATAGCCGAACAAAAACACTCATCTGCACCCTCATCCCCCCTAGCCCCCTATGTCCGTACGAGGAATGGCAAATTTTGCCAAAAGAATAAACTCGTATATAAACTATATATGCACACTTACCCACGTAGAATATCACCGAGACGAAGAGGAAGCGCACGAGCTTGTTCGCGAAATTCATCCTCGTCGGAGATGGTGGTGTACGAGGAGCGAGAGGATGAGGATGGGAGAGGATCAGTCAGCTGCCGTATCCTGCCAGAATTTCGCCCCTCGGTTATCTCCGATGGGGAACAACCATTCACCAAGCGCTGCAGAACACTGCGAAAACCAACCCGATGGATGTTGTGTGTGTGTGTGTATATATATAGGAGTCGCGGGGCGTGTTTCGGGGGCTCTCCTGCGTACGCCACCGCCCGCGCCGCTCTGTCACCGCGGCGATGATCTCTGGCCGTGGACGGATGTATATATATATGTATATATACCTATTTGTACTACGTGTGTGTACGTGTATACAAGCACGCGGTGAGAGAATCGGTGGCGGCAAAGCAGTACCACTGCCTCTCGGAGAATAAGGGAGAGAAAGCCACCCCTAAATCAATATATCCGCGCGCGCAAGACCAACTCTACTCCCACGAGTAAAAGTACCCCTCCCCACCCCCCACCACGCCATTCGCCGCCCTTGACGCGTACAAAACACTGTTATCACTGTGCATGTATAGTAAGTATAGCTGCGAGGGGTCAACAATGTGTGCGAAGAGGGTGGCGGATTCCTTACTTGCCGATCCCTGGGTTGCGCCGACTTTTTTATACTCGCGCGTTGGTCGCCGAGTGTGCATGGCCGCGAGGGGTGCGGGGTGCAGATTTTCGCCGAGACGCGCCCTTTTTGCGACGACACGCGCGCGCGCGCGCGCGAGACCTTCGCGTTTTTGCGACCGACCGCGGATTCCTGGCGTGTATGAGTGGAATATACGAACCACCGCCCGCGTTAATGCATATATATGTGTATGTACATGACGTTTGCACTTGCAAGAGAGAAAAATATATACATGAGGTTCCATCGAGTGTAAAAAACACCTACGGTATGGGAAAAGTAAGAAGCATGACAGGTGATTATTTAAGATTAGCTTAATTGCAACAGCTTCGTTTTTCATTCGATGCCAAAAATACTTCGAGTGCCTCTCATTACCAGACCTTATACGGATGGAACAACACACATGTAAATTATACACAAGTGATAGATAAATTGAGGAATAGTGGAAAGGCGGAGGCGAAAAGAAATTAAGGCAAAACACCGACAGTCACCAAGAATAGAGAGACGAAATTCCTAAACTAATACTTTGATCCACTAGACCTTCGTTTTCATTACTGCTGGTATTGTTCCTCTCGGGAGCGATTAGGCTCGGAGATGGTTATATATAATATACGCTCCAAGGCCTTGGAAGCGCAATTGACCGAATCTCTTTCTCTCGGGCAGACTCCCGCCCGCCACTCGTTTATAGCGCTTTCGAGAGTGATGTAGTTCAATCAAGCTTTTACTTATTCTCCTGCACGTGTGATGTCTGTCGTTGGTTTTTGCTGTTATTGCCTTTCAATTGCTCTGGTCGAGAGTCATTCGTTTGTAAGTATTTTGACGCCCTGGAACATTCATTGGCAAAATGTTGTAACCGGTTGAATTGAAAAATGTAAAACAACTCTGCAACATTATGTTACGTGATTAAGTGCATTTTATTTGTACAAAAGTAGTGGGAGAGAAAAAGTCCGCAAAAGTTCATTCGTACAGATCCTTACGTAAACTAAAATTGTATAATGGAACGCGTATACTATATTCACACACACACACGCTCGTATAACAACGAAACGTGCATTTCTCATCACAGCGTCATCATTCATCATTTCGTGCATTCTCTATCTCCCCTTGCGCTCGTTAAAATACACGTCATAGCTTGTGTGTATATAATATCAATTGATCTGAGTATATGTAATAGTATACATCAGTACGTGGTAGAGAGACGTTTTTTATAAAAACTCGTGTCTTCTTAAGTTTAAAAATAATAATAATTATTATTATAAAAATAATTAATAATATTAAAGTAATAAAAAACTTTTATATACAACGTAGTAAGAGTAATGTTTTGTCATTCAGTCTTATGAAATATACACTTGATTGGTATTTATGTACACGATGAGATTGTTAAAATAATAACGGTAAATAGATCCTTCTTCCGATGCAGTACATAATAACAGATATATATGGCAACAGACGCGCCTTTTATCAGATTCAATGATCGTAGAGCAGATGCTGTTCCACCTTTGGTCCCTTTATAAAACGTGTTGTCTTCACATATTATACTTCATTAGGATACTCCAACACACTATAAAAACACACTAGTTCACTCGAGCAAATTACGTGATGCAATTGTAAAAAAAAAAGAATAAAAAAGGTACTTAAAAATACTTGGCAGATGCAGTAAAACCATCGTTCCGCGCGACACTTGTACCTTATTCCGTTTTCGTTCCTCCGTTTAAGTAAATCACACACTTCGCTCGTTGCATCGATGCAATTGTCAATAAAAAACACAATCAACAGCTCTCTCGATTCTTCAGATCAGTACTTATAAAAGAGCGCACTGTAAATGCACAATGAAATCATCAAAGTAAGGGAACTAAGATAAAAAGTCAGATCGATCAAAACAATAAAATTAGTCGAGTCACACGGTCGTGCACTGGGCATTTTTGATACCGCCGTTGAGACTCCTGTTGATGCCGTTGAGCGCCTGTAGGATGTTCTGCTGCTGTTGTTTCTCGTCAGCGAAGGTAACCTTTGCGTCACCGTTTTTCTTGGCATCCGGCTCGAGCAGCCGGTCGATGTTTCCGTTGGTCTTGCTGCTGATCACCTGCATCGGCTCCTCCGCGGGGCTCGAGTGATGGGGCATCGCGTACCTGAGCTTCTGCCAGAACCACGGGTCGCCCCACTTGACGTAAGTATTCATTTGCAGGTAAGCCCGGAGCTCGGGGTCCAACTGCTCGGTGGGCCCGATCTCGCCTAGGACGACGACGATTACTCGGGCGCGCTTCTCCTTGAGGGCCTGCTTGTGCGCCGCTTGGAACTCGAACCTGCTCCAGTCGCTCTCGATGAAATTGCGCGAGAGCACGACTATCGTGCGCCGGGACTCCTCGACGCTGCGCTCGATTTGGGTGGGTATCCACTCGCCGGCCAGCCAGTCGCGGATGTGAATGCACAGTTTGTACGGCCTAGGCCCCTCCTCGAGCCGCGCCACTAGCTCCTTCACGACAAACTCCTCGTCCTTGTGCGAGTAACTGATGAACGCGTCGTAGGTCTTGTCCTTGTCGATCTCCTCCTCGGCGACTAGGCACAGACAGAGGCTCTTCGAGTACAGCCAGATTTTGATCTGCCTCTGGAAGCGGAAGTAGAGGGCAGCGGCGCAGCCGAGCAGCAGAGCGAAGGTGCTCGTTAGGGCGCAAATCACGATTATCGCCCGGTTCGAAGCCGGGCAGAGCTCGGTCAGTGTTAGGTTAGACAGGGGCACCCGACTGCCCGAGCAGGTTATGTTCAGGAGCTCGGGCATGTCCAGGAAGTTCGAGTGGACAAAGTTGAGGAGGTCCCGTGCCTCGCAGCTGCAGCGCCACGGGTTGTCGTGCAGGGTCAGCTTCGTGATCTTTGACGAGTTGGACAGCCGCTCGAGGATCTTTGAGTCTATGGACGTTAGGTTGTTGGCCTCGAGTATCAGCGTCTGGTAATTGTGCATTGCAAAGAATAAATACGTTGTTGTATCGAGTGTGTAACATTTACTTGAGGTGTTTTTATCATCATTTGTAAAAGAGCGCGTCGTCATGCATGGTAATTTATTTATCATTAACGATTTAGACGAAGAATTATGATCCGTGTGGGGGTTATATTGGAGAGAATCAAGTGACGTGTAATTATATTTATGAGTAGGTTGATTGTACGGTTGACGGGAGATAAGTAAGTAGAGAAATGGTTACTATATATACAACGAGTTAAAGTAGGTTTGTGGCCAATTGATGTTGGTATACTTAAAACACGAGTGTGCTGTGCCGTCCAAAATTTAATCTTTCAATCGAATCAAAATCATGATTCATCGTCTTACTCGAGAGCAATTGCTCGCGAGTCTCGTGATGATTATTAAAGCATTTTCAACGAAAAGCTTTACTTATACATACAAAAAAAAAAAAAAAAAAATTACCTTTAGATTGGGCGATAGAAGCCCCTCGTCGATAAAGGAGATGCGATTGTGGGCGAGATTCAGGCTCGTGACCTTGTCGTAGCCCTTCTTGTACATGGAGGGTGGCTCCTCGAGGTTGTTCATCCTGAGATCGAGCTCGACCTTGGCGACGTCCCGGGTGTCTATCCACTCGGGCGCACGAGTGAGATTCCTCGCCACGCAGTCGAGAAGCAGAGCTTGGTCCTCGGGGCGCAGCCAGCAGGTGCAGGCGTCGTTTGTCGGGGAACATGGATCACCGGGTCTCGCTTGCGTGTTCTCCACCATACATTTCAGGGTTTTTGCCCTCAGTTCAAACACCTGGTAAGGAACAAGTTGTTGTTTAAATTTTTTTCACGCCTATTAGTACATACTATGGCATGAAAATTTGTTTTTGACCAAGCAGAATAAATAGAATTTTTAGTCAAAATTAAAAATGAGCTTTTAAGAAATATTTTCTTTCACAGGATCCATAATAAAACTTCTCTTGGATTAATTTAGCTTCTAGTTTTTTTGTACGTGCACAAAGATACCAGGATCTCGGTAATCGATGCTATATCATTTGATCATCATCAAAATTAAACGAAAAAATTCTCGATAACGCAAATAAACGCAAGAGTCACTCAACGAGCTAACATAAAGAAATGTGATTCAAAAAAAAAAATCACCTGAGCACCGCGCATATACTCGGGACTGTGGCACACGAGATCCCCGGGCTTGAGGTGCACGTAGTTCTGGACGTAAGGATGCATGTCGCCGTTGAGATAACGCACGAGATCGTAGACCTCGCAGTTGCAGCGAATCGGATTGTCGGCGATGTCGACTATGACGTTCCGTGGTTCGGTCTGGTTCGAGGAGAGCAGCTCTAGCCCCGCGAGCACGACCCGAGATATGTTGTTGTGCCGAAGATCGACGTTGACGCTGTTCGAGGTGAACTGCAGGTCCTCGGTTTGCAGGTAATTGAACGAGTTGTATCTGAGGTCGAGCACGCGGAGCCGCGTGTTGCTCACTATCCAGTCGCTGTGCATGTCCGTGACGTTGTTGTGCGCGAGGTAAAGCTCCTCGAGGGAATGGCAGTGGTGGAAGGGCGAAACATGGCCAAATATGTCGTACAGGCCCGTGCGCAGGGTCAGCCGGTTGTTGGCGAACTTTGCCACCCGCAGATTACCCAAAGAGCTGAACGCGTCTATGTGGATGCTCGTCAGCTCGTTGTTCTCCAGATTGAGCGTGCGCAGCGACTCCAGGCCTATCAGCGTGTGCCTAGTATTTTCACACCGAACACATTAACACTATCTCATGAGAAATAAAAAAAGAAAACACACACACGCACAACTTACTTGTTGATGGCCATAAGTCGATTTTTGGACAGGTCGAGCTTGACGAGCTTCGTCGTGAACTCAAAGACGTCGTCGGGCAACTCCCTGAGATCGTTGAACGACAAGCTGAGGCTGTAGAGCTCGTGCGCGTCTCGGAAGATCCCGCGGGGAAGAGTGGTCAGGTAGTTGCGGTCGATGGTGAGGTTGCGCAGACCACTGGAGCCCCAGAATAGGTCCTCAGGGAGCTGGAGTAGCCCGTTGCGCGTCATCATGACCGATTTGAGGGACGTCAGATTGGCAAACAGACCAGCTGGTAGCTCGGTCAGGTTTTGCTTGTTGTATAGGAGCTTGACCAGCCGGAGTTTATGGTTCGACCGGAAGAGGCCGCGCGGCAGTGAGCTCAAGTTGTTCGAGCTAAGATTCACTACCTCGAGGCTCTCGAGGTCCTAGTTCAAGTGAGCAAAAGGTTATTTTGTTTTAATTTTTTCTGTATTTCTTTTAAAGAGCGAAATTACCACCATTGTAATGCTACGTTTTAATGAAAGTAACGGTAAATAATGGTATTTCAGTGAAAAGTATAAACATAGGAAGGACACACTGGACCATATGTATGCGAACCTTGAACACATCGGTGGGCAGAGTCTCGAGGGTGTTCTGGCTGAGGTCCAGGGAGACGAGGGTGGTGAGGTTCCGGAAGACGTCGGATTCAAGGTTCCGAAGCTCGTTCTTCCAGAGGTTCAGAAGGACAATTTTTCGGAGTCCGTCAAAGGTGCCGGTTTGCAATTGTCGCAGCTGGTTGCTGCCGAGCTCGAGCGTCGTAAGGTTCGTCGCGGCGTCGAAGAAGCCAACCGGCAGCCGGACGTTAGCGTTGCGCAGCTCGAGGAGCTGCAGCGAGCCCAGATCTGTAATTTCGCCCCGACTGTTATTACTTCGCTGCTGCAGATGGTTCTTTCTGCGATGAGTACGTAAATGTATAGTTGTGCGAGCGCGGTCGCGGGAGTGTGTTTCCGGTCACGAGTGATTTCCGCGTTCGGAATCGTATGGGGAGATACTGATGTCGCACGCAGGTACGGTACTATTATTATTGTTGTTTACTGTTTTTTTGCCACTACACGTGCAAAGACGCTTACGTCTATTATAATCACGTTGTTGATCATAAAAAACGAGATTCGCGCTTTTCTTGTACTTATGTATGTATAAAGTTGCGTGTGATTACATACCTTTTAGAAGATCGGTGCTGACGTTGCTCAAGACGTTGTTGGAGAGCACGAGGTTCTGAAGATCCGGATACGCGGCCAGGTCTTCTCTGCTGAGGGTCCCGTTAAGAATGACAAACTTGAGACTTTGGACACCAGTGACGCCGAGGAGCCGTGCCACGCGGTTAGCGTGTTCCGGTCCCGGTGGCGAGCACGACGTAAACACGAGGACTCGCATGGGGCCGACCTCGATGGATGAGCCAAGCATAAAGTCCGACCAGTCGGGCGCGTCGTTGCACTCGACGACTAGTCGCTCGTGTCGCTGGACCGTCAGGTCGAAGCCCTGGCTGGAGGAGTTACCCGCCGAGCAGTGGACCCGGTACTCGCCCGCCGATTCCTCGAAGCAGTAGCACTGCCGGTCGTCCGGACAGTCGAAGCCTCGAGCCTTGCCGATGACGATCGTCATCACGAGGAGGGCCCAGATGAGCGCCATCGTTTTCTTTTGTGCGAGGCTCTCTACAGCGAGAAGGGGGACGATCAATTGACGGCAGGGGATTAGATCGATTTTTCCCCTCCCCTCTACGTATATTCTCCCTTTTCTACGGGAGGTCCCCTTTGTCGAGGCACTCGCTGCGCTCTTTTTCGGCTGCTTTTGTCAGCGGATGTATACGCGTATACATACGTTGCGAGCGCGCGCGCATGTGTGTGTGTTTTTTGGGGTGGTTTGAGCGGCCCCTTTTGTCGAAACGAGACGAGGTGCCATTGTTTGTTCGATTTTTCTCGCTCCTCGAGTTTTATTTGGGCCTAAGTATCGGCTCGTCGTATACATACACAACGATAAATCTTGGGGAAAGAAGAAGGAGGAAAAAAAAAGTTCACGTATTCGAATGCAATTTGTATCCGGGGACTCTTTTGTGCTGCGTTCGGTATTTCAACATCGCGGTGAATCGAAGGTGATTCTCGAGTGTTGCCATTTTTAACGCTTCCAAAGTTATAGATGCCGGTTAGCCGAGAACACGATTCGCCACGAGCCATTGATCATCGGAATTATTAGTTCCCGGAACAACGTAACAGCTTTAAAAATCACGTTTGATAAACAACAGAACGAAATAAGTATACATGTACATCTCGCGTCTCTAATAGAGCCGGTTTCACAATGTCACGGCCTCTCACGGCGCGATCGAACAATCGCGTTCATAAATCCCGGGACCCCCGTCGGCTTTGTTTCTTTTTCACGCAAATGTATATCCCTGCCGCGCGTTATGGACACCGCGATTGCTCGGTCGAAAGAAACGCCAGTGCAACGACACCGTTTCGTTTTACCCTCGTAACGATCGCGCAAACTGGCACGTACCTATCGGCGATTCCCAAGAATAGAGGAGGACAGTATATACATACGGTGCGAGTGTTACGCGAGTTTGACGTATATGGGTAATACAAGTGCCGGTGAAAGTTCCGGGTGCCATATATACTATATATACTTTAATTCGCGCTGTTTACCACCGCGGCCGTCATATCACGAGCTTCCTGCATGTATTATGAGCCGGGCAGATTTTGCGTGTTTTTAAAAAGTGAGCATAGTGTGCGTGATGATAAACGCGGGAGCCGTGCCGAACGGTTTTATCGCCGATACTAGCAATACATAGACACAATCTGCCATAGGTGTTCGCGGCTCTGCCGAGAAGCTGCGTTGATCCGCCGCCTCCTCTTTTATCACTCTATAGAGTGTTGTGCAAACTTGTTGCCGAGTGCGCTTTATGTAACTATAACTTATGTACAAACATATCCGTGCATATGCACAATAAGCGCGTGTACATTAGTAGGTACTTGTATGGGTGTAGAAAAAAAAAAATAATCGGAAAATCCTAAGCGCTGCTCGCTCGTGGCGGTGCAAAAGTTTCGCAAGAAAATTTGCTCGCGAGTACTTAATTATAAATATACGCTCGATAGCCTCTGGATGTAAAAATATATGTAGGTGCACGGTCACGCGAACGGAGAACACACGTGCTCTTTAACGACAGAGACATTTGCTTTGTTTATTCGAAATTTCTTTTTTTTTTTATCGTCTGGATTAAAGTATTGTGCTTTGGAGGAGCCCTTTGCATTATTGAACTTCAGCACCCAGCAATCCATTACCCGGTAAAGTAATTATACCAGCTAACTCACGCGCAGTAAAAAATTGCTTTCTATAGTTTTAGGACGCAAAAAAAATCTGGCTACGGATAAAAAAAAAAACAAGCTGATCCTGCTCTTTCTCGCCCATAAACCGGTGTGAGAGAGGAAAAATAATAATAATAGGAAAAAAAAGGCACGGGATAAACGCGCCTGCAAAAGACAGAGGAGAAATAGCGCGCGTGCGAGCGAGCAAACAAGCGCGCGTCGTTCGAATACTAATTGAATGGAATTACAAAAGACGAGAAACAGCGAAAGGGGGGGGGAGAGGGTTACAATACACTTCTCTCTCTAGCTCGCGCTTCGCGAATCGCGAAAAAGAAAAAGGCAACAACGCACGCGCGCGTGCTTGCCTTCGTTTGACACATTATTATAATGTAAAAGGTGGGTGTGCGATGTACGCGTGGGTGCTTATAGTGTATGAATAATGAGTATACTTGTGCATAAGAGATGATGATTGTTGTTGTATCACGCGATCCCAGTTGCAGGTTGTCGCCGATGGCAATCCGACGCAGTTGACGGTGATGAAAGTGTAGATCGGAGCCGTCGTCACTGGCCGACTATGGGCTCGGCCCGCTCGTTCACCTTGACCAGCGGGCGTGCAAAAATTTTTTTGATGATGTTTCGAATGAAACAAAAAAACACTACGAAAATCGGTAACTCAGAATGTGTTCTCACAGGCGCGCCCGCCACTCTCGTCACCGTTTCCGCCTCATATCGTTGTACTTTATGCAAAATTAACAAAAGATCGGCACTCGTTTTAACGATCGCGAGAGATAAATCGGTTTGAGGAATCGGGGAAGGAGGAAGGGGGCACGGTGAGCGTCGATCGAGCGCCTCCGAGATCCGCCGAGCGACTGACTGTCGGCCAAATGCGACGCTCGCATCACGCTCTCCGCGGAGACCGGTAGTGAGTTACGAGGGAGAGAGAGAGAGGAGGCCTGTTTGACGTCACGTTATTGCGGCAGCGAAGCTCTCTCTCTCTCTCTCTCTCTATCCGCGACTCGGTTCGACCGATCGTCGTCGTCCTCGGTCCCTCACAACGTATATCCTACGCATAAAAGCTGCATGGAGATCGTGTCGGCGCGATGTGCCATACTCTTCGCTATCTTATACTCTGCGCCGGCTTGGAATCTGCGGCCTGTGCCATAGTCGTGCATATTATATGGTGCCATGCGCTCGTGAGAGGGAGAAGAGAGAGATAATTTATGTAATGCTGCTTGTTCGTGGACAGCAGATGTATATATAGTATGTATACGTATATACGCGCATGTCCCATGATGCAGGTTCGCTGTATAGGGCTCTGTCGGTGTCGTTAGAAAGATAGAGAGGATTTTTATTTTCGTCCATCTATCCCCGATGGTCTCTCTCCCTCGAGTTGATTGTACGTAGGTACGAGAGATGGATGATTGCATGTACGGTTGTTCGGTTGAAGAGGGTCCGATGGATGTTGCGCCGCGACTTTGAGATAAACATCATATTTTTTCGGCGACTATTCGGACTTTTGGTGTTCGTGTATACGGCACGTATAGCTGCGCCACTTTTTTTACACAAGTGGTCATTATCGCCCCTCGGATTCATCAAAATTACAGAGACGAAGAGTATTTTTATCCAAGCGAGCGCGATCTAGACAGACCGAGCGGGGGCAAACGGGAATCCGCGGAAGCCGGCTCCCGAGATGCTTATCGCCTCGCGAGACACGACTACAAACAGTTAAGCTGTTAACCGTGTACGAGCTAGTGTAGCTCTTTCGGCCTTTTTTTTTTTTTGTTCTAGCGAAAAACCATCGACCGTGGTCCAAGACAACGAAATTCCATAACGCGTGTTTTATCGTTGTCGTCGTCTCGTCACCGCTTAATTACCACTCATTCTGTCGCGTCGCGTCTCCCCCTTTCGAGGAAGTCATCACACACAGGCGAAGATTGTTACAGCAGCCGAGGAGGGTACGCGCTGACGCACATGTAACAATTAGCGCGACCCGCAGCCGCGTACAACGCACCCATATACCTACTCACTGCATATGGGGAAAAATTGACCGAGTGAATAACCCATCCGATCCAATCTACTTGCCCATACAGCTGTATATATATTATAGTCGCGCTGCTTCTTGTCTCGTACAGCATAGAAGAGCATTCACGGTGCACTTCCGCGAGGGACACTTTTACCATATATACACTTGAATGCCGCATTCAGCGGAGAGGGAGAGGAGCTTAGGTACTTTACCGATTTTTTACAGATTCGGCGCCGATACGAGGGAACGTTGTGCATTCAAGTCCCGCGGGGACACAGAGAGAAAGAGGAGATACGCGCGCGCTCCTCCGTATCTCGTGTTCATGTACATATTATATACTTGCGACTTTTTTTTTTCTTTCTTCCTTCTTTTGCCGGAAACGATTTATTGTATGGTAATTTTTGCATCGCAGGTATAACGCGCGAGGGTCGTTTGTGACACATTCCTGGAAGAGTTTGATCGTAAAATGGTCGGATTGTATATTCACATCTCTCTCTCCCTCTTTCGCCGTTCTGTGGGTCTCCTCTTCGTACCATACGCGGTGCGGTTGAAATTATATGCCGGAGTCGCACGCCAAATTGATTTACAACAGCGCTACGTGCTGTTATGAGCGCTCGACGTAATCCTGTCCGTCCTTATGGATGTGCCGTAAGTCATGACGCAAACTTCTTCACACGTCGGACGGGGCAAAAAAAGAAGAAATCATACGCAATTTATGCAGTGTTTTTTTTTTTTTTTTTTTACAACTCAACCCTTCACTTACTTGCTTACGCGGAGGTTTGGTGATGTGAGGTAAAAATTTGAGAGAACGGCGCGCAAATCCGATATATCTGCCCATTGTGCTCGAAAGAACGAGATAACAAAAAATACGTATTCTCATACGTTTGAATAAAAGAGATGGGGGGAAAAAGGGCGTACTCTTGGCGGGGCGTCAGTCGATTTATATTCGAAAAAAAACGTCCATAGTAGCCTCGATATACCGTATAATATACATGCATAATAACACACGACGCGCGTGAATATATGACGATTTGCATGGGGGAGGCTGGGCTTTATATGTATTAAGGAACACAATCGACGCTCCCTCTCCCGCTGAATCACATTAAACGTCCTCCTGGTCGTTTTTGCCCCCCTTTCTCCAGGTTACATGTCCTTTGCGTAAAATCATTGAATTCAATGGGCCCTCCGATCGGCGCTCTCATCTTCCTCCCGACGTGCCATTGAATTTCAAAAAAGTAGTTGTTACGAAAAATGCGGCCGAAACTCATAGACCGAGGCATTATTTTTTCTCGGACCGGTATTTCTTCTTTGACCGATTTTGTACACATATACCTGTACCTCACGTGTACGTATATATTGTGGGGGTACAGATTAGTGTCACGTAAACGTGAGTCGTTGAATGCCCCATCACGCTTCGACTCTGCAACGTCCACCGGGCCTATATATACAAAATATGTATATTGTTCACGAGCACGGACGTGCAGCTGATTAAAGCGCTCGTGCTTCGCTTCTCGCGATATTGCATCCAGCCAACTAATACATTATAATGTCGCGTTGCCCTCGTGAGCCGCGCATCTGTATAACAACGTACATTTATCTACAACGCAAGATCGGTCGAGCGAGATAAGTGCACGGTGTACAAATATATACACGAGCTCGCGACTTTTGCGCATCTACGTACGACGTCGCCGCTATAATAATTGTGATCGTGTATATAAGTACCGTTGTCATTAGTGAAGTAGGAAGAGAAAAAAAAAGGATTTTATTTCCCGATAGGGAAGACAAAAAGAGAGCCCTCAGCTCGGTATTCTGGAAACGTATTTCATAACGCGTCAAAAATCCTCAATAGACTCGTTCGCCTAGAGAGAAAGAGGGAGGGAGGGAGAAAAAAAAAAAACCCTCGAGCTCCTGTTATTGTCGAATATTAGATTTCACTCGAAATGCCCATTCATATCTCTCCTTTTGTTCGCGCTTCAAAAATCTGTCAAACCGATCGCTCGAGTTAAACGCCACGTCCTCCTCTCTCGAACATCGAATCCAAAAATGCGCAACAATGAGTGCCATTATTCCCCGCACATATTATATATATATATATATATATATATATATATATATATATATATGACATAGTAATAATAATACGTGCGCGCTCCAAAAACGGGCATTCACGGTATACGCGCTGCCGTTCATTCAAAGTAAAAGCACAAGTAGATCCTCATCCGCTTGTCGTCGGCACACTTAACGCCGATGGCCCCACACAAAGCGCCCATACCCTTGCGTCAGTCTTCCGGCATCTCTCGGGCCCTCCTTCGTTCGCTCTCTCTCTCTCTCTCTCTCGGTCTTTTTAGCCAAAAATGACGAGGAGCTTACGCTGCAGCTCGTGTTGTATAATGTATGAAAAAAAAAGAAAAAAATCTGGAAAACACGTGACACCTTGCACTGCGCGCCTGCTGCCGTGTTCGGACACATGCTACAGGTATATAATATGTGTGTATATGAGGTTCCGCCATGTGGTGCTCTTCTGGTTTTCCTTCTCCCCTTATTCTGTAAGCAGAATTTGAAAATCGAGAAGGAGGCTTTCTTTTCCACGTGTCTCTCTTTCTTTTTTAAGGTTTCAGGGGGAAAATTCGGGGCTCGGGTTTCCTCCCTTTTTTTTTCTCTCCCTCGCGGCTCCATGGACTCGAGCGACTGTTATATCCTTGTATGGGAAAACGATGGAGCGTGTCGAGATTATGCCGCGATCTTGGAAGGCTCTCGTTTGTCACTTTTCCTTCGAGGGCTTTGCTATGTATAACTTGCACCGATACTTGCTGTGTTTTATATTGCTCTGCTCTGTGCGTAATTGGAAACCAACGAATGATTTTTTTTTTTTTACAGCAGTTTATACGAGAAAACCGGCAGTTGGACCTTGATATAGGGGCTCGTTTAGTTTTAGGAAAGAAAAAAAAACCGGGCCAAGGTTAATTTGTATGTTTTCTCTGCTGCAGTTGTCATTGGATTTTTTTAGCTCGAATTTTCCGGGAAGTTGTGGGCTCTCTGACTGATTTCTTTTCTCATTTTTTGGCGTTGCGCATATGTAAGTGCATGTGTTTGTTGTTAAAATTTAACATAGTCTGTTTAACCAACCGTCACGATACGAGAAGATAATATACTCGGGTATTTTTTCCTGGTTTTTTACGACTCCGATTGAAAGGAATGTTACGTATGTAACGATAAAGTTTCTTCGTTTGTTAGATGTATCCGCGATAAAGTTTTATCTAACACAAACGAGAACGGTTTCCCGGGCGTTACTCATCCTTAAATGTCTTGTTGTGGTAGAAGAAAAAAAAAAAAAAAAAAAAAAAAAAAAAAAAAAAAAAAAAAGAAATTCTGATACAGATTGATCTTGAAATTCCAAAAATTATGGTCTCAGAATTTTTCCAGTATACATTGCTGTATACACCACAGCCAAAGAAAATACCTTTAGCGAATAAATAAAGTATTGCATTGCATTTTATATACTTATAAAGAGATTTTCATACTTTATTGAAATGGACGTTAAAGCTGTTGCGGTACACTGTACCTATATGTCATAGATGAATAATAATTTTGGCGTGTCCTTTTTTATTTGCTACTTAGTGCTGCTACAAAAAAAATTTCAATATGTATGAAAAAATTGAGAATATAGGCCGAAGAACGAACCAACCATTCGGGAAAAATGAAGCCACCAAGAATTTTCATATCAAAGCAATCTCGGACGTGCCAGTAGAATCAAACGAGCTAACGCATTACCGTGCGAAAATAGCCTTTTGCTCGACTCCCCCGTCACTTTCTTCGTCGAGTCCGTGCAAATGCATACACAGAAAATCGCACATGGCAAAAACGTCAAAAGCGAAGAAGAGATAGAGAAAAGTATATATATACAGGTATACAGAAGGAGAAGGGTTTATTGGGCCCCCGTGGCCTCGGTGGTAATTAGCCAACTCCTGTATATCCGTGCTTGCGGGACTTGCTCGAGCTGATCGCATCCTCGGGGGGGAGAGAGATGCATGCACCAGCCAAGAACGAAAGAGAGCCGGAGGGGATCAGAAAGATCCGACATCTGGCAGGAAGCTGTTCGCTGCAGCCGCTCTTGCACATATCCCACGCCCGCGCCTCCCCCTTTCCCGTGATTTTTCTCGCGTGTATATTATATTCACGTGCTCTTTTCCTCGGCCCTATACAACCATTTGTTTCTTCTACTTCTGTTTACTCTCGGGGGCCTAAATTGACCGTCAGCCGCTGTCCTCCGAAAAGTGAAACAAACGACTCCCACCCTCTCTTCCCTTTGTATACCGTTTTATAACCCAGCAATCGCCAGCCTCACTTTTATTATTCACCAAGTGCCCACGTACATGTACATACGTGTACAGGGAGCCACTTATACCTCTAACTACCTACCGCGAGAACTCTACTGTTTTACAAGTCATGTACACGCACGGCGGATGGTTCTCTCCTTTTTTTCTCCTCCACCCTCGTCCGAGGCTGAGAATTTTCACTTTGTTTCGGGCTGTTTTCCTTCTTCTTTCCTCTCCCTCGATCATTGGGCGAGATAATCGCGTCGGGGACGGCCACGCCGGCTAATTGACTATTCTTAGGTAATGGCTCGTTTTTCGCCCGTCAGGCTGTACTCTTACACATGCACTCGCCGGGAATATCTTATCGACTCGTCGCATCGTTGACTACGCCCATATATCGCGGCCCTCCTCCTCGCCCGCGTCATCTCTTAAGTAGGTATATACCCATACGGAAAGATGTATGGGTACGTATATGCCCCTCGTACGTTTTGACAGATGGCATTTAAGTGTACGTCTTGGAATTTTTTGTTTCTTTCCTCTCTTGCTCCGGCGAGCCGCACAACTCGGGGCTCTACTTACCGAAATGGAAATTTCTGTTTTGAAGACTCATTCGCAAGAAGACCTTTTTTTATTCCTACCCCCGGTAATTGTACGAAAAGGACCTCGACGAAAACAATCCTGCTTTTTTTTTTTTCTAATCTTGTGGACATTTCGAATTTATACAGCGGTGATGTGTGTTTGCTTTACGGAACCCACTCGACTCTGCCTTGGCTCCGAAAACCAGCTTTAAAAGTGTCAGTATATCCTTCGGCCGTTGGAGCGTCGCCGAAAAGTAAATACTCACCGAGTTCCCCGGCAGTTGATGCCGTAGGACAGCTCGATCTGGTTCCCATCGCAATGTTACGTGTGTATATGCACCGGAGAACGTCAAGGCCACGGGAACAGCCCCCTTTGAAGTATAGGGGAGGGAAATATCTGTGTATGGGACAGAGAGAGAGAGAGAGAGAGAGAGAGAGAAACAACCCGACCGCGGACTGCGGATTAACATCTGTTTGTTTTTTCTTTCGCTAAACAGAGCTGTTTTTGCCCCGATCCACGGGGTTCCACTCGATTTAACGGGAGATCGTGTCATTCTTTGCAGGACCATCCTTTTTTCTTTCCTCCATCGCAAGCGAGGGACACAATTTTTATTGTGCTACGTACCTACATGCGCTTTCACAAAAAAACATGCTACGGAGGAGATGATTCGTTTCAGCAACGATAATCTCACTCGAGAGGGTCCCCTCTCCTTTTTTTTCTTCATTTGCGCAAGTCCTACTTTAAGTACCTCCATACAAACATCCTTGTGGGTGTGTATTTATAATTCTCCTTATCTCTCGCGTACTCTCTTGGATCTTCTGTACTTTGGTGCTGCTACTGCACTGCTTCCTATCTCCGGCTAAGCGTTTACATTGATAAAAAAAAAAAAAAAAAAAAGAAAAAAAAACCACTCAAGTTTACTGCGCACGTGATAGAGTCAATAGGGGAGGTCTGGCCTTTCTTATATTTAAGTACAGCAATTCGATACGCTCGGTGTATAAGAAAGAAAGTCATTAATAGACCATCACGATCATATATATATATATATATATGCATTACATTATGCTGGTTTAATTAATAGTTATGTATATAACATAAGTGGCAAAAGAAACATAAAAGTCAATTGGTTTGTATGAAATTGTACAAAAAAATTTTGGTATTGTCATGTTGGAAAAGACTTCTATTGTTTGGCTCAAAAAAAATCAATTGTCAACTGAATTTTTTGAGGGACTCGATTTTGGAATTAATTTTAAAGTCTTTCTAATTAGCTGGAGTAAACATTTAAGCAATTCATTAAAAATTCTAATAGCAGCACTAAAACTGATAGTAACAATGTCTTGTTACTATTTAACTATAAGAGGCAAAGCTGTCTATTCTGAGATAGGTAAAATTTGATGGCTTGCCGTCTTCAAATTTCATTTTTCATTTATTTCAACGAACGTGAAAATGAGACGGGATTTCGGTGTTTGTCAAATGTCCAAAATAGCAGATTAGGTGCAGTTAACCTAATTATAAGTATATTCTGCCTTAAACGTCTGGTGGTGATCCATGATTATTCCAAGTTTTTTCAAGTTAAATAATGTATAAAAAGAAAGCATAAAAAAATCGCTGAGAGAAAGAAAATATTTTCATCAATTTTTCCTGTAATTGAAATATTTGACAACATAAATATTACATTTTTAAAAGAGATTAATAGAACAAGATCATTCAATAACTTTTAGAGAGACTTACGCGAATATGGTGTAAATCATTTTTTGGTTGTTTTATGTTTTTAATGTTTTTTTTCCCAGTTTTCGATCAGCACCATTTAGCGGGGCTGATTACAAACTGAAAAACACCATATTTTTTTTTCAAGAAAATCCTAGTGACAATGACTAGGCTAGTGGGATTCTTTATTTGGCAGCGCTAATTTTCTCTGAATTTCGTCCTTCGATGCATGCATGCGAATATTATAATTATAATTATAATATTCGCAATATATATGTTTATAGCGACTGACGGCCGATAAAAAATTTATCGCAGAGCCCTGACATACCAACTGTAAATAAATTCAGGTTGTTCAGGCACACGTCGGTAAAATTTATGTGGACGGAATCTGTCGTACCGACGGTCGGTTGTACCTACGGCCGGTATGACAGTGACCCGCCACACAAACATACTTACCGACGGTCATGTGTCGGTATGTCAGGAATCTTACATTTTCGCCGATATGTAAGGGCCCTGACATACATCTCTTATCGGCCGTCGGTCTTTGAGTCAAATATATATTCATCGATAATTTCGAGGAATGAGGATAGGGTCTAATAAATCGGCTCCAATAGACCCTCCGCTGCGGACACTATAGCCTCTCAAGTTTTCTTAATGAATTTTTATAAAGTGAGCGTAGGGTCTAATAAATCGGCTCCAATAGACCCTCCGCTGCGGACACTTAGTGCATTTTTATAAAGTGATCGGAGGGTCTAACAAATCGGCTCCAATAGACCCTCCGCTGCGGACACTATAGCCTCTCAAGTTTTCTTAATGAATTTTTATAAAGTGAGCGTAGGGTCTAATAAATCGGCTCCAATAGACCCTCCGCTGCGGACACTTAGTGAATTTTTATAAAGTGAGCGGAGGGTCTAACAAATCGGCTCCAATAGACCCTCCGCTGCGGACACTATAGCCTCTCAAGTTTTCTTAATGAATTTTTATAAAGTGAGCGTAGGGTCTAATAAATCGGCTCCAATAGACCCTCCGCTGCGGACACTTAGTGCATTTTTATAAAGTGATCGGAGGGTCTAACAAATCGGCTCCAATAGACCCTCCGCTGCGGACACTATAGCCTCTCAAGTTTTCTTAATGAATTTTTATAAAGTGAGCGTAGGGTCTAATAAATCGGCTCCAATAGACCCTCCGCTGCGGACACTTAGTGAATTTTTATAAAGTGAGCGGAGGGTCTAACAAATCGGCTCCAATAGACCCTCCGCTGCGGACAACATAGTCTTGCAAGTTTTCTTATTGAATTTTTATAAAGTGAGCGTAGGGTCTAATAAATCGGCTCCAATAGACCCTCCGCTGCGGACCCTTAGTGAATTTTTATAAAGTGATCGGAGGGTCTAATAAATCGGCTCCAATAGACCCTCCGCAGCGGATACCATAGCCTAGCAAATTTTCCTAAAATAATGTACGTCATAAAAGTGATTATTAATTTAACTATTCAATCACTCAGAAAGAAATAAGCGAGGCAACAATTGTTACGTCAATCGTCAGGTATTTTGTTGACAAATTGTAGTCCAACTATTTATAGATTATCTTGATTCTCGAAAAATTGTTTTTTTTTTTTAGTTCTTCTCTTATCTTGGATTTCTTTGTACCCTCGAATCAAAAAAGCCGTTCAGCTGTTTAGCGCCTGCTAGCATCATCGTAAATCGCATATGCCGGTAAAACCCATCATACCTATGCTTGAAGGGACCCCGTCAATATTTAGGTTTCAAGAAATACTTCTTAAAATCGTAAAAAAACGACAAGATTTTGTAAATTTCTAATGCAGGAAATGCAAGGGATACACTTCGCTGTATTCAACATCTTCCCGGAAGAAATGTTCCGAGATGGTGCTCCCAAGGTAGCAAAATCGGAAACATATCTTCCTAAAAGCTCGAATCTCTTGTAAAATTCAGGAAAAAAAAAACAAACTGTATAATCTCCGTATACCCGTCAGCGAAGCCGAAATTCCTCCAACCCCTTGGCCCACGTGCGGGTGATTTTGCATCGGGAAAGCTAAAGAAGGGATGGCGATCAAATCGAGTCGATTTCGAGTGCCAGGGGGGGGGGGTTGGCAATGAGGCACTGCATGCACGAAAGTAGGCCATGTGCCATGCACCGAGAGGCGTGTTTCATCCACCCTTGCACCTGTAGCCTATATACATAATACGCGGGCACATCCTGCTCGGCCGAAAGCGGAATAAAAGGGGGCGCATAAGGTCCATACATGCATAGACACGGGTGTGAAACTATAATGCGTATTGCACGTGCAAGGACGCGAAACAAGGGTGCGAGAGGCGGGGGAGATGGGAGGGAAGGGTGTATTTTCGGCTGTGTCATATACATAGTATATACACGCATATATTTGTACAGTAACCCGATGTATGGGAGAGCTCGTCTGGTTGGCTGGGTGCCACCGCGGCAAATACACCGAGAGATGTCGAGGCAGTCGAGGACAGAGATTTATGGGGGCTCGTGCCCACTTTGGGGACCCGAGTTGGCCCGCATGCGTTGTTGTTGTACTACTTATATATACCTACATATGCAGCGTTGGAAAGAAAAACAGTTGCGAGGAACAACCACGGGGGTGCGTATACGCTCACGGAGAAATATGCATACGTATATGTATCCCTTCTCACTTGTACGTATACATTGTGCACACACTTGAGATACGTTGTTGGTATATTATTCTTTTGTTAATTAAAACGAAAGGCGACGGTGATGGTTACGACGTGAATTATGATGTAAACCACGCGCAGTACACGGGAGGGGGGGGAAGCCTTGGTAGGTCTGCTGGGGGAGGGCACGAATGATTCATTACCTGGGTATCGAGAGTACACCTATACACATATACTGCCTTGGGCTAAGGATGTCGCGCGTAAATCGCGGGTGAGTAATGCGGACGCTTGATTCGAGAGAGGGGCATGTATATATACCACGGGGATTTTTTCGCGTTTGCATTTACGGAGCCCCTGGCTTCGCGAAGATCCCACCGTTGTTGGATGCGGCGTTTCAATTTGGGGTATCTATAAACGTCGTTGGTACGGCTCGGAACATATTTATTTATTCCGTGAGTCGATTAATTGAAGTGCGCGCGCGTGACAATCTGTGCGTATAGGTTTCGGACGAGAGGGGGAAAAAAAATTCAGCGCAAAGTGTGTAGCGTTGTTTTCTCGTTCGAGCGAGTTTTGGGTAAAAATGCAGTTGATTGGACGCGCGCGGCGGAGTAATGTGGGGGACAAAAAGGTTGGACGAGGACGGGAAATTTGCTAATTGAACACAGCTCGCGTCGAGTTAAAATGTTTTTCCCGCCGTATGGGACGTGTATATTTATTTTTGATGGTATTCACGAGTTTGTTTTATTTTATTTTATTTTATTTTTTGAAATGTTGACCTATCGCCTTTCCCATCTATTTGCACGTCCATCAGATATTGCCGAACGCCGAGAGGAAAAAAAAAATCATGAAAATTTCTGTACTAACAATGTAAACCATAGTGGCACTCGGTTATCTGGGGGCTTTTTACTTTTTTTTAAATCCTGATTTCTACCGTGTTGACGAGTAAAAATTACTCTTTTAGTTAACGAGGAATCAGTAACTGTAATCACCATGAAAAAAAAAAAAAAATTTATCAAGGTAAATTTAAACTGGTCAATCAGTAAATATTCACCAACGAATCAGAGGTTTGTTCTTTTTTTGTTTGCAGTAAAGATAATATTGACGAAATCGATGAATTTTTTCATGATTCGGTACAAGAGAGTAAACGTGTCCAGAGTAAAAAGTCCCTCGGATGATGAAATGTCACCCGCTCATATAGTGCCAGAGCATTATATTTCAACCAAGATTGATGTGGTATACCCAAATCATCCGAACTCCAGCATCGAAACACGGAGATAAGTAAAATCGAAGAAGTAAGTAAGCAAGTACACGTACAGCACGGACATGTAGGCGGTATGCATATCCACATAGGTATACACACCAATAGCTGTGGGTAAAAGCTTGAGCGTAAAGTTACGCGCAACCACAGCGTACAGCGAGATAAGGGAGAGGAGACGACGACGACGACGACGGGCCGTTGTTACGTCGGATATTGAAAAAGTTGTAGCGTCGCGCGCTGATGGCAAAAGGAGATGCCCCTGTCACGGGCGCGCCCAGCGAAACCAGTGGGCGATCGATGATAATGCGCTCCTCTGCCCCGCTCGCGCGAAAACCATAAAGCCCCGCTGAAAGTTTTTTAAAGGTTCAGCCGCTTCAGCGGGAAGAGAGAGAGAGGTGACGCTGACTTGGATCTTGTACACTTGCATATGTATATACCAGGACTTTTTCGGGCAAGAACCTCTGTGATTTCTCACATGTGCTTTTTCACCACGCAATGCTCCTCGAGGAGGGTTTAGGCGACCTCCTCGCAGCAAAAATTGCCTAATTTCCCCCTACCCCCCTCCCATCCCTCTTCCCTTCCTTCTCCCAAGTGCTAAGTGCCCATAGTAGTGCCCTTATTAAAGGAGCCGGACGTAGAGCACTATCACATAAAAAAAAAAAAATATGTATATACCCTTCGTGTCTCTTCATCTCTCATCAGCGAGCATGCGGCTATTGCTTCATTTGTGTACACCTAAGTACACGTTTGTTTATCGTTGGGCTATACTGGCTTTGTTGCATAATTGTTTGCTAATGTCACATTTGGAGGCAAAGTTTGAATAGTACATGGGTGACAATTGTCTGGATAGTCTACGATAGCAATAACTTTTTCATCAAGATGTAAAATAGTCTACCTACCTATTGGAGTATGAAATATTTGTGAACACAAAATAACTAGCCATAAGTGGTGTATCACTAAATAATGTTGTACAATTGACGTTCGACTGAGTTTTAATAATGTATAGGTATAGCTTTTTCAATACTATAATTCTATAGTTAACGTTTGGAACTGTTTTACTTGTCCGAGGGATGAAATTTTCAAATCCCTTCGCCATTGAACTATACAACTAAAATAATGAATTTTGTTATATTCCTAATGTTTGACGCAAGTTATTAAAAGTTTCAGATCATCTCATTAATATATAATTTTCTTGTCGTTTGACACTTTTCCTTAAGAAGTTAAGTAAATGACAGCAGATAGTAAAAAGATTAATTTCTTATAACAAGTAGTGTACAATTTTCAATGGTGCAATTTTTTTGTGGAATTTCTCGTGTCTATAAAAAACTTGCATCGTTACTCGGCGATAAAGTTTCGTCTCGGGATTATTTACATTTGATCCCCTGTTACCGTTGCCGCACGCATTTGTGCAACAAAACTTCCCCCTCCCCCCAATATTAATATGCTAACTGGCAACGGGGCGCGTTCAATCAACTGCGCACAATTGGCGAATAGTAGTCGGCTTGTTAGCGAAAGCAAATATAACCACGGGGGGGGGAAAAAAAAATTCAGCACTACATAGCATGCACGTGCGAATCCGGAACTGTTTTAACAACTGCAACTTGTTTCCCCGGCCAATAAAAACAAAACGGACCGAGCAAAGAGAAAAAAAAGCGAAACGGGAAAAAGAAAAAGAAGCCAGAGCATGAATTTTCATGGTTCTGCGATACCAGGTATATGTATAAGGTAACTATGTACTTTGCGCGCTCGCTACGTCTTTGTCCGTGGGGCAAAGAAATTTTTTTTTTTTTTTTCCTTCTCTATCCTCCTGTGCCTCTTTTTCTTCGTTTTCGGCTCCTCTTTTTCTCACTCGCTCGCTCGCTCTCTGTGTGTGCCGTACAATTTTCTTTCGATAAATCGAGTCTCTTCTCAATCTACTGTGGCTCCCCTTACTTTTTGCGGGATATTTGTTCGTCGGGAGGTAAAGGGGGCACGGCCTCTCGAGCCGAAAATTGATCCGCTTAACCAAACAAAACTGGCACATCAAAGAGCAAAAGCTCTGCAACCTCGCCTTCTCCCGATGCCCAGGAAACCGAAAAATACTTGGCAAATATGCTCGTATACCTACACCCACCTGCATATCAATACCCATGGTAATTACGCATACAGGGTGCTTTTGCTTCTTTGATGTTTTATTTTTAACCTAAAATGTGCGCGCTAGTAGAAAAATACATAGTTATTATTATTATTATTATTATTATTATTATTATTATTTGACAGCATAAGCACGTGGTGCGGGTTATAACGAACATAGCGTACACGTAAATAGGTATCCATTATTGCACACCGTCTCTAACCACCCACCATCCGATGAGCCACAATATTACCTCGACAGCGACGTCATAATAACGTAGCGTGTGCATGGGCTACACGCACCAGCTGAACATTATAGGATATGCCAGTAATGTAAGTTTATACACCGGCGTGTACATCTACACCGCGTGCGCGCCTAATGAAGCAAAGAGATCGGTTAAATCGCGAAGTTGGTACATAGCTGAGATAAGCGCTTCGCATGTCGTACATAAAGAAACGTGCTTTGCACTGTGAGTAGTATCCCTTACCACATTTACGGACGCGCGCGCGTGTGTGTGTGTGTGTGTGTGAATAAACATCCTTTTTACTCTTGCGCTTGTTCCGCTTCACTGCATCATCGTCGATCGGTGTTTTTTCTATGGACCGGCAGCAGGTCTAATTTCAACCGCAAATACTCGTTTCGCTGCTCAATCGACCGATCGATCGATTTAGCGATTTCGTTTCGCGTACTTATGTGTATGCTCTATCTGTATCTAGAGATGTTGGCGCAAAAAAATGCCCATCGGAGCCCGATTAAAAATGCCAAGTTCTTCTTCGAACAATGTGAAAAAGACTTCCTGATCTGCTTATAGTTGGCGCGAAACTTCGTTGCTTCGTGGACATGTATCCATGTGACCGTGTGCACGCGTTATTCACGCGAAGTTGAAAAAGCAAGAGACGAGAAAGAGAAAAAAAAAGCGTAATTAGACAGCTCGGCGCTAGGTACCTAGAATTACATATTATACTCTTTCTATCTAGTTTCCCCTTGCCCTTTCTTTCCTTTTTTTTTTTTTTTTTTTTTTTTTTTTTTTTTTTTTTTTACAGAGTTATAATACACACACGAGCTGGATAACGTGTTTGCACGCGCGAGCGAGAGAGATTTTCTCGGATCATGTGTGCGGCAGCGACGACGGCGATTAGACGAGTTTGAGCTTTACTCTGTCGATCCTTTTTATTTTTTTTTTTAAGTGCACCGGTCCCGCGTATACGCGTATAGCCATTATACGTTCGCGTCGCGCTTGAGTAAGTCATTCTTGTTAGGGGATATACCTCCAACAGACTGTGAGTACAGTTCTCGCATACTACGACGTTTTGACGCGTGTGCAGTTGACTCTCTGCAAATGTGTGCGAATACGACACGTTAAATGTCTCTCGTGTTTGATCGTTTGCGCGGTTTAAGGCGAGTCAACGCAAAATTTTTTCAATTCTACCTCGAAATTACGTAGAAATACAATGTTTATCGAGTGTACTTTACATCGATAACCATTCGATCCACCCGATTATCTAATCAATCGAAAACTAAAATCAAAACTCATTTCTCCATTGTTGACGAATCGGAGAGTGCCGATTTTCTGCAAAGTTGACGTTGATCTGAAAACTTTGTTTCGTTAAATTGATAAAAAATTGAAAATCTTCGTTCTTTCTTTTCTTCACATGCCAAAATCATGTGTAGGACTTTTTGCGAGAATCGTCACGAGAACCATCAGAAAAAAAATTATCGATTTTCGATTACTCAAGGGTACCTTACAGCTTCATAACTTACGATGCCTAAAGTTTATACGTTCACATTATCTGACGAATTTCTCCATATAACTGTAATATAATGTACAATTCCCAGCAAGAGGTATAACATAAGTATCAGCCATCGGGTGATTATTTGATTGTTTAAATGCAGTAAAAATACCCACTCGTTCTTGATGGCAACAGCGCAACTTCACGAGCCTGTAATTGTTCACCCTTATTTTCTTAATGGAAGCAGCCGTCTCGGGAAGCAAAATCGTCAGTCCGGGACAACGAGGTGAGGGGCTGGTGTATTAGTCATGGCATCGTGGACCATCCCCTGTTGCCATAGAGCAGCGGCAGAAGTAGTAGGTATAGTTAAGTGCAGGGATAAGGAGAGTAGGTGTAGAAAAAAACAATCGTACTTCCCGAGATTTGTCATCCGGTGAGAGACAGATACAGACTTCCTCGTTGCACGCGCTTTTACCACCTGGTGTATACCGTAGATATACATTATCGCAAGTGAGCGAGCTGGGACGCTACAAAGCGGTTAATGTCCCTTGAGAGAACTCTTCTGGTTGTCCTTTCTTTTTTTTTCTTCTTCTTCCGCACTCTGTCTCTCTCTGTATTTCTCTTGTGATCGATGAGAGTAAAGGACCTTGAAACGTTTCGTCGAGAAAGGTGACGTTTTCACCACTCGAAGTGATAACGGCAATAGCGATTTCACGCTTCGTTCGTTGGATTTTTCTTTCTCTCGCGCGCCACGGAGCGCTTGCGCTTTATTAAATTGATATTGGTGGCGGTGGATGATGGTGTGTAGGTGTATATCAACCGAAGAAGGAGCAAATACATGTACATTAGGTGGTACACCTCGATGAATTGTAAATATAGGTGCCCAAACAATGCACGTACTCCTTCGCTCCGAGCTATTGTACGCCTGCTCGTTTGTAAGAAATTGCTGTACAATTTATTCGACAAAACTTGTATGTACGTGTTGCAGGCGGGGTTGCCTTCGTTTATGATGTTCCGCGCAAAAAACGGGGGGGGGGGGGGGGGTGGATGCGTTTGCACAAGTGCCGATTTTCAAAGTACAACGTGGTGATTGAAGACGGGATGTGGATGGAAATGGGATTATATGGACATTTTGGGAGAACGTTTATTAAGAAACGTTTTATTGAAAAGAACAATTTTTAAGTGCGTGTATGGATAAGAAGGCGTGGTGCGATATGTTCGAAAAAATAAATAAATTAATCGAATTCAAAGTTAGTAGGTGTGATGAATGTTTATACAACATTGGTTATTTATTTGCCAATGAAAATTATACATCAAAAATGGAATTACAGTCAATTTGGTAACTTCCGAGCAACGAAGTAACACAAAATTGTCGACTGCCAGATTAACCGAAATAATTTGTTTAAATGAAATCGGAGTAATGTAAAAACCCGATGAAAAGTTAAAATGCATTAAAAGAAACAAAAAAAGATCCACGTAACAGCTCAATTTCGATGTAATATTGTTCAAACAAAATTATTTAATTTTATAACCAGGCATTATACATTTTTCGATAGAATCGTTGCCGTTTCTTTTACCAATTAAGCTGTTGCATATTTAAAATCTTCTGATTGAACTGTTACCTTTCGAATTTACGGTATATATTGTTATATAGATTTCAGCATGACTACACGTTTTTTTTTTTCAAAAAATGTTTAGTGACCGAGACACAGAGATTGAAAGGCAGACATGCATGCTACGAAGCGAAGATGGACACGACCACCTCTTGGTACTTGACCCGGTGGAAGAAACAAACAAAGAAACAAAATTAAAAGTGTTCCGATGGTAAATGAAACACTTGGCTCCTCGAACAGTGTTATTTTAATAGATACTTGATGTAAAAATAGAAAATGCAGTAACGTGAGCACACAGAAGGTCCTGTATGCGATGAAAAAAAAAAAAAAAAAAAAAAAATGGACATATGCAACGACGGCAAATAATAATGGGGCTCGCATCTGTACGCCGAGAAAGACACAGCGGCAGTGGTAGTAAAAGGCCCCCGACGACGCCGTCACCACAGATAGATATACAACATATAAAATGGAAGGAAGGAGGAAGGCGACCAGTCGGCTGGTCAGATGGTGGCAGACAGATAGGCAGCAAAAGCATCAGGCCGGCTGGAGGATGCGGGAGTAGGGAAGTGATCGTTTGGGCCCCGCATGTGTACCTGAACATTACATATATACACAGCAGCGCTCGCATGCCCATTCACGCGAGTATACCCTATACCTACCCATACAATATAATATACACAAGGCAGATTTTCCGCCTCCCACTCCCTCCTTCCCCCCACACAACCCCCTTGACCACTCGTGTATCTCCTTTTCTCTTTATCCGCTCTTCCTTCCTCGTTGTGTCACCTGTGCGCGTACAGCTTGTATAGGGCCCCTTGTTTCTCTATTTGCGGCACATACAGTCAGTCAGGTGAGTCTCTCTCTCTCTCTTTCCCTTGGTTTCTTCGCTAACGGATGTGGCCGTTAAGCGCACGCGTGCGTCCAACCGAGCGCACTCGCGATTTTTCGCTCCAAGCGCAGGGGCCCTCCTGCTGCGCTCTGTGCTTTGGTTACTCGTATGTAAGTGCAATTCGTACCAAGTGCGGGTGCAGTTTATCGGTTTTTCCACCTCACGGTTTATGGTTGATAATCATCGGAGGGAAAAAAGAATAAGCGGCAAAAGAGAGGGTTGGGCCCGGGGTGGGTGACGATGATACTGCCACCGGGAGTTGGCGCCAAGTTACAACTGCTGGTGCTGCTGCTGTTCGTATCCTCGAGCGTCCGGGGGAAACCTCAACAGACCAAGCCAGGCAAGTGTCTTTTTCATTTTGTGAAAAATTCGTATCCTTTTTTGGGTGAATTTTTTCATTTACGTGATACCGATCGCGGGGATGAAAACCGCGATCGGTACGAAAACAACAGAACGGATGCACAATCGTGATTAGTTTTATTGCATGACAAATTTATCTAATGAAGTGAAGATTGTAATAGGATGCCGTAAGTATTTTTCAATACGTGTTTTCATCATCACGTGCGATAAAATGGTCATTTACTTTTCACACGGCAACCGCTTGATTAATGTCGATAACATCAATGAATTTTGATAATCTGCTTGCTTTTATTACATGGAATATATTCCAAATAAAAGGAAATTTATACTGTTGTATACGCGATTTATTTAGTTCTTTAACCTCCTATATGGACTTGTGGCCCAAGCATTTTTAGCTGTTACCCTGCTGGCTCAGTTTCTCGATATCAGAGCCAAAATTTCATTGCTCGTAGTAAAATTAAAATAAGCGAAAAAGAAAATTATCACGGTTATATGAAAATTTAACATTTTTAGCTTACTAGTGTTTAAAATTTTTTTTTCACTCAGAGTCTTGGTTAAATCCCCAATATGAGAACCCAAATGTAGTAATGAATTTTAAGGCAAGGCTGATGGTGTCTCATTAAGCATTCAACCGCGTATTTACTCGTACATTTTGGAAATCACTAGAAATACTGTCAAGTGCTGGGATGCAAGGTTTTGTTGGTAAAAATGTGTAAAAGAAACAAATTTTCATAAAATGATTTTGTTATAAACCTAAAAGTTAACCAATTAATAAACAAAAGACTGTAGTCCAGTCGTAGCTAATTACTCTTCCTTTCGGATTCAGTATACGAATATGTTCAGATTACGAAACAAAAAATCTCACAAACTTGATGGACGCAAAGGTCAAGCGAAATTGGTGAAAACGTTAATCGTGCGAGTCAATTGAAAGTAAAACCAAAGGGGGGAACGAAAAAAAAAAAAAAAAAAAAAAAAACCAACTTAATTGACACGTATACGCGGACGAGCGCCCGGTAGCGCTTAATTGCGTGCGAAGCAAGTGGCTGCAGTATACGTATACATACATGTATAGGAGCGATTCTCCGCACGGACGGGAGAAAATTGGCAGCCTACTGTATACTTATACTAAACGCGCGCACATTACCGCAGTCATTAAGGCTGCACGCATTGATACACGTATTTATTGTAAATGTATCAAAAATCGGTTGCGGCTGTGTATCGGTCGATCGAAGGCCGCGTCGCGGCAAAATAACCTGGCCAGAGAAGGTATACACACCACAAGGGCTACCTCGCTATACGAGTATGTAGTATTGTACGTAAACATGTACGCCAGCAGCTTGTCAATTATACGGCAAGACAATCCACTTGACGTCGACCGCGATCCATCAGTGTAGCCCTGCATGCTATTACACTCGATACAAACGTATGCTTGCCATTGTCGCTGATGTATATCCTCACCTTTGCTCGCTCGCAGACTATTATTTTTCCTCGCAGACTATTATTTTCGTAAACTTGTCTTACTGTTACCTGTTGTCGCTTTTCTACAAATGTACAAATACCATAATAAAACAAATTAAGGAGGCTCGATCGGTTACGGAAAATCCATCGATGGGCCTTGAACAAATTCAAGGAGATTCCTTAAATTATGATCAGCATCTTGTGTATTCAACAGAATTGAGGCCACCAGGCTCATTGTCGAGAAACTAATTATCTTCGAAAATTGCGCTGTGAGGAAAAAATAAACTCTTCATTTTTCAAAATCCATTGACGGAGGTTAAAAAAAGGGCAATCACACGTACAATTTTACGAGGATTCTTTTGTGATTATAAAAATATGGAGTAACTCAAATTTAATCAAGATTTCCCCGAAAAATCTACAATTGGTGTGGGGTCCTTCATTATGTAAGCCCTTGGACTGAAATTGCCGTCAGTCGAATTCCCGATCCAACCAAATATTTCAAGAAACAATGGTAGGTAATATCAAAGGAGAGAAAAAAGAGAGACGTAGGGGATACAAGTTGTGGAAAAGTCACCAATAGCACATACCTAGCGGTCAAAATAAATTTTTCCCAATCAAATTCCTCGCAGCGGGGGGAGGGGGGGCATCCGCGACGACCCGTACGTAATGTATATTACTCGTCTCTCTCTCTTTCCATTATATACCATACTGCACGCATGCATGCATATACTTCTCCGCAGCAACGACCGCATACTCTCCCGCAGCACCTTTATTTCCCGCATTTCACCTTCCCGCGCCATAATACGCGCGTCGCGTGAGAGATAAAGAAATGCGCCGATGGAATATTTCGACGAGAGCCAGGCATATCATATACACGGACAGCAGCTGCAGCGTATACGCGATACGAGCACGCGAGCAAAAGAGAGCTCGGAAAAGTAAGGAAGCCCGTAAAACGTGCTTATACATATATAATATGCGCTCAGGGAAAAATCTTACCTCTCCCACCCCCCCCAACGTTTCCTTGCTGCTAATATATATATATATATATGCTATAACGTAATGAAAAAAAGTGTCCATGCACGTACACGCGAGTAGGTATGAGGGGGCAAAACTCGCGTCCTCTAGTGCTTTTAGTGGAGATTGATGACGATGTACACCCCCTTCCTTTTCAATTTCGACCTCACCTCACGAATACATTATACATTCGTTTGTCCAGCTAGCCCGTCGATGCGAAATAAGTATATAAGAATATCCTACGGTGCGCTACTCGCTTCATTTCCGACAAAAGCGAGTCTTTCCCTCCTCCTCTCGCTTTCAGATGCATATACATATACATCTCCCCCCCGCCCTCCTTATTTCGCGTTCTGTCTCTCGTGAGCGTCACGTGATTTACGACACAGCGCCAAAGTCTCTCTCTCTTTCCTCGCGAGTATATATACATATATGTAAGGCTATATGCACATCCACACATTATATACATGTACACAGGCAGCGCGCGGCGGGTTGTCGCAAAGGAAAACTGGAATTTCTGATATGCTGTTTGAACTGTTTTTTGTATATAGGTTTGCTTTTATCAAGGTAAACTAGATGTGCTTCCACCCCACTCCAACTCCGATACTCCGATCGACTCCTTTTGTGTCGCGCAGCAGTGCATTGTTTTTTGCGCTCTTTGAACCCGAAGGAAAAAAAAGCTCGATTAAGCCTTCGATCTCCCTTAGACGGAGTCGTCCATCTTTTGTGTGTTTTCCCAGCCTATGATTTATTTTGAATAACGGGACAAAACAGGTATTTGATTGTCAATTGACAAGCGGGGGGCGTGTAAAAATGACACGCCTAGATCGAGCCGTCCAACTTTCAACGGTTTAAATGTTTGTCAGAGATGTATTATTGCCCCCTATACACTCGATTTCGACTGCACGTTTGATATCCACAGCGCGATTGGTTATAGATCGGTAAAAAATATTTCACCCGACCCGTCATCATCGGGCATACTTTATCAAATAATATCGGACGAGTGCTTAATCTTTGTTCAACAATATAAATATAGAGCAAGTTAGAGTGCAGGAGTGTCCCGCCATTGAACTCTAACTAATGAAAAATGAATCAACGTATGTATTAATTCGGATGGGAACTCGTAGGTACAGTCAGATACACCGTATCGTTGTGAATATGGTTATGCAGGAGTGGACTCTTCCACCCCTGTCTGTCTGTGTACGTCTAACGAAAAAAAGCGTAATACGTGTGTTTGGAAGTTTGAAGAAAATATACGAGCGAGAAGAAAGTTTTTTTTTCGGACGAAAACTGCAAGGATGATCTTATTATGTAGAGAGGGGGGTGGGGGCGATGGGCGCAGGGGGTAGTTTCGACGTTAATTAACGCTCGGAATGAGCCCCCGTTAACGCTGCGTTGTACCGCGAGCTGCTGATGGCGGCTGAGTCCAAAGGGAATTTCCGCCCACCTGCGGCGTTTATACGAGCCTGCGAAGCCTTTTACGACCCGGGCGGGGAGTCTCCGAGCGGGGGCCGCCCCGACGAGATTCGTGGCTCACTTTTCGCTCGTGATGAGCGGCATTAGCTTGATTTTAATTATGCGAGCGCGGCTGCAGTGTTGTTGTTCGGCTGGGATCGTTTTGGGTGTTTTTACGATCGGCGCGTGTATCATTCGTATAGACGCGGAGATTTTAGTTTCAAAAACCTTGTCTGTCCGGGGAATATGAGAATTTGGTTGTGGTCAGAGCTTGGGTTTTTAGATTTTATCGGCTAAGGATGTATATCGGTATCATAACTTGAGATGGGAGTGTCCGATCCTTAAAATGCCTCATTTGATATGATTTAAAACGATTTCTAGAATAATATGTCTCCCAGTGAAAGTTCAGGGTCTGTCGTAGTCTCCTCGATTTACTCACTTGAGTAAAAAAATACAGACGCTTAGGAGCACACATCACGAAAATACGAGTACTTATTCTGTGAGAGACAAGCCCATCAGGGACCTGATTCTCTAAGCTTATCGTTAAAGGCTGAGTTAGCGTCGACGTAGAACTGACGGGGCCTTCTGGTTGGTTGAAAAGGTTCTGTGTTTGCTATATCACAGGTTAATGAAACGTCTCGAGTGATTCAATCCTACGTGAACAACTAGACCAATTCAGTGATTTATCTATGAAGAAACACTATACATGCACGTAGATATAAGAGACAAAAAAACGACGTTTAAAAATAAAAATACAGAGTCAGAAAAATAACGACACAGAAGCGTAGATCGCAATTGACTTTGAAAATATATGCTTTACAATACTTCAAATAGAGATCCAGAAAATGTATGTATAAAGAAATTAAAAAAAAAAACTACACGTTTTTGTTGCAGAGACACTCGTAGATTTCGAAAAAATAGGATCAGGTGTATAAAGAGAAACCAAGACAGAAACGCAAAATAAAATATCTAGAAAAAGAAATGCATGCACAAAATCACAAAGACTTAAATACAAAGACGTACAGGTAGAAGACAGGCAGACAAGTCAAACTAATGTAGTCATTGAGTTCGAGAGACTAAAATTCAGAGACACATCAGAAGCTTGGAAACGGAGACAAATGACAGCTAAGGTTTATTGAAATTCCGTAAAACGAATTACTTACATCCAGTTGAGCTGCTTCTACAGTCATAGATCCACAATTGTTTTTGACAATTTAATAGTGCAGAAAACAAACGAAATTTCAATAATCGTTCGACGAAGACGTAAATTCTGTTAAGTAAATGACAAGTATTCACACATATAAATATGTCAAAAAGGGAATGTAGAAAGATAACAAGGTGTAATCGAGTAATTCATTCTTTGGTAAGAATATGTTGTATAAACTATTACCTTGTCATGGAAGGTTCGGTGCGTGTAGCGCGTAATGGCCTATTACTGCGTGTACATTTTTCCACAAGCAATTGCACCCATTTCATGAATGGATGATTAAATAAAAAGAAAATGATCTCAAAGTTATAATTTTTTACTTCGTAATACTGCACACCATCGACGCCGCACTTCAAATTTCCGATAACCCTTTCCATTGCTATCTTTCTCTACCTCATGTATCCTTCCACCCCTTCTCCGCCAGCCAACCCGTTTCTCGAATGTAAGTACTTACTTTTTTTTACACACCGGCGAATTTTCCACGTCGTCTACCGAAACGATGTTGGCACTGCACGCGATACGTGCACGTGGCGCGCGAAAAAATTCGTCAAAGTATGTTTATACTTTTTTGCGAAAGCTGGTAGGTACGTAAATCCGAACGTGCATATATTATATGCATACCTGTATACACCAGTACTGCCAATTGCACTCTATCATCGTGGATTTTTTGCGCAAAAACATCGTCACGCGAGTACTTAACAGCAAATAATTATTCGTTTGTTGTCGAGGTAAACGATTAACGGACGTTTCTGTGGGCTAACGGCAGGAAAAACAAATTTTTGCTGTACAAAAAATACCGAGCCATTCCACAGGTTATTGGCAAAAATCTCGTTTGCGAGTTCGAAAGATACATTAAAAGGTGGCACGTGAAGAAAATTTCGAAGCAAGATTTTTGAAGTTTAGAGTATCCCAAGCTCCATGCATTGTAAAATCCAAGCGTTTTTATAAAATGCCTTATAGTAATCTTGACAAACATTTGAAGAACAACCAAATTGGTGCTTCGTAAACTATTTCACCTATTCCATTAAACTAAACTATTTTTTTTTTTTTTTCATCAACGATTGATTTAAGAAGGTTGTAGAGAGTGAAACATTTCTGTCATAGATTTTATACACTTTTATACATGTTAAAAGTGTAAAATTTAGTGAACCACTATTGGTGCACTACAGCTTTGGTTGTCCTTAAAATTATCATACACGTCACCACGATGTGCTTTTATATAAAACAAAAATGTCAACTACCCACTTTAAACGTGTACTTAAACACGGATGGGTTTACCGTGTACGTATCCCATAAGTTATAACGCGTACTTCTTGATTGTTGTTGCAATCACGCGTACATCCATTAGTGAAAGTTACATTTTCCAGCCCTGCAAAGACAGAGAGATGGAGGGAAACGAAGGAAAAGAAGGGGAGCTGAGCAGTGGGGTTTAAGAACGAGGCACCGGTACAAATTATCCACGATTAAATCGTCAGCCTCTATCTCGTACTCTCCCTTCCGAGATGAGTTTCTTGCGACCTTCTCCCGGTGGCACTGCGTACAAGTAACTCGAATGACGCGCGACCGCAACGAGACTAATGCCGGCGTTTTTCTCCACTCGGCGCGCGCGAGCTCGCCGCGGTAGGTCCGTTTTCTCTCTCGATTCCTCCGCGTTTTACACTCGATCCCTCGGCTTTTTGTCCGCTTTGAGCATCCGAGCCTCCCTTTCGCGTACACCTGGTGCAAGAAACCCGGAAAACCATAATTGCCCCAATGAGAAACCGCAACAATGGGCTCTGGGACCATTTTTTAGATTAATTGCCCTGACAATGAAACAGTTGCCTCCTTCGTTCGATACGTTAAATCGACCAAACCATGCCAGCTCGTAAAAAATACATACATCTCGAAGGAGTGAAATTTTCAAAAATGAAGCAAAGTACCAAGTGTACAACGCGATATAATATACGGACATGTCCCGGGGTGTGCATACAAATGACGGCGGTGGCATTGAACGATCACCCTACTCCTATACCGATGCCACACACCTAATCCAATCAAGCCATCTGCGACTCGCTTCTCGCCTCGATGGTCATACGTCTTGTCTCCCCCCCCCCTTTGCGCGTACGTCGCGCCGCGACAACTTTTCCATCCAATCGGCCCCCCGGAATTTCCCGTAATTGCAATCATTAGCCACAGCCGCGGCAACGTCTCAATTCGCCGATCTCTGCCGCGCGGGGCCATCCATCCGCGTCGATGGACTCGCGCATCCGCGTCCTTTCGCGCATACCCGACAAACCAGAGGAAAACAAGTATAGGTGTACGAGCAAGGCCACGCGCTAAAGCAACCATGTACACTTATGCATCACGGGGGAGGGGGGCCCAAACCAGTTGTTGGCGCTTCGTGTATACCTATCCTCCGGCTGGTCTCTCATTAGTAGGCAGCTGGCATATTAGCGCGTCGCTTGGCTTTTTTTTTTCACGACACATCCCTCGTGTGTAATTACATACATGTAAACGACCTCGTATACGTACAGTCGACGACGTGTAGTCCAAGGGGGAAGGATTTTTTATGAGTTTTTTTACGTAGTATGTATACACCCGCGTGGGCGGAAATGGGACTTTTCTTTTTTACTCCGATGATCGAAGCCTCGGTGTATTTTTCCATGTTTTTGGCTTTGATTTGTTGCATTATTTGCCACGCAGAGTCTTACAATTTTTCTTTTTATCGACTCATCATTTTGGTATTAACATTGAGTGATGTCGTCACAATAACACATTTACTTTATAATTTTAATAAATGTTACGTTAGAAACTTTAATTGCTGTAATTTCGTCTCCAACTTTCAAACTCAAAATTAACATCAGTCTCGCTCAAATTGCGTTATATATAATGTGCTTGCACGCCACTGAATTCTAATTTGACGTAACTATTTAATTCTCAGACTAGAAAACAAAATTATATGGAAATATCGGGAGATCAAAATATTTATTACCATGTCCTAGGAAAAAAAAAAGAGTTTTCTATTCGAAAATATCAAAGTTACGCTGCTTTTTTATCATTAGTTCTTTTTTTTCATGCTAGGCATAATTTAGCTAGAAAAAAAACTTCGAAGTAAATAACGTATGAATTTCAAGAATAACCATAATTATGGAATATAATCGTCACAGTATACGCGGATCTATAGTATAGGTAATCCTTGCTCTTGTCAGGTGTTGGGTTATTTTTGTCGCATACTCACCTCTTGGATGGCAGTACAAGTATCATAGTGGAGTTACGTGCCAACGACTGATGTGCCACAACCTCGAGGGACAAAAATGTAAATTTTTGGAGGAAGCCGCAATACAGCAGTGAGTTATGAATATTGTCCCCTTGCACCATAACAGACTTCCTCTCTCTTTCTCCCTCATTTTGTTACCTCCTCTTCTCTTGTTTATGGTATATAGGTACACGTCGTAATGTATACGCGTGAAGACGTGTTTCGTATTATTTTGGAATATAGAACGGTGTGCAGCAGCTCTTTTAATTAAAAAAAAAAAGGCTTCAACAACCTATTTTCACGAACGTTATTTGCAATTTACGGATAATGTGAAATTAGATTTTTTTTTTTTTTTTTTTTTTTTTTTCTTAGCAAAATTAACGAGAGTCGATTTTATTTCGTGCAGCTGAGCCAAAAAAAAAAAGAAAAAGAAAAATTTCATCTCAGCGCAATTTTTCAGCACTCGTATTAACATTTCACTTCCGTTCATTCACTTCAGTAGCTATACATTGAAACCTTATAAAAAAAGGTACGCCAAAAACCGAAGAACTCATCCGCCTACTTATATTATACCCTTGGATTACAACCATAGCAAATGCGACCGTCAGCCGACTCGCGTACGCGCAAGCACAAACAAAGACAACGCGCGACGGCTGCGCGCTCGGATGCATATGTACAAGCGAAGGTAACGTCGCCGAGAG
The DNA here is from genome assembly GCF_036245765.1 of Copidosoma floridanum. Taxonomy (NCBI): domain Eukaryota; kingdom Metazoa; phylum Arthropoda; class Insecta; order Hymenoptera; family Encyrtidae; genus Copidosoma; species Copidosoma floridanum. Next base: position 5,795,054 of record NW_028321896.1, read on the forward strand.
AAGATAGCTGAGTACATTCGGTATTCACTGTACGTCTTGCTGAATGTGTATATATACACACACGAGACAGAGAGACGCGCAAACGAGCTACACATACGTCTCGGTGAATCACTCCTCGGTCAATATTACTACTTCAACCCCTGCTCCGTCTCTTCCTTCCTTCCTCCCTTTGACATTGTGCTCTCACATGATGCGCCACCCGAAGAATTTTTTCTTTTTTTTTTTTCCTCAAGATGGAGCTTTTTTTTTAAGCGCAAGCTCGCAACGTCGATGCCGGAGACCGAAAGCGAGCAGTAAGCCGTGCGCCGTGCGGTTGCATTTTCCCGGGAACTCGTTTTACACGACACAATTCGTTTGTTTGCAGAGAGAAAGGAGCCTCGCGATGCCACGTCTTTTGAAAATCGCGCGAGAAATTATACTTATTTCCATCAACTTTTCAAAAAAGCTCCCACCGTTGCTATACATAATATAACGAAAGCTCGCGAATTGCAGCTTTTTCCGAGTGGCTCGCGTTTCGTTGTACCAGAGCATTAATTTTAGAAGATGCTCTAATTCCTCGCGCTCTCCACGGAAAACTCGTCGGGTATTAAATATTTCTCGGCAACGTGGTGTGTATATATATATATATATATATTTATATATAAGATGGGGGATGAAAAGTTGAAGGTGTACACCAGCCCCTGCAGCGCGCGGTATACGCGTTTGGGAAATTCGAGTTCTCGTTATCAGGAGCTTTTCGCGAGAGTCTCCGGGAAAAGCTGGGGCTCGGGGCGGTTGTAACGCGAAAGGTTCTTTGAAAAAAAAGCTACGCAACGATATATATAATTAACTTCGCACAATGAGGTAACATCTCTCGGAAGAAGCCACCCCACGAGTACACTCACGCGAACGCGTATGAACATATAGAGCACAAGCTTCCCGCGTAACTTTAGTCGGTATACGTGTATATGTATAAGAGCACACTCGGGGGCGTCGAAAGTGAAGAGAGAAGCTAGTGCATCATTAACAAAGTTGAATGCCAAATTAATCCCTGAAATTAGTAGGATAGCAAGAGAGACGCGCCGCCCCGCGATAAAGACTTTGCCCACCGGAACTTGGCTCGCTGCACTGCCGAATCCATGGCGTATATACTATGCGCCGTCCCCCGAAACAAACTCTGCAACGACCAGGTAGGTAGGTAGGGGTAGCTTTGCGCGTAACTTCGCCAGTGCCGTCGACCACAAATTATGCTCGCCGATCCGCTGATTCCGCGACACCGGCTATACATTATATACCTGTATGGCTCGGGAAGTTGTTCAAGGGGCTGCTCTTGTTTCTCTCTTTTCGAGGGAATCGCGTTACTTGCCGCGGCTGCGGGGCTAATGACGCGTGTACACTGGTTTTTCTCCCCCCCCCCTCCCACTGCAGCGCAATTGGACTTTGGTGTACGTGTAGGAAGGAATATGAGTTGACAAAAATGAAACGCAGCAACAGTGCAAACAATGGGACTTTAATGAAGGCCGTTTGTACGTGGACCGCGCGCGAGTGTGTTGGGGTTGAGGGGGGATTTTAGCGATCGCCCGTTGACCCGAAACAATCGTCAATCATTTCGCGTTGTATAACAAGCAGCGCCCGGGCTCGCTACGTCCGTTTGGATATTTAGCTCACGCAAAATGTACCCGACTAGCCCGAGTTATATGGTCATGGGTTGTTATTGTTTTTTTTTTCTATTTTTTCGCCCCGACTGCCAGGAGATATTCAAATTGGGGGGATGAAGCGTGCACGCTTTGGGTTTTGATTTCGGCTCACGGGTCGCGTTTCATCGTACTGTATATATATTTCCTTGTCATGCTTATTATAATGTTGCATTCCCTGTTTACATATTCCGTCCCGGGGAGTGATTGCCGGTGCTTTTGTTCGATTTAATATTTTCCGGTGAATTTCATCCCCTCCGGGCGAACGCTGTAGCGCGTAATTATGTCGTTTTGTGCGAAATAAGGGAGAACGAATGGAGCTCTGAACGCTGGGTTTAAAATGGCATTCATCTCTCAATTGCTGTTCAATTTTTTTTTTCCCTTCCCCGACGAAAAGATCTTGTTCAATGAAACAATTTTATCTCTCGTTTTTCTTCAATTTTTAGTTTTTGTGCTCGCCGGGTGAAAAGCGAAACTGGAGCGAGCGCGCAATCTTTCGAAAATTCGTTTTAAAAAGATGAATCGAAAAAAAAAAAAAAAAAAAAGAATTAGAAGGTAACAGAGATTAAAAAAGTAATTTTCCCAAACAGTTAATTTATCCTTTAAAACGCCGTCTTATTAATATCCCCTGAAATATCCAAATTACTATAGTTTCAATAAAAATTTTAGTCCGTCTCGAGTTCGCCTAATGGAAAAATAATTTTAAAAAATTACTATTCACCAATACAAACAGTGGACAACAACGTTCACTTTATCTTATTATCGTTTGCACACGGTAATAAGACTCTGTGCAACCCTGAGAAGTTGAACTTTGTACTGTAAAAAAATTGTTCTTCTTTTTATTTTATTTGTAAAACGTCAAGTACTTTTTCGCGTGACCCTTGGGGAAAGTAAATATTGCGAACACTATAAATATATAGAGCACAAAGTGACCATACTTCGCACACACGCAATGTACAGGTAACTAGAAGTTGAACTTCATAAACGAAGGGGAAAAAAAATGTTTTTACAACCGTGTTCTCGTTAGTCAAGCTTGAGCCAGACTTTAGCCATCAGCTGAAGCGTGCCCAGTTAAATTTCCCGTTCAGCAAGACACAGCGCATAAATAATGCCATCCCCCATTTCCAACCTAATACACGGCCAAAGTGAGTGTGCATAATAAATGAGCACACACCCACACGCGTATATGTATACACGTATAGGGATACAGTCGCGCATTAAAAACTTCGCACTCTGGCTACGGGGTGGGGGGTAAGAAAGCACCGGGCTTTCTCAGCCAGCCGTCCTCCTCGTCGCCGTTTGATTAATTATTTATCGAACTCTTGCCTCATTAACTCGAGAGCGGACAATCCGAGCGGAAGGAATAAAACGACGGAGATGCACGGCGCACGTATATATACATACACGGTACACACTGCACCGGGGGCGTTCTTCTCCAGCATTTGCCGGCCCATTAAAAAGGTGCGCTACGTAAATTAACACTCGAGCGACTAACTGCTTCCTCACTCCTCTCTATCCACCCAGTAGGCATATACACGTCTGTTTCCCAATTCACCCGAGTGGGTGTTTTTTTTGTTTGGCCCTGCCTCGGCTGCTTCCTTAATTTTTGTACCCCCCCCCCCAATGTACGCAGTGCTGCCGATGCTCTTACAATTTTCCTCCGTTTGGCAATTTCCACGCCCCTTCTCCAACGAGACTCGCGCGAAAGTGCTTTCCCCCCTCCCCCACCTCTTCCTCTACACATAATCACACCCCCTCCGACCGAGCAGCTAACCACGATTGCGTTTTTCGCTGTCGTATCTTTCTTTCCTCTTACCTCCTCGGCCGCTCTTTTCGTCCTATTGTTGCGTGCTCCCGATTAATTCGCCCGCGGGCCCGTGAGCGGATTATTTTTAATAAACACTCCTTGGCGTCCTTCTCGGGGAATTTTCGAGCGGATGCTGAACAATAACAACTTGCCGCCCCGTCCCTCCCCCTCCACGGTATAGCAGTGCCACAAGGAAGATTAAAAAATTCCGTGGTCCGAGAATTCACTCCGAGCTAAGGGAGCTTGGGAGGAAAATTTAATTAACTCTCTGCCGACGTGTTGCACACTCGGGCCGGTAATGTGTACACGTTTTGGGGGGAAAAAAAAAAAACGAGAGAAACATACCCCCTTCCATGTACTTACGTGACGTTTCTTTCTTTGTTATATAAGGTGAAACCAGAAATAGTTGACCTCGGTGTTCACGAGATGTGCGTACTTTTTTTTTCTCTTCCAATCGCGCGTTTCTAATCCACAGTTATACCCACGAAATTTCGAATATCGTGTCAGTAGAGTCGCTTCGATCCCACGAAACCGATACATCCCATCTCTCGAAATATTTGAAATAGTGAAAATGAGGGTTGTTTTTATCTCTTAATATTGATCAGTAATCCAATAAACTATCTTGATCCAAGATTATTGTACAACTCGTACTCCATTTGGTACTCCCTAAATTTCAAAATTAGAGAGTACGATTTCGCACCGGTGGCCATTATTCGCTCGTATATATAGGTACACGTGTACGCATCAAGAAAGAGAAAACTCAGCATAAGGAACGGGCGATTCATCGGCCCTCGGCGTTGATCAACTTCCCGAACTCTGCCTTTTCACTTTTGCGCTCGGGTAACCCATACGTATATATATATACACCCACCCTGGGCCATCCATCCTCCGGGTGTCTTTTCACGATCATAAAACGTCTAATTCGACACCATGAATAATTCAGAGGCGGTGCCGGTGTCGGCGGTCGCTGTAGGGGAAATGAGGGGGAGGGGGGAGGTCCTCGCTCTCGAAGGTCGCAGGATTTTGTAGGTGGAGTGCAGGGGAAGCGCGGGAAGGGGCTCGAAAGTCTCTCCTCGCCGACGTCTTGAAAATTCATGATCAGCGATAACGCGAATCGACGTGTCGCTATTAAGCGCTGGCCGCCCGGCGATCCGTTGCGGGAGTTTCCTTCGCCGCTTCCCGGGCTCGGCTAGACCTCCTTCGTTTCGGAAGTTTGCTCGGGTAGGGAGGGAGGAAGCGGCGCGCGCGACTTGCATATTATACACGAGGACCCCTGGTATACCCACGCAAGAGCAAATCCACGAAAAATAGTCCCTCGTTTTTTGTAATAATGGTATAGTTTTCTTCACAAAAGTACTATCGTCTCCGGGGATATTTTTTGCGACCATAACGTAGCCCCGCATGGATGGCACTACCTTGAACGTTTTTGGGGGTCAGGTAGGAAAAGATTTTTTTTTTTTTTTTTTTTTTGGAGGTACACCCTCGAGATTGGGCTCATTTTGCACGCAATGTCATGTACTACGAGGGAAATATCATTAACACGAGTTTCAGTGGAGCTGACACACCGTTTTTCTATAATTTGTATGCATTAAATTCGTTGCATTGAAAGTCGAAAAAAAGGTGTCACGTCTTTTTCCCTCACAGTACACGACATTGCATGACATTAAAAGAAATTGATTTTTTTTTTTTTTTTTTTCAATGGGGGCCAAACCTGGAATGTTATTTGTGGATTTTCTCATGTATAATTTACGTGTCAATCTGGTTTCCCGTGTGTTGCCCGGGGATCGATTTAAGTGTATAATGTTACTGCTGGTATACTTGGCCGAGTCTTTCAGTGAGTTTTTCGGGAAGAAAACAAAGTTTTTCTGGATTTAGAAAACCTTGTTTTTTTTACATACAACTTCGATGGGGTGTTGTTTGGACTCTTGTCAAATTTTGCATCCAGTGCGTACCAACCTCAGGAGTGTTTGAGGTGCTAAATTCCTTCATCGCGCGGTAACCACCACACTCGTATCAAAACCACCTGCTTTGCTATTATTTTCACCAGTACGAAACTCTCTCATCTACACTTTGCCAACCAACTCATCGGAAGTAAAAAAAAAAAAAAAAAAGTGCTCAACTGTACAGTGAGTACACCGAGGAAGGAATGCCTCTTAACGACGTCCACGCACGCGATAATCGTCCATCTCTCGACCGCCACTTATTACTATTAATTACATCCACTGGCAACGATCTACGGCCCTGCGCATTAAAGCCGATCGATCAATCGTCGCTGATTAGTTGCAAGCGTATATCTCATCTCAACTGTGTATACATGTTGTACGTACACTGGGCACTGATCAGTACACTCCGAGAGAAGCTTATGATGGATTTTCAAGATCGCAGAGTCAGCAAAGGCACTTTACGGTGGAGAGGAGCAACTTTGAAAATCGAGAGCTAAAAAATCAGCAAAGAGAGGAAAAAAAAACAAAAAAAAACACTGGCTCTTGAGATTCACGAAAAGAAACGACAGTGGAATCTCCAGTACGATAGACACTTCCCACACCCATACCTTCGGTATAACGCAGTTTCGACGAACTTTTCTTCATTAACAAAAGCTATCCCCCTCCCTGGGGGGAGGTCGGCCCAATTCTCGCCAACGGCACAAACAATAATCCCCCGCTGTTGTTTCTTTTCCTCTCTCTCCCTCTTCCGGTATAGATATACATACATGGGTATACAGGCAACGAGAGAGAGAGAGAGAGAAAAAAAAAAGACTCCAACTATCGATTGCCTCAACTCTCGTCGGCGATGCGAAATCCTTTTAAGTTTTCGCGACTCGGCGACGCCAATCACTTCTCTCTCTGATGCTTTATTCAACGAGAGAGTGTTCTCGAGAGCAAACGCCGCTGTTGCGCGGAAGGGAGAGGAGAGGCATCGCGGAGTACAGGCAAGGGAGGACGAGCGAAAGAGGAAAGAAAATACTCGGGGAGAAAGTCAAAGTGCCGCGGAAGTTGTTGTTCGGTCCGCGGAAAGCTGCACCGATGAATAAAAGGTTCTAGTCGCGATACACGTGCGTGTACACATACATGCCCCTCTCCTCCTCTACCGTGTCTACGTTCGGAAGGGAACAGCATTTTCTTCCGCCGATCCTTTTTTTCTATGTACGCAAAGTTACGCGGAAGGATGGACATGTACACGCAATCGTCGTCGGCAGAGTCAAGTGTTCCCTGCGGGTGATGCGTCGCGGTTCGGTTGGGCATTACTGTATGCGTTGTCCAATGGAATTGCGTTTTTGTGGTGGGAAAGTCCATTAGTCGGCTTTGGTGTTCCGCCTATCTGCTGCTTTTTCTTCCGTGTCATTCGTGATATTGGCATGCGGCAGAAGAGGTGAGGAGTAAATACAGCTGTAGAGCGAGGAGCTGTGAAATAGGGGGTTGGGGGGTTGTGCAGTGGGCCGGGGCTGATGGAGGGTAATGGAGGAAATAGGGACTCGGGGGGTGGATAATTTATTATTATTTCTCGGCTCTCCGGGTAAAAGTGTTCGTAAGGGGCACACCTCGCCCGGGAATTGAATTTAGTAAGATTTGAGGGGTAATGGGGGGGGGGATCGTGTAGCGGGAGGATGGGATTCTGGGGGATTTTTTTTTTTTTTTTTTCGTTTCACCTCGCCTACGAGATTGTTAATGATCGTGTTCTGATGCGTTAATTAATGAACTTCGGGGTCTTAAATGGATGTTACAGAATGAGACAAATGAAACATCGAAATCAGCTAGAAGTGTGGTGTAAAAAATTACCATTCCGGGAACAATGTGATGTAAGATATGTCGTCCAGGGGGAGTTGTCGGTGATTCTTACCGTCCGTGACAATGAAAGAAAATGTATACTAAAATTTGTACTTATAGTCAACGGAATAACAACAAGAGATGCAGATATTGACTATTAATTTGCCATACTACACGATGATTTAATATTTTAATTTCTAGTTATCACAAAAACAAAAATGAGTCTTAAAACCGTTCTTAGCTGTAAACATTTCGTCGACAATGTCATATGTTCAGTTTATCATGCAGAACGGTAATTTTTATGAAGAGCTTTGATGAATTCTCGTTTATTGTCTCAAAAAAAAAAAAAAAAAAAAAAAACTGCTGTTTATTTTAATGATAATTCGTGGATATTTCATACGGTGATATCTGAATTACCAGGGGATAGTTAATACTTGGCCACTACAGTAGAACCCATGATAGAGAGTAATGCTTGGGACCATTGATGAGCGTTTAATTATCTCCAAACACCCACACTTAAAAAGGGCGATGCACTCACTAGGAAGGATATGACTATGGAGGCTTTTTCACACAAAACTTGCATTACACGTAAGGAAGGAGAGCAAAAATGGAAATTGGCTTGATGCACACAGGATTAACATACCTACTCCTGCACGAAGCCGAACTGTGGAAATCTTAACTTGATATGTAATCCCAAACCTCCCCTTATGGCCTACATTTCCCTCAAAATACACGATCACAGAAATAATTGATGGTTTCCAGCTGATAGATAAACAAAAAGACGTTTCAACGTTTTCCACGCGTACGGTAAAGTGCAAACGAAGAAACTGAAAGAGATAACAAAAATAAAGTGACGCGTAAAGCATGTAAGGCAAAACAATAACAAAACTAAAGGGGGGGGGGAGGGGGGAGAGAAAAACAATCACGCGATGGGAAGAGACCCTATACAGTTGCGTACATCAATTAGTCGCCCATTGTGATTTTTACCATCTCACAGACGCACGAATATATTTATACCGATTTTAAATACAATTAACGAGTTTGAAGATTTTCAAAGTGCGCGAGATTGCTTTGGCTGATTTTTTAATCATATCAATGCACTTTTTTAGATCGAACATATACGTCTAGGTGATTCTGGAAATGTTCACGAGTGTCGCAGCGCTAACAAAAAAAGTTTAGGGCTTACGTTACGTGATGTGTATAGTCCCACACTATTGCAATACACGTGCCAGTCTATACACTCCCGGTTAAAGTGAAATCCATCCCCGAAGTAATTATACCTATTGTCGCTCTTCGGAACAGGCTCAGTTCGTTTTTCACGGCGGAGGTGATTTCTCACAATCAAACGGCAATCAAGCCGATTCTCCCTCCCTCTTTTTTTTGTGTCCCGATCCCTCTCTCTTTTTTTTCTCACTCTCCCCCAAAGGAGCTTGATGTACATTGATAATCCGACAAACGAAGATTTTTCCCTTGGACGCTAACTCGAGATGATAATGGATATCGGACGCTATCGCGTATCAAAGTGATTGCACCGCTGGGTATGCATGTACAGTGCTACGCGCGGTATTCCAATATCCTGCGTGTAATCAACATCGGGGGAGGGGGAGGGAGTATATATACACACACCATCCCTTTGGGCGCATAAAGAACGGAATCCAGTAGCGGCCGAAAACAATATCAGCTACCAAACTCTGGAATTATCGGGTTGCGAAAAGTATCGATCTACGTATACATACCCAAGGGGGGTCACCGACAAAGGGGGGGGGGAGATAATCAAACAATAATCTCTTTGGTTTGGTTCGCTTAAGCTGCCGGGGATTATCTGGACGAGCCATCATCGTTCCGTTAGTTGGTGCCAACAAGCAACGTATATAGGGCTGGTGCTGTTGTAAGGTTTATCCGGGGACCATGTATATATGAGATCGGGGGGAAGAGCCGATGCCTCGTAATTCGCGGAATTTGGTATTAATATAACAATGAACGAGCACTAGGATTCTTTCGACTGAAATTTCCTTTTTCTTTTGATCGCCATGTATATATGGTGATTTCGATGGTGTAGGTTTTTCTTTTTTTCATCATCTTCCTCATCATCATGATTCACCGAATAAAACCGTTGCAGTGAAAAAGTATAATATACACGCCGGTTCGTGGTAGGAAGAAGCGTAATATACACGGAGGAGAAAAAAAAGGCGGTGGTAATCGACTATCATCCTCTCAGTAGATTAACGGAGAAAATAAAATTCTTCTCGTACCTCGTTTTTTTTTCCCCCCTTTTTTAGCTACACCGCCGGTTCTTAACGTTTCCTCGGAACTAATGGGCAGAAAACCAAAGACAGAGATTGATCCTTATTACCCTCACGCCGTAATCTCTCGGGCGAAAACACACTTTTTTGCCCCTTGGTGACAAAAAATGTATTGATTAATCTCTCATGCGTATCAATTACCCGTACGAACTTGGTTGGCTTGAAAGAAAAGTGGAAAAAACACTTGTACCCCCCAAAATAATCAACGACCACAATGTGTGTGTCATCTGCAAAACAATCGGCCCATTGTGCAGTTGCAGCCTTCACCCCAAGCTCGTCCGTACAGAGACGGATTAATGGACCAACGAAGCGAGCAACACCACGTGCCCGACGCGTCTCCCCAAAGTTCCAACGCAAGCACAGGTCACTCGAATCGTCGAGCAAGCGAGCGAGGCGCAGGTGTCCGCTCGTACCGGGACTTAATGGGGGGTTTACCGGCTACGAGATCTCTGCCGCTCGGAGCTCCTCCTCGTGTAACCCCGTAGCTCTCTCCATTGCAGTGTACAGCTTCTGCTGCGTCCAACGTACGGTCCGTTGCACCGGCTGCTACTGTGCCGCGTGAGACTCAATTTCGAGGTCTTCCCGTATCGCACAACCCTTATATTCGTCCTCCCCCGAGGTGTTTGCTCGTGGGCTGGACACTCATTGCGCCTCGTTATGTCACTGCCAAGGCATATACAAACGTACCATCCCCCATCGAGTCTGTCGATTAAAGGTGTCGCGCTGTCCACCAGCGAAACGCTTGTTATTTATCCTCGTGTTGGTTGGTTAACTGGGTCATTTCCCTTTATACATCGCCACGCATGTTAATTCCGTAGAAATTTTGATTCCTCTCAAGGTATGGCTTCTTCTTGCGGTTAAACATGTCGTGAAAAACAATTCACCTTGCCGCAATCGACAGGTGTGGCTCAAAGAGAAGTACGGAAAAAAACCACCACCCCCCCCACACAGATACCCGAAAAAAAGTGTGGACGATGTTGAAAGCTTTCATCTCATTTTTTGTTTATCCATCAACCGAGCATTTGCTGTACTGTCCAATGTGTAATTGTATGAAAATATGCACATAATCCATCCCGAAGAAATAAAAATAGAGTCGTCGCCTCGCAACTCGTTTTTATTTATCCGTGTCTCTCTTTGAAGGAAGGGAGGGGGGGGGGCAAAGGTTTAAGTTTAGCATCGGGTAAGGTGTGCCGCAAAAAAGGATGCGCCGACGGATGCTTGCACGCCGTGGAGTCATGCACGTCCGAGCTCGGGCTATCGAGTTTCACGCTTGCCTTTCTGCCCTCGGGGCTCGAGCACACGACACACACGTGTGCATCGCTTCAGTTCACCAGCTTCCCTTTCTATATATATATATATATGTATATACATGGTATGTCATACACATAGACTCGGGAGGTTTTTCTCGGGGTGGTATAAGAGGGCACATGTGTCACGCGGGTTTTTGCGACGAAGGGGAGGAGCTTTAGCAAAGTCGTCGGCTGCAAGCATATGAGATTTCACGTGTTGCGTCGTTAAGTCATGAGCTTTTATTGCTTTTCGTTTATCGTTTCCCTGTTTTGCAAACACATCGTACACGGACAATTGCATCCAATATTGCAAAATGGCTAACCAAGCTCGTTGATAAATGAAAAAAAAAAAAAAAAAAAAAAGGATTAGATTCACCATAAAAATCTACGAGCTTTCATATATACACGTGGGTATACAAACAAGAGCGTCGTAATAAAGACAAGCAAGAGACAAACAAAATCCCTTTAGACGTAATTGCTTTTAAGCCGAGGGTCGTATATTCATCGGGCCAAATTTAATAAAAGCCACTTGTACGCTTGATGCCACTTGCGCACATATCATGTGTCTATATGACGTACAAACTCGCATCTCGCCGACGACTCGGGCAAAAGTTTGCACGGGTCGGTGTACGGTATGTATATGTATACGAGTCCCGAAAATTTCCTCAAAATCTTTCCTCTCTTTTTTCCCCCGACTCCCCGCGGGGAATCATTTTCGGTGTACACACAAAGGGAGCGAGCGATCCGCGACGCGAAAGACAAAGAGGAGGGGCCTCTCTGCCGCAAAAGTACACAGTGCATATTTTATCGGAGGCCAGCCGCGAGCGTTGCCGCGCACATCAATCCGCAGGGAGCTTTGGGGCAAACACCACTCGCTCCTCCACTCGCCTTTCCGATACCCCCCCCCCCCTATCTCCCTTTCAACTCTTCCGCGCATATTACACGTATATCCGTTATAAACCCACTCGGCTGTTGCACCCACGTAGATGGACATACGTTTTAGTGCGCGATCGGTCCGCAACGCGCACACGATTACGCTCGTGTTTCTCCTCGCAACGGCCGTACACAGGTAAAGGGTACTCGTATACCTTGTGTGCGTGTCTTTCCCGAGGCAAAGAGGATTATTATATGCGCAAGGGAAACTGCATATACTTAACTGCGTGTGTACAGCGGCTATAGCGGATCTGTGACCGGCCTTTGAGGAATCAGATACCTTTGAGAGCTGCAGCGTGTGTAGCTGATGTACGTGCACCGACGCGAGTGCGCGTAGAATTGAGGCTCCTTATACGCAAAGGAATTCTGGGACTGTATAGTCACTCTTGTACTAAGTCGATGGACTTGTGTATTTGTTTTCCAAAAAAAAAATTATGCAAAAAGCTTGTCCCAGTTATTAAAATCGTGGAGGAAAAACAAGACAAGGCAACAAATTAACATTTAATCTTTGACGCGCTTCGAGCGCTTGGGTACAACATTAGTGCCGCAACAATGGTCCCTCGGGCGGCTTATCCGAGGATTTCATAATTCCTTGCAGTACTTCAGATTAGCCGCTCGAGCTGTACTGTATACCGAATAAAAAAAAAAAAAGAAAAAAAAAAATAGCCGCGCTGGTTTAATATACATTTTCTTCCGTCTCGTCGTACCGTGTAACAAGGAGGATAAGAAAGATACGGATAGCTAAAGGGAGCAAAAGCACACGTACACACCAAAAAGAGAAAAAAAAAAAAAAAATGAACGAGTTGGCTGTGGAGAAAAAAAAAAAAAAATTGCGAGCAAGAGCGCAAGAGTGTATATTTATATGGGTGCAAGGGAGAAAGGACGAAAAGATAGCGCGGGAAGCCAAGCAAGTTGCCGCCACCGAGCGACGAGTCTGGCGACACGAGCGCAGCTAGTCTCAGGACTTTTATCCCTCCCCCCCCCCTCGGCTGCGTATGTGCACGTATACACCTATACTCCTTAAACTCGCGTCGAAACACATAGTCCAGCTAGATATGTACATACATACACGCGCAAGGGCGCAAAAGAAGAGAAGGTACAACTTTACGATCGACCCACACATAGACATCACAGCTACGCGTTTTCTGTTTTCCTCTCCCGGTCTCTCATAGTTTTCGCGGCAGCGACTCACTCGCTAGTATAGTTTTTTCGGTATAATTTACGAGGCGGTGCCTCGACTCTCACCAAAAATATGCATCCCTCATTAAAATTTAAAATTGAGTTTCGGGAGTACTTCTTCGCCCCCCACGCCCCTCCATCCTTCTTGTCCGGGCAACCGAGACGTCGCAATTAATGCTCTTTTTTTCTTCTTCGACTGGTCGCGACTCCCACGCTATTATTTCATCTTGATGGACGACGGGGCGCTTTGTCACATTTATACCGTGGGCTATTCGCTAACTTTTCGGACCTTTTCTCATTATCATTGGGGGCGATTAGGCAGTAGCCAGGAATTATCGCGCAATCGTGACCTTAATTCGTTTTGGGGGCGAATATGCACGTTTGACGACTACGAGAAATCTCGGCCAAGATGAGATTATTGCCGAAGGAGGAAGTGGGTAAGTTTTTCTTATTACGCGAGATTTTTCGTTAGTCATTTATATTAGGATTTTCGTAAGTTTCGTCTTTCCCTCGTTCTTTCCCCGGCTATGAATTTTTAATGAGAATCCGTGAATTTTTTATTGCATATTTCGAAAAGTTTGTAATTGAGTTTTATCAAAGTTGGACGATAGAGGGGGGCGGGCGAGGAGTTAGAAAGACTAACCGCGAACACGTGCAAGTTTTCTCCTATTCCTTCCTACTCTTTCGTCCGACCTTCCGGACTTTTTGATTCTTAACTCTCAAGTTACATAAAATTTTCCCTAGGAATTGTACGGCTCGATAAAAATGAGACAAATTTCGTCCAACTGGTGCATATTGGACCCTCGTCTAATTCAACGATGAATTTTCTTCGCTAAATTGCATAATTGCGCGTTTAACGACAGAAACGACAATAACTCAAAACGAAATTTCACACTTGCTTGAAAGAATTGCCAATTTCCATCGCCAGTTTAATTGCCATCAGGTTTTGCTTCGACATTTGTACAATGAATATATCCTTGTAAATATATTCGGTGCGTAGCAAACGAAAAATCCCCGTCGAGTCTAAAAAAACTTGAGATTAATATTGATCAAGAAATGGCCCCTACATTACATCCAGAACAATAGTGCCAAGGCAGCGATTACCGGTCACATCCGATCCCTTTACCAGTACAGCGCATTCAGCTTCGTTAACCCGTCCTCTTCTTCTCTTCCTCGTTTCTTTTCATCCAACGCGTCCACACCCTCGCAATCCTCCATCCCTTCATCCTCAAAATCAATCCTCCGCTGCTCAGACCTTCCCTCTGTATGCTATAGCTTCGCCACTCCCTGATTATCGATAGCCGATTCGTTGATTACAGGCGCGAACACACACATGCCCTATTATTTGCTGCGTGCAGGCTGGTGGACGCTTTTTCTGCGAGCCGGCGTATCCGATTGCCAGCGAGCAAAAGTCGACCACCCTCGTGTTATCGTACACGTATACTCTTCACTTTCTGCGTCACCCTAAAAAAAAAAAAAAAAAAAAAATAAAGGGTAAAGAAGAACAGAGAGGAGCGAATTTTCTCTGGGATGGAGTTTCTCCTTACGGAAAGTCACGTCGTTACGCAAGGCGAGGGGGGTGGGGGGTTGGTAGCTCCTCTTTGTAGCGAAGCTGGAAAATTACGGTCGTCGGGGTTGGATGTTGCTCGGAGGTCAGCTACACTCGGAGCTTTTGCGAAAAAGGAGCCCCCGTGTCGCACGCCTGTTACCTACCACTGCCCCCCGAGATTTTCTTCCCCGTCCTTGCTCGGACCCTCCTTTATCTCTAATTATCAAAAGAGCGCCCGGGCTTTCTTCAACAAACCTTCGTCACGGTTCCCGCAGCCATACCAGCGACTATACATACATATATACGTACAATTTCGTTTGAAAAAGTTTTCCTCCTCCCTCCCTCGCAGCGTATCACGCTGGCTCTTGATTTGTAATTTTACATCCAAGATTAACACGCCACCGCTCCGGTATATATTACGCACATTACGCACGAATAATACACACCCTGGTCTCACTGGCCGCGATGCGGGTTGCAAAAATCAATAGGAATTTTCATGGGCCTCCCTCGCGATGAGCTCACTGTGTGCGCGCATATGGGTTTGAAATAGGAGAGATAGCGAGGCCGAGATTACGCGGGTGCCGGAGAGGAGACGTCAAACACCCCGAGGTTGTACACAGCCCCATACCTGCGTATACCCACTCGCTCAGCTGATGCTTGTTATAATTAAAACGCGGCACAGCTCGTCTGTGGGATGTGTATCATGTATATATATATAATATATACACCCACACACGTGATGTACATTCAGTAGAATGGAAGACGCGCGAGGAGTAGGTAAAGGTGGAGATGAAAGAGACACACGGCCGAGAGGGGGGTTGAGTCAACTGTATAATATACCGCGCGGGTGGATTTACCGATCTCCTTTCTCGCTCTACGTATACACACACGTTTATCAAGCCACGAGAGAGTGCACATGCATGGGAAAGCTGGCGCGCGGAGAGGGAGAGTGATATAGGCTGTCGGGGTTGTTTCGTTCCCTTTTAAATGTTCTCTGTATCACATCACACGTACATATGTACATTGTCCAGGTAATGTTTACGATTCGATGTTCATCTTTGGCCACTCGCAAATCGACATTATTCCGCGAATTGTTTACTTTTCAAATCGCTCAACTGTATTTAGTTTGCAAGAATCCTCCGATCAACGCTCAATTGAAAAAGCCAATGAAACGAAGAAAAACCATGGAAAACCCACGCAGACGCAAGAGAATAACTTTTTCCATATACGCGCACTTTGCTGAGAGAGAGCACATACTAAATAAATATAATGTGCACGTACGATATGTGCGTACACACATTAGGTTCGTGAGGTATATTAGTTGTAAACTCACCCACGCTCGCGTGCTAGGTTACTTATTGCGATGCGCGGTCTCTCACGCGGGATTACATTACGGCCCGTGGTAATCTTACGCGTTATACCGGGATATACTTGTTTGTACGAACGTGAAAAAAAAAAAAAAAAAAAAAAAAAAAAATAGAGAGGACCATTACAGGGCCTCGAGGTTGACGGCAAATAGGGGGGTAAAAGGGGCCCGCTCGTACATACATAACACCGGATAAACCGCGTCTCAATCCAATGGTAAATAAACGTCCGAGTTGAAATAACGATGGGATTTAAAAACCATCTTTATTACCACGGGAGTGGTTTCTCATTAAGTTATCAATCATCCCCCTCCCCCACTGGTTGCAGCTATACATACCTATAGTGTTAGCAATGTTTTGCGTAATAACTGCAATGGTACAATGGAAGATCGTTGACGTCGTTAACGCTCGGAGGAAAAGAAAATTTGCTTGCGCGAATCGTTCACTCGACCCCCATATCTCCATGTAACCAAGTGCCTAACATTACGGACCGGAGTATATTATAATCTCGAACCTTTTGGGAGAGCACGGAGCGCAGTCGTATACTGCCTTCCATCATAATGTATATACATGTACCCGTATAGGTTTTACGGTATAAGCGTTATCTCGCATGTATATATATATATCATATGCGCGTCGGTATAACGGGGACGATCCATGCGACAAGCGCGTGTAGGTCTTTTATCGGGTCGTACGAATATTTGCAAACTTACGGTACGGTGATGCTCGCTCGGGGGACACAATGTAAGTATATATATACGTAAGACGAGTTATACAACCGTTAGAGAAGCATACGTGCAGAGACGTAACGTTGGGGGAGACAAAAAAACATATCGGCATCTCGATAATGGCACAAAGTTTTTTCCGATCTCGAGTCTTTGAGCGCTATATTTTTAATTCCTTGCTGAAAACGAAAAAATGCCACACGTGCAGCCGTACTTATAAAGAGTACATGATCCCTAAACACAAAAGAATCGTAAAACCATTTGGAAACGCGTAATATCCGAGCGCACCGGTGGGCCGCCCGATTCAATAACGTCCGGCCGATTCTTTGGATCTCAAAACCCGTGGAAAAATCGCTGCCGGCAAAGCTCGGAATCCCAAAGAATCACGTACAGGTGGTAAGTATAGAAGTAAAGCAGATCGAAGGCTCCGATCTCCATACGCGTATGTAATATCGGGAATTCCCGGGCTCATCGTGGGCCGCGTTTAATTCAATTACGCCTCGGTACGGCCTGTGCTATCCTTTGAAAAAGGGGCGCGTTGGGAAACAAGCGCACCGGCAGTTTATGCGCTTTACGCAGCCGGCATGTGCACGCTTTCATCGGCTCCCTTCTGTTACCCGAGGCGTTTTCAGCGTATACGTGACTGTAGGTACCCACGTGTATGTATTATATCTTTGCACGATTTGTACCTATATACGTGCAAAAGGAGAAAAGGCGGCGAGGGAGAAACCAGTTGTGGAGAAAGAGCATTTGTTGAGATGATGCGCGTGCATGTATATATACGTGGACCGATCGAATGCGTTGGCTCTCGGGAGGAGGGAAGGTCAGGAGAGCACGCGAGGCCTTACTTCGTTCCATTCATGTCTGGCCGACACAAGTATAGGTACATTAGGTACGTGTAAGTACACAAGCATGACCTGCAGGGTACGGTCACACACGATGCAAAAATGACATTGCGATGTACTTTGGTTACACGATGCTTGCTGTTGCGTGGATATGCCTGAACTCGAGGGTAGTATTGGTTATATACCTTTGCTGAAAATGTATCGGCAGAGAAGCTCTGCACTCATTTTTTGTGGTATAATAAAGTTTTATTTCGTCATACAAGGTTTTTACGTCATAGTTTCAAACTGACCAATAAACAATGTTGAACAGTTATTCATCGTATTGACAAATGCACGTAAAGTGAAGACTTGTAATTTTGAAGCTTCACTTTTGTTACATTTATGGAAAATGTTAAATTTTTCGTCAAAAGAATGATCTAACTTCCACGTACACGCAGGTGTAAAATGTCCCTTTTAAAAATGCCCCTTTTTTTCACTAAAAACTCGACTCTTCTGCTCTATATACCCCGGGACGAACTTCATTTCAACAGCTACCATATGAATTTACGAATTACACCAACATCAGCTCAGCAATATGAAAATTGTTTTGAAAATTAATCTTCATGCCCCAGCAGTGACACTTAATAACTAGCGCTCCTCTCAAAGCTCGAACTCGCAATTTCGTCGTCATCAGCCTCGCATTACTTGTCCGGGGACTTTATGACCTACACTGTCGTCAATTGATAACTCGCTCAACTTCTAAATGCCAGTGGCATCGTGACTCAAAGACACGCGACTGGTTATGTGTATATATATACATATATATATGTAATAAATTCACATAGGGCACCACGCGGTAACTTTGACAGTTTGAGTATACATTTCATTAACTAACAGTCATGCAAGTTCGATAGGACCAATGTAAATATATTTGCCTGTCGAGGTGTCCACGTATACAATACGAGATTACGTTGCACCTATATGCAAGTCAAACTCATTGTTGTAGTGGACAATAAGAGCCAGCTCAAAACTTCCCTGCTGCACAATGGTACTTACAGATAGGGGCGATCGGCTGAGAGGAAGATGCGGTGCATACAATGTACTTTTGAATATATGGAATCTATTGTGATACAACAAGCTGCTTTTCATTATTCGAAAATTTGCCTGCTACGCGGATGAAAGCTCGTATGCGCTTCGTTAACGCTTTTGACTCTCTATATTTATATCAATGGTAAATTTACCGCTATTTACGAGTATATCGCCTAAGGAAAGCAAACTCATTTGCTCAATTCTTTCATGCAGGGGTGTAGTTTTTCCGTGGCGATGAATATTTAAGCGTTATAAAAAAAAAAGTGCGCCAGTTTCGCGGGATTTAATATTTACACTTTGAAGGATACATTAGCCGAACGAGGTGCAGCTCGTTTATTTTTTTATGCATTGAGTGTATTAAAAAAAAAAAAAAAAAAAGTTATTGCTGGTCTAATCATAAATTTACGAAAAGTGAATGCAGTTGGGGAGCGAATATTAAAACGTCTACCAGAGTACTATAATTAGTAGATGTACTATAATTAAAAATGCAAAAACATAAATGTAGGCTAGTGCTTAAAAATCAAAATGTTTTTTTTTTTGTAAATCAAGAGGGAAGAGGAAAGTTTATTTTTAGTATGACTTTTTTTCTCCCCGTACAGTTTTTTTTTACTTTAGTTACTGTTTTTACTCGTTGGTAATAAATAATTGATTGAGTATTATTTTACTTCACTTTAATACATATTTTACATTAAATAACGTTAAAACCGAAATCCATGATCCACGTATAATCCATAAACATGACTTAAATTTTCCGTCAAGTATAAAAAAACCTTACCTACATTGTTTTTTTTTTTACATTAAAGTGAACTGGCCTCAGAGAGACATGCTCACTATTCTTACCTACATATATTGTAATGACATTTTAATTTTTTACTTCTTATTTATTTATTTAAAAAATGTAAAAGATGTTGAATTTTGTACAAAGAACAACTATAATGAAATTCCAGGGTGCCGGTACGAGGGCAAGCGCTACCAGGAGGGCGACCCAGTGAGCACCGCGGAGCCGTGCCTGCAGTGCCGCTGCCTCGAGGGTTCGCTGCGCTGTCGATTGCGAGTCTGTCCGCGACTGCCGCAGCCCGAGCCCGTGGGCTGCCGGCTCAGGCCGCCCAGTGACAACGCCTGCTGTCCCGAGCTCATCTGCGGCCCCGAGGAGGGTGAGTACCGACCGCGGGCGCCCGATGGAGGGACAAATCGATACGGGCCAACCGGTAACTTTGCCCGCAACTCTTTGCAAATCGATCACGCCGATTACCCATTTCAACTGACAAACGCACCCTTGGCCATCCCCCTCGGTTTTATTGGAGTGCGGTGCAGCCCACCCCGTCCGACGGCAGATGAGGCTGACGCGCCTCAATTGGCGGAAAATCCATTTTTCACACTTATTCGCTTCGAAGTGAAGTTTTCTCTCTTGTCCACCTTTGGGTTAAAGTTAATTGAATTAAAGATAATTAATCCTCACGACGCGTACATGAGGACACGGTCTTGCAGCGCGTGGGGTATGACAGTTTTGAATGAGCGTGAGCCGAGCGCAAGCCAGCGTTTGCGAGTCATCGGGGCGAAAAAACGATAAGGGCACGGCAAAACATTCAAAGGATCCGCAGAAAATTAAAACGGAGTTGGAGGAGAGAGAGAGAGAGAGAGAGAGAGAGAGAGGGAAGGAGGGTAAAATTTTAATTAAAAGAAAAACGCGCGCTCCGCGTGATGATATCCCGTTTCACAAAGCGCCACTCTTACGTTTGTTTTTCCCCGTCCAGCCTCTCTCTCTACTCCCGATTCCGCAGTGGCAGTGCTCGTTTACTCCACCCCTACTACGGATCCACTCTTTGGCTTTGACATCGTCGCAGCGCACTTTTCTTTAATTATTTGTGCCCTTGGGTACACGGCGAACGGTGGAAATTCATTATCGGGGATCTCATTGAGCTACCCCCGCGTAAAACAACAATAAGGGGCAACAGTCGCAATGACAGGCAAAATACAATAATTTACAAACGATTGCGAATTGACTGCTAAATTTATGCCCCCCCCCCCCGCCGGGGAGGATACGCGTGGATAAGAGAGAATTTTAATCGGATGGTAATTGCTTTTTCGTGCCCAGCTTTCGTTGTTCGATCCACGATCGCTAACACGAATTGGTTCAGGCATTGATATGCCGCGTTGCTCTGGTTTTCCATAAACTGACTTTATTTCGTACAAATGTATATGGATTTTACAAGTAAAAAATTCATACGATTTTTTATTTTCATGTAAAATCGTCAAATGGGTGTAGAAGTGAACGAGAACATCCTTCATCGATCGAAGACGGCCCTGGTTCAGCACCGCAAGACGGAAGAAGGTAATTTTCATTCGATACGATTTTTACAGCGATTTACGGTGAAAAAGCCCACAAGCCCGTAAATACCGCAAAATGAAAAATTGCATCTTCCAGCCGTAAAAATAATCCCCCCCCCTAACGATCTACCTGGTCATTCATTTTATTACCACAAAAACTCCCCGTAAAAGAAAGGGCCATCAAAGGGCCATGCTCCCTCGCGATATAGTCCTCTTTGCACTCGCGTGCCTATACGCGCACACGGATGTAAAACACGAGCCATTAACATTGGCGCGGGTCAACTTGTCTCGTTAATGCACTTGTGTCGTTGCTGCCGATGTCGGGTGGACACAGGATGCCTGCACGAGGGCGTCCGGTACGGGCCGGGCTCGGCCATGATGGGCTCGCAGCGCTGCGAGTACTGCTACTGCATTTCCGGCGCCCGAAGATGCATCCGGCCCAAGTGCCTCCTCCCCCTGCCCGGATGCGCCCCCCTGTACGCGCCCCACTCCTGCTGTCCCGTGGCTTACAACTGCACTCGTGAGTATACACCCCCATGCATATACATATATATATACACGTGTGTGTTGCTATTGTGTGTACTAGATGGTTGCTCCGTTGCTCGTACATTAAAATGATTTTTTTGTGCCATATTGTGTCTTTGTTGAAAAAACGTACATGTGCGAGTGAGTCCGCGTGAAGCACTCACTTTCCGAGTATATCATAGAATAGATGTTGGCTGGCTCTATCGGGTTTAAAGAAGAAACAACAAAAGTTGACGCAAGAAATGTTTGAAAATATTTCGCGTTTCCGAATGATCCTCGTGATGAATTTGGTTTTAACGACTTGCAATTTATAAAAGCCGTAACTCAAGAGGATAACTGATGTTTGCCTTAATCTCGACGGCAAAATCCTCCCTCGTCCAAACACAGATCCACACGCAAATATATACACAGCGGGTGGTAAGGAGGGGGTGGAAGAGAGCGAGCCAACCAAACGCGGCGAGAGACGAGGGATGATTAATTATGCAACGTTATATTGTAGCGATAAATATTTACATTAACATTCACTGCATTATGATTGTTTGTCACTCGGTGCGCCGGGGACTGGTCTTCCTATCTGTTGTTTCGCCAGGCCAGGTCGACTTCTCGACTACCCTGGCGGCCATCTCGGGAAACGGTAAGTGCTGCTACGTTCTTTCCATACCTTTACGTATAGTATGTGCACGCGCGTCCCTCTTGACAGCCAAGTGGGAAAACCTCGCCCGCGTGTCTGTCTGTCTTTACTCTTCGGCTTAAAGGGGCTCCCTGCACTCGATGCTATACCCCTTCTTAGAGAATCGCATCGCGTTGACCTCACGAGACGTTTGCACTCGCTACTTTTTCATTGGATGATTTTTTAATCCTCACACGTGGTAGTGATTGACAATATAATGTACCTATGATTTAATACTCGTTTCACCATGAAATTACAATTATTTTTATTCTTACTCGAATATACATTTTTTTTTGTTTCCCCGCTCTGAACGAACCAACCCGCGAATCTTGAATAAACGGATTTTATCGCGTGAGTCATGCATCTTTTGAGGTGGGGAAACGTCACCCGAATTATTCGACGAGACGTAAATATAAAAATCCCATAGATTTAGCACCTAATTTGGTTTTGATAAATACTTCAGTAGTGGCCTTAAAAATGTATTGGTCTTTTTCAAGTTGCCGTTAATGTATGAATTTGTGGGATGGCAGACATAGTGCCATTTTTATTACGTTTTGCATAGAGTGGAATTGAATAACAGTAATGTGATTGAAAAGGAGCAAAATGAATTCCTGTTCAAATGATCGATTGATCAAAATACCTTTGTTTCCAAATCCTTATTCAAATTTCATACTCTACATTAACCGTTGATCTTTCCGTTGATTACGAGACAACATCAAACAAAACAATTTTACGGTAACAACTTCAAACAAATAACAATTAACAAAGAACGAATGTTGTCGCACAATCAGCCCCCCCCCCCCCCCGAGTAAAGCCAGACAGACACACGTGTACTATTTTATAACTTACAACATGATGTGCACCAAACACACAAATGTATAACTGTAAATTGTCGGGCTTGACTTACACCGACAACAGGCTGCCGTACGAGTCATCGGACTTACCAGGAGGGCGAGATGGTGCGCGACATAGCGCGAAAGGCCACCTGTGACAATTGTTTCTGTGCCATGGGGGCCATACGCTGCGTACCACTGTCGTGCGCTCCACCCCTGCAGGGATGCAAGCCGATCGTGCGAGAAAGCCAGTGCTGCCCGTCCACCTACAACTGCAGTGAGAGTCACGTGTTGCTATATACTTTGATCAACGTATTGATTTTCCTTTGTTTTTTTCAACTACCCTCGTTTTACCTTGAAACGTATTTATTTTTAGGTGGCACCATTGAAGTGAAGGCGACGCAGAATTACGCCTCGTACGCGTTCATAAGCAAGGATTACGCCAAGTTTCGCAAGGAAACGAAATTTTACGTAAGCCCCGGCCTTTGTTTCAATTAAAAATTTTTAAATTGATTATTCGTTCAATTAAAAAAAGTTCGTTCAAAAAAAAGAAATACCTCAAAAGCAGGCCCAATCTCCGCAGTAAATTTTTAGTTTCTTTCTTCACATTCGCGTTCTCGCGATTTCTCGTATACATTTTATATCATTGCCATTTGGCCCCGTCACACTTTGCTCGTGCTCTCTCGCACAAATTACACACAATCAACCATCGAACGAAACTCCAACTGTATATATTAGCCATTGAAAAATCCATCCAAGTGGCACCTTCAATTGGCTCATTATTTTAAATGATAAACCTTTGAGCCTCCGCCCGGATGCTGGAGCGCCTTTGTAATTAAGACACGCCCGAGCAAGCACCAAGTATCTCCCAACGGAATAAATTGTACGCACTCTTAAGAAAAAAACTAGCTAAAATCACGGTGGAGCGAAATAACCGTATACACTTACACAAGAGAGCAGAGAAAAAGTAAAAAAAATGTAGGGGCATAAAAGAAGAGAGGAAGAGGGGGCGAAAATAGTTGGAGCTCGTTATCCCAAACAACTTAGCAAATGCTGTATATGTATATGTATAGCCTGCGATTCACGACTCGGCGCTACTCGTGCAGACGAGCGTCGAGGGCCGGGGTCACCGGGTCGTAAACGAGGTCCTCGAGTCCAGTGGAGTCACGGCGCCGGAAACCATCACGGACAACCTCGCCGTGGCAACCAAATCGACGCAACCGGTAGCTTCGCCAACTCCGGGACAGCTCGCGGAAACGGAAACTATGGACAACGAAATACCCACCGAAACCGCCGCTCCCGATTACCCAGCCAGGCAGCCCACTGCCGTCACCTCCGAGGTACGTACATTTAATATACTCTAGCCCGCCTACCCTTTTTTCCCTTCCACCGTCCATTTACCAGTATTGTATACGTCCGAAAGTTTGACGCAATTGGCCGTTAATAAATCGGTTGGCTCATGAATATACCGTGGCGTGTACCCCCAACGCCTAGACAGTGTCTATCCGTGAAATAGAAAAGCTTCGCTCAATTAAGACTGATCCGTAGTACTCGACGATGGCAGCGGACACGCCGAGCTACGATCAATCAGCGGTAACGACGCGCGACCCGATAGCCGCAACCAACCAAGCCGGTGACGAGGAAGATGATAACGGTGGGGCGTCGACTACGTACTCGGATGTCGAGGATATTTGGCCGACGAGCACTGCGTCGGAGTGGACGACCACGACGACGATAAGCGAGGCTCCTGCCACCAGCGCCGCTGATGAGACGTCATCGGTGACGGTGGATGAAGGCGCGACCGCAACCACTACTGGAAGCCTCCTCGTCGTCAGCGGCAGCGCCCCGATAACGGAAGTGCCGCCCTCCGACTCTACCCCCGTTATCGCTGAATCGAGCGATGACACCGTTGATACCAATACTACTACTACTACTACTACTACTACTACTACTACCACTGTTACTAGTCACAAGTAAGTGCCATCGTCTCTACTTGTAATTTTACAAAGTGTATTAAGGTACGAGTTTTTATTTTTTTATTTTTTTTTTTTTTTTTAAATTGCAATTTGAGCTCTTCACCAGGGCTCGAGTGACTCCTTGGATTTTTAACGAGCGATCGGGCACAATTTTCGCGATTACCTTGCATATATATACTCGCGATATTGAATTTCCACGCTGTAATTTGATAAAAGGAAAATGAGAAGAATTTGGTGTGATGGGCCTTTGATCGACAAATTGACTTTCAGCGACAGAGTTCGTCTCGAGAGCCCGATAAAGTCAACGACTATCACGGATCTCGAGGCAAGAACGACGACAACGACGAGGAGCACTAGCTCGTCATCACCCACATCATCATCGAAGTCGAGTGCATCAAGCAAGCCGGCGTTGATGACAAACACTCCCCCGACGACGACGGCCTCCACAGGCGTAACCCCAACAGCAACGAGCGGACAAGCAGGAAAAGAAGTAGAAGAACCCGCGAGGAATCAGACGGGAGGTAGCGCCGACTCGTCGCCCGGGAAGGAAAAAGGGGAGACGGGTCCGTCGACCTCGGTGCTCGTGCCCAACGACATGCTCGTGATGAACGTCACCGTCAGGACTAACGTGGCCGTGGGACACCTGCACGGCGTCGACATCCATCCCATGGGCAAGCCCGTCGCCCCCGACATCGCTGCCATACTCAACATCACGAACCGGGCCAAGGGCGAGGACTACGACTACGACTACGGCAGTCCCACGCTGCCGCCCTCTTTGCCCAACGTCAGGTGAGTACTTTTTTTTTCTTCTTCTATTGTTTGTCGATTATTTCATCCAATTGGTCTAACGA
The DNA here is from genome assembly GCF_036245765.1 of Copidosoma floridanum. NCBI lineage: Eukaryota > Metazoa > Arthropoda > Insecta > Hymenoptera > Encyrtidae > Copidosoma > Copidosoma floridanum. The sequence goes on from NW_028321896.1 coordinate 5,820,736, forward strand.
GCCAACTTGTATTTACTTCTTAAAATTACTTATTTTCCATCATCGAAATTGTTCTAACCATACGATGAACAGACTCTTTTGATGATTATCTGTGTGGTGTGCCGTTGTCTGTTTTATTCGTCCGTAAGACCTGGGATGCGAGAAAAAGCCCAGATTAATGTTGGAGAGTAACAAATAGCCGGCACATTATAATCTCACTTGGAGGGGTGGGCGCGCGTAAAAACAACCGTCCGAGAATATTCATGCAACGTAATAAAAAGCAAACGGAGGCAAATCTCGTTTGCATCAGTAAAAAGGTTTAAGGAGCCGCGCACTTTCGAGATAATGTCAATAATTAGCTGCTGATAAATGGCAGGGATGGGGTGGACAAGTTAAGAAAAAAAAAAAAAAAAAAAAAAAACGCAAGTCATTTACCAAGGGCTTTCGCGCGCGTTTCGTTCCGCAGGATAATCCCTTTCGTAGCCGCGGATGCCCTGGTTAAGGACAAGAGCGACGACGAGGTACCAGCTGCCGTGACCGGGTATCCGGCGAGCGCGGCTGCGGTCCCACCACCGGACTTGGGCCCAAAGGACGCGAATTTTTACGACATTGTCACCCAAGAGAACCGATTCAGCCCGCCCGAGAAAACGGAAGGTTGGTGCTTTTACAACGTTATTCAATTACTGCGTGTTTCAAAAATTAATGTCTTTAATCACAAATTTCACCCTTGACCGATCTCATGCGGTGATACTTTCTTTCTTATTGTTCAGTTAGAGTTTCCTTCTAACCTTGACAGAGTACATTTTTACAAAGTATCATGATTCCTCAGTTTGGAAGCATTAATCTCGAGAAGCAAAATATCTCAAGTGAAATAAGTGATCAAGATACGTTGTTCCACGTCTGCCCCAACAGGTGGTTTCGTGCCCCGGGAGCCACCGTACTTTGACCCACTTTTCCACGCTTCGAGTCTAAATTTGGAGATCGGCACCGGCGTCACCGTCGCCCCGGAAACCCACGCGGCTCCAAACTCGCACAGGAAAAATGACGGTAAATCCTCGTTCATCGATAACCAATGATTGTGCTCGATAGTTCGTATCGTTAATTTGTCCTCTGTCGTTTGTAAAAACAAAAAAAAAAAAAAAAAAAAAAAAACCACCAGTCGTGCCCAGCCACTGTCTTTACGAAGAGCACGAGTACGGCCACGGCCAAATCCTGCCGAGCAGAGCCGTTTGCGCGACCTGCATCTGCTACTACGGGGAAATCGTGTGCTCGAACCAAAAGTGCCCCCAATTGAAGATCGGCTGTCGGCTGGTCAACAACCCGAACGACGACTGTTGCAGCAAAATCATCTGTGGTAAGGCTTATCGTTATCTCCCTTCAATTTCCTCACCATATATCATCCCCCTTGTTTTTGTTTGTTTCCTCTTTAGCCGACGACGACGTGGAGTCGCCCACAGTCGTGCTGGACCGCGTGGACGCGACGGCCGCGCACAGGCACGAGCCGACCGTCTCGGCTGACCCCTTCCGGGACGTGATAAAGACGGAGCCGGCGCCCGACCTGCCCTCCCTCATCGGCGACATGATGATGCCCTACCTCGCGGACCACACCAGCCCGACCAGCTACGCCGTAGCTCCCCCATCGGTCGGCGACAACGACACTCCCGCCATCATCACGGCAACTTCCGCAGCTGATCGGAACCTCATCAGCCCGTACGAGCAGCCCAGCGGGGGTGAAAGTACGGGTGGATGGGGGGAGAAGGTCGGTGAAAGCGACTCGTCGTTGTTCTCGCTGGACGGCGTCTTGGATCTGTTTTTCGGCGAGCCGGTAATCAACGAGACGACTACGAAAAGTTCGACGACTGCAAAGACGAGGACGAGGAGCACGGCGCCGAAAACGACGATTGTACCCTCGTCGTCCTTCGCAACGGCGCTCGAACCGACCACGACGACGGAGGCGAGGGTCGAGGACGACAGAGACCCCGGAGGGGGTTTGCTGAAAGTGTCGGGCTGCAACATATACGGGCGTATGTACGGCCTCGGGCAGGTCATCACGGAACTGTCGGCTCCGTGCCTCGAGTGCAGATGCACCGACCTCGGGGTGCAGTGCAAAAGCCCGACCGACTGCTGAGCTCGTGTGCACCTTTTGCATGGATGTACAGAGTCTCCCCCCCCCTTTACCGAGGTGTCGTCGCCTTCACACAAGTTTACGGGTGTGCTCTCTCTTATTTTTCTCTTTTGGCCCGCGTGTACGTACGTGAGCTGGCGGATTGATTTGCGGGAGGGAAGCTCCGAGGTCGAGATTTTTCGCTGGGTGTTTTTACGGGGGGAAAAAAAAAAATAGAGATAGTCGACTCGATTGAACGCTCGAATTTCGATTTGGTGGAGGGACAGCCGTAGAATCGATGTAATAATTTATCCGAGTTGACACGGGGTAATTTGATTTTGAATGCCGTATAGGTGCACTTGGGTCAATCGGGGGGTGCTTTCTTTCTCTCCGATTCGAGGCGTTAAACGGGAACGTCGAGGTAAAACGAAAGAGCGGGCGGAAAATTTGCTAAGTCGATAAGCAGGACAAAATTAATTAGTGCCGGGCTGCGAGTGACAACGCGCCGTTTTCCCCAAAGAGCCCGTGTTTGGGGATGACGTTAACAAGCCTTTCGGTAGTTCGAGTCGGCGAACGATCGGGCGACAAGTGGGGGGGGGGTGTAGGGGGGACAGGAGAAAAAGAGAGAGGGCGGGACGGAGGCGGATCAACGCGGAACTTTGGAAACATGACAATGGGGGACGTGCCTTATTAAGAGGGATTTATACTCGTTTTGAGACTGATGAACTTCTGGCTGATGCGATTCTCGAGGAATTTCCTTGAGCGCTTAATTCTCTCCGGTGGAGCGAGGGAGGGAAGAAATCGAGTTTCGCCGCTCGACGATGTTGCGCGCAAACTCGTTGATTGTTGCGAAAATTCTTTCGGGCCGGTACGCAACTGTACACGCACGTGTCGCTTTTTCACTCGAATTCATACACGTATATATGTATATGTAGTTTCAAATCGGCTCTTTTGCTATGTCGATTTAACTTGTAACGTGCGAATTTGTTGCTGGATTCCTGTTTCTCGTTTAATTTTTAAGCATAGTTGGACAAGTTATATAATATATATTTCTTGCAATCTCAGACGTCAGCGTAGATAATAAGTGTGTAGGAAGAATACGTGTAATCGAAAATCGAAGAGACGATCTCAACATTATACTTGTGTATCAGAGTATATAGTAAATTGATGCATTCAGAGTACATGTCACAAAAGAGTCAAGTTCCATTGAAACAGAATCAGCTGGCAGATCTTCACGAGTGACAATCATATGTAAAATGTATGAATGGTAATATCATATTAATATCATAGTTTTTTTTTTACGGCAGGCAATTACTCGAATGAATTAAATTACGGAAGTTAATACCACCGTCAAATAAAACAATGAACAAAACGTACTGTCACATTAAAAATAATTTGTGTGGTAAATGTATATTAACTTTCATCCTTATAGTTGTTTATGATTCATCGTCTGTCGAAATTGTCACGATTAAACTGAAAGTCGTAGCTGAGAATGTCACTTGAATGAAAAATGTATTTATTAAACTTTTATCGTTAACCATTTAAACTAGATTAAAAAAGTATAAAGTATTCGATCAACGAGGGGCTGTGCACTCTCGAAGTCATTAAAAAAGACTTGAAAAATCTCAAAAAGACTCCAGAGTGCCCCTCGTCGATCAATCAAAGAAAAAAAAGAAAAAATCACAATGTTTGCAATGAGAAAATAAAATGTGTATCCCATGATGTTTCCCCACTTGACGCATAAGCTGCAATTGTGAAATACAAAACTTACTGCATTAAAAATAAATCGTACCCTCATTCGAAACATCAAAACTGTATACAGCATATCCTTTCCGCCAAAAGTCTCGTGACGGGGTGCCAAAGATAATCATTTGAGCTGCGAATAAAGACACTGGATTCATCCCAAGACTCGTTTACGTACACCCATAAACAGCGAGGCTGGTAAAGGCTTGTGTACAATTCCCTACCAACCAACATGGCACGTTTAATAAAGGCCCTCGATGTTTCCTTCTCCCGGTGGAGGCACGAAAGCAACTCCAGCCGCCGTAGGTACGGTACTCGTGTGGGTATATACGTGCACTGTATACACCCACACCTTCTCTTCCTGCTCTTGAGCGCTGCTCGGCTACCGCCTTGTACTCTATCTCCGCTTTCCTGCAACAGACGTATACACAGGACACAAAAGCCCGTGGACAGGAAGAAGGAAGTCACTATATGGTCCGGAGGAGAAACACTGGGTGTACATATAGTAAACATAGGTGCAGAGAAGCAGCGGCCAAGGAGGAGGGAAGGAGGCGAGGAAAAGACCCTTTTGTCGGCTGGTGCTTCTGCTGTACTGCTCCTTTTGTCCCTCGTTATCGGCGACGGCCGCGCGGCCGAGGCTCTCCTGTCTTCCCCTGCTGCGTCTGTCGCCGCTGCCTTCTGTCCTTTATCTTTCGTTAATTCATTATTCCCAGGGACAATGGACAGCTGGAAACATGGGCCCTGTGGAAGCCGCGGAAACTCTTGCTGTGGGATTAGCGATTAACCCACGTGGCACGTTATGGACTCGCGACCGAATCCCACCCCCTCCCTCTTTTCTTCTCCTACGAGAAGGTGTCAGGTATGTGTGTCTCCGCAGGGAGGCTCCGGCCTTCTAACGATAATATATCTCTAATTGTTTTTAACTTTTTATTTCTTTTTTTTTTTTTTTAATTTTGCATAACGAAGAGTCTATTCTTTATACATTATTTCATACATGGTTCTTACTTCAAGCTTTCTTGAGGTTTTTGCGTTGTGTCTTTGCTTTCGAATTTCTTCTCAAATATCTGTCACATCGTATACTTATACTTGTTACATGTGATTATCTCTTTTATCCAATTCTCCGCAACCAAACAAGTATTGTCTTTGAGGGTTAATATTTTGTCTCATCTACATGTCTATATTTCAGTTTTCTACCCATTTCACATCTGTCTCTGAGTGTCTCTGTGTATTGTACATACAACTTTCATTACATATATGTATTTCCGAGTCTTTAAAAAGTATACATAAGCCTATTGAAACCAAGCAAAACTAAAAATAGTGGTGAACAAATCTATTTGCTGTCTAAATTGTATTATTTGTGTCTCTTGTCTTTGTAACATTCTAAAAGTCTTTTTTTTTTTTTTCCCATTTGTATCCATGGCAAAGAATCAAGGTGATTGTATGTCAATAATCTGTGTATTCCAGTGTATACCTAGCAAAGTCCTCTTTCTATTACTACGAAACCTTGTTTTGTGCCATGGTTCTTTCATTTTGGAAATAATGTCGTGCATAAGCAAAACCATACGGTTTAAAATTAAACAATATTCCGAGAAATTGGTGTGTTTGATTACAATGGAATCTGCGTTCCATTCGGGCGCACATTCCGGAGTTAACGAGGCTTCTACTGTTGCAACGCGATGACCACGCAGCCACGGAACTGTACACGTGTACGGACAGCGAAATTTATAATTGAGAGGGACCCCGTCGCAAAGGCTCTTTCTCTCTTTGCTACCTGCACGCAGTGAGTTTCTCTAACTTTGTTTCAACCCCACGCTCGTTGAGCTAAAGCTAAGGGGGGGAAAAAGGGTTTTTCGTCTAACGAGATTGCTTGTGGCTTATGGAACTTGAATGGATTTCATTTTATTAGGAAATTCTCGCTTTGACAATGTGTGGCTACGTTATTAGTTCAAAATTCTTGACTTTGACGGCTATGATGGTGGCGGTAATGACAACGAAACGAGCAGAGTTTAATTATAGCTGCTTCAGCGCTATTGCTTTCTCAAAAATGTCATCTCTGAAGATTGTACATCGACTGAAGAAATTGTGTAATATGTATTTTTTTTTTTTTTTTTTAATTGTCAAGGAAACTAATTTGTTGCATATCCACCACCTAAAATCGTTGTGTCAATTATTTAGATTTATAAATAAACAGTTTAATCCCTACGAAGGTAAAATAAATGTTGAAGTAAACGCATTATAGTGTAAGCGTATTATGCAACCTCGATAAATCCTACCGTAATTAGGCGAGCTAAACTTAAAATTTTCCACTTATCACGCGCTTCCATTTGGCTATAAACCATCGCTTAGCCCTTAATCTTCGTATTACGAGTCTCAGCATTTGCGTTTATTGGCCCACGGGTTTATGCCTGCATCTATGTATATGTATGTATATATATGTACACCATTGTCGGTAAATTCGCTTTGTAATCCCACGTTCGGTCCTTTATTATCGAGGGAAGAGGGAGGAGAATTGGTTTTGTGTGCGTTGAATGTATAATGGATTCATGATGACCCACGGAAAAGGTACTTTAATGGACATTGTGTTACGAAATTTGTTTATTCGTTTATAAATGTACTATAGAAATTCAATTTATATGTTTTTCGATGTCCTTACCTTTCATTGATGCTGAATAAAACATGAGCTTCTTTTTGGTTTTTGGAATTCATGAGTTTTCGATCTAACAAAATAGAAAAACAAAACAAAATTTAATGTTTATTTGTAACTATCGATCGGAATGAGTTCAAAGAAAAAGATGAACGATGATTGGAGGTCATAAATAAATTTCAATTTTGTTATTCGTAAAAAACTTTTTCGTGAAAACATTTATTTTATACTCGAACACAAATAAAAAATATCAGTAGGTATTGTTCAAATGAATCGTACGTAAGAGTAAATTGTTTTACAACAACATTGTTTTTTTCATTTTCAGACTCACGTGTACGCATGCATTCGTTAAGTGCTTTTTTCACTTTTTTGGCAGTACAGTATTATACGACGAAGGGCACGAAAAGTTTATTTTTATTATACACATTTTTTTCAATACCTCACAACTGTGTTTGAAAAGAGCTTGATTTTTGTTTTCCCTAAAAAAGTGTTCACGTGAAATAAATTTTTCCTCGTGCGAGAAAAAATATTTCCATCCGTTGCATATACATCTATCCCTAAAAAGGTACTTATCGTAATACATTAAAGGATTTTTGTTTAAACATTTTTTTTATTCGTCTTTAACGATATCGTAATTAATTTTTTTTTTCACATCTTGTACATCGCGAAACACTTGCATTTTCATATGTCAATATATTTATAATTTCTAAAAATTTTCTTACAAATGACTGCATCGTAACTTGAAATATAAAATTTTTTAACCCATCAATTTTGGTATACAAAGATTTCGCATGTTTTATTTTTTGTTCACTCTCACCGGCACTTCGCACATCGATCGGTATACATTTTTCAGCGCACACACGTATAGCTTCGTTACGACGTTAAAATCGATAATTTTTACAACTAACGCAAAAAGCTTCATCCCCCGGTAACTTTTTACAAATAATGTTAGCACTAATCTGTTTATTCTTTTCTATATTACACTATAATAAATGACTTTGGTTTGTTCGTACGATCAATTTTTATATATTGTTTCCAGCGCGAATAACGTTTCTTTTCCCCGGAAAAAAACCTCAAACGTGCGGTCTTTCCAATACTAACTATACATATTTAATGAACGAGAAACATTTTCTTTATTACACATTCTTAAACACCCTCTAAACTAATGAGTATGTACGTATGCGTGTGTGTGTGTGTGTGTGTGTTTTCTACATATTGTTTTTTTGTATATTAGTTTATCTGCTTTTCAACTCAACGTGACATTACATAAGAGTTCAGTGTACCTATTTCCAAAATCTTCGTAAAAATAATTTATTGTTAAGTCGACCGACGAAATTTCACCCGAGCTTACTTCTCACCGTTTTATTAAAGACGTCAAAAGTCTGCCGCAGCTTAAGCAGATATCCAAGCACGTTTGCGTCCACGTATCTAATTATACAGTATCAGCTTTGTTAAAAATCACGCGGGGTAGACGAACGCAGATTACCCTCTTAATTGCAGCTCAATTTAATGAAAAATCCTAAGATTGTAAATGGTTATCGTCAAGTATTGAGTTGTTAATTTTTATTTTTGTTTTTTCTAATAATTCGAGACAAATCGCATTAACAATGAGTCACACGAGTCTTATCTTACATCCTTCCCGTTCAATATTACAGATCGAGTAATCGTCGTATTTTTATCATACATATAATATTTGTGTATATATATATATATATATATTTTTTTTTTTTTTTTCAAAATGCATCAATCCATTGCTGTGCCATTATTCGTCATTATTTACATACAGAGCTCTCACCTACTCTTCACCATGCGCCTTTCCATCCAAGGAAGGGAGGGGGTTTACAACAAATTCAACGGACCTTCTTCAGCCGGACCGGTCGTAAAAATATCAAGTTACGTCACTTGTCCATTGAACGAGACGGCAAACGCACACCTCACGCGCTTCCCGGCCAACAACAACCACAACAACAACAACAACAACAACAACCACATCGACCAACAAGGGAACTCCAATGTTACGGCTCACTCGAAGACAGCGTCCACGGCCTCGCGTATCTTGACGATGAGGAAGGACCGCTTGCAGAACTGGACGAAGATCTCGATCCTTTGTCAGGAGGGCCTGCTCATCTGGGGGAGGGCGATGAGGTAGACGTTGCCCAGAATGGCCCCCACGACGAGTAGGAGCAGACTCACGGCCGAGACGAGCCTGACGAAGCGGACGAAGCTGCGGCCGCGAGCGTCCTTTTTGCTGTGCCGGGGAAACACGGCGAGGCCCAGGAGGGGCCCGGCTAGGGCCCCGGCGCCGTGCGCTGCCCAGCCCACGAGCCCGTAGCCCAGAAGCGCCGGCACCGGCATCGACGCCACGTCCGCCCCGGCCAACAGGAGCACCGCCACCAGCCGCCAGCCCGCGTAGCGCAGCTCACCGTGGCACTGCAATGCAACCCTTTTGCGTGAGTATTTACGCGCCACGACTTGGAAATCAACACGTGTGTGTACAACGAAATACACTGCACTCGAGTGGGCCGAGTTATCGCGTGCTCTACGGAGCGCTATTAGGGTTGACGATAAATTATAGAATCAAGAAAACGAAATGGGGGAATATGAAAAAAAAAAAAAAAGAAAAAAAAAAGGCTTTAAACGAGCTCTGATGCTGTGACTCTTTGGGCACATTACTTTTGATATCTCTCTCTCTCTCTCTTTGGTAGAGTTAGGATGGGTAAAATGGAAAAACGGAGCGAGGCAGGGAGCTTGAGCAGCCCCAAGGGAGTGAAGCTGTCTAGGGGTCGTTGAATAAAATTTAACGAGAGAACGAGCGAAATAAAAAAAAAAAAAAAAAAAAAAAAAAAATCAACCGTGCACGCTGCCATGAACAGATAGGGAGAGAGAGTGAGAGCTTCGTAGGCGAATGTAAAATATAACGGTGCAGAGATACGAGGGGGGGAAAAAAAAGAGCAAGCAGGTTGGACTTACCAGATAGAGATGAGCGAGGTGGCTGGTGAGCAGAGCGTACACCCCGGCGGAAGCGCCGACGAGATAGCGGTTCGGCTGTAGTAGGGAGGCACCAAGGGCACCACAGACACCGCCACCGAGGTAAATCGTGCCGACCGCGAGCCGGCCCTGCTCCACCTGTGAATTTGCGTCAAATGTGTCTCTGTGTATGTCTGTGTGTGTATGTGTACGGTATGCCAGGGGGTGAGTTTGCGTGCTCTATTGAAATGCGCGCCGTCCGAGCGACCCTCTCCTTCGCTATATGGGTACGGGGCTAATGGCGCGCTTTTCCGTAGCTCGCGCTCTAGACCGCGAATGTCATTATCAAGGCCCCCTTAACGAGCTATGCGCATTCATCGAATTACTCAAAGACGGTGACGGTACTTTTTTTCTTCCCCCTCCCACCTTTTTTTTTTTTTTTTTTTTTTCGTTTCACCAACCGGGTCTTGTGTTTGGTTTTTTCTCAAGTGATACATTTGCATATACTTACGACTGGTATAGTGTTGCTACTTTGCTATAATGCAAATGTAAATTTTTTCTTTAACTTGCACCCTATTGTCAAACGATTTCAGAATGTATGGGAATATATTACAGTGTTTGCAATCTTTTTTTCTTTTTTACACCTCTAGAGTATCTATTATTGAATATTGAATATATGTGAATATTGAAAAACAAAACACGTAAACCAATACTCGTACGAAAAAAAAAAGGAATTACACGTTGAAACTTTATGTATGTTCACTCGAGAAAAGTTTCAAAGCCGATAATATAATTTAAATGAGCCGCTCCCACGTGTACGTAAAAGATTACCGCACGAGAATGGAAAACAAAAAAATGTCCACTTTAATTAGTCGGATTACGTAATTACGGTGCGCTCAAATATAGGGCAAAACAACAGAGCCGTACGTACAGCGGTGAAACTTGGTTAGCAAGGTTATTTTTTTTTTTCATCCGATCACCTACACGTGACTTTTCCCACACGCACACACACTCAGCTATGGAATTTTCTTAGCCTTGCCGCGCGCACTTTGCGATCCCTTTCGTTGTTTTCTTTTCCCTTGACTTTCAACCTATGGCCCTCGAAACAGTAGGTGCGAAGGAGTAAGAGGGAAAAGAGAAACGGCCCGAAGGGGGGACACAAAGGATCCGAGTGGAAAAGTGCAGCCGGAGAACAGAGCAAAGACCGCATTGTCGGCCTTATTGAATTGGCCTAATTGGAGGGGGTGGTGGTGGTGGATGAGGCCGGCTTACCTCAAGTGGAGTGGCCAGTAGTAGCTGAATGAGCACGTTCGTCGCGAGGTGAAGGGCGTTTGAGTGCAAAAGCATGTAGGAAATAAACCTCCAGCCCTGGATACGCTGCTGGGTGTCGTAGATCAGCCAGTCGCGTAGCGTCGCGTCGTCGCCCAGGAAGTGAACTGTTATCTGAAAGCACGACAGAGAGTATATATATATATGTACGCTCGTTCTTTTCCCCCCGTTTTTTTTTTTTTTTTTTTTTTTACTCCATCTCCATCATTTGTTTTTTTTTCTTCTTCTCCTTTTCCCCCCTTTCCTTTTTTGGTAGCTCTACTTTCGCGGCCCTGCCGGTGCTTCTTGACTGTGGTTTTTACTCATAGGCTACGTACAAAAGGACTGCTGCCCTGTATACTGTACCACTCCGTTAGGAGTGACCAACTTTTACTACTACCTTTTTCTTAAAGCTGAAGCTTAACTTTGGACACGCACTCAAGCTTAAAGAGAAGTTGAATCGGAGCAGCGTAACATTGCACAGGTTATTGTTTTTATATTAGTAAAGGTCGCGTGATCATTTGGTTTAAAAAAAATCTTTTCATAAAAAAACAATTTCATTAAAGACACATTTATGGCCCATTTGATAACATCCGTATTTTATTTAACTTGCAGTCGGATGAAATGGAAAAAAAAACAGACCAACGAGCTTAATCAAATAAATGAACAACTCTTATTAATTAAACCTTTTTTTCAATCGGTAAATCGTATGCAATTTAATTTACAAGTCAACCGAAGTTGGCGAATGAAGCAAAATAGTAGTTTTCCAACGAGTTTGAAAAATTTCTGTTTGCGAACCGAGCCGAAGGCGAGGGACGTAACGAGGTTCGTAAAGGAGACTTTTCGAACGAGTTCCGGAAAACTGCTTTTTCGCGCGAGGAAGTACCAGCCTCCCAAAACCACCCGAGGGCGGAAAAGCTCTTTTTCGATTTTCGAATCAAATTGAACCCAACTCATAAGCTGCTTTTTTTTCGACATTTTTGAATAAAATTCATCCACGCGAGCTCTTTTTGAACTTGTGAATAAACAAAAATTGAATTCGTCAACCCTCAAAGAGCTTCAAATAAATGCATGAAACAAATCCAAAAAGGAGTCCGTCAACTCGATTTCATTTGGTTCAAAAGTCTGGGCAAACCTTCCGACTTGGGGGGGGCTTTTTAATCCTGAAATTTTTAATCCCACTTTCGACGGACGGAAAAAATGCAGCAACATTCCCTTTGGGAAAAAAAGCACACAAAAATTGTTGAAACCCGAGTCCGACGTGCAAGCACATATAAGAGCGTAACAAAGGGGAGACGCTCAATCATGTCGAAAGAATCCGCGCAGCGAGTGACTAAACTCATCTCGCGAGACCGAAAGCTCGGGCGGTATAATTCCGGCCACCCCCTGGTTTTCAGCGAGCGCCTGCTCCCTTTGTCCCATACAACATGCACGCCAGGCTAAATTGCACTTTGTATCTCATTCACCTGTCGGGGAAAGCTCGCCTCCCTGATTACAACAAATTTCGACATTACACATCCAACCGAAGTAGCACCAACAACACCCAGCAGCTCCCTCGCATTAAATATACGCGTACAATTGCACACTCGCACGTGCATTAGAGCTTTCTCCTCGGCAACAATGCCAATTTGTGGGGCCAGCTCTAATTTGTCGAGTGTGATAACGCGAGGACACGCAGTCGGGCGGAAGCACGATCCTTCAAGGACCGCATAACAGCGCGCGACGCAGTGGACGTGGCAGTCCCCGGCTTTCACGGTTCAAACTTGGGATAGTGGGCGTACGCGCTGCTGCGGTTTTAAAAACTTTGTCGTTATTGCGACAATTTTGAACTCGTTATATATTGACGTTTCAGCGCGCAGATGTGCTCATTCGCGTGTTTTGCGATATTAATTTTTTTTTTTCATCCTTCCCCCCACCAAAAGCTTTATATCATCGGAACACGAGAGCATTGTTATCCACATTTTTGTATCGTGTATAAGTAATGAGTCGCAAAGGGTGTCAGTATATTGTCACCGCAGCACTTTTGTTTCAAGCAGGAATTTAAAAAAAAAAAAGAAAAAAAAATTATCGATCAACCATATACTGTGGAGACAAAAACAATCGAGTACGTATTTACGGAGAACAAACTGTTTCCTCTCTCTTTTTCATTATGATTCGACCACAATCAGTCCAAGCCTATCTCACACAGCATCCCCAAAATACATCAGCTCCGTGGGACAAAATATAGGCACTTGGGAGAAAAAGAAAAGCCACACAATGCATCCTGCGGTGCGTTATTGGATGACACCTGCTCGCAGGGTCTGTATATTCTGTCCAACCGGACCGGCGTGGATATTCGTCAAAGCGGAGCTTGCAAAGCCGACACCCTGGACGCGCGCACGTACACGCTCGCATATACCCGCCGCGTGTTACCTCTCTGCTTTAATGAAGATTGAAGAGTGCAGGCGAGAGAGGGAGAGAACAACGGCTGTAAATAATTATTACGCTGTGAGAATATGAGCTGGCGCTTGCCGTGCACCTGTCGTCTATACCGTGCGCGCGCTATATTTTCCGCTCTCACTGCCGGGGTATTAATTTATTAACGCCTTCGTCACTCGCGGGCCTCGATATTTCATTTTCCCAGCCATGGTATATACACACGCAGTGCGCGCGTATGTATATATATATAATGCGTTTACGCGCGTCAACGAGGCGAAGGATCGATGCGCGATGAATTTTATTTTCCTCCTCGCTATGCGGCCCGGCTACCATACCATGAGTGTACCTGCCCCCACGCGAGTGCAGCTGTCCTTTTTAATTTTACCGGAAAAGTCTAATGCGTACACACGCGGGTTCATCTTTAATGCGAAAGAATGGCTCTCTGCAGCGGCAAAAGTATACGAGCTTTTTCGTGATTCCGGACACGCGACCTGCGTAGACCTGGTGGCATGGGACATGATTCGTTTTCTTTTTTCCTGCTTGATTATTTACCCAGGTGTGGAGACAAAACGAAAAAAAATCTTAATTTTAAAAATAATTGATGCCAAGCTTTTCGGCTTACAAAATATCAGCATGACTAAAGTAACCTTCGTATTTACAGATTTTGGAACCCTCTGAGTCAGATTTGAGTCAATTCTCGACAAACTCGTGAATAATGAATTATTTTCAGTTCGCTAATTAAACGACTGGGTAGCAATACGTTGCTATAATACCGTACTTTAAACGTAAGAAATTCAATTACACTCGTCTATTTTATTCCTTAACAAACAGCTCTCGAAAGCGACGTAGAATAGCTTCGAGCCGAAAATCAGCTTTGCTAATTATGCCCTGGAGTACAGGCAAGAATCAAAACGAAAAAAGAAAATCTTCAAATAAGAAAGACCCTCTCCCGTTTCTCTCGTTTTACCACGAAAATCTGCCTATTCTTCCTCCCGTTTAGCAGAGTAACGACTGCATAAATGGCCCTCTAAAACATAAAAACGAAAAAAAAGGAAAGCGAAGCTGAAGAGAGAGGGGGCGGGGGGTAATATAACACAAGAGGGCACTCACGAGGTCGCCGCTTTGGCAGTATGCGGCGCTTATTACGTTACGAGCCCAAACCTTTTCTCCCGTGGCATACATAACATTTACTTCCGGTACTCGGAAGAGGAGGGAAGAAAAGGTTGGGGCAGCGTTTTACCCCTTGATGCACCTGCACCATTCGAGCCTTTGAGTCTCGCGAGGAGCATCTTTTCTTTTATCCCCGAGCGCTCCCTTACGCGCTCATTAAACGCTAAATTCCTTGCACTCGGCTCTTTTACCCAATCTTTTTTTCACCGCCCACGCGACTTTTTTTTCTCGTTTTGGTATAAATCCTTGATTATCATCCTTCGTCTTTCGGCTTAAAAGCTTCGAGCGAATTCGAGAGGAATGAAGAATTCGATTTCAAGTCAGTGTTTTGATTAAGCGTCCTCGAATTGCCGGACCGATGGAACAAAAACATTTCATCGCGTTAGAGAATTTTGAGTCGTTTTCAAGGAAATAAAATATTTACGAGCCTCCGAGAATTTGATCCAAGGGGAAGAAGGAGGCCGCCTTGTCTTGAAACATGATGTGTCGTTATTGTTATTAATAACGAGTTACTCTCAATTATTTTTTTAACTTTAGTCACAGCCTGACAGCAAAAAAACCCTTACAGCTCATCGTTGATGGTATATTCTATTGCATTATCGATGACTTTTCATTTTTAGCAACCTCAGAAATAGACATGGACAAATAGGTAATTATCAAAACATCGGCAATTTAAAACAATGATTTTGTTAACTACTCGGCAGGTTGGAAGAATATTTGAAACAAAAGTCCTAATTGACACTTGGCGTGTTCAAGAAATAAAAAACAATTTATCGATGTGCGATATGGTTGGCAGGGGAAGAAGCTATAGAGATCGAGAAATTTGATCTGGAAAAATAATAGAGGCTCACTTTTTATTGTATCTACCATATAAAAACAAAATCAAATTATATTTGCTGTAGTAGATATGATTAAAAAGTATTTCAACAAATTGTCCTCCGTAAGCAAGGGATAAGTGACAACCCATCGATATGCACGAACGCCCTTCTTCATTTCCATTTTTAATGAGTATTTTTCCTGTTGATTGATCGGCGCGTTCTTTCATTTTCTAAAATACAGAGGTAGTTTTTCATGTAAACTGTAATTAAACCGCAATTACATCCAATTATTACTTGTTGACTTTGAAGTAGATCGCGAGACTGTAATGTTCATTCAAACAACAACTTTCGGTTGAGATGGACGTGCTACTGAATTTTTCTGTCTTACGTCTTTGTGGTCTCTGGTATGAGGAAAACAAAAAGTTTGGATTCTGTAGAAAAGTGTACCGGTTCTTTGTGGTAGCGATTATTTTTTACTTTACGCTTATACTAGATGTTAATCTTATTATAAATAACTACTTCATTGAAGATCTAAACGAGTCTCTGTTTTTGGCTTTGGCATTCTTGAACAACTACGTGAAGATCATTCATATCGTACGTCGTCAAAACATCGTGATAGAAATAGTGCAAGATTTAAAAAGTAATATGAGTTATCATTTTCAGCAAATTAGAGGGTAGCAAGGTTCATTATTGATTTTGCTTGGACTGTATCTTTGGTACGGTAACCATTTATAAAGCATAATCAATATGCTGCACTCTAGTTTGTATAAAATTATAGTATTAGCTTATGTGTGTTTTATTAACCTTCTAATTATTCATAAATTTACTTTACAGATGATAAAAATGTCGTATTCTGTAGTGAATTTATTACGACAAGTTCATTCAAGAGCTTAAACCATGTAATACATTTCAACTAAGTTCCAAAAGCTTCTGGCTAATAACAATATAGTTGTTTCAGAGTGAAAATATTATACTTTGTAGTTCAGTAAATAAAAGTATGTTTTAAAAAGATTTTTTCAAGTCTGGATGATGTGTCACAAAAAAATCCTTTTGTAGTAACCAATAAAATATTTCTAAATAAATCGCTCCTAAAATGAAAGTGTTGACAAAAATCTCTTGCAGTGCAATTTAAATGAAAATACAGTTTGAGAACTTTTCATGAAAATTAACCAACGATCAGCTCGTCTTTACTATATTTTTCAACATTGTACTCAACAGCAGAGCACACACTAATATTTAATGTCATTGTAAGTAGAACAAATCGAGTTTGGTCAGACATACGAAAAGGCGCTGTCAAAGGTGTGTTGGAAAAAAATTCTCTCCAGCTCATCCTGTTCACCGCAATTAAATATTAAATGGTAAACACGAGTGAGAAGAAGGTACAGAAGAGAACAGGTGAAAGCCATTATAGATCCGCGCGTCCGATTTTCCGCGCCAATCGGTTTCTCGTTTCCCGGGGGCGCGTACATCGGTGGATCCCAAATCCATCCCCGAGCACTGCAGCTTCGGCAAAACTCCCTCGTTCCGCCCGCACGTGTTGCCTCGTACGAAAATTTCACAGGCGCGTAGCTCTCTTTCACGCTCCATCTAGCGCGACACGCCAGCTGGCTTCCTCCCTTGCCCCGCCACACCCCGGGATTTCGACAGAGCTGCGGTTCGGTTCGCTCAAGTTTATGCATTTTAGCGCGCAAATTTGCACCCTGGCCGCATCCATGTTGTGAGCTATGTCGCAGAGTTTGTCGCGCGGAAGGAAATCTAGCGTGCGCGCTTACGAGGGGGGGGGGAGGGCTCCGACGAAATTATTATATCCAGGGGAGAGTAATGCGGCGTAGGGCAACTCGCTGATACTCCGGGCTTCTTGTTTGCCAAGCGTACCGGTGTGACTCTGTTCGTGTACGTTACATAGTTTTCCTCTCAATTTGCCCCGAGGGAAGTTTTCAGTTAAGGACATTGGGACAGGATACTGATACTGATACGTGGTTCATTGCATGTTTCATCAGTTTTTCTTTCATTCCTCATGCAGTTGTTCACCCTCCACTGTATGTCAGCCATCGCAGTTGTTATTTTAATGTCATTATTGTTAAAATACGCTAACAAGTATTCATTCTTAAGTGGATAGTATGAGGAATAAAAAAAAAAAATTTTTTGAACCACAGAGACATTGCTAGGAAGGAAAAAAGACTCTACCAAATAACTTAAACAGCAAGAAAAAAGAAAACCAACCTCGATCAAGCTGATGCATATCATGAGGTAGGGCGGCCTTATCCGGAATTTGGGCTTCCTACTGGGACGCCGGCCATGCACGATCTTGGTCGTGAGTTCCTCCTCGTCCTCGTCCAGCTGCACTTTGTTGGCGAACAGCGGAGTGTTCATCATCGGCGAGTCCGGCGACGGACTGTCCACGTACGTCTGGTCCGTGTAGTCCGAGGATATCGTCGACATTGTCGGGGAGCCCTCCAGCAGGGCCGCCTCCACGTCGATCATCTCACCTGCGCAAACAAAATGCCGATTTGGCTCCGGTTAATTAAAATAACCCGTGTTTCCCCTTTCCAATAAAATGCAACTTATGATACGTTTCAAATTATAAATCAATGGTCATTATCCAACGGTATGTAAATCTGCAGGTACAACATAAAAATTAGCATTTGGAAAATCGAGTAGAACCGTGATTTCGGATGAACAAAGAGAAAGAGGAGGCGGAGGAGGTGGGAAAACTAATTTACAGTTGGAGATGCGGGAGATGGAAGCCCATCAGCGAGCTAACAGGGAAAGGGTGGGAAGGGAGTCTGATTAGCCCGAGCAAACGCTCCGAGGAGCCGTGGTGCAGGTCGCTATGAGAACAAACGAGCTGCAACGGAGAACAGCTGGAAAGGAAGCCACTTTTCCTCGTGGTCTTTTTACGGGCACGCGCGTAGCGGGTAGTGTTTATGGTATTTCGCTCGCCTGAATTACTGTTCGCGAGCGAGCGATGGAGCGTCTCGACGAGAGTAGAATCGACGTCGTTTGTCTTCCCGGTAGCAACTCGTTCGCTTGCATAATTGAGGCACATCCGCCTTAGCTACTACTACTACTACTACTACTACTACTACTACTACTACTACTACTACTACTACTACTACTACTACCACTGCTGCAGCTATACGACTGGGACGAAAACAAATTCCACCCAGTTTCCCAGCAGCCCTTTGACCCCGTTAAGCACCGGCCTTACCCGCTAGACCCAAGTTCCAACGAATCGTTAAGAGGGACACCGATTTAGCACCACCTTACCATCAGCCCCGTGTGTAATTCGGAGACCCTAGAGCCGCACACGCGCAAACACGTGCTGGCTGGCGATTCCGGGCTTTGAGAAGGGGGTGGCTCCGGCGTTTACTTTAATCGGGTTAAAAGCCCCGAGGAATCTTCCACGGGTCACATAACTTTCGATCCCCACCCGAGATCTTAATGAAGCGCTAGCGCGATGATGGTTTAATCTTGCGAGTACACAAGATTTGGACCAACTATTTCCATTGAATCATTTTTGGCATTAAATGCGTTGCATAAGGGAGGGGTGGACTGTCTATGGACGAGCCGATTTATTTCACTTCATTCCGTTTACGTTTCTGTCTCGCGTGTTTCTTAAATAGGGGGCAAACGGCCCTACATTCAAGCAAGTCATAAAGGCAGAAAAAACTACGTCACACGCACGAATGATTTTTTTTTTTTCCTGTAAGTTTATTTAACAGTATACTTGGCAAAATTTTAAATGTTCAGTTAGTGCTTACTCTAATATATTAAAGCCATAGCAATCTGGAGAGGTTGATATTATGGTATGGGGTGTTATGGGCACTGATAGTAAAGCTGAAAAATATCATCAAGTCGATAAGAAATTTTGATAACTGATTCATTAATGAAGAACAATTCATAAGTAAATGGAGTGTTATTTGAATGACAGATATTTATTTAAATTGGGACAAAGTAATGTTACATTTTTTTATGGCGAAAGAAATATTAAAGGACAAAGATGGAACTTGCAACGATGTGATACTTGTGACTGGGATGTTTTCATATGGAAATTTACTGCCGTGAAATTTAATTAAAAGCGATGGTAATTGAAATCAATACCCATTATATTTTCACATGTGGATATTTGATATCCTTGGAACCATCAAATTGCAGAGAACTTCGTGATTTATTTAACATTAAACGCATTTATCTTTATTTATTGAAATTTACTAAATATACACGAAATTAAATCATTCTAATGAAAACATCACAAGGTGAGTTTCGAGTTTCGAATTTCAATTGTTCACCATAAGCTTTTTCACAGTGTTGAATTTTCAATAAAACGTGAGATTAATTATCGCCAGTCATACTCTTTTCATAAAACACGTCGTATATTGATTTAACAATCAAGACACCGATCACTGAGGACCAGCAATATACCCTTCTGACCTAAATGTTCGAATAACCGCGACAGCCATGGATCTCCTATCACTAAAGTAATCACATCGAAGCTTCAAAATTTCAAATCACCCGCAGCACCACAATCGAAGCAATGACGCCTACCTTGCTCCACGACACGCAGTGCGCGTTGAGTATAACCTGTGCAAAATCGGCGGCACCCATCAGGAAAGCTGGGCGCGCCGCTGCTCGTCCTCGTGTATACCTTCCTTGCCTAATGAAGCATTGACGTCCACGTCGTCCGAGCCCCCGACTCTTCCTACTTCTTCCTTCTCTCTCTCTCTCTCTGTGCTATTATGCCATTATATGCTCTCTTACTCGTTTTCCGTCGCGTTTCCACGCCCGAGAGCACCCACCGGTAATCAGTATAATAAGCCTCGCCCGTGCACATACATAGCGCTCGGCTCGCTCGTTAGGAGGCCATTAGAAAATGTCCGGCCGTGCAAGCGGTGGATAAGCACCCGAGAAATGATAGCCCGTTCCTGTTGCTACTGCGTTATCTCGCTGAGGCTTGAAATTTTCGAGCTCCATACAACTCGAGCGGTATATATATGTATAGCCGTAAGTATGCAAATGGGCGAGTATAGGTGCTCGACTTGATAGCGGGGGTTTGTGTTTGAAGGATCTCTCGCGTGGATGATGATGGAGTCGTACCGCGAGATGGAGAATCATTTCGACGAGTGTACTTGCACTTGCAGTTCCAACATTTTTTTTTTTTTTTTTTTTTTTTTTTTTTTTTTTATGCACAAATTACTGTGTGCTTCTCTTCGATGCGATGCAAGGTGTTTGCGTGAATCAGTGTCTCGTGGCGATTACGTAATCTTTTCCTACGTTTGGGTACCTTGTCTTTCTTTTTTTGTAAAATAATCACAAGCTGTGATTGATTATCCATCGAAACCTTTGCCTACATTTATTTGAGAAAAGGATCACTTGAGGAGAGCCTAGCATCTCGGATCGCGGAAGAGTTTTGTGGTTTTGATTAATCATTAAAATATATTACAGTATTAATTTTCAGTATAGAAACAATTTGGTACCAAGTATACGCAGTTGTGGTCTATAATCAATAGATTCGCAAAGTAATACCTTTCCACGTAAATCAAAGCTCGATCGTCTTGGGAAGAAAACAACAACTCGCGCATCTTTGATCGACTTACGAATGCTCCTTGGAATATTTCCATAGCCAAGATACGCACGGCAACAATAAAGTACAATACAAACAAGTACACCAAACTAATGGCAACAGCACTTGAGGGACTCACTCGCGGTGCGCTTTGATCCGAGATAAAGAGAACAAAAAAAAAAGACAATAACGAGGACAGTGAGGATCCCTCCTTTGTGCGCACAGAGCTACGAAATATAAACGCGTACAAGTGCTGAAATAACTTACGTAGTACCTGTATACATGCACGGGAGCTTTTTCCAATAGACTCTTGCGCAATCGCGAACTACGACATCGCGAGCTCAAAGAGCTGCGGAATCACCCCGCGTTTTATTCGACGAAGTGGACGCGACTCGTTCGCAAAGTTCCAGTTCTCTTTGAGCCCACTTTTTTTTGCTCTCCAACAAACGTCAGACATAAAACAACGACCCCGGGGATCGGGGAGTCGATGACACTCTGGTATAGTCGCAAAGCAAGCATTGATTGCGATTCAGAAAATAAAGGAGCAACGAGACAGGGGACGCCGAATGAAAAAAGTATATGACTACTGGCAATCGAGAGATCGTTGCCGGCGTTGTTTGCGCCACAGCTGTTTATATTTCTACTTTTTTCTTTCTCCCCTTTGTCAACTAATTCAGACAGCATCGTGTTTCGCTACGAGTGGGAAAAAGAGTATACACGAGTTGCATCGTTCGGACGGGCGTTTCGCGGGTCCAAGTCGGCGTCTGAAGAATGAGAGGAATTATGGAAAAGACGAGATCCGGTCGACTCGGGAAAGAAAACCAATAAAAGATATCGTAATTGCAAGGCGTTGCTACGCGAAAGTAGAAAAATAACATCACGTGAGATCAGGTGGTATGGATTTATCTTTTGTTAAATAACTTTATGCTGTATATGACATAATACAGTAATTCATCTTGTTTGGTCATCATTGGATCAAAAGTTAGCCTTTGATCGTGTTATTAGATAGTCACTTGTAACATAGAAACGAAGACCTATTACAGAGTGATTTTACCTTGGTATTGGAAAATGGGTGCATGTAATAACTGTACAAGCCCGATGGTTTTTTTTTGTTTCTCTATTAATCATAAAACCTACTCAAAGTGAAATACGTGGATGATATTTTGACGAAAAACGATGATGCGTGAAAATTCACATTATTCTTTTCAAGGTTTATGAATAACGAGTATATTTTTGTGGGTCAACTCAAGGTGAAACGGTACAAAACTGTGATTATCAAAGTTTGATTCGAGAAAGAAGCTTGTGCAAAAATGCAATTGTATATCAATGCACGAAAGGGCAGTAATGCTCGTAGTAAACACTCAAAGTAATTAAAACAGCACATATACTACGCAAGTGAGCTCTTTTAATATAAAAAGTGAGTGCAATTACAAGCCATAGAAACAATTCTCTGTGTAATGATGGGGCAAAAGAGCCTCGTTATGAGTTAATTAATCAAAACTAGATGAAAGCCAATGGGTATGAAAAATTTTCCAATATGTCGACCGTCATCATCAAAGGGAAATTTGTTGAGCTTCGAGCTTACATCCACTGCGTCATGAGGTATTAGTCATATATTTCATCTTTATTGACATCATTAATCAGCCATTGATTAATTTTCACGAAACGATAATATATTACCACCGTAGTCGTTAAAGCGAATTTTGTTCAAACGTCGCTCAAACGAAGCGTACGAGTGCACACTACAAAGACTGTCACGGCTCTTGTTCGACCGTCAAAATATACATCGCCAATATCAATGTAACTACGTTCATGCGACGAAATTTTATGATGCTGTGTGGGATGTTTAATCATGGCTTGGGCAACATAAACGAGCATGGAAATTAATTAGCGTACCAAAAGTACATTAAAAGTTGATCTTCGCAATACTCATATGTGTAAGTGACAAAAATTTTCGACCCATCGATCATTAAGTACCCGCGCGTAATTCGTTCCATCGGCAAGGAGTGTCATCCTCCCGATAAATCACTCGGTGAAACTCGAGGAGCCCCATTTTATTTTCCAGCCATCTGCAAGAGGTCAAATACCAATCATAGCTCCCGGAGCGTGGAGGACACCTCGAAAAAAAAAAAAAAAAAAACCTCCCCCCACGAGGTGAGTCCGGAATACATACGCCTCCCCTCATCTTCGCATCGCGGCACGCCCGAGCTCCTCCACTGACCCGTAAATCCTTGAAAAGCTGCGCGAAGGCGTGATTTATCGGTCAGCGCCGATTGCGCGCCAACGATAAATTCACCTTAATGACGATAAATCATGGGCCCGGTGTCGGAGAGTCGAGAAAAAATAAAAAAGAAGGCACAGTAGCGAGGAGAAAAGAGACAGACGGCCGTAATTAATATGCGCCCTTGGTGTCCAATCGTCGACGAAAAGGACGCTACTGCGCTCGTCACTGTGAGAACGTCGTTGGGGATTCGGGCCGCGCGTGCGACGACTCTTTGACTTATTGTCTCTCTCCCCCCCCTTTCCCTCCCGTGACTCTTATTTTCCAGGGGGTGAGACCTGAGGCTGCACGGGATGATGTCGTGGCTCCCGTTGCGTGTACCCTCCCATTGGTATGCGACGAAAGGAACAGCGATAACTTTACTTTTTGTTCTCGTGTAATTGAATTTTTTTCCCCCCCTTTTTTTTCTCCCCCTACGCTCGCAATGGAAAAAGTTTGCTCGTGGAAAGCGAAATGAATTATTTTTCCGTACGCTCTAGCACCTTGTTTATTTTTTTGGGAAAGTATCGTGAACATTTTGCGAAAATGACGTTTGGGGATGACTGAAAAAAACAAGGAAGAAAAATCCAAGTCTTAATCACGAGTTTTTGTGCAAAAAAAAAAAAAAAAAAAAAAAACTCCGGAGAAAGTTTACCTTTGGCCAAAGAGCTGCAGCCCTACTTACCCCACATACGATGTACCGTGTAGTCGTGTCACCCGACACCGCCCCGAAGTCGGGCTGAAACGTAAATAATGCAGAGGTAAGACAAGAGAGCCTCACTATGTATACGCGCGGGCGCGGAGCGACGAGAAGCTCGCAGCTTTCGCGAAAACTTTGACTGCGTCTTCCCCCACGTATAAAGTGGGCGAAGGTGCATTACACACACACGTACATATGTATCCAGCAATAACCGACTCGTTACCCCCTAATGCATATTAATTAATAGAGCTAGCAAACTATCTACCCCCTACCTTTAAGCCTCGAGGTGCGTTTGAATCGTTTGTTCTTGAAAGCTTCTCTCATCCCCCACGAAAACGCGGCTCTCAAGGAATACGTATAATATTGCCTACAGAGCCACTATTCACACTGCTACAAAGCCATTATTATTATTGCTGTGGGAGTTGTTCGGTGGATGGTGCGTGAGAAAATTCGAAATAAACGTGTCAAATCAATCACTCGATCCCAATGACCACCGATCGATTGTGAGTTCATTAATTTCGTACACCTGTATATTATGTTATGAACTGCAATGGTTATACACGCTTAATTTAGTCCGTAATGATACGTACCCATCAGAAATACATCACCGTTAGTCCTGGAGACTGAAACTGTGACTTTTTCATACTGACTTCCAATAAAATTTCATTTCAAGCTTTCGAATAAACGTATTGATCTCGAAAGTGCACCTCGAAAGTTTTACAATTCGTCGATAGAGTTACGTGAAAACGAAAAAAAAACAAAAAAAAAAAAAAACAGCTTTTGGTTGAAAGTCCCAAAAATTATGTATAAGGAGTGTCCAAAGGTGGCGCACCTGTCAAATCTGTGTCCAGCAGTGATCAATATCGCAGTCGCCGTCGAAACTCGGCCAAACAGGAAATTTCGCTCGCTCAGCGTTAAAAGTCCGAAACTTTCCGACCGGCTTCATTAATATATGACAAGGCGTTGCTGTCAGGTCGGACGGTGCGGCCGTTGTGTCCCTGATGTCGTTAATTGACTGCGTGATTATTCGAGCAGAGCCTCGATTTGCTGGGCTTGATTTTCGCTCGTACACGGGATATTATGTTACGCGAATGGGAGCTACGAGTTTTGGTGATGCAGCCGAGATACCATCCGGGAACAACTGTAATATTTCGTTGGCATCGTGTCTTGGCACCTTTTCAAGGAAAACCATAGCACTTTTATACACGTATTTTCTTTTTTTTTTTTCCCCTTTTCAATACACAGTTTAGTGCATCAATTCCGAGTTTGTTCTAGTACCTCAGCGATCCTGCCAGCTGCATCAATTTTCTCAGTTACATCGACCGTTCATCCATCGGCAAACATTGAATTGATTGCAAGCACATGTATTACACGCCTGTTCCATATATTGATGTAACGATTGGGGGATTTGATTTCACTCTGTACAGGCGCTATATTTGGATTTATTTGTTGCAAATTGGAATTCATGGCCCGTGATAGTACTGTACGCAGATAAATAAAAATGTAAAAAAAAAAAAATATGAACTGATCGCAATGTATATACTCTTACCCTCTGATGCATGGATCGTAATGTTTGGTACACTCGCTAATTACGTACGAAAATTTGATACTGGTGCGTTTCAAGAACCACAAAGTAACCAAAAGAGACAGAGAGAGGAAGACGTATCGAAACCTCCGAAAATCGTCAAGTGCGAGCTCGCCTCAAAAGTCTAAGAGGAAATAAAAAAAAAAAAAAGGGAAGATCCAATATATCTCCATCAGAGCGATAAAGTCCTCGGAAAGGTTTTCCACCTCCTTCTCTTCTCCCCGTAGCGCAGCAGCAACCAGTGTGTCCGTCTGGCAAAGCTCTTTTCTCTCTCTCTCCACCCCGGCAGTGCAAAGCCAATAGATAAATCCTTCTTCGCCTTTGGCACTCCAGCAGTTGCCAGTATGGACGCTAAAGGCTTGCCCTTTGAGGGAGAAACCTCATGTGCACTCGGAGGAAAACCACACGTGCAAAAGGAACGGATAGAATAAAAAAAATGGACGAAGGGGAATTGGAAATTTTTTTTCAGCTATTTAGTTGTCGGGAAAAGAAGGGGAAAAAAATCATTCGTCGCATATATTTTCGGAGCTCATCTACACCGAGTTTTTTTTTTTCTTTTGCTCCGTCTCGCCTTTGGGGAGCCCGCACAAGCTGTCTGTCGCGTTCGAGTGCCCTTCAGGCTTTTATAAAAACAGCGTCTCTGTATAAAGTGCGCGAAAATATTACAGCTCGAAAGTTGAAGATGCTGCAAGTGTTTTTTTTTTCTCCCCCCGTTGGGTGCGACGGGTTTCAAGTTTCTAAGTATATTTTTATGTGTCACGGCAACAGCAGCTGCATCGCAGCAGGCAGTTCTCAAAGTTTCAGCGGCGGAATTTATTTTGATACTTTTTTACATGTCCTTGCTGGAGTACAGTGGGTATATACGTGGCGCGCTCTAAACATGTAAAGTCAAAGTAGCGCGCGAAGAAGCAAAAAGGCAGATAAATCCCGGGGAATTTATTTTTCAATTTTACGGAAGCAGACGTGGATGTCTCGTCCTACGTGACATGTCAATTCTGCACCGTCGACTCGTCGCCTCTTTGAAGTGCTTTGCCCGAGCGAACGTGAAAAAACGCGTTAAATACGTACCTACAGCTAATACATTTCAAGGTCCATGGAGAGGTAAAGAGCTTTCGGCACACGTATAAAAATCCCCCTGCATCAAGCCATTCCATCTGGTGCCGAAAAAGCTTTGGAAGCGCGTCGGGATTCCAAAAGCAGGAATCCAAAGTATCTCTCGCGAGGGGAGTGGAATTTCAAATTTTTGCCATCGCGTCAAATAACCCGGGCCTCACGAGCACGGTGCCCACCCTCCCGTGACCTCTCGCCCTGCATAATTAACATACGGTATGCGCGTGCATACCGAACACTTTGCATACAGCTTTCCCTAGCATCCGTCGCTTCCCCCGTTCGATCGGCTCGTTTCTCCGTGGAGAGGGTGATTGCACCTCCACCCGACCTCCCCTACTCACCCTCCCCCCTCTTTCCATCAGCTTAATGAAACGCTTTTCCAGAATTTTACCATAACCGTAGCTTTTCGTTCGTCAAAAGATTGCTTTCCAACCGATGGGACATTTTAATAAGGATACGCGTGCTACACGGGAGCGTTTGTTCATTCATTATTCAAACGAATTCCGAATTTTTTTGCGTCTTGTTTTGTCAGGAAAAATAGGTACCTAGAAAACTCCAGACTTTGAGGTTGTTATTTTTTTTGTCGTATATTTCCACGATTTTTTGGAAAAGTTTTTTTTAAATATTCCTCTGATGAAACCATAAGAGATGCATATACCAGGAAAAACGAGTTTCCTGCAGTCAATGAAAAATTGAGCAAGTTAAAAGGGTATTTAAAGAAAAAAAAAAGGTAAAAGAAAATCAAGTCACGTGAGGGTTGCAGTAGAGAAACTAAAGAAAAGCCAAGAGGGAAACAAAATTTTAATCTGTGGAAAAATAAAAATGACATGAATTATTTTTTAATCGAAACTTCACTCTACAGGGAAATGATGTAGCGAAGAAACGATAAAAATTAAGAAAAAGTCAAGAACAATTAATTTTAAGTAAAGTATGAGTACAACGAAATTTAACTCGTAACAAAATAAGACAAAAAAAAAAACATTCAAAAACTAACCGAGTAAATGGGTTCCAGGTAGCACACAGTAATCAGAGCAGCAAAAGAATTTTCAGGGAATTTCCAAGCATTCCAGCGATTTCATTAGCGTGTAAGTCACACAGAATCGCAACATAGAAGTGGTTTCTCCGACCATGTAATTAAACAACGCGCATTCGGATCCTACCACACCACGATCAAATTAACCAACTGCAGTAGAAAACAAGAAAAACCAACGGAAAAAAAAAAATATGTATAAAGAGGTGAAAGATTTGTTTGAAACAAAGTTATAAACAAATTCCCTCGACTCGGACAAACGAATGCTATTTTCATAGCTCAACCATCGAATCGAATTTCACCCCAAACGAGAGCAAACGTCCCTTCACCTGCTGCTATCACAACACGAGCCGAATTTGTGAATATCTTCCTCGGTCCCCTTCCCAAGTACCCCACACCACTCCGGTCTTTAGAGGCAGGCGAGCCAGCAAGCATAAGCAGACAAGAGAAAACCAAACGCTCGGGCCAAAGTAAACGTAGGTTCGGCCGCGCTTCTCCACCAGCGTATTTTTTTTCCCCCCCACAGCTCCCTCGCAGGCTCATTTGCAGACCCCTCGATTCCTCGACCACTCGCAAGCTCCCGCGCGATGACGATGCAAATTCTCACCGCCACCCACCGTCAACCTTTTACGTACACCGCGCTTGCTTTCGGGAAGATAAGGGTGCACGGGTGGGGGGGGGGGTTATGAGAGGAGCAAAGAGGGAAGGAGGACGGCACCTGCGGCTTCACGGGGTTTTCCCAGAGAAGCTCGGGGGGGCAAACACGAGAGCGAGCCGGGTGGGTATCTGTGTGCTCGTGCTTATGCACGGCTTGGAAAGTGTAAGCCACCAGGCTCTTGGTAAAACAAGGCGTCGGAGCCGGCCACGGGAACGAGCCGCAAACTACCACCAGTAGGGGGGGGGGGGGGAGAAGAGGCAAGAACAAGAAGAAGAAGAAGCCAGCAAACCGATCCGTCCCTCCTTGAAGCTTCTTGAGACGTCAGCCTGCCTCCCTCCCTCCCTCCCGTTTATTTATACTGCAGGTACGCATCTTTCTGCAAAGTCTCCCGTTGGGCTGTTTATTCGGCCCGTCTTGCGTTTCTTTCCCTCTGCTTTTGCTTTCCAATTCTCCTTGCTTTTAGCTCGCTTCGTTTTCGTTGCACGAAATGGGTATTGGCTCCTTCGTTGTTTATTGTTACAACTGTAATCAGTTAGCCTTCGACGTGACGAGCGCTCCAGGATGATTTTGAAACAACGAATGTAATATTCGTCTGAAGTTTGGTAACGGAGATGTCATTAGCGCGGATCTTCAGTCGCGCCCTCGCAATCGCGCTGTATAGCCAACCACTCGAGCTTTTTCTCTTTGTCCGCGTTTACCCGTGGGAATTCCCAAACGACAATTTCCGCCCCTTCGCTGCGATTCTCGAGTAGTTCCTGCAGTAAAAGCCACCAAGAGGTGCTGGTGGTATATATGGTTGGGGGATGGGGGTATATTTTTCCCTCGCGTGTGTATACCTACGCGAGAATGGCCGGATTGATGTCCTGCGGCCGGGACTCGGCTGTTAATCTCAATTGTCAAGTTGACTCCTTCCGTTTGCTCGGAATTTTCTTCATTGACCTCGATCACGCGACATTTGGGGGTAAAGAAACTTTTTTTCTTCCACCAAGATCCCAGTGTGGGAAAAAGGAACAACAACAACTACCTAACGGTTTTTGCCCACACACCCACTAGGATATAAAGGAAACAATAACACCCGGTAAAACCGAGAATCTAATCACTGAAGCTCTTGGTACTTTACCCATCTACCTCTATGTTTTGGAACTATGCAAACTTCAACCAAGGGGGCAAAACTTCCGGCCAACGCGCGAGAACGAAAAAAAAAAAAATAAATAAAAAAAAAATAAATAAATAACGAGTTCTACCTCAAATACGCGTATACAACGCGGAAACATCGATTTCCTCTCTTCTTCGAGTGCACTGATGTTATCTCTAGAAGCTCGGCTACTGCATCGTTTGCGCGTGCAGTGCGTACATATACACATATACACATACGCAGGCGCTCTCACAAACGAATGGACAGGGAGTTGGGTAGGCGAAATTCGGATTAAACGATTCCAGCCCCGAGTTTCCTTAAATTTCTTAAGAACTTCCATTCAACGGCGAAGCAGCTTTGTATCTTCGAGAGGGGATGGGGAGCTAAAGCTCGCTCGTTGGCTGGGCTGACTTGTCGATACGATTCGACCCAATTAAAGCCGGCGAACGATCTCCACCCCCTCCCCGGCCCCTTCAACTCCTTCGGAAACTTTTGCTCTGCCGGCCTGTTTTACTTTTTGCTCGTTTCGTTCCGCGCTCTAATTTTTCATGTTGCTCCGCTGATTTTTTTTTTTTCCTTCCTTCTTTTTCGTATGCTAGTTCTTTCGCAGAGTCCTACGCTTTTCACCCTGTTTCTCCCCCATTCCCACTGGCGTACCTATTACCGTAGGCGCGCGTACGTGTACGTGTCTCTCATTTTCTGCCGGTGCTTTTTTCAGCCTCAGCTGCACAGCGGAAAAAGGGCTCCGTCGTGCCTTGAGTGCACGCGTGCATACATAACCGTGTGCTAAAGTTAAAAGTTGAGCCATTCGGATTCGAGAGTTGAGCAACAAAAACCGTCGAGGAGGCAAACGGGTAGGCTCTTGCGTCCTTTGATATTGATTTTTTCTCGTTGAGGCATGAAAGAAAAATGTTTGTTTTTACGCTTCCGTAAGATCCGTGACTTTTCTCTTGACCTTTGATGAAATGGTATTTGGATAATTGTTGAGCTTGCACCAACGATCAGCCATTTTCGTCAGGGATAATACGTATTAAAAAGTTTCAAGTGGCTTTTTCAACCCAAAGAGTAGGTAGTTTGGTTTCACGTTCACGAAGCTCCTGTAAATTCTTTTCCGCCGTAATTTACGCCTACGGGTAAAAAAAGGGGCGGCTTGTTTCGCCGTCGATATGCTAAACTCGCGAATATTTTCCCCAAATTAAAATTCCCGGAGTACGAGGGAAGGACGATCGGGTATTCGCGGCACAGTCCACCCGCACCAGATGCTCCGGCAGAGTAGGCATGCGTTCCGTCCTTTTCGCCGTGGGGGCACACGCAGCCGTTTGCTGTGGGAAAAGAAAAGCAGAGGGCGGGAATCTCGTTTAGAGCCGAAGATTCGCCCTGTGCATACGTAAGGGCTCGGAGGGAGTAAATTTAGTCCAGGCCACTCGGAGGAGAGGGTTTAGATATACGTAAGATGCAGAAATTAAAGATAGGATGGGGGGGTTGGTTGTACTGCACGTGCAGCCCAGAACCACCGCGAAAGGGGAGGTACGCGGCTTCGGGAAAGCAAACCTGCGTGAATGTTTGGGGGGAGGTTGCACGTGAATTAGCTGCCTCCTTCGCGTGCGAGCCCACCTTGAGATTAAGAAGCTCTCCCTCCCTCCCTCGGGTGCGTCTGAATTTCAACGGAGCTCCCGCTGTTGCCTTGAATATTCATGAGGCACGTGCTTCTCTCTCACCGGCTTTTTTTTTTCATTTGTGCTTCTTGCGGAAAATATTTAGCGCTTGGTGTGTATACGGTTGGGATAAATTGAGCGGTCGTTGCGCTTTTGAATTTCCTGTGCCTTGGAGGGATGCACGAGGTCTTTTTCAGGTCGTTGTTGTTGTTATTTTGTGGGAGGATAATTTGCGTGAAGCTATGTGTTTGCTTTGGGCGCTGGCTTGAGATTTTAGCAGAAAACCTAAATATACGATGTTTTAAAGCCTTTTTATATCCTTAATGTGGCATTTCAACAGTTTTATCCATGTCAGTTGAGAAAACGTTGATGAACGTAAAATCTATATGTATACGAAGATACTAAGCAAGTATTTTAATGACCATTCAAAAAGCAATTCTCTAATGTTGTGTAACTAAAGACTAAAAAAAACCTTTTTCACCCCATTATTCGCAAAATATTCCGTTTTCAGCTTCCACCCCTGAAATTGCTGATCGATTGATGATCGACGTACATTGACATACTCAAAAAGCACGTGTATAAATCATGGGCACATTGTTGCAATATTAATACACGGAACAGCCTCATTGGTGGATGTAAATCGGAATTTCATGACTATATGTTTCGACAAAAGAGGGAGTGCGCTTTTACTCCGGGATTAAGTGAAACAAAATAACGCTAGCCAAAGTGTATATGTACGTGTACGCATAAATATGCGGGTGTTCGCAAAACGCATCGAAAATGAATGCTCGCGGGTGAGGGAGAAAACCAAAATTCAGCGAAATACTCGGCCAGGCCGAAACGAGCGAGAGATTCGGCTGAATCGAATATCGACGAGACCTCGAGAAAGGAGGGAGGGAGGGAGGGAGGGTCATCGACAGTTTGCATAGAATTGAATACATCCGGCATCAGTGAATTTCACCCCCCTAAGTTATGTGCATATACCTTTTTGAAAAAACTCTCCAATATGCGAGCCAGGCGCTGTAAGGTATTCTTTACACGCGTGTGCAAGTAAGTGCACACACACACATTCACTGCACGTGCACATTCAGGGGGAAAAGGGACCGAGTGGCTCGAGAGTTCTCGGCGAGGGTCTGATTTATTCGCGAATTTGAATAACGCGGGGGCCATGTTTTTAAGATAATGGCCCGGGATATTGTATCGGCAGGGGTCAGGGAGTTGTCTGTCTCTCTGGTACAATGGACAGGCATATATTATATAGCCGCTAGAGCAGCAGGACTCGTGAAACGTGCAAAGGTCGGGTCTTGGTTTTTAGTTTTTGTTCTCTTCATCCCTCTCGTGTATCTCTCGAGGAAAATATGAGCGCGCCTTTCCCGTGGGGTTGGAAAAAAATGGAAGTAAAAGAGCGAGACCGGGTGGTACTCCCAGGCGAGTAATAAGTATGTCCTTTTTCTTGCGGGCCATTTTACGCGGGACCATATCATGAGATGCGAAGGCGATGGCGTGAGTATACATACGGTGCGAATTTTTCAACGCGAGTAATGGTACTTTTCAAGACGTGGTGTGAGGATTACGGTCATAAATCACAGTGGGCCAAGCTGGACTATTTTGCATTCTCCGTAATTAGTTGACTCTACGTGTGTCGTTTGTTTCCCCTTTCTGAAACATTATATATATATATATATATACAGGCTACGAAAATAATCCTTTAATGGTCATTTTAATAGGGGATGCCTTTTTTTGCGGTATATATATTTTGGATGAGCGCAATATTGCACCGAGCGGGGATCCTTTTTTTTGTCCAGAGTATCATCCTTACAGCCGGAGTTTTTAATAAATTCGGTAAACAAGCTCAAAGTGCCTTGCCGAGGAAAATCCTACTGTGTATATATATGTACATAAGCCGCAGGGCAAAGAAAATCATGGCAATTATTTTTGATAAGCTGCGCGCTCTCGAAAGCCCCGATTAGCGTATGGTGAGGCAAACCCAGGATTTTCAAAATATATCGAGAGGGATATTAAAAAAAGCTTGAGTCTGAAATTTCGCTCGGCTGTAAAATTGTCCAAATCGAAATCCAGCGCATCACCTGTCCGTGACACGAACGCGGGTCCTGCAAAATGCACATGTACCCAAACGAGAAAAGGGCAACCAACGCGGCCTGGGGGGAGACACACCGCAGGATTTCACGAGACTTTGTGGTTGCCGAACGTCAGCTGCACGCGGCTCCATTACGCGTCATTGTCAAGCCGGGCTGGCTCCCCCCGTATCGTGCAATCGATCGCTCCGAGCTCACGTCGCACGGGATGTCTGGATTATCGCTCATAATTTCGCGTCCACGGAGGCTCTGTTCGACTCGATTGGTTCGCCACGCGGAGAAAGAGAGAGAGAGAGAGTGGGGCACGAGTGAATAATAGACACGCAATCAGCCTCGATACATTTTGTCGCTCTCGTGCGTAGCAGTGCAAATCGAGTCCGTCTATCCGTGGTTGCGTCGATACTTGACTAGTACGCGCCAATGGGAGTTGACTCTGTGCTCGCGTCCATAATCTATATGCCTCTTGATTTTTACATTTTTTCAATTTGTTGTCGGAAAAACAATTATCACTGATGCAAACGACATTTACTCGAGGTAATGTCGGTTCGTTGGACTAATGCGCGAGAAACCTCCTTGGAATTTAAAAGCAAACCGAGCTATATATACATGGGATTCCCCTGTAATCTACGTGCTCCTTTCAACTTTGGCGCAATTAAAACGAAGTTATTACACTTAGTTGTACTAGCTATCGACGCAAATAATTATCTTTGGGTTGATTTTTAATTCCAAGCAGAGGAGGAACTTGAAGAGGGGGAGGGTTTTAACTAGTTACGAACAATATTTAAGTGTCAGCGCTCTCAAATACTTCCAAACTCTTGCCTCTGTACGACACCCCTCCCCCTTCCCCCCGACCTCTTCATTGCCGAAACTACCGATGTAGTAAGTTTACTTTAGTCTTCATCCGTGGCAAGAGATGAGAGAAGATGCCCCGCGTAAGTTTGGTTAATGCGGCGGTACGCAGCACACACGCATACTTAAACTTGGTTGAGGATTTTTGTTTCGTGCTATTTGGACAATTTTGAAAATCCATCGTATATTTTAGGTATAGGGGGATACAGTAGTATTACCACGAATTGATGGGAATAGAGAAATCAAGTCCAGTATACAAGATTATCTATGGTAGTTTCAGTCTAAGAGACTATACGTAAAAAAAAGAAAAAGGAAACAAACTCTAATCACATCCATTGCGTCTTTTTTGGAAAAACAAAAAAAAAAAAAAATGGTAAAAGAAAGGCACCATCTTCCAGCATTAGGATCATTAAATCTTGGAAAGCCAATCCCATAATCCCGTGCTATTTCACCGGCTCGGCGAACGAGACTCCAATCCGGAGGCGCATACATAAGTGGTCTATTACGAGCTTATCCAACTCGAGAATTTCCCTGGGAACAGAGCACATACACGCGCGTCACGCGCAAAGGGGAAAAGCTCTTCGCTCATTCGTTCGCACATCTGAGGCTCTCGCGACGAAGGGGTAAAAAAAAGAAGAAAAAAAAAAACACCACAAGGCAGTAAAAGACTCCTCCCCGAGGGTCGTGTGCATATAACACGGTTCCACCTCCCGCGCTATCCGTTTGTCGTTACGATGGCGTCGTCTACCGGAAGATTTCATGGTTGAACATCAAAATTACGAGGAAAGACATTAAGGGCCCGACGGAATTGGCGTTTACGACACTGGCCTGGACGCACTTTTATGAAAGCTCGTATAGTAGAGAGCCCCTCTTCTTCGACATCCCCATCTCTCGGGACGAAGTTTCTCGGGCATTTCTACGGCGGACGAGCAGGGCACGCGTGAAGAAGGCTCTATAAATTTTTTATGAAGATGAAAAAAAAAAAAAAACAAACAAAAAAAAAACACGTCAGTAGATGGTCTTTTGACCGGTGGACGCACCAGTTTCACGCGGATGGAATCAATCAAGCGTCGAGTGTTTGCGCTCGACTGAGCTTCGGCGAATACCTACACCTATAGCGGCCGACATAACTTCACGTTAAAGCACCGCGAAAGTTTCATCCAGCAATTAAAATCACCGCGGGCACTCGTATTTTCGAGGTAATTGGAGGTCCACAATGGACGCAGGGGATTTTTAAACGTTCCACCGCTGGTAAAGATGATGCTTTTGATTCGAAAGTGTTTCACTATGAACATTTTTTTTTTCTTTTTTCCCCGTTTTGGAATTTCAATACCCATTGAGAGCTGGCGCGAATAAAAAAAAACATTTCAATCAAACTTTGTCGATGGAGTGTCGAAAAACAGGAGAATCCGAGCAGTGCGCACTCGATCGTATAAGATAGTTTTCCATTTTATTGCTCTCGACATGGGGGGAAAAAAAAAGAAAAAAGTTTTTTTAACAAGCCAACTTCGATGGAGCTCTTTTGTAAAAAATGTAACCGAGTAAAGTACAAAAAGGGTCTACGAGGGCACATATTTTCCGGCTTTGTGCAAAATCATGGTGGGTGTTCAGAGGACAGACAACTTATTACCTGAACGCGCGTAAGCTCTAGCAATACTTACGTACCTATACGAGAAAAGAAATTTCAATCGACGGAGGAAAAAGTAAGGGCCTCATTACGCTTTGAACGTTTCAGAGTAAATGCGAAAAAAGAAAATGAACGTAACGAGCAAACTTTGGTGAACGCCTTTTTTCAGTTGCTATGTACTTATGTAACTAAAAAAAACCTTGTCGCGCTTGATCGCTGGTATAGATTGCGGGTTATACGCGAGTTTTTCGTGCCATTTCACTTACTGGATTGTATAAATCATCAAGTATCATCACATGCAAAAAAACAAATAAAAATTAAGATCGTAATTGGCACCAATTTATTCATCACCTTTTCTGATTTGATTACTGTTAGACGCACCTCAAATTGTACATTACAGTTCTCTGCACTGTTGGCTCAAAAATAAAAACCACCAACAGAAAAAAAAAAAATGGCAAAATTCAGACAAGCCTCGAGGGGACAGAGAGCGGGTTAAACGTTTCACTGGCGAATGGAGCGATGCGAAAAAAAAGCAAAAAAAAATTCGTAACGAGGCAACTCTGATAGGACAGAGCCGCACCGGTGGTGAGTAACAATGAAATAAAAAGCGAAAAAAAAAGGGAGGAAGGGAGCGCACTCACCGGCACAAAGCCAAATACACCTGTACGCCGGGAGCGGCAATGATAATTCCGGCTCCGCCGCTGCCACACGGAAGAGAGAATAGACAAAGCACGGATAGAACGACGGCGGATAAAAGCGCGCGTTTTAATCGCGTGCGCGGCTGCTCGTGCATGCGCCGAACAATTACTCGCTGGGTGCCGTATAGTCGCGCACTTTTCCACCTCCTCGTCGCTGCTCCCACAAAGTCCCCGCGTTATGGCACACGCGCACATCCCGCTTTCACGAACACTCGGATGGAGAGGAGCTACTGTGCTTTCTCTTGTGCTCGCCGATGATAAACAAAAAAAAAAAAAAACCATGCTCGGGTCCCACTGAAAGCGAGCGAAAAAAAAGCACAGATACGAAACGAGGGATAGTATCGGTGTGCGCGCATCTGCCGGGGTAGTACGAGAATAGAGAGCCATTGAATGACAGAAGCGTGGATAATGAAAAGCAGCATCAGCCAAGAGGGTTGCGGGTGGGAGAGGGGGGATATCGGAGACACCAGTTGTGCGTGTATACATGCGAAACAAAGGAGATGGTGGCCAATGGCCCGGAAAGAGGTCTCTGTTGGGGAGAAAAAGCAAGCTCGTCCCACCTAAACTGCTCATCTCCGTCCCTTCTTTAATACCGCGGCGTAATAGTAACACGAACTGAATCGGAACGCGATGACCATCATGTTTCGAAGAAGCGCTGTAATGAGGGAGGACCCTCGTGTTATGTGGGTCAGAGGGAGCGTGAATAACCGAGGAAAATTCACGTGTGGGGAGCCAAAGAAAAAAGCCCTCTACTCTCGGCAGTGGAGCGTAAAAAGCTTCATGTAGACAGGGACGAGCCCTTACCCCGGGGATAGTGGTCGAGTCAAGGGTCTCGGCTCACCCCGACCCATCGCGTTGGCTATACAATTTTCTGTTTCCAACGAGGGACTCTGGGGGTGGCCAAGTGGTAGAAAAGTAAGATTGGAGCGCGTAATACCGAGAGAGTATAGGGGCGACGCAAAGACACGCGTATATTTATGGCAAAGATTTTCTGCGGCCGGCCGATCGAGGGGAGAGCGGGATCTCGATTCATCAGGCAAATGGTGAATACAAAAAGTCGTTTACATGGCCAAGGGTGTTTTTTTTTCTTTTTTTTTTTCGTCTCCTCTCGCTCGGGAGACTCTGCCAATCGGGCAAAAAGCTCGATCCGTTACTCGCAAAGTGGTACAGAGTAAAAAATTGTAAAATATGACGCGATATCCCGAGCTCGCGCTGCAGTATAATACATATACATCCCTAGTGGCGTCAGGCAAAATTCTCCCAGCAAATGGATTAGTGTTAAAAATAGATACAAACGACGTACAAACGACTCTCGCGAGGGGCCAAAAAGATTCCCCCCCCCTGATAAATGTATCAGCGGTGCATCTCCCGAAATCGCGATAAGTGCTCATCCATCCCCGTCGAAAAGCCTCCACGCGTGAGATATCTTTGCCATTCGTTAGAGACCGCGTGAGCTGTCGCGTGTACTTTATCTGCGCATCTCGGCCTCACCCGTCAAGCCAAAGTTGGAATACAAAAGGGCGGCTTTCTAGCCGCGAGGCCTTCAGATATTTCGCTGAGACAGGAATATATACGTATGCACCCTCGCGAAATCCCCTTACGGATGAGGCGGATGACGTAGGTTCGGCGGGAGGCTCCTTCTCTCTCCAAGTTTTCTTCATGCCCAGGGCAAATCCGACCGCGTAGGAGTTGAGGATATTTCCTCTTCTTCTTTTCCATTCGATATCGATCGGCAGTCGAGAGATTGATTCAAGGGTGTATATGATCGAGGCATGTGCGGGCTTACTTTTTTTCGTGGTGGGAGTCGAAGGTATGACCAGACACTCTGGTACAGGTATATAAAATGGACCGTCGCAGGTCAAGGATCTTTCCTTCATAAGTGCAGGTACTCGAGCTCTTTGATTTCCTTTTGCCCGTCTTTTTTTTTCTTTTTTTTCTTTTGTCTTATTACCGAAGAAAGTGTCTAATAAAAGTGGCCAAAAGTAGCAGTCTCACTTCTTAGACCGATTTTGTCTTAGAAAATGGATAGCATCACAAAAATGTGTTGAACAAATCAGACAAACAAAATTTGAGTTGCCAACACACACACACACACACAAACACTTACCACTAAGCTATACGCAACAAACAGTTCGACTTCTTACACCACGCCCGCACGTGTACAGTCTTGCGGACACACAACGGCAGAGTAGCACAAACGCACACTCCCAGAGCCGCCTCTATCGCACGGACGAGTATATATGCACAAGCACCAGCAGCGATGACAAGAGGCCGGGAGGCTCGGCGCAGCGCTAATTATCGCGTGCATGCGCTCGCAGAGACCTGCCACGTGTGGCTCGACAATGTGAAAATCAGCGATGCGCGAGAGACAGTGTGTACGCACACAGGGACAACGATGACGACCACCACCAGTACTATTACGGTGACGGTGTTTACGCGGCCGCATTTGAGTCTGCAGGTATACAGAGACGGGGTATAATGGTCACGCACCACTGCTGCGGCGGCTGGCGTATGGGTGCGGCTCTCTCGACACTTTAATGGCCAATGAGCGCGCAATCTGCCGTGGCATTCGCAGCCCGTTCCGTTCGACCGAGTCGAGATACATCTCTCTCGTCGGAGGTGTACGTGGGATGCCGACGAGCATCGGTGCCTTGATGAAAGCAGGAAGTGGGAAAGTGAGAGAGAGAGAGAGAGAGAGAGGAGCGAGTTGTTGCCGTAGCACCGGATTATTAAAAGCAAACAAGTAACGCCGCGTCCGAGAGACTTGTTCTGTTGATATGGGAAGTTTGGAGAGTGTTATTTTGTATCGGGATGCAGTGGCTCGGCGTGCCCCTCTTGCTGTCTGTGGGATTTAAAATTTGCTCGTCAAAGTGAAAGTTTACACGCGTGAGCTTTATGATATTATATTCCGAAAACTTTTCGAGCTGGTACGTCCTAACGTGGTATGAGCGCGGCACACGGGAGAGTCGAGCGTTTTCTCCGTCCATCAAATAAAGTGGAGTGATATTGAAGATGTGCGCTACTCCATTTCCCGAGCAATCGCGAAGAAAGAGCGAGTTTTTATTCCCCGCGCTAAAAATATACTCGAGGAAGATCACATACGATCAAAAACTGCAAACTTTCGAGCGGAGACAGTTCAAACATAATTTGCCTGATGCGCACCGAGAGTGCGCGTGGGCTTTCTCCTCTGTGCTCCCTCCCCGTACCTGACGTTAAGCCAACTTTTAAATCTCGTGACCCTCTCAACTTTTTCCCGAGACTGCGCGTCGCCACGAGGAGCAAATGCACTCTCTTTGCTTTTCCGAGGCTTCGCGCGCTCGCCGCGTCGAGAAAAAAAAAAAAAAAAAAAAAAAAAAAAAACTTCAAAGGAAAGTTTCCACACACGCGTTGGGAGCGGAATCACTGAACGGTAGGGTGTGAGACGCGCGTGTGTCACCAAAGGCTTCGTCGTCAAAAGTTTACGTCGATTATCACGGATCGGAGGAACGCATTTTATCCCGTGAAAGCTGAAACTCCAGGAAAGAGGAAGCTCGCCGTTTGATGCGTGCGTAAAAGGAAAGGGGTGATAGGCGTACGTGTGGACTGTGCGAAAGCCGAGGGCTTTTTTACGACTCGATGAGAATTTATGACTGTTTTAGCGTCCATCGGTGCGATTGCTTTTGCAAACGCACATACACGCACGGAAAAGAGAGAGAGGGATGCTCTTTAATTACGCGATACCTGACACAGTTGGAGTTCTCTTACGTATACATGCAGACTCGGCTTTTAATCGCTCTTTGCATGAAGTGAATGCCTTTACGCGTTAGCTCGTCGTTAATGGAAAACATTAACAAGATCCGAGTAGAGAGGCACCGTGTAAGTTAAAGAGATTTAGAGTTGTACGTTACCAGTGTATAAAAAGCGAAAATGTGGGAAAGACTTACGGAATAATAACCATAAAGTCATAAAGTAGACGAATAAAAAAAAATTCAGTGGAAAAGCATAAGTTTGGTCAGAAACGGTCAAAACGATACTTTTTATTTGTTTCACTAAGTTGAGCTTCGTTTTAATCAGACACTATACTTTCGACAAGCCACTATTTACATTTGAATACATGGTTCTGACCCGACGTTATTTTTTATATATCCAACTTAACTTAGTTTCAGTAGTAAAAGCTAGTTTTGGTCAGACTTCATCTGAAATATAATTGTTTGAGGTTAGTAGTACAGTCTAGTTTTGATTAGCATTTCACAATACTTAACCGATTTGATGGATAATATTTTTGAATTCAGTAGGTACACTTGAGACTGATTAATCCTTGATTGGTCAGGCATCATCAACGCTACAAACTATAATTTTCCTCAATTTTAGTGCTGACGGTTATTTCAATCAGGAATTGCCAATTCAACGAAAAAAATTTTTCAAAACCGATTTTTTTTTCAATTTTTTAGCCATAACTATAATTTTATTTATTTCAGTAGTAGAGATTGGTTTTAGTCAGACACTTGAAATGTAATGGAATTTTTAATGTTCTTTAGTGCGCTATGGTTCTAATTTCATTTTCTCGATTAAATAATGTAAACGTTACTTAATTCCGTTAAAAGAGTCTGTTTCAAATCAAATATAATGTATGTAATGAAATGGTTTTTTCTAATTTCAGTAAGTTTAATGAGATATAAAAGTTTTTGTAATTCAGCAGAAAAATTTCAGTCCATCCAGGCATTATAAATTCTACGAGATAAACACTTAGTTATAAAATATTTTTTGGTAGTAGAAAAAGTGTTTCCATACTTCCAGAATCCGTTTTTTTTTGTCAGAAGTAAAAAGAATAAGAGTTTCGTTTAATTTCAGTAGAATATCCTGATTTTGGTCAGGCAACTACTTATGTGATGGGATTTTTCATATTTAGTAGTACAACAGTTCTAATTCCATATTTGGAGCAGTGAGAATACACCTTACTTGGTTTAAGTAGTAAATCTCGTTTTGGTCAGACATCACCTATGCTATGGAATACAGTTTTTTTTTTTTTTTTTTTTTTATGTCAGTGACACGCGAGGTGGCACGAATAATGTAATGAACAAATTTTTTTCTTATGTAACTAGATAAGCTTAATTTAGTCCACCTAGGAATTACCAATACTACGAAATATACTTTTTCTTAAGTTTAATGGAAATATTTTGAATTAATAATAAATTACTAATACGATGAAAAAAAATTATTGATTTGGTTTTTAAACTTTTCTATGGCTAAGACTTACATTTTTCTTCATATAAGTGATAGACTTGGCTTTGGTCAGACGCTATTAATGTACAGACATATTATATTGAATTGAATTCAGTACACTGAAGTCTGGCGATAGACCGATGTACAATTTTAGTAGTAAAGTCTAGTTTTCGTCAGACATAGCCAATTGAATGAAATAAATTATAACTCGATTCAAGTAGGAAAGTTTCATTCTGGCAAGTCACATAGTTATCTCTACACTTCAGTAGTGAAGTCCAACGATGGTCAGCCATATTTTCAAAGTTGTAATAGTTACTAACGCAACAAGTGCTTGATGACACGAGTGTTAAAATCATTCAACACGATTTGCGCACAAGATGTTTTATAATAGTGTGTGGGAAATGTAAATTTCTTGCACTGTGTTTAGAGCATCAAATAAACTTTTGAAAAAAGTTTTGTAGTTCGGTTTATTATGTTCATACATTATCAACGATGCATAATACTTTTTTTTTGTTTCAATAGTAAAGCGTTATTTTTGTCAGTCATTATTTAAACATTAATATTAATTTACTATAAATTTTTTGTTACCGGAAAACTTTTTTATACATTACACGAACGACTGTGTTACATCGATTCAAGTGAAATATAATGTGTTTCAAAACAGCTGTATTTAAAAAATGACAATAAGCAAGAGGAGAACAACCCTTTGCTAGCTCTCATTGCTCCTCTTGCACAGCGACATTTCTAATATGGCGCAAATAAAAAGCCAACTGTTACATAATACAAAAAATTGCAGTGAAAAAGTTTTTTCATTTTCTTGGAATTGCCAAGTCGACTTGCCATTCTGAAGATGCATAGTCAAGAAGGTAAAAAACGTAAAAGAAAAGGTGGTGTACAGAAAAATAAAAACTAGCGAGAGAGGTGTTGTTAGGTAAGGGGCGATGAAAGAATAAACAGAGAGAGAGAGAGAGAGAGAGAGAGAGAGAGTAAAATGAAATTGTAGAAGCCAAAGTAAGATCCAATTTAAAAAAAGAACACGAACTTCTTTATCACGTCGTACCAGCTAACTAAATATAATTTGAAATACGTAAGCATGGAGCAATGAAAATTAATTAATTTTAGACAGAAATGTAGGAAATTACGGTAAAATTAAAAATTGTTTCAGTTCAAACGAACGTGGCGTTTAATTAAGCAAAAAATCTTCAACAGCAGGGAAAAAAAATGTAGAAATTTGATGCAAAATAAATAAACTTGGCTCCCTACGGAGTGAAAACAAATTCTCGCTCCGTTACGGATAAAGAGCACGCTCGTAGCTTTTTATTAATGTAAAATCGAAAAAAAAAAGAACGGCATGCTCGGCACGGCGTAAACTGAAACTACAACGTGAAAAAAGAGAGTAGGAAAAAAAGCACGTAATAAAGTTTAAAAAAAAAAAAAAAAAAAAAAAAAAAAACAATAACAAAAAAAAGGGAGAGCTAGAAAGAAAGGAGTTCCCGAGCAAGAAATAAAGCGGAAGCGCGGGGATAAAGCTACAAGGCCTGCAGTAACACAGCAGCAAAGTTTAGCAGTATAGCACGCGCGGAAGTGAGAATAAGTGAGCGTGAGAGAGGGAAGGGGTGGCAAAAGCAGACCTTATCGCTCTTTCACCGGCGGTCTCGAGGCATTACCACCACCACCAGCAGCGCCTCGTGCCGAGTCTGTGCTTTACGACGCTCATATCTCGCGGCCCGCGCGCCGCGGCTCACCAGCTAAGCTGTGCCCGGCCCACCTCCTCATACCAGAAAACTAATCGAGCCGAAGAATCTTCGCGTGAGTCCGGGATGTATATTTCATCGGCCGGGTAATGACAAGCCGCATTTTCGGACCTGTCCTAGCTTCTGGCCGGAAGATGCTGACGCTCGTGCATCAAGCCAAACATTTTGCGGACATTTTCAATCGACCGAAGTTTCTGGTAACTTTCCCACATTTACTTCATAAATCATGACTAGAGGGAAAAGTTTCAGGGATGAAATACGTCTTCGTAATTTATTTGCGGGAATATTAATTTTATTGAATCGTTGGGAAACACCTTTTTGTACCAATATTATTCCTACTTTTTTATTTTTTCTTTCTTCAATACTCAAATATTACAATATGTTACTTTTAACGTTGAAACGGTAATGTTCACGACCTGTAGAAATAAACAAATTATCTACAAACACGTTAGCAAACACGTGCGAGTGAAACATATCGGTGTTTGGTCAGACAGTACAGTTTGCATACGTTGTGTTGACTGAAATAAATTGATTCATGAGTCGTAAATAAATCAGACATGCTTATTTGATCAGAGAGCGCAAATTAGTGGATTTTTAATTTTCAACTCAGCGCTTTATTGCGAAGAAAAGGGACGAGAACAAAGCGCCACGAAATATCGTCCCTACCGCTTTAGAATATACGCACATGGAAAAAAAGAGAGAGCAGGTGCGAAAGAATCAAGCACCGAGTAGTGCTTTTCGTCGAACGAACGAGCAAAAAAAAAAAAAAAAAAAAAAAAAAAAAGAGGGAAAAACGAAGAAGCCCAGCGCACAAAAGAGCGAACCCCGAGTTCCGCACATTGTGTCGACCCGTAGCTATACAGTAGCGCGCCACATGCTCGCGGTCACGCCGCGATGACCCAGAGAGATATAATTGCATTGGCCCTCCCCCCCTCGTTCCCGGCTCCGCGCGCTCGAGGTCTCCCAGCCCGATATTGGAAACTACGATTTTCACCGTCCGTTGAATCCACGCCGGCGACGGCTCGCTTCGATTATCCATTGTCTGGTCTCCTTGCGTGAGACCCTCTATGTATCCACGTACATTACCCGTACACGCAAGGAAGGATCGAATCGTCGTCGTAGCGTGCGTGGAGATAAAAATATCGCGCCGATGTTTCCAAGCCGCTGGTCTATGCAATACACACACACCCCCCCACGAGTTTTGGCTTCTCACTGCTCTAAATTACTCCCTCGGCAGCTCCATCCCGCGGAGCAATTTAGATAAACGATCTGGCCCGTCGCTGCTGTAACGTCACGGCCGAGAGTGACTGCAGTTGTGGCTGGCTATGGTTAACCGACTAGTTCGCTCGCTTGGGTATCGCTTGATCGCTCCTACTTTCGGGTTACTTTGGGTTACTTTGGGCCCCGCTGCAATCTTGGAACTCGTTACTTTTCTTCCGTTCA
This sequence comes from Copidosoma floridanum, assembly GCF_036245765.1. Taxonomy (NCBI): domain Eukaryota; kingdom Metazoa; phylum Arthropoda; class Insecta; order Hymenoptera; family Encyrtidae; genus Copidosoma; species Copidosoma floridanum. Next base: position 5,865,252 of record NW_028321896.1, read on the forward strand.
CGATTTACGCGAATTTCCTTTGTTTTTTCTTTTCACCGCAATAATCGCGAGATGATAAGAAAGAACTTTTTGCAAAGATAAGAACACCAAGTTGGGGCGTGAGACAACAAAACATCGCCGTAAAAAGGAAAAAAAAAAAAAAAAATCGTCCTGGCGTCTAATTATGCCGGCACTTGGAGTCGATAACGCGTGGATCGCTTGAAAGTGCCAATAACAAACAAGCGGGAATTACCCCAAAGTCCTGTATGGAGCAGAGCGCGCGCGTGCGAGTACATATTTATCCACTTCCGCGCTACTCGACGATAAATCCCAATTATCAGCAAACAGGGAGCAATTATCGTGCCCTGGCATGTATAATTGCCATCCGCAGCAGCAGGCGCTAGCTAGCATCGACCGAATTTTGCGAGAGGAAGAGCTTCTTGCGCAACGCGAGAGACGTGCTGTGCTCTGGAAACACAAAGTACGAACGGCGCAAGTGGGTAGATGGATGTGGGGTATCACGCGACGAGTGGGCTTGATAAACACTGATTACCACAACCATACCGCGCAACATGGGATCGGGGCTGTACGGATAAGCTGCAAACACCCTCCCTCGATTTTCTCTTTATCGGCTCGGAATTGCTCTCGTTACCCAGAAAGCGGGGTATGGGGGGAGGGTGTCGGCTTAGGAGAAGAAGAATTTCGCGTCGAAGCGCGAAAAGCGCCCGAGGATACCCGATAATGGTGGAAAGAATGAAACGAATGGCCGGTCGAGAAGAATGGCGACCCCGTGAATTTAGAGGGTAATTTGTTGGATTTTCCGTTTTCGAGGTCCAATTGTTTATGTAAAAGTTACTCGGCGCTTTCACGTTGGACGAGACGCAAAAGGACATCGTCGATTCGAACGAAATGACCGATCGGTACAGAAGACGAATTTGCATTTGGCCCCAGTGGTATGGGTCAGCGGTAGCGTCAGGCCAGCCATTACCTCGAGAACGGCGTTCGCGGGCGGGAGACGGACGCGCGAGAAAATTGACGAGCCGGCTTTTCACTTTTAATTCAAAAACGTGCTGAATTTCAATTCTGGCGAGCGAGCACGTACGGCGAACCAACCCCATTCCCCGATATATTCGCTCGTTCAATTTCCCTGCTGAGAATTCATTATTGCCGCCGCGACGAGCTCGCCCGGCTCCCTTTCCGTTTATTAGGATTTCTTTTCACTCTGCGTCTGAAACTCGATGCCAAGAGAAAATACGAGCTGCGACGAAGCGATAACTTTGCCTGGGATGGTTTTTTTCCCCCTCGCATTTACGGAAGTAAAACGGAAGGCTACAAATTTACAGACGAAACGGAGTATCGCTCTGTTGGTCTTTGCGGATAAAACGATGATTGAGTAACGGAGGAGCTCGTTTTTCGAGGGACAATAATATTTATTAGAATTTTCCGGTCCGAGGAACGAACATCGGTTTCCATTTGACTGTGTAGCGCAACAACGAAGATGGAAATGGTTCGTTTGTTTCGGCTCCGATCAAATATGCTAATTGGACTGTACAAGTCCCTGTGCAAGTCCCATTAAACGCTAATGACGCGTTAAATCTTGTTACATGTATGTACATACGCGGCAAGTGCAAGAAGACCATGCAATAACCACCTCTGCGTTTACACTGCCGCGGTCCTAAACCCATCAGCTTTGAAGTAGGATTTTCCCGAGCTGCTAAATATTAAGAGCTTTTCGTTGCGCGAACTTAATCGCCGGAGCTTTTAATTAAGAGAAAATCCGATCCCATCTGTTATCCGACATAGTTTAATTAAACTACAACTAATACTCGCGCGCTTTACTCTACGAGCAATGCCTTTGAGGGAGTATTAAAATCTCGTTACTTTCTTATCACCGCGCATTAGAGGAATTAAATTCGCATCTGGATTTTGGAGCTGTCTTGGATTTTGGCTCGATGTTGCTCTCAAATTAAACTTATTGTCAGTCGACGTACTTTACTTGTATCGTTTAAAATACCAATGCCGAAAATTGTGGCTCGAAATGATGAGGGTGCAATCAAAGAAAAAAAAAATTCACTATTATTCCTCGCCAGGATCTTTGTAAAAGTGGGAGGAGCAAATAAGAGAACCAGGCCGCAATTTCGACAGTGCAATTACTCATCTGCAAATGAAAGAGGCGTCGACGGATTATGCGGAATGGAGCATTGGAGTGTTGGTGTCGTCGCTGCAACTGATGGTGGAGAACAATGGGAGCTGTAATAAAGCCGCGCGGCAAGTCGTGGGACTGAGAATGAAAAGTATTGTCATGGCGCGCGTGACTCTGCGAAGGGTCTTGTTCTCGTTCTTCGAGGATTTTTTTTTTTTGTCCATTGATTGGCAATTTTTCTTTTCGAGGCCAGTTGTGGTGGTTCAAATGATTTATTGACGTTTAGTTTTTTTACCAACCGGCAATTAAAACAAAAAGAAAAAAAGACAAGTCAAAGCAAACATGTTTTGCGAAATACATACACGATCCCTCATATGACTCCCAATTCCATTCACCCCCTCATGTTATGAGTTTTCCATTTACGCGCTATTTTTTACATCACATGCCTACGTTCTTACCAGTGCACTCAGCGTTATAACTCTCCCGTTTCTCTCCTTCCTCCAGAGGGAGAGGCACTCCCGACGGCCTTTTCCTCGCCCGGAGCGAACAAGGGGCAGGACGGAAATAAGGAAATGGGTTGGGTTTTAATTAAATAACATCAGCGCTGTACATCCGTACGCGGGTAGCGACGCAGAGGTAGGAAAAGCTCAGAATTAAATGACTCGCGCAGCTAATCTCCAGGGCCCCGGTTGCAGCTGCGCATACGCGTAACCTCGTTCGCACGTACCCGGCACGTACGAGCGCCGGAGAGGAAATCCGCGCTCGGCAGATTCCGTGCAGTCGTATACCTGAGCCGCTCATTGCGCCTTACTCGGCGAACACACGCGTGTGGATGTCGGAAAATGTTCCCTGTGGCTTTTCCTATTAGCCGCGGGAACGACAATTGCCTCCTTGTTCCGACTCCTACGTGTGCTGCGAGTGCCGTTTATTTGAGCCTCTAATACTTTCTTCCGTTTCCCCCCTTTGCGACGTTTTTTCTGTCGTTTGTCCCAAAGTTTCTCGGGCGGGAAAAGTTTGGCGATATGATCGAGAAAATAAACCGAGGGCACTTGCTTTTCGCAAGTTTTTATTGGCTACGGAGACCTCGTTGTTGGGGCCGGAACAAAAAAAAAATCCGACTCTGGTCTTGATCGTCGTCGGATATGAAAGATACTCTTGAGGAAAATCATAAAACGATGTTTCATAAAGTACCAATTGCGAAAACACAGAGTTCATTTTGACCTAACGATTTGTTGTTTTTTGCTTGCACGAAAGACTTGGTTTAAAAAGAAAAAGAAAAAAACTTGTTTCAAGGAATCATCGACGTTTGTCTTTCTGTTTGTGAATGTATGTGATTAAGCCACGCTTGGTTTTCTTGGCCTCGAGTTTTCAAATAATGTACTCTTATACCTCTGAAGTAAGGAAAATTCAATGTAAAATTTCAAGACTGAAATACCTGACTCTCCCTGTATCCGCAAACCCTTTGAGAAAACAATATTCCAGCAGAGCGATAAGCAGCAAGATTTTTTTCTCAAGCCACCAACTTAAACTCCCTCTCCCTCCTTGCAATTTATCCGAGAAAATTTTCCTTTTCCGTAGCCGCATGATAAATCGTTCAAATAATTACCCGTTTTCCGTCCAAAGCGGCGCCATCCAATTTATTTTTAGTATCATACAGCTGCGCGACGCGGACCAGCCGGGAGTCTCAATTGCATCGACGGCAACAAAAACCCTCCGAGAATAGGAAAAAAAGAAGAAACGACCTACTCCCGCGCTTTAGACTGCAAACTCTCGCGCTCGAATCGAAAGCATCTTCTCGAAGCGTCGTAAAGTCCTTTATACGTGTGTATATATATATTATAGATACGCTTTTCCGGGAGAAAAATAGAAAGGAAGCGAGGAATATACGCAGTCGTGAAAGCACTCTATAAACGAGTATATCAAGTACCTCCAGAAGTGAGAGAGCGAGTGCCTGCACTGTAATAGATAAAACGTGGGAGACCTTGCGTCAGAGATAGGGCATGCAGTCACTGGTGCGTGTGACACTTTCTACAAAGGTATACCCAAGTGTGTGTATATAGAAGAATTCTGCTGTAACTAAACGTGAGCGAGCACACACACACACACATGGGGTTCAATAAAAGAGGGACCAGAGTTGGTTGGCTAGCGAGCAGCTGGAATTGGCTGGGGCACAGATGCTCTATATACGCATACATACGCGTATAAGCTTGTAGATTGAATCCATTCTATATTCGTTTGTGCACGTACGGAAAAAAAGGAAAAGAGAGAGAGACAAATATTTCTGGATTGGACTATGAGAGAGAGAGAGAGAGAGAGGGATAGTTTTTATTGAAAAAAAAAAGGCTATCGAAAACTGGTTAGTTACCGAGAGGGAGAGATGAATGGGGTCAGGGGAAAAATCGAGCAGCGTTGAGAGAGACTTTTGTGAATGTGCCGCGAAACGTGGCAGTATTGCTGAAAACGAAAATATCGGAGGCCGGAATGCGTGTGTTTGCCTCGAAAAACGGAGATGAAAAGACAATAACGAGAATCGACTGGAGGAAAGATGAGGAGTGATCGTGATGTGCTTGCATTTCGGAATAGAAACGAAGGATCGGTATGTACAGTTTGAGCATGAGATATTGAGTATCAGGATTTTTTTTTTTTTAATTACGAGGAAGGTATTTGCGATTTCGGTTAATGAGGATGGCTAGTAAATTTATGTTTCTGTGTAATAGTTTTAATTCCAATAATAAGTAGTTGATTATCGCATGTATAGTTTATCTTTCAACATTCAAATTATTTACTTGTTTTCGCGGAAGAAATTTGTTTCGATTACTACAGTATACAATAAGACGCCAAAACCTTTACCGAACAAAATTAACCCAGCTGCATTAGAAAAATTGTACATGCAGTCTGATCCGGAAATATAGATTGTATAGGGATTAAATTAACATGAAAAATTTAACTTATTGGGATATATGTCAAAAGTATGTTGGAAACAGAAAAATATCACTCCGAAAGCACACAGACGTGAAATTTAATCTGTTAATTACTCCCAATAATCCTGTGACAAAATCGAAATAAAAAAAAAATAAAAAAAAATGTCGTTAGAGCTGTAGACGAGTAACGGGAGAAAAGAAAATTTGAGATGAACAGGAAGAACTAGTGCAAGTGAGTAAAGTTTTTAAAAAAAGGTGGGGGGAGGAAGTACGTAGTTGAGAAATGAAGAAATCGTGAGGGAAGCAGAGGCGAGAAAACATTGCAAGTTTGGTCGTTGCAGGGGTACATAAAAGAATACAGTTATCGCTCCAACGGAACGCGTGAGGTCATTCCCGAGCGTGACGGAGCAATTTCGCTTTATCGCCATTAAAACTAACAACAATTATATCTTTTAGCAACTTGGGTCCTTTTTTTCGCTCGAACGAGACATCCAATGCTTCATCGCGATTCTTTTCCAAAATCAAGTTTACTTCTACTCCAATACTTCGTTTTGGACGTTAAAAACAATTTTTAACCATCTTGTTTTTTGATAAAAAATTAATGTCCCCACCCAGTACGTGCTATGAAACGATTTTCTTTGTCCGTGCAGTAAAGCTCATGACTAGCAGTGCATGAATAGGGCAATGCCGAAATTATTACCCTGCTAAATTTTACGGTCGCACTGCCACGCGGTATTAAACACGTGTAGTGCTGCTACTAAATTTTCGATCGATAAACAATATTGCGAACCATGAATGGTTTTTTTTAATAATAAAATTTGATGCCCTATACAATCGCTTTTTATCACTGATGGAGCAACTTTGACAAAAAAAATTATCCCCACGGGGTGCGCGCTGAGTTATCGGACAACGCTTTTAAATTGCAGCACGAGGCACCAGGAGCGATCAAATGCGAATTTCGAGCGGTCGACCATCGGTTAATGCCCAGTTGAGCGACCAAAAAATCGTCAATCGCGATTTTCGCGCAGCCCATCGATATTTGGCCCTCATTTCTTAGTGCAGCTTTGAAACTTGACGGTGTAGGTACATATTTGAATGAAAACTAAAAAAAGCTCGTTTCACCCTCAAATACTTTGGCATACCCCATGATCTCGGTAGGAAGGTAAAGAGCACCAAAGAGATCCTATCTCTATATATTTGCATGGGCAGTCGAATAAAAAGTTTTAATTTTTTTTCTTTTCCCCCACCAACGCGAGATAGTTGGTGCACGGCTTATTTACTACTCCCTCCCCCCCTTTCGCTTCTCGTGTTTGCCAAACGGACGCTGGAAGCCTCGGGGCTATTGCGCGCACGAGAAAGCGAAGTTTATTCCCCACCGAGCCGCGAACTCTTTGAAGCACTCTCCCACGGCTCTTTTGTATGCCGCTGCAGTTTCCATCCGCGCACGTGTGTTTGTACCGAGGCGCCCTACCGCCTAATTACATTTTTCCAGACCATCGGAGGTCGAAGTCCCGTTTCTCCATCCCCCTCTCAGGTCGGCCTTTGCCTTCGTTCGCGGACTCGCAGATCAAGCGTGATTTCGAATTTAACGCCCGGCTTGGCCTCCCCGCCGTGAATCAACGACTCGCGCCCTCCCTTACTTTTACTTTTTCTCTATCCTGTGATGTTTCTTCCCTTGGGGCTTCCTCTTTTTATCTCACCTTGAGAATCGTTTTTTTTTCTTGTCCTCCTACGGAAATATTGTGTCAGAGGGTCTAAACAGGCAACACTTTTACTCCAAGCAACTCTGGTCGTTGGGACGATCGCATTGTAATAGCTCTCTTATGTGAGGCTTTGGGAGTTTATCGTGGAATATCCAAGATATCCCGGGATAAACAAGTTTTTCTTCCCGCTGATCGCTAATGAGTTTCGGGCCAACGACACCCGGAAAAACCCATTGGCTGGGTCGCGTGTAAACGCAGCTCCTAAAAAGTAACTGCAGTTGGAGGAGAGTTGGGCGTTGAAGGGCACTGATCGGGCGATGTTCAGGAAAAAATCTCCTATGTACGTACTTGGATGTGTAGTACGGAGTCGATGCGCACTCGAGGAGAGAACGAGCGATTGAACTCTGCGTCGCTTTCGCGTGCAAGTGCGGATACGCGGAAAATGTAGCGAACTGGGGGGGGGGGGGGCGGCTTCATCCTTTGGCTGCTTGGGCACTTTGCGAGGGAGGTGCGTTAAAGTGCGCGTGTGTATTGTTGCAGGGGGAAAACTTTGTAATATGAAAACAACTTTGGGCGAAACAGCTGGGCTCACGAGTGCGGAGCTTCGAAATCCTCCTCGGCGCGAGGGAAACTTTTTAGCCTCTGACCTGGAAACGTATTTTTCGCGCTCTGTCCCTTGTATACGGAGTGTGTTAAAAAGTGCCCCCTCCCCCTCTCTCTCGAGTGAGTTTTGAGTGGCAAAGTGAATCGGACTCGCTATAATTTTTCGAGTAAGCAGGTGAAAGGTTATAGAGCATCCGATTTGTTTCGATGTTTGTACCAAAGGAAATGAAGAGTTTCAATCGACGTGATAATTTTTGATGAAAAACCAAACGTCATACACGCCAAGTGTGGTAAAATAATGCGCCATGCTGTTCGTCAATTGTACCTGGTATTGCATTATTAAAATTATAATTTTCCTAATGGCCAACCATCCACCTCTGATGTAAATTAGTTTAATTTATCATAATAATTACGACCGAGCATCGTACCGACATCTGAATTTAATGCACAAAGGACGAACGTTAATTAATCATAATTACATGGCTCGTTACATGTTATTAAAAATGTTTTCACTACTGCTTATTAAGAGTTATCATGGACAATTCAGTGTAAATTATATTTCATAAAACTCATTGTTGTGACTCTAGCCCGTTTATTCGTTGTAGCATCATGATTTTTCAAGTTATTGACTACACATTTATTGGAGCGTTTGCTAATAACAAAAGAACTGTAAACAATATGTATATATAGTTTTTCGTTTTGGTAGTGTAATATGATTACACCACCAACAATGAACACAATGAATACCTTGGGATGCACACAAAAGTGCAGTAACGTGCTTTTCATCGTTTTGAATAAATTTAATTTCAGACAAAGTTCACCGGTTACCGGAAAATCAATCAATCAACCAACACCGTCCCTTTCCCCGTATACCCCCAGAGAGTCGCACTAATACAAAAGCACGTACAAATACATCCCTTGATGCGATTGATTGAAATTTTCCCGTGTACTCGAGCGCGAAAAATAAAGACCGTCGAGCGCGAACTATATACATGGGCGACCTAAGGAATCACACGGCTGACGAGACATTGGAGTACACACACCGTGCGCCCAGACAGGAGGAGGAGAGAGCGATAAAAAATTTCAATCGTCGAAATCCATCTCTCTCTCCCCCCGCCCGATTAATCGCCTTATAGCTGCGCGACGCGCCATCCATAAAACACAAGCCTGCACATCAATCCGCATCAGCTTTCATTTTTTCGCTCCACCCCCCACCCCCCTTGCCTGGCAGAACGGTACACGGGATATGGGTAGAGTACGGAGCACGTTGGAAAAACCTCGAGCGAGGAGATGAAAAGGGACGCCTACGGTGTTATACGAATCCCTCCTCCTCCTCTGTCCATCTTTGGTAATTCCCGGGAACACCCACGCGATCCAAAGGGCACATGCATACCGCGCGCATTTTAATCACGTCCCAAAGAGCGGATGAAAAACGTCGCTCGTAATAATCGAGTGATTATACGCCCCCCCCCACCCGAGCTCCCGTTTCTTTTATCCTTTCTCTCCCTGTAGTGCGCGCGTGAAAAAAGCGTGAAAATAAGAAGGAAGGCGGGGGGGGGGGTCCGTTTGATGGAAATGATAAAAAGAGGGGAAAAAGAAGAGGGTGGGAGCTGTGACAGCGCGAGCAACGTAACGAGGTGCCGTGACCGAAGCGCCCCGGCCAGTAGGAAACGATTGGGGGGTGTGGGCAGGAAAAAGGGAAGACAATGAGGGTGCGAAAAAGAGAGAAGATTTAAACGTTTCCGGCTCCGCGGACGGAAAAGGGGGAGGGGGGTCTGGTTTTGGCTGCGAGTAAAAAGGCACACTAGCCGAGGCGAGAAAATCACGAGGATGGATGGGTGGAAAAAAATGTATCCACGGGGTGCGTTGCAGCTCGAGAAATGGGGTTGTTCGCAGGTGCGCCACGCGGATAGGTCACGTAGATGAAATCGCTCGTGACGGCTTCGGGGAACGAGCTCGTACACGCGTGGGACTGATCTGGAGGTGGTGCCATGTATAGAGAGAGATGAGGAGCTTGAAGGACGACTCCAGCAGACATACCCGAGAACGAGACGGGCATTTGGACGGGAAAGCTTAGAGGAAACGAAAGTTGCTAACAATCTGGTGCATTTGTCGCGGAGCGAGGATTGCCGGTTGCGGAGAGATATGGAGTGGAATTGCAGCGAGTCTGCTTAGTTGCTGGGAATGTTTTTATATTATTATATGGATATTGAATGATCGGCAGTAGTGTGCATCTTTACATATAGCTATATACGTTGCATCAGTTGGCTGGACCGATGATTTCGAGAATTGTGTGTGTTTTTGCCGTTGCTTGCACGAGGAAAAGAGAAATATACACCAACGGGTATAACGATTCGAGCATAGTTGAATTTTCATGCTTTTTCAAGTGAAAAACTCATTCGTGGGATATTACGTGTTTGAACAACCGAGTTCGAGTTTGAATAAGCGGTTTTATTGAACTTTTGGAGCTGAAATATTGAAAAATTCTAGTATCTTTCGTACGCGGGCCAAAAAAATTGGTTTTTCAATAAAATGGCTATCGAAACCGTAAAACGGATAAATAGTAGCTAAAAAAAAAAATCTTAAAATTGCAGAGAGTGCCGTGTGTTCTACACCGTTTTGTTTAAAAAATAACGTGTAAATATTCATCCACTCTTTCATTCGACAAAAAAAGAGATTTCACTGGACGGGTGATGAAAAAAGGCAAAAACCAAATTCCACTCATTCGGAAAATTCCTCGGATTTTTCCCAAGCGTCCAGTGTTACATTCGTAGAATTTCATAAGCTGTGGTTGCGTACCAAACTCTGCACTCCCATAAAACGACTGTGCACAGCACAGAGCAGGCCCGAGTGTTCCATCGTTAGACGAAGACGGGAAAAAAGGCTCCCTTGAGAGTTGAGTGGCACTTTTTCACGGTCGACATTTTTTCATTTGCAATGCTACAAACGCAGATCTTGAATACTTGATTGTATTTATCTGTAACGTTGATAATGAGTTTCAATTAAACTCGCTCGCTTCTTTGAAACTTTGTTCTTACTTTTCTAGCAATTAAAGATAATGACCAAAAGTTTTCTTTTCCAACTACGGCTTTTCCTTATCCCGACTCGTCCCGTGGCTTTCCTCTATTATACACTTTCAGTGTTCTTTTAATTTACCTTTGAAAAAAAAAAAAAAAAAAAGAAAAGAAAAAGAAATACGAATATATAAATAAAAATAAACACATAAATCTCGTGTCCCAATTGAGTTACAAGCAAAAGTTATTTTTTTAAACACAAAAATCACTCCCATACCCCCTTCGGCTGCCAGACGCGTCAACTTTTTAATAAAACGCATCAATCCGACCCCGAGAGCACGTATACGCGAATACACACCCCCGCGAGCTCTCGGAAACTTGGAGAGCGAGCAGGCAACGCGGGAATTGATGAATTTATTTGCCGCGCGACGGGAACAGGCGCGTCGATGTGAGATATTTTTTCCATTCATCGGCACCTCGTCATGCACTACAGACGTGTGTCCTGGGAATGAGATCGCGGAGCTCTATTTTTAATTAAAAAGACCTCGCGATCGAACGATGCTCGTGTTCTTTTAAAAGGAAGGGAAGAGAGAGAGAGAGAGTGGCAACACTCTGGGTCAAAGTGTGATTATGCCGCACTTTTGGATGGAATTGCGTGGCGAGGCGAATTGCAACGTGAAACGAAAGTTGATGGGACGGGGTGAAGTAATTTTATGGCACCGCGTGAAGCTGATGGCTGATGAGCCGTACACAGGCGTGACTCGATTATGTGCCGTCGGGCTTGCGATGGCGTGGTGTCTATTACTTTGGAAACTTAAATCCATCAGAAGCGCAACTCGAAACTTTTGAGTTGTTGCACGTGTGCGATAAAAAATTTTACATGATTTTAGAGGTACCTTTTTGACGTACTCCCAGCACAGGTGATTATATTTTGTTCTCCCGCAGCATCTTCAAAGTCATCTGAAACAAAAAATGTAATACTCGATTTTAATGGCCTATTCGTTGAAATTTAACACAATTTTACAGTACTTTTGCATTGTGGGAATCTCGCTCGTACATTAAATTCAAACTCATTTAAAAAAAAGTCCATTCGAAAATGACAAAAAAATTCTCATGGAATATAATACATCGGTGCATTACTGCGAGTGGCAAGTGCTTTCAATGTTCAATGAATATTAACGCGTTCTCTTTTCGTTGGCGCTACAACTCCATTCACCGATAAATACGAGTTATTGGAGGGAAAAGAGAAGGGAGGAAAAAAAGTAACTCGTGACGCGCAAAAAAGCAGCATTCAGTTGTCCATTAGAGCCCCACCTTGAGAGCTTTTCTCGTCACCAGAGTGCCACTTTTGTAGCGATTCAAAAGCGCGAATAAAACGCAGAAGCGAGAGGAATGTTTAAACACGCTGATATAATCGTCCCTCAACGGCTATCAGCGCTACGGACGTGCAGACTAGTCTTCCCCGTCAAAGTGTCTCCACTGCTACGGATGATCCGAGGCTGCCACACGCAAGTTGTGAAACCCCAATCCGATCACTCGAAAGCTCCGTACCCTCGTGTCTTTCCTATAACTAGGTGAATGTATTTTTGCTTCTGACATCATCAAAAATTGATCATTTTTTTTCCACTCACTGCTAGAGTTACCTCCCGGTGTGCGCCCGTCGAGTCACTCATTCTCCGCGCTTGGCTTTTCCACTCCTATCCAGCCCGGTTCCGTACAACTGCACGCCACTGCCTGTCGATAATTCCACGGAAACTCTTGACAGTTCGCGCGCTCCCTTTTTCTGGAAGCCGTAGGCGTACTCATTCGTTTTTTTTTTTTTTTTTTTTTTTTTTTTTTTTTTTTTTTTTTTTTTTTTTTTTTTACCTCTCCGGTGGCCAAATGAAAATACAGGAGTTGGTCGTTGAAGCCCCTGATGATTCCCGGCCAACTTATGCGTCAGAGTTCAGTGGAGCTCGGTGATCTTTGTGGAGACGAGATCGTATTTTATGAAATTCCCAGCCTTTTCATCCAAAATTCTCTAGTCTCTCGCACGAAACAGATTTAAAAGGTATAAAACATTGGCCCGTTTTTTCCATACGTGTTTTAACACGTGGAACAGATATTGAAGGTAAATTTTTAAGTTTCAACTTGGGTCAATATACGTGAACCATCGCTTCCCCAATATCTGCTTTGCCGAGTGATCTATTTGAGTTTCGTAAACAATTATCAATATTTATTCACTGTAAACAAAGATAAAGAAAAAAAAAAAGGAAAACTAACGGTAGCCATGAAAAAACACGCTCGTGCTTTCAAATTTCTTTGGGGCAAAAACAGTGAATATTCAACCATGGAGGTCCAATATAACTTTATGGGACTAACAAAATCAGCAACGCCAGCTAGAGTGGCAACATCAACAATAACAGCCATACTTGCAAATCAAACAGATGAGGGTCAGCAGTAATTTAACTCGTTGGCGCGGCCGCGGCCAACATTTAGTCCGCAAGAGTTGCCTGCATTGTGGCGTACTTTACAGCCTGTACCCTTGTATATGTTGGTGTATACATGGTATTGTATATGGTACAGGTATATACATTAACTTCACGCATCTGACAGAGATGGAGCGATCGCATGCAAGCTCGCGCTTACGTATTACTTTGGTCAAAAGTGGCATCGATTTATGCGTTGTTTAATGCTAGTGCTCGTAAAGCACGAAGGAAAAATAAGGGCAGACGAGAGTTATTTTTGCAAAGAGAAATCGCCGCAGCGGCGTGACGGACACATCGATTTGAAGTAACATTCTTTTTCCATCTTCCCCTCTGATTTTTGACGAGACTGCCTTACATTCCTCAAAACAAGTAGTCCTTCATAAAATGACTTTAACAGTTTTTTGGGCTTGGATAAAAACAACCTAGCACAAGAAAATTGTCCTCAAATCACAATAAAACCGTTATCAGATGTTTATAATAATAAATGCTGTAATATGCTGCAAGTCATAGCCTTGAGAGTGATAATTATTGCAAGCTCGAATTCACCCCCGCCCTTCAAAAATCCATCACTTTTCAGGGACAAAGCAATTAAAATGGCAAACAACTCTGGTGAAAAAAAAAAAAAAAAAAAAAAAAAACAATCCACCAATCACCAAGATGATTACAAGTTTTGCGCCCGAACGCGAGGAAAATGTTTATCGTAACTTTGCGGACACTCGACAAGAACGATCGTTCCTTCGAGAAAAGAGCGCTGCTCCGGTAAGTGCTCCAAGTTCGACGGAACATACATTGCCCGAGTCGAGCTGTAAATTTTTGAAAATTTTACTCCAGACCACGCTTCCTCTTTTCTCTATTTACCACCCCTCCCCACCCAACATCGAACTTTGGCACACCAGCCGAGATCGTCTCCTTCAGTTTTAGCAATGGCAAACTCGCGAAGCTCTCCTCGCACCTACGTTCGTATTCGCTGTTTCCTCGGTTGTTCTTTTTTCCTTTCCTCGAAGAAGACGACTTTGGGCGCAGATATATGAGACCTTTCGCTGAAAATAGTACACAGTTCTCGCGACTGCGACGAGAAACTTTGGGTGCGTGCGGGTCTCTTCACGACACACCTGGAACGAAACAAGTTTTGCGTAGCCACCCGAGAGCTCCGGCTTTTCTTTTCCCCGAGATTTCCCTCTCTTCCTCCCACCAGGCCCTTCTTCCGCGCACCTACGTTTTTACAGCCCCGTATAGGATGGAAGCCTAACCGAGCGAGCGATAAAGCGAGATGCTATTGGATTTCGCGGGAACCTTCAACGCTTTGTGTTTTTAGGATCTTCGAATGTCCTTCCATCTCGCGAAATCTATTAAAAAAAAAGAACCAGAGAAATCGTAAAACTCTTCGTCTCGATGCATGCACGGTTATTTCGCCAGAGGCAAATGGAAAAGAGAGAGAGCTGTAAAAAACCCCAAGTTTCGTTGCCGAGTCGAAATCCAAAATCCCTGTGGTCCCAGCCCACACTTCCGCGTGGCATCGGGAAATAAGCTGTCGATCCGACGAATGAAGGCGATAGGTTCGTAGCCTCCGACTTTTGGCGAAAATAAAGGCGTCAAGGACCACGCGTGCCTTTAAACTTGCGGATGAGCCTGCACGGAGATGGAATTTCGTCGGCCTGTGTGTACGTGTACGAAAATGGATTTGTCGAAGCCTCGAGTAGGGTGCAATTTAAAAAAATATATTCCTTCGCTTCGCTTCGTCGTCTCATCCCCTTGGGACGGGCCTCGACTGTATTCCGGGCCGACCGAGGCAGAAAATTCGCGTTTAAAGTTACATTTTTCTTCTCCCTCCCTACCTCTTTATCACCTGTTTATTCATCACTCAACGTTTTTTTCCAGCGTACGATATTCAAAGCTATACTTGCCTAGCGTACGTTCTTCACATAAACAGTGTTAAAAAGTTTCGTTCGTAAACTCGCGTTTTTACCTTCAATTGGCCAATTTTCCAGTCTGTGGAGCGACAAAAATCAAAGCTACCGCCGCGTTCTCGTGCCAAAGGTCCACTCCCGGATATTGGATAGAATTTCATAAAATAAATACCAGATCCTTTTGTGTCGCGTCGGGCTCCGTATCCCAAGGCCGGAAAAAAAAGAGGAGCAAAGCGAGTCCCCTTTCACCTCTTTGCAGCGGTGGGTTGTACGGCACACACACAAGCGCAAGATTCGCGTTTGAAAACCCATCAGAGCTCAAAAGCCCGTATAAGTGAGCGACGAAACAAACAAACAAAAGCTCTCCAGCTGCACGGACCGAGCAAACAACGCGTGGAGCCAACCACCCCCTCCCCTTCTCCTACCTATGTACGTACACCAGACAGGGTGTACACTCAAAGAGCGTGTCTGACAACCGGTGTTTATTTTTTCTCTTTCCGGGGAATAAGTCGGCGATGCAGTAGTTCCTCACTCGCTCGAGTATCAATTTAGCTAAAGGTACGAGTGTGCGTGTACGTGTTTGTGGTAGGTGCGCCAGCGGGACGGGCCGATCGGCCTTCTCACTTTCGTTCGGGCGTGATATACTTTTGTCCGGCATCGGCGGTAGTGTGTTTTTTATTTCTAACGGAAAGATGAGAGCTTTGGTACGCGTGTCGGAGATGGGCAGAAATGCTCAACTACTTGACATTTGTTGGCAAATGTTTACACTATGCACTTTTTACCCCATACGAAACTAACCAAGTGCTGATGGACATGTTGGGATGATGTGGGAATCAACTGAGAAGTAAGCAAAGGTTGGAGTGTCCCAATGTTTCATCAACAGAGGCAGGGCTCGTGAAAAATTCTTTTCCAGCTTAACTAGATTCGTATTTTTCAACGTCGGGGCGGCCCTCGAAAATTTTTCCAAAAATACAATCCCCAGAGCCGAGATGAATTTTCTCGCTCCCACCCCCCTATAAATCATATTAGAGAGGGATGAGAAAGAAAAGTAAGGTCCATTGTACTTTAGTTACGTCAAATGCGATAAAAAATAGCCAGGCCGCTCTCCCGTTGGAAACCTCTTTTTTTCCTCCACTGTGAAAATACAAGCGGGGGAAAAAAGAGAGAGAGAGGGAAAAATAAAAATTCAAAAGAGCGTCCTCGCACGCATATATCTGTCATATGGTGAGAAAGGGGGGGGGGGGGTGGGGAGAGAGAAAAACAAGCAGGGCTCGAGAAAGGGAGATATAAAGGAGGTCATCCTGAAGAGAGCACTGGGAATTCATTGCCCTCTTCCGCGGTTACGTCCGCGACAGTAAGATGTACGCGTATACGGTACACGGAGCTGAGAAAGACACGTAGAGTGGAGAAGGAGGGCGCCAAGGGACAGCCATCCCTTGCACTTTTCTCTCGGTACGTGCGTGTACGTTCGTGCGGGGAGGGTGACTTAGAAGCGCTTGATACGACGTCACGTGTCCGTAGGTCGACGAACCATACGTGAAGTCGAGGGACACTCTTGCTTACCTCTACTATGACACGCTGGGGACGCCTGTTGGGATGTAGCAGAAAAAACGCAATCCAGCTAGATAGAACTGCATCGTACACTCCACTGTAGCGTCCAAAGTTTGGCTTCGAAGGAGAAGTAATGCGCGGTCGGACCTTTCGTGGAAATTTCAATTTTTTTCTCGGAGAGTAGACACGTGTGAGCTTTCATTGGTAATTTTACGCGCGTACGTACGTCTTTTTTTTTTTACTTTGTCAGATTCCTTTTACAAGTATTGATCGTAAAAAAAAAACAATGTAATTAACACACTTGCCATGTATACTGTATCCTCAATACACAATGAAAATAACGTAGGTTAAGCTGATTAACGTTTCAAAACTGCCATGGCTTATGTCTTTTTGAAGCGTTATTCAAGCAGACCCAATGTCGCTATAATCAAGATTTTTGTTAAAAAGCACGTACACCTTTGGTTAACGAAGTGATGCACCACACGTCAAACGACTCATCGTATCAGCCACACGTATGCGAGTACCATTCCCACCCAGCCAACGAATTTACACATGCTTAATCCAGCTATAAATACACGCGACGACGCCCGACGTAGCAGCAGCGAGACGTCGGCGGTAATATGCATACACGTGCTCTCGTAGGCCGCTATGCCACCGCACGTACGGCAGTATAGAGCACGGAACTGCAGGGGGGAGACTAGGAGGGGGGTATAGTCGCGTACGCGTGACACGTAAGGTCGATCCCCAGGCTGGCGACATCGCCTCTTGCCTATTAAGCGCGCCTGAGTAGACGCAAAGCCGCCGGGGAGTAGCTATGGTTGGGGATGCAGAGCACTGGCCCCATTGGTAAGGCCCTGAAATCCCCAAGCCAAAAATTTCGCGAGAACTCGATCCTCTCTGACCTCTTATCGGGTCCACAATACCATTGATTAGGACGCGGACAGGTTTTAAAAAAGTTTTTTTTTTCCTCCCTCCCTTGACTTGTATACCACTGCTACTTTCGGCGAGTTGGCTTATGGCAAGTTTCGTGCTAAGTTGTCCAATGCGAGGACGTCCCTGGTGGCAGGTTCCTTTTTCTCCTATAGTAGGGAGAGACGCGTCGATGAGAAATTTCTCGGGGCAAAAAATTCCGCCCTGTCACGCGTCACAGCGTTTACATGAGGGACCCCCCTCTCCCTCTCTCTAGACTCGGGAGCCGATCGAGCGTAAAAAGTTTTATTTGGCTTCTTTTCGGGGGACATGCTTTTTCAGCCGAGAAAGTGCCAATAACTCGAGTTGTACGGAAGATGTATACATGTATATACCTGTGTTCGTCATTGCGAATGAAATACCCATGTTGATAAAGTTCGGAAGAGCTGAATATTAATCTATGAATTTTTTTTAGTCTTCTCATCGAGCACAGTATGGGGTCCATAATATTTTTACGTTTACCGAATGTTGATTGACGACAGATGACAGTTGGTATGTTGTTATAATATTTAATTTAATAAATCTTTTTTTCAAAGCGAATATTGTACCAAAAAAAAGCCAATCAAAGGGCTTAAAGGTATTGTTATTGAAGGCTGGATTATCAAGGATACATTGCACGAGAAACGGATTGTCAGTTTAAAAAATTTTTTTTAGTTTTATTATCATTGCACGAGAATTTGCGTTCCATACTAGGACTTGTCGTTGCTCGAACCAAACTGGGAGTTGGATTCAGAGATCATCCTGAGCGTGTGCTACTAGAGTTTTTAATTTAATTTTTTTAATATTGCATGGGTCGAGAGTACTGGATGAAAATTGCATGTGTCGCAAAGCTTGAATGATTGAAGATTTTCTTTTTACGTTAATAACCGTAATAATTAGTGACAGATTTTACTTATATTGAACTGCATAAATTCACAAAAAATAGAGACTCAAATACGTTTCGGTAATTTCAGTAGTAGAGCCTGGGTTTGGTCAGACGCACTGATGTAGAGGATTTTATGTGTAGTTGTGTATTACGATTGTGGTTCTCTAATCATTATCAAGCCGATAAAATAGTTTTCTTAGACTTAGTAGTAAAGCTTAGTTTTGGTCAGACATCATTTTTGTAGGCACGAAAAATATGATAGATAACATTTTTTTAAATTTTATTTTGAGCGCGCGGTGGCTCGGTCGGCTAGGTCGTGAATTGGCACGCGGGAGACCGTGGTTTGATTCCCGGCCAGTGCAACTCTTCGGGCAAGTATCTCTGTGATTTTTCACATGTGCTTTTTCACCACGCAATGCTTTTCGAGGAGGGTCTAGGCAACCTTCTCGCAGCAAAAATTGCCTAATTTCCCCCTACCCCCCTCCCAGTAATGGGAGGCCTCCCATCCCTTTCCTTGTCCCTTTCCCAAGTGCTAAGTGCCCATAGTAGTGCCCTTATTAAAGGAGCCGGACATAGAGCACTATAATATAGGTACATAAAAAAAAAAATTTTATTTGGCAAACTTTGGTCTAGCCAGACGTTGTCAGTGACCCTAATTATTGTTTTTCTAATTTTTAGTTTATCAGTAAGATTTAGAATCCTGGTTGTTTAGTAAAACTCCAGAAGAACTCTATTTTTACTTTGTTTCAGTAGTATGACCTGATTTTGGTCAGACGTTATTAATATGATGACATGAATGTCATCTTAGGTTTGATACAACAATTTATTTCAGTTATTATATTGTCCAAACAATCAAAGTTAGCTATGCTTGGTTTCAGTAGTAAAACCTTGTTTTAATCAGACATAACTTATGCGATGAAATGCAGTTTTTCTGAAATGAAGTACATGCGAACAACACGATGGATGAATTTTTTTTAATTCAGTAGACAAACTATAGTCTGGCCAATCACAATCCATGCTATATAATGTATTTTTCCTTATTTTTAGTGGTAAGATTAAGTTATGCTTTTTCTTTATTTCAGTAGTATAGCCTGGTTTTGAACAGCCGCTACGAATGTAACGGCATGACATTGTTTTACATTCAATATCACGCTTAGTTCTAATCCAGCATTGTCGATACTATAATCCAACTTTAACTTTGTTTCAGTAGTACAATCATGTTTTAGTCAGCCATCATCTAAGTAATACAACAAATTTTTTATGAATTAAGTATATACGTAACCAATACGATGATTTTATTTCAATGTAGAAGGAAAAGCTTAATTTGTAAAGGTGTAAGCATTCCTTCCGTTTGATATATGCTTAGATTTTTATGTACGTTGAGGAGCTCCTCTCGAAACGATTCACACTGTCACATAACGAATATGAAATATTTTTACAAATACCTTACCAAATTTACATGTACATAGTTCCCTTGTTCTTTATAATCTCAATAGCCGTTTCATCGACATTCACCTACACCCCGAGAGCGCGATATCTCCCGCCAGTTTTCACAAGGTTCACGAATGACTGTAACGGCCCTCGTAAAACAACCGAACGTTACGAGCGAAGGAGATAAACAGATCAGCGCCACGAAGCGCGGTACTTTACAGCGCGTTAAATATTTCGGTGTCTGCCGATATCGACTTTTCTCCAACGCACGCTGTTCTCTCAAGACGAGACGAGGGTATACGAGCACACATCTTTCCCGTAACGCTCGTGTCACTCCTCAGTAGTCAGATGGCTCGAGCTCATGATCCATTCAATGGATTCGTTCCTTCGCCCTTGGAGCTGTTCAAGTATTAACGCCGCTTCGGGAAAATTTACATTCCTCCAAGTAAAATCCATCATTCGCCTGCACACATCCAGCGCGATCTCACTAATTCAGGAAGTACACACGCGCTCGGTAGCGACGGCAAACAACGCGCGCTAATACACGCACCAGGTTGTGTGCTCGATGTCTCGTTTAAACCTCGCGATCCACCTATCGGATATCCCAAAATCTAAGCCCCCAATCTCCCTTCTCTTTCTCCAGCCGCTTTGTAGGCACGCTTGAGGGCGCGAGGTTAACGAGCGTCGTACGGGCTTTACGGAGACTCGTCTCTGCGTGGATGGTGTAAGCTCGGGTGCTGGTCGGGGGTACAAGCCGGCTGGCTGTAGATAGACCAGCAATCGCGCTACACTCGCGGATGTTAGTGAAAGGGGCCAAATAGGCTTAAGCTATTACATCGGTTGGGCAGGGATGGCTAACGCGTACGTTAATTTGCCTGTACCTATATCTGGCAATATGATATCCCACGGGGGTTGCTACGTAGCGCGCAGATGTAGCGATGTACTTACAGAGCATCAGTCCCTTTTGATGAGCTTGCAAGCTTTCGCGTGGATTAGAGCGGGGGTCGGGTGCGGAGGTGATACTGGCGAGTAATGGATTTTGAAAACGGGCTAAGTTGGGCTATTGGATTGGAAAATAGCTGGAAACACGCTTGAGATCTGATCCCTCCGTGGTTTGTAAGTTTGGGGATTTTATTGACTGGAAAGAAGAGTTGTACTTGGTATTTTCATTAAAATTACGGTTGAATATAATATACGTAAGAAATACAGGAATCAAACAAAAGTGGGATCTCTTACCATAATGGGGAAAGAGAAGGGAAAGTATTTACGTACAGGAGAAAGAGCAGGAAGTATGATGATGAAGAGAGGTTGGTTGACGAAAATTGCGAGGGCGGAGCATCTCTCTGCGAAATCACGGAGAAGGAGATGCCAAGAGGGCGAAGAAAGTGGTAAAAAGAGTTAAAGTTCAAAAAGACCGAGCGGTGCGCCTCGCTGGCCTTTGAAGTGGAGGAGGGTGCCAAAGCGGAGCGTGAGTGTGATTTAGTAGTCGAAAGGGGGATTTATGGAGTGTTTTCGGGAAGAGGAAATTCTACGCTTACGAGATCGAACGCGCATTTTTTTCCAGGAAGGAGATTCTATAGAGGCACTCCCAGTAAGTACGGCGCGATAAAGGGGCGCTAGAAACAAAACGCAGCGCTCGGTTGACCAAAGCAACGGAATAACTACTTTGTCCTTGCTTTCCTTTGACACGGTATTTTCTTTATTATTTATTTTCGTTCCACTCGTGTGCAAACATGTGCGCGGACGTGCATTGTTGTGTGTTATTCTGCGATATATTGTTTTTATGTAAATTTTTTGCGGTGCACGCCAAAGGAACGGGAAAATAGTGTTGTTTTACAAAGGTCTCGCTTGACTACTGTGTGGCCGTCAACAAAGGCACTCGTGTGGAATATTTTTGTCACTGGAATTTTTCAAATCACGAATGCGCGACGGTACGTGAAAAAGTTATGTTACGTGGTTGAAGTGATTTAATAATTTTACGAATCCTCTTGCCGGGAACAAATCCTTTTATTCTCTTGCTGGAAAATGTTTTGAAGTTGAAATCAAATGTCGAACTTTGAGCTTTTGTTTCATTAAGTTCTATTCGCTGTGACGTAACAAAGTTATCTCGTGATTAAGATGTATACTTCACAAATGTAGAAACATGCATTATTAATTGGTGCAACAAAAAGTTGACAAACAAAAATCTTATGACAATCATGCTCATATACGCAAAGCTCTGAAACATAAATACGTAAATATAGTTTCCATTTTCCAAATAGAAGAAAGATTGTTTCCTGTCTCTAACCTACTTGTAGCGTACGGTCATTGTATTTCAATTTAAGCTTTTTGGCTGTTAGCTACAGTTCCATATCGTATCAGCAGGGGTTCCTCACTTACAGCACAGGAAGACCTTACGAATATCTTTAAGCTCCGAAATAACTATGCGATTTTTCGAAGCCAAGGGACAACGCGTCATGCCTTTGTGGTCTAACTGTGAGTTATTTGGAATCCGTGTAATATTAGCAAGGATCCAGCCATCGATTTACAGGAAAAGTTGTTTTTAGTGGCGTGAAAAATTCTCATGACTGAACTGAATTACTTCAGATCAAGGAGAAATGAGTCCGTCTCGAAAGGGAACAATTGCGAAAAAGGAGGCCAAGCGAGGGGCTCCGAGTACAGCACAGCGGAGAAAGAATATAACCCAGGGATTCTATACGCTGATGTTGGAGTCGGAGAAGGAGAGCCGGACGAACATGGTAGCCGAGGAGGCGGGTAATCCTGGCATTTGAATAACACTCTCGCTCGGCCAGCCGGCAACGATACAGACGCGCAGACGTAAGGCGCGCTACGTGCGGTGTACTCGTAATCCCAGGATTTTCAATAACTGCGAGTCAAACGCGTATGTGTGTTTACGTGTGAGGGTGAGGGATAAGCTTACTATGGAATTCGAACGAGCGATGGAGATCAGGAGAGACTGGGAGTAAAGAAGATACCGACGGGTGGCGAGTAATCCTGGCATCAAAGTGGATAAATGATAATTATTGTTTAGGAGGTAGTCGCGTTATCTCACTCTGAGCCCCTTCTTTCCTCTGCTTGTTTTCTTGGATGCTTGGGTTGAACTGCGATCCGATTTTTTTTATCGATTGGCGCGTAACTCCTGGTTGGAATGGATAGTCTAACTTTTTTCATGTTTCTCAAATTTTTGTGATCAAGTGCAGGAAACAATTGGTTTATCGTGGTATTGTTAATTGATAAATTTTGAATTGTTACGATAAACGCGCTTGTGAACGAGTACAGAAAATAAGAGGGTGCAAAAAGCGAACAGAGAAATTGGTTGAACAAAACGAGTCTCAAACAATGTTACTTTTCCACGTGGCTTGCGCGCGTTGATGTGCGCGGGTGAGTGAGACTAGAGCACTTCAAGCATGAAAATTACATTTCACGAGCTTTTTGTCAGCGAATCGTATAATATGCCGCGTACATAAAATAGATGGAAGAAACAATTTCCAAGTCTGCTAGGATGGAGAAAAAAAAATGCACCCCATCTCTCGAGGCCCTTTTGTCTACCCAAGAAAAAAGGACTCGAAAAGGTGGCGAAGGAAAAAAGATGCGAGCGAGAAGAGAAAAGAAAAGAGAGATTGGAATAATAAGCTCCCCCCTTGGTGCTGCTGCGGCTACTCCCTCCTCCCCCCGTACTGCGATTCGAACATCTTCTTGCCGAGAGGATGAGGCAAGAATTCTCCAGCCAAACTAGCGACTAGCGAGTTTTTTCTGATTGGATTATTTGCCTCTATAGGTTGCCTGTGGCTACCCACCCTCTCTTCGACCCTCTGGTGTGTGATAACTATGAGTACATTTGAGAGAGAAAGAGAGAGAGAGAGAGAGAGAGAGAGCAAGGGGCCCGGAATATCGTTTTTCCAGTGGCAAAAATTTTCACGATAATGGTCTCTCCCCTGTTGTATACATGTACGTCCTCTCATATATAACCGCGAACGATACATTATGTACACGACGCTAGGACCACAAGCTTTATCGGATTATTAGAGTGTGTAATGTGTATTTTATTTTCTTTACTCTAACGGGGAAACGAGCCTCCACCCCTTTTTCGACAAGAATATCATTGGCGTCAAAGAAAACTTCTCCTCTTCCAAGTAGCTGAAAATATGTGAATATTGCTTCATACTTTACACGACTAGTAAAAAATTAGTTTATATTACATTTATTTTACTAACGAAAGCAAAGTTATATTTAATTATTAAATTTTACATCTCCTACACCAAATTTTACATTTTCAACTTTGCTAAAGCTTATACGATAAGACTAACATATTTTTTATTGTATGAAATGGACTAAAAAACAACTGTACTCAAATCTTCATATATAAGGTCAGCATCCTTATACAGACCTTAGAACATTGGTAAACAGCTCTATAAAGAGCTCTTAGTTTTTGTGAGTGAGCATGCACAGTTTTGGAATCAGAAACAATCAATTAATTTTTTTTTTAAGCCGCATGTCTGACCGAACAAGGTTTATACTACTGAATATGAGAATAAATTCACATTAAACAAGTGTCTTACTACAGAGCCAAGAGACAGTGATGTCCCTCGAATGTAATAAATAGTTTGTAATATTACTAGAAAATAATATTATTTTTCAGAGTTGTAAAATATACAAAATAAATGTTTCTCAAAGTTTTGTGTCTGACCAAATACGGTTTATACTACTGAAAATTTTGAAAATTTATCTTTTAATAAATGGCTAATCACAGAGTGAAAAACATTTGATAAATTCTGAACATGTATAACTATTTTTCAGTATTTTGAAATTAAAAAAATCATTCTTTTGTTACCCAAGAGACTGAATTCTCCACAAATATTTGATTATGTTGTATGTCTAGTCAAATAAATTTTGTATTGAAGTTGATTAAAATTTTTTGAAAGGCAAAATCTCTTCTTGTCTGTATTCAAACGTGTAAATCAAAGTATTAATTTAAAGAGTTGCGCGTGAAAAACTAAAACATTTTCTTTGAATGCTGCAGTATGTACATGAGAAATTTTTCCTTTAATTATTATTTCATTATTAGTAAAGCTTCAAATTCAAATACGAAAAATGCTATCTACTAAATTAGAGCTTACTGGGTTGTAAACTCTTTCAAAGTTTTAATTTGGATACCCTATTTCACAGTCAAAATAAATGTGAGTGGTATGACGCACGGAGGTATCTGTACGGAAGTATATAGGTGGGGCTCTAGGCTCCCTACCCTTGCGTCTCGTAACAAGGGGTCTTAGGTCCAGGATTACACTTTTTTTGCAATTAAAATATGAGTTATTTTTTTGGGTTGGGTTGTATCCATCGCAATAGTTTATCGACCGAATAAATCAAGCGTTGAAAAATCAATTCTCATTATCAACACATCAAATAACTTTCCAATCAATAACGAGGGCGCCATAAAAAAACCCAATACATTCCCACCGGTAAATTTTTCACCCAAAGTCCGGAGCAAGCTTTCAAACAAAAAAAGCCCTAGCATCATCGGCGTCGATACAAGCGAGCTAATTTAAATTTCAAATAAACATTGATTTTCATTTATTCGACCAGCGGGACCCCCCATAAACGTAAATTACCACGCGACTACTTTCTCTTCAAAAAATTTTTCAAACGCCGGTAAGCCGCGCACTGGGAGTTGACGCTGTACATATATACACGCGCCTCTGCGGTATCACGCTCGGCCAAAATAATTTATCGGCGACCGAGATTTACACGCGTCGTTATTTTTCTTATTACAGAGAGAGAGAGAGAGAGAGTCCCAGCACAGTGCCCGGCTATAAAACGCTGGCCAATAAAACGAGAACGAAGAAGGCGGGTGAGGCTCCGTGGCAGTAGCGAGATGTAAGATGTAGAGGGCCAGCGAGACATTCTCACTGTCGTTAAATAGCCCGGCTCTTCGGAAAGAGCATCGTAGCCCATCCCCGGCGAACGATATACCCATACTTCACTCGGTTTCGCGTCTTTGCGCGTAATTGGACATCATAATCTCATTAATCACCGGAGGCGGACAATGCCGCGTTGGGGTAACTTTTATCAAAAAGACATTAAGCGGGTTATTCTTCGGCGGGGCTCTTCGAATTACCGCCCGGAGAAATGAGTACCACCGACCTTCTTCTCCTTCCATCCGTAATTGCTGGCAGATAATTGCCATACAGATATTTATTATAAATTGTTTATTTTCCAAAATGGATGACACATCACATCGTTCGACTGATCAACGAGGACACTATACTCTGAGAACGTAGATATATGATTTTTGATTTTTTTTTTTTTTTTGATGCATTACATGTAAATATTTAAAGTATGCGTGAAATGTATCGGTGCACCGAGGCTTCGTTGACTCGCAAAATATGTGGGAAATATTTTTCAACGCCAAAAGCTATTGACTTTTCATGCTTGATATCGCCAGGAAGTTATTTTCATTATTTATTTTCCATCCAACGAGAGATAAAAATATACGAGAGTGGAATTTTCCAAGAATATTCCAACAATTCGTTCGATTATTTCTGCTTAATCCTCACGGAATTATCAGCGTGCATCATTTGAATCCGATTTTTAATAATAACAAGTATTTATTACTTGATGAAAAAAAAGGGACACGCATTGTCATATGCAGGAATCTCGTTAAACCATTCCGATGATTTTATTTTCGCGAGAATCGTGTAGTACAATGAATATTTTAATAACTTTTGGGTGAAGTTTAAAACTGCCATTAAAAAAAAAATTGTAGTCGAGAACAATTCTCAACCGCTACATCGTCATTAAACAACTTAGCCCCACGAGAACAATCATCATAAAAACAAACGAGTTGGCCCAAATCGACTCTTCGTATCGCTCAACCCGATATAAAAAATTCACGCAGATTACGTCCTCCCAGTGCACATAAATAATTGCATCCCCTCCCTCGATTAAAAATAGAATCCAACAACCGCGTACTCAAGGGAGAATATCGCTAAAAAACACACGTATCCACACAGAAAAAAAAAAAAAAAAAAAAAAAAAAAAAAAAAAAAAAAAAAAAAAAAAAAAAAAAAAAAAAAAAAAAAAAACATGTAGGGAACGGCATTAGAGCCGATAGCCAAAGGGTCGGCAAAACGAAAAACGTCCAGTTAACGAAAGTATGGCGATACCGTCGAAACGGAAAATTGAGCTCCCACGTGTATACATACGTCGCCGTTAGCCGAACCGTACGCGAAATAACGGCAGACGGACCCATTGCCCATTCATCCGTGCATGCATCGCACTGTTGAACCATATCCATACACAGTGAGAGAGAGAAAAGGGGGAGAGATAAAGCGATCGCGTGTACGTGGTGTTGGTCTTTACCCACCCGGAGGGTGGGAGGGAGAGATAGCGTCAGTTCTCCCGCGAGGCGCGGTGTATACACGCGGGACGAGCCGAGCGTTATTGACGTTTAAGCGCGCATAAAGTAAAATGGCCCCCCTGCCTGCGCGCCTAGCCCCAAGCCTAATCTCCGTGGCGCGCCGAATGTACGGGTGGTTCCGTCATAACGTTTCCTCGATAAAAGTGTGTCCTCTTCGTTCTCCTCCTCTTTTTTTTCGTCCCTTTTACCGCGGTCCTCCCTCCCACCCTTCTTTGTTTTGTAGACTTTTTTCCCTTCACTTTCCGGCTCTTCTCCCCCTATGTGCACACTTTTACATCGTTTCGAGCTGTACAACACTCGCTTCCTCTTCCTCTCGTGTTTTCGGCGCATTATCTCCGTTACGAGCGTCGGGGTGCTTTTTTTTATTCTCCATCCCCCTGTTTTGCCAAGAATTAACCCATTTTGCGTTCCACGAGCGCACTGTTTTTATTCCCAAGCGTACGTGGCAGAATCCACTTTTGATACCAGATTAACACCATGGACAACAGTACGTGCGTGTACTCTCACTGTTCTACTTTCCTATGTATGTAGTAAAATATCTTCTCATTGATCACGACCGCCCGAGCCTCGCACTAATTTGCGTCAGCGCCAAACAGGGCTATTCTCGAATCTCTACCTTCAACCACGACTCTTCGCAGTCCGATACATCCGCTTCTTTGACTTCCTTCTCTTTAGGAGTGCGTAACTCCATTCGGCTGGTCCTCCACGTGGTGATAGGTTTTAGCCAGTTGGAATCTAGCACTACCTTTCTATCAGGAAAGTGCCTACAGAAGCTTTCCTACACCACGTAAAAAAAAAAAAAATAATTGATCACAATGCTCAAAAACCTTGACTCTAAATGCAAATACTGCTAAGTAGGCAATGGTACAGAGAGGAGTTTATCTCTGGAGTATTTCCTCGATAGTACCACAAGTAATAAAGGCTGTGTCGTCAGGATATGTAAGTTAGCAAACGCTGGGTTTCAGCTGAGCATCGTTCCATTCCAAAACCAGAATTATCCCCACAGCCCGTAACCACGTCTACTTTATCCAACGACCAGCAAGCCAGCGAAGCTCTTGCACAAACTCGCTCGCTTTGCCCTTTTTTTTTCTCACCAAAAGCAGTAGGTACTGTGTGTTATTCTTCTCGCGAGCAAAATAGTGTCTCGTTTTCCCCGTTCCCCCTCCTATTAATGTTTCCTCCAACTCTCTGCAGCTCGACATCTCGGGAGAAACGATACCTACTCTCCCTCTCCCTTGATACCATTGTCTCGTTCTTTGTGCTTGCCGCCGGCGTCGCCACTGCCGTGTATCTCCGGCTCTGCATTTCCGGGGCCTCTTTTTCTCTCCCCGTGGATAAGGCAAGCTCGGCGTCTAAACGGCCGTTTGTTACGTGATATAAATTCTGCGGAGTCTTCCTCGTACTTTCGTTTCACCTGCTCTAATGGAACTGCTCTGCTAGTCCTCTCTCTCTCTCTCGTGTTGAGAGAAAGAAGTTTAAAGGAATGGGGAAATGCCGTTTTGGTGGCGTTAGTGTGGTGGCGAGGGCATCAGCAGCCATCCCGCGAATTACGTCTTTGCTGGGAAAGAGAGAGAAGGAGGGAGAAGGAAGTCAAGCTCTGGTAATTTTGTTGCTTGTGACCAAGGGTGGCTATAAATTTACATATTATCCCTGAAAAAGCTCGAGCTGGCTCTCCTAAAGCGAACCATTCGAGTTTTTTTCTTGGGTATCCTTTTCTGTCCCTTTGCACTTCTTATTTTTTATCGTTTCATGTTCGTGGATTCTCACGAATTCATACTGAGTGCCATTTCGGGTTATTTGCTCGGTCCGCGGTACTTACGGTCTTTTTACTCTTTTGCATCTTGTGGTGTAAGTGCTCGAGGAGTCTCAAGCACCCGAAACAGGGGATATCTCGAATCTTCTTGTTCCCCTTTTTCTTGCAATGAATTTTATCAAGAGACACCTAGATTACGAAGTTTTCATATTTTTCACGTTTCATCCTGTCTAATTTCAAGAGGGAACTTAAAAATGGTCAGAATTTATCTTATTTAAAATTAAAAAGTAAACAGAATTATTCTTTATCACAAGTCAATAATACTTGGGCTGAATGGAATTCCAGAAACATTAATTGCTCCCAAGGTTCTATGTGAATCTACCGAGCAGCAATTTCAATGTATCAAGGAATTGCCTGCACTTGTCTGCTTCTCTATTTTTTTCCTTCGTTTTGTTGCTTTTTCCTATTTCTATATGTATAGTAGTTCATGTTCACTGTAGTCATCCGATCTTTTTGTTTGCTAGAAATTATTTTTAAACACAAGAAATAGAAAATGAAAATGTGACGACAAACAGGGGAGTAAGGACAGCGAAATAATAAGACTAGTAGACTGCTAATGCCGGCAAACAAGAGTGCGATGTAAAATTAAAGTTCGCACCAAGTATGAACAAGGGAGGAAAGAAAAGAGAGGGAGAGAGAAGGACGAGGAAGGTTGTGCTAGGTGCAAGGCAAAGTTTTCCGCCTGTCCAGGTTGAGTTTGTCATCCCACTCCTTCTTTCTCAGCTTCGGCTAGCAGGTTCGAGATTCCCTCGAAGAAAACACTCCTCATTTTCTCTTCCTCGCCCTCAAGTCCCCATGCTAATGCATTGTAAATGTGTAATCTACTGTAATCACGTCTTTTGACTTCCAACAAATTCCCTCCGCGAAAAGGCTCCCTCCTCTACTTCGACTTTCACGTAAAAACTTGTTCAGCAAAGATTGACGAGACAGCTACAAAACTAGATTAACTTTTCAAATTTCCGGAGAAAATAATTATTAGCTTCATGACTGACGAACAAAAAAATCAAAAAACTTACAGCGGCAGGTATACATAGATTACAGTCCTGTAGGACTCGATCCACCACCCAGTAGGCGATGTACATGATATCAAGTGAGCGGTGGATAAGACACAGGCCATACGACACAAAAGTAAAGAATAGTTAGAATTGCTTTAAAAAACGTTATCCAACGATATTGAACGCGTCGCCTTTAGTAATTAGAAACAAGAAAAGAGGGGGCGTCGTAGATAGAAATTAAAGATCCTTAAACGCCCATAGTATCTGGTACCAAAATTCATTTATTATGAATTAATTATGCACAATTCCCACAAAAACGCGTGCAAAATACCATAGCTAATCCCTTTGTTAACAAATAAAACAATTTTTACACAGCTAATATACGAGGTTAGGGAAAAAATAAAACCAACCCATTTGACTATACGTAAACACGTTCAATTAATATGAAACAAATGCGAATTTCTAACTTTTAATGAATATTCGCAGTAGCGTAGGAGTATAAACAAACGCTGGCTGTACGAAAACCAATAAATTTGAAGACAAACAATGCAATTACGCGCAAGAGCGCCACGACCGGAGCAGCAGCAGCAGCAGAGAACAACAACGAAATAAAAAAAAAAAAAAAAAAAGTAGGAATAAGGAGCAAGTTGCTCGGGAGGTGTAAAAGCGAAGCAAAGTCGGGAAAAAGAGGGCGCCGGAGGGGATAAAAAACGCACGTCTACAAACGATTCATTGTGAGGGAAAATTAACGCCTTGTCGACAGCATGTAAAACACGAGAAAGCCTCGCAAGTGCGCGAGAGGTGCGATGAAAAAGTAAGAGAAAAAAGAGGGAGGGGAAGGGAAAGGAAACGAGGTACCGGTGGGGAGGGAGAACCAGATGGAAATGACGGAGCTCGAGGTGTATAAAAGACAGTTAAAAAAAAAAAAAAAAAAAAAAGAAAAAAACGAGGAGTCAAGACTCGAGAGCGTGAAAAGAAAGCGGCATCAGG
Source organism: Copidosoma floridanum (assembly GCF_036245765.1). Classification (NCBI taxonomy): domain Eukaryota; kingdom Metazoa; phylum Arthropoda; class Insecta; order Hymenoptera; family Encyrtidae; genus Copidosoma; species Copidosoma floridanum. Next base: position 5,896,018 of record NW_028321896.1, read on the forward strand.
AAGAGAGTCGAGAGGGAGGTGGAAGAAGCCGCTTTGCTTGAAATTTCGTCGCCGAGCTTAAAAAGTACAAGATCGACGAAGTCACTTTATAGCTCGAAGATGGAAAGAAGAGGAGGAGGAGGTAGCCGGGGAGATCGGGCACCGAGAAAACAAGGGACTTCCGCTCTTTCTCCCTCCTTTCCTGCCGTATACATCTACATATATTCACACACCCACCTACACTTACTCGAGACCACGAGGACGACGACGTCTAGAAAACTACGAAAGTTTTTCGATTCTTATGATGGCGTAAAACGCGGAGTGCGTCGTGTGCCAACATTTTTTTTTATCAACCCTCCCTCTATTCACCCGACAATTTTCCTCGTACAGCGAACGTTTAAGCAAACTTTTACTAAAAATAAAAAAAAAAGGCTCGTGCTATACGTATATTCACACACAATTATATCTTTCACGCGAATTTGGGGCTCGATAGATAAAGATAAACAAGTAAGATGGGGTGGAAACGGTCTTGTCGAGAAAACTTGAGGGCCAAGGGGAGGGAGTTAGTCGCGGAGAAAAAAAGGGAGGGAAGATTAAGGTGCCCTCGGCAAACTCAAGAGTTCGTTACGTCCTCGCGGACACGGTATCATTACAACTTGGCTTCTTCCATCTCTTTAGCCGTGGTATGTATATCCTTGGAAGGTTTTATGTATTTTCAGCCCCAGCAGATCTCAGCCCATAAATTCCCCGTTGCTGTTCTCTCCTGGCTATCTTTCTCCGCCTCCAGTGAGATATTCCTCAGTCAAACTGGTTTTTTTCCCTCTTCTTTTCATCGCGTTTCACAAGGTACAAGTGCAAGGCGTAATGCTGTAATTCCACAATTCAATTGGGAGCTCGGAAACGAGTTGGCTGGAATTTTGGATTGCACCCGTGTTCATGAGGAGCAGAACACATCAAGCAGTCTTCCTATTTTTCTGAAACTACATCCTCCACCTACGCTTCCTTTGGCTCGATTTATTGCCGTAAGCAGCCCCCGATGCATAAAATTTGGAATAATTCCACGATGTTCCATTACATACGACGAAAAGCTTTTACCGCCCCCTGAAAACCCATAAAACTTACCTAACGCAGTAACACCCGAGCGAAACATCATCATAGCGCAACGATTTCGTCGACGCACGCAGTCAGGCCAAAAGCACCTCTTATATCCCGCGTATACCAAAAGCTAAAAGTGCAACCACACCGAGCCCAAAACGAAATAAAACTATTCTCTCTCCTAGCTCGAGTCCTCCCTCGCGCTCTACCTTTCCCCCCCCTCTCGTAATAGCTCGAATCCCACTAAAAGCACCCGGAAAATCCAATTCCGGTAGTAGGTGCCGCCGAGGGTGGAGCGCATCCCCGCCCGGCTCCGAGCTGTCAAATAACATTCTCAATATTTCAACAGCAGGAGCAGTGGCGGCGGCGCGTAAGCGAATTTCGATCGGAAGAGACTACCTCCGCCGCGACCCCCTAAACCCACCGAGGGGTGGGCTAAGCGACTACTCTCGCAAACCCTCTTATACCTTGTGCGCAGTGTATACATTGTGCATAGTGCTTGTGCAGCAGAACCAGGTACCTCTCCGCCACGCCGGGGAATCTCGGCTATTCCGAGAAAATAATTATTTCGAATTAATTAGCGGTGACGCCACAACGGGCTCCTCCCTAACGTGCGCGAATGTTGCGGTGCATACGGTGCACCAGTGGCAGGATTGAAAAGCTCAGGGATAATATCGATGCAGAAGAGAGAGAGAGAGAGAGAGAGAGAGAGAGAGAGAGTTAGAGGGAGCAGGGGGTGGGTGGATGTGAATTGCTCGGGAAATTGGTATGTATCTCTGGTTACTCGGTGGAAACGAGGCTAGAGATACAGGTTTGAGGGGTGTGGGGGTGGGGGGGAAAGGGATATGTATGAATGGAAAAGAGCCGAGAGCGACTGGCTGGTGAATTGTGATGAGAGGGAAAAAAAATTGCGCCAATTCTCATTACGGCGTGATTCGCAGTGGCTCGAGTGGCTCGCCGATGCTCTCTCTCTCTCTTTCTCTCTCGGGATCTCGTTTATTCTTTTATTAGTCTCCCATCTTTGTATTATCTCATTATTATTTTTCTCCCCTTTCCAGCCCCCATCTGCTCCCTGTGCCTCATTTGCATGCTATAATTGCATCAGCTATGCTGTTGTTTGCTTTCGATCTACTTCAGCCTTTTTCTCTGTTCGATGCCAAGCGGAAAAATAATGTTAAAGGTACCTCCCAAACTTAAAATTTGTTTATTTATACCGTCTAAAAAAATTAACGGATGAATGAATAGTAACCCTCTAAAAATTGTACAGCAGCCAAAGTATAAATCAGTGTTATTTCACAGTGTCGTTGTTACGGTTCAACAAAGAGAGACACACCACCCCGGGAGAGCGAGAAAAACATTCGTACGCAAAAAATACGGGTCACCGTGTAATCAGCAGCGCCGAAAAATAAAAACCAACAGCTGCTTCTCTCAAAATCCAGGAGGTAAAAAATAAAAAATAAAAAAATACCAAAAAGCAAACAAACTATTATACAAATAGAGCCTCTCCCGCGAGCACGTACTTTCATCCCTGTCGATATTTGTTTCTCATTTCAGCCCAGCACTCGTACCCTGGTTATACACATACCCGTACGTGCTGCGAGCCACCAAAATCCCACGATATCCAATCGCCCGGTGGAACCCCCGCGTCTCGTATTTTTCCACCAGAGACACACACTCGCCCGCACAGCTTTTCATCATTTCAGGGCAACGTTGTGTGTGCACGTGTTTGCCGCACAACGGCAACGGTAGAGAGAAAAAAAAGCGCCAGCGAGATTATCGGCAAACAGCACCACCGATCCACCACCAACGCCACAGCGCATAGAGAAAATGAGGGAAGGAAGGGGCGAGAGCGCGAGGGCGGAGCGAAAACAGGCAAAAGCTCTCGAGGTGGAAAACAGCTCGAAAAACAAACGCTAGCACAGGGAGTTCCTCGTGGAAACCGGGAATTATAAATCGCGCCGAGGAGCAAGTTTGAATTTGCCAGAGCTGCCGAGGGGAGCCTATACACTGTACAGGCTATTCTTTCCCCTGGTTCTATTCTCCTGTATATATACAGGTTCATTGTGTCGCCTCTCACTTTGCCGTGCGTGTGTACATGCGCATCGGAAATTCGCTCGGCTATATGGATGCACAAACGCCCCGGCGTTAGCGGCAAAGTTGGGAAAACTGGTTAGCGATATGGGGAAGCGATGACTGACGTGGAAAGATATTGCGATTGGTCGAGTGAGTTTGAGAGTGGGGGTGTAGCGATAGGTTTCTCCCTTTCTTTTTTCGTTCAGCACCCTCATCGGGGGTCGCTTTGTTCGCGTCGACGCGCTGCCAAAGATGAATTGGCTGTATGGAAATCGAGAGCTTGATTGTAGCTCTACGGGAAGTATGATTTTTCTTCACGTGCGTGTCAACGCGTCTTCGAAAATATAATTAACAATGAGCGTTGGTAATAAATGGGTTATTGTTGCGAAATTTTTTTCTCGTACCATCATTGTACATTTTTATTGAATTTTATAAATTTCAAAGCCTATGTGTTACGTTTAAACAAAAAAAGAGAGATAGCGATAGAAGTGGTAATTTTGTAAATTAAACCCCACAGACCTGAACACCGAGCGAAGCTCAACACTAAATTTGTTAATGCTACTTAGGTATAGGCAAAATACTGAATATTGACAATTTATCTGGGCTGTAATACGCTACCTAAAAAAAAACTTTGATTACACACACATCATCCCCATGAACATATTAGCGCCGATCCCCGTAATAAGCAGATTAATTAATCGCGAGTAATACCGCCTATTCAGTGCCCTCGACATCGTTAAATAATGGAAATTTACATTTTAATCGCTGAAGGGAGCCGGGGAAATATATATAGTTGGCCCCTTTCAAAGGATTCACGCGTCGATAATGATATCCCTCGTCGTTACGCACGAAACATCGCAATCTCTGTAAACGAGACTAATCCCGTTCACCCACTATTACTACTATACTATTATTATTATTATTATTATTATTATTATTATTATTATCATTATCATCACACTGCGTTTAATATGCAGCTACGGTTATACTATATGTGTACGAGGAAAAACCCGAGGCATAGGGGTGGAGGGTGTCTTTGTCATGGAGAAGGAGGCGAAGAGCCGGAATTTCACGTGCGATGGAGCGTTTGTGCATATGCGAAGGCTGTGTGTAGTTGCGGTAAACAGATTCGAGACGTTCAAAGGCAGGCGCACAACGGGTGCAGTGCCCACGGTATACCCCGTACACCAGGGTGTACAGACGAGCAGACAGCTCTGCGCATAATGTGGATACAAGCGTGGAGAATTGGGATACAGTGAGGTGCAGGAGCGGTATTTGCGCTCGGCTGGCTGGTGCATGTATATGTACATATATGTATAGGGTAACGTTTCTATGGGCGCAGGGGTTGTTTGGGTGGGAATATATACGGATGGATTCGACCGGTGGATAAAGATTAAGGTGGTCAGCTGCCATTGGGCGAGTTTACACGCTTTGAACGATTAGGTACTAACGAGCGCTTTCATGCGTGACTACCTACTTGAAGCACACCGCAAAATTTATGGGTATTAAATATGATAATAAGTACGTTACATGTAAATAAATATTTTATACAAATTTTTTTATTATCACAATCAGTTTTAAGTACAGTTGATGTACTGTAATTCACAGTTTTGTACTTACGAAAAGATGAAAACTGCAGCTGAACTCACCTGCAAAGGAAAAGAGAAGCATGAGTTAGATTGTACTAATTTTAATACAGTAGACAGACATATAAACATGTAACGTGTCGTTATTTTAAGTATAATATTTGAATGAACATTATGCATCACTAAAATACAAGTTCTATGAAAGATGAGTTGACTTTGTACAATGAAATACACCAAGCAGTTGGACCTTTTAAAAACCCAGAGCAGCCATTAGCAAGATCATTAAAAAAAGTTACGCGACCCGTCCACTTGAGCAGACATCTCTCCCCCTAATCACTCGTGTCGAGTAATATTTCGCTTCATGCAGGGTATATATACCTCGTTTCTTTTGTGCGGGCAACAAAAAAACTGGGTCACTTGAAACCGGACGAGTTAAGTGTCTGCCTCATAAGCTCCGGTGGGTATATATAGCACGGCCACTGCGCTTTTGAGGAGGTGCACGAAGATCCAAGAGACGCGGGAGGAAAAAGAAAAAGGGACTGGCCAACTGACTCTTGGTATATAGACCAAGTTAATAATGCAGAGCGGCTCAACGAAACTTTCGACTGTTTCATCGCGCCCGTCGCTCTTTTCTACTTCTGGCGACGCGCAAAAAGTCCCAGACGCCGGACAAAGGGAGGCCGAACGCAAGCTTTTCCTATACATTTTTTTTCCCTCGCTGTTACTTATCGCGAAGTAAGCTCTGCCAAGTGTATTATAAGCGATTCTTTCCCCTTTCCCCAGACGTCGGATTTGCGCGACGAAAGTCTTTAAAATCCTTTTCGTTCTTGCGCCAAGTGTATGCACGCGTCTGCTCGCGTCCTTTCTGCTTTTTTCCCTTGTAGCGTCAGTGCGGGTAATAAAAAGCAACGCGTCCCTATAGTCCTACTCTTTCGAGAATCTCGTTTTTTTCTCTCAAACAAACAAAAAAAAAAAGAAAAAAAGAATCGGTGTAAAAAATTATAAAAAGTTTGCTCAACTTTGTCGACCTAACTTTGCTGCGAGCTCTTTTTCTCTGCGTTTATTTCCTACTTCTTCCTCCCTAGTTTTATCAAGGGAGTTCATAGATTCTTGCAATTTAAAATTTTTAACCAAAGATTCCGGACAAACGAAAAATCATGTAATTAAAAAAAAAAAAATAAAAATGTTGAACGAGAAATCTCAATTAAAACAAGTGCAGAGCGCAAGAGGAGAGACACTCCAAAAACCAATAATTTACAGAGACAACCAAATTTTTGTTCGTACATTCTCGTACACTAGTAACTCGCATCCAGCAATCGTAGCTACCAACCTCAATGCATTTATTTAATGAATTAAACCACGCGTTTTCTATCTCCCCTGGATTTTATTTGTAGTACATCCATACTAAGGCCGATATACGTACCATAAGCTAAAATATCGGCGCTTCGAATTTCGTGCAAAATAAATAACGCAAGCGTCGATGGGAGGACAATACGTAGTTTTGCCGTCGACCAACCAGACAGTCAAGTTCTCTGATGCTGGCCAGCCACTATTTTGCACAAAGTGCACCGGTCACTTTAGTATCTATTACGTGGGTACGAATATTCCTCGAGTTGACACCTTTTCCTGAAAATTTAATTTACCGAGCACTTTGCCGGACTTGCGCGCGTGGCTCCATGTATACGGGGCTCCACATTGCGCAAAGCTCTTACTGGTGAATTGAAAAAAAAAAAAAAAAAAAAAAAAAATGCTTACGATCGCTTAGGATTTGGGTAAACTTGGTGGTTCGTTTTGATAACGAATTTAATCAGCATAGTTTCAAGTAGGTCAATTTAACTGAAAAAAACTTATTTCAAGATAGTTCCAAGCTCGAGTATTGGTCCCCCATATCCAGTTAAAACTTCGAGAGATCTAAAAATATTGGCAACAATTTTGATGTACATCATTTAAGTGCCCTACAAAAAATATATACCCCATTGAGTCTGACTACTCGTTGGTTTTTATTATGATCTGAAAAATAATTATCACCAAACCTGAATGACTACTTAGACATTTAAGTGGTTTGCCAGTTTCTACAACTAAATCCGCAGTATCTAGGTCAAGTCCTGATTTTTAAGGAGATTTAACTTGACTCTTCTTCTAAGCCTAAAACATTTAGATCCTAAATCTGTTTGGATTTAGGATGAGATCATTTTTCGAGAGAATTGCTCCATTTTTCAGTAGTATTAGTCAATGTAATGTCAGACCAATTGAAATCCCCTATGAATTTGATGATTTTCCTATTCTGGGTAAGTCTCTTACCCTTGACATTTACTATTGGACGTTATGTGTTCTTCCTCTCTCTCTCTCAGCAGTCTCCTCACTTCACCTGTGGTTAATGCCGAAGTTTTTAGCTTCTTGAACAAGGGCTGTCTCTCAGCATGTGCTAGTCCAATATATCAGTTTATGTGTACTGGCAACTGGAAAAATCAGAAGGAAAAACGTCGGAATGAGTTTCCTTTTGACTATAAACAGGTACAGGTGTATAGGATTTGTGTGCGTGTGTTCTCCATACCTCTCTTCGTCTTTTGCTCAACTCACACGTCGGGCGATCCGCCAGGCTGTCTATGACCACGAATTTCCGGCTCTCAACGCGCGTAAAGCCCTTAAATCGTTTTCTGCGCAAGCCAGAAGAGAGAGAGAGAGGAGGGGGGGCAGAGAGGTTGGATGGAGCAAAGCGCGAAAGTGACGAAAAAATCGGAACCTGGCGATCCTCCAGGCTCCCTCACCTTATCGCCCGGGGCCCACCCGTTACCACCTCTCTCTCTCTGCGTCCTACGGTAACTGACTCTGCTTGTGGTCGCCGGATCCGTTTTGCAATTACGAAAACGGAACGGCGCCTTCGAGAGCGAGACGGAGGAAAGAGAGCCAGTCGTCGTCAATGCCGTTAAATAGAAGAGGAGGTCAGGATGCTTTGCCAGCTCGCAATGACGCTTGGGTGTCGAAGGAAAAGAGCCGTGCGCTTTTGGATGATGCTCGTGTCGTGGCCAAATCGAGGTGTCTGAAACGTGACGTGGAAATCAAGGTGGAGGTTTTCCGCTGATTTTTGATTCAAATACGAAAGTCACAAGTATCTCGCTTACAAGAATATCGAAAAAAGCATGAGTATCGGGGCGGGTATACGTGGGCTCTTTCAAACCGAGTAGGGAGGCGGAAATAATTCCGAGGACCAATAGCCAGTTGGGTTGTAGCCAGTGAACCAGATTTCCAGGTGAATACACTCGGCCGGTCGTACGCGAGTATTTTTCTTTTTAAGAATTTCCTTTTGCTCGAAACGACACTGAAGGATCTCCTCGGGCTCAAAAGAAAATCTGATTTTCCATTTACCTTCCGCGTGTGCTCCTCCGACGGCCAATGGTCGCCGCGTCCCTCCCCACAAGAGGGTCTCTAGGTATACGAGCCAAAGGCTGGCTCCGAAGGAGAAACCCGAGATGTGCGACGCGAAGACATCGCGGACAAATGGAATGAGAATCCCCGTCTGCCTCGCTGGAACTTCCAAATTCGATCTCCCGTCTTGCGCACACCGAGGAAAGAAAACTTGAAAAATTACCTGTGAAAGATTAGTTTTCCTCCTCATGAGTTTCGCGGAATCTCTGTTGTGCACAATGCTGCAAGAAACTTGGACCTCGATTCGTCCAGCTAACACAACTATTTGCCAACAGCCCAATTTATAAGCTCTGCGATACAGGTATAAAACCACGCACTAGTGTATAGGCGACTCAAAATTATGGGAGAGCAACAAAAGCCAGAAGCACTTATAAACCCGTAAATACTAGGAGTTATTATCGAAGGGAAAATTAATTCGGAAAATCGAGGTGGTGTCGGTGGTCTTGGAGTAAAAAGAAAGGACTAAACAACAACGGAGCGAGCGCAAGAGAAACACAGACGAGAGAACGAGACATAAATCTGTGTACAACAGCGTCGGAGTGGAAGCCAGGAGGGAAGGAAAAAAAAAATTTAGGTGGCAGTGATACAGTTCCGGGGATCATAGCGGAACGTGACAAAGCTCCGAACGCGCCGGTGAAAGACGTCGTGGCGCCCGGCACGTCGAAAACGAACATCAACGATCCTTTGTCCCCCCTCTTCCATCCACCAAACATTGATGCCACTACAGCGTATTTTGTACAGCCTAGCTCGCGGCTGAAAAATTATTCTTCCACGCGCGGTATAGTCACTCTACCAACTCATTTGTTCTCCTTCATCTCTACGCTTGCATAGGCCTTACACTACTTTGAGTGATGGCGAATCGATTTGAGCTCATATAATTGTTTGCGCTCCATGAAACCCGTCCGAGCACTCGAGCTGACTGTATCTTTTGTGTGATTAAAAGATAACACGCTTCGTTTGATTTCAAAACGAGGATTCTGATCTTTTGATGTTGACACATGGATAAACGAGGGCTTTTTCAACGAGTAAAAGGCTCTTTTGGTAGCTGTTTCCCTGTAATATGCCAAGTTTATCAAATTTAAATCAACAGAACGGTTACGAGTGCAAGGAAAACATACCCAACTGCGAACGCGCCACTTGGAACGAAGATTTTTCATTTTTTTGTCAACAATTCCGTTTACGAAATATTTTAGCCGCAGAAACATCGGGAGGACCCGAGAGCAGTTATCCAAAGCTAGTCGTCCTTTACCAGGGCCCTCCTCCGGACGAGAAAGATCAGGACTCGCGATACACACACACACACACGTGCAGTGTGCGTCTACCGTGAAGAATCGCTGAAGAGCCCTCGTCTCTTCCCCGTAATCTCTGTCGCTCACTCGCTTTCCCATCTCCGTCTCGCATTTTTTTTCCTTCCCCTTTATCTCCCTCGTTTCACTCGCGTATTTCGTCCTTGCAAGGATAACCGTTTATTCGATATATTTGGACTGTGCCCCTCCTTCCTAACTCTCTATTTTTCCCTCTTTTTTTTTTATTTCTCAACATACCTGCACGACGTCCCGAAGCAAAGAGAGATCTGCAAGGTATTTACTTTTTAAGGACTCCTCTTGTCGGAGTTATGACCTGTTTTTCTGTGCCTCGTCTCATCTTCCCCGTACCTTTTTTATCATTTCATGCTATGCACCTCCTTCGATGATGTTGCAACTAAGGAGCCAATTGAATAATTCAAATTCACCGATAGCACTTGTTTCCTTGTCTACAAAAAATTGCACAATTTCCATCAAAACTCTCTAGATAAACTCCTGGTCTTTCAAAAATATACAACCCCGGTACGATTGGTCAATCATCACATGTTCCATCAAATCAACTCGCCAGACCTGTTTACCGACAGCGTGCAATTTCAATGACACGTGCCTGCTTAAAGAGACGATAAAAAATTTTATTACTTAAACGCCAGCTGCGAGCGAGAATAAAGACCGGCCAAAGCTGTACAGTACGGTCTCGTGTCATTGTCCGCAAGAGTCGCATCGATTAATCAGAATACATGCACGTACACGTATGGTCCGTACCGAGTTCTGCTTTTAGCCCATCACACAATATAATCCCTCGTCCGTTCCTTCTCTCGTCATCTCTATCGGTTCGGTCAATTAATTATCCAAAATCATAGCTCATCTCGAGTCAGCGCATATATATGTATCCTCTCCGTCGTCGTCTGCTCGTATTGAACCGAGAAAAAAGACAGTCGAACCCATACAGCGACGAGAGTATAGAGGGGGCGATGGGGGATAAGAGCGAACGGTGGGGAGGCTCTCTTCAGGAGGCAGCGTTCAATTAAGATAATGAAATGAAATTTCGAGCCCGATTTAATTAATCTAGATCCGAGGCATCGTCCGGGGTGGGTGGCCGATATCGTTTCGCCGATTCCATTTCTCGCTGGTTTCCGGGATATCGAAACTAATTTCTTCGGCCGGAGCGAAAGACGAGTCTGGCGTGTACGTGTGTATGGGAGCCCCGAGCTCTTTCTCCCTTGCGCTTCATCCATACGTGTATATATATACACCCCAGCTCTTGCAGCAGCTATTCGATTCCCATCATCGACGCATACACGCCCGGCCCGACCGGCTCCGCTAAAATGGATTTCGACTACGTGCTCATTAGAGATGTACTGCTAATTGACCTGTAAATTTCGCGCGATCGAATCTAGGGATCGTTCTTTGATTTCCCTTTCTCGACTGCACCCGTTTCTGAGGAAATTCCACCGAGTGAATACAGGAATTCTCTCATTTCCCGGCATATATCGGGGGTATGCATGGCAGTACATTAAGAGAACGTTCATATATTTTTTTCGCATTGCGTGTCGGTCCTGTGTAGCAAATGATATATCAATACGAACTTGTTGTCGTTTGATTATATATTGGTTTAAGTTTTAACTGTGTCTCATCGTACATTTCAATCTCGTTAATAATAATAAAATGGTATGTTGGTCAATTTAATCAAAAAATATGGAAATAGTAACACGTTGGATGATACTTGGTACAATGAGTAACGCACACTCAATCTTTGAGTACAAAACTATTAATTAGTAATGCATTTATGTGGATCCGACGTATTATGCTACTTTTATCCAAAGTTCACCAAGTATGATTCAAGTATAGTTATTCTGTCTTGCTTAACAAACCGATGACTCGGTTGAAGTTGGTCTTACCATAGTGAAGTGAATTTTCGTAGGACACTGAAAGACGTAACCTGAGACTTCTCGACGTAACGTACTTAATCTTGTAATTCTTCATCTAATTTCGCTTTTAATTGTTCAGCGAGCACAGTCTCACTATTTGGCTTGACACTGAGAACTTAGCTAGCAGTATCTAGAATAAAGATTCAAAAGTGGATAGGCGAGACGGTGTTGTAATGTAGTAGTTCTGGTTTTAATTTTGACGTCTACTTTCTGTAAGAAGATGAATGTATCAGCGAAAACTATACAAAACCTCCTCTTGTCAACTCATGTTATCAAAGATCTGTCATTTTCAACATCACCGTCAATCAATGAAATGTCAAAACAACCAATTCGCTCGTCAGCTTCATGAATGAATTGTTGTACATATGCCATGGGGTGATTCTGTAGTGTCCTCTCTCTACCTCTTCCTACGAGACTATACTCGTAAGTCAGTAATTCTCCGACCTAATCGAGCTTAATTGTGAATGAGTTGATCAAGTTTACCTATACTTCCATCATCATATGTCATCCGTATGTATGTACATACATTAGAAGGGGACTTTATCTTTATCTTTATGACTCTGTATTCGCATTGGTATCTTAGCCTCTGCCCTCGTAACTAAATCCATTCATTTGCTTTTGTCCTCGTATCCATACCTGTTTTATTTTTATCTCCATGTACTTTATTCTTCATACCGTCTCTAGATCACAGTTTTGTCTCGACTGAACTTGTTAGTACTTTGTGTTTATCTACGTACATTGGTAATTTATGAGTATTCGTATCTCTATGGTACTCACATTCATTCTTTTTTTCTTCAAATATTTTTTTTAACATTATACAATCTTCCCCCAATATTTACGTTCCTTACCTACTTATTTTTTCAGTTTAAAGTTTTATTTATACTTTTACATATAATTCTTCAATATTTTTGTTACCTGGTACATCTTAACCCGAGTCCTGATGCCTATGCTTCTACATAATAGTTATTCGTTGTTTAAGTTTCACGAGATCCATTCATAAAATACTTGAATACAATTCTTGTCTTATCCAAGATTTTTTATGACGTACAACTCTGAATAACCTATTTAATTCAAAATTTCTTACAACTCAATTAAAAAAAAAAAAAATGGTTGTCATGACCCGAGAGGAAAGTATGACCCATTGTCCCCACTGTTTTGTGGCACCTACAAAGTGTACTTGTACTTATTACGAACATGATTTTTTTTCTGCCTCAATTGAAAATACAAGATTTTTTTACGACTTTAGAATTGGAAATGCAACATAACCTCTAAAATGGAGGTTCCGAAACATTCGTCGTTGGAGGCCGTAATTCAATGTTACGTTTTTTTTTGTTTTTCACTTTGAGCCTCTCTGTCTTGATCTGACGTCTCTCCTCCAGTTTTTGTACACGCGGAGATGTGCGAGTGTATGTAGATCTCAACTTTGTGTGTACGTACACTTGTAGGAAGAAAAACTTAAGTGGGTTACAGAAGTTTCCTGCTGCTGTTGTTCCCTAACTGCGCTGTTGAGTTTCGCGAGGGTGGGAGACGGGAAAAGAGTTTAATCAATCTTCCTTACCCGTTTTTACGACAGGAAAAGAAAATTTTTTTAATTTATCCCCCTTTATTCTTGCTGCTAATGTACTTATAAACTGATTTGTCGTTAGTTACAGATTACACGAAGTGGCTCGTGGAACTTTGTTATTAGAGCTCGTGCTCGGAATTTAATTACTTTGGGAACGATTCATTTTTTATTCAACTTTTTTACTCTTACCATGCACAGTTAAGCATATCCACAACATTATTGTAAAAATCCAAATGGCACTTTGACGGATTCAAGCTCCCCATTCGATAAAGCTCGATTACCCGATGAAAAAAGCCAATAAAAAACGTAGTTAATTGTTGTTTCCAGGCCATTGATTCAATTAGTGCAGCGTCAACAGCCCATTTAGTTCAAGGGGCATCAATCAATCGATCGCAATCAAATGTCCCGGCACAACATTCATTAACCCCACGCGGCCTCCTCCTGTACATTATGTATGCATTTGCATGTCCCTCCCTTTAGTGGGACAAACTCGGGAGTATTGCGAGGAACTTGAAATTTTCCGTATGAAATTGCCCTGCCTCTGTCCCCTTGTTTCGCGAATCTGGAACGATCGAAACTTATGCGGCTATGCGACCACTCTCGAGCGCGCCACGTGTGTGAATATATGAATGGGTGGCAGGGGGTGGTCCAAGTTTGGGCGCATTTTAGATCAGCTATTCTCTGACCACTGCACAACCGATATGAAACTATGCGCGTAAATTTCCACCCCTGTGCTATTGCTGCCTCTGCAGCTGCGGCTCCGATTTCACCTTCGAACTGCCAAGCTTTCTGCTCTGCCGGGCTTTGTTTCGCGGATTTGCTTACCCTTATTTGCTCACTATTGTTGCTTACTCGTTGCATACAGAGAAGTTTTGTTTAATTTGTTTGGAAAAAAAAAAAGTTAACACATTGCAAGCATCGAAACATGTTGTTTGAGGAAGAATCCATCGGTATTTAACGTGTAAATAAGTAAGTAAGTGGTATACGAGATGAGTGGAAACGCGAGTCGAGTTGCCTTGATAAAAAATGACGGAACCGTCGACGAGTTGAACGTGATCTCGTTTCATCAACACCGAAACGCACGCAGGAAAACATAAGCAGCGGAGGCCGTGGTACATATACCTTGGAACAATCAAAACACAGCTATCAAGCCAAGCTGCTAAGACACCCGTAAATAGTTTACGTGGAGGACCGATAAGGAGGGAGGGATAAAAACCCGCGCGTCAAACAGCGTCGATGGCGTTGGTAAGTATACGTTCGCTTGCACGGAGGTGGAATTACACGGCGGGGGACGCTTAATCATGCCGTCAGAAGCGCGTCACGGGAAGGGCAAAAGCCAGGGGCTCCCCTAAGCGCGGCGAAAGTTCAAAGGGACCGCCCCATCGGAATGCGCGGTCTCGGGGCTCAAAGGAAGGGAGGAACAAAAGCCTCGACGGATGCTGCTGATAATTAACGAACCAAGGCAATCAAGCTCGCCGGGACGGGCCAAACGACTGATACACCGGTGCGGCGTGTACACCAGGGAAGGGGGGGAGCTTTCGAGCAGAAGCAGTCCGACGCTAAGCCCTCCAAGATCAATCTGTCGGATTTAATTTCTCGGGCGCGCGCGTCCTTTCACCGTGTCCTTCCTACTCCTCGTTGCGACGAGCCGGCCCGAAATGGCTTTTCGAGAACCACACTTGGACCGAACGAAGCAGTGTATGGAAGAAGGAGATGACGAAGAAGATGAAGAAAGTCTCTCGGCGGTAAATAGCGGCGGATGTGCTCGCCATTCAGTCGCAGACCTCGGCGCCATAATTAAAAGATAGACGCGAGGGAAGAAAAGAACCGGGGATGAGACGACGGGAGTGGGGCGCATTCGCCGTGAGCTCGTCGAGTTAAGCCACGCGAGCGAATTACACTGACTTCTTGAATCTTGCCGCTGACAGGGGGGGGGGGTGGGGCTTGCTCGCGACGACTACGACAGTACGACAAAGACACGGGGCGAGGAGAGAGTGTCTTCTTCCTCGATCTCTCTGTCTTGTTTATTTCCACCACAGCAGTATTAAGCTCTTCGGTCTTTCTCTCGCGGATAGCTCCGGGAGTTTAAGTTCCTCGCGCTCGTGCGCGTCTAATTGACGCTACTGCCCTTCTTCTCTTGAACCACCCCCCCTTTCCCCTCCCCTTTGTTTTCCTTCCGCGTAATCTACCGCGCTGGCTGACGAAGGGAGGCTTATTTATTCTCACCCGGCTCTTTATTTTCCACCCTCTGGCGGACCGGCTCCTTCTTTCATCCGCTTTATTTCCGCCGTTTCTTATCTCTTCTGTAGCTCCACTCTGAAACTCTCTATATATCTGCCGGCTCTTCTGGCGAGAAGATTTTCCCACTTTCCCTTCTATTACGCCGAGGTCGCTGTACTCTCGCCGAGCTCGTCCATGTGTGCGCATATGTATATACATATGGAACCCCACGTCCAGAGCACGGGGTATAATAAACCCCACATTCGCATACTTTCTCCGCCCAGGCAGCCCTGTGTGCGCCGCTCTTTCTCGAGCGCCCCTTCCTTGCCTCCCTCTAAACGTTGGATGACACGCTGAGATGTTACCAACTTCCGAGCCTCCCCCCCTCAGCTCTCTTTTCGGGCTATCTCTCTCGCCCGCGGATCCCCGACGTAAGTAACCGCAATCTCCGGCTCGAGACTCGCCTCCTCCTCCCACCCACTAGACTTGCTTTCCTCGGTCGCGCGCTTCTGGAGCGACGAGAGACGACGTATAAGTCACCGGGGGAAGGCGGCACCAACTACGGAAAGTAGGAGCCCGTAGTGCTGGGAATGAACTGCTCCACAGGGACGATGAAAGGGTGGAATGTTAGAGCAGCCAACCAGCCCTGCTGCGAGATGAATTGATTGCCGGGTGGGTAATCGAGATCTTCTTGAATGTGTACTCCAAACGGTAAGGGGGTGTTGTCAGACGATGGTTGGCAGTGGTGAGATTGCCATGATGTGTGTAGATTGTTCATTTCGACTTGATCAAATTCCCAGCTGGAGTGTCCCTGCGTACAAAACTGGATAAACGTTAGGACACGTTCACAAGCCATCTCGCTGATCGAAATCAAATTCAATCCAAGTTTTTCCGAGATTCCTTCGAACCATACCTCAGTCGTAAGTTTGATTCCTCGTTCGGTTTCCAAACAAAACTCGTGCTTCGAGCCTCCCCCCCAACACCAACAAGGCTCCACAGTTCGCTTGATGAGCGAGAAAAAAAAAGAAAAAAAGAGGTCTTCAGAGAGGGAGGAGGTATCTCCTGTCAGAGGAGGAGGTGGGGACCAAGGGAAACTTTGGCCTCGCGGAGCTCGTGCTTTCATAACAGCGGAGTCTCCTCCGCAGATCCAATAAGCCATTTCTTTCCACGCATCAGCGCCTGGCCCTGTGTATTAGCTATAGCTTCTCGTGGTAGCAGCAGCCGATACACATCGGGCGATATATTCCATCAGCGTCGGCGCGCTTTCGTATCAACAGCCCTTCCGTCCCACCCTCCCGGGGATGTACAGGTACATGTATAAGCAGGGTGAAAGGCACCGAGCGAGAACCTATAGCCTACTTGCAGGGGGTATATTTTAGCGCCCCGTTCGGTGTATACATGAGCGTTATACGCATATATATATATATATATATATATGTGTGTACATCTCCACCTCCCCGCATCTGTACTTGCCCGCGTGTGCGCGCAGGCCACGTAAATAACGTCGTTGTTCTCGCGTGTAAAGTTCCTTCGACCTCCATCCCGTGTGCTTTTTTTCCCCCTCAACTCTTTACCCTGCTCCTTCGGAGGGGCGATAAACCACTCTTTCTTTCGAGGGAACGAGGATTAGGAGGGTGGTGAAAAAAACGTCGATGCTGTTTTCCACTTTTCGGCGCGTCGACGCGACGACGGCTTTTCTATCTGTCTGTCTTTTGGCTGCCCCGCGTGTACACCGTGTGCGCGTAGCACGGACTTACGGTTGGATTAGGATTTCTCTTGGAAATTCAGCCACGGGGAATATACATATATGGTATATACATGTGGAGCTAAAATAGCGCTCGATGCCTGCGAATATATATACATGTATTGGGGTTAAAGAGGATCTGTCTGTTTCTCTCCGAGTGTGCGGGTTTGTTTTGGCTGCTGTGTGTACATTGTTTTGGGTTTGACAAGAATTTTCACTGCTTTCGATTGCCGAATGGGTATGTGCTTTACGTAAGAGATTATTCGAGCTTGAATTCGATTGCAAGTGCTCGATTTGCAAGGAAAGTATTCGTGTTCCGTCTAAAGCAGTGTAGATCCCTTTTGCGAAGCAATTTCGAAGTGTAGAGACAAGAAGAACCGAGTGGCGGATGAAATTTATGTTTACTCGAGCTCATACGTGCGGAGGTAGAGAGAAAGAGAGAGAGAGTGTACGGCACGTGATGTAATTCAAATTTGAATTTCCATCGAGGTGTTTTTGAAATTATGCTGTACACTACGAGGATAGTCGTTTTGACGTGATTTTAATGAGATTTACTTGCAAAGTGTTACAAAAAAAAAAAAAAAATTAACGACATCCTTGCTACAATGCACCTCTTTGCCACTCGTTTTGCCTCTCTATTCAATAAATTTGATTCGATTTAAGTGAAAATTAATCGAAATCATTACATCTACGAAGTCTATTTTAAAATGTGTTTCTGGTCATTTGATGATTTTACTGTTTCCGAAGGAGCATCAGAGTTTTTCATAATGCAGAAAATAAATTGTAAAACTGTAAGTAATGTGTACGGTAAGTGGCTTAATACAAAGCTCTGATCAATAATCTTTTGTGAGCTTAGAATCTGCACGGTTTCGGGTGTGTACAGATTGAAAAAAAAAAAAAAAATCTTGGATACACTAGCAACGTATTAGTTTGGGAGTTATTTACTTGTTAAAGTAAAGATATGTAACAATTTTTCATATGTTGTGTAATAAAGTAATTCGTTGTTTTATGCTCATAATGCAAAGTTACATGATAAGGTACTTTTAAAGCACAATAATTTCTTCTTATAGTACTGGTCTTTGGTGTGCAATGAGTGGTTCAGTTGGAAACTGAAATATTTATTGCTAATCCCTGCAAATCACAATGTCTTCCTAAATATACAGTACTAACAATAAATTGGGTGACATAATCTAACATCATCCCGAAGTATTGACCCATGTCATCAAATTTTTTTATCACAGGGTTTATGGAAAAAAAAAGGATAATAGTTGATTGGCGAAGTTTAAAGGGGTATTATTAATTTATCATGAAAAAACGCACGCACATCAGACAATAAAAATAATAACGTGCCTAAAATTTTTCGGAGCGGCATATACATCCCTTTAAAACCACGCATATAGCTACGGTAAACCCAAACCCTTCTGTCTCCAACAGCGTGACGTGGAAATATTGGATTTTCATTAAAAAAAGAGGGGCACAAGGTATAGACCGGGAAAAGGTCGAAAAACAAAAATACAACGCCGGCGCACGCGGGCAGAAAGAAGGGGTTGAATTCCGGCAGTCGACGCTCGGATGGAAGCTACTCCGAAGAGAGGGAGGGAAGAAATCCGCCGGCTGGCATCGGAGCTCCAGTTTCTTGATTTCTTTCATACTCGAGAAAATTCTTAGCCCGGGCGCGCTGGATAGCTCGAATTTCCGGCCAAAGCAGTTCTTGCGCTTTCCTGCCTGTCCCGGCTGTGTGTCTGTGCGTGTACCGTAAAGAGCGCGAGGAAAGACTATGCGAGCCGGAAGCTGTGTCTATACGTGGATGGGGCGGAAACGCGCCCCGAGACGTATATCTCTCGCTTGGCAAATGTCGCAGCTTCGACCCCGAAAGCGAAACTCTGCGAGCAGCACCAGCCTAGTCTGGCTCCAAGAGAAATGGAAGAAATTACCGGCTATGATTTACGAGGCTAAGAAAACGGGAATCGCGAGAATCTGAAAGTTTCAGAGGTATACAGGAGGAGGGAGAGGACAGTTGCGACGCCGTCGCGCAGCGATAAGGCGTCCAAGAGGGTGGGGGGGGGGGGGTTGGGGTACATTTCTCCCTTGTTCGGCCGGATGTTATTTGCCGCGGGCGAAATTATGTTTCATACATGTATACATGTATGTGTTGGCGTACCCACGTAGATACGAAATTTTTGCGGCAGAGCCGAGGAGAAAGCTCGTGCGCGCATTGTGGCTCCGAAATTGAGAATTTCATATTTTATTGCGTTTTTCCGTCGTACAAGTGTATCGTCTGAGCGCACCTACTTCTACGCCGTCGCGTCTTATCGGGCCGAGGGAACATGTATTAACGTCTCG
Organism: Copidosoma floridanum; assembly: GCF_036245765.1. Classification (NCBI taxonomy): domain Eukaryota; kingdom Metazoa; phylum Arthropoda; class Insecta; order Hymenoptera; family Encyrtidae; genus Copidosoma; species Copidosoma floridanum. The sequence continues at coordinate 5,915,280 of NW_028321896.1, forward strand.
AGAGGAGCGAGTGCACTTTTCGTGGATCTACTTAAGAAATGATACGAGCTGCCAGCTGCCTTTGGAGATTCAAGTGTTACCCGTGAGAGAGTTTGGATCGGTGTGCGAAATTGCACCGCGAAATGTACTTTTGGAGGGTAACCATATTTTTGCGTAATTGTGTGGGAATTCGCACCAAAAAAGCTTTTAGGTGCATGTCGAGTTTGAAAAAGGTAAAGTCAAGATTTGGAGCTAAAAAAACAATTTGCAATTTGCTTTTATTCTACTAAAAAAAAGGTCTCCGAATCAGCTGCTTTTTCAACCAAATCCCAAATCACTTGTTATATGTTTACCTGTACCTGGTTGGGACGACAATCAGCCAATCAAAAGTCAAGGCCGGCATTAGAAAAAGCGACTCGTTAACGTCCCCTCACTCCTCGTTATCCATGTTTTTGCCCAAAGTTTGAGCGCGAATTTATGCCCCAATCTCTCAAAGTTCAGCAGTTTTCGCCTCGTTGTATTCCACCCTCGTTTCACTGCACAAATTTCGCGCCAGTTCGCAAGAACCGGAAACGAAAAGCTCAGGGGAGACCCCGGCGGCCGGCAATTAATTAATTGCACAAACTTTTAACTCAATCGCTTCCACCGAGCCCCGGCAGCCCTTGGGTTCTTATCTTCATTGCGGGTTCGCTTTCTTTCTACCACCACTGCCGTTTCCCCCACTGAGGTAATCACCTACGCCGCTCCTCCACCCATACCAATTGTACGTCTGTATATACACGCATGCCCTTGGATACCCCATTCATCAGCACTTTCCGGAAAATATTTTTGTTCCTCTTTTGTTCCCTTTTGAGTTTCCCTTCCAACTATCTTTTCTGAAAGAATAGTCAGGAATTTCATAGTTTCGTAATGAAATCAAAGGGTTACTCCAGCTCCACTTACTTTTTTCCAATCGTATCGTATCCAAATACCCATCAACCAAAAGGAAGCTTGCGAAAAAAGCCTCGGCACGAGTTACGTGTCTTACAAATAAAACGCACATGCGGCTGGTTACAATTCCGTGACACACGGGGGGCGAAAAACGCAAACAAGCCCTCGGAAAATAAACTGCGAGCCTCAGTCCTTCCACATGGTGCTCCGTCCGTATATACCCCTGTTGTTCCGCATCGCTTATAAACAAGCTCAGCTCAGAGGGCCAACGGAGGGAAAATCTTTTCCCCCACCCCCGCCCCTTTGGCACATGGGACTATCGAACGTTTATTTGTCCTTTCCTCTCGCTTATTTGTTGTTCTCGAGCTCTTGTTAACGCAAAAGAGTTTGGAAAAAAAAACGATATCCCATAACAAGCTACGTGCAGGGCTGCTGGAATATACGAGTAGCAGCAGAGAGCAACACGAGTGTAGAGAGAACGAGGTACGGTGGGGGAAGAGTACAGAGCTGGGGGGGGAGGGGGCGCGGAGAATAAGGGATGATAACGAGGAAAAAGGAAAAGGGCCAGAGGAAGAGAGAAAGAAAGCCGCGATATCCGAGGACGAGAGCGTCGATTCGCTCGTATACATAAAGTCTCGCATTACGACTACCTGCGCTCCCCTGCTCGAGCGACCGACTATACATCAGATGTACAGGGAGAGTGGGAGCACGACGACGACGACGTCTGTGTAGAGCAGCGGTGCCGCCGGCATTAATGGCGTCGAGCCATCGGAAATAATTCATTTTCAATGACCTTTCCTCGTTAACGCGCACCACCATCGGCCTGTCCCCCCCCCTCGTTAATTCAACCCCCTTCTCTCCGTTGCCTATCTGTCTCCCTTTTTCCCATTTATTTTTAACCACCCTCACTGCTTTACCACCACCGCGTCTCCTCCCTTTCACTTTTCTCTTTTTCTTTTTGCAGCGCGCGAATGCGCGTATACGCAGGGGATACGATGGGTTTCTGAATAATTGCAGTTGTTGGGCGCTTGCCGTTGTCGAATAACCACGTGTAGGGTGGAAAAGTGGATTTTTCACCTTTTCACGAGGTTCGCTGTATCTTTCTCTCTCTCTCTCTCTCTCTTTTTTTTTTTTTTTTAACACTCTGTAATTTTTTTAGAAAGAGCGAACAAGTGCGAGGTGAAATTATCATTTCGTTCGGCAAGCGATAATGAGACTCTGTTTTTGCTTTGTTTTTAAAGGGAGCTTCGTATCGATCAAACAGTTTACTCAAAAACATGATTGGGATTTTTTTTATAGCGTTGGCTATTACAATACGTGGTTTTTTCTTTACGATTTTCATGGTAAAAAATAATTATTTGTTCTTGGTTTTTCATTTAAAATTATTCCGTTCAATCGTGTCGTCTTTTTTGTATTGAATATGCGCGTATATATTTAATAAAATTTTCACCAGATAATTTAAATATCCCGTTACAGGAACACGTGTCTTGTATAGATGGGTCGTGTATATTATCGATTATTGACAGAGTTACTGAATTAACTACAAAGTTACATGTATCGCGTGATCCATTAAAACGGACCTTCGATGGATATAACTTGAAAAAGCCAGTAAAACTCGTTAACCGCGTTAACGATGTGAATGTCGAAGCTCAAATAATTTTATTGAAAATTATATTTGTGCAACATTATTAAAATCGATGTTCCCGAAGTGGATTTTTTTTTTTTAAATCAACTGAGAAAACACATCGATCCAGTGACCAAGTCAAAAAAAAAAAAACAAAAAATTTGTTTAATACTCAATTTACACTACTACGAAAGATTGATGATGACAACAGTCCTATGCGTAACCCAGTCGTGAATCCTCCTGATGAGCACTCGAGACACACACACACACACACACACTGGCTCAACGATTGATGATCTCAAACAATATTCCGCCTCAGCAAAGCATCCCGCGCTAAAAATACGCCCGCACATTGATCTCGTTGAGCAGAACCGCGCGGGCACATTCGCCTCTCCCTCCGAGTAGATGATATGCAAACACGCACAAGAGAGGCAGCCCTAGACAGTATCAATTTTCCCCTAATGGCAAACCCAAGAGGATAACGAGGTCGGAGTGGGCCGAAGGAGGAGCGTCTTGCCCTCTCGCCCCTGTCGTGCACCCCTGTACAATACAATACACCCACGCGGCGTGTATACGTACAACGGGAGAAAGATGGATAAATAGATTGTAACGCAGACCGAAGGCTGTAGTATAGCAGCACCACCCAGCCAAGCGTAATGAACTTATGACATTGTACGTCAGCCGGAGCTTAATAAACGGTAAGGGGAGAATCAACTCGGATGCGCGAGCTTAAACCTTATCCTCCTCTTCCCTGCTACACTTGCTGTTTGCACATATATTGTTTTTGATGTAGGTATCTACACTTTGCCACGAGGCGCACATCTCGCGTAGATCGAGGAGGGAGGGTGTCGACTCGTGGTATACTCGAGAGTTATTCGTTTTATACAACGAGATGCAGATAGACTCGTAACCTTGAATACTTTTTGATTCATCCACGACGAGCGTATAGAGAGTAATCACAATAGACCGTACAGTGCAGTCACTGCTGAACGTCGCTTCTGTAGCGAGCAAAATGTCGGGCTCGCGAGGGCGAACAATGACGCGCATCAACCCCCCGGGGGCGCGTCCATCGATCGCGCGAAACGAAATTAATTTCAGCCGCGCGTCCACCGGTATTTTTCCGATTCCTTTCATTACATCCCCCCACATCGTTTATTTTCATATCAGAGAGCCAACCCCCCCCACCCCACACTTTTTTGCATTCACAAACGCGAAAGTGTTTTTTGCCCCCAGGAAAATTTAGCTTTGATGGACGAGCATCGATTAATCTTGATCCGCGATGCAAATTGCCTTCGCCGTGGATTAAAATATCATCCTTGGGCTCGCACGCAATTACGGGAAGCGAGGGGGCAAAAAGCTCCCGGAACGACGGAGTCGTCTTTATACGCTCGGGGTGGCGGGGAGATGAGGGTCGAAAGTTAAGGAGCAGCTAACGGGACGCATACACGTATTATATATATGTACAGGGTAAACGCATAACCATTCGAGTTCCTCGCCTCCTAATCTCATTTCCTCGGCAAACAGCCTTGGCCCTCCGGACTCTAAAGTCCAGACCGCAAAAGGTAAGAGGAGCGAGACGGCGCGGGAGGAGAAGTGGTATGCATAGCCACTGACGCCGTCTGCGGATTCCTGTCTGTCCTGCACTCTCCGGGCCATTATTTACGCCGGAGAGCTCCTCGAGGGGGATGCATCTCGGATTCTCCTCGTGTTGTTGCATCTTGAGCACCCCCCCCCCCCCCACCAACTCTCTCTCTCTCTCTCTCTCTATTGCCAGGAAAGCTGATGCTGGAATGCCGGTTGAGTGAGATTTTTGAGGCTTTTCAACGAGAGAGCAGCTGTGTACCAAGACGGTCGAAAGGGCCGAGGCGCAGCTTTCAAGGATTGATCCCATGGATAAGGCTCCACGCTCCGTTTCTCTCCTACTCCTTTTCAATTGATTTTTCTCGCGCACTGTGTATCCTCTCGCCATTATATCCCCTGGTTCACAAAACTGGCCGTACAGTCATCTCACCGAACCCATTTACCGCAGCTTTGAAGGTAAATGCCCCAACTGCCTTCCCTACCCAGTGATTTATTTTTCAATCGATAGCCCGTTGGGTCTTTCATTGCGGGGATACCGTGGCCATGGATTCCTCCTGTTCATCCGACGTTATGGACTACACCCCCGCTCTTTTTTCTCCTCTCCAATACTTCCATCAGCCCTGCCTTTGTCTCTCGCCACGCAACAGCATTCTTCCGATTTCCTCATCTACTCGAGCCTTCCTCCCTTTCATTTCCTTTGCTCTCATTGTCTTGCACGCGCTCCGTCGATCTTCTCCGACAATTTTTTTTTTTTTCACCGTTCTCGGTGCTCTTCCTCCAGCCAAACTCTATGAGCTTCTTTCTTTCAACCCTCTTGTACCTCCAGACGCGCGTATCTTTTTATGTTACGTTGAACGACACGAGTGGTAGCCGTATCCTCCCCCCAGTGCTGCAGCTGTAAGCTTCGCATTCTTCGCATCCACCCCCGACCCTCCTTTTGCGCGAGCTTTCGTTTCTACCTCTCGTGGCAGTCTGGTTTTTCTACATCACCCCCCTTCCCGTTTCTCGTCTTCGATCCTCTTCTCCACTCATTTTAGGATTTTTTGGACAATGTGTTTGCCGTGGAACCGTTGATGCACTCCCACAGCCGTTACGTTGGTAGAATCAAACGCATACTGATACTTACGTGTATATATGTGTAGAACAAACGCATCGGTAGCAGCCAGAACGACTTGGGCGATGACAAGTACCTCCCGAAGCCGTGGGAAGTTTTGAGTTTGTGCTTTTGTGTGCGCCACGAGCTTTAATTATCCGATCCCCATTGTTCTATCCGATGACAGCCGGAACAACTGGCGTGAAATGTTGTGGCTGGAGGTGTCTCGGGAATTTCAATTTTCACTTAAAAATTTTCGGAACTTTAATTACTTCCTTCGATTACACATTGAGAAGAGACCGACCGCCGCCCTCTCCGAGCAAACCAACTCGCTCGCCCCCGAGTCACGAGCAACTTCTTCATCAAGACTTAGTGTTCGGCAGAATGCGAAAGTAGAGGGCTTCGCCGAAATGACTTTGACCCTTCCGATGAATCGGGGAAACTTCGATCTATCTTCTCTCCCTTCGGAGGAGGAGAAGTACTAAATTAGTGGCTGTGTAAGGATATGAGAAGGAAGCGTGCGTTTGCATGTGTGTGTCTTTGGATAGTACTTGATTCTTTTTATGTATGACAAAACTTTCTATTGTTTCAGCTTTTTCTTGGAATACGTTCGATTTCTCGTTAAATTACGCTTGAAATTGAAAGTATCATTGGCTGTAATGAAATTAAGAGACGATATGGATAGGGAAACATAAGAAACCAAGAACCGTCAAGTTTTATTTACTTGGTGAAGCTTTAAACCGCTCATCAAGGGATGAACGGTTTTCGACTTTTTGATGAAAAATATAGCAGAAACTTTGCAAATTTTGGTCTACATTGTGGAGAAATTGTAAAGCTGTGATGTATAACTGGGCACCTTCTCGATCAAGAACCAGAAACTTTTCGAATAGTGCTTTCCAGCCCGCCACTCGAGAGCTTCTACATTTGACAAAATCTGGTGTTTCCCACTTTGCTTTTTCGGTTTTATCACAAGCCTTCCAATGATCGTAAAGGTTACTGCGTCCGCATTTCCACACCTTTTTTAACCTTGATTTGTATCTCCATAAATGGGTCTTCATATCATTCAACTCTTTCCCTATATGTTCAATAACTTATACTTGTTGCATTTTTAGGAAAAAATGGGTGGTACGTGAAAGTACTGCAAATACTTTTAAAATTTCTGATTGAAGATTTAAATGTACGTAATCTAAGATTAAAGCGTACGTTCTTGGTGGAGTTAAAGCCATAGTTTCATTGGTATTTAGACGTTTGTAAAAATGTATATTCGTAGAAAATTACAACCTACGATGTACAAGATAATACCAAAGTTGTAGAGGTTGAAAAAAGAAAAAGTTTCAACTCATGTAAGGCATTATGAGCACTCAACGCCCTGAGAAGCAAAATCAAGGCAATCTCGAAAAATTGAGAACACTTAGCATCAAGATTGCGTCGACTCGAAACTTCCCGAAGAACTGGAAAATGATGAACTTGAAAAAGCAAGAGTTTTTACAGTTTTTCCTGGTGCCCCTCTTTCCCAGGGCCACGGAAATTATTTCAAGGAAAGAGAAAGGGAGGGGACGAAAAAGAAAAAAAAAAGAAAAAAAAAAAAAAAAAAAACAATGGTTGCGCAAAGTACCAAGTACATATCCGTAAAAGCGGTGCCGCGAGAGGCAACTGCAGACAGGCAAGACATCCGCGACAAATGCACGCCGCCAAGAAGAACAACGACTCTACTGCAGCCACCACCACTGGGACGACGACAGCGAGCGACGACGAGGAGGAGGAGAAGAAGGAGGAAACTTTGCATAAAAGCTCCTGCGTGCGCTCTCTCTGGAGTACCTCTTTTGCCGCTCACCACCGCAAAAAAAAAAAGAAAAAAAGAAAAAAAGAAAAAAAAAAAAAAAGAAAAAGAAAGAGACCCAAAGGAAGAAAGACAGACACAGAGAGAGAGAGAGAGAGAGAGAGAGAGAGAGAGAGAGTGCCTTGCGTGCACCGGAGAGGACTCTCATGGCGTTGGTAAATCTTTCAGCGAATAAGTAATGTGTACATCGAGCGGCTGCGGCGGGAAAGGAGAGAAAGCCAAAAAAGAGGCGTGTGTGTTTTTGCGCCGCGTGGAGGGAGCACAGGGACAAGGCAAGGCGCGGAAAAATAGCAATCTTATTTAGGACACGCGCGCAAAAGTGACAAGAAAATGAGGGCGCGCGGCGAAAAAAAAAAAAGCTCCCACTTCGTGAAATTACGTTTTCCGGGTGGAATGGCGCTGGCTGGCTGGCTGACTGGTTGGATGTATGGTCTCGTCCGGAAATGAAAGGTCGCGAGTTATTTTACACGTACACGCGTGCCCGAGCCTGGGCATGGGTATATATTTGTGCGTGTGTGTGGAAGGTATTACATTTGCGGGGAGACCTGTCTTCCACTTGAAAAAGCACACGCAAAACGGAAGTTAAACGGAAAGAGAAAAAGCCAAAGGGCGCAGTAAGTATACGCGCGTGAGAGGGATATGGGTGTGAGCACAGAAGGCTGGGTTTGTTTTCTTATTTCCCGTACAGTGGCGGACGATTCGACGATTTGCACGCGATAGCTACCCTAGCCGCTGCTGTAGCTTTTTTGCTGGTGAAATTTGTGGAACGTAAGGGAATAGTCTGCCACGTGTGCGCGCACAAGCTCACTTGAGCTTTTTTTTTTCTTTTTCTTTTTTTTTTTTTTCCTTTCACTTCTGGAAAAGAATAGGAGAGGTAACAATGCTGACAGCCACAAGATAGAAACATTGCTTCACAAAGAGCTACAGGGTGAGCATCTGGGGGCCGGGAATTTATTTCGGGGCTGGAAAAAATATGCCAGGTATGACGGAGATTCTTCCAACCGAAGGGAATTTTATTTTCAAATTTCGTCTCGTTTTTCCAGCAGACACGGAAACAACAGTTGATCCAACTGTGTTTTTATACACAAAAGAAATTAAAATTTTTTAGGACGAAAGCGATATCTCCATTGCTTTTGTTGGGGAAAAACTGAAGAAATTCTTCGAGAACGAAATGAAGGATTTATAATTTTTTTGGTACCAATAAGCTTTCAGCAATAATTGTTTTTTCAAATTTGTCTCAAACGGAAACAAAGTAACGCTACGAAGTTGAAGGGAAAAGACATTTACGAGGTACGCTAGTGAAAAATTTTATTTACAAAATTATACGTAAAAGGAGTGCTTTGATATCCGTTCTTTTTCCAGCTCGACAGTTTTTGCATCCAGTGAAAATAAAACTTTCACAGAGAACCGAATAATCCAACACATGTACCGAACGTACATGATGCCGCACAGCCCGAGCAGAGCCACGTTCGGAATTTCCAAAAGAAAAGAGCCTCGGTCGAGAAGAAAAATAAGGGGAAGGCCGCGTCATCCGCAGAGTGCAAAACGCTAGAACAAATCACAAAGCAAAGGCAGCAGACGAGTGTAAGCCGGACGAGGTGAACGCTCTCGTCCCCTCCCTTTTTTTCGCAAGTGCAACTAGTAGTAACCGTCGTGCACACATTCACGGCACACACGTGCGAGAGCTTAGAGCACGTCATCTCTTGCTTTGACGCCAAACGAAAGAGGATGCAAAGCTGCCATGTTAAGACAGACGTCGCGTGTACCCACACACGGAGAAAGATGTGGAGGGACGGGCCAGTGCGCTCGGCCGACCGGAAGGAGGGACGCCGGGAGCATTGAAACCAGAAGCATGTATACAGCTGCGAGTGTGTTGGTTCGAGTGCACCGCTCGATGCGAGACCGAGATCCGACCACTGCGTTTATTTCGGATTGATATGGCAGCTCAAGCCCCAGCGAGGGGGGAGATACAGCTTTCCTTAGGAAAATCCCTGTTTCTCCGAGGGGGGTCTTATTACTCGCCGTCGTCTCTGCTATCTTTGCCCTCCGCGTTTGCAATAGGAGAGACGTTTATTTTAGGGCTCTCGTAAAGTATACGTGGATGGCCCCGGTTTATCGGGGAAAAAAGGCCACGGAGTTGCCGGGATCACCGGGTCAGCGGAGGAAAATTGAGCTTTCGCGTGCTTCTCGAACAGAGTGTGTCCCCCATGTTCTGTAGCCCCTTTTGATTAACTCGATCGAGAGCGTACTCGTCAATGGCCAAACACAACTTTCGGTGGATTGTAAATGATACCGGATGCCCCCAATTGGCACTCCAAACGTCCATTGTTTCGCGTCACGTCGATCATAGAGACACCCCCTGCCCTTCTTCGTTTCCTCATATACCTCGTGGACATGGACAAAAGCTGACAATCACCTCACACTGACGTGTATGGAAAAATTCCCTAATGGAGAAAAATGCAAACAGCTCCCACCAACCCTTACGCGTATGCGTATGAGTTACTGTTAATTGTCAGCGATTCATATAGACCACGGTGTATTTATTCCATGAGCGACGCATCGCATCCGTATCGAATTTATGTCCTTAAATCTGAATAATTGCCAAAAAGCAAAACAAATCGTTTTCCTGGACAAACAAAAAGCTTCGCCTCTATTCGAACGCCATCAATCAATCCACACTACCCTCCAATGAGATTTAATTATTCCGTGCTAAAACAACAACGGATGAAAAAAAAAAAAAAAAATGCAAATAAGCGCCAAATAAACAAAAAAAGGAAAAATGTTGCACGACCGGGTGCACCTGGAGTCATTTGTCAGCGGGGCGTAAGCGCAATGAAGTGCCGCTGGAATAAATCCATCGCCAGGGCGCGAGGAATTCACCATTTCGCGGCATACCGGCGGCAGCGATGCGACTAATTCTCGCGAATCCTCCTCCCCCTATGCCGGAACAAACGGATAAATTGCACGCGCTACTCGTGTATATCCGTCGACGCTGAGAGAAATACATACACATACATAATTTGGACAAAAAGAGTAAATCGGGCATGACCCAAGTTGGAAATCACGAGCGAGTTCTCGTGAACCACGAAAGAGAAGAAGATTGCCGTGGGCTCTTGGAGATGTAGGGTAGCGACGCCACGCTTATCGAGAATTTCCATCGGGTCGGCCCACCGGGACGCGGGCTGGTTGCGCGTGAGCGCGCAATTACAGATATTGAAATCGCAACCCCAGAATTTTCCGAGGGCGCGGCTGTAGGGTGTAGGTGACGTCCCGGGGGAAATGCCTGGGAAATACACCCAATCGTTATTTGGATGATCGAGAATTTGAGATGCATCGCTAAAAAAGTGGAGGGATATAGAGCGGGGAATCCCCGTGTGGGGGTTGCGTTTCAATGCAGGTCGAAATTGACGCAGGGCGCGGTCAATTACGGATTAGAGGAAACGAGAGACCACATCGGATAAAACATTCGAGCGACGGGAATTATCGGACTTTGGATTGCAATTCGAGATGTACAAATAACGTTGGGCAGAGATTTACTAAAAAATCCAATGGTACTCAAAATTGATCGGCTTTTCATTTTTAAACTCGATCTTCAAACAAATCGCCGTGTGGAGCATGAATTATTTTTTACTCGCACTTGAACAATAAACGTTTGAGACTCAACTGAACACAAAAACACGGGTGATGGCTCGACTGAACGAATTTTCACCTCTTGGTCCAACAACGCATTCCGATCCATGGACATATCCTACCTAATTGCCCGGAATCTATGCACGATAATCTTCCTCCTCTCCATGTAAACGATGGATGTTTTTCTGGAGCATTGTTTTACGCGTAGAGTAGTAGGTATAGCAATAACAGCCTGCCGATCACTGTATCCGAAGCACTGCCAAGGTGTACCATTCCAATAGAGCAGGAGTAAGTAGGGGAAGGAGGGGGATACCCACAAAGGAATTCCCGTGGTTCGTAGCTGGAGGATGGCGTTATCAGCCAGAAAAGGCCGGCTCTCGGGAAAATAGCCCTCTTCCTATGGTACAACGTTATATATTTAACAAGCACTGCTGTACAGCTCGTGCGTTTCCACAATAGTCACATTTTTACACTGCGTATAGTCCAGAACCATCACCCTGGAAAATAGCTGGATGAGCGTTGCAAAAAAAAGGGGGGAATTCGCATACTGTTACAGATGAAACGAGCTATTTTCCAATAAATTTTAAATTTTAATATTAATTTCCTTCGACCAGCGTTTCACCGCAATCGATTGAATAGTTGTCAGTTGCGTGAGTCGTGTCACGATGATGATAAAGAGTCATCGAGGGCATATTTTTCTCTGACTGTCCAGGAATGTAGAGTGAGAGAGCGCTCTGTGTTTATACAGGGACTTCCACAGATGGTGGCTTTGAAGCGCTTGTCGAATTTACTAGTCCGAATTCCTGTTACTTTCAGTCGTTATGGTGACACGTTTTGTTTCAACGACAAGCTTGTTTTAGCTTGCTCAGATGTTGTGAAACCGCAAATGCAAACAGTAAAAATTCTGTAAAAAGCTCTTGCAAGCTCCCTCGTTCAAATTAGTATATGATTCAGCAATTTTTACATTCATGCTAATAAATGATAACGAAATCATAAAATTAAGTGCTGTGTGGGTATTTTGTGCAAAAACACATAAATTGCATAAAGATTCGCCCCTAAATAGTTGCAATATTTTTTTCTGCATTACCCAGAGTGTGTTTAAGGTAGCTCCTTTGCGAAAACCTACGGAATGAAATATGTTTGATTTAATAGATTTTGATCCACTGAATCCAACGGTGTTCTTGTTTATACCCCAAGTGGAGCAAAATCTCGAGATATTTCAGCTCAAAGTTGAACTGTTTAACAGGAGCTCAAATGGCAGAGCATCAAAATATCAACTTTGCTGGCATTTCCCAACTCACAACAAAAAACCTGAGCAGACAAATGATGATGTACTTGTAGAAAAATCTCTATTCTTCTCAATCCTGTCATGTAAAATGCTGGTAATGGGGCATTTTCCAAAGATATTTGCCAAGAAAGACGTGAAAATCAGCTTCATGTACGTAGACAAGTGAAACTCTCCTACTTGACTAGAGCAGTAGCCAAGGGAGCTATCTTAATCGTATTAGGATAGGTACAGTACAACGATGGTTGCCTAATGGATCATGTGTACGGTACTTCCAAAAACGAATGGAGAGAAGATCACTTGAGTTTCGGGGAAAGGAATATTACCAACCGACTAATCGCTTGGGTAAACCAAGTTAGATCTCTTGGAAGGAGACTTTTGATCAGCTCTACTGCCACGCAAAATATTACTTTGGCATGTTGTCATCAGAGTACCGATTTGATTTGGAGTTTTTTGTACAATGGAAATCAAAACGAGAGAGCCGAGTATTCGAAAAACGCGAAAAAACAGGTCTAGTCGAGTGGTAATAAAAAGACAGTTGCGCAGCCGGCAGTAGACCCGCCATCTTATAACTTTTAAGTACTCTCGAAACGGCAGGGTAAGATCAACAAATTTACCCTTCGGAGCCAGGGAGAGGCAGTATCCCCTTTCTCCGTCCGAGCTTCGTGGAATTAGTCGCCCAGGGATACAGCAAGGTATATATAAGCTGCAAGCTTTAATCACCGTGGCGTGTTATATTACGCGCGTTTGTCTTGGCGCCGTAAAAGAGACCTAAGGCACCTAAAGCGAGCGTGCGCGCCATGTGTCTTACTCTGCAACGGAGCTGCGATACTCGCCGTGGTCACGAGCTTTTTTGACGACCGGCCGAAACGAGCTTAACTCTTTGTGGGCGTTGCAGTAATGGCACGTGGTGTGGGTACCTGCTTTCATTTCGGGACAAAGTTTTATGGATGTGCGCCGCAGGAAACAGGCTATAGCGGAGCTTTTGTTTTCTGCTTTCGGACTGCGATCTCCACACTACGCGACACGTGCTTTTGTACTATACCAATGACGGGGCTTGGTTAGTGCTTGCAGCAGGGGGGGGTGCATTATTTACAGGGAAATGGACGCTGGATATGGCTCCACGGAGTCGGAAACTAAAATAAATTTTGAGGAAATATCGTAATGACCGAGTAAAAGAATACGCGTAGTCCGATATCCCCTCGAGCTAGACGAATAAAGTATCTTTATCGTTGCGAACGCTACTAATGATCAATGACGTATATTTTACACGTAGGCAAGTGGGCTTTTGGTTTTATAAATATTGATGGAAATTTAAATGAGCACTTAACATTGTTTTGTGTACCCGAATCGCTGAAACAGAGGAATTCAAATTGAATCCTTTTAGGGAGTGAGGAGTACCAGTTCAAAGTATACAAGTATATATATTATATATACCCGCTGCTGTAGTATTCCCCATTTGAAATTACTCGAGAACTCCTCCGAGTTTAATTTATTCGGGGCCCCTTTAAATGAATTTCAAAGTTGTAAGTCGATCGTTTTCTTTGCAGTTTCCGAAAACACTCGCAATAAAAGATGGTCCAGTTTACACGGAAACTCGAATAAACTTTTTTACTCAACGTCATTGTGTCGAATACTTTTGTAAAATTATTTCGTGATGAGTCGAAAAAGGTACAGCTAAAATTTAGCCTTCCTCTACTATCATGTAATATTCAATTTAACAATCAAAATGTATGTATTACTGCAAATCTTGTCCTAATAAAAGTCAATGGATTTCGACGCTTATCATAGAAACGTCTGTATTGATTGATTGGATGATTATAGGAATGTCGAGGACAGTGTAATTGAAAAAATTCTTAATGATTAAAGTCGTTGTACGACTCGATATTTCCTGCAAGTTAATTAGAATTTATTAACGAGCTTGATAAATAATTTCGTGATAATATTTGTATTCAAATTTTCCAATCTAATACACATCAAATCAAATCTAATTGCATATGCTGATTAATCACAATTCGTGGGGCACGCAAGTATACCGGACTCGCTAACGCGAACAAATCAATTAATATTTCAAAAGAGTTATTGATTATTCCACGTCATCACTATGCAGCAAACAGCACGCGATTTGGATATAGCCACGTGAGCTTGCAGCCGTACGAGTGTTAATATATTCCGCTATTTTGAATTCGAAAGTGAATAGCCAAGTTTTAACAGAATGGAATAAACCAAGTGGCTTAACTGCATTTTTGCATTGGTATTACGACTAGTGTCGAATTTTTAAATTTTCAAACTCAATAAAATTTTTATTTCACCTGTGTTTATCTGCTAGTAGTCAAGCCCTATACGCGTCAGACGCCAAGTGTTGGAGCCATGTTTCGTAATTTGTTACCTTTCCTCAAATGCTTTAGAAAATTGTCTCTCCATCATTTTAGTTCTACCAGAAGCTTCTACAGCACTTCGGTTAAGAGTAACAGATCTTAGCCAAACTTTTGTCATACATTTTCTTAGTTGGGAACATGATTTCAGTTGAATGTATTTTGAACTTGTAAGCCTTCCTTTGGGATACATTAGTGGAAGTATTATTGTTCTTGGAAAAGTTAAGTCTTCTATACTATTTTGGTCACTAATAAAGCTATATGGACTCGATGGAAGCCGAGTGAAATATCCTCAAAGGACTCTACAGTCAATGGTTTGTTTCATTGATAGTAAGAAAGTTTATGTATTATCAAACAACAGCTTTAAACCTTTTTTACCTTTTTAAGTCGATCCTATGGTTAGTGACGTTACTGTATTTAGATCCAAATTAACCATGAAAAGAACAAAGGTTTCAATTTTCGTAGATCAATGGTTTGGCTTACATTTCAGGGATATGAAATGACGATTGTTGGGTATCCACAACCTCTTTTGTTGTCGAAAGAAACATCCCAAAGCTTGAAACCAGTACTCTTCCAGGTAGATTTTTTTTAGAAAGAGACGAATAGTAGGTGTAAAAAAACTAAGTTCAATATTACCACTTTGTTTGAGCTTTCAACTGATATCACAAATTTCCCGGAATCACTAACACAGTATTGAATACAGGGGGAGAAGAAAAATAATAAAAACTACTGTGCAGGAATGGTAACCTATTGTTATTCCGCTGTATGGAGACTTTTTACTTTTGGCACCTCAATTTTTACCATTCCGGACAGTAATTTCTATTGCACAAACTCTCTAGACGTCAGCCCCATTCCAGCATAGTGCATTTCATTATAACTTTTTTTTTCTCTTAGTGTAGGGTAATTCATCATTGAGAACATACCTTCTACGGTCCGATCCTCGGTAAAGAGCAAATATATACTTGTAGAGGGTCAGCGAACGAGTTGTATAGCACCGTAAACGGCAAGCAGCTGATTCTTTGAGCTCCTCCTACTTCGGGCCCTCAGAAAGCCACTAAAGAAAATAAGCCTGCTAGCTGTACGAGTTGGCAAAATCAAAGTCACTCCGCAAAAGTGTGTATACGGGCTCGAGCGCGCGCTCGGGACTAATAACTCGAGCGGGTGATATCCCCCAGGGATAATGACAGTGCGGGTGAAACGAGAAAAGAGGGTCGAAGACGAAAGAATGGACACTGACGTGCGAGTGATACGATATGCGCTCGGTCAGCAGTCCACGCGTGCACTGGCGCGGTCGTCGCTCTTTTGGCCGCTTTGACGCTGTGCCGGTGATTCCGTGCGGACGGGTTGCGAGTCTGCGCAAGCCGACCGCGACTACGTTGCTATGGAGACGCTTCTCGGCGGCGATCGCACGCGGGAAACGCACCCGAGAGGTGTAATATTGGCTGGTGGTTGGTTGCTGCTTGTTGTCACTGAGGGCAGTTTTTTTTTTATGGATCCTTTGGTTTTTCTTTTTCCCCATTTTTTTCACTTGTGGCAAAAAAAGTTCATCTTCAGTACTTGCTGATTATTTTTATCTTGTTTCTTGTCAACTGTCGGGCTTGTTCGAAGGGTTTTATTTTTTATAAATACATGTGTTGTTTTCAAATGCAAAAGTACTTTTATTAGGTACACCCGTACATAATTAAAAGCATTAATTAATAAGCAACTTACGTAACTCGAAGGGATTTACTTTAGACAACAACGTAATTGCTACTATGCTGCGTGATGCCTTAAAATGGACCGTTTTTATTTTTATACGACGTGGCGAACGCAGCTTTGTCGAGAAAACGAGTTTTATCTTTTTTTTCAGAGTCGTATTATTATGCCACGAGTTGTAAAAAAACTAGTTGATTGCTTATGAGGTATGGAAAAAATTAAAAATAGAAAAGTAGTGAGGCCTCGCCGAGTCCCGAGTCATTTGGCTTGCGTAACGTGTTATTCCAGCGTTTTCACGAGAATTGATAAGTAACGCTGACTTGCACAAAATAATCAAACAGATGTTTTAATAGTGAACATGTTTTTGTAATTTCCAATACTGGTTTGATTTTAAAATGAACCATCTTACAATCACGGATCGAATTTTCGAACGAAACGTAATGAAATATACTTAAAAATGAAAAGGATCCATTAGTTAATCTTCATTGGAAATCACGATAATTCAATGGTTCTTCCTCCAAGCCGATAAACCAATTTCCTCCGGCACCCTATAACATTCTCAAAGTAATCGTACGCTTGAATTGCGTTACGCGTAATACCAGCGCATGAAAATCTCGAATTTCCCGTAATGGAGTTTCCTGAAAATTACCCATCAACCTCCAGGCTCTCGCGACTCTTGATCAAAAAATAAAAACTCAGACGCGTACACGAAGCGTTGGCGGGAAAAGTTGTAATGTTTCCCACCATCCCCCGTTTCTCAACGGATGATCCGTCTCTGCTCTTGGCGCGAACTTCTTTCGTGCGCATGATAATGACATTAGTGCCTCGGAAAAAGCGATCGCGAGGAATATTGTCTAGTCTGCCGAGGCCCACGGGCTCTGTTTTCAAGTGTGCTCGAGCGAGTAACGTCTTTGTTCCTCTCACTCTCTTGTCTCCATTGATCAGACTCGAGCTTTTGACCTTGTTAACATCGATCTACTAGTCAACAAGCTCAAGTGTTACGGTTTCTCAGACCCTGCCACGCAATGAATCGAATCTTACCTATCAAATCGCACACAGAATGTTCGATCACCAGATGGTGAACTCTCTCAGACTCTGTTTCGCAGCCTCGGCGTGCCGCAGGGGAGCTTACTTGGAGCCCTCCTGTTTTCAATTTACATTAACGATCTTCTTGCTGTCTGTCAGGATTGTGGCTACCACATTTATGCTGATGACTTCTGTTTTTATTTCCATGGCCATGTCAAAGAAGCCGAGCGTCTTATCGAACAAGTTAACTCAGTATTATCGCGAATTTCTATCTAGGCCGAACAGAACGGCCTAATAGTAAATGCACTGAAGACTGTTGCTGCTATGCAGCTCTAATGTATCAATCTCATTGTCTGATATGTACTAACCTTGTCAAGGCTATTCTGGAACTATGGCCCTTAGCCTAATAAATCTAAATCTAAATCTAAATCTAAATCTTTTGTATACAAGAGAGAACCGTAGCGGATAAATGAAGCGAGACAAGAGAAAGTCGGACAAAGCTGCGGAGTGTGCGACTATCAAGTGTCGGCGAGATTACCCGGGCATCTGGAAAATTAACGTTCCTGTCGTGCTCGCGGAATCGTCCGGACGTATTACGCGCATGCATTATACATACTTTTATATTTTATGCAGGTAGGTATACTCACTTTGCAAAAAAGAAAAAAAATCTCTTTATTTCCGGGCTCGCGAGTCACTGTAAAATTACTTTTTTAATTGCACGTACACCCTTCTCTCACTCGTACAACCTCGAATTGGTTGAACTAGCGCTTTAACAGTACCCGCGAGTTTAACCCTTTTGGATACCAAGACGTATGTCTTCTGGTATGCCCAGAACAGGTAGAGTAAAATTATCATCAAAGAGTCAACGACAAATACATGCCCAAAAATGATATTTTTAATAATCAACAAGGACATTGATACTTTTAATCAACAAACATCAGCAGAATAACTCCAAGGTACCTAAAAAGACCCATCTTCTCTCGTCTACGGCTCACTTTCCTGTACACAGGTAAGTATACACCCACAAATATACACACACACCCCTTGCCCCGTACCTCGAGGAGAAGATAACTTCCCAGCGTCGCGGCTTTCATTACATTTTCGCATTCCCCTAATTGTTTAATCTCGAAATTGCCTTCTGCACCAACGACGTCGTCGCTAAAAGTGATCGCGAGCTCCCCGTCGCCCCCCGGCGCGCTGACAAGGAGCTCGAGCCACGGAAGAAGAAGCCAGCCCTCTCTCTTGAGAACCGTATCAGAATTAAGTCAATCAGATGCTCGCCCGGCTGCTCCCTCGTGCACTTTTGAAAGCACCGAGCGGCTGCAGGGAAAATTAAAGCTCGGGAGCAATGAAAAAATCGAAATCGCACGCACCCGCGTGTGCCCCACATTTATTCGCGAGCCCACACGCACCAAGCTCCGTTTTCGCGCTATTTTCCCTCCTGGTTTTTTTTCTTTCGCATCGTTCTCTTCGGAGACTGGGGGCCAATTTAGCATCGACGGAAAGGAAACTGGGGCCGAGGGAATATAACTACGGCGTTGCGGACACGTAAGGGCATCATCCGAATATGCATGGCTGCTCAAGCGCGAGGAAACTGCTCCCCCTGTACGTATAGTTTCTCTCTTCGCTTGCTAATTCGCGCGCGAGAGATCGGTAGTTTTTGCCAGGGGGAGGGAGGAGAGGACTCGGTACTTTTTCTTCCCTTTTTTCCTCCGACCACTTGATTTCTTTCTCTCTTTTGGATTTTTTTTTCTTTCGCCCCTTCGAGCCTCGTTACGAACGAGATATCATACCGTGGAAGGGGTGCTCTCGAATTTCGAGGGTGCTGGATTTTCTCGACGAGTTTAATTGACGCACGGGGTTGCCCTAACTTCTTCTTTTGTTCTCACTTTTTTTTCTTTTTTTTTTTTTTAATTTCCACAAACGGAGCGGATGGATGAGAAAAATGAGGCACTGATGAAGAGCGATTGTCCGGCCGGGAAAGAGCGATTTTTGTATTTTGTTTCGAGTAATGAAAAAATTGATCCACACGAGCGAGAGTTTTGATGATTCCGAAATTACTATTCATCTAGAAAAACCATGGACAAACGGACTCGTACGAATAAATTCACAATTTTTTATCGAAAAATCTCGTGAAACGAGTAGGTACCTATTTTTTGGGGGAGAAAAAAAAAGTAAAAGCCTTTCACCCGTTCCTCGTCTATTCATCATCATTATGCTCTCCAGGCACTTGACTACTGATATGATTTTCCTATCAAGCCACGAAACATCGATCCATACATCTCTCCCATTCGCCGGACGCTCTCTCATCATCAGCAGCTCGAAATATCAATCCAGAGCGCGCTGGACGGGGGCAAAAAAAAAGCTGGGGCATGAATGGCGCGAGCGACGTAATAAACTTCTTGCCCCGATGTATCGAGGGTTGGGGGAAGGGGGGGCATCTGATATGCGTCAAGATCTCGGGCAATCACTTACGCTCCGACGGTGTCCACGCTCCCTCGCAGATGGAGACACGGAGGGGAAAAAAAGCGCGCGCACTCGAGACGGCTTCTCGCGAGGCGTGTACCGGTCGGTGCTTTTTTTGCCCTCCAGAGCCCCTCTCTTCCGCGTCTCCATTGAGAATCTCTTGCAAGAGGCAGAAGAGACGGATAAGACGACGAGATTGGCAAACATGGTTGCCTCGGCAACGCGTCCCAAAGAACCGAGAGGGGGGAGGGGGGCGGCTGTGCAGTACGGCTTGGTGGGCAAAAAACACACGCGGCCACATGGGAGCCTCGCTCGCCTTCCCAAGCAATCTGCATCATGAAAATTAATAACTCGGGACCGCCTTTCAGTCCCGTCCCACTTCCCCTCGGCTTTTTTCCAGGAAAGTGTACGTATAATATACGTTTCCTTCGTCCCTCTTATACTCTATACTCGTACTCGCTTTGCCAAAATGATCGTTTACACACGAGCGCTCTGTATCGGTAATAAAATTAATTTCGAGAGTCGATGGTACGTGTTTGGTGAAGAGGGAAGGGATTCGAGTGATCCGTGTAGCTATGGAGGTAAGGTTGAGTATATTGTTTGTACCGATCGTTAATGTTGCTCCTGTGGCTTTTGTTGCTTCCGGCAAAATCGCTGTTCACGCGGGAGTGAATGAGATATCTTTCAATCTTGATACGAGTATTTGATCATCTCGTTACTAGAGTCATTAATATAACCGAATTGTCCAGCTATCATGTGGGAGAAAATCTCATTATGCTGCATGCTGGTGCCTTCTTGATTTTACGGACCCCGTAGTTTTTCCACAAACACGTCGTACACATTTTCATAGCTAAACTCATTGTATCTTTTGTAAGCACACACTCAAAGTCTCGAGTATATTTGTAAGTTAGTGGAATAACGTCCAGGTAGTGATGGTATTTACTTTTCATGTTGAAAATCCTCCATGGTACACTTGGCAACGAGGGGTGAGTATCTCCATTCTTACATCTTAAATGAATCCTGAAAAATCCCTGACAAAGAATTTGTGATGGGAATAAAGCGCAGTTCAGCGATTCGCGTGATCAAAGCGCGCATCATCAGCTCCAGACAATCGACACCAGATCTCATGGAAAGGAGGAAGCTACCAATCGAACCGAGACCCAGAGAGCTTGAAATTTGGCCACGAGGTGGAAGAAAAAGAAAAAAATGCTGATTCCCAGAGAAAAAAAATTAAAAATTGAGAGGGAGAGGGTACAAAGCTGCTACCGAGAAGAGCAGATGAAAAGTAGGTGAAGCGTGGGGGGAGGGTGGAAAGCTCGAATATAGAGAGAAGGCAAACAGAAAGAAAAAAAAAAAAAAGAAGCAGGAGTCAAGAATACGAGGGAGGGAGAAGGGGGGGGGAGGTTGCCGGGTGCATACTGAAAAGAAACGGGGTGAATGGCAGATAAGAAAGAAAAAACCGGAGGGAGGGGGTCCATAAGGTAAAAGAAGGGGGTCACGGAGCGGCTGAGGGAAGATACCTTCCTTTTTTTTGTTCTTTTTAATTTCACGCGGTAAACGAGCATTTTACGGTACAAAGCTCGCTGGCTCGGGTTACTCAGCGTTTGCAAAAATAAAACCAAAACCCAGCCAACCGAAGCTTATTGAGAGCGAGAAGCAACGTACACGCGCGCGTGAAAACGAAATTCCCTCGCGCCACGTGCCATCGGGTGGAATGAAATTCCCCGGCATTAGAGTCGAGCTAAATGCAAATTTCCAGACTCAGCTCGGACGACTATTTCGTTAAATTAATCTCAAGCCACCCACTGCTCCCACGAGAGCTCGACCCGCTATTGCGAAGCGTCGCGCATCAAAATTGGCCCTTACGACTGTCACCTTCTATCCTTCCCCCCCCCTCGAGTGTCTCGCTTGTGCACTTACTCAAACCCACCTTTGAGCTTAGCGTGCAGTGACTGTGTATATACCTAAGCTCTCACACACGTGTTTGGATGTTGTGGAGAGCACCTCGTACGCGATCAGGAGACCATTACGCAAGATTAGTCCCGTCTCCGGAATTAATATCCGTGGTATGAGAAAGACAGAGAGGATAGTGTGCCACCCCTATAGCAGTACGTATAATGCTAACTGATACGTCTATATCTCTTGCAAACAGCGAGCACCTCCCGTGTATATATGTGCACGTAACGCGAGAACCGTGTACACGCGTGTGGGGTCGCGTAGGGTCTATGGGGGATAGGCGTAGGTATGTGCCAGCATAGCAGTGGTAACCCGAAACCGAGATAGAGATGATTAATCGATGAATTAAGTATGTTTTAATTAGAGTGATTCATGGGTTTTCGACGAGCAGTGGCGAGGATAGGAGGGGGGAGGTCATAACGAGGAAGGGCGGTTGTTGTTGCTCTGTATAGAACGCGTGGATCAGAGAAGGCCAAGTGGAAGCTCATAATAAAGCTGTGTGGATTAGATAATTGAGAATGAAACTGGGATATGTGATGTATTGAGGGGTGAATCGAGGAATCGTTTTCGATGATTACATTGGGGGGTTGATACGGGAGATGTGGGGCAGGACCGATCATGTAAAACGTGGGCTTTGCTTACTGGATATAAGTGAAAGTAAGATAATTTTAAGAGGCTCAGAAAGATATTGTTGATCGAATTTTAAATAAAGCCTTCTTTTTTTCATGATGAAAAGATACAATGGAACAAAATATATTCCAACTTTTCCACGTTTCTTGAGAAACTTTGAGTGGTCATCCCCTTTTTTTCATGACTGTGACAACAAATGTAAGCTACGGAACAAAGCCAAAGAGTTAGATATCACAAAGACATTCATGTAAAGAAAAAGAAACGAGGAAAGAAATACAGAGGCAAATTTAAAAACGGGGAAAAAAAAAGAAAATTGTATGAAAAAAGATGGAGATACGGGAAAAAGGTTGAGACGTAAAGAGTTGAAGAAACAAAATTCAAATAGAATAGAAATTCACTAAATAGTTGAAATACATAAAGGATGGAGACATAAATATTTACTTTAATTGAAAATAAAAAAAAATCGAAGTATTAAGATTTACTTTGAAACAGATATAAAGATATGAGATGAGATATGAAAATCAAGAATAAATAAGCATTCAAAACCAACATTATCAAAAGCAAACCGTTGAAAAGCTCAATTTCCAATTTCATCGGAGCTAACAGGGACCGAAAGACTGCATTATGAAATCCTACAAGTATAGCGCTAAACGACGACAATTGCCGGACAGAGGAGCGTGAGATTCCACTTCGAAGCTGATTGCAGTTGGAGCGCACAGTCGTGCCGTTTCCGCGCGTAACGAGGCCTGGCTGCATGGGTATACGCGAACAAGTCACCGAATCACGCGTACCATACAAATGCGGGCGCAACATCACGCCCATTTGGACCTACGAGAGATGACCGCATCGAAAACACAACATAGAGCCGGCACCAGAAAGAGGAGAGACAGCGAGAGGGGCGCAAGAAGCGAACTATCGGCGCTGCACATATTGGCGCGCACATACCTAGCTTGCTGGGGAGCAGTTGGGAAGTAAAATCGCCGAGCGTAGAATTAGTGCCGCTCTTGCTGGTTGAGAGCTCGGGGAATAGTATTATTCTCTGTCAGTGCGCGATTATTGAGGAAGAGCCCTCTCGGCCGAGGGAACGAGAGAGCGAGCGGGCAGTTATGTGTTTACGAGCCGGAATCGAGGAGGGCATCAGGATTATCGTTGGTAGTGCTAGGGAAGGGGGGTGGGGGCTGACGCTAATGTTCCTCGAGTGTCGATTGTTGGCCTCGCTTCTGTGGTAGCTGTTTTAGATTGCTGGGATTAAGGGAGGGGCTCCGAGTATAAATGTCCATGGGGCTGCTTCAAAGTAGCGTTTACCCGTGTAGATGTCCATCGTGATTGCTGATGGGGCTTTGGCCGAGTATACTTGCGATTTAATCGACATGTATCCCGTCGAGCAATTAAAATTATGTAATACGCCGATCTCTCGATCGAAGCGAAGGAAAGCATGTAAAGTCAATGTAAACGCTGGGATGAACATTTATGGATTTCCCAAGGGGAGGCCTTCGGGTTGTAAAAAATCGGTAGATCGGAAAGGTTGACATTTCTACGGTGTCAAGACACTGAGAAAACTCAAGGGGAGGATGTACCCTTCGGATCTTTTTATTACTTTTAAAAAAGTCATTTCCTGTATTGGCATACTGGAAAATAGGTCACAGTGTAAATCATGCAGATAATATCCTAGATCGTCAGTATCGTGAAAAACTGTCTTTTCTGTGGTTTTGAAATGAATTGTTGATTTTTTTAACGCTTGTTTGACTGGTCTTGAATTTGATCGTAAAATTATGGGTTAAATGAGAAAAACGTTAAGTGGCCATTGTAAAAACCAATTCTTTCTGAAAATCCTGGAAAAAAGATGTTTGGCGAAGCACGTGAGAAGAGCTTTTAAACTGAAATCGGTTTAGTCAGCATAAATTTACTCTACTTCTAGAATTATGTTTTTATACACTTTTGAATAACAAGTTGCATTAAATCGAACTATGTCATTTTTTTTCTACGTTTGAATGTGACACTTTTTTACATATACAATATTGAAACCTGGATTTGCTTTATGCCTACAGTTAACACTTTTTTTTTGTCCAACATGAGCTATGATTCATTAAATAAAAACTTATGATACATAGATGAGATATTCATTCATATAAATAATCATTTTCCCACCTGCAGAAAAAAGAGAAAGTCATTGGAAAGATAAGTGTCAAGTTATAAAGAAAAAATTTCACGTCAAATAAGCCCACTCGTATTTGTTCTTTGTAATCCGTCGTTAAAGTTTCATTAAATGGAACGGTCGTCGATCGTATTTCCGGTAGTCACGAGAGCTTTGAAATAAAAAAAAACAAAACTACAAATATCGAGACTCTTTGCCAGCATTCGTGTTCTATTTATTTAACGGAGAATTACTCGATTAACAGTCCACGTCAAAGTACGAATTGAAATGCTGCAAGTGGCAGAGGAAATGTTTTGTTCGAAAAAGGGGTAAAAATACGAGCACCAATTTATCGAGTAGCAGCTAGTACTACACATAAGTACACATTAACGAGAGGAAGAGAGAGAGAGTGGATGTAGGAGAGAAGTGGCACTCTTTATAGTGTATAAATTCACGTACTGCTCAAGTGCGGCACGAGCATTGACTTACCCCTTCAAAGTTCCGAACCTCGTGATTTTAGGTGTAAGCGTTAATTACAATAAAATTACGTTAAATCAAACACAGAATTACAATTTTTACTAACGTGACAAATGATTTGCATTGCTTTATTTCCTTATCCTATTTATAATTGTACCAACGAGAAAAAAAAATTTTTTTATTGACAATTAGAAAATTATTTAACATCCTGCTCGTGAAACTTTTTATTAACTATTTATATTTCCATGTACTCAGATTAAAACTAGCTCTCCGTACATACGCAACAAATCCAAAACATTGGACTATTTAACTTTTATGTGATGGATTTGTGAAAATTGATTTATCGATGATTTCACTCTTCCTCTTTCTTTGCAACATTTTTGGGTTACCAACAATAATTTTATCACTTAAAACTATCAGATTGTTTAACAGCGTGAAAACAGACGTATTAAAAAAAAGTTCTCTTTGCTGAAATCCTAAAAAATTTTTCCAGCACCATTCGCTGCCTTCAAAGTCGTCCATTCCCGTCGTTCCTCCTTGACCAGCAGCCCCGTCTCGTTGCCGTTCGTTCCCAGCCCCAGTACAGCGAGTAAAAACTCCACGTTACAGTTTCACCCTGCACGCAAGCGCGTACCCTCATGTCCAGCTCGTTCTCTCGCTCGCGGGCGAAATTAACGCGAAAGCCTCTTCCTCCAGCACTATTCCCGTCTGTCTAGCTGGCGCTTTCCCCCCTTTTTTTGCTACTGAAACCCACCCCCCGCCACCCCGGACCCCGTTAAGCCCGGCTTTGTTCCTGCTCACGTACCCTCATTACTACCGCTTCTTCTGCCGATTGGCATTCATGCACGTATTTGTAGGTTGCATTTGCTACCGAGCTTTTTCCCCTGTCTCTACTCCTCTGCCACCCCTACTCGCTCGTTCATTCGCTTCTTTCTCCCCGACTGTCGTTACCGGCCCTGCTTTTTGTGCCTTTGAATGCCCTCCCCCCTTTTTTTTTTTTCATTTTGCAAACGCGTAATAACAAGTGCAAATTACCCTTCGAGCGCGCGTCCCTCCTTTGTACGGAGACGATTCACCGTTTTTAAAACAAACCTACGAAAACGTTAATTGCCTTTGGAAAATATAATGAAACGTCGCACTTACGCGCTCCTTGAACCTTCCAACGGGTAGTCGGAAGTTGGAAAATCGTATTTCAAGTGGCCTGCATGCATGGCTGAATAATTTTTTTACCTTTGATGGCTTTTTAGAGTTGGACCCTTTTCCAGGGGGGTTGAAGCAATTATCCCGAAAAATAAGTTTCAAAAGTTAGTCGCTATATATCTCTATTTGCCCTTTTCGAGTCTGCAAAGCTGAAAAACGGGCAAGGATAGAAAAACCTGCAGGTTTCCATTAAACGCGGGCTCGGTACGGAGGCAAATAGGTGTATGTTTGTCAGCACGACTCGCCACACGTACACGTCCATGAAAGCTTTCGCGAGAAGCCCAGCTTTCTCTCTCTCTCTCTCGTGTATATGCACGTGTGGGCCTCGAAACGAACTTATCGAGTTGAAAGTGGCGGCGAGCGCGTAGGTGGACCCCCGCGCGGGCAAAAGCAATTATAACCCCCGAATTGGCCCGGCGATGAACTTTTCAATCGTCCCTCCGCGGCCGATTTTCGGCTCTACAGTTCGGCGATCCCCGATGACGCAGAAATTGCCCGGCGTCGACGCTGAGCTTAATCCACTTCCCATCCCCTCCCAAATCGTGCTTCCGTTTCGTGTGCACGCCGCTCTAGCCTCTCGTTCGCAATTGAGGGTCAAGTGATTCAGGAAAAAAAGGGGGCCCTGCGTCGCAGAGACCATTTTTCTTGTTTCCTCCTGCCGGATGATCTTACCCCGTTTGGAGCTTGCACGGGTACTCTAATTGTATTTTTTTTTTCACACGTATTTATTTCAACTGATAAAAATAACAATAGGCCAATTGTTCGCTCCTGCCGAAGTCGTAAAATTTCAGCTTGACGGTTTGGAAAAATTCCAGCGGCGCTCAAAGAATCAACATGGTACTCTCTCGCTAATGAAGAGAACCAAAGGGGCATCGGTGGCCGTTCCAATTTTGCGCCTTTCAATTTAACGTGTAACAATCACGCGGAATGCCGTAATCGCGTTGTCGAGAGGGGGCCCGGACTCGAGTCAAAGGGAAAAAGGATGTGAGTAGGGATTGGAATATCGACGCGTGTGGAGTAAATGCAGTTATCGTTCGGTCAATGGCAATACTGCGTTTACGAAAAGAGCTTTCGGTTTTAGTTTCATGACGGATGATTGTGTTATTCTCCTCCGATGTAGCTCGATTTTTATTCCGTTGTCATCGCGGTCTTGGGAGAAAAAAAAGAAATGGAACTAGAAGAAAAACGAAGAAGTTAAGAACTGCAGGGAGCATTGGCGGGAGACCGAAAACATTGAGTAATAACTGAATTTTGGCGTGCGGGGGTACGAGGGAGAGGGGAAAAAGACGAACAAGAGGTACACCCGAGGGCCAATAATTTTTGTCTTTGAGATTCCAGCTGCGTTGAGAACTTTGGAATTATATCGACGATTTTCTCAAAACAAATTCATAATCGAGCCCAGACGCGGGACAAAGTTTCGCTCCTCGGCTTCCTGCTGCACCACCCATAAGTTCTCAAGTTTTTAACTCAGCGACTTTTGGCTCCTGGCACTCCCTCCTCCTCCTCCCATTTCTTTTTTCTTGCTGTTTTTACTTACTCTTTTCCTTTCTGTGACTTTTTTTTTTTTCGTCTTGTGCAGCGCAGCAGTAACATTGTTTTTCCCTTTAGCGAGTTTTTAAAGAGAACAAAGTGCCGGACTCAAGGCTGCCCGCTGGCCGGCAAAAGTTGAAAAAAAAATTTCATTCGAGAACTACGGTGGCATTGGTGTCGCAGCGTTGCGTTAAATTTGTAAATACTTTTTCCAAGTTTTTCAAGAGCGCCACAAGCAAAGTTTTGCCACTCATCAAACGACACGAACCTGGATAATGAAATTGAGATTGCGTTTGATGATGCCAGCATGAAGGAAATGCACTCGCTGCTGGTATTAACTTAATCACTTCAATAATTTCAAGAATATATTGCGTTTCAACATGTGATGTTAATGTAATTAAATGTACTTTTAGTTGTCAAATTACGCCGTTGGGATGATGTTCAAACAAGCCAAGATACAATTACATGACATTAGTATTATTAGACTCATCATACTGTGGTAACATTTGTGCAATCGCTCGCTATAATTATTCCAACCAATATCGTAAATACTACGTTATGACAGAGAACGTTACTTTCATCAGCACACAAATGCGTTAATTAGCATTTTTTAGGTTGTATTTGGAGACACAGCATTAGATGATTCTTCTGATCTTGTGTTACTTGCACTCTGCATAAAATTAATCAAAGGCCGCAAAGAAAGAAAGTCCATCGTCCTCTTCAATCACACTCCACTGCTTTGAACACATTTTGCAGTATCAGTTTTTCTCTTACCCATTAAAATTGAAATAATACACCGATGCCTAAAGGATATGTGGTCTCTTTTTGCACGATTTCGCCTCCAGGAACTTTTGCAAAAACAGACAGGCGCAGGGAGAAGTACAGTGGCAGCAGCCACAGTGGATTTAAGACTCGGGAGTCCGCAGCTTATACCAGCAGGTAAAACGAGAAAGTAGAACAAGCCATACGACTCGTTCGTCCGACCGCTCCGCATGAGATCATATACCATACAGAGGCTCTCCCGATTGCAAAGGCTCGTGGAAAATTCAAAAGGAGGGAAGCTGCTTTGGCCAAGGAGGATATGCCGGGAGGCTGATTGCCATCTTAAGAATATATTGGCCTACGTAGAGGGACGATTCTGCTACTATCTCGTGTTGTCAAAGAGAGAAACTTTTTAAAAGATTCTTCGTATACTTTGGCAAAAGGTGCGCTTGAATTGTCAGTGAGAAAATCCAGTAGTCTAGTTTAAAGTTTGTTGGGAAGAACGATGCATTCGGGGGTGAGAAAAGTTATGGTTGAGATTTTTTTTAAAGAGATTTTGTTATTATTGTTGGAAAAGTAAATGAGCACTCGTGAGGTGGTAGATACCGATAATTTCCTTCCTATCTGTAATTTATTTCAGAGCATTTGACTATTTGTCCTTGTCCCTACAAATGGTGGGTGCCTTTATTTCAGAGCATATACCATTTGTCTTAGTGTTTCATCATATTAAAAACTTTTTCACTTTGTATCAGTAACTTATTTTCTATCGCTACTGTATTTCTCTATTTTTTCCAAGATTTTATCAGAGTTTTTTTTTTCTTATCTATGTCTTTATCTCTATATAATGCATACGAATCTCGGTTACATCTCATCAAAATTTTACTAACTGTATATCTTTTTCACGTGACTCCATCTCTTTAATGTGGAAAAAAAATTTACAGCCGCAGTATCCATGTGTAAACTCATTTATACACGTATTTTGCTAGAATCGAGCATTTCACGCACAAGACTTGTGTAGACATAGGAAATTAAACTTCGTACACTAAGTGTCTACGATATACTGTCTGTCTCTGAGCTTTTAGTTTCTACGATTTTATTATAGGGTTTTTAATATTATTATTTTTTTTTTTTCAACTTTACCCTTAACTTTTTCTTTTACTGCTAAGTAGCTGGGCATCTCAAAAAATCCACCAGCTCAATTTCTCCATTCACTGACAACTCACCAGTAAACCATATTACTAGTGCTATTATATGACTTACTAAAACTTATCGTCAAAATGTATTACCATTAACCACAAACATCTTCAATTTCACATCATGAACACAGCAGTGTATCTCTCGCACAAAACTATTGTATTCCCAGGTGCTATCTTCATCGAGAACTGCACAGAGACAGCAGAGGAAGAGCGACTCCTCGCCAAGACCACCGAAGTAGGCAAAAAGAATAGTCAGCGGCAGTCGCAGGGAGAAAAAGCACTGGCAGAAAAGGGTATACCGAAGAGGCAGCAGACGGAGCAGAGACGTAAATGGATACGAATCCACAGGATGCACTACAGCTCCTGAGACGGCACAAGATTAATGATAGACTACAACCATCCAAAATGTAAGTGAAAGAGTGACATGGAAGCATCAACCTTTTTCTCTGTCTGCAGCTGTTATTAAAAATAGAGATGATAAGAGAGACATCATACGAGAAGGATCTTACAAAAACAGATTGCTTGATGGAATTTACTCAAAAAATTCCAAAGTGCACTGAATTTGGATCCCAATATTCCTCGCTTTCTCTTCCTTTTTCATAGCATGACGAGGAAAAACATTAGGATTCTAGTCTACATGGCACCAAGCCGAAAGTGCTATCTAGTTTTCTTTGTTACGAGATCAACTGACTTTGTAAGATTACAACTTCAACTCTGAAAAACGGACAAATAAAATCTTAATGCCGTTAACATTAAGTGCCAAAAATTCAGTCATTGCTATAAAACAAAATAAAAATAAATATAAGTCAAGAATGACGCCAAACGATCCGATGAGCCCTCCACTTAATCACACTGTCATTAGACACTTGATACGTAACGCAGACCTTTGAAGCGCAAGAAAAGTAATTAAAGAACCATTAGCCGGGATGAAAATAAGTCAGCTCGACAATAGAGAAAAGAAAAAGCTCGCTCATCGCCATGGTTACACACTGCTGTAAAAAGTGTGGGTGCGAAAATAAAAACACAAAGAAAGAGAGAGAAAGAAAGAACATATAATATAAACCTATATCAGCGCCAACGCAAAGTCGTAAAAAGATAGTGCTGTGTCAATTGAGAGCAGACTACTTCTCGGAGTGTGCCGTTCTTTACTAGATTTGGTAGCCATTTTATAATTGGTAATAACACATTATCGTAGCTCCCAGTAAAATTAGTTAAATAATGGTCTCGTGTAGCTGAGCCAAGTTTAATTTGAAACGCGAGCTATTCCAGCAGCAAATGTGTTAGGAAGACCGGGTATGCCCCTTAAAACCATTAAAACATTAAACAGAATAAAAAAAATCCTTCAACTTTGTGTCCGTCTAAGAGTACACCCTGTTCTTTTTACACCCTGCATATGTCTCGATTGACTTACTATAATTTATAATCCCCATATTTTCTCGTACAACCTTGCATTATTCCTTATGTTGTTTAAAAACCATGTAAATTGAGTTTTCATTTGTTTGGCACAAGTTTACTATTGGACCACAAACTGTCACTATAAATGTATAACGTAACTACATATCAAACTCGGCTGTAAGTACGAGTATTATACTTCAGAATTTATCATGAGTATTGTATTGTATTGTATTGACAATCCTCGGACCAGCAGCGAAGTCAAACTCATCGTGATACTCCTAAGGTCTGCGCCATGTGCCGTTCAAACGGCACAGAGAACCACACGGGCTGTAGTCCGTGATTTCTCGGTCCTTCCGCAGTTACGTAGCACCACACAGAGGGAACAAAGAACAAGAGGGGGAGTCGCCAAGGGCCGAAGGCTGCGATTGTTTTTCTTCGCGGTTCTACTTTCTTTTGTGCGAATGTTGTTTTCGCGCGACAAAGCAGGACGACTGCTGCCCACTTCTTTTCGACCGTGTACCCACAACAGCTGTAATCCGTTTAAATGCCCCATTTGCGACGGAGCGAGGCTACGAGTCCTGGAAATTGTTTGCGCTCCGAGGGCCGCTTGAAAAATCTCTCTTTTGGCCCACGGGGCTTTTGAGCTCTTGATCATTGTTGTTATAAAATACCTGGAGTAACAATAGGATCATCGAGGATGTATCCCGGGGTGCACTTCTGTTAATTAAATTTTTGTCATTCATGGAAATTCCCGGTACTTCAAAGCTATGCGCCAGAGGGTAACGAGTGTAGCATGTACGAGTGAGCTGCAAAAACGAAGTTTCTTACGAATCACCTGGTTCAGCCGTAAAATTGGGATTCGCTAAGCACCAGCTACCTATTGTTTCTATTCCATTTTCCCCATTAGCATATAACAACGCACTTATATTTGCTTTTAACTCCAACGCAAAGTGAAAACGCGCGGATGCCACATTTGTTGATACATATAATTCAACGCACAAACGTATGCTCTCGCGAATTTCAATAACTTTTCACTTGTAAGGAACCTCGTGGTCATTAAAAACAGGGAAAACGAAAAGTTATGTAGGTCTTTAGCCATGAAAAGCTGCACCTCGCTCCCTCTTGCAGTTTTTTTTTTTTGGGGGGGGGGGCATTCAATGCCCAGCCCGGCTCTCCTTTGATTCGTCGAAGAAAAGAGAATGCTTTGAAAATTAAAAGTAAAACGGCGAATAAAAAAGAGCTTCAGCGAGGACGCAGAATTGAAATGGAAAAGCCGTGGGTCGGAAAAGCTCGGTGGCGCAGGAGACCAGCCGCACGGGGTGTATGATTTCCGGTTGACCCTTCAAAATGAGATCCGTTCGCATGCACGCACAAACACGCACGTACCGCTGTGGCTCACGCACACCTACCTCTTTACTTACACAGCCCACGCAGTTTAAATGACGGTAATTTTGTGCCCGAGAAATCCTCGCGATGATATCTGTCTCTTTTTCGCCTGTGGTTACATCCGCCCGCACCTCGAGATGAAATAGACAAAGAGAGAATTTCGCGCTGGCACCGCGTGTGTCTCCACCGTGAGGTACAAGTATTAAAATAATTTTCACGCTGTGAGTTATAATAACTATTATTAAATGCCATTCTCTTCCACAGACTCCTTTGCTGGATATTTATAAAATTCGGTGCAACAGGACGCTATTCTCTAAATGAATTACCAGAATACTGAAGGGAAAAAAATGTATGGATCGGCGTCATGTCATCATACAGGACAAATAACAAAAGAGAGCATCGGTTGCTCGATGAATCCCCGTTGTAAAGCGTAAGTCTTCGGAGGACAAATTTAATCCAACCTACTCCCGTTTTTTTTCCCCGCCTACACCGTTGTCTCTCTCTCGGTGAATTTGTGGCTTGGAATAACGCGCATCGGTACAGCCCCTCGAACTCCTGCAAACTCCCCAGCACTCGAAACGTGGCCGACATTTGTTTCCGCTCCCTCACCCCTTCTCCTCTTCAGATCCAGCGTTTTTATTTTTTCCCGACCGTTTTAACTTAATCGAGCCATCCCTGTTTTTTTTTCACCCCCTCCGAGTTTGGCACTTATTCTACCCACCCTCCCGACTTCGTTTGCTGCTGCCTCTCTTTTTCTCGACCGCGCGACGCCAAGAGAGAAATCACAACTGTCCCGCTACCACCACATCGAGCCGAGGCGACATGTACAAGGTACCAGTGATACACTCGTGGGTTGTATACGGGCCGGATTAAAAGGGCGAGATCGATCGGGCCGAGAGCTACGAGCGATTTGTCTTCGTTCGACCTAACATTCCCGATAAATCCTCGCAGAAAGTGTGGATCTCTGTCGCGCAGTCGGGCACCCGCTCACGTGAACTGATGTCCAGCCCATGTATTTTTTTTTTATTCATGTATCATTTTTTGCCGGTAGTAGTAAGGGAGACGTGTGGAGTTGGTCGAACGAGCAGCTAGTTCCAATTGTCGTCAGATTCACCAGTTTGTCAAAAGGAAATATAGTGTCTGTCGGCGGTGACCGAGCTTGCTTTGGAGAGAGATGAGAGAGTGGTGGCAAAGTCTTGTTGTGTTGTCGCGTAATTCGCTTTTTGTTCGCGCAAGCACGAGCTGAGTTGATTCTCGTCTTTTCTTCGCGAGAGCCAAGAACAGCGAAGTTAATGTCAAAGTTTTTGTCCGTTTTGTAGTAAGATTAGAAAGTCATTTCACGGCTACTTGAATATTTAATCGTGAAAGTTGGGGCGTTAAATTTAATTATTGTTAAGACAATCAATTAGCTAAGCTGGTTATCGAAACGTTTGGTAGTTAAGTTGATGAATAAGGTATTTTTTAGTATAATTTGGAAAACCTAATATTTACTGAAATAAAAATATCGTAGCATTGTAAAAATCTTGGTCAAGAGTCGTGCTGTTAGATGAATAAATAGTTTGTGAGCCTCTACGATATTATTATTATAAATAAAAGTGTGACGAGTGGTATTTAATAAACGGGACGTTTGTTGAATAATTTATTCCATGGACATAAAAAGTTTTTGCTCATTTTGCACCCGTGTTTCCATCTAAATTCTTGTCACCTCTGTCCGATTCTTGTTTTTTTTTCTCATGCAATAGTTGAAAACCAGAGGCAAAGATGTCGATAAAAGTTTTAAGAGGCAGACGCGGAACTCTCCGAGTTTTATGTGCTAGGCAACATTCTCCGCTGAAATTGGTCGTTAGTCAAGAAAACAAGAAAAAGAAGACAACAACGGGAAGCGAACGGAGGACGAGAAGCCTCTCGAGCCCAATTTCCGTGAAAATCCCGCCAAGTATCGACATTTTTCTTTTTCTTTTGTCTGTCTGTCACTTTTTCCCGGACTTACTTGTTCGGAGTTTTACATCTTTTTTTTTATCTTCTTTGCTTCAGAGAGGGTACAATGGTTTTCATACTAGGGGAATGCTAATGCTCGGATACTGGTGTTACATTGTGTATCATAATCAAAACAAGTCAATGCTAACGATATTCCTTCCTCATTCGAAGAAAAGTCTGTTAATAATTTGCTTTCATTGAAATATTTATGCATTTTTTACTCGCAACTACCTAGGAAGACTGTCTGGTTTTTATACCAGAGGAAAAAGGTTGAGTTGTACAAAATAACCACTGAAATCGTATAGAATACTTGAGAAAATGTGGCAGCTGTTGTACTCGTGTTTCATTTGTAAAAATTAAGTCATTTGCACAGCCATTTTTTTCAAAACTAATACAATACTAATTGGTTAAACAATCACTGTAATTATTAAGAGAATTCAGCAGTTCTTCAAAAATCTCAGTGAAAAAAACACTGACTCAATGTCAAGTAGTATAGGTCCAGTTTGGTCAGACATTTGATTGCGCGTTACATGTCAAGTAAATCCTGAACGTAAAATCAATAAATAATGAAAATACGTTCAAAATGGAACTGAAGCTCACCTCAAAGCCCGAATTCACTTGGAAATCGCAGGAAATTGAAAAAACGGAAGAAAATCAAGCACCTTATCGCAAGCCAAGCAAAAACTCGCGATCCGCGATCAGACAAAAAAAAAGAAATAATCTCCCTCTCGGATTGAGACGCCAGTTAAATTGCCTACGAAGAGCCCATCGCGGCTCTAAACGGATTTCGCGATCGTCTTCGTCGACGCCCGGCTTTCCAAACGGGAATACGAATCCAGCCATTACTCTTTCGCTGCTGGCAATCGATCCATCCTTCCCCTATAGCTCTCCCTCCCATACGAAGTGATACTTGTTATTTACACGCGGTTTTAACTTTGCCTCACCCGCACCTACTATACGAATTTTCTTAACGCCGTTCCACTATGCTTTCTCCCACCTATTCTCGCCAGGGAAACCGTAAATCAAACTATCTCGCGCGTAAAGCCAGAGGGACGAATGCGAACTCCGCTCGACGTGTCCCGAGGAGATGACTCCCTAGCTGGCCTCCATTTCACGAGACCAGATGAGAATTCAGAGGAAACGCTGATTGGCCGTTTCATGCTGTGATCAAACCGAGAGTGGCATTTTTAATCCAACGACGGATTAAGCTAGACCTATGTTTCCAAATAACTCTCCAGCCGCCCGGAACAGAGCTGATAATGGCACAACTCTCTCGGGGGAGGAAACGAGGGAGAGGCCGGCGCTGAATATAAGAATTTTACGGGGACGACTGGCAATTACCGTGAAAAACGAGGCCATTTTCGAACTGTCGAGGAGGCGGGGGAGGATGGGAGGGCGAAGCCACGTGCAAATATGCCCCATTAACTTAAATAATAGAAGAATGCGGGAGTTTTCTCTCGTGCATGGCACGGCATCTGGCATCGCGTGCATGGAGAACTCGACTCCAGCTCACCTCTCTATCTCTCTCCCTTTAAATTGCCTAATGCACCAGGCAGTACTCCCTTTGGCCCTCCGTCACTCGACCTACTTTTTTTCTTTCTTTTCGTGTTTTTCGTTGCCTCGCCACTGCTGTATAGCGAGCTTGCGTGTGCCGAGCCTACTCACCTGTCACGCCCGTGTGTATTAAAATTGCACGCACAGGCAGCAAACAGTGGTAGCACAAAGAATACGAGAAACGGAGAGCTATCACTGTTTGTGTGTGTGCGTGTATGCGTGTGTGTGTGTGTGTGCTCGGGGTACAGAGAAGAGCGTCAGTAGCGAGGGACCAAAAACAAAGACCGAAATGAGAGATTCATTATTGCCTGTCCTACATACTGCAATGGAGGTGGGTAGATACGGGTTGAGCGCAAAAACCCCTTTGGCCATACAACATGTACATTTACACAAAAACTCACCCAAGCTAAGTACGCACATTGTTATTTGTCGTGAAAAGCACGTGTATGTTGCGGTTTTAACCTACTTTTTTAACCTTTTTTTTTTTTTTTTTTTTTTTTTAGGTTTCGAAAACATGAAACAACTGATTGTTTCGGGTCATAGGCCATTGTTCGTATTTTTTCTTTTTACACAAACAAATGATTGACATAATGTAGAGAGGAAAGCGAGGCCCCTATAACGCTGCAATTGCAGTTACAAGAAACGTGTCAGGAGCAAGATAGAAAACACATGATAGATCAGTTGCTGGTTATGAGTTTTGAGTGGCGTAACGTGTTTATTGGCAAGGATAAGCATACGTTATGTTGTATCTCCAACACAACCAACTAGCAACTAGTAGGCTAACGTGTTAAACTCATCGTCTTGAAGCTTTTATTAATGGTCAATATTTTACACTCATAGGAATAGTTAAGATTGCAGTTTGAAAGTAATAATGTTTTAAAATAGAGGTATTTCGATGCCAAAACAAAAAGAAGTTGCCCGAGTGTTTGAAACGAATTTTAACCTTTTCTACCGCCACATTGACTACAGTCGCGCAAGAGACAAAATTAAAAACTCTAGTGCTCGAAATTCTTCAACCTACTCTACTCATCTCTCCAGTCACTATTTCACACCTCCAACAACTGTCCTCCCCTAATTTTATAGCCAGCGACCCGGCGTAACTCCTCTTCAAGCTCATTTTTCACCATTTCACTCTTCACACGGCTTTCATGTACTCCATCGTGCATACACGCACTTCAAAAAGTGAAACAGTAGCAAGACATGTCCACGCAGTCTGCAACCACATGCTCTCTCTCTCCTCGCCACTCTCGAGCTGACAGTATGGGGCGTGCGTGCTCTCGAGCGCGTGCAGCTGGTCATGAATTCATGCGCGCGTCCCGCGTTAATTTTATACTTCAATTTATCTTCGCCAGACTCTCGGCCCTTTCTTTCTCAGCTTCCCCTTTTCTCTCCTCTTCCATTACGCTTTTTTGTGCACGCGAAACGCCAGCGAAAAGCAGCTTTTCAGCGACAGCAGTGGCAGCGGTTGCGCACATTCTTGTTTTTTTTTTTTCTTGTTTTTTTCTTTTTTTTTTTTTTGTTTCACGGCACGGAGGTATGGAAATAAAGTAATTACGGCGCCAGCGAGAGTAGCGCACATGTGCACACGCGCTCGCCAAGGCCTCCATCTGGCTGGCGCGCTATTAATTTCGGCTTAATTCCGTCTCCTCTGATCCAGCCTTTGTTGGAAGATGAGCGAGGAGACTGTCACTTTTATTGCGAGCGCAGTCGTCCCTTCCTTCGCGAGAGCACGTCGGAATGCCGATTCACGCTTCGTTTCGAAAACAGAAGAAGCGCATGATGGAACTTCTTTTGCTCAAAAGATCAGACGGGGCTGGCGTAAATATTACGTATGTATATGGCTTATGGACGACGCGACTGAGCTGTTGCTCTCCACGCGAGGGAAATTAAGGTATGATGAATTTTGAAAAATTTACGGATGTATCCTTCGGAGGAGCATATACTACGAAAAAGTGATGCTGACTGGGGAGAGATTTAATCTGAAAACCTTTTTTAAAAAGTAATTAAGAGTGAGTAAATGTTATGGTAAATACATGCATAAATATATATATACATATACATCCATATATATATAAATGTACATACTACAGCGCACTGGGTAAATGGGGAGTTTCGTTTAAAACCGTAAAAAGAATGGAGGCTATTATGAAAACGTAATGGAAAAATTTTTCATTCTCCGCTTACGTGCATCCGTTGCTTCGGTTGGGAATTCATTCGACAGCACATGAAATTCAAAACGTAAAATATGTATGAAAATTCAAACACCAAAAACAACAACAATAACAACACAGGGCCATCAGAGAAGAGTTATTAAACTGCCGTTTCTACGCGACTAGGTAAATTCCATTCATCTCACCCTCTCCGACTGCCAAGTGTAGGGTCGGCATGTGGGGCGACTCATGCTTTATTCATATTTCGCCTCTGCGGCTCTCATGCGTATTTAAACGACAAACAATTATTTGCCGCACGCAAACGAAGGCTCTGCACACACCCACGAAATCGGTCCACATCGCCCATAGCGCTACTCCCGATAAAGATAAATACGTTCTCTTTCACGCTCTTCTATAGCTCCCGTACAAAATCATACGATTCACCGGCTGCTAATCACATTAATAGCGACTCATTGCGCGCATAACAGCCGATCGAGCATGTACTTAGATTAAGTTCCCTCTGCCATAAGCCACGCGCATGAGCCACCTCCGGCATTTGTCTTTTTATTTCAATAGAACAACACTGCTTTGGGCTCTTCCATGAACGCGAATACTTGTCCAGATGTCACGTGCGCGAGTATAGCTTCGGCAATAAAACGAGGATTGCCGCGGGAAATGGGGCCCCCGGACAAAGCGTTGTTAAAGTACAGAGGATCAAAGGTGCTGCTGCCCTGAGTACGTGTGGTAGTCGAGGATCAAACAAAAGCGCATTCGAGCCCACGCCCGCCCGACAACTAACACAGAAATTGACACGTTTGGTATACGTAGGTACGTGCGCGTGCATACATTATGTAGAGAGAGGCCAAGCTGGAAAATCGATACGGGGATTTCGTTTACTGAAAAAGTAGATTAATTAATAATGCGCCTGGCAGAACACTGATGAGAGGAGTTGTAAGGGCGTACGAAAGAGCATCCGTGGTGGCAGCCGTGCCGCGCAAAAACGTCATTGATTAACAATACAGCGCGTCAGCCATTGTGTATTATGCTCGCTGAGAGAGCCCGTGAAGTGCATAGTAATGGGAGTGACAGTTCTGGGTTAATGTGGTGCGCAGTGATGGGGAGTAGGGAGGGTTGCTTTCATTTTGCGTGTCGGCAGCTGCTCGACGCGATGGCCGTCCTCCCTTTCACGGTGACGCTAGTGCAGTGTTACTGCTGGTTTTAATACTGAATTTTGAATTTAATAGAGAAATATATTGATTCCTTGCAGTTTTTTCATCCAGTCGAGCCAAGCACGTTCGATGGGTATATTCAATGATGCTGAGTTTCGATCTGCCAAGACAAATTTATAGTAGGCACGTACGGCTGACTGTTGGCTGATTTCTACTACTGATACTTACTTTATCATTAATTTTTCTCTCTACTCTGCATTTGACGAAATATTCCGAAGGAGTGTTATAATCAAAATCGTTAAGCAGTCATTAAATCGTATTACTCATTGTTCTAATATTTCTGCTTGTTGTTGTTAATTTAATTAGACGAGTGTTTTTTTTTAAACAATATCACATTGAAAATGCCTGATTAGTTGTTGACTCGTACTACTCATTCTATCCAAATTACTGCTCATAATTATTAGTTTGGCAAAGGATTTTTTTTTTTTTTTTTTTGTAAAAACATAGCAACGTATACGTCTGACTGATGGTTGACTCGTACTACTTATCCTATCCATGTCTTTCCTTGCAATTGTTTACAATTATTTACTGGGTGGGCAGATTTATTCAGAACAATGTGATCAAAAAGGTCAATCGATGGTTGTGCTATAGAATCTACGGATGTACATGTTTACGATCGTAATTCATATAGCAAAAGATATTTTTAACATACACTGTAACTAAAATTTGTATCTTATTTACTTTTACCACTGATTTCTCTGCTAATAATCTTTTAGTGGATGGAAATTTCGTTTGAGAATATTGTGATCGAAACTTTTGACCAGTAGTTGACTTTAACTACTGGTTCTACTGATATCTTTATCCATGATAATTCGATAGAAACATTTTCTTAAGAACATGGGAATTTCCATGACTGACTGTTTATTGACTCGCACTACTGATTTCACAGATGTCGTATAATTTGTTTTTTGAACGAGAGTTTGTTAAAATACATGGTGATGATCGAAATGTTTGACCAATGGTTGACTTTTACCACTTATGACATGTGTCCAATCGTTTGACTAGGTAGAAAACATAATTAATAGCACGATAGTAAAATTATGCTGTTACCAACACACACAGAATATACAACGAAATTTCGCGTCATTAAGTATCAAGACAAGCTTGTGACTCATGTTAATAAATTAATTTTTTTTAATTATTAGGCCATCATCGACAAATACTTCATAAAGCAACCACTCTATCCTGCTCCCACCAGTTTCGGACCACAGCTCAATCAACCGAATTCCCCAGTATGAGCAGAAATCGCACGCCCCCGCAAACGCAATCAAACATTCAGCACAGAGACGACACGCACGCAGCCCGATTCCCTGAGCGAAGCTTCTCCGTCGCATCATTTCGCCATCCATTCATCTAACGCGATGACGAGGTGGCACCCAATAGCATGAGACCTCCGGTTCTTAGCGCACGCTCGTCCCAAACTTAGCCTTCCAGATCACGAAGCGGAGTCCTCACGAGCCGAGCGACGAGAAAACATGCCTCCATGCGCTGCCATAGAGAAGTCGAGGAGAGCGATGTGGAAGGAAGAGCTACAGAAGGGAGGATATAGGAAGGTATAGATAGCGTCTCTTTCCTCGCGCTCGAATGACAGGAAGTGGAAGGATATTAGCTAGGATGTCACTCGGCGTAATGGTGAAAGGGACGATGGGGAGGGGGGGGGGAGAGGACGCACCAGGAATGACGGCAGATACGCGCCGGCCTTTTTCCTCTTCTGTCTGCTCCTCTCTTTCGCTTTCCTCCACCCTCCCTTTTCTTTCTATCTTCTTTTTTTGGACTGTCTCTTCCTCTTCTTGCGCGAGTGCTATCCTGGAGTATGAATTGGCACTTGGTCTATTTCGCTCTGAAAGGTAGGAGAACGAGAGTTTTGGCTACGTAGCCAGCTGGTATTTTTCGAGTGCCGACTGCCCGTCTGTGATACGCTGTTTTAATTTTCAAATGTGTACCTTCATTACAGGCTGAATGTTTTGACTCACTGGAATATTAAATTGCCGATGCGGGAATTACGTCATATTCGTTGAATAATTTGTTTCGAGGATTAAATACACGTTTCAACATAGAAGGTAATATAATTTTCCATCGACACATCTGCAGTTCCACAGGAATTTCATAATCGACAGTCCATAGAATACAAATACTCCTCATCCTCAATAATCACCCAACAGAGAGAGAGAGAGAGAGAGAGAGAGAGAGTTAGAGTTTATTGACGACTAAGGATCCAGAAGTCATGAACTAAAGTTCCTGTCTAGCCGTAGCTTAGGACAAAATATTACACAAGATAATACGTGAGTAATGTAGTATTTACAGCAGTAGCAGCGCAGGTACAAAGTAAGTAATACAAAAAATAAGAGTAAGTGATAGAATAAAATAAAATAAAGTAAGGTTAAATAAAATAAAATAAAATAAAATAAAACAGAACAAGTCTTTGGTACCACAATTTTACGCTTAAATCTGTTAAACAAGTGTAAGTACAAGTGTTTTTTGATACAAGGCCTGTTGTACAATAGAGAGAGAGAGTTGGGGAACGGCATACAACTAGAAGATAGAGCGAGGGAAATTACTCGGACCGCAGTTATGTACATCCAGCAGCAGGCGATGCTCCGGCAATCTCGTACACGCCGGCTGATTGAGGCTGACCGCATTGATAATCCCTGCCAATGTATATACATGCGCCGAGCAGCTTCGTCATAGGATAATCCCCTTCCAACCGCGTTGCCATGCTTCTTGGACTTGGGAATGCGCGCACGACCGCACCGCCGAGATTGATGAACCTGAGCCGAGTATGGCCTTGTAACTCTCTCTCCCTCTCTCTTTCGCTTCCATCCGCATGATACTGTTGCACGAGCTTGGGATCATTAGACCTGCATGTTAATGAACTACTCGTACACAGCGATGTGTTTTTGGACTCCTGGCTCGTTCAAACTTCTCAAGGGGTGTGCTGCCGTTGGATCTTGGGCCGTGGCACCTCTTGACAACTTATTTTGTTTAGATTGGGTGTGGATACTTTCATTCAACTACGGCTCTAAAGTGATGAGTCATTTTCAAGGTGCAATAGTCATGATTTACATATCACAAATGTTCTCTTACTATATACATACGTAGGCTTTATAACTTTAAGGAAAACTACATAATGTAACAAATATTAGTGAAATCGCAAATTAAAATCAAGCCAGAAGTATCCTATCAGTCAACAATTCTCACAGCGAAAGCATCGTAATTCGGTCTTTCAATTATATCGAGCAAATAAAAAAAAACTTCTTTAATTTTATAAAAAGCTCTCCACAAAATTAAGCGAATTCTCCTCTACAAAGTTACTCGAATACAGTGAGATGCCAAACTTCAAACGTATGGGATGATCAGAAAAGAGCTCCGATCGTCCCTGGTACCGAGAAAAATCAGGTCTAGTCCTTCACTGTGGATCGTGAAAAAAATGTACTCCCATTGACCGTGCAGTCTCTAAGAAACGATAAGAGCTCACTAACGTTGTACCGTAAGAGAATTACCACCACGAGCCGACGATTCGTCAACATTACAATCTCGTTAGTGACCCAAATGGAATGGGTCGTAGAAGGTGGAAATGGGCGAAACATCAACAACTCCAACAACCTACTACGTGAGTGTGCGCATCGACTTTGAAATTAGAGGGTAGCAACTTTGTTTTGCGCATACGGCGATTAGAAAGTTCGGGGCTCATAGCTTTCACGTCTTGTACCCTCCCCTCGAAAGGCAGAGCCGATTGTCTGGGCTACGTCGGATAATTACAGCGCAGACACAACGCAGCCCACCCTAATCTCCTTACCCCCATGTTTATTGCCACAAACTCAGCGCTGCTGATGCTTTTTTAACTGAATATCTTTTTTCCTATTTCGATTCGCAGATAAGCAAGCAAACCAGCAGCAGCAGCAGTTCGCAAGAGTGTCCGACAAACTTTCGAAACATTAACTTTTAATGGGCTTTTTCGACGCCGCGCTTGCACTGCAGAGCCGAGGAAGAAGAGGTGGAGGGCGAGCAAGAGCTTGTATAACGACACGTGCACGCGTTAGTAGACCCGAATACCCATTCTGCCGCCGCGCAGGAAAAAGGGTGTACAGCAAAAGGGCGTTCACGTATGGGAAGCATAGGAGGGGGAGAAGCGCGATTTGGCTCCATACGAGTGGAAATCGCTCGGAAACGCTGTTTACCGAGCTCCGGCTGTAAAAGTTATTCGGCTGCTGTCGCCGGTGTGTGCCGTACGTGTGCATGCGTACGTTATTTGCCCTTCTTTTTCCGGCAAACTCGCCCTCTGTAGCGACTGAAATGCATTTCGGTTCGACGGGAGCAACAAGTTTCGTTGGGCGACGGGAAAAACAAAATGAGCCTTTGGTATTGAAATGGGAGTGGACGGCAAAGTGAACACGTGGATGGGATTTATCGTCGATTTTATGACTTTAGGACGGATGAGTTTTACAAATTTTTGTTCACATTAAAAGAGATAGATGTTCATTTTTTCGATACCATGGTTTAATGGTCCTGATACGAATAGTCTTATGTGTTTTTATTCCTCAAATGTCTCGTTACACTAAGTATAGTTCATTTAATTTATAATCACTATAAGTGATTTAACTCGTTGACAATGCCAATCATCTTATTTTGATGTTTACATGTGAGATTGATAACAAAATTAATAAGCAACCCGTGCGCAGATAGTTGTTTTTAAATTTACATTAAAAATAGGTATTATTTTTTTCCTCGAATCATCCATAGGATTGTCAGAAAATCAGATAAAGGCTGAAATTGTCATCTCTGAGAAACTAAACTGATCTTTCATGTACATGTGCACATCAGTGCTTCATTAGGTCTCTCGATAAGAGACAACATAAGAGCAACGACAATCTCGAGTCACCAAGCAACTAGAAACAATCACGCATTTGGGACTCTATCTCACAGGATCGAAAATAATTATGAGCAGTGATATGGATAAAACAAGTAGTACGAGTCAACCATTAGTCAGGCGTTTCCTCTATAGTGTTAAAAAAAAAAAATAAATAAATAAAATAAACAAAAGTTAGGAATTTCAGGATGAAGGAGAAACTCATCAGCAAATCTAACTTTCACATGGATTTCCGGACCCCTGTGTTCTTGCGCTGCACGGCACCCCTCTTTGATGCTATCACCGTCACCACCACCATCGAAGCAGCAACACCAACAACCAAACAAAAACACAACAACAGGCCGAGTATCTTACGCGTGTACTTTCCCAACTTCCCCGACATCTCAATAAGGTTCACCACACGTACTTCAAAGCGCCAAGTAAAAGGAGAAAGAGCTCGCGTTTACTTAGGCTGCGGAGCCCGAGCGCATCAAAGGCAACGTTGTGTGTGCAGGTCTCCTAAGGGAAAAGGATTGGGGCCGAGAGGAAGGAGAAGTGCAGGGCCCAGGTAAAAATGCAAAGAGGACGAAGAGAGGAAACAAAGCTTGGGCTGCTTTTTTTTG
Source organism: Copidosoma floridanum (assembly GCF_036245765.1). Lineage (NCBI taxonomy): Eukaryota > Metazoa > Arthropoda > Insecta > Hymenoptera > Encyrtidae > Copidosoma > Copidosoma floridanum. The sequence continues at coordinate 5,959,849 of NW_028321896.1, forward strand.
ATGTTGCTTATTTTTTACATCTTCGCGGCACACAGTGGAGGGACGTGACTCGGTGGAATTTTCCGCTCGTCACTGTACCTCACCCTCCTTCTTACAGCTGCCATCTTTGCCTTTGCAATGAAATAAATTTAAAAACAAAGGACGCACACAGTACATCGAATGTTGCGATGGGATTGACGTCTATCGGTGAATCTGGAATCTGTGTATTTATAGGAGACCGAGGAAGGACGAGAGAGAGAGAGAGATGGTGGGTACGGAATTTCCGATCTTATTAAGGTTGCTCGGCCGCAGTTGGCGGCGACGCCGGAATATGCAGTGGGATGGGACGGAATTTGAAATGTGTTGGCACTGACGATGGGAAAAAGTGTACGGAATATTGAATCCTCCGTGGGATGAAATCAAATTAACGTGACTATCGAATATTAAACAGAAACGCGGGATGGCGCTGTTTGGATATTGTTTCGTTGTGATTGAAGTGCAGCTTGAACAAAATATATGTATAATGTAGATTATCAATACCATTAGAGCCGGTTAATGAACAATAAAGTGTAGTTATTTGCACCATTGAAATTTTTTGAGTGATTAAGCTTCTGTATTTATTCTTTGACATTGTATATAATTCGACAGCAAATTCATTCGATCAATATTTCAGTAATATTGGTGACTTCAATTTTATCATCAATAGAGATATCAACACCATGTAACAAAAAAGAAAAAAAAATTAAGAAATCGAAAGTAATTATCACGATTAAAATCATCCATTGCAATCCTACATCAGTTTTATAGGCAAACGTCATATTTTACATTTTTAATGGCACTAATATTGATTTACGATACCGAATACAGTTCAGAGATACGTGTTCAGTACAAGCATGAAAAAAACAAAAAAAAAAATTATTTGTTGGTATAAATCACGTGAAACGAGAATTATTATCGCTACGAATGTACACAGTGGAATTTTATGAGCTGCCACTGGCATGGAAATATCGTTTACATTATTACTGGCCGATAACGCGAGGGGATTCCACGGGCAACAGGGATTTCAGTTGGCCCATTATTTTAGTGCTTTTTCACGGGCTCTATGCGCAAAAAAGCACGATTCTCAATAAAATCCCGTATGAAAAACGGCATTTTAAAATTGACGCGGAGCGCGTGTTCACGCGGTGCCTCGGGATATTACGTACGCTTTGCTCATTCTTCTCGATCCTGTGTACGTGTATTTGTACTTTATGATGTTCATGATTTTCATTTCAAAGCATACAGCTGATGTATTCGTGTAAAACATGACTCGATAACATCAATTTATTTCTGACAAAATATATCGGAGCATATAAAACTTATTCACTTCGACGTAACACTTTTTGCAAATCAGCTGAGTAAAGTATGCCGTAAAATCGCTGCTGGATTTGGCCCTGATTGAGCTAAAAGTATAAATTTTCAGCTAAAACAACGTTAATAGCCAGTGGAAAAATACCCGCGATTATTTTCTTTTTTTTCCACCCGAGAGATTCCAATACACGATTGAAATTGCCAAATGCCGATGTTGCAGCTGTATTTTGCATTTTACACGCTCAGGGCGAATTCAACCAGACGAGCAGGGCCGTAGGGTTGCGCAAGCACCTCGGGGCGACGATAAATTTTCTGGATCTCGCCGGGGGAGTTATTGCTGCCTCCCGCGCGCAAACTCGATCGCGTAACGAGCTGGGAAATCTTTCGTTCCCTGTACCTCCGATTGGGAGCCCATCTCTCGCGTGCACGAGCTCGGACGCAAATTAGTCGGAAAAAAGCCGACATTTACCCCTCTGTTTTTGCCTAATGCTTTCAATTCGTGGAATCTCACATGGATTCGCAAAGTTCTGCACCAGAGAAAGTAAACGCTCGCAGTTTTTGTTGTTGCCTTTGATGGATCGCTACCTTTGTGGCATCTACCAAACATGGGTTGGACGCCTGTCTCGTCACAGCGTCCAAACGAACTACTTGGCTCATCACTAACTTTGACTTCAGTACAAGACGTGTTGGTGAGATTTTTCTTGAATTCACCATAAAAACAATTTTTTTCAAAACTTCGTTTTGTCAATCGATACGTCTTTGCGGTCTAGTGGTGTTGTCGGGCTAGATGAGTTTCGTGAGGGATGTGTCACTCATCAACCCTACAAGATGTGTGAGAAAGACACGCAGTCCATTTTGAAGTTGGATGGGATTGAAACTTATAGTACCTTACAATTTTGTCATCGATGTACAGCAAAAGATCAAACAATAACAACAACAACAACAACACTCTGGAAAGACCCAACAGTGCTCCTTAAGCAATTTAATGCAGCGATAATGGAAAAGACGAGTGATTAAATGAAAATTTAATCAAAACTATCATCCATCTTGGCGTTTGCTTTCGCAAAGATTTCCAAGGTATCCGTGGCGCGCGCGGCATTCGAGGTGCTGGAGTAACTCAAGAAGTCAAAGAACAAACATTCAACAGAACAGCGCGGCCGGGGTTGGGGTGGAGGCACGGAGAGAAAGGCAGCCTCGATTACAACTTCGCTGATTACAGTTTTACTGTATGGAGATGGAGGGGCTGGAAAGGAGTCGCGAGAAACAAGCCTCAAAACAAACGAGCAGTGAAATATAAAGAGCAGTATCACAGACGTAGTCTGTGTATGTAGTATGGCTCCCTTTGACAATAGCAATAACCTCCACAACCCGTCATCGCAGTAGTGAAGTATGAATTATGTGGAGCACTTGTAATGTATATTCATGCGTAGGTGGGGGTGGCATTTTTATCGTCACGGGGGCAATGGACGTACGAATGCACTGAGAAATAATATAGTTTCTCGATTATCATTCGATCGTCTTAGACGATTGGCGAAACGCCGCAAAACTTTCCACAAGTGCATAGCGTACCACAGAGAGCCACCACAGCTTTGATACTTCCATTCGTGTATACGTATACATAGTAAATACATGTGTAAACAGTGGAAGGGCGACATGGGCAAGGACAATCGATCGACTCAGCAGACTGAGTAATCACGTAAACACGAGTGCCCATTGAAACCTACCCCAATACCTGCCGCACTGTACAGCAACAGTCTTCCTCCCTCCCACCCTCTCGTGCTTCCAGTTCTAAGGATCCCCGCGAATAGAGGCAGAGCAAAGCAAGCCCGCTCACGGAGCTCCGCCATCTCCGAACCCCTTGAGATCAAACTCCGGCTCTTGCTCTCCCTACTTGGATCACATCCCCTGTCCCTCACTTAACCGGGGCTTACACGCGTCGCGACCGCAAACTCAAGGAGTCGAGAAGTGCCGTACATACACACATATGTATATAGCTCATGGCTCGGAAAACAGAGGCCGATTTTCTATATACAATACCACCGGCATTCGGTTGAACTGTCCATGGACGAGCCCTCCAACCCATCCATCCATCGATTCATTTTATCATACATTACATTGTACTCTCTCGGTTTCATTCACTTGGCCCAACTGCTCTTAGTATACTTACGAGGAGAGTTGTTCGAGTGACCATCGAAGTGCTTTGTCAAGACCCATCGGAAATCCGCTTAACCATTTCCCTACTCTCTCTCCTTCCGTGTTGGCAAAATTTCCTGTACTGCTCTCCCCGAGGGCGCATCGCAATCTCGAGGGAGGCTACCTACTGCGGGAACAGGCTTCGCTGCTTGCCCTGTGCTGCCGACTCTGGTCCGTCGCCTTATTTGCATCGCTACTGGAGTTACATGATCGTTCCTCGTTTTCATTTTTTTTGGCGATTTATTCAAACTGTCCCTTTGTCCATAGTCCCATTGGGTGAGTTTTTCATCTATGAGTTAACATTATCGAATCGAAGGGATCACTCGGTGTACAGATTAATAAGTTAGATGCAGTAAATCTTGAAATGGTATAATTCTCAGATCTCAAGTATTTTGACTCTTGAGCCGTTTGGCCACATTCATTCAAGTAAAATCAGTATTACACGCTCATTTTCTCACTTCTGCCATCAAGATTCCGTTCCCAACAAGACACAAGTGACACTGTGGGACCATGTGTGTGATCTCGTGTTGCTTCATCCATGCAGTCATCGTACGTAAAAATACTAGCTTTGTGGCACTGTTGCAGAGATTTAATATTTGTGAAAACAGCATGCTTCGGTGTACACAAACCCACCACAAGCGCAGATACTAGTAGGTACCAGAAGTGTCGGGGCGTACAGCTCATGCTGGATATCACTCGTAAAGCGCCGAGAAGCTCTACTCGGCTGTAGCCCTCGACTTGTAAAAACACAATGAATTTCAGACTCGTTTAAATCCGACTTAAATTCACAGATGCGAGGAATCTCCATCGTTGATGTGCCGAAACTATACGCGGGTGTGACGAGAAGGGAGAAAAAGTATCAGGACCATAGGCTTCTTGCTGGAACTTTTTGAAAATTCCAAATCGATGCACTTGATTTTTATCTGTAAGAGTATACATACACATAGTATGGCAGAGACGTGAAAGAGGATTTGAGCGGATGAGTTTGACTCGGCGTGGCCATTGTGCGCGACAATCGATCGTTTAGCGCGAGCTTTCGCGAAAAAGCTTTACGAGAAATTCCGTTTTCGCGAACTCCGCATCTGTACGGGATTTTTAAAATGTAAAAAGCTCCTCTACTATTCGAAAAATTCACGATTCATGCCCTTCGTGTGATATAAAAAATAAATATCTCGAGGGATAAAAAATATCCACCGTACAAAAGTAGTGCAACGAGTAGGTGAAAATGATCCTTTACCGAAACGGCAATTTAACAGAAAAAAAGCCGAAAAAAGCAACAAACACGTCACACTCGAAACCTAAATTGAACACTATTTTAAGCAAGTAATCCGCTCAATTGGGTACGCGCAATTTGAAAGCAACCTGATAAATGGAAAAAAAACATGTGACTACCACCTGGAGAGTTAATCAACGGACACGTGTTCGCGTAAGCTCGTCCGACACAATTACCGGAAAATCGAGTTATTTTTTTTCCTACCAAGCTCTAAAAACTCCTCTCCTGCTACGGCAACATTAACACCGAGCAACAACTGTAAATTAACGCTCGTTCGAAAAGGGATAAACCCGCACCGGAGGTAAGCGCTCAAACGAGTTGGTGGACCGTATATTTATATACCCGTTCTTACCGCGATGATCAGCATTCAATACAGCCGGTCATATCGATTGGCAGCAGAACCTGAATCCAAAACCCAATAAGCCCCTGGCACGAAGTGCATTAGCGCTGCGTGTATACACTCCTCGCTTTGGATAGTAAATAACTAATCGCATGTAATTAGCGCCGATGAGGTACAATATCTCGCTTCCTCTCTTCCGTGAAAGCTCAGAGTAGTGCTGGCTTACACTTTTTCGGATCACCCGTTGCATTGCTGCTTCTATTGAAAGTGTACGGGTATGTACACATTTAGAATTGATGCTATCGTATTCGTGCACGTGTTTGTTAGTTTTTTTTTTGCGCGTCGATTTCGATACTTTATTTTCAACGCGTGTGCTATTGCACATAAAATTTCTTCTATTTTTTTTTTTTTGGAATCTCGATCTTGCGTGCACACAGGTAAAAATGAATCTGGGGCATCACAGTGCGTTCAACTCCGTTTTTTGGCGAGCCCTTTGTGCCACGTCCTCCTGCAGAACTACAGTTCGTATATTAGTCATTGACCTGGTTTTCGCTCGAGCAGACATTATGCAGTTCGGCCGTTCTTTCGCAAAAGGACCCTTTGTGTTTTGAGCGCGAGTCTTTTAGCATTTCGCTGCCGATTGTTTACTAGGGTTTTGTTTGTTTATCGATTGTCGACGACTTTTCAAAGGGGCCATTCTAGTCGCAAGGCTAATGGTGTGCATGAATTAGCTCGAATATTCAGGAATAAACTAAAAATCTTGTTTGTCAACTATGTTGATGGAGATCGATAGAACCATAATGGGTGGAACACTAGAAGTGGGACACTTGATTGGTCATGATAATTTAGCGCTCATCACAGTTCGCTACTTTTCATCGTTATTTTATATCATCTCATTACAAGGTTAACAATAAGTGGTTATTTAATTAAATATTAAATAATTCATGGCAAATGTTTAATAATTCAGTGGTGGAAATTGTTTTACTGTTTGAACGGTGTTGTTTTTTTGTCAATCGATTGGGTACTTGGTGTCTCAGCTTTTTCAACAACTAATGAAATACTGTAACTGTTAGCTCTAATAACGTAGAATCAGAATTCAAGGGAGAATCACTGATTGCAAAAGTGTAAAAATCATACAAATAAAATTTCTCACTCCAGGGTTCCATAAATGTTTCCCTTCACTCGAAATGTAAAAGAAACTGAAGAATAGAATGCAGCTGGCTTTAACCTTTTTCTTGCCTTTGTGCTAAAATTTTACAACTACTTTTGACTTATGCAATCTACAAACGCACTCCATGACTTTTTACTTGATGTTCTTACAATTTATTTATTTACTTCATCTGAATATTTTAAAGACTAATATAGTTACGGAGTTGTGCATACATTTTCTTAAAAAACGATCCAATCTCTATTAAACAATCTTTTTTTAAACCCACTTGAAAAAGATCATTAGCGCAAAACGACCTATTTCAACCCCACCATCGCCCTTACAAGTAATGTTTTATCATGCATCTGAACAGCACCCATTCACATCAATTCTATAAAAAAAAAAAAAAAAAAAAAATATGTGTACATCCATTAAACGTTACATTTAATCACTTAATGCCGTTTTCAATTCAACGTCATTCAAATAAATCTCTCTACAAACTGGATCCTATTGAAACAAATATGAACCTGTGCCTCCGAATGAAATGAATCACGCCTCACTGCGCGATGAAAAAAGCCATCTTGCCTTGAAAAATATTTAATTTAAAAGCACCCGAGTGCGAACTCTAGCCCAACGGAGGGCTCGATCCACACGCGTCAGCTTACAACTCCCCCCCCCCCGGGTTCATACACGATACCTCCATTTATGTAAAATTTTCGCGCAGCAGCATAGATACGCGAACCGTGGCCATTTCTCAGTACGATAGAGCAGCCGTACACACGTGCGGTATAATAGTTGCTCGAGAAAACCAGAGTCGGGAGGTCGGATCGATGCGTTTTCTACATGCAAATTTCGCAAGGAGAGCTCTGAAACGTTTGTAACGACAGCCTAGATAAGGCAGGCTCGAGAAACGATGTGCCCCCATTTGCTGCCGAGTTTTTTCGGGAACGGAAGTTGCTAGGGGTGTTTCTCGTTATACGGTGCTACACTAGTCGAGGAAAAGTTTTTTTTTTTTTTTTTCGTAGCTCCGTTTTTTTTTGGGATGCAGTTTTGAGAATCGATAGTTGACGCTGGAAAATGAGACGCGAGAAGCGCCAGCGGTAATATTTTGACAAACCCGGCTCAGATCTCTTTTTTGCATCCCCGAAACTGCCGATGACGGTTACATCGGCTTTCGCATCGTCACGAGAAATAATTTCAATTTCTGTATCTTTTACCGCTTTTAAGGACGTTTCCTAAGCTTCCTTTTGGTACAAAGGGGGGGGGGGCAAAGGCTATTCCCACGGCAATCGAGACAATAGCCTCCTGGATAATCGCCGCGTACGCCTCGGTGACTCTTCCCGTTCATTCGAGTCACGCTCCTGCAATTACACTCGTCAATCTCGAGGTCCAATCACAAGCGGGTTAAACTCAATTATCAGCAAAGTCTTTCCCCACGGCACATCGTAGCAATCGCACCCAGTTGCCCGAGAGGCGAATTGTAGAAGGACCACTCGCCGGGTGTAATTTTTCCGGAGGATGAACTTCACTTGTCCCGCACTTCCGGCTAGCTCGGAGTTTCAAAAGGGTACGTCCACCCCGTACGCTAATTCGTTCCCTTGACGCGAGTTAACGCGTTCGTGGCCATGCATGAGTGCGCCGGTACGTGAGTTCGCACTTCACGACGAGGGAGGTACGTTTCGCTGAAATGTGTCGCCAGACTACAGCTACGGGGTTATTCGGCCGTTCGTGCGTGCTTGAGAGATGGTGATAAGCCCTTGCAGCTTTGCCACGTGGATAAGCCCTTTGTGAGGGGATACGGGCCCCTATTGTGTAAGAATTTTAAGGTGCCACTGAACGTATGAGTATGTTTCACTGCTTTTTTTTTTTTTTTAATTTGTTTATTTTCAACGGGGATACTTTTAAACTGAGAAATATCACTACGAATGAACAAAGATGAAATATTTATAAAGAGAAACCGTTGGTTCTCAAGTCAGGTATCACCTATTTTGTATTTTATTAATTTCACACGGTCTCTCAAGAAGATTTGCATTTTCGCTCTTGTTTTCTTTAAGCTTATATTTTTGAAATTAAAAAAATAAGTCATGCTAATAAGTTTAGTAAAACATAGGGAATGCCTTAAAAGTATTTACTTACCTCAACAATATACAATCGTACGTATGGATCCATCCTAAATAGAGTCATATAGATGTAGATGTGTATGTATATATTGAATACGTGTAAAACAATGTTATCTTTTTTCGTTTAATCTGATACGGGAAAAACGAAAATTCTACTTCAGCACACACCTTCTTTCGGGTAGGTAACTCACAAACATTAATTTTGCGCTTAAATTAAAAGAAACTGTGGTGTCGTATCTGTATTACACAAAACATATACTACTAGGCCTTGACTTTTCTGGATTCATATACTTTTTAGTAATAGCAAAACCAGCGATTATTTATAAAAAAGTGCTAAAATTTTCATACCGATTTTTCAAAGTAATATGAATTTATAGTCATTTCAGTACACTATACTTTTCCCACGTACACGTTTCCCCGTATACTTGGTAATCCAATGAAAAATGGATTCATTAATAATAACAGGGCCAACGGGGGATCATTAGACCGAGCTCGCGCTTAAGCTCGCGCGTCGCGCAAAAAAGCCGTCCCCCGAAAGGGAATTACAATGGATAATCTTTTTAAAAGAAAAACACGCTGAGAAGGAAAATTCAAGCTTCACGCAGAACCAACTGCTCGGGCGAACAATCGCAAATGCACGCGTGTGCCAAGACGAGAGAACCAACTCGTTAAGCACTGAAATATAATCCCAGTGAGTTTTTCCATTGTGAGCGGAGAAGTTCGTTTTTGCCTCGGCAAGGACAAATTTAATGTTAAAATATATATAATATACGTGTGTATGTATACATGGGCGTTGGCACGTATTTTCTAACGATAGGGGCAAAACTCACGAAAATCTCCCACAAAGGGCTTCTGCGCGCACAGATCATTTGCATATAACGTAAAAGGAACAAAGTGCGCAAGCCGGGGCTTTGTTTCGGCCGAAAGGAGCGAAAATACCGCGGGAGGGAGAGACGCCGCGCGCATTAAGATGAACTGCAGCGAAAGTGGCTTTGCGTATAATAAATCGCGTTAGCCGGTGCACGGGGAAGGGAAGTTTATTTGCATTTTCGCGGCAGGGACAAGAGTTTCGAACGCAACGCCCATGGCCGGATTCTGTGGTATATAAATCCGCGGAATTCCAGATTCACCAAAGTTTCGGCCGCAAGCACGCGTGTGTACGAGGAAAAACAGCATATTATCAAACAAAGGGGTTGAATCTCTCCCTCTCACACTTTTGGATCTCGCTTGGAATCATGTTGCGTTTATTTTTCATGCAAATTTACAACTTTGATCTTCCTTTGTTTTTACTATTGCTTCAATTGGCTTAAAATCTAGTGCTTAAAAATTAATAGTGCTGCCATTTTAACTCCTACTGAAAAAAAAATCAAAATAGCATTAGTAGCCATGGTCATAATAACCTTGCCCCCTTTTCCCGGTACATCGGACTCTTACTAACTTTAGTGGAACGTCAGAGAGCAAGAGAGGAAGGGGGGGGGCGTGATGACCATTAAACTCAAAAGTACCAGATAATTAATATGCAGCAAGAGGACGGCAGTCGAGCGCTTTGCCGCGGTTTCGCCACCACTCCCTTCCCCGGCTCCTTTCCCACTTCTATCGCGCTCCTTCTCGTCTGCGAAACTAAGTAAATACATAACGCAATTACCAGACAAGTGGATGGGAACTGCGTGCTGCTTCTCTAGTGCAGTAGCCAGCACCACCGGCTCTCGTCCTTCTCTATGTACGCACCCACGCAACTACCGTCGTGAGGATGACATTAGGGACGTCAGGGAGAGGTGGTTGTCTCGCTTGCTTCACTGGAAAGGCCGGAGGATCTCCTTGTTCACTTTGTTTGCGATGCGCACATATTTGCGGCTGTGCCGTGCAATGATGCTGCTCTGAGGTACACGTGTCCGAATACTTGTGCTTAATTGGTCAGTATCTTCGAAGAGGGAGCAAGGGAGGCTATCTCTCCTATGATGTACAGCACCGAAACTTAAGTTCAAGAAATTTCGAGGGCTTTAATTGCGGTCGTATCTGGGACTTTGTGTGTATTTAACTACGAGTGACACGACGTTTCTACTCAAGTTGAAGTGTTACTGGTGAAGAGTGTTTGTCGCTGCAATGAGTGAGGTCTATATTCGATCTAGTTTGTACACGCTTTACATCATAGTACAGTTTTTAAAGTTCATTTTGATCCAGAGATCTCCCAAGCAGAGTATTCGCATGATTTATTTTCTTAGAGTACGAGTTTATGTGGCTCTCTAATTACTTGAGTATTTTAGAATTGAAAAATTTTCTCGCATATTTATGTATTCCGGGAACATCGTCATTCTGGGAATCTTCTCTTGTGTATTTTTTTCTGAACCATCCATATATCCACTAAGCAATTCCAATTCGATAGGAGGCTTACTTTATCAACATATTCACTCGAAAGTTCCTGGATACATTAATACAAGGCTGCAACGAAAATATTATAAATATGGCTAAAGTCAACCGAGTCATATTTTTTTTGAATTCAAAAAAGAATCCTTAGTACTCTATGTTCTATGATCCAGGCTGTACTCAAAAAACAAGCCATTGGACCGTACTAACCACTAATGGAAAGCCATCAGACAGAATCTGCATTGTGAATTAATCTTCTACTTTTGTTACTTTACGTAACGTTTTCGCGTAAAGTACCTCAAGTGTTTTAATAGAGTACGAATCAGTAAGCTGGAAACTTCCTTACTACCTTCTTCTTCTGGACGTGTAAATAAAGTAAATGATATATAAATGTGGTAACACTGCACCTGAAAATTCACATTGTAAAAATAAAATACCAATCAAAACGTAGTGTCTGATCAAATCCGTACCGTACTACTGAATAATTTGTTCTTCATTTTGACACAGTTTAACGAACTCGATTATTCTTTAAGGTAAATTACCACTTATGTAACAGTATTATCAAATAAAGTAAATGATTTTAAATGTGGTAACAATGCACCTGAAAATTCATTGTAAAAATAAAATACCAATCAAAACGTCATGTCTGACCAAATCCGTATCGTACTACTGAATAATTTGTTCTACTTCATTTTGACACAGTTTAACGAACTCGATTATTCTTTAAGGTAAATTACCACTTATGTAACAGTATTATCAAATAAAGTAAATGATTTTAAATGTGGTAACAATGCACCTGAAAATTCATTGTAAAAATAAAATACCAATCAAAACGTAGTGTCTGACCAAATCCGTATCGTATTACTGAATAATTTGTTCTACTTCATTTTGACACAGTTTAACGAACTCGATTATTCTTTAAGGTAAATTACCACTTATGTAACAGTATTATCAAATAAAGTGAACGATTTTAAATGTGGTAACAATGCACCTGAAAATTCATTGTAAAAATAAAATACCAATCAAAACGTAGTGTCTGATCAAATCCGTACCGTACTACTGAATAATTTGTTCTACTTCATTTTGACACAGTTTAACGAACTCGATTATTCTTTAAGGTAAATTACCACTTATGTAACATTACTATCAAATAAAGTGAACGATTTTAAATGTGGTAACAATTCACCTGAAAATTCATTGTAAAAATAAAATACCAATCAAATCGTAATGTCTGACCAAATCCGTACCGTACTACTGAATAATTTGTTCTACTTCATTTTGACACAGTTTAACTAACTCGATTGCCCTTTGGGTGAATTAGCAAGAAAAATCAGCCTCTCTACCACACATCGTTACGGCATACTACTTTCGGTAAATTTAAACACATCGGATGGCCTATCAGTACAACAAGTGAAACTCAATTTCGATAATGCATCGAAGCCTGAAGTTTCTCAATACCGAAGCTGCGCCGCACTATTCCATATACGTCCGCAGCCATGCGACCACAAATACGAGCATTATATAACTTTCCATTCACACATTGACTCACATCAATTTTCGAAAATATGCATTGTACATGGCTAAGGGGGCCTCCAAAGTGCCACTAGTCCTATCAACATAATCTAAAAACACTGTTCTAACAAACAGTGGCTATCAATGGACCCCGACAGCCACCGGCAAGGGTATTGCGTGCTTGTACATCACTTGTTCGAGTGACAGGTAGGCACCCGAGCGCTCTGTTGTGGTTGTTATGCAAGGCACGTCTCGCCCAGCGACGAACTTCGGGCTGGACGTGCTGCGCAGTCCCCGCGACTTTCCAGGCTCGGTAGCGACGAAAGGTCGAACGTCACGTCGTCAGCAGTGTCGGGATCCATACATATATAGAGAAAGGGAGAACACCACCGTGTATACGCGCTTGGGATTTCCCAAAGGACCTGCGTAAATGGCCGGTAGTGGCTTGTGTGTTGGTGTATGTATAAGCGTGTCGGGTTGTTAGATAACTTTGGCATTCTACACGAGGAGCCTCGTCATGGGTCTCGATCGCGGGAAAATTGAGGGCCGCTTCGACGTTTGTGCCATCAAACTTGCGAACGCGAGCTTGCAGTGGACAGATAGAGAGCCACATCGGGATCGATAAAGATGTGCTTTTATTCGACCAAGTTTTGGATGTTTGCATGCTTCAAACTAACTTCCCTAGCTACTCGAAATGGGCTAAGGATTGTGATTCAATATGCTGGGGTTAGCCCTGGCCGATAATTTGATTTGTCGATGGTGTACACTCGATGGTTGGATCTACGTGAGATAGCTTTGCATTCAAAGATGATCAAAGTGTAAATATTACGGGGTCTGCGAAGTGCTATTCGATGAGCTTGAATCACGGCAGCTATGCACCCCCACCCCGTACTCTCTCTCTCTCTCTTTGTCTTTCAATATGCAGTAGCAACATTGGTTGGTGACAACGACTCGAATAACTGTTGAGAAACTCAATTGCATTAATAGTATTTGGATAGTTATTCAAAGTCATGTAAATTCAAACGAAGTTGAGCTGCCACGTTTCATTTCCGTTGAGGAACAGGTAGCGAGAGCTCACTGCATAAGTAATCCCTTGCAGAGAGAGAGAGAGAGAGAGAGAGAGAGTCCAACAGTAATACGTTTAAAATATTGAGGATGATGCAGAAGCGGTTGTGGCTCGGTTAGCCAAGGAATATACATTTTAATCGGTTTGTGGCACTGAAGTACGAGTCCCGGGACGGAGAAAGTCACAAGTTTTTATCGGGTTGGAATGGGTTGAAAGGAAGATTTATTAAAAAAGAATAATAATAATCATCGCATTTTTTGTATGGCAAGTGTCAAAGTGCAGATTTTGTTGTTTCACACATAAAAATTGTTCATTCCATAAATTAAATTACGAAGAATCATATTCTTCCAATTATTAAGTGGTCTGAGCAATAAACATCATCGATTTAACAATCCGTACAGTTAAATGAAAGTACACTTGTAACTAGTTTCAAGAAAGAAAGAAGCCTTTATTTTCCCCTGAAAAAATAATCGTATCAAAGACTTCTTACAGCAAAATAATAGCTATATACCTAAATATTTTATTTCCTTTTCAGTATAATAGCACCACGGACGTTACGCACCTTCTTGCCCAGCGACCAAACCGGAGCGTTATTCAACAAAAATCTAAACTGACATCCACCTAACAGTCATTTGCTACCGCTCGCGATGGCTAACACAAACCTCTAACCTCTCCAACTGCCCGTCGACCATCCATCGCTAAGTCACGTTCGACAAGCCGCGCAATGGCAGCCTGTATGGCGAGATATCCGCCGAGGGTGGGCGGACAGCGTGTCGCGAGCATTATCACCGAGCTCCAGCTCTCTGCCAAGCACATGGACAGACCGTTCCTCTGTCCCTGCATGCATGCGTGTGGCAAACATGACTACGCAGATGAAAGAGAGCTGGAGATGTCCACTGGAACCAAATCTTTTTTTTTTTTTTTTTTTTAATTTCTTCACTTTTCATGTCCTGTTGTGCCAATGACGCGAGCGAGCACCGATGACTCGAGTTCATATAAGCTTGGTGCCCGAGATCCAAGGAGGCTATATGTATAGAAGATAAATCGGCATTGATTGCTGGAAAGCAACTCCCCCCGGCTCGTTGAATATACTGCATCGGACGCACTGAGCAATCGGTGGGCTTACTTTGTACTATGGGTACCTTGATGTCGATCACTGGTCGTGTGATATTTCTGAAACTTGTCTTTAGTTTGCTCCTTTTATATTGACTAAGGGCCATGTAGGTTATGTACAAGTTTTACTTTCAAGAATTAAAAAAGTCCACCCAGGGATAAGCCATATTTTTTCCATCACCCATTGGACGAAACTTTGGAATACACAAGCCGACCCAACTTCCAACCAAACTGTAAAGTCACACGTAGAGGTATGGATTTTCAAAAAAGAAACTTAACGGACGCATTGACCATTTGAATGAATAAAAATAATGATAAATCTTACTGCGAACTCAATGGTCTACTTCAGCCGATTTGAATCGAGATATTTTGGTACAGCACTTTTCAAAGTAAAACGCAAGAGCGTAAACACGGTAAACACATAAAAAGGGGAGTTAAAGGGAAATGTGGAGTGCCATTTGATCGACCGCACTATCGGCGAGTGTTACGATCGTGAAGAGTCCATAATGGTTCCGCCATCAGCCGAACAAAACAGCACTTGGCCATTGTATGGTGTACGTACAGAGAGCGTAGGATCGTCGTTGTGTTTACCACCAGTCGTTCAATTTGCCCCTCCTCCAACACAGCCACATCACTTGGAGTGTTCGAGTCTACGAGCTTGAGTCTCGTCTATGGCCTGTCATTCCTAACCGGGTGAAATTAATTGTGTTTGTTTGGCGGCGAGCGAGCTCGTTTTATAGCTCTGCTTATTTGTTTGCTCCTATGCGAGTTGGAACCTATATCCATCAATGAACCCAAGACTACAGGATGGTGTGTCTATTGTTGAAATATGGAGGGTCTTGAGGTCAAAGAACATTTGGACGATCCTTTCGAATAAATAGTTATAATTGAATAATGAAACGTCAATGGTCATACACGTTTAAAAAGGCTCTTCTCATATTACATTTTCATGCACACATTTTATGCAGTTTATTAAAGTGATTGAGGTGATTATCTTGTAACTGAATTATTCTGACTGTTTTAATTAAACGTTATGATTAAATTTTTTTGTAAATTTTATTATCGATCGATTATTCACGATTCAAACAGTTATACAACGCTTCTCAAAGGTCTTCAAGGTCAGGAGACCATCAATGTCTGCAAGTTCTGTACGATATATGCCCAATAGTCTAACACTTGAGAATAGATTTACAGAACTTACGAGAAGCTAAAAGGGAGCCCCGTAATTGTTAGAATTGAAAATTGACGGGGATTTATTTTCAAGATTACATTGTCCCCGACGCTTTTTCATGTTGGCATTAGTAAGTATGGCAAATCACCTTTGATACGAACACGAACAAATGAAAGAAAAAAAAGGCCCTGAACGAGGTATTCTGGTGTTATTACTCTGCTCTTCGAGAAAGAGAGGCCGAGAGGATTAACTTTAAGGGTAAAATTTCAACCACACAAGGGTTTCGTTCAGAATTGAAAACTTAAAAGTTTAGCGTTCTGCTACAAAAAGCCGAAAGCTGCATGTAAGTATGACGAAAATATCAAAAAATCTAACGCGAGTATGGGAAAAAACAGGCACTAGCTACCCCGCCCAAAAAAGAAGAAAAAAAAGGAGCGACGATTCCTCATCAGGTTTCGAGCATTCATCTCGCCCGACAAACGAAATTACTCCCCGGGTCACAACCGGATCGCTCGTAAAATCCAAAGGCGCATGAATCAACTTTATAGACGAGCCCGAGCTAACTACTCCGGGCAGAAGGGAAAAAATTACGCTCGCACTGGGCAGAAAAAGGGCGCATAATTCACGTCTTGGTTGTGTAAGGCAACCTTGTACGTACACGTAGGTGTGTGTGTGTGTGCTTGCGAAATCGATCGCTCCGAAGCTACAGCAGGAAAATCCGAGTCCCAGCATCGGAGACGGTCTATGCCGCGATGGACCAAAAAAAGAAAAAAGAGAGATGAAGACACGGTTAATTTAGGGAGGTGGGTATCTCCTCGGGGTACATTGAAATTGGACGCAGTCGGGCGAATTATTATAACACCCGGCGTGTGTACAAAAGACCGTGCGATGTATGCGCATACATTACTATGTACGACTGCTGCAGCGATTCGTTTTCTATCTAGGTGGAGCGCAGCGCATGAGAGATGGGCTCGAGCTTTGCCTTTGCGCTTTCGCTTTTGCTATCTTTTGCTGTGTTGTCACTGTACACTGCATTCGCTTTGAGGGTGTCTACGTACATACACGCACACGTGACGTGTGTCAGCGTGATATAATGCATGCGCAAGCTAAAGTGCATTTGGCCTTTTTTTCCACACTTACGAGGCTCCGTTGCGTGTGGAGGGGTTGCAGGGATTTGATACTTTTGCTCGTCAAAAAGTCGTAGCTTATATAGGTGCACGTGAATGTATCTTTTATGCACTTCTGCGGATTTTATTTCGACCTTTTACGTATCTCAACGCAAATCCTATATGAATGTTCACACACGTACTTGTGCAGGCCTGCAC
The DNA here is from genome assembly GCF_036245765.1 of Copidosoma floridanum. Lineage (NCBI taxonomy): Eukaryota > Metazoa > Arthropoda > Insecta > Hymenoptera > Encyrtidae > Copidosoma > Copidosoma floridanum. The sequence continues at coordinate 5,976,802 of NW_028321896.1, forward strand.
ACATGCTTGGACATTTTTTCTAAACGTCCTATTTTGATCTCTTACGGCATGAAACGCATTTCTCATACGGCTTTTTGGGAATAATGTGGTAGGGTATATGACCCAGTGATCGAATTATGTCTCTAAAATTTCTCGAGGGCCAGAGTGATAATCATATATAAATGGCTTTAGTATAACTAGTTAAGCATATCTTTAAAAATAAATGGAGTCATCGAGTACTTAAACTAGTAAAACAACCTAAGTGTGCTTATAATCACACTTTCTATTAATTACGGAATAATAACTGTAATCCTCGATAATTGAGCCATCTACCCCTTATTAAACAGTTCAAGGTTTTTTTCCAATGAGAAGTCAAAAAAATCTGTTTCACTTTCATCTGATTATTTTGCATTCTTCAAGCTCCAAAAAACATAAGGGTGAAAATTACCTGCAGTATGGCTAGTAAAAAACTAAAAAAAGAAACAAAAGTGGTTCCCTTTGAGAGCGAGTTTTCGATCGAACAGGTGTGAATGCCGAGAACAAACACCGACAGTCCGTCCACATGCGGGTCCACGTAGCAATATCAGCCTTTGCTCCTCCGCACACGGTACGTACATGTATGCATGTCTGCGGGTATACGTGTAAATATGCAAAGGTGAAACCCGGCAGTCGCCAGAATCAAATACCCGCTTCTATGTATATTGTGCAGGAAAAGACGATGATTGAACGAGGGCGCGTCGCAGTTATTTTCTTTTTTTCCCCCTCGTACCCTCATTTTCCCATTCGCGCGCGCCGAGGATTAAAAGAGAAAGCGAGATCCAGTTCAACGGTGGCACACGTGATTGCCTGGATATTGGAAAAAGCAAGCACTGGAATATATGCGATTCCTTATTTGTCGACTCTGCGGGGTAGCTCTTGATTCGCCCGGATTTCAGCTTTGGAAACTTTTCCAATATCTACACGGTATCCACTGCATCACAAGTAACGAGACGCAACTTGATTAACCTTTTTTTTGAAATTAGAAAATTACGTTAATGTGTAATGAATAAATCAAGGAGGAGCTTACACTTAACACGTAGCACGTGACAACAACACGTTTTACACGAAATGTCCTCTGATCGACTAAGTCTATTTGGCGATGATTGCAATAATAGCAAGAAAAACAGTAGATTAATCAACGATTGACGATACGCAGGTGTGTCACACGCATTTTGTATTCAAAAAACCAATCTCGAAGCTAATGAAAAATTTTGCCATTACGTCTATACACCGCTATCTGCAGCAAAAAAAAAAAAGTGCAGAGCAACGAGGTCCGTATATCCACGTCTCGAGTATCTGCAGTAGAGTCGCCAAAGTACGGCATGGGTATAAATATACGGTATAGACAAAGAGAGGAGTCATCGCTGTTACAGTGTAGTGGCGATATAGTAGTAATAATAGTGCGCAGCGCGGGCAAAGAGATGTATGTACGAGAGGGGGCAAAAGCGAGTGGGAGGAGTAGTCCAAAAAGCGAAGAAAATTGTTATTTCCTGGCACAGGCACGCGGCCAGGAATCGCGACTCCCGCTCTCGCGCTACTAAATATACACTTGCCAAATCCAAGAGTCAGCGCAGGGGGTGAGTAGAGAAGGGGTACTTTGCCGTAATTTCCGGGGAAATCGATGCGTCCGGGGGCACCCCTCCCGTGCTCTGTCCTCGAGAGCCATGATTGCGCTTGGCAACGACAACCTGTGCAGCGGCACTCTCGATTAACAAATTTTCGGCCGAGCGGAGGAGCCCGGGCTCCCCGAAACTTTAATTAAAACCGAATGCACGTACAGATCGGCCAGTTTCCGGACGCATAAGTTAATTTGAAATTCGTCAACGTACGAGCCACACCACTCTCGCTTGTACGTGCATGTGTGGAACCGTGTGATAGTCCTTCCCCGAACAGATGGCCATTGGGTGGCATTTAAGCCCCAACTCGATTGTTGTTGTTTCGCAGTGACTGCAGTCTACCCAACGCCTGCTGACACGCTGCTCCCGCTGGTGTTGAAAATCGATGCTGACAGCGATTGAGGCATCATGTGGTTTTTTTTTTTTTTTTCTTCAACTGAGTCATCCAATGCTGTCTATATATCTCTATTTCATATTTTTTGCCATCAATTGTACTTAAACGTTTGTGCAACCCCATACGACAGAATCTAGCGTTTTCAGGATTGTGAAATTATACTCAACGTACTATGCATTTGTTCTGATACGTACACGGTTGAGTACCTGTGGTTACTTTTCGAGTCAGAAGGGCAAGGAAAGACAGAGCAACGCCCATAGTTTTACCCTTCACGGTGGGCCCGGAAAAATAGAAAAAGGACACGTTATAGGTAGGTACGTAGACATAGAGGACAGAGCGAACGTATACATGTTCACCCTAGCAACGAAGAAGGAGAACCGAGAGAGAGAGAAACACGTATACACCGGCCGACGCGGAGCTATAAATTCCGCTCACGTATCCTGTATATTGCAACAGCGAGTCCAGGGGCCGGCTCTTGCTCTGTATCATTCCTTTCAAATTATTAGAATCTCCCAAAGACCGTCCTTCCTTCTCCTCTTCCTCCGGCGGAAAAGAGCGACGCTGGCAGCTTGGCCCCCGTCCCCATGTATCTGTACCATGCACACGTATATTATATCCTGGTTTTTACCGCCAGCCCACGCGAACAATACACTTTACGTGGGCTTTTCTTTTGCGCCCCCCTCTTCTCCCACCGCCAATTTTCTCAACACTCCATCTCGCCGTTCTTTGCCGGCTGCTCTTCGTTTTTTTTCATCCCTTTCTTTCGCCCAAACGTTAGTTTCGGTCTTGGTATTAGGGGTGGTTGTTTTTCTATATGGATGGCCAACAACTGTACCAGAACTCTTAATTTTTCAGCAATCATTGTCAATCATTTAATCGATCAACTTGACAAATACAGTACATCATACACCAGGTGCTGTTATGCAAATAAAATTCTTATGAATCAGGTATCGATTAAATGTTTTACTGGACAAAAAAGCCACGCAAGTGAGCACGAATAGATCTGACGCAAGGGCATATCACAAAGAGAGATTCGATGAACCGAGGCTCTGCTCCTCCTCCTTTGGGACGTTCTGAATATCCCGCTCGTAATAATTGATATCTCAGTTTCCGGAGACAAGTGCAATGAAAATCCAATATCAATTATTCATTCGACGCCCCGATAAATCCCAACCAATAAATTTCCCGGCGCGTCGACTGTACGTATCCAACAATAGAAGCAGCGACGCTAAGGATCAATTCTAAATTCTCCTCGCACGCCAATCCCCGAGCTGCAATCAATATCCTCGCCAGTCGTCGTCGCCGTTCCGAGTCTTGATTGACGCTAACGTATACTCTCTCTCCCTCTATGCTTCACACCTGCACGTCTTTCGCTTTCGTCCCTTCGTATGTATCCACATAAACGTACGTATACACACGCTCAACACCGTATCCCGTGTCTCGGTGGCGCGGCGTCCTTTTGTCCCGCGTTCGCGAAAATTTACGACACGACGCGCTAGGCATTCATATTTCCACGCTCGTGTGCCCCCCCCCCTGGCGCGTGTATAAATCGCCGCGCTCGCAGCACCTAAGTGGCTCTGCCACTTTTCTGTGTTCATAGATTCCGCGCCAGACCGCAGCAAATTTATACACGCCGCTGAAATGCATGTGCATCCGCATGTACACCCACTCTATTCGTACGCAAATATGAGCGCAAGACTTCCCCCCCCCCTCATGATTCACGCAAAGGACAGATGTGAGAAGTAATATACAGATTGATGAGTAGCAAAAAGCCGCTCGAGGAAGCTCGTTGCTTTTGTAGAATATTAGGAGTCGCAATTTTCAAAGATCACAACCAAGGTATCCTTGTTTTGGAATTAGTGTGCTCCGTAGAGTTCTTAATTTCCACTTGGAGTCGGAGTATTTCAAACTTAATTCCTAACTGCGTTTCGAAGCAGGGAGTGCTCAGAGCTCAATTATCAATTACGCTCTAGAGTACTGAGCACTCCAAGCTTAAGTCCCCAATTCCATATTAGGGTGCGGAGTGTTCCATTGCCTGATTTCTAATTTCAACTTTACTACAAAGCATTTAAAGCTTGAACTGAACTTCGGAGTACATAGTGTGGACCACTGCAATTTCAATTTTGAATACCGATTCAGAGTACGGAGCACTCCAAGTTTGATTACGAAATTCACTCTGTTGCAAGGAATGATTTTTGACTGAATTTCTAACAGGAATGGATTCCAACATGTACTGCGAAATCAAGTCCTACTCAAAATTAGCTACATAATGTTTTTCAGATTTCATTTGGAATTCTTTAATCGAGGATGAGATTTTCTCAGTTTAATTTTAATTGTCACTCTAGAGTATACGGACTGCAGAGTAATGTAACTTAAATTCGGAGTACAGTGAACAAGTTTTATTCCAAAATCCACCCAGAAGAACAAATGTATGAATTAAAGTTTGAAAAGAAATTAATCCTGGGTTGCCCTCGCAAAAGCTTGCAAATTGCATTTCAACCGATGTAAGCTTTTCTAAGCCAAATGTTACGACTGATGCATTATCATACTTACACTTTCATGTATGCATTTTGGATATTGGATGTAATTATAAAGACAATAGAGTGATAAGAGACATTATTTGAATAGCTATTAAGTAGTAGTTTTGTCTATTGTCTATGAGAATGTAACTGTTTTTATCAGTGCTTAAGAATGTAACTACTCTAACGAATAATTATCAAAAATGTTATGAAAAATAAACTCACGTTTAATTACATATAATTTTCAAAGGACGAAACCATAGGTTTTATGATACCAGACTTTTAGAAATTATTTTGGCTCGTTAACTACGTAAGCAACGCAAAAGAGCCTACGAGTACCTTGTTTATAAGTAAAGTATGAGAAAATTGGGAAATGTTGACTGTATCTATCCACACTTTTGATGTACCAATTAAATTCTGTCATTTCAATGTTGTAATACTCAACAACCATAAAAAGTACGGCATTGTTAGTAAAAGCTATATAGCAGCTATACCACCAAAGCCCCCCATTAAAAACTTTACTTTATTACCCTCAGAACTTGCTCGTGGACAATTTTTATATGCTTCCCTTCTCTAGAGTATTTAAGCTGTTTGCGTTACGCTGTACCCGTAACTGTAAGAGAAAAAAAAAGAGACTAAAAGAATCGCTTGTTGGTACAATTAAGACAGCTGGACGACAAACATTGGTCTTTATATAAAAAGAGAGTACCACCTTTTAAAAACTTTTAAAGGTAAAACAAAAAAATAGGCAAACTAAAGAAAGTTTAAGAAGAAGAAGGAAGATTACAAAGCGGAAATAGTAAAAAGGACAAACTGTGAAGTAGTGTGGAGACACGCTGAATCATGAAACATCGCTTTCTGCAAATACATATACATGAGTAGGTACATTATTTTAAATGCCACTAAATGCGCTTTTTTATCTGACAAAAGTAATTAAAGCTTTTGTTTCTATAAAAAGTGACCATACCGTGAGAAGCTATACGCGAGTGAACCAGCTGTGAGGAAGGGAGATTCCAAATTTCCCTTGTATCTACTGATGGTAAGGCAGAAATGTAAATGTGGTCCATTAGGAAGTTGATGGTATATGAGGATTCTAAACCTCTGCTAAGTAACATAAAAATCAGAGAGATGCCCCTCAATGTACTCCATGGTGATCAAAGAATATTTTTTTAATTAAAGCTAGTAAAACAGACATCTGAGTTTTATATATCAAATAAAAGAAAAAATTTTTTATTAAAAATTGTGCTCGTTTGTTGTGTACCTATACCTGACGAATATTAATTTTGTAATCATATATTTATCGTGATTAATAGCTATAAATTGACGTAATTATTCGACAAAAATTTGATAAAAATAATTTTTTTCAACGTAACCTCTACTCTATATTCTAGGGAAAAAATTAAATAGTAGGTTAAAATGATGTATAGTTAATATTTTATTATCTCTCAGAAGCAGCTCAAGTCTGGAATAGATTTTAATTGAACCGTAGAGAAAACCTCTTTGTTTCAAAGACAAGTAATTGTTCCTGGTTAAAAAAAATCGAGAAAAAAAATTAATGGACAGAGTCAAAAAAGTAATATTCCTTGTCTGATGACGATAAATTAATTTTTTCCATTCATTCTTTCTGCTTACAAGCATGAACGCGCACACACGCAAAAATATTTACATTACCGTGGGTTTGGACGTGATTAATATAACGACGTGTCATACGGTGTGTAAACAGTGGTACGGTGGGTTGGGCACTCACGCTTGTAAAACAAGGGTTGCAGAGTGTCACACGGTAATTTAAAAAAAAAAGACTTGTCTACTTGACGTTGCGCTTGTATTTATTTTTACATGTGGCTGTAATTGTATACTCTTGTGTCAGATACACAGCCCATGCAAGCACATAAGAGTAGCATACGTGTACTTGTATGTGCCCTCCTCGTGTAGCGTGCATGATATTATAATAACTAGAGAAAGATACGTCGATTGCTGCTGCAACTTCTACTGCTGCTGCTAATGTTGCCTGTCAAGGTACGAATGCCGTCCTGGACATTTGAAATTCAGATGAGTTTGTTTAAGTACTTTGACGACTTAATTATATACTGACGTCGATGCGGTCAATTAATCCCCATGCATGTTCCTGTAGATGCATAGCTTTTGGCATTCATTGGAAATTTTTTTATTTCTATCTTTTCTTGTGAAATATTTATTTCAGTTGGTCTACTTATCAGATTTAAAGTGTTCATCGTAGTATTCATACATAAATGTGGATGCAGTATCAATTTCATTAGAAAGTATGAATAAATTTATAAAAAAAGCAGATGTACACTACTTTTGAAACTCAACATTTGTCTCACATACTGAAAGTTAAATCTTCTATTTAAGAGAATAAACAATCTACTATTAATAACATCAGTTACGACAATAAAATAACCAAGAGACCAATACTGATACCAGCTGGTACTTTTACCCCATATCATGACTAATGGTAGTTTGTGAGCTACACCTGAAACCCAGGTGTCAATGGCAAGAGAAGAAAGACTGACTCAAAATAATCAGAAAATTGCTTTGTTACCAGCTTCAAAGGCTTGATCGAAATGCAAGAGATTTTCAGAGTTGTATGTAAAGAAGGTATGGAGCTATCTAATGTAGAGCCTCACTAATGCACTACACTAAGGGGCCACCGCGTCTGCATTTCCTCGATGACTAGGCGCAATTCATCGAGAGACTCCTGAACTTACATACCATAAACTAACTCAACTGAAAGTAATGGCATCTACGAAAGCCAATACAGAGCTTTTACCAAAAGTGTGACGGACGGGACATATAATTGACATGAAGAGGGAGCAAGGGAAGCAGGTAGATTTTTAAGCAGCCTTTGAAAGAAAAAATCAAAGTTATACTTTAAGTTTCGGAAAGAAAGACAACATCCTCCCGTATTGATGCTGGCATCGATCTTCCTCCGTTGTGATTCTTTTGTGGTAACGCCAATTTTCGTTTTTTTTTTTTTTTTTTTTCAACTTGACAACCCGTTAACATGTGGCGACAAAGTGGTGAGACGTAACAGCTTTCGTTCTCGTGATAAAACCTCGAACCCATCCACTGTAAGTTCACGACAATTCTTTGTCCTCAACCGAAGAGTCAAAGATATAAACGCATGTACGACTTCAAAATGTCACCCACGCACGCACGAGCGATGTTTGCCAAAAGCAACATTGATTAAACCGCTTAATTGGATTGCGGTTCACGTTGGAAAAAAAAAAAAAATCACGCACGAAAGATAAACAACATTCAAAGCATTTGTTCTTTGTTCGCACTGAGCCACAGAACATGCGTGGCAATTAATTACCTAGTGTTTACTCTCCAGTACTTATTTTTGTCAAGCAACCCCTCAATTTCGCTACTCCACCGTCTCGGAATCAATATAACGTTGCCATGTTTGCCTGCACCTGAGTGTCCTGTACAATGGCATCGGTGCGAATCGTACCCATATGATTATTAAACAAATCGACTGGCACGTATCACTAAGGCGATCGTAAGTTTTCTGGGTTGGGAAGTCCCTGAGGTTATTAAGCTGTAAGAAACGTAAGCTGCTTGCATGTAGACATATACGTGGAGGCGTGTAATCTATTCTCGCACACAACAAGTATATGTATACGAACTCATTGGCTGATTCACATTGTCAGCAGAGTAAACTATGGAAGAAGAGAACTATGTGGTGGATCCGATGTCCGCTTGTTTGAAATTTTTTTTTTTTTTTTCGCTACGCGTTCCGATAGTCGCGCGTGTGTTTGTTCACGTGTTTTTTGTTTGCTCTTAGGCCTTCGCAACGATTGATTCGAGGACGCGAGCGTGCATTTAATGAAAGCGTACGGTTGTAATTGTAAACCGTTACCGTTAAACGCGTACCTAAGCGGGGACGATGGTCCGAGAAATTACCAGGAATCCAACGATGTACTTTGGCCATGATGTGACTTTTTTTTTTACGGTTCATTCATAAATATTTATATAAATACTTCACAAGCGAGCAATCGAGGCATTTATCCCGAGGTGGGTGACATTTACAAGTCCACGTATTCGGGAATGTCTATTCTTATCGCTGAAAAATTTTAAAAAATAAAACACCCAATTAATCTTCAGGATTAAGAATAGTTTCGTATCGTCACTGTATTGATCGAAATTTGGCAAACATTCAAGTATCCGTGTTTTCTGTACGTGTGTTTTTTTTCTCTGATTAAAAATACGCGAGCTCAACCATCGGAAAAACTATTATTATTCTCCAAGAATTCCAAATAAGATACCCGATGATTTTTTATAGCATACTTTGCACATTACGCCATAAATTTACATTAATCGACATTTACTTTTAAACAGTGATAGTGAGGCGTTAAATTTATGCACGTATAAAAATTTAATTCCAACACGTACTGTGATTCAGTGATTTCTCACCTTTGAGTGCACAACTGGCTTCTTCAAGCAAAAGTACATGAAGAAAAAGCAAGTGCGAATCTGAGCTATTAATTATGGATAACTCCATGATTGCACGAGTCATATTCTCACGAATAAAAAGCTTTGACGATGATAATCCTGATTTGAAAATATTTACAAACCGGTGTCACTTACGCAATTGTGCCTTACGACAACTTCTCCGACAACTTCTCCATTACAAAGTTATTGCTTGTTACGTAATCTAGTATCATTAGACAGTTATTTATACGTTAAATTTATTTTTTATTAATTCAGTGATTCATTCATTTAAATTAATAAGTCCTTATTTTTTTCATTTAGGTTCGTTTTTAAATAAATAAATAAAAACAATTAACCATATAAAACAAAACAAGCGTACATAACAAGAACCATCCGGATACGTGTTGTGAATTAAGCAGTGCAGCAATGAGCTACCGTATCAAATTACACGGAGGAAGCAAACCACAGAAATTATTTTTAGATCGACTACTCATCTCTACACAGGTATCGTTCGAATTGTCGCACTCGAAACTTCCTTCCCGCTAATCGTCCTCTACGCGAGCAATGAAGCAGTACTTGTATCAGGTTTAATTGACAAACAGCATTTTTTGTTAATTATGTACGTATTATCCGATTGAAATGAAGAAATTTATCACCTCTAGATCAACGGATCAATTCAAATCAATAACCAGCAAAGCCACACTGCCCCAACGCACGTAAATCTCAAGCAGGTTATATCCTGCCATTCAGGCCATTAATTTTCTTTTTGGTTGCCACAGTAATTGTAGAAAGAAAGGGATTCGCAATTATGGGAAAATTTATTATATTTCATGCAGGAGTTTCTGAAGAAGGAGACCCGGTGTAATTAACTTTGAGTTTCACTCTGGGAGCTACTCAAGTTTTCCCATTGAAAGACCAGAGTTTTGGGAGGGAAGTTTTCCTTGATGCAACGTTTGATTATGGAAATACCTTCGAACGCAAGAGAGTACAAATTGAGCGAGGACTCTTGATGAGGTTTTATCAAGACGAGGTGGGAGGAAGGGTATGCAGACTCTTTGAATTTTACATTTGAATTTTCGGGTGTGAAGGAAATTGCTCAATCTTGAAATACGTTTTTACGCACAGATTAATTAAATTCTTCTATATTTTTTTTAAGATAACATTTCCTCAGAAAATCTTTAACTGACAATCGTAGAGTACCACACGTCTTTCTCGCACTTTCTTTCAGGGGTAATGCATCTCGCCTCGTCCGATAACTATGATTTCGTCCATACACTGTATTATTCAAACGTATACCAATCAATAGAGCAGAGTTGCACTAAGAAGAATCCATTATTTCATAACATTAGTTACGTTGTTCGAGTTACTATGTCATCATGTTTGAAGCTAATTTATAAAAAATTTTACAAAAATATCTTATATCAATCTGTCATAAAAAAGATAGTTCTTTTTAGTAAACAAATAAATGAATTATTACAAAAATAGCTCAAACTATGCGTTAAATTGGGATTTCATGATAAGACGGACATGTAACCTAAATTTGGTGGGTGCTACAAGGAAAATCTATCAAAAGCAAGTTTCTTCAAGTGTAGAGGTGGCTTATGTCATGCTTTTTAAAGTTCTTTAGTGTTAACTAACGATGGATTTTAATAGAAAACATGAATTAGATGTTCTTGATTTTTACCAAGTAGTTTTCATGAAACGAGGATCTGAAACTTTGAAAGCTCGAGATACATTGGAAGGAATTAGAATACCTTGAAAGCTCTCTTGAAGTAAGCCCCAAACATCTCGAAACTCTCCTCGAGGACCTCTTCCCAGCTACTCCCCTTCGAGAAGTAAAAATCAGAGCATCGATGGTGCTTGTCCGTACATCTAAACTCCAGGGGAGAAAGCTGTCTCGCAGTGCACATGGTTGATTAGTCAGGAGAGGAAGGGAAACAACGCACAGATCTTTTTGCCTTTTAAATAGCCCTTGCATAAAGCAGGACTACTGGGAAGAAACTTGGTAGATTGAGTTAGGAAAGTCTTCTCCTCGATCCAATGCTTTTCTACGGAAGTGTAGCAGCAGTAGTCAACGTAACCAAATCAGCCCTTTGGAAACAGGTGTATGTGTGTACATTATATATTTGGAATGCCTATAACAGGAGGACTGGCGTTGTTGAGGTCTTAAAAGTAGCATGGCACGTTGGGGTTGTTATTGCTATCATTGTCAATAGCAAAACGGTGTCAGCTATACTTGCTCATTCAGCGAATGTGCTAAACATTCAACTACAGAAATAAAGTTGACAGCCACTTTTTTATAGCATCAAGTATGAGTTTATTATTTTATCTTTCTTTATAAATTATTCAGTGCTTATTTTGCCTTTCAAACATAAAATATTCAGAGGTATGGGTGAATAACTATCACGTACATGAGATATTGTCAGATTTGATATTTACTAATTACGGTGTACAGCCTCAAGCATGTCTACTTTGGCAAAGTAGGTAGAGTTTTGATGAATAGGGTCTAAAATTGCATTAATCAATGTTTATTTAGGACTGGTATAAAATCTCCTTTGAATATTTATTGCTAATATTAATAGCATTGACTCGTTTATTTTTTGTCAAAAACTTCACAACAGAAACATAAAAAAAAAAATCTGAGACCTACTGTTGCGAGGTACCGCTTTCCACTTAAATCAAGCCAACGGAACCTTGGGGCGTTGAATAAACGTTGTCGATGAAGAAAACCCGCTCCTAGGAATTATTTTCTCAAAACAGAAGAAACCCAGTGGACGATCTTTTCCCCCAAAGATCTCGCGAATATCGCCAGCTCTCACCAACACAATAGTTTGGAGAGATGAATGAAAAAAAGCCTGGAGCCATCACCTCTTCAGAGCACACGTATATAGCGTGCGCGTGCACATCGTCTTTTCTCATTCTTCTTCTTCTTCTCAATAGAATCCGTATCAGCAGTATAAGTCGGGTTTCCGGGGCTTAAAGAGGCAAGAGGATAGCTGCGACGCTGACAATCGACATCCGTTTCACGACTACTTCTGTTTACGGAAATCGAGAGGGCACTCCCTGCCGGCGTCAGTAACCGGCCAGGAATCTTTGCGAGCTACCACATTCTGTGCCCATATATATACCATATACATCATCCTTACCGGTTTGTCCCGCTACTGGTGCTGCTACCGCTCGAAATCTTTTCTTCGCTTTACTCCACTTCGCTGCGGCATTAAAAGTTCTAGTTCCACGATAAGTGCGTTTATTTTGCGGGTGCAAGGTGAGAGGCGACACGTACATGCATCGAGCGGGAGGCAAATATTTCGTGCTAAAGGCGCAAGTACGGCGTTTCAATTAAGTGAGAAAATAGCCAGCGCAGACGTAACGATGTTCGGTGTAGGGCGTTAAAGAAAGGAAAGCAGTACGAACGATTCAAAAACTTCAGATTAATTTTAATCATTACAAATATATTGCACAAAAAGCATCTGCGTACAAAAATGGTAATGTGTTCCTGTCACGCGCACGTGAGCGTATGTTGAAAAAGCTACATCTGAAACCCATAATCACCACCTACAATCGTTATTTTCATTTTCATCCTCATAATCAATAAAATATCGTAAAAAGTCTTCAAGAGCAGAGTCACAATGTCAAATTCATAGTTAAAATAACACATGCACCTTTGAGTGAGTCGTCTTGACTGTCAAGGGTAAAATTTCGAAGTATACAAACGCTCACAGAAAACGCAAAGAGGACGCCAAGTACACTTCTGCAGAGTCTTGGATAATATGTATAAAATAGCGAAAGCTGAGAGTGCTATGCATAGGCAGAGATCTGTTTGCGTTCATTTTCACAAATTGCTTGCAAGTGCGCTTCGAGCTTAGATAGGAGTGACGAGGCTGGGGATAGAGAAGGCAGCTTGTATAGCTTTGCATGAAATCTGATTTAATAGGTTTAGGAGGTAAAGAGAAAGCGAGGCTCGATGACAACGTTGATGCCTACACGTGTAATTAATTAATACCTACGGTGGAGCGAACGAGCGATGCACGCGCGAAAGGGCAAATACGAAGGAAGTTAAAACGGAAGATTCCCGAGTCGCTCTTGAGTACGTTACACGGTATATTCGAGTGCAGCAGTTCCTATTGAGAGTTAGGAATTTCAAGATGTTTAGTTGATGTGCTTATGTACAATACAGAGAACAACACTATGTGCAATCTGTGAAACTTGAAAGGTTCAGAGTAAAGTACATGTTACCTATATATGTATGACTCTATCAAAATATCAGGCGTAACTTTGAATTCTAATATTGTATTTGGACATAACATGACTTACCTTGTTAACAGATGTTTCGGAAAACTAGCTCGCTTATAAAAAATTTTAGTTAAATGTTGCAAGAAGGTGTGGAGCAACAAAATATCTTGATTGTATCTTAATCTACCGAAAAAATGTTCTAGACAAAAGTTTTATTACCTCATAAGTACAACTATTTTGGAACCTTAGGTGTAACTTTAATCTTTTTCTATAAACGCCAATATAGGAGTGAAAAATTTTATAACCAGAAGTTCACTTTTGAACACTTCAAGTTAAGTTAAATTCCTTTGCTGGAATCAAACATACATATACTTATTAAAAACAATCAGTTACTTTTTAAATATTGTTCATGATTAAACTCAGGGTCATACTCAAAGTCATTAATTGATGGTCTCATATACCTTTTGTCAATTTTTTTTTTCGTCATCTGGTGTTCGTGAAGTCTCAAAATAAATTTTTTTTCCATACCCATCCTTTCATTCCTGTACTTCACGGTCAAACAGAGCAACAAAACTATAATCTAGAGGAATAGGCATTTTATACTACAATACGTTGGAAAAAAAGACATGCAGCCAGGCTGCAAGAGAATCTCGCCAAATTTCGCTACAATGGGTTTCGGGTACGATTCGTTCGTCGAAACTTTACGAGCGAGCGACTCTTCACTGCTATCTATTCTGCTGCTGCACACACTCCTCGTGAATTCTCATTTTACTGTTCCATGCGTCTCTATATATTGTTATACGAGCACTCGTTGCTGCATCTTATGGACGAATTCAGACTCTTCTATTTTTTACACGTACCTTTTACGAGCGAAGTATTTTGCGCTGATACTGCAGTTTATTTTTTTTATACTGCGCCCCGTAAAGCTAACAAATAAAAGCGCATAAACTAAAGAGAAGTTGGTTATTTTAAGGTCAACTTAAACATTTTTTTTTTTTTTTTTTTTTATCATGAATATGCAATTTTTCTTCAATCTTTTAATATTTTACATATGCTTATCGATGTTTTACGTTTTTTGGGCCATTTAATTGTCAAAAGTATGGTATACATGTTTCATTAAAAAATGTAAATACAAAAAGTGTCTGCCACAAAAACTCGTTACAACAGGTAGCGAATACGGTATAGATTACCACTCGAAGGTACGCTTGGCCATTAACTTATGCGATCTAATTGCACATGCAAGTGCCATTGCTGTATTGTACTCAATTATTTTTGTAGATATCTGCATGAATGTGTGATGGTGTTCATTTGGCTTAGCAACAGTTTTAATAATTAATCGAGTAGCCTGTGTTTAAAATTGAAATATAGTTGGGTTTGCCATGGTTGAGAGGTGACGGGTAAAAAACGTTCATGCAAACAACGCACAAAACCTGACACACAAACAAGAGATGGAGTCCAGCTTTCAAGAATATTTTGGAAAAAAAAAAAAAAAAGTATGTAGGGAAAATATAGGATCTTTGTGAGCCAATAATAACGATATAGATAAGCTTGGATGTTAAATATATCTATATTAATTTTCTGCGACGTTTCGTTCGGATTTCCCGAACATCATCAGGCAGACTAAAATACACAAATAAACAACAAACAACACTTGTAACGAAATAATGAAGTAATATAAGATGGTATGTCAGATATAGACGCAAACAAGTTATTACCTTACGGCAAAAAACTTAAAAACTAATATAGACGATGGGAGAAAGTACAGTTCGCATCGTCAGTCGAAACCCTACTAAACATTATACATACGATGGCAAGAGTAAACAGTAAATAGAGGAATAATAACACTGTTATGTATGTGTGTATATATAAATACACACATATTAAAATTAAAAGTAAGAAATTTCAGTAGCGACAACAAAAGGTTCTCAAAATTACACATACATACTGTTTGCAAACTAATCATTAAATGAAAGAAAAAGTTGCAATATATTATTTGAATTTTGAAATAACAAGATTATATACTTTGCTGAGATATTGAATGTCCTCCTTTTTATTGATACAATTCTCAGTCATATTAATATGTAGCATTTCAGAATAAATACGTTTTTTCCATACCATTTCTCTATCCAATATTTTTACATTCTTCCAATCAAACAGGTGGTTATTTTCAACCATGTATTTGGTAACAACAGACTCAAGATTTTTATTTCGACGATGTTCATCAATTCTATTCTGAAATTGTCTTTTTGTTTCACCAACATATTTAGTTGGGCAGTTCGCGCATGACAATTCATAGACAGCTCCTGTGCTTTCAAGAGGCAAAGAAGAATCCTTACCCAACTTAATAATGTTACTGAGGCTTTTTTCTATTGTAAAATAGAAACAGTTTGTTTTAATTTAAAAAACGTACTTTCCAAGAAAGATTAAAAAAAAAAAAAAAAAAAAAAATTTAATAACACATTTACATACGTTCTTGGCACTCGTTCTACAATATAATTTAGCCCAAATTCAACTTGTACAAGGCAAAGCTTTGAAAAACCTGCATGCATGCTAGCATGAGAGGATACTAAGTAGGCGGTAAAGTTTTGTATTAATTTGCACTAAACCATAACGTGATAAATTATTTTCCGACTATCGTTGAGTGCTCTCAAAAGTTCCAAAAAAAAAATTGAATTCGGTCACTCTGTGATCACACATGGCTATCCCTAGGCAATATCTTTGGCGGATCTCTCGCGCATAAACAGGAACTGGAGCAGTGTAACGAAGCGGTACCTCTAATCCAGCTTCCAGTGCTTTCAGCAGCAGCCAAATCGCGAGCTAAGCCGCTTCAATAACAAACTGGCTAATAGGCCGATAATCGTAGGTAAACAGAGAGCGAGAGAGAGACATATAGATGAAAGCCAGCAATGTAATATGGCAGAAGCCCGCGGTCGTTGCACGGTCAATTGGTTTATCCGTACGGAATCCTCTCTCTCCACAACCTTCTGCTCTACGCCAACGCTGGCAACGTACTTGCAATTAACTCGCTCGACTTCCTGCCGGAGCCACACCGACGAGCACTCCTAATCTTCCTCGAATTATAATTCGGCTCGCGCACCCGTATCCTCCCTGCACTTATCACTCTGTGTCTGCTCTCTAAATACGAAAGCTCTCGTGTTCGGTGCGAGCCAGACCCCCTCGGTCCCGATCTCTTGTGCCGTACAACGAATCGCGAGCCTCGCTTCTTCCTCCAGACGATAAGAGCTGAATTTATTAACACTATTTTGGTTTAAATTTGACTTCAAAGGAGACACCACACTCGCGCAGAGCTCTTTCGCCTCGAGTTTGTTTTTTTACGCGTATTGGATGCTCCCTCAATCCTTCAGGATTTCCCAGAGGTACACATTGATTTCGAAGTATGGACGTACGTGAATACGCCTCCGATTTGTTTATTTTGGTCAGCGAGCTGCCGATTGAGACTTCGAGCGATCACTTTACGTGTCGAACCTTTGAACAAATCAGTGGTGTACGCTCATTGTGAAGAAAGGAGGGAAGGAAGTAATAACTATTTGATGCACGGGAAAGAAAGCATTTGTTCGAGGAAGAGGTGCTCTCGAGTTCTATTTCTACACACTCCCCAAACTTATCGCATGTGCAATGCCAATTGATCATTTCATACGACGTCATGTATACACATTTTCGATCATACGTGAATTCCTATGCCTTGGTATTTCTTGGGTAGAGTAAAATTCAAATATACAAAGTTTTTTCTCTGACACAGAGTCGTGTGGAATTTCAATTACATGGGTACTATTGAATTTTTTGGATCAAAAAAGTGTTTGTGGTTTAAAATTTTTTTTGTTTTTTTTTTTTTTTGTTTTTGTTAAAAAATAATGCTAATAATTCTAAATTTCGTCCAAAAAAATTTAATAATCAATCGAGTCCATCGTATACTATAAACATAGAACACTTTATTAATTACTGCTGCAAGGAGAGAGTATTATGCTTTATGAAAACACAAAGAACAATTGTACGTCGGAGATGTATAATTTTACCAAAAAGCCAATGTAAACTGCTTGCGTTTGACTAATTTATTTGGTCGAATGGAAATCGGGATATTTGCTTATTAAGAAGATGGAGGGCCAGGGTACTACAATTTTAAATGTTCATCATTCTGGAACTGCAAACTAATTTTTAGATATTTAAATGAATTTTAGATACCCAAAGGATTCAAGTACGGCAATGGCACTTGTCAATCAAGCCTCTCCAAAAAAATGTTTACCATAATGTAACTTTATTCATGCATCAGTTCGTTTATACTCGCAAAAACCTCTCGTTCACGTAATACTAATCAGTACATGTACGCGCATGTAAGATAGGCATAAGTAATCCTAAACCAGTAATGTGTGCTGGCAAGAGCAAAGAGAGCACATACAAACAAGGTGTGACCCATTTATGGTGTTCCATAACGCGGTCCTCGTACCATCACTACTGTTACACGGCACGTGACCAGGCTCACCGCGACTTACTTACGGTCTCCCGTCGAAACGGCATAATCCCCGAAACTCGTTTCCACAACGACTTGTAACTTTCACGATCGCTCGGGTCTCCCCATTCGAGAGCGTTTTCGCTTTTCAATTGCGAGAGCAAAAGAAAGGGCTGGAGTTATAAAGAAGCTGACTCTGCTCTTGCTTTCGGGCCTGCTTTTACGGTAGGGAAGGGGACTACTCTTATTCTTTCGGCATTTGGTCCCCAGTTTTGTTCGGCTTTTTAGGTCTTTGTACGAAAGGAGGGGGCGGAAACGACGAGGAGAGAGGTACCTTCGTTTTTTGGCATGTATAATGGACACCGCACGTGTGATTTGATTGTGCCGTGAGCATGAAAGTCGAGCGAGGATTACGGACGGATTAAGTATTTGGCTCTGATTCAGATTATTATGGATGGGCTTCAAAAGGGGTGTTCCTACGATGATGGAACAACAACATATGTATATCATGCACAGTGAGTATGGGTAGTAGAAGTTGGCAAGTGGCATTCAGGGTGTATTCCGCCAACACGCAGCCTAAATGTATCATTCAGAGTTTTACATTGCAATATGACCTTAACTAACTCAACTGACGGAGTCGTTTTTGAATACAGCTTTTACGGGTGTTTTTTTAGTCTGACGTCTGAGTATGTTTCGTAAAATTGGGTGCCAAAGATGAGCCTCTGATAATATTGTTAAGAAGTAAAAAATTGACGCCATCGTTATAGGGGTACTTGTCCATCAGCTACATACAACACTGACCAACTCCAACTATATGGACTATAATAAATTTCCAGTAATCGGCCTAAAAATCTATTTGTAAGTAAAGTAATGATTCTTTTTTTTTTTTTTTTTTTGTTATTTCATAACTGTGTATATCCGCATCGTACGGCTGTGATACTAGAAGTTTATAAAAATGATTAATAATGGAGAGAAAATAAGTTTAATCTCCTCGTAATCGTTGACAAAATCAAAAGCTTGTAACTCGAAGTAAAAGAACTCGATTTAACACCTGTCTTTACATCTGAATACAACATCATAAAAGAGCTCGTTGGAAGAATTATAAATTTTGACTCGACGAGTATACATCTTGAGTAAAAGTTAAAATACTGTTGGGAGGTAAGGGAAAGCCAATGGTCCAGCCCAACATCTTGGGGAAAACTTTTTCATCCCACCAATTTGCAAATTTCACCTTCACTTTTCTTCTTTTCCCCTCGGTGCTTCTCTCCAGACTCGAAGACCAGACTCAAAGAATAGCTGAAAGTTTTGCATTTTTAATTGACCGACCAGTCAACCCCAACCAGCCCTTAAGTTCTTTAAACATCGAGAAATCGTTGAGAGGCTGATAAAAATGTACAGAAACTACAGATTTTGTTTCCACTGTGACTGTATTTTCAGAAACAGACAAATCATTTATACACTTATGTTTGACGAAAACAAAATAATTTTAATGTAACGATTTCACTTAACTTTCATCCCCTAATGAAAGAATCCCACAGTTAAAAGCTGAATTACAAAAATAATCATGGTTGTGCAGCAACGAGCATAATTTTAAAGTATAGGTACACATATCTGCCACTATCCTGTTTAAGTTCGCTGAGGGAGAAAGCAGTAACGGTAACCCAGATCACCTTAGAGAATTTGTAGTACAGTGGTAGTATCACAGAAGGAGTCGCATAATCGCTTTGTGGAAGAGCTTAGTCGAGTCGAATGGTAGGAGCAGTTTTCCACAGCCTTACTGACATCACTCCTGCTATGCTACAGCTGTAGGACATCTATATTTTCCAGGGCTTCGGCAAGTTGCCAACAATGGCTGTTTTGCCGGTACTAAATGTTGTATATTTCACTACTACTATTCCCACCACAGCAACCCTTAACAAACATAAGTGAATTATGTTCTATGCCGGCGCACCCAACGTTCGATGCTCTAATGCGAGCTTTCACTCTTCAATCCTCGTATTGTATGCAAATCCATAACTGCCCTCTCTTCCTCTTTCTGTTCTTTTCGTCCGTGGTGTGATCACTTTTGTATATTTTTTTATTTTAGATCAACGATTTAATTATTCCTTAAGAAAATCAATAAAACAAATTTTTTCTATCAGTTAGAGAAAGGAAGTTTTTAAACATCAATTATGATGATAAAATTGGCGACAGACGACGTCTGAAAATTTAACTCTCGTGATTTTCGACGTCCTTAGTATACAGGTGTATGAAGAGAAAGTAAATCAAGAAAGATCAGGTCCGAATAATCTTGAGTGCTTTATTCGCTCGATTTGATAATTTCTCGTCCTCCCGTTTTACTTGACTTGATCCCAATTATCATTATGTCAACACTGAATGTGTGTATATCTGCTGCCTTTCGTATACCTACATCCTAAAGGGAGAAATTCAACAGTAAATTCAGATAGAGAGAGCACAAGATTTTACATAAAAATTAAATCAATGGCGATAATTGCATTACATTGTCTTGCAAAATAATTCGATAGATCGTTCCACTCGTTTATCAGGCCTCTCTTATCCCTTGTCGACAACCCCAGTCTCCCCGTTTCTGCGTGTGTAGCTCTGCAATGTATATATATTTATGCGCGTTTACGCGAGAGCAAGCCAAACGAGGGAAGTGGTACACACCCAAAAGCCAACGACGGCGGGGAGTCGTAATCCAGAATTAATTGCCGCAGTCTCCGCTTTTTTTCTCATTTTCCGCCCCATTTGCTCGTCTCCGTCAAACTCGAAGGATGAAACGTCTAGCTGTTGAAACAGCGCGCATCCATTGCCGTCATCATCTATGTTTAACCGACAAGTGCAATACTCGAGTGTTCCTGTGCTCGCAACAATACATCATTCCTTAAAAGGTATAGATACTGTACTGCAGGTTCGTAGATCTTATGTGGACTGCGAATGTACTTGCGTAAGGGATGGAGAGATATCATTGGAACGCTCATCACGTGTACAGTATGGTTCTAGTAGCAACAACACATATCGGTCAGACAGACGTGTCACGACCCCTAAACTCCTCAAACAGGTCGACATGTGTCCGGACACTATAGAATATTGTATAGGACCGATGTATATGTCCTCAAATCTATAGGGGTAAGCCCTTTTGTATGTTAGGCCTACCTTTTGGTATTACTTATTGCTGTCAATATGTTGTTTTTTGGCTCATCATGGAGCTATTTGTCGTGCTGATAACTTGTACTGCGAGGAGAGTTTGTAACTTGGCTGTTGCTTTGATGCGATTGCTATAGGTATGACACTATAATGCTGACTACAGCGAGTTTGTGCAATATTAAGTGAGTGGTTACAGCGTTTATATCGCGGCTCAAGCTACGAGAGAATCAGCTCTGCTGAACTCTAATTGCAGTATCAAACTATTCACGGGACACCAACGATCCTGCACTGAGGGGTGTTAATATTGACTATAGGTTCGTTTGAGCACGCGTGTGTGGGTGAGAAGAAAGGGATGGACGCACGGAGTCTAGTAGTAAATAGAGTGTAAGAGGTAGCAGCAGTCTGGCGCCCGGTTTATCTTCCCACTCCATTTACTCTCCCTCTCTCTCTTTGGAGCCACTTTTTAGTATAGGTATACACAGCGTGTAGAAAAAGTATCGAGAGCCTCGGGTGTTTTGGCCAAGTTTGCGTGTTTGCGTTCGTGTGATTTCACGAGCAAGCCTCTTCCATACACTTTTTCGTTTCTTTCGCTCGATTCTTCTTTTTTTTTCTCACTCCAGACTACATTTTCTCTCTTTCGGGCTCTTTTAATTGTGTTTTTGGTTTTTGCGTTTATTTACGCACTTCTTCCTCCCAGACGCTCCAACCTTTGTTCCGAGTCTATCTGTGCAATTTCGAGCACTCATAAATATACATCAAGGGCTTTTCGTCTTCGTTGGACTGTAAAGGTTTATTTTTTCACCCCTGGAGCTGCCTCCTATTTCAATAGATGTACAGGTACTCTATTGTCTTTCGTTTATTTTTATGGGAATTTTTCACCCCCCCGGCCTAACTCTTTTTTTGGACTTAATTTTTTTTTCTGCCCTGCTGGTATACGTCTTGAGCTTTTCCTTTTTTTTTGCTCAATTTTTTCCGATCATGATTTTAATCACCCATGAATCAATCCTTGTTTGCTATTCGTCTGTTTTTAGTTTTTTTTTTATGTGCCATGACACTGAACATAGCCAAGATTTTTATTCGTAAGCTAACATCATTTTACACAATGTTCAAACATTCTCAAAATCTATTACCCCGTTTTGATTTATCTTTGTTTTGTGGATCATCTTTTGGCGTAACTTTTGAATTTATATAAAAGTAGCATTACTTATTTTACAGCGTCTAAAGGTCATTATTTTTATGAGAGGTGAAAAAAGGAGTACGGCAGAATCCGGTGGGTTGAAGCTGTTCTAGCGCTTTTTGTCGATGGTTTAAGTACGCACTTAGCTTTTATCGAAATATGAGCTAAAGCGCCGCTTTGGCGTCGAAAGAGCTTTCTTCCCTTGTTCAAAAGTAATTTATTGACGTGTCAATGCAAGTGCTCTTGCATTTTTATAATGACATCGAAAATAATAATGCGAAAGCATTTTAATTCATTCTAGTTCGTTTGATAAATATAATAATTTTTTTTTATTATTATGATACTAAGTATAAAAATTCCGTGACTTGCTTGTTTAGCTGAATTTAATTGTGAGTTCCAAAAACGTGATATTTTCAAGGAAAATACATTTTTTAGCAATAAGATTGATTCCACGTATAAGAATCTAGTAGGTATAAATAAATATGAAATATCAGTGCACATGATAATATTTATAAAGCTCTACCATAAGCAGATCCGTCTCAAAAAGCGTCACACAAAAGGAGAAAGTCACAATTAAAGAATACCCTTGGAAAGAAAAAAAAAGGTGGGGGATCCCTTTAAGATACAAAAAAGCCAAGCGTTTTGCGAGAGAGTCTCTTATTCTCATTCCCCCGCATTAATTTGTTCGCTTTGGCACGATGGCAAAATCATGGTATATATTCTCAATGCAAACTGTGCCCACAATCCACCCTCTTCTCCTTTTCTTCTCTTACTCGCGCAAAAATACACATAGCAGTCTCTCCGCCACAGCGTACGTATATCATACATCTCTTTTTTACTTCCCCTTGCGACTCCACGCAGATTGATTTTATTTTCCCCTTCAATGGAGGAAAAAAAGCCCACACTACCTTCTTTATCTTTGCTTCTTCTTCTTCTACCCGTGGGGTGCCATTATCCTGATTTACCACATTGCCGACGACCATGACGACTATGGCACGAAGATACATACTGCGACGTACTGGGTTCTGTTCCGGGGAAAAGAGATACGAGAAAAGAGCATAAGGGGAAGAGGGATGATTTCAAAGCGTAAGAGCATCGGGTGACGAAGAGATTTGCTGCAGCGACAGTACGCTAAGTGGGTGAAAAAAAATTGGCGAAGCCAAGTATGCGTTCGCTTATAATTTTTTTATCTTTGATGACAAAGACGATAAGGCACTTGCGAGGGTTTTTTTCACTTTGTACAATAATTAAAACATGCCCATGACGTTTTCCCAGAGCTCAAAACGATTTACTTTAACTCGGAAATAGATTCATGCTTGCGTATTATTTCTCTTACTTCCGCTCTCTTTTTCTTTTTTTTTCCTCAGCAGCTGTGCACAGAGAAACAACAAAAGAACATTTCAGCTAGAAAAGTCAGTTAACAAGTGCCAGGAATAACTGAGAAGCTTTTTGTTGTATGGGAATAATACAATATAGAAATTGACAAAATAGTAATAGATGCAATCTTGAAAAATTATTACTTTTAAATAATAAAAATGGAATACAAGTTGCAGTCTGAAAATTGTAAACGTCACCCACCCAATTATACAAATACCAAATTCAAATCATATGGATGGAATAGCTTTCATTCTTTACCCAGTTCTTTTATCTCAGTCAGTATTACTGTTATAATAATTGTCCCACAACAAAATCAGCATCAAATAGAAAAGATGGTCACTTAGTATCATGATGGCTATAATAAGAAGAAGCAGCGGTTAGTGACAAGGCAGGTAAATAAATTGGAAAAAGCTTTTGTGGGAGCTACGGCAGTAATTTCAAATGTTTTAAGTCTAGCATTCAAGATGATTTAACAATTACGTTAATAATAGAATAATTTAAATTGTGTAGAATTGAAAAAAAAGCTTTATGGTTTCGAGAAAAGGCACTGATACCATAGTAAAATAGCAAAACAATCATTAGATTTATTTATTGTAGTAATTGGTATCGAAACAGACACTTTTCCAAAAGTTCACTTTTATTCCTTTTTTCGACATAATACTACTGTTAAAAGAGCCATATTAAGAGTTGTGTCAAAAAAATAGGTTTATTATCTAAAATTTTTAGTATCTATAACTGTTAGACGATTCTTAACACGAGCTTTTTCTTAATTTATCCTTTTTTTTTTTTCTTAAAAATTAGATTTTTTGTTGGTAACGAGAACCAGCGAAGCAGAGTACATTGTCTCTTGTGACCAACGACGGAAAAGCTACCAAGACACAGCTCTAAGAGGAAAAGTGTGTACGAGACTTGGATATCAAGAAGCCGGAGGTTACTAACAAAGGGACAACACCATTACTATCGTCCTCATACTTACCAAGAAAAACAAATAGGGTGGGAGGGATGGAGTGCAACGAAGAACGCCTGCCCATTGAAGCCTCCCTTCACCCTCTTTCTCTTCATCTTCAGCGCCGTCGCTAAATTTTCTCGTGACAAACTCCCTTGAGTGAGCATACTACTGCTGCCGTAAGTTGAGACAATCGCTACCAGGATTTCTAGGCTTCTTCAGGGGATGTCGATCTCCTGTTTCCTCTCCTCCACGCACTCCTTGGCACTGTTTGCCCATTTATCTCCATGTATACAACGACAGAGCAGTAAACCGATTACTCGTGGCTCTTTATTCTCAACTGATTGCTGGGGCTGCTAACTCTCTAGGGAACAGAGTACTTGATGATAATGGTCCATTTGGTTTCTCATAAACAATAAACTGAC
This sequence comes from Copidosoma floridanum, assembly GCF_036245765.1. NCBI lineage: Eukaryota > Metazoa > Arthropoda > Insecta > Hymenoptera > Encyrtidae > Copidosoma > Copidosoma floridanum. Next base: position 6,001,571 of record NW_028321896.1, read on the forward strand.
TGAAACCAATTACCTCCTTCTACAAAAAATGAGATTTTACCTTTCAAGATCAATAAACTCTCAATCGAAGTAATCAACAATATTTAAAAAAACAACGGAAAAATAGGACTGATGACTGTAACTCTAAGGCTTTGATTGAAAAACGATGTTAATCACACAATATGATGCAATTCATTTTCAAACGCATATTTTCTAAGATATTGTCATTAAGAAACCAATGGAGCAAAACAAAAAATTTACATAAAAGAATTCGACGCCAAGTATAAAAGTACGATAATGGTGATGACGGTAATATTTATTTTACAGCCTCCAGTGTGCATTTGGGCTCAGCCACTTATCGGTGCGAGCATTTAGGTAGAGTACAGTTGAGACACTAGCGTCAATGTTTTTACTGAAATCGAGACGGTAACTGTAGCTTGATAAGCTTCTGAGTTTGACTTCACTCTGCCAAAGTGCAGCGTTATTTCTTGGTACGCCAACATTGACATACTCAACTGGTACTCTTTAATATTGATATGTGAAAAATATGACCAGTACTGTTGTTCCAAGTCCATAGTACAAACAACATTACGGATTCCATTCAGAAACAATATATTTTTTGTCGTCATATTCATCTAAAGGTATATGTTTTATATAGGAACATTGTATTCGACATTCAAAGAATCGATATCGTACACCTTTTCACCAGCTGATGATGTAACCCTATAAAAAATAAACCAACAAAAAGTCATTGTCCAGCAAATGAGATAATGCTTTGCAACATGAGTGGCGAAATTTAGCTCGTGTGATAATGTAAAAACAAAGGTGGAATGAAAGAGGGGAGATGAAAAAAAAGCGACTCCGAAGAAATAAAGACATGCAATCTCATACGCGCTTCTTTGAGACTCTTGAAACCGGAGCTCCAGATCGAAATCGCGATTCTCTCCACCACCCCCGTCTACCATTTTCATACCCCCGTCAGCACTTTCTCTTCTCGTCCCATCGTTCTCTTTCTTTGATGGACCGTCTTTTGGTACCAGAATGTATAAATTGTTCCGAGAGCATTCTGAAAGTGGCTGAAAACCAATCGTCTGCAGCCGATCTAATATAATTACCTTTATCTGTAAATGCTTAACTTTGTTTATTTATTGTATTTTAAAATTTATTTTTCTCTTTACCTTTCATTGCCATTATCTACTTTTTTAGGTATTTAATTTTTCTAAATTATTCAGTAATTGTTGTAACTACTCCATTCCAATTGCTGACATGTTGTACGTTGTGTATTGCAAACCGATATTGTAACGGCTATCTTGGGCTCTAATTCCTTAGCCATCAAATACATAATCTAAATCTGAATCTCTCTTTTTCCAGCATTCGGTCAGCAAAAGAAAATTCCACAAGCGAGAGTATAAAGACAAAAACGAAAGATTGCAAGAAATAAAGAGGTATCTGCTAGCTGGTACAAATGGAGCGAGTCAACGTTGGATCACGTGCTGTGAATAACTCGAGATCACAAAACTCACGATTTTACGGTTCGTTAGATTGGTTTCAAAAAATACGTGCAGCACATTCGTTTACACAAGTTCGTACTCAGCTCCCTACATCAATAACGTAATTTTTCCATTAGAGAAAGAAAGTAAGAGATAATTGTACTTGGAAAATGCTCTCTTTACTTCACAAGGTGTAAGAGCAAAAGAAATTCAGCCATAGGAAGATGAGGAGGAAAAGAGATTGCAAGCTTTTGATGCACGCTACGGAGGCTGCGGTTGTGGCTGAGTGCGCTTTTAACTTCCCATGTTTTGATTAACAGGTTACCGCTCTCTGAGGCAGGCTAGTGGTGGCAAGAGGGTATTATATAAAAAGTGCTTCGCGTGAAAAGCACTTTCCCTTCAATTACGTATCCCATTATTTAACGTTAGTTTTCATAAGAGTGATAAGTTCTTAGGAATTACATTATATAATAAAGGACAAACAGTTAACAAACTTGCATTCAATCGACTCATTGTATCCTGATCGTTCCTAAATATACAGTATCGATTGACTCCAATACTCGACTGTGCTCTAAAGATTTCTAGGGATAAGCGAATTAGGGGCAGGCAATAATAGCATATTTCCGAGCTGCAGCTATTGCTTTTTACATGATATCGGAGATCAAAGGGCAAGTGGTTGAAAGCAAAAAGTGTACCGTCCACTTCCTACTTTCCAACATTTTTTCTTTATGAAACACGCGTGTGTAGTGCAGCAGACTGATTGTCCCGCCCTTCTTCGTTTTGGCATCCTCGGGAAAACAGGAGGACAAATATGGAATACAATATATGCACAACTTGATCGAGCGAAGTGGAACGAAAGGAGGTGGCATATGCCCGCAATATTATGCTAGAGACAAAAAAATACAGCTTCAGGAGAATCCGTAAACTACGTGGCATATAGAATTACAACTCAAACAAGACCTCAGTCTTTACACGCGGGCACCTGTGCTAAATTTCCGATTGCATGCACTTCTCTTCTTTTCGGCAGTAAATACGACTTTCGGAAACGCATTCCTTCTCCATGCACTAATTCCCCTCGAGAGGCTGTAACACAACGTAGGAAGAACAGATGCACGGAACAACGGCTTCCGTCTTCTGCACCTCAACATCGTAAACAGTCACTCTAAAGGGAAAGGCACGAAGCGTGAGTGATGGCATTATATCCATGCTGCGAATGTATTTTCCGGCCAAGGAATCCTAGCTCTGGATAGCGAGTTGGTTAAGGAAGGTAGAATTTACGAGCGCACTATAGATCCAAAAGCTTTATGCACGAAACGAGTGATGACTTCTGCCAAGGGCATTGACAGAGGGGTCAAGTCGATGTTTTACGAGCTATCAAGCGCTCCGCTAGAAAGCTCGAAGAGCCTAGCGCAAGAACTATATTTGAGCTGTAGGGAGTGCATGGATATAGAAAAGGGCGAGCATGGAGCTTGCAGGAATGCAGCTGAGACAAGTGCTAGTTTATAAATTTTTTACGGCTATATTTTCTATTTGATTTGGGTAAGGAAGAAGAGACGATGTTTAATGACTGGCATATGATTACACTATGGTTAGCTAGCCAGTACTATATTTTTTTCTTACAAAGTTCATATGAAAAGTTTCGTCAACTTTCTATTTGGCACATATTCATTTTTCACTTTTTTCTTGTCTTTAGGTATCGTAGTTGAACTATTACAAAATGCAAACTCCTTTACAAGTTTGGAATCTAGTCTTTCATACAAAGTAAACTGATTTTTGTTGCTTCGTTTGATTTAAATTAAGCATCGATATATTTTTTCTCAGATTTACAACAGTTTTAATCAAACTTTACGTTCTAACTTATTGTTTTTACGGAAAAATACCATCAATAATAGAATAAAATGAGAACCTTGTAGTTTTTATGATAAAGCAAGAAACCATCGTACTTATAGATATGTACAAAGATTTTCCACAGTATGACGTGAGATGGGAAAAAAAACTCCTTCCATTTTACACGTAATACATCGTAATGCAACATTAAAAGATATCATATATATTTTAGAGATTTTTGGTCTGAGTCAAAATTTGAATATTTGGTTGGATCGATAATGTTGGCAAGCTGCAAAAGTCTTACTTTCTACAGCGTTCCTTCTCGTATAGTTGTAGAAGCAGATAACCACGAGTCTCTCCGTAGTCACTAATCTGCCGTGTTAAAACGGCCTCCATCACCATTGCAAACCATACCTAATAAGAACTATTTACCGTCGATTATGCCATCTTCTCGGCTTTTGCTTTAACACGGAGGCAGAATTACTGTTCACTCCATTTACTTGTGAGCTGACTCGAGAAGATGTCAAAGCCACGAGCGGTCGTGCCTCTCCTATAGATATGTCCTTGATCGCATCCTTGCTCTTGAATTTTCGGCTCCACATAATGACAAGAGTCTTGAGCATAAAAGGCAAAAATATGAGGGAACTGCTACCACCAGAAGGCGACTCCATTTGGAGTCAGATTAATGACAGATGTGAAAATCGTGAGAGAAAAATATAAGGATTTAAGGAAGAAAGGAACGAGAAGATTATATTGTAACAAAAACTGTTGTGACTAAAAAATTGTTAAAGTTGATAGACACACATATACATTACAAGTAGAATCATTAGGAAAATTGAGATTTGAAGGGGTTGGATAGCATAATAGCATAGTTAGTAAAATGAATTCTTAAAATGGGGTGTGTCTCTGTCAAGTGTCGGTCTTGTGCTAATCAGAGCACATATAATTAGCTGCCCCATGCATGGGTGTTTGGATTGAAAAGAGAATAAAAAAGAAGATAGAAACCAAAAATAGAGGAAAAAGCAAGTAAAATATAAGTACATTCTAGTGAAAGCAACGTAAGCCCCAAATTTAATGAAAAAAATATACATGTCCTGATAATAAGATAGGGGACTGGACATGAAAATAAAAAAATAAAAAGTTGACAAACTTTGTCGAGGTGTAGCCCCAATCCACATAAGCCGAGAAGAAAAAACGCTGCGTTTGGTAGTCAGCGAATTTTTCTCTCAGGTGAAATTAGGCAAAAAGCCTTCGAAGAGGATCGGTGGCTTGTGATTGTAGTGGATAATTCAAGCTGCTGGAGAAAATCTTTAATCCAGGCTTACGCTATTCAAAGGATCTCTTCATTTTCGACTTTAGCCATAGAACATTTTGGGAATCAGAAATTGATATTTGATGACTTGTAAGAGAAGAAAGGCCTCCAAGGAAGACTTCCTTTCAAGACTTTCAGAGTGCACGGTTTGCCATAGCAGAAAAAATGTGAAGAAAAGAAATACGTAAGGATATATATACACTTCAGGAAGCCAGGGTACAGCGTATCAATAAGGATATCGGGGGGATGGTGCCCAACGCAGTGGCTCCAATGGCATACAGTCATCCCTTTTTGTATGCGTATAATTAGATCCCCGGATAAATCGAGAATATCCTTTTGCCTTTGATCAGCTTTTAGCTCCACACAATGGCCTTCTATAAAGAGTATTGGAAAGGGACATGGTGTAAGTACGTAAAATAGCAAAGGGCTGAAGCTCAAAAGAGCTTCATTTTATTTCTGCACACGGAGATAGAGCATATTGTCGAAAGTTTTAAGACAGACTATATTAAGAAGAGAAAAATTTAAATTTTGTCGTGTTAAAAAGGGCTACTTTTTTGAGGCTTATTAAATTTTGTTGCATTATCATGCAAAGTTTAAATTTCAAAAAAATTGATTCAAAAATGAAGTAATTATTGTATAATGTGCTAGGTGGAGGGAGAAGAGTGATTACTTTTGTAGTGGAATAAAATAAAAATACTCCATCCTTCCATTTATTCCATGTTAATATCCTTAAACGCTACCATTTAATCAGTTGTAACTTCTTTTACTACAATGTAGATTTATGTAAGAATAGTATGATTTCTCAAACTTCAATATAATTTTTTGCGCTTAACTTTTTGATACTTTTAGATTATTTAAGCGCCATGTGATTGCGCAATCATGCATACTGTGGATAACTAAACAGCGTAATTACTCTTTGCTCTCATTACCCCTTTGACATGCATCTTCTTTGCAATACCGGGCACCCCTTGGTATGGTTACACATCGATCTATCGAACATCCAGTATCCATGCTCCTGCTATGACATGATTCTGAAAGAAATTAGATGTGAGAGATGAACAAAGGTAGGGAGGAAACAGGAATAGGGACTAGAACTTGTAGGGTCCAAGTTTTAATTAATGCTACGAGCAAGCACGTAGAAGTTAGCCTCTGGTCGTACAGCTTCCGAACATATTCAAATCGGGAGGATCTAAAATCTTCCATCTTCATGTAGATCTTCCACTTCTTGCTACGCCCTCTACAGTACATTGCTGCTACTGCTGCTAGTGACGCCAGATGGTCAAACTTGGACACATTGAGAGGAGGGATAGATAGTCGAAATAGTAAGAATTCAAGCTATGTGTCTGTCTTGCTTTCTGATGCCAGTTCAGTATTGAGCCAACGTAACGAGAGCTCCTGGTCCTGAGTTATCCTTATTCATACTGATATATGCTCCTTAAAGCTTTCATCAACTTTTATAATTAAATTTGCACTGTAGCAGAAAAAATAAAGCGTTATTCTATTTGCAACAACGCTACATTGATTTTTTTTAATTTTTATCAGACATAGAAGCTGTTGAAGCTTTTTTGCCATGGATTTCGATCCTCTTTCTCACAAACATGTTACTGATTTATGCAGTGGTGTGGAGAATTATGGTTACAAAAATTTTTTACGGTAATATTTTATGGTGATTTTTTAACTGCAATTGGATGATACATGTTTTTTTACTACAGTTCAAACTGCAGTAATAATTTATAAGAATGTTATGCACATATATTTTGTAAACGACCTTAACACTGGAAATAAAAATGTATTGAAATATCCTCCTGAAAAAAATTCTGAGCGCAAAAAGCCCATGGCTTCCAAGAAAAAATGTATTGTCTTTTATTTCTGAACCACACACTATTTCCTTACACGTATTTTTGCCTTTTTTTTTTTTGTACAGTCGTAACTCATGCAGATAATACAAAAATAGACTATTACGCCATTTGTTACTCATGTAGAGCAGCACAAAAGTTAGGCTTCCTTCGAGAGGGCGGCGTTCAACCGGTTCGTAATTGCAATATCGAGTGAGAGAAGTGGGGCGGGGTAAAGTTCTCACGAAGAAATGAAAAACAAAAAAAAAACAGGAACCAAAATAAAAGGATGGAGCAGACTAACCTGAAGGGCCACCAGATGTTAAAGCACATTGTGTTGAGCCAAAAGAACGATGCCAGGAAGAAAAACTGCGTTATGATCGCTGCAACAGAAACATAATATCTGGACGTTAATCGATGCTTTATTTATACAAAAGTAGTTTTCTGTTTAATGTCATGTAATTATTTATTATGCTTAGTAAGTTAATCGTACTATATCTAATGATCAAATATACAATATTATACTGTAAAATGTTACGTAACAGTAGATTATACATTTTATGGTAAAGTTGATAATAGTTTTTTCATAGGAAAATATGTGTAAAATAAAGATAGCAAACCTACAGGTAGCAGCATCTCGAGTAGCGAAAAATTCGAGTGAATAACCTCAGGTCAGTCGTGGTTGTTTTGTAAGCAAATAAATACACCTGTTTCTGGTATATACAGATTCACGATAGCTCCCTAATTCAAAATTAATTTATTATTGAAAGTGATTGGTTGTTAGGCACGTATATCCCTTTTATGTATAAGTGAAAGTGATGGTATTTTTTATGTACGTAATTATAGCATTATGGCATTTGAAAGCTTGATATAAAAAATCAATACAAAGTATGATGAAACCATGTTTTTGTACAAATTAAAGAAAATTTATACAATATTTATGTCAGTGATAATCTCACCCCAATTTTTTTTTTTTTTAATCAGATGATCCCACTCATTAATTATACTGCCAAGATAAACGAAATTTTTTTTCTAATCACAGGAAACTTTCAGTACAAAAAAAATGATGAAAATGTTCATCAATCAATTGAACTTTGAAAAAGTCCACCACATAATAAATAGACTTACGTTGAGGACGCAAAAAAACAAATAAAAATAACAAAAGTGAGAGTAAAAACGAGAAGAAAAAAAATAGAAGAAAGCAGAAACCTGAATAAAATGATGAAATCTACGGGACGAAGGAGATATTGTGGATAAGTACACATATAGAGGAGTGAAAGGAATGGCTGCAGGTTGGGTTAAAATTTTTTAAGGGACCAGTAAACTGTTCGTCTTTAGAAATTTCGGGAAGACATTGTACTGCAAGTCACAGTGTGTATGTATACCGTACAGCCCAGGAGAAACATATTAATTTCTAAGAATGCAATTTGCCAGCAGCTACAGCTTCTCTCTATTCTTGGATGTTGTACTTCTTTTCTGTTTTTATTATATCCTTATACTTATCTTCTCTTTTCTTTCGTCGAGAAAAATTTTTTGAAAGCATATACGCACATACGATAAATAAAAGACGCAGAGTTTGTAAAGCAGTTGAACATGCAATCCCTCGGTTGAGGAGTAAAAGAACTTTTCTATACGAAAAAATTCTTATATGAGTAGGCACTTTATTGATTAAAATTTAACGACAAAGACTACTGCTGCTTTTACGTTAACATCAATAAAAATATTAAAACAATGGAGTATAATTGTCGTAATGTCAATTAAGTTGCAAATTTAATGTAAATAAGAGTTTTTGTTATCAAAGATTATGAAGAGGACGAAGGTTTGACTATATGAATTCTTTAGTTTAGGGGTAGGTGAGCTTATTAATTAATTAGATACAAATCGTATTATGAATATTAAAAATTAGATTATTAAATGTTAGACTTGCAAAAATATGACATAAACACGAATATATCAACCAGTGAATTTTTCAACGAATTATACTGCCTAATTAACCTTAAACTGTCTTAAATAGTATATTATGTACATTGAAAATAAATTTTTACGGAGAACAAACTTTTTGTCAAAATTAATAATTATGCTATTTTCTTGCTGCTTCGCAATTTTTTTCGTTGTCGCAGTAAAGGAAATTTTAGACGTCTCTTCAAAATCCGTCCTTAGCGTATCATCGACAATATTTATCAAAAAACAGTATCTATAGGATGCTTATAATTGATATACATGCAGATAAATCTGCGGCGCGTGCAATCTATCTGCCATTCGTTCCTTCCTTGTCGTCACTGAGAATCGAGCGCTCGCATCGAGAATGAGAGTCGCTCGATTGCTTACTACTGCACGTACACGTAAGCATACCCATACATAATATACAACCACACCAGTACCACCACGTCAGCCTCGATTCTATTTAGACTTATGTTTCACTCGCATGACGACGAGTGATCTCCGGGCCAGGAGTATTACTTATTCGTTCCAAAACTCTAAAATAACATCTCGGTCAGTGTTCACGAGGCGCTTGCTCCCTATCCGAGTGGGAGGCTACTGCACAATGGTAGCAGCAGCAAGCTTTTGCACTGTTACGGCAAAAATACAGTTTATGCAGATATAGTATACCTTTGACCGAGGAGCTGCGCACTATTGAAGTCATTAAAGACGAATGCAAAAGTCATTCAAAGTCTTTCAAAGACTGCAAAAGTCTCGAAAAAACTTCGTTCTTTTTATCGAAACTTCAGTAGTGCGCAGTCCCTCGCCGTCGACTTATTGATGATACAGAGTAAAGCGGAACATCTGCGATTTTCTGCGTCCATCATTCACTCGAAAGTCAATATAAGTTTTGAGTTTCAGATAAAGTATAACGTATTCCAGACATATACAAATTTATAAAGGTTAGAAGTCCTTTAACATGATAAATGTGGTATGATAAAAATGATGTAGGACTTAATCTTATGAAGAACAAAAATCATTTAAAACGTATTTGGAAGACGTCCAGCCGTTCGTTCCAACTAATAATGTCAACTAATGTCAACAATCGTCAACTATCAACTATCAACTATTAAATCACCTATCTGTAACGCAAATTCCAGTACCTATTAACGTTTCGAACGGAAGTAAACATCGGGTCATTAACCTGCTAGTCTAAAGACACGAGTAAACAATTTGCCTACATATTTCTAACGTCCAGGACGCAATTCCACTATACCCCATCAGGATGCAATACTACCATAGTTTCCTCATGACCGAGACGCAATTCTGAAATGGTGGCCACCATTTTTGGGACTACGGATAAAATTTGGGACATAACTCCACCATGACCGTTTTAAAACTTTTAACGCACCAAGAGCGTTTGTACTAGTTGAAGCTCATCCATCGGGTGACTTTGTCACGTACATATAGTAATATTGATCAAGTGGGTAAATGTCATGATTAAACCGTACTTGCACAACAACCTACACCTTCAAAATTTACGTACTACAATCAGCTCTAAGACAAACAATTCACAAAATATATTATGTATCAGTACATATATATACAGAGAGAAGGATTTACGAGCTAAATACACAAACGTCGCGTTCCCGCATTCTAAACACCCTCACTGCCATTATCTACGCATTTATAATGTGTACTACACCACCATCTTTCAAGCATCAGACGTTCGTCGAAAACCGCGACACAAGCAAAATTAAAAGAGCAAGTACCTATACACACGTAGCATCGGAGGTACTGTCGTGGAGATAAAATTGTCCTAGAATGACGTTCGCGTTTCTGGAGTAGCCCGCATAGTTGCACAGATGATCACACACATTTTATGGATAATGGATTGATTCTTCGCACTTCACAACAGTGACGACTCTCTGCCCGCACCTCATGAGTAATCACATTGGGTATGGAATTCGAGGCTTTTGTAGTAGGAAAAGAGCATTGAAGGGAAGTACAAGAGATATAAAAAAGGAGATTTATCCATTTAACAAGTGGGTGAGAAGAGCTCAGGGATACATGTGCGTGGGTGTATCAATAGATAATAGCGCAAGAATTGAATTAAATTGAAATAAATAAGACGATTATCTAAAGCGTCATCATATTATTATACTTCAGAAGTAATTTCTTAAGCAGCTTTTTAAGAAACTGCCACGTTGCCCGCTTACGAAATAAGGTAATGTAAATCATACAATGGGACGTGTCATATCAAATTAAAAATCAACAATTGGACAGCAAAATCAATAGCTGAAAGAATTTGAAATGAAAGTCACAATAATTACTTAGGACTCAAAAACATCCAAGGATAAAGGAAACAAAATATATTACAAATAAGAATAGAATACAAAAAATACTGGAGAAAGAAGTAGTAAAATGAGATGACATGCATTTTTCATTATTATACTTTTATTTTTTTAACAATATCTGTCAAGGTGCACCTCTAGTTTTTAATATCAAATTTGGCATGGTTATAAGAATGTGTTATACATAAATATCTTCAAAGATAAATAAATTTATAATGATTTCTTCATTCAGTATGATCTCACACTCTGTACGTTCTAGTCTACTATCACCGAATCGTAACCCTACTGAATTCCCACGCTTCTAAAAAAAAGTTGCGAAAGAATTCATGACAGTTTTCTGAGAGATTTGTGACCAGTAGAGGACATAGAGGTCCAGGGGTGAGCAAATACATACACATACTAGTGCCACTCACCTGCTCGGTGGTGGAGTAGATATATGTATGCTGTGCTGTCGTCTAACGCACGCATGTACCCACACGGAACATGAGCTAATTCACTAATCGGAATTATCGATGGGTATAATGCATATACTGCGCACTTATCGACTACCTAACTATCGCTTAGGTTGTGACTTAGTTGCGATTCATCATTTTATTTTGTATGCTTATAATTTATTTTTGTTTCCTCTTTACTAAGTTACTTGTATTTTAAACTTATTTTTTAGCACAGATGACCGATTTTTACAGATTTTTTAAGAAAAATCAAACAACGTTAGTACGTAATTTGGTTAAGTTTAAAATGGCACTGTTGGATTTAGTGGCTAACTTTCATCCATCCTTAATGTGTGAACCCCAAAGAAAAATCCTATTGTACCGTAATAAAAGAGCTCATAACAATAAAATTGTGTAGTTAGAAAAAGCCTGAAAAGTTATTTGTAGGATTTAAAGAGCCCAGAGGGAAAACCCTGAGGCTTTTGAGATTGAAAAGCTTACTCGTTTGCCAAGTTGTTTCTCCATTCTTTAACGCTTCAATCCAACATAGCAGTTCTACTTCTGACTTCACTCTTACTTTTTCACAAACATTATTCAATATTACTCATCCTTTGTTTATTCACAGCGTAGGGGACACTATGGGGATAGAGATTTAAATTTAACTGATATCTCTGGATTCAAGAATGTCTGTTTATCATATTCCAGCTGTACGGATGGACACACATTTTCGTTAAATATCAATGATAATGATCAAATACAAAGTGATATGATACATGACAATATAATATGATCCACGGGAAAAAATTGAGACTCAAATCGAGTCAGCTTTCGTTTTCTCATTAATTTTCTCATCAAGAGCTAAAGAACGGAGGTGGTGGCAGAATTGACGGTCAACGTGGTCGTGATTTAATTCGTACAAAATCACGGCATGAATGCCCCTATCCATGGGTAAAAGTAACAACCAACACCAGCAGCCTGATAAGCCGAACACGCCAATCAATCACTTTTCCCACAGTGGCAGCAACTCCCCAAGCACCCAATAGCCTTGTGGGGGTATTGGCAAGCGCACAGCCAAATTACGGCCTTGCGTGGGTGTCTGTGCACCCTCTCCTTACTCCCTCTCGTACTCGATGCACCGCCATGTAAATATATTCCACGGAATAGCAACCACCACACGAACCAACGGCAGGATAGATAATGACTGCAGAGGGTTAAGGGATGTTTACCAGTTACTGGCAGGCGAGCAGACGAGGGTCGGCCCAAAAAGAAAATCTAGTTCTTTTCTCTTTCTCTTCTCTCTTTTTTTCCACTCATTAACTGTGGAGCAATCTGTGAAGCACATCGTCGGTGCACCACAGAAATCGCGTTCTCACACAATCACTTACAGCTTAATTTTGAAAGAGGAGAGGAGAGAGACGAAGAAGGATAAGGAAAGTCGTGGATTATATATTTGATTGAAACTAATCAGTTTCCTAGACTACTAATCAAGAGCAAGAGGGAGAGGACATCTTTATTTGTGGCTTCAATCTAAGTTTTGTTGCTCCCTTTTTTATGGATTTACAATACATGACTGTAGCTTACTGGAGGAGTTCCTGCTTGTATAGCCTTACCTATTTTCTAATTAATGAATGTTCGACGAGTTAACTAGGAGAGTGCGTTACTCTGATGAGATACATACAAACAATAACTCTGTTGATAAAATATTCATCAATATGTAACTCTATATTTTGCTTATTCCTCTCTTTTTCTTTGTCAAGTAATTTACATTTCGATCAACTTATGCGAAGAATAACAAAGATATTTCTCAATTTTTTTTTGCTTTGTCAACAGATTTTTGAAATTCAAGCCACTCCACAAGTCAATTTTATTTTTTCATGAATTTGTAACGTCATCGTTATTGTTGTAATCGAAAGATAGAACAGTGTATTTTTTTTTTTTTTTTTTGCAGAAATCAATACGACTATGAAAAACAATCCATTTTTGTTCACAAATAAGTTACAAAACATTTATTTTAATTGACTACTAAAGTGCTTACCCATACAGTCATCTCGAGCTTACTAGAGAGCAATGGGCACACCACAACATTCGTTTCCATTAATCAATTCATAAGTACCTGAATGTCCGTGGCACGTACAGCAGTTGTTCGTATCCTATAAACTCGTATAAAAGCTCGTGAGCGTTTCCATACAGATATGTCCACATGCACTGAACACTAGTATCACTGAAAGCAATAAAACGGTATCAAAATTGTTTGTTCATTTCATCCACTGCGCTTGAACTTGCACGAGCGTCTACAGCGATTTGTTTGCGCTTTTTTTCCACACGAACTTGTAAAAACAATTCAACTGTCAACTCGACAAGCTACAAACGTGGTGATAAATGAAAATACGCAAACAAACGGGGAAAAAGTGGACGGTCTTGCGTGCACACGTAGACATATGGTAAGTATGCCCAATTTGTTTTTCTGAAACTTTCTGGTACGGCAATCGTTCCTGGAACTTATGGCCTCAACTATGCTTTAGATGTTAAGCAGTTGCAGCTGCAATGGGGTTGTATTGTCATTTCAATATTTTTTACGGGGTGGAAAAGATAACGTATTTGTAGGACGATTCATTGATTTTATTCTTTGCTATCAAAAAATATTAGACTACATTTTTTTTTTTTTTTTTTCATGAATTTAATAAATGCATAGCTTCAGCATGTCACAGTAAACCAGCTGTGCTATTTTACCCTCATCAAGTAAAAAATGCGCTTATATTATAGCTTTACAAGGTCATATCAAGACAATACGTGATTTTTATTGATATTGTATTGTTATTCAAAAATATATAAATACTCTCTTGGTTTTGTCTTCTTATCGTCTTGAATTTATTGACAGTAACTTAAAATAAAAAGTTCAACTGTTATAATAAATATAACAGTTCAGCATTGGCTTTAATTAATAGACATTGTGCTAGACATTTACGTAAACCTACTACTACTGCATCTATTTTATAAGTAGGTAACCGCATTACGTGCATATGTGCAGTACAGAGAAGTATCTGTATACTGCAAATCAATAAAATGTCGTATACTTATTAAAATAAGTAAACGACTTTTCACTTATGATTAGTCAATATTGACTAACTCGACTGATCTAATTTTAGAGGGTATGGTATCCATACCAACTGCGACGAGACAGAGGAATTTACATGAATACGAACCGAGTGCCAGTAAAAAGTGGAATCAGGCGTTCTTTTGTAAGCCCCATGTTTACTTTTTCTCCCTCTTTTTTTTCCCTAAAATAGCGGATATCTAAGTGGCTGTTTGCAAAGTTTTTTGGTTCAAGGAATGGTTCTCGAAAAAGAGGGCCAACTGCGGCTCTTCTACTTTGTTCAGTGCAGGATTTGTCCACCTTTATCTCTTCGTCTTATTAAAAGACAATGCCGCTTCCAACTTGCTCCCGACGCTGTTGATGTTCTTTCACTTATCGATTACACTGGTGGAACAGCTATTTCTGAAAAATCAATAGATCACGTGAAAGTTTCTTCCATACTGTAACTCTATTTCCATAAAATCCATTCCAGTGGAGGTTTAAAATTTATTTGACTCCGGCAACACGAGACTGAAGTTTTAAGCTTCGCCAAGTCAGGTATCAAGCGAGGTGTTTTTATTGCTGATCGATACACAGTCAGGCTTCACCAATGAAAATCAAATGTATTCCACAGCCTGCATTCCAAGCGATCTTTTTGTTAACTAGGCCTGCAAAAAGGCTTTCTTAAGACGGGGTATAAAATTAAGTTCAGAGAAGTGCGTGCGCATGTGTATAGGTACGACAGTAAAATACCAAAAGCGTAAAGTGGGACGAGAAGGAAAGGATCAATAAGAAGTTGGAGAAAAATACAGAGCGAGAAATAAAACGAGAGCGAATATTGCGCATAGTAAAAGGTACAAAACGATTAAAAGTAAATGTGTGACCTACTAAGTACAGAGGATTACGGCGTCAAGATGAAATGAAAAAGTCTTTCTTTGACTCAAACGAATGAGTCAAGAAAAAAAGGCAGAGGAGGAAGGAAAAGTGATTCTCGGTCAATGCACTTTGGGTTTCGCTGCAAAAATCAAGCTGTTGGGTCTTTTTACGAGTTTCTGGAAAGGAAAAATTACGAATTTATAAATTTTCAAGTTATCTTTTCGACAAAAATTTTCTAGGTTTTACTAAACAACTGAAAATAATTAAAATAAATGAAATTAATGAGTGTGATCGTGTTTGATACTAACAATTTGTCTTGAGACTCTCAATAAGGCCTTACTAAAACTAATTAAACGTAGCTTATGTAAGAGTTGAATGAGGTGTTTGATAACAGCTAGTTCAACGATTTATTATCGGTATTAAAACAGCAGGGGGCGTGAAAGATTAAAGAAAAAGT
The DNA here is from genome assembly GCF_036245765.1 of Copidosoma floridanum. NCBI lineage: Eukaryota > Metazoa > Arthropoda > Insecta > Hymenoptera > Encyrtidae > Copidosoma > Copidosoma floridanum. The sequence continues at coordinate 6,017,125 of NW_028321896.1, forward strand.
ATCGATTTATCACGCCAAAGTATAAGATACAATTCAGTAATTTAGAGGCTTGTTGAGAGTAAGATTATAGATTTCGTATTTTCATCTTACTTTTAATGAGACAGTCCGTATTGTGTGCGAGTTGGATGATACATTTTGGATGATATATTTTTGTCCTCATGTAACTGGCCATGCATTTATATCTTTAATCTATGCGTCTTCGCAGTATCTGATTTGATAATTGTATCTTTATCTAAGTATTTCTTTTTAAAATATTCTAATATGTGTACATGTTTATTTACATCAAATTAGTTTAATAACCTGTGTTTTCATTTCTTTATCTCTGTGTTTTTATTTCTTATCGTCGTTGCTTTATCTCTTTATTAATGAGTTCTATAATTATATATACGTTATCTTTGTTTCGTTATGAAATTATTTGTGTATTACTTTGTGTCAGAATACATGTTTCTATGTTGGCTCATTAGACTAGATTAGTGTATTACCTAATTCTTGTTTGTTTTTTAAAAATTCGTGGTATTGTTTTTTATTTCTGTATCCATATCTCTATTATTGAACCATTTACTGTTTGTCTTAAAATTTTTTTTCTATTTTAAATTTAGGTCTACTTTCTTATGTTCTTGTCATGAAGCTGACTGTATATTTTCATACGAGTAAGAATTTGGCTGTAATAATTTTATGACAACATTTTTTCTCAGACCCTTTTAATATAATGTCTGTCTTTTCTTTGTGCGGTGAGTTAGAAAGACCAAGATAGAAAAAAGGAAGAATGAAAAGCTCAGGAAAGCGAAATCACTTTTAACTCCTGGGAAGGAAAAAAAACCAGAAGAAGGTAAGGTGAGCGCATAGCCAAGTTTGGCGCGTACAAAATCAGACTTCTCTCTTTGTAGTCGTCGGTGGCCGCGGCATCGTTGGGTGGCCGATCTCTCTAGCGCTAGCTGCACGTGGTAACTCACTTATGCTTCACGCTCTACTTATCGGAAAACCAAGCGGCATTTTTACCTCTCTCCCTTTCTCTCTGCTCTCTGCCTCCCCTTTGCCCGGTATATATAGGTGTAACTCGAGTACCCACTCTATAGCCAGCTCTTTAGTATAATGTCGTACTCTGGAGGTTCATGCAGCCAGTTCTCGTGAATGTAAAATAGAGACTGGCTGCGTAGCAGTGTCGGCTTTATTAAAGGGGTGAATACTCTTGTTGTTGCACGTCCTTTCGATTAAGTATTCTGTATTATGTGCTTTTTATTGGTCAGCAGATTATTTTTCGGTCGATTATTTGAACCATAAGCAATCAGCTGTGATGATTGTTGATTTTGTAATTGTTCCAATGAGACTGTGGTAGTCAAATTTGGAAAGAATCATATTTCAAAACATTTCCTGGTTGTCCTTATTTTTCTGGGTGTATCTATTTTACGTCGATGAAAACAAGATTTGTATGGGCATATCTACTCTGACAATCTTATTCAATTAAAAATTATTTTGTTACTTAACATCATACAACCTATTTGAATTACTTTCTGTAATATTTTATAGGTACGCTGAGTTTACACAGTAAGTTCCTACATCTTACATAATGGAACAGTAGATACATAAGTATAAAATAAAACAATGTACGTATTAGTGGGGGATACACTACTGGCTTATATAAAAAGACGAGTGCCATTATTTAATTATATAACAAGCGACGATTCAGATCTTGCGGCTCTTGGGTCTGCAGCATGTTTCAACAGCCAAATTTTGCACTAAAATTTTTTTGGGTAACTTAATAATATGCCTCGCAAGGTTCATCCGATACTTTAGCTTGGTAACCTGATACGTTACAGACCAAAGTCTCCTCTTTCGGGAACAGCTGCAAATTAAATTCCATTACACACATAGTTCAGCGTAAGTGTAGCATTATTCAATGATCCAAATGTTTGTTGGACCATACTGTCAACATTACGGATACCTACGACAAGATAAGAAATATTTTCTGTCTGTGATTAGCAGTATATGTGTGTTACCTCGGCTATTCTAAATATATCGCTACGTATATTTGTATTTATATCAACGGACGAACTAAAGCCTACATGTGCTGATGGACGGTGAAAAATTAAGGTATACGAGACGTACCTCGAGGGTACAGAATAGGGGAAAAGAGAATCGAGCACAGAAACGAATGTACATCCGATCTCCCTCATGGTAATCGCCTCGAATTTCATTTGAAGGAAGTGCGTTCCCAGTAGCGGGAGAGCTAAGGTGTACACATACCTACACCTATACTTTTCGGTTGAGCGCATGGAATATACACATACTCGCAAGGACATAACATAAAGAGGCGTGCGCCAGGGTGATCGTTATGTGCAAATCGGATTGTACCTACACCCGTGGTGGGTGCATTTTGTTTATTGGTATTGAAATTAATGGACACACAATTCGTGTTTACCGATTTCTCAGAGTTAGACGCGTCTCGTACCAGAGTCTGGTGTTATTGCGAAGATTTATATCGATTGCAGTATTGTATACGCTCAGATGGTTTTAGTGCGTGTGTATTTATGCTCGAAAAGAGCATACGAACTCCGCATGTAAGAAGCTGAGCTAAGTAAAAAAAAAAAAGCTTTAAACAACGTGCAACGAGGGCTTAGGTTGCAGATTTATCGTGAGAAACTTTAAAGCTCCAACATTACGCTAGATTCTCGTGTAGATGCATCGATTGCCGTACACAAACGTAGTGGGTATATATACACTTGTACAAAAGCGCGAAAAGTGCTGATAATGCTTTTTTGATGCAGGCAATTGCAATGCAAATGGTGTTCAACGTAATGTTTCTATTTCAGGTCCATGTGAAAAATTTTACACAAGATGCCATTCAAATTCTTCAAAAAACCATTAAATAAAACAATACATATTTTGACGTTTGTTTGGCCCGAAAAGGTTGAATTATTTCTTATTTTGTTGATTGTTCTTCTTTCTTACTATCTCACTATCTCTCACTGCTCGATTCCATCACTACATTAAAAACAAGTTTACTTTGTTCTTCCTTCTTCTACATAAATTATTCAGTATTCATTTTAAATCTTATTGTGCTTCTACTTTATCTAAATTTTCATTAACTACTCTCTTTTTCCTTACTTTGGTTATTTATTTAATTGGCACTATCCATCTATAGATCTTACAAACTAACGAGCCTTCGCTACTACTCCAACAGCATTACTTGGATTTAAGTCAAATTCGATAGTGGATATCCCTAAATTACTGATAACAAATAATCTTAATTAATACGTTTCTCGTGTTTTAAGGGAAAAAGTTGTCAAATTAGCGACAGATTCACTGGAACGTGTGTGAGAAAAAAATCGAGAGAAGTGTATATTGCAGAGTACAAGCGTGTATAGTTACGATCTTGCGTATAGGTACACTTTTGCAGAGTCATGAGCAAGGAATAAACACGTGAGAAGACCGGAAGAGAGGCCAGATGGCCGGTTGAGCTCGCAATATTTTCCCTTTTCACACATACGAATGGAACATGGACATTCGCATTGAGGACTCCAAAGCAGAATAAGGACCTGGATCCATTATTGCGGGGAGCGCTCTCCGAGCGCATTATCGAGCGTAGCACGCGACCATAAACGAGGACAGAAACACCGGGGATCTCTTTCTCTTTCACTTTTCACGGTACACTAGACGATACGCGCGCATTATGCATACACCTATTACAGATACGTACGGAAAGAGCAGGGGCTATAACTGCTACTGTTGCCACAGTTAACACTAATGGTATTTTCCAGCCATCGGCATTATAATGATCCCTCGTGAGCGCGCGCGTGTGTGTACCCTTAAGTGAATACGAATTACAGTATGATAAAGCTTTGTAAATCACACGCATTGAAATGCTATTAGTGCCATTATGGGCCTCTATTCCTGGGTCCTCGTTTGCCTCTGGCGAGTCTTTGTGCATGCCAGGATTCCTGACAGACCCCAAGGCCCTGTCTACTATTCCTTTTTGCATGTATCTCGTATTCTTTTTTTCCCAATTAATGTAATGCGTGACCCCTACACATTTATTTCTATGATCCATAAGTACCATATTTATGGATGCTTTAACGAATAATACTCAAAGCTCAAATTGATGTAATTGTATGGTAATTTTACTTTTATCTGCTACGTACAACATGCAAAATTGTTTATTAATGTATAAATAGATAGTTTTTCAGAAAAAATCTAAAATAAATACTCAAATTGTTTTGTGTTAACTGTGATATGAATGTGACATAATTTTCAAAGTCAAGTACATCATTGTTTTTATTAAGCCCATTTCACTCTTCCTGCCTCTTTTTTTTTACTCTTTGCAAGCTCGCCATAAATTCTGCTTTACTTAACTTATTATATTCTTCCACTATCATTTAACAAAAGTGTCTCTTAACAGTACGATAATGATGAAAAGTTGTTGCTGGCAAAGAAAGTTTCGTCAAGCCAAAAGTTTTTTTTTCCTGGAAAAACTTGCTACGAGGGGGTGAGACAGTCATAATCAGAGACACCAGCCTCGATGTACAACGTAATCTTGAGCACGATTATATTTGTATGTCGTGAACTTATGGTACTGCAAAGAAGTAGAATAATAGAAGAAGCTTTTGGAAACTGTCGGCCAGTCTCTTCCTGTTTCATTTGCTGTGTCTAACGCGACTAAAACCTTTTTGTAAGGAAGGTTCCCTCCACAACATTTTTTTGGACTTTCTTTATTTCTGTTGAGCAACACTTCTTGCGTACTTACTCGATACAAGTTTTACTACATTTGTGAAACAGACAAATGATGTACAATTGGGTGTACAATACACAGAGTATGATCGGCTCTCGAGACTCGGAACTTTTTCCTTCTCGTGGGTTAAGTACTTTTCGCTCGTCAGAAATGTGAAGGAAAGGGATAAAAACAACGGAGGAGTTTTATATTTATCTGAGAAACACCAAAAAAACTTGATGATCATTTTAATTATTTCTAATTAGACATTCAGTACGAAGAAAAAAGAGTTACATCTTTAATTGTTTAGCTATTGATGATGAAAAACTATTAAACTTTACAAATAAGCAATTACTAAACTAATGTTACTTGATCTTGAACAGCTGACTGATAAAAGATCAAAAAGTGGAAATGGAAAAAGAAACCACTAGAGTAAAGTAAAATAAAAAAAAAGGTATACATGTGCCAATAAAAAAGCGAAAGAGAAGAAAGGGGAGCAGGTTGGCGGTGTGAACTGACACTCGACAATACAAGAGGGCAAATTTCATGAAATTCAATTTTAATCCATTCGCTTGACGACTCTCTCTCTCTCATCTCCAGGTCTTTTTCTCTTTTTCCCATCCCCTTTTTTTTTCTTTTTTTCACACGAGTTTTGCATTTTCTCGCATTTCGTGCGTTCTCCGTGGTAAAGAAATTTCATTTCATCCATACGCAAGCAAAAAAAAGGTATTTGTATGTACATCCGTGCAAAATAGCAGCATGTGTAGGAACTCAAGGAAAAAAATTTCATCTCCTTGCATGTGGAAGATGCTCTTTTTTGAACTCAAGCACACAAAGACAGTACCAAGCATGGATTATTGCCCCTTTACGCGTTTCTTTCGCCCAGAAAAATGACGCTGCTGGTATTGATAACATGATACGAATTTTAGCAATACTTACATGCAACAAGTGTGTAAGTATGACCTTATTTGAATCTTAAACTAGAGAGAAATAAAGAGATTTGTGATACCAATAACAGTGAAAAGTATTACCGATATTAATTTGAATAAAAAATATTTGGTGATGAAAAATGCGAGTCTCCAAGATGAATTTTTCAGTGAAATCGAATAAAAAGAGGCCCCTAGGAGACAGCACAGCGATCGCTGTAGTATGACGATTGATGAGTCTTCGTAGTAGCAGCCCCATCAGTTACATACCGTTTTCTTGGAAAATTTGCGTTGGCATATATGTAAGTATGTCAGTGGATGGGGGGGGGGGTAGTGGATCACATGCGCAAATTGCCAAGTGTAAGTAGATGAGTGTAAGTAGATGATTTATCGAGGCCCCCTGATCAGAAGTGAAGATCAAAATGCGGTAACTTTCACTATTGAGCCATGATCTCAAAGAATCCTCGATTCCGCTGGAAGGGGCAAGTAAGGCGCTTCCTACAAAAGATCGAAGAAGGGTAACTTTCCGTACGCATGTATATTTGCTTTGATCTCATGATCCACGAAATCTGTCTCGTCCGCCTCTGGAATTAGGCTCTGAATTTATGTGGATCAAACGGATTTTATTATATCATCCTTTGTACGTTGAGAGAAACTTACGACGGGCCTCCCTTTTTTTTCCATGCGAGGAATTTGTTACAAAAAAATTAGCACATGAATAATGACTCGTCAAATAAAATGCTGGAACTCATGTGGTGCCACACTTTTCTTACTCATACATTTTTTCTTTTCCTTTTTTTTTCTTTTCTTATTTTATGTCATGTATTTTAACTTTGTAAGGCTGGTACTCCATTTGTATTTTGCTTTGGTATTTTTAAATTTTCAAATCCATTGTCAAGAATAAAACTCAACTCAACTCAACTCTCTTTCAACTGTTCTGGTGCATCACCAGTTTATACTCGCATATGGTTATTCCCTGCAGGGGAGACAAACGCTTTCACTACATACAGAAGTTAGAAGGGGAGCTTGGCTGGTCGAGATATAGCATCTCACGATTACAACGACGAGACGTAGATAGATTGCGCGAGAGAAAATTATATGTCTCATATGATGAGGGGAAAAGCCAGCCAAGATTCCGACGTTAAATCTTTTTTACGCATTATAGGGCTGCAAAAAATAACCATCTGTGAACATATAAAAAAAACGCATTGCTTTTCGTGTAATGCACAGGTATGGGTTACGACCTCTACTACTATTATACTATAAACTGGAGTTTTTAAAGTAGGGGGACATATGATCTTTTAAGCTGATATTTGCTTGTGGTGGAAGAGACGCGTCTCACTTAAGCTGCAATGGTTTTTCTTTGTCTCCAGAATCAATGACAATGAGGGATATGACACTGCAAATGAGGATATATCGTCAGCTAGTTATATCTATAAGAGCCAACTTGAAGTGCAACTGACACAAAACTGCTCTATTACAATAGGATTTTAAGATAATTTAAGCCGTAAAGTACGAAAAGACCTATTTTTGACATTTTTAGCGTCGTAGATCTCTTCAATGATAAGAATATGTCCCAGTAACCAAGAAGCAACTGATGCTTTCGGCTTGTCAGCATACTAATAGCAAACTTTCAGTAATAGCAAAAACGGATTCAGATTTGCAGCTAGTTGCTTTAAATCTGAGTCCATTTTTGCTGCTTGTTATTGGGGAGGCTATAAAATTGGAAAAATCCAAAATATCTGCATCAACCATGGTGCCAACTAAACACCCATTTTCTCTCTTTCACAATACAACCAAGCACCCAGAAGGGAAAAAATCCAAAACGACCATAAATGAACGCAACCAGGCGCCAGCTGGTAACGTTTTTAGTGTGACAGTTGTCATAAATAAAGGATACACTCTGCACTGACGAGCTGAGCGAGTGCTGGCACCATAAAAAAAAAAAAAAGGTTCTCCGGCCTTCTGTCACCTGGTGTTGCCTCTAGTATTACTTTTTCCTCCTTTGGGACTCTTCTTTGCCATATATTTCATATTTCTCCAGCTTCCAATACTTTAATCTTCTTTTTCTTCCGCTCGTTGCCTTGGTTCTATCGTTTTTTCTTTGTCCTTTGTTTACTATTGTTGGGCGCTTATTATTTGGTCGTTGGCTTTTTACTGCTGCTCATTATTTTCCAATCTACTGTTGCTATAGTTGACGAATAGGTACTGTCCTACCCCTTTGACTTTAGTGTCAGTTTGGCGTTTAGCTTTTGTGCTACTACAGACGTGCGTATTTTTAATTTGTCGGGAGAGACGACGACAGGAATAATTGAAAATTGTGTGATTGTTTGCCAGCTGCAAAGATTTCTCTTGTACTTTTGAGATTATCGCTCCCTTTATTTTAAGCTCTGTTATGAAAAATATTTAATACTTGTTAAAAGGCTGCAGAAGGAATATACGGTTTCTAAATTTTAAGAATAGTAAACCATACTACAACCTAGTTTTTAGGCTTCACTAACATACTTGGCAAACAAAAGTTTGTATACAAGTCTAAAAGTATATAAAATATTTGTGCAAAGTTTGAAGACCTCGAGGGCCCTATGAACTAAGAAATTAATGAAACAGATTTTGTCAAATTTGCACTAAACTGTTACTTCAACTTGATAATTTTAATAGAATTAAAAGTCTGATTTTGACAAAATTACAGTCAACAGTGAACTATAACATGCTTATTATGTATGAGAAACATTTAAACCGATTGAGTTTATGTGAGACAAGTTATTAACGAATGTCTTCAAGGATCATGTAAGGGGCATGAGTGCACAATTCTCAGCCTAAAAAGGGCAAAAATACGGACCCCTTTCTCTTGCACCTCCTACTGAAGGTACACAATCTTCTTAATGCTTATTGAACACATTTACTTGGTAAAAATAAAAAAAAACATACTCAACGTTATCACAGAGAGTAAGGTTGGAAGAGCCATGCTATGAGATGTGATCTATTATCAAATTCTAAGGGAGCCATTCTCATGGTATCCCATTTTGTGAATACTCTTGTTATGTGGCGTATTATTCCGTTTCCTGTCTGCACAGTTTTTTTCCAATTTCGTTTCTCAACTTTTTTCCTCCATACCCACGTATAAGGCAGCTATACCCTTGTTTTCTTTCCGCTGTACGTACTATAGTATTCATGTACGTTTTAACTTGTCTACATCAGTAGTGAAAACACGAGGTCACGCCTTGACATCCCATATGATACGATGGCGGTGGCAGCAAAAAAAACTTGCAAAACAGAAAAATCCGCCGACGTCTGTATATAGCAAAAGTTCTCCAAAGAAATTTCACTAGAGAGCTACTGCCAGCCATCTCCTCTTGGGAAGACGCGGATGTGTGTGGTTAGCTTCGTGGTAGATCATATGCTCCGTCGATTTCGCGCGAGCGCACCCCATGTTTTTGATGATGAAGGTACCGCTGCCACCACGTTATTACAGCGAAAGCGTGTGTATCGAGCAAAAGAGGTGAAATTGGAAAAGAAGCCGAGAGAAGAGGAGGGACGTGGCGCCGGGCTTTGCCAAATGGAAGTGAGGTGCTTTTTGACACCTTTTTTTGCTATTTTCTATTTTACCTAGCATCGTAATGACAGTAATGTACGTGCATGCTCTGCTTTTCTGAGATTAAAAATTTCTAATCCGTATAAGAATGGTAAAGCCGATGAGAAACAAGAGAATGACAATATTAGATTGCACATAACAAGTATAATAAAGTTGTGAAGACTTCTTACTAAGTAATAATACACGTGGTGGTATTTTTGAAAGGGCTAGATTTTTTTGAAACTCTCGTAGAGCAGCAAAAAATTTCTGACCATCGGAACCATTGAAGAGAGAGATTATAGTTTCGAAGCACCGAGAGAAAAAGTTGAAAGTTCGGTTTGTTCATGAACATCTATAGCTGTATGAATAGCAGCAATCATATATAAAGATAAATGCGACGCAACGGTTGTCTAGGCGTCGTCTGGTGCTGATGGCATCGTTTTCGAAAAGCTCCCTCCTTTCGTATGTTTTGCCGGTGAATCCCCCAAGTTTCTGCTCCACGTCTTCCTCCTTGTTTTTTTAGGATGAAAAGGGTAGAGAAAACTTGGACGGATTCCAAAAGCGAGTGAGTAATCGTTTATCGCACATATATTCTGGCTTTATAAATCCAGGCTAGGATATGGCAAATTCAACTAATGGTGTGTTATGTAGCGAGTGTCGAGAGGAGCAGCAGCCATGGCAATGGCAATTTCTGATGCTCATTTCAAATCACTGGCCAAATCTGCTGAAGGTTTGTTTAAACAAGTGCTATATCATTCCTCGTTTGGTAGCCTTCTTCGTTAGTTTGTTCGAGTATGCGGTTGCACCTTATATCCATACATACAACTTTTTACTTTTTTATCGTCTATGCTAATATGATGACACTTTACGGTATGAAATGCTGATAAAAAGCATAATTTTATTTTTCCAATAAGTAAACTAGTTATCAACGCCACGTGATCAAATAATTTTAAAGGTTATAAAATCAGCAGCGTGAGAGAGACATTAAGTACGAATAAACTCATCTTTCTCTGCTCGAATACAGCGATAAGAGCGTGGTCTTAACACAACGGAAGACGCGAGGGTAACTGCACACAAAAAAAGAAAGAAAAGAGGGTTGGGAAAAGGATGAGCGCGTCACAATAAATTTCGACTTAGAGAGCATAGATAAGATGTTCGCCACGTGAAACGTTTCCCTCCGTCATACAGCTTTAATGCACCTCCTGCGGCGTAGATCGGCGGGAGTACACCGTAGTGTATGGTACACAGGGTTAAGGCCGTTACCTGCACATGTAGGGACATAGAGAGAGGAGAGATCGTAACCATCTCCCGCGACTATTACGTCCTCCTCCCTCTTACCTGTGCGCAGCCGCTTGCAAGGGACGCGTACATGTACACGACATGGGCAAGCAGTGATTGTACCGGGGGATGGAGGATATGATAGCAGTGCAGAGATGAGGCTTATACCCTCGTACGTGAAATTAACTTTCTCTTCATCTATTTTGTCTTGGAATATTTTGTCTTTCGAGTGTCGATCAAGAGATATACGTTTGACGCCCAATTACACACAACCTGCGTTGGCCAGATCCTCAAAATCTATATTCACAAGCAGTAAAACAAAAGCCATTCTGTCATCAGTGCCATAATAATAGACGATTCGATGGTAAGTCCCTTCTGCAAGAAATTATGGTAGTTCAATAAGTGCAAGGTCAAAGTGCAGGAAATTTACCTGAGATCTTAGAGTAACTAGAGCCTCTTAATCGTTAACCCATTATGAGAATAGCTATGAAGATCACACTCCGATATCTGTATCCCGAGCCTGCAACCAGAAACGAACAATACTTAGCTAAAGTTACTTCACTGTCAATTGTTAGATCGAACATGAAGTCACTCTCTTGAGTAAGCTTTAGCAAAGTCAGATACCGAGGTATATTTTCGTTTTTCGAGCACAACACTACTGTAAAGTCCTTGTAATGTTCGTCAGGAATTGAGTCATTCAAGTTCTCCTCAGCCATGCAAAGCGGATCAAGGTTGAACAGCTTGCTTTCTTCAGCGTTCGTGTTATAAGTCTCCCTTATTTGTTTCTTAAAAGTACTCGACACAAGTCAGATTTGTTTTTAATTCAACTCTTGAAACTTTGAATGCTTCGTTTGTTTGTTACATCTAAATTTGTATTACACTCCTGATATTAGAATAAATACACTACTGCACGATGATGAGATGTATCCTTTTTTCTCATCAACTTGTCACTGAAAAGAATATAACGTCCAGTTACCTTTACCTTATGTATAAAATCCGTATCATTCTCACTGGATGAAAAATTCGTGTTTAAGACTAGGAGGTCGTGTAACAGAACAGCTGACAATTTTCTGGGTAACTGCCGATGAAACAAATAATTAAAACATGCACAATCAGTGTTCTAAAGGAATACATTTTCAAAATGCCCCACTTTCCTAGAAACCACATATTTCTCTATGAAAAACTCTCTTTAAATAATCGATAACAATATAATGGTTTGCTTTGTTCTTCAGCAGTAAAAATATGAAAAATCTACGTCAACTCTCATCACCTGTCTGGCGAACTCCCATTTTCCATCCCACTCTTTAATTTTGCTTTCGAGTCTGCAGGACAGCGGGGGGTGGATGCGGTGACTCTGCTCCTTACAAACCCGAGATTTATCGTACCAGTTCACGTGTGCGGCGCGACGGAGAAGAGATGAGTGCATTGTAATTGAGTTTTAATCTCACAGTCGGTCGTCCAAGTAATAGCACCACTGGCGGCAGTCGCTTGGCAATTTTATGATGGAGCATCCAGCTGCGCACGAGTGGGTTTAGGGCTTGATTGAATCAATTACTCTTCAACAGTACACATGCATGGGATTATGCAATGGCGGGAACCAATAAATCGTTTATTTTATAATAGAACCATCACGAATTTTCACGTGATGAATCCTAAAAAAAAATAAGTATTTGTAATTAGCTACGTTCGATTAAGATCAAAATCGAAGGGTAATGAAAATACACCTCTGTGCGATCCATCGAATCAGTGTCAAATACTACTTAGATCATGCAACAACAGTAGCAAAAAAAAGCCTCTAACCCCTGTTTTGAAAAAAATCTAGGTTTTCCCGTTACTGCAACCACTTTTTGTATAGAGAAAAAAAGGCCAGCACAACACGTTAAAGCTAATCTCGCTTGCGCCCATTTTTGCATGAAATCTCTTTTATGCGCGGCACAGCAAAGCCCCAGCATTTAGCATTGGCTCCCGTTAAAAGCAACAGAGCGATGCCGCTCTTGAGTGATGACGAGAATGCACATACGCTACCACTGCAAACGTACTGATCGCAAATGAAGGTGTATATCATTCGATATAAACAAGCGTATGATCCCTTGTGATGGCCTCTTCACTTTTCGACTCGAGCAGAGCGAGTCGGTGATGCTCCTGCAATTCTACCCTCTCGAGTGCTGCTGGCCACCACGTGAACTTTTATATTCACGATTATATAATATATACTTGCAAAATTTCCTCAAGAAGAAAGTTCTAGCAGCTGTACTTACGTGTCTCCAACTGACAGATTCATACAAGTGTGCATAAACTTATGGAACCACAGTGCCTAGTGATAAAGAGGGTGCGCACCTATGCATGCAAGTTCACTTTTTTTCGTTTCTCTCTTACATTTTACATTCTGAATAATTTGAAATTAAATGGGAAAGTAAAAAGAGAATAGGCAGCTCATTATTTGTCTTGGACGTAAAAGAACAATTAAACACCGTTCTACCGTTATGATTAATGTTTAGTTTCTCATTATAGAGCTCGTTCTATCGATCCCTATTTCATAGGGTAATGATTTCACCAGGCATCGTTTTCCCAGTTCACCACCCGAGAAAATGCCGCTCTATGCCCAGGTCATTCACTCTCTACAAACATAAATTATCGAAATAATAAAATGACAAATTCGTAAAAACCAGAAACGAAACCAGCAGGTCTAAGAGAAGGGCATTCGTTTCATCCAAAACCTTTATCTCTACCTATTTATACTCCTATAATTTTGTTGGTCATTATTCAAGTAAATATACGTTGAATTACATATGTCTGTACGGAACGTCATTTCTTTAGGATCAGTATCTTTCTGCAAATTAATTTTAGTTAGTATCGGTAATTTGAATGAGTTACATCTGTCTTCTGATCCAACAATTGATTTACACCTGCTTTTGGAGGGTTGGCGCGTGAAGAGCGAAGCCTCACTAGTTTACATGTGCCTCTCTTATTTTTGACCAGCCCTATAATCTAATGATGTGTAGCCTATAACCTGATGATGCATGCAGTGTTTGCTTCATTCAATGAAAAAATTTTTGTACGCCTAGATATGTGTATATATTTATGTAATCTCTACTTTCTTCCCTACAGGGTAATGCAAACACGTGTATTGCAAAGAAGACTTTTATACCAAAACATCGCGTATCCCACACGCTATTGAAGGTAGTCGTAACAGAGATGTAGCTTTTGAAAACACATTTAAAAAGTATGATCTACAAATAAACTTTAAACTTTCTCATAAGTAGCATGGATCTTGCCCCTCAGCCCATGTGCAATAGTCTACACCTCCTCGCATGAGAGGAGTCAGTTGAGGAAGTAGTGGAGGAAGGCTTCAATTCATGGAGGAGGAGGAGATTGTTGGTAGGGGAATAAATCAGATTTACAGTGCATGTGCCTCGGTATAATCAGCCCCTACAGATGTAGATAGTTTGCCAGACTTGATGAGGCGAAAGGGAGAGAGGGAGTGGATTGACCGAACAAGAAGCCGCGCTTGCGTGTGTACAAGTACATATGTAGGCACGTGAGCGAGTGAGCATACATTACATGCGCCTTTTGCACTCTCGTGATGCTTACAGCTGCTTGATGGCATGTAAGGGAGTTCTCTCCGTAAATGTTAGTCTTGATTTTGTTTTTGACCCTATGGGGAATTCAATTGGCACTTTTAATGGAGCATAGTGGGGGATGAAGATTTCTTACAAATTTGGTATACGTATATCTTTAATACGAAAAATAAAAAAGTGAGCTCTTATTGCTCTTTAGTAGTCTGAAAAACTATTCCTTTTCATGTGAGCCCTTTAACATGATAACAGAAGAAATAAGAGAATCTTGACAGCTATTAGATTTTTGAGAATAAATTGAAAAATACTAAGAATAAAAGATGTTAAAAAATAATCATTTGAGTTATTGTTTGATTAAATTATGAATCATGATATTTTTATCAACTAGAGATTATTTCATTAAACTTTGTTACTCCTGTATCCATTTAAATAACAACAAAGTGAGTAAAGATATGATGTTTGCAGTAACCACAATATGCCCCGTAAAAAAATTAAAAGAATACAAGAGAACCTACACTTTTCTTTGAGTAAAATAGGCGAAGTAATAAATGACGAAAAAAATCTTGGGTCACTAAACGTATTCGTGTACTTGCAAAAGAAAAAGTAGAGAAGCCGTACAAACATGTTTCTCACAAATTCTTATCTTTACTGTTCTTGTCTTTCTTCTTCATGCGAATACAAAAGCTTTTTACGCTTTGATAGTAAGGGTATGTTTATGTGCAGGCGCTCAGCAGTAAGTTGCAAGCGTGGCTGTGGTTTTTCTCTTCCTCCACTTCGAGACACGTTCCAAGTCACGTAACATTGAATTGATCATTTTTCTTTCTACTGCGTCGACCCCTCGCACACCACAGCCCACAGCAGCAGACATAAAGTAGAAAGAGTCCAGTGCACGTAGGGTCTTCGTCTCCAAGCCTTTTTCTCCGTAAGTCTTGGTTTTGTCTGTATACGGAGATCTGCACACATACACTTACATTTCGCGTGCCAGGTAGGCCTGTTCCAGCACCTGCTGCTGCGCTCCTTTCTCTCCTTCGGATTTTTCTTCCTCTTCCTGCTTTTGTTTAGTTATCCTCTGTTCTCCATATGCGTGTTCCTTCTTCAGCTCTCGAGGTCTTCTTATCTTTATATCTCTTATAACTATGAGTAGAAATAACCATGATTTGATATTTCATTAACTAAGATTTACTACATAAAAAACTCCTTTTATTATCATTTGCTGGACTCCTACTTGTAGAACAAAATCTTTCAAACGCTAAACTAGTAAAACAAAGTACCATGTATCCTTAGCTCTCGAGTAAATGTGTATAATAATCGCAAAATAAATGTGCCTGTGCACAACCTTTAAACATTTAACATACAATTCTATGAAGCTTATTCACAAGATTATTATTATTATTATTATTGCTATTGTTGTCATTGTTGTCACTATATACTTACCCCAGTTCATACCTAAACTAACACAAATGTTAGATTTTGAAGAGGTAAAAATGAATTGATTTTGCTTTGTTAAGCATCGATTTACCAACAACTTTAGAGCAGTTTGGGTTCAATAAAGCTATAAAGAGCTGTTAAACTGCTTTATTAATTTTTTTCAGAACCTCAACCAATCAAGTCACGAAAAAAATATTCGATGATGCTTTTTGACGACATCAGGTAACAAACAAATGAAAGACACAAATCAACCTAAGGCTTGTTATTTTCAAATGGCCGAATTACGAACATGGCACTGCATCATCCATAAAATTTTCATTTCCGACCTTGCGAGAAATAAATATTCTCAATCCCCATTCGCACATTGTCTGCCACGTTATATAGTTTAGACATCTGCCTGTACTCGAAAAAAATATATAGCAATGGCAGTTCCACTATGATTGCCACGAAGGAAAAAAAAATTCCAGGTTACGCACCGATAAAACGTAATAACAGATTCTCTCTTTCTTCCTTCCTTCCTTCTTACAAGTACGGTCACTGACCTATAAATATGCATCGGAATCCACTGCTCCAAGAAGACACTTGCTGATCCGTACAGAGTAGCAGTAGTAGTAGTAGTAGTAGTAGTAGTAGTAGTGGTGGTGGTGGTAGAGGTAGTGTATATACGCAACGCGCATTCGACAAGGTCGGAAGCAGTGGATAAGAAGAGAAAAAGCGAAAGGGAGTGTAAGGGTAAGGAGAAGTTGCAGCTGAGCTGATACGGTAGGGGAGAATTCTCGGCCAAGTCCTGAAGCAAACATATAAATCGAGCGTGTGTGCTGGGTTCTCTGCTGTTTCTCTTCTCACCGGTGTTCCCGCTGATCTAGTGTCCCCTCCTGCCGCGATGAAAGTTAGACGGCGAGAAATCGCCCTCAACGTCTCTTTGAAGGACCGTATTTATGGTACAGTTTGACTCACCGAACCGCGAAGATCTCACGAGGGAGAAAAGTCGATTTGCACTTACATCACCCAGTACGACATTATGGGATGACTTTTTACTTCTTCTTCTTCTCCCCCTTCGATCCTTGTGAGGGCATCGTCACTTTATGCACGTCTGTTATTGTTATTTTTGGTTTTCTACGCATCGTACAATTTCAAAAACATTCGTGAAAGAATAGGTTGAAATCCATACATCAACGTGTATACTTTAAGTTTGATTTTAAATTGTAGCTATGTGATGTGAAAATGTAATCTAGAGTGACATTATTTGATTGAATTATCTTCTTAAAAAGGAATGATCGAACAAAAACCTTACATAACCAAAGTTAATGTGAAATTAGCAATTCCCATAGAGATCTTCCACTTTTCCTCCAATGCATAAAATACGGCTCTTAGCAACACCATGCCAATAATAGGTACGTGTGTTTTTTGATTATATACTTGTGTAAACAAGAAATTTAAAAAAAATGCCTTTATTCACGGCACTTAGACCCATCAGAAGAACTTTGTCAACATTTGCTTTAACGATATTTATGTACAATGCTTATTACATGACATCGTGTAAGATTCACCATTTAAGTTTCGTGCATCTGTTACAATGATGATAAGTAAATGAGAAAAAACTACCATTTTGTTAATAGAAAAAAAAAAAAAAAAAAAAAAACAGCACTCAGAGCTTAAGCATGGCACGGTAAAGCCTAACGAGTTGCAAAAAACAATGATTAACGACCTCGCCGCTACAGCCACTATGATATAAGTAATAGGTCCTACAGAATCATCCATCAATAGGTAGTTCCTTTTGACGTTTACACCTCGGCGCTTAGTTAGAAAGCGCAAGATTTTATCCACCATATATTATACACTTGCTGCATCGAAGTAACGTAACTTTCGCATAACTTTGCTGTTTGCTTCGCTCCCACAGCCTCCCTTTCATGCACACCTGTATCCTCGAACGACGAACGGCGTAGGCATCATAAATCTTAAATTTCGCATCGATAAGCGATTATTGCCACGAACTAAAGAGAGACAGCTAATTGCAAGTGTCGAGAGTGAGCTTTGGCCTTATATCCCTCCCACTAATTTTAATAAAGAAAAGCTCGCCTGAGGAGCAAAGGAGCCAGCCAAGCCAAAGAAGAAACAATCTTAGGAGATTTATAAGGTCTCTTGAAGCTCCCTGCCTCCCTCTTTCTCTTTGCCGAGAGTCGAAAGGCGCTCTCTGGGTTCATTACTTTGGTGTGGCGTCTCCACCGCTTCGCAATCGGCTGATTTATTGCCTTCGTATTTTGTTATGGATTCGTGACTCTCTGGTCCTCTCTCCCTCTCTGCAGTAGTTTTCTTCTTATCTTCCTTTTTTGCCATCTGTAATATATGTATAGGCTTACTCTTTCAATCTCGCTTTCAATTGTTCTTCTCCTTCCTCCGTCGTTCTTATCGTGCATACTTGCACCCTCGACCCTATTCTTTTAGTTTTTTTTTCTCAACTATCAATGGACATTTCCTCTCAGTTGCTCACCTACTTGTCTTTTTTCGCTGATTTCATTCATCCTTATCAATCATTTTCTTGGCTCTTTTGATTATTGATTATACAAGATTTTCATCCATTTCTCTTTTTAATATTTGAATACTTACATGTCTTGACGACGTTGTCTCAAAAATTAATAGATTTTATTCTTGGAAGTACTTCCGTTTTTCTTTCCGTTCAATACTTTTAATGATTGCTTAGAGATTTTGAAAGATACGTTTTTGTAGGGGGATGTACATTCTGTGTGCACATCGGTACGATTGTTTAAAAAAGTCTGTTGAATCAATCGAATTTTCTTATTTCTAACAAAATATTATCAATACTTTATTATTATTCATTATAAAATTTACTCTACCAAAGACAACTGGTAATTTAGATAATATCATCTTTTTGACTCCCAAATTCATCCCCTCTGAAAACAATTTGCAGTATTTTTATTACTGTACGTCTGTACTAAGATTAAAGCTCTCACCAAGTAAACAAAAGCTTACATTTCGGAAAAACTACTAAAATTTACAATAATAAAAGTATCGATGTTTTAAGCTAGCAAAGCAATTAGAGAAATGGGTATAAGGCCAAAAAATAACATAGTCAGAATATTCATGGACACGGGAAACAGCTTGCTGTTCCTGTTACTCATGGATATAATCATGGCTAATGTTAATTACTTTTCCCATTTTAATTCCCCAAACCACTGTGCACGCCTCTTAGATTTAAGATTTTTTTTGTACTGTAACACAGTATGCACACTCCCAGCGACTCACAGTAGCAAATCTGCAGTCGTCAGTCAATTGCTGCAATTTCGCTGCTACTGCAGGCACAATAAAGCCGTCCGATAATTTCGCAGCCAGCGGAGAGATCGACGCTGCCGATATTTCGTGCACTAAAAAATGGAGGAGAAAAGAAAAGAAGGAACGAAAGGAGAGAAGAAAAAAAGGAACGTAGCTCTCATATAGCCGTCTATTCTGAACAAGTGGGTCAACTTGCGTTATAGGCACACAGCGTACCTGTATTTCTGTAGTATTTTTTTTTTCCTTTTTTTTTTTTATCGAAATTGGTTCGATAATATTTTTTACTCGTGTTGGATTCCACCTAATCGGCTTTTCATTTGTATTGAAAATTGGTCATGGCTTACTTATTCACTATGAGCTGCACTATGAAAAATCTCATAAGAGGATGAAAAAGGGAAGACATACAAAAATATATGAGACTAACTATCTAAATTTTTTTTAATTTTATCGACTGTTTGTGAGAATCGTATTAGTAAGGCTTGAGTGGTAGAAGCGTACTTTTTTACAACTATTTTTCAATGAGTTTAACTCACTTGGAAAGTCTATGATTTTTGAATGTACGACAAGTTGACGGTTTTACGTGTCAGTGAATTCTAAGGGGAGAAAATAACGCTCATCAGATGCTACGTGAAATGAATGATCCTTAGAATTTCTTTAATTTTTCGAGATTCGTTTGAGTTTGAGATATTTCAAAGATCTTTGGGAGATTAATCTTCAAGATCTTTGGAAAGTAACAATTTTCTCTGCTGCCAACTTTACTTGGAAAATTATCATCTCACGGAGATTGGTAAACATACTTTAATCAAATTAGTTAACTGTACGAGATTTAATATTTTTTAAAAATAAACCATAAATAGATTTCTATATTTTCGACAATGCATTTCATCTAAGGAACTAAAAATCCTTGTACAAAAGATGTGTATGGTAAAGCAAATATTAAATAGGTAAAGTAATACAAAATTAACACTGAAGAAGAGCATAAGTAAGAAATTAGAAATAAATGTTGGTCCTTACGTGATACATGTGCGTACACCAACATTGTCTTAACGCTGTGATCAACGCAAATGCGATTGTCGAGGAAAATCGTCGCCAACAATCACCATGTCCTCCGATACAAAGTGCTGTATGGATCGAACAATCGTTGCCCGCAATCATCATTAAGCGTCTAGTCGGACGCGCGCGCACCAAGGACAGCCCAGTTGCCAACGACAGCGGGGGCGACTCCTTCGAAATCACTTCTACCGCAATATTCTTTTCATTTCTTCGTTTTACTGTGACCACAGCAAAGTAAAGCTCTCTCGGAGCGAACAGAGGTGGAGAAAAATGGGAAAGGAATCAAGTGGTGGGTGCGTCAACCCTCTCTCCTCCATCTTAGTTGATAAAGAGAGTTGATGACCAGAGAAAAACTTTAATTTCTAGAAATCTCCCAAGAGCTTCTACACCAATTTTTTATCCCCATGCTTCGTTGCTGTTATACCTATACCACTCTCATACTCATACCATAACCGATACCGTCTCGATAAAGCTCCTCAACCCTCCACTGAATTTACTCTCTCTCACTTACACACTTTTTCAATCCCTGCCAGAAATAGAAAAGCTTTGATTGATCGATGGATCTCTTGCCGCTCATGCCTGGCTTGAAATTGCTGGATTAGAGCTCTGCCGTGTACTACAGTACCGATTTCTCACCCCAGTAGGGTGGCTGCCCGTTTCGCGATCAAGCGTCAAACGGCATAGTTGACTGCGTTGCGTCCGTCGCTTGAAAAAATGTTCGGTAAAATAAAGCAGCCGACAGAAATCTCATGACAAAGGAAAAAAGATGAGAATCGAGAGATCCCCACAAATATCTCAAGTGCCGTAAAAAATGGAATAAGTTCACTGGCAAGAGAGAAAAAAAAACAGTCAGAATGGGATTGTATTTAATATAAATTTGTCCGAGCATTACGAGCGATTTTGTTTATCCTTTTATGGCTTCGGCTGTACCAGCAGTAAGTCAAATTTATGATCCGAGTAACGATTTTTTGTCAACAATACAGTTCCTGACTTACGGTTATTGACCAGTGCCTTGTAAATATCTGTACCTCTGTCTAGAGCAAAAAAATTATTGTCTGAAAATTAAATTCTCTCTTTTTCAGAACTTCTGATTACTGTAGAGTTTGGGGTGCTTTATTTTGCATAAATAAACTCAACATTGACTAAATATTAATGATAGTTCTTTCATCCATAATTACAATCTTATTTTTTAGTATTATTTAATGTACTTTAAAATATTATCTTATTCCAGTATGGTTAACAGACATAATTTTGTCATAGTGATTAAATCACGGTGCTCGGTATGCCCTTCCCTTAACTTTTCATATTTAAATATAAACACCTAAATATTTTCAAAACAAATTAACATTTATTGCATTAATCGTCGCAATACATGGCCATTATCGCACATCTTCAGCTGAAATTACAGTATCTCCACAGCATCGATTATCTTCTCATGTAGATTACTCAGATTAATACAACAATCAAATTTTCTAGCCTCTACTACTACATCACCTTTTTTACATGATAATCATTGTGTAAATATTTATCAATGAATTCTGCTGCTATGAGAGAACTCTTATTGTCAATACGTAAGGAAGAGAAATTATCAATCGCTGACCAGACAGCCCATCATCTACCACCATTACAAGTACACGTGAGAGAACAAAAAAGGCATAGAAGAAAAGGTAGTTGAGTACACACACGAGGGTGCCAAGCTGTTTAATTATTTTTATGTTAATTTCTGGCAGCCATAGTAATCTGCGCCCCGTACCGACGTAGATTAATATCAAGGGGATCGAGGGATGAGCGATGACGTCAAAGGTCGACACCAGGCTCTCTTTTTTTGCTCCACATTTACTTTCTTTGTTCATCGCTTGTACTGTAGTGTATGGTAGGATGAATGCGTGTACATAGAAGAGGGGAAAAGTATAAGAAGGGAGGAATGCTACGTGCACGATGGAAGTCGTTATTGAGGGTGCACGTAAAGAAGAAGCAGAAGGGAAAATTAAGAGCCTGAGACACGCAGACAGACAACAGAGGGCTAGTGAAATAATCGTGTAACTCTTGTACTTGTCCAAAGGTTCTTTATCATCTCTTTTGGAAGTAAAGTAAGTTTTCTTACAGAAAGTTTGTTTGTTTGCTTTTCACGTGAAATAAGAAGAAGAAGAAGAGGAAGTTGATGGACTTAATCACGACTATTTTCCTGTTTTGGGATATTCCTGTCGATTAATCAAGTACTTGACTTTCCAAATTTATTTCTGTAATTTAATTTGAGACATCATAGAATATCACCTTTGTATCACAAAGATTAATTTTGATGAAAATTGAGAATAATCATCCTGGCTGACTTTCCAACTTAGTAATGCAGAAAAGTTTCTGATATCTAGTACAACAAAAATTTTGAATGTACACACCAAATCTAGACCAACAAGTACGAATCGGTGGGCAAACATCGAAATGGAAGCACATCGCCGTACAGATGAAAGGAGCATAGGGGGTAGGGGGATGTACGCGTACGGGAAAGCTTTGCAGGGGAAAAGGAGCAGATGAACATCCAGCCTGAAAGAGACGGAAAAACACAGAGTTTGAGCCAGAATAATCGGGGGGTGGGGGTGCGCTTAGTGTACAACTGTCGGTGGACCCCTTCTGATTGTCAGAAATCGCTCTTTGATACGTACGTATGTATGCACTTGTATAAACTGTGGCGACAAAGCAGGAGGGAAATGCGCGTTGATTTTCTGCCACTTCATTGAGGAAGAGAGAGAGAGAGAGAGAGAATGAGATAGTTAAGGTGCTGGAAAGATAACAGATAAGATAATGAATTTTCAAAGTGGTAGAGATATTCCTACGACTGCTCCAAAGAGATAATTTCTAAACCTTACAATAATTTTCTTAAAATATAATTTACGTAAAATAATACTATGTCATAATTTACTGGCTCAAAGTAATGTGTTTTCAAGAGCATGTTATCTATGTGGATGCAAAAATTGTCAGCACAAATTTAATGTCAACAGTAAAAGGTTTCTGACAAGTGTTATTAAAAAAAAAAAAAAAGAAAATTCTAGGGGTTTCAAAATACTGCCTTGAAGAACTATATTTGCTGTGGTAAAAAGGTTTGATGCAAACTCATCAAACTGCATACTGATACAGATAAAACAGGACTTCATGGCATGCATTCAGTCAAAGTGAGCTATGTCACACTATGTATTGATAACTTATTACAACTTCAGTAAACTCTTTCATTAAACAAACACTCGTGTTCGTCACGAAGATCTTGTTTTCGCATCGCAAACGAGCATAAAAAACATAAGAACAAGCACGTAACGAAAAAATTCCAAACGTGCATACATCAGATCCACCGCATTGTTTTCTGCTCCCATCGTTTACCGCTGACTTTATGAATCAGTCAAGCGACTCGTAAACACGTTGTGTGGACAAGAATAGTCGTAACAGCTCAGGGACTGAGTATCGATTGTGCGGAACCTGATAACATTTTCCGCATCTTAGTAATCTCAAGAACTTATCTAGCAAGAAAATCTACGATCTCTTTCGTAATACAAGCAAACCAATAGATTTCATAAGAATTTACAGTTGTGCGTTCAACATGAGGAAGAATTAAAAATGCAGTGGTGTGGTTTCAAGTAGATTTAGAAAAAAATTTCCGTACGTCGAAATACATAGTTACTAGAAGAAAAATCTTAACGTCATGTAATTTGATGAGGATCGTAAGATTTATCTTTTTAAAAGAGGAAAGAGAACCAGATGATAATCAGCAAATCAAGTTTCATGATTATTCGGGGCTTACGACGTCATGAGGAAGCAAGATTTTTGTGTCCCTTCAACTTTTTATCTCCACTCCTAAATTATAATGTATTACTTGTATGAAAAAACAGTAGATAAATTTAAAAAAAGGGAGATTCAAGAACTATATTTTCATTCTAACCATATAAACAAGATTTCCATTTATCTTATTGTTGTATTACACTTAATGCAAAAAACTTATAGTTAGATTAATATTATTGAGCTGTAAAATATAACGATTTCCATACAATTGGAAGGTAAAGAAATATGTATACATATGTAATAACACCAGTGCATTGACATAATATCATTTTCGAGTTTTTTGGTCTTTTAAAAAAATTAAATGAATTTTACAGTATCATGTACACGTGACAGGATCAGAGAGCGAAGAAGGTTTCAGGACTAGCGAGAAATTCGCGCGTCGATTCGCAAACGAGGAAGCAGGCACGCGCGAATATCAGTTTACGTATGGCTCGAACGTCGTGGCCAGCTGCTGCTCGATTCGTTGGGGGTTTTTTTTCTTACGCTACCATAGATGCAGCACTTCACATGCACATGCCAGGTGACAAGTAGCGTCAAGTATCACATGTAGGAAAGGTATGAATATTGGATGATTTTCACAAAATTCGTTTACATGTTCAGTGTTGTTTCAGCATCAATAGCGGAAAGAAAATATAAGGTCACAATAACAATTGTAGAAACAATCATAGAAAGTGCTAATTACAAGTGAATGGAGAGTAAAAACAAAGTTTCATCAACATAATAGAATCATTATATTTCAAGTACGACTTCTGACGAATGAACAACTTACTACTTACAACTCCAAAAATGTAAAGATGGATATTAGATTAGACATGTCTCTACACAAATCGAAATTTTAACCTTTCGTAACCCAGTCATTTACCACAAATAATCCAACCTTGAACGCACGTATCGTTAAAAATTCAAAAAGCTGCAATATTTTCAAGATAAATAAAAGACATTTAATGGAATGTATCCCCACCCGGGTTCAACAATTCTTTTTCCCTCTTCCCACAAGTGATATCAAACTTCAGAAATTCTATTATGGGAACAGTCATAATAATAGCTCTACCACTTTGGAAATTCATTATCTTATCTGTTATCTTTCCAGCACCTTAACTATCTCATTCTCTCTCTCTCTCTCTCTCTCTTCCTCAATGAAGTGGCAGAAAACCAACGCGCATTTCCCTCCTGCTTTGTCGCCACAGTTTATACAAGTGCATACATACGTACGTATCAAAGAGCGATTTCTGACAATCAGAAGGGGTCCACCGACAGTTGTACACTAAGCGCACCCCCACCCCCCGATTATTCTGGCTCAAACTCTGTGTTTTTCCGTCTCTTTCAGGCTGGATGTTCATCTGCTCCTTTTCCCCTGCAAAGCTTTCCCGTACGCGTACATCCCCCTACCCCCTATGCTCCTTTCATCTGTACGGCGATGTGCTTCCATTTCGATGTTTGCCCACCGATTCGTACTTTCTGGTCTAGCTTTGGTGTGTACATTCAAAATTTTTGTTGTACTAGATATCAGAAACTTTTCTGCATTACTAAGTTGGAAAATCAGCCAGGATGATTATTCTCAATTTTCATCAAAATTAATCTTTGTGATACAAAGGTGATATTCTATGATGTCTCAAATTAAATTACAGAAATAAATTTGGAAAGTCAAGTACTTGATTAATCGACAGGAATATCCCAAAAAAGGAAAATAGTCTAGATTAAGTCCATCAACTTCAATAACCCTGAATTTTCAACCCCCACACACGCACAAACATGAATTTCTTGATACACATCACACCCTACCTCTCTTATATTTTTTGCCCTATCCACATGTATGTAATCGTCTCACGAGGGTGTATGAAGCTCCCCTTAATGACTTTCATGTTTGATATACAGTATACGAACAAGAGAAGAATGCAGAGAGAGGGAGCAAAACTCACGCGTAGGTAGTATACGAACAGTATGAGGAATTGTACAAGGACGATGGAGCGAGTCGACTGTAGTCATAATAATTGCTCATCGTGCAGTTCTTCTGGTATAGTCATACGCTATGGTACGGGATACAGGATAACATGGCCGGCAGGAATTAACATAAAAATAATTAAAGAACCAGACACTCTCATGTGTACTTTTACACCCTCTACTTTTTTTTATCATTTTTTGTTAACTGGCATGACTACACCCGCACAAGATGAATTACGAAAGTGAAAAATTTAATTTCTAATTAGCAGCTGAATATTTCTCTGTTCATCTCATTTATTGGTTCATAAATCGGAAATGTACAGTAGTGGGGCCATTAGTAAGAAGAAGCGCGTATTAACGATGATATTTTCTTAGTAGCAAAAGCATTAGATGATGTAGTATCAATTTAATAATAGTGATGTGCAAGGAGATGGCAAAACAATGAAGGTTTACTTTGACGTTGTTGTTGAGTAGTCTATAAAAGAAGATGATTAATGCCAGGGGCACGCTCTGATTTGAGCTGAGAATGATTCATGATGATGGTGACGATGTTTTTTCATTCACCACTATGATCGAAACAATAACGGTTTTGATAACTCTTTTAATTATAATATTATATTCTAACAATAAACAACAAACTACATCAAACGTTTAATTTTCTGTAAGAAACGTTCAGCAACGCAAGATGAAGATCCAACACACCGTTTTGTGTAGGTATACAGCCAAATGGACAAGGGATTGGAGGAAGAAGCAGACTTCACACCGAGGGTCGCTTCCGATGCGTGAAAGCATCGATCATGATGCTCTATATGTAGGTATACTTGCTTCTGCTGTGGCAGAGCTTCGTGTATTACATGCACCGCTGCTGCAGCAGGGTGTCCAACTGCACAGTGTAGCTGCTCATGCTGGTAGGTCATGTTCGACAGCAGCTGCTGATACGGTGTGTGGGACGAGCCATATCGAAGCTCACGCAGAACTACTACACCAGAGGGAAAGCTTTTGCATCCATTTTCTCATGTAAGGTCTATAACATCAATATAATGCAGGATTTTACCATGATCATGGTTCTTTTATTCTTTGGAAAGGAGGGTTCGTAGGACTTTAGTAGCGGTCCTATTTGACATCGGAAAATACGTAACATGTGCTGCTAATGTGGTCTCGTATACCGTGTACATGCCGTATAAATTGACGTACGCAAATGTATGAGAGAGATACAAAATTTTAGGAAAGAACTTTGTACGTGAGGTGGTATACAAAAACAATAACCATCACTTAGCAACTACATTGCGCATATGAAATCGAGACTTGGATCATAAAGACAACTTATTATAAACATTGAAAACGTTGTAGAGTAGCTTGAACAAACTTTTATCAAAAATAAATTTGTTTCTCATATTTTGATTTCTGAGCCAACTTATTGAATTTTCAAAGTTCTCCTCTTACTCTTAGCATTTTTTCCTTCATTATGTAGCTTCTATCAACTGCAATGGCATACGTGACGCATAAGAAAACCATAAGTAAGCAACAATTTTTTTCTAACTTGAAGGAATCTCACCCCCTTTTAAAAGCTAATTTATAAATGATGGTTTTTGATCACGAAACAGGCAGGGACCCAACTGGGATGAGAGATGAGTGGTATAGTACATAGCTGTCCTTATCAAATAATTTAGAGCAAAATATGTGTCAGAGGCACCTATCGATCAATCAAATATTTACCATCTCCGTCATAAGCACAAAAAAGAGAAAGAGAAAGAGAGTACAAGTAGAGTAAGTTGGGGGGTGAGAGTCAGGATGGTACCAATTGTGGGAATAAAGAGAGGAAAGTACTACCAGCGAGAGAGGTAGAGCATTGGTACAGCATCGAAGAGACAAAGCTCCTGGGAGATGTCTGGAAATTAAAGTTTTTTTTCTTTTTTTCGACCAACTCTCTTCAGGGGTGAAGCAGAGACAGGACTTAACTATCACTTGATGCCTTTCCTATTTCTCTCCGCCTCCGTCAACTCTTCAAGAGCTTTGCTTTGCAATGTTTTCCTCTTCTGTGGTACAGAGGAGCAAGGAAATAAATGGGAGTTTACGGAAGAAGTGATTTTGAAGGAGCTGCTTCCACTTGCATTGACTTTTTCTTGGCGCTTCGACACTTAATGATGATTGTGGGCAACGGTTGTTTCAATCCCTTCGATCTTTGGTATTAGAAGATGCTGTGATTGCTGCAAACGATTTTTCTTATTGTTTGTCTCTAAATTAATCGTTTCATTATGACAGTACTCACGTGTGTGTATATAGAAATGTTAATGTCTAGTTAAGATTTCTCACTCCTCCTTCAAAATTTATTTAGCAACCTCAGGGTGAAAAGCTTTTCAACATCGTTCAGCCTTGAAAACTAATAAAAAAACTATTGATTCAGCATGATAAGATAAAATATCCCCTGTCAAGGTTATCTACAAAGACAACTATAATCTTCTTCACTGCCTAAAACATAACTAACAGATTAAATCTGAACAATCATTTAGTATATTGCAGCATCTGAATGACAGCTTCTTCCTCAAGCAGTTTGAGATTTCACAGGCACATCGAAATAATAACTAGTTTTACGTACACACGAGTGTACCGCAAAGCAATAGCAAAGTACATACTTGCACATCATACTCAGTTCACTTTGATACGTTTGTACGCGAAAGGTATCTATGGACAAACCAGAATGCAACTTTTCTACAAATTATATTTTAGAGTTTACGTATTATTACAATTCTTTTGAGTTCTTTTATCTTTCTTTGAGCTTTTTTTATCTTTCCTTACAAAGAAAATGGATAACTATACATAAAGATTCATCGATTTGCAGCTACGCATTAAATGTGTGAGAAAAAGGTGCGTGAGAATTTTTCTGGGCAAAGTTTTGCTAACGATTGGATAAAAGATGTTCATCACAGAGATGCTGTCAAGTGACAGTATCTTTTGAGAAGTTAACACAAATATTCATATGTACCAGTGGTTGAAGTTTTTGCAAATAGTGATGGATAACAATATCATGAGTCAAGGGTGTTATTGTCAGTTTGTTTACTACTATGTAGATTTTTAGGGTTAAAATTTGTTAACTGCTATTATTCTATGGTAAAAAAATGTGAGGTTCAGAAAATACTTTATTCTGTAACTTTTACATGCATTCCGGTCAGTATCACTTTTATTTTATTTTTTCATTTTCTAGTCGTAGCTTCTATTTGGTGTATAAAATTCATATAAATGTACGAGCAACGCAGCTATGCAAAAGGTGAGAAAATGTAATTAATCATCGCACAGCACCAGCAGCATTACAAAGAAAGGGTGCAACCGTATATACATAGGTAGATGGATACACTACAAAATAGGGAAAAGCTCCAGCACTGTGTACCTATGGGGTCTAACGGACAAGCGTAGCTGTGTACACACGCGTAGAGCGTCGAGGCATCAATCTTCCTCAGTCGTTGAGCAGCGGCTTCGCATTATTTACTCCCCATCGATATCGAAAGCCAGACGCGGGAGCAAAACGATTGCCAGCAACACTGCCATCATACCCGGTACGATTTGCTGCTGCAGAGCACGACAGAGCGTTCAATGGTGGGAAATGTCGGGGGTTATACTGTGGGGATGGGAGTTTGAAGGGGAGAGAACTTCTTCTTATCGGCAGGAGGCGAATTGCATTTGAGCTAGGCGTGTACGAAATTGCTCTTTCAGACCGACTATGTACACGGTAGAGAGGAAGGATAACTATTATACGCGTTTTAGGCTGACGGCGTTGGCCTGCGTAATTGCGTTTAGGTGCTTCTTCACACTTAGAAATTTTTTTTTTTCTAAGTAAAATTTTTCTTACTTTTTTTATAAGAGTATTGGGGTTAATGTTGGCAGCCTGTTGTTTCATATTGAAACTAATGCTCGGCTCATCATAAATCTTTGCTGTATGAAGAGCTTGGAGCTTAACAAGAAAGCCTTTTTGAAATTTCTGAGGCTCATTCAGAAATAATTTTTACCTTCTTGATTTTGTAAACGACCAGTAAGTATTAAATCTAATGAATAAAAAGCACTGTCTTGATAATTCAAATCGTTTTGTTTATCAGTGCAGTGACATACACAAGTGTTACATTGCTGTATTAATTATTGAAAGAAAATATAAAGATAGGACAGCTGAGGAAGAAAAAATGTTTAACAAAAAAAAGACCAAAATTAAAAGAGAAAAAATAAGATAAAAAAAAAAAAGGAATGAAGAGAAAGAGTAAATAAATAAAGAAAATATAGCTTTTTTAAAAAGAAAAAGAATCTTGATTAGATTAAACAGAGAACAAATAGTTAAGGATTCCCAACGGTAATAGTATCATAAGAAAGTATTCATAATGAAGAATACCTTATTTTCGGCAGATGACTTGCTCCTGGAAAAAGATGATGTTGTTAATTTTATATCTATAAGTTGTACAGTTAAAATGAATGTGTGTTACTGATTAAAACACTTGAAAAAAATTGGTTGGATAATTGTGGGTTAGTGAATCCCAGAATTGAAGAAAAATTACGGATGGGCTTACATAAAATATAAAAATTTTTATAAATTCATAAGCTCAGGACATACTTTCTGTCATTTGTACTGAACAAGTTAGCACATCTCTTTCTGGATATATACTAGAAAGCAGCATTGGACTTATTGATAGAAAGTAACCTAAAAATCACAAGTACGTATGCAATAAGATATATCTGCAAATGAGAGAACGAATTAAGAATTTCAACCATGTGAATTAATATACATTAAGGTAAGATTATTGATAACTATCAAATTACTAGAGAATTGTGATGATCTGCTTATAATAAAAAAATGAACGTATTTGTTTTGATTTCGTTGGCCTTACCAGCAATAACTATATAACATTTTTTCTTTATGGAAGTAAACAAAAAATCAAAAAAACAAAATCACGTAAAAGTATGCAAACACAACGAGTCGTGGAAAAAGTAAAAAAGTCAGAAAAGAAAGGATGGAAAATGAAAGCGATTTTACAGCATTTCTCTTATAGTCATTCATGCTTTACAGGGTACTTTAAATATCTTTCATTATATATATCCAAACTTTTATAAAAAGTTCATAAAACATTGTTTGATTATCATCGAGATCTTGGTAGTCACAGAGGAAGTACTATACACATATATACACCTAGAGAGGAGAAAAGCTTGGAGCGAATTGGTCACGTCGTACGAAAATGCTCTTAATAGAAGCTTACACTTTTATGGAAATTTTCTTGTGAAAATTCATTACAAGTTTTGATCAGCTTTTTGGTAGCCACCACCACCACCATTCCTTCCCCATTTTTAGTACTTACTTTTTGTATTTTTAATCACTCGATTCTCACCTCAAATGGGATTATGTAAAATATTTTACTTTGAGCCTACGGCCGTTGAAAACTTACTCGACAAAATTCATTACAGGTTTTAGAATGTCGTTGCATTGATTTTCTTGCGTTAAAGTTTACGAATTGAAATCACCTGTCCCGTTGATTAAAAAAATTATAGAAGACAAGATTTTACTAGACTTCACTATTTCAACTAAACAGCATCATTACAAGGATTAAATCTACAAGGCCCACCTCATCAGAGCTCGTGTAAAATAACAACAGCAACAGTGATGAAAAAAAAACAACTAATTGATCATGGGTATGATCTACAAACGAAAGAAGAGAAGTGCACGATAACCGTTAATTAAAAACATTTGAAATGATGCAAGTATGCAAAAAAACAAAAGAGATGATAATAAATTTCCAATCAAAAGTAGGTATGGGGGCACAATAGGACAACAGGCAAGTTAAAACGGAGCCGTTATGGTGGCGTCGCTGCCAACACTGCCCGTATACACGTATACGTATAACTGAGCAACTCGTGTGTAATAGGAAAGGCCAGGCAGCCAGGAAGCAGAGCTTACGAAACTTTTGAGGCACGTTTCTTCCCCTTGTATGTACTCTTCCCCTGACGACCAAGAGACAGAAAGAAAGGGCGCCTTACCCACTTTTTTATTCTCATTCGTAATTCCCTGTAACACAATGCCGTAAATTAGGGTTGGGCGATAGGAAAGGAATTGCATGCGTAAGCTGATGCCCTCTATGTGTAAGTGAAGTCGCAGGGATAGAAAAAAACTTGAGAGAAGCGCGTAGTTGAACGAAAAAAAAGGATTTCTTTTTTTTTTCAGAGGGATGGAAGTCAGAGAAGTAAATATATAACTTATTTAGCTTCTAGGCTTTTTTGTATACCTTCATAAATACCTTTCTAAAGTGGATAAGTTCTCTATTAGCTGAATTGTGGCAATATTTGACTAATTTCTTAAACACTACACGCTCCCTCTTTTCTTTCACTTCTGATACCAACGCACGAGTCATACTGTGCAAGCAGCTTTTGAATGAAAATTCATTTTTACGCCATCGAATCGACTCGAGACGCCGAGAGAAAGGCAACAGCTTATATTGATCAGACATCCTGTTTCATTGATCGCGGTTCTACTTTTCAAAAATTAACATGAGAAGCGTTGAATCAGCGATCATCAGTACGAGCCAATGACGAGAGAAACGTCAAAGTATTTCAAGTGTATTCGTCATTGCGTAATTTCTTTCTTTCGTCTGAATGATCCTATACCACGCGTGTGCACGCAAACAAAAGAGATGGGTCACTTTGGTACCCTTTCTCTTCGGAAAACTTCAGAGACACGCGAATAAAAAGCGAAGGATAAGCAAATGATGTACAATTATTTTTTTGTTTAAAGTTCGGACAACCATTTTCATCATTTGAATTTAAAATTACACTGCTTGCAAGAAGAGAAAAAAAAATCAGAAAGTACACACTTTCCCCCCTACTCGTGAATTTCGAAGAGGAGAGAAAGAGAGAGCTGGACATCATTGCGTCAAAGTATGTCCTTAGTGCGTCATGATTGATCACGGAAACACGCTAGCCTGATTTTCCCCTCTCGTGTGCATCCATGTGGGTATCATTGAACGCTTCGCCGAATGTCCAACAGCGGTTGAACTAGGGAATTTAAAAACAGCCTTCCGAAAGTCTCTTGATGTAATTGCACTATTTTACGCAGAATCGAGTGCACCGAGAAACTGAAAAAATTTTTTTTACTGCCTTTGATTAGAGAAAGTTTCATGTAATCACAATAAAAGCTCATATACTAACGATTGAATGATGATAAAAGATGATAATAATAAAAGATACTTACATGCATTTAGTAAAGCTCTAACATATCAGGGACAGTGGAGTATTATTGCGTTAGGTTGGAAGGTAGTTGGGTAATACAATAGGAGCAGGTAGAAAAAAGATAGTTTCTGTATAACTTAGGAAACTAACAATTACCTAATAAAAAAATTATATGTTTATATATATTATATTTAAATGTAAAAAAGAAAATGTACATGTATTAGTTAATAGAATAACCTTTTGTCAATTGTACAGCAAATATTAGTACGGCCACACCGGTTTATTCTTCTAATCGTTTGGAGAACTTCGTTTTACTTGTGTGTAAAATAAAATTGATATTTACATAATAGATTTTTATGCTTTGAAGTTGCCGAAGCAATTATAATTTGAAGCTTTTCTAAAAGCTCATATAAACATATAAATATAGAATATGTTGTTCTAGTAAGACAATCATATTTTTGTGAAGATTTAAAACAAAATATTACGTAGCTAAGCAAGTAAAAAACAAGACTCTAACAAACAATGTAGATTCTTCTTTTGTCTGAAAGACGAGTCGATTTCTTAATACATATTTTAATAAAGCTATGGAAGAAAAAGGAAATACAAGAAATTTTAACTTTAAAAACGACAACCTAACTACGTGCTTACTCAAAAAAGTACTTGTATGCATACTTTCGGTAATTAACATCAAAAAAGTCGTCGACTAAAGTACACAGTGCCGCACGACAACTGAAGAAATTTTTATGCTCCTTCGAATTGCAAAAGCGCACCCTACCTACCTTGCACTCCATGCCTTTTCTAACGAGAAAGTGGTTTGGCGTTGGTTTAAAAACTATAAGGATGTTGGCGTTAAAAGAGAAAAAGGAGATGATAAACACGTTATAAAAAGAGTCAAAAAACTAAAACTAAGGACTTGTGGCTTACACGTAATTACCAAGCATGTACCAAGTACACAACAAAATAATAATAGGTACATGTGATGTGATGAAGTATGTCCTCAAAGCAGAAGATTACAATCTAAAAATAAAATATACATTCAGAATGGTAAAATAAAAACGAAGTAGTAGTAATAAGAAATACGATCATAAAAAAGAGTACATAATTGATTAAAAAAAAAAAAATAATAATTTGGTAGGTTGATGTTTTTAATTACAATCAAAGTATAACACTAAACTGTATGTGTTCCCCAAACGACCTAAACCCAATCAGAGACCTACACAAAATAAATTAGAAATCAAAAGATTAAAAATATAACATGTAGAGTGAAGACTTTAGTTTTCTGATATTAGGTCACGTTAGGGGAACTAAAGGTACGGTAGTTAGATAAGATGAAAGAAAAAAAGTCTCGCTGAATCTGAATTTCAAAGACAATCAACCGATGAAAGCACAGATTTGACAAATCCTAATGTAAATTATCTAAAATTACTAAAAAATTCAAATCACAACAAATAAAAACAAATGTATGAAACGCATTTAATAGTAAAAAGAAATTATCTTACAGAGTATGGTGTATACGTGTAGTGGGAGACATTCACTCGTATAAAAGAGACAGAGAGAGAGAGAAAACGAGGGGGAAGAGAAAGGAATTTGCGGGCAGAGGCAAGTATAGGTATACAACTCTGTATAGCTACACCTTACAATCCTACAGGTATACTATACTATTGCAAGAGCAGACACTAGGAATACGCTGCGCGCGCACCATCGCAAACAAAACCAGCAGAAGTGAAGCACGCCGGCGTTCCGTTCCGCGTGGCTCGCACGACTCGACTCCAAAGCTCCGAAGCCGCTGTATTTGAACGCGCTCAGTATCGCCGAAACCGTCGAGGCGAGAGGGTTGTGACTCGTCGTGCTTTGCGCTTGCAATTCCTCGTTTTCTCGGGCTTTTCATACGTTTTTTACAAACTCACGATTTAATCATAAAACAGGATGTTGCCGATCACTGCGAGAATGTAGTATAGAAATAAAAAAGCTCACACCTCCATACGTAGCCTAAAAATCGTTTACAAGAACGATTTTTTACTTATGTAAACGCTACGAAGAGTGCAGTTGTGAGTGAATGAACTTTCCTCTCTCCTTGACGCTCCGAGGGAGGTAGAAGGAATTTTCTGTGTTTTTGTGGGAAACATCGGTTCGGTAAAGCGGCTGCTGTTGACATTGGTCATTCAAACGATCTTGTATCGAGTGACAGGTCGGTGAAAAGAAGCTGGCAGTCAATAGGTTCGTACATGTTCGGGAGTGAAAGTGCAAGTGAAATAAAATCAACAGCTGAATTATTTATTAAGTCAACTGAAACTTATCCCTGCGATGCCAAGAATTCAAAAGTAAAGTGTCCTCACTCGCAAGATCGATGTTTTAAGGGAACATAAATCAAGGGTGCTAGCACACATTTGGCGCACATCATGAGTGGACAAACCATTGCAATGAAATTCGCCCTTTTTCCCAGGCTAATATGCCGCAACCTATTGCTACTCGCATTGCTGGCACTGCATGACAGTCATACCCTTGCTATCGAAGCCAATGCCAGCCAAGGCATCGTCGGCAGCGAAGTGCCCGAGGAGCCTCTGACCTTGACCATCCTGCACTGCTGTCCAGAGGGCATGGACTTGGACGAGCAGCGAGCACGAGATCACGGCAACGAGCCTGTCATGGCACAGTGCATCCTGAGCTCCGAGGTGCACCAGCCACTGATCTACTCGCCAAGTACCCGTGGCTTCCTCCACCAGTATCCGGACGACTGGAGGACGGTCCATGGCCGGCTGCCCGAGTGCTCCGAGGATCAGGTGATCCGGTACGTACCTCAGAGCCAGCATAGCGCGTACGTGCTCTTCGACGACGGCAACGTGGCTCTCGAAGGTGGCATTGGTACGATATTCAGGCCCGAGGAGTATTGCTTTGGCACCAAGTCGCTGCTCGCCTGCATGCCCAGGAGGGAGGAGGGCAGACAGGATGCCGTGACAATGCTGCCCAAGATGCTCAAGTGCTGTGGTCCCAGTGCTGTCTACGTTAGGTATGTGTTTACTTACCTCATCTAACTATCAATTATAAGATGGGCCCTTTTTCCTTGAAAAGAGGATGCCTTGAAGGGACAGGGGATTAAATTTATGGCACAGTCGTTGGAGAACTAAGATCGAGCGATTAACAGAGACTCCATACATTTTCTCTTTCACCCTTGACATATGCTGTCACATACTTACACGTTATACCTACGTTATACCAAACGTTAATTAAGAATGTCATGGGGTATCGAGTATGTGTACTGTATACAGCACATTTCTTTTTATCATCCTACCAAATTTTTGTACGATTAATACTTAAAAATAAGAAGTATTAGTGGTTACTCACAAGCTGTAACTTTCTTGATATTATTAGATGTACATAATAAATCAGCTATTAATTTATGGAAGTATATTTTAGTTTTCGTAAAAAATTAATCATGTAAAAGATGAAGGTGTTGATTTGGTTTTCTTAATACCAAGTGCCCATAAGATCGAATACAAACAACTATTATTATTGCAATTATTTCCATCTAAAACGTATACTAAAAATTTAGTAGTATCGTGTAAAAAAGATATTTTTAGTAAACGATCCAAACGGAGTAAAGGTGTATTTTTCAATGTTTTGGTTGATTTGTATTCTTATCAGCATCATACACGCTGATAGCAAATATTTGATATCAGTACGTCATTAACTGATTATAATTATGTTAAATAGTTATTTACAAATTTTGTTTCGAAAGATAATTAATCAGATAAAATTATTTGCCAAAATTTGTTGCTACTGTTTGTTTGTTCAAGCTCTACGTACAAAAGAACATTAAATTATAATTTTCTTTGCAAAGAAATCAAAACAGGATTAAATTTAAACAGAAATTTTAAATAAAAATATTTAAAAAATTAAATTCCTTAAATTTCTACTAAAATTTTGTTTTCAAAAAATACCTAACTACAAAAAAATTATCATTAAAATATTTAAGTACAGGACTTAAAAAATGTATACGTCCTTACTTGTAATTTATTATTATTCAATCAAAATTACGGGAGAAAGTCAGAATCACTTTTTACGAGCTTTCTGACAACTAGTGGATGGAAACGGAACAGCGTTGACGCGATATCGATAAATCATGCTCTCACACTTAACTTTTCGTCATTACTTCTGTCACTTGTTTAGATAGAAAGTTAAGAAGATGCATAATTAATAACTGTACAAAATTATTTTTTCCACTGAGACAAAAATAATCTAATTTTAATAAACCAAAAACAAAAAAGTTCTTTCAGTGTCATATAGCACCTTTGTGGTTAAATATTGAGTGACATTTCGTTGATCAAAGCTAACCACTTTAGACTACTAATAACAATACAAAACTTTGTTTATTTCAATATGTTTCAATTAACTATTTTATGAATCAATCATACAAATGGGTAAATACTTACAACTTTAGAAACACATCATGTGCACTTCTTTTTTATAGAAATATATGTAAGTTTTTCCAGTTGAATTCCTATACCACGTAA
Organism: Copidosoma floridanum; assembly: GCF_036245765.1. NCBI lineage: Eukaryota > Metazoa > Arthropoda > Insecta > Hymenoptera > Encyrtidae > Copidosoma > Copidosoma floridanum. The sequence goes on from NW_028321896.1 coordinate 6,054,420, forward strand.
AATATGATCGGCTATTAGGTATTCAAAACTAGTGATTGCTCGGAAATATATCACGAAAAAGTTTAATTAAAACACTGTACATCTTATAAGAACTACCCTTTCTACAAAAAGAAATACATGTAACGCACCTCTGGAGTTGTAAGTGTTTACACATCTGTGAGTTTGAGTCATGTAAATTGTTGGTACTTATAGTGAAAACAAAAATTTGTATTGTTATTAGCAATCTGAAGGGATCAGTTTTCACAGAGGAAACATCACACACTGATGGACAGTAAAGTTGCTATGTACAACTAAGAGGACGATTGTATTTTTTGATTTATTGAAGTCAAAATATTTATAATTGAATAGAGTACTAACTCAGCGTAATTGTAAGTTCATGGAGGACTTTAACTCTATCATCATGATAAACTTAATAATAAATATGAAACATCATAAGAGTTACATAATTTATAATGTATAAATCAACTAAGTCTTTCAATTATTAATAGTTACAGAATACAATATGATGACGACTGTTCCTCAATAGCTATTTTGATAATAACTATTATTCATGATAATCAATACATGTAGATTCCATTTGTAATCACAAATGCTTCCCAATTTTACAGAAAAATCTACTATTTAAGTTTTTCCTTTTTTGAATGTTTTAGTAATGCCTGCAAAGAAATAGATGCCGAGGCTATGCTGCTACACGAGGAAGAGAACATGCTTCTTGCACCCAAATTTATGGACGTAGTGGAAATCGGGACTGGTTTTCCGTCCTGCTCCAACTCCGACAACTTAACGATTTTTAGCGACTATGAAAAAGCGGATCTTCAAGCTGATGCCAGTATACTCATCGATGGGCAGATATTGCCAGCCGAAGAGTTTTGCGTCGAGCGTATCGAGGATGTGGATAGCAAAAGTTTGGCCCTAAAAATCTTCACCTGCTCTGAACACGCAAATAAAGAGTGAGTTACTATACTTTTTTACTCAAAATATTAATCTGTCTCAAAATTCTTATGGTTTTTTTCATTTTGTGCTAGGTATGACGATTTTATGCTTTAAGAATCACGCTTTTACTTTCCAAGAATTAACGGAATAGAGTTGAAATTGAAACTATGCTACTTGACAATGTTGAAGCTAAAGCAATATGTATTTCACAGTTTTTAAATTGCATTTTTTTTGTTTCCATCGTAAAACTTGATATAGGTTTGAGAAAAATGTACTGTAAATAAAGTTTTGTTTGAATATCCACAACTTTTTCTCGAAAGATATTAGCTTAAAATGTTTATTTTTGTGAAGATACAATTTTGTCCACAGTGAAAACTTAGTAGTAATAGTCATTATTTTTCTCTACGATAATACCCCTTAAAGATGCCTCTTCTATGTAAACTATCAAGTAGTAATCTATTATAAGCATAAAGATACTCACCAAATTTGAGTCTAATTAGATATAAATTATTTGACTTAGTTTGTCTTCTTGATTATGTACGTACATCCATCCGTGGATATATTATGCAAATATCTTGGACCAGCCTCTCATTTAGATGGATATTTTTTGTAACTTGGTAGCTACTAGGTATTTGAGGGTGTTACACTTTTTGATCTTCTAATAATATATGGCACTCACAGAAAATTGATGGTTCAGTTGTAAAAATGATGTACTCTTCTATTGATTCCCTAAAGCCTCAGTTCAAACTTTCAAAAACTTATTTTCCGATTTCGCTTCTCCGGATCAAAGACTAAGAGTATTATTGTTCAGAATGTACGCCGCGTTACATCGTTAAGATTAGTTGTAGATACTAGTTTATGGATTTCTGTTATTCCATTGGGATATGTTTTACGCTGAGGTGATACTGGAGACCCTAGAAAAGGATAAGAAGCATACGTCGAGTCTATAGTGGAAAAGTTTTCTAAGCGTCCTTGTCCCACTATTTCCCTTCAGATTAAATAAATGAGAAAGGAATGGTATGAGGTTAGAGCTGTTTCTGGATTCATAGGATGTAATCAAAATGACAGAGCCTGGAGCACTCTTTAAAAGCTGTTTCATTGTCAAAAGCAAGACTGAATTACTTTATTCAAAAAATTAGCTCATTAATTTCTGTAATTTTCCAATTTTTAAACTTTCAAGCCCGCAATTTTTGATAATTTACTTAACTGCTCACTTGTAAAGAATGTTTATTCATTAATTCACAAACTTGAAGCAAGAACTTATCAAAAATTATGTACGAATTTCAATTGGCACTTATAAGCTTCTATCTCTTGACCCTCTTCTCCCGTTGCTCTTCAATGTCATGTCTTACAGTATTTAAAATGAGATCGTCTTTTTGGATTAACCGTAACAAGATTAGTGTAATGCAGAATATTAAATAACTAGTCATTCAGTATGCATTTCTCAGCAGAAGTTTCTCGTGTTATATGTTTGGTTGTACTTTTTAAGTGTTATGTCGTTTTTGTAGCCCAAGGTTGCTTTTTTTCTTTCGATATGCAAGAGTTATTCATACTTATGACAGTTCGTATGTTAATTTATTTCGAAGCTCTAATTAAGTAGAAGTAGCCGTATAAAATATGCATGGATTTTGCATAATCGTATAATAACACAGAAATGCAGTGCACAAACAATAATTATATCAGAAATTTTTTACTTCAACTCTGTAATAGTTATCATGGCGTAATAGATGTAAATTTTTACTCCTTTTTTTCACCTATCGTATAATTTACGACAACATACTTGAGGAACGGGACAAAATGAAAGCTTCTAGTTTTTTCTTGTAGTTGAAAATTCACTTTTTTTGCCACATACCCTCAGTATAGAAGCAAACACTGACTGCGTGTGCAAATACGAAAAAACCTGTTGATGTCATATTACGCAATATTAGGGAACAAAAACTTATGTTGTCCACTTGTATTCAACCATAATATTAATTATTTCTTCTTATCTTTAACTCTTTTATCCATGCGGGCAATGAAAAACTACATACATGAAAATATTACCAGCCCACAATCGCTCACACACGTACATACATCCAAACCACGTGTTAACTCAACTACGTAATAAATGTACTCGATCCCTTAGCAAGTAACTTTTTATTGTATCTGATGAAATTTTTCGTTGACATTTTCGAAACTATGGTCACCACAGCGACGTACCTACACTAATGTAATGGAATCCACGTAAAGTAAACCGCCCAGAATAAAAAATGTAGGCAGTATTCAAGCAAAGAGCCCATTTTTCGAGCCAAACCACTAGTAATACGTATTAAAAATGAATCCACAGAGAGGAGATTTTTTCATTAAATGACGAGGTAAAGTTCGGATCATGAGGCACTTCCGATTCATCGTTGTCCTTCTCCAAATCCCTCCACCTAAACCAAGTAGATAATTTTTTTCTCGATGTGGCTGCTTCGGAGAACAGAAAAAAAAGAACACGAAGGAGTCGTAAGGAGAGAGAACGATTACTACCTTTGGTATTTTTACAAGGTTCCGCTTCGTGCGCGCGTAGAGTTTAACGATCGGAACGACGGCTCTTATTTCGCCTCTATGCCACAGCCTCTCTCTGCTGTGCTAGCAACGGTGATGGTACATACAGGCGTTTATACACGATTGGAGGATCCATCCGAGCTCCGTGTCGTGCTCTCTTTAAACTGTTCGTGGCTTCTTATGGATGTATATATACATTTACTCGCTTTTGTTGCTCTGATTTTATTCTGCCAACTGGCCAGCCGATTGAGAATAAAATTATAGCTCGCAACCTGTTTTTCGCCTTTTCACTCACCCGCTCTCTCCCTCTCTCCCTCTTTTCTTTCTTCTTTCTTGTTTTCGTACGCTTGGCTGTATGTCGAGGAGCAGTTGTTGAGAGAAGCCGACACAATGGGGATATACAGAGCAGCACCAAGAAGAGTATATATATACACTATGTGTATGGCTAGCTTGTGTGCAAGTGAAGGGAGTATGTGTTGGAAACTGGACTCCCGCTGCCCGCATAAGAATCTGGTTTACTTTTACTTTTTCTGAGGGTTAGCCCAGATATTCGGATACATTACATCTAGTTAGAAAGTGTTTCAAATATTATGTTTCGTCAGGATGACTGTCTCGTTTTTTTTTTGTTTTTAATTACGATCATCAAAACATGTTCGATTGTTTTGTGAACCTTACGGGTCTATGATCTACACTGGATGTACATATTCTAGAGTCATAAATCTTTAGTTCAACAATTGTTGGTGTTGAAAATAAAGCCCAACTTGATTCTCGAACAACTCTACCAACAATTTTTTACTAGTCTTACTTACATCTGTGCTTTTTGATATTCATGACATTGTTTAGCTCAGTTACGGCTGGACATTCCCAAAAAAATTCAGCACGCTCTCTTCATCTTCTAGCTTTTTTTTATTTTGGCTCTAGCACGTTCTTCGATGCAAATCGATCGACACTCGCCACAACTCTTGATTCGAGGTGCTCTTTCTCTCAAGCCGATTATTTGTGATTCAACCACAAGAGGCCGTTGACTCCTCCAACCTGAGGAGGTGCGAACACGATGCAACTGGCAAGGTTATAGGCCTTAAGTTTTATTGGCTTTTTGGTACAACGCTCACAGCATACTGTACCTCTTTCTTTTTCCCTCTGATTCACGTGTTCGGTGCTCAATACAGTAAGAACTCGGTTATCCATACCAATGGTTTGTATCTTGTTTTGTTTGTTGACACTTTCATTTCTCTTTTCCTAAAAGATTGACTTGTTGTATGGCTCCAAAAATCTCGTTTTTTTAGTAAAAATTTATTTTGTGTCGATTCGATGACGCAAGTCCGTCGTAGGTCACATTTTGTTTGCGATTGGTTTTGTTTTAAAATATTATCTACAAATGGTGCCTAAACATCTTATTTTTCTTTCGGTGTATGGTTTCCACTAGACTATATTGAAAATAACTTTCTAAACAGCATTTATCTGAGAATGTTAACAACATTGTCAAATGACATTTAGAGTCCTTGCATTGATGGTCAATCTTTTAACTTTTGTACCTCTTTCATTACGAAATATATGGATATTGATAAACATGACTCATGAACGAGCACAATCAACATGCAAAGGTAGTCGTCCTCGTTATCATCATGTTGACACAAAATTTCTGCCTGTAGTCTGTTTAATTCTTTTAAACACATTGATTGAATACAACAAACTTAATACAACCTTAAAATGCAAAAAAACTGTATGAGCACAAATACACAAATATAATTATGGACTTTAACTATTACTGGTCATAGAAATTGATTGAACTGTCGTGTTTAAATGTGTAATAAATCTATCTGTCGTTTCTTTTAAAATGATTGTGAGTAGAAATTGTTTCAGTATACACAATCTTATAGAAAAATGAATGATGTCTTCTAGGCGAAAGATTTCACCACATTACCTTTTGTTACCACAATATAATCAATGTAAAGTTCGTAAAACTTACTTATTATCTTATCATATTTCATTACCATCCACGCATAAGAAAGGATAATTAATGGCTCGACGTAATTTTCAACAATTTTAATGACATAATACATCCCTATCTTCGTCCCTATCCATTTATTCCAAACCGTACATATCGTCGTCGAAGCCCATTCCTTAAGTCCTTAACATATGTAAGTACAAGCGTGACAATAAATCGGATCGCACAAAACGAAGAGTTAGCTTTCGTATGCACCGGCTTCTTTCATATAATATATTGGTAGTAAGCGTCAACTGTGAACCGAAACGCAAGCCAATCGCGCGCTGCACAACATGTGTAATTTTTTTTTGCGTGAGTCAAACATAAAAAAGTAATAAACGTTTGAAAAAAACATCATACACATAATTATACGGGTAAAACCAACAAGCATATCCTTAAGCCGTACATCATGATACAGGTTGACCTACTTGTTCCATCCACACGGATACACGTGAGCTCGTTTTTCTTTTTGTTCTCTCTCCTTTTCCTTCTTACTTTCTCGCTTTATTTTCAATGCAAGAAGTATTGGTAGCGTTGATCTTTACACCAGCAATGTTAGTTTAAAAATGACTGGAATGTTCGAATGTAGGTGCGTTCATGGATTGACGACTAAAAATTTTTTACAATGTATGCACTAAGAACAAAATATACGAGAGCATAAACGCTCAAGGAGGTTACACTTTCTGTAGTTTATCAAAAGAATTAAAAAATACTGTTTACTTTAAGAGAAAAATCCAGCACACCATACCTCGAAATAATAACCGAAAGAAATACATGAGGAGGATCATGGATATTTTACTCAAACTCCCATGGTCACGTAGATACACATTTTTAGATCACTGAAATAAAGACTAGCTCTTCTTTTTTTACATAAAACTTGATTAAATTTTATAGTAAATCTTAAACAACCTTGCCACTACATAACGTCTGCTGGAGAATAGCTTATCTTTGATTGGTCTTTCATATATAAATTCATTAAATTCCTGTAGAACCCTTCAAACTCTTAGTGAGCTTGGAATAACTTTAGTAGTTTGGATTACTGATATCCCTATTGCAGTATTTCTCCTAACTTAACATTTTTGACAATACTTAATCTTTTAAAATTTGCCAATCTATGGTTGTAAGGCAAATACCTGAGCGAATAAGTCAACCCAGTTATCACAGACTCCTGAGAGTGGTGTACATTTATTAATTTTGAAACTCCTGGAAGACTTCTATGTCTTGGAGTCTCTGATGAAGATCTTGGATAATTGTATACTGGGTCGCATAGGTAAAAAGACTAAGACGTCCTCAGAACTGAGACGTATCCATTCCATGATTTATGGTAACAATGTACATCCGAAATTAATCAGGAACACAATCAAGATTAAATTCAAATATGATTGTTTTAAACTAGTAGAGACTTCTTAACTCACTTTTTTCCGACTTTCCACATCTTGTATGTACTTTGTTATTCCTTTTCATTTTAAAAATTTTGGTCATCGCATTTCTGTTGAGCCACAACAAATCATAAAACGTAACATTACGTAAGTTTTTAAAACTTCCTACCATTTTATAAGCCATAAATCCAATTAATTTTTTTGGATACAAAATGAAACTATTATTCTTGTACAACAACCAAGATATATGTTCTTGGTATAGGTATATAATAATACTGTAAGTTTTTTACATCTTTAAAACGATCTGTTGCCACCTTATGTTGAGAAAGCAGTACACACCTTCCCAACGAAGCTGTGCTGGTCGTATTAGTATTACTATGGGAAATCAACACTCCCGAGAAGGGAATATACCAAAACACACGCCAGTGGTACATGATATATACACAAACTATCGTAAAGTATAACATAGCACAGCATCAGACGCCTCATCACTTGGCGGATCGAAGGGGAGTATCACTTTCACCTATAGCTTTCTGCTCCTACTACTCTTTGAAAATCCACTTTCTCATGGTGCTTTCACCAACGGCTACAATAACTGGAGGCTCAAATTTTCCTTCCTCTTATCCTCTCCTTCGAAACAACGCAGTGGGCTCCCCCGAACGTAATTAAGTAGATAAAAAAAAAAAAAAAACACGAAAATAAATCCATAAAGTGATAACAATTATAAATACGTAAGAAGAATAAGCGGAGTTTAACTAGAAAAATCTTAGCCAAAGCCTTTGAACAGCGGAAAAGATAATACTTTTAAGAAGCGTCATTTTAGATTATCGCTTGCTATCACGAACTTTGGATTCAGAGAAAATTAAGTAGTCAACTAATGATTCGATGTCACGACCTATGAGCGATATTTTCTTTCCTACCATTCAACTTTCCTTTTGGCTAGGTAATAAAACTTGTTGGTCTTTTTAAACATCTGGATGTATTTCTTTGATTGAAAACCAGTATACTTTCAACTCGTGATCAAGTTTCATCACGTGGTCTATTGACCAAGTTGATATCAGTGGGAAAAAGGTTTAATAAAAAATTTATACTTCACAATTATATTTTTTAATGCATAATTTAACCTAAACTGGCTCAGAACCAATATTTAACAAACGAGTTTAATTATTCCATTATAAATAAAAGGAGCAACTCGATTTGATTTCCTTATTTAGATTTAGATCCCTGTAACGTACTTATAAAAGCACACCAGCAAAAACATCGTGAATGTTAAAAGTTTAGCACCTCGTGCTACAAACACAACTAACATGGTTGAAGAAGAAAAGCAAAAAACTGATGCACATTTGTTTTTTCTTATGTTACAGAGCCAAGCGAGACATACGTTTCACCCTATACCCGATTGGCTTCATAATAAGCGCAATATTCTTGGCCGCGACGTTGGCGGCCGGCTGGTTGTTGCCCGCCTCTCATCACGTTCTCCACTGGCGCTGCCAGACGTACCACGTCGCCTGCCTCATGCTCGGAGATATCTCCATGGCCGTCATACAGCTGACCGGGAATTCCCTCCAGGGCGAGTGGTGCACTTCTGTCGGTGAGTACCTATACATACGTGTTTTATTGCATAGATATGAATATAAATATGTTTTGCAGTTACAAGAAAATCGAATTAATCTTATACCTGTCAAAACAAAGTTACAGGTTCATTATAACTCAATTGTTATGCATGCTTGTGTCAGAACTTTTTCATTTTACTCCATACTTATTAAGAATTAAAGTAATTTTTATCAAGGGTACATTTGATACTAGAACATGAGATCTCGTCAATAAATTGTCTTTTGTAGATTGCAAATATTACATTAGAAAGTAACGATTTTTTTTTACCAACTTTACCTACAACACACATGATGTACACCATTACTGCGAAAAAATCTCATTCAGATTCTAGACAATTATTTAAAAGAACAAGTCCTTCATTTGATATCGAAGCTTTTTTAATTGAATCCGACAACTTACAACAACCATCGAACAGTAGAATATCAAACCTAATTAAATCGTCAAGAAGTCGTTATTGTTTTGGTGAAGACGTATGCTTGAAAATAAAAATAAGAAAGAAATGAAACACCCAGAGAATTAATAATTGAGGAATTACAGAGGAGCTACAAAATAAAAGGTGAATGAAAAAAGTTGACACGGCTAAGTGAAACACGACTACAAGCCAGTAAGAGAAAGAGAAAGAGAGAGACAGTTCTTTCCGATGGTAAAAAGAAGAGAATGAAAATAATGGGGTTGAGGGCGAAAGTACGGGGACAGTTAATAATGAGAACAATCGAAAGTGGAAGTTTGCAGGTAGCACAAAAAGTAGGAGGAAAAAAATCGAGAGAATAAGGAGGGGCTGCAGAGAATAAAAGGACGCTAGTTAGACACGAATTGATACAAAATGGGTAGACAACAAATCTGCCAATTGCCGAGACCCAGTGGTATACACAGAAAGAAAGAGAAAGAGAGAGCTTGTTGATGCTGTGTACATCAATTCTAAAATCATTTTTTCTCACCTGTTTAGCTGTGTTTTTTGTCTGTGGGCACAAATTAGATTTTAAAATAAGTAAGGGACATATACACAAGTCCTCTCACTAGCTTGTACTCTCTCACTTGTTCCAACTAGTTCCCTCTCGTCTTGGCAATAATCATCAATCTATGTGAATTTTGAGATTTATGTTCTACTTTCATTTTTGATAACATTAGGTCGAGAGAGAAACAAACTATAAAGTTTGACGACGACAGTTACATGACATGGATTAAATAATATACTTACCAGCCAAATGCTTTGGTATATACGTTGAAACACACGAGCTATTGATGGATGATGCTGTTGTACCTATAGATACTTAGGTATATCACAGTAGCGGCTGCAGCTAGGTCGTAAATCATATCAAACTCTTTCTTGTTATAAAGTTTTGACAAGTTGCACTTATATTAAGCTTGCGTTTTATAGTTCTATGTATTGTTTTCACTCAAGTATTGATATGTGGGGTATAATTTTGTATTTCATTCATCATACAGTGTTTTGTAGTACAAAAAATACAATTATATATAAGCAGTAGAACACTACAAACGGTTTCTTGTTGAACTGAGGAAGTGAAAAACTAAAATAATTCAAAACGAAGATAATGTCATCGCACACACCTTTGAATTGAATTTAAATTCCATTTATGTATAAGTATCCACATTTCATCATAAGAATCGGAGCACTGCTATGATCGACGATGAGACGCACTGATTCAGGTGAATGAACACGCACAGATAGCGTAGCACAATTTCCTGCTGTATTTAGTCTGATTATTATCCTCCCTTCTCAGTTCTACTCTTTATTTTCCTAAATCATGAGGGAACTTATTGAAAAAAATAAATGCCAATTCTTCTCTTTGCACCTTTGTTCTATATACATTATACAGTATTCTAGACTTACAATCCAAGCTCTTTAACAGAGAACACACAAGTACACCTCTTGCAAAAGGTAGGATGAAACACTGTAAGGAAATGGAACTTATCCTAAAATTCAACTAGTATAGCTGATTGAGGGTTACGCAGATTTGGTTGTCCCCGTCCTGATCTCCTTTTGGCAGTAGCGTTTGTGAAATTTTCCAAGAGCCTCTTATCGCTCGTGGGTGCGAGAGAGCAAGTAACTGTCTGAACTAGCTGGAGTGTTTAGTTACTATATATTGCGCTGTAGTGTAGGTATAGTATGCACAGTAGAGGAGCGAACAAGAAGTGCGTGCCATCATCATTTGCGTTCGAGATGTGTGTATACACGCTTACCTTTGTTGTGAGTTTCTGCATTCCGTAAGCGTGAGATGCGTATGAATTCGTATACGGTGAAAATGGAGGAGGAGGAGGAGGAAGAGATGGAATAGTGGCTGCAGATTATAACAGTGCTTGAAACAGCGTAGTAGGCTTAATCTAACCAAAAGCATGAGAACAACACAATAATTGCATGGCATTAGGATTTAGTGTTATTATTTTAACGAATTATAAATTTATGCTAATTTTCTCATTGTAGAATTTACAATCATTGAAACTTATGGTTAATTTTATAGTATTTTATAGACGTTGTTATTATTAGCATCATACTTTGAGAAGCGAATACAGCGTCTAGCAAATTATTTCATCCGTTGACTCTTAAATTTCAAACTTTCTCGTTCTATTTTCTTCAATCTTTATTAATTTTTTTAATAAACTTGTAGTAGGTGTGAAAATAAAGTATCTTCAATGATCAAGCTCCTACCACCACATGCACTAAGTAGCTCAGGTGAAGGAATCAACAAACTAAGGTCACTGAAGTCTTTAAATTTTGTATACCTGCACCAATTGAATCCGGAGTCGCTGAGGTTTTCCCTTACCCCTGATTGCCAGTTCCCTTCAGGTGAGATTTTTTGCTTTGCACCCATGATACGAAAACTACTATTACAGTTGAGAGAGAAGCTATTTGAGGAGAAATTCCAGACTTTGAATATTATCATGGACACCCTTCAAGCCACATAAATAAACATAGGGATTACATTAAATAATAGTACATGATGCAAGATAAAACACTAAAGCAGTCGTTACACCATATTTCCCCCAAAGCCATAACTAATTGCTTGTAATTGTATTGCTGCAATGAGCAAAACCCCCTCATCCATTAACTTAACTGTATCCCTCTTTGAAATTGCACATACTTTTATCTTATGCGCAACATTCACCTGGTCATACACTACGTGTACGTAGATACACGGGGACACTCGAGATATCGATCTCAAGTAAATTCAATAACGCATCCAAGATGATAAATACAATAAACCTAAACCTAGAAGACGGCAGATACTATCTTTGTCTGTACTACAGCTGTACGTAAGCACAAACACATACACACATACACACAAACAATATATCACACACCCTCTTCTGCTGCTATTCCCACATAAGATGTCTTTCTTGCCTTTTCTTTAACTCTTTGTCTGTTTGCATAGCGGCAAACAGCATCTCTTTGTTTGCTTGGTGAACAAAAAACAAGACAATATTGCGGCCCAGCTTGTCATTATCAGAACCCATGAGTTTGGCTTTGGCCAAGATATCACGATGACATTGTCCCCCCTTTTTTCTTATACCACACAACTACGGTAGATCTTAACGTCTGTGTGCTCCTTTTTCCCTTCAACCGATTCTTTTCTGTCGTACCTTTATACCGCCACAACTGGTCGACTCTAAGCTTTTATGCTCACTTGCAACCACGATGACGGAATTTATGGTTCTGTTCCTTTTTACGTGCATAGGGAAAAAAGAAGAATTTGGAAGTTTGTTCTCATAGTGTCGAGCAAAATTTCAGAAAAACCATATGTACACCATAAACTATTATAGAGCAAAAATATTTCTGGTACTATCCTATGGTGAAAATTATTCAATAAATCTTGTGTTACACTGCATCACAAATGACTTATACTCATCTGTTGAAGTAAAAACCGTAATATACGGTCAATTTGCGTAAGATTGATTTGTAATCTACAAATATTGTTGATCACACAGTGTTAAGGTTCATAAATTTTCGAGATGTTTTTTTGCCCATTATTTGTATATTTATTTATGCATAGGATGAAAAAAAAGTAATTTTCATCGATTATCACTGCAACAGCACCCCACACATAAACCAAGTATGTACTAGCAGATGAAGAAGTAAAAAGTCATTACGTGACTCGCTCAGGATAATTTAAGTGTGAATCAGATTTTCTCCCTCGGCCGAGTGCAATCCTCGCGGTTGAGCGAGTCGAATCATATCATAAATCCATCCCTTGAAAAAGACGTAGAGGAGACGATTGCTCACTGTCCAACTTTGATCAAAGTGAGATGGAATGCCAGATGAGTAGAAGAAGCAAAAAGGGGAAGATCAGAGTACAGCGCTAGAAAACACTAGTTTGCTCCAAGACTTAAGCCACGTTCAGACAGAGCGGCACCAAACCGAGTGAAAGGTTTTCCCAGTGCGTCTTTATCTCCGTTGCCCTCGTGCGTTGAAATCAGTGCCACGCGCGTCGTGCCGCTCTGACTATAAAAATAACGTAGCCTTAGCCGTGAATTCTCCCCCCACCGTATCAGCTCAGCTGCAACTTCTCCTTCCTCCTTCATTCCCTTTCGCTTTTTCTCTTCTTTTCCACTGCTTCCGACCTTGTCGAACGCGCGTGTATACTTCTACCTCTCTTTTCGGATCGACGAGCGTCTCCACGGAGCAGCGAATTCCAATGCATATTTATAGGTCAGTGACCATTCACGTAGAAAGGGAGGAAGGAAGAGACAAGCTGATGTTGTTACGAACGCTAAGTTCCCCTCGATGCGTAACCTAAAATCTTTTTTTTTTTTTTATTGTTGTAGTGATGATGGCAAAATTGCTATTGCGAAATAGATTTTTTATAAGAATACACGAAGTAAAGCCATGTGAATAGCAGTTTGTGAGCTTTTACTGAAAACGCAGCCTGCGATAAGTTTCATATGTAATACTATTGTTTTTAAAAGTACATACCAATAAGCTTGTAGCCGATTTTTGTTTTCTTCTTTTAGTTACATTATTTCTCTTGTCTGAATTAAAACATCAACTAGAAAAATAAACTAATTATTGTAAAGATAGAGACAAAACATCTCTGAGTTATTTGTCATGACAAATATACCTGCAGCTTAAAAATTTTTTTGGTTTTGCAGTGTTGTAATGTCGTACAATAGTTTGCAAAACACGTAATTTATTTTACACAATAACTTTGAGGTATCATAACAGTTTCGGTTGTTTAATTAAATATTGACCAGCTGAGTTCAATAAATGTTTTTTTTTTTTTTCATACTTACTTGCATCTAATATTATTCCATTTAACATATGCCCAATATCACCTTCGACATTTATTATTGTATCACTTTAACCTGGTTTACTTCACATTGTTTTTTTTTCTACTGCAGTTGAAAATTTTTATAACTTCCATATAAATTCATCTCCACTTTTTAGTTTGCGATGTAAAATCTCTTTCTGTTTTAGTCAAACATGTTATCGTATCTTTATGTTCATTTAACAATACTATAAGTTCATATTTTTTGTATTTTTATGTCCTGAACTTGTGGATAGTTTATTTTATTTATGTAATACTATTCACTTTGAATATTGTTTTTGATGGACAGATGCGGTGTTCATTTAAACTAAAATAAGGTACAATTTTTTTAAATTATTTTTATTTAACCAAGTCCAATACAGCAACACAACATTCATCACACTCTCACCAAGACTGGCTAAGAATTCTGAAATGGAGTGCAAAATCGGTGTAAATGAATTTGTCACCCTTAATTCCTCTTTCAGTCAACATTGTAATCTGATCATGCTTAAGAGAACAATAATACACGAGGTTGTAATATAAATATATTTTCTAAAAACGTAAGCTGAGACGAAACCTATCGATTGAAAGTGCCCAAGAAAATATTATGTTTTCCAAAAATAATATTACGGTCATATACTACGCTCGTCGAGATCTTGCACATAAATACGATACGCTCGAATTCATATACGTCTTACATATCGTTTGGACGTTTTAGTTTGGCATAGCAAACACAGTAAAGCTCTGCAGAGCTCAGAACGCGCAAGCTCTCTCCACCGATTCGCCCTGCCACCGACGTATGTAATTTGTTGGCGTATTGTTTCGCTTTAACGATATGTCGAACGGATCATCGACTCTAATGGCTGATGGTTAATTAACGAACTCTGCCATGTGTGTTTAATCGCGCTGCTGCGGTTGAAGCTGACTGGGACCTGATCAATCGACTTTTCATGTGCGCTGATTGTGCTTAATCACAGAACACACAGACTAAATGGGTCGTGCAACGTGATTTATCTTGATGATGTGAACATATGGGGATAAAACAGTGGTTTATTTGGTACTGAAGTTTCGTGATGGCTATATTCGTACACTCGAGTCAAATTTTTTTTACACAAAAAGTAGTAATTATCAAAAAATTATGAGATCGATTAATTCATCCACTGAAGAGAAAGCGTAATTGTAATTACTCTGTAGTACGAATAAACCTTACATGAGTATAACTCAAACGAAGCTGTGAACTCATTAACTTATTCTTAAATTTTAAATTCACAATATCAATACAACTGTCAACAAAGAGCGAAACAGTTTTCCAAAGACAAGACATTCCTAAAAAAAGGCTTGTTGCTCATACCCCTACTATTACGACTGATGATGCTGCACCGACTTCCTTATTATCATAAATTATCTTCATAAAAGGAATTAAGAATCTTTTTTCTTCTTTTTCGTTTTGTTTCCCTCAAGTGAAAAATAAAACTAGCACGACATGATACTTTTTTCATGTCTGAAATTGCGAACTTCACCTAATTATTGCTTTTATTCGCTGACTTGAAGAATTCTTTTCTGTACAGTGAAAACAAAGAGTGATCCCTTTATAAACAGTCACATTGTGACAGGTTGATTAATTTGTGCTTACCCATCACTAATTGCCAGTTAGGATAAAAAGTCATGACCTTTCTCGCAGCTAACGCTCCTTCCCTGAGGGCAGCAGCAAAGGAAACGTTCAATCTTCCTTTAGCGTTCTTTATTACTAATTTGACTCTACTGACCTCCTCTTTCTTCTTTCAAGTTAACCCTCTCTCTCTCTCTCGCTCCTTTCGCACTTCTCCTTCGTCTTCTCTCTCGAGACTTTATATTTCTTGGAATATCTTTCATCTTCAATAACGGGGTTTAATTGTTGGGAGGGCGAGAAACGACAATCAATTCGAGGAGATTCCTTTAATGAGGTTTAGTTAGGGGACCCCTTTATTGGAATTTATGAAGTGGTGTCCGGAAATATATTTGCGATGACAGGACAATGACGATGTCATATGAATGTTGAAAAACATGACTGATGCTGTTGTGTAATTTTTATTGAGTGGTATCTGCACAAAGCGTGCTTACCCATCTGGTCTTTAATGAAAAAAAATTGTCGTATTTTGTAGATTCAGTTATAAACTTTTGATGTCAATGCTGCAAAAAATCCAGATACGACAATTCGTTTAAAGCTGTTTTTTTCCTTCATGTCTCTAAATCTTAGAAATATTTTCTGTGTCTCATTAATTTCACAAGTGGCTCTTTTTAAGCACTAGCAGCGCAATATTAACTTTGTTGTTCTGTTACAAAGGAGCAATAAAAGAAATATGGATCAAGGAAGAAATAAAAGAATTTTACTTGTAAAGAAATTCAGGGCTTAAACAAAAATAGTCCGAATAGATAGATTTGTTAGAAGACTGCAAAGAAAAAAAAATTATTTAAAACATCCATGATTATTATTTTTGCAATGCTACTAAATATGCCAGGAATCAGCTACAGCTTATAAGCATTATAAGAATGCAAAAGCTACAAGTAACATAAAATTTCTCGCGCACATGTCTACATACGTACTTGTACATGTACACACGCAAGCTCGGCTTTTCGCTCGGTCAATCACTCTCCCTTCCTTTCATTAAGTCTAGTCCAACTATTTACATCTGTGGGGGCTGATTATGCCGAGGCACGCGCACTATAAATTGGATTGATTTTTCTGCAAGCCTCCTCCTCCTCCTCCTCTGTGAATCAGAGTTTCTCCCACTACTTCTTCAATTAACTCCCCTTCTCTTGCAGAGAGAAAACGAGTACATAGGCTTAGGCACCTCTGGCTTTTCTCACTCTGGCGCTTCTGCAAGGATTCTCTGCTCAGGTCAACACACTCGATTCTGTACCATCTTTTGCAATTGATCTATTTTAACGTACCAATGGCACTGCTACCAATACCGCCAGTCCAGTCTGTCATTAAAACAAATGTCTTCTTGATGAACTCACTCTCGCTTCAAGTAGCACGAGACAGTTGTACATAATCCCATGTTGTCCCGTTACGAAGCATAAAAATACATTTACTAAGTACCAAGTATTGCAGTCAAGTATAATGTGCATGGATCAAATATTAATGGATTTTATTAGTGTCTGTATGATAATGAAATTTTTGAAAGTTTAATTATATAATGTTGTGTGCAAGGTGTGTACAAGTTATTGTGCTTCATTAAACATAATACATGGCATCAACAAATATTAAATGTTTTAGATGTATTTTAAAAACTTCACCTTTGTCGCGACTACCTTGAACAAAGTGTGAGATTCATGATTTTTTAAAACATAAATCCCCTTTGCATTACACGTTTTTGCACTCTTTTGCGTACGCCAACTCTGTAGGGAGGGAGAGAGAGATTGCACGTGCAAATCCAGACACACGAAAGCTCGTTCACTAATTGAAGCGAACTTTGCGCGCATCATTAGGTTATACGGCTGGTCAAAGCAAAAGGGGGAAAAAAGGTTCTTTGGATGCATCCCGAAGCCGGTGTGAATATTGAAACAAACGGACCCATTAGAGTACAGATAATGGCTTTAGATTAAACGAATGACTTTCATTACTGCTTATTCACATGATTTCATAATTTTATTATTTAAGGAGTTCATATTTTTAGGTGTAAAAATAGAAATATACGTCATTGCAATAAGGAAATTTTTGTTTCATACTGATTAGAAAAAATAAATGGAAAACTGGAGTAGGTAATCTCTGAAACAGTGTGTGCGCTAGTCCCACGAGACATTTTTTTTGAAGACAAAACATAAAAATCGACAGAAGTTTTAACGTTAAGCGTTGTCTGTTTTTGTTAAGAGCTATGATTTTTGGCAAGAGTGTAATATAAAGAAAGACAATTTAATTAAGACCGTTGAGAGCTTGTTGGTTACTTTTTTTTTCTGTTGGAGTTGAAAATTAATCGAGTTATTCAGTTTTATTACATTGAAAAAAAAAAAAAAAAAACCGATAACATATCAGGTGTTTTTTACTGTCTACATTTCAAATGATAAATGATGATATATCTATTTCTGAAATAATATAGTTATAAATTAATCGACTGGAAATTACTCAAGCCCATCCTTCGATTTTAACCCATACACGTGTAATTAAGCTAATCACAAACACATATCGTTTTTATTTTAAGGATTTCCCATGTGAAAATCAACGATGGTTCTACCATAAAACAATTAATTCAATCAAGCCCTTAATCTAATCGAGCCCTGCTGGATGCCTCATCGTAAAATTGCCAGGCAACTGCCGCCAGTGGTACTGTAGCTCGGACAACCAACCACAAGATTAATTCTCAATTACGTTGTACTTGTCTCCTCTCTATCGCACCGCACTCCCATGATTGAAAGAAGTAAAGTCGCCGCAGCTACCCCGCTGTCTTGCAGACACGAAAAGCGAAATCAGAGAAGTGCACGAAAAACGAGATCGCAGCTAGCACGTGTGGAGTGTAGAAGCAAATTTTTTATGCTTGCACCGCCAAGAAGAAAAAAAAGACACCACACACAATTAAGTTGTCTGGATGTGTCATACATTACAACTATTTTATTGCTGTACGTAACATTTTTTGTAGATGAAACTTTCTAATCTTAAAAATCCAAAGACTTGATGATTTTTTGACAAAGTATAACTTTACTAGGCTGCGATGAGGTCAAGTTAAAAAAGAACTCGATGGCGATGGAAAAAAATTGTATACCTGGGATTCAAAAAGCTTCCATTTGGCCGAGGGCGATACCACACCCTCTCTCTTTTGCTTGGCTTCTTATCCAATTTCACCTTCTCTGCTTCCCACATGTACCCACTTTTGCCGTCATAACACGACAGTGGTGACTTTATCAAAAACACGAGGCGCTCGTGCGAAACCGACGGAGCACACGATCCAAAACGTTCAGCAAACCACACGCATCCGTGCGTACCCAAGTATAGAAGTACTTGTTCAGCGAAATACAATTTTTTGGGGTAAAATTTGCTGGTCACGATCGTCGGCGTACTTTTCTGTTGACTTTTGACGTCGTCTAGGTATGGCATGGATGTCTTTGATTTTCATTCTCGCAGTGGCCAACAAAAAAAAATAATAATCATTCATCATCAATAATAAGAATAGTAAAAATTGTTCAGCTAGCAAACAACGAGACAAGATAAATTTTCAGTTAAGCTTTTCTTTAGACAAATTAAAAATGTGTTAGATGGTATCTCTTCATCTTCTTCTTCTTTGTCATATCTTTAATTTTTGTTCAGCGTGCTCAGTTGCGTGACAAAAAAAGAGAAAATGACAAGTTAAATGACACCTAATTGAGGCAAAATTTTCATCTTTTATATTAAGTCATTAAAATTAACATAAGGCACACAGAGGGGGGGTGTAGTACTTGGGCATTATCAGGTTAAGTTGCTCAGCAAATAATTGATTTTATTTTTTTTTTCCAGAAATGTTTTCATACTTCATGTACTTACTCTTGAAAA
The DNA here is from genome assembly GCF_036245765.1 of Copidosoma floridanum. NCBI lineage: Eukaryota > Metazoa > Arthropoda > Insecta > Hymenoptera > Encyrtidae > Copidosoma > Copidosoma floridanum. The sequence goes on from NW_028321896.1 coordinate 6,073,626, forward strand.
ATATTTCCGTGTCTCTATTAACGTTTTCGATACAAGTTCATGGCACATGCCAATAAACTTGTACACATCTGTAAGGGTGCTGTGAGTTTAAGTTTTTTACCACTGCTATAAGCTACTGGACAGTCACGCGATTGGAAAATAAGATACCCATCAATTATTCTTTCAAACTTTCTGCTTCACCCATCAGTAAGTATAACAAGATACTCCTGAGAACTTAATCAAACTTTGCATTAAAATCCATCCTATTCCTACTGGCAAAGCTCTAATCTTTTGAGCTGTAGAAACTGAAAGCAGCAACGACATAAGCTTCCAATCCACACGATAAAATAGGCGTCAGAATTTCTCTCTCTTTCACATGTTTTGTCGTGGGATAAAAATATTGCTGTATTACTGTTACTAGATGCGGATACTATGTGAAATTAAAAACGTTGCACACTAGACTACAGAATATATAAGCGTCTAAGACATACATATAGTACATGTATGGCTTACGAGAGTTAGATGAATTCGAATATGAATTTTTCATTGTCAATACTAGATGACACAATAAAAACTGTTTTGAAAATCAAAAACAAAGTTAACCTGAGGACGCTAAAAGATTGACTATACAATAATTCTAACAAATGTTTACAAGTAATGTCTATAGACATCGTCTAATCAGCTTGATAACCCCTTTTGTGTGGGTGTGCTCTGATTTTGTCACATAACCGTTTCACATGGTTTATCTTGTCTTAAGATGCTTCAGATCCATGGTACTTTGGCACAACATCACAGCATCACAGTATCTACGCTGTACATAATGCCAATGTATTACGTACGAAAGAAAAAAAACGAAGAGGATCTAACAATGGTTATATCCATTATCGTCACAGTAAAGTACGACAACGAGTGTGCGAGTATCAGATTACCTGTATCCCTTATACTTCCACACATTGAATAACTCATTACATTTATGGTATCCTCTCGCGCATCATGCATAATAAACAGCCTCTCGAGCCCTCGTTTTGATTTACATTCTGCATCATTATACGTGCGCGTCAGCTTACAGCATTGTCCTTCAAATACGTATATCTATCCACTTGCATCTATGCTTTTCTCACTAGTGCTTTTGTGATTGCAAGGCCAATTATAAGAAACTAATAAATACAGATGATCTAATACCTTTGTATGCATGCCATTAGGTTTTTCAATTTCGAGCAGAAAGAAGCTCGAATTTTAATTCGTATGCCTTTCACATTACAAGAAATGCTTTTGATTGGCTCACGACTGGCTAGTTTTTGCGGTTTCGTAATGCAGGGAAAAAGATTTGGTGTCACGATCCCGACAGGCTTTTCCTCTCATAATCCGGGGCACATAATTCTTTCTCGCCCGATTTATCACCGTCTCGTCGGAGTGGTCGTGGGACGCTTGGCGAGTCAACCCCTCCCCTCTAGCTTCTCTGGCGAGAGCGTTTCATTTCCCAGAGGGGAAAGACAAGCGAGCGAATCAGCAATGTGTCGGAACAGCTGTAAGAGAGAGAGAAAGGTTTTGGTCTCTCGGCACGTCTTTTTGGTTTTCTGCAAGAACATATGGATTTTCACGGCTAGCTAAAATTCGGCTGGAATCTTTTAAAATTATCTTCTGACTCTTTGGTTTATGACGACAAGTGCGATTATTTTCCAAACTTTTCTTGCAATTAGTCAACCGTGAAAAGCATGTACATATGCTCCGCAAGTGTCTCTCACAGTTTTAGGGCTTTATTGAGCTAGTCGATGATTGTGTGTTGATTTTTTCTAAACATAAGATCCCTCGTGTAGAGAAAAATGCAAGAGTCCAAGTAAATCTTCAACAAAGTACGGATAGTAATCTTGAATGAAGAAAATTTACAGATAGGCTAGCATACATGGTCCATAAGCTCATCCACAAGAGACAGTTTTTATACTTGCGAATATAACGTGTACGTAATCCTCTGTAATTGTTGTTGTGTGTGAATGGAGAAAAACGATAAAAGCCAACGCCAGTGGGTGAAACAGATTAAACGTTGTTTTGGGAGCTATCTCAAAGCCAGAAAACGTAAAGTAGTTATGTCACGTGGGAAAAAAAGAAGGACACCCTCGTGCCGGTCATTCTCACCTTCCTGCCAGCTGCAACGGCTCCGTCCATCTGCCATTCGCACGCGAGCGACGACAACCACGCTCCCGAGTTGCGTGATAAAATTACAAGTACGTATAGTTTCCAGCTGCAACAGCAAGCCTCGTCGTCGCACATGTTCACTGCTCACCTATATACCCCAGCACAACACGAAAATGGTCAGCATATAAATATATACGGGCAGTTACAGCGGAACAAGTGGGGCAATAGAATCGGAAAGTACATTACGCGTGACGCCCGAAAAAGAGTACGTATACACAAGTACGGAGAGCGAGAACGGCTGGGCGCTACCTAAAGCGCGATCACCGCAAAAGTACGAGGAACGCCTGATCGCGGTGTCGAGGCAATCAGTTGACCAACTATGGTCCCTACGTATATACCTATGTATAGACTAGCGTCCGATACAAAAGCGCCCGCCCTCGCAATTAACAGTGTACGTATGGCAGCGGGCCCTACCATTCGTTAATTAGAAGGCGCGATTGCAATTGCCCCCCACCCCCTTCTGTCTCGGGATTTTAAAAGCAGTATTGTCCGCTGTGACGGGGCTGTTGTGCACACACGTGTTTGCACTCGGTGTATACGTACATGCACGTCCTCTGTTCGAGCTGAATGGAAAAGCGCCGACTCGTTGTCTTCTGCTGGTCGAGCTTTTTTTTGTTTCGCTGTTTGTCGCCGTCTACTTTAACGTCGCTTGCTGTAAACTTTTGTGTTTGTTTTGCGAGAGAAATTCAGCACTCGCGGTATACATGCACACGGGTCGCCTCTCTGTACCGTCTGTCTCAACGCCCTCGCGTGACCGGTGCACTCCAAGTGCTATACGTACTGTCGACCATTGTGACAACTTTTCCGTATGAACCTGCATCTAAACGTTTGATCTTCTTTTGGTTCATAGTTTTTGGGCCAACTGTAAAAAATTCAACCGTGACGAGGTGTGAATGGCTTAATGTCTCGGGACCAACACCCTCTATTCATAATACTAGATGCATCATCATTTACCGTGCATCATCTGCACTCGCGAGCTTGCATTGCACGTTGATAAATTTTCTCTCGTATGGCTGCAAAATTTCAGGCAATAGTGAAACAGGCAATTTCACTATTTCATAGTTGTATATTTATAACTTACTTTTTCATTATTCCCATCACTCAAAATAATAAATGTGTATGTGAGTTGTACAATTATCTTCATTTGGATGAAAACCGTTCGTTGGATGGTTGATAAATATTTAAAGTTAAAATTTATACCGACTGGGGGCGAATGAACGATCCTAATTTGTCGGTATATTTTTCCAGTAAAAACCTTGCTCACTTGCGCAAATAGTAAAATTTTTACTATTTCAAATTAAAAGAGATAGCTTTGATCATTTTTCATTTGAAGGGGACAAGAAGTGGGGTGTGTAACTGTCCAACTTCTCGCTGCAGCACGAGACTCGTAATTCATCAAAGATAGATTTCGCAAAGTACGGTAAAATTACCAGAAGCCGTGTGTCCTTCGGTTCGCTCCAAGACGTCGAAAGTATGTAAATTGGCCATGTATACGGCGTGGAAGCTGAAAAATACGAATGTTTTTAACGAGCTGTTCCTGTTCCTCCTCACCGCACCTCCGACGAGTAAAAAGTACTTAACCAACGAGAAGCAAAAAGCTTCGAGTCTCAAGAGCCGATGTCACACTCTGTACATTGTACTCGCAATTGTATCATTTCTCTGCAAGGCAAATATGCTAAAATCTGTGCCAAGAAACTCCGCGAGAAGCGTCACATCTACTTGGACAAAGAAAAAGAACACGAAAAAAAGTTAAGGAGTAGAAAATCTACTTAATAAGAGGAAGTTTTTTCGCGTTTGGCACAGCCAAGGGGAGGGACTGGCCAACAGTTTTTGCAAGCCTCCTCTATTATTCAGCTTCTGCGCGGAGCTATAGGTCCGTTACGTATACAATACACTTGTATGCAGGATTACGCTGTACATTGAGGCGAGTGTCCCCTGACTTTTATAGTCTTACTCCCACGCGGGGCGCGCAAGTTTCTCCGGGAGGAAAAAAAAAATCTTTCGGCTCGACGGGCGCATTCTTTGCCAACAACTTTTTCTCATTACGAGATTATTGTTGTAATAAGTCGAGGGATGCTTCGGTCTAATGATCTTGGAAAAATGCAATCAATTCGCTGGGGCAGGGCTTACGGCAAACTTGAGCCGACGCTAACGAAAAACAAGAGTTTTTGTCGTCCTCGTCGTTGTACTTAGCCGGTTACTATCCTCGCGTAACGACGTACTTACTTTCTTGTTATTAATTTCTGGCGAAAGTTTTTAATTTTCATCTGAAAAAAATTTTCTGTAAAAAAACTGTAGCAAAACAGTTTGTGCAAACTTTGGCCACGATATAGCTACTTTCGCTGCGTTGAATTATTTGAGCAAATATCGAAGAAAACAATTTCATCTGAAAGACGAGGCTGGCGACGGCGATGTTTTTGGCACGAGATCCGGCGGGACGCAAAACCAAGCGGCCTTTTTTTATGGCTGCAGCTATCCGCTCCAGTGACTTGGCCTCTTCGTCGTCGTGCTGTGGAGTCTTAGCTCCTCTTATTTCCTTCTCAGCGATTCTTGAAACTCTTTTTTATCCTCACCGCCATTCCTGTTTTTAGCTTTTTAAAAAGAAGTACTCTCTGTTTACGCGTTTTTGGTCGTAAGAAAAAGAAAAAAAAAAGAAATTAATTGAAGATAAGAGTCCTCGGCTTTCTCTTTTCCTTCCGACATTTATTTCGCGTTAAAAATTGCCAAAAGTTGCATACAGTGGCTGCACGTGTATTTAGTATGAAAAGACGAATTCTAAAAGACGAAACGAAAAAACAAGCTAGCTGTTTTGAGAAGAGTAAGATTTTGTGATTGGTTTCTTCTGCTTATCCTCAATTTTTCCGACTCATCATATGGAATTACGGATTTTGTCCAGATTTTTTCTCTTTTTTTTCGACATCGAATAAAGACATTGTGAAATTTTTTCTTACTACTCTCGACCTTAAGGAAATAGCTTTTCTTGTCCTATCTAAACAAGGCTGGCCTCTTGGACGACCAGGGGAGTCTGCACCAGTAACTACGTCTCCATCTACATCAATTGTGATTTACTTCACATCTCTATTGGCAAGTAAAAGATTTATGTTCCAAGTACATAATGTCTTTAAACAAAACTGACACCACAATGTTTGGAGCAGGTAGAATTGGTCATCTATCCCTTCGTCCTTTCTGGACAAAATTAATGAATCACCTGTTTAAAAAATCCATAGTAGCAGAAAAAACTCTTAATTCCTTCAGACCACTTGTTGAAGACTGTGAAGTACTCATGCTCATCCACATACCATTTGACCACATGCCCTGGACATCACCAGATGATCACCAAAGAAATTTTACACCCCGACTAGTACTGCTGGCAGACTCAACAGGCACTTTGACTGTGTCATGCGAATATAAACTGATTAAAAAAAATTGTTTGTCTCCTTGAAGATGTACTGTTACAAAAACAACAGCATAAGCTTTAAAAAAATTAATATGCTGGCTAATTGAACGGATGCGTGAAATAGTTGTAATGACATATCTTTACTTATAGAAGTATGCTCGAAAGTATGCTGCGCTTATTATCGAGCTTATTATGAACACTTCTAGCTAGTGTAACAGTAAAATAATTAAACATAATTTTACTTAAAAAATGGTTGAAAATATGGCACTTCGGAACGAGTTATATTAGTTCTTATTATCCACTTTCACCACGGCCAGGGGGGGAATTTGAACTCTTAACCTTATTTTTGTGCTACGTACTACATATTATTATATGCTGCACGTATCAAGGCCGTATACATAAGATACTCCGAGTCTAATAAATAAATATAATGTATAAAAATAGTTTTAGTAATGAATAAGAAAAAAAAAAGAAAAATTGAGAAACACTACAATTCTAGACTTACATCATCATCCAAAGCACAAAGGTTTAAGATCTTTTCCCTGCTCTGTATTCTCTCGTGCACTTCAAAGTTTACAATCTCACGAAATTCCTATACCATGAGCTTCAGTGACAAGATTGATGGGAGATGGTTTAGAGGCTCCTTCTCCTCCTTTCTTTCCATCTCGAAAGAGAGCACAGAGTATGGTATATGTACCCACAATGGTGTATCTCTCTAACTATCTACACTTTGCTGCACTCCAGTATAAAAACCACGGCCATGATCGTGAGCGATTAATTTGCGCGTGACTGCTCTACAGAAGAGTAGAGCTGCAGAATGTAAAATATACACTGCAAACCAAGAAAGAGAGAGAGAAAGATAAAGAAGAGTGGATCAGTGGAGAGGAATTCCTCCTGTGCAAGCTGCGCACAACAGGCTGTGTATACGCCTCAATTATCATCAAACACGCTACATGACCGTGAAAGCAGACTCCACGTGTACTACAACGGACTAAAGGTAGAAATTAGTACCGGCACATAAAAAAAAAGAGTTACCCTGCTGTAGGTTCTCCATATGGATAGACATATTGGCAGTATTTCATGCAGCACTTGTCCCCATGCTTTTAGCTATATGCATCATTTTAAGGTAACAACAGCACGTCTCATACTACAATGTGTTTCCACGTAAGATTAATACAATTGAGTCAAAGAAAATTAAGACTTGTCCGACTAATTGACAACTTGGCTGATTTTTGTATGGAAAACATGATATTTGCAGTACAAATGGCTGCATTTGCCCCCAAGCGCTTTGTGTGACTGCTCTCACAGCAGGTCAGGTGATTAAGCTCTCCAAAATCGAGTGTCAGTAACACTTTATGCTTAGCTCTTAGTAAAGCAGATGAGGCAAGTTTTTGGAGTTATATATGGAACAAATAATAATGTCCACTTGTTCATATGGGGGCCCTATATACACGTAGGGCTGTTTTCTCCTGTATTCTTAGTCACCAGTTCTTATTTGAGCAATTAAGAACATAACGTACGATTTCATTAAAATATTGTTAAATTTTTATTGCTTTCAGCGTAATCGAAAGTTGCCAACGTAGCTGTAACAAAAAATACGTTACTGAAGGCAAGCTCAGTTATAGTGACATAATGTGAAGGTCTCCTTCTTTCCTCTAATTCTTGTCTTTTTTATTTTTCCTGCAAACATTGGATCGCACATTTTTTGCTTAACCATATCACTTTATAGTGTTTCAAATTATTCTTATTGGAAACTGACTCAGCAATATTTTTTCTTTTTGGTTTACCAAATTAATTTTTCCAACTGGAGCGTAAGTTTTCTGTTGCTCTTCTCTTTTTTCCACACAGTCTGATGGCATGTTCGTTTTTAATTAAGGTGAGAGCAATTTTAAATTGTGTGCACACGTGTGTTTTTTCTCTCTTGTTCTCGCGTTTATTGGTCCCGCTAATATCGGTTCACCGAACACGTTGCGTTGGCAGTTACACTTTGTGATAATCGTTTGGTGAAAAGGAATTGCTTCTGAAATGGTTTATAATTCCACGACTTGCTCGGGTTTTACGAAATACATTGATATTTCAACATTTACTTTAATTTTTTATTAACTATCTGTTATTTTTCATAACATTTATAATAATGATTGGCATTACATTTGTTTCCAGTGAGTAACGCTATCGTATTTTGGACTTTCATGTTCACTAAATTTGTTACTCAAAAGACATTTATGATACGATATTTTACATCGAAAACATCTAAAACGGTAATTCTTTCACGATATATCAATTTTATTTAACTAGTACTACTATGTGCGTAAGAAACGTTTTGATAATCAACCACGTCTAGATCAGATAAATGTGTATAGTTTAATGGTATCCATATTCATTTATTGAAACATACTACGATATTAGAAACTATTCAATTCCAATCTATTCTTGGGTGTGCAAAAAGACTCTTGAATTTTGAATTAATTTGCTAAGAACCTCATAAGTAATATGCCTCTAGATATCCCTTAGAAAATCAATGATGCACTCGAGAGAAAAAGAAATGCTCTTACGCATTCGTATAGGCTCTAGCTCTTAGTTTTCTTCTGTCTGGCAATTCCCAATGATTGACGTCACAAGGAAGCAGTCGTCTGTAGTGACATCTAGAAGCCCACTGGAATGCCAAGTAGATATCGAACTGTTCAGATGTTTGCGTGCGTGCATAGTTCGTACTGTGAGGTCGTAGTTGAGCCTCTAAGACAAGAGATGGATAGTAGAGGGAGAATCAACAAATATACTGTCAGGTTACCTTGTGTATCTCTAGATTCATGAACTGTTTACAAAGTTTAAACTACGACTTAAGTCCTCTTCTATTAGTCCATTTTTCTATATTACTAACTTTTCGTCTGTTTGCTTCAACACCAACCAAATACACCCATTAAATATGTAAGTACAATCCCATTTGCACATGGCGATCACCCTGGCATTCTTTAGCACTAACACTGGCTAGTCTAACGCGTGGTGTATCCAAAAGACGAAATATATGAAGTAGACATTGTAAGACAAAATAATTAGAATATTACGATATAATAATATCTGCATCAGACATACTAAAGCACTTATAACCTGGTAACCAAAATATAAAGGCTATGTAATTTAAAGGTTTTTGCTTTTGTTACTAGATTATAATGTCACTTTAACTTCATTGAAATCAGTAAATAAGATTCTAGGACCAAAAAAAGTCATTGGCATGATGACAAACAGAACCAACCCAAGTAATAAAAATTGTAAAATCGCAGCAAAGCGAAGAGCCAACATGTCAAATAGCTTCACATACTACTGAGAGTGATATGTATAAATCATACATTTGTTTAGCCAAGGTAAATGGTACGCATAGGTACAAAGTACATGTCCAGCATACGAGCACACGGAGTCATCGACCAACACTAGTATACTGGTATCCATTATAATGGATAGATCTGCTGTGGTGATACCATCACTTGTCCCTTTGTATATGTATTCATTCCCTTTTTCTTCGTGGACTCAGTCTTATTGCACCATTATAAGCTAAATGCTGACTGATTAACATTTTTTTTATCTCAGTAAAGAGGGTGAGCTGGTATAGATGTACTTAAGACCATTACAAAAAGGAAGCTTGGAAAAAAAACACATATCGGACTTTAAGTTTAACATATAGTCGAGAATGCTTCGTATTATTTGCTAGGGTTTTGTTTACATGAACCAAGAGATAAGAGGGAAGGAAAGGGATTACGGGAACGAGCTGCTAATTAATTGACTACCCATATATCAGGTGAAGCGCACGTGCGTGTTATTAAAGTGTAGTGTATGTATGAGTACAGGTAAATACGTAGCTCTTTGATCGAGCTAATGTAATTAAGTAGTTTTCGTATACTCGTGATAACCTTCATCCTACCACATCTATAATATATTAAGGTGAAAAAATATGTGGATATGTAAATGTCATTGAATTCGCACGTATGATAGAACTCATATGGGTGAAGGATTTATTGCAGTTTAATTCATTCTGACAAACAAAAACACAAAAACAACCAAACGTGAAACGAGATTTCTAGAACGAAAACAAAGTTCCAGCTATCTATTCGTCTACCATAATTTAAGTATGACGAAACTAAAACCACTGAAAAATATAATGTGCAAAGATAAGACTTTCAACGAGCTGCTTACGCAAGGTAACCGATAAGGAGTCGCAATGTAAATACAATGCTCTGATGAAATGTCCTTATAGAGCAATAAGATTGACATGCTGCGATCAGTCAAGTATTTAATGATCAGGCCATCATGAGATTGATCCACTAACGAAAGGTATACAATCTCCTGCCTAACCACCACTGCGTGCTCAAGAATATTATTATTGACCCTGCCGATGTGCTGTTGGCTATACAAATTACTAGTGCTATTGACTTCAGTGCATTAAAAACCATCTGTTTTGCACAGCTGTACCAACCAAAGAAAAATTCCTAATACCAATATCTGCTTGAGTAGTAAAAATAGATTATTGATTAACAGAGAGAGCAATAAACCGAAAGAGAGAGAGAGAAAGAGAAGGGGCGGCTTTAGCATGCGCTAAAGCTCGCCTGTACGCTCACCTTTCTATTTTCTTTTATTTTATACCTTTCCAGCACTTGAGAGTGATTTTGCTCCTCCGAGTTTCTCGCTCACCTTTTTTTTTGTCGTGGCCTTTCGAACTTGCCCGTCAAAGACTTTTTGCCCGCCTGTAAGCTCGAGGTTAACGCCTAGGATGTGCTTTTTCTTTCAACCCCTTTTTTCTACTTTCGTAGATTTTTCATCGAAGTTGCGGAGTCGCCTTAGTGCGTGGCTCTTTTTGTAATCCGACTTGTTGAGGGTTTCTTCGCTTAGACTTTGCCCTGGTCTTTTTTCTCCTCTTTCACCACACTAAAGCTCTTTTTTGTGTCGATACATTGATAAAATATCTCTTGTGTGATTAATTATTTTACTATTTTTTCTCAACTCGTTTCTCGCTGAAAGCACGTAGTGCACCTGCCGTACAACGTAGGCGTATAAAGTCTCTTCTGTATTCCAGCTGATTTTTACCTGTACCTCCTGCACCTCGAGCGTCAGTAGCAACATAAACTTTACTGCACTATTTGATAAAAAAAAAGGAAAAAAAAAAACTAATATCTCTTCCAGCATCAGGACTCACTCTCCTACGTTCGAAGACACATAAAACACAAAAAGGTCAGAGTGACAGGAAGAGCAGCAGATCTCACTGTATGAATATACAGAGGCGGAAAATATGGTGAAACGAGAGATGAGGAGGAGGCAGGACTCGCTGGAAGAAAAGTCACTTATCCATGCCATATGTTCACGGATCTTTCTATTTTCCTTTTCTCCTCTGCATGCATTTTTTTCTGTTCTTTTTTTTCATTAATCCACCGTAGAGATGAGCAGAAGCGAGAGATAAGTGTAAAAGTCAAGCCCGAGGAGGTTCAGTCGCAGCAATCAGTAGAGACAATGGTGCAGCGTGAAGACGGAGAGTATTATTCGTACGCGCGCCCGAGATTTGCATCAACAGCTGCAGAAACTTAGAGACCATGGAGCAGAGAGTATATTTTTCTGCTGCTAGCGGTAAAAGTAAAACAATACTTACGTTGGAATATAAGAAAGAATGAACGAGTAGCGAGAGATGGCATAGAAATACAACCGGAGAAATTGAATGTTGCCCCGGGCGGGAGCCGGCTAGACCGACAGAGGGAGAAAGAGAGCTCTAGAGCTCGTACGTTCAAAAGAGAGAGAGAGAGAGGAATTTGAAATAAGAGAAAAGTAC